>NC_045758.1:17317500-20042500 GCF_009193385.2 Nasonia vitripennis
ACGTAACTTATTCTCCATTGAGCAAGCGCGCGCACGTGTCAGTGGCTCGTACAAAAAAATGACATAACGGTTGTGTGCATCGCTGCGGGGAGAAAGAGAAACGAAGATACGCCCGCGTCAAGGCTCGAAATCTCAAAACGAATCAAAGCTGAATGTAACGTTTGGCCGTCACGAGTCTGTGTTCCTAATATAATAAGCATACGAAAAGTGTGCGACGTTTATTGCAGCGTTAGGCTTGCGACGTACACAATAAGGATTCGTTACGATATCGCGTAGCCGATAAAACATCGCGGGGGTATATAGCGTCGAAAAAATCGCGTCCACTGCTAATGGAGTCCTTTTGTGTAGGAACATGGCGGCGGCGGGACATTTAATTAGAAATGGATCGCGTACACGTCTGTAAAATAATGGCGCGTGCGACTTTCAGCGTGTTCAGCTCGCGCGCACAAAGGAATAGAATTGTCGAGAGATCGAGAGCCTGTATAGTGCTTCGGTGAGAGAAACGAATCGGCGCGTTATTGAAAAGCTTTACAATTGCTGCTTTTTTCAGCGTACTGAGTTAAGGGGTCAAGCCTGGGTTAAATCCTACAAAAAAACAAAAAGATATTCTTCTTACCAAAAAATTTTTGATTTGATGTAATTTGAAAAAAAAAATTCTATTGAAAATATATAAAATATACACCATTTTTATCGAAAAAAAAACATGTATATACCTTGTAAAATCATTGACCAAAATTCATGACATTTCAGATCCGGACCGTCTTCTTTACTCTATCCGGGCTTAAAATGTACCTTAAACATGCCCCCTCGGACCGATCGAGAGACATTTCTAAAAAATATGAATTAAATATAGTTAGCAACAAATTTTGTTGCTAGCAATGTTTAATTGATATTTTTTAGATAACAAAATTTGTCCGAGGGGGCATGTTTAAGGTACATTTTAAACCCGGATAGAGTAAAGAAGACGGTCCGGATCTTTCAAAAAGCCGTGGCAAGTGACTGGAAACACTTATTTATATAGTGGAATGTCATGAATTTTGGTCAATGATTTTACAAGGTATATACATGTTTTTTTTATAAAAATGGTGTATATTTTATATATTTTCAATAGAATTTTTTTTTTTTTTCAAATTACATCAAATCAAAAATTTTTTGGTAAGAAGAATATCTTTTTGTTTTTTTGCAGGATTTAACCCAGGCTTGACCCCTTAATGGATGTCGGTAGGTGTCTCTCAGCAGAGCCATTGTTGTATAATAGATCGCGAGTTTGTTTGCCTGTTAAGAGCCTCGTAAAATTGTCGGGAATGCCGAGATAGGTGTCGATTGCCGCACTCGCAGGATGTCAGAATGATAAATTACGATCCCGTCTTCTCTGCATGTGATTTCGTTTATCTACGATACTCATCGATGCACGCTTGCGTGTTATACCCTTCGATTGGAGACGTAACAGTTTTATTCTTCCAGACGCGAGAGCTACCGTTATCCGCAAAAAGACTGATCAAATCGACACGGATTCTATAAATGTCCGGTGCGCTGTCCGATAGCTCGAGTTAGCGCAGAAGAGCCGCATCGCACTTCCGCGAGCTTCGAAACCGCCGTAAACAAGCTTGAAAACGCCTCATTACGAGCTTTTCCCATTAGGCTCTATCGAGGCATGGCAGATAGCTCGGCTGCATCAGAGCCGAGCCGGCGCGGAAGCTTTATCCCGCATCTGGCGATCGGCGGCGCGCGCTGTCGCCGCAAGTGGACCGGAGGGCTATGCGCCGCGCTCGATATGTGGGCCACAGGATCGAGGAATTTTCGGAATCCTCGATAGTTCCAGTCCGCGCTCTCTCTCTCTCTCTCTCTCTCTCTCTCTCTCTCTCTCTCTCTCTCTCTCTCTCCGCGTGTCCGCATTCGCGCGCGCTCGCCATTTAAATACTCGCCGCCGCCAATTAGGGGGGTTAACTCCCCGGTGATTTACGGCCGACGGGGGAGGAGAGCGAGAGAGAGAGAGAGAGAGAGAGAGAGAGAGGTGCTTGACCTCTCGAGACATATGCTAGAGGATGCTCGCAGTGCGCGACAGTCCGCAGCTGCGAGCGCAATCGTTTGTTATATACGCGGCGCGGACGATCGATGGGCACGCGATTGGTCGATTTTTCGACGATCGCGTGCGCTGTTTCCTTCTCCCGAGATCGTAATGCGGTTTTGCTTTCTTTCACCGTCGGAGATCCATCTGTGGGGCGCCCGATCGACGGCCGCGGTCGTCGATTAATTTCAGCAGGGCTTCTTTTTTCGCTGGGACGCTTCTTCGCTCCGGGATCGCTGCAGTCCAGTTATCGTAATTAGACTGCGCGCGTCAAGTGATGCACGTGGACGGCTGTTTTTGCCAGACCCACGGGCCGATCGCGCCCGGATTACGTCAGAGGAAATTCTTCATCGTACATACTAAACATTGTGACGCCTGTGAACAAATCGGACGGCGAGATATACCTCGCCCAATTCTCATCTAGTAGTACCCGCGCATTAAGGAACAAATTCGTAGTCATCCTCGCGCACACTTACAGTGTGGTGCAGCCGCCGGATGATTCGTCAAATGCTTCCGCGTCCCCGGCGTTGTACGTTTCGGCTCGTGAACCGCAACAGCCACGGGCCATCGCGGGTCAACATCCGCAGCGGCGCGAGTCGCTCCCGCGATCGTTTATCTTACTCGAGGAGAGCATTATATATCTCGCGAGGCGTCGACGCAATTGTGATTTTTATGAGATACGCGCTCTCGCTTCCTGGGACTCGTAGCGCTGGCTTGCGGTCATCTCGTACCGGGGCTTTTCGAGCTCTCGGCTTCTCGGCGGCCGTCAGCAGAAGTAAGCCTCATTTGCTTTGTGTCGTCCGCGCGACCGTAAAGCACGAGTCTGTTCCAGCGAATGCTCCCCTCCGTCGCTGGCTTCCTCGTATACGGGGAGTGTGTTATTGTGGTTTCGGGGGCTCCACAGTGCACCAGCCGGGATTCAAATTTTCTACTCTTCCCCCGCGATTCGTGGACTCGAAAGTTCGCGGTAGAAGTAAATTGCGAAGCAAATATTATATTATACAGACGCATAGCAGTGTATAATAAATAAAAGAGGCGCGTCTCATTTTTCAAAAGACTCGGGCTCTTCAAGGCCGGCGTTTTTAACGACGCTGGTATATACGAGTATGCGAGAATAAAAATTTCGAAAAAACCTGCTGCACCTGGAGCATCCACGGCAGCTCCTCAATCGCTTTTTGTGCGGCGTTAAAACGCATTGTGCTCCAAAGGGGCAAGGTAGCGATAAATCATTCTTTTTATCTCCGCACTCTGCTCATCTCCCTCTCCCTCTCGCGCTCGTTCTTTCTTGATTACTTTCACTATTTCCGCCATATCGCCCCTCTCTTCTGACTCCTCTTTTACCTCGCGGTGCATTTCACGCTTATTCATGCACATATAAGTTTCGGAGCGCTATATGTGAGCCGTTATTCTCTGGGCTCTGAGAGGCAACGGTACGGGGGATTACATCGTCCTTTGATAAAAATTCCATTTTTTTCTAAAAGTGGCGGATCGATCTGTTGCCAGTGCGACGTTAGCCATCTATTGGCCGAGGGTAGACATTTGCTCGCCGCGATCGATTCCTTATTATACAGGATTGATGATCACCGCCTCGAACAATAACACACGTCCCGACGACGAAAATTCAATTTCGCTCGGTGCGGTAATACAAAGTTGTCATCGGCGTCGCCCGTAACAATTATCCGCGCGCGCGCACACACAGCAAGGGCTCGAATCGATAACCCGGCAAAATACTATTTCCTGCAGCTTATCCTACGAGCCTTGACCTCTCCTCCCTCGCTATATCCACGTGTGTTGTAACCTCCGCTGCATCGCTCGCAGCGGCGGCGCGAAATTGCTCAAAGTCACCGCGCGCTCGCGCAGGACACGGCGAAAATTCCCGTCGAGTTTTCCACGTCGCTCGCGTGTACATCCAATTTAGCCGAGCGCCGCCACTCATTGCTTTTTATTTTCCGCGCGGAGATTTATCGCGGCATATCGCCTGCGGCCTGCCGCCGCCTCCAGCTGTATATATACCTCGTAGTGCAGCGCTCATGCCGATTGGCAATTTCGAGAGAAAATGCCTGGGTCTTTGCTTCTGCTATACTTACTTCGCCGCTGGTGCTGTGTGTTCAAGAAAGACGTTGTTGCTTGAGATTGAAAATTTACTGTTCGAGGTGAGGGACGATTTCCGATGGATGCACGGAATGTTTGCGCATTAATTATTTAGCCACGCTGTGGATGCTTTGGGCTTTATAGAATTGACTGGTTCCTGTGGTTGATGGGAATTTTCGAATGTAAGACCATATACATACGAATTCAAACGACGCGTGATTAATGACTCCGATTGCTTTATCTTGAACGATATTTAACGATTCCGTAATGCCGGTGCAACGTTTTTAAACGGTGCATAGTTTTTTATTTGGCGTGAATACGATTTTCTCTCTCCTCCGTGCTCCGTGTTCGTTGGGATGTACCGTTTATTACTGTGGCAAAGTGTAATACGTCTTTCATTAATATAGACGTAAAATTTTTTTACACAATACCCGTCGTACATGAAAGTTATACAGAAACACCGCTTCCGTTGTTGCGACTGCAGTAAGTCTTGTCCCAAAAAAACATTGGCTCGTATCTTGCTTCGGAAAACAGTTGTCTCCGCCTTTTCCTCGAAAAACATAAGCCGCCGGCACTTGCTCACAGACGTAAAAAGCCTAAACAGACCTCGGGAAAACCAAAAGCTCTGGGGTCAGAGAAATATATAAGCTGTGCCAAAAAGATCAGTATAGTTGCCGCACGTGTAATATCTCGCGACGAAGACCTGCTGCCCGAACTGTCCAGCGGCAAACCGCGTACGTGACAATAATATCCGTCGCTGCTTCCAGTTCAGCAAGGGGCTCAACGACGGACTTTGGTGTACGCCTTTTTCTGTTCCGCTGCGGTGAGAGACACTTTTTGCCTCGGATGGAGAAAATAATATTGCGGGGGAGGATTTCCGAAGATGATATAATGGAATTCCGACCGTGGTAGGGTTATTTTTTTTCCGTCTGAAGTCGTTATTGTTGGCATACACAGGGAGCAAATAATATTGTTACTTTAAATATCCAATAAAAATAAATAAACCAAATGCCCGGGGAAGGGATCAACCCGGTATTCCGACCAAATTAGAGGCTTTCGCACAAGGCATACAGAACTTTTCTTTGCACTAATTCGTCTGCGAGAGTCTGGGTATTTTGGGTCATCATACTTTTGATAATAAATCCTGCTTTGCATACGAATTTTAATAATGACTCTGTCTTCACGGCGATATAATTAAAGCATAAACACTATTATTTTGGTGCTTAGCAAGAAGCTCCTTGAGAACTACATTTGATTTTGCAGTTGTTATACTTACTTTGATCAAAGTCAGAGATAAGCTCTTCGAGTCGAGTGTATACACATACGAATTTAATCGGATGAACTATAAAAAGTTTTTAAATTTAGCTTGGAATATCTGGCTTTATTCTACTGAGCGGCAGTTGAAAACACACATGTTAGCGATTTTACGCGCTAATGTAAACAGCCGAAAAAACCTACCGAGAAGAAGACTTCGGCTTCCATTCGCTTTTTTCTGACGTTTGTGTAAATTCAACCTTTGAGAATTACTTTGTGTTCTTAGCCCTTGAAGGTTTCTTTTGAAAGTTTTTCTCTTTAGAAGTCTCTTATATGTGCTTTGAAAACAGTACATTTAGACGACTTTAGCAAAGTGATTTTTATCGCTATTGTTTAAACATAGGATTTTATAGTGTATGGTAAAATATATAGAGACAAATTAGTGCACTGTATAGTAGACAGCGTGACTTTGTCCTTTTTTTTTAGTTTCGAGAAATAACAGTAAAACTAAAAAGTTTCAGGAAATATGGTAAGCTCATTGTCAAGTAAAAACTTTTTCATCAAAGCTGCGCTTTAGTTTCAAGTCAATGCAATGAAACCCGGCCATCGTTCTCTAAATCGTTCCGTTTTACATCTCCACTTCCCTGGGGTCAACGAGTGCGATTTTCCCAGACACTGCGGGCTCCTCAGACTTGGTAGAAAACATTTTCCTCTGCACGGAGCTGTCTGAAAGCTCTCTCTCTCTCTCTCTCTCTCTCTCTCTCTCTCTCTCTCTCTCTCTCTCTCTCTCTCTCTCTCTCTCTCTCTCTCTCGCGTCTTTGGCGAGAGCGTGAACCCGAGCCAGTGTCTCCGGTTTTACGCGGCTCTTTGAAATGTGATATACAGCTTTATTTTCGGGCGATCCGTCGGAAATAGGCTCCGGCGCGCTTTCGCTCTCTCTCCCCTCGTTCGCGTTTGAACCGCGCTCGCGAGACTGTATTGACGGCACACCGCGTCGCGGAGTTATTGTCAATCAAGTCTTTGCTCCAGTCTTTTTTACGATTATATAAGCTGCATTCTGAGCTGACTATATAAACGTAGGAAGGGAAAGTATATTTTTAACGCAGCCTGTTGTTGTTCTCGCTCGGCCGTTTCGCGGGTGGCGAGCGGAATTATTTTCGCGCGCAGCTGATCCGAATACCCCGAATACAGCGCGCGCGCTCTAATTTTAAACCTTGGTTACGTGTACAGAGCGACTTCATTCATTCATCGCGAAATTGTCACGCCATCGCGTGTTATCCTCTCTCTCGGAATCGCACACAGGCGATCCGTATCACCGGGAAAGAATTCGCAGCGCTAGTAGCATATAACCACACACCTATACCCGGAATCAGACTGAATCGCCAAACAAAAAACAATATCCCAAAGCATCTTTCTCTCTCTTTCTCATCGCTGTAAAAGGGCAAGTTATGCCTCGGCTCCCGCGGACTCGGAGAAGCCCGTACTATATATCCCCCCGGACTGAATGAACGGAGAGGGTAGTCTCTTGAATCACATTCGCGCTCGCGCGTCGGCATTGAACTTGGCCGCCCGCGGCTATACTTACGGCTGCAGGCGTGCTCGTGGCGACTTTTTATTTACACGATCGGCGGAATTTATCCTGCGCGCGCAAACGTGTATACACAGACGCAAGCTTCTTACGGAAGCGGCGAGCCGCTCCTTCCTCCTTCTGCAGCTGCCGACATTCACCGGCTGCTGCTGCGCAGCGTGTGGGGACGAGCGGAGTTTCTGCAGGGATCCTCTCTCTACCTCTGCGTTATGTATCAGCGATTCGAGCGCAAAGTTTCAGTCGTTACTCAGACTCGGACTTTGTGTACTCACACGCGGTATTTCATCGTGCAGGGCTTTTAAAAAACAGCGAACATTACGATTTCAACGCGGTTTTCGAATTAAACTCATCGCTGCGCTCGTTACGAATCGCCGCATGGTGTACGAATTAACGGCGAAAACGCGATAAAGCGCTCCGCCAAACATTCGGCGGTTGGCTCCGCGGGGAAAAAAAAAAATAATTTCCGAAAATGCAGAAGCGCACTCGAAACTTTTCGCTCGAGCTCTCCGCGAATCACACATAAATTCACTCTCGGCCGCACCGCAGCAGAGCCGCTAAATCATGAATATTCAAAGCGCCAGCAGAGCCGCAGAGAGCTAAAATCAACGCAGCTTCCGACAGCCCGTAAATTCGCCGCGCTCCATTCACTCCCATTCACGAAAACGGTCACCGAACCGACGGCGGTGGAAGAAAAAACACGGTGGGTAAACACACCCTGTACGACGGAAAGTGCAGAACTCACGCGCGCGGGACCCACTTCTCCTTTTCTCTTAATACTACACGACGCGAGAGCTGCAGTGTAACAACGCGACTCGTAAAATTCCAGCCGAGCCAAGAATCCCGCCGGGGCTTCCCTACCCACCCTCGCGCGCATCCTCGGTTCTTTCATTTACGAGCGGAAACATTATTAACACGCGTCGCTCTTTTTTCTCTCCCTCTCCCGCACCTTGCGCGCTGTTCCAGTCGCTCCTCTCGGATTCTTCTCTCGGGCTCGCTGGTGCACGCGAAAATGGCTGTAAGTATGCTGCTGCTAACGTCGTTAGCGGTTCTACGGAGATATCACGCGTACGACGTCATACTTTTACATCGGCTGCAGTTAAAAGCCCGCCGGGAGGGCTTTTTCGAATCTCTCAATTTTATTTGCGCAAGGGCAAATAAAAACCTCTCTCCGAACAAACGCGCGCTGGCCGTCTTTGGCTGAATTTTCAAAAGCCTCTTCACTCCACTCTCGAACTTCACCTTCCCTCGTCGCGCGCGGTCTCGCTCCATCCGCCCGCCGTCTCGGTCCGTCTGCTCTTGTCCTCCTCCACGACTCCCTCTCCCTCCCACGCGCTCTGTCCACGATTCGCTTCTTCTTCTTCTTCTTCTTCTTCTTCTCTTCTCTCCTCTCCTTTTTTCTCAAATCCATTGTCCTCGCGCAACTTCTGCTCGCGCGGATTCTCAGGCCGCCGCCGCCACGGCCGCCTCGTGGGAAGGTTCACACACAGCTGAGGCTTTCCGCCGCGCACTTGAACCCGCGACTGCACGGCTGCACACGTGCTCCCCAGCCACGGATAGGTGTCTCTGTGTGCGCGGGCGAGAGAGCAAACTCATACTCACCCAGATACATGTCTGAGAGCTCTTTGTCGCGGAAGATCGAACTGCAGGCGCTGCGCTCTGTCGTCGCGCGGCGACTTGTGTCTACACTACGTCGCATGTATGTGTTCGCCAGATACGAGTGACTCTCTCGCAGCTTATTTTTCACGCGAGTCGTAGCTATATGTAGCACGGAGTATAGGCGCGCTTGGTGTGCCGCAGTAGAGATAACCAATTGGTCGAGAGTTGTTCGAGGCGACAAGCGAGAGCGAGATTGCGTTATAGCGGCGCTCTTGTGTGTGTCTCCCGGCTCAGAGGGTGGGGCTGTGTGTATTTATTGACTGTTGCGCGATATACCTGTCGGAAGCCTTGTTTCGCGCGGGGTGCGAGAGTGTCCCGATTGAAACTCGATCCGCCCTGCTCTGTCGCGCGCCCGTTCTCTTTCTCGCTGCGCCGGCTGCGATCGAAGCTCATTAAACGAGAGGATTTATTTTTTTCGGCCGGTGATCGTGAATTATATCGTACTTGCTAGAATTATCGAGCGGGGAAGTATAACGACAGCTTTTTTAATGGCGCTGCATTCGAGCTGAGTTATGCCGGTCGTTATCGCGTTGACCACTAGCTGTACCGGTAACCGAAGTAATTGACCTATTTTTATGCAAATAAGCTTCGATTTTCGAACAAAACTAGAAACTGCGCTTTTCTGAATTACCAAAACGAGTAAGTTTTTTAAGATAACTCTATATCGATTTCCGAAACAGCAGACAAAATTAATCATACACCTCTAGAGGCTTGTCAAATGAATGCATTATAAAATGATTTCGTCGAGCACAAAGGGCACCGCGCACAGAGTGAAACATGAAAAACGTGTTTCGCGACGACGACGGCGCCGGAGCGACCGGGCGCGCGATTGCGTTAGTCACTTCATAAAAGACACGGGGCGCGGCACACACATCCTCTGTACATGTATTATATACCTTATCGCGCGGCGGCAAATTTTACACGCGAAATACAGCAGCAGCCGCACAATACCGCTGTTTTTCTTACCAGTCGCGGCGCGGGAGGCTCTCTAACGATGAGAATCGACGGGAAATTTATATCGGCGCTGCGGCGTATGACTTTGATTGACGCTAAAAATGCCGCTCGCATGCGCTGTCCATTGTTTTCCTCCTGGCGCGGCTCGCGAAATTTCCCGGTGACTGGCGCAATTCCGTGATCTTATCCTCAAAAGTAAGTAGCAGCGGGAGCTGAAAAGTAACGTACGTTTTCCTTGCGCTCCCCAGCCGACCCAATTTGTCGGCGCGTTGTTTGTTCGGCCGCGCGAGATCTAACGATGCATCTCGCGCGCTCCTCTATCTCGTGCATCTCGGATATAAATATTTTTTTTTCTTATTGGAAATGTTAGTCGCGCGCGAGTACCGGGTTGTACAAAGCACTGCTGCTGCCGCTGCAGTTAAGTATACATGGTATAGAAAAAGTCGAGAAAATAATTTACCGCCCACGCCAAAGTGTCGGGTGATTGTAAAATTGAAATTCGAGGTATATTCGCGAGTGCAGACAGCGCGATGGAAGCCGAAGAAAAACTAAAATCCCACACGTATCCCGGCCTGTACTGCAACGAATAATAATAATCGGCGGACTCGCTGATGCAGTGCGCAGCGGCGCGGAGCAGCTCGCGCATAATTCGCCTTATGATATCCTGAGCGCGTGGGCTTTCTTCTGAAATGCAATATTCAAGAAAGCGCTTGCCCTCTTGCCATTTTTCCGAATAACGCGCACACACACACGTACAGAACATGCAGTGCGCGCCTCCTTCTCGCGCGTTCTCACGCCGAGTTCCCCCATAGCTCGAGGGGGCCTCAGCTCGCTCCTACATATTTATGGAGTAGAGCTGAGGCGATGCGATGCGCCGCCGCGTATAATAGTTCAGCTCGCGCGCGCGCGCATATCCCGTTGGCCCAGTGACCGTCACCGCAAACGAGAGATGGAGGAGAGAGAGAGAGAGAGAGAGAGAGAGAGAGAGAGAGAGAGAGGAGAGGAGAGAGAGACTGTACTGTCTGTGCGCAGGGGGGTAGTGTATGGGTAATTAATTACAATGGCAAATTAATAGCATTCGACGAGCTGTGCGCTCGCGCAGTCTTGTGTAATTGCTTAATTAAGTGTTTCGAAGTGAGGGAGAGGGAAAGGGAGGAACGTGTCGATTGATCGCGTGCACTGCGAAAGGCTGACAAGTTCAGTTCCGGGGTTTCGTGTGCGGAGGTGGAGAGGAAGACTGGGGACTGCGGGAGATTGTTTGGGAAGTCAACCTTAGCGGTTATTACTGCTTGCTATCGAAAGAAGAAAAACACTCTCGATCTGGGGTGGGAGTCATTTCTTCATCAGTTTCGAGATTTGACGATGATTTTTAGGAAATTAATCGAGGGAGGTATAAACGCATCTGAATTGCGTCGTTTAAATACTAGGTGATTCTCATTTTAAAATTGTTGGAATATCAGGAATATGCGTGAAGTATGTGACAAATATAAGGATACTTTATTTATTTAACAATGATTAAAAAGATGTACAAGACTGAATAACTGAATATTTAGAATAACTGTATGTATGATTGAATGCTCTGCTCGGTGTGTTGCTCTGGTCGTGTCCGTACTGGAACTGACGCGCTGCTGCGCTGGGGGGCTTAAGTCCGGCGGGGGTGCAATAAAGGCCAGGTAGTGGACCGTCTCTGCTTGGGCCTCTATACGCTGTAGTCTGTAGTTGTATGTGCGTGTCTGTACTTGTGCGTTTGCGTGCATAAAGTGTAGACATTTTCGGCGTATTCCAACAAAAATGTCATTGAAAATTACAAAATATCTCTTGCAACTATGAAATTGCAATTTTTCCATTCTTCTTTCCAAGTTGAAGTGGCATCCCTAGCGGCGAAATACGGAAGCCCTAAAAGTTTTAATGAGCAGCAAAGCAAGCGAAAAGCCAAAACCAAGCACATAATCCATAATACATAAAAATAAAAAATATATGAGTATGAGGTTAACGTCAAAATGTGTTGCATACAAATTTCATTCAGGCACGTAGCTTCCTTAATTGTTTTTACTTCACACATATATATATATATATATATATATATATATATATAATTCTATAAAGTTTTTGTCCTTTTTCGTTTGATAGATAAAATTATTTCTAATCAATTACATATACATAATCAATTATAATTCACTATCCCTCTCTTTCTCTGGCATAGCTACAATTGTCAAACTGAAACCCAAGCGATGCAGTTTTCAGTAGTTATCGGTGCACGTCCGTACAAAACAAAAAAAAACAAAAAAAATTCGACTAAAAATGCATCAAAACACACTTCCTAAATGTTTTGACACAAATTACTATTACTAGGCTTTCTTAGGAAGAAGGCAAAATCTTGGAGGTGGCTTAATGACTATGCCATTTCGTTGGACCCTTTAAACTGGCAACAACGATACCTTCAAAGCGAACCGAATTCCAACTACCATTAGAGTAAAAGAATCACATCTAATAACGACCAGCAAGCTTGTGCTTCTTTTCTCTCCCGCACATCAGCATAAAAAGCTTTCGCATAATCCCCTTGCCCATTATTAAAGTCCTTAATAAACCATGAGCGCCGCTCCCCGTTAACGAGACACCGCGAAAAAGACGAGTAGACAAGAGCATCTGGAAAAAAAAATCATTATTAATACCGTGACAGCGGCTCCGACGGAGCTAGAGACCCGCATGATGTACGATAAACCTCGTGCGTATAACGCAGAGCTATAACGGTGCTCCAGTTCTCTGTTACACGCGCACAAATATATAACAGGGCGCCAGTATAGGGTTTGCCCTCGTATTCGCGTAAACAAACAAATGTATACGAACGAACGAATGCTCGCGCAGCGACAACACACGCGCGCGCGTATGCACATTATAATATCTATGTAGGTGCGCTAACGTTTCATCCTCTTCTTTTTGTTCCAGCCGAAAGAACTCCATCGTTCTCAGGACCCAGCTCTCCGTGCGAGTTCACACCATCATAGGTGAGTGTCTTGTGTATATATTGTAGTACCAGTTGAGCGTAAGGCCCACTTTGCACTCGACAGGACATATGAGAGCCTTCTCTACATGGCATTATATCGCGCAGGATCGCGATAGGCCCCTGCGGCGGCGGCGGCATTCTGTGTGCAAATGATGCTCTCATGGGAAGAAGGCATACAATTCGCCGAGTACATACGTATACAAGCGCATTGTCGCCCGAGAGCGCGCGCTAAGGGGGTCACAAATGCAGCCAGGTAGCCGCGCTAATGGTGGCTTCTTTTTTAGGCGTGTACCGGCTGATCTCGATGTAATTAGAGGTGTTGCCGGCGCGTTCGGTTTTTCTATGCGCGCCGCGCGCGTGAATTAGCGCTTTCTCGCGCGCGTGGGACATGCTATTATATATTATGCGGAGAACGCTTTGCTGTATGACTTCGTTGAGAAAAGTGCGAGAACGGGTAGGCAGGATCGTGTGTGTGCGAATTCACGGACAGGTTTGTTGTGGGGAAACGAGAGATTTATATTGGGAGCGCTATACGTAGTCTGGCTGTTTTGTTTCTGTGCGGTGTGATGCCAAGTGCAAGGTCGCCGTGTATGGGAATGCTTGGGAGCGTCTGCTTTTCATATTGCTCCACTAAGGATTTCTTAGTTTTATTCCGCTTTTATAGGCAGGCTAAATAGCTTATTACGCTATTTTTCGTAATGCATTTGCATAAACACGTACTCATAAAGTAGCGAGACGTGTTTACGCACACTGCAACCCTTATCGGCGCGTCTTCGTAAAACGACACGCGTGTGTAGTTCCCCTCGGGCCCAGCGCTGCACCTGGCCCCGATCCCACGTATAATCCGCAAGCCGCCTCTAATAAAGCTGCCATAACCTTCCAAACCCTACGTCAACCCTCGCGCGCGACCAGCTCCACCTATATTTTATCAGCTGTTTCCGGCAATTTCGCGCTGCGCGGCGGCTGTGCCGGGAGAGAGAGGAGAGAGATAGAGAGAGAGAGAGAGAGAGAGAGAGAGAGAGAGAGAGATACGAGCTCCAGCGAATTTACAGCTCGGCAGAGTGGATCGTCGGTGGCTCGTTTACGCCGCCGCTTCGCTCTCTGTAGAAGCCTTGATGTAAACTCGATCGGTCGATTAACCGGCTCTGGAGCGTTGCCGCTCGCGCGCGAGTGCCTGACAGCGTGACCGGTTGCCTACTGCCGGTGGTCGGGTGCAGGTGACCCGACCGTCGACATCTCGAGCCGCGCGCGATCGGGTAATTTATTTGCTCCTCCGCGACGACTGCGTCCTCTTTTTGGAGCTCGAAAGGGACTTTTTCCGTTCCGAATAATTCAATCTGCGCTGCTGCACCGAGTCACGTAATTACCGGGCAAACCGAACCGCTAAATTAATGAATGACCGCGGCAGCTAATCCAACAGAAATCCCATCAACGGGAAGAGCGGGCTGTTTGTCTTCGCGCCGCGCACTTGCGTATTCAAGAGACGGAGTCTTAAATCTCCGGTTATATACGATTACTTAATTGTAATTTTATGGGAAGAAACTTTGTTTGCATCCCCATTGTAGGTGCAGCTTTCGCGCCGCCGAGAGACTTTGGGAAGTATTTCACTGGCTTACTTGCAGCGCATAGCCCACGCGCGCGCTTAAAATGAGGCTCATACAGAATGAGCTAATTAGCCAAACGTGTTTCGCTGACATAATTAGATGATATGTGTAAAAGCAGCGTTGACGGAAGCAGGATGCGCCTTTTGCTTATTATTACTTAATCGCGCAGGAACTTTCGTCCGCGCGAGCTGGTAACGTATTTGCTCGACTTATCTTCGTTATTCCGATGTTTAATAAAACGCATGCAGTCCTTATCTCGCTGCAAGGGAAGTCGTACAACTTCGAAGCAAGCATCGGGACTTTCTACGCTCGCCTTTTGTAATCGTAACCGATTCGCTCGCGTCACGAGGTGCGCAAACATTTGTGCCCACTCCGGTGCTGAGAAGAAATTCTTCCGTCCAAGCTAGACGTTACTCTCTCGGTGGTCCAAAGAGACGCTGCGCCGGACAAAGGGAAGGAACTCGGATCTCCTTCTTTCTTCTCAGGCTAGAAAAACTGGGAGAAAGAGAGAAACGGTACGGAGATAAGAGCCCGAGAGATCGAGAGCATTATGGAGTTCCCGTTGTCGTCGCCGGTTATGTAAGCGGCTGCGCCACCGCGACGCGATTCTAATCGTGCCCGCGATTAACCAGTGTCGAATGCCCACAGCAGTAGCAGCAGCAGCACGTGAGCCATATGCATGTGCCGTTTGGATTGGAGAGCCAGTATATTCCATTGTTTTTCAGCTGTCCGTGCCGCTCTTTGTGCCTAATGTTTCCATTACCCGAGCTCGATTTTTACGTTGAATTTTCATGCGGGCTATACACCGGGAGGGGAAAAACGATTGTTGCATGCGGCTCGGCTGCAAACCGTTCGGGTTTTCCTCGGATTTATGATTTTTAACTTGCGTATGCTTGCAACGATGCTAGTAATTTCCATTACGTGATATTATTTGATATATTTGATACGTACGATTTTCTCCGTTCGAAGACTCGGTGCACTCGCGTTCGAAAAACTAGTCTTAACGAAGTGTATTGGTTTCCCGCGTCACAATCCTATACGTATCTCAATGCTTCCTGTGCCGGCGGGCAAAAAGGCTGCTGCATACAATCCAACGGTGAAATATCATCCTTCAAAAGCGTCGATAATCCGAGACTCTATCTCTCTTACGGCCATTCCTTCCGCTTGGCCTCCGTATATACACACAGTCGGTTCGTTTTTCCGCAAGCACCGTGTGTGCACAAACACCGAGTGGAGGGTATACAGCCGCGGTCCCAACGTCTTTATTCCACGAGAGCCTGGGTTAAAGAACCCTCGCTCGCAGTGCAGCTCGCGTCTTCTCCGAGGGCTCTGGGTACACACATCGAGATCCACTTGCCGCGACTCTATGGATTTGTGTATTTAACGATCTCACGTAGGAGACAAAAGTTGAAAACTTGTCTGGGTATATTGTATTTTAAACTTGCAGTTAACGGATATGATATCCTGAAGTTAAAAAGACGCGTAATAACTTTCAATAATTCAGACGCATAGAATGTAGAATGCATAAACCAAACGAGTCGGCAAAACAATTGATCTCTTAATGAAGTTCCAGTACCGCGCCGGTCGCCGGCTAATTGACTTACGTTAGCGCACGCGGCCTGATCTATTGAAAGAAAAGCAACCATGAAAGAGCTCGGCGGTGCATGATCGATTGAGCGAGTTTGAAAAAATATCCACCGATTGAATTGCCCTTCTGTCGTCGTCTGTTCATCGGTCGTGCGGTAATAGCGTGTAATATCGCTAACAATTAAAACCAAACTCCTATCGTTATACAGGCTATGTACATTTCCACAAATTGGGGGTGTTACGACTCCGCGTTGCACAACGCGCAGCGAGGCAATTGAAATTCCCGCCCTGAACCTCGCGCGAAGCGAATATAACCGGTCGCGAAGAAAAACAATAACAAGCCCCTGGAAAGTAATAGCGTGCTTGCGCCGCTCGCGTCGCCGCAAACAGCCGGCTATTCCGCGCGGCAAGCTGTACCGGAGCGGCCGAAAAAAGCTCCGCCGCCAACTAGTGTCCATAGCAACGCCTCCGCGCAAAAATCTTCCGCGCCATAAATTTACGTATTCCGCTACCGCGCGGGCCCGTCTTGCGCGAGCGGCGAAAGAAGGGAGTAGGAAGCTCATAAATCCGCTGCAAAACATAAAGCGCCGGCCGCCTGTATATGGAGTAGCTGCGGCGTCCCATTTGCGTGCGTGCGGTAAAGTGGCGCGCTGGCTGCACTCGGGGATTTTTCGCGGTATCGCAGTAGCCAGGGTCGCTTCCGCAGCGACAGTTGTCCTCCTGTGCCAGAGGAGTAAGAGCATCAGTCTCGACGAGGAGATGAGACGACTGACTGCCATGTACGTATACGCAGGGGAACCGTTAAAATATGCAAAACGCGAGGCTGAGTGGGCTTGAGGTCTTCTTTGCGAGCTTTTCTCGAGGGGGCTTCAGCGATGTGTATGCTGACGGCTGCGGCGCGCTTTTAATTATTTTCGACTATTCAACACGCTCCGAGAGTCTGGTGAAAATTTTTCAAAATCCACTTCTACCTCTTGAAAAATATTTCAGTCGACTTGGGAAGATGACACACTCGCGATTTCGTAATTAGCGCGACGAAAAAAGTGCTATTGAAAAGAATAAAAATTATAATTTAATCTCGCCGGGGCTACTGAAGTGTTAATTAAACGAGCATCCGAAATTCAGCGTTATTCTTTCTTCTTTGAGCACTCGCAGTTTGGCTTAATAAAGAGCCAATTTACAACTGGAGGATCGAGTCGATTTTCGTGAATCAGTCGCTTCCCCCCTCTCTCTTTCTCTTTCATGTTCCCAGACCCCGGGCCCCTTTATCGTGCAGTCCCCCGTCGTTTTTTTTCCAGGGGCTCGAACGTCCTCTCCCGGACCTCCGTTCGATCATCTCTCTCCTCCAGTCGCCTCCCTTTCCCCGGCCTTCTCTTCCTTCTTCGACCACCGCGCACAAGAGTTCAACGAACGAATACGGCCGGCAGGTGAATATCGGTTCTCTTCTCTCTCGCGCGCGCGAGAGAGATTGCCCGGCGCGCCGGTTTGTTTCTCATGGTCAAATTGCATAACCCACTTGCATGACGCGGAGATTTTAACGCTGTTAACGTCAGACGGGCCTCCGGGCCGATTATAAAGCGCGCGCGCTCGGCCTTATTCCCTCCTCTCGCTTCTTCCTCCTTTTGCAGCTCGTTCTTCTTTTTCTCCCCTTTCGCGCGGCACCTGATTTTCGGCGTTGGCGACGGCGGATGCTGCGCTTAATTACGGATTACAGCCAATTAACAGGGCTCGACAGCATCGCCTCGGGTATCGTGGTCTGCAGCCGGGGACTTTGCGCTTGTGAGATCATTACTGGACGCGACGGGAGGAGCTTTTTATGCCACGACCGTGCAGGTGGCGATTAAAAATTATTTAGAGGATTCAACGGTTGCTGCCGTAGGACGTATATTGCGTTCGATTGGCTCTGCCTTTTACGAGGAGGGACTACAGGATGGTGACCGATATTTTCGGCTTTATGCTTAAATCCTCTGGCTTTATTATTTACTTTTTTTAAAGTTATATCATCCCGTTGGTGAGGGCTGGTGAAAGGAAGTTTTCGGGTTTCTGCCGGTCGTTAAATCAAGATTAACAACAGGAAAGTCGCTGACTGAATGGTTGGATTTTAATAGTTTGTAAATTACGTGTAATACAGTCGTATAAATCATCATGAAATGTTTCGGAAAAAGTTCTTTTCTTCGAAAGGCAAAGTTAAAAAATCGATCCATCAGCTGCCCGGCGTTTCTCGCAATTCAAATGCGCCGCGATAACGTGCACGTAAGCACACACAAATTTATCAATATCAGAAGGAAATTATCGGTGCTCGGCCGAGCGCAGCTACGCAGCCGAGGAGAAAACTGGATTAAGTGGCCGCGTGTATGCTTGAGAGCGAAATTCGATCATAGTATCGCGTGATGCCTGCGCATCAGATCTACTCGCACGCGCGTCTCGCGTTGTAGGCGTACAATGCCAGCCTCGGTCGGACTTGCTTTTCAATGCAGCTGAAGATGGTCGGATAAAAATAAAAAGTAAGGGACGATTCAAAATTTGCTTTCGAGGAGCCAGTAATTTTTATCATCGGGCGATAAGCTTACGGTACCTTATATTCAGGAATAAAAGCCGAGATAAAGTAATACGCAAACACTGCCATAAACCTCCCGATTGCCGGGTAAGGAGCACCTGCAAAAAATCTTAATCACTCTCTCCCGGCGAGACCGTGCGGAGAAAAAAAGAGGACGAAAATCGATAATAAACCCACGTCCGTGATAAATTTCAATAACGTGAAAATCAGGTATACAAAAGCCACCTCCGAGAGAGGAAAAAAAAAACGCAAAAAGACGCGGCGCTGGAGCTCGTTTTTGCGGACTCTCTCTCTCTCTCTCCGCCAATATTGGACGAGCATATTCGCGGGAAAAACGCGCGGCGCATGATTTACGACGCAGCGACCGCTTCCCTCGAAAGAATCCAAGAGAGACAGAGAGGAAACCGGTGGTGACTTCTTAATCCTCGCGCGCGCGTCTCGGAAAAAGAGCGCTTGCGCAACGGTTCGCTGCGAATGCTAAATCAGCTGTCGCGGTTTTGTTTCACGGGGGCTAATATTGATAAATTTCTCTCGGAGACTGGGAAATTCTGCCGACTCATTTGTCACGCCGTTGCACGCAGCTCGTTTCAGTCATACGCTCTCACTCACACAGCGACCACTAATGGTCACGCGAACGCGCGTGCTGCACATGTGAGCGAGTCACCGTTTCTGCGCTCTCTCTCTCTCTCTCTCTCTCTCTCTCTCTCTCTCTCTCTCGCTCTCTCATCGAGAGCACTTTTTACCGAGTGCATACGCGCGTTTATTCGAGGGGATTCGAGCGAGGTGTACCGTTTTTGAGCGACGCACCGCGAAGTTGTCGTTCTTTTGGATGGTCTACGATCTTCGAAGAAATCCTGTGTAGGACACCGATTTGCAAATGCGAAAAGCGGCTTGAAGGAGCGTTTCGTCACGCGTTGAAATCCTACTTGAAATATGGGATAAACGATATGCACATTTACATGCACGTAAAATTGAGGGGCACAAGCGATTACTCTAGATTGTCCGAGAAAATTTGCCTATAAGTGTATCTTTCTGCTACAGTAAACATCGGTAAGTGAGCATATCGAACAGGTAATTGAAATAATCGCTCAGGCTGCTCGAGCGCTCTCCCATAGCGTAAAAGCCTGGCGAAAGATTCGATCGGAATATCAGTAATAAAGTCGGATGTTGTAAAACGCTCGCTTATCTCCCAATGCGAATCGGATTCTGCAAACTGTGGACTGGCGCGTTGGGCTTCTGAAAAATTATGACTAATTAATGCTTGATAATGCAATTCATGCACTTAATGAGTTGAAGCCCAAGTTATAATCTCATCGGCATTCGAGATATTTCGCATCGATAAGCGCATGATGGCTTTGACGCAATTTCTTTCGAATCGAATTTTATCCACGAGCTGTCTATATAAAATATTCATGTAATTGAATGTTTGCCGTATAGTCGCGCGTGTAAACGTTTCACAAAGCGCAATAACGCATAAATACTCGAAGAACGCAGCGCCGTACTAAAAGAATACAACGCGTAATTTGTGAAACTCTTCCAGGAAAAGCCTAATTTGCATCCTACTTCTTCCGACAATGGATCCGCGCGTGCATTCATCAGCGGCATAAAAACTGGGCTATAAAAAAATCAGCGCATCTTCGTTATGAGAGATCGGACTCTGACCAAATTTCGTCGCTCTCTCCGTCGCTCGAAAGAAAGAAATCGGCCGGGCACCTGCCAGCCGAAGAATAACGCCTCATCAAACGGGAGATATTAATGAAGCCCGTGCCCTCCATATCTCCCCGACAAAGGATCGTCATCTCTCGGCTTCCCAATATACCTACACACGGCGCGAGAATATGGTCCCGAGCACAATCAGGCCGCGAAAGAATAAGGCTCCAAAATTACGATACGAGCGCGCGCTTGTTTACGAGCTGTCGGGTCGCGTGGGTGCGAAGTCATCCCGAAAGGCTGCCGGAACCGCTATGGCAAAAAGAAGACGAAGGTATAAGAGAAGAAGGAGGAGAAGTGTTTTTTTTTTCGGGATCGAGCCTTCGCTCTCGTTCGTAAGGACCCGCGGCGAGGTTCCTAATTACCACCCCGCTGCCTCTTCTTCGCTTTCTTTTCCCTTTTGCAGAGTAGCTTTTGTACTTTTTGGTTCACTTGATTCCCGCACGCGGCTTTCTCCTCTCTCCTTGAGGACGTTGCAGCATCGTCGTGACCACAGCGCAGAGAGAAGCGATTGTTCCTCTCCGAAACTCGGGAAAATGCAGTGGAGTAATGTCGAAGCCGGCGTTTCTAATACGCACTATTGAATGTTTTTTTCTTTCCGACCGGGACTCTCGCGCCGGTGTAAATCAGTGGAATCTCGGAAAAGCCGAGTCAGTAGCCCCTATTTTTCATCGTCCTGTCAGTTCACTTCCTCGTGTATTTACATCCATCCGGCAGCGGACGCACAATGCATAAACACGCTCTCTCTCTCTCTCTCTCTCTCTCTCTCTCTCTCTCTCTCTCTCTCTCTCTCGGCTCCGATATCGCTCTCCGATTATGAGGGATCGCGTGGGAATGACTCGCGCGTACACATCCACTCTCCGTTTCATTCTCATGCAGCGGCGCCTCACACTCGATTTCCCCGTGGATTTTTCGCAGGCAAAATTGGAAATTCCGGCGTATTCTTCGCCGGGGTTAATAGCGCTCGCGCGCATCTCTGCCCGAATTCGTGAAAGGATTTTGCGATCGCGCGCGACATCCATGCTATCACAGACGCACACGTCTGCAACGCGAGGAGCGAGACAAGTCAGCGATAAGAGTCGAGCAGCTGAGTCGTACTGCGATGCATGCACTTCGGATGCATCGTAGACGTTAGCTCAGTGGTTAGAGCACAGGCCTCTGGCTCTCGGGTCCGCGAGTTCGAGTCCCGTCGTCTACTTTTTTCGCTATCAACTCTGTCTACTCTCCGTTCGTAACAATGCTCCCCTTCGATTTTTCACGTTCCAATGCCTGTCCGTGTCGTAGCAGTGACGCACTCGATAATGATATCCAGCAGCAGGAGTGCACGCACCGATGGAGGAAAGTCCATAAATGAATCGAGCGGCGAAAGTAATCGTCGCAGTCGCGCGCGAGAATCTCCACTTAATAACGTCGTAAGAAGCATAACCCACTTTCGTTCCGTCGTGCGGCTGCAACGGCAGCGAGCAGCAGCAGCGGCAGCGTTTGGGATTTAAGTGTAGGCTCGTAAAGTCTGCGCGTAGCGCCGACCGTTTTGTAAACTGCTGCTGAGCGCGTGTGTGCGTTAGCGGGTATGCTCTATGACCCTTTACACGTTTTATTTCCGAGAATGCTCAGCGCCAACTTCCTTCTTCGAGATCCTTAAGCTCTTGCTAAAAAGTTTGTTCTGTTGGACGAGCGCAGCTTATACATCACTGAAATGAGTCTTTGCTGTTGTTGAATCAAACTCCGTTTAAACGGTTTCTATATATAGTTAAACGTTTGTCAATTCTTTAATAAGCTATAATATTACATATAGTTTTGATTCTCAAAATTAACTTCTCTTTTTGTACCTTTATAATTTTTAAGTAGACGAAATTCATCAGATTTTGAATTCCATTCATAATATATATTTTGATAAAGAATGTTGAAATAACTATTCCAATATCAGTGGGTTGCATTCCTTTGATAATATTCACCCACAGATCACTTGCATCAGGAAAAAAGGAACTGCTTTCCACTTTTTCAATTTCCTGCATTCAATTTGGCATATGCACCTATAGATAGACTCTTAATGACTGAGTTCAATTTCCTCTTCGATCTTTTCAAATCTGTGCAGAATAGACAGAATACTGTTTTTAAAAATTTGCATCAGCAGGAAATTTACCAAACATTCATTGCGCGCGTTTAAAATTACAGCATGTTAACCTCTACCAAATGATTTCACGAGATGACTATTATAAATATTGACTCCACGACATCGAGTGTAATTCAAGGCTCAGGCAAACGGCCATCAGTCAGAGCTGCACAACACAGCTCCACAAACTTTTCAAGCCCATCAACTTTGTTCATTGCAATCTATTATCGCTTTTTCGCGCAACGCTTGTCCACTTAACCCATGAACCGGGCACGCTTCGCGCGCGGCATATAAACTCCGGCGAAGAAAAATTCAATTCAGCGCGCGAGCGCGCGTGAACGGCCAAATGAAACTCGATTACCCAAGAGGAGAGGCTGTAAAAGCGCACGAACGCGCCGTGTCAACATGCGCGCCCGCGCCTTTATCGGGAAAAAATCGATTCTTCGGAATAATGAGGTGCTGCCCTGATAAAGTGTGCCTAATATATCTTGAAGTGAGAGTAAAAAAGCGAGCTAAGCGACGCAAATTGAATTACGCGGCTGTCGCATTAAACTGCGCAGCGAAGAAATTTTAAAACATAAATAAACTCGTATAACAATTACTCGAACGATTAAAAATCTGGAGAAAAGAAAAGTTAATAAACGCTGAACATGCGGGGAGGAGAAAAATGGCGAAAGCTATTCTCCTTTCCACCAGCGAGCTGAAATTAATAACTGTTTCGTAATTACGCGCGCAGTTGTTCCGAGTTCGCGCATTAATCGACTCGCCTTCGCTTGCACACGTCGCGCTGCGTTACCAAAGTATTTCCGGCTGTCTTTGAATGTATTTTCCGCTGCAAAATCGAGGCGTTGCGTCACGTATGAAAAATTGGGACTCGAGATTCCGGTAACTTTTATCAATTGAAAGTGACGAATGGAAAACGGACATCTGCTTTCCAGAAAATTGATTTCACTTGCGCATGTGTACTGTGTTATTCATAGTACTGTACGCGCGGATCCGAAAGTTACAACATCCGCCTGAAGCAGTAAACAAGAGATTTTCCCTCACACATCGATTTCATAATAAAATCCAGTGCTCTCCAAAATAAAGTCTCATCTTTATCTAAAATTGGATACTTCCTCGTGCGCTCCTTATACCTCTCAGCGTAACCGTATGATATACACGACTATAGCTCTCATTCGTATGTAATAAACCTACAGCCGCAAAAACTCTCTAACCCAATGTAAACAAGCATAGAGAAGAAACCCAACGAGTTTTTCGAAACAATCAGACTCGGAGAATCTCAATTTACCCTTTTAAACGCTGATTAAAATCTCAGGCTCCAAGTTCTCTCTCTCTCTCTCGCTCTCTCTGTATAGACTTACACCCCGTAAGAAATTACAATTTAACGACTACTCGACTCGCGGCGAAGCTGCTACTGCTATTCGACTGCTTCCCCCTTTCATTGTGCTGCTGCTGCTGTTATATTGTAACACTGGCTGCCCGTAGAATTTTTTTCTCGCACTCGCGCGGCGCGACGACGACGAAGGCGAGTTTTTGCCACCAATTAACGTTCGGTTAATTACACGCTTTTCCCGCGGCGCACAGCGTATATTGAACAGTTCATTTGCCGGATTAGTATTTAAAGCTAGTTGAGCGTATATAATTTCCCCGAGATGCTAAATTGGCCTACACATGTGCGCGAACGCTTGAATATTTCGCGGTTCTTTCCCTTAGTAATTAGCGATTTTCGCCTCTTTTGCAGGGCGACTTTCAGCTCTGCATTACCCGTCTACCGGCCGCTGATGGAGACGACGAGCGAGTATTCGCCTCGCTGGTTGCGGAAAAAGGGACCTGCAGCGTGCGAAGGGAAAGAATTGTCGTAAACGCGTGAATTATGAAATTTTCCCTTTTTCTCCCTCTTCGAAGTTCTCGCTGCGGCGCAAAAGGCGCTGTTACCTCTGCTGAAGAATTTTCTGCCCGAGAGCTTGTAAATATATTATTTTATCGGGTTAAGTTATTTTAAGCTGAAGTTATTCTCTTACGTAAACGCAGCGAATCTTGTAGCTACATTTTACTTAATCCGCATTCGAGAAGTCGCAGCGCTCGAACAAGTTGTACGCTTTACATTCTATAATAAATATCAAATCAGGATTAACGTTCTGCAGAAGTGCTTTTGAAATTCTTCGTATTGCGTAACTCATCCAGCGGTATTATGCCCATATTATTATAACGAGTCGTCGAGTAAAGGGATTAATTAGTTAATTCCCCCTTCATCCTCTTTACTGAAAAATATAATATCACATGTACCGCAAACCCGGCCGATAATTGCCGCAAATACAACAGATGCTAACCCATAGGCATCTTCCAGAAACAAGGAAGTGCAGAACCCCGTAATATACTCGTAGCTTGAGCAGCAACGGTGTCGAAAGAGGCGCCACTTTCCCGAAGCGAAAAATGCCCCGCCGTATGACTGCAAAGCACACCATACGATAAGGAGATATTGCGGGCGGCCGAACCGCGAGGTTATGTACGTGTGTGTACAAAAGGAGACGGCGAGTTGGTCTGGACCCCGCGCTAACAATGCCCTCGACTATATACGAGACTACGAGAAAGACTCTCTTGGCCGCTATTATTATAATAAATGGTTGCGTGTTGCTTGTCTGTTGCAGAAAAATTGCTGAACAGCGAGGGCCGCGAGCTGCGACGAGCTCTCTTCTCCCTCAAGCAGATCTTTCAGGTGAGTCCGATATATATATATATATATATATATATATATATATATATATATATATGTGTGTGCGTGTGTGTGTGTGTGTGTACGTTATATTCTCTGCCTCGTTGTGTATACTCGCGCGTGTTTGCATTCGCGGGCACTGTTATATACTCTTATACACTCTCTGCACCCGTCTCCGACGTCCGAGAGAGTGCATACCTTTTTATTTCGAGTCTTTGTTTTCCTGCGATGAGTTTTTACAAATTTCTCTGCTATATTCTTTTGAATCTCTCGGCGGCGAGCCACTTCGAGATTGCGCTGAGTTTGCGATCTTTTGTGAATTTCCGAAGCGCGCGTGGGCGTATAACAAGAGTAAGCCGAATGTTCCGATAAGAAAAAATTAAAATCGCCACAGGAGTATATTTCTGCCCGGCGTCTTTTATTATTCATCATCTCCTCCTATCGCTCCTCTCCACGCGGCAGCTTTCTTCTTTTTTCTTTCACCGTGCGCTCCTTCGCGAACTGCGAGGGGCGCTCATTTCTTTCCTCATTTCTCTTGTATTTGCGCAGTCGAGAGTAAATATTTGCAAGAAGGCGGCTCCGAGCGCGCTATATAATGCCGCAACTTGCGCCAATTTTCCTTCCTTTTCCGCGACGCGAATGCTCTTCTCTCCCGCTGACTGCACTTTTATTGCGCTGTATCTTTATCGCGATATCGCTTTGTCGACGTGATGACAACGAGACACGACGCGGAGCGAAGGAAATGAGACCGGGATTTGGAGTTTACAGTCGTGCTCGAGCGGCCGGGGAGATTTTTATAATGACACGTATACGGCGTGGCCTAGTTTCGTCGCTGTCTTTTTTTCTCGTTGGAAAGACGAGTTTTATGGAAAGAGGCGGCGATTCCAGTATCGCTGCCGCGAGATCTCATTTGAAAGAAACAAGTTTGACCGATTGAATGACGCGCACAGTTCCTTTTTTTATAATCCATTCAAAGACAGCTTTTTATTCACCGGAACGAAAATGCACCCTCGTAAAATGTTAACGACGTTGTAATATTTAACCAAACGGGTGATTAAATTACGAAGGACTGAAACGAGACAGGGCAGGAGGAAAAAATGTGACACGCGAAGACCGCAAGAGTAAGCGACGAGCAGCGCACGTTGATGTCTTTTCCTTTATTACGATGATTGAGTATGACGTACGTGCGGCGGAAGAATTAACAAGCCGCCGAGAGAGTTCGCGAAGTAATAAGAGTTGCTCTCGACGCATCGCGATCAAAACTATGAACAAAAGCCTCGGCAGCTCTGAGACACGTATCCGGGTACAGTTAAAAATCTCAGTCTCCGGATGCGCAATGTCGTGTTTTGTTTTTCGCTGCGAAAATGAAAATGCTGTTATGAATGACGAGCTATCTTCGCGCAGTGCTACGCTTATTTTCATCAAAACGGCTCGAGCAAAATCTTCAACTCTCACGCGCTTTTTATCTCGAATACGCGTGTACGTTTAACACTCTGTCCTAACGCGTCGCGCAACCATGTAACAGCGATTCAATAAAGCTGCAAGAGAAACAAAGCGATTCCTTGGCAGAACTTCGGGCCACGTATCCGAGCGCCGCTCGGAGCAAAGGAAAAACAGCATCAGCCGTTTACCAGCAGTACAGCACTTGCTCCAGTAGCGCAGCGAGCCAAGAGGGAATCAGCGGCGCGCTTACGCGAAAAAACAAAGAAACCGTTAGGAGCGCTGCCAAGCGTTGTGCGCCCTCTCTCCTCGTTTATTTCGGGCGTTCGGCTAGTCGCGACGACGTGACTCGCTTATCGTCGCCTCTGCCGTGAGAAATTGGTTCAAGGACGGTAGCGACTCCGCTCGCGTCCTTTTTTTCTCCTAGCGATGAGCTTATGGCTCGCGACAGTGTCGAGCTGTTTTTGCGCGTTTCTGGCGTTTTCCAGCGCTGCTTTCGGAAGATCACGACATGTTAATCCGATGCGAGAGTTATGAAAAGTGGATAATAAAAGCAATTACCAACGCGCCAGGATACGTACATCGGAGCAAGGTTCATCGCGTATAAAAAAATGCCAACTCACGCGCTTAATTCCTAAGACAAAGTAGGCAGCGCCTAAAACGCCCATTACAATGCGTTCGCATGCCCCGTACGCCGTATTTCTTATCTCTCCTACAGCGCGCTCGACGGGCTCTCGGCCCTTATCGCCGGCTCGCTATCTCGCATACCTTAGCCGCGCTCGCTTCCGCTGCCGCGTCGTTGACCGCTCCCGCGAGTGTCCTCATACCCTCCTCCTCCCCCTCCTCCTCATTCGTCCGCATATTCACGTTCAATTCCGCGTCTTGATCCCCGAGGCTAATTTCGCGCGCGCGCACATCCGGAGCGGGAGATTCAATCAAACTTGGCGGATTTTCCATTATGCGCTCGCGACTTTCCCGCGACGCGTGTGTGAGTGCGTCGTCTCGCAACTAATTCCATTTGTGCTGCGCGCGAGAACTCGAGTGTGCGCGTACACGGCGTCGCAACGAGGAGAAGAGCCTCGAGACGAGTGCTTGTTCTCGCTATGCGATGTCTTATGTGTGCCATGCGAGTGTGTGAGCGCGCCAGGGATTTTCGAGAGGTACCTGCAGGGGCTCCAAGTTTATAAGCGCCTTTGGCGCTTCAGTGACGCGCGGCAAGACTTAAGCGCTCGAAAAGTTTCGATGGCAGATTTTTCCTGACTCCGAAACGCCTTTTTCTACGGATTGTAAATTCTACAAGAAGATCTTTGCTCGCAATTAAACTTTATCAACTGTACGTCAGAACCCAAAGGAAAACATTATGCTAAGCGCGATCCTCATGCGGTAACGTTCTAATCGCTCATCGCTCCGGTCTAATCGCAATACTACGGAAGATAGTACTGTACTTGAAGGATACTAAGCTCGATACTCGTATAGATACGCATACAATGATACGATCGTTAATCTAGATCAGGATGAGCAGTTGTGGCAGCAAATTGATTGCATTGCAGGGAGTCTCCAATTGCCGCAAGTTTTCGGATGCGCCGAACTATTCGCTGCTCCGTACGATATGAATTCCACGGGCGCTAATTAATAATGGAGTATAATGGTAGGATGGGAGTTTTAGTTCTGCGGGAGAGATGATGGTGATTTAGTGTCGGGAGAGAGCGAGCGAGTGAGGAGGGAGTTATTATGATAAGAGCTCGCGTGCTGGAGAGAACTGATGGATGAGCGCGGGGCTTTTTGTACGGAAGCGCGAACGGCGTTGATTTGCTCCGGAATTGACCTTTGTGTGTACTACTAATACGCGGGAAAAATATGCGGAGGTGACGCGGCGCGATGCGATCAAGTAGATCGTTCGGGTACTAGTCAGACGCGCGTCGCACATCCGTCGATTTCACTGCGATTAAGCGCGCAAAGGACGAAACGAAAATATACCTTTGTGTAAAAATCGGAAACTCACGCTTCACAGTAAACAAAACTTTCTTTCTCTTGAAAAGAAAAAGAAACGCACGTATGTAAGTTGTCCGCAGCATCACCTGCGATACACACTCGCACAGGGCACACACATACGTACGTCGAGTAAAAGGAACTCGACGTCGATAGGATGCATCGTCGTGCGCACGAGTACTAACCAATCGCCGCCGCGCATGCGGAATTATCTCGTTTCAGGAGGACAAGGACCTGGTGCATGAGTTCGTGCAGAATGACGGACTAGCCTGTCTCATCAAGGTCGGCAGCGAGGCCGACCAGAATTACCAAAATTACATACTTCGCGGTGAGTATACATATAAATCGTCGGCTTTTCTTCCCTCCTTTCTCTTCTCTTCTCTCTCCCTCTCTCACTCTCTTGCCACACATGCCTGCGCCTATACGCGTACACAGGCCGCGCACTTTTGTATCGCCGCGCGTTCGTATAACCTCGGTGTGCTGTGTACGAGCGATTTATCGATAGGATGGAATCACCCGTAGGGTTGCCAGCGGAGCGCCGCCTCTCTTTCGATCGAGCGGCGATCCTCCCTCGACCGCCTCCTCGTAACATTAGCGTCGGCATTTTCGCGTTTTTCCACCCCGCTCGTCTGTAAAGCTGCTGCCGCGTTTTTTTTACGGCGTAACGAACATCGCGTAAAATATATTAAATTTTTCGAAAAATCATCGAGCGCAAACTCCTTCACCAGCTCGATTTTACCGATCGTTTGCATGCTAAATGTAATTGCACGTTCGCCGCGCGCGGCCATGCATACGTGGATATGACGGGCCGCGCGAATTACTTCGAAACGGCGCCAAATTGGCAGGTAGAAGCGCGAGAATTTCCGCGTGATAAGGATGCTGCCGCGCAACTCTCGAGGAGTCGCGGGAATCAAGGACGAGCAGCCGTCGCTGCGGCTCCAATATTATGTACCAGCGGAGACACGTGATCGTTTCCGATTCGGCTTGCTGCGCCAAGCGTGAAAGGCTTCTCGTTGCTCTAAGTGCGCTCGGGAATAGCGTGATTTTTCGAATCCCCGTGTTCCGCGACCGTTGAGTTTATTTAATAAAGTTTATTTAATAAAATGTACCTTGTGCATATTGACCACCCCGACGGCGCTTCTCCCTCTCTAAATCAGTCAATAAAATCTGCGCCCCGCGCGCGCAGATAAAACGACGATAAAGTCATCTTGCGAGCGACGGACGTGGAGGTGGGTACGACGGAGAGGTCGTGCGCTGATCCTCGTTAATGGTCGGAAATATCGCACGCTATCTTATCGATAATCGCCCGAGTGTGTTCGCGTATCCTCGTTATCGCGTCACGCGCGCTGCACATTCGGCGGACTAATGAAGGCGTAAGCCGCGCGCGTCTGGCTCTAAATATGAATTCTGGAGAACACACGCTTCGAAGATGTTCCGCGATTTTTCACTCAAGGTTTTGCTCCTTCAATGCAAAAATATGGCAAGCGTTTACAATGTATATTTGTGTAATTATAATGTTTTGTTATACTTAGTGATTTCTGAAAATGTGTTGTGAATGCTATTGCCAATTCGTGTAGTTTCGCAACATACACGTTTATTGCAAACGATTCACGCAAAATATGTATTAGCCAAATTTGGATACACGCAGGATTGCCGCCCCGTAGGAAATTATTAATTGTGTACATAATAATATTTCAATGTGTAACTGTCCGCCATTAATTTCGAAACCTCTAATAGTGGCGCACGCAATAGCGCAGCAAACGGCTCATTCACTCGCTAAACGTGCAGTAAAGCTCGTATTAAATGATGGCGTGATTATGCGCGTCCACCGCCGGGCATAATCGAACGACAAACGCTTCCATCAAACGCAGCGCTCGCATAAATGCCAATTCGATTCAGAGGCTCTTCCTTCATCCGAAAACATTTGCTTTTTCCGTGCCATACCAATATTATCATCGTGCTTTTTTTTCAATCATTTCATCGCCCCCCTCAATCGAAGTGGATGATTCTTTGGTCTTTGTGCGTCTGCTGGTCTCGATAATAATCGTCGGTTCGTTGCGTCGAAAATATAGAACCGGGGCACACACAAGCGTTGGTTAACCTCTCGCTCCGCCGTTATCATTACGTAAGCCATAAGTTACGTGCTGCGTAAAATCTAATTAGGGCCGCGTAAACGTGCATTACGTACTACGCGCGCCTATACCGATACTCGCTCTCGAAGCCGACGGCGCCGATCGTGCGACAATCGTTCCAATAGTGCGCCGTGGGCCGCTGAATCATATAGGGCGTATGATTCGAAAGGATTTTCATCGACTGCGTTTCCGATGACTCGACGAGTCTCTCACAATTATGAGGGTCGCACACAGGAAGTCCAATTCTTTACTTAAAATCCAATCTCCGCCCTCGGAAAGCGAGCGCTCGCAATAGAATAAAACTGCCAGAGGTGCATAATCCCAATGAAGGAACGCGAATCCCCTGTAGATATCGGTCCGCAGCTTACAAAGCTCTCATCCCCGATGGGAGAGTGCTCGGCGCAACCTCGGAATACGATCAGCTCCATCTCTCTGTCTCTCACTCGCTCTCCATCCCTCGGTGGCTCGTGAAAAATGAAATCTGAATTCAAATAGCTGAGCTCGTCGATAGAATCGAATTGGCAGGCAGAGAGCTGGAGAGCGAAAGAGGCAGAGGAGAAAAGAAGCTCACGACCTCTCGCGTCCGATTGCTTCTCATCTCGAGATTCTGTAATTACTTACTTTCGCGCGTTATGTGACTTCCCTGCGTCTGACTCGTTTTTCACCCCCCCCCCCGCTCTCTCGCTGAAATAAAAAAATGAAACGAGAGTGTCGCTATCGGCGTCTGTGCGCCTCGTCGGGGAATTAAGACCAAGCTATCCGAGCGATTAACCAGATATTTCCAGTCGATCGACATTTTTCTCGGGGAGACGCTGACGCTGAGCACGAGGAAGCTGTCGCGCGCTATATTGTCGTCGGTGTTTATTCGAAACGTCGCTTGCGAGAAGCCGCGGTTCAACCTCCAAGAATTACGAGACGCGAGTTTGAGGGTACGCTTCCGAGGAGAGGAGGGTATCGATGCGCTCGAGAGCTTGTTGTATCAAGGCAAACGCGCAGCTTTATTGCTCGCTTTGTGCAATAAATACCGGTTCGTTGCTCGGAAAATGGAAGAGCGTCTCTCTCTCTCTCTCTCTCTCTCTCTCTCTCTCTCTCTCTCTCTCTGTCTCGCGTGCGCGATTATATCGTCGCGAGATTTGTCGCTCACTGCGAGATAATGTCCGATAAAGTATCTCGTAACGGGGCTGCGCGACGGGTGATCAGTAAATTGCGTCGACGTGATTTTTATATTAAATCACGAGAGCTGAAATTTCTCGTGCGAGGGGCAAACAGAGCGCGAGAGCCGCGCGTAAGTTGTCATTCCGACAAATTCACCTTGATTGCGGATTGCCCAACTAGTTAAAAAGTTAACGCGGATTCACGAAACTTTCGTCTGTTCCTTTTTTGCGCTTCCCGCGAACACCGCACCCGGGGAGAAGAGTGCTTCAGACACGTCGAGTGAGCGTGAGAGAGAGGGACTGCAACAGTTACCGCTAATCAAATAAGCCCTGCGAAACTTTCGAAACACGAGACAAATTATGACAGCCTTGCCTAATTTCATTAGGATCTTTCACTTGTGTACTTGCGCAAACTTCGGGGGTAACTTTGTTAGGCGAAGTTTCCGATGTTTGTCGTCGATTTGCCTCCTCGGCGGCGGCGGCGGTGGCGACGACGAGGGTATCAGCTGTAACGAAATGATCGAAACCTATAGCTACTTACATGATCCGCTTTTGTCGAATTTTCACAGCCCTCGGTCAGGTGATGCTCTACGTGGATGGGATGAACGGCGTGATGGAGCACGGCCAGACCGTGCAGTGGCTGTACACCTTGATAGCCAGTCGTTTCCGGCTGGTGGTCAAGACGGCGCTGAAGCTGCTGCTCGTGTTTGTCGAGTACGTGGAGACCAACAGTCTGCTGCTGGTGCGAGCCATCCGCTCGGTGGACACGTCGCGCGGCATGATACCCTGGACGAACGTGATGAAGCTGCTGAAGGACTACGACGCCGCGGACACGGAGCTGCTCATCTACGCGACGACGCTCGTCAACAAGTGTCTCAACGGCATCCCCGACCAGGACACCTACTACGATCAGGTGGACTGCCTCGAGGAGCAGGGCATCGAGGGCATCATCCAGAGATACATGAGCAAGCAGGGCACCGATCTGGATCTGCTCAGGCAGTTCCAGATTTACGAGGCGGTACTGCACCACGAGGACGGCAACGACCGGGACTCGCCGATTAGACAGCTCGACGACAACATCAGGTCAGTTTATGATCGGGCTGTTCCGTGTACACTGAGGCGTGTCGCGCTCGTTAGACTGAAACCGAATGGTTCCAATAGACGCGCGCATACCTATTCGAATCGACTGCAGAATTAGTTAGAAAAATTATGCTCTCGAAATATCTCTAATTTAAACATTAAGGATTTAAAAACTAATTTCTTACCAAACTTAATATTGGAGTGCATTCGCAAGAAATTCATCGTCAAATTTTATATTCGATCTACATTATAGTTTAAGATTTAAGTTTGGAAAACGCAATTATCATATTAAAAGTTCATTTTTAGTAGTAACTTTCATAGCTATAGCAAATCGCAGTAATTCAATCACTAAACAAGACCAATAACCCTTTAGAAAAACGCTACGCAACCGCAAATCTCTGGTGGACTCGCACGAACGTCGCAAGTCGCGGCGACACTCGACCGGAACGTCGCCCCTCTCGATGGCTCTGAACTCCCGGCTATGCTCCAGTCCCCGGCTGAACAATCACAACACGACGATCGGCCTGAACACGCTGAACAAAGGCCTGAGCAACGGCGGCGGCCTCGACAGCCAGAACTGCATCCTCAATTCATCCGCGGCCATCTCCAACGACGAGGACGACGAGTCGAGCAGCTCGCAGAGCTCGCAGGGCCTAGGCGAGGTTCAGATGAACGGCAGCTACAAGGAGAACAAAGGAGCGCGTAAGTTTGTCGTCGGCTATCTCAATTTTATTGATTTTTCTTTCTACAGTCTTCTTATTAAATTTAACGTTTTCTCGGAGAAAGGCTGGGAATCTCAACTCGCGCATTTATTAAAAACGATTTCTACTCGCAAACTTTGATTGATCCTCCGGGTAATTAACGTTCCGAAAGAAAACCAACATGCTTCATCAGAACTTATTTTCATTTTTTCCAAAGTTTCTCACTTACGAGACCACGTCGGGCTACTGCAAAGATCGAGGAAAGTGCATCAGATTTCCCTGAAAAGAGTGTAATTCTTTTCGCGTGTAATACAAATAAAAAAAAGGAAAGAAGAGAAGAACCGTTTCATTACAATCGGATATCTCTGATGGGCTCTTCCTCGATCCTTCTCTCGCCGCAAGGTCGTGCGCAACTGCGCGTCCAATCAGCCCCTTTTTCGCGCGCATTTCCATCGCTGCGGCCGCTCGTAAATTTGTCATTAAAAGCAACCATTGCAGGCGCAACTCTTGATGAATCTGAACTTCATCGCCAGTACCAGGTCGACTGCTCGGCGCAAATTAACCCCCAAGGTCGGCTCGCGGGGGAACCTCGCGTAACTCGAAACCATCAGCTGATTGACGCTCGAGGCTGGAGCGCCGCTTTTTTTTGCTCGCGCAGTGTAGTTCGTTTCCTTGCAGCGATAGAACGTAACCTACGTTTATATGCGTCGAGACGTTGCTGTAATGACGCTTGATGGCTAATGAGTTATTTAAGAGAGTTGTAACGCTGATTTAACGGCTTTCTCGGGCTGATCTCGCGGGCTGTCGTTGCGAGTTGTTACGATAGAAGTTTGGGGGAGGTTTACCGTTCGTAACTTGATCGTTAATTATTTTACATATACAAAATTTCATGTCATATAAAATTACAATAAATGCAGTTTATGAGTCCAAACTTTCTCGTGTGTTTATCGCAAGGAAAAACAAATAAAGTATATAAACGAAACAAGGCGTCGTCAGTCGATTTATTAAACATGCGACTTCTCCTCTTGCGCGGGGACCGAAAATAATTAATAACGCAGAACAAGTAGCAGCAGCGAAAAGCGAGTAGCACGACAGAGTGTATGCTATACATAAAACTTTGTCTTGTATCTGTTGCAGTGGACGTGGGAGTGACGCCGGCCTTGAGGCGTCGCCGCGAGCGCGCCGAGAGACAGCGGAGCTTCATCAGGGAGCAGCAGGAGGCGACGGCCAACATGAGGGCCTCCATCGGACACCCCGACGAAGACAGTGAGTATCGCAGCGATTACGCGAGGCTTTACGGGAAACCGCTTTCCTGATGCACACACTACTGCTCCTCGTGTATTTCAGCAATACTCCCGAGACGCTGCGAAGAGGGAGCTCTCGCTCTCTCCCAAATCGAAAACTGAAAGCTGGAGCGTAGTTCCGTGTGTGGACTATATTTACAGTCGACGGCTTCGATTGCGCGCCTGGGAAAAATTCAGGGGTTATTCCGCTGCAGAGAGAGAGAGAGAGAGAGAGAGAGAGAGAGAGAGAGAGAGAGAGAGAGAGAGAGAGGGAGAGCTGCTTTCCTCGAGAGCCGAGTCTTTTTTGCTCCGTCGGCTAACCTTCTCTAGCTGCTGCGGGGGTTGGGCTTTTGTTGACGCTGAGTGTGTGTCTTTTTTCATCGGCGCCCCGCGTGCGAGCGCGGATAAACTTGCTTTTATCGAATAAAGTAACGGCGACGGCGCGGCGCGCTAAGACGTTTATTTTCGCTTTTTCTTTGCTCTCCGCGCTCTGCTGCTGATGCTTGCGAATAAGCGTATAAACTTGCGTGCGCGGCGCGTTTTAGCGGTGCGACTTTCGACCGCCGGGAATCTTATCCTTTCTATCTCGAGATGTTGCTTTCTTTTCGCGAGGATGAGAAATATTCAGGGTAAACAAGCATTCGAGAACTGCTCGTTTCCTCGAGTTCGCTGTGAAAACACAGCTGCCGTACGGAATAAAGTCTGAACACTTATTTATTTATCGTCTGTCAACAGGTCCGTTCAACGGAATTTGCTACACGAACGGGACGTCGGGCTACGAGCCGCGCACGAACGGCGTCGGCGACTCGAACAAATTGGCGCGAGGCAACAGCCGAAAGGACCTGACACCTCTGATGAACGCGGCGAACAAGCTCGACACCGAGGAGAAGAAGCAGCTGCAGCAGCAGACGCCCTGGTACGGCAAAAGCCCGGACGAGGGCGTCGAGTGCGACGAGGGCAACCACACGGCCGACGAGGACGAGGACCGGCGAGTTGTGCTGCAGCTCAAACGCGAGGGCACCGTCAAGGATCTCACCCAGAAGCTCACCGCCCAGAATCTCATTCCCAACAGTCCCGTTGAGGAGAAAGTCTCCAGGTCAGAGTCATCTCTCATTTCGTATTATTATCCATTTATTTACTCTTATGTACGACATGCTAATCGTTTGGGGCTCTGGCGATTGTAGAATAGGAGACGTAAGCGGTTTGATCTCAAAAGCAAAGGAGGGTCTGGCCAAGTCGAAGTCGAAGGCCGACGTTCTCAAGTCGCCGACGAACGACAACTTGCCAAAACTGACTGAAGTCAAGAAGTCGGAGAACGAGCTTCACTGGGAGGAACTGGTCAACAAGCTCAAGAGGCCGCTGAATCTCTGCGACCTGGACTTTACCGATCTCAACTCGGACGATGAGATCGATGTCCTCGGCCCTGTCAACATTTCCAACGGTGTGCCTCCTCCTCCACCGCCCATGGCTGCTTCGCCCGGTGAGAACGAATTCATTCGACCGTCGACTCAAAATCCCCAAACAATAAAATTCTTGCTAACTGTAATTTCCATCCGACCAGGTTCAGCAGTGGGCGCGCGAGCGCCACCACCGCCGCCACCGAGTTTCCGAGCACCGCCTCCTCTGCCTACAGTGCCGCCACCCCTGTTCGGCGTGAACCTCAAGTCGACGGCGCTGATGACACTGAGGTCCTCGCCTACAGATCCGCCAAAGAGTCCAGTGCCACCTCCACAGCAGCAGCCGTCCATGATGAACAACAAGAAGAGCAAGAAGACGGTCAAGCTTTTCTGGAAGGAGGTGCGGGACGACCCAATCATCTTGTCGAGGCTCGACAAAAACAAGATGATCTGGGACGAGCTGTCGCCCATACCCGTCGATACCCAGAAACTCGAGCACCTCTTCGAGAGTCGAGCCAAGGATCTCATCACCAAGGTGAGCTTTACTTTGTCACGGGGATAATTCCAAGATACATATCGCATCGATCGATCGTCGACAATGTCTCGTTCGAGATAATGTATGAAGCGGCCATTTTCAAAAACTTCTTTTACTTCTCATTGTACATAATTCTTAACTCTGGGATCAGATGAATGTCTCGCAATATGCTTTAAAAATTGTCGATTACCTGCGAACTGTATAATACGTTGATCAAGATATCCATCTTACATTGGTGAATCTCTTAACTGTTTCCACATATGTCTGTGTTGATTTGTCGAAAGTAAAAGTCACCAAAAAGTAATAATTATCACACCTTCAAACACGTGGGTATAATCCAATGATTCACTCACATACTTTATACGTAAATAACTGACAAACTTTTGCTTAATACACTAAATATCTGCGCGCTGTTGGCCATCTATTAATAGCGTACATAATATACAAACGTTGGTACATTCTAACAATCCACCTGTATAATTCGCCACACATTAATCACACACGAGTCCAACATCATTGCAAGTATAATAATACTGCGACTGACGTTACTGTATGAACGAAACATCGCGAATAAAAAAGGCAGGTTTATTTGTAAACTAGATTATGCGTGGTTATACAACAAGCTTCGCGATTTACGATTCATTCATTAAATTCATCGGGAAACGCAGTTGCAACCAGCTTAAATAGGATCTCTCGCTGTTGGCGTTCGTTGCAGCTGAAAAGAAGCCCCGATATCGGCTTACCCGCTGCGGTCAACTAGCGCAAGCTCGTTATACCGGCTTCTCTCAGGGCATAACTCCCGATTATCGGGCGCTTTTGATTATATAAATCCGATGCGGGTTCATTCGGAAATTTCTGGAAAGGATTTATCCCGTAAATCGAAGACCGCGTTATCTTCTTCCGCAATTCGATTTTTTATGAATCTCGTCGCCTGTTTTCAGAACTTCTTCTCGGACATGTTTTCACGAATTAGCATTTGGATACGAAACTCTGCGAAGCTGCCAATTATTGCGCTTTTTCATCGGAAAAACTTATCCTAAAATAAATAATGCTGGCAATGTCACATCGGCAAAGTTTGATCAGTGGTCGACTGAATAGAAGCTCGTCCTATTATGGAAGCTCTCGAGAGAGTGGATGCAACAAAAGCCTAGCGAGAGCCGGGCGAGAGAAAACAGCGGTGAGAAATTCATCAAACCGTGTATAAGCTTTCTTCGGCACAATGTAGACACAATGGCCAGCGGCTTCTCGCTTCTTCTTGGGAGAAAACTAGGGGCGCAACATGACATCGATATCACGTAATATCAGCAGCTCTCCAGGCGCTATATATTTTTGCGCAATATCGCTCGTCCGCTCGACTTGTAGCTGTACCGAAGCGATGCGTTTTCGATAAAGCATCATCCCGTATTATATAGAATCATCGCGATATTCTGATCCCGTTGTGTCTTCTGCGGGTTATCGGCCTTAGCTGCACGTCGTTGTATGGCAATCTGTCCATTACAGAAGATTAGGCCAGAAAAATGTAATTTCAATAGAATCGACTTAGCTGGGATCACCAACTTTTTCCTCGATCGGACTATTGCAGTTTAAGATTTTAAGTTTAAGTTTTTTCATACCTACACATGGAACAATTGTTATACGCGTCGGTGATATTTCGATATCTTATTAATAAAGAAAAGTGCTCACAGCTCGCGCATGAATAGTAAATCGCCTTCTCCGAAAGCCTCAATTGCAAATCAACGAAAAAACGTTGCCTTCACAAACTGCAGAGGAGAGGAAGGAGAGTAATTGAAGTTCTTTCCCTCTGTCGCAGTATCACTCGACATTACGAGCTTAATCCGGGATTCACCCCGCGCGCTCGCCTTATCTCTCGCTCGTCCTTGCCCTTTTTCCAATCCCTTGGGCTGCACCCGCGACTTTCTCCCCCGTATAAAATTGCATTTCTATTTGTCTCGCAGTCGTCCCAGAACATACGACCGAGTAATGGTGTACCATTCAGTCAATTATACGATTATTTTCGTCTATTTCGGAGCTCGATAAGGTGTCCAAAGTTCCTCGATTCCATCGCGTCGTCGTGCTAGACATTGCCTAACAGCTGCAAAATATATCCAAGGGTACGATCGATACGGCGGTTCAGCAACGCTTGAAAGTCGTTCAGCAAATCTGCTTAATGGCCGCGCAACGACTCGAGACACTCGCGCGATAGAGAAGTTACACGGCATCAGCACGTAACAAGCGACGTCCTCCTAATTCCTCGAGAGCTTTATTCTTATCAAAAGCATCGCGTTACATCCCGCGAGCTGAAGGTTTGTAGATCGCGTGATCCGGCCTTATTATTAAAAAAAAGGGGGAAAACCGGGCTGCGCGAGAATTATCGCTATCATCCCCTCTCGCGCGCACAATATCTCGTTACTTCGCGAAGAGCATCGGATTAAGGAGACGAGCCACTGTGCTGCAACGACGAGGAGCTTGTACGCGAGCGTGCGAAGTAGGCGGAGCCATTCGTCCTGCGAACTAACTCTGCGCTTCCTTTCTTGCAGCGCGAGGCTGCGGCATTATCTCGAGCGCAGGGCAAACGGAGCGCGTCGAATTAAACCGCGTAATTGCCGCGGGAGATTTGCCCTTTCGATTCGCGCTCGCGCTCGCGAGTGAGCGCGCAATTGAAAGTGATTTTTCGAAGCTGTATGTACAGATACGTGTCTCTCCGAGAGTTCGTGAGAAAGTTCGGATCCTCTCTCTTTTCTTTGTTCGAGCCTGGATGACCTTGGCGAGTGAATCGGAATTTTTTCCTGCGCACAGAATAATCTGGAGTAAATTGAGAAAATGTCTTTGATGTGCAACGATCTATTCTCCAAAAGCGATCGGCAAAAGTATAACGCGCAATCGATTTTTCTTCTCAGTGCACCGTGCCTATACTAGCGTTATCCGCTCGAGCACCAGTCGCATTTGGCGCAGCTTCCTCTTCATGTGTACTGTGACTCGTTGCTTTCCATCCGCGCGAGTCCATATATTTCTCCGGCTTTCTTTCCGCCTCGTGCACTACACTTGCGTTATTAATGCGATTTACCGATTTATCGCCCCTACTGCTCACTCTCTCTTTTTCCGGCCGTGAGCGAAAGCTCTCACGACGGATCATCGGAATTAAACCAAAGCGGGGGGATTTCGCGGTTTACCGGGTTGCCCTTAAATTATACCGCGAGTCTCTCCTGCACTTTCGCGGGATTGATGGGTTCGTTGGCTAGTTCACGAAGTCAAGAGTTACCGGGTTTTTATTTGATATTCGAGCAAGTCCCGGGTAATCAAAGCAGCATCCATTCCGCGAGTGATTAAACAATGCAGATCTTCAAATTTAACGAGTCTCATGGCTCGTGTGCTTAATAGGTCCTGACAGAAACAAGCAGTAGTAGCTGTGAGCACTGAATAATCATAAAAATCGTATAATAATGACCATACGCTCCCGTCAATCAGGACTGCACAGCGATGTGACCGACACTGACATTTATTCTCGGAGCGTTTATTTTTCATCCATTTACTCGTGTCGCGCTGACGCTGATTAATTATTCGTTTTAAATAATTGAGCTGCCCCGCTGTATCGAGCGGATTAACGACATAGGATTCCACGCGCAGATAATACACACTAGCTTACACTGATAGCGGTGGAATTGAATACTGTATACATAATGGACTCGTGTGTTACACTACTCACAGAGACATCGAACGTCACAACGATGATTTATTGATTGATAAAAATTGTTTGATATAATAATGATAATAATTTTACGAGACGGTGGTTGGGTGGTGGTGATGGTTTGCCGCAAAAACCGACTAATCTGTTTCTTGTATTCTTTGCAAATTATATCGTTGGTGCTCGCACGCAAATCTCGAACGAAAATTGGCATGCCGGATAAATATTTACAGGAGGTGAGTTTCACTTAACTTTTTCACTTTAACTTCTTCGCCTTTCTTATATAACCGGCGCAGCGCACATCTTATTGCAATCGCTTATGGCTCAGACTTTATAACACATTGTATACGCGTTAAAAGCGCTATTGTGGCTTTTGGCGAAATATCGATAGATTACCAGAAAAATGCTTGAATATATATCACCGCATCGATGATGCATGATTTAAGCAGGCCATTGTTCCGTAATCAGATCCTTGATTTATACTTCCTGGCTAATGGCTGGCTTAACAAGTTTTGAAATGATCACACTTTACGATATGGAATTACGCAGCTTCAGCGAGATTAATTACTTTATTAAATGTATAATTATATATTATGTGAGTGCTATATAATTATAAATTATCGCCATCAGAATTTCTTTCATGCAGTGTGATATTAAAAGCTCCGGGGTTGCATTAATGCAACGATAAAAATGCTGCAATGAAATTTTCTTCATCATCTCATATCACATTGCCGTGTTTTTACTTTTACGAGAGCTGTAAGGGATTGCTTGTAAATGTGCATCACGCGGCTTTCACAATTCTCGATAATATTTCGCGCAGTCATATGTCAGCTTTCATTAAACACGTCCACGCTTACATGTATGTAATAAAAATGTAATGTACTTACATTGTTCCGTTGGAGATCCGCGTGCATGTATGGATTTTGACAAATGCATTGTGCTTCTCATGTGCACTAACAGCCAGCGCGCCTTATGTCCTGCATTGTTGTCCATGTCCGTGATTATTATTGTTCTAAACGTTGTAAATATAAAAATCTTGTTATATATGTCTACTATATTTATGCGAAAGTGCATAAAAACTGTGATTGTATATCTGTACATAGTATATATTATAATTTTTACCAAAATATACAGCAGTGCTTGTAACTTTTTTAATCGTCATTAACGCTCGCTGTTTTTTTTTTATTACACCTGCAGAAGCAGCAAGAAATGAACAAAAACAAGGAAATTATCGTGCTCGATCACAAGCGTTCGAACGCCATCAATATCGGTATGACGAAATTGCCGCCTCCGAGGTCCATCAAAACGGCCATCTTGAAAATGGACGCTACCATTATGAACCGAGAAGGCATCGAGGTAATTTCATACTTTGCTTTTTATTTTCAAAGCCTTTTGGTATACGCGTGCAATGAGTTGACTATCGTAACTTTCGGAATTCCCCACAGAAATTGTTGACAATGTTACCAACCGAGGAGGAAAGATCCAGGATACAAGAGGCGCAGGCCGCCAATCCCGATCTTCCTTTGGGATCAGCCGAGCAGTTTCTCCTAACTTTGGCATCGATTTCCGAGCTTCCAGCCAGATTGAAACTCTGGGCTTTCAAGCTTGACTTTGAAAATTCGGAAAAGGTAAGTATAGCTACCGGTGGCGAGCCAAACCGCACAGCTTTATACAAGCGACTTTACGACCAAGGTCTTAAGCTACTCATGACTCTGCTCTTTTCTCATTTTCTACAATCTCCACTCATCGAAGGCTGCTATTTCTTCTATATTTACAACGTACAATTGATCATAAGAGTTCATTGGAAAGTTTTATTTGAAAAATTTCAACTTAAACGAGGGAAAAATTGACATTGATATCGGATCTCGGTATGAGCACTTTACATTCTACCGAACAAGAATTTCCTCGCAGGAATATAATCTAAAGACAACATTTGTACATCTTCCATGGCGTCGTGCGTCGTCATATAGCTCTTAATTCCTCGCGAAATTCCGCTCTGAGAACAATGTTAAAATCCAGACGACACTTAGCTCCGCCTTTGAGTCTTCGCAGCCGTCGGAAGTGAGTCTTGGCGTAAACCGTGTGTGTTAATAGGTGGCGCGCGCGTTTGGATTTCCGCGCACGTATACTCGCGAGCCCGACGTGTAATCGCGAATCAATTTCCCGAGTTGCCGAAACATCGTCCCGCGCACTCAAGGGCCAATGAGGCAAAGGAAACTGTACCGCGGAACTGGAAGAGGAAGTGTCGCGCGTATAGAATGAGTTGGCAATGCAATGTGACGTGGGGTCTTCCCGAGAGATGGAACGTTGCGTGTTTTCAAGACGCGCATAGGTGTAGCCTCGGAGGGATTCCAAGGAACGAAAATGAATCGATCGTCTGGCTCATTTCGTAAAGGTCGTTGAATATTTGTGTCGTAAACACAATTTTTTTTTTGTAATGGAAATATTAGTATCAAGATAGAGTTATTATGCAGCAAACGGAAAAATATTGTTGTGCTCTCCGAGAAGAAAACAGCGATGTATCATGCGAGAGCATAAGTAGTAAAGTTCGTGCTCCGGTCAGATTCGGCGTAGATACGTGAAAGGATTCGCTCGGTTTGAAGCAACAATATATACTGTACGCGCATCTGCATTAAAAAGTCAATGGCCAATATGAAACCACCGTTCTTAAAATTGTTTTTTACCTCAAACCTTTTTTTTGTCGCCGTAGGTGAAGAAAGTGCCAATAAATCATGTTTACTTCAGATGTGCACGCGCCGTAAATAAAATTGCGTAAAGCATTTCAATTTCGAGAAAACGACGCGGCGTATATGCGTGTTGTCCGAAGAGCGCATCGCGTTCCACAAAGAGCGGGTGGAAAGCAATATACGGCGGTAAAACTTCATTCGTTATCCGCGGCGAAAGTGGGAGAGCATCGACAAAGACGAGCGGCAAAACTTGGCGAACTCATAAAATAAAACGACCGTCGAGAAACGCAAAAAATCCGCCGGAGAGCGCAGAGCGCGGAAACTTCTTCATTGTCGATGCATAGAACAAGGACGAGAAACGAGAAAACACGCAGCGAAAGTCAAAGGACAAGGCGTAGCAATAGCAAAACAAGAGAGACGTCGACGACGCGACGATACACGCGCGGTCGACGCCCCTGTACGTGTACACCTACACCTGCACATGCACGCGAGGGAGTTTGAAACGTGAGAAACGGGGTCAGAAAAATGCATAGTAAGGAGAAAAGAGCCCGACACACACACACACATGACGCACGTCCAACCCGAACTTTGTATAGACGCGAACACACTGCAACGCATATACACATATATAACTAGCAAAACGCTACAGCTGAGCACACTGAAAGAACCGACGACATTTGTGACTTTCAGGAAATTGCGGATCCTTTGATGGATCTGAAGCAGGGAATGGAGACCTTGCGAGTGAATAAGACCTTCCGCGGCATTCTGAGCACGCTCCTCTCGATCGGGATATTCCTCAACGGAAATGAGGTGGGTATTGAAAGCCAGCCAAATGACATCCGCTTAATCCTCTCCTCCGGCTTTTTCTCTTATTCCTCTCTGAACGCGTCTCTCTACGGCTCTAACCGGCTTTGTATCGATTAATTCGGCCGCGCGACTTCACCCCTCGGCTCTCGCGGCCACTCGCTGCAGAAGAAGAGGCCAATATTGAGCGGTACAAGTGATGAATGTGGATGCGAGATCGAAGAGCCCGCCTTCCCTTTGAGATTTAAAGAACCAGCCTCTCTGCTTGCTTTTTTCCCCTCATTCTCTAAGGCCGCGGGTCCTAGCCGACTGCTGGAGGCAGCTTTGAAGTCCAGGAGAAGGACTCAGAATAATGGACACTCCGATTTCGTCGCTGTTGCAGTTCAAAGCTTTTAAATTGGATCCTTGAAATCGATGCATCTTTGTTTCGTGTGAAGAGACGCTTAGTCTTGAATGGGATTTTTATACTCCTCTATAAAGAATATTTTTGCTGTCAGTTTTGTTCGTTCGCTTGAGTTGGGTCGTTAAAAATTTACTAATTTACTTCTTCCTCTACAGGTAAAGGGATTTCAGTTGGAATACCTGGCTAAGGTGCCCGAAGTAAAGGACACCGTGCACAAGCACTCGCTGCTCCACCATCTCTGTCACATGGTTATGGAGAAATTTCCCGATTCCACGGATTTATATTCAGAGGTATTTCAATTTAGATACTTTGTTTACTTGCACGTCACTTCATAATATAATATATACATTTTTGAAAACGTAACATATAAAACGTATAGAAATTTGATTAAAATCGTTTTGAAACGCGCAGCATCTATCCGGAACGAACTCCTGAAAGCTTTTATATTTTCCGCATAGAACTTTGACTATCAGTAAAAAAAAATTTGCACAAACTTCTGACGCAATTTAAAGTTTTAAACTGAAAAACATCATCGAGCTCTCTGTAATCCAACTTTCTGATCAAAGTAAAAACTTATCATTCTCGTAAAAACAAAATCGTGATCGGGGAAAAAAATCGTACCGCCGGTGAATTCTCGAGCTGCAGATATGTTTTATTATCCGCCAACTTTTCTGATTTGTAGATCGGGGCTGTGACTAGGGCATCGAAGATCGACTTCGACGAGTTGGCATCGAACATAGGCAAGCTCGAGAGCGAGTGCAAGGCGTCCTGGGATCATTTGAAGCTGATTACGAAGCATGACGGCTCGACGATGATGAAGGTCAAGTGAGTATCGAACCGAGAGAGCGAGAAAGGAAGATAATATATAATAGAGATTTCCGATAATTCAGCGCCTGAAGACGCTCGTATTTAATCGATTTACGAACGCGCCCTGCTCGGCTTTTTCATTTTGCGCGTTTTTTGATTTTCGGAAGTTCGAGCAAAACTTGGATTTAAGCCAGGAATCCCAGACTCCATTAATCCTCTAACATGGCTTCTTTCAAGCTCTTCTTGCTAATGTATCGAACGTTAATGATAAAGTCGTTTATTAATTATCAAAGTAGCGCCGTAACTTTGACTATTTTTACCCCTTAAACCTGTATTTTATACTCATTTCAGTAATTTAAAACTTTGTTTCATTGTTTGATTTTCAGAATGTCGGAATTTTTGGCCGATTGTGCCGAGCGAATAATCGTCCTGAGCATCGTACACCGGCGCATAATTAATCGCTTCCACAAATTCATCCTCTGGCTGGGTATCCCTCTCCATCGAGTCCAGGATACAAAGCCCAACGAGTTCTGTCGCATCGTTTCCGAATTCGCTCTGGAATACAGGACGACGCGCGAACGTGTTATACAGCAGCTCGAGAAGAAGGCCAATCATCGCGAGAGAAATAAGACCAGAGGAAAGATGATAACAGAGGTGAGGCCTGGCTCTGTTCTCAGCTTTGACTCCTCGATAGCGCTCGAACTCGATCCTTTTTTCCCCACAGTGGGAGAAGCCCCGGCAAATTGGATTGTTGCGAAAGGAGTTCCTCGGATGCACTGAGAGTATACGGAGAACCCTGTATACTGTTTGGGGGCATGGGAGTATCCAGAATTGTAAACGAAATTTGAAAGTAAAAAGCCTTCGGCACTTTTACAATTGTTTGCACGGGAGATAGTTTTCCGAAACCGCTGGCGATTGCATTTATTCGGACGCTGAAAATCACTTATTTAACGTATATACTCGAGCAACAACGAACCAATGCATAGCATACATTTCAAAGAGATTTCCGGGTAATGTGTCCGATTCAAAGAATTTGCCCGAGTAAATTCAGCGCAGTCAGAAGAATACAAGTACTATAAAAACTTTTGTTTAATTTCCTCGGCGAGAAACTCTCGCGGAACTCGGATGAGGGTGAAGCCGGGGAAGCCAAAAAAAGCACACACATTCCAATTTGCTCCGGTCCTAGCCCGCTAACGCTTGTTTTTCTTCGCTGTTCTCTTTTTTCTCGTTCAGCTCTCCGCCTCCTCCACCTTCTCCACGTCCTTTTCGATCTCTCTCCCGGCTGCTGCTTCTGCTGCTGCTCCACGTCGAAAGTACGCCGCCGCACAGAGGAGACTACTTTTCTATCTCTTGTTTCAGGTCGGCAAATTCAGAACGAAGGAGGATCGGGCGGACGCGGAACTCAGGCAATTACTGGGAAGCGATATCTCCGACGTCGAGAGCATCCACGGCACGCTGCCGTGGAGGAGGCAGCGCAAGGACGGTAAGCTTCTTCCACTTTTTCTCATTCTTATTCCTCCTCGCTCTTTCTCTTCTTCCATTCCTTTCGCTCTTGTCATATCTACGAGCAAGCCCACTTGTATAACGAGAAGCTCGCTACGGGATTTCCAGATATGAGAAGCGATTCCACCTTTGCTTTTCAGGTTTCTACGACTATAGTCACCGTGTTGACATTACTCGTACCGTGATATAGAAAGTAATCTTATCACGCGAAATCTAGTGGAGCAAACACTCGCACTTATACGTGATTTACAGGAGGCAAACGTTATGAACAGCCGTTGTCAAGCAAATGCGATATAAACAATCCAGTCACTCGATAAACAGATGCTGCAATTTTTACGCGTCAGTGAACTTTATTAAAATCTGTATGTGCATACGCGCGCATAGATGCTCACTGATTTACTTACGTCGTCTGGGCGCTTGTGCAAACATGGCCTCTTGCAAGCGCGCACAAGCATTACGAACAAGTCACTTTTCGCGAGATAAGTCTGCGAGCAACGAGCTACCTGAACTTTCGAAAAATGCACCCAGGGCGCACCTTAAACGACTGTTTATTTTGCGGCTGGCAGGATAAGCTTCCCCTTTGATAAGAAACACGGGTGCACTAAATTTCCTGTCTCGCTGTAGTCTCATCCGTATTTTCTTTTCTCCCTGAAACGAGTGCGCTATTTTTTTTTTGTTTTTTGTTCACCTCTTTTCCGTGTACATTCCGTAACGCTGGTATTCAATTATTTACGAAATTATCTTTTGCCGTGCACTTTTTCAATTTTTGTTCAGTATTACTTTTTTAAGTATCTACTCTGTTGTTTTATGTATATTTTATGTCAACATAAACTACGGCTCATCCTGGGAGTTGGAAGTTCAACGTAATCATTTTCAGCGAACATAGCTAAGCACATAAACTTCAAACTTAAGAAAATAGCGTGTACTTTGATATTAGCCAGAGCAGAAAGTTTCTAAAAACTAAATTAATAATGAAAGCTAATGCTCGGCACTATAAAGTGGACTGATCATTAACGACTTCATGAAATTCTAATAACTCCGTACCACGATAATGCTTTGAAATAAGAAGACGTTGTACTTGTGTCACCCTATCGCGAAATAGGCCAATAGTTAACCCAATTTTCCTGAATATTTTATAGCCATCTCAAAAGTACGCTTGGGGAATTAAAAAAGTCCGATGAAAAAACTTAGTCAACGTAATATCAAAGCGTAATGCAAAATGAAAAAAGTTGCTTGTCTCAAAGTAAACCACGGAGATTTACGTCCGTTCCTGTCTTTCAGTCGCGCGTAATCCCGACTGCGATACGAAAGACAAACGCATCGACACCCAATGTTCCATGGCGAGTAACGAACTGCTGCAGAGCGGTCGGAAGATTTATGAGCTGTTTCTTCGCTTACTCAAGAAAGGCGCGAGACAATAATAATTCGATTTATTCCCGTCGCCGTATCGGTTACCACGCTACTTTTAATTATATTCCTCTAGCCTTTTTCTCCGGCAAGGGATTATCTTCTTGTCAGCTTCCGCTGTTAGATAAGGATAAATCGAACGAGTCCAGCGTGTTAAAAAATGTATTAATCAAGCTGCGCGAACACAATATACGCTCGGCGCTATTGTATCCGAAGTTTAGTATTATTTTCTGCGTACAGCAAGGAAATATCTAATGGATTTCCATAAAAAGCAGCGTGGATACCCCGAATACCAAGAACCAAAACATCGGTTTTCTCGAAATAACGAGGCAATCGATATATCACTGCTAACGGAATCGTCGCAAATATATTATTCAAAAACTAGCAGCTCGCACTCGAGCAGCGCGATGCGGAATTTTCATCCATGTATGCCCGCACATCGAGCCTCGCGAAGCGGGGCACGATCTCGTAAACTCTAGGCGTAAGCGCGTGGCTCTCCAAGAGTCTCTACCATAAGTTTGCCCTTCTCGCTCGTAGCCCCTTTTAGCCCGCTAAGCACTCGCGCCGCCGGCTTTGCGTTATGTGCGCGCCAAGGAGCTGCAGCAACTACGTATACTTATATATACGCGGAGAGCTCTTTGGGCTGAATATGCGATGTTCGAGATAAAGTATTTCTGAGGAAAAGTATAATTTTTGATTTCTCCATTCGAGAATAGCTTGTGAGATGGATGAATTTGCGTCAACTGACGAATGAATTATTCTAAATCCCAGAATTGTAATAGTAGAAGCTAAATTCAAATAGGGAAATCAAAATTTCATCATTGCCGCGCTAATTGTTCTTCGTCATCTGACTCATTACTCTGATTCACGCTGAGAATAAAGGTGCCTTGTTCTTCAAAAATAGCATTCCTCAAATCCAATAAAGTCTGAAAAATGTATCCGATCTTGTATGAAGTGTAAAATCAACAGTGAAGCAAAGCCCCCTTATGTGAGCTGCAACGTGCTCGAGTGTAGCGACGGTAAACTTTCGACTGCAGAGTTACAAAGGAAGGGGGAAGAAAAGTAAGCCGCCGCGAGCTCGCGCAATAGAAAAAGCGCCGTTTGAGCCAGACAGACGAGCAAATGAAGAGGCCGAGAGAGAGATCGAGAGAGAGAGAGAGAGAGAGAGAGAGAGAGAGAAAGAGAGAGAGAGAGAGAGAGAAGCACTGGTATATATCGCGCGGCAGAGTCAAGCTGCGCCAGCTTCTTGCGGGGCGATCGTTTTTCGAGCGTCCCTTTTGCGCAAGCATAATCTGCCATAAGCAATCCAAATTTCGCCGCGCGTTTACGCTCTGTTTTCTATTTGTATATATTTTGCCGCGATTTTCAAAACAAGAGCCTGTACTATTGTTTCCGATCACGTCGACGTAACAGCAGCAGGCAGCAAATGCGCGTCGCACGTAAATGCGCAGGCACGACTTTACAGATACATTAACGTTCGAAAATTCTGAGCGCGGAATACGAGCCACATAAACATACAGTCGTACTTCCCGAGCGAGTAAGCGCCCCGCAGTGCTCGCTCCGCTGATGCGCTGGATACATAAAGTGTACACGTATAACGCGCAACTGCGGCGGCACTATAACCACCGCTCTCTCTCTCTCTCTCTCTCTCTCTCTCTCTCTCTCTCTCTCTCTCTCTCTCTCTCTCTCTCTCTCTCTCTCTCCCTCGCTTTCTTCCTTTCGCCCTCTAACCACTCGCGCGAGTCCCGGTATGCTGTATATAACCGAGACGGAGGAATTTACCCGGCCATATAACGGTGCGGGCGATCCTAATTTCTCTGCGGTGTGCGATCCTGCCCTTTAAAGTATCCCTCTAGCTCTCTTTTCGCGTTCTTTACTGGAGTTTTCTAGACCCACACGCGATTCACTGGCTCGAGTTAGGCTCTGAAAACGAAAAAAGTTTGTACCCCGGTTGTGAGGAGAAAAACAGGACTTTTACTGCCTTCGAGTTAGGCATTTTTTTGAAATTGACCCTCAGTGCATAATGCATTTTTCAAACTTTTTATCCAATTCCATTCAATTCCTGTCTGAAAATCTTCAATCCACTAATCATTTATCCACGTAAATTATGCGAAGATTCTATTAACTCCAATTGATGCGAGATCTTAATGCACATCTCGCGCTTTAAATTCGAGCAAACGCGACTGCATAGTTCACGATTATCGGCGGCCGCATAAACTCTCGCTTTAGATTATGAAGAAGCAGTTTCTACTTTGTCATTGATCCTCTTTCTCTGTTAATGCGACGCGGTGAGTAATTTGTCTCGGCTTCGCCTACGCCGAGCTTTTCCGAAGATTTCTTTTTTTTGCATTCCTCCTGAATCTTTCCTGCGCCGAGAGCTGTCTTACCTCCTTGCTTTTTGTCTCCGCGAATTGGATTTTAAATACGATGTCTCGGGCACGAATTTCACGGAAACGAGTCGAAACATAGACACCGAACGGGATGAAGAGGCTGAAACAAAAAGAGAAAATCGTTCGCGTAGAGACGGTGATACCGTGGCACAAAAAGTCGGATGGGTCTCGAGAGTATTAAAGCTGAATGCCATCTGCGGCACACGTAGGCTTCGATGCAATCTTCGCGACTTAACAAGACTGCGTATTCTCCGTCTAATACGCCAAACAAAGCAGCTTTGTAAACTGGAGACGCATTAGCGCAAAGCACCGCGCGTCTAATCTTCTCATCAGCCGCTTACAAAACTCGCACCTACACATTTCTCTTGCAACTACGCCTATATAATGCAGCTCACAAGAGTCCCAGTGCAGCGTCTTTCGCGAGTAAGCTCAGAAAAAAGTCTCTTGAAAGGAAGCAGGTGTCGAGTTTGAAAAGAATCTCGGTCCTTACTTTCGCTCGCTGCCGCCGAGTTTCCCCGACCTGCTTCCGCGCGTTGCCTCGAGAGGGCGCGCGAATTAGTCCGCAAACGGAAAAGCGGCGCGAAAGGGCACCTCGAGCTGCATTGCTTTGCCAACGCCTCCAAGTGTGAATACAGCGCGTGGCGTGAAAACTCGCACCGGTAGACGATTCTTTTGTATAGTTCAACAATGCCGTAACTTCGTTAATTCGCATTAATGTTACCAACGACTGATGAAAAACAAATGCGTTTTCTTTGTGCAGGACGAACGTCGCTTGGTCCACTGCTGCGAGACGAGCACACAAACGGCAACCTGACGGACGGCGACGACGAGCTGCTGGAGTCGCTGGTGAAGACGGCCACGAAGACGCCTGCGACACGAACGACGCCGAGGGAGCGCAAGCGCACGCGACACGCCGATCGTAAGTCTTGTAAGTGAAATCCCTGCACCCTGCACCTATGGTACGCCTGTACGTACAGCGCGACGTACCGCGTCCTTCTCCGCATTCTCGTGACGCTCCGCTCTAGACTCCACTTTAGACGGCTCTGGTTTACGTAGACTATGTGCTGTATTTCAGTAATGTTGATTACTTGTTCAGCACAGCTTTGTAATATACGCTGAACGGAGAATGTCGTGATAATCTAGTATTTCGTTATTCTGAGTATGCGATATTTGGCTTAAATGTTCGACGTAGAAGCTCTCAAAAGTACACTGTGTATACTTCAAATAATAACGATTGAAAGATTCGATTCGAATGCCGAAAAGTAGGTATAGAATATTTTGCAAAGGTATAACTTCAATTGAATTCCGGCCGAGCGCCAGTGCTATTGTTTTCACTTTCCGGAAAATTCTCTGATATCTGAAATTCAATTACCCAGAAGCAGAAGGAAAAATTCGCAATTCTACTTTCCTCGCGGTCGGGAGGGAATTCGGTAAGAAAGGGAAAGAAAACTCGAAGAAAATCATGCATTCTCGTCTGATTAGTTATCGATCAGACGTGCTGCTACCGGAGCTTAGAGCGGAAGCTTTCGCAGAGCGAGAAGAAGCTCGAGCCGAGAGAAGGGCGTGTGTTTGTGCGCGCATCTGTCGACGGGATCGAAGGCAAAAGTCGAGATCTGCCGCCGCCTTTGAGGTCGGGAGTCGACGTTTTCGTCGGCGGCGAGGTTATTCATTGCACCTATCTGCACAGTTCTATCTCTCCTTCTGTCCTTCTGTCTCTTTATTTCATTTCATTTCATCACTTCTACAATTACGAACTTAGTATTAATAATTTATTGTGATTATAAAGAAAAAAGGTAAAAAATTGACAAAAATATAACGACAAGTCGTCGAGAAATATAATCCCTCATATCCATATAGATCCGTTAACAGGCGCGAATTTATATACAGCCAATAATTATTTACACCTGTCCACGTCGTCAGGTTTATTCCGTTTTCCTCTCATGACGGAGCTATTTTACCACCTCCGCTGGCGCGAATAAATATACTCCGCTCACACCGCGCGTAACCCCACCGTCCGGACTAATCCGCTTGGCGAGCGTTCGACTACTCGACGACGCAGAACGTACTTTTCTCTTTTTTTTCCTTTTTCTCTCGATCCGCGATTTTTCACCTAACCAACGTCGCATTTGTTCCGTGATTTCATTAGTCCGAGGTACGAACAACAACGCGCGAAATAAAAAACAGCGGTGTGGCGGAAACGTTTAATTGCCTGGAATTTTTAATTAACAGTCGATGGCGCGATGTTCGAGCTGGAGCTTTTAATTAAAAAAAGGCTTTCGTCATTCGTCGCGATGCACGATCAGCCGTACTAACGATGGTCGTGTTTTCGACGCGAACGCGCGCGCGACGCAAATATACGCGCGCTAATTAGTTGACTGACAATAGAAGGTACACCCGTTATTATTATTGCGCAACGGGCTCGTTGATGCGCAGCATTTTTAACGGCATTGCGCTTAATTTGACGAGTAACGCGCGTTTGATCGAACTAAATTTCCGGTTTGTCATTGCTACGATGTGGGAGGGGATTGAACGTAGATTATCGATACAGTAGAGCTTGCATGTTAACGTTCCATCGAATACCTTCGCGTAATCACTAAATTTCACAAGCATCGGCATTATCCACTAAACAGGCCCGATCATTATTAATTAATCCAACACGATGAACCCTATTGAAATTCCGAGTAGCAGAAGTGCGAAGTTAAAAGCTAAAATATAGCTTAAACTGCGGTGCGGGGTGTAGCGGTGCTCGCTCTTAATGCATTGTACAGAAAAAAATGGTGCTGGTTTTTCCGTGAAAACACGGGATTCCTTGCGGTGCAAGCCTGGGACGCCCTTCTTCCCTTCTCTTCTTTTTCTCTGTTCTCTGTATCGCAAAAACAGTGAAGCGCTCGCGCACACGGGAGAACAACACGACGCCGGACGGCTATCGGCCCTGAGAATGGGCTGGCGACCTTTGACCAGCTGATTTAAGGTTGGCTTTCAAGAAAAAGGCTTGCCTCTGTTTTCGTGTCTCACTTTATTTATTTCTTTGTTTTTTTTTACCAGCATGAACTAACGGCATGACTTTTATTTTTGTGTTTTTACAGAGCGTTTATGTTTTCATTTTGCTCTCGCGAACCGCGGTTCTATTTAATACATCCAGCTTCGAAACTTTTCCTTGCTTCGTATGATAGCTATCTCAACAGTGAGTTTGTTGGTAAATGTGACTATCCATAGTTTCCTAGAAAATGTGATCCCAATATAACAAACTCAACGTCTCTATCCAACCGAGAGTTACGTACAACACGGCTCCGCGAGGAATAATTCATTGTCCAGCTTGGCGAATGCATCATCCAGCTAGGCTCTGAGCATCGAGAATTCAATGCAAACTACAAAGCCGAAACCCGGGAGGACGCGCAAAGACTGGCTCTGCTAATGCTGGCGCTGCAATATATATACAGTGCATCGTATGAAGCGCGACGACCCCACAAATCCGTACACATAATCAACATTAATCACTTACGCGCTGCCTCGCGACCAATCGATCAGACCAGAGGCCCCGAATGTATACGTATTAGCGTGAAATAATTGAAGCGGTATGACTTATCGGTCACGGCGATTGGTCAATTCGCGGTACAACCAGCGATAGTCGAACGGTGCTTAATGGAGATCGATTAATTAACGAGTATAGAAGCCGCGAGACTATTTCCAATCCCTCGCGGCTCTTCGATTGACATCTGTATATTCTCTTCTGATGCCAGACTTTCCAATCGTGACAAATGGATACTTCATTATACTGTCAGCGCGATTTTTAATATTCTCTTTAGAGTCGCGCGATAACTATTTATAATCCTCGAATTCCATCGAATCGGGGCAAGTAGATTATTAGATGGAAATTACGATTAACCGCCGTGTGGTGTGGAGTTCTGAGTTGTCCTATCTCTCCAACCGTTTCTCTGGAGAGATATTTGCGGGATAATTGCGAAAGTTATTCCACTCGGCTGCTGCTTCGACAATTAAATACACAGATTAAAGCCAGCTAATGTATCGATTCCAAATCTTTCGAACTCAACGTTTATGCGTTTACGTCATACATAAAAACTTCTTTACGGTTACGGTACACAATTCGCTATTGCGTTTAGTCCTTTTTCTTACGAGGATAAATCAGTTTATTAGCACATGAAAATGGTTGAATCCTTAAAGTGTTTGGTGAAAACTATAAATCTAAGATTCTGTATGAAAATTTTTCCTTATGTGTGATATCCACCATTTGGAGAATTGTTTTTATTTTTGACTGACTCTTTTACCGAATCACAAGAAAACAATTTATAATTCAAGCAGCATGTTTTGAAATCAAAATGAAATCGTTGTACCCACGCCCTTAGCTTTTCTGCATGACGAGAAAAAATTAATGATGTGTGCATGTCGATATTAATTGTAAAAGGATTGCAGTGGGAGAATTACAATGTTGGGTGACCATTCAACAGAGTATCTTCTCTCATTGAAATTAACCCTGTACATACTTGCTCACCTAACCAGACGCTTCGCGCCTTTATTTCGATTGTTACAGTGCGTAGAACACTGAAGAACGGTCTCTCGGAAGAGGAGAAGAAACACATCGCTGCCTATATCAAGGGCTACTGACTGTGATAAACAAAGCAAACAAGAGGAAGAAAACAAGGATTTTTGTGACGATCGAAGAAGACACTGCCCTCGTGAGGCAGATTTCCGCATCTTCTCCCTCTCCTCATGCCGAAGCAGCAAACAGCGCCGTCGTCGTCGTCGTCGGTGGTATCCGAAAAATCGTCGAGGAAGATGCTCGAGAATCCGAACAAGTGGCAGACCCCTTCTGGAGATCCGCGAGCATTTTCTCCCCACTATATAATACTGCGCGTATTTTAATCGAGTATCTCGATACCTGCGCGTCCTCTTTTTGCCCTTCTTTTGTTATTGTTGTTTATCCCTCCCCCTTCTTTGTTTCCTCCGATGCTGCGCGTTACCGTGTTTACTTTCTGCGTATATATACTCTCGGCCCTCCTTCGGTTTTATTATCATATCCTCTTGTGCGTTTATTTTTCGTTGTTTTCGCTTCCCGCGCGCAAGCCGGATAAATCTCGGCGACGTCGTCGTTAAAGCGCGTTTTTCACAGATGCAGGCGAACGCGAGGTTCAACACGACTTGCTACGTTCTGTGGAGAAGGAAAAAAGAGCGCCTCTTCCTTCCACGCTGTGCACTACTGGCAGAGCAACGCGTCTACGGACTGTGGTATTTATCGGCTTATTAAATAAGAACCAGTCATAGTTGATGTTTAAGAAAATTTATCATTGAACTTGCGCGTAGCAGTTGATCAATTTATAAGAAAATATAGCGGTAACGAGCGTTGAGTACTATGACGATGCATTATTTGTTTTTGCTAGTGAGCAACTGATGATGTCGTAATCAGTATTTGATCATAAATTGAATAGAAAGATAGAAAATTTTTAGAAGAAGCGTGGTATGTAAATGAAAACTTTCGGAACATGCGAAAAGGATGCATCGTTACTTAGTTTTAAACGGAGCTGAAGCAGTGTTCTCAGCGCGACAACGAAATATATATATATATATATATATATATATATATATATATATATATATATATATATATATACTTAGCAAATGAAAGAGCCGCTGCATGCGAAAACAAGGGAAGCGAAACAATAGTCACTAGTTAAAAGAGCTAAATGAAAAAACGCAAGTAAACATACGTGGACGTCGAATATAGTTACTATTACGAAAACCAAATAGTGTTGCACGAATTCTCCAAAATCACTTTTGCGCCGTCGTCGCGCAGTGCTGATTATAATGTTGTACGTGCGCAATATTGTTTCTCTGATGCAAGTTCGAGAACAAACAAGTCGACAAAAGATTGAGTTATCGGTAGAGCGGTAAAGGATAAAGAATTTTAAAGTAAGCGAATTCATAGATAAATTATTGTAACGACTAGTCTTACGTTAGCCTTGCAAACGTTATACTCGATCGAACGTTGATGATGAAATAATAAGAGTAAGAGAAAACGAATAAAGAAAGAACGAAAAAATAGATCTTATTTAAAGTACACAACGTGATCATCAGACTGTGCATTGTATTATGCGATATATCTACATATCGGGTGATTTCAACGATAAATCGAAGCCTTACGAAGAACGTTTCGGGAAATTTTCTCTTGGTATCAGACAAATTTTCCTATTGCATGCATTCATGTAAATTTTCCGCGGCATCAGTATTCGCGATCAAAAAAACGTATTTTAACAATTCAATCTACCTGAATCTATTCTTGAATTTGCAGACCGTTTTGTAGAAAACATATTTTAGGATGGAAACTATAGCAAAGCAATTAATTTTGTATCGACGTATCGAGAATATTAACTGAATGACGCATTTGCTAAACAAAGTTGAGATATATGATGGTCTGTCATTAGGTAAAACAGTTTACCTATTTTTAACCTTTGGGTATACAAAATTCTATCCCGAATCTGATGATACCGCTATGACCCAATGTGCTTCCACCGATTTGCCCTGAATGTTCGGTCAAAATATGCACATACTTATTTGTATGTGATCGACCAACATGAAACGTGCCTGTTTTGATCAAATCATGCGAAAAGTAATTTTTCTGTCTCTGAATCATCAAGAGTTTACCAATAAATATATATTGTATACATATATTTCTCCGATCTGTTATATGCGCTTTAGAATAAAAATAAAATGATTCTTCAGCTTAATGATGAAATGTATTATCACTGAATTTGATCGACAATTTGTAGCGAATTAAGATAATTGTAGAGTCGATTAATTAAACTTACAAATAAAAAGGCGTAACAACGTGAATATTGAAATTTCATGATAGTTGAGTCAGCTGCTGTGGAGAAACGAGGAAATAATAAATTAAGTTAAGTCGCGGCTGTAGAATAATACGTTGTACAACATTACACAAAAGTGATCGAAATAATAAAGAACTGAAAATAATATGCCTTAAATTTTGCAAATTTTCATTGAGAATCCAATTTCCATCTACCCTGCTCCTGCTATTCTATTGCCTTATATCGAAACGTACATCTTTATATGAAAATGTTGATAAAAAATACTAATTACAAAGTACTAAATAATTTGGAATTTTTAATGATAAAAAATAGAACTGTAAAAAAAGCTTTAAATGAATTCCTCATCCGGACTATAAAATGCATCATGTAAATGAGGAGTCGTGGATAAATAATGTGCAAACGTTTTCATAACAAAATGTGCTAGAGATGCACGATTTATTTATTAACCTTCGTCCAACTTTAACAACATACAATATAATGTGGTAATAAAAACGCATAATTTTACATTAATAATGCTAGCAACGAGAGTGATGTCAATTTCGCTTTGTAGATTACTTATACCTTGATGTTATACATTTTTGCCTCAAAAATTGATTCACCATTGACTCATTAGCATTCACAGAATTTATTCCATTTATTTTCATTAATTTTTGTCACATCATTAAAAAGATTTAAAAACCGAAGAACATCTTCGAGGAAGCGTAGAATGCACAATGTAGCTTCAAGAAAAATTCAACAAGAAAGTGTACAATATATATCTTTTATGTATACATAATTAATTATTATTACTATACAATTAAAGTAAAAAAATTATCGTTGCATTATAATAACATTTTCAATTACAGTCAATCAATCAATAAAAGGTGTATATAAAAATCTGACTCGAAACATTGCCGTTGGATTCGTAAATTTTCATCCTCTCTAATATTTGTCTTTGTTAAATTTTATAAAAACGACACCTACGTACGAATGTATACAAAAACTGGACAACTGAATTAAAACGTTATGGAAAAATGTCAAGGTAAAAAAACGATATCACACTTATATCGTAACAGTTCACATGGGAAACACTGCCGAACTTAGAATAGATTTGTTTTATATCTTCACTTATTAATTTTTTGTGTGCTCTTTCGTTATACACGTATACTTGAGTAAAAAATTCATTCGCACTCATTCTCTCTCCCTCTCGTTTTCGCCATTTTTTTTTCTTTCTCCCCAGCACATGAATGATGCCCGGAGGATCACTTTACACTTGGAGAATCGGGATCACGGTACACTTCAACGTTTTTTTTTGCTCGTTTGCATAGGTGTGTATGTCCATCTGAACGATGGTGTACGTGTGCAAGAACTTTTTCCGTTCATGCCTGGAATTTGTTGTTTTTTTATTCGTCGCCGCGCCTGTCCTGTGCAGCGTTGCTTCGCTGGAATGTCGCTGGTGCAAAAAGGAGGCGAGTCGATTTCCGATGCGTCCTGCTCTTCGGCCCGCTTTTTATTTTTTGCCTTTTTCTCATTCTATCTCTGCTCAACAGCAGTTCAGTTTTTATTGTTCGTTGGTTTTTTTTGTTTTGTTTTATTATTCGGCATCCGCTGGAGCCGTTGACCGAAAACGCTGCACTCGGCTATCGTCGAATGTGTGTTCTTACACGGTCGTTTTGTATAAAAAGCAGGAAGCGTTGCATCATGAAAGCTAACTAAATACTTCTTGCATGACAAATCCAAATGATCGAATAAACGAACTCAGCGAAAAAGCGAAAGAGAGCGGAGCTAGTGTAAATTCAAGCGATCGTCTGTAGGCTGTTTTTGGAGACTTGACATTATTAACGTAAAACGCAAGGTGAAGAAAGTATAGAAATGCATGATAGTTGCAGTGTAGCTTAAAACTTAAATTTACAAAACGTCCAAATAAGCGGCAGTAAAACGATATGTACACATTATTATAAAAAATGCGAAACTCAATTATTCCACTTGCACATACTCGGCAATTTGGACGTTTTGGTGATTAATTCACACAAAAAAACGTAAGTTATTTGCCGTTGTAAAAATAGAAAAAAAATATAAATAATGCAGCACTTTAAATAGAAAAAAAAAAGAGAAAATTTGCGCGAATGTTTCCACGCGAGTCCGGTCCATAGCGGACGTTCGCAGACTTCGAAACTCCGAGCCCACGGCGATTCCAGTCCGCGGAACGGTGTCCCCGATAAAACCGACTGTCCTCAAGTAGTTTAAATTATCCGCGGAGAGGGTGATCCCTGCACTGTAAAAATAAACAGAGGAGAATGATGATTTCATCGGGATCAAGTGCGTTGAAATTGTCGGCGTTTTCGCAGGCTTGAGTTTCGCTGTGTGTGTGTCTTAGAGAGTAAAGAAAGAGTTTTTCAAAGCTCGTCGTGCTTGGGTCCGCTGAACTCCTCGTGCGAGATGAAGCCGTTCTTGTCCTTGTCCTCGTGCTGGAAGATCTCCTCGACGAGCTTGTCGTGGTCAGCCAGCATCTTCTTCACCTCGTCGCTCTCGCCGGCGCCGGCCTGCTCGGCTTCCAGCATCTGCTTCCTCAGGTATTCGCTGACCTGTGACAGAGACAAGAGAGTTGCGTTCGACGAATTAGATGTTTATTCTTATCGTATTTCACTCTTTTGCAAGACAATATGTATACTTGAGACGAAGCGCTGTGCCGTTTTACTTTTATGTACAGAGATATTGAAAAGCAATTGATTTTTTTAAATATTCTACAGTTTTAGTTGTTCGAATTCCAAATCGCGCACTTGCACTGCATTTTATCATGCATATTGTCTTATTAATTATTATACACAGGAATCGTTCTGTTTTCCATCAACATTTTTCAAGGGCCTACAAGAACATCTTTGCAATATTTATCGCCAATCAAATTTCAGTTCTGATTCCAGGACTATCATTATAAATTGTACGATGTTAAAAGCATGTCAGTTTTGAAAGATATTATAGATTATACACTACGGTGAAATGTTAGTAGAAGTAAATCAAAGAAATATGCAGAAAATGTTTTGAAAATTTTTGACGAGTTTTGAAAAAGATGTTTCCACATTATATCTGATGAAGCCGACACCCTTTGACTCCAGAAAAAAAATATGAAAATAAGAACGATCCTTGCCATTGTTCCTACCTCCTCGCGGGAGAGTTGATTGTCCTTGTCGGCATCGATTTCCTTGAAGACGTTGGCGTTCGGGGGTGAGTCGCTGATGTTGATGAGCTCAACGTCGAAGTGCAGGGTAGCGCCTGTAAACAGTTCATCGAGAATGTGATGTGATGTAATTTAACTTATGTCGCCAAATTAAGTATAATTGTATTTCTCTGGATAGAATATAATGTATAGATCGAACATTGGTGCTCGAACATTGGTGAAACGAATAGAATAAATTAAAAAATCGTGATTTTTTATTGCAGGAAACCATTCGCTCTGATAGATATCGATCTGGGTGATTGCGCGAGTTTAAACAAAAACGTGACGAAACAATATATGTTGAATAAAGTGTCTCTTGACATATCAATAACAGGCGGCCAGTTTTGTACTGTATTTCGATGTATATTTATCAGCGTTCTATGTAGCGTTGTTTTTTGTATTACATTTTCACGTTGAGTGGCAACATACGTTTTGAGAGTCAAAGAGTTTTATTTTCAATATGTTATTGATAATTTTGAGGAGGCATTTATCATATTTAAATTGAAAGTCAATAATAATAATAATAAGAGTGTAGACGCAGGCAGTTATAGCATGATAATAGAAATTTCAAATCCGATATGTAAATTATTAAATGTTACAAACGTCCATTGGCTAGGTAAAACTAAACCGAGTAACGTGAAATGCAATATGAGCTCAAATACATTGCACTACTAGCAATGTGGACACAAACCAAAGTGTCGCGCACTTAAAAAGAAAGTTCTGTCCGACGTCGAATTAATAATAATAAACGCCATAAGGACGTGCACGAAATATAACAATACCCTCGTAATTTCGAGAACAAAAAGGATCCGGTGTCGCTCGGCTAACGAACCAACTCGTTCTGTCTTTCCTCCCCTTCCTATTCCTGCTTGCGAATTAGCGTCAGCTATATAGCCAGTGCCTTTTTATTATCTACTTCCCTTATTTTGTCTCCTGTTTTTTAAATCCTGCACACGTACGCGCGGTCGTCGGTTTTTTACATTAAAACTGATTAAAACCACGATTATTACTCCGGTGAACTCGACAAAAGTCATCGAGCGGTACCAACATGTTCGATCGAATATGCAGAGCGCTCTGGGCCTTTATACATTGATCGCGGCAATACAGTGCTACGATCAAAAATTGTCGGCCATTCTTCGGATATGACAAGCGTAAAGCCCGACATAATTCACCCTTTTTCTCCTCTCGCGGACGCGTCGCGCAGCCTGGCCCTGCGGGATGAGCCAGGGGGTCCATTAATTATGGAAGCAGTCGCGGTCGATTGAACGCGGCTCGTGCGCCGTGCTAATGAAATATAGTACGCTTAATTATTCGACGTTTAAACGAGTGAAATTAATACCGCGAGTGAATAGCGCGTATTCCCTCGAGCGTGTGCGTGTACGGCCGCGGATGTACGAATAATTTCGTATAAATATAGCAGGGGGTTGGAGCGGACAACGCCGGTGTATTATTGATGCGCGCCGCGTCGCGGACAGCTGTCCTGCAGCGCACGCTTTTTTCCGAAATATTTATCGATGCTTTACGAGGTCGTTTTTTCATTTTCGATTTTATAAATCGTGCATGCAAGGGCACTATTGCTTTTCATTAATTATTTTCTGGTGTGCAGCTCGCTGGCTCTAATTTCGAATTCGCGCACCGAAGACTGCTCTTACCACAGGGAGAGAGAGGACAAAGCCCAAGCCACACCCTCGAACTATCCATCCAATTAATCGACAGCGCGTCGGACGGCGTACACCAGCTGCGTGTACATTTTTAATCATGGCCTCTTGCGCAGTCCCTAATCTCGATTCCGCTGTCGCGCAAACAATTATTGAACGCTTACACCACGTGCGTCGGTCTTCCCCGCGATCCGTCAGCCAATGACCTTTGACTGCGCGTCAAGCGTAATTGAAGCTCAACGACTTGTAGCGTGAAAAAAAGTCAGGTTTTCCCTCGATAAATTTGTACTTTATCAATTGTCAGTAGAAGTTTAACGGTGACGATTCTTTACCTCCAGGAATGACGTTTCCAGCTCCACGGTCGCCGTAGCCGAGGGATGGGGGGATCGTCAGCTTCCTCTTCTCGGACACGCACATGTCGAGTAATCCCTGGTCCCAGCCCTTGATCACCTGACCGACTCCCAACTGGAAGGTGAAGGGTTGGTCTCTGTCCAAGCTGTGAACACAAACGAAATTGAACCTTTAGCGATGCGATCAATAGTTAGCTCCAAATACTTATTTATTATTTGATACGATGGTACGTTTCCCGCGCAAAGTATAATGCGTGTAAATGGAATTTCATATAGCTGTGCCAATTTATTGAAATTACAATCGTGATGGGCAACGGCGCGACGGCGTTTATGCATTTTGCAAACAGTGAATTTCACTTCGGGATGGTAAATTGTCCGCCCCGATACGATGTTTCGTGAAAGACTCGCAGGTCACAACAGCGACATATTTAACTGTAAAATTACGGGCGTCAACTACAAACGAATCACTTGTAGAGATTAACCACCCTTACCGCTCTCCATTAAACTTGAGAATCGCGCTTATCCCTTTGAGGGGTATTATTTCCTTCGCCGAAAGCAGGCCAACAACGATAGCGGTAAAGTGATATAACGGGGAGGTAGACGCTGCGTATCAGCGAGAGCTTCGAGCGCCGCTTTAATTATTTCATTAGCCGGGCTTTTACTACACCGGTACGCTTTTGCGTACACATGTTCGTAATTGCAAAACGGCCCCGTCACTCGTGAATGGACGCAGTCAGCAGCAAGCGCAGTGTGCGAGCTTTTTCCTTCCTATCGCCGGGGGCTATTTCAAAGCAACGGCGGTTCGTTCCGATTACTCCGGTAAGCGCGACGGTACAGCGGATATGCCTACAGATATATTCGCGAACAGCTATATTTTCGCTGTAATTATCGTCCGCAAGTTCGACTGTGAACTTATATCCTACTCCAAGTGCTGTTGTTTCCAAGTTTACGGTATAATCACAGGATGTGTATCGCTTAATGACCAGGCGCGTGAAAGCGTATTACAGCATTTTGACGCACAACCCTGCAGTGTACATTACACTCGCCGTTTAAATGAGTTATTATTTTGCCCTGATTACGCGAGCTCAGTCGAACTAGAATTGCCACTAATAACAGCATCATTAGGAGTAGTCCACGGTAAGAAAGCTACTGGATATCCACGCTAAACTCCCAACTCGCGTTTACTTTCGAGAGCCGAGAGAGGACAGTTAGAGTTAAATTTAGCAGTCGGCGTTTTAGAGGCTCACCCGGTGTAAAATAGCCCCTTCCACTCCGCGAACACCTAGACAACCACAGACACAGGCGTACAGCTGCGTGTAGGAAGTAATTTATCAGAAACCTGGGCTCTCGCGCTGGATTGGTTTGCAGCAAACTTTTGCTCTAGCTCTCTCTCTCTCTCTCTCTCTCTCTCTCTAGCTCTAAGCGCGCACACGGTCAGCGCGCACTCGCGAATGTGCGCCGGACGATAAGTGGCCGAAGCGTGCTCGAGTGCCAATTCCCGAAATGAGCGCTTCAAATCCACTTTCAACAGCTGCATCATCCTCTTCGCTCCCGCGCAGTATTTTCGATAAACTCGGCACGCGAAACGCTTTGGTAATACAGTCTGCTCTATATATACTGTAGATAGTATGTGGATGTATGCCTGATGATTGGCCAACAGCGATATCTCCTTTTCAATGGTACGTTATATAGATGTATTAGAAAGCCTATAGGCAGATAGATGGAAGAGCGTAACTTGAAAGCTTTTCATAGTATCGGTCTGTTATCGATGAATAATTGATTGGCGGAGAATCGATAGAGGTATATATATATTTATATATATATATATATATATATATAAACCCTTTTTCCACTATATATATATATATATATATATATATATATATATATATATATATATATATATATATATATATATATATATATATATATGTATTTAGTGGAAAAAGGGTTTTCGGATTTCATACTAAATGAAACTGTCGAATGGAGATTTCGAGCGCAAATGGAACGAGCCATGCGTACAGGGGGCAGGGGTGCTTTGTGCCGATCTATCGTGCAGTATCCTGTCAATCTATTAATTATATAAGTATCTGATGAATTTGATAATTGGATATCCAGAGGGTGGTTGTAAAATAGCGCACCGTAACATGTTTACTGCGTTTCTTAAAATGATAGAGATTGCAAAATACAGTGTTGAGTTTTAGAAATTGCAATTATTTCGGACAGGCAAAATAAATGGAAAAAATACTTCCTAATAGAACTATAATTGATTGAAAAGTTGTCCAATTGGAAATGCCAATTTAAATTGAAGAGATGGAGAAAAAAATGCTTTTCCGGAAAAAAATCTAAACCTCAAATTTTAATGGGAGTAACGAAATACAATACTGGTATACAATGCCAGTAACATAAATAGATGCGTAGAAAATAAACTCGTATGTCTATCTTTCATCGTTTTGCATTAAAAACAAAACTTTACCCGCGAAGAATGTAGCAGCTTTACATTCAGATTCCCATCATCCATTCAGTAAGCGAACGATTGTTGTTTTTTTTCTCGTCCCAGCAGACGTTTTCCATAATTCTCAGCATTGCGCTGTCCCGCGAGAAATGCTTTTCTAGCCCCCTCTCCTTTCCACCTAACTTTCTCCCTGGGAAGCAAACTCCCGTATACATTCAGGCGTAGTGTCAGGTGTGCGACGTGCCTTGAGCTTCTTTATGTTTTCTCGCTCTGCACAGGCTTAGTCTCCATCCTCGCGTTGTCTGCTTTTCTACGGCTGTCTTGACGCGCGCGTGAATGAGATATCGCTGCGAGTCCCTATATCCGTGGTATCTCGAGCGCATAAGCTTTTCTATCTCTGCAGCTTTTTACAGTTTTGCTGTATCGGAGCAATCTTACCCGCGAGTTTAATGAAGCGAAAAAAAACTTGTGTCCAATTTTGGCAGCTGATATCTCTACATTATTTTACTGCTTTATACGGGATCCATTGTACTCGGATTGGCTTCTATTCAGCGCATAATGCAATATGCAATTGACACGTTAATTGCCATTAATCTGCCTGCAAATCTTGTTTATAGATTATAATCAATAATGGTACGCGCTTTATAAAGTTTGTTACGTATTATCTATAACGAATTCATCGCGAAAATAATTTATTGACAGGGCGTGACTGAGAAGCCGACAAAGTTGATAGCACGTATTTGGATTCGAAATTCACGATTCGATCTGTAGCTTAATAAAGAGGCTGTTGAATGATTCTCCAAGTTTCAGTAAAGCTACGAAATAATTTTACTGATCATACTGCAGGTTTTAAATGCTATTCCAAATATAAAGAAAGCTACAAAAATACACATATTCAAAGTCAAACGGCATAACACAATAATCCGAGGGATATAAAAAGATCGCACGTACTGAAAAGTACTTTTGACTGACAGATTATTTATTATTCTGTCAAATTGCATGTTTGGCATGACTTTTACATGTTCCATTTTGTCGAATACAGAAAACTTCTGCATGCGCATGCATTGTTATTATTACAGAACTAGCGCGCCACGCGCGGCCTCACGGCCGCGTTGTCATGCCGCCTTTTTACAGTTTTGCGCATAAGACACAACGGCTGACGCTCGCGCTTCGCGTTCGTAATGCCTGTCGGTGCTGATATAGTATTATCCTGTTTTTTTTTCAATATTGTTGTCAAAGTTATGATTGGTATTCTTCTGGCGGTCATCAACACTATCATCAAAACTACTGGAAAATTAGTAACTTATTTGTATTTGTATCAATTATTTATTTTTGTTTGTAGATATTCTTAAAATATATTTTATTTTAATTTTATTCTATTGTAATTTCAATAAATAGTACAACACTTTTGTATTGCAGTTTTCAAGAGGAAGTAAGCAAAAGGATGATATTTCGTTTGTAGGATTTCAATTAGAATATTAGAAAATTGATTGTTTAGGTATTTAGCATAGTTTAGAGGGATCTAGTAAGCTACTTAGAGCTTTCCTTCAATCTAAGCAATTTTCTTTATTGAGTTTAGGTTTTTCTAGTTCAGTATATACACTTGAATTTTGAAAGTGAATTGTACTGATTCAGCTTAAAAGATTTAATTAATATAGCGTACGTCGTTATATGATGCCAAGTTACACGGATTGTATTCGGCGATTACGTATTTCCTAAATTTTGCATTTTTTATAATTTAATTAAAAAAGTGGTTTAATTTTGTATATATGTATGACATAAAGGCCAAAATATAACTTTCAGCCTTTCATAATATAGGAAAATTGCTGAAAATAATTGAGTTGGATGGGGCATGTTGCACCGAAGTTATTATTGAATTTATGTATCAAAAAATCGCTTTTAGGATTGTGTATGTCAAAAAGTGTTAAAAGAAAATGTTGCCACGGTAAAAAGTTGTATTTTGAAAATGTTTACAACTTTTATATTTAACATTTTAATGTAAAACGTAAATCCGTAATGTTTTATGGCGAATAATTGGTTTTTAGCTGTAAAAAATCGATTTTGGGCTGTAAACTCGAGTTATAAGCATTTTCATGATTTGATGTCAATAGAAAAAAGTTGTATTTTAAACATGTCTACAACTTTTACATTTAACGTTTTCATGTAAAACGTAAATCCGTAATGTTTTATGGCAAATAATTGGTTTTTAGCTGTAAAAAATCGATTTTGGACTGTAAACTCGAGTTCTAAGCATTTTCATGATTTAATGTTAATGGGAAAAAGTTGTATTTTTCAAAGATCTATAACTTTTTCATTTAACTTTTTTTTTGTAGAATGCTTAGAATTCGACTTAGAGCTAAAAAACCGTTTTTAGCGATTTTTGGAGGTGACCGCATTTTGCGTATACGTGCAAGATCAAGCCCAAAATAAATTTGTCAGCTTAGTATTACGAGGGCAGTTCGTACAAAAATTTGTAGCCCGATTGATTAAAGTCTTTCCGAGATAATCGCATTACAAGAAATTTTTATTTAAAAAATGCTTAAAAATCGAACAAATTGTGCCCGCATTTCAAAACGACGTAGGGGATCGGGATAAAAAAAATAGTTTTTTAGCTTTTGCAAAGGGAGACTTCTCCTAAAATTTCAGCCCGATCGGTCGAAAATTGCGTGAGATATCGCATCTCACACATTTTTCGCACATGAAACTATAAGGCACTTCCGTGTCGCGGTCGTGCCTAAAAACGACGATTTTGATTGACGTTGGAGCCGCTCGGTTTCCCGCAGTATTAATTCTTGAAAATGATCTCTACTTTTTTTTGCACAAGCGAAAATTCATAAACTACATAGCGTCATTACCACGCGATATATTATTTAATCTGTATCCACTAAACGGTGTTACAGAAAAGCCGATCTATTCAAGCGATAAAACGATTCGACGAAAGGCATTTAAATATTCGGAGTCGAGAATTTTCGCTGATGAAAAAGCCAGCCCGAAATATTTCAATACCATCCCAGTTGCTTTAACCGCCGCAAACAAACCTTAATCACTCCGAACAATTGAGCGATCTACAATAGACGGCGTCTCTCTCACTCCGCAGCTCAGCTAACCTACACTGCGAATAATTGCCCCTGTCCTCATCCCGACGCCAAAAAACCTCTTGCCGCTATATAGACGGGAGAGGTTTTAATAAAACTAAGTAATTTTCCCTCCGAAAGCTCTCTAAACTTTCGCTACGACTAATCGAGCATTTTCGTCGATGTAAGCCAACAGCAGGCTATTCATACATATATATATATATATATATATATATATATATATATATATATATATATATATATATATATATATATATATATATATATATATATATATATATATATATATATATATAGCGCGTGCAACAGACTGATGTGGTTTGAAAATAAGAAAAATAATGAAATAAAAATAAACAAGAGAATCGCATCATGATCTGATGGAGAATCGCAGCGTAACGCGGAAATCCGATATTCGTATTCGTAACGTAATTATATGACAGCTCAGTGAACTTATACGTAGGCCTTTTTCATCTATAGCCGGCGATTTTTACCTGCTTTTTCACGTCTTTCATTCTAATGTGACATTAACCGAATTCCCGTATTAAATAGTACTTTCTCTACACTGATTTCCTAATTTTTTAAAAATATTTGTGGAAAGCTATAGCTTATAGTGTAAAATAACAATACAAATCATGGAGAAAAAGTTGGATAGGGCAAACCAGGCAATTTTTTTAAGATACAACAATTTGAAGTTTTTACCTCATGATATATATATATATATATATATATATATATATATATATATATATATAGGTGCACAGTGATTCTCTTTCTTGCAAGCTTTTAGAGTATTTTGCACTCCAAACAATTTGCATTACCATTCTAATGTTTGATACTATGAATTGTAAGTTTTTGACATTAGACAACACTGTATAATATCTTTAAATTCAAAAAGTAATTTTCTAATAAAAACCCAAGTTAAGCACCACTGCAGTCGGTGAACGACCTTAATCTCTATTGGCAAGCTTTAACACCTTGTTCCATAACTGATTCTATAAATTGAGAGCTGCATGTCGCTTCGAAAATAAAAAGCTCTTGAAATTCGCCCAACAAAACTAGAGGCTAAAGTGAGCGATCGGGAGCGCGCAAAATTGGAGTTCGGTAAAAACCGCATCGAGGATAAGAGAGAAGGAGAGAATTCCTTTGGAACCGCAGTAAATACCTATATATATATATATATATATAGCTATAGCTGCTGCGCCGGACGACGACAAGTGCAAAGACCATGAAAGAATAAAGGATCGCCGTACTGCTATCAAAGAACCTTTAACCTTCTGCCTTTTTTCTCTTTTCCTATCCGGCAACCCTTAGCTCTCTCCGACGATTCTTTATCATATCAAAGAAAGATCTCGGGCTCTATTTAAATTTATTCGGGTTTACCTATGCGTATATAGCTGTACGCTTCGCAAGCTCGCGCATGTACGGGTATAGCTTTTCGTCCGGCTATAGCGTACGAGTATGAATATGGAAACCAGTCTGCGCTGAAGATATACGGGAGAACTTTCGAAAGCAGCAGATTCGGTTATTTTCTCTTATTAATATCGAAAGAAGCGTATAATAAATCCCGGAGCAACCTCAGATAGTCCGACCAAGGCGAGCCTTTTCCCTCATCAAATTGCAAGCCCACTCGTGACGTATATGCTAAACATAATACGCGGGCACCACGATGTCAGAGAAGAACCTCCCGGATAAAATCCCTTATTCTCTCAAGCATCGCTCAAGAGGGTAGTGCGCGTGCTCGAAAAACGTCCGAGGCGCGTGTTTGATCGGCTATTTTCGAATGCAGCCAGGGAAGACCATCATCGCTCCCCTCGAAGAGAGCCTCCGGCTTTCCCTTTTTGGCGGCCCCTATTTTTGAGAAGCTGCTTTGATGCACGAGAGTTCGGCGCTGCTATTGTGCGCCGCTCTCGCTTTTTGTAGTTTACCAAGCGGCTGGCGCTAGAAAGAGGAAGGACGGAGGTGCGAAAAATGAGGTTACGATGAATGAAGCAAACGGAGACGAGAAAATATTTTGAGAGCGAGAGCTGGTCAAACGAGCCCTATTCCTCATCATTCGACCGAGAAAGCATGATAAAAGAGAGGACGTTGTTCGAAGTAACTATGGGACAAAATATGACAGCCGAAGCGATGGGATTTCACTTCTCTGTTATTCGAACAGAGTCATGCAAGAACTTTATTATCTTATTTTCGAGAATAACGAGAGTTACAGTGAAAAGCCCATTATCGAGCTTCTCATCGTGTTCCCGGACACTACATAAAATCACGTAGAAATTAAAAAAAAAAATACGAAACGTAATGCGGGCGATTAAAAAAAAGTACGACGAAGTAGAGAAGCAGCGCGCGCACCCAGATAATCGGCTCACCCCATCCCCCCGAAGAAAGATATCGTAAATCAAGCGAAGACAAGAGTTTTCGCGCGAGCTGACTCTCAAAGGTGCGAGCGATAAAATCTGCGGCTGCTTGTTTTACGAGCTGCGCTTTCCGCGGCTCTAGAGCGGCCCTGGCTTATGAAATTTGCTCGAGTGATTTTTAGACGCTGCCTGCTGATACGCCGAGCTTGCACGCGATCGGCTGACTGACTGCTGCTTGCGAAAGCTTTTGATGACAAAAAATTTCTGTCATTATTATGAAACACCAGCGATCATCGAATTCATGGTAGCCTTTGCTTTTGTTATTCAGTTGCCGGTATAAAATTACCAAATGATTTTAAACTTCCGTATTGTGTGCACCGTTTGCTCGAACTTTGCCTTATTTAAGTCGTTACAGCAGTTGTTACCACACAGCGTCCTTTCGCTCTACTGACTCTTGCTGTTGAAAGTTGGCCCTTTGTTACGCGGTGTCTTGAGGAATTGAAATTCCTAAAACAGCGCACCTCCGCGGAATAAAATTTTACAATTGTTCGTTAATTCCATGCAATTTGCACCGAGGTACAAGAATACAATTTCGATATTCCATTATCACAAATGACTTTTCACGATCGAAAGTTCAGCTATTGCACGGCATGCAGAAATTCGAGGAAACTGTACATCCGAACTTCATCGTCTAGCCATACAGAGCCGCATCGCCTACACGAGGTCGTTATTCCGCGCTAATAACCCCTCGTTACAAAGCGGCCACTAGCGCCTATGCATAATACACGATTTTTACGATTCTCGCGCAAGATGGACGCACTTGAGGCGCTACACTCCGGCTACACTTACTCCCAGAGCGGCGCGCGCGCGCGCCAAGAATTTAGCGTGGGTCATTAAAGGGCCAGGGATTACGCGTCGCCCCGTTAAACCTGAGCACCTCATCGGCGCGATGTACAGCAGCGCGAGGAGAAGCTTTGTGTGCGCGCGCGCAAGAGAGAGAGAGAGAGAGAGAGAGAGAGAGAGAGGAACTTTGCGTTTAAGAAATTAGCATTTTTCGTTCGGCTCTTTACGAGCCCGGGCCTGATGTATGCTAAGCGAAATTTAACGCGCAGGATATACGCCGTATGAAAGTTTTCCGCTCGGGGCTGCATGCTGATTAACTCGAAATGCAGTATACTTACCGCGCGCTGTTCAGCAAGTTTTGGATGTTTTAGCTATAAGGTAAAAGCACCAGTACCGGGACAGTTTTGATATACCCCTTCGAAAGAAATGTAAATTATGAGATTCAGTCGCAAAATTAAAAAAAAAAGTACATAAAAGCTCCATTTTTCTTTTCATTTGGCAATACTAATCGATCTAAATACTTTTAGAGTTAATTTGAAACGTTAAATTAAAAATTCCGAAAAGTGGTAATCAGAGACGCGTTACCTCACTTTTTGAGGTTAGAATTACAAGCAAAACCAAGAAACTTTGAAATATGTAAATTCGATTTTTTCCCGGGTACATTCGGTTTGATATTATCAATTGTTATTAGAAGAATTGTTTAATATACTTTGAAGTACGTTTCAGTTGCTATGAATGTTATTAAAATGTGTGTACTTTGGCGTGTCCCAGTTCTGGCCCTGCTTGAAAATATGGCAGGCTTACTTGGATACGTAATTTTAGAGAAAATAATAATTTTTTTTTTTACTAAAAACAACACGAATCATATTCATTAGCATGTCATCTATCATTGAAAAGCGTTATTTTAGTGCCGTCAGATTAAAATATATCTTTTATACGCAAAATTCGATCCTCCTGAATCAATGAAATCTGCCTGATTCGGGATCGTCTGCCGTCACCCTCGAAACACATTTTTGATAAAAGCGTCTAATTAATTCTGGTTCTAAATTTTGTGCACTGAAAGGTTTATTCGAATAGTTGATACCCTTAATAATAAATAAAATTTCTCCCTCTAACGATTCATGGCTCTACTTTGAAAAGAAACGTTAATCTTTCGCCCGTGTCCCACTATAGGTCCCGAATTTTGTTTCGTCCCACTACTAGTGCTTTTACCTTAATTAAGTAATGGTATTATGCATCGAAAACATATAATAGGCTCTGAATTTACGTACCGAAATTTTAATTTGCATACTCATGTAGTGCAGAGTTATACTTTGTTCCACGCGAGTTTTGAAACTAATCAAACTTTTGATTTCTAAAATGGTATTTTTCATATTTAAAAAATACTGCATCCAGCTAATTCAGAGACGACTTTTTCACCAGAAATCCAGAGTAAGCTTCGCAACGTATAACAAGGCGTAAATATTAAAGGGCAGCTCACGCGACGTCGAGTTCTCGGCACACGCAGCTTGGTATAGGGAGAAAATTCACCTTTTTTCTCTGATTTTTCCTACTCACGCATGAATAATGCAACTGTCTTATTTCCAGCTCGATTCCAGCTGCTGCGCTGTTGTACGCGGAGTATTCGCGTATGAATAAAGGCTAACCCCGGCATTTTTCGTTTACTTTTATTTCTTCAACTGCTGTCATCGTTGTTTTTGACCGTTTCGCGCGTTTCCGACTGGAAATAAATAATGCACGTGTTTGCTCAACGCCAGCAAAGCTCTCGAAGCTCTAGAGATTACACTGGAAAAAAATCAACGCCGTAACGTGAGCCTTGATTTCGTAGAATTCAAGATTTTCATTTCCAATAATGCCATGTTCAGTGTCGCCGTCAGTGAGTGCAAAGACAGTTCGAGAGGAAAGACCGAGCATAAGCTTATCGGAGCTGGTACCTATAAATATTCAAATCTAATTCCCGGACACACCTATGCGCGCAAGACGAGCTCTAAATATTCCAGAAGAGTTGTTCAAAAATTGGCGAAGGGCCTCGGCAGCGGGCATACGCTTTTCAGCTTCTCTTTTTTCTCTCACGAGCGCAAGCGTGCACGCGGTTATCACCATGGAAATGCGACGCCGGCGACACCGTGTAATATCCACCTACGAGTGGCGGCTCATATGCATTCATAAGATATTCACAAGCTTCGCGCCGCTGGTGATCTCCTCCTAGGCCGGTCTGGCCTCCCTGCTCCCTTCTCTATCTCGACTCTTAATGGAAATTTTCCTCGGAACACGAGGTATTTTATTTTGCTTCTTTTTCCGAGGATTCTTTATTCAAAGCTCTTTTTTTAACGGTCATAACAGCGCCGAGACTCCCCGGTTGAGCGTCATGTAGCGTATTTATGATTTATCCAAGAATGGGTCGGTTGTTTCCTCTTTTCTTTTCGTTTCCAGCGAGACAAAAGAAACCAAACATATTCGAGATCCAGAACGAAAGCTCCTTTCGCAAATTAATTACGGAGCCAGCGTGCGCTCGAGCTCGTGCTGTGAGCTCATTATGATTTCAGCGGGAGCAAAAGCCGCCGGTAAATGTTTGATTCTTCATTTAGAGGAGCTCTCGCTTTTCCCGCCGACACAAGAAGCTCGAGCTGAAAGAGGTAGCAGTGCTGGCCAAAGTGGAGCAAACAGGAGTTGGTCAGACGTGGCGCGGGAAAGCCAGCGCCGCGCACGTGTGCAAGTAGGAGGTTGTTATCGCTCGCCGCTACTATCATCTCGCTCGCTGATGCTGAAGTTTTCAGAGACGCATATACCCATACGTGCTGCTGTATACGTATACACGGGCGAGCAAGAGAAATCGCGAGGCTCGTCGCAGATAAGGGCGCGCAAGATATATAAAGAGGGTACGTACTCGAGATTATGCGTATCGGTCATCTGATAGAGACGGTGAGAAAGAGCCGCGGGGGTGCAGTGGTTTACTTGGGCCGAGGATGCGGCGAGTGCAGTAGGTCAATGGCCTGACACGACCCAGTGCAAAGTGCAGAGGCGACTTCACGCACCGCGTAAAGCCCGCAGCACGGGAGCAACAGATAAGGAGGCAAGCGCGCGCGCGGGGGAGGTCTATAAATTAATTAGCCCAAGTATCTTCGCGCGAGAACTTGGAGGAGCGCAAGAGAGAGGAAGCGGCCTATCTAAATCTGCATTAAGAACTGCTGCGTCTTTTATTGATTCTCGGGACTGCGTGCGCGAGAGACTAGTGCAAATAATCCAGGAGTGGGTTAATAGGGTTATTGGGTTATTAATTTTTTGCGCCAAAAGCAGGAGCTCTCGCGAGCAGAGATAACTCATTTCGGAGTCGATTTCGGAGGAAGGCGCACTGTGAGCTCGTTTCGGAGCGAAGACGTAAAAGTTAGCGCAGCTGGTCGCGCGGTGGCTTTTGCAGTTTCGTTTCGGAAAAGCGAGGCAGTCCGGCTGAACGTGGCTCGTGCAGTTTCAAACTCCCAGTGATTGGGTCATTAGGAATTTTCGACAAAACTATTCGCCCAGTGGTGGCGTTCACGGGGATACTCTGCACGCGGTATGGAGACTACGGAAAGTTTGGCGCGGAATCACTTCGAAACAATGCTAAATATTTTATTCGACTACCCGGAGAATTAGATCAAACAGTTTGTGTCGAAAAATACCTCGCTATTACGGCTCACTTGCCTTCTGCCTTTTGAATAATTGAGTTGACGGACATAAAATAAAAATAATTTCCATCAAAACCAAAGTTACATTTAATAAAGGCAACCAACTCGATCAAGAACCGAGAATCATCCGAGCACTTCTTTGCTCGCGCTGCTCGGAAATCGACGAGCGCAAGCAGCTCCGACTGCAGCTTGAAACGCGAAATCGATCGGCTGTAGCCGAAAACGCTACCATATATCGGCCTGCATATTTCATGGCTGGCCTGTAACCGTGCGGGAAGTTTGCCCCCTCTATGCATGGGCATACTCGCGAACCTTCGTGTCTGTATGTATACATAACGTACGCCTCGCATGGGAAATCCTAACGCGACCGAGCGATACGAAGTAGAGCCGGAGTCGAGGCAACCGTGGTGGCAACCGGGAGCCTGTTATATCTGCTCGCTACGTACTGTATACGTGTGTATTATATAGTCGGATCGCGCGGCGCTGGCTGCTAGCTTTACTTTAGGCTAAGATGAGTTTGAGCGCCAGCGCCGAGGGGGCGAGGCTGGCGAACGATACGACGAGATTCGATTAGCGGGCCTGACGCAGCTAGCTGGTAAGATATCCCATTATCGCGCTTCGCGACGGGGAGAATTTCCCGAATTTTTGTTTCGCTCTATACACGGGTCGTTTTGTAAGCCGAAAATATTACTTTGGAAACTCGTGTTCGCGAATAAGCGCGTTGATTGCCCCATTGCTCGATGAGAGCATACTGGTGTTGCATGCGTTATTCGAGTTGCAAATGAAATCACGCTTGCCGCGCGGTCGAAATGAAATGGTTGATAAATCGCGAATTCGCCGTTTTGGCCAGATCGGTCAGTGCGCGTTATAGTTATAACTTTTTGAACTTTGTTAGCAGGGTTTGATTGTCACATGGCATGCTCTTTGAATAATTCATGTTCTATCGTGCGAGTTATAGTATTCTCGGAAACGAGCTGCCAATCAAAAACAGTATGTACACTCTGCTCTCCTAAAAAATAATTCAACCCTGGTAGAAACGTTAACGGTTAATAAGCTAAGTTTTGGGCCACTTATCTAAGTTATGGTTAACAATTTAAATAAATAAGAGTTTAAACATTATAAATGCATAGATATACACATTAACTCAAGATAAAACAGAACATTTGCTTGAAATTTGTCAAATGACTGTTACAATCCAGAAATTATAAAAAAATATCTTGCAATCGTGAAAATCCAAATACTTGTAATAAAACATGCAAACGTTTTAATGCAAGAAAAAAAGGAAAAAACAATTTTTAACTTAAAATTAATACTTTGTTGGTATAATAGACACGCATCACTAAAATATTAGCAACATTTTGCTTTATTTTTTTACATTCAAATTTGATAATAATGGTCAACTAAACTTAACTTTTTAACGGTTTTCACTCGTTAATTTTCTACCAGGGAAGCGAATAATTAATTAATTTTGTCAATATAGTTTGGATGAAAGAATAAAGAAAACGAATGCATTTTTCACTAGTAATTATTAATAATCAGCGAGCTTCATCAACATGGCTGAAGCCACAATAATGAAATTCTGAAAAGTTTTTTCCAACTGGTAGCTTTCTTCGAGAGTAAAAGAAGGCTTTCTTCCTCCTACCATCCTCTAGTCTATATGAAGTTTTTCGATCGTGAAATTAGCAACTCTTTAAGGCTTCTGAACCCTCCATCTGGTAAAAAATATAGAAGAGAACCAGAGGGAATGAGAAGTGAAGAGAGAAAACTCGGATGAAACTTTTCAAGGAGAATCTTATATCTATTCTCTTTTCGGAGTTTACGTCTTTGGATTTTGTGAGAGGAATTAACGCATAGCGAACGAATTCATTTTCGTTCCCACTCGAGATCATATAAAAATGTTCGTAGAACTGGATTAAAGGGAGGAATCACTAGATACAATTCGCTCAATTTCACTTTGTATATTTATGATTCGCAACTGCAATCAGTTGAATTTCAATCAAAATTAGGTAAAAAAAAAATTTTTCTGTTTTATTTTTAATGATCAGCCACATAATATGGCTAGAATTACGAGGAAGAAAATCCTCAAACACAATAATATTCTGAAAAATGAATTATGAACAATTCACATTTGCAGCCGTGAAAGTTAGCCAATCGAGCTTGCACTCACACAGCAATTCTGCAGCAAAGTTAGTGCTCGAAGATTAAGAACACTATAATGCTGAATAGCTTGAGGTGCACCGTAAAACTTGCTCGTAATAGTACCGTAGTAGCCTCTTTTATACGCAGTGCGTGCTCGACAAGAATTACTCCGCTGGGGAAATGATTATTTAAACACCATTGTTGAAGCAATTACACGCCGCCATTGCGCGCGGGCTATCGTTTACTCCAGATGAGCTCAATTAATCGAACATTGTTTCTTCAAACTCGCATCCCACCACAGATATGATAGTCAATACTAATTGAGCTGCGGAAAATTGCTTTTCATATCTATCCATAAATATCAGTGTTCGTATTTTTGAGGTTTGTTTTTCAATATCCGTAAAACAAGATGTACGTTTGAATCAACTTCGCATTGATTGCTTCCACATATGAATTGCACTGACAGTTATACTTCACCTTTTTTTACGCTTTTCAATTAAAACCAGCGATACCGCGACATTCGAAGTTACACGCCGTCTATGGCTCGATACGAACAACAAACGTTCTTCTTTTACAACCGCACCGAAAGCTAATACACACAATCGCCACCATGTCCAATCAATCTGCCATATTCCACCATATGAATCCATAACAGTTTTACAGCCATCAGGAAAAAGCCAAACACGTATCTCCTTCCAAATGGAGTTCCGAAGTTGAATTCGCCGGTAGAAAAAAACGATGGCCAGAGCCGCAGAGAGTAGGGCCTCGTAAATCTCCTTTTATTCGCGGAGCAAACAACGGGGAGGTATGTCGAGCCATATGCCGCGACCGGAATTCGAGGCACGTCCGCGGCGATCGTCGTCTCTGCCGGCGCCGGCTAACGATTCTTAACGAATATGCCCGCTGATTACAAGGAAGAGATGTGCCGATCCGCTTCTGCGGATTACAGCGCGAAAAGTGACGGGAGACGCCGACGCCGTATAAGTATACAATATAAATACGCGATGGGACAGCCACGAGAGAGACTCTGGTCGATTTTTTCTCATCCGGTTACGGAGAGTTCGCCTCGGTAAAATTGATTTTCGCAGAAAACTCGATTTCTTGCCGCGCGTTTCGCGAAAATTCTTCGGCTTAACAGATGTGGCGCGCAAGATTTTGCATTATTAATTCGCGAAATCGCGTAGTTTTTCAGAAAGCTTACTCGTAAAAATACGTAAAACATGAACTTGCGATAAAAAAATCCTCCACGTACGCGAACGCGTGCACTGGAGGCTGAAAAATTGAGATAGAGCAGCCACGAGAGGCAGTGAAAAATGCGTTTCTATTCGATTTTCCGCGCTGAAGTGCTCGCATACTTCGATAGGAGCGCAAGACATCAGCGCCGTGTAATGCCGCTTTAGAATCCATTCGGCCTGCTAAACCATGGATGGCTCTTTTATTGCACATTGAATCAAGACTTTAAATAGCTAGGGGTTGGCCGACCGTACGGTCGGATTACCTACTCGAACCAGCGCCTGAAATAATCGTCGTTTTCGCTGCAAATACATGATTTGTGATCGAGCGCGTGACGGTTACTGTGTTTGCTTACGAGAGCAGCAGCGCGAAACGTCGCATTTGCAGTCAGTGCTATTAACGCGACTGTAATCAGCTTACCTGCAACAAAACAAAATTACAACGTTAATAAATCATGACGAATTGACACTGATATAATTTATACGCATAATCTATATAACGCGTTCGCTCATACACGGAAAATATCCGTTTCCATGACAATATAGCAAACGTCATCATCGCAGGGTGTAGCTTACTATAATCCCACGCGTTTCGCGCATTTATTCCGCAAAGCGGAGAGCGCACTCGCAAACAAGTCTAAATAAATTAAAAACAGCTCGCTGCCGGCGCGTATCGGCGCTAAAACCGAACGCGCATATATCGAACTTAGAGCTGGCCATATATAATTCAGGTGTCGGCGGCGTGCGGAATTTCCATACATTGGCCAGCGAAAACTCCGCGTGCAGAGGCGTCTTGGCGCTTTGCTGCCGCTGTTCCGGGTATTTGCAATTCCAAGATCCGCGCACTCGGCGCCACTGCAGCTGCGGCTCCGAGAGAGCCGAGGAAATCTCGCGTCGCTCACGCGATCGACACGCGTCCCGATACGCCCTGCAGGATTTAGGAGCGCTGCGGCTTGCAGATCAGTCAATTTACGCGATCGCGTAGCTGATCCGGAGGGTTCGCGCGAAAAGCACAGCATTAGCTCGCTGGAAAAACAGACTCCCACTTAATGCTCTCTCTCTCTCTCTCTCTCTCTCTCTCTCTCTCTCTCTCTCTCTCTCTCTCTCTCTCTCTCTCTCTTGCCGGAAGCTGCTCAAAGAAGCCGCGCCCGAGAAGATCGCGGGGCTGCGAGTCTTGCCCGACGGTAATTATACGCGAAAGAGAGATAAGCCCTCCCTTGTCTTTGTCACTCGCTCTAGGTGATGGAGTGGAGCGAGCGAGAGATTGTGTGCGGACTGCTAGGGAAGATGGTCGGTGAAAATCTTTGCCGACGCGCTCGTCATTGTGCCGTAGACGCTAGCTGGGATATTACTCAAGGAATCCATTGTGCCTCGAGCTGCGGGGGGAGGCTCGGAGAGACAATTCGGACCGCGAGCTCACGCTGCTTCTACTGCTGCTGTTCTTTGCTTAATGACCGAGAAATTATTTCACTGCCTAATTAACGCCTCTCGTCTTGCTCCAGCTGTCTATTTCCTTTGGGCTCGTGCCGTGGCTTTCACTCCGGGCGTATTGTTTGCTCTTTGCCTTTTTCAAGTGGCTTCTCTTCTTCTTTTTCTTCTTTTCTTTTGCTATTCTCGGCGCAGTCGTTATCGCCGCGAAGAAGTTCATTCTGAGCGTTTCTCGGTCGAGGTGCAATTGTTATCTCTGCGCACAGCTTATGCCGATTGATGTGCTGCGCTCTCGAGGTTGTTATGGTTGAACGAAATTTTTTTCTTCGACACGTTAAATTAACTTTGCGACACGGTGGATATTTGACGATGTGCATTAGAAGCTCGCTGGCCCGAAATGCAACAAAAGATACTTGAGCAACAGCAGTAGCAAGAACAACAACAAGATCGACCCAACCGTCGCCAGATGCGCGCGTGTTTACCTACTGCAGCGCAGCGGCTCGGCAAAGTTACACAGCAGCCATAATTAAGCTCCCTCTCTCCCTTCCAGCTTCTTCCCAAGAGCTTCTCTCTCTCTCTCTCTCCCTCTCTCTCTCTCTCTCTCTCTCTCTAGGCCTTGATAATGCGATCATTGCGCGACTTACCATCTTGAGAGCAGCGCACAGAAGACACAGTTTAGCGCACGCCTCCACAGCATAACGAACTTAGATCCTTGTCCGAAGCCTCTGCTTTACACGCGCACTGGATACTGTTGCACGCGCGCCCACGCTGCAGAGTAAGCGTCCTCGTCGCCGTTGCTGCCGGTGCGATTAAAAGTTAGCTGGAGTGGAGTTGTGGAAATGAAGTTGGGCCCGAGTTTGGATAAAATTTTCATACTCCCCGCGCCGTGCGCACAGCAGCGGTCCTCGGGAATATCAAAGCAGCCTGCCTCGGCGGAAAAGGTAATAAAATTGCATCGACTTCGAAATTGCGGCCTTGCCGGGCTGAAGCGTACAAATTTTCCGCTTAATCAGCCTTGGACAAAGTTTGACTTAACGCCTGCGCGACTCTCGAACTTTTCCATTAAAACTTGAAAGATGCGCTCTCTTTCTGCAGTAACCCTTAGCGCTTGAGCTTTTACTCCTCTTTTTGTCCTCGGCGAAGAGCCTCACTTCGGCATAATTATAACGTCATGATTATAATGAGATTGAGTATAGCCGAATGACGCACACGGAATACCCGATGCAGGCCCTCGCGGCAATATTAACGCCGGAAAATGAGCGGGCCGAAGTCGAGTTCTTAATTCTCTATATAATACGTAGCAGTCCTCGCTCAATTGTCAGCCTTCCGAATCGATCGAATCCCCGCTGCGGAAATTAATTTCGCGATTGCTTCAAAGGCTTCCACGTCGCACTGCGTTCGCCCATTTTCAGCCCTCCATCGATTATTATTTCGAGCGCGGCGAGAGGCTCATCGCGTGGCGGCCTTCATCATTTCGGTCCGACTTCTGAAATGAAGTGCTGGAAAAAGGGGGTGAGAGAGACGGAGAGAAAGGCTGAGAATGCATAAAGCTGAATTGCAAAAACTCGTTAAGCCGCGGAATGAGCGCGCGTGCGCGGCTCGAGAAAAGGCTGCAAATTGTTTATCTACCCCTGCACGTGCACGCGTGCCTTTTTTGTTTTTCAAGCGCACAAGGCGGCTGCGGAATTCATCGATTCGGGGAAGTAATGAAAACGGTTATGTTATTTTATTGCGACGTTTCTGTGATTGCATTCTGCACTGGTTTTATTTTGCACGTCGAGCTTTATGATCTTTTATCTCTTTGGACTATAACAGGCCTTGTGTCCCTAATCTATGTGTAAATAAATTCAATTCAATTCAATTGTCTCGATTCAAATGTCAGATGGTTCATTCGTTCTCAATTCGCTAATAAGCTGTGATACTAAAAGAACATTTATTACTACTTTTAGATTGCACATCATGATAGCTTGATTGTTTCACTGAATAAACAATCGTTCGATTAGAATGACGGGCATGAATTAAGACGTCGAGAAAATGACAGAAGTTTTACAGACAGAGTTTCTCTTAACTGATCTGATCTTGTTTTTATTCAGAATAAAAGTATCGTCTGATGATGACAAGCCATTATCTGACGAATCATATACTGCATTCCAGTTCACCTCAACCGAAAAAATAGTACAAAGACCGTTTTCAAAATCAATTCATACTTTCGCGCAAAGTGCAGTTCGGGGGTGAAAAAGAGCATCGCATCGTGCAAAACAAACGAACTAGGCGAAAATGTAGCCGACGACGGAAAAAACTGCGTGTGTGTACGAAAGAGAGACATTTTCCGACCACCCGCAATAGCCATGCCGTCGCAATATAGCGATAGTGCTCGGCTCTCGTGCTCTCTGTATTTCCCGTCGAGACTGCTGCTGCTGCTCTTGATGTCCCAGGCACAAGAGAGCGAAAAATTGCCAAGCGAGCTCCTTGCACGGCTCTCGGACGAATATCCAAGTCGAGTTGAAAAGACACGAGGTCGCCTCTGCCGTTTTTTATTTCGATCTTTTCGGCCAACCGTGCAACTTAATATGCAACGAGGCGAATTTGAAAGCACGTATAAGGTGAGAGGAACGTTTCAAGCGGTGCACTGGGTTAAATCATAATTTGAATTTGAGCTTTTAAAAACATTCATCAAAGAGGATGAGTAGATCGGAGTTGCTTTCCAGAATTTGATGGGCCGGGCGGTCAATAGAAAGAAAACGAAAATTTTCATGAAGACTAAGAAATCCAAGATCATCGTCGTCTTTCAGTCAGCAAGTCAGAAATGGGTCAGGATCTGAAGAGACTATGCTGCAGCAGGCGAAACCCGACTCGGGCTAAAAGGTGCAAGCTCTGCAGCGGTTTCCGGCGTGTTGAATGCGCTTATTTCTCGCGATATCAAAGAAGAAGTAGGTGAAAGGGATGTGTTGCAGCGCACATTCGACCGCCGTTTGAATTCCTGAGAGCAGCGTAGGAGAGAAGTCCACTTGAAGAAGAGCGAATTGCATTTAACGAGATATCCTTGCGCGCAGCCCTTCACGAACATTAGCGACACTCGAGGCACACTAAGCTTGAATATTCTCGCGAGGTTTGTTTCGCGACGCGCAAACGACATACACGCGAATCGCCGACGAGTACGTCAGAGGGGACTTTTACGATCCCCGCTCTCTGAGAGAGCTCGGCTGGAGCATCCAACGAGTGTCTGAAATTCCAAATATCAAAGAGCCCGCGCTTGACGTTCGTCGAGCTGGATTCTTGCAAAATTCGTACAATATTCACCTCTATCAATACGTCATCCGCCCCGCCCAGCGCTCGCCCCTCACCTCTCTATTACGAACATAGTGACTTCGTGTATACTCGTTAAATTGATACGGCTCCAGGGATATTACTCAACGTATCATCCGGCCAATCGCGCGCGTCGCGCACCGAGAATATTCCCAACTCGCTCTGCTCCCGCGCCCCGTCCTAATTTGCGACCTGTCGTTCGTTCGCGTTCGTTTCGCGTATATGTTTTGCATTAACTGACGGACTCGTGTGCACACTGCACACATGCTCTGCACACGCCGGGGCTCGCTTACAATCGCGAGGCTCGCTCGATACAGTGCGATGCATGTAGCCGCGAAATTGATCTGCTTGCACACTTCATCAAACACGCTCTTGGGTTTACAACTTGTTGTTGTTGTTGTTGTTGTTGCTGATGCTACAGTGTCGCCGCCGTGCGTCGCTGCTATTGTTTCGCTGGAAATCGACGCGTGTGTATCGTGGGCTTGTTACAGTTGTGTTTTCCAGCAGCCGAACGACGAAATGTTTTGGTCATTTCGAAGCTTCACGAGGATAATTATTTTACGCTCGTTGTATTGAGCTGCAGGGCGACGACACTTTGAGCGAGCTTGTAATGAAATAAATGCATTGGGATCAAAAATGCATGATCGAATGTATATTATACGTAATGATGAATTTTAGCGCCGTATGGAAATTCTCATGTTCCGAAATCGATTTGGCAAAATAATCCTCTCGAAATACCCGTCTATTTCGGTACTTTTTTGGCAACGTAATACTGCACGGGTCATAATACCACGGCTGCGGTGCACTTATATTACGGTGTCGCATTTAATAGTGTTCGAAGCATTGTTAACGCGGTTGTAAATAGAGCAGCGATGCGGTTTTTTCCGGCTCGCTTGCATTGCGAGGGATGTGTGATCGTTTTTATCGCTGCTGTAAAAGCCCTCATTGCGCGTTCGAAAGCAAGAGCTTATGTGGCGACAAAAGCAGTTCACGACGTACGGCGGTCAGAAATTACAGAGAATCATTCGGGATCGTATATTTTGGATATTTCGCTAAAATAATGAGGTCGTAATAACGCAGGGCCGATTTCGATTTCCAACGTGATACCGATGATATCCTATACTATTTTTCGTCAAAGGGTTTGATCGCTCGTATTTTCGAAAGAGCATACATCAATTATACGGCTATTGATCGCCGACACGCTTCAAATCGATTTTTAGTTTGGTTCTCCATCGACCGATGTATACATTACATCCGAGCAAAGACGACAGCCACTGTCTCCATCAATCCCTTCACAAAAAGAATCGAGCTGCAGCTGGAGCCGTACTCGTGACAGTCGACTCGTCATCGGCCGCAGTGCAAATGGAGTGATCAATCACGAACTTAATACTCATCTGGTGTGGCACATCGACGCGCCGTCGAGTTATTATCGCCTGATGCGCGCGCTAGACTCGGCAAATGGCTCAGGCGTGCACCAAACTGTCATTTTCGAGCTATCGCTATGAAATACGGCTCACATCGCGCCTGGATTATATACGGAAAAATAAAATGCCGCCCACGGCCTCGGGTATTAAGCATGATTTATTGTTATTGGCACGTGTGCAAGGATTGTGCTGAGTTTTTGCGGGACTCGAGTTTGCGAAAAAAAATCCAACGATCGGGCATTCCCGAAGAAAGGAAGTCGCTCGCTCGAGTACCTGATCGAGAGCGTGGAACGAGTGAGCGCGCGCTAAAAGTAAAAGCAAAAGAACCGGCTGTTTGCCTTCCCGCTCACGTTTGAGTATACAGGCGTCGCGCAGGTAGGCGGGAAAATTTTAACTCTTAATTTTAAGGTCGCTCTAGCCGGCACTTTCCCTCGCAGGAGCAGCGCGCAGGAAAGTTCAGCGTCCGGATCGAGGCTGCGCGCGGCTGAAAGCGGGTCAACGAAACACTCGCTGCGGCCAAGGAAGGTTGCGACAATGAACTTCGGCCGCTGGCCGCTTTCTCTCTTATCCCGCGAGACTTTCACGCCGTTGCACCGGAGGCCGCGCACAGGCTTCCGAGAACGAATTGAAGAGAGATTGACTGAGCTTCGCAGGGCTGATTGACGATGCGGCGCACGCGCTCGGGGGAAAATAGTTTCACGCTCAGCGAGCGATTTGCAAGTCGTCGCCCGATTATGCTTGCAGCGCAACGAGGAAGTGCGACGAGTTTCGAAGGCGATCGCGCGACGACGATATCCATGCTATGCGAACTATACAAGGAAGAGATTCCCGATTCTCGATCAGGATTCTTTCCTCTTGAATAAATCAATCGCCCGGTATTATTTATCTCTTTGAGGCGAGCAGTTGAAGCGCAGTCGCAGCGTCTTTTCAGATACCCTTAAACTGCCGAGATGAGAGTTCGGAGAATAGCTTCTCTTCGCGAGCTGCTGCGGCAGCGGTCAAAGGCCGACAACGGTAGCAGCGGCAACAGCCAGGAAATTGCAATAGCCAAGCGCTCGCGGATAAAGAGGAAAGGTGAAGAACAAAACGAGAAAAGGTAGCACTGCACTGCACAAGCCTCCCTTTCTCCGCAGTATCGACCAGTAGCGCCGGCGCGTAACAAAGTTCCGAGCTCTATCGCATCGGCGAATCAAAGAACATAGAAGACCGCACTACGGGATGGAGTCCTTACAGAGGTGGCCGATGACACACATACACGTCCGAGGCGAAGCTCGGGAACAGCGGCGCGGAGCTGCACAAATCGCTTTATGGACGCTCGGCCGGACGCGGATTGTTAGCTCGGCCGGGAAATCGAAAAGAGGCTCTCATGCTTGATTGGCGAAGGTGCAGTAGCCGGCGGCCATGCGCTCGCGACTGATTGCTTTTGTCCGGTCGGTTGAAATTCGGTAGCATAAGCGGGCTTCACCGACGCGGCACTGGGCTGCTTTCTTCGGGCTTTGTGCGGTTTCATAAGTTTCAAATCGCCCTGACGAGCACAGAGCACCAATTTTCCGTTCTTGGGACGGTATCACGAAAGAATTTAACTATGTTCCTGCAGCTCCGCCGTCGAGAACCCGGCTCGCGCGCAACTGAGACTCTTTCGCAAATGAAGTTTGCAGCAAGTTTACGAAAAATTTATTTCCCCCTCTTCGTCTTCCGCGTGACAAACGAACTAGGCGCTCCCAGCTCTCTCTCTCTCTCTCTCTCTCTTTCTTCAACCCTCACGCGCAGTTGGGCGGACACTCATTACTTTTCTTCATAACTCCACTCGACTCTGACTACTCTATTCTCGCATAAATCTCAACTTCCCGATGAGGAGGAACGAGAGCGGGCGGGCTCTCGCAGGAGAAGAAAAACTCGACGGAAGAGAGAAAAAGTAACCGACTCTTCTCTCCTTTCACCGACGCGAACATCACGCGAACAGATCGTCTTCAAATTCCCGAGTCTTCCTCGCTGCAGAAATTTACGACAGCCGCGCAGCTTTACGCACTCTTACAATCAAGGCCCTTTTACGGCTCCGCGGCGGTCCGCGTTTGAGAATATATACGTGGCCAAGTTTATCGCCTCGAGCCTTTTTCTCTCGCGACTTTTGCCAGAAAGTTGTACGAACGGTATATGCTAAATTATGTCCTCTCGCGACGGCTGACTTCCTGGTTATATTGGTGATTGCGAAATTTCATCTGACGCTTGCGTGCACTTTTTCTGCGCGCTTCTGATAATTTCAAGGACTACATGATCGTGGCTTCTTTTTTCTCGCGTCGTTTTGATCGAAATTAATGATTGCACTTACGAGCTGACAAGGTCGCTGCGAGTTTCAGAGAGATTTGAGGAAGCTTACCTGGAACAGAAAAAAAATGCCAAGGTTAATTACATTCGAGAGTTATACCTGCTTTCGAATTTTTACAGTCTCGAAGGATATTTTTGGATCAGAGAAGCGAGCGGGTGATGTACGAACGATATGCAGATCAGGTTCAATTCTTCTGCAGCTGACAAAGATAAGCTTCAAGCTGTTAAATTTAGCTTTGCGTTGTATTAACTGTAAGCTGTTTCTTGTGAAATAAAATGATTTAATATCACACCGGCATTCCCAATTCCAGAACGTCTCGAAACACTCATTCCTAAAATTAGATGGTTTGATCGGAACAAATCCAATATCTCACTTCCAAAGCGAAGCAAGCACGGCGAACCGCGAGAATCTATATACGCGAGCGCAGCTACAAGTTTCTGCAAACGAGGAAAATCTCGAGCCCAAGCCTGTCCGCGCTGATAAAACAAAAAGCGGGCGATGTTTATCCAGACGAAAGGTAAAGTTCTCGAGCACGGTGGTATGTATAGGCATACAGCGGCGCTGCAGCCCTTATATCCATCTCTCGGGGGCTCTCGCCGGCAAAGTTCAATCGTGTTATTATAGACCGAAGCTGCAGCTATCCCGTCCATTCGACTCGTCGCACGTCGTCGTTACGTACGAGTGCAGTGTGCGACTTGTGCGCATAGTCCAGTTTTCAATACAACGATTTCAAAATCCACTCTATAGCTCCGGATATCGCGCATTGTCCTTTCGAGAAAGTGATAAGTGTAGGACACTCGGGACAAGCGCGGCACTTATTACATCTATATACGCGAGCGCAAATATTTTTTTCTCCCCGAGGGAGAGAAGCCAAGGAGGCGTCGGGTACATACAATAGCGCACTCGGCTGTGGAGATTGAAGCTCGGGGTTAAAATCACATTTTTCCGCCGCGGCTCGTTGCGCAGCGCGGCAGCACTCGAGGCGCCTCGCGTGCGAATAGCGGAGAAAGTTCCCGGAGGCGGTATAACGAGGCGAGTGAGAAAGTCGCGCGTAGAGGTATATATATATATATATATATATATATATATGCGCTCTCTGCGCTCGCGGGAGTTTTTCTTAGATGAAGCGTGAACCGCAAACCGCTCGCGGAGTGCGTTGCTTTTGGATGACTTGGGATTCGAGATTTATTTAATATCCAATAGTAGGACTCGGCTGGAAAGCTTGTCGAGCTTTCGGATTATTTTTAGTGTATGTAATCCAGTTGATCAGCGATTTCTCATTTATAGTATGGCAGTTTTTCACTTCCGAATGATGGACTTTTTTCTGCGACTTAATTATGCAGGTTCCACTATTTTTCATATATTAAAACAGACAATGGCGACGAGAACGTTTAAGCAGACAAATGACAAATGTAATAAACAACGTGTCGCATCGAAGGATAATCATTAAAATTTCTCGATAAACCAGCTGCGATGCTTGTTAAATATGAACAAGACAATATAATTCAGCCCTTTGACATCGTTCGAGAATAATAAGAACGTCATGCTGATTATTCGAAAAAGCTGCCACTCCAATTATTGCGAGCTCCTGTAAAAACGCACAGCTAATTAGCAGCTTTCGATACACTTAGAGATAAATAGTGCGGGAACGTGTGCCAAAGAGCCTCCGAAATCGTCCATATCGAACCCGTCCTCACTCTTTCTCTCGCTCGACTGTATTGCCCCAGTTGCCTTTATAATTCGGACGTTGGAAAGAAATGTGAAAGTCCGGAACGCGCTGCTTATACGTATCTTATCCCAGCGGCGCGCCGAAAATTATGTACAACGGTTCAACGTATCCGGGTTACCAAAATATCGCGCGAGCGCGTCCTTTCCAATGCCTTTGCTCGCTCGTCGTTTACCTCACTTCATAAAGCGATTTTTCGGAAGAAATTCGTTCGGCCGTCCGTGAGTTTGGCGAGGTCTGGTTTCGCATGCAATTTTAGGAAAGAGAACGCGCGTCGACCCAGTTATCAGTGTCACTTGTACCGAGGTCGGGTTTGTGTGCGGTATGTAGTGCAGCAGACAGTTGAAAAAGCTTTTGTCCTCGCGAACTTGAGGAACAACTCGAATGTAAATAAAAATTCCATTGAAATAGACTGGCAAGGACGAATCAAAATAATTTTAAACTTTCCCAATTTTTTCACATCGTGAAAAGTCCAATAGATGACGTATTACAGTATGAAAAAAAGTGTTTGGGTCATCATTCGCTGTAACTTCAGAAAATACGCTCGAGGCAGTTACAAAATTTCCTCGCGAGCACGCTGCTGTTGTGCGAAACGCGCACTCGTCATACACTATGGCGCGCATATTGACCCTTGTTCAATATAAACCGAAAAACAATTCCGACTGGATCGGCGCTTGACTTTTTCATCGCGCTCGACCATGCAAATATTGATTCCTGAAAAATGTACGCGCTGTCTCGTTTTCGACACTTTTGAATCGACCGAGTTCTCACCCGACACGAATAACAAACAGCTCTGCGTTTATCAAGTATCAACCTCGCGTACAATGTTACAGAATCCTAACAATCTCACAGGAGTATTTTCAATTCGAGGCAAGCTGCTTGCGCGAGTGAGGAAAAGCTCGGCCAGGACACATCATCCCGATTCATAATACTCTCCGGATCCGAGAGATCCACTTCCGCTTCGAGTCTAAATATTCATGTGTGCTTCGCTCTACCCGCCAGCTCGCGCCTCGTCTTTCTTTCTCCGCAAAATTTTCCTACGCGAGCTTTCGTTAATTATTTCGCGCGTGAGTTTCGCCGGCGCTGCGCAGTCAAGACAAAAGTTTCGTTGGCGCGACGCGGCGCGCGCCAAAGAAACTCAAGAAAGGACGGCAGTCCGTAAGTGCGCTCCTGTTAATTAGTCGCGCGCTTTAATTCCTTGTAACGCCGGGATGCTCGAGACGCGCTGAATTTCAAGCGGATCGCTTGCACTTGTTTTTGGCTTTGTTTTGCTTAGAAAGCTCTGGCTTCTGGCTTTGTGGTCTGTCGAGAATGCCGAGATTGAAGTGAGACTTCTAGAGGAGGCTCGCGGTAAGAATAAGCGCTCGGCACTCGACGCCATCTCGAAATTACATTCGAAGCGTGCATAGCACACACTCGCCGTTCGAATGTTTCCATTCTCGTACATTCAATCAACGAGCGAGTTCTGCGTACGAATGCTCTTTCCCGAGGCAAATCAGTATAGTATATTTCCAGAGCGCGCGAGCGAGCGGTGGCCGGTCATTTTATTTCCTTGATAGAGATCTTTCGATCTCGCACGCAGCGCGCGCGCCGAATATAGAAAAGAGTACGTACGCGCGTGCACATGCACACAGTGCACGAGAGCCTCGTCGGCGAGATTATTTTTCAGCTTCCGCGCACGTTCCCGGCACTAAATTTATCGGCCGAACGGACTATTTTACCTGCAGCGCGTATGAATATTTGATGGAGAGCGATCTCCCGGACGCGATGCGTCCAAGATTTTTCACCGGGGAGTTGTAGTACATTCTGCGCTGCGCGCTTTTTCGACGCCAGTACAGCGCGCGTATAACCTGCAGGATAGTACTCTAATGGGTTTTCGAAAAAATGCCCTTTCGACGATTTTTCGCATGCCTCTTTTTCAATTTTATAAAAGCTTTCACGTTAAATTTTTCAGCCGCTTATGCGCTTCTACAGTACCTGCATCGTGTTTGTTTGTTCGCGATAAAATCGATAACGAGCACGTGTGGATGTTAAAATTAATATGGGCAGGACTGGTATAAAATGAAAGACGAGCCTAGAAAACTAAGACTGCACAGCAAAGGGAAAGTCAGCTAGCCTTCGCGGAGGATCGAGCTTTTCCCGGGAACATATAAAAGCCCCGAGCTTAAATCGAGGATCGATGAGTCGGTCCTCGAGGACTGAATCGCTCGACCGTGTACGCATTCCTCCGAAGAGTGAACTCAGCAGAATTCGGCTATTTTTCCCGTCTCGATCCGACTGTGTACAGAGTAAGCAATAGCCCTCGTAAGCTGGCTGGACTCAGCCGACTGCGCAAAGAGAGCTTTTTCGGGAGTGGTTTGCTCTTGGAAAGATGTTTTGCATTCTTAGCAGTATTAACGGTTAATGCAGTCGTCGCTTCGGTGGAAAATCCCGAGCTTGTTTTCGCTGGCGATCCATGGAAATTTACATGGCAAGCTCGAACCCGGAGCCGAGAAGCTCTCAGTCTGCGCTCTTCTCTTTTCCGCCGAAACTACTAATGGAATTGCTGTTGCTCCTCGCCGTGAATCGATTTTATCGCTCGCTTCGGGTATAATCAGGGGAAGTCCACCGCGCGTGCGTGTCTCCTCTCTCTCTCTCTCTCTCTCTCTCTCTCTCTCTCTCTCTCTCTCTCTTTCTCTCTCTCTCTCTTCGAATTCGACGGCGTTCGACGAAAGAAGATAGAAGATTGTAATTCACGACGATATTTTTTCGCCTTGCAAAATCGGGATACCGTACGGTGAAAAAGAACCAGAAGCGCTAGCGAGTCTATATCCAGCGACAGCGTTGCGACGGTTTAAAGTTTAACGCTCTCGCCTCGAGGACGACGACGAGGAGGAGACGAAACAGACTTGTCCATCGAATTTTAATGGCCGTACACGCGCGCACGATCTCGGTTGGCACGCCGATGCATCGTGGCCTGAATTTTTCATCGCCGCTGGAGCGAGATAGAGAGAGAGAAGGAGAGCGCGCGCGCGACGACGGGAGATTGGGTTGTCGCGGTCGCGCGTTAGTTGTGCTCTCCTCTCGTCAGCTCGCCGCGCGCTGGGAATTTTACGAAGCCAGTCTGCTACTGCTTTACGCCTCTAGTGACGCTCGAACAGAAGAGAAGAAAAAAGGCTGCTGACGCAGGACGAGCGGCGGTTACGAATTGCTCGCGCACGCGATAACGTTTATTTATTTTCGTACGTTCCAGAGCCTGTCTATGTTGGGCCAGCAAGATGAAAATAGACGATCGATGAATACATCTCTCCTCTCTCGACTACGAGTCCCGAATCATTATTCTCCTTGCGCGGAGATAAAGCAAGTGGCCGGGCGCCTGGAGGCGCGTGGTGGCTGCATCAATCTGGCCTAAAAAGCTCTTGAATTATGAATCGACGCGTTATACATATCCCGGCAGCGGCTTGCTCCCTCATCCCCCTGTATCCTGCACGTACAACTCTGCGGAAGGATCTCGGGCTCCCACTCGTCGCGCGCGCGCGCGAGGCAGGCGCCTCTGCATATCAAGGGAACGCCTATGAATATATTTGGCCCTCGTAAATATCGCCGGCGCCCATATATCGTCTTTAAACAAGTTTCTCAGCGCTGTTCGCTGTAGCTGTATGCGTATGTGCCAGTCCTTCGTCCCCGCCGGACTTTTTCTTCGTCGCCATCTCCGAGTGGCCCAGGAGATGCATAATCCTGTTTGCAATTTCTGGCACTAACTCGATCCGACGCTTTACGGATGGGAGCGAAAGTCGAGCGTCGTACGGGATGCGGAAAGATTCTGAGGTGAAGCGCGCGATCCGGGGATCTTTTAATATCGCCATCCGGCGCATACATCACGCAGGCTGACGCCTGTAAGCAGGACGTTGATTTTATTTGTTGCGCGGGGCGTTTTTCATGACGAATACCTGATGTATAATGAACGAAATCCAATCTCGCTCGATTCGAAGTTGACGTCGCGTGCTCTCGAATCCGCGTTCCAATAACACAGGATCTCGAGGAGTATAGCTCTCCTGTAGACGTATATGCTTCAGCCAGAGCCACGAATTACATCAGGGGATGCAAATTGACGGGGAAGCGCTGTAAAGCTCGGATTTTGATAAGACCACGTATTCTCACGGCCTACTTGTTGAATGGCATCTGCGCCCATTTGTCTTTGGGAGACGAAACAATGCCGCTTAATTGAAAGCCTCGCTACGGCGCACTATATAGCCCGCACTCTGTGTACGTATGTTTGAGAGTTACATATGTTGTGCCAGTGTGTGCTTGCGCATGGGCTTTAAACTCTGTACGAGAAAACAAATTCCGAGAGGAATTGTCACGGTTGAGGAGGAATGAAACTATAAGTCCATTGAGTAACCTATAGCTACAGTTATCAGATATTCTATAAGTAAACATTGTTATTATTATATCTTGGGATATATTTTACTCGTTCACTGCGACTTCTCATAAATACTTTATTTTAATCTAGCTGAATTATTACTTCCACGTGTAGAGCTATAAATGGACGATGATGATAAAAAATGCATTAGATTATCTAAGCATACGTGCAATTTTAAGCGAGAAAAAATCTAGGAATATTTTCAGCGAACATTTTTCTTCCTTAAAAGATAAATAGTCCATTTACAGCGCAGCCGTCACGGAGTACAGTAGTCCGTATACGAAGTGCAGAACTGGAAACGCAGCCGAGTTTCAGAGGCTCCGCCGCGGACATCCTCGTTTTCTGCACCGGATCCGCAACGCTCGGCTAATTTACGTTTTATGCGCTTTTCATTAAGAGTCCTTGTGTAGGCAGCCGGAAAACACGTTCGGTATATAAAGGAGGGACGGACGCGGAGACTAGAGCTATGCAGTGCAAGTGGCAGCGAGAGGGAAGCCAACCGACCGAAAATATTCAAACACCGGCCGTCCTATTACAGTCTTTTTTCGCATACCTTACCCTATTTTTCTCTCGTTTGTGACGTATTCCACGTGATTTCTTACTCCGTTTCGGGTTTATTTCCTTCAACTTTCGTTTAGCTCGCGAGCACTCGGTGTTTTGAAAGTATAGTAACTATAATGAAAACAAGCAACCCCGCACTGCCATCGCGTAAACCTTGATCGATTTCGGCTCCTCGAATTCTCGTTCATCTTCTTTGCTTCGGCTTCTTACCCTTTCCTCAAAATTACGCTTTGCTTGTTTTCTTATCTCTTTTTCTCAAAACCAGCGGAACACTAATTAAATCTCGCGTTCACTCGCTTCGTGTTTTCCACTCCTCGGCGGACAGCCTGTAGATTTACAACCATTAGGGCTTTCAGTGCTGCAGCGCACATCTTGTTTCTTAATTAAAATCTGCTCTTCCTGGCGAACTTTATCGGCAGGTCGCTGCGCATTCTTACTTACGGAATAAGCGGGAGTAAATTTCTTAATTAAAATCATCAAGTTATGATTTAATATTACAGCTAGAATAAGGCATACTCGCTGTTACAATGCCGCTACCCTAAGCGGGTCTTGTGCGTTGTCGTCCAGATCGGACGGGTGGGTGCCTATCACCACTACACAGCGCGTCCTTAGGTTGCGGATAGAGGAACAGCCCCTGAGAAAGAGGTTAGCTGCGAATAAATTGAATAAGCAGCCGCGGACAGCCGATAGGAACAGGCGTGGGTGTGATGAGCCCACACTGTCGAACGCATTCATCTAGAAACACTACGCAAGCACCACAACAACAAAAACACTTCACATTATCTCTTATCTCTCAATCTATCTCTTTCATCACACATTACAAAAATGGGCAAAAATCCTGCTGCCGAGGAGGATGCGGGAGCGATGACAACTGCCCCGAAAGGGGATGTGTAGAATGATTCGTCACCTGGTCTTACGCGGAACGATGCAAGCGAAGGCGCGCTGCCTTGCAGGGGGGCGTTAGGATGCGAGAATGAAACCGTAGTGTGTCTGACGACGAATTGACACTGTCCTCGTCAAAGTCGGAAAGCTCTCATACTTAGTTCTAGAGAGGTATGGGGGTTATCACCTCTAGAACGGTGGACTCACCTGCGATCGGAACAGGATCCGAAGCGCGCGGGTTTAACATAACATCATGGCTCAAAAAAATCAAATCCGAACCAAAATGGACTTAAGGGTCGGAACTTGGAATGTTCGCAGTCTATACAGAGCAGGTGCGTTTAAAGAACTCGTAAAGGAAGCTGATAGGTACAATCTAGATTTGGTAGCAATACAGGAATCGCGGTGGCCAGATGGCGGAGTACTAGCATCGGGTAACTTCACGTACCTGTATGGGGCCGGGAGTGGGGGATCTCTAGGCACCGGATTTCTCGTAAGCAAAAGCATCATACATTCGGTTAAAAGTTTCAAATCCGTCAATGATAGGCTCTCGTACATCATTATCGAAGGTGAATGGTATAGATATGTATTTATTAATGTACACTGTCCTACGGAGGACAAAGAAGAAAAAGCTAAGGATCTCTATTACGAAACTTTAGAGCAGGTAATCGACCAGTTCACGTCTTACGACACAAGAATAGTGTTAGGCGATTTCAATGCTAAAATAGGTAGGGAGGAAATGTTTAGGCCTACTATAGGTAAGGAAAGCCTGCACGAAGCCAGCAATGATAACGGTATTAGGGCCATAAACTTCGCGGCGGCAAAAGATCTTATAATCAAAACTACGTGTTTTAAGCACAAGAACATACACAAGGCAACGTGGACATCGCCGGACGGGGCCACACAGAACCAAATTGATCATTTCCTCATTGAAAAAAGACGTCATACTAATGTTCTTGACGTAAGGGCTTACAGAGGGGCAGATAGCGACTCGGACCACTTCCTAGTAGTAGCCAAATTAAGAGCTAGACTAGTAGCGAATCAAAATAGTAAACGAGCAAACAAGGTAGAAAGCTTCGATATTGAGAAGCTACGAGATAGAACAGAGCGAATTAGGTACCAGACAGAAATTAATAACAGGTTTCAGGCACTTGAAGAAGCAAACACATCGCCGGAGGGGAATGACGAACCGAATAGCTTATGGGGGGACATCGAAAAAACGGTAAAAGAGGCCGCGAACAAAGTACTGGGTAAAAAGAAAAAGCCAAAGAGCAAACCATGGTTTGACGAAGAGTGCGAACTCTGGTTTGAAAGGCGCCAAAAGGCTAATTTAGATAGCTTACAAAATAGAAGCGATAGGACCGTAGAAGAGTATTCTAAAGTAAGGAAACAGACGAGCGCGATCTACAGAAATAAGAAGCGTGAGTATCAAAAGAATCTTACTAGGAGAATAGAAACTAACAGTAAGGAAAATAACCCCCGCGAAATGTACAGAGGGATTAACGCCATCAGAAAGGGTTTTAGGAGTAGAGCGCAATTGATGAAGGGCGAAAACGGGGACCTCGTAACAAATGACAACGAATTACTGTCGCTGTGGAAAAATTATTTCGATAAATTATTAAACGTGTACGAAAATAGCGAAGAATTAGGGGACGAAATTCACACTGCTGAACCCCACGTGGAGGAACCGAGCTACCAAGAAGTAGAGGCCGCGATTAAAAAACTAAAAAACAATAAAGCCGCGGGAAATGACTCTATACCAGCTGAGTTACTCAAATATGGGGGCGTCGAGCTCACTTTCAAAATCTATAAACTAGTATGTGCCATCTGGAAAAATGAAACAATACCCGAAAATTGGAAGGAATCTATCATTATACCGATTTTTAAAAAGGGGGATAAGACAGAGTGCAATAACTATACGGGTATTTCACTTTTAGCAACGTGCTACAAAGTTCTGTCAAACGTAATACAAGCTAGACTCACTCCATTCGCGGAAGATATAGTAGGAGATTATCAGTGCGGATTTCGGCGCAACAGATCGACGAGCGATCAAATGTTTACCATAAGACAGTTGTTAGAGAAAAAGTGGGAATTTTGCGAAACCATACACCAACTATTTATAGATTTTAAAAAAGCGTACGACTCTATTAAGCGAAGCAAAATGTATCAAATTCTAGTACTTCTCGGTGTACCGAAAAAACTCGTGAGATTAATTCAAATATGTCTGAACGGAAGCACGGGTAAGGTCCGAGTAGGCGGTAATGTATCAGAACCCTTCATGATACGCGATGGTTTAAAACAAGGGGATGGGCTCTCTACGGTGCTGTTCAACTTAACGTTAGAGTATGCCGTTAGAAAAATGCAGGTTAGCCAGCTGGGCGCAACGCTTAACCTTAATGGAACAACGCATATACTAGGCTACGCAGATGATTTGGATATACTGGGGGATTGTAGGGAAACGGTAGCAAGAAACGCGGAAATCCTCATAAAAGCGGTGGAGTATACAGGGTTAGAAGTGAGTGAATCAAAAATAAAGTACATGATTGTGGATAAGCTAGGCATCTGCAGAGGGGAGGAAGATCTCAGAGTTGGGAATTTTACTTTTGAAAAGGTTAGCGAATTCAGGTATCTGGGTACGACCATAAATGATAGAAACGAGATTAATGTCGAAATAAATAAGAGACTCCATTCGGGTAATGCTTGCTTCTACGCCGTGAGTAATTTACTTAAGTCGAGGCTGTTGTCTAAAAACGTTAAAATAAGAATATACAGGACGATAATACTGCCGGTGGTTCTGTACGGGTGCGAAACGTGGGCTCTCACTAAGCAGGCGGACAACCGTTTTAGGGTATTTGAAAATAAAGTCTTGCGAAAAATATACGGGCCAAAGAAAGATGAGGAAACCGGGGAATGGAGGAGACTACACAATGATGAGTTACACAATCTGTACGCGTCACCAAATATTAACAGAATAATAAAATTGCGAAGATTGGGATGGGCAGGGCACGTAGCGAGAATGGGAGACGACCGTACGGCAGCGCGTGTCATGAAGGGCAGGCCGATGGTAACGCGACCTCTAGGTAGACCTAGACGTAGATGGGAGGACAACGTAAAAGCGGATCTAGTAGAAATAGGACGGGTGGGTGTCGATCGGAGAGGTGCATCTTGGGTGGGGTTGACACAAGATAGGGCAGCGTGGAAGGCTTGCGTAGATGAGGCGATGAACTTTCGAGTTCCAAATGCCATGTAAAAAAAAAAAAAAAAAATAAGGCATACTCGTGACATGCGGTTCGCGGTCGAGAGCAATTATTTCGCACTTTTATTTAACTAACGAGAGTTTTCCGATGGTATGTGATGTTTCCCGAGCTTCTGATCGAACTCAGTCAATTTATGAAATTCGTTATAATATCATGATACGATACCGAGCTGAACACTTGAAAAAGATAAGTTATATTTGTCTCGGTAATTAATATGAGGTGCGCGATCAATCATGTCAAAAATTTGGTTTCAGTTCAGCTGATTGAAGAATCAAAGATTATAATCATTTTTCATTCGATATCTGTATATTTCAATTCGCGCAGCCGAATTGTGCAGACAGAAGGGCAGCGAGAAAGCTGGTTACAGAGAGCTCATTTTATACGTGAAATATAATATTATTATATATATCCGAGCAACGCGTGTAGAGAGCGGTAGAGAAGTGAACAAAAAATCCGAGGATATAGCTGACAGAATAAAAAATCTCCCGCATTCCATTAGCATATTTGAATTTTACTCCCGCGATTTTTTTCCTTAATTTTCTTCTGTTCCCATTCATCTCTCGCTTCATCAAACGCAACGCGTCCCTTTCTCGTTTTTCGGGAACCGCACACGAGTTGCTGTCTATCGGTGTGATTGCAATGTTGATAAGCGTTGCGAACCGGATAGCGAAAATTTGTCAGAGAATTCTGACATTTACTAAAGCAAGACTCATACATTACCACGGGTGATTCGGAATGTCAGCAGAGCTTTCGTTTGAACTCACCTGTAACAAAAAGAAATACATGGCAATTAGGCAGACGCACACGTGTAAATATGAAAAACAAAGAGTAAAGGTAACGGCCGTATACCGGTATACGGCTCGGCATACACACGTCGAGCAATTATGCAAGCCAATCCTCAGTTAACCCGGCGGAGGCAGACAATAGCAGCTCATAAAAAACGAGGCTAGCTACAAGCCCCAAAACGCACCGGGGTACCGCGAAATCGCGCGTAACCGGGGAAAGAGCTATAGTTGCAGCTCTTCGTCCCACGAGACGCACGCGCACCGCGTAAAGGGGCAAAACGCGCGCCCATTTCACAAAGACCGCGCGCGCTCGCGTACACACTACACACGTATCCCCATGGCTCTCTCTCTCTCTCTCTCTCTCTCTCTCTCTCTCTCTCTCTCTCTCTCGGGCTGCCTATACCAACTGCAATAACGCGAGCAACGCGTGCCATTGTAGCAGGCTCGACTACAAATTGGCTCTTTTGCCCCTGCAAGCGCGCGAGTAACGAGGCGAACTGCAGCCGCGTTGTTGCTAACGCTGGTAATTCATGCGCGCGCGCGAGAGAGAGCTCGGATCGCTTGTATACTTCGCTCTTATCTACAGCGCATACGGCTGCCAGTGGAAATGCCTAAAGTCCGTGCGGCTTCTTTTTATCTGGTTATGGGGCTGAAGCTCACCCGACCGCGCGAGTCTCATCCTGGATTCGCTCTGCGACGACAGCGTTATTTGCGCGCATTTCTTTTGTCCTCGCGATGGACATTTTTAGCTAGTTGGACAATTTTTAATCGCGATCCTGATACTCTTAATTAACTGCCTGATATAGAGTCGGTTACGCAAGACTCTCCTCGAGATAGGTCGCAGGAGTCACGAGGAGAACAATGCGCTCTCAAGCAGGACACGGGCATCTCGTCTGTCGGCGGATCGAGGCAGCCGTATGTAGATAAAGGCTGTCCGCAGGCAGTGATGGAATCGAGAGGACCCATTCACCTGTAATTAACTACCCAGTAGTTAATTACAGATCGATGGCATTAGCTTCCTCGCATTATCTAACGCAAAATTCTTTTCACTGCGCAAACATGCACTCGACGCTAAGCTGAGGAAGTACACTCGTGATTCTTTGGAGTTCGGTCTGGAGCTCCAACCTAAACCCGTGAAAAATTACATGCAATCAGCAGATGAATTCCTGTTCTGCTGCCTAAATCGCAGTGCTATATATTCCAGTTTCAAGGAAACTTAAACCTCTATCTCCATTGTCGCGGCAGCGGTGCATCCAACCATGCGCCGGCTTAGCATTTCGCATATCTGTCTTTCCGTCTGTCTCCGCTGACGGGCCGGCGATAAGCGCTATCGAGAATTTGCCGCGCGGTGGGCTCTTATCGCATGCCCAGTACACAGCATAGAGACGCGCGGACTGTCACTGCCGCGCCCTCCCTCCCCGCGGGGCTTGATCCTTTTTTCGATGCTTCGACACGGTCTCGCGTTGTATGTCCCACTCCTTGTCGAATGCCAAAGCTGCTGAGGCAGATAATGTGCCGAAGATAGACAGGGGAACGACGACGACGAGCGAGGGAAACCGCTCTGATGTGTCTCGGGCTGTGAAAATTGAATGCTGACGCTCTTTGTTACAGCTGTGCATTTGGAAAAAAGCTACTCTCCTTGCGTCTCAATCTTCAGTTTTATTTTCGAATTTTGAACTAATAATACTAGGATATCTTTCATGGGTAAGATTGAAATGACAGCTTCAGTTATTGGATTCGAGATCGTCAATATTTCAGAGAACAAATAGTTAAAAAGCTGTGACCTGGGCTGGATTTTGAATAATATATAACATATCCACAGAGCTTGAATTGAAAACCGGCATCGCGCGAAAGAAAATATGCAACTATTCAAACGGTGTTCATTTTGATACCCAGCTCAACCGATGTGAAATTTGAACGAGCGCGCGCGTTTCGCATTCAAAGCTCTGCAAAGCTTTCGCGCAACCGAAAAAAACAGGTCGAATCTTCGGCGCATCAATGCGAAAATACTCGCTTTTATATATGCACCAGAGAGTTTGCTATTCAAAATGTTACAACGCAGCGCTTTCCGCGTCTGCTCTTCTTTTGACTCCTTCTTGCAATTTTTCATTTGCTGTTTTCAGCGCGCGAATAACACGTTTTGACACTTATCCAGCAGAATATCTTGTCGCTCTTAATGAAGAATAGCACACTGCTGGAACGGAGATTTTATGAACTTGTCATTTTCAGACAAGCTTATCGCAAAACGAATTATCGGGATATTCTCAACCCAAAAATTTGAACAAGTCTTTTCTTGTAACGCGCTGAACTTTCATTGAAAACGTCTATCCAGAACATAACGAAAAATAACTCTCCAGTACTACGATGCTTTTCCCTCTGTTCGGAAGAACAATGCCGCGACAGCTCGACTTTTCCAACGCAATTTTCGCAGCTACGATTCTTTTTATTTCCCCGTAGCTCTGTGACGCGAGTCACAAATTCCACGCACGAGCCTCGCATCGCGAGGTGCATTAAAAGCGAGGCGGTTCCGCGCGGAAAAAAGAACAGAGCGGAAACTTGTCGGAATGCGCGGAGAAAATAGCCATCGCATACGCGTACACAAGCGCGCGCGAATATGTATACATGGGTATATAGTATAAATATACGGACAGCGAGCGAGCCGCGCACAAATGGACGAATATAAAGACTCGCGTTTTCGCTCTATTCAACGGGCCCTATAAGCTATACAGCAGCGCCGAGAGTGCGTTTCGCTTTAGACCTATTAAACGCGCTATCGCCGAGCGCGCGCTGCAACGTTTTTGATTTCGATTTTATGAAGCACGATGTTTTATTACGCCTGATGTAGAAAAGAGGGACCGGCACTGACGCGGCGCGGAGAAACGAGGATTTTATACGGAGCCGTGATCGAGGTGACGGGGCGATTGATGATGATGAGTATGATAATCGTATACCGTGTGACTCTGGAGAAACTGATGATTTGCGTAGCGAATGTCCCGGGTGTTATTCGCGTGCTGACGCGAATTTTCATCAAGCATGATTTTATTAAAAAATACTGCCTTAAAGAGACACAGGAATGCATTAATTACAGCCATCTGTTGCGCACCAAACGACGCGGCTTATTATTATGTTCGTGAAATGAAATATTTGTCGCACACGCATTTTGTTGAATTAATTATTGTAATGCCCGTATACTTCACTGCATGATGTATACATGTAAAGCTCTTAGTCAATGTTTGCAGGCAGCATTGGTATTTCGTTCGAGCTTACATGTGTATAACTGTTACACACTGCCTCTCTCTCTCTCTCTCCCTCTCTCTCTCTCGCGTTCTCCGAAGCTCTCATGTGTCTTGCCTTCCGAGCGATAGCCATTAACGGTACTTATAACGGCTACACGGAACAATTTCGTGGCTCTCTCTCTTTCTCTCTCTCTCTCTCTCTCTCTCTCTCTCTCTCTCTCTCTCTCTCTCTCTCTCTTCCGTCTCTGCGCACGCACACAGCGCCCCACCATCGACACTCAATAGGTCGTCGGCGACGCAGACGACGAGACGGATATTGTAAAAGCCGACGTACACGAAAGCCTCGGCGGGGCTCGGCGAGTATAGGCGGACCTATTAGGGTTGAGGCGGAAGCGCAAGGAGGCTAATTACTCAAAGTAGGGAAACACTCGGTGCTTTGCCGAGCTCAGCACGTATACCCCCGCGTGTATTATACACAGTCGTGTCTCTCTGCGGCGGCAAGCTGTATAACGAGCTCAGTTTTACTGCCGCCAGAGGCGGCAGTAAGTCCTCTGCGGCACTTGTTCTACCTGCGCGACGCGCTGACGCAGGTAGACGAGGGAGATACTTTAGAAGGTACCGCCGATCGTGGACGCGTTTGACGAATGTTTAGATACAGTTTGGGGCGGGCGAGACAGTGCTCTGAAACTATCGAATACTCGTTTCGTTTGCTCGGTGTCAAGTTTCGAAGTTTCGAGGCAGATGCTCGTGATTTTTTAATTTTGTCAGAGATTAAATTTGGGTCAGTCCAGTAACTATGCATTGAATTCGGTTACGTTTATTTGAAAGCAGCCTTTCGCGGATTAGGGAATCGGGCAATGCACAAAGTAATAATTAACATTGAAATGATATTTTTGTCCTTCTGAACCGTCGCGGAAATCCGCAAAACACTTTACATTTTACATTCTTCAATTCACAGAGTAATTATAGGTTTCCTATTAAATCGTTAAAACGTCATTCCGTGTTGCTTTATCTCTGACTGGGAAAGAAAGGAAAAATTTACGATAAGGCCGGCCCTATTGCAATATCTATAACAACAGCATTAAATAAATCATTAAGTAGATGTGGAAGTTGAAGACATTTTAAACAAGCTTGCGATAAAAAACAAGTCCGCAGAGGGCCATATTGTCAATTCTGACGAATCATTTATCATCGAAAGCAAATGTCCCGTCCCCTTGGCTCCCAGCGAATTTCGCGTTATCGACTTTAAAAATACCTCCTCTCAGAATACCTCTCGAGAGAAGGAAATAACGAGATCGATGAAAAGTACGCGCTCGCAAATGCAATATAGCTCTGAAAAATTCACGGCAGTCCGCGCCGTGACTGCACGTAATAATCCCATCTCAGTGCGATGTGCAAAGCTGCCAGTTTCGAATCGAGGGAATGCCGGCCGATCGCGTGTATCCCACATACGTGTGTACGTGCGATGTGTGCCTTGGCTGCTACTGAGAGAAGGTTATCGACCAAACGGGGAGGGACTGTGTGCGAAGGACGACGCGAGCGGTGGACTACTTATGACGGAGCTTTCGGGATGCTTGCTGCTGAGACGTTCGGGAGTTATCTGGGTATACATATTTGTTTTCCGCAAAGCACACACGGCCGACGATCGAGTTGACCGAATCAACAGGTTTTTATTTTCAGATCAGCTCAGAACGCTCGACAATAAAACTCTTCCGAATCTAGGACAGTCCCCCTACGGACACGATAGAAAATATTTATTCATATCCATTTGCACATTCATGAAGTTTACGTATCCCAATGGATCGTACGGCACGTCTCCTTTAAAGGACGTCGCTCTCGATTCATCCTACACCCTCCGCGCCGCGTGTATATTTTTAGCCCGCGCGTACACACATGTGCCTGGGTTATGAGGCGGCGGGGCTCGGACTCGTCCGTATCCATGAAAAGCCCGTAAGAAATCACTTCCATATGCTGCGTCCTCGAGCTTCTCTGCTCTACCGCCTCTCTGCTCCGAGTGCTGACGTGCGCGCACGAGCGCCGTCGTCGTGGCGCAAGATAAGCTCGCGATTGCTCGAATCCGCTTTCGCAGCTGAGCGTAGGACGAAGGCACGGCCACGTTGCCTTCCTTTTTCATTATTCTATATACGCGGACGGAAGGAGGAACTCGGTGCCGGCGATGCGAAACGCGTTGTTACGCGTCGCCGTCTATTGCGAAATTCTCGCAATAGTCAACGCGTTTTTTTCCTCTCCACTGTGTACACCTGTACAGGTTTTCCGCGCCGAGAGATATGTATAGTTAGAATGTAATTGCACGAGTACGTCTTCTCGCTCGGCTTGGCCTTAATTGCTGTCAAGCTATATGCGCGGCGCTTTTCTCCTATTCCGGAGTCATTTTTTCCTTTTAATGATAACGACGATAAACGGTATACGAAATTGGCTCAAAATTTTTAGCGCGGGCAGTCTCTCGGCGTTTATGCTACACGCGGGAAAGTGCGTCGCTGCAGGGATAAAATATGTAGCCGAAAATTAAAAAGTCTGTTTTCGACGTGCGCGAGAGAAAGAGAGTAGAATGAAGAGAATATATAGGAGAATATATAAGAGAGGGAGACTTTCATTTCAAGTTGGCTGCGCTCGCCGCGCGGCAAAGTATATAAATTAGGAGTCCACGGCAGAGACTTTCACTTTGCGGATGAAACTAGAATGACGCGATTATCTCTGCAGGAAGCCGGCGATTCGCACTTTCGTGGGAAATTCCTCGTGTGGGACGCGATCGAGCTGTCTGAATGGGTATTTTCACCTCCCATAATGCACGTTGAGAAAAAGAGCGTCGAAAGCTCCAGCTCATTGCTTCACGCGGGCGAATAATTTCAAGCTGTGATCAGCGATGAGTCCGTCATTTCTCTCTCAATCAGTGGAATCAGCGTTCACCACGACCCCGAGCATTGTAGCGCGTAACAGCATCCGAAGCTTGTGGCGAAAAGCATCAACGACACGCGGACGTGCAATGCAGAAGAGCCGCTATCAAATGTCATGCAAACTTTCTAATATAGGTCACTTGTGTCCCGAGCGGCCGAGTTGAATCGCAGCTGACGTTTGTGCGCGGCTGTGCGGCAGCCCGTTGTTTATGAATGAAAACTCGCTAGCTCGCGTTAAGAACTAGTTTCTCCCGGTGTACTGCGCGCGGCGTCTCGAAGATTCAAATGAGAGATTGCTTCGGACTTGGCTGAGCGGAAACAGCAAGGATTTTGCCGTTGGAAAGCAGTTTGAGAAACGCGCGCGTAGGCGTTTACGAATCCGGATTTAGATAAGAAAGCGCGCGTCTAGCCTGCTTTTCATTCAAAACATCGGCCGCGCGATGTTTTGAATGCCGGCAGTCGTAAACCATATGGTTACGTCCCGGGAACACGTTCCGCGCGAACCGTTTGCGTTTGTAAAAATAAAATCTAGAAACTCTGCCTGCGCGCTGGTAAACAATCCGATGCGCGTTATCGGATCTCGAATAAGCTCTCCGCGCACAGCTGATGTTCCAGCGCGCGCCACGTAGATGACGCGGTACTATTCCACGCGCTTGCGAAACGACCGAACGATTCGACAAGCACAACTCCGCGGCGTTCTCCGCAGAACAAGCAACTGTCAATTAACGCCGCGGCCAAAGTTTCAGCCGATTGTACCGACAAAGTTGCGCACGGCAGATAGTATAGCTTCCCCGCGCGGAGATTCAGCGCACACGCCTCTCGTCACGGCAGAGCGCCGACGATCAACGACAGAGACGGTTAATGACGTTCCCGCGGAGCAGCTTCGCGTGCTGCGCAGCGAAACGGAGCGTGCAATGCGTGCGTGTCACTGACCTTGAGTCGAACTTGGTGCCGTCCTGGAGCGTGCCGGTGTAGTGCATGGTCAGCTGGTCTCCCTTCTTCGACTTGACGTCGCACACCTCCGGCACATAGACCTTCTCGACCTTTAGTTCCTGGGCCCAGGCGTAGCAGCACAAGGTCGCGAGAGCGATCAGCGCGAATCTAGCGGCAATCGAAGCCATGTCGCTCAGTACAGAAAAATGAACGAACGAAAAAAATAAAAAAAAAAGGAAAGGAAAGGGGTCGCACAAAGTCCTTGCGAGCTTTGTGCGCGATGTCGAGCCGCACTGACGAGTGGCGCGAGAAGAACGGGAGCAAAGTATAGAGAGACGTGCTGATGCGAGCGAGTGTGCGATCGGGAGAGAGAGCTGGCTGAACGAGGGCCTCTGCGTTGGCGAAGTGCCGGCTGACTACTGGCGGCTCTGTGCCGCACGGCTCGCCAGCCGAGCTCTTCCCTCCCCTCCGCCTCCACAGAGGCCGTCATCCTCTGCGCGCCGCGCGGACGAGGAGAGCTATGCGCACGCCACATTGCGCCGTCTCATTGGCCCCACTCGGAATATGTAGGTCTCTCCGGCTCGCTCTCCTCTTTCTCTCTCCTCTCTCCTCTCTGTCCCTCGTTCTCTCTCTCTCTCTCTATCTCTCTCTCTCTCTCTCTCTCTCTCTCTCTCTCTCTCTCTCTCTCTCGCTTCCTCTCGCATCGCGCGTGCGGCGCGGAGTCGCGTACCGCACTGCCACCCGGGAGTGTACCTACGTGGCTGCGCTCCTCGCGCCTCTCCGTCTCCGCTTTTGGTTCATCTTTTGTTTTTGGACTTTTTTGTAATCTCGAGCAGTGGCGTTCCACTTTCGGCAGCCTCACGGACCGATGATGGCGAGTTTTTTTTTCAGCTGACGACGAAATTTTTGTTTACGAGCTGAACTGGGAGATAGGAGGCTCGCGGGTACGTAGCTGGTTATGCGATTTTTGGACGCTATCTCTGTTGTTTAGATGTGGACGTTGGATACGTCTTTTAAATGATCTTTTATCGGGCTTTTACTCGCTTTCAGCGTTGTGAATACGATGCAACTAATTTAAATATTTGGAACATTATTTTACTTTCATTTTATTCGTGTTCTACGACTCGGTTTAATAGTGTATCTATAAATGGAAATTTTTAGAGTTCGAAATGCGCTCACGATCGTTCGACTATTACTTTTAATTCACTAGGAATGAAGGCGCGCTTCGCGCGCTCTTGATTCTATCTCTGTCTAATAACACTGGTAGAAAATCTATTATAAGTGTTGTGCGGCACACTAACGTCTGCTAATATTTTATAAGCATGTAACATGTTAATAAATCCCTCAAAACTATTTTTTAATAAATATATTAATAATGCTCAATGTCGTCATCATTGGTTCGAATAGTGAATTTGAAGAAAAGTTCAGTATAAGTGGGTTTGTCTATTGTTACAATGCCATTTATTTGCATTATAAAAAAGCTATACAACTGAAATTTTACACAGATACTTACTATGCTACCTAGAAAACATGTAACCTACATGATTATGATTTAACTGTTTTCATTCATATTTTCACATCGAGGCCCATATGAATTTTTTAATTTAGCGTATCAAATTTTTCTTGTAGACAGTTAAACAGAAACTACCATCTCTAGCACATTGTATTTCTGATTTCCAGTGTATTTTTACATGAAAAAAGTGATAAGTATTTTAGCTTTTTTGTCAAGGCATTAATTAGAATTTTTACTTTTAACAGTTGTGAGAGATTTTGAGACCGATACTTGTTACTCCATTTTTGCATTTTTTCTCATTCGAAAACTAACAGGTCTAGAAAGCTCATATTTTGCATATAGGTTTCTTTTGTGATTGTGGAAAGATATTTAAAGTTGAATCAACGTTAACTAAAATACTTTTGTGTTCGACTACAACACCCATGATAATTATTTAGTCGTATAGCATGAGTTTGTATACGCATCAGTGTCGGAGTCGAAATCAGAAGTTTTTCAGTTAAGGTTAATTCAACTTTAAATATCTTTTCACAATCACAAAAGAAACCTATATGCAAAATATGAGCTCTCGAGACCTGTTAGTTTTTGAATGAGAATAAATGCAAAAATGAAAAAACAGATATCGGTCTCAAAATCTCTCACAGCTATTAAAAGTCAAAATTCTAATTACCTAAAACCTTGACTAATAATGTAAAAATATGCTAGATACCAGAAAGTAAAATTTGACCTGCTCAATTAAAAAATTCGCATGAGCCTGGATGTAAAAATATGAACGATAACAGTTTAAAAATCAGAATCATCTAGGTTACATATTTCTAGGTAACATAGGAAGTGGCAGTGTCATATTTTAGTTGTCTAGTAGCCTTTTTATAATTCAAAGAGCATTGTATAATGATAGACTTAAACTTACTGACTCGGATACTGAACTTTTCTTTAAATTCACCTCTCAAACCTCACCGGGGCGACGTTGGGCACAGAGACACAGTATATCTTCAAACTCTTTATTCTTTTAATTGAACTTCTCACTGACATTAAAAAAAAAAACTAAATAATATTCACACACTTTATTACTACTTCAAATAGGGTTAGGGGTAATACTACACACTCTTGGTAATGATTAATTTTTACTAAAATTTCTTGCTAGTTATATTACATATATTTTATCTTTTATCAAGGTTTCCACATTTCATTTTAAACATCTTAAACATTTCTACCAGGGTTATGAGTTATGACTGTTTTGAGGGTTATGAATTTAAAGCGCGGTTCTGATCTCGTTGCCTAGGCAACCAACCAGCAACCAATCAAAATCACGTATTAAATGCTTCACAACAAAGGCCATCATTTTTTAAAGAGAGAATCTCTATCAATGCTCAATGATCGCGCTAATGAATGAATTACTCATGCATGCAATTAATGCTTTGAAAATGAAATGAACGTCCTTCTAGGCTTGTACTGATAAATTAAGTTCAATAATTGTACGAAATTTCTGCATGAATGTTTACTCACTTATTGAGCGTTCATCAACAATGTAGGTGAAGAAAGTACAAGTTCTGTTGTTTAAACCTTTTAGCATTATGCAAAGAATTGTTCTGCTTTAACGCAAAATTTACCACCTATGTTCAATATTTTTCCATTTTTGCTTCCTCCTATTGGAAGCTTTGTAATAGTAAAGTTTTGAGTTTCGTCAAAACTTCTAGAAAATACTTTTTGGTGTGTTAAAAGTTCAAATCAAGTGTTTTTAGAAAATGTCCTTACGGATGTGCGCGTATGTGTGTGTGTATTTATCATACCGTAATATTTCTGGAACTACTACGTCAATATCAATAAAATTTGACAAGCATATATATTTTTGGATTCTGAATTCGGGAAAAGCGGTTATTTTTTATTTTTTCAACTATTTTTTTATGGACATTTTTTGATTTTTGAAAAACACTATATTTTGCGTTTTTTTCAATCATCCCATTGTTACAAACAATTCAGCTATAATGCATTTAAAAGAGAATAAAATTACCTACTTTTCATCGTTTGGTCCTCGGGATCGACTGCTTTGTTCGGCAGATAAAATGAAAAAGCGGATTTTTTTTTAAATTTCATATCCCTGAAACTAAACATCATAACCTCGTGAAAAAAATTATGCTGACAGGGCACGTGTCAAACTATATCGCATTAAAATTTCAAGTGATTTGACCACTTATTTTTTCAGTAATAAATCAAAAACTGAAAAAAATCAGTTTTTTTGTGCCTTGATCACGGACGTAAAAAGGCCTTATTGCACTTGAAATTTTGGGAAAAAGTATATATTTTATGTGTTTCGGCTAAGTTCATTGCACAGCTTTCAAACCCTTATAGTTCGTAAGATATCAAGGTTTCAATTTTTTTTTTGAAAATTTTTTGATTCCTTATATCTCTAAAACAATGTAGTCAAATGCTTTAAAATTTTATTTGGTGATTCACGATAAAAAAGCTATCTGCTGTTAAAATGTTAAACGATTTCGTCGAGCGATTTTGAAGTAAAGAGCTAAAATGTAAAAATCGTTTTCTCGAAAATTGCGCGAGCGACCTATCTAATGCATCGCCTGTTGTTTTGATAGTTAGACTGGTTAGGAACACACGTAATGCGGGAATTTCTGTGAAAAAAATTTACGGCAGTGTTCGTATTCTATAATAAAAAAAACAGAGGGGTCTGCAAACTTTTGGACAATGAACCATCCAAAACTTATATATTATTATATAAAAAAGTCATGACCGGATGAAGTGAAGCCAAGAATGCGTCAATATGATTGGCTCATGTAGTGCGCATGCGTCACAAGTATCGTTAGAATTTTTTGATTTGTTTTTGATTTCTAAAATTGATTCTAATATTAAAAATGTAATATAATACTATAATACATATCAAATTATAATTTGTGTATTTATAATATTCTAGAGACATTCTACTTTCGAGACATAACCTTAAAATTTTAAAAGGAAGTTGGCGACGAAATCGCGGCAATTTTGAAATTTATATGAGCGCGAAATGAATCATATATTGTAAAGTTTGATATATTTCCGTGATAGAAAACAAATATTAAAAATATCAATCAAGTATTTATATTCCATTTAATAAGTTAATGAAATTATAGTCTACTACAGTGCGCGCAGCGCACTGCGCCAAGTCTAGTATATTAAATTATGTATCAAAAACCGCCTCATAAATTAGCAGGCAGATATACCGTATATTAAAAAATATTTTATTTATTGGACCTATAAATTTAGTTGGAGGAAGCTACGTGCCAATGAATTGGTATCGTTTTTTTCTACTTGAATGGAGCCACATATTATGCATGCGTTGACGTCTTTTTGCCAATGCAGCTGTCATATTGCTCTTAACTCTTTCACACTCTTTTTACGGATGGCTGAAGATGCTAAGCCAGCTAAGCGTATTAGTTTGGTTCGTGTTAAGTTACGTAGAGAGTATGCACGTGCAGTGATGCATTTTCCCGCGTGATTATACGTGTTCATGCGTGTGGAATGTAGTATGCACTCATGAGCCTGTGATTTGAGCTGTGATGAATACTCTGGTTATAGCAAGTCTTCAATATCGATCACTATCCTGGTATTATATCATACTGCAAGCACACATCGATTATACGGGAATAGACATTACATTTTATTAATGCATTTATACAATAATCTTGCTTCAACAGTCATGCTTTAATTTATTTATTCAATTTTTGTTTGCATGATATACTTCTTTCTTATTTATCATGCTATTTTTTTATAAATAGTTAGTTGTGAATTACAATGAACATCTATAATTTGTATCGAATCTTTATGTTACGAAAGTTTATAGCACGCTAACCTCAAAATGACAACTTTATTGTCGATTTTGAGATTGTCGTGCTATAAAATATCGTATGAGACTGTTGTGGGAGGTGTTTTTCTACCTTGTCATAATATACTATTTTAATTATAAATTTCACAAGACTACCAAATTTTTATCAATAAAAATGATAAAATATTTCATAATTTTTAATGTAAATAATACAATAAAATACTCACTACTGAAAACGATTTGTATTCAACGATTAATAAAGAATTTTTTTAGATTAATAAAGAATAGACATTTAAACAGCTAGTGAGAATCAAACAATGTTGTCTATTTAATTAAAAGTGTATGATATTCTTATTTCAAGTACGAGGCCACTGTGTAATAATTCCACTCCAATAACAGGTAAATCAACAAGAATTCAAAGTGAATTAATATTTAATAAAGATAACGCACACCGCCGAAGAGATAGATTGACGCTGGGAAGCAAAACGAGTCAATTCGGTTTTAGTCATATCTGGCAAGTTGCTTTAGTCTTCGTGCTGTGTTCTTTCGAATAAGTGTCTCGAAAAATATTTTTTTACAGGTATTTTAATTTGAATACCTAGTGCTGTCGAGTTACGTTCTTTAGGATTGTGATTTAAACTATAGTTTTTGAAAAATCATTTGTGCAGTGATTCTGTGATTCTAAAAAAAATCAATATTAAAAAGATTAAGCGTAAGTTTATGTTATAATTTTATTCGCGTACTCGTATTAACGATTCAAATAATTTCTTCGGACATTCTACAAAAGATTTATTTAGTATGTTGTATGATCGTGAGGACTTCTATCAACATGATTATTAGCATTATTCATTCGCGAAAACATGTATCAATGAAATTATTAAAATATTTTAATAAGCTTAATCTTATCTTCAGAAAAAAAAATACTTACACCGCGATGCGCCGATTTTGAAGATAATGATAATGATCAAGACATTGAACACAAAAAGCCGTAACCTTTACACCCGTTAAAAATACATATTTGCTTTATATAATTAGCAGCATCATAGCAGAAGCAACGAAATCTTCGACTTTGAGGTATGTGCTGTGCGTACGGTGATAGAATATGCTATACAAAAATAAGTTCCGGGCAAGCTTATGACACGTAAATTTTTCGGAGCACGTAAAAGCTCCGATACCTAAAAACGTATACGTAAAATCTTCAACTACGTAAAAAAAGTAATTTTAGGTTTAAGCCTTTTGGTTTAACTAAAAGCGTAATATCAAGTAAAAACGTAATTATAAGTTATAAAAATGTAATTACAAGTAAAACCGTAAGTATAAGTAAAAACGTAAGTACGAGTAAAAACGTAAATACAAGTAGAAAAACGCAATTACAAGTAAAAACGTAACTTCAAGTAAAAAAGTAACTTCAAGTAAAAACGCATTTTTAAGTAAAATATGCCAAAATGTTGGTGTTTAAGTTTTACTTTTTTCTTTTTTTTACAGTTCATGAGAAAGCATCACTTACTTTGCCAATGACTGTACCACAATTTGATTCAAATGTGGTGATTTCAAAATCTTTATTTTTCTTCCATTTCGAAATTGCTTCTTTGATTTTGTTTGCCCGTTTTCAAACTGTTTTTCTGGCATTTCAGTAATTACCTCCAGTAATTCATCAGTCACAATTTTTGCTTTACTTTTTCTCTCTCCAAAAGATTTGTTACCTTTGTTTGTTAATCGTTTTACAATGCATGGTGCACCTGTATACGTATCACTCATCCTGCTTTTTATAATGGAGCTAGAACTTACTTCTTTTTTCAATCTGTCATGACATAGAGATTCATCACAAAGATCTATTTCAAATTTTTGGAGTACTGCAAATATATGTCGACAGGAAAGAATCATACTAATTCGATTAAAGCATGTACAGCTCTCTGGTATCACATTACAGAGTTACCAGTACTGGCAAAGCGAATACCGCCACCTACCAACAAAGATTTGCCATAAATCTCCACATATTATAAGACTTGGCAACATGGCACCCGTGGAATTAAAGCTTAAAACAAGGCGCCAAAAAAATTCAAATATGATTCAGAAATTCAAATATAAAAACTTATTTATAGAAGCTTTAATGAAATTTTTATTATAATTCAGGTATGCTTATACAAGGTGTGTCAAAATTCTCCAGTAAATCAATGATCTTTTTCTTCAGCTTTATCTTTGATTTCGTATACGACCTTATAATTAAAATCTTTTAGTATTTGGTCGGATGCTACGAAGGACTTACAACATGTACCATTAGCATAAAACCTCATTCGGATTCTTAATAAAGCGTATAACATCTTCAAAAGCATTTTGCGTTGAATTTTCGTTTTTACAGCATTCATAATGGAGAAGACTCTCTCGACAACTGCATTACTTGACGGCAATGATAAAAGCGTAAGAGCGTAAAAAGCTATCTCTCGAAAAACGAATATTCCGCCAGCATTTTTGAAAGAAAATACTGCAGGCCAAAAATCGTAGCTACTTTTTACTACGCCTTCACCAAACTTGCTAGTCCAATCCACAGTCAATAATTTATGCCATTGGTTTTCAATAACGCTAAGCTTACTTGGCTCTACAAATTCGTTTAAAAACGGTAATTTGAAAAATTGAGGCCTTAACGTATGTGAAAGACACACATGTAGCGATAAAAAGTTTAGCTTTTGATAAAATTTTAAATTATTCGGCAAACGTTTTGCGGATTCATTGAGCATGCTTTTGATAAACGTAAAGGCTCTTGTTTCAAGTTCTACTCTTTGTTCACTTGATATCAGATTTTCAATTTTAAGATTAATTTTTTTACAAAAATCAATCATTGATTGATGTAATATATCAGCAGTAGCCCTCTTAACTTCAATCAAATCAAGATAATCAGTTATGATTCTATTTTGCTTTAAACTAAAATACTTCACACATAAACAAAGATATTTTAGAACAGCCACGTCTTTGGACTCATCAATAATAAGTGAAAAAGATCTATCGCCGATATCATCGATTACTTCAATTAGCAGGTTCGGAGCGATTACATTTTTTATAAGATTTGAACATTTTGTTCGATGTAAGCGTAAATTAGATCCAAATTCTGTAGAATTTCCGTCAAGTGATCAACGCACTTAATACTCGCGTGAGCTGCTATGAAGGTCGCTATCTTGAGATCTCGTTGCTTCTTACCGTTATCTTTCTCCGCTTGAGCACTGCACATTGCCGATACCTTTGGCTGCTTCGTGTCATCGATGTTTTCCGCTTTTTGCACGTGAACGTCACGATCTTTGTGAGCCTTCAAGTCCGTATTGCGAGAGCGAAGAGGTTTCGCGCATAATTTACAATAAGCTTTCTTGTCCGAATGCGAATCTCTGTTCTTAACTAGCCAACCTGCGTATAAAATAAGTCATATAGATAAAACCATGCATAGATTTGAACCCGTTTTATGAAAAAGAATTTTCACAACGCGGAAAGTGGTTGCAAAAAATAGTCAGTGTAGTCAGAAATTCGGGCGCCCATGTGCAAAGGCCAAAGCCGTTCCGAAACACGCGTGTGTCTGAGAGAGACAAAAAACTCGGGCCCCCAAGTTTCAAAACACGCACAGTATACCACCCACGGAAGGTAGAACAGCGACCCAATAACACATGTAAAATGCTGACCGAGTCGAAAGCTTGAATATGCCAACTCGCTGATTCTTTACCTCTCTAGTGGCGTAAAATGCGATTATATATAATGTAAGAAGGAAATCGTTCTCTAATGATTCTTACCCTTAGCCCAGGATTCTTTCTCCCATGCTGGATTGTAGGAGTAGATGCGTGGTACTGTTTTAGCAGTTTTGGATTTAGAGCACTTCGACATGTCGAATAATCTAATGTCTAATGTCTGACACTATAATAACAAATAATGAACTTTTTGGGTAAAATCTAAGTTGGTTCTATGATCCTTTCACAATACGAAACACATCCGTCTGCTTCTCAAACTCGCCTTCGTGGCGCTACCGCGCCACTTGATTCTCGAATAGAATGAAAAAAATTGTAAGCTGCTATTAAATTCCCTTTACGATTAACTTCGCACTAATTTTCTTGTATTCCAATTTGTTTGATACAATTTTCCAACGCTATATAAATATGTACCCGACGTAGTAAAATTAATATCCTGGCATAGAAACGCTCTAGAAATTCGCAAATGACATAATCCGCACCTAAGTAATTCGCTGCCATATTAATATTCAAAAGCCAGTACAATTACAGATTTCGGCCGTTATAATTGCACGCACAATCGAATATACGATAGTTTGCGTGTGCAAGCTCGCCAGCGAGAGATATGCCGCCAAGTTTAAATGCGCACGCGTATATAGTTTGACGTTATATACGTCGCTCGCCAAAATATAAATCGTACTGGTTGAGAAGAGAGAGGTCGGGCTTGGAATAATAATCACTAAATTAATATTGCGGAAGGCAGACTTGTAGGCAGACGCATAAAGGGGACCGAGGAAAAATGGAAAGAGATTTCACGGACGTTTGTGGTTCTGCAAGTTTTCTGCTTCTGGTAATGGTTTATGCATGATGATGAAATTCGAAATAAATTCCTCATGTTAACGCACCAATATGCTTGTAAATGCTGTATTCTAAATTAAATATTGTTGCTTGTGTACCAAGGACAAATAAATCAGTAAACAAGTTTTTTGATGACTTAAAAAATTTATCAAAACTTTTCGCAAGAAACAATATCACTATGCAACTTGCAAAAAATTTCGTCTCTTATGTCTTTCTACAGCGTTACCGCGTACAGCACATATATTATAAATACTACTTTAGTCTCCACGGGCTTGTGAGACGCGTGAATTTCCTTAATCGAACGAGGTGAACGTGACTAACGCGATATGCCAAATTGCGACCATGAGCAACAGAGTGCGTTGAAAAAGATGCAAATAAACAAATCTAAAGCGTACTGCGTTTGCTTTTGCAAACACGCACACAGGCACAGAACAACGATTCGGAAATCGGCCTGGGCGGCTGGCAAATGCCGCACATCCATACGTTGCAGATATAGGCAGTCGACAAAGACGTGATGCGAATGCTCTATGGACGCAAACATAAGACCAAAGACCAAAGGGACTTTCGATTACAAACAAACGTTGCGCTGCCAGCTAGTCGACAGAACTCAACACTTTGACTTAGAATATATTTTTTGTTTTGTTTAAAGTATGAACGAGATTTGGGGTTCTGTGGATGTTTATAAGGAATAGCATTTAGATAGATATTGTTTCACAAATTACCGAATTTCGGCGTATGTGATGTTAATAAACCGCGTTACAAGCTGGTTAAAACTTTTCAAAATCAAGAATTCACTTCCAAAACCAAAACATTGACACTAATTAGATCATGAATAAATGTCTACAATCGTGAAACACATATCCAAAAAGTTTAAGAACATTTTGAAACAGCATGGATGCGTTACAAACTTGCAATTATATCTTGACTAAAGCAGCTAATTTTTTTAAAGAGGTGTATTTAAAGTAAAATAATAATGTATTCGTTTAAAAAAAGTGATAGTACCTAAAGATATGAGAGCTTATTGAAAGGTGCACTTAAATATAACAATGTCTACTGCACTATTTTCCACACATGCATTTAGTGAAATGATTATACGAATCCTAATATTGTCAACGCGCCCATAACGATAAATAAGCGCAACTTTCTCTTCGTATAATTTTCACCTCTGTAATAACAAGGCAAAATTACGCTTTCCCTCGAAATACCTCTAACGAACCTTCCAATTAGAAAATAAAAACAAACAAACTCACCGACTGTATATTTTCCACGGGGTAACGACACTAAATACCAATTACGCCCCTCGCGAACCAGAATCACGCGCGCACACAAGATCCGGTAGGCATCGCGCAAAATTACTCTACTCCTTTCTTACCGATAGCTAATCAGTCTGACCCTGCTATATCAGAGACGAGTTATACGTCTCCATCAGCGAGAGAGAGAGGGGAGGGAGGGAGATGCGGAACTAAATCTTGTATAGCTATACCGCGTGGTCTCTCGTCGTGTCTAATCCGCGCGAGTGCAGCATTGGTCAGTCCGGCTATGGCGGCGGAAGTTGGAAGCTGCGCGGGGATCGCCGAGCGTCAAATGGTTTGAACGTAACGAGAGAGAACGAGCCGAAAGCCCCAACCCTGTCGATTTGGCGTGCTCAGGAGCTTCCAACGTGGAAAGCTGAAAGCGCTTCGAATTTCGTTCGCGCTCTCCCTCTCTCTTTCGACCAGATCCTATGCAGCTGTTTTCTCTGTCTTTCGCTTCCACGAGCGGCCACCGCCGTCGGCTGATCTCTTGATCGTTTCGTTTCTTCCCGCCGAAAAAGTGTTTTGCGAAGTTGCGGAACGTGGAATTTCAGAGTAGCCGCTTTCCGTGCAAGCGGGTCAGGGTAACGAGTTCAAACATTGAAGAGCAAACTCGGTTTGTCTTTGAAATGCTATTAAGATTTGTTTGGATATGATTTTAATCAAAATGTTTCCCCAGACCGAATTTTGCTTTAGCGAAAAAGAATCGATTTTTTTCAGTATTCAATATAGAATTTTCATGATTTCAGCGTACCTAAATATAGAACTAACTGTGTACACGAACCGGTTATAATATACCTATGCCGAAAAATCCAATTTCGTTCGAACACTTGGTCTAGTTCACCCTCATTGATGCGTAACGACGCATATATATATATATATATATATATATATATATATATATATGCTATATCCGCAAGCGCTCGTGTAACGGTATATAATCGTGCGGCTGCTGTAGTGTTTGGGCATTATCCGCAGCTTGCGCGAAATTGGTTCAGCCCATTGTGGATTTTCGAAATATATCGGTACACGAGCGCGCGCAAGACTACCGTTTAAATTTGCAGCATCGTAAGCGGATCGAAAGTAGGAGAGCAAAGCTACGTACACGCGTTCAACAAATACAGCGAGGACGAGCTATTCTTATGCAGATTCGTCGGTGCTGTATACACTGCATACATACATATTTCGTAGCAAGCGTATAGGTGTGTCTATACGTATTACAAGCCGCAGCTGAGCTGGCTGCGAGGAAGAAGCAGACAACGAGGACAATCTCTCACCGGCGGGAAATCGATTTCGATCGGCTAATATTGACAGTTAATTTTGCTCGTGCCACCTGCAGTAACGAAGTTGGCGGTCGCGGCTGCGAATCTCGTTCGTTATTCACATAATACCTGCGCGCTTTCCGTTTCACGTGTGCTCGGTTCAGCCCGCATGTGCGCGCGCATACCGCGAGAATGCAAAGTGCAACGCTGCTAATGGCGAGTATTCGATTACGCGCGGTATTGTATTATAAACGCGCCCGCGGATGAATAGGTTGGCGGGTCATGCGAGGTTACGCGCGAAAGCGGCCAGTCTTTGCTGGGACTTTCATTTCTGTACGATGCAGGGTTGAATATTCCAGTCAAAATCTGCTCGAAATACACTTTTTCACTAGAAGAGCTGCATTTTGAGTATATGTAAGTTTAGCCTGCCCAAAACATTTATATAAAATTGCAGACCCCATAGTGCCCAGGGTGGGGGTAAAAACAGCTAAACAATATATTTTTCGTCAATTTCTCGAAAACAGTAGTAGCTACAGAAAAATGGATGCCACGCATGCGTGACCGTCTACACTCCAGTCTATGGCGGCGCATGCGCGCTGCACGATATGCAACCATAGCGTTAGCTCTAGTCAGTCGGTGTCTGCAGGCTTCTGTATACCTATATATATTGCTTTACTCGCGTAAATAAAGAAACCTGTTTAATCAGGTAATAAACAAACAACGATCAGTTGAGTACTAAGGCATATCCGATGTAAAATTTCACGCTCTTCAAGATGGTGGCATCCATTTTTCTGTAGCTACCACTGTTTTCGAGAAATTGACGAAAAATATATTGTTTTGCTGTTTTTACCCTCACCCCGGGCACTATGGGGTCTGCAATTTTACGTAAATGTTTTGGGCAGGCCAAACTTACATATATTAAAAATGCAGCTCTTCTAGTGAAAAAGCGTATTTCGAGCAGATTTCGACTGGACTATGAAGATAGGTATACAGTCGCGGGTGTATACTAAACGTTATTGCAGATTGCGTTTATAAATTATATGAGGAACGTATCTTTTCTTTCTATGTTTTAAAATTTTCATTTTAAAAGTTAGTTTATTGAAAAGACACTTTTAATTGAAGATTCTCTAGGAATGTCTAGTTATATAAATAGTTTGAATTTCGCGCCACGATACATCAGGCAAAAAACAACTTATTTGCTTGTAAAAAACAATATACGAACTAAATTACGAAAACCCACAGCGTAGTTGCCCTCCTATTAATATAGTCTTTCATTTTATTAAAATGTTTATCACGGTTAATTAATTTTTAACTCTTAACTCTATTATTAGCTCTCTAATTAGAAATCTGATGATCCGTCATGTGAAACAACGAGCCTTACCTTAACACATTTTTCATTCATACTTTTAATAATACGTCACCTGCATGCACAAGAAATTTATAAATGTGTGCGCGTTAAAATATATAACTCAAAAGATAATTGAAGGGAAAATTAAGGGCTATAGAAGATTTTAATGCATATAACAATCATAAATGCTTGCTTGATTGAAAAATTTTGTCAACAATACAAAATTAACGAAACAACTTTCTGATTTTTATAATATCTCGATCTTGTTTTTCTATCAGCATAGGTATGTAAAAACTCGTCGTTTCTCGATATATTGCTGCAAGTTATATCTATAAATTATTACATATTTGGTATGGAGACAGATCTTAGTTTGTTTATAACCTAATGTAGTCGAGTGGAAGCAGATCCTTGTCCATGTTTGCATGCGCGCACAATCGATTGCTATCATCATCTATCAAATAATCAAAAAGTAAAAGTAATACAAAAATTAAAATAATCAAAATAAGATAGACTACTGCACTGTGGTTTCACCACAAAGATAATAAGATCTGGAAAGTGACGCGTGCATCTGACTCATTATCTCCCGGAAGGAAGCGACGAGCATATAATTATGGTGACGACGAACACGAGAAGATCGCCTCTTATTCAACAAACTTCTATCTAAGGGTAAGAGCGTGAGCGTGTGATTCCTTGCAGCTCTTTCAGTTTTGCGTATTCAAACAGTCTTCCCTCATATACCTGTTGTGCGCAGGATCGCGAACTTTTTGGATTAAATTCGCATGATTATTCATGTCAACCCGAGGGATCGAGAGTTGTTTAAGAAAAATTACATGCCAAGACTCATTATGTAAAGAACAAAACTTCCCGAGTAGCTATACGTATTAAGTTACATATGTTGTAGCTGTCGTCAAGTTATGGAGGTGATGTTTAACGGTTCGAAATAATGCATAAGTAGCAACGAAATGCGCACTTGTTTGTTGTCAAATTCAAATTTAATAGTGTTGTGGCGCACACATTTGTATAAATCATTATTGCGAGTAGAAATCATAATGATCGGTACTTATAATTGACACTTCATTATCGCACAGAGAGTAATTAGAAATCTTAATTATTATATTTAACTTTAACAGGTATACAATGAATTACATGTTGATACTAAATGTGCGTGAGAAAGCGTACAAGATCAAGATCAGTCGCAGTTTCGCGATGTATTGCTTGCTTCCTCTAATAGCAGGCGTTATAATTGTACATGAAGAGATAGTCGCGTGTTTTTATTTGGTAGCGAACATTATACAAAGGGGTGATTAAGAAGCAAGATACAAACGGAAACCAGCAAATGTAGTCTCCTTGCAGTGTCAACTCTTCCGATCTTCACGAGTTTGCATTATAGTTTGGATTTGAGAAAGCGGAAGTCTTCCAAATTTAAATTTTAAAAATTTGTGCATTGTACGATGAAACTTTGATAAGTTAATATTGAGAAAATCGCCGTCACATTATAAGCATAATCTCCGAGACTAAAAATCTTGTATGTAGAATATACATAAGGTATAAATCAAGATTTCATAGCAAAAAATTTCTGCGTCATAATCATACAGTCCAAGCAGTAATGAGTGATGCAAAATCGACGCCCATCAGACAAACATTTTTCACGACCGGATCCTGCCGCGCTCATCAACGTCCAATTATAGTCTGACGGCAAAACATTGAACGGACATAAACATACACACACACGCACAAGTACAATCTAGGTGTGTACACACTCGAGGGTCACGCGAATAACTTGCGCTGCGCGTCTATGCTAGAAAGTTACATCGCGGAACAACTTTCACTGCTGCGATCGAGACCTTGTCGGCTGGCTGCTGCGCGAAAAAGGCTTCCCTCGCGGTCGAGCTCAACTTTTTTCCATCGCCGTCTGTTGCTCATCGCGGGGAAAGTCTACACGTGGACTGGCGATTAATTTTGTTTGCAGTCATGTTTGCTTACGAGCTGCAGCTTTGGCTTTGTTTGTTGTTTCGATGACGCGTTTGATCGTGTGTTTGCATGCGCGGCTACATGAATGAATGATGAATCATTAGGATTTCAACTTTCTTCAAACTTTCTTCTTATATTCCACGAGAATTTCTTTTATAATTAGATTTACGCATTGAAATACTCGCATCAGTGTTTTTACCGTATTTTGCCTTCTTTATAACGATCATCAAATATTGCTGATTGCTTCATGATCAGCTGTTGGAACAAAGAGGCCAGAGTACAGGAGTTGGACGAGCCAGTCGTTGCCCAAAGCTCAGATCCTATATCTAGCGATTAACAAGTTTCCGATCGAGAAAGACGAAAGGCAAGGGCGAGTAATAGCCTAAATTAAACCCCCTACTCTCAGCCGACCCCTTGGTAACGCGCATAGCTCGCTCCGACGAAAGTGGAATTCGCTTAACGCGAAACTATTTCCAAAGCGCTGCCTCAAAAAGTTTCTCGCTTCTGTCTGCAGTATATGTGAGTATCCTTCTAGGTAGAAGAAAAAACTTTTACTTCTATTCGTCGTGCTCAACGCTGGGAAAAATTGCACTCTCCGCGTCGAGAAAATTCACGGGGTCTTTCAGCTCGAGGGTGGAAAAATTTCGCATTAAAATCATTAGGCTCTATTGAATCATACGAAGGTGGATAGAAAGACGCAGTATTTCCAGAGAGTCCGCTCGCGAAGATTGGCTGTAGTTACGTCAAGTCGATTCGAAACTTCTGAAACTCGTGATGCGATGCTTTTGCATGACTAATATGGAAAATCAGTTTCTTCGAGCAAACACTTTGAATATGCAATTCCCAGCTAGACTTGAAATACTTCTTGCTTAAATGCTCGCTTTCGAAAATTGCGCGTCCAAGTATAGTCACATCCGCATCGGTATGGCGTTAATCGCTAAGCTCTCGCGAGTGATCTTTCCGACATTATGGTCTTAGCTTGGCATCACTTTGCGAATGCTTGCGTTATATTTCTCCGCGCGAAGAGGAAGCTCATATAAGTGAGAGCTGGCGTCGCCGACGCATCGTGTGCGCGTCGCGTCGGAGAGAAAGTGCAGAGCGCGACTCTCGATTTCCGGATCATGAAGCTGCATAGCTATCGCGCGTGATGTTCGCTATGACGCATTTGGTATTCTGCGTGCAGCTTCCTCTTTTGATTTGCTTATTCAAATTTATTTCTCGCTCGACGGAGCAAGTCTAAATGTCTTGGCTGGAGTTTTATAGGAATTTTAAAAAGAGTGTTGAGCATATTTACAACAATATTAGCATACGTAGGTATACAGCAGTGTGGTGCGAGGTAATAAATTTATATTGCTGTTCAGATGTTCCAACAGAAGGTATATTGCAGACACGAAAGGTTTACTATATATATATATATATATATATATATATATATATATATATATATATATAAATTTTTTATTTGCTACAGTTAGTTGCAGTATTAGATGACTTTCTATATGATTTCTAACATATAAATCAGACATTTATAGATGAAAAAAATCTGCAAATATTCCTATTGAAGAAATAGTTATATACTTATTACTCTCCATATTGATGAATTTAAACATAGAAATACAGCAAATACTCCTATTATTACAGCTACTATATTTTGAAATACTTCTATTGAATGGTTTATCGTACTTTATTAGACAAGAGCGACTTGATTAATTTTTTAAACGCTTTTAATTTTCAAATCGATTGATCGATTATTATTATTATTATTCAAAAGTTTCAGCCACATACTAAATTATAAGTTTATGAATTATTATAGTTACATTATAACGTTACACTCAGTTATAGTTCGCATTATGAATTGTTAATGGTAAAAAATTAAATCTATGTAGTATCTGATATGGAAAGTCTAAATAATTCAAATGCAATGGTATCATAATAAGGCGTACAAGAATTGAATATTAAGCATATACTAAAATTCAAATTCTAAATATTGCATTGCGACTGTATGCACTTGCGTGAAGCTGATGCTATCAATATGACTCCAGGCGAAACCATTCATCAATGCTAATCAAATGCAGTCAATGGCTTTTGAAATTAAAAAAGTCATCCAATTATGAGTTAGTCTACGCACCAACGTTAATTAGTTCGATGGAAATCTCTGTTGAGGCGACACTGCAGCATCGCTGTATAGATTTTCGTCCCTTTCATGCACCAAAGTTGCAAGGGCTGGAGGGTCGTACTTTTTTTCCTAGCTCATCAATGAGCGATTCACTAATTGGCATTGAGAGCTCTTTGATTATTTTTATAACTTTGACTTCGTTATCTAATTAGCCAAAAAACCATTACATTTCATTTACACGTTATATTTTTAATATGAAAAAATATTGTGAAAGTTATAAAAATTATGCACGTTGGATGCACACGGAGAAAATTAAATCGTCACGCTGACGGAATCAGCTGTTGTATCTGTTTGACCAATAAGTTTTTACGATGAATCATATAATTATATAAAACAGGTACAAAATGATCAGCAGGACAATGAAGATTAAAACGTGAATTTTAGGAATTGCCGTAATAATTTGCACAGCCGCGAGACTTTAATTACGACCCAGCCGAAGGCTCGTGGGCTTGTCGAGGCGTAGCATGCAGCAATACGTATATAGAAGGGCGCCGGAGGCGGTGGTTGCAGAGGCAGTTTGGTATCGACTTTCAATAACGTTAGGTTATGACTTCTCATAATCTGGCCGCTATATCGCGATTTATCGGTGCCGGGTAAAATCGTTTTACACTCCAATATGCCTCACGGCCGCATTCCCGCGTTGTAGTATTCATTTTTTAACGAAATACTCAAGTGCACGCAGTTCGACTCGTTTGATTTTTTTCTCGTGTCCGCGTAAGTTCGTTGCCGCCTTCTTCTCCCTTTTTGTAGTTAACGATTCGAGCTTTTTGGGAGAGCAGCACTGGCTTTGAAATGTCGCACAAAAAAATAGAGGTCCGATGCACCGAGCGACTTCCACAAGCTGAACACTTTGAACACTTTTTCGTTAATGGTAGTTGAAAAAAGTTTGGAACAGTTGACTTTTAATTACGTAGACACATGAACTGGTCCAATTAAAAGCTTGCACGCATACCAGAGATTCCGCGGATTTTTTTAATTGCACAAATTTCGTCTCCAAACGAGCTCTGGTGACTCGTTAAAATAAAGAAGAAATAGAGAATAATGTGATACAAAGGATTGTCTCCGGAATTTCATTCTAACAGAACTTATTGCACATTTAACTAACTATAGCGAAATTTCAAAATAAATGAAATTTTCTAAAGCATGCAATTCAAACTTCTGACGCGTCAAAACCTGTTTCTAACGTTTTTCCACAAAACTGATTGCTACTAAAAAAGTTTCTTCTAGAAAAAAGCGATAAATTAATAAAGTAGACATTATTAAATGTGTCAAACTGTTTTAGATTAGGTATACAAATATAAAGGTGAGCTAATAAGAATATGGTCAACAAGTAAACAAAGTGTCACAATCCTTGTATGACGAATAGACAAAAGTCCCAAAACTTCTCGATTACCAAAGAAACACTTGTAGGTCGCCAACTTCAACTCGTAAACAGCTCGAAAAATTTAACATCGAAAGAAAGTGGGTTCTCGGTTTTTTTTCAAGGTGGCTGATTCACCGTTTTTATTATCTCGTATTCGCGCACGTCAGATGATGTTGTTGTCTTCAATATCTCTGGATTCCGTATTTGAAAACCGGAAATTATTTGGGTCAGTTACAGAGCATTGTGGTGTATTGTACGGGCCGAAATTTCTCTTGCTGACCGACTAATTGTGATACCCAATTCGGTTCGCTCGTAGGCTATTATTTTGGGAAAATAATACGGATTTAATGACCGTAAGCCCAGTCGGGGGTTTTATGTTACTCGGTTAAGTACCGTATTTCAGCGACAACAGCGACTATTTTAGCTATTTTCAGATATTACTGATTTATAAACAAGTAAAGATCGCCCAAATTATTTAATGCAAATTATTTAAGTCGTTTTTAATCCAAATTCTGATAAACATTCGTTTGCAGATGAAAATAGTGTTTCTTTTACGGAATCAGTTTAGTAATATAAAATTTAGAATTATCGTTATAAAAATGTCAATTAACTTTGAAAATGAATTTATAAGTAAAAAAGAAGAAAAGGTTATAATTTGATTGTTCGTTGAAACCAATAAATTCATTTTCAAAGTTAAAATACATCCTTAATATATATTAAAAATTATGTCAATTAGTTTTACTATGGAAATGTGCATAAACGGATTTGTTTCCTAATACAGAACTGTTATGATGAACACTGCTTTGCACTGATAACCTATACCGAATAACGATTACCAATAACTATATGAAATAAGTAATTATTCGCATACATTGTTTTATTGATTTTTATAAGTTCGATATTCTGATTTTCATCAATGACAACAAATGTATCACTTCTATATAGTTCTAAATTAAAATCGATGCTTTGACGTTTATTGTTTGGAACTAACACGGACCTACCCTATATCTGTAAAAAACATTAAAGTATTTTGTTTTTTTCTGATGTCTGAGATGAAAAATACAAGTTTTGAAAATAAAATTCAAATAGTCTGCCAAAATTAAACTTCTCATGACTGACGTGCGCACGGACACGAAAGCGCAAACGTGCCGAAACTTCCAATTAAATTAGCCTAATAAGACTGGCTTGTCCCCCGCTCTCTGCTACGCAGCTTCCGCGACTGTTTCTCTCATTACCTATATAATCCTCTATTCGTGCAGTTTTCTGCAGTTTCAGAGTTCAGAATGTAAATGGCTTTTCTGCGCAGCAGAACGATGGCACCGACTCGTAATGCATTAGACTTTTCCCATACACATTCCGGTTGTTTATCAATAAAGTGAGCATTAGTGATGACTAATTCCGAATCGCATTCAAAGCAAGACCTTCAATAAAAATTTTTCTCTCTTTCAATTACTGCGTACTCGTCACACTCTGTGGTTTCGATTTTTTTCGCGGCTTCATTTTTTCACCCTTGTCCTGAAGATTTTTTCAGAAACTTTTTATCCATGTCGAGGGATACGCGCGGGAAAAATTGCGACTCCGACGGTGTGGCACACTTGAACGCTAGCGTCGCTTCGTTTAACGTCATCGTCGTCCTTTTTCAGCGTGCTTTTATATCTGTTCTGAAAAGAAACTCCGGCGTGTAGGAGGCAGCGGTGGCAGCAGGAAGGTCTATGACGCAACGATTGCAGCCGCGCTCAACGCGCGTGCGAGCTCTCGTCTCTTTTATTTTTCCGTAGCTTCGCTGCCGCTTCTTCGTTTTCTTATTCTTCGTTCTTTCTTTTCATTTCTAAAAGTCGTTCTTTTATGACCTCGCATCGTAAAAATTGTGTGACTGCAGTCCGCGGAATAATTCTCAAAAGTCGGGAGGGAAGTTTATGACACACGACTACTTGTAGGAACTGCCATTGGGCCTGGACAATTTCTTTTACTTCCTGAAATCATATTATAGCCAATCTTAATTTTGCTCACATAACATATAACCGAAAGCTGTATGAACATCGTAGAATAATTTCAGCAGTAGAAAGTCGTTATTGATATATAGCGTCTGAGAAATTAAAAAATTAAATATTATGAATTAAACACGTGGTTTATCAAGGCATCCATAAACACGATTCATTTAATTAGCCATGCGTCCATCGTAGGTGCTCAATAACGGGCGACCTAATGCATATCAGACATTCCCTCTTATGTGAGGGATTGAGCACAGCTTATGAAGTGCTGTGCATGTTTGCTGCTCGCCCAACGCGGTCATCAGTAATAGCATCAGTATACCTCAATTTCGAGAGTATAATCATAATATTGTCCAGCGAACTTTCTGTGAAGTCAGCTCAGAGAACATTATCAATTTTATGCACTTAATTAAATTAAGGTCTCTCTCCACACTCGATATAGACATACTTATATATATGTAGTAAACGGAGAGAAACTAGGGTCTCGTTGCTCTTGCTCCATTAAATCTCGGCGAGGAAATGATATTTCGACCTCAAAACATTACCAACGATAGATTATCATGCGTAGATACTGCGGATGCGAGCTCCGGCTGCAATACTTTAACAATACTCCAGGGAAAATTGTTGAAATATTTCTTTGTATATTTCTTTTTACTTTCAAAATAGTATTTATTTCGAATACTATGTATAAAATTCGCTGCGTTTGATACTCCACAATTATTGTCGTGCTAGAATTTGGAATTACCATCACCTACTACTTTTATACATGGTATTCCATTCTTGCCACTGCCAGTTTCTTTGGCAAACTGTAACTCCAGTTCTCCTGCAATACGCATTAAGTTCTTAGCAGAGCTCTTGAATGCTTTCAACAATACGTCATGGTTCGTAATGTAAATAGTTGGTGCTATACAATGAATATGCATGATGCTAACATTTCTTTCAACTGAGAATGCCCATTTCCAGATGTTATTGAGCCTGCTATACAGATGAACTATTTAGGCTCATGATTTGTTAACCCAATGCATTAGGTTCACTCCTAATGGCAGCGGTATGCTTACAGTTACTGCATTGTATAGTAAAAGTTGCTTCTAAATCCTAAAATTAATAATTAACGATACGCATATCTTGTTCTGAGCAGTTATCGTTATTCTTACAATATATGAAAAATTTGCACAATGAATATTGTGTAACGTTTTTTTCTTCTACAACTTGTGTCCATATTGAATGTACTTTCTGCATGATCAGGTGTACTTAATACTTTCAGTAATTATTTTTCAGTCATAGGTTAATTCCAAAGCTGCATATTTCAGTTCCTCGTATTCTATCTTATCACCAAACATATATTCTAAAGTATTAACGATTTTTTCCTGCAGATCATTATCAAATTGTCGTTAATCACAAGAATCATCATTGGCATTATCAAATAATCCAGAATAATTTTTCTTACACTTAATAATATGACGAATTTTTAAATTATGACGCCTGCAAAGTAAGAAAATTGCATTACAATATAAATATACTCCTACATACTCATAGACACTATGTCGCTTAATCTCATTGTATTTTCCTAAGCTAAGGATATAATAGAACTGTTACAATGCCGCTACCCTAAGCGGGTCTTGTGCGTTGTCGTCCAGATCGGACGGGTGGGTGCCTATCACCACTACACAGCGCGTCCTTAGGTTGCGGATAGAGGAACAGCCCCTGAGAAAGAGGTTAGCTGCGAATTAATTGAATAAGCAGCCGCGGACAGCCGATAGGAACAGGCGTGGGTGTGATGAGCCCACACTGTCGAACGCATTCATCTAGAAACACTACGCAAGCACCACAACAACAAAAACACTTCACATTATCTCTTATCTCTCAATCTATCTCTTTCATCACACATTACAAAAATGGGCAAAAATCCTGCTGCCGAGGAGGATGCGGGAGCGATGACAACTGCCCCGAAAGGGGATGTGTAGAATGATTCGTCACCTGGTCTTACGCGGAACGATGCAAGCGAAGGCGCGCTGCCTTGCAGGGGGGCGTTAGGATGCGAGAATGAAACCGTAGTGTGTCTGACGACGAATTGACACTGTCCTCGTCAAAGTCGGAAAGCTCTCATACTTAGTTCTAGAGAGGTATGGGGGTTATCACCTCTAGAACGGTGGACTCACCTGCGATCGGAACAGGATCCGAAGCGCGCGGGTTTAACATAACATCATGGCTCAAAAAAATCAAATCCGAACCAAAATGGACTTAAGGGTCGGAACTTGGAATGTTCGCAGTCTATACAGAGCAGGTGCGTTTAAAGAACTCGTAAAGGAAGCTGATAGGTACAATCTAGATTTGGTAGCAATACAGGAATCGCGGTGGCCAGATGGCGGAGTACTAGCATCGGGTAACTTCACGTACCTGTATGGGGCCGGGAGTGGGGGATCTCTAGGCACCGGATTTCTCGTAAGCAAAAGCATCATACATTCGGTTAAAAGTTTCAAATCCGTCAATGATAGGCTCTCGTACATCATTATCGAAGGTGAATGGTATAGATATGTATTTATTAATGTACACTGTCCTACGGAGGACAAAGAAGAAGAAGCTAAGGATCTCTATTACGAAACTTTAGAGCAGGTAATCGACCAGTTCGCGTCTTACGACACAAGAATAGTATTAGGCGATTTCAATGCTAAAATAGGTAGGGAAGAAATGTTTAGGCCTACTATAGGTAAGGAAAGCCTGCACGAAGCCAGCAATGATAACGGTATTAGGGTCATAAATTTCGCGGCGGCAAAAGATCTTATAATCAAAACTACGTGTTTTAAGCACAAGAACATACACAAGGCAACGTGGACATCGCCGGACGGGGCCACACAGAACCAAATTGATCATTTCCTCATTGAAAAAAGACGTCATACTAATGTTCTTGACGTAAGGGCTTACAGAGGGGCAGATAGCGACTCGGACCACTTCCTAGTAGTAGCCAAATTAAGAGCTAGATTAGTAGCGAATCAAAATAGTAAGCGAGCAAACAAGGTAGAAAGCTTCGATATTGAGAAACTACGAGATAGAACAGAGCGTATGAGGTACCAGATAGAAATTAATAACAGGTTTCAGGCACTTGAAGAAGCAAACACATCGTCGGAGGGGAATGACGAACCGAATAGCTTATGGGGGGACATCGAAAAAACGGTAAAAGAGGCCGCGAACAAAGTACTGGGTAAAAAGAAAAAGCCAAAGAGCAAACCATGGTTTGACGAAGAGTGCGAACTCTGGTTTGAAAGGCGCAAAAAGGCTAAATTAGATAGCTTACAAAATAGAAGCGATAGGACCGTAGAAGAGTACTCTAACGTAAGGAAACAGACGAGCGCGATCTACAGAAATAAGAAGCGGGAGTATCAAAAGAATCTTATTAGGAGAATAGAAACTAACAGTAAGGAAAATAACCCCCGCGAAATGTACAGAGGGATTAACGCCATCAGAAAGGGTTTTAGGAGTAGAGCGCAATTGATGAAGGACGAAAACGGGGACCTCGTAACAAATGACAACGAATTACTGTCGCTGTGGAAAAATTATTTCGATAAATTATTAAACGTGCACGAAAATAGCGAAGAATTAGGGGATGAAATTCACACTGCTGAACCCCACGTGGAGGAACCGAGCTACCAAGAAGTAGAGGCCGCGATTAAAAAACTAAAAAACAACAAAGCCGCGGGAAATGACTCTATACCAGCTGAGTTACTCAAATATGGGGGCGTCGAGCTCACTTTCAAAATCTATAAACTAGTATGTGCCATCTGGAAAAATGAAACAATACCCGAAAATTGGAAGGAATCTATCATTATACCGATTTTTAAAAAGGGGGACAAGACAAACTGCAATAACTATAGGGGTATTTCACTTTTAGCAACGTGCTACAAAGTTCTGTCAAACGTAATACAAGCTAGACTCACTCCATTCGCGGAAGATATAGTAGGAGATTATCAGTGCGGATTTCGGCGCAACAGATCGACGAGCGATCAAATGTTTACTATAAGACAGTTGTTAGAGAAAAAGTGGGAATTTTGCGAAACCATACATCAACTATTTATAGATTTTAAAAAAGCGTACGACTCTATTAAGCGAAGCAAAATGTATCAAATTCTAGTACTTCTCGGTGTACCGAAAAAACTCGTGAGATTAATTCAAATATGTCTGAACGGAAGCACGGGTAAGGTCCGAGTAGGCGGTAATGTATCAGAACCCTTCATGATACGCGATGGTTTAAAACAAGGGGATGGACTCTCTACGGTGCTGTTCAACTTAACGTTAGAGTATGCCGTTAGAAAAATGCAGGTTAGCCAGATGGGTGCAACGCTTAATGGAACAACGCAGATACTAGGCTACGCAGATGATTTAGATATACTGGGGGATTGTAAGGAAACGGTAGCAAGAAACGCGGAAATCCTCATAAAAGCGGTGGAGTATACAGGGTTAGAAGTGAGTGAATCAAAAACAAAGTACATGATTGTGGATAAGCTAGGCATCTGCAGAGGGGAGGAAGATCTCAGAGTTGGGAATTTTACTTTTGAAAAGGTTAGCAAATTCAGGTATCTGGGTACGACCATAAATGATAAAAACGAGATTAATGTCGAAATAAATAAGAGAATCCATTCGGGTAATGCTTGCTTCTACGCCGTGAGTAATTTACTTAAGTCGAGGCTGTTGTCTAAAAACGTTAAAATAAGAATATACAGGACAATAATACTGCCGGTGGTTCTGTACGGGTGCGAAACGTGGGCTCTCACTAAGCAGGCGGACAACCGTTTTAGGGTATTTGAAAATAAAGTCTTGCGAAAAATATACGGGCCGCAGAAAGATGAGGAAACCGGGGAATGGAGGAGACTACACAATGATGAGTTACACAATCTGTACGCGTCACCAAATATTAACAGAATAATAAAATCGCACAGATTGGGATGGGCAGGGCACGTAGCGATAATGGGAGACGACCGTACGGCAGCGCGTGTCATGAAGGGCAGGCCGATGGTAACGCGACCTCTAGGTAGACCTAGACGTAGATGGGAGGACAACGTAAAAGCGGATCTAGTAGAAATAGGACGGGTGGGTGTCGATCGGAGAGGTGCATCTTGGGTGGGGTTGACACATGATAGGGCAGCGTGGAAGGCTTGCGTAGATGAGGCGATGAACTTTCGAGTTCCAAATGCCATGTAAAAAAAAAGGATATAATAGAATGTTACATAGTCTATTATTTTCTAATATAACTCTACTTTGATTTCATCCTCTTTTTACGGGATAGCGGTTCCAACTATCCCGTAAAACTATAACTCCAATAATTCTAACTCTTATTACAGGGCTTTTTCGAAGTGAATTCATTTTATACGATTTATTATATTAGAATGATCTCTTGTGATTATTTTCATATCATTTTGGTCCTATTTATTTTTATTTCACTAAAAACTATTCAGACGAGAACCGTGTAACCTCTTTCATCATATATGTAACGTCACAAAATGTATTATGTTCTGAAAATCTGCATAGTTGAAATCTTAGAAAATAATTTGTTGTTTTAATTTTAAGAATTGACAACTTCAGTGTCCTCTCGCGCGAAATCCGAGGGAGCGCCGATTGGACGATGGATAATACGATTTCCGGTTTATATTGATGGGCCCGGGCGTTGAAGCCCGGAGAGAGAAGACCGAGCTTGGGTCCATCTTGGACGGGATAATGAGTCCTTAACCGACGTATCTCTAAGTTTCAGCTTAGGCTAACGCGTCTAATACAGCTAGTGCTGCTGCAGCTTCGAAATCGCTTCATCGGATTAAGCCAGGCCACGGCTCTCTCTCTCCCTCTCTCTCTCTCTCTCTCTCTCTCTCTCTCTCTCTCTCTCTCTCGCTCTCTCTCTCTCTCTCTCTCGGATATCCCTGCCAGTTTCTGCGAATTGGAAGTTTTATCCCTAGCGCGCTTTAACGAGCACGGCATGCGAATATCTGAATAGGATTATGCAACCAAGAGGGGATGTATGTATTATATGCTACGGCGTTGAATTGAGAATGCGAGACTTCCGAGGAATTTAAGTTTTCGTTGAACGACCGAATAAGCAAGTCAGAAACGTTTATGTAAGGAATTCTAGGAAACATACACATCTTTTTGTCCCAAATACGTTGAAAAAATGTTACTAAAATCACTTTGCAGCATGCAAAAAGTGCCTTGTAATACTGTTTTCTCGACAACTAAAATTCAACAAAAACCAGCTACTGTTCAACAGCATGTACCAGATGAATGGAAACGCAAACAAAACGATCCGAGGGGTCGCGTATTGCTTATTGTGTATTTGTAATGAGAATATATGAACCTGCGAGTGAGTTATATTAGTTAAACTCATTTTCGCTTACATTATTTTGCAAAGTGGTCCAGCATCTAGTAAGTAGCATCACACTTCAAAGCAGGTAATCGGTCACTAGCTTCGATGATCACTTTTATGAAAAACTGATTGGTTATTAGGTGAGTAGAAGAAAAAGTTAGAGCACCAATTCCATGAAAAGCCTATATGGAAAAGCATGTTGAACATATGTTGGAATTATATTCGGGACTTATTGAGAATTTTATGAGTGTAATATGGAGTTTTACTGTTATTTTCACGTAATCCCCACATAAGTACCGCATGGTTCCCACATGAATCTCATGTGATTACAAAGAAGTCGCATGATCTTCCCTGATCTCTTATGTGATCAATTGAAGCTACATATTTTTTGCTTCAAGCTACATGAAAAGTATGCGAAAACCCATATCGTATAAGCATAGCCCTCGGAACTTTTCAATAAGATTCCCGTATATGTGTGTTCACATATAGTTCCCATATTATACGCGTATGTTCTGCTGAAACTAATATTTTTTATTATTTGTTTTGAAAATTTAACTATTAAAATAATAAGAATTTTTAGCACGCCCACGTACACGGTGAGTTTAAAAAAAAAATTTAACACTTTTGGAATTAATAGTAGGAGTGATATCAATAGCTGATCAGTTGATGTTACATTACGCTTTGATCAACTGCAATCTAACGGTACGGACAAAAGAATTTTTCTTTTTCCACCTCGTGAAATGTACAACGATTACTTGCACGAGCGCTGCAATTGACATATAGATCCTACTTGATTACTCTTTTTTTCTCTCCTCGAGAAAGTAGATTCGGCAAGCAATCTAACCCAACTGGACGAACATACTACTGTAGTTCAGTAACTTTTCTTCGTTTTCGTGCAGGAGTTATTGCCTAAGAGGAAACTACGAAAAGTGTTTCTTCAGTGGTTCAGACATTATCCTACTACAAACAGAATGCTTGCTCCAATATATTGAAATTCATAAATTAAAATTTAATTACAATTGAATGTCTTACAATCGAGAAACAAAATAAAAATTCTTAAAAACAAAAACCACTCATACTTTTTGATGTATTGTAGTTGTTTTTACAACTAGCTTATTCGATGCGTGGAAGCCTGGCTTTCAATGGAAAAGCCGACGGCCTTTACCTACGCACGTTCACACGTGGATGCAGCAGCGACGGGTCATTACTTTGGCGATAATTCTTGTCTATCTCCGTGCGTGTACGCAGCAAAGCGAGCGATTTTCGGCTCTGTACCGTAAAGCGCAAAAATACGAGCTAGGAAATTGGTTGCACGATGCTGTCGAAAATCGAGCGACGATGGAAACGAGAGCTGGATGTAAAAAGTACGCGATTAAACGCACGATTTCGAATTTAAAAATTTATGTTGTATTGGCCAAACAGGCCGCTTTGATGCTGAAGCGCGAGTTATTTTGAGTAAATTCCTGAATACTTGTTTTGTAATAGAGCAATTTTTTCATCCACATATTTAAAGCTTCGTTATTTAAATTCTATATTTTATTTGTACATTATAATGCACTTTTTTTTATTTTTTCTACAAAAAATCTGAAAATTTTTTTATTCTATCCTCAGAACTTGAAAATCAATGAATACTGAATGCCACTCAGTCTGTAACTAATCGGCTTTCCTATCGTGCCCATGAAATATACAAGTCGACGAAAGTTCTTCCTCCCTCCTCCTCGGGAATAAGAAGTAATGCGAATAGTCTCACTCGAGATTTGAAATGAATTTTTAAAGTCTTGACAAAGTTTGAGTATTGTCGGCTTCTGATTGTCTCTGTGGAGAGTGTAACCACGTCCCCGCCTACTAAAACTTCGCTGAATTCCCTTAAGCGGATAAAAAAAATGTTTTTATGCATCGCTGCTGAATTAGTTATTGCATTAAAACTACAAAATTAGACGGTGATATGGTAGAGATTTCTCTGTGGAATTCTAGAGGCAGTGGTCTACTGCATGACTGACATGTTTCTCATGCATGAGAAAATTGGATCTCATGTACCTATTTATTTTCATATGGCGATATCTTATATATTAACTGATTCTATTGTTATTGGCACTCTTTTAGTATGATCGTGTTACACTTAGTTACTCAAATCTTATTTACATTTGTTATAAGGAGAAAATATCACCCGTATTGATATAACATATAAGTTACGTTTATAAAATAAATATATAGCAACTCATACTTTTAAAGCGTACATTCAATTCCATATTATTTTGTTGGAAAACATTTTTACTTTTCAGCATTGCTATTGCATTGTAAAGATGTTGTAGCAAAAACTTGTGTACACCTACACAGAATACAAGCTGCGATATAAAAGAAATAAGAAGCGAGATAGCTACTTTTTGGTTCATTTAACATTCTGTAGTGAAAAGAACGTTGAGAAAACGGGACATCAGTAAAACATTCTGCAGAGCTTAATGGTTAAAAACCATAAATTTGCAAATGCTATTCTGTCTCACTAACCCCTTCCCGACTCTCTTTCTGTTATTTTCATTAATTTAAAAAAATATAAATACTAATTGGTATCTTTATTTATGGCATAAAAAATTACTTTTGAAATGATCGGAGGCATATTTAATTGGCCTGTTATTTATCTTCCACAAATTCGCCTCCAGTATAACAAAGACAATTGACGATCGGGCATCAATCAATTATTTTGGTTATTCTATTTATATACACTTTGTACAATGTCCTACATTATCTCTTCCCATAAGCTAAAACTGCAGATGGATATCTATGCTCGTCAACGATCTGGTATTACCTCCTGAACTCTATACAATTCATTATTATTAATACGAACTTTACCAATGAACATTGTAATTTGAACATGGAAAATCACAAACCAAAATGCAACAATTCATTAAACGCCTCTTTTAAAAAGTGCATTTGGATGTCAAGCCTTAAACAATACAGCTCAGGTACTGTAAAATTTCTCTCTTACTGCTATGCATTGCACGTTAGACCACGACGAAGGAAGACGCCCCCTCGACTGCAACTGACCAAAACAGAAAGCTTCCATCGCCGTCGACTACCGGCCGGCCAACTGGGACCTGGCAACTAATGTTACTGCGTCGTGGTGTAACCACTGCTACGCGCAGAACCATTCAATTAACTTGAGTACTCGGTTTTCCGAGTGTAAGCACCAAAACAACAGTAGCGCCTGTAGTAGAAGCGTATAGCGAACGCATACCCCACTTAGTCGGGAACGTATTATTCGTACCAGCAAAAGCCTCGGGTGGTTTGATAACGCTTGCATCTAGCTTCGCATTCTCAATATCGCGTAAAACGTAGACTTATATTGTGGATGCGGTGACCTGCCGATTGTTAATACTTACTCTATGAAAGTTGTATACATAATGAGTGAAGTTTTTAACTTATGTAAGAATAATTTGAAAAATTGAATGTGGAAGTTAAATTCTAAGGTTTGCATGTCAAACAGAATGTGATATACTACATCCAATGTTATATACTACTATATATACATACAATGTTATATACTACAAGCAGTGTAGTATATAAATATTTATCTTAATGATTATTATATTTTTGTTTCAGAAAATTGTTCAATTGTCCTGACTATAAAATTTCCAAGAAACAAGACACATATATTTGTAGGCACATTCTCTCCAAAATAAGGTAAGATATAGACAAATATATCATTTCAAATTTTACTGTATACAAGGTATTGATTTAGATTTTCTTATTTTTATTATATAAAAATGCTTACGATAAATTGAAAGAAATATCAGTTGTGTATTAAAAGCATTTCAATTCCGAATCCGAATGCGTGACATTTCAAAATCTCTTCGGAACAAGACTTGGATCAGAATACTCGTGAAATTTTAATGCAACTATAAAACCGAATGCGTCCTCACAAATCCTTATGTTTACATTTGCCCCGCTCTTCGGCTTTGTTCGGACTTGCAATTCCCTTTCTTACCCTTGCGCTCACCCCAGTTATCGAGGGAGTTACGAGAAGCTATTCCCTCAGCGAGTCCACGCCGTTATCGCCCGACGAGGTTACGACTATCTGATAGAATCGAAGAGTTTCGATCGTTTGTCAGAATCTGTGATCTTGAATTTTTTCTACCCGTAACTCAAATTTTTTAAAAGATGCGTATTTAATACTAGAATGTTGGCATGTTTAACTGCAAAGGCATATATTTGTGTACGCTGTACAAATATGCATTATCAATAACAATCTTGTCCTCATCATTATGACAGTTGTATTCTTATATTTCTGAAACATAGACACTCTTTATTATTCTGCGTTGTGTATTTTACATATCTTCTAAATAAATTTTACTTCTACTTACCTCAAAACAGCGAAAATAACATTAAATACGACTTATTGCACATTGTCAAAGAATTTTGATCCTCAATAAATTCTGTCTACAAGATTACTTTGTCGCACACTACAATGTATATATTTAAATATGTTATGCGCGAAACAGTATTGTATACGGGTTTTACTTTTTTTCAGATCAATACACAAGAATCTTTAAAAAAAAAATCGCTGCCAAGTCCTCGGCACTTAGCTTCCTCCAATTTCACTTTTTTTCATTGTTTTAAATGTAATAATAGTATATTGTGCCAATGCCACACAAGTTGCGCATACTATTTTTGTTTGAGTGCAAGGTCCAATTCAGTTAGACGCACTCATAGGACTTATAGCAAAATTAATTTATAACTTTGTTGTAGAGAATCTACAATGTGTTAGATAAACGTATGTACTTTTGATAATGATTTATTTCCTTCCATTATTAGTACATATACTGGAAGTTCAGCAAAAATAACTGTAATGCCTAGTAATAACTTTTAGTTGATTATTTTTCTCAGTGTAAATATAATAAAACTTATGCTATATTGAAATTGAGTAAATCTTCACATCCATCAGATTAAAATATACAACATAAACCCTCAGCAGTAAGATATGGAAAGTGTAGGAAGAAAGTGTAGCGGGAGGGGTGTCAGTTACGGGGGTAGGGTGTCAGTTGCATGGGTAAGGTGACCAAAAATGATATGTATAATGTGTCGTTCGACATAGAAAACTCATTTTTCTTAACACGTGCATGAAAAAGACCCGTTTCCATGCCTCTAAAGTGAATGGCAAGCTGCTCATTTCGAGCGTGCGGGAGGGAATAGCAATTCCCTCCCGCTACTCATAAGCGCTCAAAAACACTAAAAAATAATCAAATTTTTGAAAATTTTTGAAAAATATTGATATTTTTTTAAAGAGAGTGGTTTACGACTCAAAATGCGCATCTTACCATTCACTATATATGCATGAAAACGGGTCTTTACAGGCACTTCTCACCCTCGTTAGAAATCGCCCTTTCCCCCCCCCCCCCGAATTGTTACTGAAAAACTACGTGGTCAAATGAATTGAAATTTTTGTGGTACACTGTTAACTCATAATTTTTCATCAATTTTTTTTGCAGGGTTTTGATATTTCATTTAGGAGATATACCTTATTTCAGAAATATCACCTTTTTTGCTTTTTCTGTCGAACAGTGCGGTCGATCCCGTGTGTCAAACGGGGAAAAGTAGGTAATTTTATTATCTTTTAAATGCATTATAGCTGAATTGTTTGTAGCAATAGTATGATAAAAATGACGCAAAAAATAGATTTGCAAAATTCTAAAAATGGCCATAAAACAAAAACTCGAAAAGTGCCAAAAAATTATTTACGACGGGTAAAAATTACGAAAGTTAAAAATGCCGAAAAATAATATGCTGAAACATTTACGTTGACCGGTAACTGAGTAAAATTTTTATCATTTTAAACAAATCTTAGTTTTTGGCATTTTTAACTTTCGGCATTTTTACCCTTCGTAACTCTTTTTCGGCAATTTTAACTTTCCGCAACTTTACTTGATGGGATTTGTTTCTTCAGTATTTTTAACTTTTGGTATTTTTATTTATCTGTAAAATAAGCTTTCGGTACATTTCTCCCCACCCGCTTCGTCTATAAGAGGAAGCAAAAAATCTATTAAAAGATGGTAAATAACATTTGATGTTAAGTTTTTTCTGACTCACAGATTTGTCCTGCAGTTATAACAATTAATTGTGGTATCCAATAAAGTTAATCATATTGTACGCCTTGTTAATGATATCGCATATGATGTAGGTAATACATGCCGCTAGCTATGATCAAATATTCCGACTGATGTAATTGCGTTCGTGTAATTTGTCATAACGTATATCCGTGCAGAATGTTGTCAATCTCCGCAGTAATAAGCATTGGTGTGTTCAAGTTTAGAGGGCGTTCATGTTAGAGGTCGGTGAGATGGATTGATGATTTGGATTTCAATCTAATCTAATATCTGACAGCAATTAACCTCTCTGACGCTGAAATTGACAGGAAATGAAAGCTGTCGTATAGTAAGGCTTTGACTGAAGAATGACTCGTAGCGAGTAAATACGGAAATGAATGTGTATATGTATAATATGTATATATTAGGAGTTATTATTTGTTAAATAATGATGCAATGAAGAAGTACAATGAATTTCAAGTATAAAAATTTAATGTATTTGTCAAACGAAAAAATCGCACATATTCTATAAGTAAAAATAAACGCTATACATTTTACAATAGGGCAGGTATGGATGAATCAATTAAGATGCAAAATTACACTAAAAATTACCAAGGCCATCAATGTAAATTCTAAATACATCAAAATGTAAAAATTGCAATCGATGAGCCCGAAACCTTGCTCTCATACATTCGCATCATCGTAAAAATGCCCCCTTATTACTTACTTAGCAGCTTATGACGCTCGCTACTCGGTAGGCTCCGAAAACCTGACCAGCTGTGCACCTTCGTTACAGCCACTATAGGCTCTTCTCCCATGTCCTCGAGAATTTACGAGCGTGCGGGAATCCGGAATCCATCGAACGCGCGTTGACGGATCCTCTTGCTCCATCCCCCACCTTGATGGGAGAAGCTCGTTGTTTTACGAGGTCGCACGCGAAGCCCAGAGGATAAACGTCTACTTTTATCCTGCGAACAGCAGGGCTGCCTGGCTAACCAGGACGATGAAATTGGAAAACAGTTTAGGCAGGCATTGCCTTTAATAGTTTGCTCATCTAACTGATCAATATTGCGTCTCGTACCTTACTTCTTTTATCGATGGATTTTTTTATTAATTTTGGTCTTTTCGTCCATTTATATAATATCTATAGCTAAATCGATTTTGCTTTGTTGTAAGTTTGCACAAACTTTAATCAGTCTTACGTGTATAAAACGAAAATTCTGATAATCCAGACTCTTGAAAATGATCTGTCCTGGCTTGCATGCCTGAAAGTTTCATAAAGCTCATCATCTTCTTCGCGACTCTCTTGTGCCTTCTTGATAGCCCGCCGCCTTTCCTCCCTCTATATCCATGCAGGGCATAACGATGGTAACTTGTTAGCGGGAACGCCGACGCGAGTGTATAAGACCGCATTAACCGAGGAGATAATGGATTAAAGTGCAGGGAACTGTCGCTCGTTAAAGTTGCATCGCGGTGGCGTTGGTGGTAACCCCCTTGCGCTGGTGTGACATATCGATAAGACTCACATACGCGGCCTAAACCTGTTGTAAGCTCTAATCAGACAAATTTTTTTCTCTACGTTGGTACCAGATTGAATTGAAACTTCTGCGAAATAATAATAAATGTCCTTCTTTTGTGCATGGTGCTAAGACGTTACGTGCACTACTTAATTTCAAAAATATGTACAAGAATTATTATTGTCCTCGTATCTTTTGAAATACTTATGTGACATCTTATCTTATCCATCACCTGCGTACCTCTCCACATTTCCCGGTAATAAGTGACAATTTTGATTAAAACATGAGATCGAATACAGTATTGCGAACGATTCGAATTATTCAATTGTAAATTATTTCAAACTCTTTTTAATGATTAACATTAAAATTCTCGGTACACATAGGCTACATCATGAAACGAGCTCACTGAGAAATATGAGAAATGCATATGAGAAGCAGCTGCTGAGATGATTTTCAACTCTCTTACTCTCCTTTGCGCGATAATGCATTAGTAATTTCAAAGCAGGATTGGGAGTACGTCCCCAGCGAGGAGCTGTAACCAAGGTGTATGACTGCTAAGATAATTAGCGCCTCATTCCATCCTTATCTATCTCCCGAGCGAATCTTCAAAGCCAGCGGCGCTTGCGGCTGCAGCGACGGAGAAGCCCAACTCGAGGCCCAACTTCAGCTGCGCGACTCTAATTAATAGCGATTCTCGAGGAAAGCCAGAGGCTATACGCGCCTACATGAGTTTACTCGCTACCTGTGATTGCCTGCCTGCTCAGAGAGAGATAGGATTGGCGAAGGGATGTACGTGTGAATGACGTATCTCCTTACGCGTACGTCAGCAACTGCATTGGCCCATTTGCACGAGATTGTCGTAGCATGAGTGCGAGATAGAGGGCTGAGAGAGGAGAGCCACTATACTTTAATGATTCTACCGCTCCTCAAAATTTGCCGATGGCTAGCATATTCAATTCCTCGCAAAGTAGACTAGCAGATTCCAACAGTTTCCGCAAAGATTGGCACATTTAAATTTCTCTAGAATTTTTTCGAAACGCTTCGAGTATAGAGCTAATGAAGGGATGTATTCCTTTGGGCACATTGCGAAATAGAGCTCCTTCTGTAAATAAAATAGCTCACACTTTTCATAGAAATACGCATAAATTTACATCGGCAAGGCTAAAGGGTACCCTGCAACATCCTGCGAGTCAAACGCTTCGATATCGCACCTGCAGCATTTCAAACGCATTCACCGTATACAGCGTATATAGCCCCAGCGCGCGTAGGCATATATAACGAGAAACACAGCAGCTCTCTCTCTCTCTCTCTCTCTCTCTCTCTCTCTCTCAATCTTTATTTCTTTTCTTTTCTCGCCGAGAATTTGCAATTCTCTCGCGTACATGAGATCAGCGCCTCGCCCGCGTACACGCGCGCATAACGCGAAACTCCGTGCGGGGCTCGCGTCTCATGCAAAAATTCTAAGATGCGTATATAAGCTAGAGTCCCGGGGGGAAAACTTGCCTACACTTTGTCGTGTGTCGAAAAAGAAGAGGAAGAAGAAGAAAAAGAAGAAAGGCATGAGTTTTGCTGCGCGAATTATGAGACAATGGACTTTTTCCAAGCGAGCGCTCTTTTTCGTTCTTTCATTCTTGTGAATTACTTTCTCGTCTTGAGTGCTGCTTTGGTCGGCATTTGCGTGTATCTTCTAAAATATCAAGATATATTGTATAATTATGCCTTTGATGAGAAACGTCACAGGAACCTACCAATCTCTATCGACGCTACAACGGGAGTAACTACATCATATAATTTTGACAAAATCACTTAAAAAGTAGAAGCTTTTCGCCATACATAAACTGTTCACATAAAATAATTGTTTACATCATGAATACACAATAACAGAGCGATTTTTACTTCCTATACACTTTTGTTTTTGCTTAAGGGGCTGTCGGAGGAGCAGCCGAACGATGCCACCGCAACGTCTAAGTTGGCGCTGCGGTCAGGTGGCAAAATACCGATTGAACAATAAATACAATAGAACCGCGTACTTAAGAAAAAAATCGCTCTTTAACGCCCTTCCTTTTGTCCTAAAGTAATAGTAACTCGTGCAAAACATGGTATTAAATGCATATTTTCGACGTAGTATTAGAATTACGATATGAACTACCAAGGCACGGTGACTGTATATAAATTCAAGATGGCCGCTTGTTTGGCTGTTCAGTTGCTGTAACGTAATTCCAATACTACGTCGAAAAGATGTACTTAATACACAATTTGTTTGACTGTAAGTACATTTCTGGTTTTCTAATCAATCACTACTGTGTACAATTATCTAATTCGTCATCATTTAGATACAAATCAAAAAACATCTCACACAATGGTGCATAAATTCGTATACGCTCTGGATTGATACATTAATGATCTCATTGAAAGATCTGTAATTCGAAATTATTCGAGCGATCGCCTACGCAGCAACGAACTTGTGCTTCGAAATAAAATTTTCTATGGATTATCGGAAAAATAACGAGCCCGCATCCGCGCCTGCCTGGGGAAATGAATGCGAGTTGTCGACGCTCATTGACGATCGTTCGCCTAGCGTGACGCTTTAGCCAGGACTCGCCCAAATGTTCACGTAATTGAACATTCGCATTTAAATGTTAGCTCACCGGAAGGGCGACTTCAGTAGTCGCGTTGCTCTCTGCGGCGTAGCTTGAATTTATAAAAAAAAAATCTATGATTCGTCGCGAGATAAACAGTTAAAGAACTGACGCGTCCTTATACAGATAATAAGTAATTAATCAAGCGATGGTGGTTTATAATAATTAAACGTATTTATATCGGTGAGAACCATCAATTTTGTCGTTGAGATAATATCGATTTTCGATGTATATTCTTAGGAGCTAGTGAAGTGTATTTTAAAAATACTATATGTGCCATAATAAACACGATTCATGGTTAAAGGAAGGCTGCAATAGATGACAGATACACGAAGAAGACGCATGACAACCCAAACTTAAATTGTACGTACAGTTTTAAAAATTAATCAGTCAATGGCAATATCAAATGAGTCAAATTCAGAACAAAAAAATGTCGATCGATGTATGTCGGTCACATATCAAGGAATTAGAGTGAAGAGAAAGGAAGACTCTATTATTATTGAGCCCTCAAAAATTATTATCCAGGAAGATAGCCGGTATGTTTTTGTACAATTATAATGAAAATTTAATTTTAACATCATCAATTTTACGAGTTTAGAAAAATTATTAAATCGACAACAATCTGATTCTATGAATATTGTTTCCTTCTTAAGGGAGCTTTATAATAGTGATTTTTGCAGTTCGTCTAAAAACATGTTGACAGTGGGGTTTGAGGTATATGAAGTCGAAAAATAGGGGTTTTGGAAAATGTCTGTATGCATTTATGTGTGTGTGCGTATGTATACCCTTGTATCTCAGCTTCAACTGAATGGATTTTAAGCCACCAAGTCTTATTTTCTATGTTGTGACTGTAACATGATGTAAATTAAGTCCATTTTTACATTTCTTAAGTCGTTTTTTTCATAGCGATTTTTGAGTTTTGAGAGTTCAGTTAATTCTGATAAAGTTATCGAAAAAATTAATTAAAGTAAATTGCTTGATACGTACCCTAAAAAATAAATTACCTATTTTTTTACCGCGGAAAATTTATATTATCATTCGACGCTCTGTTATTATATACCATTCATTTTTTTTCATTCATTTCATAGGCAGATTAGTTAAAAAACACCAAAAATCGTCAAAAAGCCTTATAACGAAGACGAAATGCAATCGTTCTGGAGCCCATAATTAGCTATTACCAGGCAGTCTCCTAGCCAAATCTAGTTAAGCCCATCCACCAAAATGAAGAAAAGATCAAGAAAAAATAGAGAGAGAGAGAGAGAGAGAGAGAGAGAGAGAAGGTGCGAAAGGACAAGTATCGCGCGTAGCTTCATTGTAAAGACAGTGCAGTGGCTTTATTTTTCACATTTTATGTAAACGTAAGCTTACCTAGAGAGTTTTAGCTGTATAAACTATAAATGCAGGAGCGAACGACCGACGTATCACGAGTATACTAGCGGTGCTCTGCTGCATGTTGCATGCACAAGAATTGGGATATATATGCGCGAGATGTCGCACGTGGAACAATTTTAACTGTGGGATATTCTTTTTATTGAGAAATGGGCTGTAACCAGCTCATCAAGATGAATGTTACGCCGTGTTCCCTTCCTCATTTCAAGTACAGTTTCAAACTTTTTCTCTACTACCGATTCAAGTTTCATATTGTTCAAAACCTGCTCGAGAGATTCACAGTAAACCAACAATATAACATTCCCAGGTGAACTGACCGAAAAATGCATTTGTACTGCGCAGTCAATCTCCTACCCAGCTACTTAATTTTAATGAGATCAGCGCCACGTAATACCTTCCATCTTCTCCCCCTTTCCACTACTATCTCAAGCCAACGAGCTCGCGTTACCTTCAGCCCGGGAGCGATAAATTTCTGAAAAGCAACTTTCGCGCGCTCGTTGCTCGTCGCGGACATAGATCCTGCAGGCGAGCGCGCTTTCGGCCTCTGATGTCCGAGAATCCGGAGTAGGTATAGCGTCTACCTTGAACGGGCAGGAGGTGCGCGCGACCGAACCCACTCGAGCTCTTCGATCCACCGGCGGGCGTCCAGTGTATCATGAGAGTGCGAGGGTGCCGTGGGATTCACGAGAAATAAATTGACGCTACGCCACGGGTGTGCAGAATTTCTTGGGGGCTGGGCCGGGTCTCCCCGTAGCCTAACTGATACCGTCTTGTGCATCAAAAGTTTTCGTGTTTTCTATTTCAGATTGACTATGAGTGTTCCAAGGAGGTTCAGGAGGGCAAGGGTTAAGCAAGCTTTTACCTGTATAATATAAAGCTCAAGTAAGACTAATGACCCCAAAAGTTTAACTGCTTGTATAATACGTAGACGTGTTTTGTCAATGTATCAAAGAAAAATCGATAAGAGTTTGCTGAAAGTAGTCTGGCGCTTTAAAGCTTTACTTAAAGCCGAATTCCAAAGTTAGAGGAAGCACAGAAAATTTAACGTTTCGTATTTGCATAATTGTGCGTACAAATTCCAAGCTCAAGAAAGGATTTATCAAAGCCCTCCTCAGGTGAGCTTGGCACTAGATCTAGACTGGAATCATCATTCGTATGTTATGAATTATTAATGCGAAAAGGCAGTGATATTAAATTTTACGCTTTTAACAATTGCAACTATGAGTTTGTGAAAAATGATAAATAAGAAATATAAAAAAAAAATGCGAAATAGAATGTGACGAAGAACAGACAGACATTTATAAAGCGATGAAATTGATGAAGAATTCGATAGTGCTTCTCGGAATTCCGAAAAACTTTTTCCTTCCGCTCCAGTAAGAGATTATTCGATCCCAAGCTTGGAAGTGGATAGAGAAAAACCGCAAGAACACAGCACCACGAGCAGCGGTGGTGCTTGACGACGACGTTTGTCTCTATTAGACGCGAGAGCAAGGGACGGCTAGACAACTCGTTCTTTTTGACAACAGCTGTGCAGCGCTGACCCCGGTCAACTGAATTCTTTATGGGTCGCTATAGCCCGTGCACTGGGATGAGCCAAGCACGAAGGCTAAAGCGAATCAGCCGTGTTATATTTGACTCTATTTTCTGAGCTCATTAATTTGTTGACTGTGGTGTCGGAGCTAAAACATCAGACTTGTACGAAAAACAAACAACGTTTTTTATAGGAAATGTGAAATTAGCTATTTTCAATTGCTTTTCTTACAACGAATGCTAAGATCATTTATAAAATATATACATTTGATCAAGCATGACAAATTTATATATATATATATATATATATATATATATATATATATAAGATACATAAAATGGCTAGACTACACTATTCAGAGTGTATCTCTTCCTACTTCTTTTCTTTGCTCTCTATTCGCACTTAAGACAAGTCGTTTTTCACTGCTTGATGCCGGAGCCGAACGGATAGCCCTTGGGATTTCCTCTGTGAAGGAAAACAGGTGTATGGGGGCTTTCCGCCTGCGTTGCAAGAGCGAGAATGGTTTCGGTCTCACGGCCCGAGGGTAGGATTCGCCTGCGCTTTGAATTTATCGACGGAGAGTTCGTTAATTCGTGCAAAGATATCGAAGGTGCTTGCCTTCCAAGAGAGAAAACGTTTCTGAGATAAATGTTTACGTCGTAAATGGGAGGAAGTAGATGTTAGAAAATCAAGTATCTAAACTCAATCAAAATAAAATTAATAGATTTTCATGAAATCATATGAAATGTAGCAAATAATTACGCATCTGGGGAAACAAAATTCATTCAATACGTACAATTACAGAACAAAGGAATATATTCTTTCAAACTGAGAAATGACAGCTAAATAGTAAGACAATAAAAAGCTATTGATCAATACATATACTATTTATTAGTATCATTAGAAACAACGGAAAAATTATTGGTTGTTTTTCTGAATAACCTTGAAAATTTCTAATGAAAATGCGGTAAAAATGATATTCCTCTGTAAATGTAACAAAGTGTTAAGGGGGCACAACACCTTTGAAATCATGAAAAAATCGATTTTTTTTATTCCGTATTTTGATAGGAAATTTCCCGTAGAATATGTTCCTATTGTCGTTATTGCGCTAAAAAATTTTTTTTTTTAAAGTTGTACAGCAAACGCTAAAAGTACTTTTTATCTGTTTTTTCATAAATTTACGAAATTCAGTTAATTCATTTTTAAATAAATAACAATTATTATTTTAAGTTCCAGTGAGTAAAAAATTGACAAAATTTATGTTATATATATGTTAAAAAATTAATTTTTATGTTTAAATTGAAATTGCCAACATGGCGACCACGAGTGCGGGCCACATTTTAAGGCCAGGAAATAAATCGTTCGCGTGTCATACTAAAAAGACAAGTGGAATTGTTGTGTGTATTTTTTGTGATAATATATACCACGCGAGTTGTTTTGATAGAATTGATAAAGTAAAAACCCTAAGTGATGTGTTTATTATTTGCCCAAACCACGAGGATGTCAAAATAACCTCAAATGTAGCTCAAGATCTGCTAAGCAAAGAAGTGAAAACCGTATTAGCTCAACTTAAGAAAACTACAATAAGTGAAATTAAGAATCAAATACTAAATGAACTCAATGATAGTAAAGATGGGAATGAATCTGAAAGTGAGGATGAAAAACTAAGAATGGAAAATGTATTACTAAAAGAACTAATCAGCGAATTGAAAGAGAAGAACCAACTCTTAAGAGAAAAGATTAATACGGATAAATCTATCATTCCAACGCTAAGAACAAAAAGTTTTACTGAAATAACAGCAGCGAATGAAAAAAGAGTTCAAAAACGTGTACCAAAAATTATTGTCAAAAAAATGAATAAAGAGGACAAATTAGAAAAAATTACGGATAGAGTAAATCATTATTTAATTAAAGACAAAACAATTCAAACAAAAAGAGTAATAAAAAAAATGAAGAGGAATTAATAATTAGCTGCAAAGACGAAGAAAGTGCTGACAAAGCGATAAAAGCACTAAACAAGCTAAATAGCATATGCAACGTACAGAAAGAAGAAATGCGGAATCCGAAAGTAAGAGTTGTTGGCATAAATAATTTTGAAAATCTAGGAAACGACGCCTTAGAATCTGATATCAATACTAGAAATTTCAACGAAATGAAGAAAAAGAGTTCAGTCCTATACACATACAAAAATCCTAGAACTAACCTCCAAACGCTCATCCTGGAGGTAACCGATGAAATCTACAAGAACATCAGAGAAAACAATAACAGAGTTTTCATAGGGCATCAAAGATGCAGAGTCTTTGATCACATTAGTGTAAAACCTTGTTTTAAGTGTGGCAGATACGGTCATAAAGGAACAAAGTACCGGAATGAAATAACATGCCTAAAATTTGTTCTGGAAACCACCAATCAAATGAGTGTCAAATAAATAACTATAAATGCCCAAACTGTCTACATAGTAATAACAACTATAATAAAAAATACAATACAGAACACTTGGCATTTGACAGTCACGAATGCGAAGTGTTAAAATCTAAAATAAGGAAAATGATTGAAACAACTGACTACAGTGTATTCCCTATCATTCCAAGATACCTCGGTAAAATAGAACAACAACATTATCAGACAACGACAACACTATCAGCTGGATTATCTACTACAAGTCTGCATAGCATAAACTCAGGAATAGTGAGCAAAAGGAACAACAAAGCGCATAATGGAAGACATTGACTTTATTGAAATAAGTATTAGTGAATTAGAATAGAATAACATACGGACCCTCAATAAAAGTCTTAATGATGATAACACTAAAAACTTAATATTATGTATAAATGTAAGAAGTCTAAATGCAAATTTTGAGAAATTTGAGACTTTTATTGAGCGACTAGCTAGGAAGCCAGTGATTGTAGTGTGCACGGAGACATGGAAGCTAAAACATCCAGAGTACTTTTCACCTAGGTGGTTATAAGAGTTATTACAATAATAGTGTAATCAATAAATCTGACGGGGTAATGCTTTATATAAAGAATAACATATTTGAAAGTACTAGTATAGATGAGATAGATAGACTAAAAATAATAAGCACAAATATAAAATTAATAACTGGTGAAGCCTTTAAAGTCTCCGCGATCTACAGATCACATGACTTACCAAAAACAGAATTTATACATAGCATTAAAAAATTCATGTTATCACAGTGAAAGATAAAAAACCATTGTATAGTGGGTGATTTCAATGTAGATATACTGGACGGTAATTTTAGTATAAAAGACATATGCGAAAAAACATTTAGCCAGGAATATATAAATAATTTTTTGGAATTCAAATATAGTCCTTGTTTCACAACGATAACTAGACCCTCCACCAACAATGATGGGGGTACATGCACAGATAACTTCTTTGTTAAGTCAAATAATATTTTAATAGATTCATACAAGTTAACAAATCCTTTCAATGGTTACTACCCTCTGATGATAAATATTAAATAAGAAACTGCACAGATAAATGACCATACAGTTTCGAAACGTATTTGTAACAAAAAACTAAGGAGAGAGGCTAGTATAATTGATTGGAACTCTATCTTGAGCATAGATAACCCAGATTGTGCTATAGAATCTTTAATAGAAATAATACAACACTGTGTTGATAAAGCTACTATTACAAACAAAGCAAACAAAAACAAAAAGAAAGATTCTGTACCACGCAAAAACTGGATAACAAGTGCGATATTAATCTCTCGCAAAATAAAAGAAAACTTGTATAATTTAATGAAGAGCAAACCAACGTGTCAAATTTTGAAACAGGACTATATTAATTATTCAAAAATACTAAATAAAGTCATCAAAGATGCTAAGATAAAATACGATCGCGAAACCATAGAGCGAAACAGTGATAATCCAAAGAAACTGTGGAAAACAATTAAGGCTAAGTTAGGTAAATCAACTGTACAAAAAAAGAAACAAATTGAATATATATATGACAATAACGTAAAGCTTGAAAATAAGGCGTTAATAGCAAACACTTTGAATGAGTATTTCTGTACAATAGGAGTAACATTAAGTAATCATATTGTAGCACCGGACGAAAATGAGGTAAAACTTCCAATCAGTAATAACCAATCAATGTTCATCAGACCTACGAATGCGAAAGAGATACATGAAGTAATATGCTCCATGAAAAAAAAGCAGGTGGAGTGGATGATATAAGTGTAGCTACCCTTCAAACTATAGCAGATTACATTCTTTCACCATTGGAATACATCTATAACTTATGCATTGAGAAATCAGTATAGCCTTCAGCCCTCAAGAGGGCTGAAGTTATACCTATTTATAAAGTTGGGGTTAAGACTCTGATGTCTAACTACTGGTCGATATCCCTCATTTCAAACATTGCGAAAATCCTTGAAAGAATAATTTTTATTAGGCTCTACAATCTTATGGAAATACATAATATAATATCAGACAAACAATTTGGTTTTGTTAGTAATAAAGGCACCACAGATTGTCTAAATTATATAACAAACTTAATTTACAACAATTTGGATAAAAGAAAACCTCTGATAACTGCCTTTTTAGACCTATCCAAGGCTTTTGATACGGTAAACCATAAAATTCTGCTTAAAAAATTAGAACGATATGGTGTAAGAGGGACTGCTTTACATTTGTTTATCAGCTATCTCGATAGTAGGAAACAAAGAGTAAAAATTCCTAATTGTATGAGTGAAGATAAAACCGTAACAACTGGAGTTCCTCAAGGAACTATACTAGGACCGTTACTATTTATAATATACGTGAATGATCTACTGAGAGATATGTCAAATGATTCTATCCTGTCCTACGCTGATGACACCATCGTCATCTCGAGTGACGATACGTGGGCTAAGGCAGAGGAAAGGATGAATGAATATTTAAAAACCGTAGCGAAATGGCTAGCAGTAAATAAATTGTCTTTAAATGTAGAGAAAACGGTTGTCATGACATTTGGAAATTACTGTGATAGTGTGCCATTAACAGTTGATATACGGCTAGATAGCAAATCATTAAAAAGAGTTGAATTCCATAAATATTTAGGATCAATCTTCGATTTTAATATGAAATGGGATAAACATGTTGATTATATTATAAAAAAAAAAGAAATATTTGATCTTTATTTTTGCTAAAATTAAGAACATCATGGACACTAAAACACTACTTACTGTTTACTACGATTTCTTTCATAGCATAATTAATTATGGAATAATTGCATGGGGCGGAGCTTATGGTACTTGCATTAAACTAATTTAAGGAGTACAAAATAAAATCATGAAAATTATTTGTATAAGCAAATTTATAAAAGAAAAATACCCGCTAAACGTAAAACAATTATTCCTTTATCAATCAATCTTGTACCATCATAAACATCTAAGACAAAAATATATTAACTCGACGAGCAAAACAAGAAACAAAGATATTCAAATACCTAAAATATCTAAGACAATAGCTACAAAGAATAGTTACTATGTAGCAATTAAAATTTTTAACAACTTAACAAGTGATCTGAAAGAATTATGTGGTAGTAAGCTAACAGTTAAAACAAAACTCAAAGAATATATCAAAGAAAATGAATGCAATATATTATGGTAAAACTCTTAAATTTGAAGTACTAGTATTTTACAATTAACCAACGCAATGTAAGAGATCTCAAATAGACATTTTATGTAAATAAGTACTTTTGAAAGTTATAGTATAAACTATATAGAAATGTATTATTAATAAGTATTTTGTTAAACATTAAAAAGTTTTATCATCGTTATTTGGGTATTCAAATTCAAAACTTTATTCAATTGCGTGTATTTTTGCAATGAATATTAGTAGCTAGAAAAGATAAATAAACACAATCATGAGTAACAATTTTTACAACAACAGTATGAAAGGGCTGGAAAGGTGGGGAGAACAACGAGTATGCAAAGTACATACTTGCTTTGTTTTTCTACTTTTCTTTCTTGTTTAGTTTTAGGTTAGTTTTTAAGCTTTTCTTTATACCATTTCCTATGTACAGGTAATTTTATTTACCTCTATAGGATGCCTTCTAAAGACATTATAAGTGGTTTGATAAATAAATAAATAAATCGATATATAGGCGATATTATTCATTGATAAAAAAGAACAAAAAATCTACTGTTGGAATTTTTTTGAGACTGTCTTGTAACTGTCATCATTCCTTTCGTTCTGATTCCGCATGTCTACATCTACGCTGCACGGGTATAGTGTTGTATATACTGAACAGCTGATACATGTACACAAATACAGCTATTATCAGCTATCACTATATGTCAGTTTTTTTTGCCCGTCGTTAATTAATTAACAATTGTCAGTCAGTGTAAATGTGGATTATTTTCTGCGCATTCGTGAGTGAATCCGCGAGTGTGATAGGTGCGTTTATATAGGTTAAGTTTTTTCAAATAATGAAAGTGTCAGTGAAAGTGTTATGTGATAAGACTAAATTAAATAAATTAAATAATGGGTCCAAGAAGCAATGCATGTGAAGTGAACAGAGGAAGCATTATCGCTCTGCGTGCACTTGGCCGTGGGCACGCTGGATTGTCTACCTTTTGTGGCATCATGGATCTGCAAAAGCCAGTAGCACAATCTGCTTACGATACAATTAGAAATCAATTAAGTGAAGTGTGTCAAAAAATAGCTGAGGACTCTATGAAGGCTGCAGTCCAAGAGGAGATGGAAGCTACAGGAAACAATCAATTAGATGTTTCTGGCGATTGCTCCTGGAGGAAGAAGGGCTTTCCATCTTTACAAGGCCTCGCCAGCATCATTGGAAATAAAATGCGACGTTGTACGTCGCAGCCGAGCAAATCGCGCTTTGCTGTTTGCGCGGCAACCTCACTCGATGCGAGGAAGAAAAGACGATCGGTTCCAGCGAGGCCCGCGTTTTCTCGGACGCGAACTACGTCCCGGGAATTCGTGGAATTCGCTGGCCGACGTACGCAAGGGGGGAGCTCGCCGGTTCGAGCTGGCGCGAAACGAGCAGCCAATTAGCACGTCTCGCGCCTCGCGCAGCCAATCGGGCTACGTTATCAGCCGGGCCCGACGGACGACGGCGAGACGCCGAGCGCGCGCGGCGGAGCGGCTCGGCAGTTCCTTTCCGAGCCTTGTCGATACCACTTCGAAGTGACGAGAGCACGCGAGAGGGAATCACGAAGAGAGTGAGAGTGAGAGATAGAGAGCAGCAGCGCCACGACCTGGACCATCGCCCCGAGGAAGAGATCCCTCCCCGGAGACGACTATCCAGCCGTTCAGCCAGAGGAAGGAAGCCGGAACGGGAGCCAGGCCTTCATTCCCCTGTCTGCAGAGAGAGAGAGAGAGAGAGAGAGAGAGAGAGAGAGAGGAAGAGCGAGAGAGAAAGAGTACGGGAAGCCAGCACCTCCTGGGCTAGCGAGGCTTCCACTGGGGGACGAGAGACTGGTGTTCGTCTCTCCTACACCAGGTAAGAATTCTTGGGTTGCTCGGGATACTCTCGGTGCGAGCCATTAGGCCGCCGAGAGAAGCGAGAGAGAGAGAGAGAGACAGTCGCGAGTGTGTCCGAGAAAGAGTGAGTGAGACGAGAGAGCGGTGTACGGTGCGGGCGTACACCTCGACGTCGTCTACGCGGGGCATCGGGCCAGTGTACACGAGAGCGGGAAAAGAAGAGAACAGCGTAGCGTAGAAGGATCGCGGGAGAGTGTGTGTGTGCGAGAGCGAGAGAGAGAGAAGCATCGGGGCGTTCGAGAAGTCCTCGCTGCTCGGTAGCAGCAGGTCGGGCTTGCTGCCAACGCGCGGCAAAGTCGGTGCGCGCGAGCATCGAGAAGAGCGGGAGAGAGTAGAGAAGGAAGGGGACAACCGATAGCTACGCCGGCGTCGGTTTAGGCCTCGCCAGGCCGGGACCGCCGGCGCGAGCTGTTGGTGAGCGCGCCGATACGTGTGTGCGTGCTCGAGAGTAGAGAGGGGGGGCCGCGTTGGTTCGGCCGACAACGCTGCCGTGAGCGCGCGCTGTGCTCGCGAGTATCCGTGCGGGAGAGAGAGAGAGAGAGAGAGAGCGAGAGAGAGAACGAGCGCGCCGGCCGTATCGCTACTCGAGCGGGTCGCGCCGAGCCGAAATTCGGAAGCGGGAGAGAGAGAGCGCAGACGGGTCAGACTGCGCAACGTCAGAGGCGAGAGACTCGAGGCGTGCGCGCGTATATGAGAGTAGAGGTGTGACGGCGAGCCCTGCGTGGCTATTGTGTGTGGGCGGCTACGGCCACCACGCTGTAAGGAAGGGCTGGGATAAATATACGTGCAATACAAGTTAATGAATTGTGTGATTACTTCCTCCTTCTTTCCTCCACGTTCTCCCAAACGCCGGCGATTACAGTAAATCCCGAGATTAACGAAAAATCTTGGCGCGTACGAGGCGTCAAGTGTTGCGCACCTGTGTTGGGAGGCACAGCGTCGCAAAAACAGCAAAGGTTTTGGATGTCGCCATCAAGAACAGCTTCTGCAAAGCATGTGATAACTGGTCAGGCAAAGAAGACACGATTCCATATCAAGAATGGTACGAAGAACATGAACCAAATTGTAATGCTAATCATCAAGGCAGTGCAGGAAAAATGGAAGTGGATGGAATCGTCCAGATGTTTCAACGTTCAGAAGAAGAGTACGGTGTAATGTACAAAAATTATATTGGTGATCGTGACTCGAAAGTGTACAAAGCAGTGGCAGAATCGCAACCCTATGGCAGCAGGTTGACCGTTGCAAAAAAAGAGTGTATCGGTCATGTGCAGAAGAGGATGGGTACACGTCTCAGGAATTTGAAGAAATCACTAGGACGACAGACACTCTCCGATGGAAAAGGAATTGGAGGAAGAGGACGACTGACTGCCCAAGTGATCGACAGACTGTCTTCATACTACGGCACAGCAATCTGGGATCACCCTGATTCCGTGGAAGACATGTCCAATGCAATCTGGGCAACCTTCTATCACCAGCTATCAACAGACGCAAAGCCTCAGCACCACTTGTGTCCGAAAGGAGCCAGCAGCTGGTGTAAATGGCAGAAAGCCAAAGTGCACAAGACTTTGAAGAATTTTAAGCACAAAAGCAGCATTCCATCTGCTATTATGGAGAAGATTAAACCTATTTATGAAGATTTAACGGAATCAAACCTTCTGGAAAGATGTGTTGGAAGTTTCACACAGAAATCTAATGAAAGTTTCAACAATTCTGTGTGGAAGCTGGTTCCAAAAACATCATTTAGTGGCTTGTCAGTGCTCAATATTGGAGTGTACACAGCTGTTACGTGCTTCAATGATGGTCGTACGGGCTTTCTATAGATTATGGGGCAGTTTGAAGTCATGCCAAGAAAAGCTGCTTGTGAATGGGTAGAAAGCAGCAATGACAGCAGATTATTCCACGCGGAGAGGAAAAAACTGGCAAGCACCAAGGAGGCACGCGTTACCAGGAGAAAAGCTCGAGAGGAACTACAGGATGATGCATATGGAGATTGCATGGATGATGCATATGGAGATTGCATGGATGATGCATATGAAAATTAAATTTTGTAAGTACTTACATCTAATATTATTAATATTTTCATTTAATACTTTAAAGTATTTCTTTTTAAAAGTTATTTTTATCACTTTTCAGCAAATCTTGGACTAAGAGGGTTACCACAGCTGCCTCATAAACATGACAGTTGAGGTTATGATGGACAGGAGACACAAAATGCCTTGTGACTACGGTGAAAAAAAGATAAGAGCTTTGAAGACATTTTATTAATAAAAACATGCTTTTAAATGAAATGTACTAATTTAAACTTTTTGTGTTCTAGATACATCTACACCCCAACAGGAGTTTTTATGTGTCCAGATGCGACAGTCTGGTACACAATGTTATATTTTGATGGATATCAATGATTGGAGCAATAAAAAAATGATAGAGATAAGTATTACGGTGATTATGTATAAGTATTGTAAGTCAAAACTTTAATGCTGATTTTCTCCTAATTGTGTTTTTCTCAATTTCAGGTGCTGCACCGTAAGATTCCAAAGGAACGGATGGACCAAATAAGCTCAAATTTGGTGATATTGTTTAATCAATTCCATAGAAAAAGTTTAATAAGCATATTGCTGATTTTTTAATCAATTTTTGATTAATTTTAACATAATTATCATGTAATTTTTTTCTATGGAATTTAAACCAAATCCCCTCATTCATACCATAACCAATGTACTTTATCCTGGAGTTTGAGCTCATTTGGGCCATTCGTTCCTTTGGAATCTTACGGTCAGTGAATTATGGACACCCTACTATACGTAGGTATTATAGAGGTATATAGAAGGTCTAAAACAGTCAAAATAAAGGTAATTATGTGTAAGAATAGCAAAAAATATTTGGTTTATTTATATAAGAAATTATAAAATTTTAATGGAAAAATTTGATTGTAATTTCAAAGGTGTTGTGCCCCCTTAAGAAAGATAACAGAATATAAAAGAACCGTTGCCAATTCTTTGGCACGCAGCTTCCTCCGACAACATTTATAGTTCAAATAGATAAAATATTGTTCAAATATACATTATATTAATGATTTTTAAAATAGTTTCAATCTTAATTATTTTACATAAGGAGCACTCGTCACAATATAAAATCATATAATTTTCATGAAAAAATTTAAACCTTAATATTTTAAATTCCATAGGGTCCTCATAACCTCATAAAATCATGAATTGTCTTAAAACCTGAACTTCAGTTAGCGAGTTATAATGGTTCAACAGAAATAGTAATTTTCAGTTATACAGGGTATACAGAGTGAGAGACAAAGAATTTGAATCCTGATATCTGTTAAACGAAACGGTTTTATAAGCTGCAAAAAGAACCTAGCTGAGGTGATCAAAAGATCGATATTTTCCCAAAATTTCAACTTAATAAAAGCCTTTTTACTCCCGTAATCGTATGACATAGAAAACCCATTTTTTTAGTTTTCGATTTTTAGCTTTGAAAAATAGTAATCAAAATGGTTTAAAATTTTTACAGCAAATAGATATTATCGTTTTTTATTGTCATACATTTTTTCAAAACGTTTGACGATTTAGTTTGGGAGATATTACATTTTTTTTTTTAATTACCTTTTTTATCATAAAAATTGAACGGAACGGTCAATCTGAAAAATCTTGCGGAAAAAAGTAGGCAATTTTATGCTGTTTTAGATACACGTTGAATATATTGTATAAATCATATTATCAAAAAAAAAGCAAAAATATTTTTTCAAAAATCAAAAAATGGCTATAATATGGCCATAAAATGGTCAGAATCATAAACAAAATATTTTCCCGAATTCAGAATCAGAAAACATATATGCATGCCAAATTTTACTACGATCAATTGCGTGGTTCCAGAATTATTACGGTATACGTACACACACGCACACACACAGCCATCCGTACGGACATTTTCTAAAAACGCATAATTTGTACTCCGAATACCTCCAAATGCGTTTCTACGAAGTTTCAGCGAAACTGAAAATTTTACTATTACAAAAAATTCCTCCTCTTAGGAGGAAGCGAAAAATGTAAATATACAACATATATACACCTAGCACATAAGTCTATGAAAAAAACTTATTTGGTTTTACTTTTACTAAAACTGCTGCCAATTCTTTTGCACGTCGCTTCTTCCAACCAAATTTAAAGTTCCGATGGATAAAATATTGTTCAAATATACAGTATGTTGATGATTTTTTGAAAATATTTCTAAACTTATTATTTATTGAAGCAGCAACTTTCATTGCAAATATCTACGGTAATCAGTAAGATACGATAAAAATCTTCAAAATAGAAAAAAAGGTGCCACTTAGAGCGATGGGGTGACGGTTACAGTGAGTGGGCCCATTAAAACAAAGTGTATAAAAGAAGTGTATGTGATATTGGTGGGTGGCACGCAACTACCCTGCAATCGCTGTTTACGTCCATAACCCGTACAATATCAAATCATATCATTTTCTCAATATCTTATATACCATAGTATATAGTAACAAAAATAACAATTTTTAGTCATATAGAGTATACAGGGTGAGAGACAAAGAATTTGAATCTTAATATCTTATAAACTAATCGGTTTCGTAAGCTGTAAGAGTTAAGCAAAATGTTTACATTTTCCCAAAATTTTAACTTAATTAAATTTTTTTACTCCCGCAATCGTACGACACAGAAAACCCATTTTTTTAGTTTTCGATTTTCAGCTCAAAAACTAGTTACCTTTATATATAACAAATGAGCGAAACGGTCTACCTGGGAAATCTTGAATGAGAAAGTAGGCAATTTAATGTTGTTTTAGACATACAATTGCTAAATTTATTGTATAAATTATATCATTTAAAAAAAAGCAAAAATATTTTTTCAAAAATCGAAAAATGGCCTTGTAATGGTCAGAATTATAGAAAAAAATGTTCCCGAATTCAAAATCATAAAACATACATGCATCTCAAATTTTATTACGATCGGTCGCGTAGTACCAGAATTACGAAGGTATATACATAAAGCCATCCGCACCGACAATTTCTAAAAGCTTCATAAAATTTAACCATAATTTATAAAAAGAAAATGATAATGTGTGAAGATTGCATGATTTTGGCGATTTTTACCTAAAAATACTTCTAAAGTATTTGTATTTCTACCGGCCAAAAAATAAAGTTTATCGGGAGTTGAAACCCTTTTGCTTCCTGCTATAAAATATTGTACAATACGCATGTCCTTGTTGAAATTCTCTAGCCTGGCGTCAAAACGTGCGACTTACGACACTATCGTTATGTGTATTATTCACGACTTGTTTCGCATACTATAATATTGGTTTGGTATAAAATGCTTGCAACAGAAAATTTAGCGGTTAAACTGCGAAGTATAAATATTAATAAATTTATTAATTATTGAATAATAATTAATATACTTAATGTCATCTGGACAGTCTGAAGCATGCTGAACAAATGAGACAAATGAGCATCGTTATAGTAACTATGAGCTATTCAATTTTTTTATCGCGATTACTAATCTGCGATAACGATTGCATTGATTTAAGTAAACACAACGTTTGACAATCAACAAACGTAGAGTTAGCAAGCACAATATTGCTAAAATTCATGAAATTTTATAATGATATTATATACATACATTTTTGCTAGTAGGTATATAAAGTGGCCGTTTTGTGATAAAGGGTATCTTTTGGACTGTCGCTTCATATAGACATAAAAAACGTATATTTATCTTATCTCGTTCGTGACGCTGTACATTAGTTTTGAACGAGTTCTTTGATTTATCTAAAAATATCTATGACACTGTTGACACTTATTGGTACAACAAAAATTATATACCAACAGTTTTTTATCTACTGTAGGTATTGGAGACGGTAAACGGTAACTGTATCGAAAAGTTACACTCGACAAGGGAGATTTCTACCTGACTGTCGGAGGGTATACCAATTTTCACGAAATATTTTGTTATTATAGTTTAAGAAAAAAGAATTGAATTTTAATAATTTTAAAACCAATAACCTACCGTTATCGAAGCATGCATTCGAAAAATTAGAATTAATCCGCGAAATAAACAGTGCCATATGCAAACAATTATGTTTTTTCCTTCTAAAACAAACTATCTTGCGTTACAATTAATTAAAATTGCGTTGAGTTAATTTTTCAGCACGACACGAGTGGTAAGTATTACGCAATGACTTATATCCTCAATAAGATAACTCGAGAGCATCCGATATCTATCGTGGCAGAAATATCGTACGAAGAATATCGGTTCTGCAAGCAAAACAATGCTCTCAATAACCGAACAGAAAATAAGAGTTATAGCGTTGCACTTCCAGGCCACATATTAACGATAAACGAACATAAGTATAACAGCGGCCGAGCGGCGAGTATTGTTTCCTCTGCCGCTCTGTAGTCGGTGTGTATGCCCAGACTTCCGGCGTCGCCGAGCAGATGTCGACACCGAAACCTCCGAGTCGTCGAGTGTACGGCAGTGAGCTACTGCGCAAGACTCGGCGCGCACTCTCTCATTGACCAGGCTCGCTCTTTCCACTCTCCACGGCCTCGCGCGCGTTCTCAGCCCGACTAGTCGCACAGCGAGCGGACTAGTACTATACGGTGCCTTCGAGACGGACAGTCCGTCTAGTGCGTCGTTCTGCTTCTCGTCCCCTCGTAGATTCTCTCTGCCTCTGCTGCAACGCTGCGCTAGAGCAGATACACGCAGGCGTCTCAGCGATTCACGCTCGCACAGAAAGCCAGTCGAGTCGCAGTCGCTGCAGCAACGGCTGACGTGATATTTCGCGCGTCGAGTCGTTCGAAAAGCGCCGAGTCTCGGAGAGGGGAGCCAGCAGAAGAGTGAGCAAGAGAGAAACCGGCGGCAACTCCCTGCTGCGGACAAGTTAAAGCCGAGTGAGAGACGGCTCACGGAAGCGAGAGAGCGAGCGAGACGAAAAGCTGCAACTGTTCTTCGGCTCCTCGAGGTTCCCCACTGCTGCGTCGTCCGCTGCTGGTCGCTGGGAATCAACGACAAGGTAAGCCAAGCTACGGACGCCCGTCTACTCTCGCAGCAGACGAACAGGCAAGGCACATTACACCACGTCCGAATGCGCGCGACGTCTCTTTGTTTTCTATTTTCTACGATACGTACGAACGCTGCATCGCCTGTACACACACCATGCACAACGTAGTCGATCGGATGAATTGCGAAAAAGGCCTGATGTTATTATACACACGCGATATCGCCGTCTTCAGCTGCCGCTGCCACTGCTGCTGCTGCTGCTGCTGCTGTCTTTTTTCACGTGTATCTCTATAGATATACAGACACTAGCGGGCTGCTATGCTACTGCTACGCGCGTGCAGTTCGGTGCCCAACGACACTCGTGAGCGATAGTCTTAAGTATACGAGCCTCGGCGCTGTATACGAGTGTATGTGTGTTCTACAAAGGCGCCCAGCCACTACGAAATCGATCGGTGCGGGATTTCCCGTTATATCTACACTCGTTTCCAACGTTGTCGTTGTCGCCGTCGTCGTCGTCGTCGTCGTTGTCGTTGTCGTTGTCGTACAGTCATCGACGTAGCGCGGTGCATTCAATTATTTAGGTAACTTTCAAGGGGGAGGGGAGCTGGCGCGTTAATGACTGACCCGATGTATTTCGTTGCTTCGTGGTATTGTACAGAGTCGGTTTCATTGATTATAGCTGTAGAAGAGTATTATTTAATTCATTCATCATTCATTTATCATAAATATTTGTATCAATTTTCTTTTTAAAAGAGCAGCATCACCTTTGTTTTCTTCGATATCGTGCTCTGGATCAATGCAGTGTTATTCATATTACAATAATAATAACAGACCGATATGGTTGACCCGCAAAAGCGTCCAAAGCTTCAATTGCAGCTTTTGATTATAATAGGTATCGTTTTAATGCAGCAATTTTCATTTTTATCCATTTAATTCACTATTATATGTGATTTCAGATGCTAAAAAAATAATAGGCTTTAGCAATTGTCGCTACTATTCGCGTCAGCATATTCTGCATCAATATTGTCAAACGATTCAAGCACACAAATTTTTTTTCATTTCCAGTCGTACAGTTCCAATAGAGCGTCACAGGCACTTATCGCTATCTGAAAATCGTGTAACGCAGTTGTAGTGTACTTACTATCTACATTATCTGACACGTCTGCTCAGATGTGCGAAAATAGTGTGTGAACTTCGATGTTTATATGCTTTGAATTTTTTAAATCAATTCCACATCTTCCCTAGCGGAGGCCGGGTATGCGAGTTCTAGCTGAATCCGGTTGAAACTGGATACAATACACTGATAACCTATAATGAGATTCATTTCGAGCATTATTTAATTTGGCAAGATTTATTATAACGTCGCCATCACTTGTGAGGTCTATTCACACAAAAATTGCACGTAATTGGATTTGTTAACACTGATGGTGAAATTGTACAATTAACTACCTTAATAATATTCTTTTACTCGTAGAAAGTATACCTGCATGTTTTGAGTGGTATCAACACGCTCTCGAAGATAGTGTTAAATACAGCATTGCTCTTATACGTTTATTATTATCGTACTGATCACGTAAATACCAATAAGGATCATATCAGTTTTCTAACTGATACTCCGAATAAGAACATGCTGTAGATGTACACACAGTTGTGCTTCGAATGAAAAATTTTGCAATAGTGCATATCGATCATTCTGATGTACCACAACAGTCTATCCTCTCGATGCAACATAACCAATGCCATCATCGCACATTATACAAGGAGATCACATCCGCTGTAATGATATCAGTCGCACAAGCGATTCGAATTTCGGCGTGCGCAATCTCGAGCCTCGTTCGGCAGCCGCGACACACCTACATACGCATAGATCGTAAAGCTGCAACTTTATCTCGAGCTCAACCGATGCGCGATCACATTCGGATGAAGATGATGCGGGGCTTCCGAATTATAAAAAAGGGCAAAACTCGGCAAGAATCGCGAGTAAACGGAAGACGCATTAAGTCTTGGCTCGCCAGTAGCGGCGGGGGTGATAGGCCCGAGTTAACCTCGATTCCTCGCGCTCGGCGAGTATAGCATAGTGCATAGCACACATACGTGAGCCACCACCGCTGAGTTTATGCGCGAAAAATCAATACCAGCAACACACGCGACACACACTGTTCTCAGCGTGCAAGTATATGTGCGAAATTGTGCATTGTGCCTGTGCGATACGGAGCCCTTTCGAACTGCGCGAAACGCAATCGTATCGCGGTTTGCAAGATGATGTACTCGGTTGCGTTGGTGCTTTTGTGTAGGCGGTAGATTCAGAGGAGGATACACTAGGAAGGGTGGGTCAGCGCCAAAAATAACGCTTGGTAACAGTAACGAAGCTCTTGGTGAAATGCGCACCCACTACGTTTTTGCTTATTCTTAACAAGTGCCTGATAGATGTAACGAAAAGGTTATAAGTTGTTGCTATTTTATTTGTTATACTCAAAGAGTACTCGGCTAGAGTAACCAAAAGTGCAGTTGAAGATAAACCCTTCGTTATACCAACCATTCTTTTCGCGTGATAGCTCAGGTGGATTTAGAGGCTGTTACACAGATGTGGATGTGATTAATAAGGAGGAAGATAGGAAGACATCCGGTCAAGTGTTTTTTTAACACGACCGCGGTATACAATATAGGTGCCTTATTGTTCGATTTTGTTGTCGTTGCTCTTGTATATTTAGAACGGAAATAACGATTTCTATTATTCAGTTCCATATCATCATGTCTTTACATTTCCCTTGCTTCTTAAAATCGATGCAGATGCAGAATAGCGCATCGCTGTAACGATCGGCAAATGTTGCTTTCCACTCGGTCTCATCAATTATTATAATAAGCATATCTGATGACGATTTCTAAGCCAAGGCAAAGAAATCGCAGAAACGGAGGGAACAAAAAGCGCGCAGAAATAAGTTGGGAGCGGGAACCGGAAGGAAAGCAGCGATTTCCTTGCTCTCCGTAAGGCTGGGCTCGCGAGCAATCGATAAAGTAAAAGAGAATGCGCGGCGCGGCTCTGAGTACCGAGCGAGAGCGAGCTAGCCCTCGCGCGCGCATAAGTTCGAGGTCATCAGCTCGTTGCTGCAAGTTTTCTTCCTTTCTGCCGCTTTCTCGGCGAATCGAATTATGCGCCGGGCGCGTAACTTCAGCGCTGCCGACCCCAGCCGCAGTTATGGAAAAGCCCTTTTTCCGTATTTCCTCTTTTGCGTACCTACGTGCCGGGAGCGAGCTCGCGCGCGCGTCCCGTTGCTATGCGGCCGCGGAAAATTCGGCTCCGGAGCGCCTAGGCTTTTCGGAATTACAAGAGCGTGGGCGATTTGATTTTACGCTCGTTATACGGGAGGAACTAAGCTGCTGCTATCAATCGGCGAAGACGTAACAAGTTGATGAAATGAGAATTTGGCATCGATTTTCGATTACTTCGAGAAATTGAGAGTCAAAAATAACTCCGCGGCTCTTCGCCTAGCGAGCCTCGGGATTAACTTGACAAATTAAAATGATAGTAAAAGTCCGTAGATCTTGTTTATGTAACTCAATCGTGTCTCTGTACGATGCACGCATGATAAGTTAATAATATATTAAGATCCTTTTGAATGGTCTTTAAAAAGATTTATGAGCAATGAGCTCTTATCGGAATTTATGAAGTGCTGCGCTACTGTTTTTGCACTGGTTGGTATTAATTTATTCGCCTTCAAAAACTGAGACGAGCTTTTGCTAATGTCGGCCATGAATCAGGCTTGAAAATGATCTTCGAAGTGCTCAGATAGTTTGATTAAATCTTCCTGTTATGCATTTTGAAATTTCAATTGATTCCTTGACACGCAGAGAGCATAAAATTTCAACAAAACTTTGTCAGTGTACTATATGATTAATTTTCCTTTGCTTACACTTTCGTCCAAAACCAAACAGATGATTCATCAAAAATATTTACCTCAGGCTTTTATCATTAGCATACAATTAGCTTGATTCGAACGAGGTACTTCCTTTTCTGCGATCCAACACTAACCTGGAAAGAAAGCAAAGTTCGAGTTTACAAAATGAGGTCGACTAATTCTGAGATAAAGCGGACTTTCAAATATCTATGACTATGCATTCATTGTCTCATCTCCAAACATTCGCTGCTCTGTATGACGACTGATAAAAGTAGGAAAAACAAGTTTTTTCTGAAAAAATTTTCCATCCCGGAAAATTTGAGCTATTATCGCCTTAATGTAGCAAAGATGCTTTTGTGTCACGACGCAGTTCGAGCATAAATACCTTAAGCTCAGTTTTTTCGCATTATGCGTACATAACCTCTTATTTATAGAACGACGCTGCAGCAGTATGACTTTAAAATGACTTGCTACTTAATTTGAAGATTGTTAAAAATGGAGCAAAAAATGAGTGGTAGAACGCAATTGATTGAGCTCTTTTTTGCGCACATCTACATACAATTAATAAATGTCATGATAGGGTTTTTCACTTTGCTCAAAGTGAATACATCATAATTTTATAATTAGAAATGAGAAATAAACCGTTTTCTTTGTAAGCATGTTTCTACACTTAGCGTCTTCCATAGTAAGTTAAATTACGCTAATTTAAAAAAAAAACGTTTTTAGAGTTACTCAAAGTCATCGAAATGTGAACCGAAGCTCAGGTCGATAGAAGTAACTAATCCGTCGATAGAAGTAACGTCTATGTTATACACGGTATATCTTCGATTCGGAGCACGTATCTTCGACATTAAAAGATGAAGATTGGAAGCAGTGGGCGAAAAAGTGTGGCGCGTCAGTCGGCTTGCAACAGCGTCGTGTAGGTACCCTTTTTTATTCGCTTGACTATGAATGAGATCGAATATTATACATCTCGCGCTTCGGTGAAAGGTAAAGTCATACGACGACGACAACGACAACGTCGATCTTCGACAACAAGGTACCCAATATGTTCGGCCATGATGGACAATTTTCCTCGGCTCGTTGTGCTGAATAGCGTTTCTTTTTATTCTGCGCTGTTCCGCGAATAAGCTGGTATTGCGCAGCCGTGTTTTTTGCTGGCTGTCTGTGCTGTGACTTTTAATTGACAAATGCGATGGTTCTCTGCTATCGAATGTATTGATTCTTTGAAAACAATAATTCTCGACGATTTTTCTGTCCATTATTTGACGAAACTTCAAAAATAAAAAATTAATTAAAATAGTGTCGAAGCTATCAATAAATTTCGAAAATTGTTCAGACTTCTGTATTAACCTCTTTCAAACACAAGAGTCATACTCTGCTTCATTTCAAGTCAAAAATATGTCTCAATTCCATCAAATCAGCCTAAGACCTAGATACGTGAGAAATGGCTCTTCCAAACACCGAATTGACTATGCGCAGCGGCGAGTACAGGCCGGAAAATGCGCTTTACCTTGGGACCTTGAAATGCGATAAAACGCGTCGCAGCGGTTATTAGGGAACGCACGCGCAGTGATACGTATTCAGGAACGTTGGGAACTATCGTTCATCACGCTAAGCTCAAGCCTTTGCTTGCGCAGCTCACGCAGTGATTTATAGACTCGAGTCCGGTCCAAAAAACTACGTAACGACGGTGGACCTGTATTTACTAGTACGCTACAGAGCAGAGAATAATATTTTCGCCAGTAGGCTGTCGCTGAAACTGCGCATGGCAGCGCTTCGAAATTTACCAGAGTCCATGTTAGGTCGGATGAAGCTATCAAAAGAATGCTACAATACCGAGGGTTTTTATTACCCTCTAAAAATATTGTTCTCCAAGCTTACGACCCTTGAAAAATTAAAAATGATACTGTACACACTTTTATAACGTTTATCTTATAGTGAATGTTTGCATGCTTTGTTCCGTTCGATGTCTGTTTATTTGTTTACATAGTAGCTGTACATAGATGTTTTAATTTATATTTTCAAAATTGACTACGATACGTACAGGTGAGCAATGGGCAACATTATTTTCCCAGAACGATAATATACTTCTCGCAATTGGCATGGCGCAGCAGCATGTGGTTGTGTACATGTGTGTATAATAAATGTGCATGTTCATTATATAGACATTTAAATCGTAGTGGCATGCGAGACAGCAAAAGTCGTAGCGCGTGACGCGTTGTGCATGATCGCGTCACACGGATCACTCATTTGAAAGCCATCCGATGATTGTTATTTCTCGTCTTCTGGCCGAGCGAGCGGCTGCGAGATTTCGTCCGTACTGACGCTGCAACTAGTCGCTTTGTTTTGCGCTTTTCGCTGACTTCGTTGCTTTTTTAGCCAAAAAGGCCGGAATGAAAACAGGCTGCTCGCTAAAAGTCGAGTTTTTGTAAGCGTTTGATGAACCATACAGCGTCATAGCCGCGGGACGAAATCTCGGAGCCGCGACGCTATCATCACCGCCGATAACGAAACACACGAATCGCAAGCATCCGCTCATCGTCGCCCATTCATCAGTAGGTAATAGAAGCGCATTTCACGCGACGCATCAGAACAGAAAGAAAGAGAAAACGAATACGAGCACACGCACACACTATCTCTCGCAGCTCTCACACGCGCAGCTGCGACCGAGTGCCTCGTCCGGCAGCACCGCCAGCACGCTCTCGCTGTTGAGGCGCAAGGCCGCGAGGCTCAGGGCGGCCCCCGCCGGCAGCGGCAGCAGCGCCGAGGAGAAGAGCGCGGGCCAGGATCAGCGGGACGAGCGGCGTGATCGTCGTCGCGATTGGCGGGACCGGCGGAGTTGGCGCCGCTCGGAGCTACGCAGGCGTCGCGAGGCTGCCGCCGCCGCCACAGCCGCTGCTACGCTGATGCCCGCAGGTATAGGCGCTTCGTACAGGTCGCTCGGGGACCTGGGCGAGGACGTCTACAAGAGCACGACCATCGTCGAGCAGACTCAGACCACCGGGCAGAGCATGCTCGAGTCCGTGAAGAAGGCGTTCAGCTTCGCGGCGCCTAAGGTCGAGCTCGTCATTCGGAAGAAGGACCCGCTGATCGAGGACAGGCGCGAGAGCGTCTCTATCGTCTCCAGGTAACTTTCTTTTTGCTCTGCACTTTCTCCTTTTCTATACCCAGACTCTGCCGCGGTTTTTTTTTTTGGATAGATACTGTGTACTTACTCTACTTTTTGGTTCTTGGTTGTAAGTCGGATGGTTCTGAGTTCTGAGCGCGCGGGTGCGGGGGTCTCGAGCTTTGTCAGTAAAATCTGATCGCGCCTTTGAGCCTGCGGGTGCTTCATATCTGGTGGCGGGACATTTACTTTTATATTGTGCAAAAGAGCAGCTATGCCGCGAGGACAAAGAGCGACACGGACTCTCAACCCCTTCCCCCATTTTTCCACTCCTTTGGGTGTAGCGTTGACAGTAAGCCGATCGCACGCTTCACGTTCTTCCTGTCCATTACCTCGTGGTTTCACCTGGAGTCGCTGCTCGCCGCGAGATAAGCCCTGACTCTCCGGGTAAAACGATCCTCTTCAGTATATCGATCGAATGCAAATCACGCGCAGGCCGCGCCGTCTTTTGTACTTCACGCGCGCGATGTATTTTGCGCTCTCTTTGAGAACCTGAGAGACGCTTTAAGAGAATTATAGAAGAGCAATCGGCTTTGTTCGAGCTTTTCTTTCCGATCTACTTGAACCGCGTGAGAGCGGAAATCGGATGGCAGCGTTTGATCCTTTTTGCTGTTTGTTTTACCGAGTATTAGCTTGGAGCACTTTTTGATAAATTCACCAATTATTTCATAAACTTTTCCATTCCATTTTCAATTCTCGATCGATACTTTAATCAACGCGCAGTATTTACATTAATAATTGTTAAGAAAACTTTGCTCTTCTATCCTGACCAATTACGCAAATATTCTCGTTACACAATTATCGTACAATACACTGTTCAGTCAAGCCAAATAAAGTTTATTAGCGACATTGTGTTTTCTCGTGCGATTCAAGATTCAGTTGATCATCTGGGGAATGAATTTTCAATATGCCCACAATGCTGCATTCAAACTTTTACTCAAAAACTTCTCGTGTATACCGCGCAAAACTGAAAGCCTTTCAACTCGATTCCTTCCTCCAACTACACAATACACACGTACCTACACGTCACTCGCAACCTCCCACCTTCTCGCAAAGATTACGACGACGGTGACGACAACGACAACGTGGACGGAGACCCAGACGAAAGGAAAGAAAAGGTTGAACGGAAATTTCATTTGCGTTAGGCACGAGTGCCCGGAGTTTCTAGGGCCGGAATCTGGGGGCCACGGGGAGGGGTATTATCGATCTCTCTCGCATAGCTCAGAGCAGCTACAGGACGAAAAGCAGGCCGACTCCGATGCTGGCGTGCCAAGGTAAGCCAATGCTGCTATTGCTGATGCTACTGCTGCTGCCACCGGCGTTCTTACTCGTCCTGCGCCTGTAAACTCGTGTACGCGCGCATGATATTATGGCCTTATCGCTTCCAAGCTTTCAGCATTGCCAATAAGACTCGCTGTACGATATGCATGTGTGCAATGTGTTCCCTTTGATCCTACCTGAAATCGGATGTACTAGTGACTGACCTTTTACTCGAGGAAACGCTTTCCCAAACAATGGGCCGTTGTGCATTTAGCGGCTAATTATTCGTTCTTTTACTTGAAAATTCATTTTGCACAAAAATTCCGCGAGAAGTAAATTCTACGGTTAACTCCATCGTGGCAAAGTTTGCATATTAAAATCAAGCAAATATAGCAGTAGTGTAAACAAAGGACGTATATATTTTCAAAGTAGTCCAGTGAATGGCCAGTGTTTAATGCATTGGTCCGCGAGGGATCTAGTTATCGCGCTGTAAGTCGTGGTCTCGGAGGCAAGCTGGAAGGCTAAGTGCCGTCCGGGGATTTCTTTGAGCGGGTCAGAATTTCTCGGACAAGTATGTCGCGCTTGTTGTTCAATTCAGAGCATTAAAGCAGAGAAATATGAGATAACTTTTGCTGAATTCATCTCAGACTTTTGAATGAATAACTTTGTTGAATGAAATCCATCAATCATCATCATTTCTTGCAGAATTTTTTTAAAAACAATTCAAATATAAATTTCTCCGTGCTTTCAATTATAAAATGTCGTCACAGTTGCGTCAGCGTTTATTACCGTGGTCCGGTGCAACACAATAGAGCTTCCGACAGCATCAGAATGTCAATGTAAAAAAATATCACCGTTCCAAGGCGGCCTAATTTAGTTATCCCAGTTTTGACAGACGTAATCTTTTGATAATTCGAAGCTTAAAGCGCATTCCAAATCAGGCTTCTTATCTCTCTCGTATTTGAGAAGAGATATTTGACTTGAAATTTTACGAGTTACCATACATTATTCTCACCTTATCCCAACACATTATGTGCACTTGCGTATTGTACACGTACAAGCTATAATAATACGTGCACGAATATATTCTATTTGCAAGCTTTCATTGTTGATGTATACCGCATGTTTAAATAGTGCACCGAAATGTATGTAACTGTAGCGTAGACTTTACTATATCTAAAAACACAGACACGCATCTGGTGACGGTGAAAAACAAACACATCAAAGCGTAGATTAGCCGCTAGGGCCGGCAGTGTGATTATCGGCGCCGTCCATTCTGTTTTAGGGAAAGAAACAAGATGCCGACCGCAGCCACTGCCGAGGAGTCAGCTCTGTTGGGGTAAGTTGAGTTTGGTTTTTGTAGTACACAAGATTAAGTGTCTGAAAAGATAAATTGTAAAATGCGGACTATGACTAAAATGCGAGCTATTTAGAGTAGTTGATATTATATGGCCTTATATGGGTAATAGTGTACGAATTTTTTAATGAACAATTCTTCTTAATTTCGGACATTTAATTTTAATTTAACTTAATTTAACTTGAATTTAGTAATAATTATATACTTTATAATATTATATATTAATTATTATATATTTGACTTAAACAATGTTGTCAAGTGTTGTGTTACTTTGAATATAACAAGTATTTTGCAAACTAGCTAGTGTTATATAGAATTATAATAATTTGTAAAAATTACATCGATGTGTCATATACATATTGTTAGTATAAAAATAATGTAGCGTAGATTTTGGTTTCATGAAACAATCAAGTAACAAAGTTTTTAGCTTACAAAGCAATTAATTAACTACGATGAAAAGTAAATAATAGTCTAAGATCTACCAACAGTACAGAAGGTAAATTTTGCATATGACCGTTTATTTCGTGGATTTAAAATGTGACTTTATATTGTTATTAAAATTAACGTTGTACATTGATCTGATTGTCCGTATCGTGAAATTGTTCGTAAGCCTATTATATCTCTATACATCATTAACAAGAAGATTTTTGGCTTTGGGATTTAATGGATTTGGCTAAAGCTTTAGTAATTATATTCTGGTATCAAAAAAAGATCAATCCTATGGACCTTTGCTGCTGAGATATAAGGAAATTGATTTATTGATGAAATTGATTTTAATTTAAAGTTTTTATAATGTGTCCATTAATAGCAAGATTTCCCTATAAAAAAAGTTATGACCGGATGCTGTGAAGCCAAGATAGACATTATGTGATTGGCTCTTGTAGTGTGCATGTGTCAAGTCAGGAAGTCTAAACGTTGTCGAGGTTATGGCGCGCTACGCGTGTTTTTCAAAATCTAGTAATACATATAATATACTGATAACCCAATTTCTACATTTCATTAATAAAGTATTTAAAATGTTTATGAAGTTTTATTCTTAGCCTTTTTTAAAGAATAAGAATGCGACTTTAAACTGAGGGCAGTTTTATACTGAAAAATAGTGCGATGTTTGAGTGAGTAACAAAAAACAATTATTCAAAGCCTTAGTTAATTCTATTAACCGAAGGTGCGACACTCTTTCTTGGCAATTTTCTGTAAATTATAATGCACGTGTCATCCAGCATTATACTATTTAATTACAAACCACATTCTCAAAATTAAATGTTTAAAGTAGTTATAAAGAGCAGAATATTATTAAAGCTTCCCTGGTAGAAATCGATATAAGTTTAAAGCTACAACATACCACGTATTACTAGAGATGGGCGAAAAATAGGTCCATTTTTCGACCAGCGATGAAACGCTTTTTCGGACATTTTTTACGCATTTATTGGAGTAAGAATAGAGTCATACCGTATTACAAGGAATTTTCAAGCTTGTAAAAATAGATTTCATCGTCTAAAGCAAAGCACAGGTGATAGCGAGTTGATGGCAACGAAAGTATTACGCAAAATAAGTCAGGTCAAAAAAGTGAAAAAATAAGAAAATCACGAATATCTTCGTATGTCGTGCTTGTATAACTCTAATTGACTGTTAATTGTGTAAACCGTTTGGAAATCGATTAAAATCCGTAAGCCTCTTTGAAATTAGTGTACGACACAAGGAATAATATCAATACGAAAGATTTAAGGTTATGTTAATTCCAACAAATGCTCAAGAAATGGGAGAAAAAGCGTTTCATCACAAGCTATGACTAGGCTATTTCTCATAGCCATTTCATAGTGTTACGGTCTCGAGCATTGCCAAAAAGCTGCTTGTTCGGTTACTGGGTTTAGCCTAAAATAAAAAGAAAAATGAATCATATGCATTCACGTTGTTTTGGAATGCGAATTTGGTTGCGTACACGACAATCATGGATTGTTCGGGGCCGCTTTTCCCCTTCATCGATCAAAGATCGGAAATAGAAGGGCACGTGGCGAGGAAACAAAAGGTTTTCTCGCGGACGGAAAGCCGCGATTCAATTGTCAAGGGAGCGAATTTCGGTTGCCGGGCAAGCGGATACAAAAACAAAATTGTTTAGAAAAAAAAAGATAGGGTTGCTGGAGAGCGGCGGGATGGCTCGAGTGAGTCGAGTGCCAAGCTTGAGCGAAAACGCACTTACTTGTATAACATTCATTATAATCAATCTTCCTCAATAAAGTTTTATTTCCTTATCAGTCTCGATTAATTATCTCGTGCGCATTGCTCGATTTGCGAGCTACACATAGTTTACAGCCCATTTTAAATGTTCGAATTTATACCAGGGATTTCTTTATGGAAATATCTTAATATCAATAATGATTCTATATACAAATATCTTGAGTTTATACAGATTCGATATAAGACAATATAAAAACTATAGAGCAGTGTGTCCTTATACATGCATCCATTTACATTTGCAAATATGTAAAATACCCTTACCATATCGAAAGCAAATATAATGCGCAAAAGCTATATGCTGCAGTAGAGCGCAACTTCTCTCTTGCGCGTGTGACTCTTTTAATTTTCATATTTCTCAAGCGACCAAAGCGCAAGTGAAATTAAGTTCATGGTCTTCCTAAAGTGCCCGTACAATTGTCTCTACACTAATTTATCTTCACGGCTAAAATTTTTTTGCAAGCGACTAATGATACTTACTTAGGTGGAAAATTAATCACGTTGAATTAAAATTTATTGCTATTTTCTTTAGTCTGATTTAGACTTGAAATAATTTAAAAAAAAAATCATGAGTTAGAGAAAACTCAATGCATCTGATAGAAATTCATACTTAGAAAAGTTTGTAAAAACCTTTAGCATAATAAACACTAACCGTTATGCAGTAAATATGGGGAATTTTACGGAAAAAATACTTTTTTGACTTCAAAATTGTTGGGGCCGCATGCGCCCGAAAGACTTGTTTTCTAATTGCAAATGTTTGAAACAATACAAAACCACGTTTCAACTTAAAAAGCGGTGAAATAAATGTTTGGGGCACGCACCCGTAACATTTGTTTTCTAATTGTACATGTTTGAAACAATACAAAACCGCATTCCAACACTGAAAATGTGCCTTGTAACAGTTTTCTCGAACCCTCAAATTTGTCGAAAAGTAGTCATTGTTCAACGGCTTGTACCTGTTGCATGAGGGCACAAACAGAAAATGTAAATCGGTGAGACAAAAGTGCAAGAAAGAGTTATAATTTAAAAAAAATTCTTTGTAGATACTTGATTTAGTCAAAAGTTACGCGTAATTAAAAATGTGGAAAAATCATAAATAAAGGTACAAATTTCTTGACTCCCAAAAATCCTGCAGTGTTTATGATTTTTTGACCAAATCAAGCATTTTCAACGCATTTTTATTCAAATTAAAGATGTTTTCCCGTACTTTCGTCCTACCGATATACATTTTCTGTTTGTGCCCTCACGCATTAGATACAGGCCGTTGAACAATAGCTATTTTTCGACAAATTTGAGGGGCCATGAAAACAGTGTCACAAGGCACATTTTCAGTGTTGGAACGTGGTTTTGTATTGTTTCAAACATTTGCAATTAGAAAACAAGTCTTTCGGGCGCATGCGGCCCCAACAATTTTTTTTCACAGATTTTGAAGTCAAGAATAGTACATTACGATACGTGTGACTTAAATGGTTCTTTTGTAAGCGCCGCGTAAAATTTAATTGCACCGTCAGTTTAGCGCACAGCGTAGCGAGTGTGATAAACACGGTGCAAAAAAGGACTACTTTAGTCACAGATAGGCGTGACTTAACAGCGGATTTTAGCCACACTGTGCTATAAAGTGTATTTTTCTCGTAGAATTCCCCATATACGTAAGTATATTATAGTAGAAATTGCTGAAATACTTACGGCAAAGTGTAACATTTAAGTTGGTTGCCAGAATGTCAATTTAGACGAGTTAAATGCACGAGAACGTGTTCTCCTGCCCAAATATCCGCGTTATTCCATTTCGTAGTTACTACGCAAGGGACATGTTGTTCCTGGATTTTCGAAATTTTTGTTCCAAATTAGAGTTTATTGTTCCTTGACGATGCAGTCAACTATAAGTCGTCGCTCCCAACGAAGAGTAGCACTGTTCAAATTTCCCGTCATAAGTAGCACAACTCATTCGACGCACATTAGACTAGCACAACCCAAAACTTCTCGCGAAGACTAGCTCAACTCAAACTTTAAACAACGAATTTCTATAAAAATTTCCCGATTTTTGCGAAACTGTCTCTAATGAACATTTTTAAATATTCACAATTTACAACTTTTTACCGAATTTAAAATTGTTTTCTCAAATACAATAATTTTTTACAAACATTTTTTAAAATTATTCACTTTTTTTAGAAATTTTCGAAACCTTTTAAAACTTTAAGGTTTGTCTGTCTTTGTCTAAGGTTTTCATAACCAAGCAAATAACCCAATAAAATACTCACATTTGAAGTAATATAAAGTCGCGAGTTGTGCTACTCTTGTCGGTATTTCTGAACTGTGCTACTCTTGTCGGCATTTCTGAACTGTGCTACTCTTGGCGGCAAATCGTTAGTTTGAAAATTTGAACTGTGCTAGTCTTCGTAGGGAGCGACGAAATAACATAAACTCCAGAATTTCCGTAATAAATGCAATAATTTTTTTTTATAACACTAGATAGCATAAATCCGTACTTATATCACGCCTATCTGTGGCATAAAGTAGTCCATCATTTCGCCGTGCTTATCACCCTCACTACGCTCCGTCGCTAGCTGCATGGTGCAAAAAGGGACTGCTAATGCCATTGATAGGCGTAACAACGCAAAATTTATGCTAGGCAGTGCTATAAAATAGCGTACGATACTCGATTCATCACACCTCCACGCTACGCTCGGATGCTGATTATTTATGCTAATTTTTGTGAACGTTTAAAATAATTACAATAACACCTGCATAATAAACCGATTTCTAATCTATTTATCTCCTGATCCAGAACGAAAATAAATCATTTAAAAACATGTCAATAATTATAACTCTTCTTTAAATTAATTAACTAATATCGGTGGTTATACGCGACACACATTTTAGTAGCTCTAGCTATCATCGCCGTACTTGAACTGACACACTGAATTCGGGGACCCATTTCAGCCGCGCGTAATTACTCCCCGTGACCGGTGGTAATTCGACGGTTGCCGCAGGCGGACCTTATGTAAGGTCAGCTTTACAGAAGCATGACGGTGATGCTCACGAAATTTTACTTGGATTTTCTTAAAACAAGCATTGTTACAAATTAAAGAATAATGATCTTCATGCTCTGCATCTAAATGCTCTATAAATCGGAAGTGAATTTGTCCGATAACTTGTTGAATCAATAATTAGCCATCGTGGTGCACTTAAACCTTGCTCAACCTGCAGCCATTCGCCAAGATCATTAATAATTATGCAGCCTAAACGAGAAGGAGAGCTCTGCGAGCTTCTAGAAGTCCTCGTGCAAGCTATAGTCGCACTACCAGCCGCAGGACATAAAACGAACTTCCCGTCGACGTCTTCTCGGTGTTGCATACTACAGTGAGGCAGTGTGTCTCTTAAAGTCGCGGAGAGCTCGAGTCGATTTTGAGCGCGCGCAATTAACGTCGGGAATTAGACGTAATTAGCCCTCGTTACGCGATGCTTGAACAAAAGCGACTCGAGCTCTAGATAGAACTCACTAGATAAAAGCTGGCGTGTCAAAGGAAAAATCAGAGCAAAACTCTTTAAGAACAAAAGAAAGTTGTCAAGTTTGATGCGCTTCGTCTATCAGTCCAGTCGAATACGATTGGTTATACTGTACTAATGCTGCCTATTCAAGGAACAGAATAAAGATTTGGTCGAAACTTGGTTACAACTAAAAATAAAGAAAGTCATTGATTCAATAGCAATTTGAAAATTCAAAATAAATTCTTCTTGCATCGCAGCACACTATATACCTCTGAAATTTTACACTTTTATCTCAGATAAATCGCGATATTTTTAGTTTTGATTCACCTCAGTTACGTAACAAGCAGCCACCAAAGCCGCGAAAAAACTTGCAGGCATGTCGATCGATCGATAAATAAAGCAAAAAATTGCGTATCAAATGTCATGATATCAAGTCTCTTTTGGCTGAAACGCGCAACGATATTACATGATATATATATATATATATACACACACACACAGTGAGACATACAGTGCATAGTATTTGATGCACAGTAAACTGATATTAACATTTCTTTGTTAAAAAAAAATAGATCATTATGTTGTTAACTTTATTCTAAATAAAAATAAGTACAAAAAAGGTCAATAAAAAGTGAATACTCAATTAAAAAGTTGTCGGTGTTTACATAAAATTGCAAAGAATTATGAAAATCTCCAAATCGAGTGATTTTTCTAGTTTTTAAATGACTAGTTATTCTACACCCTAGCCGTAATTATTTTTAAACGTAGCTGAGCTTAAATTAAAATTCTTTTTTATAAATTTTGTTTGTAGTACAGAAAAATAATATAATGCTGTCAGTTCATTAGCTGATACAACTTCATTAAAAGCCATGGCTCAGAAAAGACGACTACTACTCATCGAAGGAAAGAAAAAATTAAGATTCTCATATTGTTGCTATTTCTTCAACCAGCCAAAGCTAGTTGTTATTTATGCCAACAAAAGCCGGGGCATATAATTAATTTTAGTCAAGGGCAAGTAATTTTTTCTCTTCAAATTAATATAAAAATCATTACCCGATGCATAAAATGCAAGTTAAATACAACGTAAGTAAGGCTGTCAACAGCTTACAAAAAATATCAAAATATATTAAAAGTAAAAAACGCAGTTTTTCAACCTAAATGATAGAACTAATCCGAGGGCCCGTTGATTATTAATAAGCTCCCGCTTTTTTCATTCAGCAGCGTAATCAAGTGCTTTTTCGGAGGTGGGAATCCAGACTATTGAGCAGCTATAATCCTTCAGAGTGCTGTGCGCAGGATTTGTTCAGTCCGGGCCGGACCCTGCCTCTATCTCGCTAAGCCAAACGGGGTTTCCTTTGTTTCCGCAGCGAAATATCCTCTCTCGATTCATTGTTAGTCCAGTAGCGCTAGCTCGTGGATTTTCAGTCTTTCACCTCGTGCGCCCACTCTCGCTGCACATGTTCGCCTCTGTTAAAGCCCAATGCACGCAGTGTAGGAAAAACTGTTAAATCACTTTTCCGAGAAGTCGTAGGAAATAGTATTGTTTTTGTTCCGATTCTATCTCGTCACATAGAATGAGATATAATTTTCAACATTCTATTCTGTAATAACCGCAAGAACGAGTTTCTTGGAACACTGATTATATTTTTGTATGAACAGGAACATCGAAGCACACATTTATTTCTTTATATTGGTCGCGCTCCATTTTATCATCGGGTTTCGACAAAATTTTCTCTCACAATTTCGCCCTAGTTCCCTCAGCACTTTCTTTAACAATTCAGTTCGAAGGAAATGTACACGCCTCGACTTTAATAAATTTCGAGTTTGTGTTCCGGAGTTCTTTCCCTGGTACCCGAGTCGGTACCTTTAGTGACAAAAATGCAGGACATGGCTGCATACACACGGAATAAGGTATATAGCCCACGCAGCAGACAACGAGCGACAACGCGATGCAATATACATAAGCGAACCCACGAGTGTGTGTGCGCAGCTCCGCCTCGCAACGACTGACCCGAATGTATCAGGCTCTAGCCGAGAGCGCAGCATTGTGACTAATTCACCTTTCGACGTCGCTACTGCTGGAGTGCCTTTGACTCGCCGATGCATATCCTCGAGATATTAATTAGTCCTTTTTTTACTTCTTTGCCTTTACGACGTCTGGACTAAATTGAAATCCAGAGCCGATTGATAATCTTTTAATGGCTTATTGTAATGATATTTTTAATCCGGATTTTCTCTGTGTATTTGATATGGCGAATCACTGTGTATACTTTGAAGGCCTTTAGCATGGACAAACAGGACACTTTGAAGGATAGATCAATGAGTAACGATGCAATTTGAACTTTGCTAATTTTGTCTGCCATAATTATAGCTCTACTAAAATATTTTGCGCATCGTATTAGAAGGTGTATTTTTAAATTGAATATATCGGTATAGACCCCTTCATTTCAACAATAAAATTGGTAAAATATTATGCTAAAGTATGTTAGTATTTTGTAACTTACTTCACATTTTGTTGTACATCCAGACGTACACTGAAACTTTGGAAGTAGTCGGAACACTAAGAAATTTTGAACAAAAATTTTCCAACATGGTTTACTTCTACCCTCTTAATTAGCAAAAAAATTCAGCGAGCCCTTCAAACTATACGCATCAAATACCTACTTGACACACTTTCCAAAACTAGTGCCAAGCTCGTACACGTTTGAGATCGTCTTATCAAGCAGCATGCAAACAGAACAACCGCAATAAGCGATGGATTATTAACTTGCTTCAATAATAGTCTCAGTGCGCAACTCCGAAAAAAGAAAGGTGACTCCATTTTCAGCGCTAGAAAAAACTGCTGTAGTTACATACTTATTTATTTGAGCGAATTGGGTTCAGTATCAGCTTGACTCCCGCATCGATGCAGGAACAACGAAGCGACAAAAATAGTTTAAATTATAATTTTGACTCGTATACAGCAAACTATTGCTCGAAGTCAATACTATTTATTCTTATAAATTCACTTTGTATTAACGAATGCTCAATATATGCTTTTTAAAAGTATTGTTTTGAAATGCTTAGATTCAATCAATTCAATCACAAAGCATTAAAGCACATAGCAACCCACATTATTCGGTTTACGCGAGAGTTATGTGTTCGCTACCGATATTCGATAGAATAACGTAAACTTACACGGGAAGGACAGCGCGCCGCCCCAACAAAGTTCAATAAAGAAATTTCCATCGGACCCTGGTACATCACAATTTCATTAAAACAAAGTTGAACTTCCTTCCTTCGGGCGTGATATATACGCAGGGCCACACGCCAGGAACCCAGTAGACTCTCGGGCGCTGTACCGCCGGAAATGCGATGCGTATTCCTGCGATTGAGTGACGCGCGAACGAGACACGGGAAACCGTTCGCCACGACGTGTCTCGAAAACGCAATGCCTTCGCCTATAAGGTCACTGGAAAACGAAGAGAAAAACTGTGTAACGAGGCTCGTTTACAAAAGTCATTTAACGAGTCGTGAAAGCCAAGGGCGGGGAGAGTGCAATTTATAGAGCCGGAGATAAGGTGTTTCCCACTCGAGCGGATTTTATGACGGACGAGTTGCGAGAGATAGAATAAGGGAGGGGAAAAGCCTTCTTGCCTGCTTGCCTTTTCGCTAAGCGAGTTTGGATGACGGGAGGCAAAAAGGAAGAAAGGTAACGACGGGGGAGTGGATAATTCCATTCGTTGTGACTCGCGGTGCTTTATCGTTTTAAAAGCTTTTTCTTATTAAAAAATTAATGGCTGGACGTAAAGTTCATTTAGCAAACTCCTTTGCTGAGATTTCTTGCCTCTTGACGTGCTTGTTATTTCGCATAATTACGTTGTTGCAAACAGAATAGTGATGAGGTATTAAATATCCATATGCGCATCATAATTCAGTTTGCCTTAAAAAAGTAAAATATTGACCTTTTACGAGCGACAGAAGTGATAAACTTAACCGTAAATCATGTCGAGACATACACAAGTACGCACTGCGAAGTTCAATGTCCAGTATATGGATGCCAAAAGTCGTCGCATGAAAGCATTACCGCGGATTTAAACACCTCCTTGACTGCAGGAAGCTGGGTTTTTCTGGATCTTCCGACGATCATTCTGAAACGCAAATATGTAGTCAGACTTGGCTAATGGCATGCAGCCAGATAACGCAATCATGGTTTTTGAGATTACAGAGAGTGTTTCCGTATTTTGTGTAAGCCTAAAGTAGACGATAAAATTTTAGAGGAAAAATTGTTCGAAAACCATTTTAAATTTTATACTGCATTTGTAATGCATGCAGATCCATATTTAAATAATGATTTGAATAAATTCATCGACCAAAATGACGTCATGCAGTTCTCAATTTCGAGTACACATATAATCACACTAAAATTATTGCGTGGTACAGAACTTCCTTGCTGTGAGCCTAACTAAATACTCGCCGTTAACTAGGATCTAACGAGAAACTACTTAACTCGTATAATTACAACAAACCATGCACTGACTGAACTTTTGCATCAACAAACTTTGGAAATTATCGCTTTCAAAGAAAAAGAAAAAAGCCATATAGTACAAAGTGTCGCGCTTCTTACATATAAATTGAACGAAAATTCATATCAAAGCAACCAAGTGTAAAAGTAAAAGGGCTGAATTCTCGAAATTTCCTCGCCCTTTGCAATTTTACGAGAAAATACCCCATGCCAAAGATTTGCCCAACCCAAGCCAACTGCAATTTACCGCGAGGCTCGTGCATCACAGAGATATGCCGTTGAACGCTATAACCATACAGGCGACGGGGCGGTGCGAGGGTGAGGCAGTGAAGCCATGAAGCTAAAAGTATTTTTCTTCTGCGAAAAATGTAGAGGGTAGCGGTGAAGGAGAAAGAGAAAATGAGGGAGAGAGAGAGTTTTATCGCGGCTGTTCGCGTGCGCCGCCGCTGATGACGGCCAAGTGTATTACTGCGTTCGATTTTTTTCTCTTTCTCTGTTTGTTTTGCTCGGAGCTTCCGCAAAGAAAGAGACATGAGAGATGACCGAGGAATTCATGAGCAGTGGAAGTGTGCGCTAGGCGTTGCGTTTGTATAAAATTTTGAAAGATGTTGCCCGATTAACAAAAGAAGGATTGTTATACCATCTAGAAAAAATGAAAAATATGTTTGACCTAAACTTAGGTCTTTTTCATTCAAAAATTATATTTTTCTACGATCCCGACTTTGATTAACAAACATGTGTAAGAAGCAAAACCTTATTCGTCAAAACTGTTTCACGCAATAGCCGCACTGAAAAGAATCTAGAACACAAGTTTCAACCCGGTCGGCTCTCGCATCGCCGTTAACCCCTCGCGTAACACCCCCATCAACGCCATCGCCTCCCACGAAGTGTATAGCGAGCGCGCTCAACTCAACTTTCGCTTACGTTTATTGCCAGCAATTTCACGCACGGACGAATCGACGACAGTACCCTCGAGTGAACACCTCGCCAGTCCAGGCGCGGAATCAATTTATGGCTGGGCGGTTAGTCGTGGCCGTTTAATTTAACAAATGGGGCGAATCGAATGCAGCAGCGCGACGTCGGGCGTAAATCAACATCAAGTATGGGTTATCTACCCCTGCCGCGGCCGTATCAGTCTCCGCAAAATTGGTTACTCTATCGCGACCTGTGTAGCGTATGGTCACTTGTGCGCCACTTGAGTGTTATCACAGACGCACAGTCTGCAACGCGAGCTGCGAGACGAGTCAGCGATAAGAGTCCGTAGAGCCGTACTACGATGCATAGCATGCGCTTGCATCGTAGACGTTAGCTCAGTGGTTAGCGAGCTCCGGCTTATTAATCTCGGGGTCCGCGGTTCAAGCTCGCGTCTACTCTTTTTCGCTTTCTGACTCGTCTCCTCTCCGTCCGTTACAGTGTATACTCGGTCAGTGGGTTTTTGAAGTCGGCTGCTTGCGGTTGCCCGCGGGACTTGCTGTATTTTATTTTTACGGTTTTTGAGAGGTGTAATTGAGGTCGTGTAAGCTGCAGTTGAGATAAAACCGAGTTGATGCTCTTATAAGCTTTTTCACGAGCTGCAAGTGCACCTGAAAATTAGCCGCACCTGAGTTATTATGTAGTTAAATTATGCAGATCTTTAAGATAATGAACATTGGAAAATTTAATGGCACCCTTACATCTCGTCTTATAAATCGTAGAACAGTCGATGCAAGTTCTCGATATATATTTTCGTGCACAACTTTAAAACTCTGCGCCCAAAAGTAATTACGCGAAATCTTCCATGGAGACCGTCACTCGGGCGAGAAGCTCGCTTAAGAACGCCTGGAACACGCGTGGAAAATTTTCTGGAATTTCTGGAGCAGAAAATAAGAACGTAATCTCTTAAGTTTCGCCACCCATAGCATTTTCTGCATTACCATGCATGCATTCCGCAGAAACACGCAAAGGAAATTCCTGCGCTATCGCACAGCGTGGACGCGAAAGCCGGCGAACACTGTTTTCTTTTCGCGCGAAGCGAACCTCCTGTGAGCGATTACACAATAAATGTCAAGCTGAAAGGCGCTATATCGATCTCGACGGCGGACTGACCTTCGGGCACGGCAACGTATGTTTAAAATTAAAGACACCTTTATCCGGCTCGCATATAGCAATGAAAGGTGTAACTCGGTTATCGCGCGCGCGGAGAGAACGACTCATCATCCAATTAACTCAGTACTTCGCGCGACGCTATGTATGGACAGAATATGTAAATGCGAGCTCGCATATTCCAGATGAATTTTGCTTGGCTATGAAAACTCGAGCAATTTCGCGAAATCATACTATTTGAGGATCGTATAATACACGCAGATTGCCCTTGTATACTGCCTCATAATATTTATAGATAAGGCCCTCCAAACATTCTGAAGCATCATAAAAGGCGTTTCTAAGAAAACACCCGTTAAACTCTCACAACCCAAAGCAATTCGCCAAGTAACAACAATGAGAATCGACGCAATTCTCAGCCGTAAAGCATGCCCCGTAAAATTCTTCTTTGCCTCGTTTCGAAAATCCGTGGCAGCTCGCGAACCACACTCAGCGTATACAGCCGAGGCACAAACAACGGCGAACTTAACGACCTGACTAAAGGGTTCACTCGGATGATTGCGAGCTCGCGGAGCCGAATCGATTCTCGCGTCGCGACGCGGCCGCTACTGCTGTTCTTCGCGTATCTCGGGTTTTTACGTTCGTGCAGGTCGCGACTGCAACTTCGATCCTGATGCCGAGTGCTTTGGCACAAGCGAGGAGGCGGGAGAACGCGCTCGCGCGGAGTTTATGCTACTGGAGTCTAAGAACTGCAAGAGAGCTCGAGAGAGCTGCAAGTGCTTACACTGGAGTTTGAGCCGTGAGATGCAGACGAGTGTGTACGCCGCTTGTTTGGCGACCTCCTCAAAGTCGGTGCTTTATTTGGCACGGAAACAAGTTCATATTGGAATTGCGAGCTTCAATTAATTTCGGCGTGTAACGGCGTACTCGGCAAGCTGTTATAGATTTTTAGTTTGGAAAAACAGCTTGCGAAAAATCTGTGGCCGTGAGATTCGGATTACGCTCTTAGAGGGTTGAATTTTTGTCAAGGGCACACGGAAAAAATCGTTAGTAACAGTAGCAAAGCACTTGGCAAAATACGCACCAACTGTACACTGAGAAAAATTTTATAGTAGAAATTACTATTTGGGACAGTAATTTTTACTGCTTTTCATAATAAATTGGTAACAGACTTTTAAGATATTATTAGATTTTACTATACAAAGATAGTAATTTTTGATGAAATCGAATTTTTAAAAATTTAATTTCAATTTCGCTTAGTTCTATAGTTTACACCTCTTAGGTACTTCGCGCTGTTATATTACTTTATTATTTATTATTTTTATTGATTATTATTATGCTGTTTGGAAGAAAGAAAGAGATTAATTTTTTTTTGCGGCGACGGGAATCGTACCCGGAGCTCCGGCATGAGAGTCGAGTGCGCTGACCATTTACCTAAACAGATCTGTTACGCACAAAATTTCAGATCTAGCTCACGTATTAATTGACGTACGAACTAAAGTTAATAAAAATTAACGACGATTAATAAATAATAAAGTTAAATCAATAGACACAGAAACTCATTATAATAAAATAAACGTAAAATGTCAAATAAAATACTGATTACAGCAGAAAAAAAATTAAATTCAAACCTTACCGACTGAGAATATTATAATTTTTCCCACATTTTATAGTACATTTTACCATCTTAGCTAGCAAAAATTAAAAAATTAAGTTTTTTGAAAGCCGTAACAATGTTTACTATCTGAGATAGTTAAAATTAATATCTCTTCCCTGGTAGAAATCTCACGGTTCAATGGCTTATTTAGCCAATAACGCTAATGAACCGCTTAGAAAACCGCTAAATAACCGCTTACTGTAATAGAAGTTTATACATGGCTCCTTACAGCTAAATTGCTGAAATTTAGCTTACTAGTCATACGTGTCAAGTTGTGAGGTTATGATTTTCTATAAATGAATGGAATTGAAATTATGATTAATTAATTATAATTGGATTATTGTTAAACAAGGTTAGGAAAAAGGTAAGGACATGAGAAAATAACAAATAATTAATATAATTATATATTTATTGAAAAATTCCTTATTTACAGGAGGCTCGATAAACTGTTTTCACAAAAACACCTTAATGTAATTGTTATACAAAAATACAATAATAATTTATTTCCACTGCTTAACATTCCATAAAACTTCACTAATACTTTTCAATAGTATTTTATCAGAGACTTCTAATGTCTTCTTAACTCTTTTTACTTTTATAATACCTGTAACCAAAAAATGAATTGATTGATCATTTCAAAATGCCAAGATTATGTGCTTTTGATTAATATGCCATTCGGAGTGCAAGACATACCACACATAAGGCCATACAGATTAGTCGAGACATATCTCTCTTTTCTCTCTTCGCTCTGATTCCTTGCACTTCTTACAGTTGTAAATTTTTCAGCAACTTCCTTCGTCATGTAGAACTTCAACATCTTGGTAAAACTTTTGGTTACGATCAAATCAGCAACACAGAGATCAATCAGTTGTACGCTCTGGAATTAAAATATCCAATAAATAGTCTCAAATAATAGCTATATATATATATATATAAGTAAAGAAGAAAAACCATACCACATCATTTTTTAAAAGTTCATTCTTAGCTAGTTCACTGTCGAATTGCAAAAACTGTTCCAATGAGGTTATTGGAATTGTAAAATTGAATTTAGTTTTGAAATCAATAACCACATTATTGATCTGTGTGACTTTCTTGTCCAAAAGAAACTTGATGATTTGATCTTGAGCAATCTTAATAGCTGCAATGTCCTCGCTAATGGCAACAATGTAATTTCTTTAATTTCTCAGCGTATTCATGAGCATGAGATCTGAATCAGTTTTGGAGTTGAGTGGATCCATCTCAATGACAACAACATTGTCTTCTTGGACAGGAATGTTCTCTGAAACTTAAAATATAAAAATCAGTTGAAATAGATGAACAATTATTGTGCAATCACTGATTTTCTAAATTAAACTAATTTTTACTGACCAGGCACATCAACATGTCCATGAACCTGTAATTAAGTGCTCGTTGATCCTCATAAGTCTTGATAGTATCTTCTTGATCGCAGTGAACTGAAATTAATGCTTCTTTACCAGCATCACTCTTATTGTGCTCGGTGTCATCAGGTTGTTCTTCATCAATTTTTTCTGTGATTTTGATTGTCGCAGCTTTCTTATTAGATACTTCATTGCCAGCTGAAATAAATATGAGTTCAGTTATAAAGAATTTTACCAAAAAAAAAAAAAATAAAAACAACTGACCTTGTCTTTTGTGGAAGGCTTTGTTGTGGTTTCCTTAGACTTTACTGCGTATGAAGATTTCAAATCATTCAATTGCTTCTGCAATTGCCTTTGCCTGATTTCATTTTCCATTTTCTTTTGCACATCATGTTGATCATCCTCGGTATCCTCAGTTAGGACGTTGGTTTCTGATTGAAGAAGCTTTAACTTTTGCAAAGCTTCGTTGTAAGTCTCTGAGAAAACAAGGATTATTTTTAAAAGTTAACTGCCAAGTAACGAAGCCACTAAGAAGAATATCTTGAAATACTCACTTGCACGTCCAATGATTAAGACTCTGGTGCTGGAGCAAGTTCTTTTACAAGGGAATGAAGCAAGTTGATATCTTCTTGAGTATGGACTTTATCTAGAGACTGTGTCGTGCATTTTCCTTTCTTGCCGTCAAAGCTGAGCCATTCACTGTTGATAATGTCAATTTGCTCGACTGCCCTCCTTCTGCCTCTATGTACAAATCTCACTATAGTGAACTCATAAACTTCTTCCTCTTTGACTTCTTCCTCGCTGTCAGACATCCTAAAATAAACAAAATTACACTTTAAGACCAAAACTCAAACTCATTTCAGAAGTTAGAATCGCCAATTTATTTGAAAATCTTGATATTTTAAATTTTTTTATTAAATATGTAGGAAGTGGGAAAATAAGATACCTGATTAACTTTTGCAGCAAAAGATTAATCAACAAAAAAGCACGCGAAGTAAGCAAAAAGTAACTTTGCTAGTCGTGACTTTTTCGCGCGAAAGTATACATGCGGGACAGTTCAAACAGTGACAGATGAGGGTTAGGTTAGGTTAGGTTAAGGAAGCAGCATGATGCGATAGCGGACGACGAGCAGAAGTGCACCGTTTGAATTAAGTATACACTATAAGGTTGTAAAAGTAGCAAGTATAATTAATAAAAGTATTATTACCTTTTTTAACTTCTCTAGTGCAAGAGTGGCAAAACAAACGATTTTGCATCTTCCTCTCTGGACAAATTGAGTTTAAAGTGAACACATTTGTATTTTACTTGCTGAAGTCTCGCTTGAACTTTTCTCTTGGATAAATTATTGACCTCCCAAATATTCAAAGTACCAGAATCACACGGTTTGTCAAATATTGAATCTTCCTTTCCGTATTTTTGAATTGTAACATAGTAATTGTTTTCGACAATGCTAAAGTTACAAATGCGTGCAATGCTTCTATCTTGTAATATGACAACGTTATTGGGATGTTTTGTAGATAAAATATAATGTTGATATCGTAATTTGACAATACTGTCCTTTTTTTCATTATAATTTCAACTTCACATTGAGTGATTGTTTCTTTTTTTGAGAAAGTGTGCTTCTCTGACATTCTGTGATAATACTGAGAGACTAAGTTAACTGGACTACGTAAAACACTTCTGATAATACCCAAGTAAGACTCGAAAGAGAATGCACTGATTTCATTCATTGAGCCTTTCGTGTTTTCAATGTCATCACACAAGTGGATCAAATTGTGCACATTTAACGAGACAAAAGTTTCTCCATAACGAGTCGAAGTCAAATCAACAAAGTCTGTTAAATACCTTCTGGCTTCACTGATTTGAATATTTTCAAATATGTCACACAAAAATCTGCATGCCACTGTTAGCAACATGAAGTGACCGTATAGATCATCAGATAATAATTCTATAAACAATACAGGAGCTGCATATAATAGAAAAAATTTGAATTCTACAGCCTTGTACTTAGAGAAGTGATCTATTGATCGCATTTTTATACAGAATTCTGCTGGAATGTCATTATAGATAGGTTTTGTCCTTCGCACTAACTCACTTTTGAAAGTAGCACTAAGTTTCGCTGCACGAGTCGATGGTAACAATAAATATTCTAATAATCTTTTTGTGCACCCCAGGTATACAAGGTGCATCGGATCCAGAATAAACTGGGAAACCATATTTAAAGCTGGTGTGACTGTGCTTAATGGTGACACGCCTGTGTGGCATTGCGGATCAGCAAATGTTGCAAAACTTTTGTCAGTTCTCTTTTCAGCGTCTGTTTGTAAAAAAACTGTCACACCGTCAACTTTTTTCCCAACAACTCGACACCTTTCACAAGCATGAAACCCACCATGGCCTATAACATTCTTCACAAAGGAACGCGCTGGGCAGTCACATGAAAAGTATTTCACTTTGATTGTAAAACATGTATCATCAATATTCACTTTTGCATTCAGGATATGATTAAGTTCTTCAGAAAATTTTCTTAGATAATCTGTGGACTCTTTGGGTTTTCCATTTTCAGCATACACTGCAACAGTAAACAGGTGGTACATGTCACACTCAGTGAACACTTTGCACAAAATAAGCCACACTGTCGCAGCACTGGACTTGAATGGTGAGAAGCCATCTATGTTAAATATAAGTTCTAAAAAATCTTCAGGATGTTGTTTAACATCAACTCTTTTTTTTTAGTTCATTTTCCATTCGTAGATAAAGAAAGTCTCCCTTAGACCCATCACTAACTTTCATTTCTTCTATATTGTCGAGTTTGACATCACATTTCAGTAAGGTCTTTGTACATTTTGGAATCCCCGGCAACAATCTTCTTTTCAAAATTGGGAGAAGTTTATCGACATGCTGATGTGGGATATTGTTGTCGACAACCCAGGCTCTAATATCTTGAATTTCTTGAACTTCTGGCAGATCTATTTTTTCATCTTGTTCACTATCACTAAAATCCTCCAATACATTGTTAAAAGTAGCAATAATTGATTTGTACAAGCTTTCATCTTCTGCCTCCGTATCACTAGAAGAATTGTTTGACTCTGATGATGAGTTTGCAATTTTTTGCTTTTTTTCTTCTTTTTCATAAAGTAACTGCACAAACTGCTGCAACTCTTGCAGTCTTTTTGTGTCAGATGATCTTTTCTTTTTTGGAATTCTTTGCATCTTTACTCCAAGTTGCAGGTTAGGTTTCACAACTGATATTTTTGTGCACAAACACAATTAATATTTTTGTTCAGAAACACTTTCACAAAGCTGAAAACTTTATTTTAAACAATGACGTCGATTTCGAAACAGTGGCTCCAAAAATTCAACTCGAGCTGAAAATTGCGTCGGACGTTTGCTTCGAAACGTGCTCCGAAACGATACTTCATAATACTCTACGCCTATATCTATACCGACTGAAGACCGCACTCTACACAGGCGCAGCAAGTATAGTCCCGACACATATATAGGTATACCAATATGAGATAACCTATATAATTTGCGATCTATTAGGAATATCAAAAGTAGAGCATTGCCGTACTTAAAAAGTAAAATAGTTTCATATAAGGTACTTGACAAAATTACAAGTTACTTTACAATTTCAAATATGTGCATGCTCCAAAACTTAACGGTTTCTAAGCCATTATTTTTTTTAATTTCACCTGGATAACCGTTAAAACGGTTAGCTAAGTATAAACGTCTTAGCAAATCCGAACCGTTAATTTTCTACCAGGGTTATAGTGAATTTTACTATCAAGGGGCGCGATAGCGCCGCTTTGGCAAGAAAAAATACGAAGTATGATTTGTCGACGGCGCGACCCTATATACTTTGAAATTAGGTGTTCCTAACCTTAAAAAAAATCTCTATTGCATTTAAATCATTATTATTGCACGTATGCGCAATCTGTTGGTATCTACTTAAATATATTATCCTAATTTTTCATGTATAAAAGGTTCATTCAATAATATTAAGTTATTAACTTAATATTGCAAGTTGAAAATTTGCCCGGTATATTTCATTTTGTTCAGAGTTTCTATCCTCGCCCGATATTTTTCGTCTCCTCCCGTCACGTGACTTCCGGTGAGTATATTTGTTATTATACACCAGTGGTTACAGTAGTTAATCTACTTTACTGACATTCGTCTGCTACTCGGCGACACGCGATTATAATATGCATGTAATGCTATACGTATATATGCGTATATTGCTATACGATTATATGCGCGATGCGATCAATGTCTGATCCAATAGTAGCTTGTTGTCTATCGAATAGATCAAGATTTAATGAAGTGCAATAGCAAGAAGAATATGCTTTGTAAAAGATGTGAAATCTCTCAAAAAAAAAACTTTTTTCAAAAGTAAAAATCTTGGCAAGAAAAATGTCAAGTAAATGTTTTTTTGCTATATGCATTAAAATATCATTTTTTGGGAAAACATAATTTTAACTTTAATTTTATATCTTAATGCGTATAGCAAAAAAACATTTACTTGACATTTTTATATTTAGACATTTCACTACGTTTATTAGCCTTTTTCTTGCCAAGATTTTCACTTTTGAAAAAAGTTTTCTTTTTTTTGAGATAAAAGATAGTAAAAATTACTAGATTCCGAGTCTGTTACGAAATTATTATTCGAGATAGTAATTTTTACTGTCAAATTTTTCTCAGTGTATCTTTGGTTAATCTTACCAAGTATTTGGTAAGTATAAGAAAAAAATTCGTAAGTTACCTACTTTTTTAGTAACATTTACCAAGTTCTTGGTAAGGTTAACCAAAAATATAGTTGGTGGGTATTTTGCCAAGCGCTTTGTTATTTTTACCAATCATTTTCTCCGTGCGCGCATTTAAAGCATACTTAAGTGTGATATATTAAAATGGAACATTTTAAGCGCAAAAAGTTCGCAATTCATTAGCGTAATATGCCGCGAAAAGGACATCGGGAGTGCTGTCATTAAGACGTTAAAGCTGGAGGCAAAGTGGCTTCAAAATACCGTAGAGTTGAAAAGAGGACCTCTATCCAGAGCTTTCTCAGACGTTTCTCCGCGGAGTCTTAGTATTTTCAGGTGTAAATTAAGTGGGTCGCGGCGTGAATCAAATAGATGCAGAAAGCGATACTCCCTCCTCGTATAAGCATTAGTATTACAGCAGCTGCGGCTTATGAATGCCAAGGTGATTATCTCTCGAGGCGATCGATAGCGCGACTAATGTCGAGAAAGTGATTTTTTTGAATTGCAACCTTCGATAAGAGAAGCGAATACATTATATACAGATAGGGAGCATATTTATTCCGCATTTTAAACATGAATAAAGTCGTCATTGGGAAGAAAACACTCGAGAGTTCAAGAGCGCATTTCGTCCTATTTTTAGCTCGAAAATTTAAATCAATAAGATTCACATTCGGAAAGAGCGTTGACTGACAATCAAAACGTGCATTCGCCGCGAGCAGCGTCTGCATATAAAGCTCGGCGACCAAGCAGAAGCGTTACACTGCAAGCTGGAAAGGGCCACTCCAAAATCTTGCGAAAGAAGCATCCTGTCGGTTGGCTCACGCCACTGCGTCTCTCGGCGAGTAGTCCCGGAAAAAAGCGTCTGCGCCCCTCCTGCCCGAAAGCTGACGAAACCACCCCCTGCGCGAGTTACTGTCTCCACGTGATCGCGGGCTCCGTCTGGCCTGGCTGCATGCGACGTCGCTCTGACGTCGGCGGGACATATAGTCGTCGCGCCGATCCACCGCTGGCAATGCCGGGGCGTGGCCTCAGCCGATCGATATCGCGAAAGCGCGCGCGCCAGCATCCGCGCGAGATATTGCGCTGGTCAGGTCGAAGTCTGCACACAACTATGTATACCGAGCTCGGAATCGACTCCCCAGGGCTTTTATCGCGCTCGCGGAGATATTCGATCGAGCTGACGCGCGCGCGACCTTCGCGAGAAACTAGGAACCGGTTTTACCATCCCTCTTGGGGGATACACCCGCGCTGCTCGCACTTTTCATCCTCTCCGCTCGACGAATTTCATTAACCTGGAAAAGTTGCGCTGCATGGATAACAGCTGGAACCGCCCCCCCCCCCCGATGCTTTTCTTTCTTTTCTATTCCTGTGTTATTCGATGGCTTTCGCGTGTACAGTTCCGCGGTATTGCAGCTACGCTGGGGTTTCAGTTTTTCTTGGCCGAGGCCGCGCGATATTGCTGCTCCGCTGAGAAGCTGCCGCTGCAGCTGAAAGATTTTATTCTTGTGGATTTATTTAAAGCGCGGAGGTGTATTTTTAGAAAGAAAGGCGGATAGGGAGAAATCGTGTTGACCGGATCGAATGCTACATATAGAACGAGATAAGTGTTATTAAAACTTGAACACATTTTTTGAAAGAAATATTAGTAATAAGGACGATGATAGGCATCGAAGTGCGTAAATATTTATGCTGCGCAAACTAGACCTTGTACACAAAATTATAAAGCTCGCCCGATTATCCTCGATGCTATATTTAGCTGCTCCAGTTTTTCCCGATAAATGGCACACACAAATACAAGAAAAATCCACTATTTCCGTTCACCCGGACAAATCCGATCGATATAATAGGTGGACTCCGTGCGATCGCGTTTGTTCTCAATCATTGAAAACATTATTTTGATAAGGATTATGAACAATAGGTGACCTGCGAATATCACACGTGTTCGCATTTTCAACAGCTAACTCGAAATCATGAAAGTATATTCAGCGCTCGCGGGGAATCGGAATCGCATCAGGTATTTCCGTATTAAATAACTGAAATGCCGATGCAATATCGAAAGCAATAATCACTCTCGTCCTATTTCCCTTTCCCAAAATGTCTGCCAGATGACGTGACGCAACGAAACGGCAACAATGACGCCGGCTGTACGTGTACGAGCCCACGTGATAATTCATCATTTCCCCTCGTTCGCGCTTATTTGCCGGATCGATAACCCCTGAACAACGGGGCGCGATCGATTTGCGCTGAATCCCACGACCGCCTCTCTTTCCATAAATCTTTGAACTCCTTACCCAGAGACGGTATCTAGCATCCGCAGTGTATGAACGATGCGCCTTGAATGGCCATTCGTCGCGGGCGTAGCTATAAACTTTCGCGAAATTTTCCTTGCAGCGCGTCTCGTTTTACGATCGTCTCCGTGTATTTTTGCGCTCGGTTTCGAAACTTTTCGAGCTCCGGCCAATGAACTGCGCTCTATCTTTCGCCGAATTATATTTTTTACCCGATAGGACGTCGCCTCTGCCGTCGCGATGCTCGAATTTCCCGCCTAAGTAGTTTATCAGGATAATCGAGGGAAAGAGTGAATGTGCGGGTCGCCCGGCGTAATTGAATGGTAATCGGCTCGCTTCAAGCAACGGGGCAGGAGAGGAAAATACATTTGCCGGATTACGCGCTGCCCGTCGAAATGCAATTCTCGCTCGTCGCGTCGACCCGACGACGCTTACCCATCAAGTCTGCAAAACGTATTACTTAGGCCTGCCTGAGAGAGTATAGGAGACGAACGCATTGATAGCTTGCAAACAGTCCAATCTAATTTTTTTTAATGGTGATTAAAAAAGACTTTGTGTCAGTGTGACAGTGTTCTATAAACTTATTGATTAGTTCGCGAGGAAAAAGTCCCGTAAAAGTAAAATTCTTCGTGTAAGTATATTTATACTGAAAAATATAGTTTATCGGAAAAGGCTTTTTATACACTTTTACTCTTTTTTAACTATTTTATATTAAAAATACACGTAGTAATTTTTTTGCGATGTTCAAAGAATTTTGTTGAACCTACTGACGTGCAGTGTTTTAATTAAAATCATATAAAAATATAACGTGATTTTAAATTGGCCAGGGTATAAGAGTCTTAAGCTATATTGGAAGAAGCTGCTGCTGCATTTTCTTACGTATAATACTCTTCTCTTTCTGTGTCGTTAGAACTTGCGAAGGGACAATTTATTTTCTCTGCTTCGGTCGCGTGTTACCCGTATATCGATCGCGGGATTTATTCTTGTGCAGTCGTGACTTTAAGCCCATGGGCGAAGGTGTTGATGATATTTGAAATTATAACTCCAATTCTTTTATATGTGCACTACTGCAGTTCTACAGTAATAAAATTACAACCAATTCGTAAACTTCTTCCAATGGAAGCATTTTGTTTTGACTTGCATAATGGCATCTTGATGAATTTAAATAGACAAATATTCAATTAATTTTAAATGTAATTTTAAAACAGGGTCATTGTTTTTAATGATTTTAATTTGTATGGATGATATTAGAATAAAATAATTTCAAAATGAAAATTGTAAACGAGTGTACCTATATCGGTTATATTGATTAATTTACAAGGACGATGTTGCTTGGCGATACATTACACGCAACTTCTACATGAAGCAATTCTTTTTTGCTTTTGCGCTTTTGAAACGTAATAGCCATTTTTTACTATCCAATTATATACTTACCAATTGTATACAAACTTGCTACGGATTTAAAAAAAGGTTTTTTCCCAAACATAACAAGTGCTCTTCGAGTTGTGTAACAAGTTGAGCATAACGCATGAACTATTCTCGAAAGATCATGTCTGAATAATCAGGTTGTCAAGATTTGCATATTGAAGGCATGGAGATCGAGTTACGAGCTTTTGAACTCTCCGAAATCGGAGTGAATTTCAAATCAACCTCCTGTATGCCGCACAAACTCCTTCGAGCTGACGACGAAGACGAACGCGTTCGTTGAAAGTTAATTTTTGCATATTTCGTGATACGCATGATTTGCACCGCGTTTGCATCACACAATAGTCGCTTTGTATACCGGGAGTATATACAGATGGGACATTCATCTGTTGCAAAATGGGTGTTCCTACCTCATGAATAAGTTTACACGATAGCTGATGAATGCATTGTATTATACTTTTTTACGGCTGTCATTTCCTAATGTTACACCTCGAAGGTATATTCGCGAGAGAGTATACTTCGTACCTAAACTGCCTACTTATGATAATGCACCTATTGGTTATATCGAAAAATGATATTTATTTCCATAATTGGTTTGATCAAATATTTATTTGCAATAATATTCAAAAGAACAGGTTCAATCAGATCCCGTGCGGATGTGGATTGACGTAGAATTAAGTTGATATTATGTAAACAAGCAAGCAATTATATCTTATAATACAATTTATTTTTAACAGCGCGATGCCGTCGGACAGTATGGATGACATCGAGCTCAAGAACATTCAGCTGCAATTCCCGGCGCTGAGGTACCTGACGAGGGATGACGGCTCGGTGCGGGAGGAGCGCGTCGAGACCGACAAGGGTTCGCTGGTCGTCGCCATCCAGGGAAATCGAGCGAAGCCTGCCATTCTCACGTATCACGATCTAGGCCTTAACTGTAAGTGACCAGTTCGTCAGTCTATTATTGAACCTAGCTTAGATTGATTTTCAGATCTAGTTCAGCATTGCTATTTTGGAGATTTCATGTTGGCTCAAGCCTAATTTCTGGTTCTCCTATTATTTTTCTTATTTTCCTTTTCAATACAATTAGACTTGAAGACGTTCCCAAATCGTGCGAGAGTGCCAAAGTGATATATCTCAAAGTCTAAGCAGCTTTACAAACAATGCGAATTCGGTCGTGAAATCCTGATGAATTTGTATCTTTATGGTATCAGATCGTTCGCCCAAATAAATCCATTCATTATATGCGCCGGTCGAAGATAAGAGGATCGATATACATACAGATGACGCTGTCATACTTGAGTCAGTCCTCGTAATTAAGTGCGACGGTAACTTGGCTTCAATCCAAGTCTCCTGCGCCAGCGCGACTTTTTGAGGCCGAGCAAATTATGTCCGATGTCGCGCGCCGGGCTTTTATGAATGTCCGCGCCCCCTTCGTGTGTTATAATATTTATCACGAAATTGAAGTGCCATGGGCATCTGTCTCACCTCCTGGTCGAGATGAAATTTCAATCTGATGGACCGCATTGTTCGGCTGAACATTATATGGTTTCCAATTCTTCTTGGCGCTCGTACGAGTAAATTTGAATTTTATCAGGGTGTCCAGTTAGATAAAAAACTATAATCTAAATTTTAATCTAAATAGTTCAAGGATGAAAATTTGGCGTTCTTTAAAAATAGAATTATTTGTATGCCGTCATACAGTTACAACTGTACCAAAGTTTTACATTTGCCCCCACGGCCCAATTACAAACTCGCGACTAACGCATTCACCGTTTTCTTTCAGATATCTCGAGCTTCCAGGCATTCTTCAACTACATCGACATGCGCGTTCTCCTCGACAACTTCTGCGTATATCACGTGAACGCTCCAGGCCAGGAAGAAGGCGCCCCGACACTAGCCGAGGAGTAAGTATATACATACACACCGCAGAGCCCGCGAATCCCAGCTCTCTCTCTCTCTCTCTCTCTCTCTCTCACACACACTCTCTCTCTCTCCCTCTCCCTCTCTGTTTCGAGCCTTTTCCGCAAAACCGCGTTAACAAGATTTTCTTTATCACGAGTGCGCGGAGCTCGCATGAGCACAACAGGGCCGGCGCTGCGGCCTGGTGTTTACGATCGACGTGACGCGATATGACGCGCGGCCGCCCGAGCGCTTCGATATTTCTCTGCGATCTGTAGAGGAGAGCCGCGAGGGAGGAGGCGAGGGTTGGCACTGGTTGAACTAGTTTCGCGACTACAGAATGTAATTTCATTTCGAGTCGTTACTTTCATCTTGAATTATTGAGTTTCAACTTTGGGTCTCAGCGTGTGATGCATATACATCAACATGCCTTGTGAGCATGGTTTTGAATTTTCAGTGGATCTTCCATTTTTCGGATTATTCAGTGTACAATTTGTATAAAACGCGCGAAGGACTCACGATTCTATTTCAGAGAGATGCCATGAAGGTTGAAAGGCGAAAACAAGCTCATTCGTACTCAACAACCGTACGCAACTAATAGAATCCCATAACTTTTTCATTTGGTCAACCAGAAAAAAAACTATATGCGTCGAGAATTGCGAACGCTTGAGGCACCGCGTTTTTCACTTTTTAATCAAACTTTTTTGATGAACACGTGTCTGTCCTTACTCGCAATCGAAGAGTTTTCTCCGTCGGGATTTCATTAAAACTTCGTTCGCCAGTACTCTCAATGGCGTTTGATCCTGCAACGGTTTCATGAGCTCTCGAGACGCTGGCCGAATAAGTTTTCTCCGTTACCTACATAGCAAAGAAGTCGAGAAATGCCGGGCAAAGGGATCGCTGAAAAACACAGACTAGTCCTTGCCCTTCCGCGTATACACATCAGCTGGTGAAATAATTTCGACCGCATTGCAGATTTGCATGCTAAGCTCGGCTGTGCTGCGCTCTCCCGCTCGGGATCGCGTGCCAAATTCGTTATATTCTTCGTCAACGAGAGGAAAGCACCCGAATTCGAGATCGTATCTCTTGCGCTAAGCTGCTCTGCTCTCCAAAATCGATACACACATTCGATCAGTTCGCGCAGGTATATTTTTTAAAGGGTATTTGACAAATTTTATTTTTGAACTCGGGCGTGTCACAGACGTACACGTCTGCAACGCGAGCAGCGAAGACGAGTCAGCGATAAGAGTCCGCCGAGCCATACTACGATGCATAGCGTCCGAATGTATCGTAGACGTTAGCTCAGTGGTTAGAGCACAGGTCTCTGGCTCTCGGGTCCGCGAGTTCGAGTCCCGTCGTCTACTTTTTCGCTTTCGACTCGTCTCCTTTCCGTTTGTAACATTCTGGCATCCCTTGTGGGGATCACCGGCTTAGAACCCGGCTAAAAAAATAGATCTCTTCTCGAACCCACGACAATTCCTACCTTACCTACATTAACTACCTTAACTACACCTACCTTACCCTTGACAGCACTCCACCAATAGACGCCCCAGATCAAGCCCCTGTAAGTCATGAGTCTGAATAGATCATGCATGGACGCCTCTAATCTGCGTGGTAATGCAGCCTGCAGTCTTGTGTCCGAACATGGCCGAAGGCCGAGACACAAGGCCGAAGAAAGCAGGAACAACTGCCTATCGGTAAGGAAGTGCGCGAGCCGAGGACGGCTCACCTCAAAGGGGGGGGGGGTGTCACAGACGCACACGTCTGCAACGCGAGCAGCGAAGACGAGTCAGCGATAAGAGTCCGCCGAGCCGTACTACGATGCATAGCATCCGAATGCATCGTAGACGTTAGCTCAGTGGTTAGAGCACAGGCCTCTGGCTCTCGGGTCCGCGAGTTCGAGTCCCGTCGTCTACTTTTTCGCTTTCGACTCTGTCTCCTCTTCGTTTGTAACTGGCGTCGCGTGATACCATTCCAAATAGTTCGTATAGGAGAGTTCGCTTCGAACCGGAAATGCACGTTCGAGTGAAATGAGTAGAATATGTAATTTTCAAGTATTGCGCAAGTCCCCGGTGTCTTTAAACGATTGATTGTGTGTCTTTAACCACCGCTGAACTGTCGTTAAATTATGATCGACGACAAGAGTATTTGCCTAGAAAATTCGATCGTCGTTCTTCGGAACGCGCGTGCGCGAAAGTCCAGTGCAAACATTTGCACTGGCAAGTGCGCGGGCGACGAACAAATTTTATTAGCAGGCGTTTCTGCGATTCACGATCGATTATTGTCTCGCTCGATAAGGCATAAAAGCACCCTTGGGCTGCTCATGTTTCCAAATTGCTCTGCGCAAAATATCACTGACGTGTTTACGGCGTTACTTTATTTCCGTGAAAAATATAGAAACAGCCGCAGTAATGAACTTTAAGCGTTAAGTGCGTTTCAGAAATCTCTCAAGCCAGGGTAAAAGGTTTCATGCATTTAAATCTCGAGGCACTCTCCGCGAGTGAGATAAATAATTGAGAAACCCAATTTTGTAGGAAAATTTAATCAAACGAAAAATAAAAAGCGCAAAAAGCTGAAGTTTTCAGAATAACGAGGACTATCTACTATAACGTAAAATGATTTTTCAGCTACGTGTACCCGACCATGGACGAGTTAGCGGAACAATTGCTGTTCGTTGCCGGCCACTTCGGGCTGCGATCCGTGATTGGATTTGGTGTCGGCGCGGGCGCCAATATTCTCGCTCGCTTCGCCCTGGCGCATCCCGAAAAGGTGAACGCCCTCTGTCTCATCAATTGCGTGTCCACGCAAGCAGGCTGGATCGAATGGGGCTACCAAAAGCTCAACTGCCGTCACCTGCGCTCCCAGGGCATGACCCAGGGCGTCCTCGATTACCTCATGTGGCATCATTTCGGCAGGGTAAGAACTTTTTTCTACTCGCTCTTTTCAAATTATGCACGCTTCGAGCTGAACAACGTCGCTGTACTTAAAACTTTCAAGTCCGTGTGCAGGATAATTTCCGCGGTGCGGGATACGTAATCGTCATTAAAAAAATATTCCTTTCACACGCACTTGACATTTTAATAATCATATTTTTCAGCATTTTCCAAAGTGCCTTTGAAACTTTAGGAAAAAGTTTTAATTCGATTCGCGACAATGTACTGAAGGATTGTTATGCATTTTCTCACGCGTAAATTGCCGTAGAAAGCGAGGGGTACAAACGGGTCGAGGATGCCGTCAGCTGGCCCGAAATTAATTGATATTCTTCGTGCTCAAAGCTCGCGGCATGACACGCGGAAATCTCTCGTAGGAGCTTTCACACGCAGACGTGCAGGTATATGCACAGTCACCAAAAGCCGTAGAGCGAGGGAAAGCTTCTGCACCGAGGCTGTTTGCAAAGTGCGAGATAGTTTGCTTGACCGATCCGTCGTCGAAACGCGCGCAAAAGCTCATCATTCAAGTGGCTTTACAGGCGCGCGCGCTCAAATTACCGACTCGCGCACGCGGCTGCAGCGCTCGAGAGTCGAGTCCAACGCCGCTTCCCCGGAAAATTGGATTATTGCATTACTGGCAATTCTTCCCGCGCCAGATATATAGGTGTATACGTGTTATGCGCGATGTACAGGGACTTGTAAATCAATTGGCCAGTTGTTAGTGTACCCAGAAATTCTTATAAATACGCTATGTTAATAGCAAGCTCAGTGTCGAGAGATGCGTCAATGGAAAGAATGACGGGTATAAATGCGCATGTCCATTTAGCGTTTGCTTGTTTTACGGGCCAAGAGGAAATTTGTTTTATTATGTCATGAAAGGATTAGCTAATGTGACTCGACAACAAAGAATAATGCGCGTGTGTCACCTTTGGAACAAATGCATACGTCGCCTACGTGATGCCGAATTTCTTCGCGATTTAATTCCAACTCTGGGTTTAAGTTACGTTGTAAGTTTTCGTGCAATTCAAAAAGCTTTGTATCGTTAACGTAATTTTACAATTTCCTAATTCTCAAGCAGTCAATATTACGACACTGAAAAGCACCTCAATCCGTTATGACATGCTTCCGAACACTTAAAACAAACAGGAGTTTATATCCGTTACGAAATACAAACGCTTACATACGCTTTTTCGTCATACTTTTAGTGACATTCATGTATCATAGAGAATCCATATCTCACTAAATTCTTCATTTCCAGGGTACCGAGGAGCGAAACCACGATCTAGTACAGGTGTACAAGAACTACTTTGAGCGTCGCGTCAACCCGACAAATCTCGCTCTCTTCATCGACAGCTACGTCCGTCGCACGGATTTGAACATCAACCGTGATCTCGACCCCACACGGAAGAGGGATGGCACGACTCTCTTGGTACCTGTGATGAACATCACCGGCTCGCTGAGTCCTCACGTCGACGATACCGTTACGCTAAATGGACGTCTTGATCCCACCAACAGCTCGTGGATGAAGGTTAGAGAATTTGCAAATTCCTATACGTATTCTAAACGGGAGTTAGGCAAACATCGAAGTTGCCTTTAAGCTCGAGCTAAGCTTGGCGCTCGGTAAGCACTTGAGCTCTCGCTTGCGCGCGTTATCGCCAATGCGTGGCTTTGGAAAGCGCACGAAACGTTAACTTTGTGTTGGAACTGCAAAAAAGCTGCGAATCCGATGTTGTTGTAGTTTTGTTTTGCTCATTGCTATGAACTATAACATAGCGGTCTTTAAACTTCATTTTATTGTATTCTGTAGATTCAATACAGTGAATAAATTTTGAAAATATATCATGTTTGAAATGTCAACTAAAACAGATTTGTTTCATTTCCACATAGACACAGGTATAAGTGAGTAGTTGTTAAGCACAACTCGATGAAAAATTTTCTATTAATAATTGTTGAAATTTTCAGATCTCAGACTGCGGAATGGTGCTCGAAGAACAACCAGGCAAAGTAAGCGAAGCCTTTCGACTGTTCCTCCAGGGTGAAGGCTATGGTAAGTGAGCGGAGCGGAGAATGCTTAACGAAAATTTAGAACAAAAGCAAATTGTGTAAAAATCGAAAAAAAATCATCACGAATCTCATCACGTAAATTCGCAATCTCGCGTCTAAGACGTTAAAAGCTGAATTTAAAGAAATACGACTGCATCCATGAGATAAGCATGGATTCGCGAAATTCGAGTGATTATCAGACGAATAAGATATATAAATAAACAAAAAGGGTAAAATATAAGGAACCGTTGTGGTGATGGGTCACGAACGCGGTTCCAATGGCCAAAAAAGAATCTCGCCTGGAATTAAAAATAAATTCGAAAAATTTAAAAGAAAAATCGTACATTCGACATTGTGAGCGCTTCGAATTACCTGTCGCACGACGTACAAACATTTGAGAGATTAATTGATTATAAACAAAAAGAGCAGACTTGAAAGTTAAAGTTTATCTGTTGATTGGCATCTATATTAACATTGCATTATTGCATCTATCTCGTATTGGCCTACGGTCGTAGTTCATAGATAATAACAAAAAGCATGATGCGTTTTCTTGAAAATGTTTATCGATGTTGACAAAAAGAAAAGAGTAAAAAGTAAATTTTAAACGAGCAAACCGAAGCATTGTTGCGCGTGTATCTTGTCTATTTTCAAAGTGTTCCTCTTGTCTAGATAACATCTGTCTAGATATATTGTAGATGTACGACGCAATCTAAAAGCTTGTGTATCCTTGCATTCGCTGTTGGTTCCTTTCTTTAGAGTCACCATGAATTCTTTTTACCATTGAGATACTCTTTGTTAAATATTTATTTTAAGAAGCTTCGAAGTCGAATGAATCAATCGTAGTATTATTAAAGTCAGATAGCTTTTTATCCAATATAAAATATTGATAAAAATTCAAAAGTAATTAAATGCGAGCATCAATAACCTCATGAGCATCGTCGACTTGTCGGATATCTAAGTGTATTTGGCAGCGAAGAATACTACTTAAATGTTTGCTAGTCAATGAAGCAGTCGTTCTGTCGCCTGTAAGCTCACAATAAACGCATATTAAAAGTAAAGTGTAAAATTTTAGATTGCACGTGCATCGCTATAATATGCGGTAGCTTGAAAACTGACTTTCCTGACCTACTCGGTAGAAAATTAATCATAATACGATTGCGCTTCAAATAAAAGGCGAAGAACATATAGATTAAAAAACAACAACATCGATACGGCTGGCATCGGAAATAATATCTTATTGCTGTCTTAGACGGCCTTCGTTGTTCTGTTTGGCTTTTTGGTCACAGAAAACACACCCGCACTTGTCACTGTACACTATAATACGCTTTTGTCACAGTAAACTGTACATCGACGCAAATAAGAGAGTGAAAACTTAATGAAATCAAACCGGTGATTAACGAGTCAATGATTGATTTAATATTACATATTCCATTTCTTACTTCAAGCATTTATTTATTTAGTTATGTGCAATATCACAATGTTCTTGTATTTGTTAAAAAATAATGATCATAATTTACTAAATGTGTATGAGCCGAACTAAAAAAAGCAAATAAGATCTGTTTTAAATGGAAGAGTTACTTTTTTAATTGATTGTGTTTACTATTGAATTTTTCCTGTAGGATGTCAAGAAATGTTATCCTCCCACTGTTACTGTTATTAAAAGCTCATCTTGTTGTTAGCATAATCGATGCTTTTATGATTTATTATTTACTGTCAATTTATTACAAACAAGTTGAAATCTTTTTTGTATGAATGAATTAATAAATCCTGGCATAGAATTTTAGATTGATAAATTCATTTGTTCGAATGCTCTACATTTGATTGCTATACAATTTTTTACCCAAAGTATTGAATAGGCATAGAAACTTAAATCCATCATCATTATCATTCTAAAATTCGAGCCTGTTTTGAATGAGACTTCTATTTCTTTAGAATCTATTCATCTAAAATTAATTATTCAATAAATAAATATTAAAAGATATTTCACCATAACTATTCGTCTCTGAACTTCATTCTCGCCGTACGTTTTTTTTCTTCATTCATTCTTCACATCATCTTTTCAAAATAGTTTAATTATTAATATGAGAAAAAGAAAAAAATTCCTTTTCACCGACTTGAGCATTTTTTTCCCACGCGTCTCGGATTGATCGAGTGGTATGTATTAAAATCTTTTCTCAAGTCTGTAGTAATTTTCCTCTCAATTCTTCTCAGCTTGTTGGCTAGTTTTCTTTACATGGCAATCGACTAGTGGTTATTTTCGCCTTTTTTTTTGCTCGCGGTTGTTCGTGTTGTACATATAGAAGCAAAGAGACTGAAGTATTCAATGTTATTCTCATGAAACAAATCAAAGAATGGAAAATAATATGAACACTTCTGTTACTTTGAAACAGATAATTTTAACTGCTTTCAATAATTACCAAATTACGGTAAATTATTCGTTAAAAGTAACAGAAGCTAACTCTCTAGATAATAACTATCACAGTTAATGCTAAGGTAGAATATGTAATTGTTATATTGATTTCTATTATTTTAAATATCTGCGATTAACTCTTTTTATTTTATATTGGACCTTATAATTGATCTGAAAAATATGATTCCGAATTGAAATTAAAATCTGACAATAAAACAAGTGATTTTGTTTCTTCTGCGTTTTAGTGGTGAGATCCCCGGGAAAGCCCACGACGCCTACAACACCCGAAGGTAATTGTAATTAGGAATTGAGGCCGCAAAGGAGTCGAACGCGCTGTGTCGGTCAATTAGGCCACGTCTAAGCGTTAAGTAAGTCGGATTACAAACTATATTCGGGAAGTAAAAATAATCAGAGACTAACAATCGAAACTAACTGGAGAACGTTTACAACTAATGTAATATATTGCAAAACTTTCTATCGTATACTAACAAATTGTCTAACATCATTTCATAATCCAACCAACAATCGTACTAACTTCTTCTTGGTGAATTATCTAATAATACGCTCTTTCTAAAACTTACGAATAATCTAACAGGTGATGGCATTCCTTTGTTTGTCTATAGAATCACGAATGTCGCCTAATGTTTGAAAGAAATGAACTTACTTTTCACTTCTGTATTCCTCAAAATACAAAACGAACTCCCTTCTACATGTAGTTTGTGCAACGATTTTCCAATGTATAGATACTATATCTTTACACGTGGCATTTTCGTCAATGATTGACTATATTTTTTTATATTTATTCATGAACGTGCGTAATGATCCTTTAAATTTATTTCACTCCCTATTCAGTCCCATAAGTCTTTTGCGACTACTAATATATATTTAATTGTATAATATAATATTCAATTGATATTCTTTTTCGAGCTTGATAATATGGTCTCTTGTACTTGTATATATATATATATATATATATATATATATATATATATATATATATATTATCTGGTGTTTTGTGTATGTGTATCCATTTAATGTAGCTTCTGTTAAAAAACGTAGTATTTGTCTTTGTAATCCAGAAGGATTAATCGAATGTGCATTAAGTTTATTACGTCTTTACGTATTTTGACAGCAGTAACTTTAGCACTTCTTGCACGTGGTCTTTTCCGATATATTTACCTTCTTCTATATAAAATTCTATTAAATACTTCAGATTAAAAAATACAAATTTTCGTTTATTTGTAAGCATATTACTTAAAGTTTTTGATTAATTATTCTGATTATTGATTTATTACTATAAAAATGATTTTGAATTAAATTGATGTTTGAAAGGATTTCATTTTTCGCTACATTGAAGGCGTTTATTTTATATAGATAAATGTCCTGATACACAGTAAAATAATTCCAATCTTTAGAAAACACTGACTCACAGACAGTGTAATATTACTTAAGTACATTTTGAATTACATAACGAACGAATTTCGCGCCTGATATCTTCATATTGAAATAATATTTTACAGTTATAATGAAAACGAGGTAAATATTTTGTTGCTATTGAAATTTATTAAATTTTAAAATCCGTAGTTATAAATTTGCATTATCGACAGTGTGATTATTATTCATATCTGTTGTAGAGAATGCATCAGATCATATGATTTATGCTCGGATACCGACTGATGGTAAATGAAAGATCTGAACAAGAATTATAAAACTCGTGAATATTTGTTTGTTTGAACTGCAAGTGTTCGTCTAATCCCTTAATCCATTCATTCAAACCATGTAAATTATGTTCACCTTTCATCGTTACTTTTCGTCTGAAGTATCAACCCAAAGAATAATATGAAATCGTAAATGTAAAAATATTTTTTATCATAATATTCATGTCAAAGCCAATGAAAGAATGTATGTAATTTTTATTCTTTATAGCGGCTCTCGATCTTTCGCGGTAGGACCACTATCAGATTCCATGCAAAGTTTTTGTACTGTGCATATTTCGTTATCGAGGACGAGTGAAAAACAAATAGAACTAATGAATTTATTACAATTGCACCGGGTAGAACATAGTAGAGTATACTCTGAAACATTGCGTGACTTACACACTATATGTCTTGCTGTTTCTTGCACACAACAGACCACTAAACACACGCATTCTACTTCTTCTTTTACTTTGCATGTACGCTTGGGTTTAATTTTTTTTCCTCTTTCCTCGTACGTGATATATTGAATACTTATATTGTTTTACTAAACTATATTTCTGCTTCGTGCCAATGATTCCGCTAAGCGCAGCGTGAATTTGATACAACCCGGCTATTTATTTTTTATTTATAATTTTGTTTATACTTTGAGCATATCGGTGATAACCAAAGCCGCGTTTTCTAACAGCTAAAAAGCAAATGCCAAACAATAATTAATCGAATGAAGTTGTAGTTGTATATTTTAATATTTTATAACTGAAATTATTAAGATTCTACCGATGATTCTAGATACTGAACATGCAAAAATGTAATTACTAAAAACTTCGTTCTTTTAATAATAAGACTCTGCGCATAATATTGTCGTTTTGCAACGAGGGTTAACAACGCTGGCCAAAAATTCGCTCATTGTGCCGATGTACAATTTTCGTTTGCAGTTGCGCCGCTCTCGCCGTTGAAGATGGCCGACTACAGGCTTGCTTCACTCGAGGGGCTGAATCACATCTGCAGCAAGAAGATGGATTGGCCTACTGCGACCATACACATCACCGAGAATCCCTTGCCCGAGGCCGTCGTCTGTTAAGTACATGAAAAACGCGTGCCCTTCCTTTATCAATTTTTTCCGGAGAAGAAAGAGAGCAATATAGAAATGTTCGTCGCTCCTGCATTTGTAGTCCCGCAAATGAATTAGGACATAGATCTCGTTGTCCCGTAAGGGATGAGGATGGTAACAACTCTCGAGGAGACGGCAACAAGCTTTCGGACGATCGTTAAAATTAAATGATGGATCACCCAAATTGATTGCTGAACTTTGGGCATTCTCTAATCAGAATAAATCTATTGAAATTTCCACGCAGAAATAAATTGTACAAGCAGGGTATTCGGTACACTATTTCAAGCAGAAATTTCAGCAGATTTACATTTTATACGATGTTTTTTGGATAAAGGCATTTGATCGATCCTATTTTTTTTTTCTTTTGTTTTGTTTAAGCTTTTTACCGACTGCGCATTTACGAGAATAATGTCTCGGAATCCGATCCTGCCTCGAATAATACTTTAATCCAGTATTTTATTTTTGGAAATTCAAGTTGCGAATCGACGATCGTCCACTTTTGAGTAAAATATCATTCGAATTTCGATCTGTACAATCTGAAACAAAAATGAAATGCAAAAGAAACTAAGGAAATCCAAACGTGGATCACCGAAGAAATAACTATTAAGATAAAAGAAATACGAAAATCTTTGAACGAAATCCAATAACACAGCAACGAATGAGCGATGACCAGCATAGCTCTCTCTCATTAATCGTAGACGAGAAACGCTCACAAGCTACTGCTTTTCGTGTTCATCAAATTGCATTATTAAAGTACCTCTCATCCGCAGCATCACGGTCTCCGCTCGATTATACGGAATTGCATATAGTGTTAACCTTTGACAATTTTTCAACTGCTGTTTGTACGAAAAGAATGTTTTTAAATTTATATGTACACGGATGACACAAGCTTTTAATTTTAATTTAGTGAGATTTTATGATTATTAAAGTGTGCTCTGGCAGTACCGACATCGATTACTATAACTAAATAACGATAAAAGTGACTTTTCAATTATTGCAAATTTTACTATTTTTAATCGTAAAGCAGATTTGTGCAAAACGAAACACATTACAACTTTTATCATTCGTAACATATTGTTGTTACTAGAATAACATATATATAATGCGCTAGACATTGTAAGAAGTAATCTGCTGTGCGTTGTCATTTTGCTACGTGTGTGACCTGTATAAACAATAATATACAATATCTACCAGTAATTAACACATATATATATATAAAGTTACTGCATTGATTCAAGCTAAAATATAATCTTTCACACAAATGTAATAAGAATAGCGTTATCAAACGTTCATCTAAATGAATGTCCAGAGTGCAGAAAAGGTAGTATATAAGCGTTTCGTTTTGTTCACATCTTTAACCAATATTATACATTTTTTACAGACAGCAGGAGAAAAATTTGGGCTTGACCCGTATTTTCCAGTAACACATATACGCTCTATTTATACACAAACCTCTATAATATAAACGCAGTCCACGACTTTCTCATATCCAGTCTGAGAGTTACACAAGTACGATTCATCCCATTAATAATATTAACAAATACAAATTATTATTTCTCTTATGTTACTGTTATAAATAGGCGTAAATAAAACTTTGCATCATTCGTATAAGTCGTATAAAAATATAAGATCAAATTTGTTTGAAACTGAGTAAACTTAGTAATAAACATACTCGTACCGTATGGATATAGCGGGTCAATCTTGGCCATTCTTAAATTCTATATAGATCAGACCTGAGCACATATAGTCAAATATCATTATATGTAAGCAAGTCTTTATACATATAATTGAATATCATGATAATATCACTTATAATACTGCCCAAATATACTATATGCCAGAAGTCACCATTTAGAATTACGATACTTTTTAAATTATCATACGTTTAAACAATATTTTTACTTATTTATCAAATACTGAAATTTTTCATATTAAAAACTTTAAAGTACAAGACAAAAGATTTCTGGACAGTCGCGCTAATGATCAACTGGCTTTTTTGTGCGGAGAAGTCGTGGACACTCCGAGTGTGAAATGACGAAAAAAAACTACAAGTTATGCTGTGGAAATAATCAATAGAAGCTTAATGCGTTTATTAGAAAGCAAATAAAAAGCGACGCTGGCCTATACACAACTGGAAAGAAAGCAGGATACCAAGTCCGAAAGCGCCTATAAAACATAGAGAAAAATGCTGCTTTGTCGAAGGAATGCTTTTTCGCAGGGCATGCAAAGAGAAGTAGATTTACACGTAAATACGTACGAATGAGACTTTACAGGGATAAAATATAACGGCGATGAGTCGAGCGTTATATGTGCTATAGAACGAAAGTGCCGCGTTTAGCAAAGAGCTGATCGTTTATTATGTAATATTAGGTATTGACTATAATTATAGGCGTATTGTTATTATTATCAAATTTTTATCTTCAACTGCGCTGTGGTCGCATATGGAATTGGCGCCGTTTTTTAATCGATTTTTTCACCTCAAAGATAATTGGCTAATTTTGCGCATTCTAAAGTATAGGCAAACAAAAAAGGTGTATGAATATTTAAAGCTAGCAAGAGAAAAACTAGAAAGTTGTAAGGTCTACGAAAAAAAAAGAAATTATACAGATTATTAGTCAGGCGTACGTGCGTAAAGAGAAATGCAATAAGTTAGTGAAAATAGAGTAAGGGGATTTTCGCGATGGTTTCGCAACATATTAGCGCATACACAAACACTAAATCAAATCATCTGTGAAACCCTATAACTTTTGTTTCTCGAAAATAACAGCAGATAAAGGAGGCAGAGACACAAGTTTAGATAATGAGTCGAGGTATGTCTATATTTAGTAAGCAATGGGTTTAGCTAGGCAAATATTCAAATTAAAGATATTTAAATAAATACAGAAAAGTTAATAAAAAAATATAAAAATTAAAAAGCAAAGTTAAGCGTGTGGGTAAAATCTTATAATATTTGAGTGCAATTCGCGTGGTTTTACCGCGTGAACAGCGTTTTGCAAGCCTCTAGCAAGTGATATATATGTATATGACTATTGATTATACTAAAACAGAAAACGTGCCTGCTACACAAGACAGAAGGAAATTTTAGAAGGAATCGTTCTTGAGAGTAAAACACTACTAAACACTATACTATGCGTCGCCTTTTTATTTTCTATAACAATCCGTGGATTCTTCCGACGGCGCAAAGAATGCGACACACATCCATACACGCGTTGGCACACACGCATGCAAACATGCAGACATTATTATGCTCATAGATTTTCGCTTTCTTAAAATGTATAAGCTTTTATTAAGATAAACTGTTGAATAATTTTGTATAACTATTTATAAATATGATTTAGTAATCACATCTTCATTGTAGTACTTAAGTTTTATCAGTTAATGATTATGTGCAAAGACGGCTCAAGAATACTGTACCTGTTGTATTTTTCATTTCTTAACAGTTTATTTTTAATTAGCTATGGAGGATTGAGAATATCAACATCTATAGTAGTATAATAAGCGGAATTATGAAAGGTAAATGTTCACGAAAGTCGCAAAACAACACAGAAGTATATTAAGGACTTATAAGTATTTCGCGAGGCGTTTGCAGTAAAATTATAAAGTTTCTAAATTAAGGCAACAAGATAAAAAGTAAAGTAAAATATATTTATAATATATTTCTTTAGGAAGCGCATGAAGGGCCAAGTAACATAATTGAGAGGTTATTCTAGAATAAATATTAAAAGTAAAGTAATTATGTATTGTTCACGTACAGCTTGACAAATATATTCTAAAAAGATCTTTATTTTAACGTAAAAAATCTGTAGATCTGTGACTGTAGCTTCTGGAGCCTTGTAATTTAAAAGAAATTAAAGATGTGTTTTTATATGTATATGTTAACAAGAATAGATGTATATGTAAGATAAGGTCTAAAAATTATTTGATGTGTATTATATTAAGTTTCTCTTTCGTTCAATATTGTGAAAGTCAAGAAAAAAAGTCATAACAAAATTTTCTTCTTTTAAATATCAGGAATTAGAAATATTAAACTTGTCAGCCAATCGATTCTAAACTTCTTTATACAAATGAGAAGGAATTGAAGCGAATCAACTACAAAATCACTTGCTTATACATATAAAAATTAAATTGTTTAAAACTATATTTTCTGTTTACAAAATCACTGTGCAAGAAAAAATAATATAATAACAAACAAGGCACATTAAATTAATTATATAACTGAATTGAAGAGTGTGATAAAATGCAACAAACTTTTAAGTGTTAACAATTACCTCGTTTAAAATTTTGAGCATTCTATACGATACCTATGTTGCTTACCCAGAATAACAAAAGTAATTTCATTTAATTGAATTAAATATAGATCAAACAGAAGTTGATCGTTGTCATCTTTAGAGAACAAGTTTTAATTTTAAGAGCAGCATTTTTTCTAAGTTAAAGTAAATTCATGACCTATCTCTCTTTAATTTAAGAGACTTCCACTCTCATATTTTGCTATTGACTGCACGCACCGATACTCATTTATAACTACATATAACAAAAGCTGTAACAAAAAAAAAAGAAAATAAAACAAAATATATGGGCAGCCACAGCGTTATTACTACCAAACAAAACATACGTGTATTCGAACTATGTATGCTATTTGAATGATCATCAGCGAGTATGTAAATGCAATACAACTCAAATACACAAGTAAATTCACACCTATAAATGGAGCTTCAAAGAATACTATACAATAAATGAACACGTGCACACCGAGATAATACATCTTGTTATTTATAATAAACTAACGTGGAAAAATGCAAACACATGGTTTATTTATTTATAGAAATAATTCTCAGTTCCAACGTATCCTGAATCGCATGAATTTTCCAAAAATACTGTATTAATATAGTATATTGTGTGCCAAGGGCGTAAAGTGGGCTTTTTTAGGCGGCATTTGCGGACAAAAAAGAATGATAAACGTCCACTGGGCAAAAAAAAAAAATTAAAAACGCCCACTAACATTTTTTTTTGTTTGAAAAACGCAAAAATCGTGCTTGTTACAAAAAAATGTTCATGAATTTTTTATAATAAAAACTATCAACTCTACAAAAAAATTTAATAGAATAAAAAGTGCCTAAAATTACCCAAGAAAGACGTATGAATTTTTTCAGATTTTTTTGGAGACTATTTAAAATTTTTCAAAATATTGTCTAACTCCGAAATTGCATATATTATATGAATATTAGAAACATCAGATGTAATCTACTTGTTAAAAATTACCAAGGATGAAGTAAGGCTGATATAATCTTGATAGATATTTGTAAGTGAATGCTTGAGTCAGCCATACACACTTTGAATTGACAGTAAGCAGGACTTAGAAAGATGTACTAGGTCTTGCGTTTATTCGACTGTAGGTTACAAAAATATGATGTAGATCGGAACGCGTCTCGGAGTGGTCTGCTGATGTTCTCTCGTTTTGGAGCATCTCCCCTCGGTTTCTTCCTCCTCGATGGTGTTTTGAGACCCTGGGGGAGGGTACGCGTGGGTGGCTGGAGTGGTGAAAAGGTCCGTCGCAAAGCCGGCGGCGAACGCCCACGTTGACCTGGCTATGCTGTGCTGCTGCCCTCTCTGCGTCGTTGGACGGCGTTAGGATTTCCCCAGACTGTTATTAGTCCTTGGCTTGGGTCTTTGTTTTATGGCTGCTTATGCTTTTCTCTGTTCCACGATTTTACTGTTCTATAGCCTCCTGAGAGACGATTGATAATCCTACATTCTACGGTTCTCTAGGGCTTTCCAAGTTTTCGAGTTTCGACGTTTTTATAATGTGCGTTTGAAATTCGCGCGTCGCGCCTAGTGTGAAAGTCGCGAGTTATCCGCGGTTTTAAACCTCCCCTACCCCAGCCTATAAAAGTATATTTTTTGTAATAATAAAAATACTGACCGATGTATTTTAATTAGTTCTATCCAAAAACATCGCCAGATTAAACTGCTCCACCTTATATTTCTAATGAAAAATCAATAAAGATTTGGGGAAAAAAATAAATTATCTTAATTTTGATACAGCCATATATTTTTAAATAAACAATATTTCAAACTGCTCCAAACTGCTCCAAACTGCTCTACATCCATATAATACTGCTCCATAGTAATTTTTATCGGCTCCGCTATAGTTAACTGCAAAATAAGTAAAATTCATTTTGTCAGAAATGAGCTGACTGAAGCTCGTAGCGCGCAGGCGCGGATCTCATTCATTGCCGTATTGCCGGGATAAAGTTTAAATTAAGGTAAAGAATACATGTGTTACAAACTAAGTTTCTAACGAAAAATTTTTTTATTATTATTTATTGCCAATGGTGTTTAATGAAAACGCATTTTATTTTAGATTCTGCCTTAGGTGCCACTGTATTAACTATAAGAAGTATTATAAAACTACCATCGCTATTTCTTAGATTATCACAGATTATTTGACTAAAAATCTCCTTCTTTACTTATTTTGCAGTTAACTATAGCGGAGCCGATAAAAATTACTATGGAGCAGTATTATATGGATGTAGAGCAGTTTGGAGCAGTTTGAAATATTGTTTATTTAAAAAGATATGGCTGTATCAAAATTAAGATAATTTATTTTTTTCCCCAAATCTTTATTGATTTTTCATTAGAAATATAAGGTGGAGCAGTTTAATCTGGCGATGTTTTTGGATAGAGCTAATTAAAATACATCGGTCAGTATGTTTATTATTACAAAAAATATACTTTTATAGGCTGGGGTAGGGGGGGTCGGTTTTAATGGTGGCGTCCTATTCGGTATGTTATGTGACGTAAGCCGTAATCACGTGATCACGTGATTGAATATATGCGCGTAATTCAAATTCTTATTAATAAAATCGAGTATATTTTATGTACATCTTATAAAATCATTTAGAGAAAGTACAAAAGCGTTTCTGTATTCTTGGTTACTCAACCGTTAGGAAAATAGAACATAAATTTTATAAGTAGTGGAAAGAAAGATGCCATTGTGCGAGTATCGGCTCTCAGTTTTTATGATTCATAGTAGATTCTTGTATTTAGGTTCTTTGAGACAATATATCACATATATTCTTGAAACTGGTTTGACTACAAACACTGTTCTAGTTTATTCGCTACCTTCAAACCATTTCGCGATTGTAGAGAGTATTTCAATGCTCGTTCGAATGACCCGGGGTCCCCCCCCCCCCCCCCCCCGATAACTTGATGTCGGCCGAATGACAGCACTGAGACTGCACGGAATGGGCCACGCGTGACGTCCAGGTACCCCCCCCCCCCCGATAACATGATGTCGGCCGAATGACGGCACTGAGACTGCACGGAATGGGCCACGCGTGACGTCCAGGTACCCCTGCTCCGGGACACGGAAATGACGGCATTGTGCTGAGCACAATGACGGCACGCGGTGCAAGCATCGTGCCGGCACTTAAATTAAGCGAAAAAACAAAAAAATTAAAACCCTAACGAGGATCAAACCCTGAACCTTTCAGTTAGCAGGCTGGTACTTTTTTTTTTTATTTTCTATATTTATACTTATAGTTCAGTTTACATGGCAAACGAATATATAAACCCATTTTACATTTTTTGTTATTTAATAAAGAATGGTCACGGTGTGACACTCGCTGCAATTACGTAAATTATTTGTTAATCTATGTTATCGGTATTATTCAATTTTGTTCGAGTCACTTATAATGTTCTTGCGCTAGAAAAGTTAGAAAAAACTAGCCTAATTTAAGTCATAGCAGGGATTTTTTACTTGTTTTTATAAACTAGAATTAGACTTCGTAAAGTGTAACAATTTTGTATGTACATATTTACAGTGAATGAGATACAGGCTATCGTTTTTTTTTAGTTTTATAGTAATCAAAGTTTTCTAATTCTTTTTTGTCTAGCTTCGTTATTTCGTGGTTATAGCATAGATGGGCTTTGCTTATTCTAAACAGGTCATACAATATGGATTTATTGTTGTTGTTTCTTGACATGTAGGGTAAACAGCCCAGTAGATAGACAGTTAAGGAAATTCCCACCTTGACTGTCGTATTTTAAAAATAAAAAATATATTCATGCACATGTAAATACTTATAATGTTTAATAGAAACCCCCTAATTTAATTTAGAATAACTTTTATAATATTATAAGCATTATTTAAAAGAAAAAATGACAAATTTAGGGAAAAAATGCAAAAACCCAGTAAATAGACAGAAAGACCAGTAGATAAACAGCAGCAGGCCAATAAATAGACACCTGAAATAATTTGAACAAAGCCACATAAATTTAAACAATTTGCATTTATTTAAATAATGACAAATCTAGAGGAACAATATTTTCTTGAATATTGGTGTCGATTGCTTGCAATGGACCAACGCGTACAGCATTTTGAATACATTTTTGTTTTTTAACATTGTTATTTTCTACTTTATTCTTGATTTTTTCTTCTTTAATTTTTATTTTTTCTTCTTTAATCTTGATTCTTTCTGCTCTTTTGCGTTCTCTTTCCTCTCTGAGTATTTGCTGCTGTTTTTCCTTTTCTTCTTTTTTAATTTTTCTTTGCAAAGCTTTTTCTTGAGCTTCCAAAGCTTTTCTTTCCTTCTCTGCCTTTTCTTTCGTTTGCTGCTCTCTCCATTGCGAACAGGTAAGTACACAAGGCATGGGTTTCGATTCTTTTTTAGTTTTATCCTTGGAAACTGGAGGCGATGGCCAAAGCAGATGCTTATCCCAGGCATCTGAAGAACTTATCTCTTGCTTCAGATCTACAGGAATGGTATCGCTAGAAACTGAAAACAAAATATTATAAGAAAAGAATATATGAATTTTTATAGCTTTAAACTTACAATTAGTACTATTTTCTATAAGTATAGGTTTATTCGAAGGACTGCTATGACTATAAACAATATCAACTTCAGTCTTATGCGTTTCAGTCATCTTTGGATCATCACTCGTGCCAGTTATGCTTCTCGCAAAATTATCACATTTATTTGGACTAGGAATAATGATTACAGCATCACTCGACTGATCTATACTAGTATTCAGTGTAGAGTCAGCTGTCACACTTAATTCTTCTACGGAACTTAGATTACTTAAATCTATTATAGGAATACTTGAAATATCTATGTCTTGGTTGTCGTTTACTACCTCCATAGCCTCTTCTGCAGTCAGGATTACTACTTGCGTTACATCTGTGCTATTCATTGGCTCTTCATGAATAATATTGTTCGCACTCTCTTGCATCACTAATTGACTTTCTTCTGCGATGCCCAACTCTTCAATATTACTGTCATTCTGATCTTGTGTCACATGTTGTTGCTGTTCAGCATCGTCGTTGGTTTCTTGAAGCTTTTCAATGCACGAATTCCACAAAAAATACACTGGATCATCACAATTTTGATTTTTACTTCTTGTTTCACTGAACTTTTTAAGAGTCTCTTCATCTATAAAAAAATCCAGAAACTTTTTTGCTGAAATAAAATCACTGCGTTCCAGGGGTTCTTGTGAGGCTTTGGCATTTATTATTTTTTGGCGACGAGCTGAAATGCATCTGTCATAATCGACAGCATCTGGATCAAACGGATATAATCCACACTTTTTAAATCCACTCTTGATGGTATCAATACTCAATTGATCGAACGCCTTCTTGAATAATGGAGCAAAGGTTGCCTTTGTTATGGAAGACTGCGTCTCTTGCTTATAAAGTTGTACTGCCTCTCTCCATTTATACTTCACAGCTCTGAACACTGCAACGTCACAAGGTTGTATGATGTGAGTCGCATTTGGAAACAATGAAACCAAAATGATTTCATGTTTTATACAAAAGTCACTAAGTTCAAGTGATAAATGTGACTTGTGTCCATCAAGGAAATAAATCACTAGAAACTGCACTTTCTGTTGAACGCACCAAGGATAAAAAACATTTGCCATGTACTCATAAAAGGTACTCGAGACCATCCATCCTGACTCTGATCGCCCAATTGACCAGTCAGCTGGTACTGATTTAGTAAGATGAGCTGGTATTCTTTTGTAGGGGAACATCACCATGGGAGGAACAGATGCACCAGCAGCAGAGAACGAGCACAGCACAGTCACACACTCTTTTTCTTTACCACAAGAAATTTCATAAAAGTTCCGTTCTTTTGTTGGTCCCAAGAGTTTCCCACTCTTTGGACAAAGCTGAAGTCCAGTTTCATCGCCATTGAAAATGCTTTCTGGTCTCTCCAATACGTTGCACAAATTATTTTCCTCCAGATAACTTCTTACTTCTTTAAACCAATCTCTCAGTTTTTCTTCAGTTACACTTGCTCGACTTTTTGAGATCAGTTCAGTCTGCTTTTTCTTGATTTCTGGGTGACGTTTGAGGAATAGCTTCATCCACTTATCTCCTGGCTTATTATTCTTGAATATGGAGTCTCGCTTTTCATCATCCAGTACTTTCTTGACAGCAACTTTAACTTCATCCTCATGCATTGGAAAGCCTAGTCGAGCTTTATCCAAAATCCACTTTACCAGACGCATCTCTTCAGCTTCAAACAAGATTGTGCTTGGACCCTTCTTGGCATGAAGTGGAACTATTCCTTTCAACTTGACGAAGAGTGTTGATCTGGGAATGCTGAACTCTTGGGCGACTTTTCTTAAAGATTCTCCTTTTTTGCACTTCTCCACTGCTCTCTCCAGGTCACTTTCAGAATAATTGTATAGTTTGTATGCTCGTTGTTTCGGTGGCATCTGTAAATATATCACACTTATAAATAATATAGGTATTTTTACTAGCATGCTCGTTTACTTTAAAAGATTAAATGACTAAGCAAACGCGTCTATCTATGGGTTTAAGGTTATGAACGGCGGCCCATTCGATAGACGCCGATTATTCAAACATGCTATATTAAATATAAACTATTTTTATATCTACTGAAAGCTAATTTTAATAGAAAATGAATGATGTATCACTTACCTTTTGTTGAAGAAAAGAAAAGCTCCGTTTTGAGGAAAATCACAGTTCATCCACGACATGGCTTTACGAAGCGAGCACCAACGTACGTTCCGGAGCAATAGTCCGATAGTCGATATTTTTTACGCGCGAAATTCAAAATTTTTTAAAGTAATTTTTTTTTAATGAAAGTTAAAACTCTATCGTAACAAATAAAATACAAACTAACCTATTTTCTCTTTGTAATTATTTATAATAATTGATTAATTAAAAAAGTGTCTATTTACTGGTATGTGTCTATCTACTGGGCTGTTTACCCTAGTACAATATCGGTATAGAATCTTTGTTTACAATGAAGCCGTTATCGTCTAGATATTTAAAACCTTCCGGTGAGCAATGTCCAGAATGGATACATCTCTTATAAAAGTTAGGTCTATCTAAGAATGGTCCGAAATCAAATTATTTTTCTTATAAGTCTATGCGCACTATTTTTGCTTTTTTATATAAATTAACATTACTTACGCGCTTTTTATAGTCACAGTACTCATATCTGTACCAGTTTAGACATACTCTAAGGCATTTACGTTCGAATAATCGGAGTCGTTCCATATAGCTAGCGCTTATGTTAAACCATATGTTGCAGCCATAGGTAAGTATGGGACGGATCAAAGTTTGATAGGCTATTACTTTTGTTTTAGAGTTTACGTATCGAGAATAGAATAAATTATGTAGTTTTTTAAAGCTATTGTTGGCTTTAACTAGCTGTGTTTTGATGTGCGTATTAAACCTCAGTCTTTCATCCAATATTCCTCTCTTAAAAAAATGATGGACTTGGTTGTGAAGCCTTTAATACGTGATTCTGATTGGTTGCTATGGTCGGTTGCCTAGGTAACAGATGAGAACCCGCACGCTTTAAATTCATAACCCTCATAACAGTCATAACCCTGGTAGAAATTTTTCAGGTGTTTAAAATAAAATGAAATGAGGTTAAATAGTATGAAATCTGAATAGCGGATTCAGAAAAAAATATATGCAATATTACCAACAAGAAATCTTGATAAATTAATCATTACCAAAAGTGTAGTATTGAAACATGTGCATTGAAAAGTGTCACCCTAACCCTATTTGAAGTAGGTAATAATGTGTGTGTGTGTGTGTGTGTGTATGTTATTTAGTTTTTTTTTTAAATATAAGTGAGAAGTGCAATTAAAAGAATAAAAAGTATAAAGATATATTGTGTCTCCGTGCCCAAAGTCGCCCACGGTGAGGTTTAAGAAGTGAATTTAAAGAAAAGTTCAGTATCCGAGTCAGTGAATTTGAGTTTATCACTACAATGCCCTTTAAATTTTAAAATATGTAATCTAGATAATTGAACTGTTTTCATTCATATTTTCACACCAACGGCAATGTGAATTTTTTAATTTAGCGGCTCACATTTTGCTTATAGACAGTCACGCAGTAACTACTATCTCTAGCACATTGTATTTCCGGTTTCCAGTGTATTTTTACCTGGAGAAAATGATAAATATTTTGGCTTTTTTGTTAAGGCATTAATGAGAATATTTACTTTTAATAGTTGTGAGAGATTTTGAGATTTTTCCATTGCATTGCATTTGCTCTCATTTAAAAACTAATTTCTAGAGAGCTCATTTTTTGCATATATATTTCTGTTTTGGTTGTGAAAATATTTAAAGTTGAATTGACCTTAACTGAAATACTTTTGATTTCGACTTCAACACCCATGATAATTATTTAGTCGTATAAGTTATTCACATCAGTGTCGGAATCGAAATAAAAAGTATTTCAGTTAAGGTTAATTGAACTTTGTATATTGTTTCATTGACACAAAATAAATCTATATGTAAAATATGTGCTCTCTAGACCCGTTAGTTTTCGAATGAGAGCAAATGCAAAAATAGAGAAATAGGCATCGATCTCAAAATCTCTCACGACTGTTAAGAGTTAAAATTCTTATTAATGTCTTGACAAGAAAGGCAAACTATTTATCACTTTCTTCGTGTAAAAATACACTGAAAACCAAAAATACAATGTGCTAGAGATAGTATTTACTGCGTAATTGCCTATAAGCAAAATGTGACCCGACAAATTAAAAAATTCACATGTGCCTCAATGTGAAAATATGAATGAAAACAGTTAAATTAAAATCATCTGGATTACATGTTTTTATAGGTAGCATATCAAGTATCTGTGTAAAATTTCAATTGCCTAGCTTTTTTACAATGCAAATGAATAGGGTTGTAATAATAGGCTTATACTCACTGACTCTTCTACTGAACTTTTCTTCAAATTCACTTCTCAGACCTTAACGACAACGACTTTGGGCGTTGTTAATATATTTATATTAAAAGTATTACAGAATATGGTAACATATGGTAGGTAATATGGTAAAAATATTAGCAGAAATTAGTGTACCCAAAACTTATGTTGTTTTTTCTACCAGGGTTATTAGACATAGATAGAATAAGGAGCGCGCGAAGCGCGCCTTCATTCCTAGTATACCTAAATATTTCACTTCATTTTTGTGTGGTATTTTTGTTACAATATTATTTTCGTTATCCACTATTTGGAAATTCTTATAATGTCTTTTACTTACGTTAGGGTACTTATCGACAATATTTCGGAACAGAATAGTTTCACATTTTTTGGCATTGATTAACTATTTTGACTAGGTGAAAGTCCGTCTTATATTTAATGAGCTTATATATTAATCCATTCAGCCAAACGGAATCGAAAGCTTTTCTCAAGTCTATTAAGCCTGCTCCCACCATTTCATTATTGAGTAAATGCCAATTTATGTCCGAGACTAGTTTATTAACTGCATGTAGAGTTGAGTGATTGTTCTTGAATCCAAACTGGTAATCCGGAATAATTTGTTTGCTATTACATGAGTTGTCTATTGAAATGTTGATAATTCGTTCAAAAATTTTGCTGATCGGTGGCAGCAGGCTTATGGGTCTGAAATTATCGAGTTCGTTTGGTTTGTCTTTCTTTTTTTTTTTTAACACAATTACTTTCGCAATTTTCCATTTGTTTGGGTAATAGCCGGTGTTTATACAGTTATTAAAGATGATTGTGTAATTCCTGATACATTTCATGTTTAGGTGCTTAATGACTATATTTGGTATGTTGTCCTATCCCGTCGAAGTGTTATTACTCATGTATTTGACTAATTCCCTAACTTCTAATACATTAGTAAAATGAATATCCTTTTGGATTGTATTTATCGGATTAGTTGACTTATTACTTTGATTAAATGTTATTAGAGTATCTTTGTTATTTATTTCGTTCCAATGTTCTCTTAACTGTTTATTTACTTTAATTTGTTCATTCTCTGTATTTATTATTTCAAGCTGCTTTCCTATAACATCCGGTAAGAGTTTTTCGTCGTCGATTATTAGTTCTTCATTATTACTTGGATTAATGAAATCTTTCGGGTCTACGTTTATGCTTTCTAAAATATTTTTTTCTTTACTGTTTACTGTAACATAGTCGATATTATCTTTTCCTTTGTTTCTAAACAGTTTGTTTAGTTTAGGATAAAATTTAGCTGATTCTCTGTAATCAATTTTTTTTATTTCGTTAATCCAAGAACTGTTGGAGCTTTTCGAAAATTCTTCTTTTATAGCTTCCTTTTTTATTTTCATTTGCTCCTTAAGCTTGAGCAATATTATTTGGGAGTCAGGATCATGTTTGTGGGTTAGTCTATGTATGTGGGTTTGAAGCTTATGCTTGACCTCATATAGCCTAAGTATTTTTTCATTAATTAATTTTTCTAGCCTATTTTTAAATTGCAGAACTGGAGTTGTTTCTTCTGTGCTTTTTTCAATTGCTTTTTGCAGCTCATCAATATACGCGTCAATCTCTTCTATACTAAGGTTCCTGTCGTCAGGGATTTCACTATTATAATTCTTATTTAGTGCTTTATTGAAATTGTCCCATTTGGTTTTTTTAAAAAGGTAAATTTTTTTAGGATTATTTGTTATCGGATCTATTTCGTTTTTTAGTATGAGAGTTGCTTCTATTGGTCTGTGGTCACTGTCGTAATGTAGCGTGTTTAGGTTAGTGTTTGAAAAATTAAGTCTCGAGTCAGCTATTGCAAAGTCAATATATGCGTTCGATTGTGGGAATGTTGCTTCATTTGTTTTTATGATATTGCACTTGAATTCTAAGTTGTAGTTTGCTAGCCAATTGTATAACTATGTACCTCTGTAGTTGCTTTTATCGTCATTCCACGAACTGTGTCTCGCATTAAAATCACCTAATATGATGAAGTAATTTTGATCCTTGTTTAGCTTTAATTTAGTACCAATTATATTTAAGTCGTCTTTATTTTAGAGTTCTTATCTTTATTTTCTCAAATGGTATGTGATCCTTAATAAGAAGAGCAACGCCTCCACCCTTATTGTTATCTCTATCATTCCTAATCGTAATGTAGTTTTCAAAGAATATATTGTGTTTTTTATTTATTTTCGTCTCATTGACAGCTAAAATGTCTGGTGTGTGTTCGTTAATAAATTGATATAGGTTGTATCTCCTATAGTTTGCTAAGATTGAGTTGACGTTTACTGATATTATTTTCAGTTCTTTAAGCTTACTCTCCATTTTGATCCGGTACGACTTTCCACTTTATTTGAAAGTGATTAGCTATTGATTTAATTTTGCAAGTGTTCTCATTTATCATTTTAATCATAGCTTCATTAGAATTGACTACATATTCTAAAATGTCCGATTTCATTTTATTTACTAAACTTTCTAAAGCTTTATTTTGGCTACTGATAATTTCAGACTTGATCCTAGTTACTATTAATTCAGTGTTATTTATATTATTTACATTGTTGTGGTTTTCAATCTCAGTCTTATTTGCTTGGAGGGCATTTGCGTATGATTTAAAATCACCTGCCTTTTTTTGCCAATTGATTCTTAATGGTTTCTTTTTGAGCCATGATCTCTTTGATAGCGGGGCACCCTAAGAAGGAGGCAGGATGGCCTTTCTGATTGCAATTAACGCATTGGATCTCTTCTCTATTTACGTTAGCCATATCACATTTGCCCGGTTCGCGTTTCTTAATACATTTTACACAGCGGTACTCCATTGAACAGTTGGAGGCTACGTGTCCTATACGCTGACATTTTTTGCATTGTATTACTGTTTTTCTTCTGAGCGGTTCCCAGGTAACAACTTGGTTCAATAGATGATCGATCTTTGTTAGATTTTTAACAATGCTGTCGGCTGATAGTTGCACTAGAAATAAATTTCTTTCAGTATTTTTTGTTTTTAAGACTGATATTTTTTTAATAGTGACATTCTCTATTTTCAGTGAATTTATCTCTTCTATTATATGATTTGGATCTGTGTCGTTATATAAACCCTTCAAAACTATAGATTTTATTTTCATGCATTTTGGTGTAAATGAATAGAATGGTATACTAGCATCCGACAGCATTTGTTTGATTTTTACGTAGCTATCTAGATTGTTTACAAATATATTACTCTTTTTGTCTCCTAAGTTTTTAATAACAAATTTAACATTTTTGTCTATCGCATGTAACTTACTTATTATATCGTAGGTATTATACCCTTCTATGGTTATCGGTGGAAGTCTTGGTCCTCTTCTTTCCTGCGACCTCATCGAATCTGTAGACGCTACGCTGTTTCTATCATTGTCCTCTCCGTTGATGTTACCGGGATTATGTAGATCTGTCCTATCTCGTTCGTATATGTTAGCGTCTGCTGCCGTCGTCTCTCCCGCTGCTGTGCCTGCCTCGTTGCCTGTAGCAATTTGCTCTGGTGTAGCGCTGCCCTCTTTCTTCTCTTCATTTCTTTCTCTGTCATCTTCCTTTTCCGTGTTTGCGCCTCGGCCGGTATGGTCTTCTTTACCATCATTTGCTCTTATTTCTATGTCACGGGTCAAGATCCCTGTTTTATCGTCGTTTTTGGTCGTTACTTTTGTTTGTGACTTTCTCGGAATCTCCGAGGTTGTGTTTGACTTTTTCAGGTTGTCTTGGGCGGTTTTCTGTGCCCCTTTTCTCACTATGATGTTTGGCTTGATGTTGGCGCTTGTTTTCTCTTTTCCAAGAGCTTTATTTATTATCTTTCTCTCTGTACTGTCCATCTTTAGGAATTCCTATCTTCGGGTAACTGTGTCAGGCTTAAACATCTTTTCGTTTTCCTTGCTGGACTCTGGGGAGTCTCTTCTTCTCTTTTTTGGCGTGTCGCATTTCTTATTCGGGCTAATCATTTGTATGATCTGATGCAATTTTATCGGAGCCTTAACCGCCGGCGGGACGCCACAATATGGCGTCCCATGTGGCGCGTGGCCGTTTGGCCTTGACTCTTGATTGATGTTTTTTCCGGCCGTCTTCTATTCGAATTTCAGGAGATTTTTATCACCTACTCTTCACTATTATAAGCACTACCCGTTGGTCATTCTTATATTACACTTTCCTTATTTGAAACTCACGATTTTTCAGTTTTTTTTTCTGATTTTTTACGGAGCTCGACTTGAGTGCGTGCAACTCTCTCGGCGGTCGGAAGGCAACTAGCAGGCTGGCACTTTACCACTCGACCACGAACACTTGTTACAAGTCATAGCTAATTGTGTCCTTATGTACTGCGAGCAGCTGTTGATGTTAATAAAGTTGCAAGTTATTGTAATAAACAATAACCAGAATTATTATCAACGCGATAACGACATCGATATTCGCCGCTTATTTCGTGTATAGGCGCGAAACCTGCAGGCTGCTATAAATTCGGTAGTTATAAAAGAGTAGTCATAATAATATGATTAGTGAAAATTGACAACGAACAAAGTCCGGTGGATAAATAATAGCCCAAATTAACAAAATCAACAGCCTTAAAATATTATACATTGAAAAGCCTTATTTTGTGAATTGTGCGGCTGAAAATTTTCTAAGTTTCGCAGCCAACAAAGGCAGTATTCTGCGGGAATTTCGTTCCGACAGAATGCTGTCATGGCAAGAAGCACTCCCAGCAGGCATTCTGCTAGCACTCTGGGAGCGCCAAATGTGAATAAATTTTGAACACGGGTCGACGGCACAATGCCGTCAGGTAGCTCCTCAAAATGTCTTCATAATGCTGCCATGAGTGCCAACACGGCGTGACCGCAAAATGCCGACATTTTGCCTTCGTTCGTGCCGGTGTCATACAGTCGGCACTCATGGACGTCATTCTGACAAAGTTTCGTGCCGTCGCAATGTGAGCACGCGTGCTGGCACGCTGTGCCGCCAAAATGTCAACATTATGACTTCCCGAATGACAGGAAAAAAAATTGTCGAAAATTCCCAGATAACATTATGCGGTCACAGTGTGGTCACAGGACCGTCCAGCGTGCTCCAAAAGGCCGTCACGCGTGACTGCCAGGTACCTGTGCAGAAACCAGTCATATGACGAGCATGTGAAGAGCATTGTGACTGCAAGCGTGCTCTGAAATGCTGCATGCGTGCAAGCCTTATGCGGACATTGTGGCGAGTGCATGCAGTCAATTTGGCGGCATCGTGCTTTTAACGCTGTTATCTGGGAAATCATGCAGCACGCGCGTGCCGCCAACGTGCTGTCTCGCGTGTTGGTTCAAATTTTCGCGCGGAGCACGGTAATCCATCAAAATGACAGCACTGTGCGAGCACGCGTGTCGAGGCACGCATGCTCACGAATTGCTCAACGCATGCAGCGCGCGGTGCTGTCATAATGCTGACACATTGCCGGCATGCAAACGTTCGAAAAATCGGCCATGGATCGGCATTTTGTGTCGCCAATGTGCCAACATTTCGTGTCGTCATATTGACAGCACTCGTGCTGAGCACGCGTGCTCGCACTATGCCGCCAACGTGCCGTCCAGCGTGGCGGGAAACAAATTTTAAAGATTTTTGTCCACGCATGTCGGCACATTGCCTGCACATCGACAGCACGCGTGACGAGCACGCATGCCCCAAAAATGCCCAGCACGTGATGTTATTGGGGACCCAGATAACAGCGTGCTCTGAAAATGCTGAAAACGTGCCGGCACGAAATGGGCACGCATGACGGTCCACTTGCATCCGCACATGAAAGTCATATGACGAGCATATGACCGAGCATTTTGCTTGCTTCCGTGGTGGATCTGTCCAGCACGGGTGCCGATAAAATGCGAGCATAATGCCGTTCGTATGCAGGCATTTTGCGCGCATGTTCCCGATTTCGTGGACGCGTATTTTTCGCACGGCACGGCATGCTCCTCGTATGCAGGCATATGGCCGGCGGGGAGCGATTTTATCGCATATAAAAATTAGTTAGAACGCATAACTAAGCATCTACATCATAAATAATTAATAAATTTTGTTATATAGTATAAAAAAAATTTTATGTAAGAAAAAAAAATCTGCCGGGTGTAGGGCTGGAACTCACGATCTTTGGATCAGAAGTCCGAAGCTCTAGCCTCTGAGCCACAACTCTTCTTACAATTTGATGCACAATTGCACCTAATAATTATCGCTAATAATTAGAATTATGTAATAAAATAATGTTTAAATGTAATTCGGTTTGGAGAGAATAAAAAAAGTAATAAATGACAGCAACTGGACGGCACAGTGACAGCACGACGTGCGGCACGTCAAGAGGATGTGTTACATTAATCAAATTTTAATTGTGAAAATAGTAATTTTTAAACTGATGTACGTTTGAGCAATCATCTATCATAGGGTACAACTCGTAATTAAATCATTTTGATAGTACACAGCGCCCTGAAGCTGTTTTTTCCATAGACAATTATCGGTCTCGGGACTTAGCCGAATTTTAAAAGATGCGCACGCGTGTCGTCCAAATGCCCCGTATATGATGCACCTGTGCCGCACGCATGCAGCACGCATGCCAGCACCTAGCTTCTTCAAGTGTCTGCACGCGTGCTCCTGGAATGCCATCGAAAAGCGGGCACGAGTGCCGAAATCATGCAGCACGCGCGTGCCGCCAACGTGCTGTCTCGCGTGTTGGTTCAAATTTTCGCGCGGAGCACGGTAATCCATCAAAATGACAGCACTGTGCGAGCACGCGTGTCGAGGCACGCATGCTCACGAATTGCTCAACGCATGCAGCGCGCGGTGCTGTCATAATGCTGGCACATTGCCGGCATGCAAACGTTTGAAAAATCGGCCATGGATCGGCATTTTGTGTCGCCAATGTGCCAACATTTCGTGTCGTCATATTGACAGCACTCGTGCTGAGCACGCGTGCTCGCACTATGCCGCCAACGTGCCGTCCAGCGTGGCGGGAAAAAAATTTTAAAGATTTTTGTCCACGCATGTCGGCACATTGCCTGCACATCGACAGCACGCGTGACGAGCACGCATGCCCGAAAAATGCCCAGCACGTGATGTTATTGGGGGACCCAGATAACAGCGTGCTCTGAAAATGCTGAAAACGTGCCGGCACGAAATGGGCACGCATGACGGTCCACTTGCATCCGCACATGAAAGTCATATGACGAGCATATGACCGAGCATTTTGCTTGCTTCCGTGGTGGATCTGTCCAGCACGGGTGCCGATAAAATGCGAGCATAATGCCGTTCGTATGCAGGCATTTTGCGCGCATGTTCCCGATTTCGTGGACGCGTATTTTTCGCACGGCACGGCATGCTCCTCGTATGCAGGCATATGGCCGGCGGGGAGCGATTTTATCGCATATAAAAATTAGTTAGAACGCATAACTAAGCATCTACATCATAAATAATTAATAAATTTTGTTATATAGTATAAAAAAAATTTTATGTAAGAAAAAAAAATCTGCCGGGTGTAGGGCTGGAACTCACGATCTTTGGATCAGAAGTCCGAAGCTCTAGCCTCTGAGCCACAACTCTTCTTACAATTTGATGCACAATTGCACCTAATAATCATCGCTAATAATTAGAATTATGTAATAAAATAATGTTTAAATGTAATTCGGTTTGGAGAGAATAAAAAAAGTAATAAATGTATGCTCTTTACTAATTAAAGTCCATAATTATTAATAATGCAACATTCTGAGCACGCGGCACGCGTGCTGTCGCTGTGCAGTCTCTGTGCCGTCGCGTACAGACGCCCTAGGACGCATGTCGAGACAGCAACTGGACGGCACAGTGACAGCACGACGTGCGGCACGTCAAGAGGATGTGTTACATTAATCAAATTTTAATTGTGAAAATAGTAATTTTTAAACTGATGTACGTTTGAGCAATCATCTATCATAGGGTACAACTCGTAATTAAATCATTTTGATAGTACACAGCGCCCTGAAGCTGTTTTTTCCATAGACAATTATCGGTCTCGGGACTTAGCCGAATTTTAAAAGATGCGCACGCGTGTCGTCCAAATGCCCCGTATATGATGCACCTGTGCCGCACGCATGCAGCACGCATGCCAGCACCTAGCTTCTTCAAGTGTCTGCACGCGTGCTCCTGGAATGCCATCGAAAAGCGGGCACGAGTGCCGAAATCATGCAGCACGCGCGTGCCGCCAACGTGCTGTCTCGCGTGTTGGTTCAAATTTTCGCGCGGAGCACGGTAATCCATCAAAATGACAGCACTGTGCGAGCACGCGTGTCGAGGCACGCATGCTCACGAATTGCTCAACGCATGCAGCGCGCGGTGCTGTCATAATGCTGACACATTGCCGGCATGCAAACGTTCGAAAAATCGGCCATGGATCGGCATTTTGTGTCGCCAATGTGCCAACATTTCGTGTCGTCATATTGACAGCACTCGTGCTGAGCACGCGTGCTCGCACTATGCCGCCAACGTGCCGTCCAGCGTGGCGGGAAACAAATTTTAAAGATTTTTGTCCACGCATGTCGGCACATTGCCTGCACATCGACAGCACGCGTGACGAGCACGCATGCCCCAAAAATGCCCAGCACGTGATGTTATTGGGGACCCAGATAACAGCGTGCTCTGAAAATGCTGAAAACGTGCCGGCACGAAATGGGCACGCATGACGGTCCACTTGCATCCGCACATGAAAGTCATATGACGAGCATATGACCGAGCATTTTGCTTGCTTCCGTGGTGGATCTGTCCAGCACGGGTGCCGATAAAATGCGAGCATAATGCCGTTCGTATGCAGGCATTTTGCGCGCATGTTCCCGATTTCGTGGACGCGTATTTTTCGCACGGCACGGCATGCTCCTCGTATGCAGGCATATGGCCGGCGGGGAGCGATTTTATCGCATATAAAAATTAGTTAGAACGCATAACTAAGCATCTACATCATAAATAATTAATAAATTTTGTTATATAGTATAAAAAAAATTTTATGTAAGAAAAAAAAATCTGCCGGGTGTAGGGCTGGAACTCACGATCTTTGGATCAGAAGTCCGAAGCTCTAGCCTCTGAGCCACAACTCTTCTTACAATTTGATGCACAATTGCACCTAATAATTATCGCTAATAATTAGAATTATGTAATAAAATAATGTTTAAATGTAATTCGGTTTGGAGAGAATAAAAAAAGTAATAAATGACAGCAACTGGACGGCACAGTGACAGCACGACGTGCGGCACGTCAAGAGGATGTGTTACATTAATCAAATTTTAATTGTGAAAATAGTAATTTTCAAACTGATGTACGTTTGAGCAATCATCTATCATAGGGTACAACTCGTAATTAAATCATTTTGATAGTACACAGCGCCCTGAAGCTGTTTTTTCCATAGACAATTATCGGTCTCGGGACTTAGCCGAATTTTAAAAGATGCGCACGCGTGTCGTCCAAATGCCCCGTATATGATGCACCTGTGCCGCACGCATGCAGCACGCATGCCAGCACCTAGCTTCTTCAAGTGTCTGCACGCGTGCTCCTGGAATGCCATCGAAAAGCGGGCACGAGTGCCGAAATCATGCAGCACGCGCGTGCCGCCAACGTGCTGTCTCGCGTGTTGGTTCAAATTTTCGCGCGGAGCACGGTAATCCATCAAAATGACAGCACTGTGCGAGCACGCGTGTCGAGGCACGCATGCTCACGAATTGCTCAACGCATGCAGCGCGCGGTGCTGTCATAATGCTGGCACATTGCCGGCATGCAAACGTTCGAAAAATCGGCCATGGATCGGCATTTTGTGTCGCCAATGTGCCAACATTTCGTGTCGTCATATTGACAGCACTCGTGCTGAGCACGCGTGCTCGCACTATGCCGCCAACGTGCCGTCCAGCGTGGCGGGAAAAAAATTTTAAAGATTTTTGTCCACGCATGTCGGCACATTGCCTGCACATCGACAGCACGCGTGACGAGCACGCATGCCCGAAAAATGCCCAGCACGTGATGTTATTGGGGGAATTGCCGCGTGCTCAGAATGTTGCATTATTAATAATTATGGACTTTAATTAGTAAAGAGCATACATTTATTACTTTTTTTATTCTCTCCAAACCGAATTACATTTAAACATTATTTTATTACATAATTCTAATTATTAGCGATGATTATTAGGTGCAATTGTGCATCAAATTGTAAGAAGAGTTGTGGCTCAGAGGCTAGAGCTTCGGACTTCTGATCCAAAGATCGTGAGTTCCAGCCCTACACCCGGCAGATTTTTTTTTCTTACATAAAATTTTTTTTATACTATATAACAAAATTTATTAATTATTTATGATGTAGATGCTTAGTTATGCGTTCTAACTAATTTTTATATGCGATAAAATCGCTCCCCGCCGGCCATATGCCTGCATACGAGGAGCATGCCGTGCCGTGCGAAAAATACGCGTCCACGAAATCGGGAACATGCGCGCAAAATGCCTGCATACGAACGGCATTATGCTCGCATTTTATCGGCACCCGTGCTGGACAGATCCACCACGGAAGCAAGCAAAATGCTCGGTCATATGCTCGTCATATGACTTTCATGTGCGGATGCAAGTGGACCGTCATGCGTGCCCATTTCGTGCCGGCACGTTTTCAGCATTTTCAGAGCACCCCCAATAACATCACGTGCTGGGCATTTTTCGGGCATGCGTGCTCGTCACGCGTGCTGTCGATGTGCAGGCAATGTGCCGACATGCGTGGACAAAAATCTTTAAAATTTTTTTCCCGCCACGCTGGACGGCACGTTGGCGGCATAGTGCGAGCACGCGTGCTCAGCACGAGTGCTGTCAATATGACGACACGAAATGTTGGCACATTGGCGACACAAAATGCCGATCCATGGCCGATTTTTCGAACGTTTGCATGCCGGCAATGTGCCAGCATTATGACAGCACCGCGCGCTGCATGCGTTGAGCAATTCGTGAGCATGCGTGCCTCGACACGCGTGCTCGCACAGTGCTGTCATTTTGATGGATTACCGTGCTCCGCGCGAAAATTTGAACCAACACGCGAGACAGCACGTTGGCGGCACGCGCGTGCTGCATGATTTCGGCACTCGTGCCCGCTTTTCGATGGCATTCCAGGAGCACGCGTGCAGACACTTGAAGAAGCTAGGTGCTGGCATGCGTGCTGCATGCGTGCGGCACAGGTGCATCATATACGGGGCATTTGGACGACACGCGTGCGCATCTTTTAAAATTCGGCTAAGTCCCGAGACCGATAATTGTCTATGGAAAAAACAGCTTCAGGGCGCTGTGTACTATCAAAATGATTTAATTACGAGTTGTACCCTATGATAGATGATTGCTCAAACGTACATCAGTTTAAAAATTACTATTTTCACAATTAAAATTTGATTAATGTAACACATCCTCTTGACGTGCCGCACGTCGTGCTGTCACTGTGCCGTCCAGTTGCTGTCTCGACATGCGTCCTAGGGCGTCTGTACGCGACGGCACAGAGACTGCACAGCGACAGCACGCGTGCCGCGTGCTCAGAATGTTGCATTATTAATAATTATGGACTTTAATTAGTAAAGAGCATACATTTATTACTTTTTTTATTCTCTCCAAACCGAATTACATTTAAACATTATTTTATTACATAATTCTAATTATTAGCGATGATTATTAGGTGCAATTGTGCATCAAATTGTAAGAAGAGTTGTGGCTCAGAGGCTAGAGCTTCGGACTTCTGATCCAAAGATCGTGAGTTCCAGCCCTACACCCGGCAGATTTTTTTTTCTTACATAAAATTTTTTTTATACTATATAACAAAATTTATTAATTATTTATGATGTAGATGCTTAGTTATGCGTTCTAACTAATTTTTATATGCGATAAAATCGCTCCCCGCCGGCCATATGCCTGCATACGAGGAGCATGCCGTGCCGTGCGAAAAATACGCGTCCACGAAATCGGGAACATGCGCGCAAAATGCCTGCATACGAACGGCATTATGCTCGCATTTTATCGGCACCCGTGCTGGACAGATCCACCACGGAAGCAAGCAAAATGCTCGGTCATATGCTCGTCATATGACTTTCATGTGCGGATGCAAGTGGACCGTCATGCGTGCCCATTTCGTGCCGGCACGTTTTCAGCATTTTCAGAGCACCCCCAATAACATCACGTGCTGGGCATTTTTCGGGCATGCGTGCTCGTCACGCGTGCTGTCGATGTGCAGGCAATGTGCCGACATGCGTGGACAAAAATCTTTAAAATTTTTTTCCCGCCACGCTGGACGGCACGTTGGCGGCATAGTGCGAGCACGCGTGCTCAGCACGAGTGCTGTCAATATGACGACACGAAATGTTGGCACATTGGCGACACAAAATGCCGATCCATGGCCGATTTTTCGAACGTTTGCATGCCGGCAATGTGCCAGCATTATGACAGCACCGCGCGCTGCATGCGTTGAGCAATTCGTGAGCATGCGTGCCTCGACACGCGTGCTCGCACAGTGCTGTCATTTTGATGGATTACCGTGCTCCGCGCGAAAATTTGAACCAACACGCGAGACAGCACGTTGGCGGCACGCGCGTGCTGCATGATTTCGGCACTCGTGCCCGCTTTTCGATGGCATTCCAGGAGCACGCGTGCAGACACTTGAAGAAGCTAGGTGCTGGCATGCGTGCTGCATGCGTGCGGCACAGGTGCATCATATACGGGGCATTTGGACGACACGCGTGCGCATCTTTTAAAATTCGGCTAAGTCCCGAGACCGATAATTGTCTATGGAAAAAACAGCTTCAGGGCGCTGTGTACTATCAAAATGATTTAATTACGAGTTGTACCCTATGATAGATGATTGCTCAAACGTACATCAGTTTGAAAATTACTATTTTCACAATTAAAATTTGATTAATGTAACACATCCTCTTGACGTGCCGCACGTCGTGCTGTCACTGTGCCGTCCAGTTGCTGTCATTTATTACTTTTTTTATTCTCTCCAAACCGAATTACATTTAAACATTATTTTATTACATAATTCTAATTATTAGCGATAATTATTAGGTGCAATTGTGCATCAAATTGTAAGAAGAGTTGTGGCTCAGAGGCTAGAGCTTCGGACTTCTGATCCAAAGATCGTGAGTTCCAGCCCTACACCCGGCAGATTTTTTTTTCTTACATAAAATTTTTTTTATACTATATAACAAAATTTATTAATTATTTATGATGTAGATGCTTAGTTATGCGTTCTAACTAATTTTTATATGCGATAAAATCGCTCCCCGCCGGCCATATGCCTGCATACGAGGAGCATGCCGTGCCGTGCGAAAAATACGCGTCCACGAAATCGGGAACATGCGCGCAAAATGCCTGCATACGAACGGCATTATGCTCGCATTTTATCGGCACCCGTGCTGGACAGATCCACCACGGAAGCAAGCAAAATGCTCGGTCATATGCTCGTCATATGACTTTCATGTGCGGATGCAAGTGGACCGTCATGCGTGCCCATTTCGTGCCGGCACGTTTTCAGCATTTTCAGAGCACGCTGTTATCTGGGTGGGTCTTGAGGACGTCACAATGCCGGCACGAGCGGCCCGCTTAATTAAGCGAATTTAAGTGCCGGCACGATGCTTGCACCGCGTGCCGTCATTGTGCTCAGCACAATGCCGTCATTTCCGTGTCCTGGAGCAGGGGTACCTGCCCAGAAAACATCGCATGCTGAGCAATATCAGCGCAACCGTTGCTCGGCGCGTTTGCCGTCATATTGCCGTCATTTTGCGGTCAGCTTTTGTCAGGCGCACTGTAAGCAGGCAAATTGTCAGCACGCGTGCCAACAAATTGCGGGACATGTTGAAGTGACAATTTGCCTGCAATTTTTCAGTACACTGCGCTGTTTGTTTGCAATGCAACTTATCAAAAACAGCGATGATGTTGCAATGCATTTTGTTGTTCAGAAATTAAGTAATTTTTTTAATACAATATCCCGTTTCGGAGCAAGGATGCAAAGCAGACGCCATCATATTTGGAGATGTGTCTTCTGCAGCAGTCTACGTTTACTCTAGCACCGCGCAGTAGTACAAATTGGAGCAGCAGTAGAAGTTTAAATAAACATATTTACAAGAGTTATAAAACGAAAACTATGTGTGTAGTGCAGTTATTAACTCTAGTGCAGTAGTTCTCATGAGTTTTGTGCAGTTCGGAGTCTTCAAAAACATAACCATGAGTATGTATACTTTGACCTAACCTCACAATCAATCTCAGTCATATTTAATCAAAATTAAAACAGAGATTGATTGTTAGGACATTGCATTTGAATTATTCTATAAAATTGTTTACTTCAAGTAATTTGTTTATTTAGCAGGGTCAGTACAAAGTTGTAGCAGTAATTGAACATCGGCCAACAAAGCCATGAACATGCGGTGGGAAGAGGCTGACCATAGGAAGCAGCTTTTTGGAAAAAATAAAATGTATGGTGCAGCAGACAAATATCTTGGTCTTCAAGAAAATGTTGGCTTACATTCCTGCAATCATGTGAAAACTTCCTCTTTGGGTATCGATTTTTCTACATTGTCTAAGTAATGTAGAGTTTTACATGAGTGCCATTGCGTCCCCCTTACTTAGGATGCTGATTTTACATAGTTTGAGAAACAAAAAGAAGAAGAAAATCAATGTCGTCATTTATACTGACACTCATTATCACTTCTCAGCTGAAGATGAAGAAGACGAACAAGTTTGATGAACATTCAAACGACGACCAGCAGCCTCAATTAGATAAGTAACTTTTAATTTATGCTGCGACATTTCTATATTGTAATTGATGTAGATATTCAGAAAGTTATCGTATTTAGCTTTTGCATGAAATATTCGAAAGAGTTAATAGTGTAAAAAGACAAAGTGCGATAATTTTGTGGACATGAAAATAGTTTCGTTAGATTTTGTTACACAGCTGATATATTTGAAATTGTGTTTTCTAGAGGGAAATCAATTAAACTACGTTGGATCACCTTCATGTAGTCACTGGAAAAGCAGAAGTTATCATCGAGGGTAGCAACAGCATAGAAGGCCACTTATGATTTGAACGAGATGAAGAAGCAGTGTATGTCAAAACTTTTACTCGATAAGTATTATTTGAAAATTATTGATAGGTAACGAGTAACCAGCTGCTATACTTTCGTATATCCATTCTACTAGAATGTATGAATATTGCAGTCACAAGTTAACTGCATTGTATCTGCTATTATCTATAAAACAATCTTACTCGCAATATGTACAATCAAGTAATATTTTTTATAGAAATAAGCAGAGGTTATTAGTTAGCTGGTAATACATGTATTTCTACATTCTAAGACATTTTTATATCCACTAGGTTATAATATTTAATATTAGAATTTTTCCAAAAGTTTTTTATTATCATTTTGAATTTAAGAGATTCAAAATTCGCGCCGCTGGACATGCGCGCGACTGCGCCGTATGCGCGCGATTTTCTTATGTTTTATCTCCTGTTTAAATTACCGAGAATTGTCGTTCATTCTTGCTTTAGCGACTTGTGCGTGAAGAGCTTAGAAATTTTCTCGAGCGACAATTATTGATCATCAATAATTATCTATCTTGCATTGCAATCTTGTTTGTTCAATTGTCAAGTGTAGTAAGTGTAATATTATGTTTTAACAAAAATACCAATTTGTAATAAACAAACTTGCTCCTCAGAACCCAATCGTTGATAAGTTGAGAGGCAATTCCTGGAAAAGCTGTACATCGCGCCCACCTCGCCTGCGTACATCTGCGGCTAGAAGGAGGCTGTCCAGGCGGCTGTACAGGAAAGCCCAGCCTTATCAGCTGCGAGTGAAAAGCTGACAGTTCATCAGTCTCCAGCAACATCAACTGGACGACTCTCAACATTTCCTTTTTATTTGCCATAGATTCCCATCGTATAAATTTACAGTTTTTGTTTACAATATATTTGTAGTTGCAGGTTCACAAACGGAGAGCAGATTTAAGAAGCTGACCATCCATCGCACTTTCCAATAACATCATCTTGGAGGACTCTCAACTGGATTGCTATCTAGCAGGTATGTGTTGAACAAAATTTGTTAAGTCAAGTTTGCTGAGACAAATAGCTTTGTAGTGTTTTTTATAGTAACTATACAATTTTAGAGACCTCAAACTAAAAAAGAAAATTAATTTCACTGGTCATGCTGTTGCTGTTCAATTTGCTCGACATGCTGTTTCAATTCTTTTTTGGATAGAGGTCTCTAAAATTGTACAGTTATTATAAAAAGTATTGCAAAACTATCTGTCGATGCAGATATCATTTAACTCTATCCTGTAGCACTGTTTACCTATATAGCCAGACGCGCATACCAGTTTGCGGGTGTGTCTTTACAGGTAAAGTATGACACAGAGTAGAGTTAAATGAAATCTGCTACGGTAGATAGTTTTGTAATAGGTTTTATAATAACTGTAGAAGTTTAGAGACCTCAATCTAAAAAAGAAAATTAATTTCACTAGTCAAGAACCTTTTAGAATTCATACACTGACAAGATTTTTCAATTCTTTCTTGGATAGAGGTCAGTAAAATTGTACAGTTGTTATAAAAAGTTATTATTTTAGAAAACAGATCAATTTGTATTGTGCAAAATGTTATTAAAATGGAAAATGATGATTGTTACTTATTAGTAAAGCCTTTTGAAGTAATCGAAAATTTTTTTGAGAGTCCTCGTGCTTCTACATCAATTGGTCATATACTGTGTTCGCAGTTATCTTCTCAAATTTCTCTCGTTAAGCTTGATAAGGTGGTAGCTAAATGTTTTAGAATGCCATACTGGGCAGAACTTCCGACAAAAGATGTAGTTCGTGATTTTCATATCGTAGTTAGTTTGTGGTCTTCGCATGAAACACTCGCTTAGTTTAATTTCTTTTAGTATTTATATCAATTTTTCTTATTTAATATTTTTTCAGATTACTAATATTATTAGTAGTAGTAAGATTATTGCAATCATTGTCTCTTAATTTTAACTGTATTAATTATTGTAATTTAATTACTTAGATGAGTCTCAACAAAAATCAAGGAGCACTGGATCCTCGCATTGCAGACCAAAATCTGATGCGGAAAATGGCTTCGCTGAAATCTTTTTCCACCAGCAGCTCAAGGAAGCAGAGTGGAAATCAGCAGCTGCCTCCACGACCACTGCCTCGCTCTGATTCTAGGGCACACAAAACACCTGCACAAAAACCCGACAACCATCCATACACAGCAACCCAATCACAAACACCACCACAGAAGACACCTACAACATACAACCGAACACCGCATACAGTCACGAAACAATCACTAAATTATCTACAAACACACAAACAACAGCTACCAAACGTTGCACAAACACAGAACGTACAACGCACACAAACAACATTACAAGAACTCTCGACACAGACACACAATCCATCACACGTACAGCAATTTCATCGACGTTTTGTTTCAGATGTAGTTGGTGCAGTAGATGGTTCTGAATTTATTCCGACAAGAAAATCATCCCTTCCACTTGCTTCAGGACCATCAGTATCTTCAGCTTCAGCCCAGCTTGCAGCTCCAGAGAAAAAGTAAATTATCTTGCTCCATTTTATCTATAATTTTCGTGCATTCCTTGTATTCTAAATTACTAATCCATTTCTTCCACATAGCTTAATCTACGACGCGCTTCTCAGAATTGAGGAAAAAATGACGTATGTGTTATTTTTACTGTAAATTATGATAATTACTTGTATTTTAATTTGAATTTCCTATTAACTGTTTCTTTATTAATTTATAGGTTGTTCGATACAAGGCTACAAAACCTCGAAGAACTTGCAACGTAAGTAATTCTTTTTTAAAATTATTTAAAATGAGTAGTACTTGGTATTTTAAATGGTATTAACCTAATATTTCATTTTACAGCAAAATCTATACAATGACGAAACGAGAGACGAAGAAGAAGAGCATGGTTAGAAAAGATCGTCCGGCATTTCTTCCGTTCTCGACAAAAGAAGATCTTCTTTTCTTCGATGATGCGTCGGAAGACGACTACAATGCTTTTGTAAGTCATTTTATTGATTATAATAATTTAGATAGTTTTGCAATACTTTTTATAATAACTGTACAATTTTAGAGACCTCTATCCAAAAAAGAATTGAAAAAGCCTGTCAATGTATGAATTCTAAAAGGTTCTTGACTAGTGAAATTAATTTTCTTTTATAGATTGAGGTCTCTAAAATTTTACAGTTATTATAAAACCTATTACAAAACTATCTACCGTAGCAGATTTCATTTAACTCTACTCTGTGTCATACTTTACCTGCAAAGACATACCCGCCAAGTGGTACTGCGCGTCTGGCTATATAGGTAAACAGTGACCCAGGGTAGAGTTAAATGAAATCTGCTTCGACAGAAAGTTTAGCAATACTTTTTATAATAACTGTACAATTTTAAAGACCTCTATCCAACAAAAGAATTGAAAAAACCTGTCAATGTATGAATTCTAAAAGGTTCTTGACTAGTGAAATTAATTTTCTTTTATAGATTGAGGTCTCTAAAATTTTACAGTTATTATAAAACCTATTACAAAACTATCTACCGTAGCAGATTTTATTTAACTTAACCCTGTGACACTGTTTACCTGAACAGCCAGACGCGCAAACTGGTAATGCGCCTCTGGCTGTTCAGGTAAACAGTGTCACAGGGTGAAGTTAAATGAAATCTGCTTCGGTAGATAGATAAAAGACAGGCTGAAGATCAAGGCATGAAGGACAATAAGGTCCAAAAAAAAATTCGTTTGGACGATGACGATGAGACCGCGACGCTACCTTCTGAGTCCACGGATGAAGAAGACACAAGGGCTGAAGAAGAAGCGAGGCTTGCTGCCGAAAAGAAGGCCAGACGTGCTGCTCGAGAGACGAGGCTTGCTGCCGAAGAGGAGGCCAAGCGCGCTGCTCAAGAGGAGGCCCGACGTGCTGCCGAAGAGGAGGCCCGACGTGCTGCTCGAGAGAAGGCTCGACGTGCTGCTCGAGAGGCGAGGGTTGCTGCCGAAGAGGAGGCTAAGCGTGCTGCTCGAGAGGAGGCGAGGCTTGTTGCCGAAGATGAGAGGGCTGCTGCCGAAGAGGAGGCGAGGCTTGCTGCCGAATATGAGAGGGCTGCCGCCGAAGAGAATGCGAGGGCTGCTGCCAATTCCTACGACAGAGGGAATCATCTTGAGCCAACCGCTGATGACTCCACTGAGGAACAGTTTGTAGATGAAGATGGACACGAATACGACACCGGAATACCCAGGGACAGAGACGACAACGAATACTGCGACGAAAACCCGACAGACGAAAACAGCGACATAAATTTGACGGAAAACAGCAACGGACTCTATGACAAATACGAAATACAGGAGATTTACGACAACGAACAGACGAAAAAATCGTGTGCACTATTGCACCAAACGGTGCCCTTCAATATTTCACTTTGAACACAGATACAGCAAATGATTAATTTTATTATTCATTGTTTCTATTTTATATAATTAATGTATACCATTTGCTGTATCTGTGGTATTTATTTATTTATTTATACATTAAATATTTTCTGTTTCAGGTAAATGCAGTAGCGCTTTTTTACAGTTTTTACCATTATTTTTATATTACATTTGTATATTTATTTAAAGTTTTTTCATAAAACTGTAAGAGAGCGCTGGAGGGGCTAAGAAAGAGATGAGCCTCACAGGGAAGGGCGAGGTCGGGGCCCTTTCCAACCACCCCCCAAATAAAAAATTAATATAATTTCTTTGATTTATTTCAGGATTTCCTTTTGCAATCCATCCGCAGCCCACTTTCGTACTAGTTAATCTATACATCAGGTAAATGTTTATTGAATATATTAATTATATATTATAATAACAATTTTAATATTATATTTATTCATTATTTGTTTTACAGGTTTGCTGTTTACTACTTCAATAACCTGATGTCCATTGGCAAATAATTTTATACTTGTTGTATTTAAAAAAAATGTTTGAATGTTCTAATAAAATTAAAAAATAAATAAATTTGTAGATTTTTGAATTTGCGCGCCTTTATTTGTAGATTTGTAGGTTAGGAACGCTCGCCGAATGCGCATCCGCGCTGTCAAAATAACCGCAATATGCCTGCAATATGACGGCGTGCACGCCGGCATTTTGCGCGGCGTACAGCGCCGCGATCCGCGCGCTCGGCAATTTGACCGCAACTTGACGTCAAAAAGCCGGGGTAGTTTGCCCGCTCGTGCGCGGCGTGCGCGACGTCATGTTGCCTTCAAATTGCTTGCATTTTGCCTTGCGATGTTTTCTGGGTGGACGTTACGTGTGGCCCATTCCGTGCAGTCTCAGTGCCGTCATACGGCCGACATCATGTTATCGGGGCGCAGCGACTGCATAGCGTGCCGTCGCTGTGTCGTCCTGGCGTTGTTGTTCGCGGAAGGGTCGAAAATTTTTCGGAGCACGAGATGCTGTCTCTGTGCTATCGTGTGTGCCGTTGTTATGCCGTTGTTGTGCTAGTGATGCCGGTGGTTCTCCGAATTATGTGCGACCGGATTTTGCCTCTTTTCCGGAGAATTCTTGAAACTGAGCTGTGTCGATCGAGTTGCTGTTCATTCGAGCTGAGGATATTTGATCATCTTGCATCCGCTGACGAAGCTTCCCAGAGGTTTTTTCAGAGCAGATTTGGACCAGGATCATCCGCAAGAACAGCAAAAGTTAAGTATCAACAAATAATAAGGCGAGATTTACAGTTAATGTTAGGGCTGTTAGTTTTTAGGTTAGAAAGAATCAACTTAGCTCAATCTTTTAGATTGTATAAAATCTTTTGGTATAAATTATGTATAAGATTAGGTCATTTCGCTCTCGTAAACCCCTGGACGAATGCAGTCCGGCTTATAGAGCTCGTAGGATACATTATTTCAACAAAACTCTAGAAAAGTCTTTGGACGCGAATCAGATTGTTAGTGTACCTCAGGATATCGTTAAGTCATCAATAAGCTTTTCTGCAGAAAGTGCTAATAGTGATAGGTACTCTGTGAGTGATGATGATGTGCAAATGTGTAAAAATGTGTGTGACAATGATCATTATAGTGTGCATGCAACGGACTCTGCTGATGAGGTTTTGGATTTAGCGTCATCGTCCTCTGATGAATCCAATAATTCTTATCAGGAAAATTTAGAAGATTTTGAAAGTAGACTTGCAGAAGCATTCACCAGCACATACATGACGCATGTTCAAGTGAAAGCTGTTCTTCAAGTCATCCGGTCTCATGAATGTTTTTCAACCATTCATGTAGATCCTAGATCTGTATTAAAAACTCCAGTTGTTTCAGCTCCTACAACATACGTTATTTCGAATTCTCCAAGCTACTGATTTGAAACTGATTCCTGATATTCTTCAAGTTGACCTCAACACCAATGGTGCATCTCTAGATAAAAACAGTAAAATTGTGATGTGGCCAATCCAAATTCGAATTCCCAACATCCCAGGAAGTGCTGCTGAAGTGGTGGGCATATATAGAGGTTCAGGCAAACCATCAAGTGCCAAAGAATTTTTCAAGCCAAGTGTAGATGAATTACTCGTTCTTTTTGAGGATGGATTAGAATTTTGTGGTTCGGTTAAAGTTGTTGATTTTAGATGTCTAATCGCAGATGGACCTGCTCGTGCTTTTGCATTAGATCATCGTGGACACAATTACACTGCCCCTTGCTCTAGGTGTTGGATTAGAGGTTGGTGTTTACGTGCAGGAGTGATGGTGTATGAAGGTACAGTTTTTGTGGCTCGCACTGAAGAGGAGTATTTATCAAGAGTCGATATTCTTCATCACAAAGGACTAGAATGCCCTATTGGTGTGCTTCCCATCAATCAGATGTCAAGCACAGTGTTTGATTACATGCACTTGGTTTGTCCAAGTGTAATGGAGAAAATATTTCAAGGATTAATTGATGGAAAATTTTCTAAGTCAGCAAAACTGTCGTCTGCTGAGGTTCAAGTTTTAGCTAATAGATTAGAAAAGGTTAAAGAGTACTGTCCAGATGATTTTGCTAGGAAGCCAGTCAATGTTTCAAAACATGGCAAGTTCAAAGCTACCGAACATAGACAGATTCTCTTGTATAGTGGTCCTGTCATATTTTATGGTCTTCTGAATTCTGATGCTCTTTACAAGCACTTTCTTCTGCTTCATGTAGCAATCAGAATTCTTGTAAATCCTCTGTCGACAATAGAATCAATTGACTATGCTGAAAATTGCATTAAATTATTTATCGAGTCAGCTTCTGAGATTTACGGAATCGAATTTTTATCTTACAATGTTCATGCTCTTTTACATATAGCAGACGACGTTAGATCTTTTGGCTCGTTGGATTCTTATTCTGCTTTTCCATATGAGAATAATATGTCCTATTTCAGGAAGTTATGCAGAAAGCCTAACCAACCTCTTCAACAAATTGCCAATAGACGAGCAGAAAATTGTCAGGTAAATGTTCATAAACAACGTGACAAAAATTCTATTAAATTTATTGGTGCACATTCACTAGGCCCAGAACCTCCATTTGAAAATTTAAATTATTCACAGTATAGGAAAGTTGTTCAGGGAAGCTACTCTTTATCTATTTCCAAACCAGATAGTACTATCATTCTTAGAAATGGGGCTATCTACATAATTCAAAATATAATCCAATTACAGAATGAATGTTATCTTCTTGTTAAGCGGTTTTTGACAATTGAAAATTTTTTTGATCTTCCTTGTTCCTCTTCAACAGTTGATGTATTTCTCTGTTCTCGTTTATCTTCAGATGATATATTAGTTAGCTTAGAAGAGGTCGATAATAAATGTTTTAGAATGCCATATTGGCAGAATCAGCCTACAGTAGATATGCAATCAGGATACTTTGTTGTGCTAGGCTATTATCCTCGTTTAAAGTTTAAAATATTAAATCACGTATAAATTGTAATTTAAGTTAGTTAATATATTTAATACTTTTATTATTTTATTTTTAATATTTCAAATTGTACATGCAAAAATACACAAATTTTTATGTATAAATTATAGATGTCAAAGGAGCAGTTTAAAGAAGCTGGTGTAATTCCTGCCAATGTGGCTAATGCACGGATGATGCAGAAGATGATGTCGATCCAGAATGCAGCTAATACACTGCACCACTCCGAGGCCTCCAAGAACGTCTACAGGTCGATGAGTGCACTCACTTCATCATCAGCAGTTGCCACGAAGCAGACATTTACACAACAATCAAACATCCAAGCAACATTCACACCTAAAAGGCCCAGCAAGATCATTCAAACAAATAATATTGGGAAATCACACACCAAACCAGGTATTCTAAGAAATTCACTAACACAAAAACCACTCACACAACAACAACCACTCACACAACAACAACCACTCACACAACAACAAACACTCACACAACAACCACTCAGACAACAACAATCACTCACACAACGAAAACCACTCGCACAACAACAACCACTCACACAACAACAACCACGCAACCAACAAAAACCACTTGCCCAACCCACAAATCAATCATGCTCAATGCAAGTCAAACAAAATGAAACATTTACACCAAAATTCCCACGAACAAAACCACACATACAAGAAAAAACACTCACACCAGAACAACTACTCACACCAGAACTCCCACGAACACAACCACACACACCAGAAAAAACAATCACACCTGGTCAACACCCATAACCAGGAGCAACTTTGACTCAATCAGGTAAGACATTTGAATTTTTTTTTATCTAAATTGATCATGAGTTAATTAATTCATTCCTTTTTTTGCATTTTAGGATCTCAATCCCCTTCTGATCTTGCTGTTGTGAAAGACATTTTGAAAAACCATGGGTAAGATTTTAATACATTTGCAAAGTTAAAAAAGATTTATCGTTAACATGCTGATGAATATTGTAGGGAAATCTTAAAAAGAGTGGACGAAAGGACTGCGTGAGTACAATTTTTCTTTATTATGCTTTATAGCAGTAATTACCAAAATAATAATTTATTATTTAATTTTCAGAGAATGCTACAGAATGCTAAAGCAGCTGATCTATAAGAAGAAACTGACGATAAAGGATCTTCCGAAGTGTTTGCCATTCAAGAACACTCAAGATCTACTAGATTTCAATAACGTCTCTGAAGATGAATATCAAGAAGTTGTAAGGCCTTGATGATTACTGTGAAGACCCTGCAAGACTTCAACATCATATTGTTAACATTTCTTTATTGTTCGTTCAGAAAGCGAGAAGTGTGCCAAGCTGCAGAGCAAGCACGCTTCGAGGACATATTTTCACCTATGCGCACCTAGGGCTTTCTGAAAAGCCTCCAAATACACACAGTTTTCACAGAATTCATTCTGAGGGCTGCTGTGCCAAGTTTTGAGTCTCAAGAATTCACCTGTTTTTATATAATGCAAAATGTAAATATTTTTAGTTCGAAAAATGGTCTCTTTCTCATTTGGTTAGTTTCTGAGACTCAAAACTAAGTAGACCAGCCCTCAGAATAAATTCTGTGAAAACTGTGTGTATAAAGTTTTAGAAGGCAGAAAGCAACAAAGTGGGAAAAATCCCCTCGCTCCGTGTCTGCTTGGAGGCTTTTCAGACCTCCTGCTTTCTGAATAGTAATGAAACTTTTAAGGCATCATTATACGATGTCTCAGGGGTTACACAACCATTATCACGTTTTCAGCAGAAGAAAGTTATTAGAAAAACCTTTTTTTAACTTTGAACTTCCAAAATCTCGTATATCTGGGAACTGCTCCCTGCTGGAGACATGATAATAGTCCTGTAGTTCCTAAGAGACTTCAACAGTCTTCAACAATATCATTTTTCGTTATATACACATTCGTTTATTTTTTAGGTCTTTTATCTGCAACACATTGGAGGTGCTAACCATGATGATGCTGCTGCACTTTATTTTAAGAAAAGCTTCAAAATTGAGGATGATGACCTGCCCAAAAATGTAACTTGGCTTGGTTCAAAAACCAAGACACTGACGGCTCTCAAGGACACGCGGTTTGCTACAGCTTGTGGAAGTATGTACATTATTAATTATTATTATAATAAACTGGAAAAATTATTAATAACTTTAATTGGATATTTTTATATTCAAATTAATTGTTTCAGGCGCAATGTCGGACAGTAAAAATTTCGATAAGCCTACTAACTCAAACTTCGCCACAGCCATGACTAAGGCTTTGAAGTCGCTGAAAGAAGATTATCGCCGAAGAAAGGCTAAGCGCGCTCGCACCGATAATTTGCAAGTCGACAACATCCAGCAGCCACAAAATAAGAGGGCAAGAGTCGTCCCAAATCATGAAAATATATATGAGCATCTTCTTGACTCTGATGTAGAAACCGAGCTGCCCAAAGAGCAGGATCTAGTCGATGAAGATTCTGTAGAACCATCTGCTTTTGAGGATCCTGAAGAACCTACAGAGGCAGATGATAATGAAGAATCTGGAGAACCATTAGAACCATTTGATGGTGAAGAATTTGAAGAAGCTACAGAAGAGCTTGGAGTCCAAGAACAATTGGAAAATGGACCCAACGGTATATATACAAATTTTAAATATTTTCTACAATTGTACTTTAATTCATTTAATTAATATGGCTCGATTTGTATGATTTGTTTTAGCGTACAATGTAACAGTTTTACGAGTTCTGGCCGCACCGGATTTGCAGTCTACAATCTACGGGGAAGCTAACGAGTATGATGAGGCAATTGTTCCCGAGCAGGCAAATAAAGAAAATCTGTTTGAGGACAGCGACACTATCGTCGTCGAGGGACTCACAATTGACGAGTTTGAAAATACGCAGCTCATATATCAAGGATATGAAGAAAATAGAGGAGTATATGGCATCGAAGAAAATTGATACGGTAAATTCCTTTTATTTATTTATTTTACTAATTTTCAAATTCATATATTTTTTCCTACAATAAACTTACGTCATAATTTTTTATTAATTTTGTGTTGCAGTAAGCTAGGAGCCATTCAGCAGTCTTCATTCTGATGCACATATGCCTATTCCGATGGACATCTCTGCGGATATATCTGATCTCATACGTGGTGCTAAGTCACTTATTTATTGATTATTATAGATGCTTTGTAAAGCTTTACGTTTATTTTTGAAATAAATACATTTTCAAAATGTAATATTGTATTTTATTATTTGCCTTTTTAAATATATACAAATTTATATATATATATATATTTAATCGCGCAAAAGCGGCATGCTGGCATAACGCTTCCGCCCCGCCCCCCCAGATAAAATTGCGTCGGCACAGTGCTAGCATAGCGCCAAAATCGTGGAGCACGCGTGCTTGCCAGGTACCTCCGCAATTGCTCGGCATATGCTCAGCATGTGCTCGGTTTCTGTGACGGCGGTCGTGCGCGGCACGAGCAGCATGCGTGCTGCGGATGTGCGCACATTATGACGATGAAATAATTTTTAAAATTTTTCCGGCAGCACGCGTGCTGCGAATGTGTCGGCATATTGCTGTCGGTTTTGGTGGCATTTTGCGGGCATAAAAATGAATTTTTTAAATCTTTGTTTTGAATTATTTTATTAATAGAATATAAATAAAATAGAGAAAATACATAATACAATGTAAATACAAAATACAATGAAAATAAAAAAACATATAGACATAAACTTTTTTGATTTGATGTTCCTGCTGTTGTGCAAAGCCTCGTTGCTCTCTGCAGCTGTCGGGTGCTGATGCTCCTAGTCCTCTTGCTTTAACATAAAAAAAGAAAATATTGAAAATAATGATTAAAAAATTAATATTATTTATTATATTATGAGCCCAGTATGATGAAGAGAGACTATTTGGAAATGATTCCTATAAATTACAGTAATTCTCTGAAGAGCCGAGTGAAGCTGTTAAGGTGAACTTGTACATAACATAATATTTAATGGTAAATATCAAGTTGGATTCTTTTCTGGTCACTTTTATGGTGCTGATGCCAAGTTTCAGCTCTTTGCGTAAAAAATTATTTTAATGACACTGAAAAGATTGCTCTCTGGAAAGATGATTACTATAACTGTCATTAGAATAAATTTCTAATTATAGCACTGAAACTTGGTGGTATCAGGACCACAAAAGTGAGTAGAGAAGAAAGTGCATTAATATTTATAATTAAATATCATTCTGTGTACCTGTTCATCTGAACAGGCACACCCGGCTTTACATTTAATGAGTGTAATTTATAAGTATGATTGTTAAATACTTTGTCTTGATCGGAATGATTTACATCAGTAAATTCTAGAGAATAATACAATAGTAGTAATAATACAAAGTGCTGATGAAAGTCATTACAATTAAGAGAGTATCATTATGATGAAATAAATTTATACCTAAAATTATGAGTACAGTTCTTGTTTCTTGAGTGAGTCAACTGATGGCTGCTACTTTTTCATAAATACATCTGCGTGCTGCTGTTGCTGATCCGGAAAAAGTGATGACCTCCAAAAGAGAAAATGATAAAAACAATTAATAAAGTTATCGATGAAATAAAAAAAGAATGAAAGTTAATAAAATAAGAGGACCTGATGAGCAAACTTCCGTAGCTGGGGAACCGCAAGTAAGCTTTGTTGAGGTCGTCGTCATCGCTCTTGTACCATGTCATCGTTACAGTTACCTTGGACAAAAAATGCATTAATTTTTTTTTTGGGGGGGGGGGGGAGTGAAGGGGGCCCTACCGCCGCCCCCTTCTGTGAGGCTCAACCACTGTTAATAGCCCCTCCAACGCTCTCTTACATTTTTAACACTAACTACAAACAATAAAAAAACTAATACAAAAGAAAAAATTAATAGTAAACGAAAATTACCAATGAAAAGAAAATGTAAGTGAGCGTTTAGATAAAAAAATACAGATCATTTATTTAAAAGAAACTACTTGAAGAAACTAAAAACAAAGAGCAAAACTGATCTATATTTTTCTACTAAGCTGCAAAGAAATTACATGAATTAAATAAATAAATGCATCAATAAATAAGCGGGTGACTTAGCTCATTCCGGGAACTCATCCTCCGGTAATTCAAAATCCAACTGGTTAAAGTTGATCGACTGTGAATTGGAGTCGCCCACGTACGATTTCTGCTCCTCCAGTTCTCCTTCTTCTTCCTCTTGCTCGTAGTCTTCATCTTCTTCAGCTTCTTCTTCAGCTACTTCTTCGTCAACTTCTTCACCTTCTTCTCCTTCTCCTTCTGTTTCTCCTTCTTCTACTCTTTCACCTTCTTCGCCTACTATTTCCTCGATGACCTGTGTATCGTCGAACGGCTCGATGCGCTGGTCTTTATCGTTCGGCTGCTGTTCGCCCTCAAAGAGTGCGTCGTTCTCGGCGTCCGAATTTTCCGCCGCGTTGTTCTGCGGCGGATAATTTTGGCGTTGCCTCCTGACGGGAGGCGTTTGTTCGGCCGGTGGTGCAACTCTCTTGCGTTCACGACGATAGGCTTCCTTGGAGCTCTTCAAAGCCTTCGTCATCGCAGTCGCAATTTCTACTTTGTTCGGCTTCCTGAGGATCTCCTTTATGATGGGCATAGCCTCTGCGTTAAAAGAAAAGGTTTAAATTAATTCAACCATCGACAAAAAACAATAAATTAAAATATACATACCAGTGCAAGCTAAAGCGAAACGCGTATCTTTCAACGCCAAAATCTGGTTGTCAGACTTGGATCCATGCCAAGTCACATGCCGGAACAAATCCTCGCCAAACTTGAAGCAGGCTTTGAAATAAATCGCAGCAGCGTCAGTTTCATTCGCACCTCCAAGGTATCTCAAGTAATGGACCTAAACCGATTGAATTAATTAATGAATAGTTATTAAAATACCATACCATCAAGCGTCTTTATAAAAGTGGATGCAAATACTTACAAGAGCATCAAACTGATCATCATCGAGATGATCGAAGGCAACAATGTCAGCCGTTGTTTTGAATGGCAAAAATTCTGGACGAGTTCTCGCTGCAGAAGATTGCGCGGCCATCAAATTTTTTAGGATGTTATAAATCTCTCTAGAAAATAATCAATAATTAATTTTGATTAATTAAAAAATATTACTCAATACATATTAGAATAAAATGGTCGACACGTACGTCACTTTTCGTTCCGTCTTCTTCTGCCTCTCATCGATTGAACTGAAAATGAAAATATTAATACAATCTATGTAGATGAAAAATTATGTTGATTACATGTTTGATTGATGATATAATTTGTAGCATACCTTGTCACATCCTTAAGCTGCTTCAGCGTCTCTCCGATCCCGCTATAAACGTAAGTATAAATTAATTTTGTTTATAGAAATATATAATGCAAATAATAAATATGATACCGTTGCGTTCCTTCGACGGCTGCTAGTCTTCTGTTGATGGAGCTGCGATTATACAATTAAATGAGTGAAATGAATTTTTCAATACCAAATATTTCATCATAAAACGCACTCCAAAGTCTGCCGTGCTGATTCATTCAGCACATCATTGCGCTGTGCTCGTGGTGGTACCATATCCGGCTGCTGCGATTTCCGCTGCGATAGTGGTTGCTGATTGTGCACAGTTTTCTGATGCAATTGAGGTTGCAGTGTTTTCCGGGGCGGTTCATGCTGCTGCTGCGGTTTCTTCTGCGGTGGTGGTCTTCGCTGATCTTGCTGCGACGGTTTTCCCTGCGGTATCTGTTGCTGCTGCTGTAGCTGCTGAAGGGGCTTTCGCTTCTTTATGTCCGATGGTTGCTGCAGCGGCTTTTGTTGCGATGGTGGTTGCTGCAAAGACTTTCGGGGCTGCTGCAGAGACTTTCCGGGCTGCTGCTGTTGTTTCATCAGCGGTTGAGAGAGATTAGCTTTTTCAGTAGAAAAAGCACTTCTTCCCAAGGTACCTGTAGACACGGAGAACGAAGACATCTTGTTCGTCAGCTTGGCTGCTGTGGTTTCAGTTGAAAGCGCTCCAACATTCTTCTTTTTTTTGTCAGCCATTCTAGTAAAGAATCGAAAAAACGATAACGACAAATAAGCAGTTACGAAACGAAAGAATACATGAACTACGCTAGAAAAATGAAGATTTAATTTTATAAGCTAGTAGACATAATTTTTACGACGACGAAAAATTGAGAATTAGAATCTATTGTTGGAATTTCGGGAGACCAGTAAGGCATCCTGAAACACTTGGCGATGACTTGATTTAGAGGAACTAACGTCAATTCTGGAATCGGTAGAGAGCAGACAAAAACATCGACTAAAGATGAATCACATGGAAGTTTAAAAAGGTCCTCCACTTTTGAAAAAACTCGTACAAGAAGATGACATCCCTTTTTTTCGTAATCGATAATATTTTTGACGACACCTATAGAGCCATTTTTAAGCATTACAGTGCTATCCTGCTGTGAAATGGATAAGTGAATATCCCCAGTAATAACTTTTTTATATTGTCTACAGTTGTCGTCATTATTATTATCGATCACGGAGGAGGGTGTCGGACCATTAACGTGATTTTTAACAAATTTCAAATGATTTGGATCAACATATGGTTTCGACGCTGTACGACAACTTTCATGAATTCTATTTGAAATTTGCTGCAAATGCTGATTTGGTTTTCGACACAATTTCCGACAAAAGGTCATATTATTCTCGTACGGAAAAGCTGAGAACGAATCCAAGTGTCCAAAAGATCTAACGTCATCTGGAAGATGTAGCAAAGTGTGAGTATTATAAGAAACAAATTCAACGCCGTACACATCGGAGGCTAAATCAACGAAAGTTTCGATACACTCTTGGGCAAAATCGATAGCTTGTGGCGTGTGATTGGGATCAGTGAGAATTCTGATAGCTACGTGCAACAAAAGAAAGTGCTTATAAACAGCTGAATTGACCAAACCATTGAAAACGCTCACACCGCTGTAAAGGAGTATTTGTCTGTGCTCGGTGGCTTTAAATTTGCCATGCTTGTCAATATTGACAGGTTTCCGAGCAAAGTCTCGAGGACAGAATTTCGATACCTGTTCTAATCGATCGGTCACAAGTTTGATATGATTTGCGGAGAGCTTGACCGATTTCACAAATCTGCCGTCGATTATACCTTGTAGGATTTTCTCCATTATACCGAGGCATACAAGATGCATGTAATCGAAGACGGTATTAGAAACGATGTCGAAAGGAAGATCAGCAAGAGGAGTCTGTTCAACCATATTGTGATGGTCTCGATCAATTCTTGACCTGTAATCATCTTCCGTGCGCAAAGGGTGTTTGGTTCCCCTGTAAACCATAACTCCTGAACGAACGGATTCGCCTTGCACACAACACCTGGAACAAGGAAATCGAGAATTGTGGCTTCGATGACACAAGACAAAAGCTCGAGCGAGTGCGTCCGCGGTGAAACATCTCAATTCGATGCATCTGTTTTTATCACCAAATTGAACACCATTTTGCAGTAAGGAGCGCATATCCGTTACGAATGAATGAAAAAATTCTGTGACAGACGTTGGTTTTTTAGAAGCTCGAAAAATACCGACCATTTCTGGAGAGCTCGCTGGAATATTAGCGATACGAATCTGTATGGGCCACATTAAAATACTACTAGCTTTGTCGAGCGAGGCTTCATCCGTGCTAAAATCTAATTTAAGAACATCGGGAATCATAAAAGTAGGAGCCGACTGAAGAATTTTTTTTATCGCAACTTCCGTACCTAAGTGGAGGTACTCGCCACCGGCAAGGCTGCTAATCGGAGATAACGAATGTACCGGCGTTTTTAAAATTGTTCGTGGATCGATATGAATTTCTGAGAAGCAACTGTGACTTTTCAAGGCTAATAAAACCGCCTTTATTTGACGATGCGTCATATTTTGTTCAGTAAAGACCGCGGCAAGCCTATCTTCGAAATCCGGTAAACTCTCATTTCTTTGAAACGACGCAGTTGTTGAACACGACATTGAATCGGAATCACGTCGACCAGGATCATCATCGTGATCACCTACACAACACGTATTCTGAGCATTCTCATTGGAAGAATCATCATTAGCATGCTGCGCTGAATCATCATCGATGGGAAGCCCTACTACATCGTCAGGAGCCGAAAAAACATCACCCTCGACAATCGAGTTTACGGAGGGAACACGACTACTCTCATCGACCAAGCTCATTTTCAAATATTCATTACGGGCTCTCTCAAGCATACGATTTCTTCGTATCCTGTACTCAGAGGACAAAGATTCTGCTGGTTTCCTTGTACGCAAGTGTCGTACAGCCAACATTTTTCTTATGTAGAAAATAACACACCTCTGTAAAAAAAAAATCGAATTAAACAATGTAAGGAAACAATAAATAATTCTCAATTTTCATTAATCAGAGTTACTAATCAGTACTTTCAGCTATACTATTTTAAGTCAAAAATTAAAATTATTTAAACTTTAATTCAAGATTACACGAACAAAAAGACATTAATGTAATAAAAATAATTGATAAACCGCAAGTAATTGTTCTTTTCAATATTTGGAAATACAGTGAGTAAAAAACAGTCATGGAGTGAAAAGCCAGCTGGTGTAGGTTTTCAGGTAAACTGGTACACAAAATTCTATTTAATTTTCTATTTAAGGTATCTACTCACTTTTATAGTCCTGATACTAAGTTTCATACATATAGTCAGAAAATTATATGAACAGCATTGAAATAATTCTTCTAGAGAGGAAAGTTTTTAGTGTCATTTGAATAATTTTATAACAACACACCTAAAACTTGGTGTCACAACTATAGCAGTAAAATGAAAACAAAATATATGAGCATTTATCATTAGACATGATCCTATGTACCAGTTTACCTGGACAGTCACACTCGGCTTTTCACCTACTAGACTAAGATTTCTTTAAACTCTTTTTAAAAAGATCCTGTTCATTGTAATAATTGATCTGGCTCTTTATGTCACTGCATTTGAAATTACAATTCACTTGTCTACTGATCTTGACTCTAAAGCAAAGTGTATAATTGTTTTTCTTTGAAATTACCCTGATAAGTCACCCAGATTAAAAAGGATTAAATAGTAATCCTTGCCAAAAAGTACCATCAATTAAAATATACCTTTAATACTTGTTTTTATGCAGAAATAGCAGCAATAATGGGTAGTATGTCGTCCTTGGAAAGAGTCCGGTTGTCTTTGATGATATCTTCTTGTCAACCTGTAGGTACAATAGTTATATTGAAAATTGTTTTTGTTTTTTTTTTATAAGAATATTAATATTGTACAATGAAGATTAACTATGCTGTTACAAAAAAAAAAAGTAAACGATTAAAAGATTAATTACTATCACTTAGAATAATGATTACCTTACAAACAGAGAACCAGTTTAGAAAAAGTACACAATTTACACTATTTAAGTTTTAAAAATTGAATTTCTCATAACTGGTTCATCGTAGACAAATAAAAATTTTTGTGCATGTCCTTTCAGTATATTCTAACATAAATCTACTTTCCTGTCACTTATTACCAAGCCAAAGGAGTACGTTGCACGCAAATCACTACATTGGCGCAAGGGTATTCGATTGATATACACCTTTCGCTTGGTAAAAATTGACAGAACAATAGATTTACAACAGATAGTACTGAAAGGCATAGCACATAAAATTTCATGTCTCTAGGATGAACCAGTTTTGAGAAATTCCACAATATACACTATTTGAGTTTTAAAACTTGAATTTCTCTTAACTGCTTCACTGGAAGAACATGAAATTTTGTGTGCAGGTCCTTACAGTATATTCTAATATGGATCTATTGTACTTTTATTTATTACCAAGCCAAAGGTGTACCTTGCCATTGAAACACTACTTTAGCGCAAGCGTATTTATTCGATATACACCTCTGGCTTGGTGGTAAGTTTAAGAACAATAGATTTCTGATGCATTATACTTAAAGGAATTGCACATAAAATTTCATGTCTCTAGGATGAACCAGTTTTGAGAAATTCCACAATATACACTATTTGAGTTTTAAAACTTGAATTTCTCTTAACTGCTTCACTGGAAGTACATGAAATTTTGTGTGCAAGTCCTTTCACTATATTTAAACATAAATCTACTGTGCTTTTACTTATTACCAAGCCAAAGATGTACCTTGCCATCGTAACACTATTTTGGCGGAAGGATATTTCATTGATATACACCTTTGGCTTGGTAAAAATTGACAGAACAATAGATTTACAACAGATTGTACTCAAAGGCATAGCACATAAAATTTCATGTTTCTACGATTAATCAGTTTTGAGATTCTCAATTTTTTAAACAAAATAATTAACAAAAATGAAATTTCTGAAAACTGATTCACCGCAGGGACATGCAATTTTTAAGCCGGGTGTAGGTTTTCAGGTAAAGTGGTCAGGTGAACATTTTTCAACTGAATATTATAAAAGTTATTAACTACTGTAATTGAAGGAATGTGACTGCAAGTATTTGCACGATGACAGATGTTTAGCCTTCCAGAGTCCCTCTACTTTTGGCAGCTAGTTTTCCGCAAGCTGTAAATTGAATTATTAAATTAAAAGGTGTACAGATGTATGCGAGACTGTTGTCTGCGACACTGGTTCCAACAGCTGTACACGAATAAATTAATGATTGATATAATAATAATTTGACAATCACTGTCTTTACGTGTGCATACCTTTATTGCAAGCAAAGATGTGATTGCCCAGCTGATGGTGATCCTGATGATGGATGATTACCTCAAAAAGTTAAAAAACAGAATTAAGAAAAAATATGTGTATATATATGATATATATATATATATATATATATATTTAAAAATATAAGCAAAACTAATGTTCCCGATTGCTCGAAGAAACTGCGACTTCCTGGACCTGCCTTGGGAAACCTTCGGTAGACCGTGGTGTAGGTGGACGAAGACGAGGCTCCCCGACGAACAGTCCTCTAGAGATTGCAGCTGATTTCTCAATATGCTGTGAAACAATATTTTGCAATTTTATATACAAATTACAATTGAACTCTTCCGCGACGTACTTTTTCATGCATAAAAAAGCACGGTATACAATATCAGTATTAATTTTATTATTTATGTATAATATTTATTTTTACAACGGTCATATTTAATAATATAATTACATGTATTTTTAATAAAATGCACACCTTTCTGTATCGAGAATTACGTCGAGCGAACATTTGAATTCATGCCTAAAAATGGCGCGCCGCTCTGATAAGATGTGATTTTCGCTTGTCTTTGACTTGTGACTATTGTTAACGACTGTTGAAAACTATATCTCTTTGTCTATTGGCGACTCGTGCGTTCACTAGAAAAAATTCTCTCGCTGACAAATTATTGAATTTCAATAATTATATACAGTGCCCCATTGCAAAATCTCTCATCTCACAACAATATAGCTTCCATTGGTAAGTGTGAGATAATAATTTATTATTGACTTAACAATTTTCGCGTGATTGGAAATACAAAAGGGCTGGTTAGAGGTTATGAGCCCTTATCGTTGTGCGTTAAAAATTATTGCAAATATATTGCATAATTAGGGGACCCTCGTCTTCGTCCACCTACACCACGGTCTACCGAAGGTTTCCCAAGGCAGGTCCAGGAAGTCGCAGTTTCTTCGAGCAATCGGGAACATTAGTTTTGCTTATATTTTTAAATATATATATATATATATATATATCATATATATACACATATTTTTTCTTAATTCTGTTTTTTAACTTTTTGAGGTAATCATCCATCATCAGGATCACCATCAGCTGGGCAATCACATCTTTGCTTGCAATAAAGGTATGCACACGTAAAGACAGTGATTGTCAAATTATTATTATATTAATCATTAATTTATTCGTGTACAGCTGTTGGAACCAGTGTCGCAGACAACAGTCTCGCATACATCTGTACACCTTTTAATTTAATAATTCAATTTACAGCTTGCGGAAAACTAGCTGCCAAAAGTAGAGGGACTCTGGAAGGCTAAACATCTGTCATCGTGCAAATACTTGCAGTCACATTCCTTCAATTACAGTAGTTAATAACTTTTATAATATTCAGTTGAAAAATGTTCACCTGACCACTTTACCTGAAAACCTACACCCGGCTTAAAAATTGCATGTCCCTGCGGTGAATCAGTTTTCAGAAATTTCATTTTTGTTAATTATTTTGTTTAAAAAATTGAGAATCTCAAAACTGATTAATCGTAGAAACATGAAATTTTATGTGCTATGCCTTTGAGTACAATCTGTTGTAAATCTATTGTTCTGTCAATTTTTACCAAGCCAAAGGTGTATATCAATGAAATATCCTTCCGCCAAAATAGTGTTACGATGGCAAGGTACATCTTTGGCTTGGTAATAAGTAAAAGCACAGTAGATTTATGTTTAAATATAGTGAAAGGACTTGCACACAAAATTTCATGTTCTTCCAGTGAAGCAGTTAAGAGAAATTCAAGTTTTAAAACTCAAATAGTGTATATTGTGGAATTTCTCAAAACTGGTTCATCCTAGAGACATGAAATTTTATGTGCAATTCCTCTAAGTATAATGCATCAGAAATCTATTATTCTTAAACTTACCACCAAGCCAGAGGTGTATATCGAATAAATACGCTTGCGCTAAAGTAGTGTTACGATGGCAAGGTACATCTTTGGCTTGGTAATAAGTAAAAGCACAGTAGATTTATGTTTAAATATAGTGAAAGGACTTGCACATAAAATTTCATGTTCTTCCAGTGAAGCAGTTAAGAGAAATTCAAGTTTTAAAACTCAAATAGTGTATATTGTGGAATTTCTCAAAACTGGTTCATCCTAGAGACATGAAATTTTATGTGCAATTCCTCTAAGTATAATGCATCAGAAATCTATTGTTCTTAAACTTACCACCAAGCCAGAGGTGTATATCGAATAAATACGCTTGCGCTAAAGTAGTGTTTCAATGGCAAGGTACACCTTTGGCTTGGTAATAAATAAAAGTACAATAGATCCATATTAGAATATACTGTAAGGACCTGCACACAAAATTTCATGTTCTTCCAGTGAAGCAGTTAAGAGAAATTCAAGTTTTAAAACTCAAATAGTGTATATTGTGGAATTTCTCAAAACTGGTTCATCCTAGAGACATGAAATTTTATGTGCAATTCCTCTAAGTATAATGCATCAGAAATCTATTGTTCTTAAACTTACCACCAAGCCAGAGGTGTATATCGAATAAATACGCTTGCGCTAAAGTAGTGTTACGATGGCAAGGTACATCTTTGGCTTGGTAATAAATAAAAGTACAATAGATCCATATTAGAATATACTGTAAGGACCTGCACACAAAATTTCATGTTCTTCCAGTGAAGCAGTTAAGAGAAATTCAAGTTTTAAAACTCAAATAGTGTATATTGTGGAATTTCTCAAAACTGGTTCATCCTAGAGACATGAAATTTTATGTGCAATTCCTCTAAGTATAATGCATCAGAAATCTATTGTTCTTAAACTTACCACCAAGCCAGAGGTCTATATCGAATAAATACGCTTGCGCTAAAGTAGTGTTTCAATGGCAAGGTACACCTTTGGCTTGGTAATAAATAAAAGTACAATAGATCCATATTAGAATATACTGTAAGGACCTGCACAAAAAATTTCATGTTCTTCCAGTGAAGCAGTTAAGAGAAATTCAAGTTTTAAAACTCAAATGGTGTATATTGTGGAATTTCTCAAAACTGGTTCATCCTAGAGACATGAAATTTTATGTGCAATTCCTCTAAGTATAATGCATCAGAAATCTATTGTTCTTAAACTTACCACCAAGCCAGAGGTGTATATCGAATAAATACGCTTGCGCTAAAGTAGTGTTTCAATGGCAAGGTACACCTTTGGCTTGGTAATAAATAAAAGTACAATAGATCCATATTAGAATATACTGTAAGGACCTGCACACAAAATTTCATGTTCTTCCAGTGAAGCAGTTAAGAGAAATTCAAGTTTTAAAACTCAAATAGTGTATATTGTGGAATTTCTCAAAACTGGTTCATCCTAGAGACATGAAATTTTATGTGCAATTCCTCTAAGTATAATGCATCAGAAATCTATTGTTCTTAAACTTACCACCAAGCCAGAGGTGTATATCGAATAAATACGCTTGCGCTAAAGTAGTGTTACGATGGCAAGGTACATCTTTGGCTTGGTAATAAATAAAAGTACAATAGATCCATATTAGAATATACTGTAAGGACCTGCACACAAAATTTCATGTTCTTCCAGTGAAGCAGTTAAGAGAAATTCAAGTTTTAAAACTCAAATAGTGTATATTGTGGAATTTCTCAAAACTGGTTCATCCTAGAGACATGAAATTTTATGTGCAATTCCTCTAAGTATAATGCATCAGAAATCTATTGTTCTTAAACTTACCACCAAGCCAGAGGTCTATATCGAATAAATACGCTTGCGCTAAAGTAGTGTTTCAATGGCAAGGTACACCTTTGGCTTGGTAATAAATAAAAGTACAATAGATCCATATTAGAATATACTGTAAGGACCTGCACAAAAAATTTCATGTTCTTCCAGTGAAGCAGTTAAGAGAAATTCAAGTTTTAAAACTCAAATGGTGTATATTGTGGAATTTCTCAAAACTGGTTCATCCTAGAGACATGAAATTTTATGTGCAATTCCTCTAAGTATAATGCATCAGAAATCTATTGTTCTTAAACTTACGACCAAGCCAGAGGTGTATATCGAATAAATACGCTTGCGCTAAAGTAGTGTTACGATGGCAAGTTACATCTTTGGCTTGGTAATAAGTAAAAGCACAGTAGATTTATGTTTAAATATAGTGAAAGGACTTGCACATAAAATTTCATGTTCTTCCAGTGAAGCAGTTAAGAGAAATTCAAGTTTTAAAACTCAAATAGTGTATATTGTGGAATTTCTCAAAACTGGTTCATCCTAGAGACATGAAATTTTATGTGCAATTCCTCTAAGTATAATGCATCAGAAATCTATTGTTCTTAAACTTACCACCAAGCCAGAGGTGTATATCGAATAAATACGCTTGCGCTAAAGTAGTGTTTCAATGGCAAGGTACACCTTTGGCTTGGTAATAAATAAAAGTACAATAGATCCATATTAGAATATACTGTAAGGACCTGCACACAAAATTTCATGTTCTTCCAGTGAAGCAGTTAAGAGAAATTCAAGTTTTAAAACTCAAATAGTGTATATTGTGGAATTTCTCAAAACTGGTTCATCCTAGAGACATGAAATTTTATGTGCAATTCCTCTAAGTATAATGCATCAGAAATCTATTGTTCTTAAACTTACCACCAAGCCAGAGGTGTATATCGAATAAATACGCTTGCGCTAAAGTAGTGTTTCAATGGCAAGGTACACCTTTGGCTTGGTAATAAATAAAAGTACAATAGATCCATATTAGAATATACTGTAAGGACCTGCACAAAAAATTTCATGTTCTTCCAGTGAAGCAGTTAAGAGAAATTCAAGTTTTAAAACTCAAATAGTGTATATTGTGGAATTTCTCAAAACTGGTTCATCCTAGAGACATGAAATTTTATGTGCTATGCCTTTCAGTACTATCTGTTGTAAATCTATTGTTCTGTCAATTTTTACCAAGCGAAAGGTGTATATCAATCGAATATCCTTGCGCCAATGTAGTGATTTGCGTGCAACGTACTCCTTTGGCTTGGTAATAAGTGACAGGAAAGTAGATTTATGTTAGAATATACTGAAAGGACATGCACAAAAATTTTTATTTGTCTACGATGAACCAGTTATGAGAAATTCAATTTTTAAAACTTAAATAGTGTAAATTGTGTACTTTTTCTAAACTGGTTCTCTGTTTGTAAGGTAATCATTATTCTAAGTGATAGTAATTAATCTTTTAATCGTTTACTTTTTTTTTTTGTAACAGCATAGTTAATCTTCATTGTACAATATTAATATTCTTATAAAAAAAAAACAAAAACAATTTTCAATATAACTATTGTACCTACAGGTTGACAAGAAGATATCATCAAAGACAACCGGACTCTTTCCAAGGACGACATACTACCCATTATTGCTGCTGTTTCTGCATAAAAACAAGTATTAAAGGTATATTTTAATTGATGGTACTTTTTGGCAAGGATTACTATTTAATCCTTTTTAATCTGGGTGACTTATCAGGGTAATTTCAAAGAAAAACAATTATACACTTTGCTTTAGAGTCAAGATCAGTAGACAAGTGAATTGTAATTTCAAATGCAGTGACATAAAGAGCCAGATCAATTATTACAATGAACAGGATCTTTTTAAAAAGAGTTTAAAGAAATCTTAGTCTAGTAGGTGAAAAGCCGAGTGTGACTGTCCAGGTAAACTGGTACATAGGATCATGTCTAATGATAAATGCTCATATATTTTGTTTTCATTTTACTGCTATAGTTGTGACACCAAGTTTTAGGTGTGTTGTTATAAAATTATTCAAATGACACTAAAAACTTTCCTCTCTAGAAGAATTATTTCAATGCTGTTCATATAATTTTCTGACTATATGTATGAAACTTAGTATCAGGACTATAAAAGTGAGTAGATACCTTAAATAGAAAATTAAATAGAATTTTGTGTACCAGTTTACCTGAAAACCTACACCAGCTGGCTTTTCACTCCATGACTGTTTTTTACTCACTGTATTTCCAAATATTGAAAAGAACAATTACTTGAGGTTTATCAATTATTTTTATTACATTAATGTCTTTTTGTTCGTGTAATCTTGAATTAAAGTTTAAATAATTTTAATTTTTGACTTAAAATAGTATAGCTGAAAGTACTGATTAGTAACTCTGATTAATGAAAATTGAGAATTATTTATTGTTTCCTTACATTGTTTAATTCGATTTTTTTTTTACAGAGGTGTGTTATTTTCTACATAAGAAAAATGTTGGCTGTACGACACTTGCGTACAAGGAAACCAGCAGAATCTTTGTCCTCTGAGTACAGGATACGAAGAAATCGTATGCTTGAGAGAGCCCGTAATGAATATTTGAAAATGAGCTTGGTCGATGAGAGTAGTCGTGTTCCCTCCGTAAACTCGATTGTCGAGGGTGATGTTTTTTCGGCTCCTGACGATGTAGTAGGGCTTCCCATCGATGATGATTCAGCGCAGCATGCTAATGATGATTCTTCCAATGAGAATGCTCAGAATACGTGTTGTGTAGGTGATCACGATGATGATCCTGGTCGACGTGATTCCGATTCAATGTCGTGTTCAACAACTGCGTCGTTTCAAAGAAATGAGAGTTTACCGGATTTCGAAGATAGGCTTGCCGCGGTCTTTACTGAACAAAATATGACGCATCGTCAAATAAAGGCGGTTTTATTAGCCTTGAAAAGTCACAGTTGCTTCTCAGAAATTCATATCGATCCACGAACAATTTTAAAAACGCCGGTACATTCGTTATCTCCGATTAGCAGCCTTGCCGGTGGCGAGTACCTCCACTTAGGTACGGAAGTTGCGATAAAAAAAATTCTTCAGTCGGCTCCTACTTTTATGATTCCCGATGTTCTTAAATTAGATTTTAGCACGGATGAAGCCTCGCTCGACAAAGCTAGTAGTATTTTAATGTGGCCCATACAGATTCGTATCGCTAATATTCCAGCGAGCTCTCCAGAAATGGTCGGTATTTTTCGAGCTTCTAAAAAACCAACGTCTGTCACAGAATTTTTTCATTCATTCGTAACGGATATGCGCTCCTTACTGCAAAATGGTGTTCAATTTGGTGATAAAAACAGATGCATCGAATTGAGATGTTTCACCGCGGACGCACTCGCTCGAGCTTTTGTCTTGTGTCATCGAAGCCACAATTCTCGATTTCCTTGTTCCAGGTGTTGTGTGCAAGGCGAATCCGTTCGTTCAGGAGTTATGGTTTACAGGGGAACCAAACACCCTTTGCGCACGGAAGATGATTACAGGTCAAGAATTGATCGAGACCATCACAATATGGTTGAACAGACTCCTCTTGCTGATCTTCCTTTCGACATCGTTTCTAATACCGTCTTCGATTACATGCATCTTGTATGCCTCGGTATAATGGAGAAAATCCTACAAGGTATAATCGACGGCAGATTTGTGAAATCGGTCAAGCTCTCCGCAAATCATATCAAACTTGTGACCGATCGATTAGAACAGGTATCGAAATTCTGTCCTCGAGACTTTGCTCGGAAACCTGTCAATATTGACAAGCATGGCAAATTTAAAGCCACCGAGCACAGACAAATACTCCTTTACAGCGGTGTGAGCGTTTTCAATGGTTTGGTCAATTCAGCTGTTTATAAGCACTTTCTTTTGTTGCACGTAGCTATCAGAATTCTCACTGATCCCAATCACACGCCACAAGCTATCGATTTTGCCCAAGAGTGTATCGAAACTTTCGTTGATTTAGCCTCCGATGTGTACGGCGTTGAATTTGTTTCTTATAATACTCACACTTTGCTACATCTTCCAGATGACGTTAGATCTTTTGGACACTTGGATTCGTTCTCAGCTTTTCCGTACGAGAATAATATGACCTTTTGTCGGAAATTGTGTCGAAAACCAAATCAGCATTTGCAGCAAATTTCAAATAGAATTCATGAAAGTTGTCGTACAGCGTCGAAACCATATGTTGATCCAAATCATTTGAAATTTGTTAAAAATCACGTTAATGGTCCGACACCCTCCTCCGTGATCGATAATAATAATGACGACAACTGTAGACAATATAAAAAAGTTATTACTGGGGATATTCACTTATCCATTTCACAGCAGGATAGCACTGTAATGCTTAAAAATGGCTCTATAGGTGTCGTCAAAAATATTATCGATTACGAAAAAAAGGGATGTCATCTTCTTGTACGAGTTTTTTCAAAAGTGGAGGACCTTTTTAAACTTCCATGTGATTCATCTTTAGTCGATGTTTTTGTCTGCTCTCTACCGATTCCAGAATTGACGTTAGTTCCTCTAAATCAAGTCATCGCCAAGTGTTTCAGGATGCCTTACTGGTCTCCCGAAATTCCAACAATAGATTCTAATTCTCAATTTTTCGTCGTCGTAAAAATTATGTCTACTAGCTTATAAAATTAAATCTTCATTTTTCTAGCGTAGTTCATGTATTCTTTCGTTTCGTAACTGCTTATTTGTCGTTATCGTTTTTTCGATTCTTTACTAGAATGGCTGACAAAAAAAAGAAGAATGTTGGAGCGCTTTCAACTGAAACCGCAGCAGCCAAGCTGACGAACAAGATGTCTTCGTTCTCCGTGTCTACAGGTACCTTGGGAAGAAGTGCTTTTTCTACTGAAAAAGCTAATCTCTCTCAACCGCTAATGAAACAACAGCAGCAGCCCGGAAAGTCTCTGCAGCAGCCCCGAAAGTCTCTGCAGCAACCACCATCGCAACAAAAGCCGCTACAGCAACCATCGGACATAAAGAAGCGAAAGCCCCTTCAGCAGCTACAGCAGCAGCAACAGATACCGCAGGGAAAACCGTCGCAGCAAGATCAGCGAAGACCACCACCGCAGAAGAAACCGCAGCAGCAGCATGAACCGCCCCGGAAAACACTGCAACCTCAATTGCATCAGAAAACTGTGCACAATCAGCAACCACTATCGCAGCGGAAATCGCAGCAGCCGGATATGGTACCACCACGAGCACAGCGCAATGATGTGCTGAATGAATCAGCACGGCAGACTTTGGAGTGCGTTTTATGATGAAATATTTGGTATTGAAAAATTCATTTCACTCATTTAATTGTATAATCGCAGCTCCATCAACAGAAGACTAGCAGCCGTCGAAGGAACGCAACGGTATCATATTTATTATTTGCATTATATATTTCAACAAACAAAATTAATTTATACTTACGTTTATAGCGGGATCGGAGAGACGCTGAAGCAGCTTAAGGATGTGACAAGGTATGCTACAAATTATATCATCAATCAAACATGTAATCAACATAATTTTTCATCTACATAGATTGTATTAATATTTTCATTTTCAGTTCAATCGATGAGAGGCAGAAGAAGACGGAACGAAAAGTGACGTACGTGTCGACCATTTTATTCTAATATGTATTGAGTAATTTTTTTTAATTAATCAAAATTAATTATTGATTATTTTCTAGAGAGATTTATAACATCCTAAAAAATTTGATGGCCGCGCAATCTTCTGCAGCGAGAACTCGTCCAGAATTTTTGCCATTCAAAACAACGGCTGACATTGTTGCCTTCGATCATCTCGATGATGATCAGTTTGATGCTCTTGTAAGTATTTGCATCCACTTTTATAAAGACGCTTGATGGTATGGTATTTTAATAACTATTCATTAATTAATTCAATCGGTTTAGGTCCATTACTTGAGATACCTTGGAGGTGCGAATGAAACTGACGCTGCTGCGATTTATTTCAAAGCCTGCTTCAAGTTTGGCGAGGATTTGTTCCGGCATGTGACTTGGCATGGATCCAAGTCTGACAACCAGATTTTGGCGTTGAAAGATACGCGTTTCGCTTTAGCTTGCACTGGTATGTATATTTTAATTTATTGTTTTTTGTCGATGGTTGAATTAATTTAAACCTTTTCTTTTAACGCAGAGGCTATGCCCATCATAAAGGAGATCCTCAGGAAGCCGAACAAAGTAGAAATTGCGACTGCGATGACGAAGGCTTTGAAGAGCTCCAAGGAAGCCTATCGTCGTGAACGCAAGAGAGTTGCACCACCGGCCGAACAAACGCCTCCCGTCAGGAGGCAACGCCAAAATTATCCGCCGCAGAACAACGCGGCGGAAAATTCGGACGCCGAGAACGACGCACTCTTTGAGGGCGAACAGCAGCCGAACGATAAAGACCAGCGCATCGAGCCGTTCGGCGATACACAGGTCATCGAGGAAATAGTAGGCGAAGAAGGTGAAAGAGTAGAAGAAGGAGAAACAGAAGGAGAAGGAGAAGAAGGTGAAGAAGTTGACGAAGAAGTAGCTGAAGAAGAAGATGAAGACTACGAGCAAGAGGAAGAAGAAGGAGAACTGGAGGAGCAGAAATCGTACGTGGGCGACTCCAATTCACAGTCGATCAACTTCAACCAGTTGGATTTTGAATTACCGGAGGATGAGTTCCCGGAATGAGCTAAGTCAACCGCTTATTTATTGATGCATTTATTTATTTAATTCATGTAATTTCTTTGCAGCTTAGTAGAAAAATATAGATCAGTTTTGCTCTTTGTTTTTAGTTTCTTCAAGTAGTTTCTTTTAAATAAATGATCTGTATTTTTTTATCTAAACGCTCACTTACATTTTCTTTTCATTGGTAATTTTCGTTTACTATTAATTTTTTCTTTTGTATTAGTTTTTTTATTGTTTGTAGTTAGTGTTAAAAATGTAAGAGAGCGTTGGAGGGGCTATTGACAGTGGTTGAGCCTCACAGAAGGGGGCGGCGGTGGGGCCCCCTTCACTCCCCCCCCCAAAAAAAAATTAATGCATTTTTTGTCCAAGGTAACTGTAACGATGACATGGTACAAGAGCGATGACGACGACCTCAACAAAGCTTACTTGCGGTTCCCCAGCTACGGAAGTTTGCTCATCAGGTCCTCTTATTTTATTTACTTTCATTCTTTTTTTATTCCATCGATAACTTTATTAATTGTTTTTATCATTTTCTCTTTTGGAGGTCATCACTTTTTCCGGATCAGCAACAGCAGCACGCAGATGTATTTATGAAAAAGTAGCAGCCATCAGTTGACTCACTCAAGAAACAAGAACTGTACTCATAATTTTAGGTATAAATTTATTTCATCATAATGATACTCTCTTAATTGTAATGATTTTCATCAGCACTTTGTATTATTACTACTATTGTATTATTCTCTAGAATTTACTGATGTAAATCATTCCGATCAAGACAAAGTATTTAACAATCATACTTATAAATTACACTCATTAAATGTAAAGCCGGGTGTGCCTGTTCAGATGAACAGGTACACAGAATGATATTTAATTATAAATATTAATGCACTTTCTTCTCTACTCACTTTTGTGGTCCTGATACCACCAAGTTTCAGTGCTATAATTAGAAATTTATTCTAATGACAGTTATAGTAATCATCTTTCCAGAGAGCAATCTTTTCAGTGTCATTAAAATAATTTTTTACGCAAAGAGCTGAAACTTGGCATCAGCACCATAAAAGTGACCAGAAAAGAATCCAACTTGATATTTACCATTCAATATTATGTTATGTACAAGTTCACCTTAACAGCTTCACTCGGCTCTTCAGAGAATTACTGTAATTTATAGGAATCATTTCCAAATAGTCTCTCTTCATCATACTGGGCTCATAATATAATAAATAATATTAATTTTTTAATCATTATTTTCAATATTTTATTTTTTTATGTTAAAGCAAGAGGACTAGGAGCATCAGCACCCGACATCTGCAGAGAGCAACGAGGCTTTGCACAACAGCAGGAACATCAAATCAAAAAAGTTTATGTCTATATGTTTTTTTATTTTCATTGTATTTTGTATTTACATTGTATTATGTATTTTCTCTATTTTATTTATATTCTATTAATAAAATAATTCAAAACAAAGATTTAAAAAATTCATTTTTATGCCCGCAAAATGCCACCAAAACCGACAGCAATATGCCGACACATTCGCAGCACGCGTGCTGCCGGAAAAATTTTAAAAATTTGAAATGCTCGCAAAATGCAGGCACAACGACGGCATTTCATCGTCATAATGTGCGCACATCCGCAGCACGCATGCTGCTCGTGCCGCGCACGACCGCCGTCACAGAAACCGAGCACATGCTGAGCATATGCCGAGCAATTGCGGAGGTACCTGGCAAGCACGCGTGCTCCACGATTTTGGCGCTATGCTAGCACTGTGCCGACGCAATGTTATCTGGGTAACATGATATCCCAGATAACAGCGTGCTCTGAAAATGCTGAAAACGTGCCGGCACGAAATGGGCACGCATGACGGTCCACTTGCATCCGCACATGAAAGTCATATGACGAGCATATGACCGAGCATTTTGCTTGCTTCCGTGGTGGATCTGTCCAGCACGGGTGCCGATAAAATGCGAGCATAATGCCGTTCGTATGCAGGCATTTTGCGCGCATGTTCCCGATTTCGTGGACGCGTATTTTTCGTACGGCACGGCATGCTCCTCGTATGCAGGCATATGGCCGGCGGGGAGCGATTTTATCGCATATAAAAATAACGCTAAATAAAAATTAGTTAGAACGCATAACTAAGCATCTACATCATAAATAATTAATAAATTTTGTTATATAGTATAAAAAAAATTTTATGTAAGAAAAAAAAATCTGCCGGGTGTAGGGCTGGAACTCACGATCTTTGGATCAGAAGTCCGAAGCTCTAGCCTCTGAGCCACAACTCTTCTTACAATTTGATGCACAATTGCACCTAATAATCATCGCTAATAATTAGAATTATGTAATAAAATAATGTTTAAATGTAATTCGGTTTGGAGAGAATAAAAAAAGTAATAAATGTATGCTCTTTACTAATTAAAGTCCATAATTATTAATAATGCAACATTCTGAGCACGCGGCACGCGTGCTGTCGCTGTGCAGTCTCTGTGCCGTCGCGTACAGACGCCCTAGGACGCATGTCGAGACAGCAACTGGACGGCACAGTGACAGCACGACGTGCGGCACGTCAAGAGGATGTGTTACATTAATCAAATTTTAATTGTGAAAATAGTAATTTTTAAACTGATGTACGTTTGAGCAATCATCTATCATAGGGTACAACTCGTAATTAAATCATTTTGATAGTACACAGCGCCCTGAAGCTGTTTTTTCCATAGACAATTATCGGTCTCGGGACTTAGCCGAATTTTAAAAGATGCGCACGCGTGTCGTCCAAATGCCCCGTATATGATGCACCTGTGCCGCACGCCTAGCTTCTTCAAGTGTCTGCACGCGTGCTCCTGGAATGCCATCGAAAAGCGGGCACGAGTGCCGAAATCATGCAGCACGCGCGTGCCGCCAACGTGCTGTCTCGCGTGTTGGTTCAAATTTTCGCGCGGAGCACGGTAATCCATCAAAATGACAGCACTGTGCGAGCACGCGTGTCGAGGCACGCATGCTCACGAATTGCTCAACGCATGCAGCGCGCGGTGCTGTCATAATGCTGACACATTGCCGGCATGCAAACGTTCGAAAAATCGGCCATGGATCGGCATTTTGTGTCGCCAATGTGCCAACATTTCGTGTCGTCATATTGACAGCACTCGTGCTGAGCACGCGTGCTCGCACTATGCCGCCAACGTGCCGTCCAGCGTGGCGGGAAAAAAATTTTAAAGATTTTTGTCCACGCATGTCGGCACATTGCCTGCACATCGACAGCACGCGTGACGAGCACGCATGCCCCAAAAATGCCCAGCACGTGATGTTATTGGGGTTCTTGCCCCAATAACATCACGTGCTGGGCATTTTTAATTATACTATATAAATACTATCGCTCCAACTCCATCGCAACTACCTTTTCCGTGTACTGTTGCAAAACAGTACCATTCAGCATCAACGCCAAAATCTCTCTTATGACTCATTAAACTACTCATTTGATAACGATTTTTAAAATGCTGTTTAGCACCATCCTTAGCATATATTACCTTTTTTACTATGGGACAAACCTTGCGAATTTCAGGTATAAGCTTTTGCTGCATTATGTATACTGCAGTGGCATCATGAGTAGTACAGTCGGACATAGATACTGTACTGAAATGCTTTAGCTTGCCTTCAGATTTATAATAAACAACAGCAGGAAAAATCGTACTTTGATCATTATTAAAATGAAATGCCTGTGCAGCATCTTGGGCTGTAAAAGCATAGTTCTCAGCAAAATCCAATTGAGCAAGAACCTCTTCATCTGAAAGATTATTTTTCTTCCCAGAAATAAACTTGTTCCTTAGCGATGAAGTGATGAGGTATCAACTTTTCTAGGCTAGAACATAAAGTTTCAATAAATTCTTGCGATGTTAGGCATTGTTTTATCAAAGTGTATCTATCGGTTGATTGCCACGTGCTGAAGATGACTTGATCAATATTGTGCTCATCCATAATGTTCTCAACGTAATTAGAAAACTTTTGAATGTCCGAACAAAAATTGCATTCATTCAAATAACAACTTGGTTTGGGATCCTCACATAGAACGAAATTTAAACAATCTTTATAATTCTTCAGAATATTGTTTGAGATTTTTTCTATATTTACTGCGTCAATCATCGCCTTGAAATTTTGGTGTGTACCAGAGGATCCTGCAAAGACACAACATTTTGGTCTCAGTTCCGCAAACTTGGTAAGCCCAATCGGATGTTCAGGAAACTGTTCTTTAAATTGATTGAAATGAAGGTTCTTAATATTAGTAAGTAATAATCTTTTCTGCACTTTTATTTTTTCACCATATAAATAAATACTGACGGTATCTTTTTTATTTGGCATAATTGTGCTGTTAAGATCATTTTCGTAAAAATCTTCAACTTTCTGAATAGTTTCTGCAGGTAATATTTTTCCACGTTTTGCAACACGAGAAGCCAAAACCATCTGATTCTCTTAACTGTTTTGCTTTACGAGCCATTCTGTGAGACACACCAAATTGGTTCATAATTTTACGTATTGCCCAGTGTTCGGGCAAAATAGTAAGAATACTGACACGTAATGGATCGTTCTCCGGCAGGGATTGGAATTTGCTTTTAAGTCCAGTTAAAATATCTGTAAGATCATCTTGCATAGGTGCATCCGTGTTTGAAACTGAAGGTGAGGCCGTCTCTGATTCAAAATCAACACTCATACTGACTTTTGGAGATGACAAATCATGTAGTTTGTAAAAGGATTTTCTACATGTATCACAAATCAGTGAAGATGTTGGATATCAGGATAGACATCTTGAAATTCTTTGGAGATCTTCCTAAGAGATTTGCTGTGTCCTGTATTAATATCAAATGGATTAACGCATCTATCGATACGATATTTTTTCGCAGGAGAAGACATTGTTGTAGGATATGAGAAAGCACAACCAAAACAAAAAAAATGTTAGAAATAACAAAATTACGGCTAGTACAGTTGAACAAGGAGTTGCCGATAAAGTAAGACTTACTCAACAACTGCCTTAAAAAGGATGTTGAAGAAGAAGTCGCCAATGTATCTATTAATGTACCTATTAACTATTCTAAAAAGGACTGTTGGAGAAAAAGCCGCTGATGGACTTGCTCACCAACTATCCTGAAAAAGACTGTTGGAGAAAAAGTCGCCGATGAAGACAGCATTCCTTGAAGAAAATATTCCTTTCTATGGGTTGCTAAACGTGGGAAGGGGTTGGGGGTGTAGGTAAAAAAGAGGGATAAAATAAATCACTTGAAAGCAATAAATTCCTTTGCCACAAAACAGTTTTATTTGCTGAAGTCTTTGCACAAGTTGTCATTGGACACGAGCCGTGTACTTGCAGCATTAGGCTGTTGGAAGAGGGGCGAGGTACAGCGCTGGACCAGCCTCCTTATGTGCCCTCCGCGACGCTATTTCACTTGTGGGTAATGCGCAGCCGCCTAGCGGCGCGCCGCGGTACTAGCGCCGCGGTGATAAGCGCTGCAGCGTGCGTGGCGTGTTCGGCGGGTTACGCGTTAGCAGGGGCTTTTCGCGAGAGAGCCTGCGGATGGGTTATGACAAATATCCGCCAGTTTATATTGGCCATATTGAATTTTGAAATGTCGAGGTTAAAATAAGATTCAGCGGCCCCTTAAACTCCCATACCGATACTTTAAACTGATTTAAAATCGTTCATTGCGGTAAAATAGTTTTGATGGTTGTATAATGTCCGCCATTTTGGATCGGCCATTTTGGATTTTAAAATTTCGAGGTTAAAATAAGGTGCAGTGGTCCCAAAAACCCCCATATCGATACTTTAAATTGATCTAAACTCATTTGTTGCGGTAAAATTGGTTTAGTGGCGGTATAATGTCCGCCATTTTGGATCCACCATTTTAAATTTTGAAATTTCGAGGTCAAGCTAAGATTCAATGACCCCGAAAACCCCCATATCGATACTTTAAACTGATCTAAAATCATTTATTGCGGTAAAATGGGTTTGGTGAGGTATAATGTCCACCATTTTGATTCCGTCATTTTTGATTTTGGAATTCCGTCAGCATTGTCAATAATATGTCCTATCAGGAGTTGTACATGTTTTTTGGTGGGATATTTCACAAATTAGAACATTTTTACTATTGTTTTTGTTGAATGTGCTATGAAAACGGGTTTCAGGCTCCATATTTTATGCGCCACATTGGATTTTTGAAAAGGCCAGAACTTTTTCAAAAGCCAGACGATCATTTTGAGACCTCAAACGTCTTGTTAGGTTAACCCAAATTTTGGGTGCACTGATGGTCCGGTTGACGTGAAACGTCCCATATGTATACGGAAATTTCGGTAATTTGTTTATATACGTCGATATTGAGGTTAGAACAATCGCGCCTTTACATAGCTTTTTTCGCGGCAGTCTAGCTTTCGGGTTTCTTTTGAATTTTTTTACAACCATTTTATTTTGCAGTGATTTATCTTTGATAAAATTAATTTTTTTGTACGCATTCGTGCTTTTTCGCAGATACAGATATAGTCGAAAACTGCCGCCACGGTTCTCGAGGAGGCTGTTCACCGTCGTCCTTCATCGAAGGAAGCTGCCCAGCCGGTCCAGGGAGAAGGCTCAGCTAATCGACTACTTCTGGACATTGAGTTTTTTAATGTTTTCTCATAATATCTGCTCATACAATTCATCCCGTCACTCATACTTCTTCTCTCATACTTTTTATCATTCTCTCTCTCTCTCTCTCTCTCTCTCTCTCTCTCTCTCTCTCTCTTTATTCATTCCATTAAATATATATACCTATATTAATAATTTTTAATTTTTACTAATTCTCTCTGCCACTTTCTGTTTTCGAGCCCATCTTCGACTCTACATTAGGATCAACCACTGGTTACAACCCTTACTGTACCTGGGAAATATAGAGGTAAGCATGATTAATCCTACGTTCCCTCTAATCATATTACATTAATATTGTTTTCCTATACATATTCAAATCACAATCTGACCTTCTAACATTTTCTCTTATTTACCACTAATCAGTATCTTAGGAAAGATGTTCTAATTCAATTGTGCTTACAGCTTGCTGAAAACAATAGCTGCGGGGGTTCCAGTTATTAAGAAGTGAGAAAAGTCATAATGTCTTGTTTTTTTGCAAAGGCAAAATTTTTGAAGTATCTATGCAAAATTCCAACTATGCAGCCGTAGTAGAAAGCACATAATATGCATGTGAAAGATTTTTTTAATAAAACTGCATACTTGTGATGAAACCTTTTCATACAATTTTGTTTCCCCTGTTGAAAAAATACACATGCTATTAACACATGTATTTTACACAGAATAAAACCATGTGATTTTGCTATGTTTGATTATTGTTTCAGATTTTCTATGTGTAAAATACATGTGTGAATAACAAGAAAAAAATATGTGAAACTATATTTAAAAAAATTACAGCATCAAGTTATGAAAAATAAGGATCAAATTGTATGGAACAATGAAAGGAATAGAACATATAATAGAGTGTGATATCATTGATACATTGAATGTTTCAAAAACATTATCCGTAGTTACATTTTTCTACACTTTGATATAAAACATATAAAAAATAACCTTAGTACTGAAGCAGTACCATAAACAAATTTAATTTATATTTATTAAAGTACTAACACGTAAGTACTTAACACGCAAATACATTTTTTAACTAAAACATATTTTTAAAGTTTTAAAAGTCAGTTTAAACTTAACAGTCAGTTTAAACTTCAAAGTATAGGAACTATAATCTTTCAGTCGCTGCCATATATACTAGAAGAGTGGCTAGTTGAGTTGGAGCTACCTGAGTTCGAACTCGACGATGAATCTGCTTTTTGTGTACGATATTTTCGCATTAAATAGTTTATAATGCTACCTAATTCTGTTTTCCAGGATTTTCTTAGACCGATTCAATCTTCTCTGTCCTTTATTTTATCTTGTATAAAAGAAAAATAGAGCTCTGAAATAATAAAGAACAAGTTAATGATTTTTATTAAAAAATTCGTTAAAATAGCAAATTAATTACTTACTTCTCAATACAGCCTTTTTAACAGGCGTTAATGCTTTTTTGGGAGAACCATTGGGGAGAGAAGACGTGCATTTCTTTACATTAAGAGCTCTATTTGCTAGGTGATAGGAGCCCCAAATCGCTCTTGCCAATTTCCTTAAGAAATAAGTTGGTCTTTTTTCTTTTTTTATTTCCTTCCATTGAGAAACTTCAATGGATACACCATGTTTCAAATGAATCATGCTAACCTTAAAATGCATTTAATAAATACTATCAACATGAAATAAAAAATATTTTTTAAATAGTCATAAAACATACTTGTTCTCCCATTCACTTCTTTCTTCCACAATATCATATCCTGCATCTGATCTTCATTATTGTACTTATCAGAGTCGTATTCGGAGTCAGTTTTGCTGGAGTAGCTGTTTTTGCTTCTGTGGACTTTTTTATTTTTATTTTTACCTGTGTGCCTGTCTCCAGATGATTTCCTTTTCTTATTTTTCTTGATCTTTTTCTTCTTACTTTTATTCTTACTATTTTTGTCTTCATCAGCAATCTGTACTGTATAGTTTTTATTTACATTGGCTTCAAGTTCTCTTATTTTTGCTTTTTTGTGCTGATTTACTAGTGTACGATAATCTTTACTTTTTTCTGAAATTATGCTGAGCTCTGAGGTCCCGGAAGCTATAGGAGTAGGTGATGTTATAAGCCTTTCTTGAACCATTTCATCTGCTAAATGTTTAAAAGAACTATTTTCATAACTGTTTGGATGCGATGCAGGACTTAGAGTTTCACTAGAAAATTCATTCGTTGAGACAGGTTTCTATTGTTTCGTAGGAGGTGAACTATTCACTTCTATTGATTTTCTTTTATTTAGTTGCATACTGCGAGAAACATTAATTTTTTGAAAGTTTGTTGATACTGCAGCATCTATATGTGACTGTTCCACATTTACACTAGATTCTGTATACCGTGCATCAACAGTCTCTTTCATGCAGGTATGCGATTCCCTACTTTCTGAAACTAGATATTACATTTCTAAGTTTAAAAATAAATATGAATATAAATTATTATTTTTAACTTTATCTAAAAATAATATTTCATGCTTTCAAAATAGTGCTTTTCCATAAATTAATTCATTAAAACACATCATTTATGTGTTTTAATGCATCACAAGCTACGGACACTTTATATTCAAATTGAAATAGTGGATATCGCTGAAATACTTAAAAGTCATTTTTTAAAAGCATGTAATATTTTTTATATTCATGACAAAAGTAGAGCCACTATAAATTAGCACATAAATTAAAAACAAAGTTTACCTTTTGGAAATAGTGACCTTCTTGCTGAGTATGCGGTGGAATTTTCTAGAGTTCTGTTGTAAATTGGTTGAGCATACAATAATTGTTTGTCCATCCTGGCTAATTCTTTGTTTAAATCACGTATCATTTCTGATTGTTCGCAGATTTTTTTCTTGTATTCTTGAGTTTCTCTGACGTGTAGTTGTAGATATTCTTTCTTCTCGAGTTCTAAAATCAATATTCTATTTTTTAAACTTTCTTCATCCTCATCATTTTGGTTAAAATCCAAATCATCATCCTGCAGATTTTTCAACTTATTTTCTATGTCGACTTCTTTCAGAATTTCTTCATCAACACCAGTTGGTTTTTCATATTTTTTTTTATTATCATGATTTACTGTTTGACTACATGATTTTGAACTACTATCTGTACCCTAAATAGTGAATATAAATATAAGATGCATTAAAATCTATTGCTAATAAAATTAATTAATCTGATAATGCTGATTGAGGTTATACAAATTACCTGCAGAATATTCTGCGTCTCTTCATTTTTTTTCTATTTGCTTCCAGTTCATAAAGAGCATCACTATAACGTATTTTATGAAATTTGTATCTTGTTTTGGGTTATTCGAGGTCACTAATACATCCTAAAAGAAATACATTTTACTTTTGTAAAAAATAAATTATTATGGAATAAGGTTTGTTACACGCTAAAAGGAACTAACAGGGAACAGATACATATACAATTAGTAGCTATTATTACAATTGTTGTCTCACCTGCTACAACATGAATTTGAGCAGGGCAAAATTGCTCTTCTCCTGATATACAGTTAGTCCGTTTGACAAAATGTTAGTTGAATGTTAGTTGAAAATTAGAACGTTATTGAAAATTAGAATTTTGTTAGAAATGTATAACATTTTATAATTATTTACTACATACCTGTGCAATATTGTAGTAATTGTTTACTTTTCTTCTTGAAGAATCAGCAGAGATATTTCCTCTTTATCCCATAGTAAAATTTTTTAGAACTACATATAATAGAGGCAAAATTACGAATTATAATACTTGTTACAAGTAATGAGTAGTCTGCAAAAAATTTAAGGAAAATAACGTGAAAGCAAAGATGAATTTTATATTATTTTATATTTTATAACTGAAAGTAGCAGCCGATCCGCGTGAATATAAGAAAACTGATTATTATACAAAATTTTGTTGTAATGCTCGATCTTCTTTGATAATAATAAGCAACGAAATGATTTTGTAATGCTTATATATTAACGAATACAAGGACTAAGAGGAGACGAATGACGAATACGTGTAAAAGTTAAAAGTGTGGTTATGATATTTGATAGTTTGAATGGTTTCAATACACCTCTAGACTCGACTCAAAAATCTGGATCCTCCGATGCAGTGTATACAGCTAACTTCACAGCGAACTGTATGTGCGCGCTGTCTAAACTCATCGGAACTCGGATCTCGGAAGCGTATAGGCCTGGCCACATAAGCACGTTGTTTAGCGGTCGAATGCGGACGGATGCGGCAAAGTCACTAGAACAGTTTGGTGATTTTGCATAGAGCCAATGTAAAGTCACGATGCCTCCATGAAGGCTAACCAAGGCTGTAAAACGAACACACCTGACTCCGATTCACAAGCTGACGAAGATAAAAACAAATCAACATAACCTCGACGCTGAAGTGCATTTTTACAGCTATCTTAAGTAATAATAATACATGTAAATATACTCCTTATTTATTTTTACATGAAAGTTGATTTGTAAGGACAATTACGAAAGTACAAAACTAATCAGTAATCACTTCATTTCTCATAAAAAATAAGATTATGTTTGTTCGGAGGCAATAGCAGAAGAAACTGTGTGAATTGCAGTGTGTTCGCTCAGTACTATCTTAGACTTTAGGGGAACATCCTTATTTTTAGAAATTGGCTCTATGCAAAATCACCAAACTGTTCTAGTGACTTTGCCGCATCCGTCCGCATTCTACCGCAAAACAACGTGCTTATGTGGCCAGGCCTTATGTGGCTATATTTATCTGTCGTAAACATACAGTAAGGTTATATATCTATACGGGGTGTGTTCCGATGGGAGCTCCAGTAAGTACAGGAGTACGCGCGGATTTCATTTTTTTTTTTTTTGAGATTGGCAATGACTACTGGAGCTCGACTGGAAAGTCGTTCCGCCGCTTAGCAGTAGACTGACCGATTGCTGTACATAACCTGTAACGGTAAGTAGTGTTCTGATATAATCTTTATTCTTTATTTTAATAAATAATATGTCCTACAATCTAAGTATGTATTATGTGTTAGTGAATACCGCAGTGCCTTGATGAGGATTTGGAAAATCTTGACATACAAGATATAATGACTGAAATGGCCAAGAATGAAAACAGTGAACAGCTAGTGGAGCTAATTCTAGAAGAGGATGGCGAATTATATTATTTGCATGTCTCTCCTGTAGATAGTTCACGAGCTGCAAGGGGTAAATTGATTTATTAATTTTTATAAATAGTATAAAAATATGATGCTCATTTTTATGTATAGACATGGGATTTGCTACTGAACTGCTAAATCAGCATAAAGCAGCTATCGACTATCAAGCCATAAATGCAATAGCAGCAGGTACTGCTGATGTGTCAACACTTGGAGAAAGCAACTTAGTCACATTAAATGTCTGGGACTAGGCAACAAATATTATACACACTATTGAGATAACCCCATCGCAGCGTGATCGTGCAATCAAAGGTTGCTATAAACTATTGCTATCTCTGCTGCTTAAGTTCAATTATTTATTTGCATACATGTGTATTTTTTAAACTGTTTTTCAATTCATATTAATAATTTTCTTGTAGACTTGGAGTTCGTCAAAAAGTTATTGCAAGAAAAAACTACAAATGAAATTCCTGCAGCAAGTGGTAGTCAATCATCGACACAATCAAAGTTGCAAATAGGACAAAAAAGATCATCAACTGTAGTTCAGCTGACAGACAAAATTGGCAATGAAGATGAAACAGAAGATTTTGAAAATGTAAATGTCAACAAAAAAGCAAGAAAAACCAAAAATGGTATGTTCAATTTTTGAAATAATTTTGAATATTTTAAAATTCTTGAAAGTGGATTAATATATCATCAGAGGTTCTTGCATGATACCTGTGCTGTTTTTTTTGACCATTCAGAAAACAGAAGGTTGCATTAGCTCTAAATCATGAGCGTCGAAACGACCTTTTCAGAGCAATGTACGCCTTCTGCTGTCTGATAGGTCATGAAACTGCACTGGCTTCATGCAATGAACTCCAAGGGTATGCATATCAATTTTCAAGTCTGCACGGTCCATCAGTTTGGAGATATTCAATTTTTATTCTTAAAAATTTTTTAATAATTGAATATCTTAAAACTTTAAAGGTGAAGAATTTTGTTTCTGGACTGAATCCCAGACTAAGTTGCTTCTGTCACTGTACAAAGAATATCAATCAAAGTTGGACGAAGGATCAATGAGGCATAAAGTATTTTGGACTCTAGTCGTTGAAGGATTAAAACAAAAAGGACATGCTTTCACTACTGTTCAATGCTCTACTAAAATGGATACATTAAAAAGAGCTTATAAGAAAGTGAAAGATCACAATTCTCAAACTGGTAATGATAAAAAGACCTGCGAACACTTTGAGGTTAGTCAGTAAATAATTGTCATATATTATACTACTTATGTTTCTAATACATTTTATTGTAATCTACAATTTAGATATTGGATGAGATGTTTTCCAAAAAGCCATGGATTAAACCACTTTCACAAGCTGGATCTAATTTACCGATGGATGATTTCGATGAAAATGAGAAAGAGAAATCTAAGAGTAGTAAGTATTATTAATTATGAAGTATATAAAAGCTCATATGAAATAATATTTCTTTAACAAGTTTCTTATATTAAGGGGACAGACATATCTTTGAGAAAATGCCAAAAATATTGAAGATATTGAGGCACAATATAAAAAACATGATTAGATTTTGATGTATGTTATATCTGTTGTGTTTTTTATAGTGTATCTGTGTATTATAATGAATTTTTCATTTTTTGACAGTTGGAGGTGTTTACGTCTCCTTAATAATTATTCGTTAACTTATGCGTATCTATAATTTTCGAATATTTTTATTTTTTAGGACGTACAAATTCAGTAAATCAAGAAAAGTCAGAATTTATGAGGCAGACTTTAGAAAACCAGCGTTTACGAGCAGAAGCGACTGCAGAATACAGAAAACACAAATTAGAAATTTTAAAGGATTTGTCATCAAAGTTTAATTGCTAACGCAATCTCATTTACTTATAACTTTCAGTTATTAAGATTAATATTATAGTGAGTCATGAAAAGTTCATGGTTATATTTGAAACCAAAAAAGTATTTATTACATTAATGTTATGGAGTTTTACTTCTATGTTAGTTAATGTACTTATGTGATTAATAAGAGTGGTATAGCAACTCATAAAACGTTCATGATTTTGTAAAATCGAAAAGTATTTTTATGAGATTGTTAAAATTATACTTACCAGTGTGATCGATAATCGAGTCATGATCGATGGTACAAATAACATTCACTAAAGATATTACATTATTAAATATTGTTTCGAATACAAAAATATGTTTGATATGATTAAGTTTGTAATCATATATGTTTTTACTTTTATTAAAGCAATAAATACAATTGAGTATTAATTATAATTTTTTATTCTGAAAATTACAAAAAATTTGTTTTACACAAAAATCAAGCATAAAATTCATTTTATACTTAATTACAATTCATTTTATTTTATTATATTACATTTACAATTACAATAATTATTACAATTCTCTTCATAATATGTCTGCATTTACAATATTTGTTAAGTTTTCCCTCTTGGCGATAGCATCTTGATGCTCTGCTATATTAACATCCATTGGCTCTGGATTCACATCTATTGTATCAGGTATTATCACTGGATATTCAAACGTATCTTCTACTTTCAAGCATATATTATGCAGCACGCAAGCACACACTATGTAGTAAGGTATTAGATCTGTTCGCCTCATAGGCAATTTATCCAAGAAATACCTCCATCGAACTTTCAAAAGACCAATGGACATCTCAACCATCATTCGAGTACTAGATAAGACATGATTAAAGTGAACTTCCTCTACAGTTAAGTGCCCATTATCTCTGTATGGCACTATTACGTGATTTTGCAAAGTGTAAGCAGAGTCACCTAACAGGTGAGTATTATTTGGAAAATATTCATCAGTACATCTCTGCTGTACACCTGAGTATCTGAAAACACGCGTGTCATGCACTGACCCTGGTAAACCAGCATAGCAGTGAATGAATTCTAATTTGTCGTTGCAGATAACCTGTAATAGTTATAAAATTTAAAAACATTACTTTTGCTTAAATAAAAGTTATGTGGATTTCCCCATATTTCTTCTCTTGCAATTAAAACTTTTAATAAATTAATTAATTAATACAATATTGATTTATCATAATACTATACAGAATTCATGGATTGATGAGGATTCAGAAGAATTTTTTGGTACAGATATTGAAGATGATATTAATGATGACGGAGATATTTTTCATGATTCAGATGATAATAATTACGATTGGGTTAATAACTTTGAAGCAGATGACATACCAGAAGAAATAACATTCGAAAAATTAAGAAATCTGTGTAATAGTGATGAAGGTAATGCAAAAATAGAGGGCTTAGTTGTAAGTAAAGTTGAAATATTAATAGCTGTTTTAAAATTTGGACTTGTGAACAAGCTTTGTCAAACTGCAATAGCTGATCTATTTAAAATGATCAATTGTTTTATGGGGAAACGACTTTTACCGGAAACAAGATATTTTATTGATCAATTTTTTAACACACAAAGTGGAATTGAATTTTATTCCGTTTGTCCACATTGTAAAAGGTGCATTAAAAAATTTAATCGTGAGTCAGATTGCGTAGTTACGTGTACTTTTTGCGATCGGAGAATTTTGTTGCGAGATCCAACATATAATTATTATTTTGCCATCTTTAATGTTGATAATGAAATATGTTTATTAATAAAAAAGAATTTTAAATACTTACAGACTGTTTTACATAAAAGATTAAGAAATTATGACGATCTTGAAGATTTTAGTGATGGAACGTTTTATAAAAAGTTTCTTAAATCATTGCCAGTACACAAAATATTAAATTCCGTAACAACAACGTTTAATAGTGACGGTTCACCAGTTTTTGAAAGTTCTAAGTTTGCAATGTGGCCAATTCAAATGATAGTTAACGAAGTGACATTTAAAATTAGATATAGTAAACCTATTACATGCGGGATATGGTTTGGAAAGGATAAACCGAATATGAATATTTTTTTAAAACCATATGTTATATGAATAAAATGGCAAATGAAGGCATTGTATTTAACGTCAACGCTGTAGAGCAACGATTTTATGTTCATGCGGTATGCTGTTGTGTCGATTCAGTTGCACGATCTCCTATGGTAGGGTTCGTTCAATATAATGGGTATTTTGGATGTCATTGGTGTTTACACCCAGGAGTGTACGTTCCCTCTAATAGAGGTGGATGCGTTAAATATATTTTATTAGATGAGCAACCATTAAAAAGAAACGAAAGAGATACGTGGCAACATATGCAATTAAGTACGCAATCTGTAAATCCTGTTTTTGGTGTTAAGAAACCGTCAATACTAGTTAATTTAAATTCTTTTAATGTGATATCTGGATTTGTACCTGATAGCATGCACTGCATCTGTTTGGGAATAGCAGAACAGTTTTCAAAATATTGGTTTGATACCAATAATAGGCCATATTCATTGTCAAATGCCGATATAAATATTATTGATGAATTGGTTTTACAAATAAAAGCCCCGAATCAAATCTCAAGATTATCTCGTTCTATGAAAGAAAGAAAGTGGTTAAAAGCAAGGGAATTAGAAAACTGGATATTATACTACAGCCTACCAATTCTTTTATATTTCCGCATATGTTAGTTTATGTAAAACACTGGTCACTTTTAGTAGAAGCATTTAATATACTAAATAGAAAAAGTATATCTCGAATCGAATTAAATCGTGCTCATAGATTACTGCAAAAATTTGTTATTTACACAGAATATTATTACACAACAGCAGCTATGACCTACAATGTCCATCAATTGTTGCATATATGTCAGAGTGTTGCTGATTGGGGGCCATTGTGGAGCCATAACGGTTACTGTTTTGAAAATGGAAATGGCCAATTAGTCAAAAAAATCCATGCCGCTAAAGGTGTGATCTATCAACTATGTAGATCTGTATCTATGACTCAAAGTGAGTTAATTTTAAAGGAGCATATATCTTCGAGACCTGATACCGTTATTAATGATTATGTACATTACCTTGATTATAAAGAAACTAAGGAAACACGTAAGTTAACCAACGTGAGATACTTCGGAGCATATGCTCTAACGAAATTGCGATTTATTAGAGAATTACAATTATCTGATGAAGCTCTATCATACCGAAAAATAACTAAAGAAGGATGTCTTTATACCTCGTTCAAAAATAAAAGAATAAGATCTGACAACTCTTTCGCCATAACTACTAATGGTCGTTATATCCGCATAATTGAGTTTATAATCGATGAAGTAAATAGGAGAAAGCATACAATTTGTAACTTTATCAATGTTGAAAATGTATTTGAAGACTGCTTGTCTATTAAAAGAATAGACGAAATTTCTGAGTATGTAACAGCTGTTGAAACAAATACTATAGAAGCAGTGTGCGTTTATGTTAAAAATAATGATAATAATATGTACTTATGTGCTGTGCCCAATTTGCATCATTATTAACAATAAAAATCAGTAAAGAAAGAAAAAATGTAATAAAAAGATCTTTGTTTAATTTAATCTTCCCAAACCAACCTCTTCATTCAATTTTGACACACAACTTAAATTTTTATTAAAAACAACTATATGTACTTTAATTGATATTTCATAATTTATTTTATCATGTTTTTATTACATGTTATTAACACATATATTTTACACATGGAAAATCTGAAACAATAATCACACATAGTAAAATCACATGGTTTTATTATGTGTAAAATACATGTGTTAATAACATATGTATTTTTTCAACAAGGTCTAATCAAGCTGCATAGTTGGGATTTTGCCTACGTACTTGGTAAAAGCAATTTGACAAATTTTCTCTCGCAACTCAGAAGTAATTCTGACCCAGAGAACTATGCCCATATTTTGATTTGGCGGGTATTTTTTTCAAAATTCAAAATAATTCTATAACAGAGATTTATAAGGATATCCTCCTTGACAATTAATTTTAGTAAAAAACACCTCTTGGTAGAGATAAAATTAATACGATTGGCTGTTTCTGCATCTTTTATGAAGCATCTTTGCCAAATCACAACTATGTAGATTGAGTAGAAAGCCTATGGCATGAAAAAGTGTCATCTGATATGTACCATTCAAATAAAAAAAAATCTTTTACATTCATGCCATAGGCTTTCTACTCAAGCTAGATTGTTTTAATCGACCTTGCGATTCTCCCTTAGTGAGTGTTTTTATCTGCTCTGTGATGAGCACCGAGACAACAGTTATCAGACTCGATCAAGTCTCGGACAAATGTTTTAGAATGCCAGATTGGCATGTAGACACCCCAACGATGGATCGGCACTCCGACTTTGTGTAGTCGTTAAAATTTTGTCCACTCATTGTCAAGTCGATTAATCCATTATTGTAATTATCGTTGTTGCTGTTCCGATTATTATTATTATTATTTGTATTATTATTCCGACAGAGAATGAAGAAAAATCCAGGAGCGTCATCTATAGACTCGGCATTAAAAAAAATGTCGGATATGATGCCTTCGGTTACGCACACTTTTGCGGTACCTACGCCCACTGAGCCATCCACGTCATCCGCGCATGAGAAGAAGAAGAAGAAGAATAAGGAGATGGACAAAGAACATAAATTTTCGAGACGATCATCGGACAAACAAATTTCGAAGTCCCAACAATCGTAGAAACCACACTCGAGCTCGCAATAGTCGTGCAAAGGACGTTCAGTCTCAGGAGAATTCGACAATCTACATTCGAGCTCACAGCGATTGCACACATCGCACTCACGTTCGCAGCAATCATCCGAGTCAAATTTGCATTCGCAAAATAAGCAGCAAAAAGAGAGAAACGCGCAGCTATCAACACACTCTCAACGTAAGAAAATTTTAAAATTTGTAATAATAATATTCTTTTATTTTTATCAATACTTAAACTTTTATAAATTTAATAGCATGCACTTCAGCTGGGCTACGTGGAAGCGCAACGCCATCAGCGCCAATGAAAGCGGATCTGTCCAAAATTGTGGAGAGATTTGAGTGCGTAATGATTAATTATTTCTTATTTTTTTATAATGAAATAAGATTTTACACCTGAAACTTGCTATTGACAGTTCAATTAACCGAAGAATGGCCACAATCGACGGCAACACAACGTACGTATTCCTTATTCATCTTTATTTTTTTTAAATATTTATCTGAAAATATTTAGCATGTATTTCATTTATAGAGACGCGAATGCGAGAATCGGAAATTTGGAGAAGGATGTCAAGTATGTATTACGAAATTAATATTCTTATTGACATATAAAGTTATATCTTTTTGTTAAATATTATTTCAATTTTTAATTTTTAGATCAATGAAAGAAAGTATAGCTCGAGTGTTGCAAATCTCCACGTACGTAAAATATTTTTTAATTTGGAAATGTATTTTAATTACGAAATAATACAAATATTATAATCATTCGTTTTTCAGATCCATTGAAACAATGCTGAAGGGCATCGTCAAAAACCAGAGCAGTAAGGCCGTACCGTGTCCTTCCTTCCTGCCCTTTAAAACGTCAGCGGATATTCTAGCGTTTAACTATGCCAATGAGGAGGAATAGAACGCTCTTGTAAGTATCAAAATACTTTAATACATTGATAATATAATTTTATAACGCGTATCAATTTATTTAAGGTGGACTATCTAAGCAGCCAAGGTGGCGCAAATTTTACCGATTCAGCGGCCATATATTTCAGAGAATGCATCGTGGTCGACCAGGATATTTTCCGCAACGTCACGTGGAGTACTTCCAAAGCTGAAGGTGCAATGGCCTTAAAAGATACACGCTTTGCAAAGGCTTGTCAAGGCACGTAATATATCTTTATTTAATTATTGGTATTATCTTGAAAACGTTTAAATTTTCAAATATTTTGCAGATTCGATGCCAGCGGACAAAGAGACCTTGCGAAAACCGAAGGCGGATGACTTCAAATTGGCCATGATGAAAGCCTTGAAAAGTGCCAAGGAATCTTTTCGGCGCAAAATGAAGCGACCTCCACAGGATGATCTGGAAATACCGCCACAGGATCCAGTCGATCCACCGCCGGCACACCGTCCGCGCATTGTCTTGGCATCGGAGATTCACCAGCAAAATAACAGCAAGAATCAAAGGAAGGACGATCAAGCCATCGGCAACGAGCACAACGACGAGCAGGGCACAGACAGCGAGAGCGGCACAGGCAACGAGAGCGGCACCGATACCGAGAGCGGCACCGATACCGAGACCGACAACGACCAAGAGAGCAGCAAGGGCAAGGATATTGGCAGAAATGAGCGAGACTACGCCTCTGATGTCTCGGACATTTTTTCTGGTTTATAATTTCTTTTAAAATAATCTCGTTTCTTTTCTCGTTTTTTCTTCTTTCTTTCGCTCTCTGATGTTTTACTTTATAAAACGTAGTTGTTCATTATTTTTGTTAATTTACAAATGAAAATGTCAGGGAGCGTCAGAGGATTTATTTTTGCATGGTGGAGGTCTTCTTCTTTCGCTTCAATTTTTCACTATTCGTTCTTTACATTTTTTTACTTCTTTCTCGTTTATTTCCTTAATCACTAATATATTTTTTTCAGGTCTATAAAAATACACATGGTTGCCTTTCTATTATACGATTCATTATTATATTAGTGCACATGTGAATTTTTGAACGCTCTCTGATCTTTTACTTTTCAAAAATGTATATATATATATATATATATATATATATATATATATATATTTATTTATGTAGTTGTCTATTTATTTAGTTATTTATTATTTTGGTATGATTTAAAATAGAAAAGGTCAGGGAGTGTTGGAGGGGCTGTGGTGTGGTCGAGCCTCACGTAGAGGGGCGCGGTCGGGGCGCCTCTCACCCTTTCTCTCAAAAATTAATAATTATTTTAATTTTTACATTTAAGCACTATCAGTAGGGTAGTCAGGAATACGCGTCAGGATTAGGATATTATATCAGATGAGTATATTACGTAGCGTTTATAATTTATTAAATTACAGATTTAAAGCTGTTTTATATTTATTTGCATCAGCACCAAAGTCAATAACATCCCAGAGAAGCAACAATAATACCAAGGAAGTGCGGAGAGTGCGATTGTCGCCTCCGATCCGTCTCTTCTTTGAGGATATATCTGCCGTCGTTGGATTCATCGTAACACGACTTCGATAAACAGATAAGTATAACAAGTCTATTTTTGAGGTCAGGAAGCTTACAAAGATTTGTTTGATAGGTCTTCGGGAATTTATTAATTCAGTAATATTAAGATTAACTTTCCCAGCTGAATTATATGTCGAGATATTAGAGCAGCAGAAAATCCATTTATTTCTATCTTTAGTAATCTATTTTGTCTCTTAACTTTTTCAGCTACTCACACTCACTCTTCCATTTGTTCTGCTTTCTTATTAAATCTATTGTTCTATATCTCTGTCTTAATATTTACATATTTATATCCTCTACCGTAATCTGATATCTACTATACTCTAATATTTAATTCTGTGCATTCCATAAAATGTTTTGCTGCTGCGACGAGAGTAATCATCGCCAACTTCTGCCTGAACAGTCTCATCCTTCAACGATAAGTGCAATAGCTGGATTTGCGATGCTCAAGATGCAGCATTCTATGGTATCTGCTTTATCGAAGAAGATGTAAGTACCCTGTTAGAATCTAGCATAAACTGTACAATTACTCTCCACTTGAATGAAGAGAATTGTTCATTATTTAAACACATATTATTATATTGCAGGACTGGTGCCAACGCATGAACCAGAGAGCTCATCTGCTCCGATGGAAAAAAGAAGAAAAGTATCCTAGTGCTCTAGATTGGAGATTAGAATGTGAGGGGTTAGCTTCTCTTAGGAACGTCGTCTTTATTAACCTTGGGAAAGAAATGCCCGAAACAGCAGTCTTTCCAAGACTATACGTACAAATTGTAAAGCTGGATACAAATACGTTGTAAAACTGAATACAAAAGTATGAACAGTATTAGTGTATACGTATACGTAACTTTATTCAGTTATCACGTATAACTCTGTACCAACACCCGGCTTTACAATTTTTGACTGTAAAGTCTTGGAAAGATCCTTGCAGTAAATCTCTTAGCTGCAGTAATTAATATAATTATATTCTACAACGTATATTTTTACGTACAGTACAGTACAATAACTTTAGCTGTCCATATAGTAGTATTTAAAGTGATATGTTGAATACTACAGCAACAGCTGACTTTCCTGTACTGTTTTGTATTTTAAAATATGAAAGAACACATAAATTAGTCATTCCAACTAAGAGATTCACTGCAACAATGTTTCTATTTACTCTTACTTATATTTATTTATGTGGGTATTTTTTTATATAAATTTAAGTACGTATTTGTATATATTTACAACCCCCGATTTAGTAAGAATTGTCGAATTCTTCTTCTCTCGCTACGCTCGTGTGCTAATCACGCGGTGAAACAATGGACTATTTATGCCACGGATAGGCGTGGCAGCGGATTTATGCTAATCATTGCTATAAAATAACGTGCAATACGTATTATACGTATATACACGTGTCATATGACGTTATTCATGGTACCACGTTAAGCGCATTTACCTCGCTGGGGCGCTTAATGCCGTAAAGTACGATTTATGCCACTTGTATCGTAATATACTATTATAATAATCGATATTTTATAGGTCATATTGTGACATTTATGCTGCTAGTTTCAGTCTCTTATTTCATTTCAGACTTACATATAATTAGACAAAATTATGATAAATACCATGGCTTATCAATTCGTTGGCAGAATAGAAGTCCTTTGTTATGTACTCATCAAATTTCTCTTCGTATTCATGCGACTTCAGTACATTAATTGTTGTCCATTTTCGTCAAGAATAGGTATTTTATCGAAATCAAAATTATTTAGTAAGATATCACTTATAATTTTCGGTTTATTTGAGAGATTATTGTTAATTGTATCAGGAATCCGTTCTAGAAATGCTATAATTAATATAATAATGATAAATTTCATAATTATAACGAAACATTCTAATTAAGAAATTATGATAAAAAAAAAATAATTACCTGACATAGTATTGTCAAAATCAAGTGTATCATTCGTTATAGAAAATCTTGATAGATTGGTACATTTTAATGAAGTTTCTGAAGTAGGTATCTGCTCTATCGAACTTGTTGAAATTGAATTTCCACAGTTCAAGTCTTCAGAGTCATATGTACTACTTTCGAAAACTTCTTGTTGTGGTGAATAGTAAATTTTGTTAATTTCACTCACATTTTTTGTGCTATCAATTATTTCTTCCTTCGCTATAAATGAACAATTTGATTCTTCATCACCAATTTGATTAATAAAAATGGATTTGTTAATTTCCATATCGATTGCAGTATCATTAAATTCTCCAGTGCTATTACCGTAATCTGAAAAAGATATGTGTGATTAACTATTTGACAAACTTGATCGCAATTGCGAATGTTTTTTGCTCAAAGAAAGAACCATGCACAACATCTACCTAACATAGCAGTTTCAAAATCAAGCTTATTGGCTATCATAGAGAGTTCTGATAGATCAGATATGTCATTCTCGGAAATGTCATATCCCGGCAACGAATCAACTCTGTTTAGTTCACTTCAGGGCATGCTGCAGTCATATGCCAGTGCATAACTACTATTAGCGAAATCTGAAAAAAATACGAGTGAATAATTATTTTTATTTATTTTTTGAAACTAGAAAATTTGTGTGTAGATTATACTTTTTAATCTACCTGAGGATAACTATTTTTAAGTATTATTTTATAATGAAAATTTGAAATATCTTTCCATTAGCTCTGCTGGAAAAAGTGAATAGAAATCGATTAAAGTCGATTAGAATTCACTATTTAAGTCGATAAGATTTTAATTACTTGAATAGTGAATCTTAATTTCACTTTTTACATTAGAACTTGATAAAACGATAGAAATCAATAAAACTCAATACGAAAAATTACAATTGAAATCGATAGACCATGATCTTCTTGAAATTCTATCAATTTCTATTGTAATTTTTCATATTAAGTTTTATCGACTTATATCGATTTTTATCGTATTTTATCACGTTTTATCAAGTTCTAATGCAAAAAGTGGAATTAAGATACACTATTCAAGTCGATAAGTGATCTAATCGACTTCTATCGACCTTTTCCGGCAGGGAGTGTGCAGTTCTACCGACCAATTAAAAGTTTAATTTGAAAATTATTTATTATTTACGAAATGACAGCCATTATAAGATATTTCTATAAAACCCAAATCATATCTTATAAAAAGATATTATTCAATCATGTCATATCACCTGGTTTATGTGCATTGTATATCTTAATAATAATACATTTAATTTATATAGTATCATTTTTGAATCAGATGATATTCAATATTACAATGATCTCATTGAAACTACTCTAATTGCAATATTAGTATTCAATCGTAAAAGACCAGGTGAATTATCTAGATTACAGATAGTTTCATTCAACAAGAGAGAAACAGTGTCTTCCGTATCTGATGTTGATCCGAAAAACATGTCTGATATCGCTCAAGAAATGTCCCGTAAATATTCAAGATTTATAATTAGACGTAAAAAGAAAAAATGACGCCAGTTTTATTAGACCAGGAGATAAATTCCATCATATTGATTCAAGAGCTTCGACCAGTTTTCAATATTCCTGCAAGCAACCCATTTGTATTCGCAACACCAGTTGATCCACAGCAGAGTATGCAGGAAGTACCTTATTACGAGGCAAGCAATGTAATTAGAAAATTTACAAGTGAATGTGGAGCTCAGTTCCCCACTACTCTAACCTGCATGAGAATGCGTAAACAAATTGCTACATGTGGCATATCATTGAATCTCTCTGAAGGTCAAATTGAAAATTTGTCTTCATTTATGGGACACGATAAGCAAATTCACTTAAGTATTTACCGACAACCAGTTGCTGTTAAACATATAGTGGAGGTCTCTCAATGGCTTGAAAGAGCCATGGGAGAAGGGGATGACTCAGAAGATACAGTGGAAAATGTAGTAACATATACAGAAAGAGATCATGCGACTATCACCACCAATTCAAATGATGCAGAAAGCGATCATCTCGCAGTTCTCGAAAGGGATCAAAACATTGATACTAGCAATTCAGTTGATGTGGAGATCTCTAACGAACTACAAGCACTCGACTTTAACCGTAAGTACAACAATATTTAGAATATAAATGTTTAAATTAAGTTATGAAGTATATTGAATGCATGACCACGTCATCACTATTACCTCAAAGTTTTCCAATACAATTTAAAACTTCGATGAAACGCTCCTTTCACTCTCTCATCTCTTTCTTTCCCTCTCACCGTCATGAAGCTGAAGTAACCCGTCGTACACTACCCACGGAGCAGTGCCTTATGGGCGGTAAAAAAGTCCTAAAATTGTTTTTAATGTACAAATTTTCTAACTATAAAGATAAATAATTAATCAAGGGGATGTCGTCGCTAAAAACACTGTTTTTCTATTACATATAACTTTTTTAATAAAGCTTGGAAATGAAAAATCGAGTCTGTAGCGCCGTACTGTTAAATTTAATGAATCGTTCTACCAAAAGAAAATTTCGATCGGCTTTTTTATTTTTCTAAAAGTTTGGAAATACAAAATAGCCCGTGGCGGATTTGCGAAGCTTTTGCGCCGATATCCCCTTAAAGGCCATAATCGCAAAAAAAATTAAAGCATAATTCTAACTCTTTATAGAATCATCCTTAGCTAGCTAAACTTGAAAAAGCTGTTCTTTTTATATCCTTGAAGCTATTTAAGACCAAAAAGTCATAGCACAAAATAAATACATTGTGCAACAAGGGGCGAAAGTAACAGATTCTTCCCCTGCGTAGATTTTACGTCCCGAGGAAATCGTACACCCTACTGAAAAAATAATGCGATTAAACACGTGATTTATCACGTGATCAATCACGTGATAAATGGCGTGATATTATCGATCAATAAATCACGAGTTTATCACGTGATTATATAATCGAAAAATTAATTACGCGATTAGTCACGTAAGTAGTCACTCGATTCATCACGCAACTAATCAGGCTATTAATAACGCAGTTTTTTTTGTAGGAGCTTGTAACGGACTGACTCGTGTTCCCTTGCGAGAACTCTAAGTGTGGGACTCGGCGGCGGCGGTCACCCCTACCACTAAACACATATCTCCCTGTACGCCCGACACCAGCCCGGTACGGTTTATCACATTACTTCGAACTGGGCCGCTGTCCTTTGCGCTTCCTCTGCGCGCTCATTCCTTACTTCCAGTCATTCAATACTACTACTATAATCTTCCACTCTCTCTCTCGCTTAGTTATCCAGGCATCCGTCCTCTTTCTTACTTTGCAAGATACTACCAACGTACGAAGCAATGCCTGTCCACGCGTCTCTGTTGGTTATCATCAGTGTCGTCATGTTATCTGGTGTGATCATCGTGCCCAGTAATGTCTCGAGTCTCTGTTGCTGCTCGGACCAACGGTTGCACACGAAAAAGGTGTGCTTCGTGTCATCCCAAGCCTGTCCGTAGTACGTACATTCAGGTGTCGTCACTCTGCTCATTCTGTGAAGATACTTTCGGAAATACCCGTGTCCCGACAGGAATTGGGTGAGGTAGAAGTCCACTTCGCCGTGTTACGTATCTTTCCAGGGTCCAACCTCCGGTATCAGTTTGTGCGTCCAACGTCCTTGTCCGTTCGTTATCCATCTCGTCTGCCATTCTTCGACCGTCCTCGTTCGTTCTTCTGTTGCAGCGTCTGCCCTCCCAGCGTTCGAGCTTCCTACGTATAAATGTTTCCGCTCACGCGCGAGGAGATCGATTGGGATTACGCCCGCTATCACGAAGATCACGTTTTCTGATACGGTCCGATACGCGCACGCGATTCTTAACGCCTCGATTCGTTGGACTCTCGTCAAAGCCTTTTCCCGTCTCTTACCCTTAACGCGTCCGCCCATACCTCCGCTCCGTAGAGCATGATCGGATAGGTGACGCTCATAAGAAGTCGCCGTATATTCGGTCTCGGTCCTCGAGTGTTGGCCATGAGTCTACTTAAGGCCTTCGTCGTCTTTGCTGCTTTAGACGTCGTGTTACGTATGTGTACCCAGAAGATCAGTTTCGTGTCTAGGGTCACCCCCATATACTTCACTTCGTTCCTGGTAGTCATCTGTTCCGTGCCCACATTCATCGGTATAGTTGTGTCTATCCGTTTTCTTGTAAGTAGCAGTAGCTTAGTATTTTGTAGTGCCAGTTACATATACAAATAATCACGTGATTATTTGCGTGATTAACTGTGTGATTAATAGCGTGATTAATCGCGCGACTATCGATCAATAAATTACGTGATTAATCAGTAGGGCATTACGCACCTAGGGAGGTAAAGTATTGGCGAGGCCACAGCTCGCGTAAATTGCAACCCGAGCCGAAGGCGAAGCAATTTACACGATCTGTGGGCTCGCCATTTTACCTTCCGTGGTGTGTATATGATTTTACTACCCCAGTGCTGGGAAGTAAAAGTTTCCGCCCGCGTCACGAGGGAAATTTCACATTCTGGCCCTGGGGTGCATAAAAATTCTTTCGCAAGTGCAGTATAATCACTCGAGGAAAAAGCCATGAAAAGCCACTACTTGCTCAGGAAGGAGAGGCTAAGGACACCAAGGCGCCAGCTAAGCGGACAACAGCGCAAAACGAGAAAGGAACCAAGTTCCGGCGGGGTAACGGGCAAGCTCGAGCGCTTGTAACAAGTTCCTCCATTTCTTGTTATTACTGCAGCGGTGAGCATACGATCTATCGGTGCTCCGCGTTCACTGCGTTGTCCGTTCAGCGACGGTGGGATGCTGTAAGGACGAAAAAATTATGCAGGAAGTGCTTGCGATCCCACGAAGGCAAATGCGAAGCCCGCAATTGCAAAAAATGCAATAAGGAGCACAATACGCTCTTGCACGAGGATCAGAAGGCAGATTCCTCGGCCAAGAAGCCATGACTGGGCGTAGGAGTCCTTAGTACCGTGTCCAGGGCTTTCCAGTCTCAGCTCACGATGAGCGCTGTTGTTTTAGTTAAAGATGCCAATGAGGCATACATGAGGCTCGCGCGCTCCTAATTAAGGTAACCTGCGTTTCGCCCCGAATCTCTTGCTGCGCTTATCAGTAAGATGACGAGAGATTCTATCTTATATACCACCAGATTCTTTATTAATTAGAATTTTTGAACAAACATTAGACTCATATTAAAATATTATATTTTTTTTGCATTTTTCAGATGATACAACACTTAGTGTTAATGAGGATTTAAAAAAAAAATCCTGTAGATACCACGGTTAGCGATGATGAGGATTTTAAAGGTTTTCCTGCTTCAGAAAATTTATACGGTAAATAAAATTTTATGTTTTCATAAAAATATTACATTGTACAATTTCTTAGAGTAATTTAAGGAGGTTCTATCGGTATTCTTTTTCAAACTTTATGCGCAATGCGCAACGAACATCATTTACCCCTCAAAAATATTATTTATGGGCTTTGATTAATAGTAAAAGTACATTGAATACAAAAAACGAACATTTAACCTCATAAATCGAGACAAATCAGCTTTGGTATGTCACTTTTCATAAATAATTAGGATAAATAGAATTGTAAAACCTTAATTTTTTAAATTTTAAATATAAGGGTCATCTGCGATAAATAACCTGAAAATCAATAGAAAATGTATTAAATCCTGGTAAAAATAATAAATTAAACCCAATTAAAAAAAGCTGAATTTTGTATTAGTACTCGGTTTTAATTATCATATTCGTTTTGGTTTTAGTTATAGCTAATACTTTATATTTTTTTTAAATTATTTTCACACTGTTTATTATATATTAATAATCTTGACCTTTAGGTTAAGAAATGAGTATTTTTATCTGGTATGAAATATTTTTCTGGGCTACAGAAACAATCAAGATATCACACATAAGCATTAGATTTTTAGTGAAAAATGTGAGATTGTGATAGGAAATTCCGCTTAGTTTTATTTATGTTTAATTTATTATTTTTACCAAGGAAGGTTATTAAATTTAATCAAGACTGAGCTTCTGAAAATTAATTAATGAGCTCAGCTGGAACCTAAATAATTGCTAATTTATTGTACTTTTAGGCAGTAAAAAATGTTCGAGAATCAAGCTAAAATAAATAAATGCAAATTTATAATCAATGATAATAGAGATCTATTTATCTTCTTGAATCATTTTCATTCCAAGGTAGTTTTACTAAAACGCAAAGGTTGCAGTTGGGTTTTACGACTGGTGAATAATTGTGTAACTACCTAACCTTAGGTGGTTAATTAATTTAGTTATATTTTAATGATTTTGTTTTTAGATGGATTTAATGGTTTAAATTTAAGAAAACACAAAATTATGGGAAAAAGCCTTTCGGCATAAAAAAAAACCAGATTTATTGATTGCACAGCATTAGATTAAGTTCACAGAGATAATTAGTTAATCGAATAATAACGTTTCACACGCACAAACTTTGTCCGCACTTAGTTGGTATAGCCCGTTGGGCGCAATTTATAGATTTGAATCAAATCAAATCGAATAGCCCGATGGGCGTGATTTAGTCGTATTACGATTCGTATGGAATCAATCAGCCCGGAAGGCGAAGGTGTATGTATAAGCCCGGAAGGCGTTGTATAAGCCCGGAAGGCGTTGTATAAGCCCGGAAGGCGATAGTAGTTTCTGCAACCAAATGCAGTCAGAGTTTGAAGTATTCAAAATCTGAGAGCGAGGGAGGACCGCCGGCGTGTAATGAGTGGTTTTGACAGACTGACTGCCTGCGCGTGAGCATGCCGTCGTGAAGCAGGCTAGCGCAGGGTGACCAGAACTACGGCGTAGTTCAAGGTTGCCACCGTGATGGTGTTTTGGGCCTAGAAAAAGGGCGCGCATGCGCTCGTCATTCAAACTCATACATTCAGCGCGTTACAGAATATGTTAGGTCGTAACACCTGGCATCTTATAGTTTAGAGTTAAATCTTATATTAAAGGGCTTATCATTTCCGGCTCTGCTGTTAAGGGGCCACAACACCTTTAAACCCTGAAAAAAAGAACTCTGAGAAAAATTCATAAATTTTAAGTAAATCACTTGAAATTTTTTATAGATATATTTAGCATAAATACCTTTAATTGTATCATGCTAAAACCTTCATTATTCCTGCTGGCCCATTGTGGCACTCGGTGCAAGAATTTGTGAACTTTTTCACTGTCCGTAGGATTTCAAGTGAACGAATGGTTCTTTTGGGCTCAAACTCAAGGAGGATACTTTGTACTCTTGTAGTTTTGGTATGAATGCAGGGATTTTAATTTGAATGTTTAGAAATGATTTGGCGATGAAAAACTGCTTTTTTTTCTTTTTTTCGCTTATTCTGACACCTTTTTGTATATAAAACATTTTCTAAACATTCAAATCAAAATCCCTGCATTCATACCAGAACTACAGGTGTACAAAGTATCCTCCTTGAGTTTGAGCCCAAAAGAACCATGCGTTCACTTGGAATCCTACGGACAGTGAGCTGAAATCAGTAAAAACAGCATTTAGAGAAAATCAACTTTAAAGTTTATGAAAATTGTTGAAACTGTAACTTAAATTAATGCTTACCAAATGCTTTGGAATCAAGTTTTCTATATTCCACACACATAGACCTTGACTCTCAGCAATTATAAGGTATATTCACTTATACCTCTAGGTTTTGTGCGGCTTTTCTTACCTACAACCAAAAAAAGGCATTTCATGAATTTTTAAAATATTTTACAATATTTTAAAAATGTGATAGAAAGGTTATTTTTTACTTAATAATGATAACACTTTATACTTATCTTTTCTCTTGGTTACGTGCTGAACCTTCAAGTTGAAACTGATAGAAAATTACCAGTCTAACCTCTAAATGTTTGATCCGGGTGCTCCAGGCTCTGTAGTGGCTTTTTCTTCTATCACTGCAGTCTTCATGGTCTCCTTGGCAACTTTCTCACACACTTCACTAAATTGTTCGCTAATTGCTTCACATGCACACTGGGCCATGGGTTTCAAGCAGTCCAACAACCCACAAAATGTTGATAGACCAGCGTGTCCAAGTCCAAGAGCACGACAAGGAACCACTGCTCTTCTGTTGTTCTCCCATAAGCATGGTTCTAGACGCCAACTTTTCTGCATGACTTGATAGCTGCCAGCTGACCACACTTAATGCACACTACTTCAATCTTGAATCCTAATCCTTGAGTTTCAGATTCGCCAAGTTTAACTTGACCATGGCATTGTTTGCAAATCAAAAGTTCCTCGAGAGCAGGAAATAGAATGTTGATATCAATCAATCTATTCCTGACCACAGAGGTTCCTTCCGCTGCTGGAGTTTGTATCTTTCTTGCTGAACTTGAAGGTCTTGTCCTGTTGGCAGGTTCATCCTCGCATGTTGCTCCTAGAAATCTTCTTGGCCTCTTCTTGCCTCTTCCTCGAGAGTACTTCTTGTCAGGATGGGTACTCGCAACCCTTGGTATCTCGATTATCACACATATTTTTAAAATCATTACACTTCACACTTTTTTAAATAAGTTCACTGCTCTACTTTCACACTAACACTTCACTTTTTTTTCTTTTTAGTGTTATAAGTTATAACCCCAAAAACACTACAAACACTACTTAGATTACTTTAAAAACACTTTTGAGAAATATCAGCTTTTTTTATGTATTAAGACAACAGCTGTGTTTACTCAGTGTAAAACACATCCCAGGACTATATCAGCTGTGTTTTGAAATATTTGCTGTCTGCTACGAGAACAGCAGAACGGTCGCTCTGTCCTTCTCAGACACATTGAGGGTGTGTTCCAGAGGGAACGCCAGCAGCAGTACAGCAGTCCGGTCCGCGTTCGAAATTCCGCAGCTGTACTGTTACTGTGTAATCGTTCCGCGTCAGCTGTTTGCATGGTATCTTTTTTTCATGGTGCTGTAAAAGTTATTACCAAATTAGTATGGCAAATTATACAGAGAAAATTACTTTTTATGACCCTGAAACGCACGAAAACATTATTCTTCGTGTAACTGAAGAGAACTCTTTCAATGTATTACATACTATAATAACTGAACTTATAATAAGAACTTTGTAATGTTCAAGAGGTTACAACTGCAAACAGTACAAACAGAATCAGCTGACGCGGAACGATTTCACAGTAACAGCACAGCACCGGAATTTCGAAAGCGGACCGGACTGCTGTACCGCTGCTGGCGTTCCCTCTGGAACACACCCTGATTCTAACATGCCCACAGGTGGCGCGCGATATTTGAATTCAAATAAATGTCCCTACGTATTCATCGGAGCCTTATATAAGAAGCGAAACTAGAAATTTATCTCGAATAAATATCGCAAAAAAATCTTATCAATACGCACTAATTTATTTACCAAAATATGTATGCGGAGCATAATATACGCATTTACTACGGTAAAAAAATAGTATTTTCAACATATACAATAAAAATTTTATTTAGATTGAATTTATAAAACTTAAAATTAAAATTATTAGTCGTATTAGACAAAAAATGAAAAATACGCATTTTACGAAAAAACGATAAAAATTTTATTTTAGTATTTTGCTTGTAACTTTGCGGGAAATTTTTTTTTGATAAATGGGTTTCAGGAGCGTGTTCTACAGAACATTTCCTGTCAAAATAAGCAATAAAAAAATCGATCGTTTTCGAAGTTTAAAGGTGTTGTGTCCCCTTAAAAGATCAATCTTATCTTATATTATATTAAAGGGCTTATTGTTTCTAACTCTGTCGTTAAAAGATTATTTTTATCTTATATATTTCTATTTACTTATTAATTACCATATACATATGCCTTATATAAAAAAGGCATCCTATAGAGGCAAACTTAGTTGCCTGTACATAGGGATGGTACAGAAGACTTAAAACTAAAAGAAAAAGAAAAGAATAACTTAATCCTAAAAATATAAAAATAATAAAAACTTACATAACCTTTAATAAAATTCTCGCTAAAGTCAAGATTACGCTTTTTCTGTTTTTACGGTATGATATATTCTCTTATAAACTGTGACGAGCGAACGCGAATTCGTATTTCACGCGCTCGTCGCGTCGCGCGACCATATCATGCGTGGAGGCGACGTTGAATCAGCGCGCGCGAGACAAATAAGCGCTAGTACAGTCTAGACATGCGGCTTTTTATCGGTATACCACCCGCGATTTTCCGTACCTCCGAGATGAGAGAGAGCAGCGACGACCAGGTCCATCCACTGGAGGAGAACACCCGAGCCACCATCACCTCGAGCATCCGGAGAAAATAGTTGATGCATCAACGTTTGTGCAAATGTACTAACTCAGACACTGTTTAAACCATACACAAACTTAATCAACGCAAAAAAACTCTTCAAAAATATTTATAACACAAATATTTCTTACAACTATTTATTATTATCCTATGTTACTGCGTGACCTAATATACGTAAAAAACAGGATCTTTCATTGCGTAAGTGGTACTTTCTGACGCCTTGCTTATCGTCCCTGCTACGTTATATTGCAAACCTTTCGTTGCTTGAAAGTACTGCTTACGCTATGGACAAGCGGACCTTGACAAATTTGATGAACGGACTGTTATAAAATATTGTGCGATGCGCATGTCTTCAGTAACATTTTCTGGCGTGGCGTTTGAACCATTGCTGTTCTCGAGTGATCAACTCGCTGAGCCAGAGACTGTCACGTACGTCATTTGTAACGTAATGAACCATTATAATACTGCGGATAAAGCAACACCTTCTCTCTGCGTTTTCTCGGGCTTGAGACCGACATAACATTGGCCGCATTAAAAGTGTGTTATAATTTACTATTAAATATAGTCCACGCCTTTTAGGACACAGATTTGGCTACGTGGCCCAAAAAATGTGGAATAAATAAATTAATACATACATCTGTATGCGCGTGCGCGTGTGTGGGTGAGGGTGTGTGCGGCTGCGTCATATGTACGAATATGTGTGTGTATATATATATATATATATATATATATATATATATATATATCAAAATTGAAATTCCGTTGATATGAATATTGAAAAAAAATAAGCTATAAATAGTGTGAATAATCTTCTTGATAAACAGTGTTATCAATGATCCATGCAATGTCTCTTATTTCTTTTTTCTTGCTGAGATTCTGCCGTTTCTTCTACTTTTATTTTCCTTCGGCATTGATCAATATTTACCAAATGATTATTAATGTTCGAAATCTCTTTTATCAGAGCTTGCTCCTCTTGATTGATGCAATAGAGCATTATCCAATTTTCTAACTTCTTTAACCTATCCTCGGGAAGAAAAGATTGCCAGCTGTCTTTGAGTTTTCTCAAGTCTTTTAGCTGTTCTGGTTTAGCGCAGTCAAGGACGTGGCAAAAATATTGATCAATATGCTCCGCGTAAAAATTGTAATATGGTCCTGCTGCATTATTTAAAAGTGAATCCATAAGGTAGAGCATTGGCAGTTTAAGAGACTTGTCTACTTTTATTAAAGATTCGTTAAGAATATAAATAATGCTTGACGCGCTAGCTTCAAGCTCTTTGGCCAGACATGTAAGTTCCATGATGCTGGACTGACACAGATCGTAAGCACCTCAGCTTGAATTCGAAAATATCCATTTCTTCAGATTGAGAAAAAAATATTTTCGGGTTCAAAGCAAATATAATTTATCTATTTCAACGGTATATATCTATTACAAAACTTAAGCTATGATCTAGTATGAAGAGAGAAACTTGTGAAGTGAGAGAAACTTCTAACGAGAAAGAGAGAAAGAAATGAGAGAACTTGTGAATTAATCAAACTTAGCATGCACGCTCAAATATGCCGTAGGTTGACACTCAAAAAGAGATCTCTGTGGTGTGCTTCCCGTAGCGGTCAAGTTGAAACTGCAACTGTCTCCTTAGTCTTGTCATCAGGTAAGAATTGTATATAAGATAAGCGCTAGGAAGATGGGCGTATGCCACCTCCCCAAATGATGTAACAAAGCTTCTCCTTGGAGAAAACTTTAGCTGATAGATGGCGCTATAGAGGGGACAAGATTAGCTTGAAAATAAAAGGTACATCTTAATATGTTGGATTCCAGGTATAGCATCATAAATAAGCCATTAGCTTAGCGTATGCGTCTGAACTTTAATGACTGCATCGGAGCAAGCGTAAGGAAGGAGGGGGGGGGGGTCGTTGCGTCATTACGCTGAGGGTACTTTTAAATAAACTTGATGATTATTATGCCTGTGCGACAGGCGTACAATGTCCGAGTGCCTTCGAAATATCTGAAAAATATAATTAAAATATGATTCATAGAAATTGATCGGGCACCTTCAGAAACTTATGAATACTTTTAGAAAAGAGATTTCATTATGAATAAATCGCGTTTGCATGCGTCAGCTAGAAATACAGTAATTTTATAGTCAGGAAATTGGGGCGTCAGTAGTAAAGAACGTTAATTTTATCCTAGGTAAATCTTTAAATATATAACCTACATTAAAAAACTCAGAACTTTAGGACGGCATACTGATTAGTTCAATGAGTTATTTTATTTAAAATAAAGGTATTTTTAGTTCTTCACCCCGTAAAATTATCTTTTAAATTACGCAACAACAAACTTTTCAAATTCAATTTATTTATTTTTTGTTCAGATCAGTTATTTGCTTACATTTTTCATCAATCAATTTAGACATTCTGGCTTCGTAAATTTACTGAATTTTTGTTATCGAACCTATAAAATCATCAGAAAATAGAGCCTCGTATTTCTTGTTGAACCGTCAGATTAATTTGAAAAGGAGAACTCAGTGCCGTGCAGTGATAATTATACTATGAACTAAGTTTTTTTATAAATGCTCGTACAAATATACTAATTCAGACACTGTTTAAACCTTACACAAATGTGAGGTCATTCAATCCGATGATTATACATATAGAAATGCCGTACGATAATTGCGCCATAAGTCTGAGATGCAGAGAGGTAAATTCCGAGAAAATATTAGGAGGCGTAATTTGGCGTCTAGACCATTAGACAGCACCCGGGTTTCACCCTTATCAATGAACACGGAGAATATTTCCAACACATCCAGTAAAATGATATTTTGAATTACGCAATGACATATTTTCTAAATCAAATTTATTTAATCAACATAAATTTTACTGTAATAAATACCGTCGTCCAATTAAGTTATGCGATTACATTTCTCCACACACAATTTAGAAATTCGGGCTTTTTAAATTTACTCTTATTTTTTTTTATTAAACCTTTAGTATCGTTTGAAAATAAAGTCACGTATTTCTTGTTCATCCGTCAAATTAATTTAAAAAACAGAACTTTGTGCCATGCAGTAACAAATTTTCCAAGAAAATTTTTGATGCATCAACGTTTATGCAAATGTACTAACTCAGACACTGTTTAAACCATACACAAACTTAATCAACGCAAAAAACTCTTCAAAAATATTTATAACACAAATATTTCTTACAACTATTTATTATTATCCTATGTTACTGCGTGACCTAATATACGTAAAAAACAGGATCTTTCATTGCGTAAGTGGTACTTTCTGACGCCTTGCTTATCGTCCCTGCTACGTTATATTGCAAACCTTTCGTTGCTTGAAAGTACTGCTTACGCTATGGACAAGCGGACCTTGACAAATTTGATGAACGGACTGTTATAAAATATTGTGCGATGCGCATGTCTTCAGTAACATTTTCTGGCGTGGCGTTTGCCGGAACTCGAAAGTTCATCGCCTCATCTACGCAAGCCTTCCACGCTGTCCTATCTTGTGTCAACCCCACCCAAGATGCACCTCTCCGATCGACACCCACCCGTCCTATTTCTACTAGATCCGCTTTTACGTTGTCCTCCCATCTACGTCTAGGTCTACCTAGAGGTCGCGTTACCATCGGCCTGCCCTTCATGACACGCGCTGCCATACGGTCGTCTCCCATTCTCGCTACGTGCCCTGCCCATCCCAATCTGCGCGATTTTATTATTCTGTTAATATTTGGTGACGCGTACAGATTGTGTAACTCATCATTGTGTAGTCTCCTCCATTTCCCGGTTTCCTCATCTTTCTTCGGCCCGTATATTTTTCGCAAGACTTTATTTTCAAATACCCTAAAACGGTTGTCCGCCTGCTTAGTGAGAGCCCACGTTTCGCACCCGTACAGAACCACCGGCAGTATTATTGTCCTGTATATTCTTATTTTAACGTTTTTAGACAACAGCCTCGACTTAAATAAATTACTCACGGCGTAGAAGCAAGCATTACCCGAATGGAGTCTCTTATTTATTTCGACATTAATCTCGTTTCTATCATTTATGGTCGTACCCAGATACCTGAATTCGCTAACCTTTTTAAAAGTAAAATACCCAACTCTGAGATTTTCCTCCCCTCTGCAGATGCCTAGCTTATCCACAATCATGTACTTTGTTTTTGATTCACTCACTTCTAACCCTGTATACTCCACCGCTTTTATGAGGATTTCCGCGTTTCTTGCTACCGTTTCACTACAATCCCCCAGTATATCCAAATCATCTGCGTAGCCTAGTATCTGCGTTGTTCCATTAAGCGTTGCGCCCAGCTGGCTAACCTGCATTTTTCTAACGGCATACTCTAACGTTAAGTTGAATAGCACCGTAGAGAGCCCATCCCCTTGTTTTAAACCATCGCGTATCATGAAGGGTTCTGATACATTACCGCCTACTCAGACCTTTCTCGTGCTTCCGTTCAGACATATTTGAATTAATCTCACGAGTTTTTTCGGTACACCGAGAAGTACTAGAATTTGATACATTTTGCTTCGCTTAATAGAGTCGTGCGCTTTTTTAAAATCTATAAATAGTTGGTGTATGGTTTCGCAAAAATCCCACTTTTTCTCTAACAACTGTCTTATGGTAAACATTTGATCGCTCGTCGATCTGTTGCGCCGAAATCCGCACTGATAATCTCCTACTATATCTTCCGCGAATGGAGTGAGTCTAACTTGTATTACGTTTGACAGAACTTTGTAGCACGTTGCTAAAAGTGAAAAACCCCTATAGTAATTACAGTCTGTCTTATCCCCCTTTTTAAAAATCGGTATAATGATAGATTCCTTCCAATTTTCGGGTATTGTTTCATTTTTCCAGATGGCACATACTAGTTTATAGATTTTGTAAGTGAGCTCGACGCCCCCATATTTGAGTAACTCAGCTAGTATAGAGTCATTTCCCGCGGCTTTGTTGTTTTTTAGTTTTTTAATCGCGGCCTCTACTTCTTGGTAGCTCGGTTCCTCCACGTGGGTTCAATAGTGTGAATTTCGTCCCCTAATTCTTCGCTATTTTCGTGCACGTTTAATAATTTATCGAAATAATTTTTCCACAGCGACAGTAATTCGTTGTCATTTGTTACGAGGTCCCCGTTTTCGTCCTTCATCAATTGCGCTCTACTCCTAAAACCCTTTCTGATGGCGTTAATCCCTCTGTACATTTCGCGAGGGTTATTTTCCTTACTGTTAGTTTCTATTCTCCTAATAAGATTCTTTTGATACTCCCGCTTCTTATTTCTGTAGATCGCGCTCGTCTGTTTCCTTACGTTAGAATACTCTTCTACGGTCCTATCGCTTCTATTTTGTAAGCTATCTAATTTAGCCTTTTTGCGCCTTTCAAACCAGAGTTCGCACTCTTCGTCAAACCATGGTTTGCTCTTTGGCTTTTTCTTTTTACCCAGTACTTTGTTCGCGGCCTCTTTTACCGTTTTTTCGATGTCCCCCCATAAGCTATTCGGTTCGTCATTCCCCTCCGGCGATGTGTTTGCTTCTTCAAGTGCCTGAAACCTGTTATTAATTTCTATCTGGTACCTAATTCGCTCTGTTCCATCTCGTAGTTTCTCAATATCGAAGCTTTCTACCTTGTTTGCTCGCTTACTATTTTGATTCGCTACTAGTCTAGCTCTTAATTTGGCGACTACTAGGAAGTGGTCCGAGTCGCTATCTGCCCCTCTGTAAGCCCTTGCGTCAAGAACATTAGTATGACGTCTTTTTTCAATGAGGAAATGATCAATTTCGTTCTGTGTGGCCCCGTCCGGCGATGTTCACGTTGCCTTGTGTATGTTCTGGTGCTTAAAACACGTAGTTTTGATTATAAGATCTTTTGCCGCCGCGAAATTTATGACCCTAATACCGTTATCATTGCTGGCTTCGTGCAGGCTTTCCTTACCTATAGTAGGCCTAAACATTTCCTCCCTACCTATTTTAGCATTGAAATCGCCTAATACTATTCTTGTGTCGTAAGGCGCGAACTGGTCGATTACCTGCTCTAAAGTTTCGTAATAGAGATCCTTAGCTTCTTCTTCTTTGTCCTCCGTAGGACAGTGTACATTAATAAATACATATATATACCATTCACCTTCGATAATGATGTACGAGAGCCTATCATTGACGGATTTGAAACTTTTAACCGAATGTATGATGCTTTTGCTTACGAGAAATCCGGTGCCTAGAGATCCCCCACTCCCGGCCCCATACAGGTACGTGAAGTTACCCGATGCTAGTACTCCGCCATCTGGCCACCGCGATTCCTGTATTGCTACCGTCCATGTATTCTAGAGGTGATAACCCCCATAGGGGTCCACCGTTCTAGAGGTGATAACCCCAATAGGGGTACACCGTTCTAGAGGTGATAACCCCCATAGGGGTCCACCGTTCTAGAGGTGATATCCCCCATACCTCTCTAGAACTAAGTATGAGAGCTTTCCGACTTTGACGAGGACAGTGTCAATTCGTCGTCAGACACACTACGGTTTCATTCTCGCATCCTAACGCCCCCCTGCAAGACAGCGCGCCTTCGCTGGCATCGTTACTGCGTAAGACCAGGTGACGAATCATTCTACACATCCCCTTTCGGGGCAGTTGTCATCGCTCCCGCATCCTCCTCGGCAGCAGGATTTTTGCCCATTTTTGTAATGTGTGATGAAAGAGATAGATTGAGAGATAAGAGATAATGTTTAGTGCTTTTGTTGCTGTGGTGCTTGCGTAGTGTTTCTAGATGAATGCGTTCGACAGTGTGGGCTCATCACACCCACGCCTGTTCCTATCGGCTGTCCGCGGCTGCTTATTCAATTTATTCGCAGCTAACCTCTTTCTCAGGGGCTGTTCCTCTATCCGCAACCTAAGGACGCGCTGTGTAGTGGTGATAGGTACCCACCCGTCCGATCTGGACGACACCGCCCAAGACCCGCTTAGGGTAGCGGCATTGTAACAGGATCTTATGTCATAAGTTTCCTAAAATACACATAAATGCATCATAAAGGGTACAATTTGAATTTTCATATTCAAATTGACACAAACATTACCGAATACAGTCGATAGATTTTATACGTCGTTATAATCCTGTCAAGCAAGTGCCAATAATACTCGTAGTAAACTGTTGTCGTAATCCCGTGTAGTTGAGACCGTTTAAGTCTTATCTGATAAATAGTCCAAAAAATGGATAAATGTATCTAAAATATTTTAGAAGCGTGGATCGTGACCATGATCTGCTATCTTTAATATACGCTATTCTTTGCACGTATGTTCTATTGTGTTACTTTTGCTTTGCACGGATGATAATACAGTCGTACGAGAATGAACATTCTTGCATTATTATAAAAAATCTTTAATTATTATGAGGAAAAAGACAATTGTACGCATCAAAATCATTTGTAAAATATAGCTTCGTACATTCCATTATTAAAGTTAAAATCTTGCGTAAAATTTTGCTTTCGGCGATTTCAATGCTAAAATAGGTAGGGAGGAAATGTTTAGGCCTACTATAGGTAAGGAAAGCCTGCACGAAGCCAGCAATGATAACGGTATTAGGGTCATAAATTATTAAACGTGCACGAAAATAGCGAAGAATTAGGGGACGAAATTCACACTGCTGAACCCCACGTGGAGGAACCGAGCTACCAAGAAGTAGAGGCCGCAATTAAAAAACTAAAAAAACAACAAAGCCGCGGTTAATGACTCTATACCAGCTGAGTTACTCAAATATGGGGGCGTCGAGCTCAATTTCAAAATCTATAAACTAGTATGTGCCATCTGGAAAAATGAAACAATACCCGAAAATTGGAAGGAATCTATCATTATACCGATTTTTAAAAAGGGGGATAAGACAGACTGCAATAACTATAGGGGTATTTCACTTTTAGCAACGTGCTACAAAGGTCTGTCAAACGTAATACAAGCTAGACTCACTCCATTCGCGGAAGATATAGTAGGAGATTATCAGTGCGGATTTCGGCGCAACAGATCGACGAGCGATCAAATGTTTACCATAAGACAGTTGTTAGAGAAAAAGTGGGATTTTTGCGAAACCATACACCAACTATTTATAGATTTTAAAAAAGCGTACGACTCTATTAAGCGAAGCAAAATGTATCAAATTCTAGTACTTCTCGGTGTACCGAAAAAACTCGTGAGATTAATTCAAATATGTCTGAACGGAAGCACGAGAAAGGTCTGAGTAGGCGGTAATGTATCAGAACCCTTCATGATACGCGATGGTTTAAAACAAGGGGATGGGCTCTCTACGGTGCTGTTCAACTTAACGTTAGAGTATGCCGTTAGAAAAATGCAGGTTAGCCAGCTGGGCGCAACGCTTAATGGAACAACGCAGATGATTTGGATATACTGGGGGATTGTAGGGAAACGGTAGCAAGAAACGCGGAAATCCTCATAAAAGCGGTGGAGTATACAGGGTTAGAAGTGAGTGAATCAAAAACAAAGTACATGATTGTGGATAAGCTAGGCATCTGCAGAAGGGAGGAAAATCTCAGAGTTGGGAATTTTACTTTTAAAAAGGTTAGCGAATTCAGGTATCTGGGTACGACCATAAATGATAGAAACGAGATTAATGTCGAAATAAATAAGAGACTCCATTCGGGTAATGCTTGCTTCTACGCCGTGAGTAATTTATTTAACGTTTTAGGGTATTTGAAAATAAAGTCTTGCGAAAAATATACGGGCCGAAGAAAGATGAGGAAACCGGGAAATGGAGGAGACTACACAATGATGAGTTACACAATCTGTACGCGTCACCAAATATTAACAGAATAATAAAATCGCGCAGATTGGGATGGGCAGGGCACGTAGCGAGAATGGGAGACGACCGTACGGCAGCGCGTGTCATGAAGGGCAGGCCGATGGTAACGCGACCTCTAGGTAGACCTAGACGTAGATGGGAGGACAACGTAAAAGCGGATCTAGTAGAAATAGGACGGGTGGGTGTCGATCGGAGAGGTGCACCTTAGGTGGGGTTGACACAAGATAGGGCAGCGTGGAAGGCTTGCGTAGATGAGGCGATGAACTTTCGAGTTCCAAATGCCATGTAAAAAAAAAAAAAAGTCGGTGATTTGAATTCACAAAGCTTGTAACTATTGACCTCAGCAATTTTTTATTGCTTATTTTGACAGGATATGTTCTGTAGACTACGTTCCTGAAACCCGTTTATCAAAAAAAAAAAAATTTTCCCACAAAGTTATAAGCAAAATGCTAAAACAAAATTTTTATCGTATTTTCGTAAAATTGCGTATTTTTCTTTTGTCTAATACGACTAATAATTTTAATTTTAAGTTTTATAAATTCAATTTGAATAAAATTTTTATTGTAAATGTTGAAAATACTATTTTTTTACCGTAGTATATATGTATATTATGCTCCGCATACACATTTTAGAACATAAATTTGAGCGTATTAATAATATTTTTTTGCGTTATTTTCGAGATAAATTTCTAGTTTCGCTTCTTATATAAGGCTCCGATTGAATCGTAGGGACATTTATTTGAATTCAAATATCGCGCGCCCGCGCGCCTTTGTGGGCAGGTTAGAATCAATGTGTCGGACAAGGACAGAGCGACCGTTCTGCTAGCAGACAGCAAATGTTTAAAAACACAGGGTGTGTTCCGATGGGAGCTCCAGTAAGTACAGCAGTACGCGCGGATTTCATTTCTTTTTTTTGGAGATTGGCAATGGCTACTGGAGCTCGACTGGAAAGTCATTCCACTTCTTAGCAGTAGACTTTGGTGTCAACATAACCTAATGGTCGTGGTGTGTACAGTGCGTCGTTATATTTTGGTTAATAAAATAATTAAATAAGTAACGCAATGAATCATCATGCAGAAAATGTCGTGATATTGGATTTCATATTTACTTCATCAAGCAGTAGTGATGATAGTGATGACGAAATGAATGGAGTGAACAATGTAATTTTCGAAGTGGATAATGATCGTATCGAGCGAAGAATTCCAAGAGTGCAGAATTTTATAGAAAATGTCATTTTAAGATATAACGACATAGAATTTAAAGAAACATTTCGGTATATAAATAAAGTATACAAATTCTATCATTATTGCTGTACCCAAACTAAAACATTTGTATTGCATTTTGTTACAGAATGAGCCGTACTACCTTTGAGTACTTATTACTTTTAATCAGGCCAAATCTAGAAGGCTTAAATGAATTTGGAAATATGCCTATCAATCCTGATAAACAATTGTACATAACTCTATACGTATTGGGAACGCCAGATTCTTACAGGTTTGTCCATAATATGTTACTGTCCATAAATTTCTGAACATGTATTTATACTTTATTAGTAATTTAATCTTTTATCATCCAGATCAGTAACTACAAAATTTAATGTTGGGAAAGCTACTGCTTGGCGAGCAGTGAGAAGAGTCGTACGATCAATTTGTCAATACAGAAATTATTTTATTCGATGGCCATCAGCAAGAGAAGCTGCAGAAACATCTATGCGAATAGCAAGAAGGCGTAGACTTCATGGTGTTATTGGTGCAGTAGATGGAACACATATTCGTATTGCAGCTCTAAGAGTAGATTCCCAAGCTTACATTAACCGTAAAGGAGTCCATTCTATACAATTACAAGTAATATTACAGCAAATAGTAAATTAATTAAATAACTTTAAGTTAATTACAATCTTTTTAAATTTTATAACTATTACAGGTTATCTGCAACGACAAATTAGAATTCATTCACTGCTATGCTGGTTTACCAGGGTCAGTGCATGACACGCGTGTTTTCAGATACTCAGGTGTACAGCAGAGATGTACTGATGAATATTTTCCAAATAATACTCACCTGTTAGGTGACTCTGCTTACACTTTGCAAAATCATGTAATAGTGCCATACAGAGATAATGGGCACTTAACTGTAGAGGAAGTTCACTTTAATCATGTCTTATCTGGTACTCGAATGATGGTTGAGAGGTCCATTGGTCTTTTGAAAGTTCGATGGAGGTATTTCTTGGATAAATTGCCTATGAGGCGAACAGATCTAATACCTTACTACATAGTGTGTGCTTGCGTGCTGCATAACATATGCTTGAAAGTAGAAGATACGTTTGAATATCCAGTGATAATACCTGATACAATAGATGTGAATCCAGAGCCAATGGATGTTAATATAGCAGAGCATCAAGATGCTATCGCCAAGAGGGAAAACTTAACAAATATTGTAAATGCAGACATATTATGAAGAGAATTGTAATAATTATTGTAATTGTAAATGTAATATAATAAAATAAAATGAATTGTAATTAAGTATAAAATGAATTTTATGCTTGATTTTTGTGTAAATCAAATATTTTGTAATTTTCAGAATAAAAAATCATAATTAATACTCAATTGTATTTATTGCTTTAATAAAAGTAAAAACATATATGATTACAAACTTAATCATATCAAACATATTTTTGTATTCGAAACAATTATATTTAATAATGTAATATCTTTAGTGAATTTTATTTGTACCATTGATCATGACTCGATTAACGATCACACTGGTAAGTATAATTTTAACAATCTCATAAAAATACTTTTCGATTTTACAAATTCATGAACGTTTTATGAGTTGCTATACCACTCTTATGAATCACATAAGTACATTAACTAACATAGAAGTAAAACTCCATAACATTAATGTAATAAATACTTTTTTGGTTTCAAATATAACCATGAACTTTTCATGACTCACTATAATATTAATCTTAATAACTGAAAGTTATAAGTAAATGAGATTGCGTTAGCAATTAAACTTTGATGACAAATCCTTTAAAATTTCTAATTTGTGTTTTCTGTATTCTGCAGTCGCTTCTGCTCGTAAACGCTGGTTTTCTAAAGTCTGCCTCATAAATTCTGACTTTTCGTGATTTACTGAATTTGTACGTCCTAAAAAATAAAAATATTCGAAAATTATAGATACGCATAAGTTAACGAATAATTATTAAGGAGACGTATACACCTCCAACTGTCAAAAAATGAAAAATTCATTATAATACACAGATACACTATAAAAAACACAACAGATATAACATACATCAAAATATAATCATGTTTTTTATATTGTGCCTCAATATCTTCAATATTTTTGGCATTTTCTCAAAGATATGTCTGTCCCCTTAATATAAGAAACTTGTTAAAGAAATATTATTTCATATGAGCTTTTATATACTTCATAATTAATAATACTTACTACTCTTAGATTTCTCTTTCTCATTTTCATCGAAATCATCCATCGGTAAATTAGATCCAGCTTGTGAAAGTGGTTTAATCCATGGCTTTTTGGAAAACATCTCATCCAATATCTAAATTGTAGATTACAATAAAATGTATTAGAAACATAAGTAGTATAATATATGACAATTATTTACTGACTAACCTCAAAGTGTTCGCAGGTCTTTTTATCATTACCAGTTTGAGAATTGTGATCTTTCACTTTCTTATAAGCTCTTTTTAATGTATCCATTTTAGTAGAGCATTGAACAGTAGTGAAAGCATGTCCTTTTTGTTTTAATCCTTCAACGACTAGAGTCCAAAATACTTTATGCCTCATTGATCCTTCGTCCAACTTTGATTGATATTCTTTGTACAGCGACAGAAGCAACTTAGTCAGGGATTCAGTCCAGAAACAAAATTCTTCACCTTTAAAGTTTTAAGATATTCAATTATTAAAAAATTTTTAAGAATAAAAATTGAATATCTCCAAAATGATGGACCGTGCAGACTTGAAAATTGATATGCATACCCTTGGAGTTCATTGCATGAAGCCAGTGCAGTTTCATGACCTATCAGACAGCAGAAGGCGTACATTGCTCTGAAAAGGTCGTTTCGACGCTCATGATTCAGAGCTAATGCAACCTTCTGTTTTCTGAATGGTCAAAAAAACAGCACAGGTATCATTCTGATGATATATTAATCCACTTTCAAGAATTTTAAAATATTCAAAATTATTTCAAAAATTGAACATACTATTTTTGGTTTTTCTTGTTTTTTTTGTTGACATTTACATTTTCAAAATCTTCTGTTTCATCTTCATTGCCAATTTTGTCTGTCAGCTGAACTACAGTTGATGATCTTTTTTGTCCTATTTGCAACTTTGATTGTGTCGATGATTGACTACCACTTGCTGCAGGAATTTCATTTGTAGTTTTTTCTTGCAATAACTTTTTGACGAACTCCAAGTCTACAAGAAAATTATTAATATGAATTGAAGAACAGTTTAAAAAATACACATGTATGCAAATAAATAATTGAACTTAAGCAGCAGAGATAGCAATAGTTTATAGCAACCTTTGATTGCACGATCACGCTGCGATGGGGTTATCTCAATAGTGTGTATAATATTTGTTGCCTAGTCCCAGACATTTAATGTGACTAAGTTGCTTTCTCCAGGTGTTGACACATCAGCAGTACCTGCTGCTATTGCATTTATGGCTTGATAGTCGATAGCTGCTTTATGCTGATTTAGCAGTTCAGTAGCAAATCCCATGTCTATACATAAAAATGAGCATCATATTTTTATACTATTTATAAAAATTAATAAATCAATTTACCCCTTGCAGCTCGTGAACTATCTGTAGGAGAGACATGCAAATAATATAATTCGCCATCCTCTTCTAGAATTAGCTCCACTAGCTGTTCACTGTTTTCATTCTTGGCCATTTCAGTCATTATATCTTGTATTTCAAGATTTTCCAAATCCTCATCAAGGCACTGCGGTATTCACTAACACATAATACATACTTAGAATGTAGGACATATTATTATTTATTAAAATAAAGAATAAAGATTATATCAAAACACTACTTACCGTTACAGGTTATGTACAGCAATCGGTCAGTCTACTGCTAAGCGGTGAAACGACTTTCCAGTCGAGCTCGAGTAGCCATTGCCAATCTCAAAAAAAAAAATGAAATCCGCGCGTACTGCTGTACTTACTGGAGCTCCCATCGGAACACACCCACAGCTGGTATAATCCTGGCATGTGTTTTACACTGAGTAAACGCAGCTAATGTCTTTCTTTGCATTGTATAAAAACAGCTGATATTTTGCAAAAGTGTTTTGAAACTAATCTAAGTAGTGTTCGTATTGTTTTTGGGGTTATAGCTAATAACTTATAACCCCAAAAAGAAAACAAAGTGAAGTGTTTGTCTAAAACCAGAGTAGTGAAATTTTTTATAAAAGTGTAAAGCTCAGTGAGTTTGAAAATATATGTGATCATCGAGATACCAAGGGCAGGTTTGCGTGTACCCATTAAGACAAGAAGTACTCTCGAGGAAGAATCAAGAAGAGGCAAAGAAGATTTATAGGAGTAACGAGTGAGGATGAACCTGCCAACAAGTCAATACTTCAAGTTTGTCAAAGAAGATACAAACTCCAACAGTGGAAGATTTCTCTGAGATCAGGAATAGATTGATGGATATCAACATTCTATTTCCTGTGCTCAATGAAATTTTTATTCGCAACCAATGCCATGGCAAAGTTCAACTTGGCGAAACCAAAACTTAGGGATTATAATTCAAAATTGAAGTTATGTGTATTAAGTGTGATCAGCTGACAGCTTTTAACTCATGCAGAAAAGTTGGCATCAAGAACCATGCTTGGGCGAACAACAGAAGAGCAATAGTTACATTTCGTGCTCTTGGACTTGGACACGCTGGTCATCATCTATTTTGTGGGTTGATCAATTACTTAATACCCATGGCTCAGTGTAAATGTGATGCAATAAGCGAATAATTTAGTGAAGTGTGCTCGATAAAAACTGCAGTGATGGAAGAAAAAGCTGCTACAGAGATTGGAACACCCGGACTAAACATTTTGAAATTTGGAGGTTAGACTGATTATTTTCTGCAGTTTTACTTGAAGATTAAACACAGTGACCAAAAGAAAAGATGAGTATAAAGTGTTATTACTATCAAGGATAAAATAACCTTTTTATTACATTTTTCTGAAAATTCATGAAATTACTTTTTCTGTTTGCGGGTATGAAAAGCCGTAAAGAGCCCAAAGATATAAGTTAATACATCTCATAATTGTTGAGAGTCGAGGTCTATGTATGTGAAACATAGCAAACTTGGTTCGAAAAGAATTGGTAAGCACTAATTTAAGTTATTCTTTCAACAATAATCATAAACTTACTTTAAAGTTGATTTTCTCCAAATGTTGTTTTTACTGATTTCAGCTCACTGTCCGTAGGATTCCAAGTGAACACATGGTTCTTTTGGGCTCAAACTCTCAAGGAGGTTACTTTGTACACCTGTAGTTCTAGTATGAATGCAGGGATTTTGATTTAAATGTTTAGAAATTGTTTTATATACAAATAGGTGCCAGAATAAGCGAAAAAAAGAAAAAAAATGCAGTTTTTCAGCGCCAAAATCATTTCTATACATTTAAATTAAAATCCCTGCATTCATACCAAAACTACAGGTGTACAAAGTATCCTCCTTGAGTTTGAGCCTAAAAGAACCATGCGTTCACTTGGAATCTTACGGACAGTGAAAAAATTCACAAATCCTTGCACTGAGTGCCATAATGGGCCAGCAGGGATAATTAAGGTTTTAGCACAGTAAAGTAAAAGGTATTTATACTAAATATCACCATAAAAAATTTTTAATTATTAACTTTAATTTCGTGATTTTTATCCAGAATTCTTTTTTTTCAGGGTTTAAAGGTGTTGTGTCCCCTTAAAGTAAAAGGTTTCTTCCTAAAAAAATGCATGGTGACTTGCCATAACATTTCTACTAGCCCTCTGATTGGCTATGAGTTTTTGCCTGTGATCTCTACAAATGTATGAATTTCTAACCTCAAAAAGTATAAATAAAAAAAGTGTAAATAGTAGCCCGATAAGCTCGTCTAAAGTTTCTGGTATTAAAAAAGAATTCAATATAGAGAACATTTGACTATTTTGAAAGTTAAGTGCACATATTTTTAATTAAATTAATTAATTACTATGTATGGAGGTACCTACTGATCGTTTTCCAAAACAATAAATGTTCGTCAAGAATTAGTTTTATCATAAAAAAAATTGAAAGGGAAATTGTTTGTTAAATAAATAAATATACATGAATCAAAGCCAGGAAAACGTGATTCTCCATAAAACTTCATGTAAAATTAAGAAAAAGGTTTTCATTTAGGAGGTTGATCTGATTTAGAAATAACGAACAGATTTAGGGAAAAAAATTTACACAAGTAAATATGCATTTATGTGGATTCCATGTGGATATTCCATATGGATATCCGCATGGATTTTTTTTTTTTTTTACATGGCATTTGGAACTCGAAAGCTCATCGCCTCATCTACGCAAGCCTTCCACGCTGCCCTATCTTGTGTCAACCCCACCCAAGATGCACCTCTCCGATCGACACCCACCCGTCCTATTTCTACTAGATCCGCTTTTACGTTGTCCTCCCATCTACGTCTAGGTCTACCTAGAGGTCGCGTTACCATCGGCCTGCCCTTCATGACACGCGCTGCCGTACGGTCGTCTCCCATTCTCGCTACGTGCCCTGCCCATCCCAATCTGCGCGATTTTATTATTCTGTTAATATTTGGTGACGCGTACAGATTGTGTAACTCATCATTGTGTAGTCTCCTCCATTTCCCGGTTTCCTCATCTTTCTTCAGCCCGTATATTTTTCGCAAGACTTTATTTTCAAATACCCTAAAACGGTTGTCCGCCTGCTTAGTGAGAGCCCACGTTTCGCACCCGTACAGAACCACCGGCAGTATTATTGTCCTGTATATTCTTATTTTAACGTTTTTAGACAACAGCCTCGACTTAAATAAATTACTCACGGCGTAGAAGCAAGCATTACCCGAATGGAGTCTCTTATTTATTTCGACATTAATCTCGTTTCTATCATTTATGGTCGTACCCAGATACCTGAATTCGCTAACCTTTTTAAAAGTAAAATTCCCAACTCTGAGATTTTCCTCCCCTCTGCAGATGCCTAGCTTATCCACAATCATGTACTTTGTTTTTGATTCACTCACTTCTAACCCTGTATACTCCACCGCTTTTATGAGGATTTCCGCGTTTCTTGCTACCGTTTCCCTACAATCCCCCAGTATATCCAAATCATCTGCGTAGCCTAGTATCTGCGTTGTTCCATTAAGCGTTGCGCCCAGCTGGCTAACCTGCATTTTTCTAACGGCATACTCTAACGTTAAGTTGAACAGCACCGTAGAGAGCCCATCCCCTTGTTTTAAACCATCGCGTATCATGAAGGGTTCTGATACATTACCGCCTACTCAGACCTTTCTCGTGCTTCCGTTCAGACATATTTGAATTAATCTCACGAGTTTTTTCGGTACACCGAGAAGTACTAGAATTTGATACATTTTGCTTCGCTTAATAGAGTCGTACGCTTTTTTAAAATCTATAAATAGTTGGTGTATGGTTTCGCAAAAATCCCACTTTTTCTCTAACAACTGTCTTATGGTAAACATTTGATCGCTCGTCGATCTGTTGCGCCGAAATCCGCACTGATAATCTCCTACTATATCTTCCGCGAATGGAGTGAGTCTAGCTTGTATTACGTTTGACAGAACTTTGTAGCACGTTGCTAAAAGTGAAATAGCCCTATAGTAATTACAGTCTGTCTTGGTAGCTCGGTTCCTCCACGTGGGGTTCAGCAGTGTGAATTTCGTTGTCATTTGTTACGAGGTCCCCGTTTTCGTCCTTCATCAATTGCGCTCTACTCCTAAAACCCTTTCTGATGGCGTGAATCCCTCTGTACATTTCGCGGGGGTTATTTTCCTTACTGTTAGTTTCTATTCTCCTAATAAGATTCTTTTGATACTCCCGCTTCTTATTTCTGTAGATCGCGCTCGTCTGTTTCCTTACGTTAGAATACTCTTCTACGGTCCTATCGCTTCTATTTTGTAAGCTATCTAATTTAGCCTTTTTGCGCCTTTCAAACCAGAGTTCGCACTCTTCGTCAAACCATGGTTTGCTCTTTGGCTTTTTCTTTTTAACCAGTACTTTGTTCGCGGCCTCTTTTACCTTTCTTTCGATGTCCCCCCATAAGCTATTCGGTTCGTCATTCCCCTCCGGCGATGTATTTGCTTCTTCAAGTGCCTGAAACCTGTTATTAATTTCTATCTGGTACCTAATTCGCTCTGTTCTATCTCGTAGTTTCTCAATATCGAAGCTTTCTACCTTGTTTGCTCGCTTACTATTTTGATTCGCTACTAGTCTAGCTCTTAATTTGGCTACTACTAGGAAGTGGTCCGAGTCGCTATCTGCCCCTCTGTAAGCCCTTACGTCAAGAACATTAGTATGACGTCTTTTTTCAATGAGGAAATGATCAATTTGGTTCTGTGTGGCCCCGTCCGGCGATGTCCACGTTACCTTGTGTATGTTCTTGTGCTTAAAACACGTAGTTTTGATTTTAAGATCATTTGCCGCCGCGAAATTTATGACCCTAATACTGTTATCATTGCTGGCTTCGTGCAGGCTTTCCTTACCTATAGTAGGCCTAAACATTTCCTCCCTACCTATTTTAGCATTGAAATCGCCTAATACTATTCTTGTGTCGTAAGACGCGAAGTGGTCGATTACCTGCTCTAAAGTTTCGTAATAGAGATCCTTAGCTTCTTCTTCTTTGTCCTTCGTAGGATAGTGTACATTAATAAATACATATCTATACCATTCACCTTCGATAATGATGTACGAGAGCCTATCATTGACGGATTTGAAACTTTTAACCGAATGTATGATGCTTTTGCTTACGAGAAATCCGGTGCCTAGAGATCCCCCACCCCCGGCCCCATACAGGTACGTGAAGTTACCCGATACTAGTACACCGCCATCTGGCCACCGCGATTCCTGTATTGCTACCAAATCTAGATTGTACCTATCAGCTTCCTTTACGAGTTCTTTAAACGCACCTGCTCTGTATAGACTGCGAACATTCCAAGTTCCGACCCTTAAGCCCCTTTTGGTTCGGATTTGATTTTTTTGAGCCATGATATTATGTTAAACCCGCGCGCTTCGGATCCTGTTCCGATCGCAGGTGAGTCCACCGTTCTAGAGGTAATAACCCCCATACCTCTCTAGAACTAAGTATGAGAGCTTTCCGACTTTGACGAGGACAGTGTCAACTCGTCGTCAGACACACTACGATTTCATTCTCGCATCCTAACGCCCCCCTGCAAGGCAGCGCGCCTTCGCTGGCATCGTTACCACGTAAGACCAGGTGACGAATCATTCTACACATCCCCTTTCGGGGCAGTTGTCATCGCTCCCGCATCCTCTTCGGCAGCAGGATTTTTGCCCATTTTTGTAATGTGTGATGAAAGAGATAGATTGAGAGATAAGAGATAATGTTTAGTGCTTTTGTTGTTGTGGTGCTTGCGTAGTGTTTCTAGATGAATGCGTTCGACAGTGTGGGCTCATCACACCCACGCTGTTCCTATCGGCTGTCCGCGGCTGCTTATTCAATTTATTCGCAGCTAACCTCTTTCTCAGGGGCTGTTCCTCTATCCGCAACCTAAGGACGCGCTGTGTAGTGGTGATAGGCACCCACCCGTCCGATCTGGACGACAACGCCCAAGACCCGCTTAGGGTAGCGGCATTGTAACAGATATCCGCATGGATATCAAACAAAATTTAAGTTATAACTTTTTTAATTATATTTATGTAGTTAACTGACATACTTCAATCTCGAAACAAAATATCTTATAAGATAAGACATTCTTCCATCGTTCCGATGGCAAAGGTTTTATGTTTTGTAATACTGTGCAAAGCTCAAGGAATAGCACGCTAGCACACTTTGTTATTGTCAGGGAGTATCTCATAATCGTTATTTCTTAAATGCAAGCTCAAGGAATAGCATGCTAACAATAACACACTTTGTTATTGTCAGGGAGAATCTTAATATCGTTATTTCTGAAATAAATGCAAAGCATACTCTAAGGAGGTAAGGTACCTCTTGACTTGCAGAGAAGACCGAAAGGTTCTGCACTCTCCCTGTGCACAGCTTCCCATACCACAGAGTCCCACACACAGCCCACACGCTAATGGTTTTGTTTGTATTTTTTCTGTTGTCAATTTAGTGCACACTGGAAGTGAATTTCCTAATAATTTTCCGTATTTTATTTGTTTCTTATGATTTTTGAGTAATCACACTCAAAGTATTTTTATCATGACGTTACTAGCTATATATACCTTGCTCCTAAAGTCGCTTGGGAATACAAAAACGTGCTCATTTCAATTACTAAAAATGGAAATTTTCACAAATATTAAAATTAACCTAGATTATTTTAGAGATATTTTGAGAGAAGAATGTGTTATCTATCAAATATACTTATGTTGCAAATTTTTTAAAGGGCTACAAACAAAGCTTATAACATTGCACATAATTAAGCAAAAGTTAGAGAATTAAAAACCCAGATTGATCTTTAAATGGCAGAGCCGGAAACGATAAGCCCTTTAATACAATATAAGATAAGATATATTATAAGATAACGTAAGAGAAAATATAACATTAATCTTTTAGGAAACCCAGCTTGATGTTTAAACGGCAGAGCCAGAAACGATAAGCCCTTTAATATAATATAAAATTAGATTGTATAAAGTCATTTTTTGCAATAGGAAAGTAAAATAAGATAATCCTATGCCTGCCAAATTTCGACGCACAAATTATACAAAAATACCATTATTGGTAATGCTTAGCAAGCATCAAATATGTGTTTGAAAGTAAAACTGGTTTTCAAGAACACACGTTTTACTTTTTTTAAATATAGCTTTTGCATATAAAAATTGGTGGTTATTGTTCAGGCTCGAAAATTAAGGAATTATTAAACTATCATTATTACTAATAAAAGGGAAGAATCTACTATACTGTTTTACAATATCTTGTAGTGTACACTGTACTGTTTTACAATAGCTTGCAGCATAAAACAAAATGCATATTACTCAATTTGCATTGATTCTATAGTCCTTGAAATTAACCAACAATACCATCTTTTATCAATTTTATAAAAAAAAAGAACCGTTCTATAAATGTTAAATTTTTCTAATAAATTTTATATTTAAATAAAAAACTATGAAATCATATAAATTATTATCTCACTTTTTTAAAGGATATGAATTATTTTTGAAAAATAAAGATATGTAAAAGTTATATATGGTCAAAATAAAAAGTAAATAAAAAATATACCATTACAGACAATCACTTTACAAAGTTCGGGTTTTTCGAGTTTTCCAGGTGTAAAGGCAAAATAATTATTACCGACATCAGTCAATTTAGTTTTTCGTATAACGAAATGCTTTTTTTGGGGCTAAAAGTCTGTATTAATGCAAACATTGTATTTGGTAATGATTTTTTCAATTTTTCAATTTTGTAAATTAAGAAAACTACTAATAGCTAATAATCACTGCTGAACATCTTGCCATTTTTCTCTATTATAAATGCAGGATTAGGCAAGGTAAATAAATTTCGCGAATGGGCGGGAATGCCATTATGTGATACTTAAGGTATCCGCGCGCTAAAAACGTTAGATGTGTGGAATCGGGAATAACGAGAAACAAGGCGGAATAAGGATGAATAAGGAGAAATAAGTCTATTCTCCTTGTTCCTGCTTATTCACAGGCGCAGCACAAACTATCACCTATTGTTCTTGATATGTATAAACATAATCGTTGTTTAAATATGCACAGGCCATAATCATAATTAATGTATGTATAATAAATTACGGAGGAAATATGTTCATTAAAAAGAATAGATGAAACAAAAAAAGCGATATGTAATTTAGACAATTACGATAAAACATTTAAAAGAATTGACCTCATAAAACCAATTTTCTTAATAATTTTTTTTAATATAATTATTATAAATAAGGCCTTTATGCATTTAAACAACTATTATGCTTATAAATTCCAAGAATAATAATATTGCAAAAAAATTGGTTTGAATTTGCCGATCTTTCCGAGGTAAGTATTATTGAGGATGAAAAAAAAAGAAAATTCATTAATAAGATTGACAAATTCAAACAAATTTGTTTTTTTTTTTTAATAACCACCGAGGGATAGAGTAATATAGAAGTTTTCTTCTATCAATACAATAATATTTCCAGGCTATGAGGGTTATTCCGTCCTATAGTGGCACTATAGCGACAAGAGGATAAAATACGGATATTTTGAATATCTATGGGGGCTCGTACAGACGACCACCACCAGAGTCGATTCAAGCAACAGCTCTAGCCCAGTAGGCCCGACTTCTACTAGCGCGGTAGTTTCACCTGCCTTCATCTTATCGCAACGGCCTGACGAGCACGAGGCGCACTCGAGCTTTCAGTACCGGCTTAGCCGCCAGTTTGGATAGGCGATATAATTTCGAGTTTTTATTGATTACACCTAGCTCTATTAATTTTCTATCTTCAATAAGAAAGGAAACGAGCGAACCGCTCTCGTTCCTGAAGTGGTGACCTAGTTTCAGAACTCGCAAACGTTGAGTCATCGCACTCGCGCCTCCATTTTCGACGCCACGCGGTCATCTACGCAAAAGCTTTTTTACGGCGAGCCAGCTCTCTTCACAGCTCGCCCGGCTTTTCTCTCACGATGGCCTGCCCATCAGCTCTCGGCGAAGAGTCTCATCATCAGCTCTACGCTTCCACACCGACGCCGCGTGCCCCACATTCGTAGCAGTGCAACAGCGTCCATCTTCTTCTCACCGGCCTTTCTACACTGAGAAAAGTTTAGGGCAGCTGTTGCACTCGTTGATAACAGCTGTTGTACTTTCTTTTTGAGAGAGTAGCAGCTCCGATTTTGGGAGCTCCGATGCCCCAAAATGCGAGAGAACTGTCGCTCCATCTATCAGTACTACACCTGTTCTAAAATAAAGACACTAGCGTGCTTATAAAGTCAAATATAGATCGGTCCACACATATACTCTCAACAAATAATGTATGCGATGATATTTATATTCGGACGTCCATGATAACGTCCCAATCCATCATGTGATATAAGGTGCCCTAGGAAGGCAATAGCCACCGAAATCGGGTGGCCAACTTCCGACTTAGGTGGCTACTTCAGTGGCTATTTCTTTTACGTTATATGTCGCTTACAAGAGCATCCATCTTATACTAACGTATGAAAGACAATTTATCATGTTAATATATAATGATATGTAGTCTAATTTTATGTAAAAAAACTTATAATCATAGTTTAAACTCAAAATAGAGACCGCATACATATCATTGGTAAATGAAGGAAAATGAAGTTTTTATAAAAAAAGCAAGCTATAATATCATGCGAAATCTAATTATAAAGTAAAATCATCACTTTAATATATTAATGATAGATTTGCATCTTATATGATATGACTGAATCATATGATATGTACATACCTGCTGTTTTGAAGTGTTAGCATCACGTGGTAAAGTCTCGAATCATCATCTCATACAAGGTGATAGTATCAAAAAGATTATGTAAATTTTATCATGTGATACTGTCACCCTACATCACATGATGGATTGGACGTTATCACGTGATACTGGTATGTGATAGTATCATCTAGTATATCACATGCTAATGTTATGTGATAGTATTAAGTACTACTATTACGTGATTCTTTTCAGCAGGGTTGCCTCTGTTCATCCCGGATGATACGTTTAGAGTACATGGCTTGGAGCCGATAACTCTTTAAGGAAGAAAAAAAAAATACGTTTAATGTTTGTTCGAATAAAAGTTCAATTTGGGTTAATTACATGGTTGAATCAAAGTTCAATCAACCATAGAATCAAGGTTGATTACAACATGCATATTTTCAACAGGGATCCACTTCAAATATCTGAATGCACGATTTGATTTTCATGGTTAATGTATGATTCAAAAGACTAAACTAATACAAATAATTATCAGTAACGATACCATACATTAATATTGTCAATCAAATATATCCCAATTAATAAAGGTGGAATAAGCCCATTTGACATATATAGTATTACAAAACCGACTGTGCATATATACATGAAGGTCAATTCGTAGATCAATCACCGATTCAGCATTAGTAATGATAACACTTAACGAATTTTATAAAGGGTTCTAAAGCGATTGTTATTTACCATTTTGATGTTACTTATTAATCTTTAATTAAAACGTACTATAAAATAAAGTTAATTTGTAAATTACGACAGTAAATTTATGTACAACTAGGGATTCATTAAACAGAGAACTAAATCACTGAATTTAATAGTCACAAGTTTTGTGGATGTAACTCACCGATTTAGCATACAAAAATATGAAAAACCACTCGTCTTTGACTATGGTGAGAAGTATTAAAAAGGTGACCAATGAGGCTTTCATATCCATTTTAAATATTGTAAAAGATAATTTAATAAAAAAACAGAGAAGCCATTTATTACACTATAAGGGCAAATTAGGTGCGGTTTTGATATTAATAGAATAAATGTTGATAAACAAGGAAATTGATTGAAGTGGACCCAGATGAACCTCTTTGATAGTTATGGACCTTGCACTAACAACTCATCGATTTAGCATTATTGAGAATCATTATAATACCTAGCAATCTTTATCTAATGCAATGGTATTCTGAGAAAGCTGCCAAATTGGTTTTTACTCACCTTTTTGATATTATTTTCAAAACAGATAATTCTTCGATTAAATCATAAATTGTCATTAAGTTGATTAGTAACTTATCGTCATACATTTATATACAGCCATAAATTTATTGTTCTAAGGACTAAATCACTGAATTTAATAGTTACGAGCTTTGCGGCTGTAACTCACCAGTTTAGCATTCGAAAGTATGAAAAACTACACGTCTTTGACTATGGTGAGATATATTTAAAAGCGGTTTTTATATCCCTTTATAATATTAAAAAAAAAGAACAGAGAAGCCATTTATTACACTATAAGGGAAAATGTGGTGCGGTTTGTATAATAATAGAATAAATTTGGATAAACCAGGAAATTCATTGAAGAGGACTTTATTATTGAGCTTAACAATTATGGGCCATGCTGAAACTAGGATTGATTCTGTTTTAACCTATCAATTTGCAGTAACGAGAACTAAGACATCAAATGTCTAAGGTATTAGCCTTTTAGACTTTATGCCGGTTGCGCTTACTACATTAATAGAGCGATTTTTTTCATTAAGGTAGTGCATTTTTTTCTTATTATTAATTTACTTTATTGTCAAACGTGTTTTTTTACTCCACAGGTCATACATGCGCATTCACTATCTCTAAAATAAGTAGGTCCATAACTTACGGTTATTTCTTCTCCTTCTTTAATATTACGTATACTTCGTAAGCAATTTTTTTTTATTACTTTGTAAACAATAAAGCTCTGTATTAGGATTGCAATCGTGATTAACGTATGCACCTGGTCCTAACCAAAGTTGATCTTTATTAATACGATTGCTGTAAGTAATAGAAAAATCTAAATTTTTTTCTGACAAATATCTAAATTCAACATTGTTTAAATTTGCACAATATCCAGATAAAAGTCATATTTTTTTTCCAACATTGTGTTGCAATTATTTTGGCTCCAAGATAATTCTCTCTCGAATACCTATATGAACCAAAAACTTTAGTATTATTGTGATAGAAAAATAAGCACAGACAATAACGTAATAAGGGCTATTTTTGTAGTATTTTAATAGGTAATATTAAAATACTACAAAAATAGACATATTTTATTATATGATTAATGTAGATCAAGATATCGATTATTGAATTTTAAATGGTATAAGAATTGGAGTACATATGGCTTAAAGTGGATAAGAAGTAAAAAGAAAGAATAGAACTGAAACGTTTCCAAGATTTCAGAATAACATGACATTTTTACCTTTTGCATATTTTAATTGAAAATCCTGATTTAGGCTGTATCAATTTTAAGTACATCATTAATTGCTGTTTCAACTGTTTTGAAATAACTGATATGTCAGGGGAATACTTGACTACAACTTCAGTTAAGGCCTGAGCAGCGTCATTAATGTCTATTTTGTTTTCTTTAAACCTATTGGTTGTACTTGTTATTTCGTTTATAAACTGATTGTTATTGATCAGAGGTTTTAAAACTTGTTTATCCAGTTTGTGTGTAATGATGTTCAAATGGGTTAAATCAATTGTAATAAGAGTCGCAATTCCATCAATGATACCAAGATCCATTGTTTTTTGTTGAAGATATTTATTATCTCTATTATTAATAATAATAATAACATTACTACCACTATTTACAAAGAATTTTTTACTAAAACAGTTACCTTTTAAAAGATTTTAAAATTTGAATTGGATTCATTGTATTGTACTCTTCATTTGAATCTGAATAAGTTCCCAAAGACACATTAGTTCGGTCTATATCATATCTCTTGAGTTGATCAACAACTGCAAAATGTAACAGAATATTAATGTTTATACAATCTTTCTATATTATAAAGATATCTCGACGCTGCCGCCGCCGCGAAATTTTAGATCAAGAAATCGAGCTGTTTATATACAAAAAAAAAATCAATATAGACGACATATGACTCTGTTTTTGAGGTTAAGTGCACATATTTTTCACTAAACTAATTAATTATTATGCATAGAGGTACCAATTGATCGTTTTTAAAACAAATATAAATTCGTCAAATATTAGTTTTCTCATACAAAAATTTGCGAGAGAAACTGTTCATCAATACAATAAATATTTGCAAATTAAAACCAGGAAAATTTGATTCTCCATAAGACTCCATGCAAAATTGGACAAAATACTTTTATTAACATCTCATCAGTAGGGTATCCAAATGCCTAAAAATTTTGCACAAGCTTTTTATTTATACATATCTAACTGTATGAATTATTTTCCCTGAATCTGTTCGTTAACTCTGAAACTGAGCAACCACCTTAAGGTAGTACCGTCGTTACCTAAATATCGTTCAGATATTAATGAAATTTAATATATCGATTCATATTAGTCTAAAAGTGACTCAAACAAATTTTTGTGAGGCCAGGGTACTTGAGAAAAAAGTTATAGGCATCTTAAATACAGCTTCTTCAACACGTAGTTATATGTTCAGTGACAATTATATTTACATCGATGTTTTAGATTTTCTCCTCGCTTCTGCTCATCTTCCTCCGATTTGCTGACATATTTTATTTTTGATCTCGCTGCGCGTGGGGTATATGGGTTTAAGCATTTTGGTTTTAGATTTCCTCTCCCCCCCCCCCCCGCTAGCCTTCCTGCGATGTGCCGACGTATTTTATTATGAAACTCGCTGCGCCTGGGGTACATGGGTTTAGCATTTATGTTTTAGATTTTCTCCTCGCTTCTGCTCGCCTTCCACCGATTTGCCGACGAATGTTATTTTTAATCTCTCTACGCCTGGGAAAGATGGGTTTAAGCATTTTGGTTTTAGATTTTATCCTCGCCTCCGCTCGCTTTCCTCCGATTTGCCGAAGTATTTCATTTTTAATCTCTCTGCGCCTGGTGAAGATGGGTTTATTTTGTTTTAAATTTTCTCCTCGCTTCTGCTCGCCTTCCTCCGATTTGCCGACGTAGTTCATTTTTAATCTCTTTGCGCATGGGAAAGATGTGTTTATCATTTATGATTTAAATTTTATTCTCGCCTTTGCTCGCCTTCCTGCGATGTGACGACGTATTTTATTTTTAATCTCGCTTCGTCTGGGGTCGGTGGATTTAATCATTTTTGTTTTAGATTTTATTCTCGCTTTTGCTGGCCTTCCTGCGATGTGACGACGTATTTCATTTTTAAACTCTCTGCGCCAGGGAAAGAAGGGTTTAAGCATTTTGTTTTAGATTTTATCCTCGCCTCCGCTCGACTTCATGCGATGTGCCGACGTATTTTATTATGAAACTCGCCGCGACTGGGGTATATGGGTTTAGAATTTATGTTTTAGATTTTCTTCTGGCCTCCGCTCGCCTTCCTCCGATTTGTCGACGTATTTCATTTTTTAACTCTCTGCGCCTGAGGAAAATGGGTACTTTTTTCGTTTTAGATTTTCTCCTTGCTTCTGCACGCCTTTCTCCGATTTGCCGACATATTTCATTTTAAACCTCTCTGCGCCTGGTGAAGATGGGTTTATTTTGATTTCAATTTTATTCTCGCCTTTGCTCGCCTTCCTGCGATGTGACGACGTATTTCAGTTTTAATCTCTCTGCGCCTGGGAAAGATGGGTTTAACCATTTTGGTTTTAGTTTTTATCCTCGCCTCCGCCCGACTTCCTGCGATTTGCCGCCGCATTTTATTATGAAACTCGCCGCGCCTGGGGTATATGGGTTTTGTATTTTTGTTTTAGATTTTAGTCTCGCCTTTGCTCGCCTTCCTGCGATGTGACGACGTATTGTATTTTTAATCTCTTTGCGCCTGGGGAAGATGGGTTTTTTAGTGCCGATGTATTTTATTATGAAACTCGCTGCGTCTGGGGTCGGTGGATTTAAGTATCTTGGCTTTAGATTTCATCCTCGCCTCCGCTCGCTTTCCTCCGATTTGCCGACGTATTTCATTTTTCAACTCTCTGCGCCTGAAAAAAATGGGTTATTTTTTCGTTTTAGATTTTCTCCTCGCTTCTGCTCGCCTTTCTCCGATTTGCCGACGTATTTCATTTTTAATCTCTCTGCGCCTGGGAAAGATGGGTTTATCATTTTTGTTTTAGATTTTATTCTCGCCTTTGCTCGCCTTCCTCCAATTTGCCGACGTATTTCATTTTTAATCTCTTTGCGCCTGGGGAAGATGGGTTTTTTAGTGACGATGTATTTTATTATGAAACTCGCTGCGTCTGGGGTCGGTGGATTTAAGCATCTTGGCTTTAGATTTCATCCTCGCCTCCGCTCGACTTCCTGCGATTTGCCGACGTATTTCATTTTTAATCTCTCTGCGCCTGGTAAAGATGGGTTTATTTTGTTTAAAATTTTCTCCTCGCTTCTGCTCGCCTTCCTCCAATTTGCCGGCGTATTTCATTTTTAATCTCTCTGCACATGGGAAAGATGGGTTTATCATTTTTGTTTTAGATTTTATTCTCGCCTTTGCTCGCCTTCCTGCGATGTGACGACGTATTTCATTTTTAACCTCTCTGCGCCTGAGGAAAATGGGTTATTTTTTCGTTTTAGATTTTCTCCTCGCTTCTGCTCGCCTTTCTCCGATTTGCCGACGTATTTCATTTTTAATCTCTCTGCGCCTGGGAAAGGTATATGGGTTTAGTATTTATGGTTTAGATTTTCTCCTTGCATCTGCTCGCCTTTCTCCGATTTGCCGACGTATTTCATTTTTAATCTCTCTGCGCCTGGGAAAGATGGGTTTATCATTTTTGTTAAAAGTTTTCTCCTCGCTTCTGCTCGAGTTCCTCCGATTTGCCGACGTATTTCATTTTTAATCTCTTTGCGCCTGGGGAAGATGGGTTTTTTAGTGCCGATGTATTTTATTATAAAACTCGATGCGTCTGGGGTCGGTGGATTTAAGTATCTTAGCTTTAGATTTCATCCTCGTCTACGCTCGACTTCCTGCGATTTGCCGACGTATTTCATTTTTCAACTCTCTGCGCCTGAAAAAAATGGGTTATTTTTTCGTTTTAGATTTTCTCCTCGCTTCTGCTCGCCTTTCTCCGATTTGCCGACGTATTTCATTTTTAATCTCTCTGCGCCTGGGAAAGATGGGTTTATCATTTTTGTTTTAGATTTTATTCTCGCCGTTGCTCGCCTTCCTCCGATTTGCCGACGTATTTCATTTTTAATCTCTTTGCGCCTGGGGAAGATGGGTTTTTTAGTGCCGATGTATTTTATTATGAAACTCGCTGCGTCTGGGGTCGGTGGATTTAAGTATCTTGGCTTTAGATTTCATCCTCGCCTCCGCTCGCTTTCCTCCGATTTGCCGACGTATTTCATTTTTCAACTCTCTGCGCCTGAAAAAAATGGGTTATTTTTTCGTTTTAGATTTTCTCCTCGCTTCTGCTCGCCTTTCTCCGATTTGCCGACGTATTTCATTTTTAATCTCTCTGCGCCTGGGAAAGATGGGTTTATCATTTTTGTTTTAGATTTTATTCTCGCCTTTGCTCGCCTTCCTCCAATTTGCCGACGTATTTCATTTTTAATCTCTTTGCGCCTGGGGAAGATGGGTTTTTTAGTGACGATGTATTTTATTATGAAACTCGCTGCGTCTGGGGTCGGTGGATTTAAGCATCTTGGCTTTAGATTTCATCCTCGCCTCCGCTCGACTTCCTGCGATTTGCCGACGTATTTCATTTTTAATCTCTCTGCGCCTGGTAAAGATGGGTTTATTTTGTTTAAAATTTTCTCCTCGCTTCTGCTCGCCTTCCTCCAATTTGCCGGCGTATTTCATTTTTAATCTCTCTGCACATGGGAAAGATGGGTTTATCATTTTTGTTTTAGATTTTATTCTCGCCTTTGCTCGCCTTCCTGCGATGTGACGACGTATTTCATTTTTAACCTCTCTGCGCCTGAGGAAAATGGGTTATTTTTTCGTTTTAGATTTTCTCCTCGCTTCTGCTCGCCTTTCTCCGATTTGCCGACGTATTTCATTTTTAATCTCTCTGCGCCTGGGAAAGGTATATGGGTTTAGTATTTATGGTTTAGATTTTCTCCTTGCATCTGCTCGCCTTTCTCCGATTTGCCGACGTATTTCATTTTTAATCTCTCTGCGCCTGGGAAAGATGGGTTTATCATTTTTGTTAAAAGTTTTCTCCTCGCTTCTGCTCGAGTTCCTCCGATTTGCCGACGTATTTCATTTTTAATCTCTTTGCGCCTGGGGAAGATGGGTTTTTTAGTGCCGATGTATTTTATTATAAAACTCGATGCGTCTGGGGTCGGTGGATTTAAGTATCTTAGCTTTAGATTTCATCCTCGTCTACGCTCGACTTCCTGCGATTTGCCGACGTATTTCATTTTTCAACTCTCTGCGCCTGAAAAAAATGGGTTATTTTTTCGTTTTAGATTTTCTCCTCGCTTCTGCTCGCCTTTCTCCGATTTGCCGACGTATTTCATTTTTAATCTCTCTGCGCCTGGGAAAGATGGGTTTATCATTTTTGTTTTAGATTTTATTCTCGCCGTTGCTCGCCTTCCTCCGATTTGCCGACGTATTTCATTTTTAATCTCTTTGCGCCTGGGGAAGATGGGTTTTTTAGTGCCGATGTATTTTATTATGAAACTCGATGCGTCTGGGGTCGGTGGATTTAAGTATCTTGGCTTTAGATTTCATCCTCGCCTACGCTCGACTTCCTCCAATTTGCCGACGTATTTCATTTTTAATCTCTTTGCGCCTGGGGAAGATGGGTTTTTTAGTGCCGACGTATTTTATTATGAAACTCGCCGCGCCTGGGGGAAACGGGTTCTCTTTTCGTTTTAGATTTTCTCCTTGCTTCTGCTCGCCTTCCTCCGATTTGCCGACATATTTCATTTTTAATCTCTCTGCGCCTGGTGAAGATGGGTTTATTTTGTTTTAAATTTTCTCCTCGCTTCTGCTGGCCTTCCTCCGATTTGCCGACGTATTTCATTTTTATCTCTCTGTACATGGGAAAGATGTGTTTATCATTTTTATTTTAAATTTTATTCTCGCCTTTGCTCGCCTTCCTGCGATGTGACGACGTATTTCATTTTTAACCTCTCTGCGCCTGAAAAAAATGGGTTATTTTTTCGTTTTAGATTTTCTCCTCGCTTCTGCTCGCCTTTCTCCGATTTGCCGACGTATTTCAGTTTTAATCTCTGTGCGCCTGGGGAAGGTGGTTTTTTTTTGTTAAAAGTTGTCTCCTCGCTTCTCCTCGAGTTCCTCCGATTTGCCGACGTATTTCATTTTTAATCTCTTTGCGCCTGGGGAAGATGGGTTTTTTAGTGCCGATGTATTTTATTATAAAACTCGATGCGTCTGGGGTCGGTGGATTTAAGTATCTTGGCTTTAGATTTCATTCTCGCCTTTGCTCGCCTTCCTGCGATGTGACGACGTATTTCATTTTTAACCTCTCTGCGCCTGGGAAAGATGGGTTTAAGCATTTTGGTTTTATATTTTATCCTCGCCTCCGCCCGACTTCCTGCGATTTGCCACCGTATTTTATTATGAAACTCGCCGCGCCTGGGGTATATGGGTTTTGTATTTATGTTTTAGATTTTCTCCTCGCTTCTGCTCGCCGTCCTCCGATTTGCCGCCGTATTTCATTTTTAATCTCTCTGCGCCTGGGATAGATGGGTTTATCATTTTTGTTTTAGATTTTATTCTCGCCTTTGCTCGCCTTCCTTCGCCGCGCCTGGGGAAGATGGGTTTTTTAGTGCCGATGTATTTTATTATGAAACTCGATGCGTCTGGGGTCGGTGGATTTAAGTATCTTGGCTTTAGATTTCATCCTCGCCTACGCTCGACTTCCTGCGATTTGCCGACGTATTTCATTTTTCAACTCTCTGCGCCTGAGGAAAATGGGTTATTTTTTCGTTTTAGATTTCATCCTCGCCTCCGCTCGACTTCCTGCGATTTGCCGACGTATTTCATTTTTAATCTCTCTGCGCCTGGGAAAGATGGGTTTATCATTTTTGTTTTAGATTTTATTCTCGCCTTTGCTCGCCTTCCTGCGATGTGATGACGTATTTCATTTTTAACCTCTCTGCGCCTGGGAAAGATGGGTTTAAGCATTTTGGTTTTAGATTTTATCCTCGCCTCCGCCCGAATTACTGCGATTTGCCGCCGAATTTTATTATGAAACTCGCCGCGCCTGGGAAAGATGGGTTATTTTTTCGTTTTAGATTTTCTCCTCGCTTCTGCTCGCCTTTCTCCGATTTGCCGACGTATTTCATTTTTAATCTCTCTGCGCCTGGGAAAGGTATATGGGTTTAGTATTTATGGTTTAGATTTTCTCCTTGCATCTGCTCGCCTTTCTCCGATTTGCCGACGTATTTCATTTTTAATCTCTCTGCGCCTGGGAAAGATGGGTTTATCATTTTTGTTAAAAGTTTTCTCCTCGCTTCTGCTCGAGTTCCTCCGATTTGCCGACGTATTTCATTTTTAATCTCTTTGCGCCTGGGGAAGATGGGTTTTTTAGTGCCGATGTATTTTATTATAAAACTCGATGCGTCTGGGGTCGGTGGATTTAAGTATCTTAGCTTTAGATTTCATCCTCGTCTACGCTCGACTTCCTGCGATTTGCCGACGTATTTCATTTTTCAACTCTCTGCGCCTGAAAAAAATGGGTTATTTTTTCGTTTTAGATTTTCTCCTCGCTTCTGCTCGCCTTTCTCCGATTTGCCGACGTATTTCATTTTTAATCTCTCTGCGCCTGGGAAAGATGGGTTTATCATTTTTGTTTTAGATTTTATTCTCGCCGTTGCTCGCCTTCCTCCGATTTGCCGACGTATTTCATTTTTAATCTCTTTGCGCCTGGGGAAGATGGGTTTTTTAGTGCCGATGTATTTTATTATGAAACTCGCTGCGTCTGGGGTCGGTGGATTTAAGTATCTTGGCTTTAGATTTCATCCTCGCCTCCGCTCGCTTTCCTCCGATTTGCCGACGTATTTCATTTTTCAACTCTCTGCGCCTGAAAAAAATGGGTTATTTTTTCGTTTTAGATTTTCTCCTCGCTTCTGCTCGCCTTTCTCCGATTTGCCGACGTATTTCATTTTTAATCTCTCTGCGCCTGGGAAAGATGGGTTTATCATTTTTGTTTTAGATTTTATTCTCGCCTTTGCTCGCCTTCCTCCAATTTGCCGACGTATTTCATTTTTAATCTCTTTGCGCCTGGGGAAGATGGGTTTTTTAGTGACGATGTATTTTATTATGAAACTCGCTGCGTCTGGGGTCGGTGGATTTAAGCATCTTGGCTTTAGATTTCATCCTCGCCTCCGCTCGACTTCCTGCGATTTGCCGACGTATTTCATTTTTAATCTCTCTGCGCCTGGTAAAGATGGGTTTATTTTGTTTAAAATTTTCTCCTCGCTTCTGCTCGCCTTCCTCCAATTTGCCGGCGTATTTCATTTTTAATCTCTCTGCACATGGGAAAGATGGGTTTATCATTTTTGTTTTAGATTTTATTCTCGCCTTTGCTCGCCTTCCTGCGATGTGACGACGTATTTCATTTTTAACCTCTCTGCGCCTGAGGAAAATGGGTTATTTTTTCGTTTTAGATTTTCTCCTCGCTTCTGCTCGCCTTTCTCCGATTTGCCGACGTATTTCATTTTTAATCTCTCTGCGCCTGGGAAAGGTATATGGGTTTAGTATTTATGGTTTAGATTTTCTCCTTGCATCTGCTCGCCTTTCTCCGATTTGCCGACGTATTTCATTTTTAATCTCTCTGCGCCTGGGAAAGATGGGTTTATCATTTTTGTTAAAAGTTTTCTCCTCGCTTCTGCTCGAGTTCCTCCGATTTGCCGACGTATTTCATTTTTAATCTCTTTGCGCCTGGGGAAGATGGGTTTTTTAGTGCCGATGTATTTTATTATAAAACTCGATGCGTCTGGGGTCGGTGGATTTAAGTATCTTAGCTTTAGATTTCATCCTCGTCTACGCTCGACTTCCTGCGATTTGCCGACGTATTTCATTTTTCAACTCTCTGCGCCTGAAAAAAATGGGTTATTTTTTCGTTTTAGATTTTCTCCTCGCTTCTGCTCGCCTTTCTCCGATTTGCCGACGTATTTCATTTTTAATCTCTCTGCGCCTGGGAAAGATGGGTTTATCATTTTTGTTTTAGATTTTATTCTCGCCGTTGCTCGCCTTCCTCCGATTTGCCGACGTATTTCATTTTTAATCTCTTTGCGCCTGGGGAAGATGGGTTTTTTAGTGCCGATGTATTTTATTATGAAACTCGATGCGTCTGGGGTCGGTGGATTTAAGTATCTTGGCTTTAGATTTCATCCTCGCCTACGCTCGACTTCCTCCAATTTGCCGACGTATTTCATTTTTAATCTCTTTGCGCCTGGGGAAGATGGGTTTTTTAGTGCCGACGTATTTTATTATGAAACTCGCCGCGCCTGGGGGAAACGGGTTCTCTTTTCGTTTTAGATTTTCTCCTTGCTTCTGCTCGCCTTCCTCCGATTTGCCGACATATTTCATTTTTAATCTCTCTGCGCCTGGTGAAGATGGGTTTATTTTGTTTTAAATTTTCTCCTCGCTTCTGCTGGCCTTCCTCCGATTTGCCGACGTATTTCATTTTTATCTCTCTGTACATGGGAAAGATGTGTTTATCATTTTTATTTTAAATTTTATTCTCGCCTTTGCTCGCCTTCCTGCGATGTGACGACGTATTTCATTTTTAACCTCTCTGCGCCTGAAAAAAATGGGTTATTTTTTCGTTTTAGATTTTCTCCTCGCTTCTGCTCGCCTTTCTCCGATTTGCCGACGTATTTCAGTTTTAATCTCTGTGCGCCTGGGGAAGGTGGTTTTTTTTTGTTAAAAGTTGTCTCCTCGCTTCTCCTCGAGTTCCTCCGATTTGCCGACGTATTTCATTTTTAATCTCTTTGCGCCTGGGGAAGATGGGTTTTTTAGTGCCGATGTATTTTATTATAAAACTCGATGCGTCTGGGGTCGGTGGATTTAAGTATCTTGGCTTTAGATTTCATTCTCGCCTTTGCTCGCCTTCCTGCGATGTGACGACGTATTTCATTTTTAACCTCTCTGCGCCTGGGAAAGATGGGTTTAAGCATTTTGGTTTTATATTTTATCCTCGCCTCCGCCCGACTTCCTGCGATTTGCCACCGTATTTTATTATGAAACTCGCCGCGCCTGGGGTATATGGGTTTTGTATTTATGTTTTAGATTTTCTCCTCGCTTCTGCTCGCCGTCCTCCGATTTGCCGCCGTATTTCATTTTTAATCTCTCTGCGCCTGGGATAGATGGGTTTATCATTTTTGTTTTAGATTTTATTCTCGCCTTTGCTCGCCTTCCTTCGCCGCGCCTGGGGAAGATGGGTTTTTTAGTGCCGATGTATTTTATTATGAAACTCGATGCGTCTGGGGTCGGTGGATTTAAGTATCTTGGCTTTAGATTTCATCCTCGCCTACGCTCGACTTCCTGCGATTTGCCGACGTATTTCATTTTTCAACTCTCTGCGCCTGAGGAAAATGGGTTATTTTTTCGTTTTAGATTTCATCCTCGCCTCCGCTCGACTTCCTGCGATTTGCCGACGTATTTCATTTTTAATCTCTCTGCGCCTGGGAAAGATGGGTTTATCATTTTTGTTTTAGATTTTATTCTCGCCTTTGCTCGCCTTCCTGCGATGTGATGACGTATTTCATTTTTAACCTCTCTGCGCCTGGGAAAGATGGGTTTAAGCATTTTGGTTTTAGATTTTATCCTCGCCTCCGCCCGAATTACTGCGATTTGCCGCCGAATTTTATTATGAAACTCGCCGCGCCTGGGAAAGATGGGTTTATCATTTTTCTTTTAGATTTTATTCTCGCCTTTGCTCGCCTTTCTCCGATTTGCCGACGTATTTCATTTTTAATCTCTCTGCGCCTGGGAAAGATGGGTTTATCATTTTTCTTTTAGATTTTATTCTCGCCTTTGCTCGCCTTCCTCCGATTTGCCGACGTATTTCATTTTTAATCTCTTTGCGCCTGGGGAAGATGGGTTTTTTAGTGCCGATGTATTTTATTATGAAACTCGATGCGTCTGGGTTCGGTGGATTTAAGTATCTTGGCTTTAGATTTCATCCTCGCCTACGCTCGACTTCCTGCGATTTGCCGACGTATTTCATTTTTAATCTCTCTGCACATGGGAAAGATCCCATTTATCATTTTTGTGTTAGATTTTATTCTCGCCTTTGCTCGCCTTCCTGCGATGTGACGACGTATTTCATTTTTAACCTCTCTGCGCCTGGGAAAAATGGGTTTAAGCATTTTTGTTTTAGATTTTATTCTCGCCTTTGCTCGCCTTCCTGCGATGTGACGACGTATTTCATTTTTAACCTCTCTGCGCCTGGGAAAAATGGGTTTAAGCATTTTTGTTTTAGATTTTATTCTCGCCTTTGCTCGCCTTCCTTTGCCGCGCCTGGGGAAGATGGGTTTTTTAGTGCCGATGTATTTTATTATGAAACTCGATGCGTCTGGGGTCGGTGGATTTAAGTATCTTGGCTTTAGATTTCATCCTCGCCTACGCTCGACTTCCTGCGATTTGCCGACGTATTTCATTTTTAATCTCTCTGCACATGGGAAAGATCCCATTTATCATTTTTGTGTTAGATTTTATTCTCGCCTTTGCTCGCCTTCCTGCGATGTGACGACGTATTTCATTTTTAACCTCTCTGCGCCTGGGAAAAATGGGTTTAAGCATTTTTGTTTTAGATTTTATTCTCGCCTTTGCTCGCCTTCCTGCGATGTGACGACGTATTTCATTTTTAACCTCTCTGCGCCTGGGAAAAATGGGTTTAAGCATTTTTGTTTTAGATTTCATCCTCGCCTACGCTCGACTTCCTGCGATTTGCCGACGTATTTCATTTTTCAACTCTCTGCGCCTGAGGAAAATGGGTTATTTTTTCGTTTTAGATTTCATCCTCGCCTCCGCTCGACTTCCTGCGATTTGCCGACGTATTTCATTTTTAATCTCTCTGCGCCTGGGAAAGACGGGTTTATCATTTTTGTTTTAGATTTTATTCTCGCCTTTGCTCGCCTTCCTGCGATGTGATGACGTATTTCATTTTTAACCTCTCTGCGCCTGGGAAAGATGGGTTTAAGCATTTTGGTTTTAGATTTTATCCTCGCCTCCGCCCGAATTACTGCGATTTGCCGCCGAATTTTATTATGAAACTCGCCGCGCCTGGGAAAGATGGGTTTATCATTTTTCTTTTAGATTTTATTCTCGCCTTTGCTCGCCTTCCTCCGATTTGCCGACGTATTTCATTTTTAATCTCTTTGCGCCTGGGGAAGATGGGTTTTTTAGTGCCGATGTATTTTATTATGAAACTCGATGCGTCTGGGGTCGGTGGATTTAAGTATCTTGGCTTTAGATTTCATCCTCGCCTACGCTCGACTTCCTGCGATTTGCCGACGTATTTCATTTTTAATCTCTCTGCGCCTGGTGAAGATGGGTTTATTTTGTTTAAAATTTTCTCCTCGCTTCTGCTCGCCTTCCTCCGATTTGCCGGCGTATTTCATTTTTAATCTCTCTGCACATGGGAAAGATCCCATTTATCATTTTTGTGTTAGATTTTATTCTCGCCTTTGCTCGCCTTCCTGCGATGTGACGACGTATTTCATTTTTAACCTCTCTGCGCCTGGGAAAAATGGGTTTAAGCATTTTGGTTTTATATTTTATCCTCGCCTCCGCCCGACTTCCTGCGATTTGCCACCGTATTTTATTATGAAACTCGCCGCGCCTGGGGTATATGGGTTTTGTATTTATGTTTTAGATTTTCTCCTCGCTTCTGCTCGCCGTCCTCCGATTTGCCGCCGTATTTCATTTTTAATCTCTCTGCGCCTGGTGAAGATGGTTTTTTTTTGTTTTAAATTTTCTCTTCGCTTCTGTTCGTCTTCCTCCGATTTGCCGCCGTATTTCAGTTTTAATCTCTCTGCGCCTGGGAAAGATGGGTTTATCATTTTTGTTTTAGATTTTATTCTCGCCTTTGCTCGCCTTCCTTCGCCGCGCCTGGGGAAGATGGGTTTTTTAGTGCCGATGTATTTTATTATGAAACTCGATGCGTCTGGGTTCGGTGGATTTAAGTATCTTGGCTTTAGATTTCATCCTCGCCTACGCTCGACTTCCTGCGATTTGCCGACGTATTTCATTTTTAATCTCTCTGCACATGGGAAAGATCCCATTTATCATTTTTGTGTTAGATTTTATTCTCGCCTTTGCTCGCCTTCCTGCGATGTGACGACGTATTTCATTTTTAACCTCTCTGCGCCTGGGAAAAATGGGTTTAAGCATTTTTGTTTTAGATTTTATTCTCGCCTTTGCTCGCCTTCCTGCGATGTGACGACGTATTTCATTTTTAACCTCTCTGCGCCTGGGAAAAATGGGTTTAAGCATTTTTGTTTTAGATTTTATTCTCGCCTTTGCTCGCCTTCCTTTGCCGCGCCTGGGGAAGATGGGTTTTTTAGTGCCGATGTATTTTATTATGAAACTCGATGCGTCTGGGGTCGGTGGATTTAAGTATCTTGGCTTTAGATTTCATCCTCGCCTACGCTCGACTTCCTGCGATTTGCCGACGTATTTCATTTTTAATCTCTCTGCACATGGGAAAGATCCCATTTATCATTTTTGTGTTAGATTTTATTCTCGCCTTTGCTCGCCTTCCTGCGATGTGACGACGTATTTCATTTTTAACCTCTCTGCGCCTGGGAAAAATGGGTTTAAGCATTTTTGTTTTAGATTTTATTCTCGCCTTTGCTCGCCTTCCTGCGATGTGACGACGTATTTCATTTTTAACCTCTCTGCGCCTGGGAAAAATGGGTTTAAGCATTTTTGTTTTAGATTTCATCCTCGCCTACGCTCGACTTCCTGCGATTTGCCGACGTATTTCATTTTTCAACTCTCTGCGCCTGAGGAAAATGGGTTATTTTTTCGTTTTAGATTTCATCCTCGCCTCCGCTCGACTTCCTGCGATTTGCCGACGTATTTCATTTTTAATCTCTCTGCGCCTGGGAAAGACGGGTTTATCATTTTTGTTTTAGATTTTATTCTCGCCTTTGCTCGCCTTCCTGCGATGTGATGACGTATTTCATTTTTAACCTCTCTGCGCCTGGGAAAGATGGGTTTAAGCATTTTGGTTTTAGATTTTATCCTCGCCTCCGCCCGAATTACTGCGATTTGCCGCCGAATTTTATTATGAAACTCGCCGCGCCTGGGAAAGATGGGTTTATCATTTTTCTTTTAGATTTTATTCTCGCCTTTGCTCGCCTTCCTCCGATTTGCCGACGTATTTCATTTTTAATCTCTTTGCGCCTGGGGAAGATGGGTTTTTTAGTGCCGATGTATTTTATTATGAAACTCGATGCGTCTGGGGTCGGTGGATTTAAGTATCTTGGCTTTAGATTTCATCCTCGCCTACGCTCGACTTCCTGCGATTTGCCGACGTATTTCATTTTTAATCTCTCTGCGCCTGGTGAAGATGGGTTTATTTTGTTTAAAATTTTCTCCTCGCTTCTGCTCGCCTTCCTCCGATTTGCCGGCGTATTTCATTTTTAATCTCTCTGCACATGGGAAAGATCCCATTTATCATTTTTGTGTTAGATTTTATTCTCGCCTTTGCTCGCCTTCCTGCGATGTGACGACGTATTTCATTTTTAACCTCTCTGCGCCTGGGAAAAATGGGTTTAAGCATTTTGGTTTTATATTTTATCCTCGCCTCCGCCCGACTTCCTGCGATTTGCCACCGTATTTTATTATGAAACTCGCCGCGCCTGGGGTATATGGGTTTTGTATTTATGTTTTAGATTTTCTCCTCGCTTCTGCTCGCCGTCCTCCGATTTGCCGCCGTATTTCATTTTTAATCTCTCTGCGCCTGGTGAAGATGGTTTTTTTTTGTTTTAAATTTTCTCTTCGCTTCTGTTCGTCTTCCTCCGATTTGCCGCCGTATTTCAGTTTTAATCTCTCTGCGCCTGGGAAAGATGGGTTTATCATTTTTGTTTTAGATTTTATTCTCGCCTTTGCTCGCCTTCCTTCGCCGCGCCTGGGGAAGATGGGTTTTTTAGTGCCGATGTATTTTATTATGAAACTCGATGCGTCTGGGGTCGGTGGATTTAAGTATCTTGGCTTTAGATTTCATCCTCGCCTACGCTCGACTTCCTGCGATTTGCCGACGTATTTCATTTTTCAACTCTCTGCGCCTGAGGAAAATGGGTTATTTTTTCGTTTTAGATTTTCTCCTCGCTTCTGCTCGCCGTCCTCCGATTTGCCGCCGTATTTCATTTTTAATCTCTCTGCGCCTGGGAAAGATAGGTTTATCATTTTTGTTTTAGATTTTATTCTCGCCTTTGCTCGCCTTCCTGCGATGTGACGACGTATTTCATTTTTAACCTCTCTGCGCCTGGGAAAGATGGGTTTAAGCATTTTGGTTTTAGATTTTATCCTCGCCTCCGCCCGAATTACTGCGATTTGCCGCCGTATTTTATTATGAAACTCGCCGCGCCTGGGGTATATGGGTTTAGTATTTATGTTTTAGATTTTCTCCTTGCTTCTGCTCGCCTTTCTCCGATTTGCCGACGTATTTCATTTTTAATCTCTCTGCGCCTGGGTAAGATGGGTTTATCATTTTTGTTTTAGATTTTGCTCTCGCATTTGCTCGCCTTCCTGCGATGTGACGACGTATTTCATTTTTAATCTCTTTGCGCCTGGGGAAGATGAGTTTTTTTAGTGCCGACGTATTTTATTATGAAACTCGCTGCGTCTGGGGTCGGTGGATTTAAGCATCTTGGCTTTAGATTTCATCCTCGCCTCCGCTCGACTTCCTGCGATTTGCCGACGTATTTCATTTTTAATCTCTCTGCGCCTGGGAAAGATGGGTTTATCATTATTGTTTTAGATTTTATTCTCGCCTATGCTCGACTTTCTGCGATGTGCTTGTACTCTCAACTCTGCTTGTACTAATTTGGGACTGCAGTTGCATACAGAAGTATATTATACAGGTACATATCGACTTAAAGCACTTTTAAATGAAAACAATTAAAAAGTCTTAATATATTTAACTTTTTATACATCTGGTGCACATTAATCAAAGTACCATGTGGATAGTAACATCAAAAATAGCTTATACGTCTATGTTTATGTTATCTGTCGTATTGATATAAATTATTTAAATAAATTAAACAAAACGTTAGCTAATATAGAGATATAACCTATTGTTGGTGTTACTATCCACATGGCGCTACTTTGACTGTTACTTATAAAAAGTTAAATTTATTAAGATTTTTTAAGTATTTTAATTTAAAAGTGCTTAAAGTTGATATGTAATTTTGGCATGTATTTTTATTATGTATCTGTATAACATACTTCTGTATGCAACTGCGGTCCCAAATTAGTACATGCAGAGTTGCATGATTTTATTACATAACATAAATCACATACAAAAAATACGTACAAAAAACACATACAAAAATTTCTTTTCAACAGAGATATAGAATCATAGCTTGATATAAAGATTAAAAATCAACTGGTGAGTTCCTAATTTTATTACTATTGCGTTTTTTAAATAATAAAATAATAAAAATATTTTTTATACTTATAAATCACAATGAAAAATCATACAATTTTTTGGTTATTCTAGTAAGAAGAAAATTTAAATTACAAATAACAACTGACTCTATCGGTTTATACCAGGACAAATTGACTTACGGTCTTAAACCAAGACTTTTCGTTCTCAACTTGAAATCCAAAAATATACAAGCCATTTAAAAATATATAGAAATATATAAAAATATATAATTTAAAATTAATTTGTCTCGTTTATAGAGTCACCTTACATTTTTAGTATTCTTCTACAATTGATTGAGTATATATTTAATTCAAAATATTTAGATAAGTTATACCTTCATAAAACTTGCATTCCATATCTTCAAACAAACTCATGCCATCTATTTCTTTACCAAAATTGACGTTATTCTGCATAAAAATAAAGTTATATTTTTCAGTCTTTCTTTTAATGATATATCTGTATGGAACTAGAAGTTTTATACAGTTGTAGAAGTTATGATTCTCTAGTTTGTTGGGAAACACAAAATCCATAATCAATCTTTTCTCATTTTTGGATGTTCGAAAACCATACTGTAGGAAGTTGTCAAAGGGTGTACATCGCTTTGTTAAATTTAGTATAACACATTTATTAAGAAGTGATATTGTAAATGAATAAGGTTAAGAATATAGTTTCCCAAATGGAAATTAATTTACCTAGAAATAACTGAAATAAAAGATTACAACTTTTATAATCAATCTAATTATGTTTCCTATGTTGGCGTACGTTTTTGCATGATTGCGTATGGTACTGTATACAATGTGTCTAAATAACTGCCATGTACCGTAACGTACGGAAAAGTGCAAGTATGTGTGTGATCATGTTTAGACTTATCTCAATATACATTATTTTACAGTTATTTATAAATGAAAGTACTAACTTTTTTTCCATCTGGGTAACAAGCACAAATATCTGCACTGGGAAAAAAGCTAGGTTATGGCACTCAATGGCACAAAGTAATATTAACTGGAGCAGACTACGGTAGCCACAACTGGAGAAGTCTGATAATCAGGGCCAGGCTGGCTGCACTAGCCACACAGTAGCGTCATTTACTACCATGTTCAACACGTAGAGTATATCTATATAGATGAAAATATAAATATAATGCAGCATCCCTGTTGAAAATATTTACATGAAATTTAACATAAAATTATATGTAAAGATTTCAAACTTTTACATGTAAAATTTCACATGTATCAATGAAATTATAAAACTGTACGTATAATTTTACATAAAATTTATAATAAAGATCTTTATATATTGATAAAGTAAATTGTCCCTTTCAAGACCAGCTCTTCTTCGATATGCCATTGTTTATAATTGTTTCTGATTATTATAATTGAAATCTTTTTTTAGATAAATATAAATATATGAACCACGAGCTTTTAAAGCTCTCATACATATAAATGTTTCGTTTCTACAATGTTTTTATTATTATTATATTAATATTTTGTACAATGTCTTGTACAATGCGACAGACAAATATTTGGTTGCTATTACTGAAAATGCTTTCAAATAATTTGATTGCATGTTTATGCAGTCAAATAGTTTGATTGAATGCTTTAGCATTCAAAATAAAGTTTCGTAGAATATTTCACTAATTTATGGATATAAATAAATAATTTGTTGATAATAATGTTTACTTTGTTTGAGTATACTCATTTATGTCATGTATACCATGAAGTATACATTATTTATTCAAGTATAATATGTATGTATAGCTATGGGGCGCATTCAAATGTCCATTGAAACGTACATATATATGTATATATATATATATATAAATATATACATACATATATATGTACGTTAGGATCTTTCATTGCGTAAGTGGTACTTTCTGACGCCTTGCTTATCGTCCCTGCTACGTTATATTGCAAACCTTTCGTTGCTAGAAAGTACTGCTTACGCTATGGACAAGCGGACCTTGACAAATTTGATGAACGGACTGTTATAAAATATTGTGCGATGCGCATGTCTTCAGTAACATTTTCTGGCGTGGCGTATGGGCCATTGCTGTTCTCGAGTGATCAACTCGCTGAGCCAGAGACTGTCACGTACGTCATTTGTAACGTAATGAACCATTATAATACTGCGGATAAAGCAATACCTTCTCTCTGCGTTTTCTCGGGCTTGAGACCGACCTAACATTGGCCGCATTAAAATGTTTATAAAATTAGTGTGTTATAATTTACTATTAAATATAGTCCACGCCTTTTAGGACACAGATTTGGCTCAATGGCCCAAAAAATGTGGAATAAATAAATGAATACATACATCTATATGCGCGTGCGCGTGCGCGTGTGTGGGTGAGGGTGTGTGTGCGGGTGCGTCATCCTCCTCTTGATTGATGCAATAGAGCATTATCCAATTTTCTAACTTCTTCTTTTTACTTTCCTCGGGAAGAAAAGATTGCCAGCCGTCTTTAAGTTTTCTCAAGTCTTTTTCTGCGTGTGTGTGGATGTGTGTGTATGTATATCGTAATATTTCTGGGACTACTCCGTCAATGTCAATAAAATTTGAAATGCATATATATTTTTGGATTCTGGATTCGGGAAAAACAGTTTTTGTTTATTTTCTCAACTATTATTGTTTGTGTGGACGGTTACACCTTAATTAGTTAAAAAATGAAAAATTCAATTTTTTGTTTATATTATAAAATTGTTCAAAAACTGAATTAAACTATTAAATGAATTCAAGTATAATGTAAAAAACATGTTTATATGTGCCATATTATCATGTATACTCAAGATGTTTGCTTTAAAGGGCACTTTTATACTAATAGATATGCTTCAAACACATAAAGTTTCCAGATGTGTGTAGGGTTTAACAAAAAAATATTATTTAAATAAGTTTTCTGAAAATAATCAACAAAAATTGTTTAAACAGTTTAAAAAGTAACAACTTTTATGCTAATATCCAAACAACTTTTTTAAATAATATTTTTTTTCGTAAAACCCTACACTCATCTAGAATCTTTATGTGTTTGATGCATATCTATTAGTATAAAAGTGCCCTTTAAAGCAAAAATCTTAAGTAAGTCTGCAGTAGCTGATAATATGGCACATATAAACATAGTTTTATGTTTCTTACATTATACTTAAATATATTTAATAGTTTTATTAATTTTTTAAACAATTCGGGAAAAATATAATCAAAAAATTGAATTTTTCATTTTTTGACTATTTAAGGTGTATCTGTCCCTTTAATGGCCATTTTTTGATTTTTGAAAAACACTATTTTGCGTTTTTTTTAATCATCCCATTGTTACAAACAATTCAGCTATAATGCATTTAAAAGAGAATAAAATTATCTACTTTTCCTCGTTGGGTCCTCGGGATCGACTGCTTTGTTCGGCAGATAAAATGAAAAAGGTGATTTTTTTTTAAAAAGTCATATATCTGAAACTAAACATCATAACTTTGCGAAATAAATTATTTCGATGGGTCACGTGTTAAACTATATCCCATTAAAATTTTAAGTGACTAGGAATGAAGGCGCGCATCGCGCGCTCTTGATTCTATCTTTGTCTAATAACACTGGTCGAAAATCCACCATAAGTGTTGGGTGGCACACTAAAGTCTGCTGATATTTTATAAGCATTTAACATGTTACTAAATCTCTCAAAACTATTAAAAAAATATATATTAATAATGCTAAATCTCGTCGTCATTGGTTTAAGTAGTGAATTTGAAGAAAAGTTCAGTATAAGAGTCAGTGGGTTTGTCTATCATTACAATGCCATTTATTTGCATTATAAAAAAGCTATACAACTGAAATTTTACACAAATACTTGCTATGCTACCTAGAAAACATGCAACCTACATGATTATGATTTAACTGTTTTCATTCATATTTTCACATCCAGGCCCATATGAATTTTTTAATTTAGCGTATCAAATTTTGCTTGTAGACAGTTACACAGAAACTACCATCTCTAGCACATTGTATTTCTGATTTCCAGTGTATTTTTACATGAAGAAAGTGATAAGTATTTTAGCTTTTTTGTCAAGGCATGAATTAGAATTTTGACTTTTAACAGTTATGAGAGATTTTGGGACCGATACCTGTTCGACTACAAGACCCATGATAATTATTTAGTTGTATAGCATGAGTTTGCATTCACATTACTGTCGGAGTCGAAATCAGAAGTTTTTCAGTTAAGGTCGATTCAACTTTAAATATCTTTTCACAATCACAAAATAAATCTATATGTAAAATATGAGCTCTCTAGACCTGTTAGTTTTTTAATGAGAATAAATGCAAAAATGGAAAAACAGTTATCGGTCTCAAAATCTCTCACAACTATTAAAAGTCAAAATTCTAATTAATACCTTGACAAAAAAGCCAAAACATTTATCACTTTCTCCATGTAAAAATACGCTGGAAACCAGAAATATAATGTGCTAGAGATAGTAGTTTCTGCGTAACTGGCTATAAGTAAAATTCGACCTGCTCATAAAAAATTCGCATGAACCTTGATGTGAAAATATAAACGAAAACAGTTAAATCAGCATCATCAAGGTTACATATTTCTAGGTAACATAGGAAGTGGCAGTGTCATATTTTAGTTGTCTAGTAGCCTTTTTACAATTCAAAGAGCATTGTATAATGATAGACTTAAACTTACTGACTCGGAGACTGAACTTTTCTTTAAATTCACCTCTCAAACCTCGCCGAGGGCGACTTTGGGCACAGAGACACAGTATATCTTCAAACTCTTTATTCTTTTAATTGAAATTCTCACTGACATTAAAAAAAACTAAATAATATTCACACACTTTATTACTACTTCAATTAGGGTTATGGTGCCACTTTTCAATACACATGTTATAATACTACACACTCTTGGTAATGATTAATTTTTACTAAAATTTCTTGCTAGTTATATTACATATATTTTATCTGTTATCAAGGTTTCCACATTTCATTTTAAACACCTCAAACATTTTTACCAGGGTTATGAGTTATGACTGGTTTGAGGGTTATGAATTTAAAGCAGTTCTGATCTCGTTGCCTAGGCAACCAACCAGCAACCAATCAGAATCACGTATTAAATGCTTCACAACAAAGGCCATCATTTTTTAAAGAGAGGATTTGACTACTTATTTGTTCAGTAATAAATCGAAAACGGAAAAAAATGAGTTTTTTGTGCCTAGATTATGGACGTAAAAAGGCCTTATTGCACTTGAGATTTTGGGAAAAAGTAGATATTATATGTGTTTTGGCTAAGTTCATTGCATAGCTTTCAAACCCCTATGGTTCGTAAGATATGAAGGTTTCAATTTTTTTTTTTATTTCTTATATCTCTAAAACAATGTAGTCAAATGCTTCAAAATTTTATTTGGTGATTCGCCATAAAAATGTAATTTGCTGCTAAATTTTAAACGATTTTGTCAAGCGGTTTTGAAGTAAAGAGCTAAAATGTAAAAATCGTTTTCTCGAAAATTACGCGAGCGACCTATCTAATAAATAGCCTGTTGTTTTGATGGTTAGGTTAGTTAGGAACACATGTAAACATGCGTGAATTTCTGCGAAAAAAATTGACGGCAGCGTTCGCATTCTATAATAAAAAAACAGAGGGGTCTGCAAACTTTTGAATGAACTTATATAAAAAACTTATCCCTATATAAAAAAGTCATGACCGGATGAAGTGAAGCCAAGAATGCGTCAATATGATTGGCTCATGTAGTGCGCATGCGTCAAAAGTATCGTTAGAATTTTTTGATTTGTTTTTGATTTCTAAAATTGATTCTAATATTAAAAATGTAATATAATACTATAATACATATCAAATTATAATTTGTGTATTTATAATATTCTAGAGACATTCTACTCTCGAGACTCTTCTATTCTCGAGACATAACCTTAAAATTTTAAAAGGAAGTTGGCGACGAAACCGCGGCAATTTTGTAATTTATATGAGCGCGAAATGAATCATATATTGTAAAGTTTGATATATTTCCGTGATAGAAAACAAATATTAAAAATATCAATCAAGTATTTATATTCCATTTAATAAGTTAATAAAATTATAGTCTACTACAGTGCGCGTAGCGCACTGCGCCAAGTCTAGTATATTAAATTATGTATCAAAAATCACCTCATACATTAGCAGGCAGATATACTGTATATTAAAAAAATATTTTATTTATTGGAACTATAAATTTTGTTGGAGGAAGCTACGTGCCAATGAATTGGCAGCGGTTTTTTACTGTATTTTATAGAAGATTTAATTCTAGCTTTGTAGGGACTCCTTATAGTTGTGCTTTAATTATTTTTGGCAGTATTACAAAATTTTTCGCCTTTTAGGGAATGGCATTTTTATGTAATTTTTTTTTTAATTTTATATTTTTTCGCGCTTTATATGCCAATATAGGTTTTGTAGGTACCGCGTTACGGACAGGAATCCCTATACTCATAAGCATCCTCATTTGTGGATGGTATATATTTAAAAGTTAAATCAATTTTTAAATATAACGAGCGAGCGTTAGCGAGTAAGTTTTTAACTGGAAATATCTATAGTTTTAGATTAACTAATAGCAGGGAAATTAGGTTTCAAATTTACGTTGTTTTGGGCAGCAAGGGTGCTTGTCAAACATCTCCGAAACAAAAAAGTTTACGTTAGATGCCAGATAAACTTCAACTGTTTAATAATAAAAGAATTATAAATTTGTTACCATCATTTCATCCATACCATACCAATCATTGTAATTTGAAGTTGTTGATTAAGGGTGATCAGTTTTTCACATTCAGCTGCCTGATGTGTATATTTTTTTTATAACTATTTTTTTGTTTTGTAATGACTTAATTTCCCTTTAAAGTTGTAAAGTTAACTTTGTGTTTTTTTTAACTCCTAAATAGTTTTCATATTTTTGGCGCATTATTTTTTTGAATGCACGTGTTCAATATTTTTGACCTGAAATATTTTAATGGATTGAAATTATTTTTGTTCTAAATCTTTTCATATAAAATAATTATTAACTAGTACTAACGCGTCTAACACATTTTGGAGGAGTTTTCTAAAAAGCTTTAAAACTTTATAAGGTAATATCTACTGCTTCTGTCAACGATTCGAATTTGTACTTTCACTCTTTGTTTAACAATACGTACATTGGCGAAATTAATTTTTTTTCACTTATTTTTCACGTATCTTTGATAAGTTTTTACACTTGATTAAAATCATTATCAGATTCCAAATTCAAATCATCCTATAAATTTAAGAAATCGGAAAACTAAATTGTGTTATCTACCGAGCACTTTTTATTAATAAAAAAAGCGTTAGCTCTTATAGTAAACGGAAATTTTCGTATAAATATAAGTTTTTTAAACACGTAAATACCTCTGTTTAATACATAAAGGCGTTCAGGACATTAATTGCAATAAATATTCCCTTGTTTTTTGCAACTGCAAGTGAACGGGGCTGTTGAAGTAAGAGTGGAAATACATGTAGTCCTATATCACCTTTGTCTGTAATACATTATAATTATATGACATTAATCTACAAGTATATGATTTTAACACATAATTATTTAAATTTTGAAAAATTCGTGACGATCACGCAAGCACGTATATCGCACTAAACGGTAGTTCTATACTTGTCCGCCAGGTGGACACGGCACCACCGAAGCGTAGAATACGGCCAGCGACTCGAAACCGATATAGCCACCTGAAAATACTTACGCAAGCGTTACGTTATTTGTTCGACAGAATAATATTAACTGCATAATAAACAAAATGCAATACTTTATTATAAAAATTTTAATAAATAATTTTTTGATCAAAACATTAACTACAGCTGTGGAATTAACGATCGATAAAAGAACAATACTACTGAAACGATAAAAATGGATAATATTTAAAAAAACAATAATTTTAGAAATCGGAATCGGTAAACATAAACGTTTTTCGGACTGTGCTTTTGTGACAGTTCGTATAATTATTCTATAATCTTCTGAAAGCCAATGTTGACTTCGGTTTTGATGTTGTCTATAGCTGAAGTGATAGTAGCCACGTTTTTTGAATTGATTCTATCAATTTGCTCAATAAACTCATTAGTACTGACGCTTGAAAAAATAAAATTATAAATTTGTTTACAATTCATAATGCAATATAATAATAAATATCACTATAATTGAATTCATTTTGTATATGACCTTGGATACAGAACTTTTTTGTTAGAGGCTTATCTCCCTGCCTTTTTAACTTGTCCACTTCCGTTTTCGTGAGATTTATCGTTGTCAAATATATTTTTATTACGGTGGCGTGATTGTGAAGTCCGGGACGGTCCAGATGTTGAGGTAAGTGGCGACGACGATAATTTCAAGGTCACTGAGTCAAAATTTCATATCACTAATAGCCGGATTTCCACCAGAATTGTGCTTCCTTGCTAAACTTATGCAAGCAACAGTGTTTTTTGCAGACCTGGATGCAGCCGCGCTCCAGGTCAGCTTCATGATAATTTTACAAACCCGCTTTATCATGGGTTTGATTTCTCTTTGCGGTCCCCTCTCTGAGACTTCATATTTTTTCAGAGCGACATTTTAACTCACTACTCTCTAAATCTGTTCGAGTGATTTTTGCACTCTAAAAAAGAGTAGTTCATAGAATTACTCGCCTTCGAGTGAAAACTATGAAGTCCCTATTACTCGTTACTCGTTGTAGAGTGATTTCTATTGTCTTTGTTCGATCACTCTTTAAAGAGTAAGTCACTTGATAAGGAGCCCTCTCTTCGTCAACACGTGCTTCGCTGGAAAATGTGCAAGTGTTTGTTGCAGTATTTTTAACAATATAGGATGTCGACAATGATATCAAAGTTGCCTGAGGTGAGATGAAAATATATATTTACGATTCGTACGTACATACATATATGTGTATACGTGTGGCGCCTCGGGCGCTTCCCGCCGAAAGCTCTGATGGCGACAGGAAGCGACCACGCAAGCAAGTGCTGAGCCCTCGCAAAGATTTGGATGAGCAGGGAGAGATAGAGAAAATCTGAGCGAGGACGGGGAGAGCCGCTCGTGCCACACACGAGACCACACCGAATCTACAGCTCCAAAACTCCAAACACGCAAGGTGCTTGCCCAACGACGCCACGGTCGAGGCGAGCGGCAGCGGGCATTTAAAAGTTTTGGTTCTGCTCAATAAACACTCAAACTTTGTCTTAACAACTGTGTTGCTCATTTGGCTCTTCCCAACCCGCGCTGAACCTTGCTGAACACCGCTACTGGGAGCGAGGCGCACATACCGACGCCGAGCTCTCTCTCTCTCTCTCTCAATCGAGTCGACAGCCAGCCCTTCTTCGAGGTGAGTTTCACCAGCATCTTCAGGGACGCAGGACCTGGAGCGGAGCGCGGTAGCCTTCCAGCTTTGGCGCCAACCGGCCATATCAACATCATCGGTATATACGTATGCAATGTGCATGTATACGTGCATACATATAAAGAAGTTAGGTTAGGACATTAACAATAATAACAAATACTTTGTGTTTTTAGGAAACTTTAGATGCGTGTGGTGCTCTAGACTCTAACAATTTTTATCATCTCGAATGTAATTGCAATACCTAACCTCAACCATAACCTGCAAATCTAAAATCACCCTACCCATGGCAAAAAGTTAGGAATTACTCGAAGCCGAGTGACTGAATTTTGGCGGAAAGCTTAGAGTGATCTATCACTGGTTTAGAGTGATTTTTCACTCTAAGAGATTTAGAGAGTACATGTTCGAAAAAACATCAGTAATCTTTGGGCTAAATCAGCGTACCATGAACATAGTCCGATCATTCCCTGTATTAAGTATCAATGGCAGGTCTACTTCCTAATAATCTTTAACTTTTGATTTGTGGTTCAGAAGATATTGATTTAATTTGGATTCTATGAAATTGTCAATACGTCAAAAAGCTTGGAATGATTTCTATTGATTGCAATATTGACTTGATTTTTCATGCCCGTCATCATAATCAACAAAGTTAGGTGTTTCGTCAGCTACCGGATAAAAGTGAAAAATGCATTTTTGATGCAGTCCCCAAATAGCCACTTATTATGTTCTAATAGAATGTTATTGAATGTATACAGTTTAAACAAACTATTTAACGTACTTTTATGATCTACAAGTTACAATAATATCTGTAATAGTTGAAATAACATTAATAGGTACAATTTTTAAACCTACTTATAAGATATATCTTTACTAAATCATCATAAAAGTGAATGAATTGTAGCTATGCTTGTATACCCGTTATACAAGTCTGCATTACAAGAGGGGCTATTTTATCTCTTCTTAAAGAAAAGCAAAAGATAATTTCAGAGTAGATCTGTAAATAGAGGTTATATACAAATAAAACCATTTGAAATTGTGACACCTTTAAATAACTTCGCATAAGCTTCTGTGATCCCTTTTTGTAGAAGTGAAGCCTTTAGGAGAGCAAGCTCGTTATAAACACTAGCCTGAAACAATGAAAATAATGTTTTTCTCCTTTATTTTTTGGTTATAGCTCACTGAAGCCATGTAAGTAAGGAACAAAAATAAGTTCACAATATATGCATTTAAAGTAAATTATTTGAAAATTTTTCCGGCTTAAAAAATATAAGATGGGGAAGCTTTTACATGTTTATACATAGGTATGCACGCACAAGCAATAAATATGACACCACCAAACGATCGGTTAAAAAGTACACGTTGTGCCGCCCAAGGCACAGCTGGTTTTCATTTCCAACTCAACTTGCTATACGCATCAGCATTCTATGAAGAAAGACAAGAGAAAAGCTACCTTACCCTCGGAATTTCAGGAACAAAACCCGCGTATACAGGCAGGTAAGTACAGCGAGAGGGCCTTTTATACGCACGAGCCAAAACGGCTCGCGGCACAAGAAGAGCGACAGCCTGCAGCGCCAGCTCGCGGCGTCGAGCCAAAGCGGTGCGACTCGTAGGAGGCTACGGCTGCGCTGGGCCCGCTGCCGCGCACGAGCTCGTATTCTTCGCTCGAGCGGCGTAGGAGTAGGACCGGTCTCTGTGCGTTCGTGAATCGCGTCTCCCCGCTCGCCCGCGCGCGCGCCAGTGAGGACTGACGCTACTGGAGAAGAGAGAAAAGGGCGCCGCGCGCGTCTGCCCTTCGCTTTTTTTACGGAGACAAACTCGCTGCCGATCGCGCTGCCGTTTCTCACGCGTGTGAGAGCTGAAGCATCGCGACTCCGCTCTCGACGGAGAACGTAAACAGAGGAAAGTCGCGAGTGGAAATAGCCGCGGCCGAGGAGTTCTGCAAGCGTGACGCCGTTGTGCGGGGTACAGAGCTAAACCTCGACCTTTTCTCGGGACTTTCGGTGTGCAGTTTTCTCTCGCGTTTGTGTGTCGACTGAATTTTTCTTGTGACGATTACTCGTATAGTACAGTGCCTTGCAGTGTTTGTTTACCACACCGTGTAGTAAAGCAGTGGAAGTGCTCTATATTAGCAACACTGGACCTTCGAACGATAGTTCGCAATTTCGTTTGCAGTTTACTGCGAAGCAGCAAAAATAAAAAACTGCAGCCCAATGGCGCGTCGACAGCTACGAATCCTCACGTGCAGCTCCGAGCAGGTACGTCACTCGTAGCCGGGGTGATCGAGACTTTCAACAGGTGGCCCCCGCGCGCAGCCTCTTCGGCAGCTGCAGAGCGGTACATTTACAGTGCGCGAGTGTGTTACGTATTATACGTACGGGATCGGGAAAATCGTGTGCGTATTCTTGAAATCGAAAGCCGAGAAACAGTGAGTGCGCAGTGTGGATATGCCTTGTGAGAATCGTCGGCCCGAGTCGGCGGCGAGATCCTGAAAGAACGAGCGAGATAAAGTTTGTTCTCGAGCCGCCTCCTCCTCCGGCATAGCAGACACAGGTACGCGAGAGGACGATGGCGGGCCAGGCGAGCGACCGCTACCTGTTGCCGCCGGCGCTGCTGCTGCTGCTGCTGCTGCTCGCGACATCGAGCTACCTGACCCTCGCCAGCGTCATCGAAGAAAGAGGTAGGTTTCGTTATGCTGTTTTTTCTTTCACGCAAGCATCTCTTCGCTCTGATTTTTTGTCCTCCGGCCCCTTACATTATTGTATACTATGGCCGAGTGAGAGCTTGAGAATCGCGGAATCATGCGCGTTCCGAGAAAATTATTGCTTAAAAAAATGCGAGATGAATGAGTCACATTTTTAGTTTAGTAAACGTGACGAGATACCTATGTCACAAACATGGACAAAAAAGTCAGTACACTTGGACGCGTTTCAATTGTCGTCGCCACTCTCGTGCACGTGCCAATTGGAAAATTCGCAGCCACAGTGCATTAGAATTCCGGGAAAATTTGCTGCGCGCGTATACAACCTGTGCGCGCACAGCAACAAAGCCTTCGTTCTGCTTCCTCTCCATCGGCATAAGCGATAAAGAGACTCGTAATTTTAGCGATGAGGAACACGAGTGTTTATCTGATAAGCGAATAAAAAACACTCGATAAGGAAGGAGAATAGCGAGTGTATAATCGGAGGCATCTTTCTGATCAACTCGAGGCTCTCGTAATATACCGTTCCACTTTGTTCTCTCACGTTTCATGGCTGAAAACTAAACAGAATTAAGAATGCAGTGCAGCTGAAATCTCGCGAATACGACAGCGCTCGATCCAGCTCGTTCCAAGCGCCGCAGCGAAGCGGCGCAAAAATCTCACTCCCGATCCGCGACTACTATACTCCCCCACCTCCACAACACAATGTAACAGGACTCCTTCCGTCCTTCCATATACCCTCTCGCGCACTCGTTTCGTCTAGACTCGTCGCGGCGGTTGAATCTCGCGCGTAACGCGCGAACGAGAGCGATTCCCGCGATCTATTTACTCCGGGAACACATGACGTCGCTGCTAGGCTCGTACACACGCGGGTTAAATATATCTTGTTAAACGGTTAATTAGGCCTTTAATGAGATCGGTTCACCCGACGCTGCCGCAGCATAGCATTGCGCGGAATCCAGGCCAATGCTGCGTTGTGGTGGCTGCAGCCACGGAACTCGTGAGCGGGAAATACACAATGGAGCGAGACCGCGCATCGCAGCGCGCGCGAGTGGAATCTCTACGGCTCGTCCCGGTCGAAGCTATTGGGCTTAGAGTTTATGAAGATATCCTTGAAAGATCACTGCCGTGCATCGATGGGAGAGCGCGAGCGTACGGGTGGCCCGTGTCACGGAGAAAGGATTATGGGGTTTGGAGAGGTATTCTCTGATTGTCTCTTTGCATACTGCGCTTTTGACGGAATCAGAGCTTACGATTCCTCGCACTAATTTTTATACTCTGACTATAATGCTTCTTATCGCTGAACGCGGGCCGATGCGTTCCGCCGATCGTATGGCATTGAGAAGACGCATGTTTTTCTTCTTGTATCGGGAGCTCGATCGGCCGTAAAATTACAATAATTTTGCATAAAACTCATTCTCACAACTGTTAACACAGCAGCGCCATTTTTCCACGTTGCAAAATCTTTGCGCACAGAAACACCTATATCGTGTGTACATGTATGAAAGGCTCCTCAGTCCATTGGCCGCAGCAAAATGCCAGCGTCCTCGCACAGCCACAACACGCGAGTCTAAGCATAAAACGCTAATTGCACGTCTGCGAGACGACGAGTTGGTCTAGCCTACAGCCTAGCGGTAAAGCGGTGACGAAAGTTTGGAAAAAAGTGCGCGCCGTCCATCACGCCTGCGCACAGCAGTGGAGGTGGTCTTTGGTAGCGATCACAATGCGCGGACGATGAGTCAAAAAAATATCTTTAGAATGACTCTCTTGCGCGCTGTTTTATAAAGAAAACTCGGCAAATATATAGTTGATATTCTCGATCGTTTCGCCATGTCGGGCGCGTTATCTACGTCGCAAGCGAACTATAGGCTTCGCTCATACTCCGCGCGCCATCGGCGTCTTACGCTCGTTGCGCGCCTCTCTCCTTTCTCCGCGGCTCCGCAACAACTGTTGTTATTGGCTGCGAGTGCACGGCGGAGCGCAGAGTCAGTCGCGAGGAAAGGCGCATATAGGTGTAGCTACTGCAGCGGTACGAGGAGCGGCGACGCTAGCCAGCCGAGCGTGAAGCGTAAGACTGAATCCAAGTCCATACTGCAAGCTCGAGGCGAACGTGTATCGTCTGGAATCGTGATGGATGCGACGGAGGAACAAGATGCAGGACGACGACGTCTAATAACGCGGCGTAAAAATCGGTATTGAAATAGTGCAGAGAATATGAGCGCTGATTGTTTCATGAAGCAGGATATTGCTTAATCAGTTCAACGATCGTGCTTGTAATTTTAAGATGGGCTAGAAATTTTAGGCGCCGATTGCCTGCATTGTTGTATACACAAATAATTCGCAACAGTGTCGAAAATATGATAATAGCAAGTCTATAAAAAACTCCACTGCCAAAAGTGCGGCTATTCCTCTGAGACAATAGCCCATAACACTAAAAAGAGCCGTGCAAGCAATAAAATGAACATGAGCAATAAAATGCGACAACTCTCAAAAAAGAAACCACATAAATACATACGTAACGTATTCACGATTGTTCGACATCCAGAACAATTCGCAGATTCATGGACTTTCACCAAGACTATTATAAGCAAAGTGAACAAACCTCGCGCTTGGAATGGGTTTCAAGAGCAAGGGTCGTTCGTACTTCAATCCGAGAGCTCGCTCAAACGCATTACACACTGCTGCTGCTGCTGCACACTTCAAAGCGGGGCAAGGGGAAAGAGATTAACATGCAAAGAGAGCGCGCGAGCGCAAACGCAATGCGCTATAAGGTGAACTGAACGTATCGTCAGTGCACTCGACGACGACCCTGATTGCCCGTAACGCTGCAAGTGCAGATAGTGATAGCTCAATTGCTGCGGCAACTGCAGGCTGCCAGCTAAAGTCCAGTCGGCGCGATAAGTTACGATCGTGTGATATAGCGAGCTCCTCCCGGGCCGCGCTGATCGTGTATTCTTTCTTCTTCTTTTTGGCGCACGTATATTTTGCCGCATGTAAATGCGTGGCCGGTGAACGTGCTGACCCGGAGTTTTCCGCCGGAGCGTAATGAAGTAGCTTGTTGCCGAAGCTATTACACCGGCTTTTTATTTTCGCGAAACTCGTTTGTATTTATGGGCGCTGGCTGAAAAGCTGACGTTTATGATCAAAGAGAATTTATTGGCGTGTACCGAGAACGAAACCTTCAGCGAGTGTAAACCAGATGAAACTGCGAGTAAAAGCGTGTATTAAAAGCGCCAAAACTACGATCCGAATTAGACGCTCCGCAGCCGCGCGAACCAATTCAAAAAAACGTTAATCAACGATGACTGACGCAACGATGCATTATAGTAGTAGCGGCAGCGCTAGTTGCCCGTCATCAACGAAAATAGTCAAAGCATCCGAAAGGACGCGACCCGCGACACCCGCGATAATAGAGAACGAGATCACGCTCCGCGTTCATGCATTGTACATATACAAACTCGAGCATCCATAAGTCACTTGACGCGCGCGGGCGCGAGCGAGCTATTGAAGAGCGCGAGGCGAGCAGCAGCCGCATCATTCGGGAGGAACAATAAAAATTTGAATCATCTCTCGACGCGCGAGAATAAGTGTAACGCAGTCATCGCCGTCGTTGATAAATAGGAGAGAAAAATACGTGCGCTTACAGTGACGCGTGGCACGCTACAGCCGTCATCTTATTCAATCTGCATCAGTGCACAAAATGCTGCAGTTGATTTGGTTTGAAGAAAAAATTATAAATTATAACAAAGAAGTCAACGATGCAATAACAGAATGCGTTGTTATCGTCTCTTAGAGAGTTAAGTGTAACACAGAAAAGAATAACGACGGGTATTAGTGCATTGGCTCAACAATTTGAGCCAACCTATAAATTACGCCGGTGATTCGTTATTTAGAACTAGAGCGTGAATTCGTTAAGCTTTGCTCGACGACGGAGTGATGATTTCACACTTTCGTTTCTACGGACTGCGAAATTGTGCTGTTTGATATGCACAGATCTGTGTGACACCACGTAACTTGGATGTATGTAACAGATTTACATATTATTTTAACATCGCTGCCTACTACCATCAACACAATGTATACACGAATCATTACTCGGAGATTCGCGGCTCGTATGCGTCATTCCGCGGACCGTCCGTCATCGGCGATTGGTTCAAGTGATGTTGACCCGCAAGAGCCTCACGAGTCTTCCTCAGAGATCCACAACTTGTGTACTACATCCACTAGCGCGGGATTCTCTCGTGCGATTCGTGGGAACGTCACGCGTCATATTGATCTCATGGATGCTGTTTCTGCCGCTTCTGCGGCGGCGGCGGAGGAACGGCGCTTAATCACTTGAAGTTACTTGACGTCCAGTTGCGTGTATTGGTGGTCGATCTGCCGCTGGACTGATGATGAGTTATGGTTTTAAAAAACACGGGCACGACTCGTCAGCGGTTTTCTAGGAAGTGCGATGAGTTTTCTTGGCGTTGAGGGACCGATGGCCAAGTTGCTAATTGATGGCTCATATCCAAGATCGTCCGATGACTGAGAATTCAAAATCAAATTTGACGAATTGCTTCTCCTAACGATACACGAAGCTTGGCCAATTGAGAGCATTCCATAACTGGTTAAAAAAAGAACGCAGTTACACTTAGAGAACTATATATTAAAATTTACTATATATGTAGGAAAAATTACTATATTAGATAGTAACAGCAGGTCATACTCGCTCCATGACGATTTTTACTATATTCATAGTAAAAATTGTTAGACTTATATTAAAATTTGTTACGTGTTTACTAGAAATTACCACATTATACAGTAAAAATTATTTTAAGAATTTCTCCGTGTGTCAGAATTTTAGGTTATAAAGTTGATTTATGCAGTAATCAGAGACCAAAATCTATAATTTTTGGTTTATCTGGTATTATTAAGTAATAAAATATCATTCGCTGCTATTATTTATTGATTTTGGTCAATTTATTATTAATATTAACCCATGAGTAAATGTGATTAATATATCAGATTTAAAATTTAGTACATAACAGTACTGTTTGGGTAAGTGGTCAGCGCGCTCGACTCTCATTCCAGAGGTCCAGGTTCAATTCCCGTCGCCGCAGAAAAATTTCTTTCTTTCATTTATTTCTTTCACTTAACAGCATTAAATATCAATAATAATAATAATAATCATACTCGAATAAGCGTGTAAAATTGCCTAGCAAAAAAAAAGTTAAAATTTTAAAAATTTCATTTCAGTATAGAAATTACTACCTGAGATAGTAAAATTTAATACAAAGCAAGTATAACCGTCCGTTACTATATAATATAGTAATTTTTCCTGCATATGTAGTAAATTTTAATATCATATATCTTTCTCAGTGTAAATTCTTCGAAACAACGGTCTTGTAACACTGCCGAAAAAATCTTCTTCGCGTAAACTGGAAATATCTGGGCACATCGGGTTGGCCATACAAAGGCGCTAGAAAGCACAAGCTGATGCGCGAGCTCGCACACACATGCAAGGTGGCTAAGAAAGTAGCGTAAGCACGACAAGTGGCCATAGCGACTTCAGGCCTTGCGCTCGATATAATATAAATTACAAGGGACGACTCGAGAGGCGCGCGCGTTCACAGCTGCGACAGCTCGGCGGCGGCGGCCTTCTACATGTCGCCGAGAGGCGACACGAGCGAGACCCGCGTGCATTTCATGTCTGTATACATATGTGTTGGTATATCAGCCCTACTTTATCCAACTGATTGTTTAATGGCCTAATGAAATGATACGGCTGCCGAATCTCTAAGCCCACGAATGCGTATAGAAGGCATGCGGTGCACGCGCGCGATGCTTTTTAGTGTTATGGGCTGTTGTCTGAGGAATAGCCCGCATACTTTTGGTAGTGGCGTTTTTTTTTATAGTCTTGCCATTATCATATTTTCGACATTGCTGCAAATTATTTGTATTCCGTAGATTACATCGAATAATTGCTCAGGTGCATATATATATATATATAACGTCGAACAATGAAATATTGAGTTTTATGACTCGACATCCTCTTCGAATATTAATCACGAATTTCGGGTGTACATTGATGCGCGCAACGTTCTTATTACTTTTCCGTGCCAAACATGTCACATTTTCGTATCAGAAATTTAATTTAGCAGTGACGCAAGCAATCTTTGTGCATATATTATATCGACTCAATATCGAAAGACCAGCAGCAGCGTGTATTCCCGAGATCGGCGCACGCACGCATCCCTTTAAATCAACAAATAAAACTCGCTCACGACAGGAACCTTGTGTATCTAAGTCCCTCGTAGCTCTTCCTCCTTTTTGTCTCGGCCGCTTTGCAGCGCAGCTCATTTGCATACTCGCGTGGACGACGACCGGTTCGACAAGCAAGGGTTGCGTGGATTTTCTCGCTGTCTCTCGGACCGATGCAGGCGGGAGATTGTAATTTTTACGGAGCGCGCTAGCTATGCGCGTTTTATTGGCCTACATCGGAAGAGGGCTTCTTTTTTCGTCGGCATCAGGGAACTCTCTCGCCGGCGTCGATGAAATTCCGGAATGTTCACTCGCTCGAGTTCATTAATTAGTTTATACAGCAGGTATTAACTGCATTTTGTTTCGTTGTCTTGTTTTTATTTTGAAATCTCGAGCGGCGATGTCTATCGAGTTAATGAGGCTGCTGTAAATACCGATAACGAATATGTTCATTGCTCGAGTTGAACGTGGTGTGCGCTCAAGTTTACACGCTCGCGATATCAAAAGTTGAGTAAAAGATACCGCGATCCGCGCACGCGAGAAAAAAAAGCGAAATCCAGAACAACCAGCAAGACCCAAAATTCCTCAGCTCTCGGCTCGCAGGGAAGAAGCATCGGAGAAGTGAGTCGGCGAGAAAGCCGCAGAAGGCAAGAGGAGCCGTATAGTATTTACAGTACGCGGAGGAGAAAACTTGGCAACGCTGCAGCAGCGCAGAGAGCGCGTGGTGAATCCTGGGCGCGGAATCCATTTCGGGAGAAAGGAAGAGAGCCTCTGGCACCCCGCCGCGAAGGTTTAACGGGGGTGGCTGCTCGTCCGCGTGTATTCATTCATTCATTCATTCATTCATTCGGTTATTCATACGCGTACAACCTGGCGCGACCCAAAGAGAGAGAGAGAGAGAGAGAGAGAGAGAGAGAGAGAGAGAGAGAGAGAGAGAGAGATGCGAGATTTCACGAACTCTGCCTCTATGTAGTGTCAGCAGAGGTCGTATACAGAGATTCCGTTCTTTCGTATCGCTAGAGGAGATCGACTCTCTGCGTGTGCGACATGGACTTGCTTTATGTACAAAGAATTTGGGTTTTTAAAAAACAAGATTTTTGAGTTTTCACTTTACTCTTGAAGATTTTTTAAAAGATATTCCGTCATTTAACTCGATGTAAAAATACAAGCTCTATTATCTGTAGCTGTATAGTCGTTTCACGTTCAAAAAAAGAAGTATGGTCCGTTGGTGGAGAAATTCCAATTTGCATGACAGCGGCTTGGCTCGTTGCACTTTGTAATTTGCCTGGAAATGAGCTTGACGAGTACCCGCTGAGGTATGCCGTAACTATCCAGTTCTTTCGAATTTCCCATTACCCGTTGGATCGGAAATCAATGGCAAACTCGTTTGTCTATTAATGATTAAAAAAAATTACGTATGAAACGCATTGTGTACGTGAAATTACTCGAGGCTTTCAACAAAATTTTTCGTTGAGACATTTTTTATTCGTTCTTGAAAAAATGTGCTTATCGAGGCTTTATTTCGCAGCATTATGCATGCAGATTTGCGCGTAAAATAAAACCTGCGGCACGACTCATGTGTATATAGGTAGCAGCGGAGGTTAATTGCGCTCCGCAAAAGAAAACAATCCAGCGCTCGTTTCCTGTCGTCTGTGTATTTCTTGCCACGAGCCAGCTGCAAGTGACTCAATTTTTTCCGCTCGCGCGTCCTTTAAGACTCGAAATATTTTATTTGCCGACGCACGCGCGCGTGCGTGTAACTGGATCGGGAGGCGCTGATTTTTTTATCCAACTTCCGCCGATCGGGGAACCAGTTTCGGCCCGTGTGTCTTTATTACCGAGCCTTCTGATGCGTGAGCATCCTCGGAATCGTGCAAAAATCGATATGAATATGGGCCGGAAATCCTTGGAAGTGCCGTCGCGCAGATTGTGTCGAGAGAGAAAAAAACGAGCCCTCATTATACGCGAGTCGTTTGATTTAGTTTTTTTTTTCGAGGGAATCAGGGATCGAGCGGATTGCTCTCATCCATCATTCGCGACGGAAATGTAGCCAATACTTGATATTCTGTGTGTACTGCTCTCGCATCCTATAATTTCTTTTTTCGACTCTTTTTCGTGCATATATTACTATGAATTTTTGTACATTCCTCACTGTGCTTAAAATATCACTTTTATACGTTAACCCGATACTCGCATAGCTAAGAGAAAGAAAACGTAAGCCAAAGAATTCTTCCCGCAGATCTTATAAGAACAAGGCACTCTATGCGCCGGTCTCGTTATAATAATCATAAAATCGAATTCGAAGCCCGGGCATCACAGCTTAGACAAATCCAGAGAAGCTGCAGGAATTTTCATCGTAATGCGGACTCTCGTTTCACACGAGCGACTTTGAGTCACTCTCCTTTTGCCTCGCCAGATGAGTGTCAAAGGGAGACGCTCCGCGCACTTTTTCGTTACTCGATCGCTGCGGCCATCTCGTAGCCGCACGAAGAATGCGACGGACTTTGCGGTTTCAAGCAACGGTTTCACGAGCTCGGCTGCGCTTGTCAATTTTTCTGTGCACTCGCTCCAATCGATGTCAATCCGAATTAATTATGAATGCGATATCCCACGTGTAATTTCTTTTCGAAAGGGTTCTATTGATTCTTGAAAAGATACGCATATGAATATTTTTATGTGAAAAATAATAAATAAACAGATTGATTTCGAAGCGATCGAAAAAAACCGAGAGCGTAAAAAATCGCTAGAAAACTCGCAAGTTTCCAGCAAAAAGTTCCAGTTTGTAAAAAGGTGCAGATCCAAAGCTTTCTCTCTCTCTCTCTCTCTCTCTCTCTCTCTCTCTCTCTCTCTCTCTCTCTCTCTCTCTCGTCGGAGCCATCGGCAGCCTTCGACGCGTCGCATCGCATCGCATCGCGCTCGCGTAAACCCTGAGAGATCGAGAGAACTCGACACCCGCGGATCCCCGCTTCTTGCGCCGCGGCATCTTGCGTACCGCACTGCCACGGCGTGCTGGAACACATCGACTGTACGGCGAGAGGCCACTGAATCAAAGTCATTTTCATTTCAAAGGATTCGCGGACCCAGGCACGCAGCTGTAATGTGATCTCCGCGCGGCGTTCTTTTCTTTCGCCGGTGCGCTGCGTTGGCCTTTTGCCAGCTTATGCGTCGGAAATCGCTTAGCCCGCCTGTGGTTGGTTTTTTAATATCTTGCAACAGTGCTCGTTACGAGTAAGTTTAACAGGAATCGATCGGACAGGTCGCTTCGTTTCGAACAATAAGTCATCCACGAGTAATCACTTTTGGCGAATATAGCTTCCTCTGACCCAAAAATAACTCGGTTTCCCTCTCCGCACGCTAATCGCTTCCCGTAATCGATGTCTTGCAGAGCTACCGTACTGCATTCCCCACTTGCAAAAGCTGGCCTGTAAACAAGCCATCATTCAGAGCTCCCACAACACACTGCGAGGGCGCTCGATCGGCTCTCTCTCTCTCTCTCTCTCTCTCTCTCTCTCGGATACACATGTACGCTCCGTTTACACCCCCGAGAGAGAAAGAGCGGCTCTTTATAGACGGCCGGAGGCAAGCCGGACGCCGCCGAGAGAGAAGCGGAAGTCGGACACGCGCGCGCGCGGGAGATCGACAGACCCTTTTTCCTCTCGCGAGGAGACTCGCTCGCTCGCTCGGTCTCCCTGCGAAGTTCAAAGCCCCCGCGAGCGGCCCCCTCCTTCATTCGCTCATTGAACCGATCGCTTTTCAAAGGCGGCGAGCGCGCTTTTTTATTTCCTTCTTTCTCGGCCTATCTATCCTCCTCCGTGTCCTCCCCCCCCCTCTCTCGCGGGCATTCAAGTTCAGTCGGCGCTAATCCGCGCCCGCTATTCCGGGCCACACGTGTCATTAAACGTCGCGCTCGCTGTCGAGGGATGTTGTTGGCCTTTTCTCAAGTGCGCGACGTCGAACCGGCATGAAAAGAGTTGTGCATTCCCATGGACCCTTTGATTTTTCAATGACCTTTGGCTCTCTAGGTAATTCCGTCATTAGCCTCTCGAGGCTGATCTGCGTGCAATCAGCCTCAAAAGGGCCGCTCGGTGCTCGCTCGCTTATCTGCCGGCGTGTTTGGCTTTGTAGCTTTGTTCGATTTCCGAAAGTTCCTATACGGGCATGTTGACTGCTTTTTTGCAGCGGTCGGTGTCGTTGCGTATAGACGGGGAAAAAGATGAGCGACGGATGTTGCGCGTGGCAAAAAAAGCAAAGGATGCACTCAAGAGAGAAAGAGTCAAAGGGAGAGATGATTAGATTAGACCATAGGGAAAGAACGATGCTCGCGCGCGAGAGGCACGTAACACTTTCACGGCTCGTTGCTGCGCGTAATAAATTTCACGTGTCTCTTGGGGTTTAATGGCCTGCGAAAAGAGGACGCTTTTTTGTCGCGTCTCGCATTGTTACTTGTGCGTTCGGAAAGGCAGAATAAGGTGCCAGATAAAGTGTGAAGTCGCTTTGCTTTTTTTTCTAATTTTTGTTTACATTGTTTGACCCTTTATTGGAAAAATTTATTCACAAATATAGTTAAGCCGTTATAGCTTTGTTCGCAAAAACCAAGCAAGCATGCGTATTGCGTCCGAGATTGCATCGATGAAGTATTACTATTCTGAAAAAGACATGATAATCATTAGGTACCAATGCTAGAAAAACTACCTTATTTGGTCGCTCATGCTGCTGGTCTCTACCAAAGTTGCTTGCATCGCTGGGCTTAAAACGCACAGTGTCTTCATTCAACGCAGTGTCTTTGTTCATAAAAACTGGTTTTCACAAAACACGTTTCAAAAGTGTTTGTTTTCTGGCGTCACGCAAAGAAGCCAGTTCGAATATCGATCTAATTTATTTAGTTATTTACACTTCGCTTCTCAATGGAATCAAGTTTAAACGCAGCAGAATCTCGCAAGTAAATCATCCAGTGAAAAATCAGAACGCGAAGAAAGGAAAGAATTTCACTCGATTTCAGTGATATTTTTAAAGCGCTTACGCATACACAGCGATGCGCGATGCGAATGTGTGCGCGTGCGCGCATAAAAGCCGCTGCTGGTCGAGCGATGAAGCGCCTCGGGTGCGAAGCCGGAGCGTATAACTGCGAGACGCTAGAGTTTAATTGAGGTTGATGAGGGAGGCGCTCGTATAGGCCCGGAATTCAATGCCGAGAGATGATGTTTCTTTCTTTCGCGCTCGGCACTGCATTGTACCTTCTGATGCGCGCATGTAAAATCGTTAAATTTCGTGTGTACAGTGGAGGTATTTTTACACTTCGATAGACACTATTATATAGTAACTCATGCAGTCGCAATCGTGCGCGCGTAGACGTCTCGTCGGCCCGCGAATATTCCATCAGCGAGTCGAGCAATAGTCTTACATATCGAAACAATTGAAAGCCATCCAGCAAAGACATCGCTGGCGATTCGGATCGGCGTCCGCTCAATTGAATCAATAATCGCGGCCGAGCAATTCGCAGCGGCCGACCGTGCACTCGCTCCTTTTCTCCATACGCGCGAGCGCAAGTGTGAGCTTTCTCCTTGCGCATTAGAGCCTCTTCGAAAGGTATTATCCGATCGCAGCTCCTCTGCCTGAAGCATTCCAAACGAGACTTTTGTGCACGCTTTCGGCTGAATGGAGGCGTGCACACCGTCGCTTCGATAATCGAGTTGTCAGCATCCTGTCTTACGCCCGCGGAGAGAAGCCAGACGACGACAAGATGCGTCTCCCTCTCTCTTTCTCTCTGCGTACACAGTCTGCAGCAGCACAGTTAGTGCAGCGCGCCAGGAAAGTCGCGCGTCTGCGGGCTCGAGAAATTTTTGCTTTCATCACGCCGCGCGCATACTCGGATTAGTCACGGCTATGCAGTTTGCGGAGAGAAATTGTCGCCGAGCGCGTGGGCTGTGTGTACACGCTCGCGGGAAGCGTGAAAAACTCGTCTCGCGAGTGTGAATCTGGTGGCACTTGTCGCTGCAGCCAGCTGCAATGTGCTACATACGTGGCTCGAGTGAGTGGTTTGATTGCGCGCGCCGCTTCTTCGGTTTCTTCGGTTGTTCGTGGATTATATTCACCCTGACTTTGAAGGCCCCGGGCTCGTCGTCCCCTAGAAAGCTGAGCGATATCGCGTGCAGCGCTGAGCAATCCGCGCGCGGCTCCAAAGAATACACCCCGCGACTGCACGGACTACTATACGTGTATCTCGCGATTCTCTTTCCACTGCACGCGTTCGACATTCTTGCTTCTCCCCCCCCCCCTCTCTCTCTCCGGCTCCTCTCCTCTCGTGCTCTTCGTCTTCTATCCCATTGAGAGGCATAATAACCGTGCAGTTTCCCAGCGCGTCTTCAATGGGCGAAGATTGCATGTTGCGAGAGCTCGGACCGGTCCTCCTTGTTCCTTTCTTCTTTCTTTCTCTTTCTCTTATGCTGCAGCGTATGTGTACTCTCTTCTTCTTCTGCTTCTTCTTCTGCTTCTTTCTTTTCTTTTTTTTTCTGCTGCTGCTGCTACTATATTTCTGCGCTAGGCGACTGCACTCGCCCAAGCTTTTTGCCTTAGGAAATTTGTTCGTGGCGCGAAATTGGCATACGTTAACTCATACCTCTCCTTTGCTTTGTGTACAAAGAAAATCGAAACAAGTATATCCGAATAAAAATAGTTCGATTCGTTCAAGCATCGCGAATACGCGCACGTAATTATCCAATCAAAGTGATCTTTTCTGCGCCGAAAGAATTCTTTAAAACGTCGCACGCTCATCGAAGTCGTCTCCATCCCGCCGAATCCCTCGATTCAATAACATATCCTCCTCATCGTGCGCGCCTTTGAACCTCATCCCGATTCTCTCTGCGACTCGACCTTTTCACTCCTATCACGTGCGCGGGCAGCAGCCTTCCTTTTCTTCCCATGAGCGCCAGCGTTCATCGCTCTTTTCTCCTCCCCCGCTTCCTTCGAGACGAGCCGCAGAGCATGTCGATGCCGCTGCCGCTACGCAAAGCGCAGCCTCTTCGCAGTCGGCGCGTAATCGGAGACGCCGTTTCGTTCGCTGTGCACAGCCTAGCCTGTGTCTTCGACGAGCTGCAGTCCTCGAAATTACACGTTTTAGCGGCGAGCGCGAAGCGGGAAATAAAGGGAGTCCGCGGCGGCCGGGAGTTATTATAGATTGCGAGGGTGAGCGCGCACAAAGGACTCGCGAGATCGGTACGTAAAAAAGAGCAGCGCGCTGCGATGGCTGTACAGGAGTAATGGACTTTCGACGGATTCCGAGAATGCGCTTTTTGGGAAAATTTCCTCTCTGCTGCCCGATCGTGCGAGAAAGCTGCATTATGATCCGAGTGACCAGCTCCTGAGGAGCGTCGAATTAATTCGCAATCAGGCGAATGTAATCCGAGAATACTTCGACCCGAGTCATCATCAGACGACGATTTGTTGAGCTCCTGATATGCGCGCACAAAAGAACCTCGGTAGTGCTCGCGCAAGAAATCGTTATTAACAATCCTCAGGCGCGCCTCCCCTTTTCATGCCATCGCACAGCCAGCCAGTCAGCTTTTCTTTCAAGCCACCTCTCTCTCTCTCTCTCTCTCTCGCGCGCGCGCGCGCGCGCGGCAGCAATACATCCACAGCCCCATTTCGGAGTTGATAGCCTTCGAACGAAAGACCGCAAAAACTGCCTCATTACGGGCTCATCGCTGCGCCGCGCGGTCGCGATTATATCCGACTATGCAACGGCTGTGCGTTTTTCCGTGGCGAGCGCGAAATCGCGCATAAAAGACCGCGCGCGAACTGGCTTGCCGTACGAGTAATTTGACAGCTCGCTTTTTTCCCATACCACTCGAGTCTCCGGATTGGTCCTTCGGAAATGTGAGTATTGCGCCAACGCGCCCGGTTTCTTCTGCTTCTTATGACGACGCATTAAAGAAAACACTATGTAGGAATCGCGGCGATGCGCTTTTTGTTCTCGAGTTAGCATTACAGCGACCGCGAGCCAGCCTCTTTCATTTTAATACCCTCGGCTGCGGACGGGTTTTTGAGCGCGAGTATGTGTTCCGCGATAAATCATCGTTTCTTCCGAGCGTCCGTCATCGCGAACGAACGACAGACGACTCGTTACGATCGATCGAAAATATTGTTCGATGAAAAATGTCGCAAGGCAGCGTAGCTCCGCGCCGTGAACCCGTAAGCGCAGTTGCAGCGCCGGCGAACAAACGAGGCATATCCGTTCGGTTTGCGGTTCTGTCCCGTCGCCGGCTGTACAGTACGGAGTTGGCACTGTTGATCAAAACCGGTAGGCTGTGCGCAGTAGCTCCTCGGAGGATTGCGTAGCGCAGCTCACGCAGCAGCCCAGATATGTCCCCGGATACGTAACGCGAGCTCGCGATTCTTCCAAAGCGGGATACTCTAGAGAGCGAGGGAAGAGAGGGACTGCGACTCTCAGCCGTAGAGGTGAACGTCCACGCGAGACGCTGTACGGTAGAGCAACTCGCTAGCTGCGCGAACGACGCTACGGGGATCGTTCTTGAGTTCCGATCAAATCCGACGTGCATCGTTCGGCTCGAGCGAGCCGCACTCTGATGACCGACTCGTGTGTAGGGATTTCAAGGCGTGGCTGGCTCGGCCCGACTTTGGGACGATTGCGATGAGCGCATACCTATACACAATGTATGATATTCGCACCCGTGACGTTTTGTTCATACTGTGCAGATTATTCGAACCTTCAGCAGTCCACCAGCCAGTTCAGAGTACGCGCAAGGTGCTCGCATCTCTCGCTCCACAAAGCGCCTCCTCCCCACCTGGTCTGCTAGTATTCTGTGCGTCTCGACCCTGAAACGCGCAAGTTCTCAAGTTCAGCACCACCTACAAACAGGCGCAGGTCCTCTCCCTCTTTTTGGGCCCGTCGCAGCTCCCCCCTCCAGCTTCCGAGTACAAAGAGCGCGGCGACAATGTGCCCGGGCCCTTCTCTCGCCTCCGATACTGCAGCTCGGCGAGCAGGTAACTCAAGCTCTCGCGATGCGGCTGGCTGCTACTTCTGTGTCTGCGCGATATAGAATTTTCTTCGTGGTCTTCTGCTCCTGCTCGGATGTACGAGCGCCGTTTTCGTGGCCAGATGCTCGCGGCGTTTCGCCTACACGTGTAAGACTCTGATGCTATACGTTGCTGCTTTTCATTCATGAAGGTCACTTTTTGTAGAAAACTCTAGCGATGAAATTTTCACTTGCAAGATGTTCGATTGGTGAGAGACAATCGTATCGATTCGCGTGAAACGTCAGTTCACTCTACAATCGCCGCACGAGTTCCATAGAGAGTATCTTTCTGTTTTCGCCGTGTCGAAAAACGAGAGCCGTTGGGCCCACCCATGCAGAATTTCCTGAGGACAGAGTGCGGGCAGGGTTCCGTGCGCGTCACACGAGCGAAAAAGATAGCGAGAGCTGCATGCACGCACACATAGTAAGCGAAACTTGCTCGCTCTCTCATCATCGCCATCGTCGACGGTGTAGCGTTACATATACTCGGTGGTTCAGCCGGCGATGCTCTCTTTTTCCCTCTCTCGCGCGCGCCAACGCGGCTGTGGGAACGAAACCCGGGGCCAAGTCGACGACGCATCAGCAGCGCACTTTGTTGTTGCATTGTGTGTGTGTGTGTGAACCGGACTTGTCAACGCTCCTATCTTTTTCTGTATACTTTTGCTTGTTTCCTTCGTACACCACAACTAGATCTCTTTTGGCTGTTATTTTTATCGGACTAGTCAGAAGTTGGTTAATTTGTGCATGTATTTGATCAGCCCAAAAGTTATATTTACTTGGCTAAATATCGTGATAACGACTGGAAACAACGCGTCTAACAGTTTTCTTTTCATCCCACTCAATTAGCCTGCGTTTTTCCGAAGTAGACGTATTCGTCACATAAGCTCTCATCAGCAAAGGCGTCTTCCCGCAAAAACCGTTTGATGTACTCCTTTTTAGCACTTTGTGTATGAGCCCTATAAGCACCGTAAAACGATAAGACTCGCGCGTCCCTCACTCTGTTACTGTCTCGTGAAAGAAATGAAAAAAAAACGTACACTCACGTTCACGAGGGCCATGTGTACGGATATACGTCGTGCCTGTTAGTTTGCCTTGCGATGTTTTTGACGTAAAACGCACATGTAGCTCCTATCTCGCAGCACTTTTTCATCCATACATTTTTACACTCGTGCGAATCCTATAATTTCCCACGTTGACTTCGAAACAATGAATCATGGTTTGTTTACGGGAAAGTATTTTTTGTGAGATAGTTTATTTTTATCGAAGAATCTTGAATTACACAAAGAGTGCAAATGTGGTGAGGAATCTCTTCATTAATAATTCACAAGCAATACGTTTGGGTCCGTAAAGTTTTTAAAACATCCAGCATCCACATGAAAGCGAGTTACGAGTGCTCGACGACGCCGCAGTTCATCATTCGACTGCCCTGCAAAAAGACACTGAAAGCACAAACAACAAAGTATAAACAGCCACAGAGCTCGAACGCGTAAATCAATCCTAGAGCTCTTGCGCGTCGCTCTCTTGACTTTTTCTTCTTCTTCACCGCGAGCTTCTCCATTCGCAGTCCCGTTATGGGAAAGACGCGCGTATACGCAGTAGCACGCGAGTGTACACTACTACGTTTCTTCTTCTTCTTCTTCTTCTTCTTCATTATTCCGCGATGGCTTGGAAGTTCCCCGAAGAGGAGAGAGATCTCTCTACCCCCTTTGAAAGCGAGAGAGCGAAAGAGCGAGCTGCGCCGCACCGTTGTGTGAATCGTAATTATCGGTGTCGAGATATTGACGGGAATTTCGAGAAAACAGGACGATTATTCGAGACGGCTGATGATAGCGAACGTTGGCGCTGGTCCTGCGGGTATATGCTGATTCGAGAGGGGTAAAAAATTATTTAATTGCGCGGGCTGTCTTTTGTGCTCCTTGGAAACGTGAATTTTGAAGATGGTTTTCTAACCGCAAATTTGGTAACTTTGAGTGACGCGTTGATTGCTTCAATCGGTCTACTCTATTTTGAAAGAATTCTAAACGTCCTCGTTTTGTTCTTTACACAGTTTACGGAGCAAACATTTTACGATTTTCTCTTCCGAGCGCAGTTTGAATTCCTCTATACACGACAATCAAAAGCGCTATTTTTTCAAAAATACGACAACCTTTCTCTATCGATCCCTCAATAAAGGGTTCGAAACGAATAAAATTCCTCCTGCGACACGGAGACAAACAGCCCTGAGCAACATCCCAAAAATCTCTCGCGATCTCCGCTACCACGTCCCTCCTCCTCTGAAACTTCCATCACGTCATTGTTACACGCGCGTCTCTCCCTCTTTTTTCTCGAAATGAATGACGAGCGAGAGAATCGCGCGCGGACGGCTACAGTCGTCGTCGTCGGAGGAGAAGAGGCGGGCGGGGGCGAACAATGCCGGCCGTACCTCTACCGGACCACTTCAAGTCGGTAGCATTGAATGCCGCGAAACAAGCGACACAAACATCGGAGCTGCGGCCGTTTTCAAATGATCTTTTTCAGCTCGCACGCACGCTGCTGCCTCGGGGCTGTAGTGGCCTATAAGCTAGTTTCCCGTATAAGCTGGTTGGGTTCTTCAGTGGCTACTTTTTTTCTTTACGTAACACTGCGTGCTCCGACCTGCATCATACCGGCTAATTTTCCGAAATTCCTCGGACGATGATCCCCGCCTGAGGATGACGCTTTTCTTCTCGTGCATGTGTGTGTTGTGCGTATTTGTACATTAGTGTTGGGATGCGAGCTTTTCGATTCGATGGGGGATGACGGCTTTTAGCCAGATGGATGATGACGAAGACAAATTCGGCTTCGATCGAATATGGAGGCCGATTTTAATTGTCGCTGTCTTGCTAACAAAGATTGATGGATTTTTTTATGGGAATACCTGCATGCATTACAAAACGCGTGACTTGTCTGTGGTGTGAACACTATACTCTTTTGCTGAGAAGGTCTCGCGATCTAGTTTTTGCAACTGAAAGTTTAAAAAGTTCACAAGATAAGAAAACTGAATGTGAAATAAATGACGCGCAAAATACAAAATATATTTTATGCATGAACATTTTATATATTATAGCGCGAATAACATTGTAATTAATGTGTCGACGCTTTAATGAGCACACATCAAAGTTTATTATGAAGATCATTTAAATTTCAAATTTCCTTCCACATTGTGCAGCGGCCTTAAAAATCAATCGAGCGAAACATCAAGACGTGTTTACCAAACAAAAAGCAACAAAGTAAGAACTAGTATAAATGGCCATCAAGCGCATCTTCATAACTTTGCATTTCAGCTCCATCTTGTAGTTCGGTCGGTGCTATACGGTATGGCAAGCGATGCGTGCCGGAGCTGCTTTTTCTCCGCTCGGGTCCCTGCGCTGCAGAGATAATGTACGCCCGTGCACGTGAATGCGCGCGTCGTATACGCACACGAGAGCTGCGCGATCGTATAGAGTTACTCCTCTTATATACCTGTTGTGCAGCAGTGGCGATGGCGGTGTATACGGTGCGCGCAGCACCACACATGCACACTGCACAGCATACAGTGCAATGCGTGCTCGCGCGCGCACACAAACACAAGCTCACGGGCCTCGAGAATATAATTATTTACATCGCAAGCGAGCGTTGCAGCAGCATAAAGACCTCGCTGCGCGATGCAGGAGAGACGAGAAGCTTGCGAGAGAAAGAGATAAAGGCGCGCGCGAGCTCGTTTTTTTTCTTCGTTTTTCAGTGCATATGGGTGGGGATTTATTTTTCTGCGGTAATGATTTCTTTTTGTATTTTTCGACTGTTTTTATAATTTCTACACTAAGAGAATGTGACGGTAACCGCAAATGCCTGCTGTACATTTTATCGTGCTATGAAATCGTTTTATTGGTTTTTCTTATTAAACAATAGATAAGCTGATTTTTACAACGCGGAAATTTAACTAATATAAGGCGATAAAAAATTTAATTACTTTTTTACCAGCTCAATCATCAACAGCATATAAATACAATTACTCTCAACAAAAACCGATTACTTTAGCCGGGCACAGATTTATCAGCAACGTCAAACCGATTCCCCGAAGGCAAAGCTGAAAAGCCAGCATACTGCGCATGACATTAATTCCGAGAACATTGAATGCTCCTCCGGCAGCAGCAGCAGCCGGCCGATCTCGAAAAGTCAAGATGTTATCCCTCTTGGCCGAATCCCCGGACCCGCAGCCGAGCAACGCAGTTCTCGCGCCGCGCGACGTATTGAATCAGCCGCTGATTAAGGGGTCTCGCGCGGGTAAAAGACCATCATTCTCGTGATTAACCATCGACTCCTTCTCTTTTTCTCGTGTTCACTGGGGTTCGGTCGCGTGGGACCCACGGCTGCTGCCGCTTGCAGTCAACGGCCTAGCGGCTATTTCTTGCGCTGGGCGGAAAGAGCCGTGTGTGGCTTTAGGTGGACACCATACTCTTACCGGCGACGAAAAATTAATACTTCTAAAAGATCTTGGAATTACGTTGCTTATTTATGTTATACCAGTTCTCTGTAGTAATCAAAAGTTTTTACTTGCTTGAACCGAGATTCGTAGAAAAACCGTTTGTGATTCGGAAAATACTTGTACTCGTGCCTGCATAGTCGCTTGGTAATGTCACTTCATGGTCAACTACGTACGCCACGCGCGTGTCGTATAAAAAAGAAAGCCTCAACCACTCGAGGACTCGCAGAACTCAGATCCTTCCGGAAAAATCGAGTGGCTGCCGTACAAAGGACGCGCTCTGTCTCCTTTCTTTTTGGATGCGCGCCGGTCCCTTTCTTCCGTCTTACAAGATCTTTCCGCTGGCGAAGGCCCATGTTTTCTTTGACTCATGTAAATATTGAGACACGACTGCGCGAACCACGAGAATAGCTGTATAGAACATGGGTCCGTTTTTCCGTCTTGACTCGATGACTCAAAAACGAGAAGTATTTACTCAAAACTATACAACGCTCTTTCGAATTTTTTAACACAAATTTTTCACTGAATTTGTAATTATGTGATTTTTCTGTTAAAATTGAGAGACACTATATTTGTAAATTCTCTATGTTGAAAATAAAAATCAAGCAGGGTATAGCTTCTCACGGTGAATATATTTATTAATACAAAAAAAAGAACAAGAAATTAATACGAGTATGACAGCGTAGTCAGATGTCAGTGAAGCGTTCGACTGGACAACTGCTCGCTTGCTCGATTCGGTTAGAACTAACTGCTATCCTCCGCTGAGGGTATTACAATACCTCGGTAACGCGGTCCTACGGCTGATCGCAGGAGGGACGCTGCCGATATCCAGGTACGCGACGACGCGGTCAACCTGGGTATCATAAAAAGGGCGCACTCAGCGAAGTACGCGCTCCTTCTTAATCCCTAATTGCCGTGTTTGTCGCACGTATTTTTCGTAGGCAACAAACAGACCGCGTTTCCGAGAAGTTTATCGTTATAAAAGAGCAGATGCGCTGCCGAATTCGGCGACGAACTCGGTGCAGCGTCTGCGCTTGGGGTTTTCCCAGCTATAGTAAAATAAAACTATCCTAGAGCTACGCATATTTCTAAATTAAAAAACTATGTCAGATTTAAGCAAAAATCCAACACTCTATAATAAAAAATTAACCATCCCGCAGTTGATTATAAAGAAGCTAGGAAAACCACGGAAGCATAAAGTTCTTTCACTTCTGAGTCGTAAAATTCAATTTCTCACGGTTTCCACGGATCGTTTTTCAATCCTTTACGACCTCTCTACAAACACTTGACCAATCTACCTGACCCATCGGCATGCACGTTGTCAGGACAGCTGCTATTTGCCTTGTAAACTCTTCTACGACCTTTTGTAAACGCTATCTTTCAACGCTGCGATTATAATTACTTTATACTCAACAATAGTAAAGACATAAGAAGGCTGCATCTTACCCGTACGTTTCCATGAAATATTAATTAGGAAACCGATCTCTTCGCAAACGTTCACTTGCGCCGTAACTAAACAAACAGCAAGAACGCGTGCCCTCACGTGAGAAAAACACCAGAGCTCGGTAGTAAGTACATTAGCATCGCAAGGAAGAAAAAGAGGAAAGCAAGAAACATGTGTACACTACCTACCAGGTGCACACAGCCAGCCGTGAATATGTAATACAGCGGAGGAACGAAACCCGGAAATAGGACCTTCTCGAGCGAACGTATACACACTATACACTATGGCGTACGTCCTGTGCACCCTCAAGATCCTCGAACCTCTCCCCTCCCTGTACACACTCGCCGCTCGCTTACGCACCCGCACACAAGGGAAAACTCGAGCGGACAGCTGGACCGTGCTGTAAAGTGGAACACATCTCCGCCGATCATCTTTCACTCTTGTTTTAAGGAAACTTATGAGAAGCGAATGAAAAAAACATGTTAGATGCCGGCGGGGCAGTGCTGGCAAGCTGATAAACGCTGACATCGGATATGCGGGACGAGAGAACGCAGCCAGCAGTCCGGATGCAGCGTTTTTCTTGGGAAATTTTCAGGAAATTAAAGTATGGACTATAAAAAAATACATCTCGGGATGTGTGATCCTGATTATAATCGGACGGTATACAGTCTCGCGATTGTTGTCGTTGAAATAAGAAGGCAGCTCTGCGCTGAGACCTTACTTACAAATTAGACGATGCAGCTTTACAAAACCTGTTTTGCGACTATACGCAGTAATGAAAAAACGACACACTCAAAATATTGCTGCACCTTGTATTAAGGCGTGAACGAATCGCGCGATTCTTTAAAGTGCTAATGTAAGAGATCCGATTATACATCTGCCGCATCTTGTCCCAATTTCTCAAGCCCAACCTTCGTTTTATCTCAATTAAGATCCGTTAAATCATCCTCGATCGACGAGCGAGGGGAAAAATAAAATTAATATCCATCCACTAGCCATATGCTCTCAACACCTTGAACTATATATATAGGTATATGTGTGCTTAAAAACTCGTTTTTTCTTCCGCCTTGGACTCTCGCTCTCACAAGATCCCGAAACTCGAAGGAGAGGAAGAAGCAGAAGTAGGTTTCATCGGGGCGGAAAGGGAACCCCAGCAGACGGCTCGAACCACTCGAGAATCAACGATCTCTCCGCGTATATTATATAACTATATATACCGTATTATATTCACGCGGCGCATTTAATAATAGGGGTGGGCGAGTCCACATTATTCCCAGGATCTTCCTTTCCGCACCCCCGCGCTGGTTTACCTTTTCCCCCACCACCCTGCATTCGTCTTTCTTCCTTATACCTGCGCCGAAACTTGGCTGTGCCTTCGCGCATCATCCCACGCGACGCTGCGACGATGCCGGACAGGTGGCGAAGAGGTCGCCGTGGCCGCGCGCACATATATACATAACAGTGCTAGTGCAGCTTCGGCTCTGCTCGAGGGAATCCTACGATCTCTCTTTTTCTCACCCTCGATTTCCACCTTTCCTGCTTTTTTTATACACTGCTACCTTCGGTCTAGCTGCTTCCTTCTAGGGTTACAGTATAGTTCGAAGATAGAGCGACTGTCATAAGTCTATATTCGTATGAGTTGAATGTATTCTTTTTTTGTGCTTATACGTATCAATGGTCTAGAAGAATTGGGATGTGTTGAATAATTTATAACATTTGTAGCAAGAAACTACTATGCTTGAAAATAAGAGCTTCCACCGCAGTTGTAGCTTGAGGTCAAAGATCGGCTAAGTGTTATTCACGTATCTACACAGCTCTAGATCGACCGTCTCGATAAGTGGCCAAAGTGTTTCGAAACTTATGGTTAGGATAATGAATTTATGAGAGTTTCGAAGACAGGCAATAGCCTATTAATTAGCCGATCCACTTTAGACCTGTTAACCGTCGTTATTTCTGTGAATTCCGCAGAAAAAAACCTCTTTGTTCTTCGACACTTATCGCTGATGATCTTGTTACCTACTTCTCAAAAAAGATAAGAAAAATAATGGAAAGCTTTCAGTTTTTGTAATTCACGTCAACCTCTTATTAAATACCGTTACGTAGATTTCAAATACATCTTTCTCAGCGTGAAAGAGTCCGCGATAACGTCGAGTACCAACCAAGCCAAGCCAGTCTCCCAATGCAGCGGTTTCGTATGTAGATGAACTACATGGACTTTCTATGCCGCCTATAGCTGCGAGCCTTTGTTCAGCTCGCGTTAATCATGCGACTTCCATCTTGAACTGCTACACCAGATACGAGTTTGCATTCACGTTCTCGCCGATTTCTATCATACTTGCGTGGCAGCAGAAACTGCAACGAAATCGATCCCCGCGCTGACTCGGCTTTGAGCCCAGGAAGCAGTCGCTAATTTATACGATTGAGTTAGAGACTGACGCGCCTTGGTGCGAGTCTGATATGCGTCTTGCTCGAGTGTGAATGCGAGTTTTTTTTGCCGGAAGATTTATGTAGCTCTTACAGATACCGATATTGCGTAAAGCGAATAGAATATACAGAATCCTATTTTTAAGGCGCATTCAGAGATCGAAGTGCGATGACTTTCGCGTCGTTGTAAATTTTCCTGTTTTGAAAGGCGTTCTTATCACATCAACTAGCAAAAAATGACGATCGTGCGGTTTTTGGAAATATCTGCAGCGTAACATCATGAATTTCTTCAATGTACACTGTATAATCCCGTTTTTCCCTTTTCTCATATAGTGAAAAAGCAATGACAACGCGCCGCTCGCGGATCGAAGTGGCGACAGAGGCTTGGCAAAAACGCCTCTCCGAGAGCAGCGCAGGCTTCGTTTTCTCTCCTCTCTTTGCGGACTTTTTGTTTGAACGTCAGTAGCTGCAATATTTCGCGTTCAGCCCAATGAATATGCAACGGGTCGGCGATGCCGCTAAAGCAATTAGAATAGATGTGTTTTTCTTCGTCCACTCCCCTTCAAAGAATCGTTTCTGTAGTTTAACGCGATTTTTTTTAACACGCGTTTTGTAAGCTTTTTGTTTTTGAAACATGATACGCTGCATAAATACGGTGGGGTCGCAAGCGCATTGTAATTTAAGATTAACAATGATTAATAATATAAAACGATGACTAATGATTGTCTTCTTCTGTTTCAGGTGAGTTCATTCAGAGTGCGACGATAGATATTTACGAGCGGGTGAGATAATTTATTTTTAACATCTTTGATGCTATGAAATAGTACCCAAGCAGAGCCTAGCATCGCGAAAAACTATCGCAGTCAAGCGCTCCAAAAACCTCCGAATCAAGTAGCAGTACATCGCGCAGAAACTTTCGTAAAAACCGTTTCACCGCTGCACCAGCCGACAAATTCATTCGACAAAACTTTGACGGCCAAAGGCCAAGCGTCGTCCCTTACCCTCGCGCGATCCTCCGCATCAAACGACCTTTCCTTCCGGAGTTCTTCGCTCCGCGCAAAACCTCACCGCAGCTCAGTTCCCGGTACGTAAACGCAGCGCTCGAACCCAAAGAAGAAGAAGTCCGTCGCGAGCTGCCGCTGACCCTTCGCTACTCCTATTCTCAGGAAACGTCGCGTCGCGCGAAGAACGATGGCGTGCATCGCAGTCGCAGCTCCTCTCTATAACGCTATCCAGCCCAGCATCGGCTGCGTTATTTCTCTCTTTCTCTTTCTTCCTCCGCAACTCGGTTCTTTTTCTCCTCCCGCGGCATCGGAGTAGGCGCGCTTTACTTTTTCTTTAGCGTGCCGACAATTACCAGAGCGGCGGCTAGAGGCTCGTTTCTCTTTGCGCGCGCGCGCGCGAGCCGTAAACAACGCGCCACGCGCTGCAAAGGAAACGAAGCTGCAGCATCGGCGATGGGCGCTGGAGACACGCGGTATTGAGGGAGATTAATTTCGGCATGCGGAGTGTCGGAGAGAAGCATGTGCTGTCCGAGGCCCGTACGTATTAGATATGGAGGCGGAATTGGTTGGTGTAGCTCTACGGCCGTCTGCTAAATCGTTTAGTTTTCGTCGGTTAATTGACGGGATGCTGGTGACTTCTGAGAGCTTATAGAAAATGCGTAAATTTTGTTGTACGGAACTTTTGAATGTTTTAATTTTTACGTACAGTGACTGTTGTGATATGTTTATGAGTGAAACTCGGGCTTATGTATAATTAATTCTTTTCTCACTTCTCTTTACTATACACGATCTTGTGAAACTCGAGAAAATTAATGTAAGACTTCTTGTCAGGGTTATTTTCGAGAAACTGCTGCACAATCGAATTTCTCTTAGTCGCGTGTTTTTACGACTCGACGCTAGCGTATACCTCGGAATCATCAAACCGACATCTCGTATTCCAGACGTCGCTCTTCGTCTCCTCTCATGCGAAATTGCCTGTTTAATCTGTCGCGATTGTCGCGCGATCCTTTGCTTGACAGGGAAGGTCGCGTTCGAGCTGTACAATTTGAATTTAGACGGCGCTAAAAGAGAACCTTTGTTCTGCTATATCTTTTGATTGGTCATTTCATTTTCTACGTCTCTTGCAAGTGCTTGTATACAATCGTGATGAAATTCAAAGTACCTTTGTGGTTTTTTCAAAAAGCTTCGAACATCATCATTTGAGAATAAGCAAAATGCAGCAATTGTGTACACCCTGCTCTCAAAAAAGAGAGAAAACGTCAGTTCCACGAATTCAAATTCCGACTATCAAGCAAGCGCCTCATTCCTACATAGCCAGATCTATATTCCACAGTCGGTGCACGCGTAGCCCATAACAAGCGCGTTAACAAAGATGTTACACGCAGATAAATAAAGTATGCGCGCATCTCTCTAACGAACGTATGACGGCGCACGCGCTCGAGTGCAGTTCGTCGACTGCATTCGCGATGAAATCCTCGCTGATGGAAACCTTCGCGCGCCTATATCTTTTTCCACGAGCGCATTCTATCGGACACAAAGCGCTGCATGATTCAGCGTGCGCACGCGGTGGCGCGCGCGGAGCGTCGTTTTACATGGACAGCGACGCGCGACCATATAGAGTGCATTTAATTAGGCGCCGGCTGGTTCGCGCCTCTCTTTTCCGATTTTTCCGAAAAACCGGCGTGTATAATTAACGGAAATGCCGAACGCGGGTTAGAAAAAATGTGAATCAAGAGCAGGCGAGATAAGCCGCCTTTTTGGTCGCGTTCTCGTTGGTCGAGGAATAGAATGGCACGGATTTGGCTTTTGCGGATTAGAATAAGAAAATTATCACATAAATTGCATGCGTGCATTCGAATCACCTCTAAATCGCCAGACTTCCAAATTCAGAGCTCACTTTGGCATACGCAATCGCTCAAGATCTCAAACATTTACATCGAAAGATCCTTATAGTTAACGCTCGATCTTCCCTTCTGTGCCCATAAATCGCCGTTGATATACGGCGAAACCCGGGCATAAATCTACTACTCGACTTATCCCGAAGCCAGCCAGGATCAGTACGAGGAAATAAAGCGAACGAATCCAGTAGCGACGGAGAGCACACACCCGATATCGAAAATTCAAAGTCCATCCAAGTCGCACAGCGCACGCATGCATGCTTGCCTCGGAATTCGAGAGAAAGGCAAGACGCGTCTCCTCTTGCTTTTCCGCGCACGCGTCCCATCTCTCTGGACATTCGCTGTATGCTATGCATTTTCTCTACACGTGTACGCGAGTACTCGCTGGTGAGAGAGAGAGAGAGAGAGAGAGAGAGAGAGAGAGAGAGAGAGAGAGCACAAGAGAGGAGGCTCTCGCGCGCGTGTGGGAAGCAACAGGCTGCACTGCTTACGTGCTCGCCGACGCACGAGAGCACTATACGCACTGCTGATGCTAGTGGATCCATGGGAAGTCGGCCGAGTTGCATAGCGTTCGGAGGGCAGACTGCATCAGCGGAGAAGGGCAGGAAAATAGTGTGTAATGGAATCAAGAGGGACGGATGAGCGCGATTAAACGGGGAAAATTTCAGACGAGTTCTTTTTTTATACGATGCCTTTGCGCGTTGCATCGGGAGTTTATCGGAGAGTGATTTCTTTGTTTAGGATATTAAGAAAAGATTGTTTTCAGGATTTCGCGCGCACATGTGTGATTAGTGATTCAGATAACCGCGGAATGCGGTAGCCTGCGTGCGCGCAGTGCATAATTGCAGGCGACAAAATATTTTCGACGAAGAATTCAATGCAATAAGCGAAGATGAAAAAAATAATTCGAGTGTATAAGCAGAAAAACGTTACTCTCAGTCGTACATTTGCTAAGATAATCGATGACGAAAATATTCTATTTCACAAATACTCGATGGATCAGCGGCCTACGTAAAAAGAAAAAATTGTGCCCCTCAAACGAATAGCCCAAAAAAACTCCCAACTGTATTTCCGCGGAGCAAATCCTACACCGAAAAAAAATGGCCCAGAGCAACTGCGTCTTTTACCCAGAAAAAGAAAAGAGCGAGAAAACGCAGCAGCTTTCCCCGCACAGCGGAGAGCGTAACGCACATGTGCATCAGTAGAGTCTCTCTCTTGCTCGAGCGCCACCCATTTCTCTGGGGGCTGCGAGCACACATGTGCGTGCGCCGTGAACACTGCAGCCGAGTGAACCTTTCTTCTGGCTGCCTGCGCCTTTCGCTTCCCACGTCCATTCTGGGAACGCGAAACCGAGAGAGAGAGAGAGAGAGAGAGAGAGAGAGAGAGAGAGAGAGAGGGAGAGAGAGAGAGAGAGAGAGAGAGAGAGAGAGAGAGAGAAGCCGCTCGATCGAAGCAGCGCAACAGTGGCCAGTGCAGCCGAGTTGGCGGCTCCCGAAAAAAACCTGCGTGTGGATAATTAGCATAGGGAGGAGGTGGGTATAGATGTGCAGCGCAGCAAGTGAAGAGTGAGAGCGAGAGAGGCTACTGAATGCGTCAGAAGTTGGACGGCTGCTGCCGCTGTTGGTCGATGGTCGATGATGATGTGTGTACTTTGAGTATTGAATCGGCTGATGGATTTGCCGATGGCGATTGTACTGAGCGCCCGACGGCGCAGTTTTTATTTGTGCGTGGTGCAGCTGCAGATTCGCGCATTGTTTTCTTCGTAAGGTGGATTTTATTAAATGCTGGACTATAAGGGAGATGTTTTTTAGAATGTAATTCAATATTGCATGCCGATGCCGATTTTCGAAAAATTAAAAATTTAGAATTCTTATTTTCAGAATTTAGAAATGATCGTGCATGATTTATAATTACTAAACAATTATTTTAATTTTCACCTCAAATCTTCTTCGGTATACAAAAAAATTCCACAATATGGAGCAGATCATTAAATCCGCATCAGCCTGCCAGAACCATATTTTTTAATTCGAACGCATTGCCCGAAACTCTCAAGAGGTGTTTAGGCCATTTTATTTCGCCTCATTGTCATGCGGTCCCAAGTTAGCTGATACACACGTTCGAGCCCACGCACTTCTCTGCATATCGCATGAAGCTCAGGTATGCAGCGCCGAAGGAATTACACGTCGGCTATACGCAGACCAAATTTATCGCTACACCGATAAGAATACGGCGAATCCGGGATGTTTGATATTTCGATCACGGTCACCTATATGGGAATAATTTTTTTTCAAATGTGAGAAAATTTCTGACAAGGCAAATGATAACTATTTTTTATAGGTAAAACTACAATAGAAGCTAAATTAAAGGTGATTTTTCCATTCTTTAAAAAAAAAAAAATTGCATGCTAGTACGCGTGAAGTTCAATCGTACACACGCGCACTCGCTGCTTTTTATCAAGCTCGTAATAAAATCCCGACGAACTTGCTTTACGATCGTGGCCTGCAGTAACATTAATAAGTAGCCTCGAGCGAGAGAAGATGTTCAACGGAGAAAAAGATGCGAAAAAGCAATTCATGCATTATTAATTGGAAGCTGTAGCTTCAGAGAGACGCGCAGTTAATGCAACGCTGATTTACGAGTAGTGCACAAACCCGTAAACGCTACAATTTCTTAATTATACGGCCCTCCGCGTCGATTAAGCTAGAGGGGATTCCGATGCAAACGCTCCGAAGTCTCTTCTTCCGAAGCCTCGTTTTATTGGCAATTGTACTCGTTACGATAAACTCCGTGTCGACCTCCCCGGAGTGCATGTGTTTGTACATGTGGCAACGGGTGAGGAGAAAAAAAAATCATCGGCTCGTAAAACTATCGCGAATGCTGAATACGATTCAACGACGACATTTCTCGGAGTGTGCATTCGAGATGTGAAAAATTTGATAACGCACTGACGCACTTGGACCGATCGGTTACAATGAAATCGTTCGAAACTTGGATTTTTGAAGCATAAAGAGTGATATAAAGCGACGTACAACTTTTCGACCTCGTGACATAGCTCGTTCTGCATTGACGTCAAGTGGCTCTGAATCAGTCTAGCATTCAAGCGGCCGTGCGTTCGCAAACGCGAATTTTCAGTACACTTTCATCTCTGGCAACGTTTATAATTCTCCGACCTACATTTTTTCGAAACCCAATTAAAAACCATGTATAGGCATCCATACACGATTATTAGACGCTGCGCGCAATGTTTCCGAGTCTAGTTAATCAAAAGCTAGCAATCCTTCAACAATTAAAGCGTCACGCCTAACCAGCGTGAAAGCCCAAAAGAAAAGAGGTGCCGCCGTCTGCTCGACGAAAGTCCATAGCCGCGCATACCAGCGGAAATGAGCGTTCAGACCGGATAAGATCGGCGCGAGAGAATTTCCACGCGTTTCCAGCATCCGTCCGTCTATAGGAGCACGCTGCCTCGTCAAAGGCGTCGAGAAGCTCGTTTAACGCGCCGCTGCTGCGGCGGCATCGCTAATTCAATGATCGCGCCCGCGTAACTTGTGCATCTTAACCATGACTCCGCTTCTCGTTCGCTTCAACATGCATCGGTGACTCTCTTTCTCTCTCTCTTTGTTAATTGAGAAAACATCTTAATTACCGTTCGGGATTCCACGAGTGCGGACCCATGCGGGCGTTTCTTCCGAGCTGCGCGGGATCGTGTATTCCGAAAATTAGAATGAAAATTTAGTCGGGACAATCGAGGAATTTTTATCTTTCATCTCCTGATCTTATGCTTGGCCATAGGAGATACGATTGAATTAGGGGTCGCGTGATCGTGCACTGTGATACTGGGAACTCGAAAAGAGGACTCTCGCGGAATGACCGTTTTTCATAAACTGTATAACTATACAGCGCAGCTTCATCGGGTACGCAATTACTGAAACAAAAGCTAATTGCAAAGTGCTAAGTAAAACGCCGCGCACGTAATGCCTCGTTACGTTAAAACTACGCGCGAATAACAGACATCGCAAGCGCTGTACAATGTCCGCCGATCGGAGGTGCGTTTCCATTCAGAGATTTGCCCCTGCGTAGGAAAAGAGCTTCATTAACGAGCGTTCATTAATAAAACAAGAACAATACCGTCTCTGTGCGGCTCGCGCGCAAAATTCGCACAGCTGATGTGCATAAAACGCGCGATGAATTAACGAAGGCCGCGGGCTGAGTGGACGCGCGCGTGTGCAAGGCCTCCGTGCTTCCCGCGCGAGAGAAGTACGTTTGGATTTTACATAACGCACGCATCATGTAACTGCAATTCGGATGTTGCCGGAGCGGAGGTTGTTGTGTAAGTGCACTGTTGTCTCTGTACCACTCGAAGCCGATATAAATACGCGGCGCATTGGACGGGATAAACCTGTCATTGTGTAATGGGGTGTTGCGTGAAAATTGTCGAATTGAGGATGAGCGTGCCGAGTACCATGTAGTGTTGGTTCATTCAATTTGCATTCTTGCGCTCCCGTGAAACTATTAGCTGCGGCGATACGGTTATAATAGCAATTAGCCGTAATGAGTTTATTGTAGACATGAAAGCAGCCGGTATAATTCAGGAAAGTCACTCGGTATAACTAGGAGAGAGAAAGGAAAAGTGGAGATTCATTCAAACAGTCATTAATTTTTAATTGCATATCCCTCTCACCAAACATCGCGCATAACCCAGTCGGTAACAATGAAAAAAAAAAGATGATATCTCGTGTTCTGGGTGTAAGAGAACACGTACTTTACGAGATCGCAAAAAGATTCTCTCTCTCTCTCTCTCTCTCTCTCTCTTCTCGCTGCACCACAGCCTAATGGGAAAATCGCGAGATTTTTCATCAACGTGATCGTGTCCTTCGCATCGTTCACACGGCCAATTGTTCTTCATTGACGATGAAAACCGCCAGTGCCTGGACGTATCTGCAGCAGCAACGCAGCAGCTCGCGATATTCCCAGAACAATCGCATCGCTGCAGCTTCGCTAAATATAAAGCGCTCGTGTACACGTGGGCTCTGCTCGTCATCGCGAAACTTTTTTCAATAAAGTTCTCCAACTCACAACAGTCGCGCAGACCGCCTCGACTCCACCGAGCTGATAAAGTATACCAAAACAATTTCAAGCAAGCCCTGCGCATAAAACGAAGTCATATGCGAGCGCTATAGTAATCCGGGCAATATAGAATTTCTTTGACAACGAGACTCACGCTACTCGCGCTGCAATATGTGCTACATACAACAAAATGCGCCGCTTAACGTTCGCGATACATCAAAGGCTGGCGCGCCGATAAGACACCAATGAAGCCGGCGGCATTTGCGCGCTTATACACAACATCTGATGCCGATCACGCCAAAGCCGCCGACGTCGCCACTTTCATTAGTATGCGCGGGAGGCGCAAGCGCCCACTTGTAAACACGTTTCTAGCAGATCATTACACACGCGATTCTCTGAGCCGTAATGCGAGGAGTCGACGCTGAGATTTTTGCACGTTTAATTTCGGCTTTCGCAAATTCGACGGTGCTTGGGGCGCTTTTAACTGTTTTGTTACTTGTTGGGCAGGTGGGAGACGTTGAGAGAGCATTAGCTCACTTATTATGGGATCAGCTTGCCGTTTGCGCTCTCGATTTATACATTAGCGAACACCACGTGCTCTTTCCCGCGCGACTTGTATTTCGGAAGTGTTAGCTGCACTTGTACAGTTACGCATTGGACGCACTGCAGATCGTAATTAATATATATTATGTTATTGGGAGGAAAGTCCATGAAGTTTTGTTATTGATCGCCTGATGGAATCTAGGATTACAAAAGTGCGTACCTCTGTATCGCACGGCAATATCTTTACAGCATTTTATTGCACATTCCAATTGCAAAATTAGCACTTCTGATAGTTGCAAAATAAATAATTCACTATCGCATGAATGTCGAAAGCTATTTTCAGCAAGCTAAAATTTTTCTCGAACCAACTCACCTAGTAAAATCCATGGTACTCGCGTACTCATGAATAAGAAAGCTTTATTTACGAGCAGCAGAAAAAACAAATCCTCCAGTCTCTCAAAGAGCGCGGTATAAGTACACAAAGAATCTCAAAAAAATCTCACTCCGCCGGCCTCTGCGCGGTTCTCCTATCTCCAAAGCAAACAAATTCTCGAGGCTCGAATGGTTGAAAAAACAAACGGCCACTCGAGCCGTACAATAAGCAGCGAGCGCCGCGTACGCGTATACGTAATAACCGGCCGCGTTTGACAGACGCTCGTAAATCAGCGAGATGCGACATGAGGCTACAGAGTTTTAACGGTATAGGAAGACGGGGGAACATAAGGCGAGGATCTCGTGCGCAAAGGTGCGATGCGTATGTGTTTTCGTAAAAGACTAGCCCTCTCGGTACATACACCACGACGTCCGGTCCACTTTGGATATTCGCGCTGCTCGAAAAGAGTGAAAGTCGCTGGTTCACACATACACGGACGCTTCGTCGAATTCTTTGCTAGTTTTCATTAAGTTTCGAGTACGCGGTAAACGCTCATATTCTATATGCCGGGAGATTGCGAAATGAATATCATGTGTTATGATGACGATCGAGATCTTTTATGATTATTGCACGAATGCGGTGTTACGCAAATGCTGCATTTAGAGCTCTTCCTCTCTGATGTGTAATGAGTGTGCGGCATTGAAAAATGTATGAATTTTCAATAATTCGGTATTTCTCCACCGAACCTATTATTCATCATTCGAGCATAAATTTTTTTTTGTACATCACCGGCGAGGGTTTTCAGGTCTGTGAAACACAAATACCATCAGACACTTGAAAGCATTGTACACGCGCGCAAAAGAGTCAAGTCATAACAACAACTTCGCCCATTGAGCGAGCAACCCCCTTTTTCGGTTCTAAATCATCCAATCAGCCAGGCCGGATATCGCCGGAAATAGTTTCATGTCCTGCTCCTTTTCGCTGCACGCATAAACAAGCACGCCGCGCTAAAACTACTCGGCTTTTAATTACCCCCTAGTGTGCGCGGCAACAAACGCGCGTCCATTACAATCTCGGTGTTGTTGGCACCGTACGAAATACGCGCCGCGGCAGCATCGGCGCGACACTCGCGGCCTAATGGAAGAGTTGTCCGCTCTTTCAATTGCCGTTCTAGCGGTAATTACGATAGCGATGAAAATTGCGAAGAACGACGAGAGTGAGTGAGTCGGTCGCTCTATGCGATTAGCTGCAACGCGACACGTGCACTTGCAGGCTGCGTGTCATGCGCAGGCGGTGTTGAACTTGACGCTCTCGTTGTGTACAGTCAACTGCCGGCAGGTGTGCATTATCGCGGAGTCGCTGGATTTTTCAATCATACCGGAGGTTGTCATCGGCGATGGCTGCTCCAGAGTTATAGCTGATGTTCGAGTTGAAGAAAATTACACTTTTCATCGCGATGATTTTTCATGTCGCGCGTAACAATAATGAGAGCGTACTCGCATCGACTACACTATGCCACTTTTCGCGGTTAATTGTAGCTCGTGAATCATACAAAAGTCTGTCAGACAAAGAGCCTTTTTTAATTTGCTCCAAATTGTAACAAATTATTTTAATTCGCTCATCGAGACGTTTCTCCGAAAAAACTATCATTACGTCCTATGAAAACCACTACCGCAAACCATGAACTTCTCCCCAAAACCGATGAGCAGCCAAAGCGCATACCTTATTCACCTTCGAGCCTGATTTCCCGCAAACGATGTAATTGCGTTTCAAAATCGGCACCGCCGCCCCCCAACTCTGTTCGTGACTCCACTCGGTCTATATATTCTCTAAAAAAGCTCGGTCTCGCTCGATGCGCGCGATAATAAGTTAACGGAATCACGTACGCTCCCGAACACTATATACAATATATGACTTTCAGCTCTTCACGAATGCGCATAGACGGAAGTGTGCGCAAACCCCTGGACACCAACCGAGGCGTGACGTAAACTCGGGCGAGGGTTTGAAGAAAGGGGATACCGGAATTAAAAGCCGGCCGGTGCTGATGTTGTGTGAGAATTGGTTATGGGAGTGCGAACAGGTGAAAATTTTTCTAGAAGCGAATAGCTTAACCGTATCACGGAGCTATGGGAATGCAAGCGAACGGAAGTGCACATTTTCCGGTTATGTGCTCCCGAGCAATATTTTTTCAGTCGATCTAGTTATGATTATAAATAAGCGTGCTATTTCCAAATTAATACTTTTAATAACGAAAATAATGAAGTCAATGAGTTTGAAAACGAGTGCTTGATTTTCCTTCTCTGTGTGACAGTAGGAATCTGGATTTTAGAATTTTTGGTATTGTTCATTGAAAAAGTCTGTCATAAATATTGTGTGCGAATTAACAGCGTGTAGCAACTTGCTTGTGTATAGTACAAATAGGAAACCGTGAATCGCCGATATCTTTCAGAACGTCAGCTTCATCATATTTAACACCTCGAATCTCCTCTTTGCTGACTCTTAAGCTTAACCACTCAAGTGCATTCTTGAGCTTACGTAACCCGACATCCTTGCAATTATCGCACGTGTTCCGCCATACTTTACTTTACCTGTAAATGAGTGAGTTTGCACCGCCGAAGCCATCCATGATCCTTCTTTTTTTCCTCTACTCTCCGTCGGTACCTTTCAGTTGCTTCCGTTGTGTGCGGCGACTCGCCGGAAGTCGAGACAACGGCAGCGACGCTCGATGGCTTCGAGCGTTTTACTTTCACGGGACTTTTGGTCGTGCGCGTCGATGCTCTGCTGATCCACATTTCGGTGTGGGTTATCTTCTCGGTGTGTACTGTTACTGTGACAGAATCTTCATAAAAATTATTTTGTTCAATACAGATAGCTAGCTAACCAAGTGATGAATACAAGTAATCCTAATCATTTAAAATGGCCATCGGACAAAAATATAAGAACTTTATCGGACATTATCAAACTTACAGCGCTAATGTTAAATGCTGCAACGATGCAACTTGACAAAATCATTTCTCCGAAAAAAATTATATAGGGTTCTGAGAATATCTGGTTTCCACTTCATAAAGTGCGATGATTATATTTATACGTTTGAACGCCTGCAAATGTATACGTCTGCGCTCAGATAACCTAAGCTTTATCACTTGAATATTGCACGAGCTCTTCTTGATCTAACTAGAATGCCACCTGACACTTTTTCATCTTTGTCCAATTCGAGTACTACACAGAATATCTACTTATGGTATAACTACAAATTTTTAAAAATGCCTTACAAATTAACTGCAGTATCCGCAGATTGAAACAATTCTCTGCGAAAATTTTTGATTGAAATTCGCCTGTAATAAAACGAAATGATGTGCACGTATTCGTTTTGATCAATAAACTGTGCAACCAATTCAACGTATACCTGTAACATTAGCCACCAAGTTTTCCTTTTGAATCTACCTTATTTAACGTGCCAACATTCGCTATGGTTCTTTAATTATCTTTATATTCGTGATAAATTAAATTATTTGGCTTTGGCCAGGTTATCTTCATAAAATCTCGTGTATGCGCAATTGCGCACTTGAAGCAGCAGGCTTTCTTTGAAGGAACATAGCTACAGTAATTCGTAACAGCTTTTATGAGTATACCTATAAAGGTACATGAAGACCGCACGATGCGCTTATGTACAACGGTCCGGGAATACCCGACGCGATGAGAGATCTCGCTCCGATAAGAACGTGGGCGTGCATGCTTTGCCAGCGGTCAGGTGTTGGGCGAGTTCATCGTAGCGTAAGTTTTGCACCTCCCGGAGATATTTACATTGCAGCCGAGCATCCATGCACCCGATCGATATTTTCAAGCGCTACCGTTTCTGCAAATTGTTGTTTATTTTCACGTATAAATTGCAATTTTCACGTTTAAGATTATATCCCGATAAATAATTAATTACATTCTTGAAATTCTAAGAGAATGTTCAATTAACAGTTTATTTGCTTTTATGTTTCAGGTAAGAGAATCTTGCTAGTCACTTCGCTGCTGCGAGACAAAATAAAGCCTTACGTGCGCTAGGCACGTCATCGATTACGTGAGTACCGGCGATCGCCTCTCTCGCGTGCGAGTTAATCTTCATCTTCCTCGAGACCAAAAAGGGATAGAAGAAAGTACGCGGGAGGCTAAGAAATCTCTCTCGAGCCCGCGAAGTATACACCTTTCGTTTCGCGGATGTTCTCACGTAGAGTCGCGTTACCTTCGTGTTACCCCTTTTTTGCGTTCGGGCCCTTCTTCCTTTCCCCGCCCTCGATTTCTTGTGCAACGATTTCTACACTCGCTACTATTGCTCAGCCCCCTAAGGCACCATTTTTTAGTCTTGTGCGTCTTGAGTGAGCCGACGCAGATGTATACGGCGGTATAGTTTCGAATCAATTATGGCTCATTACGATTTCAGGTGTCGCGAACAGAAGCTTTGTGCTGTTAGGGAACGGTATAACTAAAGTCGTTATATTATACGTTAAAGGATTGTTTGGTTTATGAAAAGTAGTTTTGCTGAATATTCAACATGCGTAAAAAATTTAATACAGAATATCACTACCAAAAATTCAAGCATGCTTAAGCTTTCTTGGAATTCTCGCTGATAAAAAATTCAATGGAGTTACGGATATTGCAGTGTAGCGAAGTGATCGATACCCTATAGTAAGTTGCGATTGCGATTTCAATCCGGTACAGTCGTATACACCTCGATGTCGATACGTTCGTATCGAATGCGCGAATCGAGCGTAAGCGTACACATAGCAAAAAAATAGGGCGCATTTTTCGTTGAACCGAGAGCAAAATACAATGAAATACTGGGGGTGCGATTTCGCATGTATGTCAATTATACAATCGATTTTTACACTGCTGCTTTTTGCTGCTGGTTCGATTGCGTACGCGGGTAAATTTGATACATACGCGCTTCGTTTCGAAATAACAATGCATAATGTACGTATAATTGCTTCCTTCCTAAGGCGACGCTTTCCTTGCTTTTCTAGATTCGTTAAGTACAAATGAGCATGCGATAATTGAGATTTCATTAAAAAAAGGTATATTAAATGATTTGCAATTTTTTTTTGTTGGAAGTCTGCTACATTATAGGTAGGGTAAATGCAATATACATACTTGCACGTAATTTAGTATAACTAGCCGTCAAATTATCAAGCGAAAATAACACTTTGTAAAGAAGAATCCACTGCAATTATTGCTGGAGTCTTGCAACGAGATTCTCCAACTTGCACCAAGAAGCAAAAAGCAAAAATCTCATCACGCCCCGTGAAACGCACGTTACACTGTATATAAAACTTCGGCTCACATACGCGTGTTTGCTTATGTATGCACAAGATCGGAAATCGACATAGACACAGTCGCAAGTAATCCGGAAAAGAAAACGGGGTTCTAATTACCGATGATGTTGTACAATCAAAGAAATACCGCATGCCTTCTGAATCTATATTATTAAAGATGCCTCAGGTTGTTTCCTTTGACATTCGGATAAAAAAGCTATAGATGCGTGTAGAAGTACGTGAGAAAGTGTACAAATCGATTCGTGGAACGGGGAGTATAAATAGTATACATATGCCGATCATATAAAAATGTTGATAGATTAAATGCGAGCATGAGAAAAATACTACAACTTCTGCAAGTATTTCGTTACCTAGTAATTTGTATTGAATTGATTCAACAAGCCTTAATAATTCCTGAGTAGTTGAGGATATCCTAATTGTCCGTAGGAAACAGGTATAGAATGATCAACTTTTTAAAGTAATAACTATCGTTTTTTAAGAAGCATTATTGCCACATCTTACAGCAGTTTAAAAAACGATAGCAAAAAGAAAGAGTTATGAAACAAAGATTTGAAGCAAAATTTATACGATCTAAGATGTCAACATACATTTATACAGTGCGTAGAATATGACGTTTGCAATATGCGTTTTATACGGTGGACGACCCGCACGACTGACGTCGTTGCTAATCGAAATTAAAGTTCTGGAAAGATCGAAAATTCCAACGCGTTGTACGAGTTGAAATATGATTTCTGCAAATAAAGCGCAAGTTGGCGCGTGTCGCTTTTGCCTTGTTATTGCAGCGTCGCATATTACCTATATGTGATTTCCGTGATGCGCAATTATCGTTTATACGAAGAGACGAAATTGTTGAGAATGGTTTTAATAAATACCATGATTAAATCAACAAGTGCACTCCCTGGGCCCACATATCAAACAAAGAATTAAGCGTGCATCTATAATCTGCCAAAAAATATTCGTCAGGCGACACGCGCAAACGTTATTGGGTTATTATAACCGAATCATCCGGTTTTCCTCAAGTATTCATTTGCAGCTTTGATGCGATGGTTCAAGCGAAAAATTTAGGAAACCCGCACGTGCGATGACAACTTCCTGTGTGATTTTTTACGAAAGGTCCTCTTTATTCCAAATACCTGCACGCGGAGGGAGTGCACGTGCATCGAAAAAAAATCGTAATTGCGAGGTGGCACTGTAACAGAATAACCACAGGGTTGCCAACTCTGCACTCGGCGCTGGCAGATTATTTTGAAAATATGTCGTGTTATACGATCCGAGACAATCGACGCGCTGCTGCTGCTGCTCCGTCTATATACGCATATTATACGCGAGGGGCCGAGGACGACGGTGACGTTATGTAAAAGGTACTGGTTGATGATGAAAAATAACCGCCGTTTGCTCTGAATATTAAAATAATTGTACAATTCGCACGCGTTTGCAGGTGCTTTCTCGATATTAAGTACGATATTTTACTTGCGTTAATTTTTTTTCCCCCGATAACATGCCTATGATTCTGAAAATTGATATGACACTTGAATACAGGTACGCTGTTCGTGAAATTCAAACACTTTTCCTTAACACTCGATTAAAAGACAGGTGTCGAGTTTGTTAATTTGTTTGAAGAATGTAGGATCAGCTTGGTTCCTGCAGCAACGGTTCGCAGTTCGAAACCCTGCACCGCATTGACTCAGCATTTGAATTCAGCAGACAAACTGTGCTCGGCAAGTGGTTGCAAGCGAAGAAAGTCAGGAAGCACGCGGTATCGAGTATTGAAACTACCGCAAAACTATGAGTGATTTTCTTGAAAACCAGTCGTCGAAGTTAATTTTTATTATTATTTTGAAGATCATTCAGGGGCGATGTTCATCCGTTGTTTAGACAAAAAGGCATGGACGCAATAAAAATCGCATTTCCAAGAAGGTAAATACTCGATAAATCCAACCGACGCCAATTTGTCTCCTCGCGTCCGCACGCTCCTCTCACGCCCGGCGGTGCATCCAGGAAATCTCGGGCGTCGATCGGAAAATAAACCCTTCCGAGAGCTCCCTCCTGCCGTTATTTCTTGAGGGGAACGCGCTGCAACAATATCAGCTATGGTCCCTCTCGGCTGTGCGCAATTGTCTCGCTCGGAAATCTTATCTGCGCTTCCGATCGGGAAGAGCCTATGGGTTACGCGGAAGAGGCGGAGCTGAACTGCCGATCGTAGTCGAGGAGTCGCCGCGCGCACGCGACGAAAGCGGAAAGACAGGTGATGTGGAACCAAGTGGGATTAAGTGGCTCATCCTGTCTCCGGAGCTCGAGGCATCCTCTCCATCTGGAGAGTCCCCCCGAGCTCGTGGGCCCTTACGATCTGGAGCAGACTCGAGATGCCGGAAAAAGGCGGAAGAGAGAGGCTTTAAAGTTTTTTCTTCAAGATTACTAAATCTACAAACTTTCAACGATCAGATTTTTATTGCTTCGTATACGGTTAACGCATATTGCAAGTTGAAGATGCTTTTGTGTAAAAGAAGACGGGACGAAGAACGACATTCGATACTCGCAGGGGGCTCGAGGACAAGAACATGAAGAAGAAGAAGAACAATCGAGAACACGCCAGTCGGTTCTCCTCAAACGAACACGAGGTCTGCTTTTCGTTACAAGCGTCCCGAGCCCTTATGCAGATAAACGACAAGCTGTTTATGCAGGGCTCACAAATGTACACACCTATGCAACGGAAGGATTCAAAACTCAACGTGGTCCTTCCACCTTCAAAAACATGCACACCTTCCAGCGGACACACAGTGGCAACGAGGTGTAAGAAACGGCAGATGGCTTTCGGAAATCTGCACCTTCCGAGTCTTCCTTGGAGAACTTGAAGGAGGAACAGCTGTGCCCGGTGTACATACACGCCCTTCTGAGGCTAAGGATACCCTTCGACCTTATTCGAGTGCTTTCGAGGTCAGAATAAGAAACGGAAGGCTGATCTGCGTGCTCAGGTTCCTTTTTTTCTCTAAACGTTCAGGTGCTTCTTCTCCGATTGTTACTTCCGCTGGGTGTTTCGATCTGGACCTGCGCATACTGGCAAAGGGTACAGCTGCTGCACAGCTTGTATCAAAATTTAATTTTGCATATTTGTGTTTCAATTCTGAATATAAACACGAGCACACGGTGTTTACCATTTGTAATGTCTGCAAATAAGGCTTCATTACCGCACGCAATATCTCGAGATTTTACCCTATTAAAAGCGCGCGCACATGTGGGTCAAACAGGCCCAATGTTTGTTCTTTCTTTGTGCAACATAACAAACGAGAAATTGCTCAAACTCAAAACTCGACAAACTATTCAACCGTCGACTAGCGCTTGAAGAAAAATAATCGCACCGCACTTGTCACTGCCTCGCGAAACATAAGCAACCGTTTGTTTAACGCAAACAAGAAACTCCGCGTAAGCAGATGTTCTGCACCGGCTCGCACGTGCGTTCTACACATGTAACTCCGCTGCACTTCTGCCACCGTCATCAGACCCGGAGCGAGCAGCGTTTCCCTTTAATTCGCTTTTTCTGCCGGTTTTTTTTCCTACTGCTCCCGTCGCTATCCTTCCCCACCGGCAGACTCGTGATTAAAGTTCATTACGCACGTCTTGACGTCGCGTGAGAAAAAGGCAAATCGGACGGTTCCGCGCGCACGCGCAAGTAGCACTGGCTACCCAAAAATGGGAAGTTTGTTTCTTCGAGCTACGTGGCAGATGGTCCATGCACTGCTGTTTCTTTGGCTGTGCGCGAAAAATCGGGATAAGAGATATTAATCGTTTCGGCTGACCATCGGATCGCTTCGGCCGCAAGCATAATTACAGGGACCGCGCGCGGGGCGAAAATTGCAGTGCAGCGCGTTTCGGAAGAAATCTCGGGAATAAACGCGTGAGCTTGAAAAAGCTTCTTGGAAGCGTGTAATGAAGCGATTGAAGTTGAGGATTTCAAACTTGCGGACTTTGCAGAATCTTCACAAAATCAGCACTCGACAATGGTCAATAAACGAGTAGGTCAGCTCGCTTCGAATTTTGAAATGCAACGCTCGCGGTATAGAGTCTCTCCCGCAGTAGTATTTTTGTAGCGCGCTTAGTTTCGCCGCTCCTCGGATACGTAGAATTCAAATAGCGGTGTCGCAACGGACAGCGAGTTTCTCCGTTTGCAGGAGCTCGATGGCGCGGTTCATTGTCCCCGATCGATTCCGCGATCCGCTATGCACATTTCTATATCAGCCAGCAGTGGCATTCTCTCGGGTGTATGCGATCGGAGCCAAACGTCGTCGCAGCCTGGAAATTATATTTCGCCGAAGAAAGTTCGCCGCTGCCGCGGTACTTCCCACGTGCAGCGGCGGAGAGGAGAAGAGAGGAGGGAATTGATATGCACGCAGGTCAGGACAATAGGCGAGAGAACGAGGCGCTCGCGAGACAAGCGCGCGGCTCCCATACCGGTGAAGCACGATACCGAGAGAATTTCTCACTTTGTTTATTATGGGGTTTTGTTGTACGAACGAGGTTGTTATTAATGTGGAAAATGCTGGTGACACTATTAGCGAACTGCTTCGGTTCGCATCGCATGAAGGCTATAATGTGCAGCTGTTTTTTTGTTTTTAATGCGATGCTAATCGAAATGTCGATTTTTTAATGCTCTTTTGCAATGTGTTTTCTACGCACTGCTGGAAAACTTTCTAGCTGAAGGATATGTACGAATGATTGTAATTATTCATACTAGCTCGACGGCAGTAGGCTACAACTTATATAGGATAATGACCAAGTCGGTTGAAATCAGAATTTTCTGACGCATGTACACTACTTTATACTGTGATATTCTAATTCTGATTTATTCAGCTTTATTACTAATTTTCGCAAGCGTTGTTGAGATTGGTCACGCATTGATTTGAGCTTGAATCACTTTTAATCAATATTGTTTGAAATTAATCATCTCATACATTTACAAAGTTTATTTAAAAAATCTTAATCAAACACAATATATCGTTCTCGAACGATACAGGAAAAACAAGGGATAAAAACGGATGAAGAAGAGAATGCTTCAAATTAAAAACGCGCGCGGACAAAAACTGTAGCATAACAGTTAAATCTCTCTATGCACGACAAAAACTCGCTCTCGTCCTCTCTCCGAACCCGACAAAAAAGCAACACCTCATTCTCCCGCTGATGGCGGGACAAAACAACCGACCTCTCCTTTCCAGCACACAAAAACCACGAGCGTCTCGGAGATCCCACTCTCGGTCTTGCGCAGTCCTCCTGGCTTGCGCTGTGTGCAACAGGTGCTATGTAGCATGCAACGCTATATGAAGTCCACGCGATATGCAGCCCAGAGAGACCAGTCGCGTTAGCGAGTCCTATCTTATCCGCAGCCCGAGGCAATGAGGTCGACAGACTTGACGAAACCCGTACGTATAGAGCGCGTATATGCGATGCTTCCTTGTGTCGAGGTACGAAGCTCCTCGAGCGTGACGCCCTACCTCGGACAGCTCTCTGCGCGCACGCGAGCGGAGGACGTGTATATGTTGCAGCGTATTGTCTGCGGCATAAATCGCGGCTGGACTTTTTCGAAGGCTACGCCTTTGCATACAGTGCCTAACGTCGCTTTTCGGTCTATAGCCTCGTAGTGATTTGGGCGCTTTTGTGGAAGCGCGTGTACCGTATAGTACGTGTGTTTGGGTGGGGGAGTGATCGACTATAAGGCAGAGGCTAAGTCGGAAGTATATAGAAACAAAGTAGGAAGTTCTGAAATCGCATATTTTATCTGCAAGAATTAGCCTTCGTAAGATTGTCATTGGAACGCTCGATATCATTGAAAAACATTGCTCACGTATATAAGTGAATTAGGTGAGTCAGCGCCGATAAGTATCGATAAAACAAAGTATCTAGTCCGACTAAAAAAATTTATAATCGATAACAGTCAACTTGATGACACAGTTGGAAATTCCGATAGCGAATTCATGAAATAAGTGTACAACAGTCAACAACTATACATGATAACAAAAATGAAATTTCTGAATCACGGAGCAACTCGTCTCGCGAAATTCAAAGTGTGTATTCGTGATGTCTGCAGCAGTTCATTATGTCGCGCGACGGCGGCAGCGGTAGCCTTCGTCGGTTCGGGATATTTGCATGCGAAATTGCGCGCCCGGCTAGATCGGATCTACTCTCGCGTCATCCTTATCTTCTCTCTTAGATCCCTTTTCTTTATCGTGTTCGCACCTTAAAGGCTTTTCAGACGCTATCCTACGCCGATTTTCAAAGTTGCGTCACTTACTCTACGCTCCTCATTGTTTTTTGCGCAATACCTTTCCCGATTAGTGCGTCAAGTGGATTTGATTGTAATCGATCTCGAAATGATCTCCTATTTAGATGTGTTCATCATTTACTATAACTTGCATAACCAAAGAGAAATCTCAATAAAACAATGTCAAACAGCTAAAAATACGACCGCGAAAATTTCCTCCAAGATCCACCTGGCGCATCCTTCTTGACATCGCGATTCTTATCCCATAGGCAACAGGGTGCGGGCATGCGCACGAAATCGCTTTTCTATATAGGTGCGCATCGAGCGAGTACACTTTCGCTTTCGTAAAAGTTCGCTATCTCCTCCTTTGTACAGTGCAACGCCATAGAGGTTTCGCAAGGTAGCCGCATAGAAGGAGAACGCGTGTGCAGCGCGAGCTGTGTATAGAGCTCCATCGGTATAAGCGGCCCCTCGCCGCGTGTGCGCATTTCACAGGTGTGCGTAGCTTGTACGTAGGACCGAGGTGTCCTGTGGCAGGTCAGTTTCTTCGATCCTCCGTCGCCTGGATCTTGGGAGAACGAAGAGTTCGTACTTATCGGCCGAAGGTTTGTGCAGAGGATCAAAAATATCGTATAAGACGCTTACCTGTGCGAGAGAGTCTTGAAGTATTTTGTTACCATCGTCAAGGTGTTTATCGACCGTTTGTTCAATTGTATCGTTTTCTGTATCCCTTCTATAGTAATATAATGACTATTGCTTCAATAAAACCCAAACATCTAGGGAAATTATTTTTTGGATAAATATCACAATTAATGAAACTGAAAATCAATTCTTGTTGTGGTCATAGGAATTGTTTTAAAAGTAACAATCGGTAATATTTATATATTTTATCTTTCAAAATATTGTTTATAATAATCTTTGTACAAGTTGTGGAAGGCAAGATATGAAGGGACTCGGAAAAATTCAAGAGAAAGTCAATTTATTAAGCAAAATGCTATTTCTTTACACTTATAAGACATAAAGTGTTAAAATAGCGTGAACAACATTATTTATTGATTTCATATTTTCTCGTTAAACAGATAAATCACACAATCAATTAGGATTTAAATCACGAAATGAATGTGGCATGCTTCTGAGTAGATCGATAATCAATACCGGGAGAGCAGGCGTCGATAATCTTGTAACCGCTGCCGTCTGCCGGTAAGGCCGGAAACTGTGAACTCGGATGTTTTCAATACACGCCGAGATTTACCGCGCTTGCGCAGCGGCGCTGTAGATCATTTTGAGTCCTATATCCGTGGCTCGTGCGTCCTGTAAGAAAAACAATCAAGTGAGATTAACTAACATCGTTTGCATACGCGAAGCAAAGATGTTTATTATCTTAATAATCGTTTATACGCACACCTTCGACTTTAGGAATTATTGCCGACATTGCTTTAAATATATTACACAGACATGCAGATATAAAACATTACGTAAAATTTGCAGTCTTAATGAAATTCCATCAAAACATTTTTATCCCTCCTCAGGATCAAAATACCGATGTCACGCGGTGCGTCTAACGACAACGTTGCTTCATTATGCGCGATGATTCGAGTACAGGGACACGCGCGCGCTTGTTGGCATACCGCGAAGAGTTGACCGCTCGGAGAATTACGTTGTCATCTCGGGAAAAAAATCATCGATCATGACTTGTCGTCGCTTTGTATTAAGGCTTCATTTACATAGAAAAAGAGAGAGGGGGGAATCGACCGATGCTCGCCGCACCGGCTAATGGCCGAAAAATGCTAAACGCGGAAAAAGGGTTACGCTCAGCCTGAAAAATATCCAAATTTTTGTGTCCGATGTTTGGAGAGCGAGAAGCGGGAAGCAAACACGTGTATGTGATGAAAGTCTATGAGTTTGGGCCGCATGAAAAAATAACACAAACATACTGACACATGAAAGCTGCTCTTAAACGAGTTAATCCCGCGGCGGTCGTTACGCGACATGACGTCAGCGTCCGCTTAATTACTGAAGATGTGAGGATCAACGCATTAGAACTTACCATTATTGTGTGAAACCGCAGGCACGCAAGCCCGGATAAAAAAAATTGTAATAAAGCGGTGAACCGACTATTGAAGTATTCGACTGAAGGAGGACAAGGAGAAAGGGGGAGAGGAGGAAAAATGCTCGACACACATTTCCGTCTCGACCACCATTAGGTCTCCAAGTTTGCCTTGGCGCGCGCCGGACCGAAATGTCTCCTTCTCCGTCTCACGAAGGCAAATATTGAAATGCCCGAGGTTTCAGAAAGAAGTATCGAGTCTTTATCTCATCTCGCGCGCTCTAGGATGCGCGCAATGACACGAGACCGGAAATCGCCACTTTCGCGCACCGGCATCAAGAAGGAAGAGACAAGGAGACGACGATACTCTTCCTTAACTTGCTCAACCTCTCCGGGGAATGGGGGAATGTAAAAAGTTCTGGAGATGGAGACGGTTTCCTCCTGTTACACGCGGGCTTTCGAAAGAAATCGTAACGACGCGGTGTTGTATAATTGAGTCATTGCGACTAGTAGATGCGCTTTTTTTCTGTTTCCCGTGAAAGAATCTACCGATGTTTGCGCATCGAGTCTGTAATGCCTCTACTCTACATCGAAAAAATGGGAGAACTTATATATATATATATATATATATATAGAGAGAGAGAGAGAGAGAGAGAGAAAGAGAGAGAGAGAGAGAGAGAGAGAGAGAGAGAGAGAGATGATGATGATGTCAGAATTTTTAAAACGCGCGCGGCACGACGCTTCAATAAAACTTTATGTCCTTATAGCGGTTGTAAATTTGCCTTTTTCTAATAAAACCTTCTCCTCGTGTATCGAGCGTATTAATTTTATTGAACCGAAATTTGTTCGGAAATTTCACATCGTAAAGGCGGCTTTTATACATTATACGTTACGAGCAATAAATAATCGTCGACTCTATTGTCGCGCTGCTCTCGAATTATACGTTATTAGTTCTTCTCCCATCAGCAGCGAAAACAATTAAGCGCACTTTTTTCAGAACCATAAAACAGCCATCAGCTTTACATGCATACACATCGTGATTAAATTTCTCGGAAACCCCGAGTCCATTGTTGCATCTTTCCATCATTGCTCAATAAAACCCAATCCAATTTATTTCTGACTGGCCTCTGCAGCGGCGTGCGCGCAAACCAAGAGCATAGCATAGAAAGAGCTTCGAGATGCACACACAGCGACGAGGGTGGGAGGCAGAGAGAGAAGCGTGTTGGAAGAATGGCGCACGAGATGGTGTCGCGCGCCGGAAATCGAGACTGGGACACCACTCGCTGTTTCTAATTAAGGCGGCTACAAATGACTCTTGATGCTCCATTGAGCAGAAAAAGACGTCTCTCTGTCGAAGCTGTCGCGCAGATTTATTTTCTTCGCCGCTGATCGGCGCGCGAGTGTACCTGTGTAGCCTGTCTCCTTTTTTACTCTTCGATGCGGCGAGAAAAAAGTAACGGGGACTCACTTCCCTTCTCGGTATTTATTCAAATAACGAGAACTGCCGTCGCCGCTGCAACTACCAATTTAACTACACTGTTTTGTGAATTCTTGTTACAGAGCTCTATGGATAGAGGCCGGTATTTGTTTTTAATTGCGTAATTCCCGTAGTCGGCGGGGGGCGAGCGTTTCTTTCCACCAGAGGATAATTTTGTATTTCCATGGCAGCACAGCTCCGATGCAAAAATTGGCTTCGCTAATGATTTTCTTCGCGATTTGCGTGGATAACGTAACGCGATGGTTTGTTTACTTTTCTTCTTGTGGCTCATTACCGGGCGCGCGACATAGGTGGCTTGGACAATAAAGTAATTTTACAACTTTGGGGAGATTCGTATACTCGTTTTGAATATTTTCAAACCTGGCTGCGGCTGTAAAAACTTTCTTAAGCCATATACAAGAGCGATATTTTATCAGATAAAATATCGCGCTTTAAGCAGTATATTCTTTTCTGTTAGGTAATCCCTGCATCGACGTAAGCGTTAAACTTTACGGACAATAACCATCAGGGCGACGATAAATTTTTGACGAGTCGCGCGGGGCCTTAAAACGAGATTTTCAAAAGTGAACGTCTGCGCAGCTCGCGTAAATCACACGCGCGGCCGTAAAAACGCGTCGATTTCCCTTCTCCCTCGCTCACATGGCTCTCCGCACTCGTCAAGTGCTTGTTTCGAGTTCTCTCTCGTCGACACAGTTTTTCGAAAAGCCGTGCGCCATTAAAATAAACGCGCGCGACATCATCCCCGTTCGTTCGTCCTCTCTCTCGTCTCACTAATTGCGCAATCACCCTCTCTCCCGGCCGTGCGGCATACACACGTCTGACATTCCTGATGCAGCCGATGGGCTTTTTTTCGCCGCGGCGCTGCTGCATCAGCGACAGGATTTCTATCTCGACTCGTGTAAAGTCGCATGATTGAGAATGTACGACAATGAGGGGCTCGCGTGCCAGGAGGATAGAGAGAGCACAGAGAGAGAGAGAGAGAGAGAGAGAGAGAGAGAGAGGACGACGTCTTCGTCGGGGTCGACGGCCTTCGTACTCCGCGGTGTATATAGTTACGGGCAAAGGATCGGGAGAAAAGAGAGAGAGAGAGACTTGTGTCCAGCATCACCTATCGGACGCCGAGCGAAATAACGCGGCGCGCCAAGCGGACCGAGAGAGCCCGCCGCGAGTCGTATAATCCGCATTCTACGGCCGCGAGAAACCCGTTACGGAGCGACCAGCGTTATTTATTCTAGTGTTAAAGTTGTAAAAAGGATTTTTGCAGGTTTAAACTTCGTTTTTCACAACAATCCGAGCTCACGGTTGGGGCTGCTTTCCGAACCTGCCCAACGTTTTATAGCGCAGCTAGCCCTCGAAGTTCTTTAGCGGTCATTTCGATTTTTGTTTACGAAATTAATGAATCTCATTCCGCTATTGGCATTGCTAATATTTATTCTGAGGAGACGACGCATAAGTAATTTAAAAAATAAATGGATCGTTCCGGATCTCTGTTGAACCTTTTAAGGAGGAAAAGATTGGGACGTGCTCTTTCCTGGTCAATATTTGGGATCTCTCGAGATTTCTAAGTGGGTTTTAATTTTTCGAAAAATTTCAAGCACCGGCAGGACGTGAAACTACAAAATTAATCGCACTTGCCCAATCAAAAAATCCCGACGTACAAGTAGCGCGACGCGATAACTCCCGAGTAATTGTTTCTCCACGGAGCCCTCTGCAGCTCTCTCCCTCTCTCTCTCTCTCTCTCTCTCTCTCTCTCTCTCTCTCTCTCTCACGCCCGACGCGAAATCGTGACGCATCGACGCCTGTGAATATTAATGGCCGCCAAGCTTGATTTATAGCGCTCGCGGTCATTACGATGAAGCTCTCATACGCGCTCTTTTTAATACCCCCGGCTTGTACGTATATAGCCGCAGCTAGAGGCACCTACCCTCTGCTGCTTTTTCTTCTTTCTCGCATTGCGAAGCGCTCGCGCTCGCGCCGCACTTTTCGCGTCGTCAGTCGTTAATCCTCCTGAGAGACAGCCTTGGCTCTCTTGCGCTCGGGCTGAAAAATCACACCTGCATGAAACCGCTGCGCGCCGGAGAGAACAGCTCTCGAGCGAGAGATGCAGCGGTGAAAGTATTAGAGATGCTGCTGCACAACTGCTGCCGAGCGCGGCCAAGGTCAGCTATTCGCTGGCGAATTCATCTTTCACGCTAGACTCTCGGCCGGCTAATTTGCTCGTGGCAGCACACGGTAGGCGGAAGTGGAGAGTCATGCGGCGAATGAAATCCTTTTTAATTGCGAGGAACACGTTCACGGGGTAAAAAGCGCGTGCGTTTGCTCTCCTCGACGGACTGACTATTTTCGTCGGAGTGAAAAATTCCAGTGACAAACAGCAAAATTATGCGCGAGACTGAAAAACCTACTATCCAAGCTCAATTCTCCTCATATTTATGGGGTTCGCGGGGCTGTATATAAGTCACGCCGGACCTACTCTCTCGGCTTTTATTTTTAGCGTCTGGGTAATACAGGCGTGGGCCGCAGGATAGCGCTGCTGATGCAAGTTTCCTTTTCTCGATTTACAACTTTTATGCATACACCGCACTCGAAGTATACGAACGGATTCGAGTCAGGAATGATTTGTGTCTCATTCGCGACAGTTCGCGACTTCTTTCGAGCGCCGGGAAGATAATCCTTTTGCGGCGCGAGCGACTGCGCCGTAAATGGACACGAGATCTATGCTGCGTGCGTAATTGCCTCCTTGAGTGCCGATTTTTCACCAGCAGACGGCGCGCGGAGAAAGCCGCGGATGCGTTAGACAATCGATTATTACTTGCGTCCGACGCGCTGCGTGTAAACGATTTCTGGCCTATAAGAGTGTACCGCATTTTGTTTACGCTTTTTTTATTGTCTATATATGTATGCCAAGCTGGTTTAATTTTTAATTAATCTTGAAATATTCTCTCTGTTACAGGTGAGTTTGCGCAACGTTATCGATCACACGTCTGCAGCTTGCAGCGCATCGGTGAGACTTTTACAAAAATACAAGCACGTTTCCTTCACTCTCGAATTCGCCAAAGCGTTTACGCAAATTACGCAGATGCTTCGGATAACGACGAAACTAAAGAAATTTATTATTTCGGCAGTGCAATAATTTTCCCGATCATCCGACCGGCCATCATGAATATTTATCCGCCCCGTAACCCAATCTCGAATCTAGGTATATCAGCGCTCAAAATGTGCTGTAATACAGTCGTATAACACTTGTGAAACGTTCCTTCTCTTTTTTCCATGCGAATGCTGATCGTCAATCGTCGAACACGGCTCCTTTCTGCGCCTCGGCTCCGGCTAATTTTTCATAAAAATTCATTAATAATCCGACGGGCCCGCAGAAATCCGAGAAGAGATTAGGCGGCAACCTAGAAACGCGAAATTTAACGAGAGAGTCGACTCTCCCCGCGGGAGACTTCGAAAGAGAGAGGAGGACAGGTTCGCGCGGAAATTTCGTCGGTACCTTCCATCAAGAGAGCCGAGCGCGACTAATCTGCGAGGCTCTCCTCCTCTCTCGGTTGTTTGAGAGCCAAACACGGCCGATGATGGACAGCTGCGGAAGGATTGAGCGAGGCGCTGGAAGACGACGCAAATTAGGCGGCGTCGGAAAGTTGTAACGCTCCCGCGGACTCGGGACGTCGTAATTCAACGGTAAGCCGGTATTAATTGGCTTGGATTTCGGGTGATACCGTTTGACTGGAGATCGCTCGTCGTTTTCCACTTGTAAAATTCGACCTCTAGACCGAAGCTTTGTTTAGTGAAAAATGCGAAGTTGATCGTGATTGAAGCTCAATTATTTAGCAAGCGATTTCGCCATCAATTTTCTGTAACCGTCCGAGTATATTTTATCAACACAATAACAACTATCATCTCCAAAATTTAGTCTTGTGTCAGGCACATTGCTCCCGATCGAGCCGTCGTTCCCTCTTCTCGATTCCTGTATAAATCAGTCAAGGCTCGCCACGGTCCTTTTTAGGAAATCGTAGGGACTGGCACTCCGAGAGCGCTTTCGTAATCGGGCCTACCGTCTACCAGCTTTTCGGCTGTCGAGCCGTCTCTTCACCGTTACATTATGGTGATCCTCACTCTTCTGCTGCTTATTCGGTGATTCGAGTTCTGATGTATGGCTTTTAATTAGACCTATAAAGAAACGGCTCTTCAGACGAGAGAAACTCCCGGAGTCGGTGTAAAGTAATAACTACGCGATGCGTGAGTATTTCGCTTTTGGTCGTAAAATTCATTGCCGCTGCTTTTTGTGTCGAGCCAGCTCTTATACATCAGAAAGCAGGGAGATACCAAAAGAGGATTTGGCTTTCAAAAATTTTATTAATCGCGCTATAAAAATTCTCCGGACTTGTAGATACAAAATACGCCGTTTTCCTATAATTATGAAAAAAAAAAAAATTCAGTGCGTGCAATTATAAAATGATTCGTATCGATATTTACAAACAATGCAGTCATGAATTTCCGTCACAGCGCCGGAGCCTTAATCCTTGTCGGAACACACCTCAACGCGATAATTTACGGCACTCATCGCAACAATTAATATTATGTAACCGATCGCTGATGCATACAGACCCGCGCTTACGCTCAAAAACAAGCCGAGCGAGTGTAACGATCGGCACGGCAATTGAATAATTTATGTTTGGCCAATTATTCAAATGCAGGGTAGAGAGAGAGAGAGAGAGCCGGTTAGTCGCGCGCCACAAAGCGCCGCCCCGGCAAAAAGCGCGAGTATCGATCATAAACGCCGCCGCCGCCGCGGCATTTCTATCCGAGGAAGACGTCGCGCGCCGTCCTCTCGTGTACAACATTGTAATTGTTATTGCCGGGGACGTTTCATCGACCCTCGGCCAATTTCCGGGCCACGCGCGGCCGCGAGAAGGGGGGGGGGGGCAGAGCCAGAGCGGCTGAAAAAGGTTAATTAAGATTCCGCGAGAGGAATATATAGAGAGATGCAGCGCGGTTTCCTCGTGTTGCGCTCTGTGTAGGTATGCGTGTATACGCGAGGCGTTTTTTGTGGTCGCGAGGAGCCTTTTATTGGCTGCTGCTGCCGTCGGCCTCTTCCTCTTCTTTTTGCGGCTCTTTCTCGCGCGGCGCAGTGTATATAGATATGCAAGCGCGGTTCGCGAGTCGAGAGGAGCCAGGGTTTGGTAATTTATGTAGCGCGCGTCAGCCTACGGATTATGCTGCGCCGTACGTACGTACGTATACATAGAGTCGAGCTTACGCGCGAAAATTGCATTCACGGTTATGCGATTAGAGCGGCTCGCGAGCGCGCTGGGAAGATGGATTAATGCAGGTTTTAGGAATTTCGTAAAAATGCAAAAGAGCCGTAATTTCGTTTTATATACGCACGCAACAATCATGCAAATGGTTGTTTCGCTCCTAATCGGCTTAATTTGCATGCTGTATCGGATTTCGTTTTTTCGCGATTGACAGAGATTAAAATACATTTGCATACAAGCAAAGACTGCGCAGATAACGTTCCTCAGCTGCTAAGCCCAAATGGATGTATAATAAGTATTGAGTTTCGTGTATGATAAGTTAATACATACCCCAAATACCACCTCGCAGAGGCTTCCTTTTTGCCATTACTCAGAGATTATTGAAATGCTTTTAAAAGTCCATGAAATTCAAATTCGACGCGCGCCAGCGGAGGAGACTATCGGAAAATACAGCAGTTAGTGGCAAAATAACAAGATACAGCCGATAACGCAAAAGTTATCGCGGAATTTGCATATTCCGTAATTACCGCTCGGCGGAAAAAACGTCGATGTCGCATTCTAATTTCAGCCGCGTATCAATGAAATCCAGTTCCGTTCGATGGCAGATTCGCAATCAGCACTAGTAAATCAAGCAGTCCCCCTCTCGGAGAGGTGCTCGCCGAGGATAAAAAAGAGGTTACGATTAGCGCAACTTTGTCGCGTTATTTGTGGTGAGCCGGTTTTTTGCAGCTGCCGTCTGGTACACTCGCGCGCGCGCGCGCGCGAGTGTCCTCGCAAATAAATCTCAGCGGCGCGTAATTAAAGGCAAATTTTTCATGCGCGCGTTTAACGAAGGATAATTTAGGCTGTGTGGGCATGGTGAGGTGATAAAAGCTGGCGCCATCGACGAGCTGTTTGTGTGCGGGCATAATCAATTTTCAGCTGACGATAACGGAGAGTCAGTCGAGGTTCTTAAAAAATTTACCCCGCTCGCATCGTGCAAACTTTTATGAGGGACATTCTCGTCGAAATTGTACACTTGTATAAGGATTTTGTGCTCGTAAAAGCGATTTTTTGATAAAAAAAAAATGAAGCGAACTTTTCGAGAAGAGGGTCAGTGAACTTACCGAGTGACTCAGACAAAAACACGCGTGATGAAATGGTTCGCTGTACACAACTAATGAGCTTTCGTGAAAAAAAATTATTGAAATACGTATACTACTTGAGAAACCGGAGTAATGAAAGCCCCAGCGTTGATTGATATTTCTAATATCTCTTACGTTTTTCAAAACTCTCCGGCGGCTAAAAAACAGCTCAATTATGCAAATCGACAAGTCCGACCTGTCACGCAAATGTACGGCGCGCGCGAACGCCGGCGGGAGAAAAAATTGCGGCTAGTTGCGAAAAAGGAGCTTTATAATTACCGACCGATCCGTATCTCCGAAACGCTCGAGAGCTATGGATCCGCAATGGTAGATCTAGGGTATTTCCAAAACTCGCGTCGAACGTGTGGGAGTCGTGACTTTTTTCGCAGACAGGTAGTATATAGATGCGGAATCGTTGGTTCAACAGCGAGCGTGACCTCGCTCGATTTGGTGTCCGGCGCGCCATCGCGATGTTTGGCATAGGGGAGAGCGATTGCAGCGGGCGCTTCGGGAAAAAATAAACCATGCGCGCGGTTATCTAATCTTTGGGCTGTACGGCCGAGCTTAGCATATCGCGAGAGGTGTCAGGTATGTATGTGCGAGTAAACGTGGTTTTCTCGAGGGATACGGTGCTGCGATTATATTTTTGAAGATCAATTAGTGGTTTGGGATATTATGTCACTCGGTATGCGCTATTTGAAAGAGATGGTTGTACTTTTATTTTATAAATTTAAAGACTATGAAAAATCGTCGGTGCAAACTATTCCGAGAGCTATTTCTTGACGTCAAACTGGGCAGATAAAGTAAATTACTTTAGCTACAAACTCTGATGCACGTTGGAACTGTGCTAATATTTGACAAATATCCTCTGGTAGATTACCTGGATTGCAAACAGCAAATTTCCAGGAGGAGGACTAGCGAGTTACTATCCTATACTCCAAATATTGTGAACGTGATTTTTGTAAAGTCACGTTGTAGGTATACTTATTATCTTATCCTCAATTTTTACGTAACTATCATCCATATCAAAAGTAAAAAGCAGTTATACACACGATCGTCGATACGGACAATCTCGTTTATGGCTTCATATACCTGGACAAATTGCGAGTTGTAAAGTTGAAATATTCAAGTGGTTACTCCGAAAAAACAAAGAAAACACCATCTCAGCCGCACATCGATATAATGACTTGGCGCCTCGTCTTCACCCCATCAACGTCGCCATCATTCGCATAGCCCCGATCATCGCGGAATAATCCAGCCGCACACGCGTCTAGTCTAGGAGAAAAGGAGCAATGGAAAGTCGAAGGCGCGCGAAAATGATGCGGCTAATATAAACGGGTTCGCGCCTAATGATCGCTCGGCGCCTTGGCTCGCTCCTCTCGCTGTATGCATAAGCGCTCGGATAAGATCCCTCGCAGCACTGTATAAATTAAGCGTCGTCGCGCGCTAGCTTTTAAATATTACAAAACCAATTAATGCTCGCGCGGCGGACGGTAGTCGAGAACTCCCGGCGTCAACCGGTATCCAGCCTCGGCGCAAGGGAAAAATTCGAAAGATACAAGCGTCAGAGCTGCGCGAGCGCGCCCGCGACAACAAGGCGAAAAAAAGGCGAAGGAGTTATTGCGACTCGAGGGCTTGAGTCAACAGAGTAACTGGACCGTATTTCTAGAAAGTGCTTTTTCGAAAGGATGCTTTACGAGGACTGGTTATTCACGAGTTTGCCATTCTTTCAACCGCTCTAATGCCCCACGCGACTGCTCAGCATTGATTGTTTTTTAGCCCGCGAGTATATTTCTACTTGGTTGATTGATATTAATGGCATACCATAAGATAAATAATGTGAATTAGTGGAAGGATCTTAAACAAATATGACATAAAAAATTCTTTTTACAAATCCTGCAGAGTGAACGACGCGTTTCGTATCGACTAAAGCAAATATTTCAAAAAAATGTATCAAAGTAAACATTTGGCGCCAGCGACGATGTCCGGCAATCGCCAGGCGTCATTTTTAATCTCGCCGTATCTTGATGCGCTGCTTCTCCAAGTTCCAGAAGCGTGAGCGTTGCCGCGCGTGCCAGCCGTATTTAGTCAACCCAGAAAGTATACGTACGCTGCTCTCACTGCTCCGAAAATTTATCGAAATGCTGCCTCTCCAACTTTCATCGGAATAAAAGATTTAATAATTCTTTTGTGAAAATCGATTTGACTTTTCGAATGCTCTAGCGAAAGTCGAGATTGATTTCTTTTTCATTCAAGTGAACTGTTCCGAGTGTCGATCGAATCGAAAACAAAATGTAGGTTACAAAAGCTCGAGGCCCGACGAATCGAATCCCCATTAGTACAAAAGGTACACCCAAGTCAAAATTTATGACCAACGGTGTATGCCCTCCGAAATTCCAGCCACGCGCATCTCACGAATTTACGAGGCGAGCGAGATAAGGATGATTTCGAGGCTCCGGCCTCGGTGCTATTACACGCCTCGTCCATAAAGTCTTTTATCCGGATCGCAGATCGATTCGCCGGCTTTATAACGGAGCAGCGTCGGCGGCCTTTGGCTTCTCCGCCTTCCCGACAAATTTCATAAATAACACTTCCAGAGATCTAACGCGGCAAATTTGTAGTCTTTAAGCCTTTTTAAAGCGTTTTTACCGCCGCGATACGTATTATCGCTTCCCTTCAAAGACTTGATAGAGACCCGATGATGTGTATAACTTTTTTGCCCTCGTGTCATCGACGTTTCGTAATTATGCGCGATTTCACGTCGTCGAAAGTGAAGAGCACATCCTCGCAGTGCTCTATTTTGGTCTCCGAAATATTTCTGTTCGATCGTCCATCACGACGCTTTTTCTGAACAAAGTAAAATTTCGAGCTACGTTCTCGAAAAGCAGCACATTCGAATAAATAAGACACTTTAATCCCCGTAGTATTTATGCATTAATAAATAAACAAGAGATTATCAAAAGCAGGCAACATTTCAGCCTTATCAGAGCCGCGCATCTATATTAAACGTCCCGCGTGTCAAACATACAAATCTCATCGAGTTCGCGAACGAGAGGAGAAGCCCTGTTAATCCGTCTAACACGCATTAAGCATATCTTTATTCGAATTTTTTCATTCCACTCTTCAATTCGCCTTCGGGGGGATAACGAAAAAAAGATCCGGCCCCGAAGAAATCCACACTCCGCTGACTTTAATTACGTCGAAAAACTTGAAACCGCGCGAGACGGCAGTCGTACGAAAAAAAAGAACGCAAAAGTCCCAGCGAAAGAAAAAACGCAAAGAGAACCAGTTTCCCTAGATGTATCAAGTCGGGGGGCTCCAGAAAATTTCGGGCCGAGCTGTCGCGATGTTAACAAGCCGACAACTGCTCGTCCCGCAGAAGCTTTCCGGTAAAGCGTGCATTCTTCCACCTTTCGAATAAACTTTATTCCTCTCGTTTCTCTCCTCGTATCCCTTTGTCCATACGTCCGCGAGCAGCCGCTTTGTCTTTCCGTCTCGCGCTCGCACGCCGCGTCAATCCCCGGCGAGAAAACTGGTTTCAGCGAGGGAGAGAGAGAGAGAGAGAGAGAGAGAGAGAGAGAGAGAGAGAGAGAGAGAGAGAGAGAGAGAGAGAGAGAGAGCAGGTATACGGCGCGCAAAACAAATTAATAATAAAAACATCATAAGCCCGCTCCAAGGATGCCCGCGAGAGCCGAGCTACACACATACCGGCGGCGCGCGGGACGAGTTACACCGGCCGACTTTGCGCTCGTACGTACATACACACACGTACGACTGTGCGTGCACCATTGTAGTCCTGGAAATTCCGGTCTCTCTCGGTTCTTGCGACATTTCTCCGCGCTTTTTTTCGGGAACCATATGGACTAGAATACTCGCGAGCGTGTTTTACGGCCGTACGCCGTGGATATTTCGAAAATTTACGAGAATGCGCGCACGTGCACGTGCTTTCCCCGTGCGGACTCGTTCTGATACCACCTTTGCTGCGGAGCAGAGGATGCGCGACATCTTCTCGATCTATGCGTATCGTTGCTACACGCGATTGGGATCTGATGATACTGCGGGAGGACTAAATACATGTATTTGCGAGCTCCGTTTTTATATTCCACGCAGGAGGAAGTTGAGGAAGTCAGATCGAAGGATAAGACTTTTCGACTATTCCCAAAAAAGAAAAAAAATTGTGTCTTTATAATATCTCAAGCGTATACCTAACATCTGCAGCGATACACGCGCGGGTCAACGCGACAAGCTTTATAGCACGCGGACGCATTCGCGAAATTCGAGAAAGCCGAATCCCGAAAGGATACTCGCGATCTCGAAATTCATCGGAATTTACGATTTCCTTTTTACTCTCTCGCTCGGGGCCTTCTTTATCAGCTGACCGATTCTCCCGGTCCCCAGAGGGAGCCACCGTCGATCGCGATCATGTTTCGCGCCGCGCGGCTTGGGTTTGATGCCTTTTTCTTGGCTTTTTTTTTAATACGTCCCTTCTACCTCCGCGTAACCTCTCCTCGATCGCTTGGGCAGATAGACGCTCGGGGAGTTCCGTTCTTGGCGAGAGGCACAAGGAGCGACGGCCCGGACAACAACTACGCAACGGGATGACCCGCGGGGTATATTATTCGGATGCGCAAAAAACGCCGAATGAGATCTGACGGTTCAATGAGTATGTGCCTGCACGTCGCGTGGAGCGTTATTGTGTAAGGCTTAATTACAGTGCTTGCCACTCGCAGGAGAGACCGGGTATCACTCTTCGGCAAAAATCCGGTGTATGTGTGTGGGTATAACGTACAGTTTGAACGGATCGATTATTTTCTCTCGTTTTGATGTCATTGAATTGATATTGGCTTGCGGAACGAGAACCTAGTTCGATCGGAGTCGCACAATTTTGACGAGCAGACAATGCAGTTTCAATTGTACCTTCGTTGGCTATAAGTGAAAAAGCCAAGACTAAAGTGCTTGGAAAAAATTCTCCGATTCCATTTGCAAATGTTGCCGAGTTGAACTACAGCTAATAAGCTATTAATGCCAAGTCACGCCGCGACTGTAATAACAGAGTACGCAGGCCAAAAATGAATAGCCGAGTAGTCGCCAACTGCTTTTACGATCGAGCAAAACATTGTATCCGCGTTGCAGGAATCTACATAAAACTCGAGCGTAAATTAGGTAACAAACGAGTCTAATGTCACTCGCGCGGCGTCGCGAAAAACTGCCGAACGACATTTCTCGCGCATAGCAAGAAACCTCGCAGCAAAAACCTCGTCCGCTCGATAAAAATGTTTCCGAGCCATTAAAACGGCAGCCCGTCATCGCGGGATGCATAATTGGTCGTGCGCGAGTGTGCAGCGCGAAAAGTAGGCTAACTCGCAGCGCTGCTAGCCAGGCTTAAAATTCCATCTCGGCAAGAGCGTATCGGCATAACCACAGCTGCAGCAGCAGCAGCTCCAAAGACATCAGCGCATTGCGTATACGCGCGTCTGGCTATATAATGCGCCGAGAGGGTACGTGATCCACTGGTGGTCGAGGTATCGATACCCGAGGCATGAATCGAAGTAGCGTTACCTCATCGGCGATGTCCCTGCCGCAGCGCACAGTTCTTGTGCGTACATTTGCAGTATGCGAGACGCGCGTTTGTGAGTCGATGATCCGAGCTTGGTAGTGAATGAATTTTTACCGATTATCCCTCGAAAAGAGATAAACGCATTTAGCGCCTCATTGAAAATCAACGAGTGACTTGCCACATTTAAAATTACAATCAATTATCCCCGAAAAAATGATTTTCGCCCTTTGCATTTTAAAACACCGGGCACAGAGCTCTCCGAAGCATGCCGGTATTCCAGTCACACCGCAATAACACCTTGAAAATTACATCCTACATCCCAAGTCAGCAGCAGCAGCAGCTCTCGGCTACCGAATAATACATAAAGCCAGCGTCGTCGCATGTGTAATCTACCTATGCAATCCCTTATCGCTTAACAAACGAAACACGCCTCCGAATCCCCGACTAATTATTCCCGAGAGAAGGACGGAGAGCGAGAGATAAAATAAGGTCGCAGGGGGGGGGGCACACCGCGCGCGCGGCTTCGAGAAAGAGGAAGCGGAACGGACGCGCATTTGCATAGGTTAGAATGCGCGGCGGCGGCGGCGGCCTGCGCTTCTTCGATCGACGTTGTACACTCGTATTATGCATTCCCCCTCGTTTCTTACATATTTCCAGCGGTGCATTTCCCCCGCGTGCGCTACTCCCCTTCCCTCTATTTTTCATTCATCGAGTCCACTCGTCGAGCGCAGCGATATGCGCCGGACGTGCATCGACCTCATCTCTCGCGCTCGCTCTAAAGCGGCAGCACCAGCGGTGATTCCCGTGATTGGAGTCCATAAATACACACCCGGACACGCGTATTAGAACATTTCTCCGGCTTCCCTTTTTCCTCTCCTGCGCGATGCATAAATGCACGATGGCTTCTTCACTTTCTTCTTGTATGTGCAGCGCCGTATTATAGTTGTCCGCGCGGTGACACGTCTGCACTTCCTGTGGGCAACGACGCGCGAGCATCAATTTTTCATATGTTTTATGGGTCTTTTAGCGTCACGTCGCCGCCCGGCGCACACACTCGATGATGTGGGAATGTGCCACTGCTTAGTGCTTTCTGATTAATTTGTAAGCCGCGCGTCGGGCATCCGAGTGATTAGGGAAATCGGCACAGGATGTCCGGCCGCGCTGCAGGTAATTCCGAGAGAGGATGTAGGTGCAGAATTATAGATTACGGAGAAAGTCACCGCAAGGTCAGAGTGAAAATGCGTCGATGGATTTGTGCTTGTCGGACTCGATGTTTATATCGATAAACGTGACTCGGTGTAATACGGAGCGTGCAGCGCGTGTTTTCATCGGAATCATAACAAAGCCACTAAGAGAAAAACAGGTTTCTTCGCCTTCGACGAAGCGGCGGTGCGCTTTAATTACCATACGTACCTCCAGTTTCGTTAATCGTTCTAATTGGACGCGCTCGCTCTGCTGCAGGTTATTTATTTTTCTCTGCGCTCTCGTCGAGTGCATTAGTAGCCGCTAATAGTCGCCGGCAAGGGCCAAAGTGTTGGAGGAAAAGGCTGATGCCCGTCTCGTCAACATCTCCCCCGAACATTTAGAGGGTTTTTACTCGCTGGCTTTTAAGTGGCTCGCGCGATTAAAATTAAAACCGTGTGCGCTGCGAGATTTGTCCGGGGAGCGCAATTATAGAACGTTATTGAGTGTACATGTTCGTGTAGGCATTCGTATGAAGGACATTTGAATAAAAGATAAAGATTTTCCACTACTATGAAACCCTTATTACACCGAGGTATAGATGAATACGAGATGAAATAAGACCGGATAAAATACAAGTTCAGAAATGCCATTAAATTGCCGCACGTAGCAGAAGGGGTGAACTGCAAAGCGCCTCGAGAGAGATCCACGCTGCATATAAGAATATAATAAAGCCACGTAGCAACGAATCACGAACGTTCGTGACTTAGCGCGTCGGAGATGGCGAAATTAAGGGAAGAAGAAGAGCCGCGCTTCTGATCGACCGATCAATGAATTGTACTTAGCTCTTTTTCATTATCTCCGACGATAACACGAGCGCGACTACGAGCAAACGTTGCATTCCTAGCCGTTACGAAATAGAGCGGAATAAGTTGGAGGCTCGGAAGAGGACAAATCTATTAAAATTGTTATTATATAACACATAAGCGCGTACTCAATGCCAGAGCAGAGAACGCAAACACCTCGATATTTTAAGCGTCCTGGCCTGGACAGCCATGACTGATCGAAAAAGAATGGGCGCATATACGCTCTTTTTACGGCTTCCTTGGAGTACAGCGCTGCGCGTAAAGCTACAGAATTGCTCTCGAGGAGCACAACAATTACAGGCTTTTTTACACGCGCAGCACCTTAAAAGCGCTATAACTCAAAAAAGGGGCTGAAAAAGAATCGAGACAGCTCGAGAGAGAGAGAGAGAGAGAGAGAGAGAGAGAGAGAGAGAGAGAGAGAGAGAGAGAGAGAGAGAGAGAGAGTATAGCGGAGCAGAGGAGATAGAGCTAGTCGAGGAGAGTGAAAAAGTAGAAAGAGAGGAGCGAAGCAGGCCCCGAACACGCGAGGAGCGCAGGCGAGAAAAAGGAGCAAAGCGGGGATCCATTAGCGCGCGAGAGATAGCAAGGACGAGCGGGAGGTTCTCTCTCCTCGTCCTTTGGCTCCTCTTATACGCTTCTGCTGCAGCCGAATAACACGGCAGGGGGAGTCTTAATGCCGCGGAATATTTCACTCGCGCGACACTCGATAAAGCGTGCAGCGCGGCGCATTTCCATAATTAAAATTTATACGAGTGCATTTGCGGGATTCAAAGTCGCCTCGATTTTTTCTCCCCCCTGGTTCGGAGGTAAGAGCCTTTTTTCGCGCTGAGTTATGCAGTCATCGGAGCGAGTGCGTTTAAATCAATTCGGGCCGTATTAATCCGGTCACGCGGCGACGGAATGTTCCCGAAGCCTGATAATACACGCTCGAGCGAATTTCACGCTTGTACTTCTGGTTTTTGAAAACTGCCTCGTGCCCCGACGCTCGAATGGAAATTACGCTGGTGAAAAATCAACTAGAAAATAACCGCGCTAGTAGTATACTGGGGAAAATTTTCTCGCAGCAGAGTCGTTTTACGCTATGATGTCGTATACAAAGCTCGAATCCCGTGGCATTATCGTCACTCTCCCCCGGCGAGAGGCGCCAGCTTTCGCGGGAGATAAACTCGAATCCTAGAAACAAGCTCGAGTCCGCGCGCGCCAGGATTCTACACGGTCGAAGACCCCGAGAGAGGAGTCGTCGCGTGTACGCGCGCGATGCAATGGCCGTGTAGCCGCATAGAAACAGAGAGAGAGAGAGAGAGAGAGAGAGAGAGAGAGAGAGAGAGAGAGAGAGAGAGAGAGAGAGAGAAGGTCTAGTATGTGTATCGCGCGCGCGCCTTTATTACAAACGCGCCGGGTGAGCTTGCTAACAACCAATTAAATTAGGTTCGAGTTCGTTTCTCGGCGCGCGCGGTCCTGTCCGGCCCGCGTTTATCTCATCGTTGATTTGAATTTCAAGCGGACCCGCGTGGTGCGTTCTTGTTTATGACTTTGCACCTGGAGTTTGGTTCTCGCGATGCTTCGTGTATGAATCCGCAGCGCCTTTCGCTCGAGCTTTGTTACTTCGCTGATCGAGCTTTTTCGCTGCAGAGTACCTATATACGGCTCCTCGAGTTAACGAGCGACTTCGTTAACTCGGTTACGCGTTAATTACGCGGAAATTTGCAGAGCGCTTCCCAATAACGCTCGCAAAATTATGATCATTGCCCACACCCCTACATGTATAGGTACCCGCACACTGACGTAGCTGGGCCCCAGCGAGAATGAAATATATCCCTATTTATAGCTGGACTTTAAGCGCAAAGTACACCTTTTCTCCCCGAGTGTACACGTACATATACACACACATACTGCACTCGCGCTCTTTCACCTTCCCGACGTTATTTACTGCGACCTAACGCCTTTGCTAACTCGTTTTTTCTCCCTCTTTGTTTCAGGTGAGTCGAGCTGCAGCCGCACACTGCTCGCACCAAGTGGGCGCGCGTATACCTATACGTATACGTCTCGCTCTCGACCGGGGCCTGACCTCTGCGCGCGTTTTGCCGCCGCGCAGGCCGAGCAGGAGAGCGAAAGAGAGAAGCCGGGAGAGGGAGTGCATTATTGCCGCGATAAGCATCGCGCGCTCGGGGAAGAAGTTCGTTAGCGGCGGCTGCTCTCTACCTCGCGCAGCCGAGAAGAGCCACCGGTCAAAAAGTGATAAGCAGAGCTTGTTGCCGACTCTCTCCTGTATACGCACGCGGCATAAGTGTAACTTTCTGCTTCTTCCTTCTCCTTGTTTTTCGCGCTTTAATTTGAATAATTGCTTTCTCTGAAGAGACAACGCGGTGGCGAACGTTGCTGAAAATGCTCGCCGCTATACTGCAGAAGATTCCGCTTCGATTGCACAATGCGACGTACGCCGGCTGATTTTGCCGTTACATCACACCTGGACTGCTCTGATTTGCGATGTTCAGAGCCTGTCAGGTGCAGATCGCAATCTCAGCGCCGTGCCGCGCGTTGTGCAATCGAGCGCTGTATCTGTATTTGCGAGTGACGGCTTCTCGCGCTGTATTTTATGCAATGTTTGCTCTACCATTTTCTCTGCGAGTTTGCGCAATTTTTGAACGAAAATAAGCAAATATTCTATGTTTACATATGAAGTCACCGTTCTGCTTTCGTAAACACACGCGGTCGTTAGAATTCTCCATACAATATAATTGATCGCTTGTCTCCCCGGGCTACCGCACTGATATTTATTCCTTAATCAAGAGAATTTAATGAGTGCATAAATCCTCCAAAAGCGACGTCCGCAAAAATCTATAAAATCTGCCCGGACGTCAGCAAAGAAGGCTGAAAAAGAAGGAGAAGACGGAGAGCGGGACACCCGAGGTGCGCGCTTGCTCATTTGCAGCTGGCTCGCGCGCAGAGGCCAGGTATACGCCGGAAAGGAGTCCCAGATCAGCATAGACGAGCAAAACTTCCTGGGATCGGAGGCAGCGTCCTTTATTCTCCTTTTTCGGCGGCGGCCTAGAGATCGCGGGCCTCGATCGCCGCCGCCGCGAAAAAACACGTGTTATGCGGCCACCACCAACGTAACGCTCGTTTCTTCTCTCTCGCTCGCGCGCGCTGTTTCTTTTTTTACAGCTGACTGCGCCCGACAGATAGACGAAAAAAGAACCGAACGCGCGCGAGCTCGTGGTGTAAACAGGAACTATACAAATCGCGGAATGACACGAATTTGGACTTTTATATAATTTGCTTGACTGCCGGGTCGTATTGTTCCGCGGAAGGAAACGCTCGGAGATTTCTGCGAAACGATTACTCGAAGCTAGTCGCGAGAGTATGTGTTTTTCAAATTAACGTGGGCTTATAAGAGGTATCCATAATCGGAACGACAGTAGCTCCTATACTTACATACCACCGAAACGTCGAAGCTTCTTCTTTTCGATACGAATCTCTTACACGCGCGAATACTCCTTTCTTTCTCGATTCCTCCTCCAATCTTTCCACGCCCTTATAACTTAGCGCACGTACTCGTTCCTTCTTTTCTCCGAGGCTCCGTCGCGGCAACTCGACACCGAAGACCGAGGGGGCGATGTCTCGATTTACGGATTTATTCTCGATCGATCCGCCGATCTTCTTTTTACTCCTGGCTCTGGAAGTTCGGACGGGTGTGCAGCGACGATGTGTGGACTCGATAAAGCTCTCAGGAGATTATACAACACGGCTTGCTACGAAATCAAAGTGCCTTCGATTTTTTCTTAATACCGATCGCAGCTCAAAACTCCATCAGAGGCTCGTAATCTCATCAGCGTGTCTCATTATATGAGAGAAGTTTTCAGAAGACTAATTTCGTAATCGTTTACTCCCTGTAAGAGCGCTGTCACCGCTGTTAGATAATTATCGGCACGAGAACCAGTAATTACACCGAGATGGCAAGCGAAAATACGTCTGCCGGGCGAGATATTGTCAGCGGTCGGATATTCCGCAATTAATTATCACTGCGCTGCACCTGACGCACGCATTCTCTCCCCGGCGTGGATATATATATGTGTGTGTGTGTGCGCGCGTGTGTGAGAATTCGCTCCGCCCCGATAAAATCCCGCGAATACCCCGAGTCCTTCCTTTGAGATAAAATCTCGCGCCGATCGGCTCTCCTCGATATTGCTCCGGTTCGCTCATTGCTCGATTTTCGTATCGGATCGACTTATTGGCACGTTCGCGCGCCGTGAAAAACGAGCGGCATAAGTGTAATTTTCAAAGGGAGCTTTTTTAAACGCTGATTTATCTCCAAGCTTTTCGATTACTCGGCGCGGCGTTTAATGGCAATAAGCGGCTTATTTAGCCGCTTAAAATAATGTATTAATAAACTGGAGCGTCGAGGATGTGGATGTGCGTCCTTTTTAAACATGGCTTCACAACGATCCCAGCAGATACATTCGTCGCATGTCTAGTGTCTCGCGGAGACTCGTGTATACGACGTGCAGCTGATGAGCTTGTGCGAGGAATGTCTTAATGCTCTGTTCGCCCTTTTTTCCATACCCATTATCCGCGCGACGTAGGAATCCGCAGCGCGTCGCCGTGTAAACTCTCGTGCGCGGATACTTTTCTCGCGCTCGTCAGTGTATTTACATGCAGATAGATAAACGGCGCGTATTATGTACGCGCGTGTGTCGCCGGTATGTAAATTTTTCTCTCTAGCTATGTACGCGTCGCGAAATTGCCGGCTCGGCCGATTCTTCGCGGGAATAAGAGATATGGAGAAAAAGAATGAGGGGGAGAGAAATGTGACAGATGGACAGACGTCGTCGGGCAGGTAATCCGAGTGTAATTAGGCGGGATTTTTCGATCGAGTTTGCCCGCTTTACATACAATCGGCGCAGCGGGTACAAGGTGTATGTTTTCGTTTTGCCTGCACCGCGTCGTCGCACGTGCGCTTTCGATTTCAATGGGTGATTGAAAGTGTCAGGCTGAAAAATAAATACTCGATCGAGCAAAAACGTTTAATTATGCACCTCTCGACCGTGCGCACTCGCTGTAAAAGTTTGATTTTTAACGGAAAGTCCGGCGTATCAACGAGACAATTGAGATGAAAGATATACAATTTGCCGGCAACGTACGCGTAATGCTCGTCTATTAAAATTATTTCCTTATCGTCATCGTCGCAGCAGCAAAAAAAAAAAGCATCGGCGAATTGCAGTGCTTGCGCGTTTTATCGAGAGCCAATCAAATTCATCACAAACACTCAGCAAATTACACAACAAATTATCCCCACGGACGTCCATAAAGTCAGCCTCCGCAAATTCGCCTTTACTCTCTCTCTCTCTCTCTCTCTCTCTCTCTCTCTCTCTCTCTCTCTCTCGCTCGAGATGGTGAAAAAAGGCGAGCGCACGCGCGTACACACTCGCAAGAAGCGAATCGCGGCGAGAGACGTATAATCACGGCAAATCGAGCGAAATCACGCTTCGCGCATTTGAGTAAACGCTCGCGTCGAGCGCCGAGTAGCGGAAGGCCGTCGCCGCGTGGGTGCTGCTGCCGGCCCGCGGAAAATTGATACCGTCCGCGCGAGCACTGTATTTATGCAAATCGACGAGGACTGCGGAAGGTCGGCGGCGAGGAGCGATTTATTCGCAGCTGCGCTCTCGCTGTACGCGCGTGTGGAGGAAAAGGGCGAGGGCTTGTTTTCGTTCTGATAGATCGGACGATAGAACGATAAACGTCGATTCGGCAGCTTTCGCAAGCGCTCGGCTTTTCCGGCTCTTAAATTCCACTCACGCACTACTCGCGCCGAAGGTAAATCTCGAGCTTTTTGCCGGCCGCGTCCGATAAATCTGCCTCCACCGATGCAGCGGCCCGGCGATATCTCCTCCGTCGGTCCCAAAGTCCCGAGAGACAGTGTCTTTTTTTTCTCTCGCTCCTCATTGTTGTATATAGTCTATGGATACGCGCGCGGCATATAGCGACGAAAAGGGGATCGGCCGCTCTCGCGCGCGCGGCAGTCGCTCGTTTTACAAGTTGTTTTACAAGGATAGGAGCGTCGTCGGCACCGCACGAGATCTCGCTTGTCCCTCTTTCTTTGGCCGCGAGTTTTCGAGGGAGAGAACGTCGCAGCACCGCCGCCGTTTCCGGGATCGAACGAAGAATCCTTTTGTTCGCGCGCGCGCGTTTTTAGCGCAGGCGACGACGGTTATCTATGGGTTCGCGGCCGTCGACTGTCGGCGGTTTCGTCGCTCGATTTATCGGATACTTTTCTGTCGACGCTGGAAAAAAGGGAGAGCGAACGTGATTTCGGCCTGTAATTGGTCGGGCTGTCGGGCTGATGTCGGTCGCTTGTTTTTTTAGTGGACGCAGTGCGCAGCTAATTTTTATAAACTTGCGCGGCGCGAGGTTTTCAAACAGCAGGTGCGTAGAAAGGCCGAGAAGCTCGCTAGGATAGAAAACGAACGAAAGATAAGAAGACAAGGGAAAAGAATGGACACCCGCGGCGTGCGTGCATCTCTCTCTCTTATACTCTCTCGTTCGAGATACCGCACTTACTCTGCGGGAAAAAAAGTGGGACGGCATCGTGCAGGCGAATAGTCAGGCGCGCGGGGCAATTTAGTAGCGGCGCTGGGCTAATAATGATTCACGTCAGTCAAGCCGAGGCCGGACGTACGTTCCACGATGCAAATTCATGAAATATCCTGCCCCCCTCCGTGCGCGCTACTCTCTTTCTCCCTCCTTTCTCTCAATTTGCTCACTGCCGCCTCTCGCACCCTCTCTCTCTCTCTCTCTCTCTCTCTCTCTCTCTCTCTTCTCCTAATCCTTTGTTTTCTTCCTCTTCCTACTTTCGCTCAGTTAATTCCAATTGCTCCGATTCTTTTAAGTGTTTCTTTCCCCCGACACGAGAGTGCGGTACAAGTGCGCGCGAGGAATCCGAGACCGTTTCTCGTGGGCGTCTTTTTTATCTCTTTGCTCGGATTGATCGAATTAGCGCCCGTGACTCGCTGCGGAGATTCGAGAAGGTGCGAGGCTTTTCGATCGCGAATACCTGTACTCGAGACAGTCGCTCGTTCGCGAAATTTTGTAGATCGTTTCAGTATATTGTTAGTTCGCCGGGGGCAATTTATGTCGCGCAATAGAAATCTCATTTTATTCGACGAGAGCCGCATTCCCAGCTGTATACCCCGCTGAATTATCTCACGCATTATACAAACAAAATATCTTAATAATTTCGTGCCGCGTATCTATTACCATATAATAGACGCGAGGCACGTACAACAACCATTTCAATTACATAACTCGCTTTATTATACACGATGATATTATAACACACGGCGAACTCGTAAAAGTCCGCGTGATTTATATCGCGGAGCATCGGACGCGCGGCTTTGTAAAGCGTTTACAGACGCGTATAATTTATATTCGATCGCAGCGGGCCCGAGCTTTCTAAGTACGTGTGATAGCTTCACGACGACAGACGGACGCGATCATTGTTTACAAGCGGATCGACGGACGATCGACGACACGCACGCGCTCCTGAAAAAGAGAGTACGCGAGCGAGAGAAGGAACGAGTTTACGAGTGCATCGATGCAGTATTGAATAAGCGGAGTCTCTCCTACTGTGCTTAGGCTCTTCTCTTATAATTTGAGCCATTAATTGCCCTAAGTCGACGGGCAGCGAGCTACAGCTGCTTCGTGCATCCGATAATATGTGCGTATGTGCGCGTATATCGATGTTCCCGAATGGCCAGTAAATATTATCGACGTGCGCTAATCCATGCGCAACTGATTATTTTTTGTGTCTTTAGTAAGTTTACAGAGCGCGTGGAATCGTGTGCGAAAATCGAAAGAAAGGCAGATTGGTTTATTCTTGGCGTGTGACTTTTGCGGCGATTCCACGCTTGTATTGGATTCGATGAGAAAAATGCAAAAGTCCTTTATCTAAGCTGATATTTTCAGGAAAAAGATTCTATGCGATGAATAGATCCGATTGAGTTAGCATATAGAAATTGTCTAAATTAAAGACGATAACAACGTGATGTAATTACACGCTGGCCATACCGCAGCTCGAGTGCCTGACATTAATGGATATCACCACATTTATATCCCGTCGTATATTACAATTTATATCTCATTGTGCTGTAAGGCGCGTTGTTCGAACAATATTCCAGTGTACGCAGGCGCGATGAAACGTTTTCCAAACGTTATTAAGCGTTCCTTGCTTTTCTACAACGCAACGATCGCGCAGAATGTGAAAAATCGAAGATATGAATAAGCATATCGAACGGCTCACTCATGTAAATTAATGAAGCGAGAGCCCCGTGGAGGAAGAAGGTATAAAATACCGAGATTCAACGGGCCGATAGGACAAAAGGTTCCCAGGACCTTTTTAAAGCTGAAAACCTCTCGATACGGAATTTATTTCGTTCGACGAGTAATAAACTTTCTTCGACGCGCACGCAAGTTTTTTTGAGCCCAATTACGCGACATTTCCATATTCATTTTCTAAATCGAGCTTTATACGTCGAATATTTCGTGTGTATAACACTGAACGTCTAACAGCTTATACAAGGTGCAAACTCCTTTTACGCGGGCTAACAATGTCCGAAATCAATTCCTTAATCATACGCATCCGCGTAAACAAGAAAAAGGCCGAAGCCGAACCAAAAGCCTGCATTATCCCACTTGCTTTCGGAATCTTTTGTTTCCCAAGCGTTCTCTCTTTCTCGCGGGCGCGCGCGAGTAGCCCCGAGAGGACCCCAAGCCAAGATCCTATCTGACATAAATAATTATCCTGCGGCCGCTCGCGCGGCAGTCCTTCTCCTCTTCGCCTCCTCCTCCTTTTTCTTCTCCGGTTCCGAGTAGAGGCCAACAAATCTGTCCGCAGGGATTTTGCGTTTTATCGCGCGCGGAATTCAGCATCTCGGCAGCCTCCCTGCGTTGCGGCGCATTCCCCGGATGATGGGGCAGGGAAAACATTTCGTTCGGAAATTCCACTTGCGCATAGTGCAAAGGAGAGGATCTCGGGAAGGGGCTGTACTCGTCTGTGGCTTAATTGATATTTTTGCCGACTTTTTCTCGCCGAGTTTTGGATGTACACCATTGAGGGGATCGCGCATAGCGGTGCGCGAGTCCTTCGATGAAAATCGACGCTGATCAATGGGACAGTCGTGTGCGCATGTTTACGACCGACGATCGGATCTTAATTCTCGGCGATTCTCCGGAAAAATCAATCGCCGCTTAAAATCTCTGCGTATACTGGAATTAACGGCGAATGACGTCGCCGCTGGACTGTGGTGTAGCTGTGACGTTATCAAGGGACTTTCACGTCTGAAACAAGCGTAAATAATGCACGGACTCGACGGTGAAAATAAGCCGATAAGCGACGGTCTGCATTTTTCTCTGGCTTTGTTAGTCTAAGATTTGTGTATAAGCATAGTTTATATATAAGATGAACATAGAAACGAGCAGTTTCGCACTAGCCTACATTTATCCACCAAGCATTTTTCGGCCTTTGAAAGAAACGAGACGAATCAGAGTCTGAAATAACGGTTCGCTCTGCTTTCGATAATTCAATCCAAAACGTTCGTCACTTTAATGAGCCTCATAACGGCCATCAATAACGCTGGAAACTGCTCGTTGCCGAACCTGTATAATACGCGGCCGAAAGCGCCGGGAGCGAACTAATGAGAAGAAATTAGTATACTCTAGATTGCTTACAGATACACACTCCCAGAGAAAGCAGCAGCTCCACATGCCTTCCAGGAGATTTCGAAGCCGTGGAATTCGAAAAAAATCGCGGCGCGTCAAATTTTTCAATGAGCCGCGATTTCGGAAAAAGACAGAAATTTGAGAAACGCGATAGCTATGATTTCGACAATGAACCACCGAAAATCACGGGCAGATATTCTCTCCCTTCTTCCCCGAAGTAGTCCAGAGCGGCGCGATTCTTCTCACGCGCGCTCCGAATTATCGTCTCTCGGGGGCGTTATGATGCGTGTCCCGTGATTTTAGATAATTGCACGGTTCGGGCCCTTTTATATCGGTAATTCGGGGTCGAAGGCGAGGAAGGGCTTAATTTGGCCCCGCGTGCAAATTACTTACAGTGCTATTACTTTTTTTTCATCAAATTCGGCGCGAACTCGAAGTATGATTCGCAATTTTCTTCTCGATCGAAACGTTGATTTAAAATGAGAGGTTGGCAGTCATGGGACGCCTGGCAGATGTAAAACATAGATAATCACGTTTATAAAAAATATATCACACATTGAATAATATTTAACGAGCAAAAGTTTTGTATCTGATGATAAAGGCGGCTTTAGATGTTTCACGCAAAAAAATTACGAGTTATTGCTGCTATAGTCTCGTATTATGAGAATTAACTCGCGGCTCTCGCGCATAAATCAGCGAATCACTTATTTAATCGTCTCGTCGATCAGCCGCGGTTGACACTCGGGCGCTTTTCTTCCTCGAGCGGTATATCGGCGCGAGGAAATTGCACGCGCGATCCGCTGATCAATGGATGATATAAAGATCGATTATCCCGAGGGGACAATTTGAGCACTATGCATGCGCGTTTGCCTACTTCGCGCGCGCTCTCGCCCGTATTAACGAATGGCTCGCGGAGGCAAAAATCTTCCGGCCAATCGAGCTGTACACATTGGAGTGGAATAATACGTCGAGGGGAGATGGACCAGGTGTATTTACGGAAGACGGCCGACGAAGAACTATACAAGTGAGTCTGCATGTCACATTTTGAGTTTATATTTTAATGACATTTTGTACCACCCCGTCGTCTGCAAATATTTCTACGTAGACGCAGCAATCGAAGTATGTTATAATTTGTGAGTAAAGGGCATCGGGTGCTCCGAAATCGAAAATATTTATGAGACCCGCGCGGCGGCAAATTAGCATTGAAACAAAACGGCGGTGGTAATCTAGGCTGCGATCACCGCGGTGCTGCCCTGGCACCCGCTGGAGAGGTCTGATATCTCGCGCGCACGAAAAGAGACGAGGCCCCGAATTCGTTTTCTTCGAGAGTGAGCTTGATTTACGATCGAGCGAGAAGTTGCACGAGCCGACGTTCTGATCGAACGTCGCGATTGACCGCGTGTTTTTGGGACTCGGCAGCCTCTGTCGGTTCGGATTTTCGTTTTGCTCTTTGCGCTGTAGGTCCTTAGTCCAGTGTATGCACGTAAGTGCAAGTATCGTTAAATTACTTCAGTTAGAGTTTGTACTAAAAATAAAAGCGAGAGGAAGTTAGAAAGCTTGCCGCGGATTCATCTGGAGACTGTACGAAGGAGAGAGAAAAAAGGACGTAACGAGCTGCACAGCAGGTTCAGCTGCGGCGCGTAGCGGGCAACAATGACAGCCTGTGGCATGCCTGCGCTCCGAGTATACCGCGAGTTAAGGGCGGTAGTGCAACACAGCTTATAATAATGCTGGATAGCGATCAGGTGCTTGTTTTATTGCCGACAGATGCGCTCTCTCTCTCTCTCTCTCTCTCTCTCTCTTCTCGCGCGCGCGTTCGATGGGAGGACGTATACTACGTATAATAGCCCCGCAGCATCGCGTAAACGCCCTTCCGGAGTGCCTCGACCGATTGTTGTTGCCATTTTTAGCCTCCTATACTTTTTCGAGGATACACGACTGCTGTTATAGAGATATTGATGTACGGAGTAGGTGTATGGCTCGAGTGTTTTCACCTGCCTTGCGTGAAAAAAAGAAAGAATCTATTTTCGTGCAAGATCTGCTAACCTCGACTCCTCAACATGCAGATCACCGCCGAGAGCGTGAAAACAGGCCACGCCGGGTTTGCAAATTGCATCTTCTCGATTTCAACAAATAACTCGAATATCTCCCACATAACAGCTCGAATGTTCGAAATAAGCGTCTCGTTTCATTCGCCTTTACGGCGGCGCGCGATTTGCGCGAATCGACGCCGGCGGCGAAGGATACATACTTATACGCACGTGTACGAAAATCTGCGCGGTCGAAACGATTGGAAGGACGAGCCGAGCATTCAGCTCGCGGCACATGCGTGCAAGGACACGCTCTGGGCTTATTGCCGATAATGGTGATTACAATGTTAGTCGGCAGATCCCTGCACGACGTGCGGCGGAGAGACGCGTTTGGACGGTTTTCCCGCTACAGTACGTGCGTGCGTGTGGAAAATTACAGCCGTGCGTTTTTCGTGGACGCGGCGAAAACATTGTATGTGCACGTATGAAATTGTCGATGCTTATTATTCCGAGGAGTATGTTTTTCGCGTCTGGTCTAATCGTCTTGTAAACCGGTTGCTTTCGTATAAACGTTTCTAGGACCTTCGTAATACACTTTTCACGTGACAAAACTACTCTCTGATCGCAGGAAATCCGATTGAAGACTGGACAAGTTTAGCGTTGTCTCTACTTACGTTATAATATACCTACATCCCGCGCAAGAACGTATCGAACCGTGGCGCTGTGCAGCAGCGGCGGCACATCGCGCGCGATCGCGGGGATTCCTCGGTAATTGTACCGCTGGCAACAGCGGCAGCAGCAACGGGCAATAATCGCGGAGCTTTTATATGCAGGCTTCTGGGCTGTCGAGCTGTTCGCAAGCAGGAATTTCCCCCGACTGTCCGCTTTATTTTATCTTATTCCACGATTGCAGTGGCCGGCTGCGCGGACTGGAGATGGCCGCGGATTCTCGGGAAATGGGTGCAGGGCCGCGCTCCATGGCCAATATTATTTCTGCCGCTGTGAAGAAAAGATTTTACATCCTGTGTATAATTTGGATTTTGTATATACACGAGATAAGCCGCGGAAGGACGTCGTATCTTGGAAGGATCGAATTTACGCGCTGGCTGGCTTAGCTCTTGCCGAAACAATTCAGCGGCTTCTCCTTCTGTACTTTGCGCATCTCGGTATAATATAACAACACGAGCTACTCGAGCGGGAAAGAAATGTTTTCGCTGTTTGTTTTTTTTATCTGCCTCCGCGCAGGAAACGCTCTTTCAATAAAATATAACGATCAAGTTTTTACTATACACATCCGCGATCGTGCCCAACTCGCCGAAATCATTTTTCCGAAGAGTTCTTACCTAGAACAATCGCTAGCCCTCGCGATACCGGATCGTATAAAACTGACATTACGTCTCAGAGCAACGACTTCATTTCCCCGCGTTAACCAGAGTCCCAACACCTCGCCTTTCGAGGAAGCTGCGCGCGTGTGCAAAATGGCGCGGAAGAGGCGCGAAAGCGAGGTGTCCGTGAATCGCGCGCTGCAGTACATACCGCGTCGTACAGAGCGCGAGTAAGAAAGAAGGGCAGCTATGTAAGCTGCGAAACTCGCATACCCGCCGCGAGAGGAGCGCCAGAGTCGGGGGAAAAAGAGCGTACGCTGGATTTTAGAGCGGCATAAAGCTCGGGATTTACTGCTCTCCGCTGCGTTTTTTGAGAAAGCCGTCGCGTCCTTTTTTTATGCAGCTTTGTTGCAAAGTAACGAGTCGAAATATTTTCACCGGAATACGCGCTTGTATTAACGCCGTATTCACTGGATATCGCGCCGGGGAATTAGCGTTGATGCGAACGCAAGGGCAGCCGATAACGAAGAAGCCGCTTTGGAGGCTGCAGCCGCTGTTTAGAGGCGCATCGCTAAGGAGAGATAATATCCGCGATCGTTCTTAGAAGCAAGGGCTAAGAGAGTAATAGTCGAGTTGCGATTCGCCGCGGCAAGGTCGAATTCTTCCTCGACGCTTTTTACGCGCGCGGGAGAGTAAGGTCGATATTCTACTTTGCCGTAAAATTAAACGCGCGAAGCGAGCGGCCTCTATATATAATACACCTGCGCGAATAGTTTCGCGGTGAAAAATCGAGAGCAAAACGCGCTCTGGGTGTGGAGATTCCTTTCTCGAAGAAGCAGCCTAAAATCACTCGCGGCTCTCGGATGAAATATTCACGACGACTCGTCCCGCTCATTAGCCTTTGTATGGACATTTTCTCAAACGGCTCACGCACTCCCTCCCCCTACAGCGCGAGGACTTTCCAAGCGCAGGAGAAAACGCGCAGTTTTACGGAAAAAGGAAAGAGAACGAAAATCCACGCGCGCTCGAATTTACGCGCTGCGACGGAGCCTCCTACTGAATTAGCAATTTCAATGTATACCGCACGGAGAGCGCGGCAACGCCCGACACGGCCAGCGCCTCTCGTTGTCCCCTTTAGCGATGCCTATACTGCATATACTATAGGTATACTCGGCGATCGGAGGAGGATCTTCGAAACGACTGCTCGTGCAAATTAGCATCGCCTCCCGAGACGGGACTGTACGCGCAAGTGCGCCGATTGCCGGCGTGGATTAGCTCCAGTTAGCGACTTTCGTGCCTTTTTGCTCGCGCCGCCGCCTTTTTCTCCGACATTTCGCTCTTTGGCGGATCCGCGACAAAGAGCCCCATTGTCATCCTCACCCGGGGAAAGACTTTTTATTCTCCGCCGCGGAATAGAGGACGCGTTTCAGTTCAACTTAACTGTATACTTGGGCTCGGTAAACCAGATGCTGGAAAAGATGTCCAGCGGCCGCGCATAATGAGCCGGTTTTTTGCCTCGATTTCCTGAAGAAAGCCAGGTTTTTCGCGGTGGCAACGAGCATCGATTTGGAGCAATCGAACACGAGACACAAAACACGCGCAAAGACTCGCACGGGAAAAGTAGATAATGGTAATATGTATGTAAGTGAAACCAAGTAGGTTACATTTAAAATGAATAGGATATATACAAGTTGACTGCATAACAAGGCGACTCGATCGCGGATCGCAATAGAGCCACATCCTATTCGCGATAACGATCATGTTTTTTCTCGGCATGAAATAATAACGCAATTTCTTCATTTTTTGTCTCAAAGTAGCGCGCCAGTGATTTCCACAAAAAAAACAACAATCGAGGGCGTACTTGATAGTCGCGAATAAATTATGCATACGCTGAATTTCAGCTAGCAGCGGTCGCAACAAAGCACTTTTACTTTTCGAGCGACGACAACGGCGACACTTTGTGCTCGGGTTAATTGCGCCAACGTCAAACTGGTTATCCGGAAATCGGACCGTGTCCCTTTTTCAGGTCGAATCGCGATTTCTGATTGCCTAGAAAACGAGAAACGAGAAACGCTTCCTCTTTTTATCCGCAGCCAGTTGGCATGCATAATACACGCTTTCTCCGCGATTTATTAGTAAAAATTTAACGGCGGGATACAATTAGAGATAAAATCGCGGCTAGGCCGTATACGGCACAGAGACAAAGTCGCTCCGTCGACGTCGTTTCGCAACTGTGCTCTACTATAATGGACGGTTTAATTGCGGAATCGATGCGATCCTTGAAAATTATTTTTTACACTCGCTCTTCCTCGGTCAACCGAACTATACTTCTGAAAACTCATCAAATAAACGAGCGAGCGATAGCGCGCAGTTGTACGCTCGGTTTACAAGCGCAGATGTCGGGTTGGACTATATAATATATAAGACACACGGCGAAAAGTAAATATTGAACAAACCATCTTGCTGCGGGCAGCATAACAATCTGCACACACGTAACAAAACTGCAACTCCATAATATGAGCTGAGCAAGCGAGTCTCCCGATGATAAGCCGAATGCGACACTGGAGATCCTCCATCCTGCAAATGCCGAGTTCTCAAAAGCACATAATAATAAGTATAGCGCGCCGGTTACTCTTTTATACGCTTCTTTCGTTCGACCGTTGCCCTTGAGCTGCGCCCACTATGCGTGTGTACCGTCGTGGCGAATTTAGTATTCCTAAAAATCGATGAATTATTGATGGCCGGTGCCTTATTTTAACGAATCGTCGGGCGATTGCGTTATCTGTAGGCAAATCGCGCAGTTCGCGCGTGCAGAGACGGAGACTATACGGTCCGAGCGCATAAGGGGGAACGAAATGTATAAGCAGCGGGATTAATTACGGCTTTTGCGTATCGCATGGAGAAATTTACAAAACTGATTGGAGATTACGAAATGTTCGTGGTTCGTATACGAGAGCTCTTTTGTTTTGCTTTGCAGCGAAATTCTAAGCCTTTTGCATATTGTATACGCGACCTCCGCGGCAATTAGCATTTATTGCTGACACGGAGTTTGTCCGTATAATTTTTATACGGTACTTACGACGATTAGATTTTTTCTCAAATTTCGACGAATTCAGTCCGGGGGGTTTTCAAACAGCTAGAGGGGGTGGCTCGCGTTGTCGACTAAACACACCGAGGAATTGTACAGGGTGCGAAATCACGATACGTGACGTCGATGAAAACAAGGTTTAGAGGCGTAACGCAGTGGCTTTTCGGCGAATTACGGCTTGAATGGCGCGTTTGTTTTCTGATGAGTTACACGCTGCACGCTGCAGCATTAAGCAAACACGCGTGGCCTTATTGTGCGTAGTAGCCTATTCGCATTATCGCTTTCGGCAATAACAAATCGGCGATTATTAACCCGCTCACACTCTTGCTTAATTAATACCTACACGAGGCGCGATCGATCGGCAAAGAACAATGATTCCAAACTTTCGACGTCGATATATTTACGTCGAGCAGTTAGCGGCGCGATAACCGAGTTCCAATAGCTGGAAATAATCATTCACGCAATAAAGGTGAGAAATAACGTGTCACTCGCCCGCATTATTTGCCCTGCGCGCTTTGAGTAACGCGTCGCAGTCGCGCCTCGGCTGCGATAAGGGCGCCGAGCGATAAGACTTTCCAAACTAGCTCTCTCGCACTCTTGCGCCGAGCGCGCGAGCGGAGAGTGTATACGCGATAACTTACGACTGCCGATAAATACGAGCGGAGAATGCAGCAGAGCGACACGAGGAGCCCAAGTGCGCGTGTTGGTCTGTGTGCGAGCTAACTCTCATTGTGTTCGCGAGGCGGGAAAAAGGGGTCGGCAGCGCGATTTATCGATTTGTAAATTCGCGATACCGGCATTTTTCGAATCCTCGAAAATAATGGCTTTTGTGGCTGGTTTCCGTATATTGTGTGTTACGAATTCGAAAAACACAATGCGTTCTCTAATTCTAGGACAAGATGTTTTACTGATAAAATGATTAACATCTGCTTCCATATAACGATGCGAATTACCCTCGAAACGTCGATTAAACAGTCAATATTCACGGAGCCAAGCACATCTCTCTTATCTCGCAACTGCGTACGAGCGTCGTCTAAACAAACGAAACTCGACGCAAAGCTAGAATCTCCCCTCGTCATAAATCGCGAAGCCCCGAGAGAGAGAAAGAGAGAGAGAGAGAGAGAAAGAGAGAGAGACGGGGCCAATCAACCGATACCACAGACCTAGCGCGTGCATATTTATCCGCCGCGCGGCGGCTCGATAAATTTCGCATCGCGTCCCATACGCACAGCCCAAGCCGAGCAAAACAGCTCTATGTTCCGTCGATTTATCTGTACATTGGCTCGAGCGAAGTATACCTACGTACATATATAGCGGCTATCTGAAGCGGCGCATCGCGTGTGCGCCATATTTGCATTTATATACCTCGAGCGAAAGGATCCCTCGAGAACCTACTTACACCCTTCGTTAGAGCGCGCGCGAGAGGCTTTCCCGAGTCCGGATGATTCGGCTGCAGATGCGGAGCCGTGCAATTTGATTCGCTTCGAGTCATTATGCAGAGAGTGTGAGAAATTGCACGGTATTTATCAGATGTTTAAAAGTCGAAATTGATTCGCTTCGCGCTTGAACGAAAATTTTCCACGCGGCAATTAGTTGAAATTCACTGCAGTCGGCCGGTGGAAATAACTCGTGCCAATAGATCATCAATCAAAGTAAAAAAGCACCGGGTCGCATAGCTCGCAGTCTGTATGTCGCTGCTAATAATGCGATCAAGGATCGATGAAATCACTTGTCGCTGCAGCACTGCCGATCAGTCAAGGTTCAACAGAGTGTATAATAAATATTTTTCCATTCATTGAGACAGCATGTAATTTCGACGAAAATAATTATGCACAAAAGGATTTTTAGCCAGTGCAAAACTTGAACCTCGATCTCGATCCATCTTTACCGCGTTTATAAAGTCACCACGTTTCGCAACCGGCTCACTTCGCATAACTCGCATTGTGCGTGTACGGGACATAAAAAAATGTAAAACGGTCTTGTGGTCGTACGCCGTAGAAACGTTGCGCAGTCGAATATACAACCGCGTATCATTCGGACGGTTGGCTTTTGCGCGTGATAAGGCGCGGCCGCGCACGCATGTGTGAAAGGAGCATACCAGGTAGTAAATCGACTGGCCCAAAATCGCGCTGTAGGAAATTAATTTTAGTATTTTTTCAAACTAGCTGCCCCTGTCACATTTGTATGTATACAGGCGATATCATACGCCGAAATTTGAATTTTTCAAGATCGTAAACAAGTGCGCGACTCACGTCAACTCCGCAGCGCGATATCATTTTAAAGAGCGTGTAATTACGCGGGCATTCATTAAAACGAAAACGCCGAAATTACACGTGTGCTCGCGCGCGGCTCTTCTGGGAAGCTACAATTAGTCATTCTAAATTACGAATTTAACGCCTGTAGCGAGGTTCGTCCAGCATAAACTCTGCGAAAATATCTCACGAGGCGAGCGTCGCGCGTATGCTATAGTCCTGCGGTAAATTTTCGGCCGCTCGTTCGGTCACGCCTCTCTGAAAGAGAGAGACTGCCCGGGGATTGATTTAGGTTCGCGCGCGCGAGGCGGAGATCGAACCGCTTCGGAGAGCAGCTTTTTTTCTCGTGTGGCTTGTGCATGAACTAGAAAACAAAGGCAGATTTCGCAGGAACGACACGGCCGAGAGGAATATGGTATAAGCTATAACCTAGTTGAATTAGACAGTTCTTAGAGGCGCTCGCGTTTTTTGCGGTTACCGTATTATCTTTCGGAGCGAGTCGAAAGTTAAATTAGAAAAAGGCCATTGCCAAGTGTCACTCATACGCGAAAGTTTCGTCCGACCTTCCGAGCGTGTCAACCTGGTGTATACTAGCTCTATCGCCGCGGCTTGAGCAATAATCAGCCTGAAAAATCGCGCTACATCTAATAATCGCTTGGCTCAATCGATCCACTTCGATTACAGCAATGAGAGCCTCGTTGAATAGGAATTAATTTCCGCCGAAAAAAAACTTCCTACCACACACGTCGTCCAATAACCCGTCGTCGATTCTCGCCCACGTATCCAACGCGCACTCATAACAGAGCGCGCGTCAGCTCTCTTAATAACATCGAGGCGCGCGCATTTCCCGCCTAAACATGATCGCGCGACCGGATGACGATTGGTCAATCCGAATTAGCATTTTTCCGCTTTACAGCATAGATCCGCACGGAAACCCCCACGCCGAGGTATTTTCCTCGCTCTGCGAGAGCGCGACTTGTCATAATCGGTAGTGCGGCGCGCCGATTCAAGGTGAGAAAAGCCGATCGCGGATTTCTTTTCCTCGATTAGGCGAGAACGCTCTCGTGGCGCGAGCTGCGTGGGTAATGGCGATCAAACAAGCTATACTATATTGATCTTCGAGTAACGTAACGGCTAAATACAATTTTTACGTCATGTGTTTTCGAACTGTGATTGTGGCTGATAAAGGAACCGGAAAGGAAATGAAATTATTCCAACAACGGCCCTTCGAACCTCGCGACAAATCCGTACAAGCGTCTATACGCGAGGTAACCTTTCAGCTACCCCGACCCCGTATAATGTCCCAGCGGAAGGCATTCCTCGAGCGCGCGCAAGGTGCATCTCTCCGCGATGAAAAATCCGCTCGTGTGGCCCTCGCTCGATCGGGAAATTACGATCGGCAAGCGCAGCGCTCATTCGCGTGGGAATGCGCGGATGTTTGCATTGCGCTAGGCTCGCAGTTCGAGTAAGCCTATGCTAATTCGAGCCGTTGGATTTTCGAGGAATCGACGAATTTTTCGGCTGAGCTCGAAACACGCGCGCACAACTCGTTTACAAACGCTTTGATGGCCCGTAGCGAGCTATACAAACTAGATCGTTTAACGAAAAGTCTTCTCACGATTAGCGCCGCGCGGCTATCGTCCGCGCGATGATAAAGATATCCGTGCGTTGCGTAACTCCCATGCGGGCAAATTCCCGCGAGGAAATACTTGATCGCTGCAAAAACGCGCGCATAATAGAAAGCGAAAAGCCGCAGTCGAGTGAAGACTCGGATCATCGTAATGCCAAGAGCTCTCGCGCACGCCTATGGGAAGTGAAGTTTGCATTTTCGTCGATGAGAACGAGCGCAATCGATATTGGGGGAAGAGCCGCGTTCGCGGAGTGCATTATGCACCTACTCCCGCGTGTATACGTGTGCGTGAGAGCATAAAGCAGAGCGCGCGAGCAGATTTAGATAATTGGTATGGCTCGTAGCTCGCGGCCCTCGAGAGAATGAGAGATGATGCCCCGATACTACTTTGGCGCTTTAGTTATTAATATCGAACGCAGGCAAATCGACAAATCGAAACAATCAGTCGAGCGTAATTGCCGCTCGGCTCGGCATCGATTCGGTATTCCGCGCGCGCGTTAAATATAAATGTAATTTGACGATCGTAAATTGCGTAAATGCTCGTAAAAATGGTGATCCGTATCTGCGCGTGCTCCTCGTTCGGATTCGCATAAATCATCATAATAGCAAAGCAATTAAAAGAGCGCGTGTATAATAATGCAAAGGCGCCATTGCCGCGTCCTGCATTTGCGCCCGTGTCAACTGATTTTAATTAAGATTGCGCGCTGATACAGTATTCTCTGCATTTCGCTGTTGCGCGGGCGAAAGGTTGCGAGTGCGCGCATTTAAAACGCTGCGGAGATATTTGCTTGCAGACTTTTTAACAGTACAATATCGTTTCCCCAACCGACTCGGGCAGTATATATGAAATGTAAATTAACACATTTTTCTCCTTGCCAAACCATGCACTCGAGCCTCGTCCTAAACAAAGCCCAGCCCTACAAAGCCGGCCCTTCAGCCTCCATACGTTTTCCTCTCGACTCGGACAAAGGCGGACAAAAAGAGCCTGCGGAAAATTCCAAAACTGCGCCACTTTCGAGAGCGATCCTCCTCCTTTCCTCACAGCGCGTCTGGAGGGAGGACTCGCGGAGCGAGCGTGGAAAAGACGTTTACTCGCGCGCCCCCGACACAATGCGGAGCTGTACGGTGCGTCCCTTCCGTAAATCACGCACCAGCAACAGCACAGCGATGGTGCGCTGCAGCGCAGTTTTAAGGACTTTCGAATGTGCCTCCCGCCGCTTTCTGGAGAGTCGCTTTTCTCGCAGGCGCGCGATCTCTTTTGACTTTCCATTCTTCTCGGCGATTATGCGACCTGTGAAGCGACAATGGGGATCGATTTCGCCCGTCTCTGTGCTCTCTGCGCTCCGCTTTCCATAAGGGATGAGAAGCTTCACTTTCTTTGCGCTGTTCTCGCTTTTTTCTTCCTGCTCTCTATACCGCGCCCCGTGATGGGTGTATCTTCCAAAAGGCACGTACATTTGATTCTCATCGCGCTGCCTTTGAGATGTCAATTCAGGTTACTCGAGAGTCTATACCAAAACTTTCGCGCGAAATTAGACTCGCGCCGCTGAAAACCGCACACTCAAAACATCCATTTTGATGTCTATGAAAATACAGTTGCGCGCGCGTGTGCGTAATACGCATAACTTTGCGCGCGCTCGACACCCATGTGTTGTAAACAAGGACGGAAAGGCGCCCGACCAGTGGCAATTGCCTTAGAAAACTGTGCGAGCGCTGGGAATAAAAAAAGCGAGACATCCATCAAGCCGCTGCTCGGCTTGTTTGAATACGCCGCTGCCGCCGCCGCCTCAGCTGCGGCTGAATAATGCTACGCGAAATCCAAGCCTGAAGTCCGTTACGGAGTCGCGCATTTCTCTGGAACGATAAAAAAAACAGAAGGAGTATATAGGTATGAATGGTCGCGCGAATCGAGTGCGTTGATTTATACAAATAGATTTTTCACTCGTCTCGGCATCGAGCATGGAGCGAATCGACTGGTGAAATTGAATACGAGACACGCGTTCAAGTCAGGAACGTAGGATAGCGCAAAAAGTGCAAGACGCGGCGGATAGTTACATAAACTAATTAAATCCCCGCCAATTAGCGAGTTTGAAGGTATCAAAACGAAGAGATGCCGACTCGGTGTAGTAATAAACGGGACAACACGCTGCGCGAGAGCTCTGTATGCATGTTCTCCGCGGTGCATCCGGATGAGAAGCTTAACGATCGCGTAATTAATATGACGTATCGCAAGCGTATTCGATTCGAAACATTTTTAATTGAAACGTACTAAAGTAATAATTTCGACGAGTTCCTATTTTTGTTTGCGTATAATATATGTATTACACAGCGGCGCGGCGTATCGTGCCCATTACATAATTCGCGCTTGGCGGCTCTCTCCCTCTCTACCAGCCTCCGCAACATCATACCAACATCTGCAAAACCTCCTCGACGAGTACTAATGAACCCGGAGAAACATCCGAGTCCCGCTCGGCCAATAAATATCCATCGAAAACGCGTTAAATCGATATCGATTAAGTCCGCATAAACTACCCTCCTGAAAAAACCGGTAGCTCCGCGCTCGGCCTAAGTTTCGTGCTCTCCGCCCTTGGCACTTGGAAATTCGAGAGCCCGTTGTGCGCGCGCTCGCGCATATGTGTGTGTGTAGGTACGAGCGCATTTATACACATAGCGCTGGTTCGAGAAAGGCCTCGAACTCTTCTCTCTCGGAGGCTGCGCGAGTAAAAGGAGCAGCGGGAGAAGAGACTTGCTGCAAGGAGGTGTGAGATGAGCGGGAGAGAGAGAGAGAGAGAGAGAGAGAGAGAGAGAGAGAGAGAGAGGCTGCAAACCGGTTGCCAGTAGGGGCTGAGCGGAGAAGAGGTAAACACGCGAAGCCGATGTATAGCAGCAGCGACTCTCTCTTCTCCACTGCGCTGATGCTGCCGCTGCTGCTCTCTCGTCCTTCGCTGTGTGACGGAGAGAAAGAGAGAAAGAGAGAGAGAGAGAGAGAGAGAGAGAGAGAGAGAGAGAGAGGCTCTGTCGTTAGGCCTGTTTCTGTCGCTTCTGGTACACGAATTTTCAGAGGGACCGGTAGATTATTTTTCGCTCTCTTTCTCTTGACGAGCGTACGTGTGTTTTGGCCGATCGATAAAAGCGAAGCCGATGAACCGATGAAGAGTATAGACAACGAATTGATTCCTCCCGAAGCGAGTAAAATACGCGCGAGCGGGCTTTGTTTGTATACAGGCATTTTAACGATTAGGTGTATAGGCTGCATCCTCTCCCTCATTATTTCAGAACTTTGAGTCACTCTCTCGACTGTCTTTCTCTCTCTCTCTCTCTCTTTACCGATCCCTCGATCTTCGCTACAGCGCGCGCTGCCCTCCCCGGGTACTCGACGAAGTACAGCCTTCGGGACACTGACGAGGAGACGCTATACGCGAGTTCGTTGTGTTCGCTAGCGGTTAATGCTAATGCCTGGTAGCAGCGCTGGCTCTCCGATAGTGCTGAGAGCGGCGAACCGAGGCGCGCGCACGTTTCTCCGATTTCGTTGATTGGGGTCCCGTCCTTCTCTTTTTGCGCGCGGCTGCCGATCAACGAGGAAGAGCTAAAAATATACGGCACGATCTGGCGCGCGAAAAAACAGCTGTTGTGGGCTCGAGATAGCGTTTACGAGATGTGGATACGCTGGAAATGAAAAAAAGGATTCAGCAGTCGTACAAAAAGTCTCGTGCTTGTGCAACGAACGACAACGCTGATAAGAGTCGCGAGCAGCGCGTCCATGTGTGTTTGCCATTATTCCTCTCCCTCTTCTACAGTTCCGCTTTTAGTCGGCACGTTGCATAACGACAGACGTCCGTGATTTCGCGCGTTACGTTCGCGGGAGATGATCGTCTCCAAGCGTTCTACTATGATGCGCGCAAGCTTATAGGCTGCTGAGCTTGGCTTATGGATGTTTTATGCCGCTGTAGTCGATGCTCCGGTCGAGTTAACGAGGCAATGATGATTTCGGTTTTCGTTCCCATTACAATTGCTAATACTCCGTTCTATTTAGCTCTGTTGTTTTCAGTTAAGATTATGAAATATTCATCTCCCGCGTGAACACGTGCGCATCAGCTTTTCAGGAGATGGAATACAAATATTTTTTCCCCGACAACGTTTTCGTCGCCGCTGATGCGTTTAGCGCGTATAATGAAGAATTCACGAGCCCATCCATTTTTACCAACGATATACCTATGGCCAATCATCCAATTAGGGCCCGCTCTATAATCTTCTCGCTACATCCGTGCGCGTTCCCCAACAGTGTCGCGCGCAGTGTGTATAGGTACATCTATCTCTACCTGCACACACCGGAGCGATGTTGTCGGAAAGAACATTACGCGCGATAAAGCTCCCCCGAGGACAGGTGCGTCAACCTGTTATTTCCTCTCTCGCGTAATACGCGCGTCTTTCCAGAAAAACTCCGCACAGCCAGCGATTCGATGCGCTTTTGTCGGACGAGCACGTACAGCAAGTGAGAGAGAGAGAGGCCGAGCATTGTTTCGCACACTGCTCGGCCGAGTGCATACGAGAGGCTCTTTTTTGGCTGTTTACGCGACGTCGATAATCTCCGTTGGACTTTTTACAGCCTGCGCGCGCTCGGATACGTTTAGGGCTCGTGTCGGCGGGTGATTAAACGCGCCGAAAAGCAATTGGACGAGCTGTTAATTTTTACGACGACTGCGATTTCTTGACATACTCGTACAATTGGCTAATTGATTTGTAGTTTTTCTGTCTTGCGACTGTTCATCGCGCGCGTCTACTTTTTTGCCTCGGACACACTGCGCGCGCCGACTGTCTTTCTCTCTCGCCGTTCGGAGATCGAGGGACTCTCGGAAATATTACCGCGCGCCGCGAAGGTCCTTTCCCGGTTTTCTCGTTGACTTTTATGACTCGTGCGCGGTCCTTCTTATTTCGCATCGCGGGGACTCGACGAAGGAGGGCTAAAAAGAGAGGAGCACCGCGATGCACGTACGCGCGCGCAGCCTGTCCTTTCGCTGTCTATGTGTATTATGGGGCTACGTGCGTGTGCAGTGCACTCGATGCACCGCCAAAGGAGGCGAAATCGGTCGGACATCGGTTCTCTGCCTCTTCAAATATTGGCGCGATCTTACGTGGGAGTCTTGTTCGAGCCTGGCCGCGGGCTGTATTCACGGGCCGCTCGCTCGGCATGATTGATGAGGGCGTGTGTGTAAGGCTTTTGTGTAGATGGGATTTGCACGAACTCGGCTTCGGGATATCGAGATTTCTGTTCCACTTCTAAATCTGGATTTCGCTGCTCGTAATGGTCGGATATGAATCAAGCTTGCATAGCAGGCGATGTATGAAAAACAGCGCAAAACGAGCTAAAGTTAGAAGATAAAGAGTCCGTGTACTCGGCTAATTGGAAAATCACGGGCGAGATTGATAATTTATTTTGACGCGTCCGCGAGTTGTTGCGGACAATCTGTATGTTAAAACACAGCTCCGTTTGGTACATATTAAGGAGCCCGGCGAGTGAAATATATTCATTACACGAAGAGAAAAGAGAGAAGTAAGCACACGACCATCCATCAATTTCAACTTGTCATTCTCTACTTTCGACTATCCATTAATCATCGGTTTCCTTTTTTCTCTCTTTCTCTCTCTCTCTCTCTCTCTCTCTCTCTCTCTCACTCTCTCCCTCTTGAGCTCCTTCTCCCCTCGGGCGATTACCTTCTAGTCGTACCTTTTGTTTTAGTAATCATTTCCTTGCTCGCATCCGGATTCTGCCACCTCGCGAGGGATCTCTCGACTGTTTTTCTCAGCACGTAGCTCATAGGGAATAGAGAGGGAGGAAGAGAGGAAACGCGAATGGGAAGAAAGTGTTGAAAAAAATTAAAACACCTGGGAAAGACAATGAGCCGGAAGCCTAAAAATATCCGTAGGCGCGGGACGTGGTCAAAACAAGCGTTGTTTATTTTACGATCGGTGCTGCACTGCAGCAGATGTCATTTGAAAGTTTTCATGGTGAAATATCCACTGACCACTGCGACACGTAGATCAAAAAGTCACTTGGATTTCGCCGAATACAAAAAACTAAAAGTCATCAACCCCGCGCGCTGCGTATCCTTGACAGTACACACGTATGGCAGTCGCACACTCCTTTCTTTCCCAGCACGTAGAGCGCAGCGTTAGACCCTCCCAAAAAACGTAGGAAAAAAACAGCGGCAACGTCTAAGAAAGTAGCGAGAGATCGAAGAAACTCCTCACCAAAAGTCTCGCACGATATATCACTACACACGGCAGTAGTAGTGTGTTGAAAAAAAAGACATCCACACACAAGCCCCGGGAATATTCGGCTCGCGTGTGCATCTCTCGGGATGCACGACGCCGCGCGGCAGCTAGGGTGCAATGATAATTCAACGACGCACACACGCCGGGAATTCGTTATACACGCGCGCGCGCGTCTAGCATCGGCCAGTCACGTATCTGGCGGGACGAGAACGTGTGCCTATACCCACATGGGCTTCTTGGCGGTAGCTTCTCGCTTAGCTTTTCAAGCTGTGCACGGCTACTTGCATACGTACGATAAACGGGCCGCGAGGTGGGCGCGTTAATAATTTCGCGAGAGGAATGCGCTCGGCGAGGGAAAACGCGCGGACGAGGTATTCCCCGCGTGCGTGTAGTGTGTACGTATGCCGAGCTCGTGAGGAGTAAATTATAGTGCAGAATCGCGCGAGCTGCCGCAAAGAGTCATGGAAGTATGCGCCGCTTACGAGGTATGCACTTATGGGCGAGGCATTTTTTGTCCTCGTGGATTTTTATAAACTACCGGTAAACCGAGCGCGCGAGAGCAACGAGTTCGTGTCCTGCCGGTGAGATATTTCTAATTTCGAGTATAACAGGGAATCTCTTAACAGCCATTTATATGAGAATAGAAAGCCTCCTGACTCGATCTGGCCACCCTCGAAGCGCGGCGCAGCGGCAGTCCACTTTTTAATCGGCCGAGTCCATCGCGCGACCTTCGATCCATCTTCGATGCTCACGAGGCTCTCGCTCGCGCGGGTTATGCATAAAGATCCCGCTGAGAGCATAACTTATTGCCCTGGGAGTCGCGAATTTTAGAAACGCACCGCCTAGTTTCAATTATATAACGCTCGATGACTCTGCGAGCAAACAGTTCAATTTTCGTGTCCAATCTAAAATCCATTTACCCCGCAATAATCATTTCATCTCGACCGACACCGCGAACAAACGCTCCCAGGGCAAGTGTAGAGTATATAAGAAAAGGATCTCTCTCACGCGAGTCGGCAGTAAATTCATAATTGAAAGCGAGGTGTACACAACAAAGCTCTCTCCTTAATAATTCCCGCGCGGGAAATCCAGCCTGCAGAGATGAGCTTCTTCGCGTTGCTTGTAGTGTGCCTATAGTGGGTGGCAGTTCGTGTCCGACGGCCCGAGTACACAGCGCCTTTGCTCTTCGTTTCTCGCTCGGCTGCGGCCTTTTCCTTCCCATCTGCGGCTTCCTCTGGCGGCCGCGCGAGTTGTATATCGCGAGAGCAGCTCGTGCAACCGCTACCGCCGCGATCCGCGCTCGATTCGTCCTCGCAGCCTCACGAGATCCGTGATGCACGCACTCGTGATGCACGAGAGGAGCTTTCAGCGTTATCGTTTCGAGGGGCTATTGGTGCAGCCGACTGCGGGTAGAAGAAACGTTCCAAATTAACGATGATCGTTGAAAAATTGTTCTGATGTATTAAAACCGCGTACGCGTCAAATTTATAGCGAGAAATAGCTAGTAAGAGGGAGGGATCGACGGCGAGCGTGTACGTCGGCCCACGTGTGTAAAACCACTTGTTGATCCAGCGCTGTTGCTGCTGCTGCTGAGCTACGCCTTCCCTCCTTTTCCCTCTTCTCCATTGTCGTGCGCTGTTCTATAGCTCTTGCACACTTGCGCGTTATGTGCGTGCAAAACGGTCGCGGTCTCGAGTAGATTAGCCTGAATTCATTTACTTTCTAGAATGCCTGGAGGAGAGCGCGAAAACGTTGTTTTGATATTACAAATTACTTGAGCCAGATCAAGTATGAGAAAAAAATTAACCATATCCCCGTATAAAAAAGCAGCACGGGTTAAAATTGGGTATGAATTTCTTGTCGGCCTGCCTCGTCCACACGTGTAAACTCATCTCGGCGCACTAATAGCCTCTCTTGTATACGGCCGGGCCGCCTTTCATCGTTTGCGGCGTCTCCCCTTGTGCCTCGCAGGCGCAGCTATCAAAGTTTTGGCACCACGCGGCACAAAAAAATGGGGAGCGGGAGAAAGCGCGCGAGCGCACAAGCCGCAAGTGTCTTTCCGACTGCGCAGGTGAGCGCAACCTGTTCCCTCGGCATTCGGCTCCCCCGATGCGCTCGGCTGGTATTTTTCGGCCCAACTGCCTCTGCCGTGAGGACTACGGGGGTCGTAGGAGCGATGCTTATCTGCAAGAAAGTCGGACGAAATTTGTTGGACACGTGAGAACGGTTTTTTCTGCGATACGCGCGCTCGCCAGCTGCGGAGAGTCGTAAAACTTATACTTTTTCCCTTGGCTGACTTACGTAAGAACTCCGTTTATCTTCCACTTGACGATCGTAAAATTTAGAATGTGGCGGCCGCAATTGAATTTACCCAAACGAGCTTAAAAATTTCATACCTGCTGTATTATACCGCCGGGGAAAATCCAGCTGGCGCCAAAGCCGAAAGCTCCCGAAGGACGTTTACACGCTCGGAGCAGTGAGACAAAAGCGGGCTGGACTCCTCCCAGAGAACAAATTTTTTTCTCTCCTTCTCGAGAAACGAGACTCGCAGAATCGGCGCGCACATGATGCCGGCAGACACCTCGAGATTAATAGGCGGATTCGTCAGGTGGAACTAACGCGAGGATTCCAGCCGGAGTCTCTGCCTTTTCTATAATTGCGTTCTAAATATCGACGCGCGGTAGGGGTCGCGGTCTCGCTGCGAGGAGCCGTATAATGCTCGCGCCTCGGAAAAAGAAAGAGACGAGTGCGTATAGCGAAACAAAGCGAGAGCGCCGTCGCTCTGTGGCGTCAAGTGGCGAGGACTAGTCGAAAGCAACCGGGCGGCTATCTGCTTCGAATTTGTTTTTCTCTCCTAGATTATTAAGTTCGTAATATCCAGAAGTAAGCGTTCAGAAAAAAATCTGAAACTTTGGAAGCCTTTAGCCTCCTCAATTCAGCCGAGTCATCTTCCCAGTGTATAAGCACACCGATTCGCGGCTCTCAGCAGGCGCATCCGAAAACGCAGCTCTCATCTTAATGTCATTTAAAGCGCCGCCTATGGCCTATGATACAATGCCGTTCCATGTATACACGCACTCTCGAGGACCGTGCGGTTGCGCATACGCGACTTTGACACCGGGTCGCTCGCGTCGCTCTCTCGACTTCTGAGCAGAGCGCCGAAAAGCCTTGCGTCTGCAGCGAACTGCCGGCATTGTTCGCCGCGTTGATCCTGGCTCTCGGCGAGCGCACAGTGCAACAAGGGGCCGCCCGCTGCGCCCGGACAATGGGGGTTGGAGAGCCAGGCACTCGAGAGCAAAAGGCCTCCGACAATGCGCCGTGTCTCACCCTCGGGACACGGGGATGCGCAGTGCGCAGGCACCTGCTGATCATGGGAGAGGCGTTCTCGAGAAGGCAGCGTCTTGCGAGGCCAGGAATTTCGAGGAGCGCATCGATGTTGTATTACGAGAGTGCCGGATCTTTTTGAGCGTCTGATCTGTTTGCTCTCTCTCTCTCTCTCTCTCTCTCTCTCTCTCTCTCTCTCTCTCTCTCTATTTCTCTCTCCTCGCGGTGCTTCGTTGTTTGGGAAAAAAGTGGACGAGATTTAAATTCGACGTAATGTGAGTATCCGTATCTTCTCGCGCGAATGTCAGAAATAAAGGTTGCGGAGTCTGAGTTGATTAGGATTTATGTAACTGCGACCCTTATTAGGCCAACTTTGCTGGTACTCGTACCTGCTCCGAAACTTATATCTCCGTGTTATATTGGTACCATCTGCCAATGCGATTCTCCGTTCCTCCGGCGTATAATAAAATCGAGAAACTGCGCGCGTTCATACACTCCCACACGGCTGAGCTCCACAGTGCATTAAAGCCGAAGAAAAGCGTCGCTGATTTTCTCATTCTTCCCGCGGCTGCGACCCTCTGTATACCTGCGCGTCCCCCCTCTACCTGCTGACTCTCCAGGGCTCGGCTCTCTCTCTCTCTCTCTCTCTCTCTCTCGATTGCACACGCAAGACGCCCGGGAAACTCGGCCGCTGTTGCAGCCAGCCAAGAATTTGAGAAAAGCCAGCAAGGCCGTACAGATCCAGCGCCGGATAAAAACCCTGAGCGCGCGCAGCTTTTTTCGGTCGGCGGGGGTGAAAGGGAACGATCGCTCACTTCGAAGCCAATTGTCGAGTACGGCTACGCCGATCCACTCTCCCTCTCACGAGGGCTGGAAATTGATACGCCCGAGCACTCGAGACGGGCCTTTTCTCCGGCCGTTCTTCTCCCGCGCACACATTGTACACGCGAACACGCGCGTTTTTTTTCTCCCCCGAAGCTGCCCCGGCTTTGTTTAGCCGTCCTCTCGCTTTATTATAAAGAGACGCTCGTTCGATGGTCCTTTAAAAGCTGCGCTGCAGCGCGCTGCATTTTGGCGATACATTCTTGTTTTTCATCGTTTTTAAATAGCCCCGCCGCGCGACTGTGCGCGTCTACAGTCATAATATACTCGTATAAGAGCTTCCGAGTATCGGTCTCGCAAAAGTGCTGGCCGCGTTTCTGGGAAAAATCGTCGCGAACGCGCATATTTTCACGCCTCTGCGAGGACGCGCTTACGTAAGCCCGGCGCGGCGATTCCCGTTTCGAGCGCAGCTCCTTCTGCCGCACGCCGAGTAAGTACAGCACGTATGTTACACACGTTATGTGCACGTATACGCGCGAGTGTCGCCTGTCGTACGGCCTGTGTGCCCGCGGCATTATGCGCACGAGCGCGACCGTCAGATTTCTAATCTTCTGTGTCTGATGCTTGACATTCCTACGTACGGCTTTCTGTGGATATTGAATGGGACCGTAATTATGCATGCGGGGTCTTGCTGTGTTTTTTGACGGCGACGAGGAAGAGCTTTTTACTTTCGCGACTGTTTTGAGTATAACACATTATGCCGTGGTGGTAAATAAAATTAACGCGATGAAAACTTTCAACACCTTTTAAATTCCGATGAGATTTCGAAGCCCTTTAATCGCGTCAGCAATAAATAAATAAACCTCAACACCCGGTTAACCAGTGGAGGAAATGACTCGAGATCAAATAAAAATCGGTCCAATTTTTTCCTCCTCGCACATCGTTATGCGGTCTCGATCCCGCGTGTGGATCATTAATTATTCATCGGACGGCTCGAATCGAAATCGCAGGCGAGAGACCGTCTCCCCCCTCTGCTCCGTGCATACACCCATACAGCCGTGAGGAGGGCTCCGCCAAAACACGCGTAATCTCGCGCGTCGCTCGACCTAACGCACCGCAGGAATGTGTATGCGCTCTTTTCTTTCCCCGATGCATGTGTAGACCACAGCGCTCTGCGGAGAGCGAGAAATTGGGCTGCGCTGCAGCGAGCGAGAGTCGGATGATGATGAGAGAGGATGATGCACGTGCGTGTTTGAATTTTTACGTGTGTCTTGAGATTACACCGTGTGTGACAGCGGGCTTATGGGCTCGAGCGATTACGTGCTGATTCGATAACGAGTTATTTCTTTACTGCTCTTTATACTCGTAATGCCGTAGATATGAGCGATCGTTTGGACAAAGTAAGGCGCCGTAATAGTACGATGCAGAGGCTCGCGTAAAACATAATCGCTGTGTTGCGAGCCGTTAGCAAAAAGCTCCCGAACGCGCTAATTGCGAAGCCAACACCTCTATCCCAGCTGCAGCGGCAGAAGCAGTGCGCGCAAAGTACGGGCACTTTATCATTAACTTCTCGCTCTCCCGCTCTTGAGGAGCGAGTGAAGAGGATAGCTATTTTAAAACCCAGTCCAACGCCAGAAAACAACCCATCGAGTCCTGCGGGGGGATAACAGACACACGCGCACCTCGAAAAAAGCAGCCTCTAATACATACACGCCGGAGAGAAGAAAGAGAAAGACGGAGCAGAGGAGAAGAAGAAGTCAGGCAGGTATATATCGGGTGTCTGCGAGTGTACCTGGACTAGCGAAGACGAAGAAGAAGAAGAAGAAGAAGAGGAGGAGAGGAGGAGGCCTGCGACTACATACCGATACACAGAGAGAGCGCGCGCGCGCACACGGAGCTAGTATACACAGGCGGGCTCGGATCTACAAGCGGTAGTAGTGGCAGGGGCCTCGTGATCCCGGAGAAGGCCGCAGGAGAGAAGGACGGAGCTACGGGCAGTCCGCAGTGCGAGAGTGAGAGAGAGAGAGAGAGAGAGAGAGAGAGAGAGAGAGAGAGAGAGAGAGAGAGAGAGAAAGAGAGAGAAAGACGCCGCATGCGGCGCTGCAGAGAGCGAGAGAAAGGGAGACGGCGGAGGGAGGGGAAGGTAGACCGACCAGCGAGGTGCAAGAGGAGGGAGGAAGCGGCGGCAACGGCAGCGTGTGGACCTGTGTGTTGTGGAGAGAGAAAAGAGAGAGACCTGGAGACTCACTCCGCAAGGTGAGACGCGCGCGCGGACCTCGTAAGACTCGTCGCTGCGCACGAGATTTTCGTCCAGCCCGCGAAAACGCAGCCCGAAAACAAACCGAGACACGATCGAAGTGCTGTGTGAACAGTGCAATATAGTCAACGGGTGACGATCCTCCTTTGCCGATCCAGTCCACGCGCCGGCTGCTGCTGATCGACTCTTCTGCTCCGGTGCGCCATTGTGTCTTGTTGGGCAATAACTTTCGGAGCCACTGCAGCTGGAGGTGTGCGCGGCGATCTCCCGTGTTTCGTCTGCTCAATAGTGATTGTTGTGATAATTGTGTGTGTGGACGTCGTAGCCTGTTCGACATTTCGGAGCACGACGTCGTCTGCCGATCGGTGAGTGCTCCCAAATAGTGTCATCGCGCAGTTGGTTGTCGTCGAATGACGAGGAAGATTCGGGTGCTTTGAACGCGTGTAACGGAGTGCAGCGCCTATACCGTTAACGAACGCGATCGGTTGTCCAGCGTGCGCTTGTTGATCGTCGTCAGCTGCTCCGCGAGAGGCAAAAGTGTCGGCTGCAGTGTGTGGCAACGTTTTAATGCTCGAAACTTTTCCCGGAGCCAGGTTTCTGCGCGCGTTTCACCGCCGCGATAGAAAGCTGCCGCGCGTATGTTTATCTATAGAAAAACGCCAACTGGTAAACATTTGCCTGTAATTGGGGTAATCACTGGGGCTTTTTTCAAATCCGCGCGCCGATCGCCGCCGGGAAATACCAGGCTTCATTAGCGGAACGCAAAATAATTAACGAGAATCAAGATTGCGGCAGCTCTCCGCGCTGTTCATAATACGCCGCGAAATCAGCTGCATTATCTCGAGCCGCGAAGCACTTTCTACAAAGCACACAAGCGAGCGGGGATGAAAGCTAAAAATAACCTTCCGCGTGCGATCGGTGCAGTGGGTGTAAATGTGTAATGTGTGTGCGAGTCGATCGGTATCGGCGAACATAACCTCTCATTTTTTCTCCGGCCGAGGCATCAGCGTTAGCTCGAAGCGATCGTTAGTTTATTGTGGAATATGCAACGTATTCAGACACTCTCGGCGTCTCGCGAAGCGGCGCGAAAACGAGTCTCTCTCCTTCTCTCTTTCACGACTGCAGCCCGTCAGGAGACTCACACGCGTGCGTGCTCCGATATGCCTTCGCGGACTTTTCTCGCCTCAGCGGTTTTCGTCGCTGATTAAAATCGAGCGAGTGCATCGGGGAAAAAAGAGCCAGGGAACCAAAGTTTCGACGTCGAGGTCGCCCTGCTGCGGCTCGAAAATACGAGCCGCTGTCATGCAAATCCGCGTGTGTTATACCTATATATGTCTCGTACATGGAGTAGGCAGCGTGTGTCCATTGGCCGTACGCGCGTAATGAGATGCACTGACAGCAGAGTTTATTTGTAGTAGCCGACGTGTGTATAGGTATTAGCCGATGTGTATATTTATTACAAGATGGCGAGAGGCTAGAGCTTGGATTACGTGATGTGAGAAATAGAGACATCGCGCGGTGATAACAGGTAGATCTGAATTAGAAGCTTTCGTCCGTGGGATTGATAGCCCTGATGAATATTCACAGTCTGTATAATGGCTCTGTTTACAAGTTGCAACTATCGAAACTTTTGCTGTAACTGTAAAATCTAATCGCGGATACGGTTTCAGCGCCGTCGCACAGCTGACTCGGACTGGAGGAAAAAAAATATTTCAGAGAGCTCCGTCGTACAAATCATATTTCACGTCGGGCTTATTCAGCAATCACCGAATTCCTGAGCGCGCGCGCGCATGCGGTGAGACCTCTCCCAACGCCGACGATTAAAACGAATAGCGCTAAAGGGGCCTTAGACTTCCATCTACATTAAAATGTCTCTCCGCGATGGAAATCTCTTCTAAGCGTAGGCTTCGCCCCTCTCTTTCCCCGCAAGGAAAAAGTCCGAGAGATATACCGCGGACGCAGAGAAAAGAGACAGACACGCAGAGACAGAAGACGGGGACACACGCGTGAGTATGTGTACACGTATGTATACACGTACGGTTAACGCAGGAATTACGCAAGTCAGGAATTTCTTCGGGCTCTCCGGATCACCGAGCTGCTGCTGGCTACAGAGCAGCGGCAGCAGCAGCGGAGAACGTTGTGCCGAACGTTCGGAGGACGGTTAGTAGGCTCGGTGACTTGAACGCCTGGATAAGAAGCCGGGCCGGCGCGTTGGCGGCCTATTGTCCGTCTCGGAAACGTCGTGCTCCTCTCGTCGTCGCCACTTTGCCTCTCGCCGCTGCTCCGGCGCGTAGCAGAAGGGACTCGGCCGCGGGAGAAAGCTCATGGGTTTTCGGGCCTGACGTGTACCGACACCACGGGTCCATGTCTGTCTGCTTGCTTGTTTCTCGCTCTTCTTTTTCGCCGCGCCGGCCGACGGAGATGCATTTTTCGGTTTGGTATTCCGGGCGCGCGGCATTTTGCAGCAAGTGTCGCCTTTTTTGCGAAATTCGGAGGCGGATTGTTTTATCGGTTCTGCGCGGAACAGCCAAATGGATTTGGAAAGCATTAAAAATCAACCCGCAGGCTGATCGGAGATGCACTCTTGTATATTGCACAACCAAACGATCGAGGTGTATAAGCACTCGGCGGCGGCGTTTACGCCTCGCCTTCTATTACATATAGCGCTCTCCGCTCTATCGCAATTAAAAATCGATTAACCTCGAAAAAAATCTCCGATCCAACGGGCCTCGATACGAAGCGAGAATAAACCGAAAAATCATCAGCAGCAACAATAGCAGCGGCTTTCATCCATCCAGATCACATCTCGTACGACCTATACGTACGCTTTTTCTTCTCTCTCTCTCTCTCTCTCTCTCTCTCTCTCTCTCTCTCTCTCTCTCTCTCTCTCGAGTATTATTATACCGATCTCTCCTGCGAAGAACCGACGAAAAAAATGCTAACGGCGCTATATAGACGCCCGGAGCAGGGCTACCTCTATACACTCCTCTCTTCGCTCCCTAGGGCATGAATATCTCATGAAGTTTCGGGACCTAGCGGTCACGCGCCTCTCTCGCCTTTCTTCGCGCGGGCCGCTCTTTTACTTTCGTCAGGATGCGCCGCGCATATCCTGCAGAGCGAAAATTGGAGACAACAACAACATCGCCGGCGACGATTTCGTCGTCTATACGAGCGCGAGTTTGCGCGAGAAAGGGAGGGGAACACCATGTTTGGCCGGCGCGCGTGCATATGGATATGCGTTCGATGGCCTACGCGCTTATAGGCAAAGGAGAGGAAGAGACAGGACGGCGATTGGTTATAATAGAGGAAGAGATATACACACTCGATCGCGCATAATTTCCTCTTCCCAACTATACAGCCGTCTATACCTCGTACACACGGCTCGTATAGGCTAATTTGATTTTCTTATTTCTTTTTTTTTTTCATCTACTCCTGCTGCCGACTTGGTGAGAGAGTAAGACTCATTGTTGCCGTCGCCGCTTATGCGTCAGCCGATGATTTGGCGAGGCTTAGAAAGTAGCGCCTCTCTCGCGTGTGTGTAAGCGTTAATTTTTTCGAACGTAGGACGGTGTTGCTTGATTTTTTCATTTCGATCGGCGAGTTTTTTGATTTTATCGATTCTGACGGACGGTCGTAAAAAAGTACTTTTCTCTCTTTCTTCTACTCACAATGGACAGCCTGTGTGTCGGAGAGAAGGAGAGGAAAAAGGAAAGCATAAAAGAGCAAAGTGCATTCTATGCGTGGGTGTAAAAACAAGGAAAAAAGTCACGTATACTCCAGTCTCTTACAAAACACTCACCGGGCCTGTGATTATATTCAAGTCCGCATTATACCGTACGGCTGCGTGAATACGCTTTCCTCCAAAACACACAAATAAAGCGGGAGACACCTCGAATATCAAAATACAGCGCACAACGAAGCCTACTGTTCCACCGCGGCCGCGCTCGATAAATCTACTATCGCATAAATCTCCCCCGCGGATAGCAAGCACCACTCGAGAGTCGAAATGTCAACAAGCGTTAGATTTTCGCTGACTTCTAGCTCCGCGCACAAAAGCGCAGTTAAGCTGCTTCTCCCTCTCCTCGGGCCTCTCTCGGGGCACGTATACACCTATATAGTCTATGTAGGCTTGAAACCGATCCGATTCGAAGATTGCCGTTTATCTCCCTTTCTCTCGTTCTCGCTCGGTCGCTTGCGCGCGAGGCTGCATTGCTGCTGTCGGGCACGTGTCGCCCCGAGTAATGAGCTCGACAATGCCTCGGGAGAGGGCCGCAATTGCATCGCCCCACCGCTATTGCGCGCGTATAGGGATCCAGTCCCACCGCTGCCGCCGGGAGGTGTAAAAATTTGTTACCGATGTCGAATTCTCTCGCTGATTGCCCTTAATTCGACGAGCTTTTCCGAGGCTTGGGTCGGATAGTGACTCAGAGCGGGTTCGAGTTGTTTTTTGAAGAAATGTACATTTTTACTGACTCGACAGCGTAAATATTGGCGGATCGAAGATAGCGCGATTGGGAAATAACGTCGTCAGTCGTCGCGCTGTGTGCTGGTAAACAAGTAATCGAAGTCGTCGCACTTTTGCGAGACTGATCTGATGAATGTCATATTGTGCTCGCCATACGAGGCTGCATCGGAAGACGGAGGAATGCGAGTAGCGCTTGCTTCTCGGGAATTTTACGCGGAGGACGCGCGACATGACTTACGCGCTTTTTATTGTGATTACATATGCGGTTATGCGGTTTTATGTTTCATGAATTTTTTGCGACGCAAACGCTCTGAAAAAACAACGCGCGCGCACCTTTGTTGACCGCCGAGCTCGAGAGATTATGAAAAAGCTGGAATTTCCCATCGAGATCGGAATAAATGACGAAGATTATCCGTTTCAAAACGCGCGAATCCAGACAAACAAACAGCCCGACGAACCAGAGCGTGGAAAGAAGGAAGGAAGATCGATGGCTCACAATCGCCAATAATTAGCGACTCTTTGTCCGCTGCGCAGGAGCGCTCCGGGCGAGGATGTTGCACATCCAGCGCGACCTTGCGCGTGAATCTCTTCTGTCTCTCTCTTTCTTGGCCGTGCGATGTTCTCCGGGAAGGGGAAGCCCCTCGCTAGAGGCTATTGACGCCGCGAAACTTTTCGGGGAGGTGGCCCGCTCCGTTGCTTCACGGCACACCTGCTCGCTTGTCTGCGCTGACCACAGGTTGCAGTTTCGGGGATGAGCCTGATGGAGAAAAAGTTCCGATGTAAATACCGGGTGCATCGGGGAGAAACACTTGGCGATTCTCTCTCTCCTGGTCCGGCTGCATTTCTTGTTGTGTTTGCGTTAACGAGTGTCTTGACAAAGTACCGGTTTCAAAAATCGATGTAACGTGAGAGAGCCTCAACTTCATGGTTTAATTCGGCTGGCAGAAGTGCGCTCGAGAAAGACATGCCGGCTAGTATCAGTTAGTATGTAGGCTTCCACAAGAACATGCTCGCCAATCCCGAGAGCTGGCTTCCATCTTCTCTGGCTGTATAAAACCAGTCGTGAATTTTCCACCTCGTCAATGACATAATATCGCGTCGCAGCGAAAAGCCCCGGCGTCATTACGTGCCTGTAGTATATCCTCGAAGAAGAGATGTGTCTTGCCTCGCCATATATCGCAAAAAGCATCGTATAATACTTGAGCGCTCGTCGATCGAAGCCGATCATCGATCGGCAGTATAATCGCCAGTTTCGCGATGTATATGAGCGCGCGTATGCGAGTGATTTGCCGTAGTCATATTTCTGCATTCCTGCTATTTTATGGCTTTATTGGACGGAGGCTCGCGTCGCGTAATATATGGGCGGCAAAAAGTTCAACCGCTTCAGCCCGTGTATCATCGCAATATGACTCCGGCTTTTCTGGAAAATAACGTTTCAGCGAGAGACGAGGATAATAAACGCGTGAAATTTTCAAAGACGTACCTGGCAAGCCCACTGCTAATTACACGCGAGTTAAAGAGCAAAATCAATCGTCCTCATTATCGATGAATTTCAATATCCACACTAGCGGCATAGTACATCCCGCGCGCGAGGGAAAGGCATATACTTATGTACAGCGAGCGGATGACGTCAGCCAGGAATGAGGTTAAAGCAGCGACGAGTTAAAGTCGAGCGGGATTAATATATGCATGGTCGTATAGGTATATGCGCGAGGATGCAGATGATGCTGGCTGCACGCGAGATCGACCTAATGAGCGATATCGGAGTCGCGTTTTTCCCTCCGCGAAATTGAATAACATCTTGACACCGGGCGGCTAATCAGCAGATCATCGATTGGAAATCATCGCATTTGACTTTCTAGCGCTGCACATGTAACGTACAACTGAATATGTATATAGGTATACTGCAGTCGTATGTAGTTTTGACAGCGTCGGGTCTAAAAATAAAAGACACGCAAAGTTGGGCCAATAGCACGGCTAGTGTATCGGCCTCGATCGATCGATCGATCGATCGATCGAGAGAGAGAGAGAGAGAGAGAGAGAGAGAGAGAGAGAGAGAGAGAGAGAGAGGGGGAGAGAGATAGAGAAATAGAGAGAGAGAGAGAGCGAGTTCAGCTCGGGGTAACGACGCCGTGAGTTGCGGCTACGTATGCAAATTCGACGTAACGGTGTCCTCCGTGCGGTGCCGTAGCGCTGCGCGCTCGCGCAAGCGAGTTGTTCCGTATCTTCTCTTTTTTTCTTCAAAACCGCTCTCCGGCTGTCTCTTTCTCTCCACGGGTGCCCTCTTTCATGTCGCCGCGTTATTAATTGATCGCCGCTTGGCCCAATTACCCGCGTAATTGGCCATATTTACATGGATTCCAATAACGTCTCCGTAAATTCGTCCGCTCGGCTGAGTGTTGATATGAAGTTCAAGTGTGTTGTACGAGGGTTGCATAACTACTCGGCAGCGCGCTTTATTTTGGTCGCCACGACATTGGAATTATCTTTAACCGCTTCGGGGTACTATCATCTTTGTGTACTTAAAGAAGCGACAACAGGCTCTGCGCTTTTTTAATCTATCGACATCGACAATTGAATAACGCGCTGCAACGATTCTATTTTTATGGTCATTCTTTGCAGACGCTAGATTATGCGCGATATCTCGTACTGGCGGAACAGAAAAAGGCCCTCGCTCATCGCTGCAAACGCGAAAGTAATCAGGAGAGATCGTGCCAAACAAGATCGACAAGAGAATCAAAACAAACACGGGCGCAAAGAGCTGCATCTCCCATTGTGTGTGCTGCGGCTCTCCCTTCTCGCAGACACGATTCCGAACAAGCAAAGGTTAAACGAGATCGACGACTCGGCTATCGGTGAAATCTCTTGCTCGTCCTCATCGAACACACGTACACACACACACACGTACACTCGCGGATTAGCTCTGTCATTTTTTCCTCCAAAGATCGAAGCCTAGTACACGAGATAAACTCGCGGTTGTTTACACTGATAGGAGCGAGCCACGAGTATATAACATACCTATATAGCTGTACAGTACAGTACATAACACACCTCGACTAGAGATGCAGTGCAGCTCTCGGAGCGGCGTAGTTACGCAAGAGACGAGCGTGTTTATCACTTCTACGTGCCTCGCGGCCGTGTTTTTCACGCCTCGAGTCGCTTCGTGTTCCTCTCTGACGAGCTTGCAGTTTTCTCGATAAGCTTTCGAGCACGCGATATGCAGGATTTTGTTCAGCGCGGAGTTGGTAATTTTAGACACTGGACTGTTTTGATTAACACGCTATTGCAAGAGAGCTGAGTCGAAGATTAGGATCGCGTTGCGTGCGCGCTGGGTGTAAAAAATTACTCGTAATCGACGAACGAGTGATAATTCATGAAAAACCTTATTATATCCCAAGAAATGTGTTTTTCTCTAATGCTATTACAGGCCGCGCATAGTCTCTCAATGACGCAGCTTATACAAAAATAAGCGCTGACGATAACGCACCTCAATGTCACATTCATAACTCGCGCGTTTCTAGCGCAGTCCACTTTTTCGCTTGAGAAAAACTTGCAAAACAGCATTTTCGAAAAACGCGTTTGGCATATATAACCTAACGATCCGAATGAAATATTCCCGAAAACAGCCGGAATTCTCGGGCAAAAGCGGCCTCTGCACAATGCGCGAGCTCCTATACGCGCGCAGAACCAGAGCTGTCGTCCTGCTGCCGCGCCGCGAAAGCTGGATTCCCTTATCTCGCCCTGGCATCCGCGAGCCGGCCGGAGCCCTTTGTCTCTTTCTCTCTTGGCCCGCTGCAGCTCGACGCGCCGCGTGACCGCAGACTCTCTTTCTCTCGGGAGAGGCGTATCGCGGTAGTCGATATTTGCATCTTGCGCGCGAGCTATACGGCTCCCTCCTCGTCCTTTTTGTTTCTCTGGCAGGAGCTTTATCGATCGATTTTAAATTGGTACCGGGGAAGGGAGAGAGGGAGCGTGCTTTCTAGCTCGAAGCGATCCTTTTATTTCGTGTAATAATTAACCGAACGCTTGTCCTTGCGGGGGAACGCGCATGAACATTGGGGTCAGTAAGCTGAGCCCGCGATGTGACTCAGCTCGAATCGTTGGAAATTTCAAAACCCGCACGAAAATACACTCGTCGGTAAAAGCAAGAGCGATCTCGCCGAGGAGGCGTTTTTATGTCCGTATTTTTCACCGGGCACGCGCGAAAGTGCTACACACATATACACTATATATACAACACACGAACAAGGTAGCAGTCAGAAAGACGTTGAACCACTTTCGAGAAAGGGTTCGGCGCGTGCCTACCGCGCGAACCGGTCAACCTGTTGCGTAGGCGGCGAGGACGACGATTCTGCGCGTGCTTCCTCTTTTTTGATCCGCGCCCCGCAGGTTTGCGTATATATAGGTATAACGCGCTTCGAGGGAATGAAAAAGTGTTCAATTTCACATTAGGCCTGAAAAAACGTTAATACGCGCGCGAGTGCATAGAAAAGCGCAAGGTTTTAAAGGCTGAACAATTTAAAAACCCGCCCGCTCACAATGCGCTCCACAGCAGGGCTCTCGACGGCGAGTGAGGCAACAGCGCAACAATAAAAGAGGCTCACGTACGGCCATTCACGCACACACATGCGCGCGGCATCTACTCGTCCTATGCACATATAGGAGGAGGGAGAGAGAGGGGAGTTCCCAAACAGGCCTATATATCGCGCTCTCTGATCTTTTCCTCTTGCAGTGCTGACCCCGAAAAAGGCCCCAAGGGCCCGAGCGCCGAGAGATGCTGCAGCGCATCCAAGAGAGAGGCTCTCGAGACCTCGTTAAAAAGGGACGTTATAGAGTGAGCGCGCGCATGCTGGTACCACAAATCTCGCGTCTTTCGGAGAATTCGCTGCGCCGGCCATTTCTCGGTTTCCCTCTATCTCTCTCGTTCTCCCGCAACGTCTTGTTCAAATTTACACGCTGGCCGCGTTTTCTCCCGATGCGCTTATACCTGTAGATTCTCCCCTCTTCATGAGCACGTGAAAATTGGTCGGGTAAAGTTTCCTCTCGTCCGAGATCCTAAAATTTTTTATCGATTAGTCAACATACAGCTACAGCCGCAACGGCCAATCGCAAAGAACAATGCACTCGCCCCCGCGAAATCTACTCGCGCGCATTCATTCACGTCGAATCACACTGAATGAAGCTGATCCTCTCTCTCTCTCTCTCTCTCTCTCTCTCTCTCTCTCTCTCTCTCTCTCTCTCTCTCTCTCTCTCTCTCTCTCTCTCTTACCGAGCTTGCATTCAATCGTCATTCATCCGACGGTCGCAGTTGCATGCAGCAGTAGCAGGGGGAGGGAACAAAGTGCCGGGACAAATTTCTCCTCCCGGCACACCGTGCACAGGCTATTGTTACAACCGAGAGAATCAGAGGGATCCGCCGCGCGCGCGAGCGCGAAAGGGAGGAGGCGAGAGAGAAAGCGCGCTCCCGCGACACCTTCGCTTTGTACTTGTGTACTTTTCTTTTGGACCAGGAGGGCATTTTTGCACTTCGATAATATGATACGCACGTTTGCCTCTTTTTAGCTCCGCTTCCGCCATAAATCGACCGCCAGCAGCTTTTTGCGAAAACACACTTAATTAAGAGATTGGCGTAAATATAAATCCGAGAGGCCAGTCCGGCGCAAAAAATCCAAAGCAGCGAACAAATAAAATTTCGCCAGCCGAAGCGTATACACAGCCGCAGTGTTGCGTGCGCGCGAGTATGTATACAGCGAGACGGCTCAGGGTGGGCGTCAAGGACTCTCGCGCGCTGCGCGCGAGACCGGTATGCACGAGCGCTGCAGTGTGTGTCCGACGACGCCATATCTGACCAGTGACTCTCTCTCGTACTATACTCTCGTGCATCTCGCGCGCGTGCGGAGCGACGCACCGGTGCCTCACTTATGAGCATATAGAACCCGATGGTGCGTATCGATATCATTCATCTCGAAACCGCACGGCTGTTCGATGAAGAATCGTATTGTGAGCGCGCTCTCATTAGGGCCAGACTAATTTTGGACTTTCCTCGGGTGTCTGGCCGGCCCTAATTGAGCGTACGTATAATCCCGATGCGCTCGCAATTATCGCGCGGCGCCGGATCACACACAGCACGAAAGATTAACGACGTAAAATTGAGGTTTGAGCGCATGCGCACACGTGAACGAACGCTCGTCGCAATCACGCCATTGTGCGACGATGAGGATAAAGCTAGCCGCGGGCTTTTCATATACGTGCGGATATAATATAGGGATGATAGTACTCATTAGCCTGACGCTCGTTCGCGAAGGATTTTCGGGGGGCATTAGCGCGCGGAGACGAGTCTATTAGCTTCGGGCTTTGGGTGTTTTTCGGTTTAATTACGGGCTTTTAATGTAGAGAGGAGAACGGATGGAGCGGATATCTAATGATCGAAAGAAGGATTAAAAAATTGGAAAATCTCGTAAACCAGCGAAACCCACGCTGCGGAGGCACACGGTAAACACACACGCATCGATTTCTAATCACAACACAGGCACTCTCTCTCTCTCTCTCTCTCTCTCTCATTTCCTGCTTTCCTCCCAATTAATTACGAACGAAACGCACGAGCAAAAAAATCACGTCCCACCCGGCGTGTATCATTACACTCGCGCCGCGGCTCTTCCAAAAGCGGCTCGTGTGCGCGCACGCGCCCACGGCAGCACACACACACACAGGAAATTTAACGGCTTCGATTCCTAGGCGTTTTTCCAGGCTAATTGTCCGGCTGTGTGGCCGGCGCACACACGCGCGATAATGCACGGCAATCACAGGCGCGCGCCGAGCATAATCGGCTGTAATTGTGCGCGAAGCGAGCATCGATCCACCGCACGCGTTGACGAATCTCTCTCGGATATTCGATGATAGGTTCCGCTCGTTTTTTGTTCCTCGTCCAGCGTTGCTAGAACCTGCTACACAGCTCGACAAAGCACGCCGACCTCTTTTTTCCGCAAAATTGTCTAAACTCGATTTCCTCGCCGCGGCTCAGTGCATACAGGTAAATCTCGTTCATTCGGAATTCAGCTCGCGTCGCCATTCGATGAAGACGCCACACGATAAGCGAGACGAGCGTCGGCTTAATTAAGCGACGTCGGCATCAATCGAGCTGCCGTACACGCGGACACAGGCGCGATCGGCGGCTCCGATTCCCAGGAAATCGCGGCGAGCCTCTCGAGGAATGTACCTCACTTTCGCGAAATCCAAGCAGCGCACAGCGAGCGGCTTTTTGCGAGCGGCCGCGCGGGACTATGTTAATGCGCGTGTACGGCAGCGTGTTTGCGATGCAGCGGCGGTCCGGCTTTTTCGTCGTGACTCGATGTCGCTTCTAATTGAGGCGACCGGCGGGGAGAGAGAGGAGACGGGGGAAGGGAGGGGGAGAGAGAGGCTGAGCTGGAGATAGGAGGATGCGTTGCTCTCGAGAGTAGAGACTATTGTATACACAAGCGAGTGCCGTTCTTTATGAAAAATTCGGATTCGTACACCCGATAAGTGTCCGAGGTACCAGCATTCCCCGTGTCTTATATGTCACACCGCCGGGGCACTTCTGATACTTTCGCCCGGCTCCAAATGACCATCCGCACGATTTCAGACACGCAGTCGCGCAGCTCAGAAAAAGCTCGCTGGAATCCCTCCGGCCTTTTCTTTCGCGGCCATGCCCCGTCCGCTCAAATATTTATCGGAGCGCTGGGAATCTCGTCCACAGAACCGTGCTTTATTTCGTCATAAGAAGACCAGCGCGACGTTCCCACGTGTGCGTTTTTAGGCGCCGACGTTACTCTGCCCGATAATTGCGAGGCGACGTTCGAATGTCTCGCGCGATTTACGTCGCCTGCATTTTTTCGTCTTCCTTTATTAGCGCGCTTGTTTGAAAAGAGAAAAGAAATAAGAAGCATTATTACGTCATACGTAAACAAACAACGGCGAGGCCAACGCGTCCTTATCCGCAACGTGTAACACACCACAACACGCTCGAAGCCTGATTTGCATCCTTCGCTCGGCAAAACCATCACGTATTTGTTATTGCATCCTTCCGGTGCAGCGGCGGCACTCTTTCCCCCTGTCATTTCGCCAGGCGCGACCCACGCGCCTGTCGGCGCACTTTTTCCCTCCTCGCGCGGCTGTGTATGTATATAAGTTATATACGAGTCATTAGCGCGAGTGTCGAAATCCTAGGAGAGACGCATAGAGAGTCTCCTTTGTTCCGCGACCCGGCGATTGCATCTCCGCTTCCTTCCGCGGCACAATAAACACCGACGCGCATATTCTTTCTCCGCATAGGCTTGTAGGCTCATGCATACGGGCGATTGGAAGAAAACGCCGGCCTATTATCGTGATCGTGGCATCGTTCGGTTGGTTTTTCTCCTGCGGTTGTTTTTTAAATAAGGTCTCACTCGTGTGTTTTTTTTCTTTTTCTTTTAAGAGAAATACTTGCAGATGACATAGGGCTATAGTGTGCTATGTTATGGATTAGTTACTAATTTATGAACGCTTCTTATAACCAATGCCTTTTTCTCTTATTTGCAGTACCGGATGTCACACGAAAGAAACGCGACTGGATGCATCGGACAGCCTTGATTTCGTAAAAGTGAGTACTTAATCCTTTCATTTTAAAAAATAACTGCCTCTGCGCAGACACGACACAGCACTAAATTCCTTCCGAGAGATCATTCCAATCGCCGTTCCCGTGTACACAGTTTCAATTTTCGTCCCATAAAATAAGGAACGCCACGGGCGGACGATATGGAGGGGGGAGCCAAGCGCATAATTCCCGCGGCTAATGCACACCTTTTTTTCCTCCGCGTGGGGCCAAGATAGCCGAGCAATATCGGCGAGGTATTCATATGCTCGAGCGAATTTCTTTTTCCATCTCGCCGTCGTCCGCGGCTAATTTGACTGGTAATTCGATTTTTATTCAGCCGTTATTCCGCTCGTTCTTTTTCTACTGGTCGCGAGTCACATAATTTCTCTGTATCTTTGGCCGCGCGCGCGCGGAATGGGCGGTTCTCCGAGGTTAGTTTTAAGCGGAATTCAAATGCGCGGCGTTTCGTCGGTATAATCGCCGCCAAGACCGATCAATCTTTCGCCGGGATTACGGATGTAGGAATATTCTGTAATGATGATGTAAAAGCATTCCGGAGAGAGCGAAAAAATCGCTCTTAAATTTGGCGATTATCGAAAAAAGCACTACAGCTCGTTCGAAATTCCTTTATCTATCATCGACTTTGGTGACTCGTCGAGGAGCGTATCCATCACCAATGGCCCATCTGCATAACAGTATCCACACTGAGTCAACAAACTCGGCTCGAGGAATAAAAGAGCAGCGGAGAATTGACAGCTTCCACTATAATGCTTGAGAGAGAGAGAGAGAGAGAGAGAGAGAGAGAGAGAGAGAGAGAGAGAGAGAGAGAGAGAGAGAGAGAGAGAGAGAGAGAGAGGACAATAAGGGCTATCCTCTCGTCCAGTATTATACCGTAAGGAAGTGCGCGCTCGCGTCGATTTCACTCAGACGCTCGCGTGGGAGAAATCATCATCATCGTCGAGTGCGGATATCGGAAAACAAAGGAGACGAGCGAGAACGCTCATCATCTCCGTAGGCACTTGAGTCTCCGGCGCACGCGCCGCCGATAGGTATAAGTGGCAGTGCGGATATCGACGCCGTGTTTGTTTACGACTCGATTTTTGCACGCGAGTATCGTTTCGACGATCAAGAAGCGCGTTTCGTTCAATTTTCGCTTCTACATTTCGAAGTATAAACTTTATATTTTCGATCGAGCTTATGACGAGGCGAGATCGTTAAAATAAAAGTAACGGGTCCTTTGCCGCCTCTTATGCGTATCATAACATTTATCTTTACGACTCCTTTCTCGCAATGCGGAGCAATGAAACAAAAACGCGCTCCTGTAGGCGTACGGCTGCAAAATTAATAATTTGCCGCCGCGTAAATTTATCGCTTTCCGGCATTCTTTTATTACCTTCCGAGAAGCCGGGACTTTTGCACTATCTGTCTGCCCGATGGATAAAAATCCGCAAAACTGAATAATTAAGAACACGTCGCTGTCGTAAAAAATTGTCCTTCGAAGCAGCGATCCTCTCCTCGAGTAAACATCGGCGAGCCCGATGCGTACGATGCATCGCACTCGCCTCCCGCGCACAATACGCAAACGCACGCTCTCTCGGAGGAAGCGAGAGTCGTGACGTAGACGTCGTGGGCGTACGCGCTCAAGTGGGTGTCCGCGTATAATATGCCCACCTTTCCTCTCTCTCTCTCTCTCTCTCTCTCTCTCTCTCTCTTTCTCTCTCTCTCTCTCTCTCCCTCCTAACTAACTCTCTGACATCATCCGACGCTTTCGTTCGAGTCAGCTGTAGAGACGCGCGCGCGCACGCAGGTATATTAACTATGGGTCTCTGCTCGCGGGGAAGACTTAGATGGAGCGAAAGAGAGCCGAGGAGAAGTGCTGCAGGAGTGGGGGTCTTGCGCCGGTTTTCCGATCTGGCTGCACAGGCGCCACGTGCTAATGACGATCGCGACCGACCTGATGACGACGAGTGAGTCGTCGGGGCTAATGCGTTTTTTCCTCCGAGGTTTTCCCTCTCTTTCTTCTTTTATAAGATCGTTCTCGTGCCACTTTCGAGCTAGTTCTACATCTGCGATCGGATTAACGGTGCTCCACTTGGCGTCATCGCGGTATCCGAAATCGAAAACACGCAGAGTCGAATCGATATAATCCGACAGCTGTTTCCTCATACCTCAACGCGGGACAATCCGCATCGAGATTCGAGAGCGATCGAAGCAGGGACATTGTTCTTCGCGAGGCGATCGGCCAGCTCCCGTGTCCTGGGGTGGTCCTATATCGGGCCGCGCGAGCTTCGCCGATCGCATAACAAGCCTTTCGATCCTTCTCGGCTCTTGCTGGGTGTTCCCTCGCGTCAGGCTGCTCGGATCTATCCTGAATAAATGCATTTCATTGCTTCGCCGCCGATACGCGCGAGATTACTCCGCTTGTCTCGAGTGTGCGTTTAGATCGACGCGAGCTTTGTTCGATCGCGAGGGAAAAAGAAATCAATAACCCGATATTCCGAGCGAAATGGAACGAGTATAACGACGAAAATCCATAAACGTCTCGTAAGGAAAATAATCACAATCACCATAAAGGCCGGTGGAGCAATAATAATCGTTACGTGTATACCCACGCGCTCGACGAAAATAAAAGGCGGGCGAAAGTCCGCGGGGCGCGAAAAAAGCCACGCACTCAAGAGAGAAAGAGAGTAGGTAGGAGGAAGCTCGATTCTCATTACAGATATGGACCGGCGAGCAAATTGCCTCTCGCCCCGTATCCGGGCTAAGGCTCTGATAGAGTCCCGATTATATTCGTCGTAATCGGGGCCGGTTGATGTTATACGATCCGCGGCAGTGGTGCGCGCGCGCGAGCTCTCGAGAGGGAGAAATCGGCCGCTCTCGGGCCAAAAAAGGTGCTCCGATTCGAATTAATCTTCGCGCCAGAACGAGACTATACGTGCATTGGTTGGAACAGCGCGAAGAGCGCGCTCCCTTATTGACAAAGTGCGGGACGAGCTGTCCTTGACGCGACAATGGTCGATTCATTATTTTCCTCCTGCGGGAGAAGGTACCGGTACGAGGTAGCTCCATTTGTCAGGTCGGCGCGTTTTCTTTGCGCGGATTTATCACTCGCTTGTTTAATGACCCGTCGCGGGAGTAACGACGACGAGCTCTCGCACGGTTGCTAATGTTTGCATTACACCGCGAGATCAACGGATCGCAGGACGCGAGTCGATTAATATCGACGAGATTGATTTCGCTGCTCGCTGCCATGTTGAACGACTCGTCATACCTCTAATATCTCTTCGCATTTTTCGCCGGGAGCATGACGATCTGTACTCGGGGCTGTCACGCGGGGCTGATGGAGCATTTCGAAAATCTCAATGCCAGTCGCGCGCGTCATGCGCGTACGCAGGCCACGCGCATCTGCGCGGAACTCAGGAACAGCGAGGAGTAAGAGATGCGCGGTACACAGATAGCGGCCTGGCATTCCTCGCGTACATAGGAGCTCCCGAGAGAGCGATCGATTTATCGCAGCGACACTGCATAACGTATCAATGCCCACTCGTTTAGCGCTCGAGCGTATACGTGTGCCTGCAGCGCAAGGTCGACGCGCGCATAGCGCGGTCTTCTCTTTATTATACGGGAGCCGGGTTACTCGCTAATTTTTAGAAGGGAAACTAAGTGCCTTTTCTGATACAGCCCTCCGCTCGACGCGAAAACGTCGATATGCGCGCGTGTGGCTGCAGCCAAGAGATGATACTCGAGTACATGCGCATTAAAATTATCTCTTACTTGCACTCGCGCGTAAACAACGTCCTTATCTCTCATCCTTTTTCCTTGGCCGGCCTTCACCCTTGTGCTGTGTGTTTACGCTCCTCTCGCGCTGGCAGCTGTACATTCGGCCTGTTATCGCTGGACGCGGGGCGAAGAGGATTAGGACGCGCGACTTTGTCGCCGGCCTTTTTTGCCTTTTTGGCTTGCCGCGCGTATATGACGGGGATTAAGGAGGCTCCGCGCAAAATTCGAAAGCCTCATCGAGGTGTGAGAAATCACGCGCACGGGATGATTTAACGAGTTTCCGTTTTACGCACGCGGTTCTAAATATAGCCCGGATTTTTACGTCGAATTTCCCGTGGCCGCTTCTATTTGCATCGCGCGGCTATAATTGCTATTACAGCGGCGTACGGGTATAGCTAGACAAGAAAACAGCTTGCGTGAAGCATCGGAGAAAACAGGTTGGGGAGTCCGGACACGCGTCGTCGTCGTCTTTGCATTCGGATGCATTCGTCATTTGTTCTTCTTGCGAATAACCTGCTAATGGCCGCCCACTTTCTCTAATGCTCGGCGCGTATCTAATATATTTTCAATCGATTTATGTATACCTATACAAGACGACTTTTTGACCGCGACAATGAGACCTAAGAGGCCGCGCCGAGGGATAATTTGTTTACGAGCTCGCGGCGATTGGAAAGCTGCCGCCGCGGCTAGCTGCGGACTCGTTAATAACGAATTAATTCGCACGGCTCTCGAACGCGTAGAACGACTCAATTCGAGAGCCGGGGGAGAGACCAGTACACTCGGCAAAAAGATATCGCATTCGACTTCTTTTTTTTTTGTTTTATCTAGCCGCGTTTATAACGAAGCGTGCATTGCGCGCGATATTTATATCGATAGGAGCCGGAGAAAAATCGAGTGATGTAGAGCGCTGCAGCCGGTGATCGAGGATATACCCAGTCGGAGAATCGACTCGATATTTCGAACGCGTATCCAAAACGCGCAGGAATTCATAACCAGATTATTATTAATGCCAGCGCGCTGAGAAAAAAAAGTGGAAATCAATTAGAGCAGGCTACGAAATACCCCGTCCCCTCTCCGATACGCGGGAAAATCTAATCCGATTACTCTGGCTGTATACATATTCATCGCTCTCAGCCCCATTCGTAATTGTGCCCGCGTATAAATCGCGCGATATCGACATCGTCTAGAGCCGGAAAAATAAACGTCGCGGCGCGGCATAAAAACCGAATGAAATACGCGACTTTATGCGCCGCGGCGTCTTCTGACGCGGCGAAACGAGAGTAACGCGGCCCGAGGCGCATAATTCACAGCGGGCAGTCCCCGCGCGCGCATTGCCGCACGTATGTACCTTCGATCGATCACGCCCCGGCGGTGATTTTTGCATCGGCTCGCCGCCGCGCTGCCACAATACGCATTAATCCGCCGATAGATGTAACTCGCGATACGCCGGCCGTTGGCTATAAATCTCTTTGCCTGCACGTCGATAGTCCGCGTTCCTCGCGAAACAATGAAAACCGGCTCATTTCAGTTATATACGTGAAATCGCTTTTCCCACTCCGGGATCCTCTCCGCTCGTTTAATCGAAACAAACAAAACGCCGCGGCGACCTTGCGCACTCACAGTATGGGTACACGCGGCCTGTATGCTCCGTTTCTCCGTCTACACAGCGTCTAAACGCGAGAGTGTATTATTATATACGTGCACGGGAGAGCTGCGCATATGTATCGCGACGACGTCTCGCGGGATCCGGCTCTTCGAAGCGCCAGTAGGTCGCATGCGCGCGCGCAACATATACGTGTACGATATATGTACAGACTCCGTTGTATATGCCGCGCACACGTGTATATCTATACGCAAGTACACAGTCGCGGATGACCTCTTGCCGCACTTGCAGACCCGCGTGCTCCTGGATTTTCTCTCTGTGACTATATACTAATGTACATGTGCAGCGATGGCCGATCGATTTTCTCCCGCCGACGGCTCGGCTTTTCTGGGAAACGTTGCGCTGCGGCGATATGATTTACCGCGGCTCAAGGTATAAAACTCGCGCTTTATGCATATTCCCGGCGCTAATGAACGCGTTCTATGAATAAATTAGTTATGGGCCATCTCGTTGCTTTTCTTTCCCGTCGTATTCCGAATATAGGGGTGGATTTACGCAACGCGCCGAAAGAGCGAGATTTATACGGATGTCTATACCAGCGCTCAAAACTGGGAACAAAAATTAAAAAGCATAAGAAGAACGGACGGAGAGGCCTCGGGATCGAAAGAATCCACGTTCAAAGCGCCGCTCGCGAGAGGAAAAAAGAAGAGATCCCCCGCCCCGAGAGTTCACTCTTTCTCGAAGCCACAGACGGAAAAACAGCCATAAAGCTTCGGAGAGAGAGAGAGAGAGAGAGAGAGAGAGAGAGAGAGAGAGAGAGAGAGAGAGAGAGAGAGAGAGAGAGAGAGAGAGAGAGAGAGAGAGAGAGAGAGAGAGAGAGAGAGAGAGGAAGATGAAGAAACTCTCGCGCCCCTCTACTCTTCTGTATACGTGTGTACCTTTTTTGGAATTCCTGAGACGCGGGGGATAGATGCAGCCGCGGCAGCAGCGCTGAAGAGCCATAGGTCAGGCTCTCTTACCTGCGAGCTCGCGAGAGAGTATCTCGAGTTTCGGCCGGCTCTCCTCGAGGGGATTTACGGAGTCAGCGGGATTCCACCTCTCTCTCTCTTTCTCGGACCTGATGGTGGGGGACCGCGGGAGGAAGGGTGTATATCTATATGTTTTATAAGACGCGCGGCGGCGTGAATTACCGCGATAAATCATCGGTCACGGACGAGCGTCGAGCCGAAGCGGGAATGTTATATTCGTGAACCGGACTCTCGCGGCAAAGGTCATCTGAATCTGGCGCGGCGGGATCCCGCGCGTGTGTGTGCGCGCATGTGCGTCGATGAAAAACGAATCCGCAGCGCGTGATGAACGGCCGGCGTGATTGATACACGAACAGATAGCCGGAGTTTTTGTCTTTGTACAGATATACGCCACACGGCTTGTTCCCTCTCGATGAGGTGACAATGAGCTGCTTGATTTCTCGCGGGGAGATACTTACACGCGTGTTGCTCGGGTCTGTACTCCGACTCGCACTTCGCGTACGTATAGTTTTATCGGAGTTTTCAAAATTGCAACGACCTTCTTCCGGGGATAAAAACAGCCGACCATTATGGGAGCCCCGAGAAGTATTCAAAAGTACCCAGAAACTGACCACCTTTCACAATAATCATCCTCGTAATATTCATTTTCGAGTCGGGCAGCACAGCTCACACGGCTGGGGGGGACATTACCGGCGGTGAGTGACGCCGCTCTCGCGCACAACCTGCCACGTTCGGCGCGAGCTTCTCTCTCCCTCCGCGTAATGACGGGTTATGCGCGCCGCAGACGATATTCGGCACTAGGCGACGTGCAGCCCGTGATTGTGCCCGTGAGCCGAGGCGGCCGCTTCTCCAAGTTCTCTGATGTTGCTGTTTCTCGAGAAAAGGAGAGATGGAAATTGATGCTGTGTGGCGTGCCCGTAATGACGCACACATTGCTGCGAGGGACAGACTCTTTATTTTTAAAGCACGAGTTTTATAAATATTATTCGCCTCTTGGATTCGGAACACGTTACACGAGCGCGCTTTCATACGATTTCGAATAGTCGACGAAAATGATACATCAGCTATACTTAACGATCGTTTACTTGATGGTCCTGGTGTGTTTCCTCGTGTGGAATCGGTTCAGCCAAGCCGAGTAGATCAGTTCCTTCTCCGGCCTGATGTCCGAGTCGACGGGCTGCTGCGCCGATTGATTCCCGCAAACATCCATTTCGGCCCTCATGGCGTTCTTCGCGTCGAGCATCTGTTCGGACTTGAAGAACGTCAGCACGCTGTTGGCCCCATTAGCTAAGCTACTCCTCGCGGCGCAATTACCCTCGCGCTCGCTCTTGTTGTTCTTACGATCGAGCGGACCACCAACGCAACTGCCATTATCCGATTTTCCGGATGCGAGACCACCGCCGGGCTTTCCCCGATTCTTATCCGCCAGATTCTCCGCTCTAATTGCGGGTTTCTGTTTTGATTGAAGCCCCAACCGATCGTTAGCCGAGCTTAACTTTGACGTTTTAGTTAAGGGCATTTCGCTCCTGGACTGCGGGACTGGATTGAAATTTTTTGAGACAGTTGGCTTCGGTGGAATCGCCGATTTTCTCTGGGATAGTTCGACAGTTGGCTGCTGTTGCTGCTGATGGGGCGCGAAAATCGTTTTCTTCGGGATGCTCTCGACGACTGTCGATTTTTCCGACCGCTTTCTCGGCTTTCGCGTTGGTACCTTCAAGCCGTAATCGATCAGAGTTCCGTCTTTCTTCTTCTCGATGGGCCGCAGCGCGTCCGAGATTCTTTTGACCTTGTACCTGTGATCTATCATCTCCTCCTTGTCCGTCGTTTCCGAAGTCACGGTAAAGTTAGATTTTCCTCGGTCGGATTCGTTCGATTTTTTGCTCAACGCTTTAACCACGTCCTGCAGTAAACGTATGCTCGGTGTGAATTTCTTGTCCATCTTACTCAAGACGCTTTTCAAATTTCCGTCGTTCGCCGATCCCGCACCTTTGTCCTCCTGTTTGTTCGCCAATACAACGGCGAGTCGCTTCTTTCGTCTTTCCACCGCCTCTTTCTTATCATCCACCCTCGAGCCGGCGATGACAGGGGCACCTGACGAGGCCGCTCCCGCTTTTTTCTGCTGGAGCTTCGCCGATTTTGTCACGCCGCCCGAGTCCCGAATCGATTTTTCATCGGGCACGCTCGTCTTGTCGATCGATGTCCTTCTCGTCTCCTGCCTCCTCCTGTCCTCGAGCTCTTCTTCGATGTGTCGCGTGATCTTGGCGATGCTCGTCATTCTTCTCCCGCGTCTCGTCGATCTTTGCGACTCCGCAGGTTTATCAATTTGCGACACTTGCTCGCTGACGAGGGCTTGAATGGTCGGGCTCGAGGATGCATGGACGTCGTTCAGACACGTGGGTCTTTTTGGCGGAGATCTCGGCTTGTTGTTGTTGGTGCCGGAGATGCAGTCTAGTGACGCCCACCAAGGCAGCGCTTTGTTGCTCCTTGTCGAAGATTGACGCGGCGTAAGTGATTTCGGGGGCTTATTGAAATTTGTGGACTCCGATGCTTTGGGCGGTGACTGGGCATTTCTTCCGCTTTCAGTCGGGGTTGCGAGTTTGGCTACGACACAGGGATTATTAGAGGCAGCGGTGAATTCCCGAAATTTTTTTCGCGATTTAACCAACGTTCCAGAGTCCAATTTTTTCTCGCTCTCTAAACAATCGTACACGGGTATTTTTATTTCCATGTTGCCATCCGACGTCAGAACGTTCAGCTTTTTAAATTTTCTCCTTTCGATGTCTCTTGCCTTCGACGATGCGAGGTCGTCGATGGTTATGCTCATAGAACTCTTTTTCGATTTGGTACTTTTCGGATGAATCCATCTGGAGGCGAAATTCTCCTTTTCGTTTTCGATCTCTCTGTATCCGCGGACGAAATCGAAATCGCTGTGCAACCTCCCCGGACTTTCTCCGTTCTTGGTGAAGTAATCGCGCTTCTGCGGGTCCTTCTTGACAGTAGGCGACGCCTTTCTCTTATCAGTCTTGGCGCTTGTATCGGTGAGCGCGTGACTGTATTCCTTTCCGGGGCGATTCGCCACCGCTGCGAGACTGTTCGACGCGCCTACTCTGCCTTTGCTCAGCTTCGTACGCTCGAGCATGGTCAACGACGAGACGACCGATTCGAACGGCAGCCTCGCGAGTAGTCCTCTCGGGGATTTTTCGCTCTTCTTTGCGTGCTTCTTCTTCTCCATCGCTTCGCTGTACTCGGCGATCATGTTCGCGTACGTTCTCGACTTGGACGAGGAAATCGTCGACTGGATGTGACGAGCGCCGTCGGACCTGTAGGCCTCGGTCTTCAAAGTTTTTCGGTCGAATCCGGGCTTGCCATGGCAGTTCATATTGTTCGGACGATGAAACGGTCCGTCCAAATCACCCACTCTGTCCATCGACGAATTCCGATTGTGGAAGAGCGCGAGTTTCGGTCTACCGTACAAGAAGGCCTGGGAGCAACGCAAGATGAATGAAAATTTTCAAACAAAAATGCGTTTCGTCGTAATTACTATTCAATAACCTGCGTGCCCTCATCGTTGATTCGCCGGCAGTGCCGAGGTCCTCGATCGTCGACGAACGTGGCCGACTGCACGTTTCGGGGTAGGCTGCAGGTCCGAAGATACTGATGGCGAGCGCTTCTGAATATGCCCTCAGTCTGGCATCCGGAAGCAGCGACGCCGCCGGCGACCGAGTCTGCGGAAGTCCCAGATGAGATACATATTTAATATTCCGCGAGGGCTTTCTTTCTTTTTTCGTATTCAAGCCTCGTCCGCTACACCTCGGAATATCTCATGAATTTTTCCTCCCGAGTAATAACTATTAGGAGGTTATGGATATACTCAACTCGATGGGACATGACGTGGAAGCGAGCCGAAGATCTGCTTGAATTGATTCATTGCGTGCGGTGTTCACGGAAAATTTTCAGGATTCCTAAATAGATCGACTTTTGCTTAATTTTTGATCAGAAAGAAACGGGGAAATCCTGCAATGAGAGGTTAAGCTATCATTTTTTACGACTGGTTGCAACAGAAACCAACGCTATGAAGCTTGCAGCGAATGGCTCTCCGATAGAATTCCAAATATTCATCAAAGCAGAGCTGCGTGAAATCTCCGGGAGAATTTCTCGAGAAAAATCACTCTCAAAACAAGCAGAGAAAATCTCGTGGCCCGATAAGCCGGCTATTAACGAGCATTTCCTCGGAAACGCTTGAACCCACGGCTGCACAGCGATTAGCGATAGGGATCTACAGCGAAAGCTTAGCCGCGCGGTATATACCGATGCATCTTTTCCGTATATCTCGCGGCGTCACGCTCCTCTTCGCTTTTATATAGGTATAGGAAAGCGCGAAACACGATCGAGGTGGCAGCTGCTGCCGCGTGCGCTTATCGGCGCGCCATCGTTGAAAAAGAGCGGATCGAGCGAGGGAGGATGTTCTTGTGTGCGGCCTTGAGAGAGAAAGAGAGAGAGAGAGAGAGAGAGAGAGAGAGAGAGAGAGAGAGGGAGAGAGAGAGAGAGGAGAGCGCGAGCTGCGGATTGATTGGTTTCGCGATGCATCAGCTATAGCCGCTTTTCTTCTCTCTATTTCTCGTTTTTATTGATTGATTTTTGCGCCGCGTTGGTTTTCTATTTTCCTCTGCGTTCGATTAAAGAGAAAAAACCGATGACTGTGCACATAGCGTTACGTGAATATCGATCAATGCATATGAAAACGCCACAGTTGCACAATGCGGCGCTATTGGCGCGTAAACGTTCTGCTGTATAGAAAAGGTTATATGGCGACTTCCTGCGTGTGTGCAACGAAGGTGTCGCCGTCGATTGATCGCTGGCTCAATAGCGCTGATGCGTCGTGATCGACGAGTCAAGGCTTCTCGGCGTGCTGGAAACCATTGTGGATTAGAGGAAGGCGTCGTTCGCTTTGTAGCGTATTCCGTCTCCTGTACGAGCGTTAATCGCTGCGCGCAGGCGCCGCTGCGATTCGCTTTTTTATTTGGTAACTCGCGATAATTAACGCATTTGCTACGGCCAGCAGCGTAACGCGCAATGCATTGGCGCTTATGAATTCAAGGTCGGCGGCGACGACTATCGCAAACTAATGCTATGAGCAAATTATACGTTTGGAGGAAATTTTTATCTAAACTGGGGCGACGTGTGCGAAACAGTGTTTTAGTATCCTCGAACGACTCGGCGCAGCACCATCTCCTCGTTTTTTCTTTCTTTTTTTTCAAAGAAAGACTGAAACAGCGATCCCATGTGAGTCTTGCAAATTATATTTAGAGCAGTTTTATTCACTAGATCGAATAAAATAAAATTAAAAACGATTCAACTTGAAAGGCTGCTGCTATCCGCAACCTTGTCGGTCATCGCTGTCATGCAGTCGGCAGTAGCCGATTCGCCTTCGGTGGTCACGGCTTACGGCCCAGTCGTCGGATCCTACAAAACCTCGCAGAACGGCAGAAAGTACGCCGCGTACGAGGGGATCCCGTACGCCGTGCCACCGGAGGGTGAGCTCAGATTCACGGTACGTAATCGTCGTATAAGTCACGTAATCGAGAGACGAGAGCAGTGCAGAAATAATTACACGTTCGCAGGAAGCGCGGCCGGCTCCTCCCTGGAGAGGGACGTTGGACGCGACGAAAAAGAGCTCGGTATGCGCTCAATACTCGGACGTACCGCCGGGCAAGGACGGACAGCCCGTGTTGAAAGGGTTGTACCAAGGCACGGAAGACTGCTTGTACCTCAACATCTATGTTCCCCAGGTCAAGGGTCGTAAAGGCGGCTTGCCCGTCATTTTTTTCATACACGGAGGCTCCTTCCAGTACGCCAGTGGAAACATGTTCGGCGCCAAGTACCTCACCGATAGAGACGTTATCTTCGTCACCTTCAACTACCGCCTCGGAATCTTAGGTAGCTAGTTTCGGCTGAATTTTTTATCCGACCTCTGTTGTGAAATGAAAACCGATGACGCAGGATTCCTGAGCACGGAGGACGAGGTCTTGCCCGGAAATCTGGGATTGAAGGATCAGAATCTCGCCCTGCGCTGGGTCAACGATAACATAGGCGCCTTCGGCGGCGACAGCCGACACATAGTTCTGTCGGGCTTCAGCGCCGGCTCCTCGAGCATCCAGTACCACTACCTTTCGCCGATGAGTCGCGGACTGTTTTCGGGCAGCATTGCAATGAGCGGAACAGCCTTCAATCCTTGGGCTATGGCGCATTTCGCCAGAAAGAACGCGATCAAATTGGGCGCTATCTTCAAGTGTCCTACGCACGACAGTCGGCTGATGATCGAGTGCTTGAAGAAAGTGCCGACGATGGAGTTGGTGCTCGCCGAGAATCAGTTCATGGTAACGTGCTACAGAATTATTCCATGTTTGCAGTCGTGCTCATTCCCGAATTCTTTCGAGCTAACAGGATTGGCAGTACAATCCCGAGGCGCCGTTCGCACCCGTTTGGGGCGACAGCTTCATGCCCCTGTCGCCCAAGGAAACCCTCGAAAGTGGAAAGAACTACGACGCGCCCGCTCTTTACGGAATGGTCAGTCAGGAGGGTGATGATCCCGTGGCAGGTCTTTCTCTGTTCATTTCTTTCGCCTATATTCAGCGATAGCGCTGCTCTTTTAACACCCACGCAAAAAACGCTTCTCCAGAGTACGCTCCTCACGACAACCTTCTGAAGCAGCTGGACGAAGACTGGCTTGAGATAACGCCCGCCTTGTTCGAGATGCAATACAACTACGTAGTGCCGAAGAACCAGTGGCCGGAGGTAGCTATCGCCGCGAGGAAAAAGTACCTTGGCAACGCGACGATAGACAAGAAGGCCGTGCCTGGCCTGATAAAGATGCTCACGGATCAGCGATACTTCATCGGCTTCGAGGACGGCATCAGGTTGCAGGCGAAGGCATCCAAGAGTCCCGTTTACCTCTATTACTACGCGTTCAGGGGCTCGCAGAGCTACAGCGATTCCCTCAGTCGCACGCACAATAATTACGGTAGGCCGTAGTCTCGGAATCACGCGATTTGAACTAACGAGAAATCATTCGCCAGGTGTCTGCCACACCGACGACATGAACCTCGTCGTCGAGAACCCGGACATCGACCCGACCAAGACTCAAGCCGAGTGGGAGATGTCCAACTTTTTGATGGACATATGGGTCTCGGTGGCTTACACGGGGTTCGTAACAAACGACGCGGTTAAGTCGAGTTGAGTATCGGCAGTGAGCGAAGTTGCTTTTTACAGAGTACCGACCAACATCAGCGCAAAGTGGAATCCGGTCGACGCCGACGATCCCGAGCTCAAGTACCTGCATATCGCTGCTCCAGGAAAATACAGCATGTCGGGCGACTCGGACTTTGGACTGAAAAGTTTCTGGAAGCGGTGGTTCTAGCCTGACTTATAAGAATGTGTACATGTATACAGATAAAGAGCACGATTTCGGGCATTCCCGAGCAAACCTTGTAAACACACATTTGAATTCCAAGCCTACTCCCCTCTCGATATATAATACAGTATCCGCGATGTGCCCGGCATAAATCCACGTAAGCACCCACCGCGGCTGCGCACGAAATCAAAAACAGCGCACAGACAGTACAAAGGCTGGCTCAAGGCAAATCGCAGACACTCGATCGGGTTATATGTTCTCTCTCTTGCAACAGCAGCAGTGCGCGCAAGAAAGGAAGGAAAAAAGGAGAAGAGGCGCCGAGCTCTGAAATCATCCGCGGCGCATCAGCAGCATGAGAGCAAGACCCTTTGGTCACGAGAGGTCGACCTCATCCCGGATAAGTCTCGCTCTTACTCCTCGCACGCCGGCAGCCTCTCTATGGGTGCATCTCGTGCGCGCTGAAATTCCACGGCAGAGAGCTTATTCCGCGGCTTCTTATTGCTCGCCGCGTGTATCGGCGTTTTAACCCTCAAGGATGAACGTGCGCTCGCTCTTAAATCTCGCTCCGCGTGTACTTATACTCCACATTCGTTTCTACCTGAGCTCTTCTTGCGTCTCTCTCGTTTTGCTCTCCGGCGCACGTCGCGCTACCAGGAGAACACGTGCATTAGAGCCGTTTTCCTCGAGCTATGTGAATCGCTTTGTTATAAACGACGCCAAGCTCGGCCAATTTGAGGGAAGATATTCCAATTGACGCCGAGAGGACGGACTATAACGATGCAAAGCAGATGCAACAATGCCCTTTTTTCCCCTTTGATACCTCTGCATTCTAACTCACTTTTGTTCTCCGCGATCCTCGTGCCGGTTGTACAATACACATCGTGCACCTCGTCTTTTCTTCCACAGCCCATAAACGTCGTCGTGCCCGCGGTTCGCCCGTGACTTTTTCCAATAAGCCAGGAGGTCCAAAGAAGTCACGAGTTCTTTATCGCGATCGCTCCGACCTTTTCAGCCTGCGCCGCTGCGCTGCTGCGCTGAAAACTGCTGACTCCGCGTGTATTATTATGCGAACGAAAAAACAAACAGACGAAGGCACGTTTAATTAAGGGGAATTCTCGCGATGCTTTCGTCATCTGTAAACGTCAATCGCGCGCAGACGATCTGCGCCTTTGTTCGGGCCAGGTTGCACAACAAGTATATTCGATAACGACGGCTCGCTCCGCGTTGTACGGGAAAGCCGAGCGGGGTAGCCGCGGCCAATTTAAAACCAACGCAGGGGTTGCGCCCGTTCTTCAGTCTCACCAGCTCGAGGTGGACCGTTACTTCTTCGAGCTGCACTTCGACTTCATTGTCTCTCCGTCCGCGAGGCCCGAGAAACTTCCTTTCTCCTCTATGGAAGTTTATGGCTTATCTTCTTCAGGATGCTTTGCTCCCTGCGCTGATTTTTACGGGTGCGCATCGGTTGAATCTGATTACGGAGATTCTAATCTGCGGATCGTTGCACGAAATTCCAAAGTTCCAGTAGCGATTTCAGAGAGCGCTTTTTCGAAACGCCGAGCGGTAAAAGGTATTTAGGGCCGAAAGTTTAAGTTTTTGGGGCGCAGGCGTTCACGAAGCAGCCGGCAATTATAGTAGCACTTTGCAGCCGCGTGCGATTCAGGGGGAAAGTTATTCTGTCGAAGGTGGCTCTCTTCCGCGAAGGAATCCTCGCATCGTGTGCCGGCGAAAATTGCGCGTCGGTGAAATGTATAATACGAACCGTTGAGCCGCCGCTTCGGAAAACACAAAGAACCTCTGCGCACGAGACACGACATACTCGAGCAAAAATTCTGATTTTCGAGATAGCATTGTCGAGGGAGAAATTGACCTCGTTAGAGAGCGAGGGCCGCGCGCAATTAAAAAAGCCGCCGCGGCATTAACAAGGAAAAGGGTCATTCAGAAATTAGTCGGCTTCTCCGAAGCCGCGGCAACACGCTTAGTGTACGTGTAAATAAGCGTCGAGCGCCTGCAAAAAAGAAGAGAGCGAGGCGACGAACGAGAGGAGACAAACAGTCGTTCGACTCGCGTATGAGTACAAGGTTTTCGGCGTTTTGTGGAACCAATCAGCCGCAACGACGGCTCGAACAGGGATATGAATGCATAAGCAGAGCTTTTTGCCTCAGTCCGTCCTTCAAAAGGCGCCGCTCGGCAGCAGAGCAGCGCGAGAATAAGGAGAGCATAAAGGGCGAAGGAAGGAGGCAAGGGACGAGCGAAGAGAGAGAGAGAGAGAGAGAGAGAGGGAGAGAGAGAAGGAGATAAATACGGGCGATGTCGTGAATCCTTAACTCTCTGTCCTCCCTTACCGCCGCGCGCACGCTCGCGAGGCTTATACGTACGCTCACTCCTCGCACTCTTTTTGGCCGGAGTGCTCTTATCTCGCGCGCGCTGTCTTTCGGCCAGGATCCCTTCTCCTCCTCTCCCGGATCCCTGCAAGGGAGATTCCAGGCTTTTTTGCTCGCTAGGACTATCCTTCTCCTCCTTCTTCTCTCGACGAGAGCTATGAGATAACGATCGCCACCGCGACGATCAAAATCGCGCGCGTTCGTTCCTTCTTATAGCTTTTGCCAGAGTGGTGGCATTATGTGTATTTATGGGTAATTAAGCGAGCTTGCAGTCGGGCAAAATAACGCGCGTACGTACGCGAACTCGACACATTGTTCGCATAGCGCTTCTGAATGTAGCGCGATGTGCAACGATTTCGCAGAGTGGGTTTTTGCTGCGCTCTCACCGCGGTGAAGGCGGCTGTAATTGAAGTCGAGCGCGCGAGCAATAAATCCGATCGCCGCCAAACGGTACGGAGTTTTGGAATCGAGCGAAAAAGTAAAGTCACTGCAGCGATGTAGCCCATCTTGATAATCCGCGATCGAGTCGCATAGCGGCGGCAATTAAACCAGCACATCCGGTTGGCGCCTGCGCGCATCTTCCATCGAACGGTTCAGCGCGCGCTCTCGCGCCTAACCGGAACGGAATGCCGAGAACCGGTTGCAGCGATTTTTGACGGACACCGCATACCTCCGATCGATCACCCACTCGGGGGTAAGTGTGTGCGCAGTTTGCACTCGCGCGTTCCAGCCTGACGCGCGTATCGCGCATTTATGAAGCGCTGCAGCCGCAGGGGTCGCGCGTTGCGACGCGGTGTGCGAAAATTGAGAGCGAGCGCGCAAATTTGGCCAAACCGTCAACCAAGAGTAATTAAAGCCCGAAAGACACGACTGGTTCTCTATTATTCGGTCGCGTAACGAGGGAAGAAGCCGCGATTCTGCTCATTGTCTCGCGTTCGCGACCGCGTCGAACAAAGAGGACGGCGCACACAGGCCAACACCTGCTGTTCGCGGCTACTGCATTGTCTTCCCTTTGGCTCCTCTCGTCGTCCGTCTACTCCTCCGGCCGTCGCTTCTTCTTCTTCTCATCTGGGACACGCCGCGTCGCTGTCTCGCTCTTTTCTCTTTTATTATCCGCGGAGAGAGAGAGATAGAGATAGAGAGAGAGAGAGAGAGAGAGAGAGGGAGATAGAGAGAGAGAGGGAGAGAGAGAGAAACAGGCTTTGGGACGCGAAAAGGGCGCCGGAACACTCGTACGTACGCGCGGCAGACATGTACGTACGTCGCTATCGACGATCGCATGATGGCTCGCAGAAGGTCGAGAGAGCGCTGTAAAGTGTATCGCCGATTTTTTTCAGTCTCGTTGTCGCTTTGTTTACTCGCGATCGAGATTTTTATTCGACTCGAGGGAGTATAGATCATCATGAGTTGTGAGAACGAGCCGGGGGATTCATTGCTGAATCTGTATCAACGACGGCCACACCCAGAGTCGCTGTCTCGTGCGGGGGTTCATTACGATGATTTAGACTCGTTACGTTGCTATACTTGTGCGTTATTTTTCAGAATTGCTGGGTATAATGCGCGCGAGCCCGTACGAACGTATTTCATACGATTTTATTGTTGCATGGGAAACCTCTGAAACGCGTTGCGTGCGCGTGCACACGCGTCGACGCGGCTGATTTGATGAGTATGTGCACTGGGAAAGTGACGTTGGATTCTACGCAGACGCCGGCTTGCGCAGATTTATTGAGAAACTGCTGAAAAGTTTTGAGGCATGTGATTAATAGCCTTGGAGAAAGTAGAAACAATTCGCCGTAAAGTATATGCTTTTCGACGTACGACGAAAGAGAGATTTTTTGAGCGCTGTAATGATCTCCTCGCATCCAACCTTTCTCCTCAACTGAAATTATTGATTCATAACTTCACTTTATATCTATAACTAATCTTAAAATTTTTCTTCCAGGTCGACCCAAAGGCGTCCCACCAGCGAGACATGTCCCAGTGATCAGAGCAGGTCACGATGGCATCCTTCTCATGCCGCTCGGTGGTCGGTATCGCGTCGAGGAGACTCCGCAGGTCCTGGTGAAGTCCAAAATCGTGCAGACGCGTGAATCGGGTGGGGCATGAGCGCAGCCACTCATCATGTTCAGCGCATCGCGAGCTCTGCTGCCGTCCATTCTTAGAGCGCCTGGATCCCTCTTCTCGAGCACACTCACGGTTCTGCTGCTACTGGTCCTAGTCAACAAAGATGTCAGTGCCGACCTCAATTCCGAGTTCGTCAAGGGCAAAAGTGAGTTTTCGACCGGGCATGTGACTACTCTCCGCGTCAATGGTTCTGAGACGTGGAAAGATGACAGTTGCTTTTTTTCCTTAAATATTAGGTTACTTTAGTCCGTAAGATTAGAGTTAAGACTGGCCTCCCGGGAACATCGGTACATACGCAATCACTGCACATGACGTGAATTATCACGCTAATTTTTCACTCCAAACAGCTCAGCCCGGAGGGACTCCAAAAATAAATCCAAGTCATTCACAGACAGCTAGACTGGATTTTCACGAGCCCTAGAAGAAGCCTCCGACTGCGTTTCCTCCTCAGACTGCGTGACACACACGCATAACAAAACGTATTCAAATTCAGTGCGCCAGCTCCGCTTGGAACAACGCCTCACGTGCGCGCGCGTCCCCGTGGGTGGCGAGAGGACGTTTTTCTCCGTTTCTCTCTCTCTCTCTCTCTCTCTCCCTCTCCCTCTCTCTCTCTCTCTCTCTCTCTCTCCCTCTCTCTCTCTCTCTCTCTCTCTCTCTCTCTCTCTCTCTCTCTCTCTCTCTCTCTCTCTCTCTCTCTCGTCCCCTTTATCCGTCGCAGCGCGCATTTTTCGACTTTTCACGCCTCGGCTGTCGGTTCTTTTTAAATAAAAAAAGTACCGTTGCCGCGGCAGCCACCCACTAACCGGCGATAAGTCCACGAAAAAGAGCTGCACGACGTGTAATTATTATTACACACCCGTGCCGCTTTTGCGCCCAGCTTATTACCATCGGGGTCACATTTAGAAAGTCAATGCTCTGGAATATTACGAGAGTCGGAGAGAAAACGAGTCCTTTCAACTGCGCGCGCGGGTAAACAGGCTCGTAAAAAAATCTGGTTGCCGCGCGTGATACTTGAAAAATTATCCCGCGATGCCAGCTGTAACAGCTCGGCTTTATTTTTTAATATATACGACCGCATCCAGCATGAGAGGAGAGATAAACTTAATGCGCGCACTTCGGAATCGTCCCGTTTGCATTAAAAATTATCTGGGATCATTGGCCCAGACGGAGAGTTCGGCTCGATTCGCAGTCAAAGCGTAACAATCGCATTTGTATCAGGTGTAAAATTTCTCCTTCGCGCCACAAACCATCCCAAGCCATAACTCACCGAACCTCATCCACTATAATACACACACACACACACACACACACACACAAAAGAGTAGAATGCTTAGAGAGCTTGTCTCGCGTTATTCCTTGTCAGTGGACCGGGAAGTCCGCCGAGCCGAGAACGCGTGGGCCCGTACAGCGCGCACGTGCGTCTGGGCGTGACCCAGATCGCGCGCGAATTATCACCGATATGAACGATAGTGTGCGTGTGCTCGCGTGTAGAGCGCTGGTCTCGATCGAATCGCCTCGGTAATTTAATGGGCCTTTATGAGGCAGGTTAGTACTCGCGAGCGGTGCGCCGAAATTATTTATTGGCTGACCCGAGAGAGAATGCGTTTAGCATATAATGCGGCAACTCGTTCGCCGCGGGTGTACACCGGTCGTTTGGTTTATTGAAATCTCATTGTGTATACGCGAGCGCGAGGAAGCGGCTGGATTCGAGCTTTCGAGCGCGAAACTTTTCCGCGGGTTAACCACCGCACATGAATTGGAATGCAAAGATAATAAGTCGTATAACTCCGCGAGAGACCTGTTCAGATCTGTATCTGACGGAGAGCCAGCGTTATAAAATGTATTTTCGCCGCGATTGTGCTCCCTCTCTCGCTCTCTAGCGGCGCGATTATGGAAATTGAGCCGTTTCGCGCTTAACGGTACACACGGAGGCTATGTGCGTATAATATGAGTCATCGATTTTCTCGCGATAGTATAACTTTGCAAATTAAATCGTTCGCGCGCGAGCATTACCTGCTTCGTTAGGTGATAAATAATACACACAGCTGCGTTGAGAAATTCTCGGCTTCGAGATGAACAATTAAAATTCGTACATGCAACAAAGTGCTGTAGCCAACTTGTCAGCATCGAATTATAACAGAACATTATGCCGCGGATCGACGTATATTCATTGTAGAAATAATCCCGTCGTATTTACGAACTCCTCTCCCGGCTTCTCATGCTGCCGCCCTCGTCGCACGCAGCGAAAGCACGCGATTGCAGCGACTTACGATCGGCGTGCAAAACGCGATTTCCAGACGCGGCTTCAAAGAGAGAAAAAGAAGGCGAAGCCGCGAGAGCGTCATAAGAGCAGAGGCTTATGAAAAAGATAAAGCCGAAAATGTAAAAAGGAGGCTCCTCGGGGCTCTCGATAGCCACCCGTGAGGCAGATAAGCCACTAAAGTGCCCTCTTCGGCTCTCTGACCCATTAGGACTGATAAGGCCCGAGGAGGAGAGGAGGCCCATTAGCCCCGCGGGGGGAGAATAATAATATAAGAATCTCCGCTCGCTTGGGTTTACGACAAAAGCTAGAGAGAAAAAATCCGCACCCGTCTCGCGCGCGTTATTAAATTTATTGCGACCATTAGCGGGCTGTTTTGCGTTTCCAGCGGGAGTAAGTATACAACAGAGGGAGTGTACGTACGTGTAGGGCCGCAATTAAGATGTCCGCCCGGAGATTAGGGCTAGGTGTTCGATATATCTTCACGCAATAATAAAGCAGCCGAGTAATTAGAGCGTACACGTGCGCGAGTGTCGTTTGTTTATTGCTGACCGTTGCGAGATTTATCTGGCCGCGATGGTTGGGCAACGGATGTGTGTATAGCGGATTCTGCGTTTGGCCGTAGAATCGCCGCTTAATCAGGGTATTAATAATGTCGTGTGTCCGTGCGCACTTCGCTTGTGTGTGTACACTGTGCACGCGCGGCTGCGATTGCGCAACGGAGCATTAAATTGCATAAGCGAGTCGCATTAGGCTCGCAATTATACGTACACGCGGCTTCGAATGCCGTATAATATTCTCGAGATTAGAAAACCCGTAAAATCCCCGCTCTCGGAAATCTGGATTCAGATAGAGCGGTTTGCCTTGCCGTATCCGTTCGATTTTAAAGTCACACACTCGCGGCGATACACGCCGTAAAGCAAACATCGCATACTTTTATTTTCAAGCGAGAACCGCATTAGAGTAATTCAAACACAATATCGGCGCGCTAATCGAACCGGGTAGTACAGACAACTTGTCCGGGTACGGCAGCTCTTCGCTTTGCACTTGTCACGCGGGCCGATTGCAGTATCGGCAACAAAAACATGCCTCGGTGGATGGGATCATCGGGCGAAAAAGAGGAGAGCGCGCGCGGGGGCCAATAATAATTAATTGTGCATCAGGATCAGTCGAGCGCGAATTCGTGCGCTGCAGTAGTGTACAAGACCACCGCGACTTTTCAATTACGCACAAAAAAACCGCGACGAATGGCGTCTTGGGTGGCTCGCGCGCGCATACGCTTATGCGCCGATCCCTTGTGCATGTGTATCATAAGTCGTCGATCTGCCCCGATCGATCTTGCGCTCGGCTGTGTGTATGGCAAAGAGAGCAAGAAAGCAGTCGTAACGACTGTTATACGGGATTGACGCAGCGATCTTTTGAGCGTAAATAATCCCGCAGTCTCTATCCGTGCGTTACGGCGTGTGCCTCTTTTTGCGCGCTCCTCTATCGCGCTTATATTCCTCGCGCGCGTGTATGCACGACTTTACGTTTATCTTCGCGCTCGGTTATTTCCTTCTTCCTATATTTTCCGCTGTTTAACTGCTCGCCCGAAGCGTTCTTTCTATGGGCTACTCTTTAAGCCTTCTTTTATTTGAGCTGCAGCTTCTTGCGCGTAAATATTTTCAGCGGATTCTTTTGCGATGCGTCTGCACAATAAGGGGAGAAGCCTAATGGAATATCGACAACAGTAACGAGCCGTTTCCGAGTCTGCGTGGAAGCATCTGGTAAAGGAGACGTCAAATATAATTGACTTTAATTGGCCCGGTACTCCGCGGCATTATCACCCCGAGAGGGAGATAAGCGCATAAATCCTCCGGGGCCGGAGGACGGATTGAGACGTCGTTCGACATCGCGGCGACGAGTCCGTCATCTCGTCTTTTTTCCTCCCCTTCGCTCATCGATGAATTACGAGCGCTTAATGCACGCCGCTACGACGATATTTCATGTATAGTCGCGAGCATTTTCTCTCTTTGTGCGGCGCGAGGCTCTCTCAACAACACGACGCGCGTTGTGTTTGACGTCGCGAACACGAGTCGGATCATTGCGCCGAGGGTCTCGTGCAGCGGACAGTGCGCGGGGAAATTGTACCTTCTCTCTCTCTCTCTCTCTCTCTCTCTCTCTCTCTCTCTCTCTCTCTCTCTCTCTCTCTCTCTCCCCGACATTTTAAATCTCATTTGAATTTTAATGTTATTGTGTTGCGAGAGAGAGAGAGAGAGAGAGAGAGAGAGAGAGTTCGCGAGGTGTATTGGCTGAATGTTCGCGGTTATTGAGCTCGGGCGGGTATTGTTGTTTATTGCCGCGCGGAGGTCAAGCGAGAAAATGTTGTCGGTGACTGTCGCTGCAGTAGATGAATGGCTCGCTCGGAATTTTAAATTGACTACGACCACTTCGAAAACTCGGTCGATTATGCCTTTTAATAAGATACACTAATACCGATATCTCGATTCACATAAACAGACGAAAAAATCCGACCCGCGGCCAACTGATTTGATACGCACTAATCGAGGCACGGGACATTCGTAAAATATGCGAGAAATCGGAGAAACGATCTCGAGAGACGAGAGTCAGGCAACAGGTGCGCCGTACAATCTCTCTCCCATTCAGTCGCGCACACACGAAGCAAGTGCAGTCGCTCTCGAAAAGCGATCGGAATCAGCTCCTCTCGGCGTAAAAAAGCCGCGCGCGACCCGGGAGAAGGATTCATTTTTCGATGAATCACTGCGCGCGTCGACTACTGACAGCTGAAAAATCGTTCGGCCTTATTAGACGACTCACCGATCGCCTCTACCTCCGCACGATGCAGAGAGGAATGCCGCGATGTTAATTTCCGATAGCGAGCTCCGACTCTCCGATCTTTTAATATATTATATGTATACGTATAATAAAGCGTCGATGCTGACCGGCGCTGCTGGCCGGTAATAGACGCGGCGATTCTCTGTCTCTGCTTTTTCCATTGTTGCGAGTAGTGTCAAGTCACGGCGAATGAAGAGAATCGATCGTTGTTTTAATGGAATCCAACGTGGCACGTATGTAGTGATTTACCGATGATTCGGGATATATCGCTCGGATGCCGTACAGACATTGTCTCGGTATACCAATGTGCGCGTGCCGAATTTCTCCGTGAAGTTCCGTACGACGATTGTGATTGAAACCTCGAACGTGAAGAGTTATTCGCAGCTAGCGCGAACCTTTTTCCGCGCTGCCAGAGACGCGGCAGCCGCACTTTTTCTCACGGGCCATGCAAATGCTGGATTCGCCATCGGGCCGGGAGCAGATGTTCTTCCGGGGTCATGAGAGAATAACGCGCGCAGTCGCAGCCGGACACGCGGTGCGGGTTTTTCATTTTTTTCTCCTTCCTTTCCCGGGCTGACCGAGCCTCAGCTAGAACTGCGCGTGTATTATGCCGCTTGATAGATCGTGGGTGTAAGGGACAATGGCGAGAGCGAAGTCGGTCGTAAAAACTCGCTGAATGGATGCTCGACATGGAAAATCAAAATTTTTCCCAGAACAACCCCGAGCCCGGAGTCGAAACAGATGTTATATTATTGACACGTCTTTTTTCTGCGCTTGTGTGTAGGCTCATACGAATTTCATTCGACTGCCACGCGAACTTCCGCCCTGAGCAATACTGCGCTTACTTCATACCTATAATCTCGTCGTAGTATAGAAAAGCATGTGGTCTATCACCAAAGTGCAAACAAACAATGAACGCGCCAAAGACGTGGAAAATAGCGCTTCTTGTTCTATCTCTTCTTTGTTCGCCGGGAATTGACAACGAAAGGAGGAAAAAAGCGAAAGGATGGCCTGTTTACAGCCTTAATTGTTCCGACGAGTGCAGTATGTGCGCCGCGCGCATCGCCAGCGTGTTCTCGCCCTGTCGCGCCTGTTCCTACGTGGCTTTTAACCACCCTCGACCAAGGCATATTCGACGGAAGACTTGGCCGCGCTTTTTGCGCGAAAATTTTCCATCCCTGAAATTCCCCCGTGACTGCTTCATCGTTACGCCGTGCTGGTAGTTCTCTTACACTTAATTTCCGTAATGAAACGCGCGATTTCCCACGTAGCTCAGAATCCAATCCCGCATGCATCCACTGGTAAATATTTTCCGTGTCGTCCCATTCTCCTCGGGCACCTTTCCACAAAGGGCCGCCGAGGGAGAAAAAAGCCCATAACTCGACGCGAAAGATGAACTAGACTCGGACCGGCCAGGAGGATTAGCCCGTGCGCCCCCGAGGATTCCTTCGCGCGCGTGCGCGCGCTCGCGGCTCCTTACGCAGAAAAGCCAGCGGGAAGCTCCGATGGCCGCGTCGATACACTCGGTCCCCGAACAATGAGCAGCACCGGCACAAAGAGCTCTCTTTTTTGCACTGACTGCAGCTGGTCCCCAGTGCAGCGGAGTCAAAGGGAGCTGCGAAGAAGAAGAAGGTTCTTAACGAGATTCTTATATTATGAAGTCCTTGTCGGGAGAGACTGCAATTCTTCCTTTTTTTCTTTCGCGCGCTTCGCTTTTTGGAAGACCGCTGGGTTTTATTCTTATCGAGAGATCATTAAGGGTGATAATTCCATGCCTGGGCCTTCTTTTTCTCATTCCGCCTCGAAGGATGATGGTCGGGATAGATTGGGAAGCTTCTGCCGCTTCATCGATCTTGCTCTCTTTGGATGAGTTTTCAGATTTATTATCGCGCGCGGAGAAGTTTTAATCTGTATCGAAGACGATGATGATCATGATGAAGGTCCGACACGGTCGAGCTCTGAATGGCGAATCGAGCGCGCGGCAGCTCTGCGTACATTTTTCAAAGGTTCCACTTGGATTGTCGGGAGTTTGATCGAAGGTTAACGACTCATTGTGATTTCCCATTTCATACGGTCCATTGTTGAAGGCTTGCGAAGAATTCATCGTGTTTGATTTTTGCTTCCTTTATAAAAAAAAAAAAAAACTCCTAGCCTCATACGCACAATAGCCGTACACTTTCTCTACATACTCGTTCTCATTAAAATCCGTCGTTTCAGTCCCACATGTATTTATCCATCGGTCGAAACTATCTATCCTAATATACAACCATCGTATGCGTAGATCCATACCAATCCGCAAACAGCTTGCAAATTACAAGCTCGTTAAGGATAATTTATATCCCGCTTTCAGTGCTCGCGCAATTTGCAATTATACGCGCACAGACACATAGGTGTGTGTATGTATGCACGCCGAAAGTTTATAGTCGCCCCGACGAAAGTCCTCGCCGGCCCGCGCGCAATACATTTTCATACGATGCTCCGGATAAATCAAAATAATAAGCGGCGACTATTATGCGCGCGGACGCACGTTAATTTATAGACTGTTTTAGGATTGTAAACCATCGCCGGCGAGACGCGGACAATGTGTGGCGCGAGATTTAATGTATTCATTTATCCATATTCATGAGCGTTTTATTTGCGCGCGCGAGCGCGTGTTATAGCGCTTGTTTGCTGATCGACTCGATGGGGTTTAATCATCGACGTATATTGTTTATTAACACAGTTGGCTAACGCTACGCGTTCGTAAAGCGTTTTGCGAATTTCAATCGGAGAAAGCGACGGAGAACAAAACGAATATTCAATTCTCCCCACAACATCCATTCTCCTCGTCCCTTAATTTACGCTCACGACTGCGACGGACATACGCGACCGCGCGAAAATTAAGGCCGGCAGCGGGGAATTTTAGGAGTGGAGTTAATAATCACCGCAACAACAGCAGCCCGAGGGTCCGCCGGAAGGCTGCTGCACATAATTCAGCTCCCCCGACGGACGCTCGGACACTTTTAAATCAGTTTTCGTGGCCTTTGAGGGCGTTCTCGAAACCGCGTCCCAGAAGTTTTCTTCTCGAAATTGAAACACTCGAGCCATGCGCTTGAGTGGTTTGAAGGAAAAATAGGCAGAGAGAATTTCTCCTCAGTGCCGGGGAATCGCAAAATGCGCGTCGCGGCTGCGAAATAGAGCAAAGCAAGCGAGAGGTGCAAACTGATAGACGGGAGAGAAAGAGGAGCATTTATCTGCAGGTATACACCGCGCGAGACCGCGGCCAAAGGTGGAATCGCTGCGAGCGAGAAAAGGACGCCTAGGACGCGCGCGCGCGCGCGCGCGCGCAGCTGAAAAAAGCAATTGCAGAACGACGAGCTGCTGCTGTGCCGCCCGGAGCCGTGTAACAGCGAAGGAACAAAGCGCATTCCACGTGCCGTCATTTGTTCCTTGTACAGTCCACCTTTTCTCTCTTTCTCTCCGCGTGCCTATACTCGTTCTTCCCGCGCGCTTGCGTGTAAACTACAGCTTCGATTCGCGAGCGCGCTGTTATTATTTCCAGGCGTCGCGCCGAATTATCGGCCGCGCGCGCTCGTCTCGTTGAAATCAAGAGTGTGTACGAATGGTGTGTGTACGCACCTATTGTACGGCACCCGAGTACTCTGGACCCATCACGACGTCGCTGTGTGAGAACTGAATGAGCAATTTACCCGATTTAACCGACCATCGGCGCTGACATGCCCGGCTATTATCGCACTGCGTAGACTCTGTATAGGAAACTCAATGCGGCTGTGGATGCTTATGGCGAATGTTTTGAACTGGATTTATGCGTCTCGAACTGAATTCGAAGCCGTAAATTACAGCTTGAAATTGTTTATACACCGACTCCACCGCTATACAACTGGGCCCTCGAACACAAATATAAACTAATCGCGAGCTCGGCACGCGCGCTTTCACTCTAATTTACCTCGGAGCACTGATAGGGCAATAACTCCGTCGCCGCCGTCGATAATTACAGCCAGTCGGTCCGAACGCGAAAAGCTTCAAATATCTAATCTCCGCAGCGACCGCACCTACGGCTACACACACACCGAGGAGTGTAAAAATTTTTACGTCTCGCGCGTCGATGCTCTCGGCCAAATAAAGCCTTGGAGCGACGCCGCGAGCAGATAGAGACTCTCTCTCTCTCTCTCTCTCTCTCTCTCTCTCTCTCTCTCTCTCTCTCTCTCTCTCTCTCTCGAAGGCAGTAAACCGCGCGAGGCTATTAATTCGCGTGTACGGCTTATGGCGGGGCTTCCTCCTCGCTTCTTAATCCTCTCTCGCACATCAGGCTTTTCTATTTCAGCCCGGCGAGTTCGCTCGTCGTAAAAATCGACGCGTAGCGCTATTTTGTTTTGTTTATTATGAGAAAAACGCTCGAAAAGAATAAGCCGAGATGAAATACGAGCGAGAGGTCAAGCTAAACAGAAGCGATCTTGCGCCGCGAATCTCCGGCGGCTTTATGGCTTTATTATGCCGTTTATTACCATTAAACCCGGTGCGCCTTACACGCACACAGACACAGGCACACAGACTCAAGAAGAAGACGAAGAGGAGCGCGCGCAGAGAAGTGCGTATCAACTCGCGCGACTTTTATTAGGAAATCACTGTCGCCGTGATTCAAATCCTCCGTCTCCTTTTCTCTCCTTTAACCTTCCACTCCTGCGCGTATGCAACATCCATTGTTCCTCCGCGCGCTATCTTTTTTGCCGAGCCCTTCCCTGAATTATTGTTTCTGCCGCTCGGAAGTGTACAACTTTCTCTTTCCTTCGCACGGATTCGTGTCCGTTTTTTTCTTCTCCTCCTTCTTCTTCTTCTTGCTCGGCACAGAGGAAGTCTACGATGCGCTGGCCGGTGGTTATTTCGCGCCTTTACGACGCGAAGCCTCTCATTTGGAGCCCACTGCGGAAGGTCGAGAGGGAGGAGGGACGAGAGAAAAAAGGAAGGAAAGTGAAACTTCGGGCCCTTATTAGCGCTCTCTTATAGGTATAATATTATACGTAGTGAGCGAGGAGGGGATTGAGAGCTGGCCCCGAAGATTGTTGTGATTTGCGTAAGACGTCGCTTTTCGAAGTTCCAAGCGCGGATCGAAGCCATAGTATAAATGATTCTGATTCATCAAAAAACCGCGATTTTTCACATCTACGTTCAAACTACACAGCGCGCATTTCAATAAAAATTCAATTTCTCCCGACCAAACGCGCCCTAAAACGCACACTCCGTATAATGCACAACCTCGCGCATCGATCATCGCCGCGGCGAATCTTTTTTTTCCCGCACACATGCGCGTATACATCCTCTCGTGTCCCGTTAATACCGTGCAATTAACCAAGGCGAGAGCATAAATTTTCGCGAGCGCGTGCACTCGATATTCTCGCGTATACGAAAAATACCCTCCGCGATACTCTTCATTTTTTCCTCGTGCCGCGGAGCGAGCGGTTATTTCGCGCGTTTACGGGCCCGAGACTTCGCCCGCGAGGCCTCGAGGGACGAAGAGGGACTCTATATCGCAGAGAGTCGAGGCATCGATGTTTACGAGCTCGAATAAATGGCGCCGCCGCGTACTGTTATTTTTCGCGTATTACTTTGGGAGGGCCCCTAATAGCCGGCTAAAGTGCCGCGCGTAAAAATCTAGAGGCCGTTAAAGAGTTCGCCGAAGCTTAGGTCGGCTCAGCAATTCGTTTTTCGTTTCTTTTTTACGACTCGTTGCGTTGCGCGCGTGTCGATAAAAATGGCGCGTAAATCATTTCGGCCTTTTTTGCTGCGCGCTGTTATATTGATGCGTTGTTCTCGCGTAAAATAAATCCGAGGTGGCCCAGCGGCGGCTGTCGTCGCAGCTGATTTTAGGCGACGATCAAGCTTATTTATTTCTCCTGCTCTTTCGAAGCCTCTCGTTTCTGCAAATTCAAAATCACCGCGCGCAAGTGCAGAGTTAAATCTATATCAATCAACGCGCGTACACGTCGCGGAACGAGGATTTTCTTTGTCTCAAGCGCACTCCATACTCATCTCTCTCTTTTGCGTGGCCCTCCGCGCGACGACGTCTGAAGAATATACGGCTCTCGTTAAAATCCTGGCCAGCATCTCGACTCGTCGGCGGCTTGGCGAAAAACACGGCCGCGAAACGTGCGATTACGCTCGACAGCAGCAGCGGCAGCGCAAATTGCGCCCCTATCTCGCGCGTGCCTGCACTTTCCTCTCTTTTTCTTGAGCTGAGCTGGTCCCGAAATTTACGGCCCGCATTACGGTCGGAGGGCCCCTGTCCGCGCCGCGAAATTGGGGAGTTCTCTCGCTCTCGTTTTTTCCCTTCTGCACGAGGCTTCTTTTTTTCGAAAGGATAAGCTACATAGTGTGAGTTTGATGGATGCGTATAATATGTTCCCGGGTGTTGATTGTCGGCGATTGCGAGGTTCGAGGGCTCGATATCGCGTAGAACGATCAGCGGCGAAGATGACGCGCGAGTTATCTTTGAATTGCGAATCACCACTCGATGCTTCCATACGTATACGAAAAAGGAGCGACAGTCGCGGCGGCTCCTGGAATAACGAGACGCCAATGGCGCCTACCACCGAAAATGGCGCACAGTCGCCGACGACGTCGCACATCCAAGCGGGTGTAACTCGACTTGCGCGGCTGACTCGCGTTTCTCGCGATTAACTTTAACGTTCGCCGGTAATAAACGCTGAAAATTTAAGACCGGATGTTTGGAAATATCATTCTCATATTTCTCGAAGCGGGAAAACGAAAGCGCTGATTTATACAGAAGCGTGTTTGCTCATGTTTGTCGCGCGTTCAAGGCGTAGGCCGCCGCGCGCGAGGCTCAATGGTACGTGTCGGCATTTCGCGTACAGTCTTAATAAGACCGCGGGCGGGGAAAAAACGCTGGTAATGAAATAATTGCGCAACTCGCGCATATACACGAGGTATATGATTTGCACAATTTTAATTAGCAACGATCGGCGCGCTCGGATGGCCGAGTTTTTCGCTCGTCAAAAGTTGAGCGCTCGCATCGGCAGATTGGATGAAAAAACGCATATCGAAACGTCATGCGCATCGACGCAGCGACGCGCCTAAAAACACAGTTCCGACAGGTACTTTAATTAGGCATAATAACTATCCCTTCATGCCGTGTTTTCCCCGACCCGACTTGCCCCCCTCCTCTCTCTTGAGCTTCTCTTTGAATCTCCGCCGCCGCGCGGCTGCAGATATAAGTACGTGCACGCACGCGGATTTTTTCCTCGCCGCGATCATGCCGATCGATCGGCGAGATAAACGCGCGAGCGCGTGCTGGTATGAAAAATCGAGTATTTCGGCGAACCGATATCGCGCGATGCATTTTTTCGATCAACAAATTGCGAATGACGGATCGCGTCGAGGCTTTCGGATAACGACTCGGAGTAGAGCCTGCGTGAATCGCGCTATCAATTAGTCCTGGTGCGTTTACGCCCTGACAAGCTCGACTTTCCTGCCGTCGGTTTATACACTGAAAAGAAAACACAGTAATTTCTGCTGTTAAGTCCGTTAGTTTTAACCGTTCTACCACCGTAACGACTGTTCAGTAAGACAAACGGTGTGCCATTGGTAGTTTTGGCGAGTCGCGACTCGTAAAATTGGTCGCTTACGCGGGACACCAACAAAAACGACCGAACTGATTCTTTAAAACTACTGAATTCTACGGTAATTTTGGCGAGTCTTCGTAAAATGACGGATTACTGGTGCGATTTCAGTTAAAATGGCTTAGTTTTTTTTTCAGTGTACACGGGCGTAAAATTCGGAATACTTACGGAGGGAGTCGCTCCTGGCGACAAGTTGCTTAATGGGCCCTCTGGAACTGCATCAGCGTCGAGAGTCTTGTTCTCGTTATATGCCAAAAGGGTCAGCCGCGGTTGCCTGCTCGTGAGTACTGCGCTTGCAAAGCGAGGAGAGAGAGCGAGAGAGAGAAAGAGAGAGAGAGAGAGAGAGAGAGAGAGAGAGAGAGATAGAGAGAGAGAGAGAGAGAGAGAGAGAGAGAGAGAGAGGATTGTATAATATGTCCGGTCGCTAAACCCAAAGCAAATTACGCTGGTTCGAAGAGAGACATATAAATTGAAGAAGTGGATCCTCGAATCGATCACGCTGCATACATATATGCGTGTACGCTGTACAGGAGTCCCCTAAAAGTCCATCGAACGCTCTTCTACGCGCGCAGACACAGTTGCACAAGCCGGCAGGACGCGTCTGGGCCGCACTGTTATGGAAGTAGTTCGCCCACTTGGCTCTCGTACCTATACGTACTTACAATACTTACACAAACGCAGCCAGTCCTGCCAGAGCTCCGTGGCGGCTGTGTGCGTATAGGTGTACAATACCTAGAGGCGAGCGCGTGCGCGATGTGGGTGGGTCGGAGTTTCCATTACTTTATCTCGCTTTATCGTGTCCTTTTCTATACCTCGCTCGCCTCTCACAGCTTGTATACCTTTCCTCGTTTTTCCGCTCTCTGCGTCCGGGCCTTTTCCTGTACACGGCGAGAAGTACGAGGGCCATTTATATTGCAAAATAATGGAGAAATTTACGCACGTGCACGATCTAAAGTTCCTCGCTTCTTCTGCTTTCAGTCTGCATCGGGACGAACGGGCGGATGTCGGTGCCGTCGAACAAGCAGCACCACTACCGCAACCTTCGCGACCGGTACACCAACTGCACGTATGTCGACGGCAACCTCGAGATCACCTGGCTGCAGGACGAGAAGTTCGACCTCAGCTTCCTGCAGTACATCCGCGAGGTCACCGGCTACGTCCTCATCAGCCACGTCGACGTGCCCAAGATGGTCCTGCCGAGGCTGCAGATCATCCGCGGCCGGACGCTCTTCAAGGTCAACATCGACGCGAACGAGTACGCGCTCTTCGTCACCATGTGCCAGATGTTTAACCTCGAGATGCCGGCGCTCAGGGGTAAGTCGAGTTGGCGAGACGCAGCCGCAGTCATAGCGGCTCGCACAGCTTCGCTCACTACAACCGCCTCGTTTCGTTTCACAGACATCCTCAACGGCAGCGTGGGCATCTTCGACAACTACAACCTCTGCCACGTCAAGTCGATCAAGTGGGACGAGATCATAACCGGGCAGGGTCGGAACTACAGCTTCGTCTACAACTTCTCGACGCCCGAGCGCGTCTGCCCGCCCTGCGACAAGGAGTGCGAGGACGGCTGCTGGGGCGACGGCCCCAAGAACTGCCAGCGCTTCTCCAAGACCAAGTGCTCGCCCCAGTGCTGGCAGGGCCGCTGCTTCGGGCCCAACCCGCGCGAGTGCTGCCACCTGTTCTGCGCGGGCGGTTGCACCGGGCCCAAGCAGAGCGACTGCCTCGCCTGTAAGAACTTTTACGACGACGGCGTCTGCACCCAGGAGTGTCCGCCCATGCAAAAGTGAGTGACCCCTAGTTTCTTTTCTTTCATATCTATAATCATCGTTGTTGGATTGTCGCTAATTGGCCCGTCCCCGCAGGTACAACCCGACCACGTACTCCTGGGAGGCGAACCCCAACGGCAAGTACGCGTACGGCGCGACGTGCGTGCGCAAGTGCCCGGAGCACCTGCTCAAGGACAGCGGCGCCTGCGTACGCTCCTGTCCGCCGAAGAAGAAGGCTGTGCGGGGCGAGTGCGTGCCCTGCGAGGGTCCCTGCCCCAAGACCTGCCCGGGCGTGCCCCACGTCAACACGGGCAACATCGACAGCTTCAAGGACTGCACGATAATCGAGGGCTCCATCAGCATCCTCGACCACAGCTTCAAGGGCTACCAGCACGTCTACGACAACTTCACCTTGGGCAAGCACTACTCGCCCATGCACCCGGACAGGCTCGAAGTTTTCAGCACCCTCAAGGAGATCACGGGCTACCTTGACATCCAGGCCGACCACAAGGACTTCAAGAACCTCTCCTACTTCCGGAACCTCGAGGTCATCGGCGGTAGGACGCTCACCGAGTACTTCGCCAGTCTCTACATCGTCAAGACCTCGCTGGTCTCGCTGAACCTCAACTCGCTCAAGACGATCAACTCGGGCTCGGTCGCCATTCTCGAGAACAAGAAGCTCTGCTACGCCGGCACGATTAACTGGGACAAGATCAGGAAGTCGCCCGAGCACGACAGTCTACTGTCCAACAACAAGAACGGGACCCAATGCAGTGAGTACCGCCGCTCTTGTTTGTCGTTTATTTCTGAGTTTTTGTGTTTCCATTTCTGAATTTTCTTTTCCATTCCAGTCAAAGAGAACCTCGTCTGCGACGAGCAGTGCTCCAAGGAAGGCTGCTGGGGACCCGGACCCGATCAGTGCCTCTCCTGCAAGAACTTCATCCTCGGGACCATCTGCGTCAAGGATTGCAATGCGCCAGGGTAAGTTGCCTACCCATCGAAATGCGTACTCTACGCGACCGAGTTACATCTCTAAAGCACGAAAATCTCCCCCGCAGAATCTACCAAGCCGACAACGGCAAGTGCAAGGCCTGTCACGAGGAGTGCAACGGCACCTGCACCGGACCGAACCCCGAGGACTGCACCAGCTGCAGGAACGTCCGCGACGGCCCGTACTGCGTGAAGAAGTGTCCCACGTCCAAGTACGACGACAACGGCCAGTGTCGCCACTGCCACGAAAACTGCGTGGGCGGCTGCGAGGGTCCCGAGAACAACATCGGACCCAACGGCTGCCACAGCTGCGAGAAGGCCATCATGCACGGCGAGATGCCCGAGGGATGTCTGCAGAAGAAAGAGCCCTGCCCCGATGGCTACTACTACGAGTGGCTAAGTCCGCTGGAGAAGGGCCCCCTCAAACCTTTGGCCGGCAAGGCCGTCTGCAAGAAGTGCCACTCGCTCTGCCAGAAGTGCACGGGCTTCGGCGCCGACGAGATGAACTGCCAGCAGTGCGTCAAGTACAAACGGGGTGAGCACTGCGTCGACAAGTGTCCCTCCGATCACTTCGTCGAGCCCGAGACCCAGGTCTGCATACCCTGTCACCACGAGTGCCGAGAGTGCTACGGAGCCGGGCCCGACCAGTGCTACAAGTGCAAGAATCTTAAGTTGTTTGTGGTAAGTATCGCACTAGTATTATAAGACCGCTATCTTGTTGCTCTTGCTCGATTTCTTTTCTAACTCCGATGATTGCGCTTCCACAGGAGGGCGGTGATCCGAACGACAACACGACGAGCTTCAACTGCACGGAGACCTGCCCGCCCGAGTACCCTCACAAGGTATTGCCTGACGACAGCTCGGAGCTCTACTGCTCGCAGGAACCTGTAGGCTTCGGCCTGCAGTACGACCCGGAACTGCAGCCAGCCATCCTGGGAGGCGTTGGCATTTTCGTTGTCATCTTCATCTCTTTCGCCGGTCTCCTCATGTACCAGTGGCGGCTGCGGGTCAAGGCCAAGGAGAACACCGTGAAGATGACTATGGCACTCACCGGACTGGACGACAACGAACCGTTGAGGCCGACCGGCGTCAAGCCTAACCTCGCGAAACTCAGGATCATCAAGGAGGAGGAGATGCGTAAGGGAGGAATCCTGGGCTACGGTGCCTTCGGCAACGTCTACAAGGGCGTCTGGGTGCCCGAGGGCGAGAACGTCAAGATTCCCGTGGCCATCAAAGTCCTGCACGAGAATACGGGCGCCAACTCCTCGAAGGAGTTCCTCGACGAGGCCTACATCATGGCCTCGGTCGAGCACCCGAACCTGCTGCAGCTACTGGCCGTCTGCATGACCTCGCAGATGATGCTGGTGACGCAGCTGATGCCACTGGGCTGCCTGCTCGACTTCGTCAGAAACAACAAGGACAAGATCGGCTCGAAGCCGCTGCTTAACTGGTGCACGCAGATCGCCCGCGGCATGGCGTACCTCGAGGAGCGCAGGCTAGTCCACCGAGATCTCGCGGCCAGGAACGTCCTCGTGCAGACCGGCAACTGCGTCAAGATCACCGACTTCGGCCTCGCCAAGCTCCTCGACATCAACGAAGAGCAGTACAAGGCTGCTGGCGGTAAGATGCCAATCAAGTGGCTGGCTCTCGAGTGCATCCAGCACCGCATCTTCACCCACAAGTCCGACGTCTGGGCGTTCGGCGTGACGGTCTGGGAGGTGCTCACCTACGGCGGCCGGCCCTACGAGAGCGTCGCCGCGCGCAACGTGCCCGAGCTGCTGGAGAAGGGCGAGCGACTGCCCCAGCCCCAGATCTGCACGATAGACGTCTACATGATCATGATCAAGTGCTGGATGCTCGATGCCGAGTCGAGGCCCAGCTTTAAGGAGCTCGCCGAGGAGTTCGCCAAGATGTCGAGGGACCCCGGCCGGTACCTGGCCATCAAGGGCGACAAGTACATGAGGCTGCCCTCGTACACTCTCCAGGACGAGAAGGAGATGATTCGCAACCTGGCCTCGGCGATGGACGGCCCGGAGGCGCTAGTCGAGGCGGACGAATACCTGCAGCCCAAGTGCCGCGCGCCCTTACCGCCGAACCTCCTGTCCAACAGCACGTCCGGCTCCTCGCCGCCCAGCACGCCCGTCAAGACCTGCTGGCCCAACGGCACCTCGCTCAGCACGGACTCGCCCACGCCTCAGAACCAGCAAAATTGGGACCGGGAGCTGCTCAGGTACGGCGCCGCGCTCATGCACGCCAACGGCCTCGGAAACAACAACGTCAACCCCGCTGCTGTCGGAAGCAGCACCAGTCACGACCCGAGCAGCTCGATGCAGAGGTCGCACTACGCCCATCCCAACGGACACTGCGGACAGCAGCACCCGGGTGTCGCCGGATCGGAATCCGGCAGCTCGAGGTACTGCTCGGACCCGCTCAAGTTCGCAGTAAGAGGTGAGTAGTCGACAGAGTTATTGTATAACGCCGCGCACCTATTGTGCTTAGAGTAGCTTGTCAATGTAACTGGTTAATTTACCAGATTGTGACGTGACAGATGACGGATATGTTCCCGAAGCTCCGGTGCACCAGCCGCAGGCACACGTTGGCGGCATGAAACTGGATCTTCTCATCGACGAAGACGACTACTTAATGCCATCCCCGCAAATGCCAGCCACCAAAAGCCAGTACATGGATCTGATAGGCGAGACCAATCCCGCAGGTAAGCTTTCACCGATCGCTGGTCGCTCATTCTATTGAGCTCGTTTATTAGAGCGGAAAATCTAAACGTCGCATCGTTCTCTCTGTTGCAGAAACCATGCCGAAGCGTCTGAACAACGGCTATCGTCAGTATCCCGTGGAATTTCTGACGATTCCAGGCAAGACGTCCCTCGACAATCCGGAATACATAATGTCGCAGGATAACGGGCCCTTGACACCGCAGACTCTTGGCATTCCGACGTCGCCCACCGCCTTGGACAAGGTGCTGGCGAACGGTGCCTTTGGTGGCGTCCCCCAGCTGCGGCAGCGCAGCTCCGAGGAGGAATCCGATCACGAGTACTACAACGACTTTGATCGGCTCGAGCGTGAGCTGCAGCCACTCAAGCCGCTGAGGAAGAACGAGACAACGGTCTGATTTTTCTCCAGTGTGCTCGCGACAAGAGGCTGGCGTAAGCTGGATGCTGAGCGATTGGTTTCCCGAACTTTAAATAGACAAAGTGTTACTACGACAGTGTAAACGTTCGGAGCATAAGCATACGCCGAAGGAGTTACAAGACTCAGCTGCGTTCAGAAAATGTAAGGTTTAGACACTTTAGATCTCGTTAAAATACATCGACAGCGTGAGGTCCGCACGACCGGTGACTAAAAGTTAACATATACGTAATGAAATAAGCGTTATTAGTCGTTAATCAAACATTGCGATTGAATTTGATCTTTGGTTGAAGATTTTTCATAGATATAAATACACGTTTTTACTTGTTATCGTGACATTTGCATGAAAGTGGTGTTGCGTTTATACCGATCCACCCGTACTCTTATGGATCCGTTAGAAGTATTACGGTAAAATTTTCGCGATAACGGCAAATCTTTGACTAAAGACCAGAGTCAATAGAAAGAGAAAGTACAGTGCGAAGCAATCAAGAATTTCAGAAATTACTGGTTGCTCGAAGCATGTTTTCGGCAATTTTCAAATAATTTCAAATTATTATCTTTCAAAAACACTTTTCAGTACTTAGAGATTTCCTGATACAATAATAAAAGAGTGCCGTGTTTGATTGTGATCATAACTTAATGTCACGAATGTACAATGAAGGACTGAATGAAAGAGCGAAAGAATGGAGAATCAAGAAATCCATTGCGACGTAAATAAATATATATAAATAAAAAAGCTCCCATTCTCGACTATATCGATTCGACTATACTGAATAAAATATGCGTCGATATGTCGTCTGGGCGAGCGATAAACAAACTGTAGTGCAAATATATTCTTAATGTGCCATTGTCAATGTGGCTTGTAAATAGTTGTATAACTTACACTTGTAATTTACAGAATACCGCGTATACATAGTTATTTGTATGTATGTTTACTTTATGATAAATACTAAAAGAGTATAAATCGAGTTACATAAGATTTATAAGGAATCGAATCGAAGAACAAAGAAAATTTATCTCTGCAAATGGAATGACAAATGTTTTTATTGCAATTAATTTTTTTATCATATACATCGATCGATCACGTAAATTTCGATCTATTTTTTTAATATACATAAATTTTTATACTCGGTATAACGAAAGCAATCGACAGTTTCGTTAACGCCGATGACTGTGATAAGAAAGATTTTTATCCTTCGAAAACACTTAAAACTGCACAAACATGATTTTTCTTGACTTTTTATTTACCTACTAGCAATATAACTGCAATGCACAAATTGACGAGCGCTATTTTGTTTTTGTATTTCGTAAGACATGCGCACTGTTTGTTATTTTATTAAAATCAAAAAATAATTAAATATGCTCAAGCTTTTGATTTTTTTTTTCAAAAATATATTTGTTGAATTGCAATATCAAAACAACTTTGCTTTAACAAGTGCCTTCCATGTTATTACTTCGGCTTTTCTAAATGAAGCTCGGACTGTTCTTCCAGCGTATGAATATGAAACAAAACTATATACAAAAGTGCCTATTGTTGTAGAGTGTTAAGAGGTATTTTGTATTACTAAAGGTGTGAACAAATTTTTTCAAGTTTTTTGTGTTCGTCAATTATAATATTTAAGCAAGATTTTTACACAAGTTCTGAATGCAATCACGTTCTACTTAAAAACAAAGCTAAGTTAATGGCTCTCTTTGTATTTTTATATTTCGACTGTTATATTTTCTATGTTTTCTAGAAAATACAAAAAATATCTTGTAATTGTATGCTTGGTTTGTATGCCATCGTTATATTCTTAGCGGACCAATTAAATTGGGCTCAAGTGGTTTTTCGTGAAAAATGATTAATGATTATTACACACTTTTATTGCGGAAAACGGAATGTAAATAGATAACTAAACTGCTAAAGAAACGTTTACCTACCGTAGAACGAAAGTACTTGAATCGATTAGTTAATTATGGGCACGAAAGATATATTGCGGTATCACGTGCAATGTATTTGGCCTTAAAGTGGTTATAGAATAGGAAGTGCCATTTTGTACAGAGCCTTGGAGAATTGAATTGAATAAATTCAATTAAATTTTCTTATTCTAAGCCAATTTTGGATAAGGCATATTAGACAACCAGAAATAAAAAGAATCACCACACAAACGGCAGATTTTGTGATCCGAAATTTCGAGATTTTTTGAATTTTGTAAAAGTATTTTCGTACATCGTATTTATCAATAAAAACATAACAAATATAAATTCGCATCTTTTTTTGAGGGTAGCAGACACGAAAAATCCATTTTCAATTTATGTATTGTGTACATTATACAAATCGTTATTAATTATTATATTATATTACTTCACAAATATTATTACAATCATTATATATTATATGTATTATTTGCTATTACTTTAAGTCAACTATTATTTTTATTTCACACTATGTGTTTGTAAAATACGAAAACAAATATATATATATATATATATATATATATATATATATATATATATATATATATACACATACATATATATAAATAGCAATATAGTATATGTATACAGAACTTTACACTTTGCTAGATAAATCAGCACTGAGTATATTGTGAGAAAAATTACAAAGTTCACATTTTGTCTGCGGCCCACGAAAGTCTCAAATTATCAGCAACGGCCTTCTTCCAATCGCTTTTTTGTTATCAAACGAAGTGCAGCCGATGCTTGCAACGATCTGTACATTGTAAAAACTAAATAATAAACGCCGATAGATTGTCGCGAAAGACTAGATAAAGAAATTTATACATTTGTCATTCGGTTGTGGACATAGACTTTATAGATCTTTATAAATATATATATATATATATATATATATCGACATTCTTAAAATGCCATCTCATTTCTTTCACCAATTCATTCTTCCTTAAACCCCCCTCGTGAATTTGCCTAATTTATGTTATTTAATAGCAATATGAGTATACTTTTAACGCTGATTTCGAATAATAAATTCTGATAGCATATTGCAGACATCGAATTCAAAACATTGCATTAAAGGCGACATCAATGTAAATCACACGACACTACTCGGGAAAGAGACTATATCTTGTCGTTTTTAACGTTCTTATCATCTTTATTGTAATGCATTATACGTCGAAACGATGAATAATCACTAATCTGCAGAGAAGCAAAGCGCGGATTCCATCTATAAGGCAAAGTGCAAGATAGCTCGCAGACGGGCTTCACATGCATAAATAATCGTCTTGTTTTCAAATGCGCCGTGAAGTACCGCGACCGCGCCTCCGTCAAAGTCCGCAGAACCGGAGATAGTTATTCCGCGCCACGATGTGTCGAGGGGTCGGCGTTACACAGTATCACTGGCAAATGTGTGAACTCTCTCGTTCATTATTATTGGCGCAGCCGCACTTAAAGATAGCGTAAAAAGCATTTATCTTAAACACATGTACAATATCGTCTCGGTTGATAATAGACGCAGACGGAGAGAAAGTGACGCCGAGATTCTGAACTTTGACGATATAGTTTGGCTCAAGGCACATATAAGGAAAAGCAGTATCGTAACGGCGGAGGAAGTATGTACATATTTGGAGTGCTCGCAATCGCCACTGTTTTCATATTATACAATGGCTCGTTTTGAAAAATCACTCACGAGAGTCGTTGCTTTAGTGACCGCGGAAGCAACTCGTTTTGGAGCTGGCAATCGAAAGTTCGCCGTAGCTTGCTGCGCTTTGATATCGAAGAAGGAGCATGGGTATGGGCCAAATTTTATGTGTATAAAGATATTTTAACTGTTCTATTTGTATTTCATCATTATTATTCGTTTGTATTTTCTAAATCGTCAAGAAACTTTGGTTTTTAATGTATTTGCGAAAAATTTTACTTTTTGTTTTCCTTTTTTTCAATTGAAAAAAAGATCACGCACCAAATTAGCCGCAACATAAATGAGTTACATATTTAAACTCTATGAAGTTTATAATTGTTCCGCATGCATAATGCGCACCATATTTTGTTTACATGAAAGATTCGCGAACGTCGTCATAAGATGTTATTCATAACTTCTGATTTTAGCAATTTCCGATATTTATTAATAGACACTGGATGTTTTTTATCTTGCTTATTATGCTTGCTTAGCAAAAAATTAAATATCAGTGACGATTTTTGATAATCGTATCCTCTTACCATTGTACAGTATTATTATATTATTCGTTTGAAAGCTATGTTTTTTAACACACGCATAGTTCATCACAATGAAGTCACAGTAAAGAATAATATAAAAATAGCACGCTATAACTAAACATTGTACAATTTTTTAATAAACGATATTACGCGTTCTTTGTCAGTATTATTAGCATTTAAATTTTAATAAAATTACGGGTAAAGTCGCAAATCTTTCTGATTGGTTCTTAAATCGTTACTTCTAATTGCAGAATTAAAGAACCATTCTTTTACTTCCGCAGTTTCCGAAAAATCCGCGTACAAATTTCAACGTATAACGTACGACATCTAGCGGCACCCGCAGTTAGTCTTCCTGCACTCTTTATTGCTTTGCCAATTGTCGACACGAACGAGAGTAAAACAGAGTTATCAGCCCATTGTCTCCGTCTGTATTTACCTCCCAAAAAAGTATATGGCAGTGCCGCGCGGCTTATCTCTCTCGCGCACATGATCGCGTATTACTATAGTCGTTCTTCATGCGTCGCTGATAACAGAACCATCGTCGTCACAGAGAAAAGGGCCGCAGCTGCATAAGAAAAATGTCGACGAGCATCGAGGATCCGTATCTGCGTCATCTCTTCGATGCGGACCCGACGTTCAATGTCTACAACAAGAATGTCATCAACCTCTCGGTCGGTGCGCCCGGACCAGACCTGCTCCAGCAGTGCAGCAGTTTGCTAGCCAAGGCGACGAAGCACAGGCTGGTAATTACGAAATCTAACGCTGTTCCGTCTATTTTTTTTTTTCAAATTTTGTCGTTGATAGTTGCTTCAATGACTGCATGAAATTAAATTGATTTAGAATTTTCATCGATGTATACTTACTTTTTGTTTGTTAAAAAGATGATTTGTTTCATTTTCAATTCACTCAAAACGTTTCGTAGAAGGATAAATCTTAAGAGGAAAAAAGCTGGGAAATTGCGATAACAATATGAACAAACTCATAACATGTGATTACCAGATTGATTTTAAGAACGAGATAATCTTCACTTGATGCATGCATGCTTTTTCGTTTCTGAAGATACAAAAATGAAAAATATCTAATGGCTAAAAATTTAAAGGACTGAATAATTATCCACCCGATAATTATTAATGTCAGCGATTTTTATACAGTGTTTAAAAGTTAGGTTTCTATATACACCACATAAACGACGCACAAATTACAATAAAATTCTACGAAGTTCCAAGAACATCTGAAAATGAATGTGTAGAATTTGCCAATATTCAGCTAGATAATAATCTTATGATTGTCTAAACTATGTTTTATTCTTATTGTATGTTATCATTTATCGAAAAGCTATATTTAAAAATTTTGGATTCTAAATTTTATATTTGATTTATTCAAATTAAAGTTAAGTTTTTCTAATTTATCATTCGTTTTCCTTATAAACAACTAACAAAAACAATGCTTTTTCTGCCTTATATATAGGAAGAGGAAGAAAAAGAGGGCAAGTTTTATCTCTTCCAATACGGCATAACAGCGGGATTATGGGAATGTCGCGAAGAATTGGCGAAATTTTTAACTCGCCGCTATGGAGATCCCGTGCAGCGTGAAAATTTGATTTTGACTTGCGGCGCAACTCACGGGCTTCAGCTGATACTGACAAGTGTCATGGCACCAAACGGCGTTATTTTCGTCGACGAAGTTACCTATATGATTGCACTCGATGCTTTCAAACAGTTTCCAATGAAGAGAGTTGTTTCTGGTTCGTTTTTACCGAAATAGAATTAGTAGCATCAGTGGTTGCGATGTCATATTAAATTTCCATGTTTTTTAGTTCCGATGAAAGATGACGTAGTGGATTTGGACGCCTTTGAAAAAATAGTGAAGGAAGAGAAACGAAAGAGCTATACGATCGGCAATGACAAAATTTTCTGGGCGATGTACTACACAGTACCCACGTTCCACAATCCCACCGGGATGTCATTGTCACCTGGTAATGTTATTATAATTATTATGAATACGACGCTTACTTTTTTTCGAATACCTAAAATAACGATTTACTCTTATTTGTTATCGCAGAGATGTCCAGAAGGTTGGTAAAAATGGCACGCGAAAACTGGTTCGCCGTAGTCTGCGACGACGTCTACAATCTTTTGCATTACGAGGCTGAGTATCCACCGCACAGACTGTTCAATTACGACGATCCGAAGGATCCAGATTACTACGGTGGTAACGTCATCTCCAATGGCTCGTTTTCGAAAATTCTTTCACCAGCCATTCGTGTTGGCTGGATCGAGTGCGGGCCTCGAGTCGCTAATATTTTGAAAGACTCGTAAGCCATCAATGTTTTATTTGGATTTAAATTTATCTATTATAGGATATAATACGAATTCGCGATTAAATTATATAACTGTCCATATTTTTTAAGGGGCATTTTAAAAAGCGGTGGAGCCGTCAACCACTACGTGTCGGGTTTGATAGCGAGCATCTTACAACTCAAGCTAGAAGATGAATATTTGGATAACTTGATAAGAACTTACAGGGTAAACAAGTTATTTACTAACATTTCGGCTAAAAGTACGTTGATTTACAAAATGATGTGTGTTATTGTTATCAATACAGGAAAGAATGAAAGCTCTGTGTAATGTATTGGATAACCATTTGCCAAGTAATTGTTCCTACCGACATCCCGAAGGCGGTTATTTTGTTTGGATCAAACTACCAGAAGGTTCGATATTTCAAAAAAAATTTTGTCAACTCAGTGTTATAAATAGTTTTAAAAATTGTTACTTGTGCATTGCATAGACTTCGATGCGCTTCCATTTATGAAGTGGTGCCAAGTGGTTCACAAAGTAATGGCTATACCTGGAGCCAGATTCTCGAATCACGGAAAATCGAAAAACTACATAAGGGTCAGCATTTCTTTTCACAGTGCAGAGACCATTGCAGAAGCGACCAAAGTACTGTGCAACGCCATTACTGAATATACGCGGACGAAACTCCTACAGAGCAAAATTCAAACAAAATTGTGAAAATATAAGTATTATGTAAATATATATTAATGATTATTGTTATATCAACAAATTGTTATACGCAATATTTGCTAATGAAAAGTTTATACATAAAAACTTTTTGCTATAGTTTCTTTTGAATAAAGATGTTCAAGTATTGATTTACTATAACTGTAAAAAAAATGTTAATTATATTTTGTACTTGCCAATAGAGAAATTTCGTTTAGTTGTATTGGTGTGCTTTTATCAGCTGAGATCTGATAAGTAAAAAAATTACTAAGAAGAGTAAAAAAAATTTTACACTACTTTAGTAGTTAGAAAATATATATTGAAAAATTAACTATAAATCAAGGTTGCTCCGAATAAATTCATAAATACAAATATTAACAAATGATGTACCTGTATAAAGTTTTTACAAAATCTCATGTCAATTACTATAAGGCACTGATGAAGTTTTAGTCCATTGATCCTAACAATTCATTCTGTTTGGTTTCTAAAACTATTTCAGCTTCTTTAACGTACTTATCAGAAAGTGCCTCCACTTGACTCTGCACACGTCGAATAGAATCTTCGGATACATCTTTTCTTTTTTTCAAATTCTTTATTGCCTTGCTTCTAATATCTTTAATTTCATCTCTATATCTAATATAGATTGCTTTGGCATTTTTGGAAAGATTTTCTCTGTGCTCCTTGGTTACCCTGACAAACATAAAAGTAATAAATGAAAAAAATTCCAATAGTAGTCAAGTAGATTATAATAATGTCATAAGTCATATTATAATTGGATAGATAGTAGAATTTGAGAATTTACTTAGGAATGGGTAAGTAAAGGGTTGTTCCCTCTTGCTGCGGGTTTATGTTGAGGCCACTTTTCTGTATAGCTTTAAGAATATGAGGTATTGCCGTAGGAAAAGATGATACATTGAGTATTATTAATTTTGGTTTTCTTGCAATTTGTGCAAGTTCTTGTATCTGGTATTCCTTGTCATCCACCTTTACTGGAATCTGTTCCAAAGAACCAGTTGTAGAACGAAGAGTGAGATTTTTTATAAAATCAGCTTTCATATTTTCTATAGCTTGACTCATTTGACTAGTTAGATCATCTACATCCAAGAGTTCGCCTAACTCACGTAGGTCAAGTTTTGATGCTTTTGGTTTTCTTTTCTCCTTACCACCTCCTCGATCTTTGCTTTTGGCACAAGTTATTGTTGATGCAGAAATGCTTCTTGATAGCAAAATTTTTTCAACAAAATCGTCTTTCTGCATGAACAAGTTATGATATTTAAAACGTATAGTACATGTTTTGACATAATCACTTGGTATCCAACTACTGTAGCAGTGACGAGAAGCTTGGATAGTTGATGGCAGTTCAAAAGGCTTACATCTACTCAAACTAACTATACGAAAAAGTTCTTTTAAGTTTCTCATTTTCACTTTTTATTTCATAAATAACAAGAAATAACAAAAAATTATGTAGAATGTTTTGAGGTTAGTTCAGAGTTAACAAATGATCGTAAGAGTACATTCAATGTAAACTAATTTATTTATATATTCAGTTATGCTAAAATATTACGACTATCATTTTTATGGCTTATTTACATTTTTTCACAGAAAAATTTAAATTGTTAAAAATACAAATAATCTGTATATACAGAATGTCAGCCGAATAGAACACTTTTCTACCAACAGAGATAAGTAAAAACAAGCAACGTGCAGAGCTCAGCCGGTTCACGTATACCTACCTACTTAATTATTGTTGTTATTCATTTATGTCGTCGCAAACGTCGTGCAAATGTATTTCGTGTTTTGCAGTAAATGATGTAATGTGATTCCCCTGTAGAGATCACGATATCGTTTTTTTAAATAAGTTCTTCATCAATACTTATCGCATTTATGAGGATTGTAAGGTAAAAATGTGAAAATTTTGAGGTTTGAATCTTATCATAGGAGGTTCTTGCGCATTTTAACTTATCTATATTTACTATATTTATTGTAAAATACATTGATAATCATATATTACCTTCAATAACAAGATTTCTAACTTACTACAGAGTTTTTGAATTATTAAAAATTAGTTATCATTTGATGCTTGAGTAAAATATTTTTAATAAAAATAATTATATTATTTTTCTAGTTTTATTTCGATTAAATTAGGAACTACTCGTGTTAAAATCTGTTGGAAATTATCTTCGTGTGCTTTATTGCATGGCTATTTCTGCAAACCTAAAAACAAAAATAAAAACTAACCTTTATACTGTTTTGTTTTTCAACATATTTGACCACTGCTACTATAATCAAACTTATGCTACAATTGAATATGTTTTATTTGCAGTTTATATTGGAAAAAAATAAAAAATTTTTAAATAAATACTACAAGCCAACAAGCAAGATGAATAAGAAGACACCAGTTTCAATATTACAAGAGATGATGGTGAAACAGGGTACTTCACCAAATTATGAACTTATTCATAACGGTGGTGGAAGCCATCAAAATATTTTTACATATCAAGTTACGTGTGGTGGGTTCTCAGCGTCAGGTACCGGTAGATGTAAAAAGGATGCTAAACACGAAGCAGCTACAGCGATGCTTGAAACAATTGCAAAGCATAGTGCATTACCTCAGCTTCCCGCAACTCCGTGTGAATCACCAGTCAGAACACCACTGCCAATGACGTTGCCTGTTGCTCCAAAATCACCAGCTAACGTTCCATTTCGCAACACTATTGGTGAATTACAGGTATATTGCCAGCATTTGCTATTATTTAATAAATCATCTATAAATATTAAATATGATTTGTCTTATACAATGAATATGTATTAAAATAATGTTAAATTGTTTTTCATTTAATTAAATTTGTTAATGTTTTTCATAAAGGAATTGTGCTCTACAAATAACTTAGATGATCCACAATACAAAGAAATAAGTGATGTAGGACCGCCACATGCTCGTATCTTCACTGTACAATGTTTAGTCTCAACATTTGTAGAAGAAGGAATTGCTAAAACCAAGAAACAGGCAAAGCATGAAGCTGCGCGTAAAATGTTAGAAAGGATATCAGATATTGTTCCCGATGATCCAAATGCAATAGATTCTACTGATGATGAAAATCAGAAAAGGGAACAAATGGCGAGCAAAATTGCCATTGCTAGGTATCCTTTTTTGAGTATGGTTCATAGTGAAACTGGAAAATCTAAAATTAACTGGGGTCTTAAGGTAGTCAATTTTCATCAAAGACTCAAAAATTATTTTGAGGATGATAAACGAAATAATGTGCTTGAAAAGTTAGATGCATTATCAGATTTAGCAAAGCAATGTCAAAACGATATGAGTAAAGACAACTTTTTAAAACTAAAACAAGAATTCGAAAGTATGTTAGATTCAATAGATATTCAATATTTACACAATGTATTCAAATGTATTGAATCCAAACCACTATATATATTAGGTATACAGCTGAACACAGCTCCAGATATTCATGAGATCGGTTATGGTGACACTGAGACGCAAGCCGAAGTAAGCGCTTTAGAAAAAATTATTCAAACTATGAAATTTTTTTTGCAGTAAATTATACAACGCTACACGTAATGTAAATATAATACAATAATCTGTTATTAATTAAGAAATATAATAGTTTATATTTTAAAAAAACTTTCTAATTATAACAGGAAAAAATATGATTTTTTACATATCATAAGTCGTTTACAAATTAATTTTAAAACTCTTGGTTAGTTCTTATACATTTACAATCCAAGAAAAATTTTATTTTTACTTATAGTGTTGTACTTTAGAAGTTTTTGATGTATTTTGCAAACGAAAATGCGCGAATTATTATATAAATAGATTTTAAATAATTTAAAACTTTTTTACATTGAAAAAAGAGGTGTTACATAATTTTTAAATGAATTGTGATATTAATAATAATAATATTAATATGGATATAATATAATATTTTATAAAAATATTATTACAAATATGTTATTATTTATGTTTTAGTTCTGTACATTTAATGATTCAAACTAAGAAAAGTTGAACACATATATCTCTGTAATTTTCATAAAAAATTTATAATAATTTATTTCTATAAATAAGTTTCAAACTTAAAAAATGAATTATTTTTTATATACAAGAACGGTATAACAATTAGATAGAACTATTTAATATCGCATAACAAAGCTACTCCGCGTAGTGTCCAATGCCTTGGATTGTGATCTGTTTCAAAATCAATAGAACCAACATATTTTTGATCCGTACGTTGCGGTTTTCTGTAAATTGGACACTCGTATAGTTTCGGATCTTTTCCCGCAGTCGTATTGATGGCGTATATGTAAATTACTGGCATCTGCTCATACAGTACTTTTGGTTTACTCTCAACGAGTTTGCCAGTCTTACGATCTAGCGAGGCACCCTCTAAAAATAATCCATGTACATAAACGCCTTCTTGCGGCTGTTCCTTTATATCTTCTTTATTATACCGCGTTATTAAATTTTGTAAGACCACGGAGTCCAAGGCCCAACCTTTGTGCGCTCTGGTCACTTCCTAAAAAATTAAATCAAAATTATTTTCTTTCTTCACTCCTATAAAAATATGTATTTCTTTTGTTGATTTTTGTTATGTTTTTTTTTATTATTACAAAATTTTAAATCAAATCTAACCCAGGTATGATCGATTATCTCATGTTATTATAACATAATATTGTACATCTTTTTCACTAATGAAAGGATAGTATACACATTGTAAATTGATGATTGTTACACGAATAAAATTTATAAAGATATATAAGTAGCGCATACTTGTCTCATTGCCGTCAAAAATCCTTGGGGGTTGAAGAAACCTGTCATCCAAAATACGTTTGGTCGACCGTTGTTGCACCATGTTCTGAACTGCGCGTCTCTTTCCAGAAGTTCGGTGAACCAGAAGCCAAGCGTCGCCGATTCCCATGATATTCTCAACCACTTGTCCGGCAACCGGGCGTCGTACATCGCATCCAGTGACTCTCGTAGATTCTGACTCATTATAATCGTCCCGTCTATCGCTAACTTTAGGTTCGTCAAAGTGGTTCGTACTTCTTTTATGACTCTTGTCATTCTGAAGACAAAAACAGCTTCAGTTTACCATTTTCTCTTTCAGTGTACAATAATTCAAAATACTTTGATATACTTATATGTACCTATCAATTTCTTGTCGCAGGAAAATATTCATCGGGAGCAGCGGTCCCATCCTCTGCAAGGCCTCCTTTACCTCGAACGAATTGTACTCTTTGGGTAATTTGGCCAGCATGTCCTCGGCCAACTTGTAAACCACGCTTTCTCTGGTCTCGCCGCCTTGGGATCCACCTTCCTTCGGCTGCACGCTGAGAATCGTGTCCAAAATCCCCTTGGCCGTGTTGATTTGATAGGTGATGTCCGCATTCGAGTGTAATCCGAAAACTTCGGGCGTGTCGTTCTCGGGCAAACTGTTTATGTAGTCAAGATAGCCGACTAGATTTCGCGTCTGCGGAACTCTGTAGCCCTTGTAGAACTCGAAACCTGCCCGTAGAAGAACATCGCAGAACCAGACGTGAGTAAATGTGGTCAGTAAACGCTTATCGAAATCGTCGGTGACTCGGCCTCCGTATTGCACCTGTTGGATTTGACGTTAAGTTTTTTCATTTTTTTTTAATCTTCAAGAAAATTATCTAAGGAAGCTACTATGAAGAAACATTTTGGCTCACCTCACCAAGCATGTAACAAACTGTTGGCCAAGAGACTCCTTTTTTAGGATCCATATCATCTAAGTGATTTTGAATAAACTGCACGGAAGCCGCAAAGTCAGCCTGATTAAACTCATAAGGTATGTTCCATCCGAGGGGACCAAATTTGCGACGTTCCTGAACGACTGTGTGCAGAAAAGCTACAGCGTATAGCAGCGGGGGCCACTGAGACTGCGTGCTATAGTCTAACGTGTCCTGGGTCACGCCTTGATACGTTCGTTTTAAACTAGCTCGGATTCCTTGCGGAGGCTCGTTTGTGAACTTGATGGCCATCTAAGAAAAGCCAGTTGAAAATTTGTTTTTCGGTGGTTAGCAGTCGAGAGATAATGATTGCGTTTTAAGTTGTATTAATATTATTATTTTTCACGCACCTGAAGTAAACCAATAGGAAATTGCGGATGAACTTCCGTAGTCATCCAGAGTCTAAATGACTCGTGAATTTGATCCGTTTCTACTAGGGCATCCATGGCTTCTGTGCAGAATGGTAGTGATAAATGAATATTCTGCAACAAAACCCATCCCCCGGACACCATGGAGTCGTTTATCATTCTTCTTGCATGAAATTCTTGGCCTTGTCCCATAGAGACGGATCTCAGTTCTAAAATGATAAATTGGTCACTCGATATAATATTGAAAATCCTGTACTTAATATAGTGAATAAATTAAAATGTGTATTACGTGTTGCTTTTTGTTTAGCCAACGCTGTGATGAGTGGACTCGGGTCAGAACCGATCGATAGTATACATATTAGCGGCGTTCTCGGCTCTGACTCCGCCCAGGTAGCTTCGAGGTCTAAAATTTTCGCTTCGCCGTACTCTTTTCCCAACGATTCTATTATATATTTCTTTGCCTGCGAGAGTGTACGATCAGGGCTCCAAGACCTGATCAGTAACAGTTTTCGAAATACGTCCAAACTCTTTTGATAACCACATGGTAGGTCTTCTTCTTCCGGCTTCTCTTTCTCATACCAAACGCGCCACTCCCGTTCACTGAAGAACGTAAAGCTTTATGAAAATATTGTCATTGTAAAAACAAACAATTAACTATTTTTGCAGTGTCTTACCTGAATTCAATTTTGGTGAGTACTTCGGAAAAAACTTCAAGTTTACTGATCTCCACGAGATTGAGCCAAGTGATGTCCAAAATCCATCGAAAAGGTTTGGGAGCAACGGCATTTAAATCAAGTGACGCGCCACCTTTGATGAATGCCATAAACTCGGCGTGCGAAATCAGACCTCGATGGCAATCGATTTTCATCGCAAGCATGAGCGTGAATAACGATTTATGTCTTTCGTAAAGACTTCGAAGAGTGAAACTCCAAACTTCGTACGTCAAATGTCTCAGAATGATGTTGATCCTTTCGCTGGTTACATTGCTCTTCTCTGATTTTGTAATCGAATTGTCAAATATGGTAAGGAACTGTTTCAAAGAATTCTGGTACATAGCGTTAACGTTACTCATTTCGACTATCAAAAAGTACAATATTGATCCGCGTGCAGCGACTGCACGGAACTCTTCTCTTGCCACAGTGATCTTTTTTTCAGTTAAGGCGGCAACTTGAAGTTTCTCTTTCACCGACTCGGCCGTCGATTTTGTTTCTCGCAGAACTCCTACAATAGTCGATAAAATTGTTTTAAAAAATGTACACAATTTTATTTTAAACGCAATAAAGCCATATTAGTAGTACTATAAAATAAAAAAATGAACAAACTTATCAAAGCTTCATCGTCGACTAAGGAGCCTTTAGAAGAAGTTAACCGATGCAGCAAAGTACTTTCAAGTTCTTTCATCGATCTTTGGTTGGTCATGACTGACTCAAACAGAGCCACTCTTTCGGCTTCTAGATCTGCCTTTTCCATCAGAATCACACGACCCAGCAACTGATCTTCTAACCCTTGCATTGTCACGGTAAAGTCAATGATCGATGTTTTAGCGGAAATTTCCGGACTGTACGCAGGATTCGGCAACTTCGTCGTGATGTATAACATGAATCCTGGCATCACGTCACATTCTTTGTCGCCAACGATTACTTTCTCGATGGAACCTGATTTGATGAAGTTCTTTTCAAGCACATTGTCGATTACTGGGTCAAGTTCTTCGGCTACATCTTCGATGAGTAACGGGCGGCCTACGAGCAAAAGTAATTAGATATGTCTGGCCATGCGCGCATGCAACTACTACTTAATCATGCATATACTTTATTTTCATAAGTGGATATTGTTACCCAAAGATAGGCTGTCTTCCAAATGAGTTCTAAAATATTTATGATTCAGAGATGTAATTTGCAGCTCATTCGACATTTCCTTGTTTTTGATCCACATTTTTCCTTGATTTTGCGGGTCCACGAGAAGTGGATAAGATGAAGATTTTGTAACAATAAGAGCGTTCTGGACCGAAAGCTCATCATTCGGCAACCCTTGTAAGGTCCATTCCGACACAGTTGCGGAATCGACCAACATGTTCGTAATATTCAAATCTTGAGTGAATGGAATTTCCCTCGTCATCAGAATGTTCATCCAGGCTGTTATCAAACCGGCTCGAAATTGTTGATTGTAAGGTCCACAGTAAGAGAGAAAGCCGGTGGCGAGTAGTACGTCACCAACAAGGCGACCGAGTTGAACTTTGAAATCTTTGCTTTGCTCAGTCCAGCGTATTTTCTCACCGCCCAAGCCGTTTATCAAAGCGGTGGCAGCTGTCATTTTTCTGAGACAGACATTTGCGTCATCCGTTAGTCGCTGTTTCTCTGCCACAGCTGCGTCGTATTGTGCTGAAATTGTCAAAATTGTTTATTAAAGAAATGGTTGCTCTTTTTATTTATTTAGTACAACCACAGGTATACTATGCAATATTTTTTTACCTTTTACAGCTTGCAGCGCCATTTCTCTTTCCGAAAGTTCTCGCTCCGCGTCCGCGAGATCTTCCATGGCAACTTTCAATCTAGCTTCTTGCATCGTCAAATTCGCCTTCAGAGGTAAAACTTCTTTATTTACGGAGTGAAAGAAAGCCATGGCTTTGGTCCAAGATAAAAGCCCAGCCACGTCACCACAGACCCTTCTTGCTGTCTCCATGTTATAATCTTCCATTTTAAAGTAGGGCTGCAATAGTTCTACCATTTCGTTGTTTATAATATCTTTCGGATAATTTTGTAGTTGTAAAAGAAAAGTTGTGCTGGCCATCATTTTCAACGATTCGGCCCAAGATGGTTTAGGACAAGGCGTTGTAGTATCAGGTACAACAGGACCTAGAATTCACTCTCGTTTAATAAATAATCATATGTTGTCACGAACATGTATAAGTTTCTGCATTAGTTACCTAGTCTTCTTTGGAATAAAATAAGTACGCAGTCCATGATTCTCATAATCAGATGCGGTGGTCTGCCAAGTTTTCTTACAGTCGCAATATGAGCCGGTTTTATAGTATTGAGTGCTGCTTCGGCTTCTTCAAGAGCTGGTTTCGCCGCCTCCAGTTTCTCTTCAGCTAATGCCTTTTCTTCTGCAATACACGCGACCAATTGCTCGGCCTTCTCCTTCACCTTTTGCACCTGGTTTTTGAATGTCTCTGCTTGCATTGCTCGTTCTGTCACTTCTACCAACACCGTTTCTGCAGTTTGCGAAGCCTGCACCAAGTCTTTTTCCATTTCGGCAAGATCTCTTTTAAGTATTTCCACAGATATTGAAGCCTCTTCTAATTTGGCCAGACCAGTATCCATTCTGCGAGCTCCCTCTCCAAGCTCGTGCTGTTTCATCCTGTAAATGTTCTTGTAGCCTCCGATGAAGTTTAGATAGGATTTGGGCGTAACGTGAGTTGCTCGCCGGAAACGCTGGAAATATTCCACGGATTTTTCGGAGACAATGTCTTGAATAGAACCAAGCGCGTTAACGAGTTGAAGCTTTACTTCTGAACTGCAAGCTATTTCGAAATCATGCAAGAAGTGTTGAGCTACCAAAACTAAAGCATCTCTTGGCCACGGTTGGAACCTAAAAAGTTACAAGTAAGTACATCATTGATATAGTATCGTTTAAACATTTTATTCATCTCAATTTTAATGACAAACCAGTCGATAGTGCAGCCAGAAATCAGTGCTGGAAATCGTTGAGCACGGTTTCTGAATTTCTCTCCGACAGGCGAAAAGCAAAAGACAACGTGCAAATTTTGGCACGTCCTCTGCAAAAAATGCTCCATCACTATTTCATTATTTAGACTTTTCTTGGGATTTTCTCGCTTCAGCACAGGAGTCAGTTCAGAAATTATTTCCGCTTGCTCGTCTCTTGTAAAGAGATTACTTATAACCCCAGAGCTCAAAATGTTATTTAGATATTCGAGAAATCCTTCCTCTTTGATGTCCAAATCTGTAAAGATGAATGTTGTACCTTTGCCTTGACCTCCACATGTTCTGTATAAAAATTTAAGATCCTCTAAAAAGTTTGCGACGTTGTACGATCTTGTAAGTGTGATTTGAAACGTTTTATAGCCAGCAATAAATGAAGAGAGCTTTGTCAAGCTCTGCTTTCCTGAGCCTCCAACTCCTACGAGCATGACGTTGCCTCTGGGATGTCTAATAACTCGAGAGATCTTCACGAGATGAAGCATTGCATCGGGAAAAAACACGAGATCCATACCAGCTCCTCGTTGCATTTCATTGAACTGCGCTAAAAACATTTCCAAACGATCACGAAGAATTTGATGGTCGAAAACTGGCTCGTAAACTTTTGGAAGCTCCATATCGGCATCCTCGCCTTCTTCTCCCGTTGGTTCTGGAGCATCCCTAAAAATTAAAATATGTTGATCACTTAATAACGCGAATCTCAAAGCATTGTAAACACATATTGATAAGCTGTTACCTCATAAAATCTACAAATGCTGGCTTTTCCTCGATCATTTCAATATAAGATTCTCCCAAATTCTCTGTAACGATTGTCATCAACTCTTTATTGAACCATTCTTTATCCGATTGAAGAGTAAATCTGTCACTGAATACTCTTTCGCATTCATGCCTCCAAAGTAGCATAAGTACTTGTTCCTTGTCGATAACTGTCGACAATGTCCCAAGCATGCCCTGCCATATTCTCGACAAATCTCTTAAATTAAAAACATAGTGAAACTTTGCTGGAGTAGGAAGAAGTTTGGCTCTAGTATTTTGCCACAGGATTCGCGTCAAACCAACCATCTTCTTGACTAAAGCTCTCACTTCGGGAGAGAAGCCACGTTTTGAATTATAATGACCTTCTCCTAAGACGCTGAAAATTCGATCGATTGAGGCGTCGTCTGGCAGTGTACAATTAAATATGCAAAATTGCCTTTTTAATCTTGACGGTATGTCGTTTCTGCCTCCACCTGGCTGGCCCATGGCACCCATAAATGTAACATCAACAATCGTTGTAAAATCTCCGGGTTTTTCGAGAGAATAAAAGCCTTTCATGTCCATTGTTTGACGAACAATTTCATTGGTTATTTGATCACCCCATTCATTGATTTCAGGTAAGTTTATATCGTCTATAAATATAATCATTTTTTTACCTCCAGGCGGTCCAAAAGTACTGCCCATTCTTTTTTCTACATAACTTTCGATTGTTTTCTGAAACTGATACGGTGTTGTGGCGGAACTGAAGTTAAAAGATCTATTGAGAGTTGTTTCTGGATTAGCTTTTTTCATGTAAGCTTTCATCATAACGGTTTTTGCCGAGCCCTGCTCACCTGTTAGCAAAACTGGCATGTCTTGTTTACCGACTAGATCTATCAAGTATTGAATTCTTACGTTATCTACTATAGGGATGAGAATATTGCTGAAGTCAGGAGTGGCGTAGTCTGGATACACATAATTTGTTAACATACTATTCCAAGTATCCCATTTTCCCTTTTCATTTACGACAAAATCAAAAACTGTGGCATTAGGTTTCTTCTCCAAATAAGGCAGGTCAAGTGTTTGAAAGTTTGAACGCAAATATTCATCATACTTCAATCTGTCGGCTTTTTCTAATAACGCTCCTATACCCCAGACAAGAGCAAATACGTAAAGACGATGAAGATGTTCTGCGGTCATGGGCGTTGGTTTATTTCTTTCCATGTCATCTTCTAATTCTTTTTCTTGTTCTTCTGCTGGTACTTCTGATGGGACGAGACCGTCCAGTAGACAAAGCATTTGACGTACGATGTTACATTGCAAAACCTTTATGGCGAAAACTAATGTTTGTGTGCTCCAAGCATAAACCTGCAATTTAAATTATTTTAATTTACATTACTTATTTAATTTCAATTTAAATAAATTAAGCATACAAAATCAATTCCATACCTGTGCAAAAGATTCTCTGAAGCAATGTTCAAAAACTTCCCCTTCTAAAGTTGTTCTTCCCTTTAGCCATGCTATAACCACTGGATCCCACTCCAGCCCAGATGAGCTCATATAAACCATACCATTTCTCGACACTGTCGCTGGACTTGCATTATCAATGTTATGTGGTTCGAAAATAATTTTGCATGTAGGTGACATAGGCAAACGATCGCCGTTGGCTAGTGTTAAAGTTTTATTATCGTCAAGCACAGAATTCAAATTCTCAATCCATATACTGTCTACTGGCCCGTCTAAGACTAGCCAAACGTGTTCACCTTCTTTTGGTTTCAAAGTTTTGCGCCAAAGGGCTGAAAAGATACCATCTGTCCAGTCATTTGTTGCAACATCTAACCGTCCAAACATTTGAGCTGCCGTTATACTTTTTGGATTCATTCTCATTTCCCTATAATAATACATTAAAAATTGTAATTTTGTATAAGAAAGCTTGATATTGGTATCAATTTTACAAGACCTATATATATATCGCATCTTTTAGTGTCTTACCTGTGAACTTCACCACACGCAGTTAGGGCTTTCATTAAAGTTTGTATACAGGTAGTTTTTCCAGCACCAGTTGGACCTAAAGTCATTATTCCGTGTCTTACTCTTTGAGTTTCATACAATTGAATGAGTTTTAACACCCAAGGGGGGTGATAAACAAGCCCATCTTCTAGTACTTGTTGTTCAATCGCTGCTTCCAACTCCGGATAAGCAGTTTTTTCAAGCACTTGATTTGGGAACAAATCAGCAACCAATGAAATGAAGAGAGGTTCATCCTCATCTAAAAGTTCAGTTGTTTTTCAAGTAATTCAATTCTATTGCATAGAGTTCAACATAAGTTGTGAAAATAGTCAAAATACCTATAAGTTTAGAGAGATTCATATCTCGTAAAACTCGCATCACAATAGTACTTTCAGAGTCCTTTGAGTTTATTCTTTTGGCGGCCCCAAGCGAACGAAGTACAGATAATATATTTCTCAACCCAAAATCATAATGTACTTGTTTTGTAAGCTGTTCTTCACATAGTTTGTATAGCGTGTAAAATTTTCTGGCTAAAGTAATATTCTCTAAAAAGCCACAACTGGCTAATTTTACCCTAATAATAATCTGTCTATCAGGAACCATCATTGCTACTGTGCGAAATTGTATTTTTAAATTTTCAGGTAGTTCTTTTCTTCCTGCATATCCTGGGTTCTAAAAAAATAATATAATCAACAAATTTGAATAAAAACGTCATGTTTGTGTTTAATACATTTGAATATTAATAAAATCGAGAGAATTCGATAATTTTACCATTGTTATAAAAATTCCAAACTCTGGGCACATATCGATCTGGTCTCCATCGGTAAATATAAATTGCTTTTTCTTTTCTTTTTTAGCATTTAAAACTACTGCTACTTGTTGCGCTGCTACGGAAAGTACGGGCAGTTCAATGCGATTGAATTCGTCAAAACAACCCCATGAACCGCTCTGAGCTAAACCTTTGTAAATGCGTCCCAAACCACGATAGTCCATTTGATCGGAGCAATTAAATACGACAACGTATTTAGCTAGAGTTTTGCCCATATCTTTTACAGTTTCAGTTTTGCCAGTTCCCGCAGGACCACACGGTGATCCACCCATTGACATCGACAGAGCTTGCGCTAAAGTTATGTAGCATCTATTTATACACGGAATATAGAGTTATTATATTTGACGTAAATACTTTTAGTTGTGTTTTTCATTCATGTGTTTAAATTATATGCAAACCTGTCAGTTAAGGGTGTGATAACCAGACGCTCCGTACATCCCAAGTACTCATTTTGATAGACAAATTGAACATCAGTTATTGATATGGAAGTTTTGTCTAGATCTTCCTTGAAATAAAACCTACATTGCTTGAGCCATTCGAAGTCGTTTACAGAACGAACGTTTAGGCGGCACTAAATAAATTTGAGAACATAATTAGTTATTCGAAAGGTTGTTCAAATTTTTCAACTATACTTACTAAAATATCAAATATATCTCGTTGATGTACGTGAATAGTAATGAGTGTTTCAAATTTAATTCTATCGATCTTTGTAAGATCTCTAGTAGTTTGGTCGATCAATGTATTCAAAAGTTCTAGAAAACGATTGTTTGTTTCGCCCATAATCTTTTTATCGGCGCGAGCCTGCATAAGTGCCAATTCAGCATCTCGTGTCCAAATCATTTGGATACCAAGTATTCCAACTTGAGCAGGCATTTTATCAAGAAAACTGAGTAAATTAAAGTTTTGATCGTTGATCATTGTGTAGGCTTGACGAATAATCGAGTGCAGTGATTGTTGGGATGTCTGAAGTAGCTGCATCAGCCAAGTTTCTACTGATCCCTCAGCACGAACTGCCCGTTCAAGCTAAAAAAAGCACGCACGAAAAAAAATTAAATGAATAAAGCTTTCTTCAAAATTTATCAAAATATAATTTACTTGTATAGTTTCCCCCTCCGATGAAATGATTGCCATTATTTTGGTGTATTCGACATCATGAAATTTAACAAGTCTCGTGTTGTCGAAAATAGAGAGTAAATGATTTTGAATCGTGTGAGAATCAGATGCCTGGCCAAGGATCTCCAATAGAGCTGGATCAGAAACAAAGAAGAATCTTGGAAACATCATACGCTTTTTTTCAAGGTATCTGAAACAAATAATCAAAATCAAACACTTAGAATGGATAAATATTAAAGCAGATCATGATTTCATCCCAAACATGTAATATTTCACGGATATGGCAAACACCATCAAATTTGCCTACCCGCTCAATGATTTTTGACAAAGTTCTAGTTGTTCCTGTAGATGGGGTAACAGCTGTTTCAGTAAATCGTCACCAACACAACAGGGCACAACCCCTGGAGTTTCATGAGCCCGCTGCATGATTTTTTGCCAACTTTTGTCGATTTTACTGAAACGTTTAGCTTCTTTTGGCAATTGTTTTGCAATGTCACCACCTACGAATACCGCTTCCAAGTAAACCCACATATTTTGCACTAATAGCCAACGTTCTAAGATCTCATTTGTATTCGAGAGGTCGCCGAGCCACTGCTGAATCTGCTTACGGAATGGTGCATTGTAACGATTTGACATAAGTGAACCTAAAATCATCAGGCTGTCCTCTGGAATAGCAAATTAATTTAAATATGAGCTTCTAAAAAAAAATCAAATATCAACAGTATTTTTAAATAGTAGTGATATTTTTGCACCTAGTTGTCCAATCGTTTCAGCTGTAGTGTCACCACGAAGCAACAGTTCTCCCCTGTTATTGAATACCATAAATGTTAGTTCGTGTGCTGACCATTCGTTAACGACTTGTCGAAGTTTTGCTTCAATATCTTTTTCCTTCATAGCCGATATACAAATATCTTCAATGTCTTCTTTGTGTTTAAGTAGTGGTGCTTCTAAAATGTTTTTCAGACAAAAACCTTCGCTTTCAAGATCGAAAACGTGATTTGTCACTTCGACAATTCGTTGCCAATGCCGCGGTTTCATTGCTTTATTTGCCATAAGTTCTAGTAGTGGACACATATCGTTGAAGTCATCGATTGTTTTCTTTAGCGCAAAAAAAGCTGGCCATTCTTTTAGACCCTTAGGTAACTTTCTGCAGCGATTTTGAAATTCCATAAGTTCATTGTTAATTTCTTCGATGTTAACCTAGGATATACAATTGTTTTTCAATAGATGGTTTGATTTAATTTTTAGAAAATTATGATTTAACGATGGTCCAAATTCATTTTGCAATAATACAATATCAATTAAAAAATCATACATTTATAGAAGAAACGAAGTTTTGAAGAATAAAATGGTGGATTATCTATGATTAATATTCGTATTTAAATATGTAAAGATGATAATGACATTAACGTGATCGTTATTAAATTAAAATTCTAAATACATGTCTATTTGAAAACATTGTTTGGTATTTGAATTGTTGCATAATTTAATGAATGAATGAAGGATGAAATGAAATACACAATTGTATGGTAAAAAGGATGTACAAAATATATATTTCTCGGAAAACATATGAAATACACAGTGATAATAAGGAGTGTGCTTGTAATAAACGGATGACATATGTACTTTTAAAGTGATTCATTAGTGTGCCGAATAGTAAAAACTTAATGCTTTTGTACGTACATGTATTAGTGCAAAAGAGTGAAATCAATGGAGGAGATTATCAAACATATAATACTTTATATTTTTAGAAATCACAAATATTTACATCCATGGAAAATCAACAGAAAATTGTGCTTATACAGTCTGGGTGTGTAAATCATATTGAGTTATGGCTATACCATTTTGGAAAATTGAAAAGAAATTTCTCAAAAATAAATTCACCTCGCCCCAGGGTATATCGTAGTAACTGCTAACTCTGTCAATAACATCATTATATAATTTGTAAAGTTTCTGAAGTAAGTTGAGTTCCTTTCTAATTTGTGATAGTTCTGGATAATCAGTAATCGGTAGCCCAAAAAGTTCTTCTCCGCTCTGATAAGCAAGAAGCTTACGCCACATACCATCAAAACGATTTTGAAATAGAATTTGCCTATCAGATGCTTCACGAGGTGTTAAGCCTGGTTGCATAGGACCTGATAATCTATATTCTTCGCAGTAGGCCTCATTGTCTAGTCGGAACTTCTCCAAATTGTTACGCAGTTCTTCTTCAAATTGTGGTTGTAATGTCAGGAGCTGAACGTGGCTCTCAAGTGCTCGTGCTTGTAATTGTTGCCACGTATATCTGTAATCAAAATTATTTAATAAATACATACCGTTACTATTTTAAAGTGTTTAAGAATGAAGATCAACCTTAGGTTATCCACTTGTTCAAGGCATTCGCGATCTACAGGAACTTCATAGCGAGTTACAATGTTGAAGGCTTCTTCGATTGGATCGATTTTTAGTTCCATATCCACTTCTTGCTCTCGTATCTTTCTTAATGTTTCCATAATCAAGCGAACGTCATCTAAATCTCGAATCTGGCGGTCTAGCTTTCTTTCCATTTCATTCATTACGGCATAAACGTATTCCATTTCTCTTCTGTATTTCTTTTTGATGGCTTGACCGATTTTATGCGTAGAACCTAACACACAATGGAATATTGTACATATGAAATATCTATATTCATTTAAGTAATGAGATAATGTTACTTTTTATTTCCGTAAATAAGGCATATTTTAATTTATCCGTCGAAACAGCAATAGAAGTACCAAAAATTATCATATCAGGTTCAGTAGACCATTTATCCTCCAACTCGCCATGTTTTCTCAAGGTACTTTCAAATTCTGTTAAAGAAATCTGCAGAAGTTCTCGTATACTGCGTTCATTTTTCCAAAGAAAGTTGTACGGTTTCCAACGATCTAAGAAGTCTGATAAATCCTGAAATGTTATATTTATAAATTAAGTATACATTCAAATGCAATTATGTATTTAAACATCAGCTACAGAAGTAAACAATAACACAACCTGTCGTAGTTCTTGAGTGCAAGCACTCAGTATTGAAAACATTTTCACAATTTCTTTATTTTCCATGATCAAAGAGTGAAAATTTTGCTTTTGCATTGGAAAAGTTGGTTTTTCTTCAGATACAATCTTGTATAATCTTCTTCTGCGAGTTTTTGGATCTTCCTTGTTTTCCTGATTACGTTTTTCAGCTTCCATTTGCGCTCTGGTAACCACGTCGAGTAAATTTCTTTTCGGAGCCCATGGTATTGATCGCCAAGAAGGCTACAACATAACAACAACAGATTAAGCGATATTCGACCGAATGGAATTGTTTTAATAATTATTATGCGTGACTATTCATTTGTGCATCAACTAAAATAAGTTGCTGAACCTTATTTTTCAAACGCCACTACCTCAAGAAAAATAGCATATGCACCACGGGAGAAAAAAAGGGCCTCCTAAAGCGCGTTCTATCAACTAGCTTCCTCTTTTATTCCCTACTTGCATAATCTATTATGTATTTTCATATTGAGTTTAGAATTTAAATACACTAGGAATGAAGGCGCGCTTCGCGCGCTCTTGATTCTATCTCTGTCTAATAACACTGCATGGTATAGAAAATCTACCATAAGTGTTGGGCGGCACACTAACGTCTGCTAATATTTTATAAGCATGTAACGTGTTACTAAATCCCTCAAAGCTATTTTTTAATAAATATATTAATAATGCTCAATGCCGTCATCATTGGTTTGAATAGTGAATTTGAAGAAAAGTTCAGTATAAGAGTCAGTGGGTTTGTCTATCATTAAAACGCCATTTATTTGCATTACAAAAAAGCTATACAACTGAAATTTTACACAGATACTTACTATGCTACCTAGAAAACATGTAACCTACATGATTATGATTTAACTGTTTTCGTTCATATTTTCACATCGAGGTCCATATGAATTTTTTAATTTAGCGTATCAAATTTTGCTTGTAGACAGTTACACAGAAACTACCATCTCTAGCACATTGTATTTCTGGTTTCCAGTGTATTTTTACATGAAGAAAGTGATAAGTATTTTAACTTTTTTATCAAGGCCTTAATTAGAATTGTGACTTTTAACAGTTGTGAGAGATTTTGAGACAGATACCTGTTTCTCTATTTTTGCATTTTTTCTCATTCGAAAACTAACAGTTTCTTTTGTGATTGTGGAAAGATATTTAAAGTTGAATCAACGTTAACTGAAATACTTTTGTGTTCGACTACCCATGCTAATTATTTAGTCGTATAGCATTTGTTTTTTTATTAAGTTTGCATTCACATCAGTGTCGGAGTCGAAATCAGAAGTTTTTCAGTTAAGGTCGATTGAACTTTAAATATCTTTTCACAATCCCAAAAGAAATCTATACGCAAAATATGAGCTCTCTAGACCTGTTAGTTTTTGAATGAGAATAAATGCAAAAATGGAAAAACAGGTATCGGTCTCAAAATCTCCCACAACTATTAAAAGTAAAAATTCTAATTACCTAATACCTTGACAAAAAAGCCAAAACATTTATCACTTTCTTCATGTAAAAATATGCTAGAAAGCAGAAATACAATGTGCTAGAGATAGTAGTTTCTGCGTAACTGGCTATAAGTAAAATTTGACCTGCACAATTAAAAAATTCGCATGAGTCTGGATGTGAAAATATGAACGAAAACAGTTAAATCAGAATCATCTAGGTTACATATTTCTAGGTAACATGTCTAGTAGCCTTTTTATAATTCAAAGAGCATTGTATAAAGATAGACTTAAACTTACTGACTCGGATACTGAAATTTTCTTTAAATTCACCTCTCAAACCACACCGAGGGCGACTTCGGGCACAGAGACACAGTATATCTTCAAACTCTTTATTCTTTTAATTGAACTTCTCACTGACATTTCAAAAAACAAAATAATATTCACACATTTTATTACTACTTCAAATGGGATTAGGGTGCCACTTTTCAATACACATGTTGTAATACTACACACTCTTGGTAATGATTAATTGTTACTAAAATGTCTTACTAGTTATATTACATATATTTTATCTGTTATCAAGGTTTCCACATTTTATTTTATACACCTCAAACATTTCTACCAGGGTTATGAGTTATGACTGTTTTGAGGGTTATGAATTTAAAGCGCGGTTCTGATCTCGTTGCTTAGGCAACCAACCAGCAACCAATCAGAATCACGTATTAAATGCTTCACAACAAAGGCCATCATTTTTTTAAGAGAGGAATTTTGAGACTATATAGAAAAATTCGTTTTAAAATCATAAAAACTCGCTTAGCGCCCAACCTGATGAACTAATGTTTGGTAGCGAGGAAGAAATTTTACCTTTTCACTTTTTCCATCTTTAGCTCCGCCATCCCATTGAGCAACACCTTTGGCTACCCCAGCAATGGTTTTACCGGCAGCCATTAAAGCTTCCTGTACGTCATCAAGACTTGGCTTAACCAAAACTGAGGGTATCATAAGTGTTGCGTGTAATAAAAATACAGGATTAGGTATGTCATCTGGAATCAAAATTGAAGTATAAATATTTAAGATTTCATATTATCTAGTTTATAAAGATGTTTTGAATTAATATACTTACCTATGTCGACTTCTCTTGAGAATCGACGTCTTATTGCATCCAGAGAGGACTTTGTAACTTTGATCAATACATCGACCACTTTTCGCGAATAATATCTCCGCATTTCGGAGACGGCATTTCGTACCATTTCTTGCATGCCTTTAGATAAACTCCCTTCTGCCGTTGACAGAAGTTGGTGGGGATCGTCAAAACATGCCCAGACCACAGACCAATCCTGCTGTTGTTGTGAAGTTTCATTTGATTCTTGACCATCTGTATCTGCGTAAATAAAGTAGAGCAATAATGGTGTTGTCAACAGGAAATATCTATGTCGAAGGCTAATTGTTTTTTAAAATTTAGAAGTAAATTTTATTGTACTAAGGCATATACGTTACCTTCTACACTGAGAAAATTAAATTGATCGGCATCCACTGCACCTTTAAAACTCTCAGCAGCATTCTTCACGAGCTCCAAAACTTCCTCGACTGCCTCCTCCACCATGAGACTCTTTCGATGCAGATCCACGGCTGCAGTTCTGCACGCTTCTTCGGTCTTCTCTACGAATTCTTCGATGCTCCAGGGCTCCTCCTCGGGAAGTGCGTGCAATGTGATTTTTTGCATGCTTGTAAGAACTTGCAGAATTCTTCGTATTTCAAGTAAAACATTGTATTTTGTTTGCGACATTCAACGTTTTATTTCTATAGGATTCATTAGACGACTTTTGTGATACTTACCGGTTTGTATAGACATCATGAACCCTCGTGATTAATATATCAAAAGTTTTAATTTGTTCTCGTGTATTCATACAAAAGTCCTTCCAGTCAGGCTTCGTCCAGGTAAGCGTTTTTAGTCCGGGTTTGAGCAACGACGCAACCCTTACTAAATGTGGCAGCAAAAGTGGTCTAACTTCAAGCTTTACACGTCTTGCTGTATTGACGAAATCTTCAATCACGAGTTGAAGCGAATCTTTGACGATCGTAAAGTGATCGCGTTTTGCTAAAATAGTTTTAGCGACTATTGGAATGTCTAGATGAATTTTAGCTAGGCAATCGGCTTCACGAAGTAAGAGAAGGATGCGACTTTCCAGGTTTACTTTCACCTTTTCAGTTGACTCGTCCACCATTAATAAGTTTCTGAAATAATCAAAGTTTATTACTGAACCGTATATTTTTCACTAATCTTTAGTCTATAAATAATAAGTTTTACTTCTTGAGAGAGTCTTCGATTATCCACGAGTTCTGATGAGTCCATACTTCAGCAATATCGGTTTGATACTGCACTATTACAGATATTGCATGGTTGTATCTCCTTACTAAATCCACAGTCGTTGGTAGTGTTTTTAATACCGGATGATTGGATACCGATGCAGCTATTTCATCCAAATGTATTCTTGAAAAAAAAATCCACATGATTTAATGCTATAGAATTCGTACCGGTATAGAATATGTTAAATATTGTATTTTGTATATATTTTAGACTTGTAAAAATAAGCTACTTTAGTGAATTAGCCCATGTTAATCTTCCAGCGATGGGTGGCAAGTGCCTTGGCAACGGAGGATCGTCTCTTTGTTTCTTGAAAAGTTTCAGCGTGCGTTCAACTTCTTTATCACAGTACCTCACTACCAAACTATACTTCTCGTCTAGTTTAGTCAAAGGAATTTTCTCACTGACCTATGCACATAAGAACGGAGTAAAATTTAGCCTTAGCGAAAATTCCACACATCTTTGTCATTGCGTTGGACCGGCAAACACTGTTGTTTCATACAACTATGTGCTCTATATATATATATATATATATATATATATATATATATATATATATATATATATATATATGTGGTTCACGAGGAATTTTAGCGGCTCTGCTGCCACATACCTTCTCAAAGCGAGTTAAAAATCGAATTCCTTGTGGAGTTTCCCAAACATCTGCGTAATTCTTCTCTATTATATCGCCAACGTTTTTTTTCAGAGCATCAGTCTTCGACATGAAAACGTTGTAATCGTTGTCGAAATCAGTGTTACGCGGATCCAAGTAGTCGTAATTCTTGCTAGTAGCTACTTTCTTTGCTTCCTCGAATGTTTTTATAGTTTCGTTCAATGCTGAAAATAATTTTTTTTTAAATCGACATCGCATCAATGAGACGCAAGATACGTCAAATAATAATAAGCAGTACCTTCACCGAGTAATAGGCCTTCCATTCTTCGTTCAAAAAGTTTTTGATAACCCTCGATCAAATCGAACATAGTTAGAATTTTCCGAATTCTCGCACAAAACGAATCGAACCGACCAAACACATGGGTTTCAGAGAAGGAAAATTCTTCTTCGGTAATGGCGGGTGAACAGCGAACTAGTCTGTACGTTTCTCGATATGCTCTGAAGTTTCAGGTAATTATACTATTAATGAAAATATGAATTACAAAAAGTGAAATGGTTTGATAACTTACTTATTCAGCCTTAAACAGTGTTTTAACTTTTGCCTAGCAACTACTCTATCCTGACCCCAAACCGTTTCTCGACCTCTTAGTGTTACGTAATCTCTACAAGCTGCTATCATTTGATTTGTAATTTTGACCATCAGGGAGCTGGTTCTCTCGGAAGTATTGTAATATCTAGAAACACTATAAATCAACCTTACAGTTTGCAATAGAGACACCAAGGAATCCCTCATCCTCACCTAGTTAAGAAACAAATATTAATGCATTTATTACATTTCTTTGCATCGTCTTAACTTGATGTATCTTAAAAATTCAGGTCTATATACAAGCGTTAAGTGATTAAAGATATTTTTGTTTGACTTACTGGATCATCTAGATATAAACAATGACAACATTTTTCTAAGGCTTGAATAAATTTCGCATTATCCTTTGCCTCGTTAAAACAGTACGTAACTTCTTCTTCCATTTCTGTCCAATCTTTCAATAACTTTGACCGAGAGACTTGCAAACACAGTAATGACATTTTCACCTCGTTGTCCTAAAATAAGATAACTTTATTTTGATATCGATGTTTAGGTTTCTGTTTTTTGACAGACGGCTTTGGATAAAAGCGATTAAAAATAAAAGAAATGTACACTAAAATTAAAATAATAACTTCAAAACTTCACCTGAAGTCTTGCGACCAATTGACTAAATTGTGCTCCGCGTCGCTTCCAGTACTCAAGTTCCTGCTGGGGACCGGAGCTATCGTTTTCTCGTCTCACTTGCTTGCTCTCTAGCATAAAGTCTTTCAATCTCTTTATCCAACTCCCTACCCTTTCTTCTATTTTTGCAACAGCACCGCTATTTGCAATAAAAGCCTTAGCACTTTCTGCGTCCTGCACTTCGTCCATCATAATTTGACCGTCATAAAAAATGCTACCGTCGTTCACGACTTCTTCGCAAACTACACCCAAAAGTTAGAATGTATTTGTAAAAATATTGTTAAAATTTTTTTTCTACAAGTTTGTATCGAAAATATGGTTTTAAATGGGTATGGTTTATAATGAAATTATAAAAAGTCTGCTCACCTTTGAGGGCACTACAAAAAGATCTCAGGCCCGGGAGTAGAATACTCTTTATCATAGGACAATTATCTTCATCTTCAACTCCAGGATGGGCTAAAGCATCCATGAAAACTCGCTCTATGACCCGTTGGATGTAGGGTATTATGCCGACCTTATTTGCGTCAATGACGCCAGTATAAAGATCTTTCTGAAAGCCCTCATCTGGTAGTTGTTTCGCAATATTGATTCTGATGGTGTAACGTGAAATCGAAAAGACAAGTTGATTCAATATAATTTTCAAGTAAAAGATTGATTAGTATACTAATGTAATATTACCGGAACATGTACACGCATATCCCTGTACAAGGTACTTGCCAGCCGTCAGTCAGGAATAACTTTTTTTTTGGCGGTTCTTTAGGCTCCTTTATTTCTTTGACTTTTGTTGCTGCTGTATTTTGTTGTGGACGCGAGCTGGATTTTGGAGGGCCCTGTTAATTCAGATGTTCTTTAAGTATTAGTTCAAAATTCGTAGACAGAAATAATTTGAAAGTGATTGTTAATTGTGTTACTTATAGTCATCAAATGATCATGACTCAACAAGCTCAACTAACGGGTGAATAGTAATAAAATAGTGTGATATGATTTTATTTTATTTACTATCTCAGTTGATCGCTGGATCTCGGGCTCCTCAACTTCTTGATAAAACCACATGAGAGTGGCCTTCATATGCGGCAAAAACAGTTGATTGATCTCGTCCAGCATATCGCCCTCGAAGACGTGATCCATTACCTCGTGCCTGGGTAGACCCGTCGCGTCCATCAGCAACTGGAATGCGAATTCCAGCCGGGGGTCCATCTCCCCTCGCCTCGCCTTTCGTTCGCATTCTTCTCTTCGTCGCTGTGATAGAAGACGATTAATGTAGATAATGTTTAAAAGGTCTTACTTTCTCAAAACTAAGAACTGAATAGTTTAAAATTATAAATAAGCAAGCAATTTTATTTGCATATAAAGCTACATTTTGATTTTTAATTGGATTGTGTTGTTAAATTTAGATTAAAATTGTGAAAATGAACAAGCAAGAATATACTTTGCACAATAACACATTATAATCATAGGTCTACATAGTCGTATAGTTATAACCCATAAATTATACATGATAAATGAACAACGCCTATAAATAAGACGGTAAAATAGATTCTAAACCTGAAGAACATCTCCAGACCCCTCTTCATCGCTAGCTTCATCCGAGTTTTCTGATCTATCTTGAGCAACTCTAGGACCGTGCACGAACATTTTTCCAACTTTTTCTTAATTATAACATTAAAAATAGCAAAAACCATATAAAAGTCTTTACGCTGCCACCCTCTATGGTGGCGCGCTCGGCCTCCACTGCAGTGCAGGAACGCAGTTCTCACCTCAAACATTCGACCTTTTCACCGTGGAAACGCAGTGTGTGCAAGCGAGACGGGTAGAAAATACAGAGACTCGAAGGCACGATAGACTTTTGCTATATAGTCTGAGAAACGAACGTAAACACAGGTAGATGCGAGAGAGAGGGGGGGGGGGTAGAGATGGAGGGTGATTTCGTGACTGGTACCGACAACTACAAAGCAACGTGGCTCTTTCCGCGCGAACGACGCAGCGTGTCGGAACTTTCGTTATAGAAATCGACCGATACTCTAATCGATATCTTGGAATTTATACTACCTAGACATTGTTACCTAGTAGGAGTATCTATCTACATTCTGCCATAGGGAAGCCAATGAACTAATGGCTTGGTACAGGGAATCATTGTTGGACAGAGAGACATGGACTTCAACATGGACTTTATTGCAGTAAAATTGCTTTAAGTATAACAAATAATTAAGTTTACAAGCTTTGATAATAGAGCTTTTCCTTGAACTTTTGAACATTATTATAGTTAAGGATTCGTTATTGATTCAAATGTATAACAATATATAATGAGTTGTGCAAGCTTCAAGAAACGTCATATTGATTTAATACGAGAATAAAAACTGTTGTACCTATATTTTGATTTCTAAAAAAAGATAAGTTCTACTATTAATACACAAAGTTCCATTGTGAAAAATTTCACCGTAACATTTAGTGAATCAATTAAAGAAAAAACTAACCTTGAAATAGATAAGAGCCATTTTTATTAAATAATAGAACAGTTAATATTAGTAGTCTTTAATTAACCAATTAGAGTTGATTTAATAGTCTCACGATTTATTTTCTTAGCTATAAAACTAATGTATACTGTGATACAAACCATTGCATTAATAAGTAATAATTTTCACAATTATTTACAATTGTAACTAAATTCTGATAATTTTTCTGTGCAAATATTCTGGCATAAAAATACAACCATCGTTAAAATTATTTTATCTATTAGCGTATTCAATATGTAATTACTTATAAGTATAGCGCACGTGTAGCTCTTAACAAAATATTTCATCCGACACCTTTTACAAGTTTCTAGTGTTTCACAAAACATCACGTTTAATCACTCGATATGTATACTTTACGGTAATAATGGTATGCTTAGTTATATAAAAGAGCCTGAATCAAGTGAAAAAATCATCTTCGGGAAAAACCACTAACGCATTTCCTTTTTTTTTAAAGAGCAGTTTGCTGAGTGCAATACATGCCGAACTCACGTGCCATTAGTCAAATTTTCCTTTTTAAAAAAACTTTACAAGTAGCAACTAAAAGAACAAACAAATGTAAATACAAACTAAGGGAGAAAAAAATATCATCCTTACTTTTGCCTCCTCTTGAGTTTCATCCATCTCTTAGAACGCACTTGGTTCCGACGTTGCCGTCGAGGACTCACTACTCTTGATGCGATGTGCTCCACGTTCTCATGCAGCCGAACTCGTAATGCGGCATAAAGTACGATTGTAAGAAAGTCTCTTCTTAGTCCTTCAAGTTTCGAGTGCCTGTCTCGGTCTCCGTCTTGCATTGTCCTTCTCTTTCGTGCTTCTTGTCTCCCACTCCTTGGAAGCTTCATAACTACTGCAAGCGTGCTGCACTCGATCGTCGTTTATGTTAATGGGTTCTCAACCTTTCTAATAAGAAGCAGCAGGAATATTCGCAGGAATTGCAGAATTTCCAATAACACTGAGGAATTTGTTTCTAAATCGCAAAATTGTATCAGATACCTGATGGTTGAATTGATTATTTTTTCTATTTAATATTTGTTATAAAACATCAGGATAATGGCGAAATTGAAATAACTATCTGTACTAATTATAGAGAAAAACGATTTCATTACAATTTCACAAAAGATTCATCACAGATACTCTCATTCTTTTATTGCATTTTTTAATAGTTATTTAAATATGAAAATACGTTTAGCAAAATGTTCTCTACGTATTATTAATTGGTACATTTAATAGCAGTTATGTAAGTTAGTCCGATAAAAAACTCCAATCAAACTAAATTTCTTTCAAATAAGGGTGAGCATGAGAACACCGATTCGACCAGCTTGGCGGGAATTCAAAAGTTTGCATTTATAAATAAGTTTGAAGGGAGGGAGGGCGGAGCAAGTAAAGCATTTAGTGTAAGTTGCGGTTTCCAGAATATACATACCCACACATACACGGTCATACGGCTGCAATTATCTTGGCTCGCTTGGTCGTCACGATCGTCGCTGTGGTATAGACGGTGGCGTATTGACTGCCTCTTTTCCTCTCAGCAAATTTTTTGAGCGAGCAGTACCAGCCAGTGTTAGGCCAGACTACGGTATGCCTCACGTATTTTAGCTGCTTTTACAAATGCAATAAGTTCAGCTTGAAAGTATCGAACCTTGCTATATTTTATGCAGCTTTAAAATAGCTACCTCTACATTTTTCTTATTATTTGCAGCGTGCATTTTCTCGGCTTATTTCGTAAATCGATGTAAGTGTTAGCATATTTTCACGAACGTGTGGAATATGTTTTTCGAAATGAAATTATTCACTTTATTTTATAAATAGAAAATATATTAAACAAATATGATTAACAAAAGGTAAAATTGAAAATGATTAAAAAAATTTGTTTTAAGAAATAGTTATAACAAATACTTTTTAATTCTAAAGTCAACGTAATAAAGTCTTAAAGATAAAGGACGGGATTTTTTCCGCACTCTTGATGTTTGCTCGACAAGGTGGGCATAAAAGTCACTCGACTTTTGTCGCAAGAAGTTTCAGCTCTAAGGAGAAATAGTCTGCAAAAGACGAACAAGCAAAACTTTGTCTAACGAAGAAAGGGGTTCGAAACAATGGCAGGAGATTAGAAGCATAATGGGATGAGGTAAAGGAACTGCTTCTAAGAAAGACTAAAACAGAAGAGAGATAATAAAGAAAGAAGCAGATTTGTGCAGGACAGAAGTATGTAGATATCAGGGATGGAAAAAGAAAGAATCGAGGGAAGAAAGCGACCTACTTTCGGCAGCTTCTCTGATCTCGAGTCTGAAAAGAAATGCGGGAATGTAGGTACTTGGTACGAAAATGAAAGATGCATAACAGTATAAATCTTCGGTTCCTACGAAGAGTAGTACGGTTCAGATTTGCTATGAAGACTAGTACGGTTCAGATTTGCCACGAAGACTAGTACATTTCAGATCTTTCCCACATGAAAAAATCTAATTGTTTTGGAGAAAAACAAATAGTTATTTTGGTTAAAACTAATAGAAGTGCAATATTTTTTAAGTTGCCAAAAATTTTTTTTTAAATTTCGAAATTTTTCAAAAATTCTTATTACTTCTACTTTTTTTTTAATAATTTAGATCAACCTTTTAGTTGTTTGATCAGTTATATATATGCCCATCAATTATAGCTGTTTTTTTATCTTTTTCGTTGTCATATATATAGCTGATGAAACCGGTAAAATACCTAATCTGATTTTTGGAAGCAAAAGTAGAAGTAATAAGCTTTAATTTGAGCCCAGGATGGTTGAAATTGACCGCTGGGATCAAAAGTTATAAGGATTTTAAAAATGGGGAAAATTACTGATTTTCGTAAAAAATCCGAGTTTTCATGATTTTTCGCTATTTTCAAGCCTAGACAACTTTTTACCTAGGCAACCATTTCTAACACACCAGCCTTTGAATTAAAGCTTTCTTACGGATACTTTGATCGTATTAGTACACATTTATGGATTGCGCCTTCAGACACTGAGTGGGTAAAGTTGAACCATGGCTAATTTTCGTTTATTTTCCCCATGTTAAATTCCCATAAGAGAATTTAAAGTGCCCGGCAAAAAAATAAGTATTTCGTAATCGCGGGAACCCAAGGTTTTTCGGGTTCTGGGTGGCCTAAGGAACCCAAAAAAGTTGGTCTGGGAGGTGTGCCCTCAAATTTCAATTTCGTTCACTCAGAACTCCAAAAGTGTCTGGTTTTTTCTGGATTTGCACATATATAGGAATTCATTTATGAAGGGATGAAAATGTAGGTCATACACAATTGTAATTTACTGTAGTGAGAAATTGCAGTGACTACGTTCTCACCGTTTATTATTGGAATATCACTCTACTCTAGGCTCTAGGACAATAATAGTTTTTTAATACAATATCTTTATCGTCGCCATCGCCATACTTGATCATCACATTATATTACACATATTCCTTATTCTATTTTCCATGTACTCGAAGTTTGCCGATTCGCGCTCGTCGCGATTTTCTCTTTAACTCTTTTCGATTGTAATTTTCGCTTATTACCCCCCTGGTAGAAATGTTCAGTAGTGACTCGCCTGCAGTCTATGCCCAGTTCAAAGTGAACTGGCCAGTGAGTTCAGCAGTGACTCGTCAGTTGCCATGCGATTTTCGTCAGATTTTTACCCATGCCACTGGCCAAGGACTGCCGAGTGCAGTAAAAACAAGTAAATAACTATAAATTGACCCATAATTATCCAGAAATACTTATGAAACTAATAAATAACGCTTAAATAACCATGAATAACATGTTTTAACCCGAATATTGTATTTTAACCCTCACAAAAATAAGTATTCCATGAACACACATTTTTGTAGGTTATGAAACTCGATGCATGAAATGTATTTTTTAAACTTCTAATTCTTGTTGACGTACTGTGTGAAATTCACCTTTAGGGGTATCGCACGTAAAAAGGAATAGCGAGGAATAGCAGCTGACAGCCAATCAGAAGTAAGCGTTAAACGGACTTGTTCCTTATTGAGGTGGTGGGGAGAGAACATGAAGGAATGAGTCCGTTTCAAGATTGCTTCTGATTGGCTGTCAGCTGCTGTTCCTCGGTGTACCTTTTTACGTGTGATAGCCCTTATACATCTTTGTCTCAATCAAATGTGAACATATAAAAAAACTCGCAAAACAGCATATACGTACGTACGTATTTTTCGGGAAGCATCTTGTTGTTTACGTTTCGAATAATTCGGAATCTTAGTAGTGCTTGGCCAGTGCCTAAGCAGTCATCGTGCTTTGAACTGGCCAGTTACTAGTCTTCTCGCCACTTTCTACCAGGGCCAAACACGGAGTTTATACAATTTTTTCTGAAGATTGAAAATATTGAAGCTTTAACATTGTTTTTAAAAACACAAGGTAGTCCATGAATAAAAGTTGCAAATCTTAATATTTTCATGTTAACTAAGAAAAATACAATAATTTTCTTCTGAATTAAATCAATCGTATGTACAAGTTTGGCACTGTTTGAAGATACTATCTTAAAAAGTCAAGTTATTTATAAACATATGCAGAAGAAATCAATACACATTTAAACGTTTTTCTTTATTTATGCTAGATATTATTCAGTATTCGAACCTAACTTTTCATTATGGTTTTATTGAAATCTTTTAATAGTATGATATTTCAATACCCATAATACTACCTTGTGTGTTTTAAAAAATCCGAGACCATTTATCGACACATCATAACAATTATCTTTCTACATCGTAAAAAATAAACAAATGCACCTTCTCTCTTCAAAGCCTATGATACATCCAACATCGAGCAAGCGGAAGCGAATAGCGCGATGAGCGAAAAATCGCTTCGAACGGCTCATTATTATAGAACGCTACTATACCGATTGTGGTATCCTTGTTCGAACGTGTGTGGGTTTGTGTTTGTCTGTTGGTTGCTTGAATGTAGGCCATGTCGGGCATCCAAACATTTTGGTAATCCTGCGGACCACTTTTTTTTTGAAATTTTCGCAAAGAAGGGTCGTAATTACTGTATGCATTATATATATATATATATATATATATATATATATATATATATATATGTATGTATGTATGTGTGTGCACATGTATTTGTATAGCTTAGCATTGAACGTAGAAATTTTGCGGAGACGTAGTTTATATAGTAGTTTTTAAATGGATTTATATTCCAACAGTGTTCAGATGTGTTTAATGAACATTTTTGTACATGTCTTATGTATTTTTATAGAGTCAAACACAATCGTATCAAATCAATTCATGATTTTTCTAGCTTCGTACAATATTTCTTATTACTTAATAAGTCGTGAATTCAACAAATAACTACGTGTACAAAAAGTTTGTTTTTACAGGTTTTATACTTCAAATGACGATTGCTTACCAATAAACGAGTAAACAAATACAAACATTTTTAGTTTATTTTTACGGACTTTTGTGTGATTGTAAGTGTATGCCATGTGTTATGAGTGCGAAAGTTCGAACGCCGTACGCGTAAACTGACAATCACCAAACTTTTAACGGCTGAAAAGACTTTTTTTAATAATTATTTTTTCTTCTATTTACATTACTTGACATTATCAGAGCTGAGTGATCATTTAAAATAGATTAAAGTATGCAATATTTATTTTTTTAACAAGAAATATTTCCACATGCGTAGGTGTGTATTTTTCAGTTGCATCGAATAATGTGTCAAATTCGAAAATATTAATCATACCATTTACACACCTCAATAATTAGTATAAAATAGTACAAAAGCTTTCTGTACGTGTAAAAAAGGAACACTTGATGTAATTTAATGTGCGTGGGTACTGCATCATACGTAAAAACACAATATCAAGTTGAGTGCAGTCAAATTTTTATAGCTATATGACTGACTATATAGATAAAAATATTCAAACGAAGCCCGGAACTGTAATAGAGCACCATATACAAAATATTTGTTCTACTCTTTGGATATGAAAAGTGTGATATGTCAAAAACTATACTTAAAATATAACGTGTTTAATACAATAAGCTTTTGATATTCATACTATTTGTCAACACAATCTGAACCGTGTGAAAACGTTCATATCATATATTTAATTTGAGCGCTAGTCAATTTTATCTTTTTTAGTGGTTCTGAAAATATTTCTCTTGTAACACCATATTATTATATCAATATACATGTATACATATATTAATAAAAATAAATTTGACAAAGTCAACAATATACAGATGCAATTGTGTGATAAAAACGACTTTTGCATTATTATAAGCTCTCTACATTTGGCGAGATGTTTTTTTCATATATATAATATTTATTTATTTATATATATTTATATTTTAAACAAAGACTTAGCTCCGTATGTCGAACTCGCTCAAGTGATGCTCTCAGTTGAATTACTCGTATCTATACTTTATTCCGACTTTATTTTATTATTCGTTGGAATTCCCCTTTAAACTGTCTTATTTGCATATTGTTCACCAATTTTCACTGAACATGATTCCCGCGTTCCGCTTTGGCCTTGAATTTGCGCGCGAGTGAAAAAATAGGGCCGTCGAATGATTTTTTTTCAAGTTTTCTTTAATTATTATCACTAAAAACGCCTGGTGTGTGTCCGTACTATACGCGATTTTTTACTTTATCTCTCTGTTTTATCTCATATAGTGCTGGTACAAGCGCTGGAAGAGATATTACGAAGGGTTTAAGGAAGGATGTTTTTCGAAGTTTTGAATACTTATATAAGATTAGTTTTTTCTCCTTTTTAGTACGTAGTGATTGGTACAGTTACCATATCGAGTATATTATTGTTGTTATACTGTCACTTATCTGCGGAAAACAAAGACGCAATCGATCATTGAACATTTTATTTAATCGATAGACTCCCTATTCTCCTATTCTCCAAATACTAGATTTTCCAATTCAGCAGCTAGTATATTTTTTTTTTAATTTTCGCGCTTCGTTGTATTTATATATTTTTGAGCAAATAATGGGAATCTATGAACAAAATCCAAGTGTTTGATGACAAATAGGACTTTGCAACAGTTTACCTTCGATACAAGATATTTATCTCGAGCATAAATGTGCGACCATATCAAGGGAAACGCGTCACGTTCGACGCTGTCGCAGACTACACGCACGACGCTTTGATACCTTTAAGTATAATAACGTGAACACGCTTGATTATTTTGTTTTTTCAGTATACAACTGGCAAGTTGTAAATTGTTCGACGACGCTTTCTTCTCTCTTGCCCCCGTCTTTGGTGATTCTCTGCTTCGAATTTTTTTCTCCAATTTGTCATAACTCCTATTATATAATCGTTTCGCTTTAACAACCACATTTTTTCTTTTAAAATATGTAATAACAGCACGCCCACGGTGAGGTACGTTACAAAACTAGTACAAAACTAGCAACTAGGTACAAAAAGGTTTTTTCTCATATTTTTACTGTTTGATAATATACGAAGGCCGCCCAGGAAATTGCCTCTGGGATCAGCACTTCCTGCAGATAATGCGTTATTCTGCATCTACCTTCTCTCTCGCTCTCTCCCCCCTTCGCTATGCGTTTCGTCGTCGATTATTTGGGTTTAGTAACCGCGCCTGCATTCTGTCACTCATTCTCTCATACTCGGATTCACTTTGCGTTATATGCGTCTCGTTCGTCAGCATCGTCTTCTTCGTACAATAGTTTTTACCTGGCACGAGCCGCACCCTCCGGCCTATTACCTTTTTCCTATTTTTCTTTTTTTTTATAATTATTTAACGGTCTGGCGATTTACACTTCTACTTACAGTTGAGTTTGCATAAAACGATAAAACTTGCCTTGTCATTGCAATACGTCGACGCATACGTAGTAATTCGAGCAGACATTATTCGTACATTGAAATGCTTGAATAGATTCTTTTATAGAATATTCGACATTTAAATATCCGAACGAAAGATGCTATCTGTACGTACTTATAATGGCCCGAATAATCAGATATTCCGCGGCGATTCGAATAATTTCAATACACGAATAGTCCTAAAAAAGCAGTCCATTTCTAGCTTTTTTGAAATCTTACAGAGCGAAATCGTCATCGTGATTTATCGTTTCACCATCGCAATGTATATTTCATTTCAGAAGCTAAAATACATCTGATTCGTCATAAACTTGGTCAGCCAAGTACAAACTTTCGCTGTCACGCAATGTTATCGAGAGCCGCGCACGTATGAAACTTTTAATGAATCCGTTATCTTTATCGCAAATAAGAAACTGATTTGCTTGCAGTCGTTACTTACTATTTGAACGATATTAATGTTTCTACTCTGCTTTAGGAAGATCATTCATGTGCAGCTTCAACTTTAGAATCTTATTTGTTCGCATCGCCGAGGACTTGCGTATATATTTTTGGTTAATACTGCTTGTATTCGCTTACAACAATAATATACTGGCGGTGCAAAAAGCGCATTCCCGTTGAGCTACGATCCGTTATTTTTACAAAATCACGGATCCGCTCAAAAAATTATTCGAATACATATCAGAATTGTATACTTTTATAAATACTCCGCGATCGGTTAGCTGTTACTTAAGTAATATGTCGTTTACAAGCTGTTTGTTAATTGGATTGAAAACGTCACTGTAATGTCTAAGCTGAGTACATTATCTTGTAATTGTTTATTATTTTAAGTCAGCACAATTTAGAAGCCTAGAAATGGCAGATAACCACGGAGTAAGCGCTTCGAAGGAACTGCCAATCAGTTAGTTGATTTGTAAACGAAAATAAAAAAATTACAACCGCTGATACTCGCATGGTTACAAAATATTGTATTTACTCCTATCATTTGCATTAAATAGATTATATTCGGCCCGCCGGAGGGTGCAAAGTCTGATCACGACAAAGTTCATTAGTGAGCTAATTCTCTCGTGATAAGTTCCAAATAGAAAGATTTTTTCTTTAGTAAAGTTGTAACAACTATCATACAGCATAGCTGAATGTTTGCGACTGTTGCTGATTGCGCTACGCGAAAAATTCTCGATTAAATATAAGTAAGTTTGTTATTCATTTATTTATTTTTGTAATTTTACGACACGTATAGAGTAGTTTTAAATAACATGGCTCTGAGTATTTTTAAATAGATTTTTCATTTTATTCGCGTTAGCATTTTTTCATCACCGTATGATGTGAAAATGAGCTAGCTGTCACCGCAGCTAGTGAAAGTTAAATCGAATCGCAATTTGATCAATATTCAAAAGTTGCATTTCAGATCAGTTCGTAAATTATAACGATTAGGTTGTAATGTTTAGGATTTTTTCATAGACAAATTACGATTCAAAATTTAATTAATAAACTTATTTTATTTATAAATTATTATATTTTTATATGTTTTAACAATCTATACAATAATTAACAATGAAAAACTTTGATAAGAATAAAGAACATGTAGCGTGAGTCAAAAGTTTTCTAAAGTTGATTAATCGTACTGTATATTCTTTATAGACTTCTTCCTTTACCCTTATTTTGTGTCGTTTTATATTGTTCAATCGAGTTCTTTGCAACGCAAGCAAAAAAAAAAAAAAAAATACATTGTCCAAATGCGATGTAATAGCACAACTATTCAATCAATCCAATACCGTGTTTTAATTATAAAGAGAAGTTCGTCGAAGTCGAATATTATAGGTATATGGTAGTGCATTGTCGGAGGACAAAATTTAACACATCATTTTACAAGTAATAAATTATGATTTGCAAAAATGCAATAACACGAAACCGCATGTGATGATTATCGAAAAAAAGACAAAGACTTTTCACTTACAGTTGTTACATAAGTAACGTGTCGCTGACTCAAAGACTATAGACCTTATTTCTGTATAATGATTTGAATGATTTAACCTTTTCTCGGTAGCTATATATTTTTTTCTTTAATTGACTAGACTTTTTGTGAGTTTCATATCTCGCTTATGCTTGATGTATGTAACGCGCACAGTCGTAGGTACATATACGCGAAATATTGTTCTTTTCATTCCATATTGCATTCGCGCATCTTGAAGCTTGAAGTAAGACTACCGAAATCTGTTTTGAATTTCAGTAATTACACGTCGCTTTGGTTTTGCCTTTCGATATTCCGATAAGCCATCGTGTTAGAATTGAAATCGGAATCGTTAATATTCATTTTGAATTTCTCAACTTTCAGTTATGAAATATCGAAAATCAGTAAATTTCTTTGAACTTACTACGACATGCAATAAGTATGTTTTTTTCTCTTTTACGTAGACATTGTAGGCAATTATTATTGTGTATAATATTGATTCACTTGTCCCGTCGACGCCTTTTATTTTTCTCTGTTAATTCTCCCTTGTATATTATTTAATATCACCGACCTATGATGGGGTATCTTTTATTATTCTCCTTCTTGTTTCTAAGTAGCGAAGTCTAGAGATTGAGCGAAGCGAGACGATTAGAGACGAAGCTGAAATCGATTTGACCTTAGCCCTGCCCTCCTTAAAGTGTAAGTTAAGTTACGACAGGCAAGATTATTATTAAAAATTGTAATATTTTTTTTTGTGATTTTTTGTTCAACCTTTTTTTTCTTTTATTAATCTCGTTTATCTCTATATGTCTTTACTGTCGAGGCTGAGTCTTATAGATTAAACCGCGTTTCTTTAATAATATTTCATCAATCGTACGCCGTTATAATTCGTAAGAAAAGTTCACGGTTTCTTCTTGTTTTATATTACACAGTTACGTTTAATTGCTTTGCGTCTATATATATGAAAAGAAACTTTCATGCTTCGTTTACAAAAAACCAGTTCGTTCGATACATATATAGGAATGAAATTGATTTGTCGCCAGCCGTCGTTCGCGTGCGAGCAATCGTGTACAAATGCAAATCAACAAAGTGTAGTTGCGTGTGTCTGTGTGTGTGTGCGCGCGCGTGTGTGTGTGAGCGATGCCGCCAGTAGCGCGGAAAAATGCGAAAATATTTATCTCTCACTCGGTCTAGATGCACATCTACAGCAGATTTTCACTCTATTTGCATTCGCATCAGCTTCAACCAAAAAACGTTCAATTGGCTCGTTCATGCCGTGCAAGCAAATAGGTCGACGGTATACAACACACTGATCAAAAAGAAATAAATAAAACTAGAGATTCTTTGGATTATACTTTCTTTTGGTGCGGAATGAGAGTAGCCTAGCTTTGATCAATTAAGTTGCGAGTAAGAAAGAAACGCTCGTGTCGTGTGTCGTCGATGTAGCCACAACCTGACGTGTGCAAGGCTAAATCATCGTGCTGGCTTTTGACGCGCTTATTATCATCTAGGTACTCTCTTTCTACCGTCTTATATGCCCGTATGCCTAAAAAGTTTGATTAGCTTATTTATATACGAAAATTCGATTCGAATATGCACCAGTCACACGGCGGCAGCTGCAGAGCGTATATCATAGTTTTTTTACGATTTTAATTTGTCTTTATGTATGTTTACTGTATATCGCGCCGCGATCTATATCTGTCATAATATTATACTACATGCGATGCGACGGTGAGCGCGTGAGTGTGATTTTTGCTTAAATACGCACTTTACTCGTACAATATAACGTGTACCTATATGCATATTTATGTATGTATATATTTATAGAAACGGAAAATGCGAATTCGAGTCTATACGTGCACAAGTTTCGCGAGCGCCCGCTCGCTCGCGCCATGAAAGTTTATATATATATATATATATATATATATATATATATATATATATATATATATATATATATTTGTATGTTATATAGAGAGCGGTAACGGTTTGAATTCAGCGAGGTTGGCGAACTAGGGTGTGTTATACAGTGCACAAAAGCCTTATGAGGGAGGAGGAAGAAGAGAAGAGGAATCGCGGGTAAATAACGTGAAAACTGCTGTGCTGCAGTGTCGAGTGGATGCGCGTAACGAGGTCGAGTAGAAAGTTTTGATTCGTTTTAGAAATTCGTTTCGGATGCGAGGGAGCGTAGCTACGGACTCGATAAGCGAGCGAAAAAATCGAGCGATGCGAGCTGCAGTCGGAGCGCCATACTTATCTAACAGCGTGAGATCTAGCGCGATGATCGAGTGCGCGGAGTCGGCGCGTCGCAGGCGCCTCTCAGCGCAGGGATTCGTAGTCGCTGACGAAGGAGGAGTAAGAAGAGGTGATCGACTCGGTCTGGGCACGAGACCGAGTGGTCGCCGCGGTCCTATACGAGGGAGATTGCGGAGAGACGCAAGAGTTGGTGTAGACCGGTAACAAATCGTCGTCGTCGTCCTCGTAGTCGTCATCGTCGTCGTCGGCGTAGTTGCCGCTGTCGTCCGCCGCGGGCGGCCGCTGCTCGTACGGCGGAGGCGCGATCCTGAGTAGCTGTGGATGACGTAGGTGCTGGTGCTGGTAGTGGTTGTATGACGAAAGCGGCCTGTGTGCGCTGCTGTAGCTGTAGCCGCGAGCGCCGCCGCAGTCGTCGCTTGCGCTGCCCTAGTCGTCGTCGTCGAGGCCGAGCAGCTCGGGCGGCAGTCGCCTGTGGCGGCAGCAGAGCGTCAGGCAGAGGACCCGCGCCGCCAGGCGGAACTGCGGGCTGAGGGTGCCGAGCACCACCGCCTTCCAGAAGCTGTTCGTCACCCCGAACCACACTACGGCGAAGCTCAGGAACGGCACCTGCAAGTACGAGCGCGTAAGCGCGCGCCACATTAGATCTCGCGAGTTTTATTGCGCTAATTATGCTTTTTTTATAACAAAGGTATGTGCGGATTGATGATGAATCGGTGACTTTAAAATTTACCCAAAGTTTCGAAAAATATTTCATCCACAAGTACAGAAAATACGCCCACTGTACTGAACGAGCTCTCCATTCTGCGAATCAGGGCACGATTGATTATACAGTATAGTGTCATTTAAATGTAGGCTTTTAATAAATAAGCAGAGATACTCATCAGTTGGAATGTATATTTGGAGCAACGCAATTACCGCGGGCTCAATTATTAGTTGTCGCTTACTTACTGCCGTGCTCGTGCTCCGCTGGCAAAAGGCCAGGATATTTGTAGGTCGAAGATTATACGCGAAATGCAGTTATAAGCGAAGATGCAGTCGATCGCTCCAGGCATGCTTGGAAACGAGAGCGAAACATAGTTTCGGAGAAAATAATTGAATCCTATATTATATTGTACCGTGCATGTGCTCCGTGTCATCGGGCTCACTGAACGCTCTTCCGATGCATGATTCTCGCATGTATAGAATAGCAGCTATAGAGAAACAGAAATTAGAAGCATAGTAACCTGTGGAGGTCCGTTAATCGAGGCCCAGATCTTGAGGCCAGCGTAGGGCGTCCACGAGATCCAGAAGGTCATCACCAGGACGAACGACATTATGTGACTGGGATTGCTCAGGTTCTCGGACAGGGCAGTGGCGTATTCCTTGTCGTGTATCGGCACGCCGGACCTCAGCTTCCTCATCATGCGAAAGATGTAGAAGTAGGTGTAGACGATCGTGATGACCGACGGGCCGAGCACGAGTATCGACAGGGTTATGGTGTAGGCGGCCATGTTGCCCCAGTCGAGCATGCAGATGAAGGCCTCTCGGTCGAAGATCGGCTTGTTGAAGCCGAGCAGCGGCGGGCAGCACATCATCGCCACGCTTATCCACGTGAACACCATCCAGCATTGGCAACGCGTTTTCGTTTGCACCGTCTCGTAGCGCAGTGGCTTCCTGCGAAAGGCCAAAATTCCCGTATAAAGTCGAAGCTTGCACCTTAACTCGATAACGCGCGTCATTCGCTTGGCTTCGTCTATCGGCGCGCGACCTTTACTTCTATGTATATTATGCAAGTGCGCGCGATCGGAATACAAGATCATCCGTCGTTCAAGGCTCGAAAATTCTCGTGGCAATAGAACGAATTCCGCGCGGATCTTATCACTGCGGCGCGTCAATGCAGTCGGTTAGTTTTGCCGCGGCGAGGTCGTGCAAAAGAGGGTCGAACCTGATGGCGAGATATCGATCGACAGAAATCCACATGAACGTGTAGACGGAGACGGCCCAGAGCGTGACCTCCAGATAGCCGACCAGTCGGCAAACGATGTCCCCATAGACCCATCTTCGCACCAGCGCCGGATACACCGAGAGCGGCACCACCAGCAGACCGCAGAGTAGATCCGCCGATGCCAGCGAGAGCAAGTAGTAGTTTATCACCTCACTGGGACCTGCAATCGTCGGTGTTTGCGCGTCAAGCTTACTTCGCGTTCAATTACTTATATAGGAACGATAAAAGATGATTCTCCACTCACCGCGAAAGTTGAGGTAGGTTGCGATGATGAGGAGATTCGAGAGGATAATGGTGACGCCGACCACGAAGATGAAGCCCGCCTGCATGAGAGCCTCCAGCGAGGGCTCCTCCATGCCGCCGCCCCTTCGCGCTGCATCCCCCCGCGAGCGAACTTATTTGAGGTTGCCGCGCGCAGCCTCTCCCTCCTTACTCCAAACTCTTTCACTTCTTTCTTCCTTCCTTCCTTCCTTCCTTCCTTCCTTCCTGTCCTCTTTCCTGTATCTGATCCTCGCACCCTATTTCCGCCTTTTCCTTCCTTACTGCCGCAGTCCCGGACTTTTACGAGGCAGCAACGAAGGAGAAGCAGCTGCCGCTGATACCTCTGCTACGGCGCCACGGCGGCAGGGAGCTGGTTTTCTGCTTCTCTGGATGCTGCTGCTGCTGTCGCGGAAGAGGATCAGTCTTTCCGCATCGCTGAAAAACAAATAGACGAGGTGAGCTACTCAGCCGTAATCGGATTACACGCTGCGCGCGCGACCTGTGTCGTAGGCGTGGGGGGATGTGTACAGGGTTCAGTTTTCCAAATTAACTTTTATACCTATATAGCATTCGCTCTCTGTGTGAACTTTCTGACTGGGTCACTGGGGGATGATGAGAACTTCTTTTGTTCAAATTTCAAAGTTTGGATTTTGAATCTTTCATTATATGTTATTCGATCGGAATATAACTATAAATATAAAAATACGTCGACCGGGCAATATTATAGTATTGTACACTATGCCAATAATCGATAACCGCGATTAAGCTCACCACTGCGAATCGTTTACGCGATAACCTCAGCCAAGCCATTTAAAACTCCGCTTCAGCAAAAGCCCGAAAAAGGCTGAAAAATTCAAAGCGCCCTAATTTCCACCTCTCATCAAGCTATTCTCGTGCACAAAAAGTTCTCTGCGTGGACTCGGGAAAAAGGCACATATAAGACGCCCGAAAAAGTACTTTTCTTTCTCTCGCACTGCTTGGGAATATTCTTTCTGCTATACACATACATACTGCGCGGTCGCAGTGGAAACCGCGATGCGGTATATTAAAAACGAGAACTAAACTCGACTTTGAAAGTGTGCGGCGGGCCACGTTAAAACGAAAGCAAGCCCAAAGAAGGTATTTATAATGCACCGCGAGCGATGCACAAAGAAGCACTGCGTGCTCTCTTCGTCAGAGCGAGATTTGAAAAGTGTTTCTCTACACAGATATAGGTATACGTATTTAATGCAGCACTGATGCTACGTTTATGCCCTTCCGATCGAGGTCCGCAGCACTTTGACCTCTGACGTGAATAAAATATGCATTGTACTTTGCAGATTTTATTATTTAATTAGAGTAATCGAATAAAGACAGTATTTACGCAAGTATAAGGCTTGGAAGTGCGTAACCGATCGATTTCTGATTGCGTGATTTGCAATTTAATCGTGCCGCTTCGACTAAATGTTTATATTGTACACTACGTATTATTATATGGCTGCAAGTTAGTGAAATCAACTTGTTACATAAATGTAATTGCTAGAACAATTATTCAGCGACTTGCAGATCTTGAATAGAATGTAATATAGCGAGATATTATTTTGAATTGATTTGAAACTTGTTATTCAATTATAATATTTCATTTTGAATTTTCACAAAAAAATATATAATTATAATAACAATAAATAAATAAATCGATAAAAAATCGATGAATAATTAATAGATGTGTCTTTGATAATAGGTACAGTAATTAATTATTCAGGTGACATTTGTTCAAATACGGTTGCGATTTTCCTTTTGCATAATTGTAGCGAGCTTCAATCTTTTTAATATTCTTCCGTACACTCCATACATTGCAACTGATTTGTATAGAAAATTGGAAAAAACTATCATTCCGTTGCTCTACAACGGAATAACAAATTATTAAAATGGACTCCGGCTTGATTAAAAACATTTTTCCGTTGTTAATATTGATATCAACTTGACTACTCCATCAAAATCCATGCATATTATAATAATTATTCCTATTAGATAAGAAATACAGTTTAAGCTCGGAACCATGGTATCTACACGTCATAATCTATCATTGATAATTTTTTGGGACCGAAGTATTATTTTCTCGCCGAAATTCAATGCGTATATCAACAGCAGTATATTGATAATGTACAGAGAGTTCTTAACAATATTAAGAGTGCTCCACGATTATTTCGGAAGTCAGAATCGAGTGCAGAGCTTTGCGGACAAAATGTGCAAAATATTAAAAAATGAGTTACATTAAGCCGGATAACTATGGGATAAGGGTCCCCTAACACTGAGTGAAAATAAGCGCGCCCTACTGGCATATACTAAAATTAAAAGCCCAAAAAATTCTTTTTGATTTTGCTTGACAGATTGTAGTTTTTAGAATAATCATACAAATTGGAATTGAGTTTTAATCGATTTATTATTTCATGCTACACTTGGGGAAACTTCGTTTTAGCATGAATTTTTACATAACTACTCATAATAAACCGTTTTCTCTGAGTAACTCATAAACAGCTGATTTTATACCGAGCAGACGACAATTGAGGTCTCATTTTCTTTCTATTTTTTAACAAACTTATAAATTGATAAACACTATAAGGAGAGTTTCCCCAGGTGAACAACGGATCAAAGTATTTTTTCCAAATTTTTCGGTTTATCTAAATTGTATTATAACGCCGTACTTTGTCAAGCAAATTTGACCAAAATCACTTCCGGTCTGTGTAGAGCACTCTTAACTCATGATTTTTTAATTTTTAATTCAAGCAAAGTATAACATTGCAGTGGTTGAGAGAAATAGCTGAAAATATGAAAAAGGTAATTCTTGATTAGTAAGAATCTAACTTTGTGGTGATGGGTACTAAATATAAACGCTCAAAATGAATTATGTCTCAACAACAGAATGTTTGATGAGTAGCTAACTACATTGCGTAGGTTTCAAAAAATCGACCCCAACCTATAGACTGATCTATAAATAGTCTGTATAGAAAAAAAAATATTCACACAGATCAATGACGAAGTATAAAGTATAAGCGAGAAAAGCTTTATATCAGCGGCAGAGGAACGAATCAAAATCCCATTACACGACCGCTTCCTCGGCCATTTAATTTTCCCTCAGCGTTTTGCTCGCGGCGAAAAGGGTCTCGAGAAAAGCCGCTTGGCTACAGAGCTTCACGGTTTCGATAGAGTACAAAAGGGGCTGAACGGTTACATTTGCAGCGGCGGCGGCGACGGGCGCGTATCGACCGCCATTCATAATTCAACCGAGTCGATTGTGAATGAGCCGTGCCAGAGCGCGCGCACCTGCGCTGCAGCGGGTAAGCATAGGCCTTGCGCCAGTTTTCGCTCCGCTGCTGCTGCAGTCGCGGCTGCCCCCGCTTCCGTGAAAACGCGCTCACCCTACCAACATGCGCATACGGCCTCTATACTCTCTCTTATACAATATACACCTATACAGTTGTGTTGTACTGGATGTGCGCCGGCGTTTGAGGTTTCAGCCAACGCGCGCAGATTCGACCTGCGGATCTTGTTGGTTTTTATGTCTTAGGCATGTACTTGCGGATCGCAGATACTTAGTTTTTCCAAGTTAGCGAACTGTTGATATTATGATGTGACATTTCTAATTTGAAGGAAAGTTTTGAAACAACTTTTGCGTATAGTCTTAATGGCTATACGCAACTTAAGGTATGCATAATCAGCCTTGATTTTCATGTACGCTATAAAAGTCTTTTTTTTAATGAAGTATTCTGAAAAGTTAACTACGCTGTTTACGAGCCGTGAATAATTTATTTTGAATGAGTACATGCATTAAACTTTTTCAATTTTCATGCATACTTTTATTTAGCGTCTTTTTAAATCGCAAAATCGTAATTCAAATTTTCGAATTATTTCACGTTAACGAACTTATCATTTGAGTTTATCAGTAACATTTACTCTTGTTCATTTCCTCTTTGAATAAATGTGAGACGCGTCTAGTTGCAGTGTATACATTTACACGATGCGAATGAGTGAGTATATTTGAAAGGAACCGTGTACGAGGTATACCGATGTATCAAGGCCCTAGTTTGAAAGAAATTTCGGACTTGCATTAAGTCTCAGTGTACAGCTGTAATGGTCGAAGTTTAAAGCTGGAATGAATTCTTTGAGCGAGAGACGTTTCACCCGTTTGATCGCGGGACCGATTACTCGATCTGTCACGCTATAGTTGTAAGTGATTCAAGTAGTTTATTAAATCATTTCAAAAGTACCTCACGCTTTAATAATCTATTTGAATGGCCGTTTACGTCGATTTTCATGCAGGGCGTTCAACAGGATTAGCATCGTATATTTTTGACATTTCAAAATGTATACTGATTTACACTGGATATAGATTCAGCAAATGATTATAGTCAATTCAAGATAATGAAAACAGAAAAAAACTTCAATAAGTCGCGTTCACAGCTCAACTGATCAATGGAAGTATAAAAAACTCCTCAACGTCGAAAATCTCCTGTGTTATTATAAAAAAATCAGGGATTTATAAAAAATACTGCTCGGTGGCAGCGTACTGACACAATCGAGGCCACTCGATTAATGCAAGAAGAAAAGCAGTGCGACAAAATGCCAAGTGCAATTACGTACTTCTGTAAGCGTGCGAACGTATAAGAATGCAAAAAAAGAGTAGGCTAAAGGGTACAGGTATACAATACATAATAAGTGCAGGTAGAGGCGCGCGCTGCGATAGAGAGAGCCGCACTATACGCATAATAGGCAAATCACGCTAGTGATGGCGGTGACGCGTTGACACGCGAGGTCGGTCGCGGTCAAGTCTGTTACATCATGAAAAGCTCCTTGGTGCGAGGAAGCCCCTTTTTAGCGTGTGAGTGCTATGGATTACGATGAGTTTGCGATGCACTTTCGCCTTCCACCGCGCATTATGTCTCCCTCTCTGTATCCGTCCGCTGGCACTCGGCTGTGTACCTATATGCGGACAGCGCGCTGCGGCTTCGATGACACGTGACAATAACACAGGAAAGCACGGCGTGTCTGCTATAGTGCTGCTGATGTTGGAATATTATATCGTGCCAAAGGCCAACAGAAGAGTGACCCCTGCCATTCCGCATTTTGGAATGGGCAGTTGAATTTCACACGGTGACAGAATAAAATCACACGGATGATCAGTATTTATTTATAGCCCCACCTTATAGACAGGCAGTCATAAGATAATTGCGAGAGAATTTCTTTCGATAAATGGTGGTTAGTATTTTCATGGATTTTTAAATGAAAATAAAGATAGTACTTGCTTTATGATATTTTTAGTAAAGGAAATTATTTAATCAAAGACTTCGATTAACAGCGAGAGGTGTGAGTGACGCTCGTGCCATGCAGAATTAATTGTATTTCTTGCTATTATTTTTTGAGGAGACTGTCCCTTTATATAAATTTTACCGACGATTCCAGGCGGCTCAGAGAAATGAGTATGATTTTTGTACAAAATCTTGTCAAAAATATGCCCGATGGCCTATTACTTTGGTTATAAATAAACTTTGGTTATAAAAAAACTTAATTCCAGGTTAACTGTAACTGAATTTTACCTCATTCGAGAAGCTTTAAAATTAAAGCTCGTTGAATTATTGCAAAGCATTGAAGCCAAGATAAATCTCCCCTCAGAAAAAGTGTCATTGAGAAAAAACGCAACTCGAGGAAAATTAATTCCTTCCCGCTGCGCAAGAACACTCTCTACGCGATTAACCAACAACACAGAGAGCTAGTGCAACCCTCAGCCAGAGTTCAGCCTCACGCATACACAACTACTGGCGAAGAAAAGCCTTCGCCTTTAAGACGTGAGAGTATGATCGCGGGACAAGAGGCCCGGGCTCGCGACCAACCCACTACGCCAGGCTAGGTATAGAGAAGGCATTAGCGGCAAAATATCGAGCCGCGCGCGCTCTTCTTATTTGCGAATGGCAATACCGAGTGTGCGGCGGCGGCGGGTGGCGCTGCGCTGGGAGTCGATGTCAGGGCCGACGACATAACCAATGAATCGGACGAATCAGGCCACATTCAAGGAAATCCGTTTGAATGCGGCAAATAATGCAAGTGGCTTCGCGTGCTCTTTCCTCACTTTCTCCCTCTTGCTTGCTCGCACTCTCTTTCAATAGACTAGCCTGCCTTCCGCTCGCTGCTGCTTTCGCTCGCGACCTTCCGCCTGCTAGTTGCTTTTTTCTCATTTTCACGAACGTAGATATTTTATATAGAGCGATTGATTGCGCCCGCGGAAAAGACGATGATAAGCTCGCCTGTTGACGTTACCGTGCAGGAAGATGCGGAATTTATTTTTAGAGGAGAGGATGATGAAAATCACTTAAATTTGATACTCGGTATCGGTATGCTAATTTATGTACTGTTGGTTTGTAGAAGCTATGAATCTGTACGCACAAGCTTGCGTATTTTTTAAAACTCATTACTTTGAGTCTTCATCAAAAACGTTTTTTACTTCAAAAAGGCCACTGCAGGCGATTAATTAGTAATGCATTTATTCCATTTAAATATTAATTAAATTTGATAAATAATTATATAATTCCATAATTACGTAATTAAAATTTCATTCCAGTTTAAAAGTGTTATACGCTTCTTAAAATGATATATCCGACTGAATAACTTATTCGTTGTATTCAATGAACTCTTTTTACATAAAATACGGTAATAAATTGGCAAGTATAGCTTCCTCTAAATTAATTTACAGTCATTAGATGTAATCTATTGCTTGAAAATATATAATATGTTTATCCTTTTTGTATTCTTTAGAAATTAACTAATAAGAAAGTACGACATAGTTTAAATTTACATGCTATCATCATCTCTGCAACATTTTTGTGATATTTCTTTTGCGCTATCGTGATTTGAATTTCGAACATCATGGCTCATCATTTGCTACAAGATAAAAGTGGATCGACAGATTGGAAGAATGATTTCTGATTCCAACTCTCGCAAGTTAAACAGTTATCGAATATGACCTGTAGATCCGTATCTGCATCAACAATCACACTATACTATGTATACATACGTTTCCACCCAATTAATATTTGAAACATGAAAAATAAATAATAAAAACCGGCTTTACAATATGGATTTTTTTCATAAACATTCAAGAACCATAAATAATTAATATAATTAATCTATCTACTTCATAAATTCTCTAATATTCAGCGGAAATAGGTTCTACTAAATATCTACAGCCGGAATCAATAATCTTAAAAAATAGAAGGCGTAAAATACCCACGTCAAACTCTAGTCTCTCTGCACTTGTATGCTGAGCGAACATTTCAAATTCTCATACACGCTCGTGACTCATTCAAACACTACATACGCACGTCTTTGATATGCGTAAAACGCGTACAGGGAGAGAAACTCGACGACTGTGGAAAAACCCTCTTTACTCGATAACAAGCTGAGTTAACCGAATATTCACCATACCACTGCAAGCTTTGTACAGCATACTAAATTCCATCGTTATTGCTGTCGGCATACCAGATTTTAAATTTTGAAAAAATTCAAGATATAAGTCGATTTTCATAATAATTAGAAAGTATAACCATCGTTACAGTATATACGTGACATGTTTTTAAAAGTTACCAAAAAATAATGAAACAACATTCGTATCTAATTATTCTAAGTATGAGATTAATTTTTGAATTAATTCTCATAAAGATATGTGTAATCCGAAAAGTTTAGGGGCCTTTGTGGGACCTTCGAGAAGAAAAACTCAATTGCTTATTTTTAGAAAAAGCTTCGTAATAGGTAAATTTTCTTAACATGAAAATCTTTAAAATCATAGTGATATAGTAAATTTTTCATCAAATATTAATACATTTCAAATGAACAGTATAAGAACATTGTACAATTGTTTGAGGGTAACAACGATTTTCATAAAATTGAAGCAATAGATAAGGTCGAAGGAAAAGCTACTTACCAAAGATAAGTGGCAGTTATTTTTCAAATACCGACAAGGCTATTGTTTTAACGTTTATGCGGGACGTGTTTTAGTATAAACTGTCACCACTGCGCTTGTACGATAATGTACTTGTAAGTATAGCCCCACATGTAGCAACAAACAATTTTTTGTTCGTATTTAAACATAGCAAAGCTCATTTTATTTCGTAAAAATTTAAGAGGAGACTGGGGTTATCGATGGAATCTCAACAACAGCTCTTATTGTCACAGTTTAAATTACAATTGAATAATAAGGCCCCATAACTAATATTCCTCATACTTGACATATTAGAAGACTGCCGGAATAACATATTTACCAGATAATTTTACTAATCGTAGGATAAGCCATGGAACACTGATGACAAAAAATTCCATTCACTATTTTTTTTAACAAAAGTTGAAGGCTTTTTACGCCCACGTACTTTTCGTGTGCAAACAATTGATGTATGAAATTGAAAAACGTGCGGTCGATATTATCTTGTCATGATTCTGCGAGTACATGTATAATTATGAGTAGCAAAAAGAATATATAATAAAATGGGAAAAATAAACGACTTGCTGCACATAGTCGCGTCTATAGAACCTGTGCACGAGTAAATGTCAGCGCCATGCCTCCGTAAGTTCTTATTATAAGTGTCTTTCCACTTGGATGCAGCTCGGATAGCATTACCCGCCCACGAGTTTTCAAAAATATAATTTCATTTCATCTTCTTCCATCTCTACATCCATTCCACTGATATACCTTGTACAGCAAGCAAGCATTAGAATCGAAAAGCGCGCCAACTTCGATTTTGCGCATAGATTTTTCTCACGCTTCGAGGTTCGTCGACAAAGATTTCGCAAAGCCCTTTAGCCCCGAGTAAAACCAGAAAACGCTATTACGGCCCAATTTTTTTTTCGATAAAAAGTTTTCCCTCCCTACAAAGGCAAAAGTAGCGCACTCGAGGTGAAACGACTCTCCTGCATAGCCGAGTAAACAGTCCGCAGCGCGTTCGTTCACGAGTGCATCTACATACATACGCGCGCACGCCGCGCGGAAAATAAGGGGCAGAAGGCGGCATCGGAAAACGGAGCGAAATTCGGTAAGCCACATCAGACGTATCATTGTCAGCGACAGTACAGGATGAAAGCACTCTCGAGCTAAATAAGGCTGTAACAAACGCGGGTGTCACTCGATATGAGGAGCGGCGATACATATAGAGGCATCGTCGGGAGATAACCGGGCCAACGCGAATCCCCAGTACTCAAAAAATCCTCACGGCACAATGACCTCGCACTAAGATCACAGCTAGCTGCGGAGCGCGTCACTCACAGCCGCGCACACATGGGCAGGGGGCCGATGTCGGGTGCATCGGCATCGTCCTCGTCAGCGGCGCTTCGAGAGGAATTTCCAATCCCTCATGAATATTCAGAGCCGAGGCGAACGAGCGGAAAAAAGAGCGAAGCGCAGAGGCACACGGAGGAGGCATCGTCAGCGTCTGGCCTGACTGTGGCGCTGCTGTGCCTCCGCCCGCGCGCGGCGGTCCATGCAGCAGCAGCAGCAGCTCGTTTTCGGGCTGCAGCACCTCCCCTCACCTCTGCGCTACAGAGAAATGGCCCGCGGGGAAAGAGAGACTGCCATCTTTGACGAGCAGCTGCGAGAATGCTCGGCTCGGCACCTTCTACGCCTCTCTCCCAGTCTCCGAGTCTCACCTTTTTCCTCTCATTCTGGCCCCGCAGCCTTAGTCTCGCCAGCTTCCTCCTGGCTCGCGGCTGTCGGTGTCTCCTCTCCTCGGCGCGAAGCAGCCCCGCTCCGCAGCAGCGACGCCGCAGTAAAGGCTGCAGCAGCGGCGGGCGCACAAGCTGTCACAGAGGAAAACGACGCACTGCACAGGGCTCGGGGCTACGCAGCGAGTACCGAGGAATACGAGGATCGAGAGCACGCGAGAGCGAGCTGCGCGCCGCCGAGCCAAAGGGTCAGCTGCTCTGTCCCGGCTGATCGGGCGGGGGGTTTACTACTGACGCTGCCTCCACTCGGGACGCCTGCCTCGCTCGCGTTTCACCCCCTCCCCGCTGGAGCAGCCTCCCTCTCGCCCTCCTCCTCCAGCGAATTTTGCACCCTCTGCTACCGCTGCTGTCGCCGCCGCTCCGCTGCTTTGTTCGACGAGAGATGTGTGTCTGTGTGTGTGTGTGAGCGCGCGGCGTACCTGGCGCGCGCCGCGAGCCCGGGCGTCGATACCGCTCGCGCGCATGCGCGCCACCCCCGCGACGGCGCATCCACCCTCTCCCGCTGTGTCTCTGGCTTATACCCCCGGGCGGCGCATTGGCTGCTAACCGTGTTCGCCCGCGTTTATGTATGAACGTGCCTGTGTGCGGCCGCGTCGCGTTCGTGTGCGGCTGACGTTTTATCACGAGACACGACGGATATGTGCGCGTGCGCGCGTTTTGGACGGTTGGATGATGCTGCTGCTGCTGATCCAGCGGATATGTGTCCGTATTACGTGCGCTGGATTGTGTGTGCGCGTGCGAGTCGCCACTGCTGCGGTGCACACGTGGCCTCGGGGAGATAGCTCGACGCTGCCCGTTTTTTTTGGAGGCTACACGTGTTTTTTGCCATTATGCGTGGCTGACTATACCCGGAATTTTCCACTGACAACTACTTTTACTCTTCAGTCAGATCGGTCTCTCGACGGGTGAAAGAGGATAGCTTCCTGTACCGCCAAAACAATCACAGCGGCAACAGTATCCAGTGCGTCTATTTGCCGCGCCGCCGACTGATCAATCCTTGCAGCTAATGCACATTACACGCATGGCCAGAAGCGCAAACTTTGTCCTCGCGCGGCTCTCGATAAATGAAAGCGCAATTGCTGATAGCAGCAACACGCAGAACGGCATACAGAGCGGCGACTGCAGGATCTTCATTAAGGGAATCCAATTCAATTACCGCTATTGCCGCTGGCTCGGTCAGTTTTTTTTTCGTCATCGCTCTCGCTCATAGACACTCGCTTTTTTGCCGAGGGGAACCTCCGCGTCCGATACGTCGGAGATGTTGACCCTCTTTTCCCGATGTTTCGAGCGGTGTGTGCTTTTTGCTGCTACGTTCAAGGACTCTTATAGACTTATTATACGAATCGTTTCTTGTATGTACCGTCAAACGTCGAATGCGTGCTGCTGGAATGGCTAAATCTCGACTGTTACTAACAACCGACGGTATACGCGCGATGTTTGTCCAATTTTTTATAAAATAGCGCAAACAGTTATTAAAATTTTTAATAAGCACTTTCGCACTACGGAGTCGCTTCTCATTAGCTGCGCTCACCTATTCATCCAGAGCACAAAACACCCGCGACGCTTCAGTAGATCTCGCGTTCCCGCACTATGTATACGTTTTGCCTTTCATAAACTACGCGCCACTGCACGCAAAATATTTATGTTTACGCGCGAAAGCGGCTGTCAACCGCGCAAATATAGACGGCGCGCTCGAGCGGGGACCGAACTTTTCCGAAACTGCGCTGAATTATTTACGGGCGAACCGTATTTTTATTTTGCTCGCGCATCCGGTCAAGGTAACGCGCGCGCGGATTAATGGCGAATCAATCGAGTCTAAATATTTCACGCCTATGCATTTTGCACATTTTTCCCGGGCTTTATAAATTAACATATATCGATCGTTTTTTTTTTAAAGGCCGTGGAAGAACTAAAACTATGAGGGGTTCACTTTTTTATAGTTCACCTGCAGTGTACATCTGAAAGCTGGGATTTACTTTATATCCGCAAACGTCATAAAAATTCGATCATCGAGCTATTGATGGTATAACCATTAAACTTTTGTTCTGTGAAAAAAGTTAATCTCGTACTACGTGATGGAAAAAGTTACTTAAGGCTAAAAGCGTCGGAGTGAAATATTGAGGAAGATTAAAAGAACGAGTTTGGGATCGAGAGGGTATCAAACCTCCGCACGCAACAGCATACACGCAAACTTTTTAATCCGATCCGTGTAGCCGATACGTATACCTGCACAGCATCTCTCCCGTCAGCAAAGAGTACAAAAAGCTAGTCTCCCTACAATTTGTCGATATTAGTTCTCGTATACCGAAGCGTATCGAGTTACGGCGCGGGTCGTGGTGGACGAGCAGTGAACGCGCGTCTGACGTGTATGTGCTACGTAGAAAGGAGATAAAGAAGCGAATAGTGGTCTCATTTTTTTCCTATATGCTGATAGCTTGTTCTGCGGCGTCAGCGTAATCTTGAAGATAGACGGCTGCGCATACGGGGTGTATACATCGGTGTGCATAGTATGTGACATGTTGGATGAAGCTTTTTAACTGCCGTTCGGTCGACGCATGCCGCAGGCTGATGTGCTTACACGTGTAGGAGGTCTTATTAAACTATTAACAAACTTAAGACACAACCCATTAAATTAATAACTATAATATAAGATTTATTCAGCTAATCAATATATAAGACTCGCACTCAATGCGACTACTCAGTTACTCGGTCGGGACCAGACTGGCGTTCCCTCTTGTTCTCACTGGTAAGGGCCAGTGCCAGTCTAATCAGATGTTTATAGTATTTCATAAACATCTCTCCATTGGATCGATGATTCTTTCTTCTATAGACTTTCTTATAGTATAGGCTCTGCATATGAAATATTCCCCACACACGACAAAGCGGTAATGTTTGCGGGCTTGAACTTTCGTAGAAAAAGCTGCTCACTAAACCTTACATCCCATTATGTCGCGATTATTTGGTAATTTTTCCTACTTTGCAAGAGCTGTGGTATATGTAAATACTCAAGATGGATCTTTTGATCACCTTTAAAAAATTAAAACACAAAGTGACGCAAATTTCACGGACGAGATCGTATTACAATGAAAAACATTCTAGTACACGTTTGTCCTTCCGAGCTTGAGGCGCAGATACGTCCACGAATCACGTATAAGGGGCGATCGTGATAAAACGGAAGCACTTTAGAAAATGCACCGCTCGGTCAGATAACAACGTCGGCTGCAGAGGGTCCGGTGCAGCGTGGCGGCAGCCGTCGGCAGGCGATTCAATTATTCGTCTGAGTCATTTCTCGCGGTATAGAAAAAGTCGGCTGCAGTAAGAATGCGCGATAAATTTCGCGCCAAAAATAACGACAGGATTTGCCGCACGGCTAAATGAGTTGCGTCGCGATCGATGACGCGAGGCAATTTATTTTCGACGAAACTTCGGAAAAATGTTAGCGAAAGATATACGAGGAAGATTTAAAGCCAGCCCTTGACGAAGGCCCTCAAGAATTTCGGACCATCCTGTAACCGACAAGCTGTCCGGCGCATTTTTTCCCTTTACGCCCGCGCGCGCCGTTCCGCCTTGCTGACGAGGCGGAATTTATATCTACATCGCGCGCCCGCGCGGACAGCCTCTCTTCTCTCTCTCTCTCTCTCTCTCTCTCTCTCTCTCTCTCTCTCTCTCTCTCTCTCTCCACAAGCGCGACCCTTTTTTCCTTATCACGAAGATCGAATCGCTTCTTCTCTTCTCTCTATCTCCGCTGCTTTTATCAATGTCGCGCTGAAGAGCGCGGAAGCGACGGCGTGTCCGCGTCCCGCCCTCGAAGATTACTTAATAACAAATATATTGAATTTTTTACTCCAAAGATGGAACGAGGCTTTTCTCGCTGAAGTTGTAGAGTAGATTACGTTGCAATTTTCGTAGACTGCGAATTGCGCGAAATCGAACGAGTATTCTGTGATTTGTGAACTTCAGATCGAAGGCTTTCGACTAGGATCGTCGCTTATTTACGGGAGAAATAAAACTAAATATCATTAGACTATTTTAAATTAGTTAATTCAATTTGTTACAAAAATGATGTCTTTCTCATGATACAATTCAATGTTCAGTTTCTTTCTCTGCATGAACCAATTGACCAAAAGCTATTTACCAATAAGAATCAAATTTAAATTTTCCATGAGATTATTATTTTAGAGTCTGAGTTCAGATTCCCACAATTTTTAAAATATGCATCGCGTGCAAATCGAAACAAAATGTCCTCGCCGAAATGTATTGTAGCAAAGTCTAGCTTAATAATTATAGAATATAATAATCGGGAAACGAAAGCATGCAGGTTATTATTTTCTCTTCCAGTTTGCCGTCGCATACGTACTACAGAGCTTCATCGGAGCCGCATTCCAAAGTCGCGGGATAAACAATATGACCTGGTGGCTTTGCCCTAAAAAAAGCTCGAGCCAAGCCCGTCCGGATCAAGCGTGATGCCGTATAGCCTATCCTACATCCTCTCTCGCGCTGCATCATATAGCCGATAAAAGATTTTTTATTCAGGCCCGATCGTGTTTAGCGCCAAATAGCGTCACACGCGGAAGCGTTCATAAGCTCCGTTCGCATTATGCCTGCACATTATATGCAAAAAGAGTCAAAGGAAAAAAGCTCGATCGCTCGGCCGCTACCACAAAGAGGAGAAAAGAGAAAAGCAGCGCATTATTTATCGAATAGATGCGCTTGCCCGCGCGCCGCCGATGGACGCCAGCGATCATACATGCCCACGCGAAAACTCTCTCTCTCTCTCTCTCTCTCTCTCTCTCTCTCTCTCTCTCTCTCTCTCTCGCTTCTACGTAGTTAAAAGACCGACACTTCAAAGGGGGCCCCGTGCCAAAATCAATAGCGCGCGCGGGCGCCCCGAAGCCTCCGGCTCCTCCTGTACATCTATGTACGTGACATATATATATATATATATATATATATATATATATATATATATAGAGAGAGAGAGAGAGAGATATTAGATTAGATTAGATTAATTAATTTTATTTGCGTACATTATGTTGTACGATTCAATATGTACAGCAGAGTAGTAAAAGTACAAAAATAATAAGATGGGTTAAGCGAGATTGAGCAAGTGTGTGCGTGTGCGTGACTGTGTACACGATGTTTATGAGTTTATGCGTTTTCGAGTTCGAAAAAGTAATCTTTAGCTAGTTTTTTGAATACTGCGATGGATGTAGTGTTACGGAGGTGTGATGGCAGGTTGTTCCATAGGTATGAGGCGCTGATATGAAACGAGTTCCTCAGCGTCTCCGTCTCGCGAAAGTAGGGATATCCAGAGGTGTCACTCCCCCCCTAACAGTCCGGAGTGCTACGCGAAAGTCGAAGTAGGCCAGTACGTATGATGATACGGCAGTGTTAAACATTTTTCATAAGAAACAAGCAGTGAAATACTTCCTGCGTCCGGCAGTGGTAAGCCACTGCAGCTCCCGCCTGTATGGGGAGATGTGCTCATCTCTCCTTACACCATAGATGTACCGAATCCCCGTGTTCACGAGCCTCTGTAGTTTTAAGTCGAGTTCCTGCGTCAGGTCACAGTATACAAGAGAACAGTAGCCTATAAGGGGAAACAGAAGCGCTTGCACTAAGTGCTTGCGCAATCTGAGATTGGTACTTTTTCTGTAAAAGTAAAGCTTGTACATTAGCGAGTGAGCACGCTTACATACTTGTGTAACGTGCTCCTTCCACGTGAGTTTAGAGTCAAGCACCAATCCCAGATTACGCACAGAAGATTCAAAGCTGACTTGGGCACCCCCAATGTTGATATAGGTGTTAGCTATTGAAGGTAGTGCATTTATGTAGTAGGGGAAGCCCAGGACAATTGCTTTGGTTTTGTTAATATTGAGTTTTAGCCTGTTCTGTGCAGCCCAGCCCATTATCCTCTCGGCATTAGCACTCATCCTGTTTGATAAAGAATCGTGCTCCTCAAGGTGGCATTGACTGTAAATTTGCAAGTCATCCGCATAGATGAGATGGGAAACATCGGAATCAAGGCAGAAACCGATATCGTTGATGTACAATGCGAACAGCAAGGGACCCAGAACGGACCCCTGCGGGACGCCGATGTTAAGACACCGAGGGGAGGATCGTTCGCTATTGTCACCAACGACGGCCTGCTCTCTCCCAGAGAGGTAGGAGGCAAACCAGTAACCTGCTTTGAGAAGTCGAAGGTGGATAGCTTTCTCAGGAGCCTGACGTGACACACAGTGTCAAACGCCTTGCTAAAGTCAAAGAGAAGGAGAAGTGTTACTTTCTTTTTGTTTATCCCGGCTCTGGCATCATCAGTTAGCTTAATTAGGCCAGACTGAGTGCTGTGACCAGTGCGGAAGCCTGTTTGAAGATTATCTAGTAGGAGCCTTGATTCAAGGTATTCTGAGACTTGCCTGTGTATCAGCCACTCCAGGGCCTTGGATAGAAAGCAGAGAAGTGAAATCGGACGGTAGTCAGTCACGGCTGTTGGTGAACTGACTTTGTTTAGTGCGCGCACAAGTAACAATTTCCAGGCAGATGGGAAGCAGGGTTCGCTCAGGGACAGGTTGAAAATATGACTTAGTAAGGGAGCGAGAACCGGCAATGCTTTTGAAATAACAACATGTGGGATGTCGTCACTTACCCTGGCCTGGGTGTCAAAGTGCGAAACCGTAGCCAACACGTCCGATTCCGTTATAGTGCTGAACTCGAAGTGTTCCGGGAGGTCAAGACTTTCCAGGGTGAGAAGATAATCCTCAACGGCAAGGGCCAACGCATCGTTGGAGATCGCGCTGAAATGCCTGTTGAGTTCATCTGTGGTAAATCGAGGTGGTAATGGGGCCTTAGTGGCAGAAATTCCAAGTTTCTCCAAGCTCCTTTCTCCTCCTTTCTCCAAGTTTTTCCAAGCTCTCTCCAGATCTCGGCAACGTCGGTCAAGGTAGACAGGCGTGAATAATAATAATTCAGCCTGGCTTCCTCGGCTTGGTTGTGAGCATAGTCTCTAGCTAATCTGTAAATGCGGAGATCCGAATCGAGCCTAGAGTCCCCGAAACGCCTGTAAAGTCTATCCCTCTCGGATACAAGGTCACGAAGAGCCGTGGTGTACCACGGGTGACGTTGTCGTCTTGGTGTCACAGTCCGCAATGGGGCGAGATGATTGATGGCATTCGTTAGGTTAGCGTTAAGTATAGCTATGCTTTCGTCGAGTGATGACGTGGTGAGAGATGACCAGTTACATGTGCTAAGAAAGTCCCTTAGCTTCTCGGCGCTGATTCCTTTAAAGTTTTTGTAAGAGTATGTGTTAGGTACGTAACGTGGAATCTGTACGTCGAGAGTGGCCGTGATAAGGTCGTGTCCGTTGATGAAAGGTGCGTCTGTCTTCCAGTATGACAGCAGGCGATCCTGCTCATCGATTAGACACAAGTCAAGCCAGGTGTTAGAACCCTGTTTGTGGTGCGTGGCACCATAAGGAACAGACAAAAGGGAGTTTTCATCAATGAAGGCCCTAATGAAATTCGCGTCTTCAGATGAGCAGAGTTGGTCAGAATTAAAGTCTCCCATTATAACCTTCGTCGAGTAGTTGTGCATGCGGGTTGTTAGCTGGTCTATACACAACCCCCACGAAGATGGGAGAAACTCCCTTTGCAGATACCTCACAAAAAAGATATTCAGGCTTGCCTGGCTTGCCAAACTATTCACCGTCAGATGATGAAATAACACTAACCGTCAGAGATTGATGTATATAGAGGGCCACACCTCCTCCGTTTCTGTTTCTGTCACGTACGGCAACCCTGCCTCTTCTTGGCCTCCATCCTAGCCCTGGAGCGTAGCTTATGAACGTCTGAAGGGAGCAGCTCATTGATATTTGTGAGCCCTTGATGTTCAGGGCTCAGGGCTTTTGCCTCCTCCAGTAAGGTTGCGTCCAACTCGCTATGGACGTGGTCAAGCGCGTTCATAACTGAAAAAGCAAAGAGGTGCCGCGAGGTTTCACGGGTGTAATGTAAGCCCGTGACAACGACAACACTGTTCGAGGTTTGCTCTTGACGCCTGAGAGAGAGAGAGAGAGAGAGAGAGAGAGAGAGAGAGAGAGAGAGAGAGAGAGAGAGAGGGAGAGAGAGAGAGGGAGGGAGAGAGAGAGGGAGAGAGAGAGAGACAGAGAGAGAGAGAGAGAGAGAGAGAGAGCAGTGGTGTGCGACATATGGATGTGTATAGGTGTCGAAGTATGTAGGCGAGAGCAGCGGGTTTGATGACAAGCGATCGCGTGAGGGTCGACAAGGAGACTGGTCTTCTGAATAAGATCGTGACTAATGACGGATTGGCGGGCTCTCCTGAGTTCCGGGACGCTTGCACGATCTATCCAGCGATGAATCAATCTGTCGCACAAAGAAGTAGCTGAATGGATACAGCGCGCGAGCTTATACTTCCTTTATTAGCTGGCGTGTTTGCTCGAGTGCGATGAGATAGGGATAAGTCGTCTAGATCGGCGACAACACTTATTACCGTTGCTCTCGTTCTATGCACACTTTTGAATTCTTTATTACAGAGTTGACACTGTTATGATGGGATTATGCTTCAAATCAGCTTTACTTTGAATGGCTCGACTTTTCACAGTTCGCAGAAAAACTCTCCGACCGAATGGGCAAAGTTTTTTCACTCATCTGCGAGCGTGGATGTGCAAGGAAAAAAAACTTTCGATGAGTTCAAAAATTTGTCCTGTGGATCTCCTCGTTCCGCGACATTCTATCTCATTTCAGTTAAATGCTCTTGCACACGCGACGTCATTAGAAAAATATCGAACTGCTAGCCGCAGCCATTCTTGTGCCGTCGGCAGAACTTCAAATACAGCACATTCGCGCCCGCTCAAGTTTTCGCTTAAACCTAGCTCTCATAGATTGAATAATGTGAAAACTTTGCCCATCATCTCGTCGGGGCTCATTTTCCGCTATACGAGAAGAGCCACCGCCTCGTGTAGTGAATCTCCATACTAACGACCAGGTACTCTTCTCGAGGACGTGATAATTCGTCACGCGCATCGCAAAACTTCAAAAAGGGAAATGTGAAAGCTTTAGTGTCAAAATATTCCAAGCATTTTTATTTTAAATCTGCATTTTATACTCGAGTGCATTGATACAATGAGTAGGTGAGTAGCTAGGCGGATACGGGCTCACCCAAGTCACCTGAACCTTGGCTCAACCTTATGAAACCACTGCAGCCGAGGGCAGTTTAAGGCCACTGCAGCGACGCAGGCTGCTCGAGCGCACTGCTACACGTACCCTCCGCAAAGCTACTCCGCTTGCGGGTTTCGCGACGCCACCTAGCGGTAGAGTTTCCACTGCAACGTGTGATGGTGGGGGGAGCGCGCAGCAGCAGAGCTCACCAGCGTTGGATACCGGATGTGCAGAAACGCACCCGATAGCTAACTTCAGACCGCACTGAGATTCGGCGTACGAAACTATGGCATATAAACATTCGCCGTTGCGCGTGATACGAAATTGTTCGGAAAAATTGTATCGACTATTAATTGATATAATTTACAAAGTACAGGTATAAGAATTATAACAATATAAAAGAAATTTCCTAAAATGAACTTTCCAATGAAAATAGACAATACAACTTCTACACTTTTATCTAAAATTAAAGTTCCAAACCCACCTACCCTGCCCAGAGCGAGGTTCATAAAAAGATACGTCGGCATATCGGAGGAAGGCGAGCGACTGCGAGCTACAAATCTAAAACCAAAATGCTTAAACCCACCTACCCTACATGCTGCGCGTTTAATAAAAATAAAGTCGGAAAATCGGGGGTAGGCAAGCGACTACAAGAAACAAATCTAAATCCAAAGTCCTTGAACCCAGCTACCCCACGTGATGCGTGTTTTAATAAGGGGATTCTTTTGCAAAAATTTGTTTGCTTATTGGGAGAAAGCGAGAGATTGCGTGCAGCAAATCTAAATCTAAAGATCTTAAACACATGTACCCTAGTCACAACGAGTTTAATAAAAAAATAAGTCGGCACTTCGAAAGAAGGCGAGCAACTGCGTGCAAAAAAACTAAAAACAAAGCTCCCAAACCCACCTACCCTACGTGCAGCGCGTTTAATAATAAAACACGTCGGCACAGCGGAGGAAGGTGAGCCACAGCGAGCAACGATTCTTAAATCGAAGCTGCCAAACCCGCCTATCCTACTCGCGGTGAGTTTAATAATGAAATACGTCGGCACATCGGAGGAATTCAAGCAAATCTATAACCGAAATGCTTAATATTGGTTAAATCAGGCATGTATGTTTTATTTTGAGGTAAACTTTATTCAATTATAAAATACACTGCGTGATCTGTGCTCGACTCAAGGTTACAGTAAATGTGAAATGTATAAATTGTGAATATAATGAGTAGTGGTCTTGTCTTGGGTACTGCCGTTCTGGAACTGATGACCGTCTGCGTCGGTCGGAATCTTCTTACCTCGGTGCAATAAAAGTCAGGTCAGAAAAGGGACCCAGCGTATACCTGACAGTACCGCCCACTAGTCTGTACAGTACTATATATATTCGCTAGTGTACTGTGTGTATATTGATGCATATTATCGATGTATCCAACACTTAAATTTACCTACCCCACGTACATCGAGTTTTAACAAAATACGTTGGCACATCCGAGGATGGCGAGCGAACTGCGAGTAAAAATTTTAAAACCAAAGTTAAAAAACCCATCTACTCAACGCCCCGAGATTCTTTATTGTAGTCTTGTTTTAAAAAATATGGCACATTAAGGGAGTAAAGCGCACCTACGAAGATATTTCTCATAGAAGGTGTCATGACTGACGTTCCAAATCTTCAAGTTATTATGTTCGGCAACTGTACAATATACACGTAGTAGACATACACATAAAAATATAAAAGAAGACACGCAAACCAACAAGAGAACAAGAGCGAGAGACAACAGCGACAGAGAAACTATGCGTCGTCGCTGAAGGGGAAAACCAACAGAGAGCAAGTTATGCGCGAACAGGCTGCACAAACGGGTAATATGCGCGCACTACACTCACTACACGTACACCCACGTGCAAACTCTCTTCTAAATTTGGCACAGTTTGCGTTCCTCGTTGCGCTATACAGCTCTCCACGACTGCTCTCTGGGCGCGTCCGATATACGCATTCGTCCATTCTGAAAGTGCGCCGTGGCGCTGGTGGTTGCGTCGGCGGCTGGTGTATTATGCCACGAAAATTGGCACATCACTGATAGGAAAGTTGCACGGGCTCATTGTCCTCGCACCTATAGCTATAGTTGTCACGCTACGACACTAGTTGCCAAGGGGAACAGGAAGAGACGGTGGTTGCTGTCGCCGGCGCTGGCGTTGAAGACGATGGCGCGAGTTAATTTTTTTAGGCAATTGGGCTATTAATGACAAGTCAGTTGAAAAGTCTCCTGTTGCAAAGTACTATAAATGTTGACCCTGATCCGCCTGACTCAAGAGAATTTCTGCTATTATGGAATTGGAGGAACACGTTTAACTTATACATTTTAATTTACATCGTGTTAATGAAAAACTATCCGTCCAAAATAGCCACGGGTAACGATACGAGGGGTATCTCCTCTGTGTGTACGTATGTATCTTGTGAGGTTATCAGTCTATTAATTAAAAAATTTTATTTCAACTTATTTATCAGTTTTTGACATTTCCAAAAAGAGTAAACATCAATACCGAGTATATTTTGAGTTTCGTTTATTAGGCAAGACATTTTGAACCATATATAGTTATATTGGAACTATATATATATTATTAACATGACTATAGTCATGTTAATAATATTTATAGATTTTGTTTACTCACATACCATGACTTAATAAAATAAAAGTTAATGACTTGGTTTGCCCAAGTGAAATCAAGTGCATGCGAATCATGTGAACTTTGGACAGATAGTGAAGTATAGAGCTATATTAAATATAATAAATTGAAGCTATAACCTTGTAACCTCACATTAGCGTCTCTTTACTTTTGCAAGAATTTTCAGCAGATTTTACAACCTAAAATAAATAATATAATAAACTCAATCAACACAATAGCGGAATTTTAATATACTGCTTGTTCATATAGTATAGATAGCGTCTATCTATAGTCATGCATTCGCGCAACACACATTTCTTTTACGAAACTAAAAACTGCACATGACAATAAACTTGTTTATTCACAGAGAACATTGTGCAAGAAAAGACAAATTGGGGTTTTTTTATTGTATTTATGTCACAGAGTTTGCGACCAAGGTGCGCTTGCTTTTGGGGTTACGGGTGTAATAGTAAACATTTGATGATCAGACAGCTCGATCTGAAAGACATATTTTAGGAAAATTTAAATGTTTATTTATGACACGAAGGCTTATAAGCTTACTTTTCCGCAGAAAGGGTATATCAAACAATAAGATATATCGTTTTTAGGGTCATCGGTTGTGTGTGTATATATATATATATAAATTCTATCTATCCTTAAAGCTTGTTATAATAAGAAGCATGTAGGAAACGAGTCATTAAAAAAAAACGTTATTAGTATCTATGTTGCTTTAAAAGAAGATGCACTGCATGTAATAATAATATTATTTTACTTTACGTCGTACCAACCCTGAAAGCATAATCAGTCATTGCGATTTATGATTGCTGTTACATATAATATGTAAAGCAGAAACACACAGACTCAAAAAAAGTCAGTAAAACGTAAAACTGATCGACGCGTGCATATCAAAAAATTTATTTTCCAACCACCTACATACTGCACTTGCAAAGAAACAAGTGTCTTCTGTTTTGATAGTGTACTTACTCAAAATGATGAAGCTCGTCTGCATCGTGATGACTTCACGACTGACGGGTAATTCTTTTGTCGGTGCTGGCGCTCGGTAATTCGATAATCGTGTTTAGTATCGACAGTGGATTGACTCGCTTCTGTGCATTACTGACCAAATGAGTCAATCGGTCCACGCACGACTAACAGGATCAGCAAACATTATGGCAAAGGTTATAGCGCGGGCCAAGAATGCGAGCAGTGCGCGTCCTAGACCCTTCAAGTGCAAGAGACCGAGGCTTATTGATTTTCGCGAAAGAAATAGTGAAGAGATAATGTTATAGCACTGCAAATTTCAGAGAACACGAAGCTTCCTACAGGTGCCACGTTTCACATCGTGTTTTCTTTTCATCTCGCAAAATTAGTAGAGCAGTGTAGAATATACAACGAGCAGCTAGGTGCGCGTATATAATATAATGAAAACATACATACGTTGAAATGTGCTTTCTATACTTTTTGTTACAGTTACGTATTATTTTTCCGAATAGAGTTCATATAGTTTTAAAGAATTTAATTATTTGAAATATTGTAACTAGAGAAGATACCAATTGTTTAATTACTAGTTATAATATTAATTAAACAGAATAATCTTATATTCACAAACTTAATTTATTATTAGTTTTTCTGTTAATTTTCACACAGAATATTGCATTAAAATACGATTTCGATTTCAATAAATAACCGAGCTGATTCCAAAACGAATACATATAATATATTACATAGTGTAGATTATTAAAATAATTATCAATCTGATCTTATATCTCGAAACATATCTATATTTTTTCACAATAATTCTGTTATGGCGATTGCTTGGAAAAATTAAGAAATACACTTCTCAGTGGTGACATTGCAGACCGAAGGATTAAGTGTTCCACATCACGAACACCCACGCAGATAAGAGGAGACAAAAAGCTTTCGGAAGCTCTTATAGAAGCCCCGAAAAGCGTTAATCGCATCCCTTGCATAAAACACAGAGCACCGCTTAATGCTGCACTACACGCCCGAGACCGTGAAACTCGCGACTCAAAGAATCTTTCTTATCGATCCATTACCACTGCCGAAAAAGATGTTCGAGCGGGCGGCGACGCAGGGGAGCCAAAAAGCGCGACCTTCCAAAGCTTGCGCACGCGAGGATTCGTATCTTACGACTGCACTTGTTTAAAAAATATACATGTATATCTGCGCAGACACGCGCGAGTAGTACGTATATACATATAAGTGGGTTGAGGTCAGCTGTGCGATCAGCCGGCGCAAAAGAAGACGTCGCCCAAGCGCGCCGGTCGTTAGTGCGCTCGCTTGCCCGCTGGAAACTTGATCCTCGGCCAAACTCAATTAAGAACTTTCCTGCAAGTGGGAGGAAATTATTTTGATACAGAGACCAAGCGTGAGAGCGAGAGAGCAAGAGAGAGGATACGCCAGCAGACAGTTTGAGGAGTAAATATTGAGGAGTTGACGACGCGATGGCGACGTGCTGCGAATCGTTAGGCTTCCTTGTGTTTGTTTTTGCAATAAAAGCTTGATTTCGCAACTGAGGGAAGTTGATAGTTTTTCCACTTGATCCTTCTTTCTCTTATATTTGTATACTCTTATAAATTTTTTTCCGTGATTACTGCCGTCTCATTTCATGAAACTCGAGACGATTTAGCGAGGAGCGAAGCTTGAGAGTTATACAGTTCCGCAAACTGTAGCATACTTTTTATGTCTGTTTAAATTTACGACGCAGTTACACTTCTATTGATGGAGATGTTTTCATAAAGTCTTTCACGGTGATTTCGACAGTTACTGCAATGTTGGTTTAATGCGCCATAAAGCTTGAATATACTAGAGCATGAGTAATCATATACTGAATAATTTAATGTACATTTTAGTTAAGCTTGGCAAAAATGGCACGCCGGAATTCGTCATGTGTACGAACCATGCGAACTTTGATTGACATTTTATAATTATAGCGCAACGTATTTTGACAGTTTAATCAAGTTGGGGAAATTCGAGGAAAAATAAAATATTCGCTAGTGGAAATTATATTTTGAGCTTCAAGGTTCTCTAATGCATGATATTGACTAGAAATTTTGTATTTCTCATTACGTAAACCAACATCTATATCAACTTTTGACAATAAATACATTTACAGTTCACCACCAGTTAACTCCTGATTTAAAAACTAACTAAAACAATTTTACACAGCTCCTCCATCACAGTGGATTTCACGAGCAGCACATTCTTACATCATCGACAAGAAGAACAATACAGAGCGAGCGAGTTCCACCTGTTACTTGACGGACGATTTCGTAGGATACCTGCCGTACACACAGCCACTCCTCGTCATCCTGCAATAGAGCTGCTGGCTGATCTGGTAGCAGCTCGCGCTCATGGTGAGCTTGCGACCTACGTTCATGTGCGGCCCGTCGCCCGCATGCAGTCGTCTGAGGCGTGACTTTGTCACCGCGTTTACCTCGCGACACTGCGCCTGCGGTTTCTGCGGCTCACTCGGACTGCTGCTGCTCTGATGGTGCTTCTGAGAGGAAAAATCATTTTCTTATCCAGTACTGTTGTAACCACTGAAATTTAATCTCTCAATTATTATCCATTAGAACTTACCAAGTGAGAACTGCGCTGATGTTCCTCGGGAGTGTCGGGTGCGCTCGGCAAAGTCACTCTGTGTCTTCTGTGATGGTGATGCCTGGGCTGCAGCTGCAGCTGTTGCTGCACAGCTATCGGCGACTGCTGCTGTTTCAAGCTCTTGGGCTGGTGATGGTGATGATGCGCTTTGGAGACGACGACGCTCGTCGAGAGGCCACCGCCGCGCTTGCGTTTGAGCAACCGCAGAGGTGCCGTCGCGCCGAGCACGGCTCTGGCTATACGCCTACGACAACGCCAGAGCAGAACCGCCGTGGCAAACCAGGCGAACCACGGGCCGGCCCGAGGACTCGCGCCCACCGCTGCTGGCACCGGCTCTCTCGACCACAGGAAGAGCATCTGCGGGCGGACGGACAGCCGGACCTCTCATTAATTCCACACTCACGCGACGCGCTCCTATTTCGATTTCGCCCTCAAAACGAATTTATCGCCCTTGACGCCCATTTCCTTGAAAAATTAAGTGGTTTGACAATCTTCCTGATCCGCTCTCGTCCGCCCTATCAAGGTAACGACCCCCGGAGAGGCAAACAAAATCTGTTTGGCACACGCTCTCATCCGCAGCTCTCTCAGACTTTCGACGCCGCTAAATCCCTCCTCAAAGAAGTCTGGAAAACTGACAGCGGAGAAATAAAGCGATGGAGCGCACGAGCTCGCGAAAAGAAAGAACGTATCTCGACTTAATCTACTTAAAATCGGGGACGCATTCCGCGAGTCGAGTCATGAGCAGCAGTTATCAGGCGATGCTAAGTTGCCGCGGTGCGATGCTAGTTTAGCTGAGCACAGCTCGGCGCCGCGTCAAGGTTAATGTCGGGCATAATTCGAGGACACGGCGCGAATTCCTCCTCGCGCGAACGCGAGTATAATTCGGTTTGAAGGTCTGCCCCTGACGCTCCGGCGCCTCGCTTTATTCACATGCACTTTTACGTAAGTTCAACCGGCTGATGCACACCACCGCCGTCGCTTGGATATGGCCAGGGTCGTAACCTTCGCGCAGACTTTGCTATACGGAGAAAGAGAAATAGCGGAGCAGAGGGCGAGACCCGACGACGGCTGCGCTGACCCATTTGGCAAAGCCGCCTCACGCGCTTGTACGCTGACTGTACTGGTTAGCGCATCGGTATACGAGAAAGACGAGATGCGACGCGGGCTGGCACGTGGAGTTATCGCTAAAAATGAACGGTCGTCTTCCCTCTCGCAAAATACTCGCTGTCGAGAAGAATTTCAGAAGCCTAGGGGTAAACAATGTTCCAGCGAGAGCGTATTTCACCGCGGCGCGAAATGGGAGTATGAAAAGAAAGCTCTTGGTAAAGCCCACCTTGGAAATCCAATCGGAGACGCGCAGCCTGCCGGTGCTACGGACGCGTGCAGCCGACCGAAACATAGAGCCCTCTAGTAAAAGATCCTTTCGAGCCCTCAGAATGCTTCTAGCGGGATTTTCTTCGCCCAGCCGCGCGACGTCGAACCCGTCGCTGGAGCTGCTCCACTCTCCCGATAATCCGGAAAGGACGTTACGATCTATTCGCGCACTGCTGAAAAGTGGAGGAGAGTCAGATTACTATACAGCTCTGCGAGAGCCGAGGCTGGGATTTTATGGATCATGTAGCTGTAGAGAAGGAGGGAGGGGGGAGCCCTATGCCGAGGAAGAACACGGCGGCGACTCGCGGAGGGAGAGAAATTCATGAATGTATCATGGTGAATCGCGGATTAAAATTCTGGCGAGGCGCTGATATTAGGGGGCTGTATCATGTGAGCGCCGACGTAGCTCGGCGCCCGTAATTAAGGCAAAATGATGGATCGGCGGTATTGATTTATTGGTCTTTCGTTGTCTGAATTCGTGAGGTTAGAGCGCTTTATATGATTGATTGCGCTCCACAGAATAATTAAAAGCATTCTCCCAAAGGTTAGAAAACTAATAATGCTTATTTGCATCGGTGATCGTAAAATATTAGAAGATAAGTAGAAAAATAAGACGAAAAATAGGTTGGCCGCGAACCGCATCCACTGAATTATTGCATTCTCACCCGTTTGGGTCGGTCGTAACGTCGGTCAATCCCGGGAAGCCGCCCGAAAGATTTTTCAATTTCGGCGACGATAGGTCGGTTAATTGGCCGCGCGGCTTCCTTTCTTCTCCGCCTCCTTCACTTTTCTTCGCGCGGGAGGAGAAAGCCTCGAGTCTCGTTCGCGAAATTCCAGCCGCCACCGGGATCGATCGATCCGCGCGCGCTTTCTTCCTCGCGCCCCTGATCTCAGCGCTGGCTTTTCTTTCTCGCTTCCGTGTACTAGCCGACGGCGATAACGAGCGAATTTTTGGATCTCCGCATGATGATCGTGACACGCGCGTGTATCCTAGTTATTTTGGTTAGGATTGACTTTTTACACTTAACCGGACGCGCTTGTTCGGAGTGGACCTATACGCGCGGTTGAAAAGGCGATACAAAAGTTCAACGCAAATGGTGTACAAACATTTGAATCTGATGAATTTTGAACTGGGCAATGTCGAGAGAGAGAGAGAGAGAGAGAGAGAGAGAGAGAGAGAGAGAGAGAGAGAGAGAGAGAGAGAGAGAGAGAGAGAGAGAGAGAGAGAGAGAGAGAGAGAGAGAGAGAGAGAGAGAGAGAGAGAGAGAGAGAGAGAGAGAGAGAGAGAGAGAGAGAGAGAGAGAGAGAGAGAGAGAGAGAGAGAGAGAGAGAGAAAGCGTGAAAAAAGGAGGGAACTGGCGTTGCCGATGAGTAGAGAGGACCGCGTGAATGGAGGTACAGATTGGCTGCGCGGATCGATACTTTTTTCGGTGCCGCACTGCTGCTGAGGAACGGAGTGACTCTACTGATAGGTTTTTCTTTTGTTCTATTTCTTTCCAGGTGTGAAACGAGTATTTCGGAAATTTAAATTCGCTCTTTTCCTCGTGGATCGCGAAATCGAATTTTCGCCATCTGCGAAATTGGACTCTTGATAATTGTCTCATTAAAACAGCTGATAAGCGCAACGATTACGGACTCTTACCTAACCCTGAATTTTCCCCGTGAGATTTTCGACGCGATAGTAAAGTTCGTAATCCGATCTATCCCAGCAATTTCCGACTCCTTCCTTAAGTCCTGTTTGTTCAATAAAGTTTTGATAACTCTTTTGACCCATTTGAATGATTTACAAGCTAACGCATGTCGTCATCGCTGAGCCATAAAAGCGACGATAAACCCCGCATGTTCGTTTATTCGCACAGACATTCTGCGCAGCAGGAGAAGAAGCCAAGTGAATTAAAAGTGTAGAATTTCGCAACGCCGCGAATAAATCCTCGCTCAGCATCAGCTCACTGAGAATACGTAAATACTCGACGTATAATGAGCAGCCGTGTGGCAAGCGCGCGGTGCTCCGAGTGCAGAGTCGCAGAAAAGCGTAAAAGGACGCGCGAGCGAATCTCGAACTGGAAACAAGGCCGTGAGAGCGAGTTTATCATCATCGCTGCCGCGGCGGGCGCCGTGGCAAAATGAGCCCGGCTAATCTGCATTCATCAAGTTGATTAATGTAGAAAAAGAAAAGTTTCTCGCCCCTCTCGTTTTATCGTCGAGCGGCTCATCTCCTCAGATCTGAGCGTGTTTCCCGCGCTTTGTTAGAGTGGAGTTTAACTCTTCGCTTTTCCTCTCCTATACACACTTTCGTGGAATACCTGCTTTGTAGTGGGCGCGCGTCATCACCGCGTAATTCGCAATTATTTGTAAAGCCATTGCGGAGCTTTTCTCTGCCTCATTTTATGAGCGGTGATTGTGAAGCTGCGCCAATATTTCATGAGAGAAACATGATGAAACTCAAGGTAGCATCTTTACAAGCTCGTCCGCAAACGCAAGTGTGAGTTGGCTGTGTGCAGCCTCCGCGCGCCGCAACGACCGCGAGCGCGCGAGGCGAATAGCAATTGCTGGGCTTGTTCCCTCTCTCTCTCTCTCTCTCTCTCTCTCTCTCTCGGGTTCAGGTCAGCCCCCCCGAAACGGAGCAATGGCGGGGATGGAGGGTCGCGCGTATTCGCTTCCCACCCTCCAGCGGCTTTCTATCTCCCGTGACGTCACGGGATCGTGTCAGTAGGTCAGCGGAACCTGGATATATGCGCGGCTGAGCTTACGTTTCATGCTCGCTGCATCGCAGGCGCCCTTGTGTGCGCTCCGCAGCCTGCGATTGAAAGCTCGGCGAGGGGCCGCGAGGGGCAGGGGAGGAGACACCCCCGACGCGGAGACCTGGAGGAGAAGCGTCATAGCCACGGCCGCCGCTGCTGCTGCGCAGACAAAGACACGCGGCTTTCATAATTAATGACAAATTTAGGCATTGTTAGCCGTTTGCGGAATTGAGCTCTGTGATTTGTCAAAAATTGGAAATTCGCTATGTGTGCCGTGGGTTTATTTTTAATATAAAATAAATCTACGGCACCGAAAGCGTTCGTGACTTGGTGCGCTGTTTTAATTGAATGATCAATGAATATGCGCAGCGATGTGAACGTACTGTGAACGTCAAAATCCACGTGCTCTGTTGTATATCTATTCCTCGAAGCAAATAATTGCTTAATGGATTAGCTGAAGGTCGGGCACGAGTGTATGATCTCTGAAAATGAGAAATAGAATCCGAGTTTTTCAGAGCTGTTTAACCATCAGATCATTATAATTCTGCCTGCTTTAAGTAGCGTATTATACAGCTTGGCCAAGAAATAGGTATTTTAAGCCCCCGAGTGTGCAGGAGTTTGAAGTACAACCCGGAGACGGAAGCCAATGGATTTTTCTCCAAAGTTCATAAAATTATATATAACTTTATATACATTGTACGGTGCGAACTCTTCTTATAAACAATTTTGAGTTTCACCATGGAATTTGTGATTTGTTTCAATTTAGAAAATACTGTTTTCAATAAGTGAAGAAATATATCCACAATCTCGTCGCGTTAATTATTGAGTGCAGTAACGAGGGAGAGCGATGCATCTTCGTCATTAATCTGTCACTAGTTGGTCATTTGTATGTAAGAGCATCCCGACAATTAACCTATTTTAAAAATCGATAACAAGAATCATTGTCGGAGATTTGTTTCGCATTATAGCGACTCGATCATTTTCTAGAATTTTTTTACTTTGTGGCTAGCTTGCTGTTCTTCACTGAAATATTTTAACAACGATCATTCACATAAGTGGCAAGTTCAATTGTAATATATACAGTACTTAATCTTATTGTGTGAGTAATTGCACAGATTTATCTAGATAAAGAGGACTCTTTATGAGAAAAGAAGAATAAGGATTCCAGGAATCGTGTCAATAATTACGACATACTATTGCGTGCTGGTATATTTTATGATGTCTGATGTGCCTTTATCCTTTGCAATATTAGAAAATCAGTCTATTGCGCAATTATGATTCTATGGATGTCGATCTAGTGATATTCATATGTATAAATGCATAAATGATTTATTTTATTTTTCAAGAAAATGAATGAAATATTATTCAACACGATGAAATAAAAAAAATTGTAAAGTACGTCGTTATGTGAATCAAACATTTCAACCTTGACCGGGTACGAGGTGCAAACTTTTAAGTCGAATTCGCACAAATTAGTCAATTAGCGCAAATTGACTGATAACGCCTCTCTATCTATTATGCAAAGTATAGGTATACCTATTGGTGTTCTACGATGAATTCTCGTTTGTTATATGTTATATATCTCACCAATTTTCCTAATAATACCGTCAACGTTCGTCGCGGCTCATATAAGGGGGGGGGGGGGGGGGTTATATCAAAATTTCGAACGTTTTTATTTCATGGTAATATTTTCTTAAATTTTGCACCCATATTTGGTATAAAAAACGAGGAAGATTTTAAGCATTTTTTAATAGAAAAAACTTATTTTTGAGCCAGAAGTTTTGTAGTTTTTTGGCCCAAAAATCAGTTTCTTCTATATCAAAAATGCTCAAAACCTTTTTTAACAGTTTTTTTGCAATATTTCAGATTTAGAACCCCACCTTAAAAAAACATATCATAGCATTTCATCTGTAAGGGATACTTGAGATCGCATTCTTCTAATTACAAACAAACAAAAAATACAGTGTTATAAGTTCAACGACTACGTTTTGTTGAGTTATATTTATATATGTATACATTTTATCGTCACTACGTGTCTCACATAAATTTCATATCAGCACTTAGTTTACATTACATTTAATTGGCGACAAAGTATACAAAAAATAATTATACAAGTGTATCATTCACTCGGAACTTTATTTGTTATTCGGACGTTCGGACCTCTCAGTCCTAGCGCAGTCGTCATTGCTGACTGTGAATGTCTAGAATTAGAGCATATATTAAATTATAAATCGCTGATTAAAGATAATATAAATATAATGATTTTTAAAAATTGTATCGTCTTCATTTCCATCATTTTGACTTCAGTCATACGTAAGAAGTTACTTTGTGTTATATGCTTTTTAATAACTGCACAAAAATATTTACTAAAGTTAAGAACATATTACTAATATAATACAATAATGCACACTTTAAACTTTGTATATTTAAATAAGCTGCACGAGTATGACAATTCACACATTTAAAATGATTTAAACATTAAAAAAGCCATCAGAGCTGTCCTGAATTATCACGATGAGGAATTTTTCGGTAATACGGCTGATCGATACGACTGGCGAAAGCACCCCTGTAACCGCGAATGCATCGAAGGAGAGAAGCCGTTGCTCTGCAAGTACGTTTTTGTCGTAGAACAACTTAGCTCCATGAGCAAGGCTTGTTACGACTGCCCCTTCAATGTCAGCGATTGCTTCAGACCTCACTGCATGCCGACCGATGGCGTGCAAAAGACTATCGTTACAGCTAATCGACAGATACCAGGTCCGACTATTGAGGTATATTACTCAGAAGTGTTTTCATGACGTACAGTTTAAAGACATTTTATAAGAAAAACAAACTGGTTTTTTAATCTCGTTTTTAATCGCAAAGTATCTTGTCTATAATTCGCTCTTTGAAATTTCATTTTAGATTCAAATGACATGATTTTAGGATTTTACGAATAGAAATTATATTCATTATTACTGTTTACACATTAGTAAATAGAAAATATTTTTAATGAATCGGCATTCCAGACTTGATAATGGTGTGAATTATAAGATCGGGTAATTTTTATCATATTTTGTATCAGTGAGCTTGTTCGGACGAAGTTTAAAGCTGTACGAACAAATACACTGTATTGCAAATACACAAGCTCGAGAAACCCTCTATCCCTTAGTGTACACCATATTATCCAGGACACGTGGATTGATTTTCGCGATTTATAGAATTTTAGAGCATTAGAAGTCTCTTTTTTGCCCATTTATTAGAAAAAAGCAAATTAGACATTCTTTTAGTCCCAATTAAACACCACGAGAATGGTGAACTTACTACAAAATATTATGTTCGTCTCGTCAGGTCTGTGTCAACGACGTAATCGCGGTAGAGGTGAGAAATCTCATGATGTCCGAGAGTACAACGATCCATTGGCATGGAATAAAACAGATTGGGACTCCATACATGGATGGTGTCCCTTTTGTGACACAGTGTCCCATTTTGCCCGGAGAAAGATTTCAGTACATATTCCATGCTAACAATAGTGGAACCTACTTTTGGCACTCGCATATTGGTAGGTTTAGAAATTTGATGTTTTTTTTGTTTGGAAAATGGTGGAATTAGGAGAAATTGGTTGTTTCTAAAGAGAATGTTGTTTAAACGTGCGTGTTCAATCTATTATCCAACTTCAAAAATGTACCGATCACCCCTTATTACGATTGAAAATTCTAGAAAATATGAAAAATAATTAATGCTATATTACCATATTTTAAAAATGTTGACAAATGTATTTAAAAAATATTTTATCCCATGCTTCCAGGTAGTCAAAGAGGTGACGGTCTATTTGGTCCATTAATTATCCGTTTGCCGCCGAATAAAAATCCTTATCGTAATCTGTACGATTACGACAATCAACATATGTCTCTCTTAGACTGGGAAAACATTGAGGGTTTGGATGCAATGGTTTGGGAGTATCAGGACAAACCCATTTACGTGCCAAATACCATTCTCGTAAATGGTTTAGGACGTTATAAGAAATTCACTAAAGACAATGAAAGCACTTATGTGCCATCTACTGTTTTTGAAGTTCAATCGGTGAATTACATCTTTATTTTTATACTTTGAAGTAAATCGATGGGTTCTTTTATCCACGTATAAAAAAAGGATTCTCACCGATTTACTTCATAAAATAACGGGCATATAAGAATTATGTTGATCGCTCAATGTAACCGTATGTTGTTCGGTTACATAACATATGAGTGGGACACGCTCGGTTTAGTAATATCAATATAGGTAAATGTACAAAGTAAATCGATGAGTTCTTTTTTGTGTTTATCAAAAGAGGTTTTTCACCGATTTATTTTATAAAATAACGGAGATATAAGAATTATATTGATCCCTCAAACTAACATATCATAACATATGATTGGGACATGCTTGGTTTAGTAATGTTATTATTGTGACATGTGCAAAGTAAATCGATTATATTGTTATAAACGTGAGTGGATTTGAAAAGTTTTCAAATCCACTCACGTTTATATTCTACTTTATTTTTATTCTTTGAAGTTTAGTTTATACGAGACTTAGCTTATAAATGCTATTCCGTTTTGAATTTTACTAGAGAAAAAGATATAGATTTAGAGTGATAAACGCTGGAGCCGGAGACTGCCCGATGCTAATGTCGATAGATAATCATACTATGCTCGTCATTAGTCTTGACAGCAGTGACATAGAACCAGTTGAGGGTGAGAAATTATAAGAATTTGTAAATAGTAAATTTAACCATAGAAAATCGTTAATTTTCTTCAGTTGATACCATAACAACTTGGGCTGGCGAAAGAGTAGATTTTGTTCTCGCGGCAAATCAAATACCAGGAAACTACTGGATTAGGTATCGAGGTTACGGTCAATGTCAGGATTTGAATTCAAACGCAACAGCGGTAGAAAGCGTTCACCAGGTGGCGATTCTTAGGTATTCTGGTGCACTACCTGAAGATCCGAAGGAGTCTATCGATTATTTCTTACCGAGATACACAAACTATACTCGGGTAACTAAACTACTTGACTTGTAAAAAAGTATGATTCTAATTAATCCATTAGTTATTGATCCATAAATAAGGCGCTGAATCCTTACAACTCCGGAACCGAGACATCGTACCAAGTTAATATAAGCATTCCTTTACTGAACTCGATAGCACCAAATGATCCTTCCATAACCGATCCCGTGGATCAGCAAGTTTTTATTACGTTTGATTTCTATAATATCGATAATTATGACTTTCATCGTAGAAATCTGTACGGGTTCTATCAAGGTACTTGAAGAAATGTATAAAACAGATTTTTATGATTAAAATTGATTCTTAAATGTAAATAAATTATTTCAGTGGCACCCGATCATAGAATAGGTACATTGCAACTTAATCATATAAACTTAAAATTTCCCAAGGTTCCTTTACTGTCTCAGTACTACATAATCCCACCGGAAACTATCTGCAACTCTTCTTATGTTTTCGGAAGCCCAAACTGTATGAATGTGCAATGTGCCTGCACTCATGTTATCAATTTGAAACTTAATTCTGTTGTAGAGATCGTTTTGATTGATCAAGGTAGAGTTAATTTTATTGAGTAACGTGTCCATTGAAAAATGTTCTTATTATATTAAGCAATATCCTGAATACTTTTATTATTATTGCGATACAATAATATTACTCATCAGTGGTTGAAAAAAAAAACTAAAACTTCAATCAATTATATTTTACAGGAATCTCTCCATTTATAGTAAATCACCCGATGCACTTACACGGCTACTTTTTCCGAGTAATCTCGGAAGTAAATATTTTGGATGGCGTGATGACGGTTGATCGATTTAAACAGATGGATATGGATGGAAAAGTTGTAAGGCGATTGGATCACGCTCCCAAGAAGGATACTATCAAAATACCTTCTGGAGGCTATACAATTATTAGAGTCTACACTCATAATCCTGGTATTAGATCGTACTATAAACCTATTAAAAAAGTTGACGATAAACCTGTTGGTTGCACAAGCTATTAAATACTGTTTGTTTTTACTTTAGGCTACTGGTACTATCATTGTCACTTTGAAGAGCACAACAACGTGGGAATGGCTCTGATTTTTAAAGTTGGTGAACACGCAGATTTCGCACCCGAACCTAAAGATTTTCCGAAGTGCGGAGATTACGCTCCTTTAGTAATGAAGTAGTTAATTATTACTTTTTTCTGTTTTAAAAATTAATATAATAGTATTCTACCTAGATTTTCCAATTTTTTCGAATAAAAAGAATACAAGAAAAACAAAATTGTTCTTTAGGTTGTTTAAAAACAATGTTCAAGACATAAAATTTGCCAGTATTTGCGATACAAAGGATTCCATTTAGAATATGAATTATTATCATTTTTCGTAATTCTCATAATGTAGAGCCCCAGCCTTCATAATGCTATCTTTCTCTCTTTTTTTCCTCTCATTTTCGTGATTTCTACACAATACATCAGAACAAAAGTCAGTGCAGCTGCAACACGAAGCTTCAATGAAACTTAGCCGCGAGCAGCTACAGTTGCACAGTAGAATATAAATTCTCGGGTTATCTGCATACAAGCTTCTGGCGCGTATATGTATGAATGACACCGGGCGTTGTCACGATACTCTCTCTCTCTCTCTCTCTCTCACTCTCTCTCTCTCTCTCTCTCTCTCTCTCTCTCTCTCTCTCTCTCTCTCTCTCTCTCTCTCTCTCTCTCTCTCTCTCTCTCTCTCTCTCTCTCTCTCTGTTTCGTAGCTCGTTTTCAGCTGGCTGAGAGCTATATTTTGTGTCCCTGAGAGACTACAGATAGCATACAGAGGAAACGGAAAAAAGCTCGCTGGCTATGATGTCGCCTGGATATGCAGTTGAATGTACCGAAAATGGTTAGCTTGACTGCTCCATGTTTCTGTAGCAATTGTACAAAGCGCGGAAGTCATTAGAGATTTTTCTGCGTGCCGATGAAAATACAGTGCAGTTTTTTTTATTTTTGCATGCGACTGGTGTAGCGATCTTTTGTTACTCGCAGCAACTTTTGGAATTTCGGATGAGATGTTTGCAAAACTATCAGAGCATTGTATTCAGATATTAAAAGCACTATTTTTCACAAATATTGGATCGGTGAATATTATTTCTATATTTGATACAAGACAATTCAGATTTTCCAGTATTTTTTATCTGCATTCAAATACACTCGCTTTGATTAGATTTAATCAAGGCAAAGTTGCAGATGAATTGCAAAAGTTTAATTTTGGGCTACAGCGTCACCTTTTTGTCAGTTACATTAGAAATACGAAATAAACTGATTTTTTTAATATTGTTTTTTCTTTTAACATTGAATCCTTTTGTATTATGTCTAGGTAATCAAAAGTATCCATTTTATCAACATAAGATTTACGCTTCTTAACCTTGCACGTTTTGGCTGGATTAGTGGCTGTTGCAGTTGTTTATCCAACTTCGGCTGATGTGGTCGTTGTTGCTTGCTTGTATCCATCAGTTCTTAATTTCGATTCTTAGAATTTGGTGGTTGTTGTGATGTATATATATATATATATATATATATATATATATATATATATATATATATATATTGCGTTTAAAGATTATACTCAAAATTCAAAAGGAATTAATACCAAAAAATGGCCAAATGATCAAAGACAGCTTCTAAAAGCCGAAAATTTATCTCTTCCTTTCTTTCTAAACTGCACCCAGACATTGCATACTAAAGCTGTACGCAGATCGTCCTTTCTCTCGTGATTTAATTGCACGACAAGTATTCGTATAACGAGAAAGTGATTTACGGGTAGTGTAATGGCAGATCCTCCTATTACGCGTGGGCGGCACCGCGACAGGTTATCGCAGTCGGTATATATACATAACACCCACTTGCGGTCTTCTCCGGAAATTTTTGTATAGCAAGCCAAAGCGTGAAGTCGAGGTGAGCGAGCGATCGAGCGATCGACCGGCAAATTACATCGGACTCGGCGCGTAATCGAGCGCTCATAAGTCTACTTTGCTTGCTCGAACGCATTTTAGATTAGATAACTATGCGCTTGCTCATATTTTTGTTATACAATTTTTGTGTAAACTAGCTTTTATTATATAGGTATGCGAATGTATTATACAAAAAAATATTTCGTTTAATAATTAATTTCAGTGCGACTAATTTTTCATCCATATCCTGTACACGAATTACGAATACATCGTTTCAACAAATTATATTATACTTATGTACAGTAGAATTGAATATCGAATTAATGTACGTTTCGAAATTCAAGAAGACTGATACATCTTAAACTGTCAAAAAATGAACAAAAATGGTTTAAACCATTTAAAAAAATAATTAATTTATTTATTAACTTTTTTAAATGCAAAACATTTTGAAGTTCCCACATTCACCTATACTTAATAAAACTATCCTTGTTTTAAGCATTTCTCCAAGTGCGTTAAAGTAGTCTTTGAAACCTAAAACCAAATCAAGCTTGCGGTAGCTGAAAAATAGGAATTGTAGCCTTCGAAGACATGTTGTACCTGGTCTATGGTAAATATAAACATTGTTCTATATTTTGCACATTACATCTGAATATATTTAGTAGTTTATACGTGGATAAAAGAACCCAAAAGGATTCTCACCGATTTACTTCATAAAATAACGGGGATATAAAAATTATGTTGATCGCTCAATGTAACTGTATGTTGTTCGGTTACATAACATATGAGTGGGACACGCTCGGTTTAGTAATATCAATATAGGTAAATGTACAAAGTAAATCGATGAGTTCTTTTTTGGGTTTATCAAAAGAGGTTTTTCACCGATTTATTTTATAAAATAACGGAGATATAAGAATTATATTGATCCCTTAAACTAACATATCATAACATATGATTGGGACATGCTTGGTTTAGTAATATTATTATTGTGATATGTGCAATGTAAATCGATTATATTATTATAAACGTGAGTGGATTTGAAAAGTTTTCTCGTATTGGATACGACAGCGAACCATGCGCAGAATAGTGACGCAGTTGCAACAAAAAATCTGTAATGTCGGAATTCAGGGAGTAATAATCTGCAATCGTTTTTCTATTTTTTATATAATAATAATTGAATATTTTTGATATTTGGCTACAGGGCAAATTGAAGTAGCCCCTGAGCAATTTTTTGCCATATTTAAAAGTCTATTATTATGCTCGCTTAGAGAAATACAAGTATTCCAAAGTTGTAAATATTTCAATTTTTTATTTTGATTTTTCATATAAAAACCAAGGCGAGGCAAATTAAAATAATAACGTGGGTGGACTGAGCAAATTCAGATCTATCCAATAGTATTTTTTTTATTTATGTATATACATATTTGCGGGCTCGTCCGGGGGGGGGGGGGTTTGTCCCTTCGGGAGCGAATAACCCATCCAGACATGCGCTTACAAGAGCAAGTCAATATGTACGAGTAATTCAAATGCGGAATATAACGCAAATCTGCATTTATTTATAGCAGGTACTATACATGCAGCGGGAAACCCACGTCTGACGCGTCTCAACTGTTATCACTTATACGGATTCTGCGGAGTAAAAAATCACAACTTTTTTTTGGTTTTGCTTTTTCACGGTTACGATTGTGTTTAGTGTCCGTCTGGCCTGCACATTAGTTCTCGGACATTTGACAGGTCGTTGACGAGAGTTTGCGTAATGTGCTTGAGTTGTAAATTTTAATGGCACTATTAACTGTCATGGGTGATTTTTAGAATCTTTACTGCACATGAAGTCGTGAAGTATGTACACGATGTTTGAGAAGTTTTAATTTCATGATCCTCGTATAACGAGACAGGATTTAATCCTGTACAACTTTCACTCCCGCGATGTTAATGAGCTATTAATTCAGATTGTGAAACCTTCTTCATTTTTACATTAAAAAATATGCACGAGCTTTATTTTAACAAAGCCGTCGTAGCTTGCTTGACAAAAAATATGATAAAAAATAAACTTGGTTGCAAATGAGGATCGAATTCTATGATTATGGGTATGTATTGCGATAAATTGAGATTCTGGTAGAAAATAAGCCAACCAGGATGGCCTATTCACCAACGGTTGGCCCACAGCGTTGGCTAATCGCTGCCCAACCAAATTTATCTATTATACGCTACGTAACTACCTCTGGGCGCGCAACGCCAATGCCATCTAGATGTGACAAAACAAGGGTCCTACAATTAATATTTCTATGATTTTAAGCAAAATTTTGTATGAATCTCCTTTATTTTGGTTATTACGTTACATATAAAATAATTTGGTACTTTAAAGTTATATTATTTTTTTGTATTTGTCAAAACAAGTTTGTTTAGGTCCTTAGTTTTGCCAATTTTGGCCGCAAAAATTGGCGCTGTCGGCGGTAGTTACGTAGCCTATAGTCACTCGTGGCGACTCATGCGTATACCTTTTCACATAACCCCTGTAATAATCTGAGATTTAGGTAGTTATATTATTTATTTGTTCTAATTTTATAAATGTAAGAGTCACTAACTCGCGGACCTTGACAGTGTGTCGCGTATGGCGCGGTTTCGCTGAAGTAACAAAAAATTTGGGATGCGATCGCGCGACCCCTAGTCAAAATAATTTACTCGCACTTCCAATCACACATTCACTCGCTCATACATTCAAGGCTTTCCTTCGCTCGAATCTTCTTTCTTACAATTTTTTTGCTGCGCGGCTTACTTTTGTTGGCCTTCTCTCGCCACGTGGTGCTCTGCCGTGTTGGGGGCTGTCCCTTTTTCGATTGTGCAGCGTTTTGATGCTCGGAGCCGGGAGGTCGCCTTTGTTTCGCTGGTGAGATTTTCCAAAAGCGTTTCGTTTTTTTCCTCTCGCTGAATCGGAGATATGGCGTACTGTCGCGTCCGACCTTCCTCTCACTCAGTCTCTGCGCTCTCAATCGTCCGCAGCCCAACAAATAAACTGGATAGTCTTTGATTAGATTCTCGGCGGCTATACATTTTCAATATCGAACTTTCGACAACTTACCCCTTTCGGAATTGCGCTTACGCTCATCGGCAGATACACAACTTGCGCAGGAGCCTTCTTTTCGCTTGGTCTCCTCGCCTCTATCTGATCGCACACCGCGATTCATACTCGCGCGTGATTTTCGAATTTTACGTTACACACCAAAATTCAATGAAAGTTTATACTCATACTTAAAATCTAATTCTACGATGTCAAAACCATATTATTGTTCGATCTAATGCTTATTTATTAATAATAGAGTCATATTAATAAATTATTTGAGCAGGCATTGATGATTTATTATCTTTCTGTACGAGTTTTACTGTACGTCTGTTGGCCAATGCGGCTGCCGAAACTGTTGGCCAAACTTTATAAAATTGGCCAGCCGTTGGCGAATGGTTCGCAAACATTTCTACCAGATAAGTTAATGTTTTATCTATGCCCTTGAATGAATCGCTCAACATTGTGTAAAAAAGGTGTTATTTGAAAAACCAATTCCGTTCAAACTTTTATTTTTGATTGTTCTTCAGATTATCTTACTAAATGGAGAAAAATCTATATATTTGTTATTGATCCTGGTGATTGAGTTTTAAATTTATACAAATCACTATATTTTACATTACAGGTATCAAAACGATAAAAAGTATAGGTGGTTTGATTAATATTTGGAGCGATGTCCATTAACCTTCTTATGTTAAATCCATGCCAATGCTGATATATAATGTTCTGAATACTTGAATAATATTGTAAGTTGAAAACTAATATCGTAATATAACACGTGTAAAAATTAATTTTTTTAATGATGACTTTTCTTTAGTAATATAACATTTTTATTATGTTTAATTATTAGCTATATACACGCACGTACATATCGAGTTCTTCGCATACGTATCAGCTGATCATTACATCCTGTACTTTATTGAATACAGATTGAAAATTCATCAATTCATTCGTCTAGCTGTCGGCGTTTTAATTTTCTCAAAGGCATCTTGCACAGAGAATAAAAGCTTTATTCACTCTCACAATACAATAATATCTGAGACTCTCAATAGCTAGGACTAGAAAAACGCAGACCGAACGAAACTCACACGCGATGTAGTATCGATCGTGTATCTCTTCGATTCAAGGTAACGGCGACGAACCAGTCGTTTCGCATCGATTTCCCAAGCGTACACACGCGAGTTTCGTAGCAGGGGCGATGACTATCGTATATATTTTAAGTAATTAAGCATAATCGATTCCTAGTACAAATTTTAAAGGTTTGCATCGTAAACCAAACAATTAGTATTCAATTTGTTGAAAAACAAAAAAAATTATGCACAATTTAAAAGCAATATGTACAAAAATACGCTCATAAAAGTTACAATGAAATATGGAGTCGACAACAATCGATATTTCTGTTGTTAAATGCGCCGACTCGGTATAATATCACTACGCACTCGATATTCCTTTCTCTTCGCAGCGCACGAGTTACACTAGTAAATGGAAGTACTTGAAGCATCGAGTTTCGAATGCGAAACGCTTGTGTGCGCGTAAGAGCCGCGGGAGAGCTTGAAAAATTGCGGTAATAATTGGAAACGCGCTTGCTGGCTCCGGCGCTAGATAAGCAAAAAACGACTGCAACTCTCGCAAATTAAGCGAATGTCGGTCGCTCACGGACCAAACATGGCTCGATGATATTTCGACGCGATACATAAGAAGTTAATGGAGTACCGAATTTTATCCCTGCAGCGCCACGCGTCGAGTTCTCCGTTGTACTCGTTGAATAAATTTGTACTTCGAGGGGGAAATGAAATTTTCAACTGCGGCCGGAATTATACGGAGCGCAGATTGTGTTCTCTCTCTCTCTCTCTCAGCCTGGAAGTTTGACGCGGTCTAAGGCAAAAATAGATTAATATATTGGCAGATTTAAAGAAGTTAATTTTGGTGTATGAAATAGAGCATTTCTCACAGTTAGCGCTGCAAGATTGTGGAGGTACGAAAATCGAAGAGCGATCAATAAGTCATTGTAAGTTCAATTTCTTCACTTCAAATAACTCGCCATTAAACATTTTCAAATTCCCATCTCCGAAAGATTCCATTTAGAGCCAACCCTCCATCCTTTCGCCCTCGATCACAATGCCGGAATACAACCTTTCGTCGCCATCAGCGATTCCATCCCGCTCGAAAGTTCGATTTGCTCGAAGAAAATGCAACTTTGAAAAGCCCTATAAGCGCACCTACTCCAGGAAATGGAAAGTCGTAGCCCTCTCAGGACAGGCGTATATACAGCTATTGGTCAGCTACGCGCAGCCCGAGATTTCGATAAGTTATTTCGCAGGTATAAAGCTGCGCGCACGGAAAGAGCGCCGGCGGAACGTCGCGTGCGCGCGCTATCCATCCGTTTATCTATCTATCTGCGCACGGCCGCGGCTATCCGCTATCTCTTTCTTTCTCACGCCGGCGTCACGGCGTAGGTACGTATACGACTGCAGTTAGGACAAGGTCGTTGAGTTTGCGCTCACCGCGGTGACCTGCAGCTGGCCTCCCTCTGACCCTAGCTAGCTACGTGGCTCGCGGCTTGCTCGTCGCCGCGAACTTGGAAGGTCGCGTGGCGCACCGGCCACGTACACCGCGAGCTATACGGCTGTAGTGTCATGGGCTGAAAGCTACGAAAATTTATGGAGCTGCTAATACGCGCGCGAATGCATGCCTGGTAATTCTCGTGTTTATGTTTCGCGTGCGTGTCTACGCTAGGGTGTCTATTATTATTTCTGATGCTTGTCTCTATAATGCCGCTCTGGTATACTTTGCTCGTGCACTGATGTTTCGATTGCCGAGAGCGATAATAGTGATTGTTTGTTTTCGATCGATTACTTTCGAAATACGAATGGGAAGATAACATTCGCTCTGGACTATAGTTGTAGGCGCTGGGTTTATGCAAAATATCTCGCATCTATTTCACTTATCGTGATCGGGTCACAAAGGCTTTCGTTACCAGACGATGATCCTGCTGATGATGACGATGATAACCGATACGCTCATTAGGGCAAGAAAAAATACACCGCTCGTTCTATAACCCTGCAGATTTGCAGCGTATTTACATATGATAAATGCCGTGCTCATTAATCATATAGGTAGCTTTTTCTTTGACTTTTGCTTACTATACAATAAGATTATAACGATAAAAGCGCACTCATCGAGAATCATTCTTCCATGGCCACTCCAATTCAGAACACCTGCGCAGAAACTCTTGTCGAAATTCAACCAGCGAAACTTCGTCATTGATCGAATTTGCAAGCGTCAGCGTTCTCACAAAAAGTTTCAATTAGTGTCGTGCATAGCGCACTGCGCGAGTGACGTTCTGTAGGCTGCACTTCGCAACAATCGTCCTTTAATTACATCACTCCATCGTCGCTCAGCTGGTTATACCTCTAGCTAGCTGGCAAAGGGCGGGTGCAGCGGCGCAAAAGGAGCTGGTATAGCAGCAGGGAAGTGCGACCGACCCGACGAAGATTACGGCATCAATCGTCTGGACGGCCGGCGATGTGGCCCTAATTAGCTCCTGCGAGTCCTTTGTCTCCTTCTCTTGAGCTTCACCTGTATAGCTATAGAGGTGCACGTGCACCTCCCACTGCTGAGGGGGGAGGAATACGATTGCGTAAATGCGAGAAAGCGTGATTATGCGTAGGGCACATTCGTCCGTAAACAGGCTCGTCGACGCCGTCTATAAATTAATTTCGCTTTGCTGCGATAGGAAAAGGTTTCTCGGCGCCTTTCTACGGACGCGCACACATATATATGCATAGGCGTTCGAAATGGACGACTAATTAATTGTCCGGGCGAGGCGAGACGGGCAGAGAAAAGGTCGTGGCGTGATTTCAGTTTGGAGGGAACTATGACTGTCAGAGTTCAGACAGCTATCGATTTGCCGTTAGCCGACGTACCAATAAATAGGGTTCGTTTTACGCGATGACGGAGCTTTTTGTACATTTGAAACGTAGCAAGGGAGTCGGAGAGCAAATAAAAAGAATATGATCAAGGTCACATTATACGAAGGAGTATTTTTTATATTCGCACTTTTCCGTCCACTTTGATTACCAGGCCGTGAAAAAAAGTTCTTGAATAATTTCATCATATGCGGCATAAACCGAATATCTCTGTACGCGATGGGAGCACTCGATGACATTTCAATTCGAGACATTGCTCTACTTTCGATCATCCCGATCTTCGTAAATATATACCCGCATTCCACGATTCGCTACAAAATATCATGGCTCTCCGGTTCCTTTAGATATTCATGTATACGATCCGATTTACGACTCCTCGTTTCCAGAAGAAACGGTGGGAGCAGCATTCGTGGCGTAGCTTCGAAACGATCGTAACGAGTTTACGATTTACACGCCCGCGGAGCCTCAAGAACGTGGAACGTGTTCCAAATCGGTGTGCAGATGCAAAGTGCTGAAGCGGCGAATTTCGTGCAGGACGCCCGCGGGGGGAAGCGGAGCGTAAGAGACAAAATGCGTGCAAACTTGGAAGCCGGTCAAATTTGTCTCAAGGTCGCCACGAGGAGTTTGATTTTAAAGGACGATTTTTAGATTAAAGGGCGATCGATATACTCGTAATTTTCCGAGCGAATTTTGGTGGGTTTCAGCTGAATTGCGTATTAATGGAATACTGAAAGCAATTTGTTATAGTTTGGTTTTCGCTTAGCCTTGCGAAAGTATTATTCTTCGTATTGTCCAAAGTTTGAGCAAACAACTCATCTCAATACACTCTTATATTTACAAGATTTCCAGTTTCAAGACGTTTTTTCATTGAAGTGTCTTTATGCAGAAATACACATTTTATCGATGTTTTTATTTGCAGCCAACGAGCTACGTCTCGGACTTTTGTGATTACACCGGTGACTAATGAAGATGACAGAGTGGTTCTAAACAGACTCCGAGGAGCTGCACGGAGGACTCTTGAACAAAATGACCTGATGAGAGTTATAGCTATTAGTTATATTGTAGATGCACTTATAGGTACGTGATCTGGCATGCGTATTATTAGTTGACTTTATAGTTCCTCACCTATACTAATTTTTGTTATAACGATATTTACGAATCAGTCTTTTCCACAGTCTGATTCATATTCGAGTGTAAGATATGGCTATGACTCATATAGGATGCGGGGTCCCTACACATTACCCCGATGAACTCAACAGGAATATCATACAAAATATCATCTGTTGTGGTTGCATTCCAAGTGTGAAATGATTCACTCTTGCATCATCTTGCAAGATTAGAGACTAAATATTCTGTACAAAGTTGTGCGTAACACATGACTCAATGTTGTTTTTTTGCGATAAATAACCCGCTTAAAAAGTCATTAATTTCGCGTGAAAAATGTTTAATTCTTACTTCCTTCTTCTCCAAATGCCCGAAATCAAAAATTTGGAAACTAAGTTACGATCACTTCCAGAGGAATGTAAAATATCATAAAAAAGCCAAAAGCACACAGCTCGCACAGTTGCGCGCGATTAAAAATCACTATCCCTGCCGTAAATCAAAGTCTCCGTAAAGGCTTTTGAAAACAAAATTAACACCCGAAAAAGAACAACGCCCGGCTGACACCCACGATAAAAAAGGCTCAAAAAGAGAGGCACTACTATGAATCAAGCGGAAGCGTCGGTGAAAAATAAAACGAGCGAGGATAATATGAAAAGAGAAAAAAGCGTCGCGTGTCCCGAGAGAAAGAAACAGTTGAGTGTTCGGCGGCGGATATAGTGTGTTCAGAGCAAGCGAGAGAGAGAGAGAGAGAGAGAGAGAGAGAGAGAGAGAAAGAGAGAGAATGGGCTGACCTTGGTCCGGGCGCGCGAGCGGGACCTCCGCAATGCGGTCCAGAATCAGCCTTGCGATCGTATATTCAGCGTTCCGACTCTTCCCCTCCCTCGCTTCTCCCTTATGGTTGCACCAGGTTGTGCACGTATATTGCTTTATACCTATATACTGCTTACCAAACAAAATCGAAAGAAGAGACAGAGAGAATACACTCGCACGTATACGTATTATACACGCGCAGCCAGCAAAGTTTCGATGCGCGGAACAAACCGTGTATGTGTGCAGATTTAGATTTTAATTTATTGCTCGAAGCTTTATTGTGCATTCAGCGCTTAACGACTCTTTGCCGCCGACCGATGGTCACAGAATCAATTTTGATTTTAATTAATGAAATTTATTTGTGTCCCCTGCTGCGACTGGCATTTTTCTTTTTTTTATGTATAGATGCGTAAGCTCGTGCGTATTGCTTTAAATCGTTTGCTGATGCTTTACAGGGGACGAAAAAGAGAAATGTGCTTTTCTCGATTGATCATTGCGACTTTTTTGGAATTTCGGTTTAAACAAAATTAACAAAAAGGGCAGAATTTATCGCTCTGTTTACTTATTGGAAGACTTTTTCGCGGGGTGTGTTTGTGTGGTGCACATTTCCTTGAAGTAGAAACATTAACCTTGCGAGTAAACAATGATGTAGAAAGCATATTTGTGATGCTATTCGGGATTACAGATATTCAGTATACGTTTTGCCGATGTCCAAGGATACTCAGGATTAATGTCGTTTATTGCCACGTTACGACACTTTTATATAACGTGTTTTTCTCATCAAAGAATAGTTTGACAATTTGCAAGCTCACGCGAGAGCAGTAAGATATACTCGTAAAGAATCCAATAACCAATGTCAGCTGTCTTTTTGCAAAAGGCTGCACCCATATATACAAAGCAACTAATTGCCATCAATATGTCCCCCAAACAAGTTCTATTGAACGCTCTTATATAGGTAGGTAGTCTGACAGCTTCGAAATAGAATCCGGAAGCGGCCCGCAGCAGCGCAAGCGTCGAAAAGCAGTCGGAGCTATTCTTCGCGCGCTCCGACTTAATTGAATCGTGCACCAATATATTATAAAGGTGTAACGGTTTTTTTTTCGCTATAGAACGCCCATAGTAAAAAATTGTTGCCGCTCGTTTAATATGGCAGAAATATATTGCCTACCTTTATTCGATTATTCGCTATGGTTGACAAAGAGTTGAAATGCCCAGAGTATCGAATTTCTTTGGGTTGCCTTTTCATACACTGCTATTCTACATATAGGCACTTATCGCAGTATAATATTCATTTATTTACAATTACCTACATCGCATTGCCATCATTAATAGTTTGATGTAACAAGTATAAGTGATCAAAGTTTTTGACATGTTTAATCTTACGAGAGCTCATGATCTGATTTATTTGTCTGTTCCCTGTATTTTCGCTTGCTTGTTTACTTTCTCACGCTCGGCTTGTGCCTGGGCGAAACATAGATATAACAATGTACACTTTCAGGTGCCTCACGCTTTTTCTCCGCGTCTTCTTCTCTGTTTACGCCCCTTCGTTTTGGTGGGTGCGTCGTTCACGATGCACGCTCTCGTCTCATTGAACGTCAACTATGAGGACCGGATAACATCGGGGCTTAAGCTTCGATTTTCGCGCGCTTGATTTTTGCCTGTATATTGTTGTGTAGCTTTATTCTATAATACCTGGTTATACTAAAATTTCTTTGGATGGGGCCGGTTTTTTGACGATCTCTATTCCAGATTTGTCAACTACATAACGCACGCTCCATTTGGGTCGAACGCATTAAGCAAAAGTGAGAAAACACTCGATCTAAAAACTTACGCCCTCAGTACACATGAAACCTTTACTATTGTTTGCTTATTGCCGGTTCGTTTTGCTCGACTATGGAAAATGACTACGTTACGCTCGTTTAACAGGTACAAAAACGCAAACATCGTGTTTGTGTTACAAACATACTGTTTTCAATTATTATATTAGATATTATTATTGTTTATATGTTGAGATTGAATATAACTCATAGTAGTGAAACAATAACTTTAATTTTAGCCATTTATTTTTAAATTGCCAGTTCTTCGATTACTGGAGAATAACTCCTAATAAATATTCTAATTTTATTGTCCAGGCTTTTCTTGGTATTTATTACGTGCAGAAAAAGTCACTGAAAACAATGGGACGAACACAAAGGTCGATGGAGGATGAATCGAAGGAGCAAGCGCGCGGCTTATTGCCGCACGTGTGAGATCACGGAAGACGTCCCACGCACACGCCTCGCTGTACCTATATATTATGCACTTGTGAGCGCATTTTTCACTTGCCGAGAGTGAATCTAAATTAAATCGTCGAGATGCATATCCACGCAGCATTAACTTAGACCTTGGTTGGGGTTAGACTGTAGAGATAAACCAAGCAATCGCGTGATGGGCTAGGTGTTCTCGAGGAATGTCAGACGGAGAGGTGTAAAAGTCAAGATCGGCGAACTTGATTTTGCAAAGCGTACTTTTAAGGCTTAAAAATTAAGCTAGTAAGTTACATGCGATTTCATGCTGTAAATCTGAAAAATTTACTTTTTAACCAGAAACTATGGTTCAATACAGATATTAGTGTTGATTACTTTCCAACTATTTTCCAACGTATACGATCAAAATGAAATTCGTATCAAGTAAGGTAATCAAAGCACACAAACATCAGAAACGGATTATCGGCTTTTTACACACAATCTACAAATGTCTACTAGCAGCGTTTCGCTAATCTCACGAGATTTTTTCATTAATACCTCAACGCCGCAGCCGACAATGACTAACGATCTCGTGCTGGCCGAGCGCATATTAAATGACAAATATCGCTTCTCGGCCACGCGAGAAATCGAGCGAGCATTGCAATAGTCGCGAGCTATACACGAGAAATTAAATCGCTGCTGTGTGATACACGCGTACGATATCGAACTCCACAATGCGACCGTGTGCTCATTCGAAATCCTTAATGACCCTACCGAAACGCATAATATGACTGAGTATGGGTGGCGCAGCGAGCTATGCGGTGGATAGTAGCTCGAACAACGATAACGGGACAGCAATTGCGAGAGAATACGGCGCGGTATAGCGGAAGTGATCGATCCTACGCTTGTCTGGATTTTCCAGCTACCGGGTACAATTGGCCAATTACGAAACGGTCCACACACGTGCGCTTGTTTCCAACACCGAACTATAAACTGTTATTCTAAATGTGACGGTGCGCGTGAATTTTAAACGCGAGATCGATGACTTTTTAATATAAGTATATCGCCTGAGGTTTGTACAAGCGATAAACACCGGTCACTGCGGAGGTCAATCTGCTTAAAGAAGACACCTCCAGCAGCAAATCCTCTGAAGGGCGAGACGCCCGGAAGTTCGTGACCCGCAGCGGACGGGAGCAGCAGCGAAAGTATAAGGAAGCGGCTCTGCAGTCAAAGCGACCAAGTTTGATCAATAGCGAGCACGCCGCTACCGCGCTGATGCGGAATGTGTAGAGTCGCGCGCCCTTGAGCGGGCCAAACACGTTGTATATACATTGGTTTCGTTTTCATGCCCTCCTCCCGATATGCTAATGGGGCTCCCCTCGCGGGCATGCACGAAACGCGGAAGCACCGAGTCCGCGCGAATGAGACATTATTGTGCGTGCAGTTCTGATCGCGAAGGAAATGAGCTTGTCGGAATCCTTTTGCGCTATCTTGCTTCCGATTTCGAGCTGTTTGATTGCTTGGCGCTCTATTTTCTTTTAATCAAATGGATTGCCTTTGGATTCATTTTTCCCCATTATAGGTTCAAAATATAGCGTGGCCGTGACTGACTGCATAATATACATACCTATATGATCATATATGAATACGTATGTCGAAAATGAAAATGGAAATGAACTGGCTCTAAAGTTCTAGAGATCCACGTTAACTTTACAAGATGCATTTTCGATCTTCTAGAGTAGCCCTTGAGAAAGCTTGTATTACTATACGATTTAGTTCGTGCCGCAAGTAACTAGTATGACTGCATATGCATGTATCATTCAAATGGAAAGTTATGATATGCAGATAGAAAATTGTTTAAGCCACCTAATGATAAAAAAGTGATTGTATATTATGATTGAAGAGTCACGCTTCTACATAATTACTAGTTATAATGCGATCGACTCGATGCGACATTCCTTCCACAATTTCGAACAATCGTGCGAGTAACAATCACATTACCTACATCGAGAGCATAAAAAGTTTTGCATGATGCATATAGGTACTCATCTCGATTCCACGATACAGGCCAATATAACAGAGGTAGTTTTTATCAGGGGACGATATACAGATGATAAACATTGCATAGTTAGAGACGCAGATTCTTCAAGCCACTTAACTCATTATGAGTTATACGAATACAATTAATAAACAGACGTATTTACCGATAGCTTATTGCACGACACTAAGCATTCTGCCACAGTATTTTCAAAGTATTATTTGAAATCGCACCAACGAGTTCGTAAAACTTTTCTGATACTTACATAATTTATTTGAAGTATAATTTAATCGTTTAAAGCGGTTCAGAAACATTTACTTTTGCTTCAATAACGTTTGACTTGCTCATCAAACAACGAAAATAAAACCAAGTCCATGAATCAATGTTTTTATTCAGCGGTGAGTAATTTTTATTTGCCTATATTCAGAACGTGCTTAATGTTGATAATTTATGACAATATTTCCAAGATTTATGACTAAGCTCATAAAATTTTACTTCTACTTCTGTTCACACAACAGATCGATGACAGCTGTTGAAAATATATCATGCCTATTAATATATCAATCATGGTATGATTAAACGATATAATTTTTTTAAATAGAAATGCACGAATACAGTAAATATTTGAAGCTTTTATTTTTAACGAAATCTTACTTAAATTAAAATATTTTTCCTACAAGCAAGCTATACTCTAAATAAGTTTCGCCTATATTTTTGATCTTACACGCATGCATAATCGTACCATTTTTATCGCGAAACTTACGCAGGTGTAATATGTCCGCGAAAAAGCTTGTACCTATAATACTCCGCTTTGCAGCCCGTATCTCATATAGGAACAACAGTCTCAGCAGCTGTTTCTCGCGATCATCGTCGTTGTCGTATAATACCTTTATCGTCGCGGCGAGACATTGCAGTGCTGTGCGGGCACATACAGAGACGCTTAGATCGTCGCACGCAAACATAGCAAAGACTCTAAGACGCGCATTGTCCTCTCCCCCGAGGCGGTCCGATAAATCAGTGCTTCTATAGATATATGCGCAGGTATTATATAGATACTATCACGCACACGAGACTTGGAGACACACAGATGCCTGAGAGAAAATAATCGTTGGGAGAGAGAGAAAGAGTGAGAAAGAGCAGAGCGAGAAAGATGATTGGCCTGGGAGATATTTCGCACGACGGGTATATAAATTTATTATTGAGGGAGATAAATGGCGCGTGTTTCGCTGAGAGTCGATAAACCGATCGTAACAATCCCGATGATGGAGTAGCGGAATGCGGGGCAAGTGGTAGGGTAAATCGAAAGTTGAAGCGGATTTGCTTAATTGCTTTGACAGTTTTGTCTGTAAGCCTAAAAAAGAGCAATGAGCTGTAGAAACTGATTTTTTGTGACTCATAAAAAATAACATACTGAGCAGTTTAATGTAACATAACTATCTTATTTACTTTTCAGGTAACATTTTAGTGAACGAGTATTATGATTAATCAGCGTTGAAAGTCACAGGTCTATGTAATATAATTAAAGACTTGGGATATTGAAATGATTGATGTTAACTTGATAAATAATACAGACATTATATAAATGATAGTATAGCCAGCATAATAACTTCTCTTCTGATCGAATATCGATCTAATTTGTATAATTAATTCAACTCGCTCTCAGACAAAAAAACAGGTCACCTGCTGCATAATAAATCATAAATTATAGGCTGCGGTCACAATATCATTTGAAAAAAATAGCGAATAATGATTATAATAAATTATGAAAAACCGGGGCTTATGGAAAGAGTTGTAGCAAAAATAACTCTGCGTGTATCTGATGCTATAAGTTTGAATTGTGCAATAGCGATAACAATCGTAAAATTTCAACAATCAATCTCCATAATTTTATTAAACTATTCAAAATTAAAAAAAAAATAATTAAAATAATAGTCAGACATAACACAGTACAAGTGGACAGTACTTCACCTCCTGAGAGAGAGAGAGAGAGAGAGAGAGCGGGTCTAGTTTGTCCTTGGAAAAAAGAAGAACGGAACTCGCCGCTCTCCTTGCTTCTCCTTGAGAAAAGGAAGCTCCTACGTACATGAAGCAAGAGGGTGCCTCGAGAGAGTATGCAGTCAGAATCAAGAGGAAGATGCGAGAGAGGGAGACGGAGAGTGCGCGGAACAAGAGACAGTGCAGCTGCAGCTGCAGTGGCTGCGGCGACAGTGGTAGCAAGGAATCTCGCGAGAAGAAGCAGAGGAAGAGACGAGCGCGCGGCCGAGGATGCTCATAAGAAGCGCCGGGAGAAGGGAGAGTTCGCGATCGCACGTATACATATATAAAGTAAGAGAGGCATAGGATATAGAGAAAACGCGCGCCGAGTCGAGAACAAAGACAGAGAGCACGAGCGAGGGAAGCTGGGTAGTGGGGCGGAAAGGAAAGAGTGAGAGAGAGAGAGAGAGAGAGAGAGAGAGAGAGAGAGAGAGAGAGAGAGAAAGAGCGCGAGAGAGAAAGATTGGCGAACTACTCAAGCACGTGGAGTCCGCGACGACGAGTTGCTCGATCTCGCTGCATTCCGCGGAGCGTGTAGTCAGTCTCTCCATACCTACCTCGCGGTGCAGTGTAAGAGCGCTGCGGCCTGACGCGCGTTCTCCGAGAGCTCGCTGTACCATAGGGATTCACCTTGCGTGCGCAAGTGCGAGACAAGCCGGCTCGTGGAATCTGTGCGCGGTAGCCGCCGCCGAGAGCTGCTCACTGTGATTTGTATTGTTTTCGCGGGTTCGGCGTTAAGAGGATGTTTTTGATTATCAAGCTCATTTCGAGATCGAAAAGATCTGGTAGACAGTAAGCCGAGTCGCGAGTTTTAAAAAACTCACTGAAACCTCGAGAAAACGGAACAGTGCAAAAAGTAAACAAGCCGGGTCAACGACACTCTGCGAGCCGTGCTGTGTAACAAGACCCACGTGCACAAAGAGACGCTGAAGGACAGTAAAGAGTTAAAAAAAAATGTGACACGCGGTGTACAGTGTGCAAGAAAAAATGCGCAAAAACGGAGTCATGGCTTCGCTTAATTGGGTGTGCTTGTTGCTCCTCTTTCTGCCGCTTTATGCGAATGGAACGACGAGCGATGCGCTTCAAGCGAGTCATCACCAGAGTCATCAGAATCACCAGCACCACGGATATTCTCATCACCACCGGGTAATTTATTTGAAGCTTTCATCATGTTCAATAACTACATCGTTGCTGCTTATGAACACCAGTACAATTCAAATAAAGTCATTCGGGCCCTGATAAACTCAGGGTATCGCGTGGGCGTAGAATCACAAGTTCATGCTAGATGGATTTATGTTTTCCGGGAGCATAAAAAATAAAGTCTGTTCTAAAAGATATTTCTTGTGAATTTCAGAATGCGAGTCCAGTGAACTGGTCTGCTCGTCACAACTCCCACACGGCCCAGCATCCTCATAGTCGGCACAACCACGAGTCCTTCCTGCGACGAGAATCGCGTCTTCTGGGCTACCGTACTCTCGGCACTAGCAGTCGCTCATACTTAACAAGTACCTCGGCAACGTCGACGACGACAGCGAGAACGACGACGTTGAGCACGTCGACAACGTCGTCGAGAAACAACGTTAGATCGTACCCGAGACTACGAGAACAGAGGCTGAGCGCTGTCTTGTCGCCCTCTGTGGAGCCCGTTGCTAGCAGGAGTGTCATATTCGGTACCGTCGTTCATCGTGATACCCACAGAGATAATTACGCGCCGATTTACCCCAGTTACAATTTCGGCAGCACGCCGGCCACCACTTTCAGCCTGTTTCAGCCTGGGTAAGTGTGAATTTTCAAATTTACCGCGTCGATGAATTTCGTCAGCAGTGCAGAATAAATCTAAATTTATGGATAAATCAAAGCTCCTGCTATATGATAAGCAAAAATCGAGTGACACGGCTGCGTTTCTCGACGCTAACGATCATTTCGATTTAATTTACGTTGAGAGCTCCCCACATTTCTTAATCAACGTTTCAATTGAAAACATCCATTGCACGCGCTGGGCGCATTTAATGCAAAACCGGTCTTTCCGCACTGCACCGCCGCGCGGCAAACTTACTAATCGATTTTATTTTCATGAGACTGCTGCCAAACGAGGCATGGCAGCTCTCATAATAATGCGCGAGTGCAACCCTCGCAGAAAAATCGAGGGAGGACGCGAGAAGGAAAAACTTTGGTCTATAGAATGTGGCTTATTTCGAGGGATCGTCAGTGGCCATTCATGTTAAATATATGATTTCATATTCCAAAGCAGTATCCCATAGAAATTTAGTCGCTTATAATTATAATTCACATGTCATATGGGGCCCAACTCGAATAAACATCGTTATAGAATCGAGTGATTAATTGTAAACTCGTGACACAGCGGACAACTCCGCAGATGAGATCGCTAACATGAAAAACCGCACGAACTCGCGTGTGCATACAGCGGAGCTCTCGCGTTACGATTTGGCGGGCCGAATGTGCAATTTCGCTGGCTGCCGCTGGCGATCGGGTTACCCGGATCGGCGAGCGTAAACGAGATAAAAAGTCTCCGCAAAACCTGTCTTTTGGCGGACTGCTCCGCTTCGACGGTGAACGTGCGGATTGATGACGCATCGCCCGAGGACCAGACTCTGATCATTGTACGAGCACACCGAGTGCGCGCAAAATTGCACGGTAGTGTTTCAAACTGTTTTGGAATTCGCGTGGTAGGAAACGTTTGCATTTCACCAGCACGATTATAGTTTTAAATTATTCTGCCGTCTGTATAGAATCCGAGACACTTGACCAAAAAGTTTACAAGCCTGTCTCCCTAATACTGTCCAGGCACTTTATCGTTCACAGATTAAGCGCATACGACAGGCCGCAACCGCGTAATTTCTCGCCCGCATCCATATAGCTCCGAGGCTTTCCGGCTGTATTCCCTGCTCCTGCTCCTATATAATACTGCGCGTCGATAAAGAATCGCGCAAGCCTTCACCGATTGCACCTGATATACCCGCATCTCTAACTCGCTGCTGCGCGCTCCAAGCGATTCCGCGAGATTGTCGCGTCCTGATCGTTTCTTTTTTTTTGTACGCCCTGACGCGAGCCTCTCGAGTCGATCGATAGTTGTAAATATATGTACGGATAGCTGTATAAAGAGACTCGGGTTTAACGCGGACGTAAGTGTGTATACATCAGGGACGCCGTGAGATGATATTACGAAAGGGAGACAATTTCTGACGGCGTCCCATCGCGTGCTGTATATTGGATATAATGCAATGGCATTATAGTCAAATCGCAGCCGCGCGTCGTGAGTATTTATGTTATTAACCGTTATCTAGCTTGTCTATAAAGACATATTTCTTCGCGGTGTATAACGTATCAAGATTTCGTGGAAAATGGAAATTATGAGGAGAGTGAATGTAATGGTATAGCTGATTTTATTCGAAGTAGTGGTATATCAATTTTCGGAACGATTTATTGAATCAATTTTTTAATGCTCGTTCAATTCATTACAGTTTACGCAATATTAATATTTTTTTCTACCTTTATACTCGTTCTTATGTAAATGATTTACAGCTTTTTGATGTTTGAATAATAATTTTGAAGCGTCATCAATTACTATAATTCCAGCATTACAAGAAATGATAACTTCTGCTTATTTATTACGTTTGACGTTGATAATTAATAATCTAACGGCCGTGTAAATATCTATAGGCCTGGGTACGCCTAAATAAATAAAAAAAAAATTAATAATCTACAATAAGTTTTTGAAACATAAAAAGTTCATCGTTATCGGGTGAATGTAACTGGTTCAGCTTGAAAAATTGTCAACGAGAGACAATTTTTTGCCTTCGGTGTTTACAATATATTTGGGCAGAAAGCCAAAAGAAATGATGCTGCAACATTTCATTTGGCTCTGCCATTCTTAAAATGCATCCTAGTAACCAGCACTCGAGCTTTCTTTCTCGGGCAATGCTTGAGTTTCTTGTTTAAGCATGCAGTGAATCTGCAAGTTTAAGAACAAGAGACGAAGAAATGTTTCGCACTTTGTCCAGCTTATTTAAAATGCTTCTTTGTAATAAATTCTCAAAATAAATAAAAAAATACTGCAAGCCATAAGTAAACGACGGGAATATAATAATCAACTTTTTCGCGGTTAAATTTGTATGGCCATTTGTCTGGACAGAATGTTTCACGCGATATCGCTAAAATTACTTCTGAGAGTATTCTCGAGTAGTGTACGTTCAGAGACACCATCTCAAATGTATTCCTTCCGGAAGAAAACAAATCGAAACAAAAGGTCTAAAAATAGTTGGAAATTCGCACAATTTCAATGGTCGTACTCGTTGATGCGGACTCGCGCGTTATGTACATAAATACGTGAAAGCTTCCAGTCTCGGGCGTTCAACCCTCGAGAGCGCGCGGAAGGCTCGCGCTGAAAGCACGCGTAAACGCGACAGTTATCCTTTTTGGATCGCCTGCGTACTTGCTGGAAATCTAAATATACATAACTGTGCACGGCCACAGATGTTCTTTCCTGCGAAAGCGCGAACTCCTTCCGCGCAAGTTAAATGCGGAGGTGCTTATACAAGCGTATACACTGAGAAAAATAATCTAATAAAAGTTGTTATATGTTCAGGAAAAATTACTATAATAACATAGTAACGGCGGGATATACTTGCATTATAATAAATTTTACTATGTGACATAATAATTTTTAAGGCTCATGAAATATTTTGAAAATTTTAATTTTCACCCCTATTTCCGCTTATTATTTTTATTATTTATGAATATTTTAGTCAAGTATTTGTATAATAGAATAAATAAATGAAGAAATTAATTTTTTTTTTCGTCGGTGACGGGAATCGAACCTGGATCTCTGGGATGGCAGTTGAGTGCGCTTACTACTTACCTACAGGCCTGTTAAGTACCACATTTCAGATCTGATGTATTAATCACTCTTACTTATGGGTTAACATTAATAATAATAATAAAACTGAGAATTGATAAATAATAGCAGCAAAAAAGTAAATAATGGTTCGTTATTAGCATATAATTGATTATAAACTACGTAAAATAATTGATTTTAAACTTCGATTATCATAAATTAGGTTTAAGAAGACATATGACCTCAAAATCTGACACGCCGAAAAGAATTCCTTTATACCATTAGAGATAACAATTTTTACTATGTTACATATTAAATTTTACTGAAGCCAAATCAGTGAAAACGATCTCCTCGCGATAGAGAGACAAAGGATGTACATATATTCGCGAAGTGCCATGCGTCTCGGGCTTGAGCGGTAATGGACCGAGGACGGAGGGACTCTAAGTGCAGCTCCTAAACAGCCATAAGTAGCACTTTCCACCTCCCGTGCAGACTCTCTCTCTCTCTCTCTCTCTCTCTCGCTCTCACTGCGCACTGTGCGCCTGTTCCTCTCACTCCGCGCGACCAACTTCGCCTCGTTCACAAAGAGCCGGACTCATAGCATTCGCTCTATATCTATATATCGGGTATTGCTTAGGCGCGAGAGTGGAATGAGACGGACTGTACGTATCGCGAAGAAACAACGAGGCTCTATAGGTATACCGCGAGTACATGCGCGCGACTAGACTTGACTCGGCTCTCTACTCGGAAGAGAAAACTGACGTAGAGAAGAGTATATATATATATATATATATATATATATATATATATATATATATATATATATATATATATATATATTTCACCTCGGTGAGGTAATAGAGCGACGGACTCGAAGTAAGGAGAAACAAATTGAGCGAGCTGCGGAGTTTGCACCACCCCCCGCGCGCCCCACCTGCTTGTTTTGGTATTAATACATTATAGCGAGTCGTCGGAGTATTATGCTGCCGAGGAGAAATAATTTTTGCGTACCGGTGCGGTAGAGCGCAGATGAAAGGATTTTACTATGTCTGTTGCACGTTTCTCTGCTACATGGGCGGAGACGATGCGGCGCGCAAGTTTCGTAATTTTCCGCGTGTACGCGTGAGTCTTCGTTTTTTCGAACCTCGTGCGCGCACGTAAATGCGTTATTTACATGCATGCGTCGGTTGTCTACTGGGGTGATATACGTATTATTACATAGGTATACCTTCGACGCAATGCAGATTGCGCGTGTGCCTAAATTGGATTTGCGCATCTGTGCAGAGCTTGAATGCAAATAGGTTTGTTTTGTTAAACTGGATTTTTTTGCGACTTGTACGTGCAGATAGGAGGCCAGTCGTTTCTCGCGTGATTTCAACTTCGAATTGTATTTTATTATATTTCGGTATGAATAACACACGCATAACACTGTGTGAAAATAGTGTTTAGCTTGGCTGAATAATAGTAGACATTCCTCTAGCATCCAGTCGTGCAAAGTAGTATGAGTCGGATCCTGCAAGACACCATGATACAACTTCGTAATCACCATAATCGCAGTAACGATTCTACAGACTCGTAATCATCTTTTCTTTCTGCAAATTAACATGAAATACTATCCAAAGGTCAAAGGGGGTCACCGTAGGTCAAATATCAAGCCATTCACGTCGTTGCATAACCTCGCACGCTTTCTTAAATTTTAAACTTCACTAATCGAATAAACGAGCCACGGACGCGTGTAAAAATCTTCAATTCGTCTTAACACCAACGGACAAGTTCATTATCTCCTTCATCTCCCGCTATACAAAAAGTAATACGAACCATCCCAGCTGATCCCGGGATTTGTCACGCAGATGTATCAAAAAGCTCGAAGGAAGGTATATTTCTTTAGCAGTCGTGGATGGAGTGAGAGTAATGTTGAAAATTCCAATTACCCGACTGCGTCGGCGGCAGTGCCTATACATAGCGGTGCGGCTCGATGAGTTCCGATGAGCTAGAACGAGACGAATAATGGATTAGGGAAGTACAGCTGAGAGATGGATTGGGCAAACGAGTGGTATTTCTGCTGGATGTTTCTCCCGCTACAGCTCTTAGCTATCGTCGTGTTTCTATCTTTTTTGCGCTTTATGGAGGAAACGTGTGGAGGAATCCAGGAAATAAAATTTTTTTATTGCTTCATCTAATATTTTAATCTAAGCCTGATGGATGATATTTAAGAATCATCTCCAGCAATTTCATAAATAATAATGGTAATTTATGAAACGATATGATTTGCGAGCTGTTGAAGTTTTTCTCCAGTAGCAGTCGACAGGCAGCTTTCGAGGTCTCAGAAGCGACAAGTATTGCTTAGACTTCGAGTTTATTTTATTTTTAAAAATTCACTGATTTCATAAAAATAAATATAAACATACATCTCTATCCCAGAGAAATTCAAGAAAATGAATATAGCAGGGGTGTAATGGCAAGAAGTCTGCAGGTAGGAAATTGAAGCAGAATAATATAGAAGAAAAAAAAATAGGAAATGTAGTGTACGAAAATAAAGAAGAAAACAAACCAAAAGGTTGAGCAGAAGTCAGAGAGATTTAAAAATAGCGCGTAAAAGCCCCTAGGGACTTTATGATGAAAACCCCTAGTTGGAATAAATAGAGGGGGGGGGGGCAGAATTTGAAAGGTGAGAGCAGAAAAGTGAAGGGACAAAGAGAGTGGCGAAAAGGAAGAAAAAGGACTAAAAAGATAAACGGGCGGAAAGGGATGAAAGTTTAGAAAAAAAATGTGTACAAAAAGAAAAATTTGTAAAAATATGTAAATTTCTGTATAATATTGGAGACTAAAATTTGAGCAATAAAATTAAATAATTATAATAATATGCCTCCATCTCTACAAGGGCTTTGGTAGTACGTTTGCTGAGCTATCGCTCCTAGTATATCGCATTAATTAATTGCACACGGGCATCTAAAACGTCGCAATCCTCTCTTAACAAAGAGGCGATTTTGAACTTCTAACCTCAAAAAAATTGAGCACGCGAAGCCCGCATTAGATCTAGCTTGTCACTAATAAGGCTCATAATGTAAACGTCAAATCTCCAACTTGCAAGTCTGCAAGTCCACGATGCAGTTTTCATATTGCTCTTTTACCATAATTGAACTAAAAATTTTAATAGTAATAAGAAAACAGTTTATTAAAAAATTACAAATAAATTTTGGCTAGAGTCAAGGGGTGCGGTAGTGCCCCGATGGCAACTATAAGTTTATTCACACTGGCAAATTACATGGTGAGTGCTCTAAATAAAATAACATCTAACGGAAAAGTCGGGGAAAAAAAGCTAATGTCAAGATCGCAAAGCGGATGTAATAGTGGTGCTTACACTTGTCGTACAAGCTCGTAACGCTGCCCTCTTCTCTTTACGACGATATGCATCTCGTAAAACGCTATGAGCTCGTTTCAAAGCAGAAAAAACGCGGACTGAGCTTGTCAACGCTGCTCTAATCTAGAACTTTAGTAAGCACGAGTGAATAATATAATTAAGTTATATATAGTAATAAAGTCCAGGATAATACGAAAAGAAAAACTCTTGGAAAAAGCTACTATAACGTTAACTGCATTTAAAGTTCGATGTTGGTAGTATTTTTGAAACTAGAGTCAACTTGTGTATATTTCAATTTCCTGGAGCCTTCACTTCTATTGCTACTACCTTGGTAGACAATACGCCATAATTTCTGGCTGCGCAGTCAATTCACAGTAACGTCTGCCCAGATAGTTTTACCCAGATTCGATCCAGAAACATTTGTGTCAGATGAGGGTTTCTGTACAGAATCTGCTGAAAATTCTGGCAAAGGTAGAGATACGCTAATGTGATGTTAAAAGGTTAGCATCGTCTCCAGCTAATAAATCAGTTCGATATAATTAATGATACTTTAATTTATTATGTTTGATATATAGTCCTATTCCATATGATACGCATGCAGTTCATTTCACTTGAGCGAACCAAATGATAAACTTTTATTCCATTAAGCCATGCTATCTTAGTAAACAAATCAATCGATATTAACAATAATATTTGTAGAGAAAATGGTTTTTTCTCTATCTGATAATATTCCTCGGTGGTGATCAAAATATTGATTTGGCTGTATCAGTCTTCCCGAGGCAGGTTGTGTGGCGAAAAGGATAAAAAACTTCTATAACATTTCCTCTTCTTTTCTCAACGTTTCGACGGACAATGCCGCCCTCATCAGGAGACTGGTGTGAAAATTGTATTTATTAAAATTGTTAATATATAATGTATGTACAGTATAACAAAAACTTACAATTATGTACCAACCGCGGCTTCGAGAATGTCATATTGCAGAAGCGATTTTTTTTCCAATTTTGTAGTGGCAGCTTCCTGCGGATTTTTAGTTGGCCACTTTCTAATTTTACAATTACTATATATTTGAATATAAAATATTTTTTTATTTAGAGGATATGATCGAACTCGACGATTAAAGGAAGAAATGACTTGGAGACCCTGCAAGTATTTTGATCTTCGAGTTAAAGTAGTAAAAAGAAGTAAGCAATATTGCATTTATTAAATCATTTCACTTATACATGCATCAGTTTGATTATCTAAAATCTAGCTTTAGCATTCTATTCATTCGCAGAATTATCAAGTTTTTACATTAACTTATTGGAGTGCATTCGCAGTCGTAGTCATCGCCCCGTTGATAACAATGCCAAAATTTGGAGAAAACACATTTGCCTGCGCATTTGAACTTTTGCCACTCAGTACATCCGTAGACGGCTATAATTAGATCGATTTTTTATGTAATTTTACTAGACATTATTGATATAGTAATCATTATTTTACATCCTACTAAAGAATCTCAGGGGAGATCTCTGGCCAAAATCTCACCTGAGATTCTGCCCTGCGGATTACTAAAATTTCTTAAATTACTATAATTCAGTTTGTATTATAATTAAAATTCACCATCTAGGTATTAAAACCCCCCAAATAAGTTCAAAAATACACGTTTTAAAGCATTTGAAGCAATATTTAAATTTTTTTTAAATCGCATGAGAATCTCTGGTGAGAAACTCAGGTGAGAATCTCACGGGTTAACATTTTAAAAATCTATAAACTGACTAAAGCAACTCGAAACATTGTTTTTTGAACTTATTTGAGATGAAGACTTGACTGAGATCTCACTTGAGATTTTTCAGTAGGGTAGAACACAATTAATTAAAAATAAAACTTACATTCGGCAAGTAGAACTGCTATTAGTAAAAGAATAAAGAGCGAGTACTTCATTTTGGCTGTTAAACAAATTTACTGTGTTCTTCTGTATTTAAACGACAACTGTAACAAAAGCTTACCGCGAATCCGCCTTATATACGACTCGATAAAGTCTTTATCTGTAGGTAGTGGCAGATATAAAAAACATTCATTCCAGAAGTCGATATTTATACATTGTAAACTAATAGTGATAAGCAAAGGTCACCTTATCAGTACAGAATACGAATTTTTTACGCACACGTATGCCTTATTGAGTCGTATTTTATGCATAAAAAATGACACTCCACCCATAAAATGACACCCTCTCCCTCACCATAGGTATAAATACGGCTGTGTACGACACAACTGTAATTAGTTAACTTTTGGTTTTTGTTGGAGCATCACCAATAAACACCTCCAAAATGAGTTCTAAAACTAACGTTGCATCGACTAGCTCAGTTTCAAGTTTGGTAACAAATTTACAGGATAGAATGACTATGAAAACACCGTTACCTACACAAAATCGCAGAAAAATAAGAATAAGAAGGCGCCTGAACCAAATATGCAGTTAGATGTCATAAATTGAACTGTTACCACCTCCGTAGCAGCAGTAACAACAAAATATTTACCAGGACGAATGTGACCTGTTTTGCCAAGCAAGTACTGTTAAAAAAGGCTCAAAGCGGACAATCGAACAACCCAAAACTCTAGCTCCTCGAAACGTACGCCGAAAACTAAACCTATAGTTTAAGATCAGAGATTCCTGATAAATTATTCACGATAATGTTCAATGGCGACATAGCAATATATGCTGATAAGTTATAGAAAATAACGCTCTCAATAGTAATGTAAGGTGTACACTGACGAATTATTAAAAAAAATATTAGTAGTGATTAATTATACTGTTATAATAATTATAATGTTAATTATTTAAATTATGATACAATTAAATGTTTTTCACAACGAAGTTCATCACTTTTTGTGATGGACTTCGTTTGGGTATATTATTCACATTGGATGTTCTGACGCGCAGTGCTTAGTTAGCATTGTGTCCATCCAGTGGTTGGAGATGAACTATAGCGCTGTGCGGTATACGCGCGCTAGCGATACAGGTGTATTCGTTAAATTTAATTGTGTGCCAAGAACAGCATATATGTATATGCCGCCTTTATGAATATTAATGGGAGTCCTCAAAGGTGTCAAGCATTAATTCATATGAGTTTTGGGATCGCAGTACATATTTAATTCTAAGTAAAGAGTACCGTTGAAAATCTTTACTTTTATTTTGGAAATCGTAATAAACTGATTTATTATCCTTTTGTATGCAAATACTGGAGTGACTACAAAATGTGACTACAAAGTGACAGCAAATACTGGAGCGACTCATCGAAATTTTATTGAAATCCGATCTTCGCATTCCATCACTCCAAAATATACGTGGTCATTTACATTTGGCTAATGATTAAACGACAAAACATCCTTCTTGCGATAATACCGCTTAGTCTTTTCCGTGAAAATATTTTTCGCGAGCAGCGCGGGGCTTTATTCGATGTGTTACAATAGGTGCATCCAACGATTCTGGCATGCCTTCGCATCGCATTCGCATTAAAATAAAAGTGTACAGCTCATGCACTCAACGAAAATCCGTTAAAGTGCTGTTCCATTCTCGGGTGCATTGAAAACAGCTGCACCGTATAGCAGCTGCCTGCTCACCTTCGATAAAGCACGTGCATCTTTGCATAGCCTGCAAATAACGGCGCACTTTTGGTGCAGATTTTACACGAGTTTACGGAATGATGAAGTGTCGAATGCGCGAGCGGTGTCCGCTTTTTAGAGCGTTAAGATAATGTACGGATGTTGGGCCTCGCGGAAAATATTTCTATTGGGAGTTTAAAGTTGCAATGCGATACTAGCGGCAGTTTCGGGAATTAAAAAACATGGCGTCAACAAAGTCTCGGTTTACATTGGTGGCATATGGGAGTTCAGTATTTTTAGTCAATTTTTAAATGACAATTATTGTAAATTGTATGTGAACTCATTAAATCAACTTCTAGAGTTGACTATTATCTAGGGCGAAATGTATTTTTGTACCGAATACAGAAAACTTACTGAAAAAAGAGTCTGCTGCACTAATTAGTTCCTCAAGGACTATAATTCTAAAATGCAAAAACTGTCATTGAGTTTTTACTCAGTACTCAGTAAAGGAATGATATTTAGTACAAATTGACTTAAAAAAATTTATTTTGTGTATCTGAGCAAGAGTACGAACAGTCCTTTTTTCAACTACTACTTCTACGTAATTTTTATCGTTGTCATTTTAGTAACAATATCCCTGTGACCAGATAAGGCTTAGATTTCGAAGAACTTGTTTGTGAAACTAATGAATATAGCTCAATTTTTTCTAGAGCTTTTACGGAGCACCACACATGTTAATCATGCCAGAATTTATAACGTTCTGGCCTTCTGTCATGTTTTTTGATGACGGTGTAGCCTCTCTCTATTCACACGGAGTGTGTAAGGACACTGACAAGATTTTTTATCGTGTAAAAGTTTATATTTCTACATTTCTTAATGAAGCTCCATATAAAAGCCCTGTATATTTCGGAGACTTTCTGGCCGCCATCGTTATTAACCTTCAACCAAGTTTAACCTCCCAATAGCGCTAAATATTTTAACCAGTAGAAGGTGAAGACTGATGAGAATTTGCACCTGATCGTTAATTTTGAGCAGTGCAATCAGCTTTAGATAAACTATTTATCAGGTTGAAGTTTTTAACCCACATTAAGAATTTTAAATGTTAATAATTTTTGCGATTATTGCTCGCAATCGTATGGAAAATACGAAATAGCAACGATTGTCAACAACTTCCTAGATATATTATACAACCTGCACGAGAGCTATTTTTAGATCCTGACAGTAATGGTACGTTACCGCACAGCGTTGGAGCAAAATTTATGTTTTCTTCGAATTAGCAAAGTCGAGTATGAAGTAAACCGTAAAGCAGCAGGTGCAGAAAATTAACTAAAACGGTGGTGTACTGGCCACACAGCACCCACTCGCACACACACACTCGCACTCACACACGCGCGCACACATATACAAACCTCACGCGCACGCGCACGTGAAGACTCCAGCGTTCGTGCCTCGAACGGCGCGGTTCGGATTAGAACTCGGTTTTTCCGGCCCGGCCGAGCGAATTTGGACAATTAAGTCCTCCACATCGAGGAGCTAGTAAAACACTCGGGCGCGCGCTCGAACCCTTTTATTGCGGTCATCCGCACCTCGACGCGGGCGGCTAAAGCTCGCCGGCGCGGGTAATCCCTGGCGTAATAAAACAGTAAACGGCCGGCCGTTTGGGCCAGCTGCCCTCGTCACCGACGCGCTATCCGAACCGCGCGTGCTCTGTCCCTGCCAATCCGATCGGCGATCGGTACAGGAGGCGGAACGATCGAGACCTTCGACGGTCGACGCTGGAGCCGACCAGAAACAGTTCAACTGGAGCCACGACACGAGTCGCATCACCTCCAGATATTGTCACACAAATCAACGACAAATAAAACGACCACTCCGAAACATCAAGTTCCGCGTTATTCGATTTCTTCACCTCACATTCACTCCTTCACTCTCCTGCGCCACCTCACTCCCAAAGTGGTTTGTGTGGTATGCACAAAAGGCAGTGCGCGGCACGGAAGAGAGAAGAAACGAAGCGCTCAGCATAGGCCAGCCAGTCGCCACGCCGAGGGTCAACGCGATTCCACGTATGGACATATACAAGAACCAAGAACCCGCTGATTTTCCTCTCTCGCTCTTACTTTCGTTATTATACCCCCTTTTCTTTGAAACGAGTTCGTGCCTTTTATATTAAATGCGCTCTGGCGCGCGCGGCGAAACAATGCGTTTCAGCGGTTTTAATATTCTCCGAGATTTAAGGCGACGATTCCGCCTTTTATACCGCCAAGGCGGCATGGGCGGCTTCTTTTTATTGTTTCAACTTGTAGATGGTTAGTGCAATTAAGAAGACGAGGATTCAAGAGAGATTATATATGTATGGAAAGAGAGTTAACGAGGGGATTTTCATGTTGCTTTGTTTCTTGATGGACATAGCAATTAAGAAGTCTTGTCGAGATCGAGTTTGCTTTATGATTTTGCCATCGACTCGCGAAGTTCATTTTATGATATTAATTCGCTCAAAATCTACGATCAATTTAATTATTCGCAATAAGTATGGACCAACGTATTTTTATCTCGACCGCACTTTTTCTCAATAATAATTGTGTGGGTATCCCGCATAAACGACATCCAGCATAATACAGATTATCATTATCATAGCCTCAATTTTTATAAAAAACTTGTACGCTTTAATTTCATAAAACTAGAATTCAAGAAAACTCCTACGAGATGCATCGAGAAATGCAGTAGAAGACAAAAATCAGTGAATCCACCTTGATTCCGCAGGCGAAGCATCTTATAACGCATTGACATCAAGAGTGGAGAAGGCGCGTAATTGACTGGTCCCGTGCTGGAAGCTGCAGCCACAATTGGCTCCGCCAACCTGTCATCAAGCAATTTTATAATTTCGACACTTTGCGGAGCCTCCGCGGCGAGCAAGTCGAGATACTCTGAGAAAGTTTCACGCGCGCGCGCAGCAGCCTCGAGGATTGAAACTGTCTCAGGAGATGGCCGAGACGAGGAGCGAAGGGGGAAAGAATTATACGCTCGGGAAGGCACAGTCGCGAGGCTGACGAAAGAAAAATACGATGCTGATTGCTTTGGTAGTTAGGCTTCCCTCGAGAAGTTCTATATTTATGCATGGAGGATGTTTTTGTTCATTGAACTTGAGTTTTATTAGGAGAAAAAGTATTCAAATTTTAGTTTAAAATTATACGCGTTTTTTTTCGAGAACTTCTCAATGACTTTACGTTCGAAACCATCCCAACAGAAAAGAAATTTCGCCCTGCGATTGCAATAATAAATGCGGGTAAAAAGGTCGACGTGCGGTTAGCCTGGAAAGCCATTGATGCAATAACGCGGTTTCCTAGTTTAAAAATTTACAAACGTATACGAAAAAATTAGACGAAATACGATAGTTATCAAACTTACTCTAAAATTCACGTGCAAATCATCAAGATCAAAAAGATCGACTAATTTAACGAGAATCGAATAATTTAACTATATCTATCGCATATGCATAGCCCCTGAAAAATCAATTTCCGCGTTAATGGTCACCGACGTATTTCGCCTTAACCATCCGCTCATATCGTAAATCGCTCATTCATATTTTTCGAAACTCTCCGCGTATGAATAGGCATATGTGCGCGAAATCGATCGTATACGAGCTGCATCAAACTGCCATGATCGCGATACCGCGACGAAATTAAACGACTGCGTAAAATCGTCGCGTTATGTGTATGTATATGTATATCGATGCAGTTCTAAAAAACTTGTCCCAGTAGAAGCCCGCGACTGAACAAGCGCGCGGATATATAGGTGGAGTAGGCAATCGCGCCGGGGACACTTTTACGCGCATGCGAGGGAATATATCGAAGATAAATATACGGCAAGGAACGGGCTTCGTCTGTTCTCTCTGTGTGCAGAGAGCTTGCAGTTACGGAGAAGAAAATATTGTGATGTGAAACGCGTTGCTTTTTCCAATTCGGGGATATAATGGAAACGCTTTCTCGGAATACGTCATGGAAGGTTGCTTTATAACTATTAGTTTGCCCGTATATATATTTGCGGGGCTTGATACGACTGTTTTCGGAAGTTTGGCATGATTTACGACGCGGTCGATGCGTATTTTCCCTTATTGTTCTCGAAATTGTAAGGGTGCTCGTAAAATTATGACTCGAGCTATGAGTACATATAATAGCGAACGTCGGTCTTTGTTGGGAATCATATTCGAAGATCGACGCAGTAGACCTAGACCTGATTCAATCGAGAGTATAGGTCGTGCATTTTATGCCCCAAAATTCCACTTTGCTATTCCCCTCGCTATTCCCCGCAGGAGCGAAAAAGCGCATTATGAAAAGCTTCGTTATCTCTCGGTTGCAAGAAGGACTGAAATCCAATTAAGCGGCTTCGAGATAGATTGAAAGACGCTCTCTCGCATGAGTGTTTTTGGGAAGAAGCCGACGGTGGCGTCGTCGAAGTGGAGAAATGAGGTGTCACCGCGGCTACCACGTACGGCGCAGCCTCGTGCTTAATCGGACGTTGACTTTTTTTCGGGAGAAGGATGCGAAAAGAGGATAGGATCTGGCTTACGTGTGCGGGACGACCTTCCAGCAAGTCTCTGAGAGAGATCTTCTATACTCCGGAATGACTCTCGAATGTATACCATCCCTCGTTTGGGTCGAGAGCGAATGTTTTGGTCCTTCGAAAAAAGCCATTTGCGGTGGAATGAGGGGAGCCAGAGAGGGATGAGAGAGCAGTGGATCACGAGTGTCAAGAGCATTAACGTTGCGGTAATTGTGACTGCGCAGCTCCAATCGAAAGTAGAAGCTCGATAAATATAAGTTGTGGTTCTCGGCTGTTAAGGCATTATAATGCACAAGTTTCAGAACTTCTTATCTGACAAAACTTCACGATTAGCACTTACTAAAGAGACGCTCCTTCGTAATCCGATCCATGCTCATATATTATTAATGATCTTTTACAAAACCGTCGCTGTACAGCCACGATTTCTTACATGTTGCAAAGGAGATTCCGCTCACTTCAGAATCTTTGACCCCAATGAAACGGGCGATACAAAAGCTAGTGCGTTAAAGAAAGAAAAGAGATGAGATCAAATGCTACATGCCTGTGTGGAATGCGTTAACTTTTTTTACTCGGAAACTGGATTGCGTAGCTAAAGTTTGCTTTTAGGACGCGCGGGTGATTACTGAAGCTGAACATTACTTGATGGGCGGACTTTCGGAGTAGGATGATGAGCAACTCGAGGGGAGCCGCATCAAGATTAATTATTCGTGATATTAAAAGCAGTGTTTTTTCTTTATATCTTTTACTCGAGTGAACTAGGACACAAAACAAATTTTATCGTTATATTTTTATCTTTTATTTATACCAAACTGCATTGAACTGTATTTAAAATTTTTAATTGATTATAAGTTTTAAGATAGATGCAATATTTATTTCTAGAATGCTCGAAGCACACTTTAATACAAAGAAATATTATGGTCCAAACGAAACATAAAATGAAAAGTTGCACAATAACTCCTACGTAGAAAAAGCTTTCCCGCCTCTCGTAATGTCTGAGGAAACGAGGTCGAAAAAAAAAATTGCAGAAACCTGCGAGGAACATGAGGAACAAGCGACGGAAAAGCTGAAAGCCAATGTACCTTGAAGAAGAAAGGAAGACCAGCACGAAGAAAAGAGCGAGCTGGTATGAATATCTCTTCATTCTATATACAGCGCAGTGGCGAAAAAAAACTGCCGTATTGATGCGCCGGGAGCGGAGGAGAAGATTTAAAGCCGCGTTCGCTCTCGCACCTTGTCGGCGACTTGGTTGATTTGCAGCGACGCTACATGGCGCGCAAGGATGTGGAAGAATATACGCTTTAGTTGATTGATTTATGGGGGCGCGCTTTGACTACATATTGATGCTTTGAGTGGTAACATATGCATATACGTTCGTAGCGCGAGAAGAGTGTCACTCTGGAAATAGATATGCCACGCAGTATACATGCAGTGATGAAAGCCAGAGAGGAAATCCAATCGCACTTTGTTGTCAAAAATATAATCCATGAATTGTAAATTTTAGTGAATTACATGTACTTGTCATGCTAACACAAAGCAGCATAGATATTTGATATTTTTACATTCAAAAATGTACGGGGTTCTGTGTGTATTACATATTTACATATTATTTATGAAGCTTAATTGTGATTCGAACTTATTTGAAAACGTTTAAAGAATACCTTTTATAATGGTATTTCTCATACAAGCTAATTTATTGAGACTTGTTCCATGGTGATTAATGGTACTGCCGACCATTGTATGAAAATGTATGAACGCATAAACTGTTTATTAATAATTGATGGCAATCTTGTTTATATATGTGATACACGTAATTTAATGATTCTATTGTATAGCTTGATATCGGCCTTGTATTTTGCAAGTTATTTTATAGCTTATGTTATAATGTTACTTGACGTGAAATTTCCACGAAAACCATTGAATTGTTAAATTTTTCAATAAAATCTGTTCGACAAAGAATGCAATTTTTAATAGGCAACATAAAAACTCATATGACTAATATTTGGCGTAAAATAGAAGATTTTCTTAAAAAAGCTAAATTATGAATAAACATAAAAAATATAAAACAATATTTTGTAAACACATAATAAGTATTATAATTTCTTTTTTACTACTTACATGTAATTCTGTTAAAATGTTTCACGAAATTCTGTCAAAAATGACATTTCAATGGAATTTACTCATGCAGGCAATAATTTTGGAGCTTTCGCGAGGTGAGCCATTAATCGACGCCGGAGACGATATCTCGCGAAATCGGCGTATGCCAAAAGCGCATTATCATCCGAACAAAGCTCTGCTGTAGAAAGATTCATTTATTCACTTACAACACCGAGAGCGCGCTGATTTATAGCGCTGATTTATCGAGTCCCTCCGAGTTTTATGACGAAAGCACCAGCGCGAGCCGTATAATAGTGCTTGCGGCTTTATCGACGTGAGCGGACGCGTACGAGAGGCGAAAAACCGTCGAGCTGCATTTCCTGTGACCTGCTGATATACTCCGGAATTCGTTCGAAGTTATGTCTCTGATGTATATTCTGGGGATTCGTACGTGACAAGTGAGTGTTGGGGGGGATTTATAGGGAAAGTATATATGTATATAAAAGTTTGTCATGCATACACTGATATACTTGGAACTATTTTTTTCTACGCCAATGCATATTGAACTTTATTTGTAGTAATAACTGATTAACCGGCGTAGGCGTAGCTCTTGATGTCTTTAACAGCATTATTATCGCTAGCCTTCAGATTATCATGAACTCGGTGGTTCCACGTTCATCAAACTTACAAAACTCACTTTTGATGGATAATTTAGAACAAAAAATTACTTAGTTCAAGAGCTCTTTGAAACATTTGCGAGATTATGTGCCAAACGCTTCACTGCTGCAAACTCGTACGTATGTTAACCGAATACACACATGTGTCTGGGACAATGCGAGCGGTGTGGTTTTGTCATATGCGATTTTGGCCTTAGTTGTTTGTGATGTTTGTTCGCGACGTGAGAGATTAAATTGTTTAATTGCGTGGACTGCGCACCGTGGTCAGTTTAAGTGGAACTGTCTGTCAACTTATATTTCGCATATAGTCATTGTACTTTATTTAAAATTAATTTTCGTAATATAGTCTGAACCGCAAGTGGCAGTTTAAAGACCATAGAGATTTATCACTCGTTTATTGTTAATATAATATAATACTTTATAAGATTGTTGCAAGGCACTGCATTCTGTCCAATCTATAAAACTCCATCTCCTCAGACCAGTTTGCTTCGAATTCAAACTTGGATCGCCCGTGCCTCTTTAACACTACTCCCCCGAGAAGTCCCATCCAGTCGACCCAACGGCCGGCTCTAATCACCGCCGGGACTTTCTCTCCGCTGATCAACCGCTAGCGCCACGTTCATTGACTCCCATAGCTCGTACGAGCAACCCCCTGAGATTTATTGACTTTTCTCCCGCGCGAGATGGCCAGCGCATGACAATGATTCCGATCCCGGCTAATAGTTTTCAATCAGTCAATAATGAACTACAGGATAGCGCGCACGGCTTGGATGTCAGCTGCAGCAATATCTCTCCCGGGTAATCTTCGACAATTAGGCATACGCGCGTATCCGCACTCGGGAATTCATTCGCCAGGGCTCGGATCACAGTGACCCGTGCGCATCGCTTATGGGCACAATGTGTATGCACCAGCACCATGGGGAGAATGGCTCTCTGCGCGCGTGGGTTATTGCACGCCGGGAGACTTCGGGCCGAGATTCTATTTCCGTCTGGATCCGTTTTAACGAACGAGGCTCTCGTGCGCTTGATATTTGTCGCTGCCTCTTTAAAGTTTTCTCATTTTGATTCGCCTTGCTTTGATTATTCGTGCGAGTTCCAGTCGGAAACAGGGGGACCGTTAGAGAAGGCAGTATTGTTCTGACCCAAATTCGAATTCCGTGAATTGTTAAGGGCGCACGCCAAGAGTAGTGCGCTGCGATATAATAAGTGTGAATTATTTGCGCTCTGCTTTCAAAACTCGATTATTTTTAATTAGTATGATAATTCGCCGAGACATTATTTCGAGAGCGACGAATGGTGCACGCGCGGGCACGGGCTCCGAGAAATAATTTACGTCGCGCTCCGCAGCGTGATTTTAGGAGCAGTCGTTCTTCGTGAATAATTTCGTATACGTATAACCCGTGCTGAGACCTGAGATAGGCGAGTTTACCGTCGATTTATTCAGCATTTCATTAGGGTTATACAGCCGTTTTATGCGATTGCTCGCAGATTCTAGTTTAGCTGCTTTACGAGTCATTTACCCGTGAAGTGAAATTAAATTCCTTGATTATGAAAATTTTCCTTTCTTTTCCACTCCGCCACTTTGCGTGTGTGTCTCGCGCGCAAAAACGACAGTAAAGTCGGAGAACGACTTTGACCTTATCGCCGAAGCACGAGGGTAGATGTCGCGATCAAGAATACAGCGAACAAAGTATTGGAATATTCGTACAATAGAATAAGTTAAAAATCATCGTGCAATAAAGATCAGCGCAGCTCCTAATAGAAAAGTAGGTATAACATACAAACACGACCGGATTGCCGGAAACGCGAACGACTTCTTCAACGCGAATAAAAACGAGGCGGGAAGCCGCGGCAGATAAGCACGTCCGAGATAGAAACAAGTTCTCGCGCGGCACAGACGACATAATGAATCGTATAGTCGCCTCCCTTTTTCTTCTCCCTTTTTCTTTGCGCTTATTACGCAGATCTCTGCTCAAAGGGCTTAATCTCGTATACCCACTGACCTTACAGCTAATTTACACCTGCCACGCGCAGGATGGATAGCGCGCGAATGCAGATGCGGGAGAAAGAGAGAAAACAAGTTAGCCCGCGGCGCTGCTTCCGCTGCTACGACGACTGCAGCCCTTATCTAAGCCGGCCGCGCGCTCGCGAGGCTGCTAATTTACTGTTTATACAAAAAATAACCGCGCATTGCTTTTCAGAGAAGCAGCCGGTAATTAGACGATGCGAATTCCGACCTATCGTATTGTACAGTTTTATTTCTGAGATTTCACACAACCAAGCCAATAAAAATGGATAACACTTCGTGGCCCGTAAGTGCAATAAAGCAGCGTAGCTTTATTAGCGCAACGCCGCATATGTCCGTTCATGCCATCTGGAGAGAATTACAAGTCCATAAACGAGCCCTTCATGCAACGTACGAGCAGAGAGCCGAGCCCGATTTTCTAAAACAGACAGTTCTACATGCTCCAGACACCGCGCGACGCATCGTCCACTTACACAGTACACTTGGTCCGCGCACTGACGTGCACCGCACCTCGCGAGCTCCCGACACTTTTGCGCGCAGATGCCTAAGTATACGCGTACACTCGTCGACGAGATGGTCGGTTAACGCGTTGTGGCCCGACACGACAGCGACACGCCGCGCGAACGAGATACAATTTTGCCGTCGGGTGTCACGATGACGAAGTGGTTCTGTCGAAAGTAGGTGTATACAGGCCAGCCTCGCAAGTGCCAGGTCTTATCTAGCGGATCGGATTATACTTTCTGCGATGCCGGCTACCGCTAGACGTGTTTAATATTCTTTGAGGGAAGACTCGATATGTGATAGAAAAGTGACGGCTTTTCAAGGAAAAGCGATGATTGGTTTGCGAATTTTTAGCTGCTGCTGCTGGTTTTAGAATGTTACTAATTTAGGGGGAAGAGGAAGACTATTTATTTATATCCTTTTTTAACGTATTTGTACACTATCGACTGTATAAGAGGCTATTTTCGTTGATTCTGAATATGGTTTGCTGTTGTTGGATGAAAGCGTTTAGATCTTTCAAAATATTGTGGCTTTCTCATATCGCCGTCATCTCGAGAAATCTCTGTATTACAAGAGTCACGTTCCAGTGCGAAATCTTGGACATCGTCCAAAGGTCTAAATCGAATCGACAAAAAGAAATGATCGCATCTGAGAATGACACTTATAATCTCTCCGAAATATATTACTTGTTTTGTACTATTCGCTTCACAATCTGGTTTTCCCATTGAATAATCTATAGACTTGCGTTAAACATAATTTAGGTGAGGATGTAGGCAATCGAAATCCTAAGACTATAGTGATTTATTTTTAGTTATCTGCCTGCACGAATGAAAACAAAACATTAATACTATCCAACAGGGATTTTAATGTTAACAGTAGATGTTTTTGTCTGCTTGAATTATTTTAGAATCCCAGAGAATTTAACCATCAGTTCCATCAACTTTTTTCACATTTCTGTATCAACACATATTTGTAATCGATCAAAATTTTTTTTTACAGAAGGAGGGTATGTTCGAGTGGTTCGGAGGCTAGTTCCGCACTTCACCACCACTCGAATCGGCAACCCAGGTAATAACTACGACCTTGATCTCGCATTCCTTCCGTTCATTTGAATATTACGACCATATAACTATACCGCAGCAGACTTCCTTATAAGGTCATTGAAATCGGCCGCGTAATGAACGACGACAATCAACAAGCAGTGATGAAAGTTTGATTTTTCAAAAAACATCTCCTTGAAAACAAGGCGAACGGCCGCGCAAAGCAATTACCCATTAGTCATCTTGGCAGATCTACACGATGCACGTTGCTGCGGATAAAGAGATTCCGCGGTCGGAGGGACCAGCATATCGCAAGCCGATTGTTCAAAAGCCTTGGCAATACAGCGCAGCTTACGAACACCCACGCGAGTCGCGCACTTACTCACGTGCGCGCCGCGCTGGCGTTCTGAAATAACGCGATCGATGAACGCGATTGCGAGTAGCAGGAACCGGGTGCCCCGCGATCGATCATTGCCATTCCGCCTTACTCCCCTTTATGTCGGCAATATGGACCGATGCTTAACTCCTGCTCTGTCTGATCCACAGGCTGGCTTACGCGGATCTCCAGCCGTCCGGATTCCTCTGCTGCCCGGGCTGGACGCAGGTCACGCGATTGAGCTTCGGCTGCAACAAACGTAAGTGAGCCCCGCAGCGCATGCCTCCGCATAAATCTGCCATCCGCACGCGTATACGTGCGTGCAATATGTTGTTGCTAATACTCGCGCCGTTCGAATGATGCTGCCCTCGGGCTTTCTCGTTGTGTAACGTGCGAATGAACCTCGTAAAAGCTGTTCGAGTCTCATTCGCCGCGGGACCGCTATCGTTTATTGTTCGGCTGATTGATTTAAGCGCGACTATGGGTATTTTTCATCGAACCACGAATCGATGTGATAGAATTCGTTTCAATTTTCAACGCGTATAATCGAACGCAAGCTTTTGTACAGATGTCATACAAATTAATTTTTCGCTTCTTAACTGCAAGCTTGAAAACTGATCTCCGCTCATTCTGTTCTCATTATTCCGCGCTTTCAGCCGTGTGCTCGCCGCCCTGCCAGAACGGAGGAGTTTGCTCGTCACCCGGCAGGTGCACCTGCCCCAAAGGATTCACCGGCAACTACTGTCAAATAGGTGAGAGATGAGAGGGACTGTAAGAGGCTGTGTAGTTGGAGGACGAACTCGAGCAAAATCGCATTAAGCTCGCGGAGAATTTCCCATCAAGCCTCACCGACGAAGCGAGCAAGACCGCACGAAGAGCGAAAGCTCCCGTGATCCGTTATTGTATTAGTTGTGCCTGTGAATCCGCGGTTTATAGTTACTCACCGCTTATAGGTTTGGTGGGCGGGATTAAGCGAGCTTATAACGTTTTTAAGTACAGAGAGAGAGAGAGAGAGAGAGAGAGAGAGAGAGAGAGAGAGAGAGAGAGAGAGAGAGAGAGAGAGCGATTGATGCATATCTTAATGAAGTTCGACGATAAAAAAAGCTTCTTTAGATAGAAACCTTTGTCGTCTAATCAGGTAGAGTACGTTTCCCAATTTCAGACTACCTTTGACGAGGGATAATTTATAATCCAGTTTCCGATACGTGGTATATGCACTAAACCCACGAGTTCCGCAACTCAGTTATACCTCCCTCTATAATGTTCGAACCTTATAAATACGCGTCTACATGGCAAACATTTAAAATTCCCGTATAGTCGGCGCGTCACCGATTCGATATATAGTCTCGTCTAAAAGAACATTATTATATTATATCTCTGTAGGTAGGCGTACACGATGGCGACTATCAATTACTTCCAGGCTCGCCAATTTATGATCGATTCCGCGTGCTCACGAGAGCATCTCGAGATTAATGGCCCGCTGAACTGTGTACACTCGCCGGATGTATACATACGGGAGAGAGGAGGAAACGCGCAGGTATACGACGCCGGAGATCGGGACATGAATCAGCTGCAGCTGCCTAGAGACACGCGCGTTACGGTCGGGAATGATAGATCGAGAGGCGCATCTTTTACTGTGGCTAATTGCCTCCTTCCGAGAGAGACCTATGGCTTTCAAGAAAGAATATTCTGCAATATTTTGCAATTTTAGCAGAGATACAATAGTAGATCCCGTTGATGGACAATCAAAAAGGCTCTTAAAATGCAGGGAACTCCGAGCAGAGAAGAAATTCGGACGTACGTCGAGATTATCATCAGGCAGTTTCGAGTGCGCGCGCTCTAGCGCTAGCCTCTTCAGCACGTGACTAATCGACGGCGAGAGAGTTACGCGTCGCGCGGCGTATCGATCGATGCGTATGCGCGCGCGTGTTTCTATTGTCGTTAGCCGGTTTTAATTGGACCCTCGACCTTCTTTTCATTTCGTAGTTGATTGCGATATTTTCGGGCGATTTTTTTCCCTACTGTCACTAAATATCTTAAATGAAGTAGAAGTTGCTGCAATTTCATATACCACAAATGAAACTTCAATCAGATTATTCGGGTCCGTATAATAAATCTCATAATAATTACTGTAGATCTCTCCAATTCGAAGTATCTGCCGCTTACATCTCGTGGAATTTACGTTACAGCGGTTCTTTACGCGGCTCGAACGCGGCTCGAACGCGCACTGGCAGGGCTGTTCTAATTACCGATTCGAGATCGATTTAGCTGCAGAAGCACAGCTTCCTGAGATCGGTTAATTCGATTGGTGCAACGGGCTCCTGCCTCTGTATCGAACTCGAATAGAAATATCTATCGTTCTGCGGATACACGAGGGCGAATTGCAGCAGTGATAGTCGATGGAGGCAGAGTTGCTTTACACTCGCGTGTAATTGATTGCAATTATCAATCGGCAACGCGCTGCTGCACTTTTCTCGCGTCTGCGATTACGATTAAATTCCACTTTTCTTTTACTTTATTGTGATTCGGTTGATTGAAGAATAATTACTGCAGTTGTATTGTTTTAAAAGTATAATAAATATGCGGGAAATCGAAATTCTAATGAAAGACGTAATGTATTATAATATTATGCTCCGAAAATAAAATTGCTATATTTCCGTTTCGTAGATGTGGACGAATGTGTGACGGAAAAACCGTGCGGCCAAATATGCAGAAACGTACCTGGCAGCTACGAGTGTTACTGCAGAAGTGGATATGAACTGCAGCCCGATCGCCAATCGTGTCGAAAGAACGGTATTCAAATGAGTTTATTTGCGTCGCACGTATTGATCGCTTATAATAATTTCCTTCGTCACTAAATTTTCACGCATATTGAGTCGAATAGTCTTCGACACGACTGCTTCTCAATATAGAACTGAAACTGACGAACCACTAATCCGCACTTTACTATCTCACATCCACAATTAAATTGAAGAGTCACTCCATTTGCTTTGAATTCACAGATAGCGACGGCACTGCACTGGAGGCGCGAGATTTGGAAGAGGGCTTCGAGGAGACAACGACGACGACCACGAGGCGACCGATACTACGCGGTGGGTATTATACTCCCGCGCGAAACCGCGAATGCGAATTCCAGAGGAATTCTATCTTTAAAGTCTCTCCGGAGGCCGAAAAATATACGAAGTTCGATGTCTCCGCTTCGCCTCTCCGCTCGCGCGCGCGTAGCTATATACTCGCTCTCGATGTTTACTGTTTTTATTTTGCCGCTTTTTTAATCCTCCGGGCGCGCTCTCTTCTCCCCGCGCCCTGCTGCAGGGAGAGCGCGTTTTATTATACTGCGCAAAAAAGAACGCGGATCGGATTCAGTGGATGATTTTTTTGTGTTTTGCTTCTGCGTTGCAGATACCGAGAACGAGGTTGGCGATGGCGAGGAGGAGAACACTTACGAGGAACTACTCCGGAGGCTCATCAAACTGGAAAAGGTATGACGACTGCTGGGACGAACATTTGGCCGAGCTATTTTCATTAGTTTTTATTGTATTGGAAGATAGCGTGATTGCGGGACGTTCTGCCTCGGGTCTGCGAATCTTGGGACTGTTTGCTTGCGTTGTAAAAGTCTGAGCTAGGTGAATCAAGTATTACGTGTAAAACGATGTAGAAAAATTCTCTAAGAACAACTTGAAAAGTTGCAGGTACAAACGAATTTTTTGATATTTCATAAAAGCGAATGTTCATTTTACAGCAATTGGCAAAAGGTAAAAAGCGAGAAACTGAAGCAAATGAGATAGCCACAAGGATTGCCGCAGCTATTGACAGCATCAACGAGATTCGCAGAAGCATTCAAAATATGGTAACAAAGCTATATTTGAGCATTCTTGTATGTAAGACAGAATTATGTAATTTCAGAAAATACCTTTTTCAGCAATTGATGCAACAAGAGATCTATGAATTACGAAACAAAGTGAAACTCTACGAATTTGAAACGAGGAAAATTCAGCACTTGAGCAACAGAGTAAATGATTTAGAAAACCGATTGAGGTTACGATGCAGAACTGGTGTATATTTTAATAGTGGAAGTCCTTACATTAGATAATTTAACAATAAAAAAATACATGTAAAATTAAGTTGTCTTTCATAAAAGTTGATTATGAAATAGCTATACAATCTGTTGAATACAATAATAATAGTTTTTCTACTATAAAATAGAAGTATAATTGAGAAACTAAGTGTAATTTTGGAACAATGTTATTGACACTGCCAAGTTGCATTTATTTTTATGTACTTTGCTACAGTAAGTAGTAGTTTTATATACCGCTACTAGATTTAAACGTATTATTAAATTTTGTAATACAATTTTTACGGAAACTATCATTTAAGATAATATTATAACATTGATCACCTTCTTTTCTCTCCTAAAGTATCTTACATTGAATGTACGCTAAAACTACGTTTCAGTTGGCTCTTTCTTTTTGTCCTTTCTTGTTAAATGTTTATCCTTTTTCGTCGTTGCTTTCTGTGATTTTGCACGTCCTTTCTTGTGCTTCAGGATTTTTCTGCGATTCATCCATACTGGGTAATTTCCATACTGGTCACGTAAGGTTTTCTTATTGTAAACTCTTGCGGTTCCATCATCCATCTTTTCCTCTTCAACATTTTCTACTTCATTCTCCTTGTCTTTGCTGCCTTTGATCGCTTTGGCATCCGTAACTAGAAGTTTTGAATTTTGTATTGCAATGTTAGAATATTGTATAATTAATTAATTCGAATCTCAAGATAATTCATGACAATAGTAATACAACAGACTTTTTTTCCATCACTATATTATTGTGATTGTACAGAGATATTTTTTTATTCAACTTTTTAATTTTGAAAAGCCTCTAGAAATATATACTATTTAAAGTGCTTAGTCCAAAAAAAAAGATTATTAAGATCTAATAATGCTAAATATTTGCTGTACCTGTGGCAATCTCTTGAATATCTGACATATCGGCATCATTGGAAGCATTTTCATCAATTCCGAGTGTTTTCTTTAGCCTGGCCAATTCTTTTTCTCCATATCGTACTCTTTTAACTGCTCTGCATTTCCTTCTCCATTTACTTCTCAGTGATTTTGCCATGATTATGACTGAAATCAAGTACAAACAATTTATTAGTGAATTCCTTGTATATAAACAGGCTAAAGACCAAAACACAACCTCAAATATCTTAAGTACAATAATACTTGTTAATTTATCAAATTACGCAGTAACAAAACGAATGAACAAATAAAAATTGTATTTTTACCTTATTCTATGAACAGCTCGCTAACGAATAAAGTTTGTTTTGCACACAAATCACAATAAAATCCAACGCAACTTAGCACGTGTGTTCCTCACAATTCTGGCACACGCGTAAAGAAATTGTAGGTATTTTAGTTCTGACATTGAACGTCAGCTTGGCTAGTGCAATGGCGCTAAACATCAACAAAAGCCGACTAGCCGACAAGCAGCAAGCGCGACTTATATAAAATCCCTACGTTACCGACATGAGTACCAACAGATGATTACATTAGCTGAACTCACTCGAATTCAAAATATTTAATTATTTTGAAAATATAAAATATAACCATAAAAGAATACATTTCATTTAGATAAATGAGCAAAGCGAATTCAAATTTTCGCATTATTTGTATACGAAATAACTTTAACAAACTAAATCACTTGTGTATAGACAGTATATAACTGGTAGTTATTATAAATTTAATTTTTACCATTTTTTTAAAAAGCATGATAACAGTTAATAATAATTGAAGGATTTATCTAATCGTTTTTCAGTTAACACGATTCTGCTTTTAGCTCTGTACAAAGCTTGATAAATTACATTAATAAATGATAGCTAGTATAGTATGGATTATTTATCTACGCAGCTTATCAGACTAGAGTAGAACTAAAAGCTAAACTAAGAATCTTGTGATGCGTAAGCTCTTGAAATGAAATAAATAACAGGGCGATAAAAATCCAAGCACCTATACAGACTATCATTTTTGCAAGGAATAATCAGATATCAGAACATTTTCTCAAAGAGCCATTCACCCGCATATATAACTTGATGGTATACCTTCTTTTATTCGCCTTGATCAGCAAGTCGAAGCTACAAAATGCGCGCGATGCATAAAAAACGCATCGCTAGTATAAATGCACTGTTTGCACAATGATTCCGTTACGTGTCGCGTGAAATCGTTATGTGCCGCATGTATACACTCGTACACACACTTATATGTATTAGACAGGTCCAAGGCTGCACGATGTGTAGGTGTAATAACCCCAAAGCAGAACGTGCGCATTGTACGCAATATAGCACCTCACGCTCTTGTTTGCTTTTTTTCTGCATCATCCTGCTGAAGTTTCTTTCTATATGTAGATCTATTATACCTATACGTAATTAGTTTCTTTTTCTCCTTTTGATCTAGAAATGTTTCCTCGTAGAAAAATGTTGTAATAATAATAGTAATAAAGCAATTGTAAATTAAATCAAAGTATTTTAGAACTACAGATTTTATTTGCAAAAATAATATATACGGAATTGCGTTGGAAAAAAAATACATTTTTGTAAAAGCTGTTAAGAAGATATCGATCGACGCCCCTCTTTTTAAATTTTGTGTTTTCAAGAGCTTGGAACAACTTATATACATAAAGTCGATGATCGACCCTTACTTTTGGTGGAACAATTCATTTAACTTGAATCACGTTTTTTTAAAAAGTTACATACGTGTAATTGGAACAACCCCTTTAATTTCTAATAATTCATCACTCTGATGTATTGATAACGATAAAATCTCCTTTAGCAGCTAATACATATCAATGAATATCTAGACAGTGTCTTTTTAGTTAAAAATAATTACAGTATACGTCGTTGAACACGACACTATTTATGAACGCCTGAAAACTCATTCTCACGATCACAAAAGAAAAAAGCGAATTGGAACAATTGTCGGAAGTGAGAGTAGCTGCATTTGCTCACTTATAGGTAATAAGTAAAAACGTTCCATGTGTCGGGGAAAAATGTGCTGGTGTGCGCAAGGCTGTATATAGTAGCATCAATCAAGCTCGATTTAAGTTGCATGTACGGATGTGTCGAGCCGACGAAGAATTACGTATGTGCGATAATAGCCGAGAGTAAACAAGGAAAAATTTTAGGGTGGCGACCTGTATGCTTTTCTTTATGTGTATACTTTGTACAAGTATGCTTCAAAGCTTCTTAGTGTTCCCGCGCAATCGATCCTTGACTTTGACTCGCAGTATACCTACATTGCGTAATATAAAGTAAACCAAAGTTAAGTTATAGTTTGTAAATTATGAAATTATATTGTTATTTAATTTTTTAGCTAATTTATTTATCATCTAATACTCTTATTATTTTTGATAGTTATTTTCTAGTACCTAAATGTAATTAGTTGCGAATTTACGATTAAAAGAAAAGTTTTTCTTTTGATACACGTATTTCCAAATTATCAATAAGAAATAATATAAGGCCAATATAATTGGAATTAATGCATCCAGATAATAACGACAAGAAGATACTATGTGCATATCAACGTATGGATTCCCAGCGGCGCCGGCAAACGGCACGGGCGTTAAATACAGAGCCGAAATATCGTCAAATCTGATATCATCGCAGTACATAGTTTCAAAAGACTTGTTTCACAGCAATTGAAAAAGGATGACAGGACGTTGCTTGTCTCCTATACTCTGTCACACACGACACATTATATGACCGAGTAAATATAACATTTATGTTACAGTCGTATGGACGTCAGGCGACTGAAGGTCACTCATTTTATGACAGAGCAGTATTACGTTATCTTGACTGTGACTGTGTAAATAAAAATAATCGCCAGTATTTTGATAGATTGATAAAGCGACGATAACCGCTCAATGCGTTTCGGCCTTTTAAAAGATTACTTATATGTATACTTTTTGATGCAAGTGATAATCTCGAGAAATGCACGCTTATTGTTCGAGTCGCACAGACATTGAATAGCTTATCCGCACATCTCTTTCTTTTCTTAGGTATGTGCTACCTATACGATCAACATTTAATTTGTACATTCTTGTCTGCTCATGTGGATTTAACAATTTATATGTGAAAGACAATCGATCCAGAAAAAAAGGCTTGATCGCAATAAAAAACTCCAGCATGATATTCAATAACACCATGTTTTGACACACACCGCAAAAAGTGCCACATGCCAGCAATCCGATATCGAAATTTTCGGAAGAACTCCTCATTGTTCACGGATCACCCAAAGGTCAAGCGAAACAAAAAACTGCCGATCGCCTCGCGCGAATAGAGTCTCACGGTTCGCCGAAAATAAAGCCGCCGCCGAAATCGAAAGGCTGGCCGCCACGACGCAAGACAATCGCGCTGAAATTTCCGGTCTCGGCTGCGCACATACACTTTCACTGATAACGAGATCGGCCAGTCCGACGCCAATTTGGCCGCCCGGAAGCTAGTAAAATTTGCGCGCCTCGAAACGGGAACGAGTCTCCGTAGTAGGTACATACATTTAGCGTAGTATACAGTTCTCAGTCGGGCGGGCCCACGAAAACTCATCGGACGCCGCTGTTCATCGCCGCAGCGATCGCCTATTTCTCGCGCAAGTGAGTGCATCGCGCGCGTGTTCAGTTTCTCGTAGTGGAATTATGAAATAGTTCTGTTGTACAGTGAGTGCACTGAGTGACGTGTGACGTGGGAGCCGAGAGAAATAGTATGCTGTTATCGCAGTAGAGGAGGAATTCGAAAGGACCGAGGGTACAGTTATTATACGTACCGAGCTATAACCTCTTGACGGTGAGTCTATTGGTGATTGTTCGTCGTATTTTCAAATCATTTTATTGCGGGAGATTGATTTATGCGATCGTAGGAAGGATTGAGATATCAACAATGATAAGACTTTGTGGATATTGTTGTTTCTCGTGTGTCGATAGAATGTTTATTCTATAAAATCAAGAATAATGTCGGCGATGGAAATCCGACTTTTCATCCCGACTACATCCGAATAAACTTTACAGTTATTATGCTGCGCAAATACGTACACACGTGCAGCGCTATAATAAGTATATCTTTCTCGAATCTTCCAAGCAATTCGGGACCTTTTATATGCGACTCTGATGGCACACTGAGTCGCGGACTGGTTTCACCCTTCCTTGGAAAAAGTAAAAGAAGGCGCTTGTCAGAGACACGAAAAGTCAAAAGACGCTCGCTTGAGTGCGCACGTGACTCGAAACAATCGCCGGCGCGGACGCTCTTTCAGTGTTCTCGCGAGAATCGAAACTCGGCGCGCGGAAACCAAGTTGTAATTGTAAATTACACGGGCTCTCGCGCGGGCCTCGACGCTTATACACACAGGTTTGGCTAATGCGATAATCGCGTAGCGAGGAGCGAGCCGCAAGCCGCGAGCAGCGCATAATAATAATTGGCCAGACAATGAGCGATAAATCAGAGGCTAGAGGAAAGTGCAGAACGTTCCCATAAAACCCGCAGCCCGCGCGCTGCCGCGGGTATTACTTATATAGATGGTAATCGATTGAACTGTCGAAGCCGAGAGGTTCGGATTGGCTGCTAGCGCTCGATGGAATTTTCTCATGCACAGGTGCAGGCGAGAGACACCTAATAAATAATTTCTACGGTCGCCTGCTCTTCCTGCTCTCGTGGTTTGAAGCGATGAGTTTATCAGCTGATGGGTGATTTTTATCGACTCTGTTAGTATTATTCGTCATGAATAATAAAGTCTGCGCATCAAAGTTTTATTAAAAAATATTTGCATAACTAACCAAAGGATCAAAGTTAAAAGATTATTAACGTACTCACTCGTCCTAATGAATCTCGAATACCGATCTCCGCAAGAGAAAAATGGAAATCGAGCGATTCGCACGTGCACAGTAGCCGCACACGGGTGTAATGACTCGTCTTCGCGGTCGCTACTTTACTTGGCCGTTGCGGCTCGGTGGTTTGCGCGCGGAAACGCCACTTTAATGACCAGAATAGAGACGCGACCAAGGGACGACTATACGGAGCCCCGTGAGAACCGGAGAAACCGGTTTTGGGCGTATACACGCCGAGCATCGCGCATAGGAAAGCAAGAGTTTGCACTTTTCCAAGACGCTTTTTTCTCACAAACCTGTCGAAAGCACAAACTTTACGAGACTTGTTTGTTTATCGAGAGAGTGATTAGCGAAAATTGATAAGCCGAAGTTTCAATAACTCGCTAACTTTCACTTATCTTCGATGAAACGCCGTTAAACGACGAACTGGTTAGCAAAGCTCTCGAGTAATGAAATATTCTCATCTGTATATTCTACTTGTCAATGTAAGCCAGTGCATCGTGTGTTTATCATAATAATGCTACAGATTATGAATGGGGGCATAAGTATAAAAAGAGTGAAATCGCATGTTACTGAAAGAAACTGGTTTCGAATGGGATGGTGATAAAATAACACCGCTATACATTATCTGGAAGTCTAGGAAGAAATTCTCTTTAATTTCACGCATGCGGATGCTTATCATGATCTAGTAAAACGCCTGGTTGTAAAATAGTTTGCTCAGGATGACGTAGATCGGCCGTGTACGACGAATTAAAAGCTCGTTTTACTGATTGTACAACCCAGTTAGAATAATTGTAAGAAGCCACGTATATTCGAGGAAAACTATCGCTGAAATTTTGTTAACAAGAAGTGACAACAGAATTAGGCTCTCTTACACACGGCCCACGCGGCACCGAGCGTTTGACCATCAGTGCGCACGCAAAACTTCCGCTTCACGGTCCAATGTGAAACACGCATCGCGCGCAGTTCAAGCACGTTGAAACTAACTTGAATGTTGACACTAATTTTGCCGACGCTTAATAACCAGGTCGTCGCCACCGTTTTCGCACCGTCGGAATATTAATGTCGCGTTAGTGTTTACGTGCTGTATTATATGCCGTCGACCTATTCCGCGACAACTGACAATTCGCCCGTGTAACCCGAAAATTCGGATGAGCGGATTAAACAGTTAGAGTCGTCGACTACTGCTTGAGAAACAAAAAATAATAATAAAGAGTGTACGTTGGCTGGAAGTTTGTTGTTAACAATTGCAACCTCGACTTATACAATTGGCGACTTATGCTCGTGGTGAGCGAAAATGTAACATCGCGCTAACTTTGCACGTAACGAGGTGCCACTTCGCATTGGGGTCGCGTTTCCAATACTCCGCTAGAAAGCGAATTTAATATGCGAAATGCAAGACTTTATGGTGTAGCTTCTTTGTTTGTAATGATCTTTAATTATGCTTAACAGGATAATTATTAGATACAATAATTATATTAGAAATACATTGGGAACGCATAATTATATTTAAGGCAGGGTATATTATAATGATTCTATTTTCTTTGAAAATCAAACTTTTAAATTATAATTTGTTCTCGTTGAAGTTGATGGTGAACCAGAAGCGTTTTTCAGCGAAATTGCTGGCGGTTCTCATTTTAATGTCATCAGGACCTGCAATGTGTAAGAATTCCAATTCGTTTTTGGATGGGTCGAGTTTTTTCCATTCAAAATCAAGGCCAAAATCAGGAGAGCTGAAATAGAAAAATCGATTTTAATTTTATCTAAATTTGGAAACTGCGATTGTTTTGGATTTACCCCTTTTCTGCGACGGAAACAACAAAATCAATCATTTTCTCTTGCATTGCTCTATCGCTCGCTCTCATTGGTGGGTACATGTAATTTTCTTCAAAAAGTAAGCTGAAATCGTCACTGTGAGCCACACCTACTCGAAAAATATATTATCGTTTGATATTTCCAAACTTATAATGGACTGTATTGTTGTATATTTAATTACCATAATTATTCATAGAATTACTGAGCACGTCGCTGGAACTGGTAAGGGCTCTGTAACTGTAGTACCAAAAGTATACAGGGCTTTTGCTCATTTTAGCTTGCCATCTGGCTGCTTTTTCACCATCAACCGCATATAATCTATCGCTAATCAGATATGTTAATGCCTGAGTCGTTTTCCAGTCGATTTGTTTAGTTCCTAAATAGTGATTTCTTATTTTTCTTGCTACTGTCGCATGCATATCCAGAGGTATGGTAAAATTGTAATCCAATAAGTGCGGTGCTATACTATCCCAGTTGTCATTTAACTCTTGAAGTAGTGTATCGTTGTTTATAAACTCTGAAAAAAAATTTATTTATCATTATTATAAATAGAATTAGGATTATACAGCAAGTACAAGTTAATTGTGAGCTATATTGTTTACCTGCAGCTGGATATAGTCCTTCTTCGCTGACAAGGCCAGTTATCCATAGTAAATCAGCTGCATCTCCACTGCTAATAATTTCGATAGGAGAGCGATCAACAAACGGCTTATCGCCAGTTTTTTCCACAACAGGACCGAAAGGTGTGAATGGATTATAGAGCCATGGCTGTCAAATGGGATTGAATTACATATTAATCACTATCAATTTTTTTTTAAATCCTGCATTTGCTATAGTATTTATACATCTTATTTTTATTTTATCTATAAATTGCTATAAGTTTTCGCTTACCATGAAATGTTTTGTTGCCTGAGATATTGATCTAGCTGGTCTAGAACGCAAGCATGTAACCATTTCAGAGGTGTTCTCCGTTGGACATCCCAATAAAGCACCTAATTCATGTGCTTTCTCGCGTGAATTTTCAGTTTGCTTTCCTGGGCCAAATGTTGCCCCACTAAAGGATATACCATTTCGGAACAGTCCTCTGCTCCACGGTGATAAATAATGATAATGAACGCTTGCCCCGCCAGCACTGATTCCAATAAGTGTAATTTTTTTTGGATCACCTCCGAAATATTGAATATTTTCTGATGTCCAACGCAAAGCCATGCTCTGATCTTTCAATCCCATATTACCAAGCACAATATCATCTTCAGTACTAAGGAAACCAAAAATCCCGAGACGATAACTTATTGTTACTACAATGGCATCACGGTCCATGAGGAATTTGGCCCCAGTATCTGCTTCACCAAATTGAAAACCGCCACCGTGAACTGAAAAGATAACTGGCAATTGTTTTTTGGTCACAGTGTATGGAACGTAAACATTTAAATAAAGGCAATCTTCGTCTCCTATAACTCGGTCATCTATGTTTTTAGGTGTATGTGAATACTGAATACATAGGCTACCTGGTTTGGTAGCAGATAAATTACCAATCCATCCAGTGATTGGCTCAGGAGGCTGAGTTCAAAATTTTATTTAAAATTATTGAAAATATATTAGTATATATATTTAACGAAAAAATTGCAATGATTAGTCTTATTACCTGAAATCTCCTTTCCAACATTGGGGGAAGCCCATAAGGTATACCTTCATAGGCTGCATATGTACGACCATTGTATGATTTTTTTATGGATCCTTCAATTCCACCCAGACTAGTTTGAACTATTGGCGGGGCATCCTCTGTAAATGCCCCCTTTGCTATTCCAAACCCAAGAAGTAATAAGATGAATTTCATTCTCTTTTGTCTTGAATTAACTGCACTGATATACAGATATAAATGAACTATCGCGAATATTGCGTGCGACTTGCTTTTACGTAAAAATTATCTCATTAAATGTAGAATTAACGCTGATAACGCTTGATAAAGCTGAAAATTTATTTAAGTTTGCTATATCTCATTCATAGTATACAATTTGTTTAATGAATAATAGTATGTCATCATAATAGAATAATAAAAATGTTGGATAGTTTCAAATATTTAGAAATTTAAGATACGTACATACTTGTTTTACCAGGGATTCAATCAAAATTAATTTATAGCTTTTAAATCTATTAGATAACAAGCTGTGCTATTTGTATCACATTTATATCTAAAAATTACTATTTATGATTTGCTATTATAAAAGTTCCTTACTGATTCAGTACGACTGTGCTTCATCAAATATGACATGAGTATTTTTATAAATAACATTATATGATAAGAACAAAAGGTGACACGACATTATTAAGTAATTATATAAAGACTAAGTGTATTTTAAGCAAGTACGCATTGACTTTTGTTTATACGTTATCTTTGGTCAAATAAATGTATTCTTCCATTCTATAGTATAATAATAAATTCATGTTGTTAAAATTTGATAACAATAATGCACTCGGTTAAAGCTACTACAGTATTACCACATTGTTTTTTAATTACGAAAGTACGAGCATTACTGAGAAAAAAAACTTTTTTGCACAATCAAGAAATTGCATTTTTTTTTAATTTACTATAGATAAGTAAATTCAGACTTCTATAGTTAAAATTAGTTTTCTGATGCGATGGAAAATGGTAAAACATGTTACCGATTGAAATATTTTTGTTTCTGCAAGATCAATTCAGGCAAGTAACGTAAAAAAAAAACTAATGATAGAGTAAAATTCTGTAACAAATTTTCTTTATTTCTTTAAAAATATTTCGATGTTAAAATTATAGTGCCAATTACAGAAAGTTAATGAGTATAGACGAATATAAAATGTATTTTTTATATGTTCCTAGTTAAAATACAAAACTTTACATGTATTATTTAACTGCTGAACGATACGTAGACGTATATATCAATGATATGATGATAATTTGTATCTATAAATGTTAAAGGATTATATAATCACTCTTTTACATGCATTATAAAATAAGCTTATTAAAAAAGTTCAATAAGTATAATGTATAATATTTGCTCTATAATAATCATAATTTCATTTAGAATACTTATTCGATAACAAATAAGATTTAAGTACAAACAATGAACGAAGGAAGTTAAATTAATATTTATCGTTGTGATTCCATGGCATTCATATATTTGCGAAGTATAGTGCTATTATACCCATTACGGTAAGTGTTATACAATTTACAGAAATATCTGGTGAACTATTCCAGGCAGGATATCCAAGATGATGCTTTATTATTTCCTAAAAAAGTGAGCAGAATTTGTGTATTTTATATCAGTAACTAAATAGATGGTAATAAAAAATATATTGTGCAATATATAAATAAATATTTTTTTTACTTCCGAATAGTACTGCAGCAATTAAATGCAATAAAATATATATTGTTAAGAAGTTCAGTCCCATACTATTATAAACTTTTAAAAGAAACATTATGAACTTATAAGAAACATGCACGTAATTGAATTACCCAATTTTCATCGAAATTTATCGATTGCCAAAAAATTCTTTGTCCAAAATTTGGAGATGCTTTCGTTTTGAAGTTTCCTGGTCCCGCGATATGCAAGTAATCAAAATTTAATTTGACTGGATTAACTTGGAGCCATTTCGGTCCAAACTTAGGTATCCTGCAGATAAACAAACATTATAATCATTAGTCTTATAGATCGTATTAAATTTCGTTATTTAAAAGTAAATAAATATGATATTTTTAATGGATTAAATTTTTAAAAACTGATTCGTAAAATTACTAACCCTGTGCGTGCAACTGTAACCCAAAACTTGATCAAATCTTTCTGCATATCAATATCAGGTTTTCTCGTTGGTATTATATGGCGATTTTCAAGAATAAGCGAGGTATCATCCCCGTGACATACACCTGTATCAATCAAATAGTAAAAGTCTTTTACTTGGATTATAAAATATAGCTTGCCTTATAATATAAATTCGTTGATAAAGTGCGTCAATATCATTTTTCTTTCTATACAAATTACATAATAATAGGACTTACCTAAATTCTTTGAACTGTTAGACAAAGAATCGCTCACACTATGAGATGCTCTGTGAGAATAATAGAAGAACCAAACTGGATTTTTATTAACATAGGCTTGCGCTCTTGCAGCTTTTTCAGCATCCGCACCAAATATTCTGTCACCAACTAATTGTATGAGCGTCGATACATTTTCCTTGTTTATAGTCTTATTACCGAAGTAATGCTCACGAATTACTCGAGCAACATACGCATGCTCATACTTTGGTATTGTATAATAGTAGTCTAGTAGATATGGAGCTATTGATTCCCAATCCTTGTCTAATTCCTTTAATACTTCGTCATTTAAAGCAAATTCTATAGAAATAAAAATGTATTCAGATGTAATCAATAATTTTGTTTTAAAATATTACATAAATACCTGCAACAGGATAGAGTCCTTCTTCGCTTGTTATGCCAGTGACCCATGGCAGATCTTGCACATCACCGCTATTTATTATTTCAATTGGCGAACGATCGATAAATGGGTTTACAGCATCTCTTTCGGCTACCGGACCGAATGGAGTGAATGGATTTAATCTCCAAGGCTAGAAAATTAAAAAAAATCAATGTGAAATACTGATTTACCCTCTGCATATATTAATTTATTAATTGTAATATGCATTTGGACTCCATACCATGAATTCAGCTTCCGCTGTTACTAGTATTCTAGCGGGTCGATTTTGGAAACACTTAATCATCTCGCGTATATCGAATGTAGGACAATTGACTAGTTCAGCAAGTAACGCCTTTTCTCGAGAATTTTCAGTTTGCGTCCAGCAGTTGAAAGAAGTGCCACTGTGCGAAATCCCACTACTAAACAATCCGGCGCTCATAGGAGATAAATAATGATAGTGAACACTAGCACCTCCTGCGCTTAATCCAGTAAGGGTGACCTTTTTAGGATCACCTCCGAAGTATTTGATATTATCACTTATCCAACGTAAGGCAACACTCTGATCCTTTAAGCCCATATTTCCTGAAACCACTTGATCTTCGGTACTTAAAAATCCGAGAACTCCAAGGCGATAATTTATTGTCACTAAAATTACATTGTAGTCCGTCAGGTATTTGGGTCCAAACCTAAGACCTGTACCATATTGAAAAGCACCACCGTGGATCCAAAATATGATTGGCAAACTCTCGTTGGTTTTTCTGATAGGCACATAGATGTTTAAATAAAGACAATCTTCATCTCCACTAACAAAATCACCCTGAGCGTTGGGAACTCGTCTGTGTTGCATGCAACTATAGTTTGAATTATTAGCGATAAGTTCATTCTTCCAAGGTTTTACGGGTACAGGTGGCTATACGTGATGAAATAAATTAATTTCCAGAATAATTTCAGAACTTTATGAAAAAAATTGTGGTGCACTAAACTTACTTGAAATCTTCTTTCGGCTATCGGTGGCAAAGCATATGGAATTCCTTCATAAGCTTCAAACTGCTTTCCTTGGTTAGAGATTTTATAATGACCCTTAATTTTTCCAAGGGGAGTCGATACTTTAGGACTATCATCTTGACAAAAGCACGAGCCTACGATTAGAATTATGAGAAACACGTTTAAAGCCTCCATCTCTGTTAGTACGATCGAGGCTTTTTTGATTCACTCAACCGACAGACTGAAATAATTTTTCCGTGTCTTGCATTTAAATGCTGATCTTGCAAAAAAGGCCTTATCGCGAGAGAAATGCTTATCACCTAGTGCTATAAAGACGTGTAGTCAACTAATAAAAAGTTCTGTGAGGTAAAGTATTTCACCAATCAATAAAAGTTCGAACACATGTTTTACGCTCTTTATTTCATTTTAGATCTACAAAAACTGATAAGATTTTAGAATAGTAACATATATGTATAAGCCCGTTGTATAGTATTAAGGCTTTCTTGATATGTGATGGCTTTGCTCGGAATTCTCGATCCACCGAATCACCAACAGTTGTTTAATTATTTATTTTGAATAGTCTGGTGGGTTAGGCTAAAGATATGAAATTTAAAATATCTGAGTCCGCAGGCATTGTTTCGTTGAGGAAACGCTGATATATAATCGCAACTAGTTATTATTTTTTATTTTAACATTTTTATCAAAGTTGAAAAAAAAATTATCAGTTTTAAAGATACAAAATCAATTTATGTCCAAAAAGTAAGTATTTTTAGAAACATATTGAAATCGTTATCATGAAAGTTGAATCCTAAACTTTCAAGGTATAGGTATACATTACATTAATCAAAAGCTTCAAATTTTTCTCGCAAACAAATCTAATGTAACTGATACTCTTGAAGCAAAAGTTAACATTGGTTGCGCTGAAAGGTCAGTAAAAGCTTTTAAGCAAAGGTCAATACTATACTAACTTTCGTTTTAGATTTTCATTCTATGAGGTTGGATCCGTAATTTCTCTTCGTCAAGGTCAGGGTTCTTTTATTACAACACGTATCACGTGCGTGAAGCAGTGCTGATCACGCCAGGACTTTATGCAGCGGTGGATAGCTCTTTCACCTCAGTTCCGGGCATTAATCTTCTTGCCGCACGAAGGCGGTGAAATAGTTACTTCGGCGTTATAACTTTTTTTTATTTCCGCGGAGATAAGAGCATGAAGCTTGTACTCATCTTTCTCCCGCTTCCACTATCGCTTTGAATTTTTTTCGCAAATTGCGGATGCTTAAAGCTTATCGGGGTTTAAAATAGCGCATAGGTAAAGGGTGGAGGCTTCCGCCGAAGTGATGATGTCTCGGTAAGGTTTTGAACGGCATAATGATTGCTAGCAATGTAGCGGCGCCAGGTAACCTTTAGGTGTATCGGCTTCGTGATTCTGATAAAGCGGGGAAAGTTGATGAAAGTTGCGTTTGTTACATGCATCAGTATAAAGGCGATTTTGTAGAAAATATTCGTTTAATGTTACCACCTATCTAATTTAGAAAAACATTTAATTCTTCATTATTTATACGTCAGTATTTGATCTGAAAATTAAATGTGCTTTGATATTTGAAGATAAAAATAACAAGTTTATAACTCAAAGAGTGAAAAACTTTGTCTAGTATCAATATTTGTTTGTAAAAGAATTTATCTATTAACATAATAATTAAACGTTACATCAAATACAAATGCATCGCTATCCTACTTAATATATTACCTTTGACTTTCGAACCACAATTTGCATTATTGTATCTGCGTACCCGTCCGGTGAGTTTATCCCTCGAAAAACTTAGTCATACTTTTACAAAATCCGATCAATTATAAAGTTATTGTTCGACCGAGTGGAGGAGAGGCGGACACCGCGCCGAATAATCGATACATCGTGGGTGTGCGAGCGAAGGCGGCGATCGTGGGTCAAACCTGACCTACGAGAACGTCAGTTGGGCTGCGCCCAGTCTTGTATAGTCCATGCGCCTGTGTGTAAGTACACTAGGAGGCCGATCGATGATCTCTGCGGAGTTGGGGGACGCCCACGCTTTCACGTCGTGGCTCTTTCTATTGAGATTCTTTCGCGCGATGCTGCTGCTGCCTCTCACCGTGTGTACATGGAGGAAACGGAGTTTGGCTTGACTGCACTTTGAAATCACTTAACGCAATTGCGGTTGGTCTAAGCGTTTTAGACAGTCAGAGGAGATCTTTTGTTTAACATCGAGCTGACTTTTGGGTGGGAGGGTTCTCTTTGTTAGCGCAAAGGTCGTATCTTGAATGACGAATAGGAATCAAAACGGTACTATTCGTTTCATTCAGTCAGTTAGAAATCTATTATTTTAGATGGATAATAATTGTAAAACTTTAACCAAAAAATTATTTTATTACTATACATGTATTGAAATATCAAAGTTACATTTTCCTTTATCGTCGTAGAAGGATGATTCATTGCATAATTTCATCCTTTTAATAGCAGTAACGAAAACTGTGCACAATGGCTCATTTAACAATACTCGCGAAATCCTCGAAGACAGCAGCCTCGAACGAAAGAGGAAGACTGAAAAAGTAAAGATTCCTGAAATATCTCATTTATACAGATATACGATCTCTCACAGGCACGTTTATAATATCATCGTTATATCACTCGTTGCGCAAGGCGAATCTCTTGTGTATAAATGTGCTGCGTAAAACGAATAAGTACAGCGCGCACAAAGAGAGATAGAACGCTGCAGTTAACCTTTTCGGGATAGGCGTTGGAAACCTTTCGACGCCGGCGAGTGAGTAACGACGACCCCGGGCGAAGCCTGATCGTGCATGTGCACATCGCACGCGTGCACATTGTACGCCACTTGCTCGCACTGCCTATATGTTTTGAACGTGAGCTTATAATGCCGGCAGAAAATACACTTACCAGTGGACGAGTCTTCGATCGGCTCTTAGGTCGCTATGAGTCATGTCCTGTATACCATGCGGCCAATTGTTGTTATATGTCCGATGCATAATGGTAATGTTGATTGGAACAAGAATGTGATCGTAATAATTTAATCCCCAATATAATCCTGTTTTATAAAGTTGGAAAGTTTAACTGCGTCAATTCTATAACACATAGATTCACAGCAAAAGCTCTTACTTTTCTTTCAGACTCACTTGTGACGGCCCCTCTATGTTTCTTTTTCCGTGCAATGCATTTCCTGGAGTCGAACCCGCACATTCTCGAGGACTTTATGCCTACTCGCAGATATACGTATAAATGTGTGCATTTATCTCATTCATCATTGCGTTGTACTGCGATGTTGCACTTGCTCTTTGCGGCCGTTGCGCGTAATCGGCGCAACGCATCGTCAATCACTCGCGGGTGCTGATTGGGACTCGTAAATATCTAAACCGATCCTCCGCTAGCTGCGCGCGCGAGAAATAATCGCGGAAGTCGTTCGAGAGTTTGGTCGACTGTGTATACTTTGGGAATCGGTGAGAGAGATCGAGGATGAGTATTATACGGGGAGTCAGCGATCTGCCGTTGCTGGTTTTTCTTTTTAATTTAAAGTGATTGGTTGTGAGAGTTTGCAGATATTTTTTGAGAGTGCATATTACACGAGGTTTATGTAAGATTTACTAACGCATACGAGTTGCAGATTAAGTGCAATGTTGTTTTCGCAAGGATTTCTACAAGGATTGTTCATGTTTTGGAAAAATGACGACGATTTCTGTTCTGCAATACGCGACAATATATATCTTGAATACGACCATGAAACTAACAAAAAGCATGTAAATTTAGCATGACTAATTTTAGGTGCAAATGAGTTCTACGCGTCCTTTCAGTTTTTTTAATGGCCCCGCTCATACAAGCGTAACAAAGAGTACTTTTACGTTCAAGAATATTACCTGAGATTATAAGCAGAATCAGAAATCGATAACAGTGCTACACATTTTTCTAAATATAGCAGAATATTTTACAGTTTTGTTTTATAATTTAATCAGCGTTAACCACAGCGATGAGTTATGCAGTAAAAATGTTTATAATATTTAAAAATACGATTATAGCGAAAAAGTTTGTTTGAGATGAAAGTTTTATAACGCGCATACTTTTAAAAATATCATTTTTCTATTCCTTTTATATCCTTTTGTGTAAAAAACAATGACTCCTCCACTGTAGGTATCGAGACGTCATCTAGCTCTCTATCGCAGATCTTGAATCCCGATCTCCTCTGAGCATCGGTTGTGTAGATTTCTCGCTTTGCAGAGTGGACGATAAAAAAGGTCCATCACTTTCTCTTGATATAATTCTTTGACGATTCGCCGCTGAAATGCCATTTCACTCTGATGTGAACTTCTCGCACTGTCTCCTTTGACTGGCGGCATATCGGACGGAAGTTTTTTCCCCTTTTCCTTCAACATTAATCATCCAAATTAAGCCGCAGGGAAATACATTATACTTACATTGAAACCACTGCCAGTTACTGTAAACTGTTCTATTTCTAAGAAGCGAAAGCTTTATTACTCAACACTAAAAACGAATTTGAATCCGAACTAGACACAAAGCAAAAGCCATAAGCGCGCAGTTATGAGCATAATAATATGCATCTGGCCAACTATCTCCCCAAATTAACGATCCTCAAAGGCCCAGCTCGGTCATCCGCAAGCGGAAGCAGCAGTGCTATCCAGCGTATACGTAGGAGCGCGAGGACATATTTTCGCCGTCTCTATATTTACTCCGGACTCGCACACGCATAGCTTTGCGCCGAGCGATTTACGTGTCTGGAACGTTGCGAGCGCGCGATATGTCAGAGAAGCCGCGTGAGAGAGCTAGACGTCGTATACTTACTCTTTCTCGACGACGAGGACCCGCAATTAGCGGGGAATGCATCGCGCATTGCACTGATGACCCAACCCGTCGCTCTATAGTTCACGTGAATTTCGGGAAGGAGAGGTCAGTCGCTGCGCAGACGGGCCTGGAATGCCGGAATGAGCGATGAGGGCGGCCGACGAGACGAGGTGCTAAGGAGAACCAGCGTTGTGCGCGCATGTGACGTTCTCACATAGATATAGGCTGCTGGGTATTAGCGAAAATGTTGTAATGTTTTATGTTGACGCTGCGCTCAGCTTGATTTAGTCGTCTGCTAAGCTGATTTCATTTGTCACTCTTTGCCTCTTGATTTATGAAAATTTAGAGGCGCGCAGTTAAACGGACAGATATTCGCGGTTTATCTGCACCTGAACTATTTTAAACTGTAATAAGATAATGACGCGATCTTTTAGGATCAATGACTCACTGCAGAGTAATAGTTATAATTACATATCAAGGAGAGATATGAGCGTTAATCGCAGCGGCCGATCCGAAGCAAAAATGTGATCGGATACGTCGTTGATTGAAATCACGATTTCAGCTTATTGATAGCCGTAAGCACGCATCGCATTCGGCAGTGTAACCATCGCAAAGCAATGACCATTGAAAAATTAAGGAAGAAAAAAATTAAAAAAGGCATTCAGCGGTATCGTTTGAAGGCACAAAATAAACGCCGCGTCATTAAAATCAACTGGAGTCGGATAGAATTGGTCTCGTGCATCAGTCCCTGCAGAGTCTTTCATTCACCGCCGCTGCGAGTCAGATCGCACGGTTACGAAGAAAGCTCACAAAGTAGGAAGCGTCTCTGAGGGAATATAAACGTAGATGCATCGATCGAGGAAGGGACGCGGCAATAATGAAGATAAGCACGCACGCGACCCTAATGACACCGGCGAATCTGCTGACCGATGGCCTCTCTGATATATAATAATTAAAGGGCTCTGGCGGACAATCGCCGCGACTGGCTCATGATTGCGCAGTCTCATTCGGAAATTAGCTTGATTGCGGCTACTTACGGCGTCTAAAAAGTTCGTTAAGACGTTAACGTGCTCGTCGGGAAATCTGCGTTTATCACTCGTTGCGTTCGCGGTGATACCCGAGCTCTGAATGAATTCGGATTCATTGTCTTCAGCTATATTAAAAAAGTAGCATAAGCAGAACGCGTCTGTTATCTGTCGCCTTAACAATTTTCCAAAAGAATAAAAAAGGCGATAATGAGTACAATAAACCGCAGTCTGCAAATCAAAGACATAAAACACTCGCTGAGCTTATCTTGCGCTCGTGCGAGAAAAAGCAAAACACGCTCATAACCATAAGCAAACAAAGCCCATCGCGGTGCAGGAACACGTGTGAAAACAAGCTCGTAGCCTGACAATCCCATAAACATATCGTAGAAACGCGCACACCCTTTGAAAAATCAAACAAAACGCGGCCAAGTCCGCATACTCACAGCTCTCGCGCTACGCGGCGATCCCCGAATTCATTCATAAAGTCCGCCCACGCTCTATAAATACTCGCGTGTCTTCGGTAGCGCATGCATACCCGCTCCCTCTATATATTTTCACACAAATAGCGGCAGTCGTGCGCGGCACGCTTATCTTGCCGCGGGAAAAGCTGCGCGGTGAGTGTACGCGCAGCCACGTTTCCCGGGCGAGCGTCTCGCGGCGCTAGCTGGTAGTGATATACGCGCTCGATAACAGACGGTCGTGCGGTGTCGAACAATTTTATTTTTCGCGGACAAAAGGGAGCTTCAGCGCTGCTACAGGGAGTGTCGTTGAGGGCGAGAAGCTCGGAAGAGCTTTCGCGATAGTTGGAGTCTGCGAGGTGCGCCTTTTACGGATTTTTCATTGGAGAGATGGAGAAGAGAGTATTGTATGTTTTCTCTGTTTTGATTTTTTGATTCTGTGGCTTCCCGACGATACAACTTGTGTCACATTCTCGTCTTTTGATGTTAAAACTTGAAAACTGAATCGATGCGTAAGATCTTATATAGCTTATGCGGATTACGATGCAATACTGTAATGACTTGCTTTTTTATGAACTACATTTGAAATCACTCCACTGCGGTAAAACAAATGGGTGATTATCTATTTATGATACGTTTAAAGAATTATAATATGTTACTTGTAAGTGATTTTTATGTTGAGAATTTGGACTTAAGTTATTTTGGAGGTAAGCCACAGAATGATAATTTCATTTCATTTCATTTTGGATACAAGTATTGTATGACAAAGCGGCATAGGATAGAGATAATATACAAGAATATAGAATTTTATCGCTTGTAAACCTTATTCAATAGAGGTATAAGTCACGTCTGGCTGTCTTTCATGCCAAGTAGGTACTGTAGAGTTGTCAGGAAGATTACGCTTAGGCAGTATACAATAATCTAGCACGTGGGGTTTTGCTTATCTAAAATAGACTTGATTAGATTCCGTCGAATTCCTCATAGCTTTCTTTCAACTTTCAAGAAACTTACTCGTTAAAAGAGATTTCAAAAGAATAAATAAACGTTTTTATACCATATTTTTTTTGCATGAATCGTTGTAAGTGCGATTGTAAGTGGGACATCATGAAAAAATTACTTTAAAAATAAAAAGCGCATTCTCGAGCTTAAATCATCGTTTCCTTGAAAGTGGCCTTTGAAAAATAGGGCAACCCATCAATAGAAGTCCATCAGCAACCCTTACGATATTAAAGCAGGTCACACCCATGTAGCCATTATAAAAGCTATTCTCATCCTTGGATGCGATCAAAATTGATGATCTTTAGAAGGGGAGCGGCGATGCGGCTCTTCACTGCGCTACGTCAAATACGTATATACATACCAGCGAACAAATCTAGCTATCGATCCATAAAAATTCCGCGTCGTAACCGCATGCAAAATCGCTTTAAATCGAGATTTTTATTACTCTGCGTTCAGGATACACATTTACTTATCCTGAGAATTGCTTTCATTTCGAGTGCGAAAACATTGGCAACTTGAGGGGGAAAGCCTATGAGTGTACGCATAAGTATTAAAAAATGCACTTTAAAGTTGGAGAAAGTTTTTCATCTAATTAAATGACGTTAATTTTAAAAATTTTGCCTCATTCCCATATCTGCATTGGCGCGTATTTATATTATTTATGTGCCATTTCAGAGTTTCCCAAGTTTTCTACTGATAAATATTGAGTAAATTAAAGAAATGGAAAGCTGGCCTTTCGAACCAATATAAACTTAGAAATCATGCAGAATATTAAAAGAAGAATTCAAATTATAAAAAAGCTCGGAAAACTGTATATAAGAGGAAGTTTCGTAAAGCCAGTCTTTTATTTCGTGCTGTGCGGCATAACTCCACTCCAAGCAAGCGAGTCATCCACGTGTGCGTCCATGCCACACTGGTCAGCTCACATATCTCCGCACAGTAGAGCTGCGTCGGGGCTGGAGCGAGCGAACGACCCCTTGACTCTTTTCCTCCACCACCTCCCACCCACCCTCTTGACTTCTCTCTCGGCGCGGCCGATGCGCGCGCGCGCGCTCTGGCTCCCGGCGGCGGCTCTCCTCTTCGTCGTCATTCCAGCTCGGGATGTCGTCGGCGTCGGCCGTCGCTGTGGCTTGCGAGTGCAGCTGCGCGATTGCGCTCTTCTCCTTATCACAGTGCAGCCGCTTCTCGATGATCAAGGAGGAGGACTACCTGTGCCAGTGCAAAGCCGAATAGCGGGATCGTTAGGAGCTTCGCAAAAGGAGAGCAAGGTGTGTTGTTGTGTGTCGACGCCAGTGAGAATTTCTTTTTTTTTTTGTCAAGTTATTCGGACTCTGTAGTCCGATGTGCCGCAGGATTATTGACGCGCGAGCTCTGGTGCGACGCGAAAAATCGATGAGTCTGCGAGCGTGTACCTACGTATGCATGTTCGCGTAGCCGGCCTTGATGCGCAAAGCGCAATGTGACCCCGAAAAGCCCGCAGCTCGATAACTTTTTGCTCGCTAGCGTTGTGCAGGTTCAGTGTGTTTACGTGCGAAGCCGGAGCCGCTGCAGGCGTTAATCGTTAATTTTTGGCACGCGTACAGCTGTGTTAACGAGTCCGCGATAATCGGACTGTTAATACACGCGCGACGCGCGTCTATAGACGCTGTGGGGGAGAACAGAGCTTTCGGATGACTCGATCGACGCTGCAGTGTAACGGTGATGGTATGGCAGATGTTTGGGGATCGCTGACGCATTTCCATGATCGGGCTGATTGCCATAGTAGATTGGTCCAGGGGAAGAGTTTCGGGAACGCTGTTGGAATATTTTGGGTGGATTTGGAAGGTGATGATATTGCATGCGTGAGTATGAATGAAGAAAGGGCTGCTGCAAGCTCTAGTGAAGAGATTAACCCGTCAGTCGTCGATTTTTGATTGATGAATGCGACCTTTATTTTTAAAATTTTGTCATGCTTGTATGGGTGTTTGTGTGATTGAATTTACGAATGCTTTTACATATCTCCTCTGCTGTATACGAGGAAGTACAGACGTAGATAAAGTTTAGGTAGCAGAAAATAGTTCTGAATTTGAAAGTGTATACTTTGAAAATGATTTACAGTCTATAAGTGCGAGTATGATCGATAGTTCCAACTTTTGACAAGTGCATAATTCATTACTCTTCATAAATTTACGACAAGTCATTCAAATAGTAAAAAACTCCATAGTTATAAATTACCGAGAATGCTGTTGTAGCATTAGATTTTAACTCTACTAGAACAAAATGCCACTTATGGCAGTAACATTTTGCTATATCTTCCCGATACAGATCCTCATAACTGTCCAAACCAAGCACCACTCGACAAAAGCCCGACTACAAAGCAGAACGCAGTGAGTGAAACATTCGAACAATCAGTGCGACTCGCTCGTCAAGTGCGCTCCACGCAGTAAGAAATTCTCTCGGAAGAAAGTGACAGCAACGACGAATCCTGCCTCGTCCGTCTACGCCTTCCACTTTTTTCCGCACTCTCTCGGTGCCCCGCCATCCGTTGCAAAAATCATCACGGCAGACTTCGACCCACTAGCCGCCATTTCTACAGAGCGTGGCGGAAGCGAGTGATGTGCCGGTACTCCCGCAGCTCTGCACCATTGTCGAGCCGGGAAAAAGCTGCCGGCCCGGAAAGCGAAAACCTCGGGAGCCAAGTCCAAGAGTTATCGTCGCTGCTCGAGTGAGGTTACTGGAATTTCGGGAAGTTGTGTAGTGGGAGAGAAGAGAAGAGAAGAGAAGAGAAGACGCGGCTGCTGCGCTACTGCGGTCTATCGATTTTCGGGGCTGCTGCTGCCGCTGCTGCCACGAGCGAGTTTAAAGACGCGTGGAAGAGAGCCGACGAGACACGAGGTAGGTTGGATTCTTGGGATATCCTATTGATTTTCGCCTCGGGTTGCTTGTGCAGTGAAAACTTCGCTAATTAGTTTTCTGTTTGCGTTTTTGTTCGTTGTCGTTTCACTCGGATGTACCCATTTTATTATCTGTCTCGACCGCAGAAAATGAAAAATTTCACAGTCTTTCCTGAGAACTTTATTTTTAAAATCATCGGTTTTACGCGAAATACCGTAGAAGTTTTTACCGCCCCGAGGACTGGAGCAGACTGAAGACGCGCGCGACTCGTGAGTGATGACTTTCTCTGTTTTAATGAGTTCTGGATGCGGCAATGGGCGTTAATTATCGCTTCGTCGGATAATGAGTGATTTTTACGAGCTTTCGTGCAGGCCGGCTATTTTCCACTCCGGAATCAGTTTCTCGTCGACGTTCGATTGTTTTTCATTCCCTAATGAAAACTCTCTCGTTTCCTGCAAATAACAATTAGTTGAACAATGCACCGCGTATTTTTAAATACCAGTCAAGCAGAGACGATTTTTTCTTCATCGCGTTTATGCATTTCTATACGCATGAATTATCTTATCGCAGTTTTCTGATGTTTCACCTGACCAAACACGTGTCTCTTTATGCATGTGGCGATAAAAATTTCGCGCTCGCTTATTAAATTAATGTTCGTTGTAAGTACTTTCACGACATGCTCGCGCATTACAAAACTCGAGAATAAGATATGAAGACTGCCATCAAGTTTGAAACAATGTATGAACCGAAGCAAAAGACAAAGGAAAACATGCGAGAAAATCGATACGATCATTAGCTTTAATTAAACACACAGTACGTTCGTATTTCTCGGCCCTCCAGTCATCAATCATGGCTATGCACGACCCCCAATACAAAACGACATCAAAAGGAAACACGTCTTCATCAATTCCAAGCGCGTAAAACACATCCCCCGAAAAACGCCCCATATATTGGACAATTCTACATTTCTGGCTTCTGTGCACCCCCGCGCGTAGCCCTGCAAGGATGCTGCATCAGTCGTAGCCGGTGTCTCCGACGAGGAATTACACGCGCACCCCCTTCTCCCTGCGCGCGCCGACGAGAGGACGTCAGCGGCGCCATCGCAAGAGCGAAGCGGAGCACGAGGGACATAACAGGGCGCCGGCAGTTCCCGCGGGGGTGGAAGCAGCGAAGCTTCCGGAAAACCGGCGCGGCGGGGGAAGAAAATCGATCGAAGCTGACTCGCTGCTGCCGCTGCTGCTGCATAGCGCGTCGAGCTCGGTGCAATGGCCTCCAAACAGCCGGGAAGGTCCTACGCCACGAGGTGAGTTAAGCTTTTTCGTAGACAATGCGAATATTCGCGTGCATGCCGCGAGAGAGTGCAGCTCTGTCGTGGCTGCGTATGCCACGGGGGGACTTAAGCTGATTCGACTGTGCGCAACTGCGATTGGCAGAATATGCGGGTTTCTTTTTTGCGCATCGCTGGCTATTTACGCACGTATAGACGTGGAGGATGGGATCGTTGGATTCGTCTGAGTTATAATGTATCGATTCGCGTACTCGTGTGTGCCTGATATACGATTACCTAATACGAAGTAGACTTTCGAACTGCGGATTATATTCGGCTTTTGCGAAGACATTCACTTTCCGCGCCATTATGAAACGGTCTAGTCAAGTGAACGTGTGAATTTCCATTAGAATTAATTCTATGCATATAGTATGATTCCTACTGAAGCAGCATCCAAATTCCTCTCAATTCACACGCACGCCGAAATGCATCTGCGAATGCAGTGTGCGCAGGAAAAAGCAAAGTTTTCTTCCGCCCGTCACTCTGTCATACTCCACTCCTTAAGCTCGCGACAGACACTGCCACAGACACACAGTCTCGCGATGTCTCTGCAGCTGCAGTTCCCTCGACTGTACGATTTTGCGCAGCACTTCGCCTGCAAGATGACGCTCCTGTACGTTGTCGTCGCTGCGATCCTTTGTCCTCTTGCCTTATTTTCTTCTCGTCGTTTTCCGCCTCTCCGCTCTTTTGCGCTCGTTTCAATTTCTCGCGCAGTGCGAGCCAAGCGCTGATGCCGTTGTTGCAGCGTTTACGATTCATTAAGCGGCCCGACTCGTAAAGAGTCGAGTCTGGGGATTGTTGTCGATGTTTACGCATGCGTATTTACGTTGCGATTTCCTCGTAAAACGCGCTCAGAAGTTTTTAAATTTCAACTTTAATGCTACGCGTTTCTCCTGGCTTCTCGGTGGACATTACAGTTACGCAATCTAGACTGGAAACAATTGCCTGATATGGCTTTGTTGTTTGCAAGCCTATGGTGAATTGTAGAATTGTTAATAAAGGCTTAATTAAACAGTCGAAGGCATTTGTAGACTGTTCTTATGTCACAGACGCACACGTCTGCAACGCGAGCAGCGAAGACGAGTCAGCGATAAGAGTCCGCCGAGCCGTACTATGATGCATAGCGTCCGAATGCATCGTAGACGTTGGCTCAGTGGTTAGAGCACAGGCCTCTGGCTCTCGGGTCCGCGAGTTGTTCTAGTCCCGTCGTCTACTTTTTCGCTTTCGACTCTGTCTCCTCTCCATTTGTAAAAGAAATTCTTAAAAGAATTTCCTGCTCGATACCGAAAGCATAGGTGAATTTTATTTCCCTCTTATCTTGTTGGCGCCTCTTTAACCTGCTATTCAGATATGAAATGAATTATCAAATTCTCAGAGCCGCATATTTTTACGCTATTTTTAAACATTTACAACTTTGTAATCTGAAATGCCCGTCGACAATTCAAACTTGCAAACAAAGATCGGAGCGTAATTGCATCGAAAACACGAGCTTTTATATCCACGTTTGAAATGCTTGTCAATAGCCGTGGAGCAGTGCCCTGACCGTCGCGAAAGTGCTGAATCCTTCCGCAATCGGCTCTCTTCGCTCTCTTGCGGCGCAGCTTTTGTTGCACGCGCTCAGGTCCCACGCTCCTCTAAAGAGAGAGAAAGGGAGGAGACGCTAATGCGATTGCCGGCCGGCACTTACTTTTGATTCCGAGTTGCCGATTAGTAACGTACGTGCGGTCGCGCTTCGACCCGGAGACATGCGCTTTCATTATTATACGACGATGTGAATCGGTCTTAGCCCCGCGACTTTGCGCAGGTATTTTCGCGGAAAATTGCATCGTCGTGAACGCTCTACTCTGATGGATGGGTGAGCTGCGGTACGATGTCGTTGATATAATTTACAATGGACGAGTTTTCGAGAATCGCGCGGATTTTCGAGGCTGTAGAAAGTATTTGAACAGAGATTTTAGAACAAAGTTGCAGTTAACATTCGTAAGTTCGATTGTTCGTTTAAAATTCTGATAAATTATCAAAGTCATAATTTGATTAAATGCAATTTATTTTCTTACTATTAAGAGCCAAAATTTAAAGCGCAAACTCATCGGTATACACATTGAGCATACGGAAACACAAGCACGTCGTATACAAATAAAAATATCGCGCAGTTTCTTGTAAAGTAGCTTCTTTGACATTGTACACACAACTTGTGAAAAACCCAAGCTCTCGAGTACACAACAACAGAATTCTTATCCTGCAGACAATGAACAAAAGACCGCTGAGTATGGTGCAAAAAAGAAAAGACAACGTTATGCTCATGCTAATTATCGCGCGCGCCAGCGATAAAGACCGCGTCCCTGTGGACACTCAAAAAGGTACACTGTACAAAAGACCATCGCTGATAGGGCTGTCGAAACTTCTCTTGTCCTCTTTCTACAGTGGATTTCGTTGACGCTGCAGGTATACTTTGATACACTTTGCTGAAAAAGCGTTCGGCTAACCTCCGGATGTCTACTCGCCGTGTCTAATAAGCAGTACGAAGCACAAAAGAAGGCGATTAAAAATAGAGATATTGCGCAATAGCTGGCTTCCGCTCGGAATTGCGATTTGGGACCGAAAATGCGTGAGTCTCATTTTCTTGTCTTTATTTACGCGGAGAGGACTGGTAATAGTATTTTTCAATTTCCGAGTCTGCGAATACAACAGTGCGGCAATTGCGTCTTGTTTTTATTTCGGACGTGCGCCACATGAAAAGTCGCAAGAGTATAAGATTAAACTTACTTTTACTGAAATGTGTTTACGTTACAATTTATAAGCTATATAAATAACTTATGATGCATCAGGATTGGCCATGAACCTGGTGCATGCAGACTTGAGCCGTAGATACACACACATGCACACGATTAAAAACGAATTCAACGCTGACGCAGCTCATGATCACGGACGCCTATGTTATTTGCTGTAATCAATACCTGTGCAGCTCTCGTGTCGACTTGCTCATGAAGCCCATTTACGCCTTGATCGATTGTCCGAGCACTGATCGACTAATCGATTTCCCAGCATCCGATCGCGCGCAGGAGTACATGAAGCCTGATATGCTATTTCAGATAGAAAAGACTGTTCATGCGAGGCGTTTGTTATCTTATTCCACTTTATTTTCGTTCGAATGAATCCGTATTCCTAATTATTGAAGTAAAATTGTAGCTATTTGGATGTGTAAAGGATTTTATTCTTAACGAGCATCTCCTGCTTTGATCTTTTGTATGGTAAGCAAATATAACTTATGGAGGTACTCTATAGTTTAAGCCCAATATTCATTCTAAATATATTATTGAACATCATGTGTATAAAGTGTGCTTTTCAATATTATGATATTACTATATATTATATTTTGTAAACTGACGGTTGTGAAATTTGGGAGTTATTATATTTTTAAGCGCGATGCGAAAGTTATTGTTGCTTATTATGACTTATATAAGTGATGGTTCTTTAGAAAAAGATACAAAAACGTTTATATTTTTACCCTCAAAGGTATTTAAAGTGTTGCTTCAGAATTCTAAGCTGGTAATTCTTATAAGTATTCAGAGATGACAATTTTTTCGAGAAGCGTATTGCAACAATCTTTGCATAACCATATAGTATATTTTCATGAAATAATTTAACTTTACGAGCATGCAAAATCGCACACAACTGTGAGATTTCGAACAACAATGCAGCAACGCGGTTTTATAACGCAGAATTTACAGCCTCGTAAAAGCGAGCATCATCATTTAAAAAGCATAAACCATTACGATTCTCAAACTAATTATTCACGAAGCTCTCACAATAGAAAAGTCAATTTTTCCTCGAGAAATAGAATCACGGAAGTTTTCCACGCTTCGTCGCTATTTGCGCGCGGAGGCGTCCGTCGATTCAAATATAAAGTTTTATCCCGTACCCAATTTCGCGGAAGATCGCTGCTGATGTAATTTACGGGTGGCCGTAAAATCGCGTACGTATACGTCGCGTGGCTTCGCTCGCGAAAAACAGAAGCATCGTAAAACGCCGCGCCCAAATGTTGAACGCCTGATATAGAGGTACGAGCGCTCTATCTGTGATTTTGTACCTATAGGGAGTTGAGAATGGAAGGACAGTTGCGATTACGATACTCGCGGCTTTGCGGGGTCCGATATAAGTGATAAGATAGAGAGGTGTGACGACTGCCATGACTTCCGGCTGAGTGATGGATGAGGATGGTCATGGGCGATTTTTGTGTAGATAACAAGAGATGGAGATACAACTTGTGGAATTTTCATGACTTAATTGATTTTTTTCTTGGGGCTACTACTGTGATAAATAATAAACAATGAAATAATGTCAATTAGTTTCGAATCTGAAAGTTATGTTTGATTATTTATTATGAATAATGATTTTTAAGATGGCAAATCGTTTTATTTTTCTTAAATAAATGTTGACTAGATTTTTTAAAGACATCAATGAAGTAATTTGATTGGTTGATAACTGAAGTTCCGATTCGAATGAAGCCAACATTTTAAAGTTTTGGTATATCAAAAGAGAGAACATACGAGAAAATTGAGTGCGCATCTGGATTTCACTAGTAATAAAATACCATCTAGAACAAATTACAAAAAAAAGAAATAATTGCTGTTTTCCAAGTGCTCCCATGAAACTCGTAAACTAAAATTAGTTGCAAAAATAGACAACCTCTATGAGCAGAGATTTAAATAATTTCTTCACGAGTAAACGCTATCCCTTTTTGACTATATATATATATATATATATATATATATATATATGCACAAAAGTCGAGCGAGTACTCATCACTGATAACTTTGCCGACTTGCACACGAAACATGATTTTCCACTCTTTCGCCATCCCGCAATTAACGTCTGTCGAGAGCTCCGGAAAGAAAAGTCTCCACGCGCGTATTTACTTTTATTTGCTATGTAAAGGATCTTCGCATCAGAGAGGCATATAGGTACTCGCTTGTGCGTGGGAGCACTCGTACGTGCTTCGCGGACCAACACGATAAGTGTTATATGGAGGAGCGTTTCCAGAATAAGCTACACGAGTCTATAATAAAGCATTTGATGGAGAATTTTCAATGCTTGCTCGAATTAATTTGAATGTATACTGTTTTCATTTTTGTGCTATATTTGGTTTGAGAATTAACTTAATAAGTGAAGTGAATAATGTGTTTTTTTTTTCATATCTATAGGTGAATCACTTGAGATATGCACCTTATGCACTGTGCATAAAAGATGCGGAATATTTGTCGTCAGCATATTCATACTCACGTTGCTAACACAATAGCTTATGTAATTGTACATCGATAATAACCTAAAGGCTTAAATTCGATTCTTATATATAAAATCAAAATAACATTTGTTTTGTTGCACAGTTCATTGCATAGTTACAAGTCGTTAAGGTTATTTATTGATCCTCGCAATAGCTTATACAAACTGCAAAAAATAACCGAGATAAAAAATGTTTATGCAAAATCGGTTTGCCTATATACAAAACATTCGTCCTTCATCGAGCACCGTGAACTTGGCTTGCACTCTCACACAACAATAACATCGGTGACAGCTGCCATGCCGTTGCCGGTCTCGAACCTTGACGAGCCATTACACATCCGCCGCGTACAGCCGACTCTGACGCGTAATTCTCAAAAGCGTCCACGCGCCCGTGATCGCGTGCGCGCAATAATAAAATCAGTGCAGCTTTTCGCGTCTTTTTGTGTCGTTTTTCAGACCGAGAGTGGAATTTTAACGACACGGATAGGGTCAGCAGAGTAGCATCTCGTTAGGCAGTCTTGCATGGGACTCTCTGACATTATTAGGTTTTATTTGAGGAGCCTGGAGAGACTTCGCGCTTTACTCGGCCAATTAAAATGCAAAAAATGCGTCTCTCTTCAAATTATTATGCTGAATAAATTTATTTTAAGACTCGCACTCTGTATAATTAATTCAATTAAATACTGATACATTAATGGCGTTAAAATAATTTGAGTGTGAAATAAATCTTATGCTTGGATGTAAGATATTTATTAAAGAGTTTTTGTTGAACTTAATTATGCAGAATATAGAATTTTGTCAGTTTTCACTCGACGAGTTGCGTATTTACTTCTTAAGATTTTTGCTGATAAGTGTACTTTTAGCGATTTTTTCTGCTGAAACAAGATTTCAAGAGATAATGAAGTATACGCACGAGGCTGCTGCTATAGTGATTAGTGAATGAGTCACTTGTGAACAGTTAAAAGTTTTATAAATATTTCTGTAAAAGTTCGTTACGAAAGATATGAATTTCTTAATGAGTTTTTGATTATGGATTTATTTATATTTTGAATGAATTGTAAAAATACGTTTAGCAATGTTTTACATCGACATTTCAAACAATTTTTTATATATTTAAAAGCTTTCTCGTAACCCAAATATGCTCGCAAATCTGCTTATCTATTTACTGTACTATGCGTCACTAGATACTCGACACTAAATAAATAGTTCGTCGCACACGTTCCGTAATCGTTGAATTTTGCGCAATAGTACGGGAAAGAATAGAATGTTTTGTTTAAAAAAGGGTTATGTATAGAAGAGGGGGCGACAAGATGACCGAGCCTCTTATCACCTGCGTGTGAATTGACTTAGCAAACTTTAAATGTTATATATATTCTTTGCAAATGGAAAAAGTCTACACTGCACAGTATACACATATTAAATGACAATTGCGCCTTGCATAGCAGTTCAATAATGTTTCGTATCAAAAATTATTATTTTTTTTATCATGGATAACTTTGAAAAGATTTAGAATTAAAGGGATACTGCAGATGATGCCAATTCGAGAAAAATATTGTCTCTACTATGTGATTTAAAAAATATAAAAATCCTTAATTGTTTAATAGTAAAAAGAAACATCTCTACACTTTCTACAAATCACGTACACCGAGATACCACGAAATTTCTCTCAGTACATGGGTCATCGCTCCGCGGCTACGGCTCGAAAAACTACATCAGCCTCTTGGAGAATGCTGGAGAAAGAGCGTAGACGTGGCTTACGCAAGCTGCAGCAGGAGCCCGTCGGCTGATTATCGATCATTACCGATACATTGTGCGCGCTGTAATTCCCCCAGACCAATTCACCGGAGTGGCGTCTTTTGTATACGCACGTTCACGCGGGTCGATTTGAAGTGCGGTTTCATTGGACATACGCGGAAAAGAAATGGATCCTGCTTCTGATGAGTTAGAGGGCTATCGGTCACTTCGGTAATTATTAGACGATCCTTTTTAGAGGCAAAAAATCTGATGTGATTCTAAATATATAGGTATTGTAGATATGTAGCAGTATTAATATCATACATTATTTTTTATATTAAAAACGAATCGACTGTTTGTCATTCAGGATCGCGAAAAATCAATTTATGAGCACATAATTTATTGCGATTAGAAGGAAAAACATTAAATAACGTTTGATTTATCGCGTGAATATTTTGAAATACTGTATGCACACCAGCAGTACGTGAATTTGAATAGTTTAAACTGTACAAATATATTGACAGTCCCGCTCTATTACAATGGTTTTATTTTTGCAGCGATTCACTTAACCTCTATACAAAACAGATTGAAAGGCCTTCATAGAGGCTGCCCCTATTCTACGCAGTTCTTAAGGTTATTGACTTTTGAAGCTCGACTATATACAGCGTGCACTCGACTAGCCATACATAAGCTTTGACAGCGAACATGCTTTAGGCTGTACGACAAGATATTAGATTTGAAATAGAGAGTTACCTATTGCTCACTGAAAAGCTCTTGCAACATTTTCTTCATGCCAGCTCAAAAGGATACATATTTGATCTTAGTATAACGTATAATAAACGTATTGGCACATTGTAACATAGCTTGGTAATATTATTCATATTTTTTTGAAACTTCATTCAATAAATAACAATATTTTCACAAAATATTGTTATTTATTGGTTAATAGTGCTAACTTAATTGCTCAACGATTTCGAAAATCCGATTTTCCTGAAAACAATTGCGCATATAATTTACGTAATAGAACAAAACTTCACCGCTCGATCAAAGAGTGACAATGTATCCCATCAATCAACGTCTCCTCTCAAGTCTATTCGAATGACAACTATCGAACACCAGAGCTTCTGCAACATCGTTAGATAAAAATAATTTTTAATTACGACTTGAATGTTGTAACATCGCTGCTATACGCGCGCGGAGAGTCTCGATCGATTGTACGCGGTCTCATTCGAGACATCTGTATATATATATATCTATTTAATACCCGCCGGTATGAAAGTACATCAGACATGCTGGCGTATAATAACTCGCGCTAAAGCCAGCGCTGAATTGTCAGTTGTATATTCTTAAAGCGATCCCCATAAGACTTGTCACTCGCTCGCGTGTACGATGGAGGATTTATGCCGCGCGGCGGCAGCATCTCGCGTAACGAGGACTGACTTTTTCTATCCGCGAAAGGATTAACTATTACGTGCGCGCACCGGGTTGAAGTTTAATTTATCGCTTAACTCGGCGATGAGCTGTGAACAGTACTCTTTGATAACGGTTTTCGCGTGTAAAGTTTTTTACGCTGTTTGAATTCGCATACATTGCATACGGGAGACGCAAAGAATAATGAATATTGCTTTACTGGGTAAGCGAAGTTTTGGTATACTTTGCTTCGATAAAAGTTTGAGAAATGGGGTGGGATGGACGGTTTATGTTCAAGCTTGTGAGAGCCAAACAATCTGATGTGACCGAGATATAAAAAGCTTTTGTTATGAACTATCTAATAATTAAAAATCAAGTCCCTGTTAAAAATCTATTTTCATAAGTCGTTTTTTATTTTAAAAGATAGATACAGTACAGCGTCACGCTATACTGATGTTACCAATTGAAAGTTACACAACGCGTTGTTTTCCTTAAACTTCGAATCTACGCCTCGGCAAACCGAGCGCAAAAGCGGAGCCAAAGGCCGACATCATAGTTCAGCTCGTCGAGCAGGTATACGTTCTCTCTTCGCGTCGTTGCCTGGATTCGCCGGTCACGTGCGCGACGTGCCCCCTCTGGAAATCCCTTTATCGTCTTTCCACCTCGACCCCCGCGGAGGTCTAAGAGCAGTGTATACATAAAACTACATACGTGACACACGCGTATCTCCCTGCAGATGTTTATAATATATGCGTCTGTATTCGCGCTCGGCTTTTCGCGCGCAGATCGCGATACGTGCGCGCGTAATTTATAATGACCCAGATAGGTTCGTGTACGGAGAATCGTAAAAAAAGGAAGCATGTACGCGAGCGCAGGTAATGTTGATTGCGCGGAGATGTATTATGATGAGAAGCTTCTGGAGGCGAGTTGCGTAACCGGTGAATGCAAATGTGCGCGGGTGTGTTGATAAGGTATGTGTGTGTGTGTGTGTGAGTGCGATTTTTGATACCGACATACATGCGCTCGGCTTGTGTTTATTTTGAAGCGATGTATTACGTAGAATGTGGTTGTTATTTATTTAATATTCTTCCTCGGCGTGTCGCAACAGGATTTTTGCCATTCGCAAAGATAGCCAACACTATACTGCAGTATACAGTACGGAACGCATATTACGAGACACGATTGCACACGCGACTTGTTCACGAATTTTCCACCCAGATCAAAAAGAGATACAACTCTTGAAAAAATTTCCACGGCACATGACGTGACAATGGAACCATAAAATCTAGCCATTTCCGACAAATTTAATCCGAAAAAAAAACAGTCAACGCGACAATTATACGCGCTGAATTTCTTCCGGAACTTCAAAGGCATTATTGTTTCATACAACAAGTGCATGCATACAGTCTCGAAAGCGTCCCAATTAATATCCTCAAAGCCTCCGCGCGTCTAATCGTTCGCTTGCGCTACACTTACCTCCTATTTTTAGAAATTACGAAACGAACATTACAGAGCTCGCTTCGTATAGTGGAACGGGAAAATTATTCTCTTGCCCCGGCTGTTCGCTGGGCGCGAGAGGCGAGTAATTCGCCACGGATAATTCACAGCGACTGGCGTGTCGGTGCGGCTACGTCGGCGGCTTTACTGCGCTGACCACGTGTACGTAGAATCGATGCACGCGAGCACGCACGTGCGTGAACGCTCGCTTCTTATCGCATTGCTGCGCGTGAGTTTGATGATTCGAGGGGGCGGTATGTGTATAGGAGAGCTGAAATTCAAGACGATGCGAATCCGGTTAGACTGTTCTATACGGCTTCGTTCGGCCGGACATGTGTATTTGGGTTGCGGAGAAGGCATCTCTCGGACTGACGTTGATCCAAATGAATTCTCACTATCTTCGATCGGAGTGTGTAGATCATAAAAGTCGAACGAAAGTGATAGCGGAACCAGCCGAAATGAATTTATCGTGCGTCGTGACAGGACACAAATGCGGGGAAATTTATGTGGAATCGATTCAGGTAATTTGTTTTAGAGTGATTGGATGTAGTTTGAAGAAAGTATTCGGGTTATGAAAATGCACGGATGTAAGTATTGTAATAAATGCAGAAGTATTTTAGAAAAGTACACGTTAATTTATTCAAATGCGCAGTCGGCAACACGCGCACATAAAAGCTACTTTCATTTATTTCGATTTATAAAACGTTACACCGTCGCGTATGACCGTAAATTTTACGTTTTACCGATATAATTTTCCACAAAAGCTGCAAGAAATTCAAACGATCATTATACAGTTCATCTAGATAAGTAGAAATTAATTCGGGCTGCAAGTATGCTGGAGAACACAAAATTGCATGGTTCTCGTAAAACTTGTAATCGCTTTACGGCTCGTACTTTTACCATAAATGAGATATCAGTTTACGTGATGTGACGGATCTTGAGAAATCTTTACACGGCGTTCCAAAATCGCCAATGAAAGTTGAATGATTCTACTCGAGTAAGACGTGATGCAAAAGTATATACAAGATCCCTGCACGACCAGCCACAACATTCTCGCGTCAATAAACAAAGTTAAAGACTAAACTGCCCGACCTCAAACCCATAACAAGGCCCTAACCGCATACACTGCGCACATACACAAACAAACCGCTCTCGTGCATACATGCCCGAGCAGCGATAATAACTGCGCGAAGTTGCGGCCGTCTTCCTATGTAAGATCATAAACAAGAAACACGTGTTCTAACGCTTCTTCGGCTCCCCGCGCACTCGCCCACGACATCGCAGCATCTATACCCATATCGCTTGCAACGCTCGGTGGCTTCTCGAACTCTCTCTCTCTTATATATATATATATATATATATATATATATATATATATATATATATATATATATATATATATATATATATATATATATATATATATATATATATATATATATATATATATATATATATATATACTGCACGTGGGTTATACCCAGAAGCAAACGGTCTCTCTTTCGAGGTGCAGACTATAGATAGCAGCTGCAGCGAGCTCTCTGTTCCAGAGCAGTGATTCCGGTCAGCCCGAATAGCGGTACTGCACTCGCCGCCACCGCTGCTGCTGCTTCGCTCAGATAAAGAATTGAAGAGAAAGAGAGAGAGAGAGAGAGAGAGGGGGGAGCAGAGTATTCTGCGTTGTTATTACTATTATTACATCGCCTTTGGGCTCCTTCTTACGATCCGCACGGGCTTTCTGAGCGATGCTGTCTCGCGTGATCATGACCAGCGCGTACACGGGGCAAAAGCGGAAGTTAGGCTCAGCCATGATGCGCGGCTGCGCGTGATTACCATCAATTAAGATAGGAGCTATTGTCTTTTTTCTCATTTCTCGGTGCGACTCCGATGTCGAATTCGAACAGATTTCGTTTATCCGTGAGTAATGAAACGGTACCGAACTCCTGGGTATAATATCCGAGCAATTATCCTTCAGGAAATCAATCCATTCACCGACGAGTCGGTATCCCTTGGAGCTGCCATTCATCCGAGACGTAACTGTAAACTACTGTACATCGAGTACACCGAGCGACGTCGTCGCGGCTCTCACTGGAAACGACGAAAAACGAACTCATTCACTTTCGAGAGAATAAGAGGCGGCGGTTCGGCCTAGCTCTAATGAAGACGTCCAACGAGTGACCGAGAAAGCTCATCGTGTACAGCTCTGTCTTTCCGCGAGCTGCGATCAATCTTGGACCACAGCCTCGAGCAGTCAGCGACCTTTTATATCCGCGCGAGTATATATATTTTGGATTCGTCGGGTGCCTTACGTGATTTATGCGCGCACTATAGTCGAGTTTTCCGATAAGAATTTTTCTTTGAGATCATTGTACAAATCGATAGACGATATAATTATCTAATCTTGAGATAAATAGGAAGCGCACTTCTCGAGTTCCTTAACATAAGTAGCATTTCGTAAATATTTGCTCGGTGACACTCTCGTACAATACATGAGTTGCCCTGCTTTTATAATTACAACCAGTTATCTCCCCGTACCTATTATGCATATACGTTCCAGCTTGGATGTCCGTAACGAAATTGAATAAATTCCAAATTCGTAGTGCTTCCACCTCACGCTCGAGTAGTGAAAGTAATCGCAAACCGGTATGAAAAGAAAGAACGAAGTACGCAAAAGCAAGCTCTTATACAGCGCTGATAAAAAGTGCCGTCTCTCGACATACGGGCCGCGTTCGTTCATGTACACTATGGAGCGAGTGCAGCGGGGAACCGGCTCGCGCATCGAACCTACATCATTGATCCTCGCATCGTCACCCATATAAACCTCCATGACAATACAGACGAGGCCGCGAGCTGGCACGCGTTTTCTGTATAGCGTTGGTACCTCTATATGGAGAGGGATGGTATCGTGCACTCGGGGCGTGTCGCCTCGGCTCTCGCTCGCGCGATAAGGCGAGCTATGTGCTATAGCCAAGAGTGGCAGAGAACAGTGCGCTGCACGAAGCGACTCGGCGCGCATAACGGCTAATTGGCCGGCTCTCCGCACCGGCGACGCGCGGCGCAGCGTCGAGGGAAGAGAATGCCTTCTTCTTCCTTCGTCGGCCAGCTGCCGCCAGTTCACGACGCTCGCTCGGAGCGCGCGTCGGTTCTCGCGGCTATACGTGTGTATATTCTACACCTATTCCCCATATTGTACTATCCGTACACTCGCTCTATACGTAGTATAGTTCGTGGTGCTTTTGTATGTGTCGTAGATTGGTATCGAGGTGTAGTTTTTTTTTTCGGGTGGTGGCGTGGTGAAATGACGAAGTGAGAGTGCGCGGGTGCGGGACTGTTGTTTTTCGACTGGATTTTGGGCGTACTTATACCTTTTGTCGCACGGGGCGGACGGCTTTTGGTGAGTGTTATTTTTCTCGAGACTCGCTGGCGTTTTGTCATTTCGTTGATTTTATTTTACAATGTTGATTATATTTCATAGACAGATCACGAATCGCGTTGTTTTTGAAGGGATTTTTATTCATAAAGCATTGTACATGTTGCTGCTTGCAATGCACTGTATACGATCTTTAGAAAGGATACTGCTCGAACCGTTGTTGTTGTTCTTACTTTGCTATACATTTACTTCTCTGTATAGCCACCTGTTACTTTACTTTACGACACTGTTTCTCATAATTCATTACACAAACAAGGCGTTGCTAATTGATATTAATCTTGGTATCGCGGTATTATTATGCTTACTGGAAACGGTGTATAAAAAACTTGTGCCATAGTTAAAGAACAACTACCAACAACCCGATGATAGTTGTATTTTCATTTATTTTACTTAAAAACTGCGGCAAACTTTGACACGAAGCTTTTTTAAAAGTCAAAACGCTTGATTATAATTCATGTTCCCAACAAAAGCCGCTTTATGAACTGTTCGTGTGGTGTGGCGCTATTTTTAAACATATTCATTTTACTGTATGACAACTGAGAAAAAGTGCACTTGAAAAAATATTGTTTTTTTCCGGATAGTGTTTACAGTTCAACGTGGAATTTTCGTTAAAGCTCGTTATTTGAAATCAATGCATGCTCACATTGAGTATGTTGTAGCATCTAGTTAGCACACTTAGCTAACTACATAAAATATGGAGCAATCTTGATTCACTATGAATATATGTCCGAGATACCACAATAGTCGCATTATACTCAGTCGAGTCAATACGGAGTTTCAAAGGGGGAAAAACTCGGAATAAATTTGCTCGTTCTGGTGCAACAAAGAAATCAGTGAACTGACTTCGAAGTAAAAGATTTTCTTATTATTTAGAAAGTCTACAGCAGCGTGACTCCCCAGAACAAAATTATTCCGATACTTGACTTCTGACATTCGGCATATATTATAATACTAGCATCCATTCAAGCCAATAAACGTCTCTCTTCCGCGCCGCTCTCAACTCAGAGCCAGTTACATATTCCCGTAAACATATTCGGCTTAATTGATTAGCGAGTAGAAAATAATGCAAAGTAAGGATCTAACGTGTCGAGCGAATTACAAGACGATCCGATTCCGTATGCGCTAGATCGGCGGAATAATCGCGCTACCTCGTGTGTTATTTGCATTACGCAACTACGTAACGTCGTCCTCGCGTGTGTAGACGTCTATTCGCGAACAAGTGCAAGTAAACAGGCGTGCGGCCCACACGCGATCTGCTGCATGTACAGGTACGTGTACATGGCGCGTCGGCAAAATTAATGGGATACGCGAAATTCATTAAACGTGCAATTACACTGGGTTATGCGCCTCTCTCGTTCGATAAACAACGCGAAACGGCTTCCTCATCATAAATAATTTGATTCTCTTTTTTCGATATGCGTCCTAGCTGTAGCGAAATAAATTAGTTTGAGATCAAGGGGAAGGCGGCAGAGAGCAAAAAACGCGTAAAATTTAATAAATTGGATTGGCTCAATTAGATGTAATTTTTGACAGGGCCCTAAAGCTAATTTGGTTTATCCGCTGTATTTTTTTGGGCAGTCATTCTTTCAGTCCGAGTGAAATAGTAGAAAGCGAATAAAAGCGCGAACTTTGTTTCCTTTCCAATAAATTGATTCCGACACGAATGGAATGTATTCATTCATTATGACTTGTATTTATGTGATGTTGATGTCGGCGTTAAAAGAAATTTTAAATTATGTTTCTGGATGGATGAAAGTAATTTGTGCACGTGTATCCATCCTCTCTACTGGCAACGATTGTTTTTGGATTCGTTTTTCAAACAATTTCTGATAAACCAATCTATTATAAAACAAGCTGTAATAATCTTATTTTTCATTTGTTTCAGATCACCGAGGGTCGGTGGTCCACTTTCGCAGTCTCTGGCGATGATACCACCAACAATGCACGGCCACGAGTTTAATCAGCCGCTGTCGCGGGTCGTCATGGTTCGTAAGACGGACCAGCGGACTTTCAGCAAGGGACGTCGCGGAGGCGAGCCCTTGCTCGAGACCGTCACCCGCGAGACGGTGGAATTGTTCAGCGGTGGTAGGGCCGAGAGGAAGTATACCTCCGAGACGAGGGATATAGTTACGCCAAAATCAAACAGGTGAGAGTTTTTACTGGAGCGATTGTCTACGAAGATTATTAATATATAGTTCCTTTTGGTGTTGTTTCGGATGATTTGATCTTTGTTCCGACAATCAATATTACCTGATAAAAATTATCTGCATTTATTACATAGACATACAAACAACTATCGTAGTAATTTATGAACTAGAGTTTTTAGAATTAACTGATATTGCATAAAATATTTCTTTGAACATTAGAATAGAAATAAATCGACAACTTTTTCTGTAAAAATTGTATGTTATTACTGTACCAGTTGTTCTTGTTGATTTTATAACGGACTAGAAGTAGCATTGTACATACAGTAAGACTTAGAAATTACCTATCAAACAGAGTGCTTCAAGCGAGGAATCAAGAACCAAACTTTCAAAAATAATGTAATAAAATCGAAATCTCGCATTCGCTTAGGTACGCTGCATAATACGTAACGTGACGACTGCCGAGCCATTGTTCGAGTCTACAGAACAATACGCGATTTTCATTCTGAACTCAAACAATGCTAAGAGAGAGGAAAGCGATTCCTCGCTAGAAGTACGAAGTATATTTATATCTCGCGCTCTTTAACCCAGACTTTAAACATATTTATTGTAATAGCTGAATACACAGACTATCGTTCCCCTTGTAGTATGCCCTCGCTCAACGTAAACGGAACGAAAAAAAAGGTCGTCGGCTTCGTCGACCAAGTGTCACCCGAAAGGTATCAAAACAAAAGCGTAAATACCCAACTCTGTATAAACATGAGTATGGAAGTCGATCACCGGGGCAACATCTGGGCTGATTGTTTCTTTTTTTCTATAAATAGCAAAAATAAAAGAAACCCATGATTTCTCGCAATAAGGGATAGAATCGTAAAATGAGTAGCGCATGTACCGCGTCGTTCTCCGCAGAGTCAACTCGACTTCGCGGCAGCGCGCGTCCGTTTTTGTACGCAAAGAACGTAAGAAAAGAGTCACGCATTATCAAGCGCGCGTTCGCAACACTTTCGTTAACTTCTCTCGCATCAGCGTGCACACCAAGATACAGGCGTGATTTAACGGGAAAATTGAAGTGAAAGAGTGGAGATGAAAAAAAAAATGGAAAACCTAGTCTTGCGAGTAATTTACGGCGTAACTGTTTTTCTGAGCCTGTACCGCACTTTTTCCGGAGAGCCATTGAGAAAAAAGATGTGAACGGCGTGTTGGCTGCTGATCGCACTATATTATGCTGGAAAGTCGAATCTTGATTTACACGTTGCAACAGTTTTCGAATCGCTTCAATTTACAATGTAATTGTCCTTGAATAATTTTCGGATTGTGCCAACATATCCGAGTTATAAATAGTTTTTCATTTGATCGCGTTTCTGTATAATACACGTAGGTGTATACGATTGCTGTTTACACTAGCTCATAAGTATCACCTTTTCTCTTGTATGCTGGTAGGATGTTGCGTCGTAATCGACTTCCTTACGCAAAAAAAGTTGAATAACACAATTCTCACCTTAGCGCTACCCTTTATGACACTGACATTACGAATGCCACCTATATATACATACATAAGCTGTACATAATATAGATACTCTCTATACTAACAAATAATACTGCTGCAGACACAGCAGAATCTCGAAAAGCGCGCTTTCAGGGGGCGGCACGCGAGTCACGCGCGAACGTGCGGATGGATGCTGAAAAACAAGTCTCGCATACCTAGACTGCACAACCCCCGCGTCTACGTACATGCCGGCTTATCCCTCCTGTAGATGCAGGTCAGGATCGACGCGTCGCTGACGGCTTCTCGCCTAGTTTCGCGCAGCAGCACGACAACTTCAAGGAGGGTCGACGAATGATGCATTCCGCGCTTCTTTCTCTATACGCTGTACGCGATCTTGTGCGGGTACTTTTGTTTTTAAGGATTCGCTGCACTTGTGCGCGAGGCATTGCGGTCGAGGGTATCGATTTTTTGCGAGCTGTTGCGTGATGGGTGCAAGGTTAAGGGGTTATTAAGGTTGAGTTTGTTAATTCGAGTGCTGTAATTTTGAGTTTGCGAGTTTTACATTTTATTGTTATGTTTGAGCTGAAGAAAAAAATGATATGTGTCATTGTCGAAATGGTTTTCAAACCTAAAGTGCATAATAAGTATGCTACTGTCGAAGCTATATTTTAAAAAAAGGTGTAGAGTTCGTTCGTTCTATTTTGAACTGGCTTCATTTAAAACATTTTTTTCATTTGCAAAATATGGAATACTCAATTACTTCTCATCTTGCTGAAAATAAAGTAAGAATGGAAGTACGTGATACTATTCAGGAAATGCCGAAGAGACTCGAGGAAATAAAAGCACAATATTATCATTTGCGCTGCAATACTTACGCAGTTTAGACGCAAACGGCGTACAATATATGTTTTGCAACAACCAGCACAAACAAGTCGCGCGTATAAAAGGTTATGAGTTAGGGAACAATAACAACTACGAAATATAGCAGCTATTGTTGGTAAATTTTTACCGTCTCAATTTTATAAAAAGTAAAAGTATAATACATTTGTATATTGTTCTATTTATTGAATATTTTTAAAACAGAATATAGCACGACATAATTATTCATGAATAAATTTGATAAATACATCAATTTCTATACAGATATTGCAAGTATTTATCGGATCTATTGTTAGTCATAAAAATATAACTTTTGATTTCTAATCCACGCAGAAATGCCAACAATGCGATTTCCATAAACGTCTATGTAATTACCTGAAATAGAGACAAAGTGCATGTTATATGAATCTAGATGAGTAAACTGTAGAAAATTCTTGTACGTGTAAAGTAAATTATGTTAACTAGAAATCAATCCCTTACCTCATTTACCTTGACATGGGTAACTGGATGCTTCTGTTTATATGAATCATAGTTCATGAAATATTTTTTGAAAGTATATAATAATACGTAGGAAAAAAGCTTTTCAATTTACTGCAGTAAATCTTTTCCGTTACGTATTTTATCGTGGTTCATCTGGCAAGCCTCAATTTAAACCAATACAAAGAAACGCAATAAAATGTCTACCTCCACAGTCCACAATTGCCTGTATCGATCGTTTTAATCTAATCTAGAAGACTTTCGCCGCTTGAACTCTTTTTCGATCGGCGCGAAATCGGAAACGCCGAGCTAGCTGAACGACGACGACTGCTCAACACACTTTACCCTAATAATCACCTGGTATAACGACGGAATCGCTGTTTTTCCTGTCTCGCCATATCCATGACCGACTCCGATACTTTTTCTCGCCGTGATTCGAGAAAAGGAAAATCTACAAATAAGCGCCGGCGGTTTTCCACATCACGTGGTGCACCTTTCTTTTCCTGACTTATTTTTTTCTCGTATACGTTGCTATGCTTTGGAAATCTTTTATACCACTCTAACCTCAAAATCACAACTTTAATGTGAATTTTCGGCTCGCGTGGTATAAAATATCGTATGTAACTTGTATATGAAGACTGCATTTTCAAAACTCGTTACAGTATGTTTATAATGTAAACTCTCGTTTTGAAAATGCAGTCTTTCTGTACCCGTTGCATAATATACTACTTTTAAACAGAGTAAAATTTGATTGGCTTGCTAAGTATATTTTTTGTAAAATCGTAGAAAATGAGTTTGTAACGTTTCCGAAATATCCTTATGTGTCACGCACTTTGTTATTATATTGTCTTTAGCCTTTTACACTCTTATTCTCCAGGGCCTGGGATCACAACTGGGAAACAGGTAAAAATCGCAGAAACAGAAACTAGTGACAAACGAGTAAATATATAATTGTGACACTTTTAAGAGAATGAAAAAACTAAACTGAATAATCTTTGAGTGAATAACGTAGAGAAACTTGTAGACTTGTTGTGTTGCCGTTGATGTGTTGACTGGCCGGCGCCCCTGACGAAGTGAGGCCGTGTATATCTGTGCATCTCTGCTGGGGAGCGTCGGTGGTAGATCGGATGCTGTAAAACCTAGGTGGAATGAGTTTTATTTAAAATAGTTAACTAGCGCAAAGAACAAGGGATAAATAAATCTAACTACGAGTCAAAGAAAAAGAACCAACAGGTGCGCGCGTCGACTAGCAACTGATGAGTCTTTTTCGTTCTGTCATATATACAGTCTCATCTGCTTCTCATTACTAAGTCAAAGCAGAAAAGCATAAGAGATACCGACATTAAGACGAAGTCACGAAATCACGTTATCTCCTGCGCAAACGCTTAGCACGTCGTCTATAATCCTCGCTTTTTATAGTCGTTTTTTGTTCAATAGCTTCCAGCCCCTCTTTTTGTAACAGCTACATACGTGATTCCGGCCGCGCTCTTAAAGCGGCCAATTGTGTATAACCTTTATTAATTATTAATTTGCTACTATCAGCTGAATTCCATTCTCTTTGTCGTTCTCGTCAAACGGCATTTATAAGAGAGTCTGACAATGTGCTTTTTTGCAGATCGAGAGCAGAGTCGGTGAGGTCGAAATCGCCACTAACGGCATCACCCGCGTCTCCGGGACCTTTGTCCAGCTCGTTCCACGGTAGCTTCCACAGCAGCTTGGGTAGCGACGGCATGTCCTGTAGCAGTGCGAGGTCCTCCTCGGCCTCGCCGGATTCCGCCAGATACTCCTCCTCACAGGTAATTACAAACAATGTCTTGCTATGCATAGCTTGTTCTACGGAATGCTACTGCGATCTTTTTGCAATTGCGAAATTATTCCCTTATTATCTTGAGAAGCATATTGTGCAATGACTGCATAAGATTTAGGTGCGCGTGAGTATGGTGTGTGCTTGACGATCTAATAGCCTTAATAACTGTCAGAACGAATGCAAAATAAAATAATGGATACGCTTGATACGCGAAAAGAAAATTGTTGATATTTTTAATAGCATGTAGGTAGTGTTATACGTATAAATATTCTCGTGCATCGAAGCAAGCACGAATATACAGCTACGATGCGGACAATAAATACCTATCATCGTTACTGCCTCTAAGAGGCCGTTATGCGAGACATAAGTTGAGTTCGCTGGCTCCCAAACGAGCTCCTATCAAAACGAATCATAACGATTCCTGAACCTCATAAAAGTCCAGCGCGCTCGCGCGCGATTAGTCCACACAGTCGCGTGCACTATACTGCTTATAACAGAGGCTCTCCGCTGCTTTCCATCGACCTAAAATCACTGATCGCCACGCTTCCTCTTTCTCTTTCTCTGATGCCCGAATCACATCTCGAGCTACAACAATAACAATCCATCGTGTCATCTCAGGCACGCGTCAGGCTTATCTCGCTCTTTCACTTGAAGGTACTCATCGCATGCTTATAACAAACGAGGCGCGAGAGAAACGAAGGATGCTAACGACCCGTGCGCACAGCGTTCGAGACGGTAAATATATAAGTACTGCAAGGAGGGAAACTCTGCAGCACCGCGCCTAAAAGCGGAGCGATTTGTAAAAGCGTATCGCGCGTTAATGGGACGCTCGAGCACGCCAAGCTCGTTATTAACTATTTTGCGAAGAAATCCGCGATCCGGGATAGACGAGCGTGCAGCATGCAGTTGTCGAAGGAGATTAATGGACACTTTTAAAGTGAATTTTTTCCTGCCAAGTGTCACACTTTTTCCTCTGCTTGCTGGATCGGGGCACCCGTTTTGCTTGTAGATTGCAATTTAGAATGGGCGCAAAAATTCGGCTTGTTTTCAATCCAAGTAAACATTTCTTGCGACTATCAGCCAAATATGAAATTTATCAATAGAAATAATTTTATCTTTTTCGCACTCCTAAATCTGTTCATGTGTACATCCTTGTGGCAAACAAGTATCGAAAGTGGCACGGTGTATCATTCAGGATGTCTTGGCAAAAAATTTCTCAAAAACGTCTTTCCCTATAAAGTTTTCTCGAAAGAACTGGAAATTTCACTGTTCATCTTCCAAAGTCCCCGCTACACTCGATAATTGATCGAGGGGGTATCATTTAGCGCGATAATGACGACGTTCTCTCCGTACCGCGGCTCATAATACTGCCGGAAGTAGGCGCGCAACGATCGTCGATTTTCATTATATGCAGCGGCGCGCATGCATGTGTGTCAGGATGTATACAACTCGGCGCGCGGAAAGATGAAGATTTCACCGAGGCGATGATGGGAAATTTATGCAACCGGTCAGTTTTCTCATTCGGCCTATTCTATACCATCTATCGCTCGCATTTTCATATTCCTCCGCTTCTCTCTGTTTGAACCCGAAGCTTGCTTTTTTGCACCGCCGCCACCGCTGCCGCTACACGCTCGAGTGCGGAATTGAATTCTTTGCGCGTGCGCTTGTAGAAAGTGTGCATCGCGAATTAGCGCTTTGAGCAGTTGGGAGAGTGACAATTCGCGAAGCTCAATACCGCATGACTAGTTTTATCGAGTCAAATTTAAGGTTATTCAGGAGTAATTGAAAAATGCGTAAAATTGATACACTGTTAGGAGAAAAGTGTATGGCTAAACGATATTCAAAGTTTTTACTGGAGAACATGTAGCTCTAAAATTTTAGGTTAACAGCCCATACGTAAGTAGCAAACATGCAGTCGATCCGACGATACATTTTTACCCTATTTGTGTTGTAGATAACAAAGACTGAACCACGTAAACCGTCTGTGCGCAGATCGGGGCCGTCCAAGGAATTCGTCAACGTGTGTCTCGACACGCACAACTTTTACCGATCTCGTCATGGTGTACCACCCTTGCGGCTCAGCAAACAGGTTACAACACGCTATAAATTATGCTTTACTGCTGCTAATTTCATCAGATTTCCTCCGCCGACAATTAATTGCAATTAGCCTCGATTTAACGCTAGCGAGCAAACGCTGAAAAGAGAGGCTTTTCTTTTGCGAATGAAAAGTAGCTAACGACGTACCTTGTTCTATGTTCGCAGCTCTGCAAGGCTAGTCAAGAATGGGCGAACGTGCTGGCGACGAGGGGAAGGCTAGAGCACAGGGCGAACATCGACTACGGAGAGAACCTCTACTGCATGTGGAGCTCGAATCCGAAGACCGTCGTCGGGGGCGAGGAGCCCGTCAACGAGTGGTGAGTCGTTACTTCGATTAAATGATGCTTTTCTTGCTGCTTGCACGAACCGCTATCTAACGCAAGCACACAACCACCAGGTACGCCGAGGAGTCACAACACCAGTACGGCAAGGAGCCAACAACCCTGAAGACGGGCCACTTCACGCAAGTCGTTTGGCGCGACAGTACCGAATTAGGCGTCGGCATGGCGCGTAACCGCAACGGCGAGGTTTATGTCGTAGCCAATTACAATCCACCTGGCAACTTCCTTGGGAGTTTTGCTGAGAACGTCCTGCCGCCGCGCGACGCTTCCTCGACGTCCTCTTCGCCGCAGCCGGGAAAATCCAGCCCCGATCCCGTCCCCAAGATCATGGACGAACGAGCCTGGCAGGACGAAGCGCTCAAGGTGCACAACGAGTACAGGAGGAGACACCGAGTTCCCGAACTGAGGCTCAATGCCGACTTGAGCGCAGCGGCCAAGGTGAATGTCGTTTGCGTGCGATTTTTTGTTTGAGACGACGAAAACTTTTTGGGCTATTGGGTTGATAAAAATTTTTAACCTTGTATTATAATTTAGTGATATAATATGTTGAATATAGGAATAAAAGCTTGTCCGCATTATAGAGATGGGGAAAAATTAAAACAGTTCGAAATAAACATCAATCAACTGTTTGTGAGTGTAACTTTCTACGTATTTTAATTGTTCCAACTCTAAAGTCGAGAGTTTGCACTCCGATTTTCGTTACATTCTTATTTGGCTCAGTTTCACGGTTAGCTTTCACAGGAGCGACTAGAAAATGCGCAGTTGCTGCATTTTTTCTTGACTTCGAAAAGATCTCATGCAAATTCGAGCAGCAGAAAAACTTTCGAAAGCATTCTAATTCTAAGTGAAATTTCGCATTTAACGCAAACATGATGAGATTCGTAAATTTTAATAAATTATTTTGTCGAAAGCACATTTTTTTGATATAGCGGGCTTTTCTTATCAGCAATACAAATAACGATGTAATCTTGTTGTTTAGCACTTGAATTTTTTGACGTATCGATGAATATTCTCTATTCTAAGCTGATGATAAAGCTATTTTATTAAATTCTTATACGAGCGTTACTAATTGAGCAAATTCTTATCTACAGGCATGGGCGTGCACGCTACTAAATACGAACAAGCTCATACCACAGTCTTCGTCGCCGTACGGCGAGAACATATATTCAATGCAGTGCTCCGATCCCAAGCTTATCGTCTCACCTCGAGAAGTCATCTCGAAATGGTATTCGGAAAGGAAGGAGCATAAATTTGGAGTCGAGCCCAAAGTTCTCAATACCTGTACGTATATCGAAAATCGATTTGCATTGATTACCCCTCATTTTAATTTATAAACATTACGTAAAGTAGGGAAACATACCATTATATTTTCAATCCGAGCGATAAAGCGCTTGCAATCAATTGTTTCTAAAACGAACGAGTGCTCGGCGCGTCGTTTTGTTACACAATCCGTTATCTTAATTATTGTAATTGTTCGAAACAACTGTTCGTTCCAGATATCGCAGTTTTTATAATCCAGAATTAAACAAGTCTTTTTCTGCCCTAGGCCATTTTACGCAGATAGTTTGGCGCAATACGAGAGAGATGGGCATCGGCATGGCAAAGCGTGACGGTACCTGCGTCGTTGTCGCCTGTTATTATCCGCGAGGCAACATCGTCGGACAGTTCACGGAGAACGTGCTTAAGCCGGTCAAGAGTGCCGCGACATGATCGACAGCTGCGTGCACTGCTCCTAGTCTCACCTTGACCGACTCACCGTCGGTATAACGGCATGAAACCCCCAGTCGACGAAGGCATTACATTTATATTTATATAAATATTCATTTATATATATATATATATATATATATATATATATATATATATATATATATATATATATATGCGCAGAAATTCCTTGCTGCACAGATGTGTGCACCCAGAAACGAAGCGTGCGTGTTATGAATCTGAGAGGAGTCATTGTTATTATAGAATTTATTGATATTCTTCGTTTTGATTTACTTGAATTTGATTACGTTTTATTTTTATTCAATGCTCAATTCGATGTTGGACTTTTATTATTTTGAAATAGACGATCTTCAATCTTTGTAGTGTCTACATGTATATAGTTACACGGCATAGCTGATTATTTGACCAGTAACGCACAAAGTGAAAATCTTCATCCATTTTCGTTACTTTTGCTCTATCGACAATTTATGATAACGATTAACCGAACATAAGTCTTGAATAATTCAAGTCTATTTCAGAGTGATGATATGTCTAATGATTTATTGCAAAAGCCACATTCAGAAATTTAGAGTTTTATACGAAAATTAGAGAAAAAAGCCATAAAAAATACTGTGGCGTGTTTATTTTTGACATTATCATATTAAAAGCGTTAAGAGCTTTGCTATTTGCGAAACCTTTTCTTACTATTATGTATTACGATTATTGATTTATGATACGAGTATTTTGTAAATAAGACTATTGAACGTGGTTAAGCACGTTGTGTAGGACTCGTACATTCCACGTATTCTTCAGAGTACGGATGCGCCGTTGTAAGATACGAACGAACGATTCAAACGTAGATCATCAATTAACATTTTATTATGATGAGTAAAAGAGCAATAACATCAATAAGAATGACTATCTAATGGATTCTTGATTTACGTTGACGTAATTATGTATTTAATACGTAAATAAAAACTCGTTTACATAAAATATGGATTTTAATTATTTTCAAAAATACCACTTTAATTAATATTAATTTACTTTTCATTATATCGCTTTGAGAAATTTATATAATGCATTGACAGATATTTTATAAAAGAACGAAGTCCAGTTTGTAGCAATGAGTGCGCTAGTAACGAATCGCCTTGATGTATAATTTTGCTTCCTCCTAGAGGAAGCTTTGTAATAGTAAAATTTTCAATTTCGCTAAAACTTACACATTTTGGAGGTGTTTAGAGTTAGAATTATGGGTTTTTAGAAAATGTCTGTGCGGATGGCGCGAACCACGTGACCGATCGAAATAAAATTTGACATGCATATGAGATCTGACACATTTGCCCCGACCTCTCACAATGTAAAAAAAATAAATACTAATCATTACTGTTAACAATTATTGTGCAGTGGGAAACTATAGGAGCAGAGAAAACAAGAATTGAAATCTTAGTTTTCATCGCTTCTCTGTGTAAACAAGCAAAAGTATTTGGCAACCCTGAAAAAAAATCTGTAATTAAAAGTCAAAACAGTCAAATTGTGAACTTTGATGTAAAACCAAGAAAAGTTGATACGGTTTCTGATTACTTGTCCTAATGATTTTTGTTTGTATTTTCTATATTGTTCATAACTCCGTATATGCATGTTTTTTTATTGCAAAATGTTGTCTTATTTGCAAAATTTAATGACGCAGAGGTATCATAAATATTTCTTTTTATTTTACATCGTGATTTTCCTTTTTTTTCAATAATTTTTATGATTATGTAAAATGATAATTATTCGCCCCAATACTGTTACTTTTCACTAGAATCTATATTCAAGCAATAACTTACTTCTGGTGGAAAGGTATTCGATATGCCATAGGTATTCGGATGTCCTAGGTCCTAAGTCACATTAATAAATATTCCTACCCAAGTCGAGGAATCTTAAATACATTATATCTTTTACAAAAATTAACTCAATTATCCACTGACTTTGAAAAATTATGATCGAGCGTATGATTTATGTTATAATTTTTTGCAAGAGACATAATATATTTACGATTCCTCGACTTCGGTAGGAATATTTGTGACAATAAAATCAAGTTCTATGATTTTTTTGGCGATCATCCAATAAACAATTTATTTCTATAAGCAAACATGTATTTAAATAATTTATCACTAAGCTTTGAATTTTCAGTCAGTGATGGACATTAAGCAACAATTTTCTCCTACGATGACTTTCTTTAATTTGATGTTTGTTACCTCTGTGATTTTTTTCGGAATGCTCCAAGCAATTTATAAGCTTTGCCACAGGCTTTTAATATAAATTTTAATCATTTCAGCACAAATTTATGAATATCTTCATTTTCAGCTAAAGATACAGGGTCTCTGACATTCTGGGACCCATACAGAAACTTTTGCACTATAAATAGGTATCTACATGAATTTTTTGGTAGTCGTAGTCCGGATTAAACTCTTACTTTTACCAATATTAAGGTTTAAATGGCTTATAAGATAAGTATAGCATATTGTAACGGGTGGGGATAGCGCCCGTAAGAGCTAGGCAAGAAATAAGTATGGCGTGTACAACGGAGAAAGTCAATTCCAACGAGTGTAATTGTTACCCTTCCACCCCATGCCTGGGCTACAATATTCAAAATTGCGGGTTTTATAATGGGTATAGCTTACTAAATAAAACTTACAATAAAAGTCGAGAGCAGAGTTATACTTAGTTCAATGAATCATTATGTCAAAATTAGAGATTTTATTAGTTTTTTTTTCTGGTATTGGAAATACACTTGGGTGTTGGGCGACTACAGAAAACCTCACCCAACCTACAAATAGCCTTATTTTACTAAATAACGTTATTATAAATAGGTTTTAATTAATATAACGAGTACAGCAGCATAGTGATTAGTTGAAATAATCATTTTAGCAAAACTAGAAGTCAATCAGACATTCAGTTTTAGAAATACGAAATATCCGGTGGCAACGTTGCAAATGCTGTAAAAATGTTACGAGATTGAAAACTAGTATTTTTATGGCAGTTTCTCTACTTTATATAAAGAGGAATCTCCGTACATACACCTTATATCATATTTCCATGAAGAAATATAATTAAAAAATAAGACATATAGCAAGCTATAGTAAAAAGTAATGAACGATTAAAAAAAAACAATTTCTTGCATTTTTATTTATGTTATGTAGACAGGATTTAAAAAGATATTAATCTCGGACCATTGAAAATAAAAAAATACACTAAATAAAATATTCGCTTTATAATAATTTATTTATAATAAATTTTACTCAGTACGTATGCGAACGGATGTGCCGTGACGCTGCACACGTAAAGAGTTTACATTTTTTTTATCTTTGTTATTTTACATTACATACAGCCGTTTACAGTGTCTGCTTTAATTTTTTAAACCTTCGTTTTTTAGTTTCATTACATTCCAACGTGTCTTTATTCATTCGCACAAACTGGTCGACGAAATACCTGTGGTATTTGCTTAAACAGCACGTGAAGGTAATAAAGGAGTATTAGTATAGTCGATGCTTTATGTAGTCATCACATGTTTTTTTCCTTGATAATGCGTGGTAATGTGGTTCTATTTTTGCCTGTGTGCTTACATAAAATACACATAGATAACAATATTTACCAAGATTCAAACACAATCAATAAATAAATAGATACGTGCTATAGATATATCTGTATTTCGTTTCCTCGAAAATACACAATACATTTTTCTGTATATGAGCTTTATATTTTTTGTATATTTTTAAGTTACTAATCGCATAAAACTCTTTAAAGTGGATCCGCGAGAAAACAATGGAATTTCTTCGTCGATAATCCTACATGAAAATTGGTTGTGGATTTCGTATATTCATTTTTATATAATTAGCTAGAAAATAATTGGTCGAACGTTTCTTCCGCGCATTTACGTTTTATTAATCAACTATAGGCTATTTTTCTCGTTTATTTTTAACAAAGAAAAGCATTACACTTTTAGATAGGAGATTTTTTTCTTTCATTTAATTTAATAATGTTAGAATTTAAATTAAAAGTTTTTTTTCTCATTTGCAACTGGAATATATGTAAAAATTTTAGCACAATCAATTCTTTAATATTTTTACCACGTTAGTTTCCTTATGATATATATATATATATATATATATATATATATATATATATATATATATATATATATATATATTCTCCGATCTACAAAAGTAACATATTTCTATGTACAGAGTTTACAGTTAATAGTATTTTTATGGGATTGATTTGACTTTTCGTAGTTTTATAACACTAAACAACATTTTTGTTCTAGTCTTGTTTCACAATAAGAAAAATCCCTACCGCTTATGTCATTTTTCATGTTTAAACCCTAGAATGCAAATATTTTATTTTAGTTATGAAAATTCAGGAATATTTTGGATACATGAAAAAATTCATTCATGTTATATTATAGCTATAATGGCGAAGTGAAAGACAAAAATCGGCGCGCTGCAATAGCATCTGGATTCATAGACGAATTACAATCTTGTATTCAAGTATAGTACAGTACACATATAAGCTATCTATTGAAAAAAAGCAACAACCTCATTATCTGTAAAACAATCAATGATTGGTGCATAATTATAAGCAGAAAAATAAACTACATCAGTATATTACATAAAGCGCATGTATTTAACAAATATTGAAAAATAGAGACAGTATACTTTAACAAATAATCTGTACCAAGAAAACTATATGACTGTAGGTAGGCGAAAATAAATTTATTTTAATCGCAGTAAATTAGATACAATGTATAACTTTTTAATATATTTGATTTATAGCAACATATAATCCATCAGCGCGTTTGGTTTGGTAAAAAATGTTTATCCAGAAAAATTGTAAAGATATTTTCACGAGTAATAAAGTATGTTGTATTTTTATTTTGTATAGAAAGACACTACAAAGGTTTATTTACTTAAGACCGTGATGCGTACCGGGCATTCGGCGTTTCATTATATCATCACACTATAGTATACTTACTCGTTTTTTACCACAATTATGCATATAGAAAATTCTCTCCAAAAAAAAATACATGACTATAGCCTTTTTTCTATTTACAGATTTTATATTTTCGTTTGATATTTATATATAATTGGCCCATACGAAATTTGACAATAAATATTTAGAGTGAGCGCTCAACAAAATAAAGTACTACGAGGCAACTTTCTTCTTGCTCTATATAGGATAAGTAGGTTACATAAAACATGTGTTACCACAGAATCTGCGCCTCTACAAATTGTATGGCTGGCTATATCCAAATTATTTTTATGCAGGATTTGACAAGTAAAAGATTAACAAAATGCGGCAATTTTTACGTTAATTTTCTACAAGTTAAATTTCTGTACGAGAATTTGAACTATCGATCTCTTGTAGACAAAGAAAAATGTATTCTAATAGAAGCGAAAAGCTGAATTTTATTCTAGCGAGTTGAACGCTTAAACTTGATATTTTTTTAGAATTTCTCATATATTCAACCTTGTGACTACGGGATATCGTACTTCAGGCAATAATCAAAAAATCTTTCTTTTACACTTCCTAAAATCTAAATACAGTAGAAGTACTCTGATAATATATTTTTATTATTTCATATCTCATTATTTTTTGCCAAATCATAAGAATAATATCCAAGATAATTAATTTTCAAATTTACTTGAATTACGGATACAAACGAAAAATTAAAAAAAAATAAAAATATTTAAATAATAATTTTCATTCGTCATCAACATTTATATATCCATTTTTTTCGCCACTATTAATATTTGGTTGAAAAAAAGAAGATATCTAAATTTTGTAAAAACAATGACTTCTATAATTTATAACACGCGCTTCTTACACATATCAATAAGTTGTGCTGATGTTTTTAATTGTTTTATATATAATGTTATTAAAACAGAAAAATGCATTCACAGTCCAAATAAGGATTTAACATCGTTCAAACAACTAAATTATTCTAATGAAGATTTGTAAAATTATGTATTATTATATTAAACCGGAGTAAAGTAGATTGTCGAAAGAAATTCGTAGTTTTAAAAATAGACTTTTTGAGTTGTAAATATCTTTTTGCTTTATATCATAATATAAGTATTGTTATTTATATCAAACTTAGGTACCATAAGATATTGAAATAAAAGTATCATAGATGATCTTCGATCGGATGATTTTCAATTGTTGCTACAATTGTGACTTCATTGAATCAAAAAGTATTATGTACGCGGTACTTGATCTATTCTATACATCTACAAATATTTTAATCAAATTCTAATCAATTGAAATAATAACGCATTACCAGTATCGGCGTTTACATCATTATAGCGCAGTTATACAATGAACCGTGCATAATTGTATTCGTTTAATAACTTGACCAATTTATTTCAAAGATACTAATTGATTTAATATTTTCACATTGATTGTTTCAGTAAACTGTATGTTTACTTTTAAGGTCCCATTTTCAGCGATTTTTCTCTAAGTAAAAATAAAAATTTCAATTTTAGAGAATGATTTGATTGCAATAGAAGGAAAACTATTGCGGAACTATAATCTTCCTACTTGAGTAAAGTACAAAGACAAAAAGAATTAAGTAAGGAAAAAAAGAGAAGACTTACATTATTTGCTAAAATTTACACAGGTTTCCACGTGTTCAAGCAATCAAAAAGTGTACATGCATGTGAATGTTAAATAATGATGCTCACCGCTTATTCATGCGTATAGGTATTATAATATGCCAATGTGCATTGATTCAAGCTACGTCGGTTAAACGCAGAATTTGTGACTATATGTAGGCTTTCTGTAAATTATACATAATTCGATGAGGGGAGACTAATTTGAAAGCGCGTAATTATACTCACAAAAAATTACCTATACCAGTTAAATATCCTTATAATTATTTTTGCACGAAAACCACGAATCCTATGACGCTTACATACTATATTATTATACATATATATATATATTTTTTTTATGCAATTTCGATTTCCATTTTCTATATTTGTGTATTTGCACGCAGCTTAAATAAAACTTAAACTCTAGCACGACGCTCGCGTGATATGAATTGAAATTGTCGTCGTCTATTTCTCCTTTTTTTTTGTAAAACTTTTGCTTTTTATTTCATAATTATATATAATAGATATTCTTTTATTTAATTTCTTTCCTCTTAATTTTAATTTAATATATTTATTTATATATTTATAATATAATTCCTTCTAGTACAAAATTATCGACAGGAATGTCGCATAATCATTCGTTTTGAAAGGGCACTCGAAGTTGCTAAAATATTATAGTTTTCTAGGATTTAATTTATAATTTATGATCAAATTTAGTTACTAACGTATGTTTATGCACCACCATAAAGAGCTCTGTCTTAGCATCGTCTTCTCTCGGCGGATGTATACGTAATTATTTTTTATTATCCGATGTATCTTCAAATAGTAATATAAGAACCACTCTTTTAAAGACATATCTATAATCGTTTCAATATACATCCTAGAATTGAATTGAAATCACTAGTTTTTTTCTCTTCAAGTGGTTAAAAACTGCCAGTTTTATCAAGCTTTTCTGTTTTCACTGGAGAGTTCCGTATAATTTTCTCTCATACTTTCTTTTAATCGAAACATGACTTTAACTGCGTAATCGCTGGAAACTAATTGGTATGTTTCGATCGTTTTATCGATCCAACCAACTTTGGTAATTATACGCAAAACAACGAAGAATCGAATCATTTTCTACAATTAGCTAATCTGCCCTGCAGTCATCTGGCTGAACTAAATTTTCAGATACTGATTTCAATCACGTGTATGTCCAAAAAATATTTGCACCGCTGAAAAAGTTTTCAAAACACTTCATAGAAAACGCTTATAGGGTGCGCGACAATATAAAAATTTCATTCACAAGTAATCATTTCCGTAAAATTTGTATATAAAAAAACGTGTAACGTGAAAGTATGGTATGGATCGAAGAAGCAAAGGCGTGCCTCTATTATTTTCGGTTCCGAACAACTCGAGGCATCCATTGCTTTGGTACAAATATCTTTTGACACATTATACGGTGCGAAAAATGCAGTCTTCATTCGGAGTGCTCGCATCATTTTAAAGTCACTCGGAAAATGCCAATCGAGAGAGTCGCGAGAGCACGAGGGCAGATTAGCCATCATGTGCAGACCGTGCGAAGATAAAATTCTTCGAGCAAATCGGCAATCACTTCTCTTTTCGTCAGCTGCGCGAATGAGCGTGTATCGAACCGAAGATGTAGCCGAATACGAAGACAAGTGCCGAATGACGATACAACTAAATGAATTGGCCTAAGTCCATGACAACTGGGATGAGTTCTAAAGCACGTGTGGGGCACGCCTACAGCCACTTGTTTCGCATTACGCTGGAGAGCCTGCGACCCCACATAAGGTTGTATCATACGATCGTCCCTTGTATGTGCTGAGGGTCTTGGCTGGACGAGCTCTGCAGCTGGCCCGAGGAGGCCTGGGGCGAGACCGACTGGGGCCCCGGGTACGAGGAGGGCGGGTCGTAAAGCCCGCCCAGAGAGCTGCCAAGGCCCGAGCCGAGGGCCGAGGAGCCGAGCCCGGGGCCCCCGAGCATCGGCATCGAGGGCAGGCCCACGTCGAGGATGCCGGTGTTGCTGGCGCCGGTGCTGCCGGTCAGCGAGCCCTCCTCGGGCGGCGTCACCTCCAGTCCGATGGAGCCGTTGAGCGCGATCTTTATAGGGTTGTGGTTCGTGGGGTGCGACAGGGCGCCCAGACCGATGTCCTCCAGGCTGCTCTTGCGGCGCGTCGGTATGCTGAGACCCTGCCTGCAAAAATCGTACGATATAGAACCGAGCTTGCTCGACTGGATGATAATTCTATATTAGTATAGAGTTGTAAATGACAGAAGCATCAAGTTTAGTGTGTAAAAGTTAAAAAAAAACCGATTATAGTCTAGGTAGCAAAGCTCAGTTGATGGGAGTGAACGATTTTTCGAAGCATAGATGAGTATTCCTCGGATTAGCATATAGAGAAAAAGAAAAGTTACTTGAAAGTACACATTTTGCAACTCAACCGAATCGTCACTTTTGCGAGATTCTTTCTAGCGGAACTTGGCCAATGCGGACCGCCTCGTGAAACCATAGGAGGTTTTCTCTTTTTGGGGGGATCGATTACCACGACGGGGCTTTCTAATTGAAAATAAAGGTAAAAGTTTCGTTATACGCATCATGAGAGAGTAGAGAGAGAGAGAGAGAGGGTCTGTACGTGAATGGGCAGTAGAGGACGGGAGAGAGACCAACCTGAGGGAGTTGCTGCGCCTGAGGAGAATGTCGTCCACAACGCGCAGGGAGTTCGAGCGTCCGCGCAAACTGCCAGCAACGGTCGGACTGTCCGGCAGCGAGAGCGAGTTGGACTTGGTGGTGCTGAGCGGTGGCGCCCTGGCGATGCCGATGCCGGAACCGCGCCGGCTCCCCGGGCCGCCCCCGCCACAGCCAGCACCAGCACCACCTCCGGCTCCAGCGCTCGCGGCCGAGACAGCGGCGTTCATCTGCGCCACCAGCTGCGCCGAGCAGAAGCTTATGTTGCTCTTGCGGCGCGAGTTGTGACGCTCGAACGTCTTCTGCGCGGAGAACGGCGAGGGCCGCACCAGATAGACGATGTCGCCCTCCTCGAGCTTCAGGTCGCAGGACGGGTTGATGATCACGTACGACAGGCTGTTGCGCTTCTCCGAGACGTCGTCGTAGTCGGCGGTCGGCAGGTTCAGCGACTCCATGCGCGAGCGCACCAGGTTCGCGATCTCCGCGCGCTCGATCTGCTGGGCGTGGTTGTCGCGTGCTTCGTCGCCCAGGCTCACCGAGTACTGCGTGGTGGACAAGCAAGGAGGGGCAAACAGTTCGTTAGATTTTTCGCTGCTCTCGCATTGCTTTCAGTAATGTACACGCCGATAGAAGCGGCGCATCGCAGGATCGTGCTTTCGGGCCGCTTTTCGGTAGAAGCCCCTGACTGTGGTCGGCCCGAAAATATCATCCTGCGACACACCCTTTCCTGTCAAACGTCAACAAAAGCCTTCATTTTTGCAGCAAAATATCGTGCGTGACTCGGTCGATCGTTGTATAGGTACTTTTTTGCTTCGACAGCAAAACGGTGCAGACACTTCTATGTACACCTATCGCTATATCACGACTAATATTTTCAAACGGTAGTATTTGCTATAGTTTCGTGTATTTATAATGGCTACATCATTGATAACTTTAACAAAAATACAGTTAATGTGTGGTATTTAAGTTGTTTATCTATGAGTAAGTATTTAAAGGATAAAGCGGTTTTTACAAAAACAAAAAAAAACAACGAATTTTCAAATGCAAGCGTGCAAATTTTTCAGCGTGATTTTGATAAAAGTGTTCAATTAAGTGGAACTGCAGTAGTACATTTCTGGTTAATTTATTGTGAATAATCTCGCAAAGAAAAAATTTGCAAACTTCTTTAAATCTCTTAATATATAATATCTGATAAAGTAAGGTATATTTACAAAGAAAAATTGAAAAACTACTTATTGATAAAGCAATACCGGACAGAATAAGCATAAACAATTGGTATGCTTTAATCTAACATAAAGTTCAAACTTATAATTATCAATCGACTATAGTTTATATCACTTGTGATATTATCTCACCAGCAATGATGTTTATTTCACGGAACTATAACTAATTATAAAGTCCATAATCTTAAACACACTATTGATTCTATTTTAGATCCGAGTTGAAACGTATGATCTATAAACTAACTATGCTATCTCTTTTCACCTTTTTCGATTCACATTTTCGAATCATAGTACCTACAGATTACTGGAGTCGAGGCACCAGTGTAAAAAATGATTAAATCAGTTCGAATGTAAATGCCAGCATCGCCGCGTCGCGATGTGAAAAAGAACCTCATTTAGTCTCTCCATTCCCTTTCTCCTCTCGTCAAAATCAATTCTGCCTTTCCAGTCGATTCCTCCGAGTCACGCTCGAGGATACGGAGAAGAACACAAGAGAGGAAAAGGGAAAGAGAAAGAGAGATAGTAAACCTGGCAAGCGAACTTCCTGCCTTAGCGCCAAATGATCAGTCGCTCTGCCACACTGACACCGAGAGCGGGAATCACAGAGAGACAGAGATAGAGCAGGGGCCAACACAGGCACGAAGACAAACAGGCACATACATACGCTAAAGGCAACAGCGCGGGCACATGCGACACATTCCGCCCAATTCGCTTTTTCACGCGCTCTTTTTTCGGGCGTAGGTATAGAGCTCCCTTGTTCCCCTATATAGCCGTTGTCGCCGTAAAAGTGCGCTACGTCATTTTGGCCCCGTTTATACACGCATGCGGTCGCATACGCCGTTGCGTCGAATAAAGAGACAAAAGAACGAGCGCAAAGAAAAAAGGGAGGTATAGAGAAAAAAGATAGTGTTGTAGTCGAAATTAAAAAAGGGAAAATGAACTCTTCGAGATGAACCTTGAAAGGAAAACAGCGAGGAGAAAAAGTGTTAGTTTTGTAACGTGGTAAAGTAAATATTCGTAATTCGATGAAAAACTTTTATTTGAGTTACGTAATGTCAATAAAAAATGTTTGATTCGTTATCTTCAAAGAAGTAATACATAAATCGTTTCAAAAAGAACTTAACGTATAGGGGTCGTAAAAAACTGCTGTTCAATATGGAATATGAACATAATTTTTAGATTAATTGTATCATTGCTACTAATGAGTACAACAAATAAGCTAAACTGTCCGGCCGAATAGATAAGTTTAGAAAGAAAACAAGAGCGGTTTCCGTTGGTCGTGCACGCATATGCATTTGCATGAACTATCATAAGGTTTCAACGCTAATTTCAGACAGCCGAAGCATATTTTGCTAAAGTGGTGGAGATCATTAAACGCACATTCTAACTCTCATCTATAATAGTAGAGCAGTCGTAAACGTCACTATCTCTAGCATCGTGTGATTCAATAATTTCGTATGCGCATTTTGGTGGATGACATACGACTTTCATTATACAAATGCTTCTATTACTCCGAGCTTGCTTTGAATTTGCGCTCTGGTACTTTTTTTCTAGAAACTATATGACGCAATCTATTCTCATATACGTATATTTAAAAATATGTACTCTAATTAAAATGCACGTGTACAAAGTATTCGAGTTGAAATTAAAATGAAAGATTTACGAAGTATGAAAAATGCCAGGATCATCGAGTTCCCACGAAGCCTTTGCTAACTATTAAAAATATATATTTTTATTTTAAATTAAAAATCATACTTTCTAGAAAACCATCAAATAACTATAGTTGTGCTCTATATTGACAATTATTTACAATACTACAAAAGTATACGAATTCTTCATCACATTCGTATTTTACAATCCTCTTTATATAGAAAGTATCCTCGAAGGTACTAGTCTTGTAAAAGTAAATACACTTCAGTGTATTTAGAATTAGATACGCTTGTGATTAATTTGTCATTTTTACAAGAAAAATACTCTCTCGAAAGAGCATTAATGCTGTTATTGTTGGGTGTTGGCGCGCAAATAAATAAAAACTTTTAACTGAAGAAAGAGAAAAAGCCACTAAAACACACACGGTGTATAACCAGAACGCAAACACAAAACTAAAAACACAACAACGATACGTTAAAAACCATACAAGTAACAAGTATAATATTCAAGTACAGAGAAAGAAAGTCGATCGCAGCGGGCCACAGAGTAGTAGTTGTGCTGGATGCAGAGACAAAGAGGAAAAAGATATGAAAAATTGTTGAGTAATTTTAATTGATAATAAAAGAGAATAGTTTATAAAATTATCATTTCTTTTTTTAAATAGCTGATGATGCACATACATCAACCGTACTCACAGCTGAGGCACCCTTGTCGCGGGTGGTGCAATTCGCTAAGCAGGACGCGGCCGCCGAGTGGCGCATCTTGTATGTGACGCCGACGCCGGCGTCGCTTTCTGCGTCCGAGTCGCCCTGTCAAAAAGAAGAACCAAAACAAGCACAGCTCTACACTTACTGCCGTTTTTTTCAAAACATTTTTCATCGCCGCATTGTTTTTTCTCTCTGTTTCGATTCATCATCGTCAGTCTTGCGGCTGTCATTGGAATCGCACCTCTCTTCAAAAGATTTCTCATAATGTTTTATTCTCGTTTCATTTTGTGGACAATAATGACATTCAGCATTGTTTTTCAGTCGAGCAAAACAGTATAAGAAACCAAATTTACGAGATCTTGGAGTGCAGCTCTGCTTATCCATTATCAAATATAATATATAGTAGCTTCTAGCACGATGCATGAGCAAGCAATGATTGTTTTATAGAGTCAAAGTGAGAAACATGGCTCGCAACAAGATACGTGCTCATTACCGCAGCTGACCACTCGTTCGAATTACAAATTACATGATGTTAATTGTGATAAAAGCTTTAAACGTACTTTGAATCATCAACATTTTAATAACATTTTTACAATTTCATTCAAACGAGTGATCAACTTCGATGCAATTTTAGCCCTTCTATAGATAAGATAACCAAATAAAAGATTCGCATTCATACGTTGATCATTCACATACACGAAATCGTCGCATTAATATTAACAAGCTTCAAGTCTCCCTATAGATATATGAGTCACGTATGTACTATGCTTAATTCACGTAATGAAGTAAATAATCAGTAAAATGAGTGACAATCGAAGTAGACGTAGTCATAGAATAGTAGAGCTAGAGATAAAGAGAGTGGGAGGGGGTGAGCGAGCGAGCGACCACCACAACCATGCGCTACTCACACAGTCGACGTTCATTCAAAGGATTTTCTGAGAGGTTCCACCATTCAAACACATCGTAGAGTCGCCGAGTTTCCCAGTCCAGAGAGTTTTCCACTGTGTACGTGTATGCACATGGGTGTGGGAGAGAGTGTCGGTACGAGTAGATGCGGTAATGTGTATAGGTGTGAGCGCAGTTGGCCTGAAGCGCTTTAGCGAAGCGAGACTGCAGATACTTACGTGTGAGGTGTCAACTATCGACGTGTCCTGGGTCCTGTAAATACCGATAGGGATTTCACAGGTCGTCGAGCACAACTTCTGGTACAGCCGACCGTAAGTCCTTATCCACATATCCTCCTTCGTTATTTTCATCTGCAAAAAGCCCGCACGTGCGATCACTTTTAATATGTAATCATAATTATATTCAGCAGAGCTAGTCAGATTTCAATTGATTTTAGAAAGTTTGCTCATCCCGTTTTCGCACTAAGAGTAGCTCGACTCGATAAAAAAGTTTGTCTCCATAGAGTTATTTTAACGTCATTTACTGCGCAAACGTCTTTTGAAAAATTTCCGTAAAAAATTGTCGAGTTTTAACTCGGCGGAAAAATACGGCGAGAAATTGAGCTGACGTTACTCACCGATGTCAGGAATCCAGAACCTGGGGCCTGATCGACGCCCAGCAGCAGTCTCACAAATGTTATCACGTAATCCTTAACGAAGGCCTGATAGAGCAACGTGTCCAGCATAGAGGCACTGAATACGCTGCCAGCGGCGAACGGCAGTCTGAACATGTACGATATATGCGAGCCTCTCTCCTTTTCCCTCTGTATAACGGTACAGATCCCGTGTAAAAAGAAAAAAGAAGCACGAAAATTGTTAGTTGTCTCTGGTTAAATATAGTCCCCAGAAAGAGAGCTATATTATAGGAACCACTACATTCTACTTCCATACTCATGAAGGTTTTCAGAAATTATACATGGAGTAGTGTTCGCATATTATATATATATATATATATATATATATATATATTCATAATTATATTTATCACAACCTAAAACGATCAAGCACATGCTGTGGGCCCACCGGTACATTTCGCCAAGTTCATGTTTATTTATATTTTTCCTTTCTATATTACAATAATATGGATTTAGTTTTTATAGTACAGCATAATGCTAATAGATTGGCAACTATAAATAGGCAAAATGTTAGCGATGATTTGCATTCTACTAAGATTATTAATTTATAAAGTAATTAGTTGAGTTTTTTCTTAGTACACTGTACAGATTTAGTACATTGAGCCTTTTCTAACAGGCGGCTAAATGTTTAACATTCTTCTATAGCTCTATAATTGAAGCTTTATACGTAAAAAGATTATTTATCCAAAATGCATTTATTTAAATGTACAATATGCTATGATATTCTTATACTTATAAACTCACAAAAGTTGAGTATCAAGCAAGGTAATGAAAATTTCTAGGCATGAGTCACAACAAAATAAATTAAAGTACCGCAGTATACGAACGACTATTGATTAGTTGAAAAATTATTGAATAACAATTTTACTTTAAAAGGTATTATACAAAAATATGCATATAACAATTTGAACATCAGAGTTCTATAAAGTGGAATATTAGTATCAAAAAAGTCTTTTTTATTTAATCATAGTGCAGACTATATTATGCACGTGGAATATTCATGCCTAGGTTTACAGGGCAAAGACTCAAGTAAATAATATATCAAGCAAATCACACACACACACGCATATATATATATATATATGTATAATATCTAAAAGTGCTTTTCGACCACAGTCGGTGATTAAATAGCTAAACGTTCTCATCTGAGCAGTAGTAACGAGTATGTAGCTTTGATAACCAGAAAACTGATTTGAAACGTTACCTTTACACGCTAAAAAATAAGTAAAATATATTCGAGAATTCGAACCGCGATGAATATCTATCGGTTTCAATCATCGGGCATCTTCCCATTACACCGCATCCCTTCCTCTCACGGTGCTCCTATCTAGGTGACTCTATCGGGTTTCGCGGGACGCAATACGCTAGACGCGGCAGACGGCGTCGTAGGACTCGGACGTTTTACGAGCGCGTAAAAGAAGTTATTCGCCAAAGTCGATAAGCGCTGGCCAAAGTGCACGGCCGAAGGAGCACTTTATATAAAGTGGATTTCCATCCCGTACCCAAGCACGCCTGCACGCACGTGTCTCCGCGACTCGAGGCAGCTCGAGGTCTCCTCTATACCCTTTTTTCGGAAGACTTTCGAGACAATTTCCTTATTAGATGCTCCTACGACGACGGGAGAGGTCGCGCTTGCATCATCAGCTGCTCGAAAGCGAATTCGCTACTTCGAGTACAGCTTTTAGCGAATTTTCGAAATTCCCGTCGACATTGACGTTTCGCGCGGGGTTACCAAAGTTTCCCTGCGTAAAAACTTCGGAATTTCTCGAAGGCCGAACAAAATTTAACGAGATCCGAACAAGTTTTCAACAGATTGCCGCATTTTTGTGATTTCTCCGTTATGCTATCAGCCACATACAGAATAACTACTCAAACGCCTCGAGAAAAATCACAAAAACTCCCAGTCTACTACTTCCGATTGCGAAAACTTGGCTTCTCGATCACTCGCAAAGATGAGAAACGTGCTAGCCTACTGTGATCAATCGATAAATCAATCGGCAATCAATCGACTGATCCATCGACCAATTATAATATTATCAGTCATATCATCATAATAATTATCAGAGATCAGAGTGAGTGATTATTATGTTACCGGGGAGCCCAGCGAAGGCTCAGCGGGGTAGTTGTCACCGGAAGTAGTACTGAGGAGTACCTTTTCCATTTTGCTGAGGTGTAGGGCATACTTGTCGTGCGCGCGGAACTGCATAAAACGCATGTTGCTTGATTGCGACAGTTCCGTGATGCTCTTTATACTGGGAAAGAATCTGCAAGCACATTTGAAATGAAATACCGTGGAAAGGTTGAAAAAAGACGTGAAAATAGAAAGAAGGAGGTGCGCGTAAATCGCCCGCGAGTGACGTCGCGGGAAACGAGGATGTACTCACTTAAACATGGTTTGCACGGCGACTATGGTGTTGCAGTCCGCTAGGGTGTCCTCCTCAGCGGAGTTACTTAGTTCTTTATTGACGACGACGACGTTCTCCGCCAACGTAATGCCGGCACGTAACAGGTCGTCGAGGCAATCTATCGAGCCCAGCATCCAGTAAACGAGAGGGAAATACGAGATCGCGTCCAGAAAGGCAATTTCTGGCCGCCTCTCCAGCAGCAGAATTATAGGGTTCAGGGAGGTTTTCGATCTACAGAGACACGGACAGTGAACAGATTTTTTAGCACCCGCTCTTCACTTACCTACACGGAGTATTTGTCTTCACCCGGTTTACTTCAAAGCGAATCTTTGGTCCAATTAATTTACTCGCGTGTGCAGAATTCGAGTGATCGGTTTCACCCGATAAGGAAGCAAACAAGAATAAAACCAGTACGTCTGTCTTTGAAGCACGGAAGCGATGTATCGATTATGAAATTTGTCTCACTACTCCCGCGCAAGTACCTACCTAAAGTGAGCTCTCAACGGGATGATAAAATTATAAATGCCATTGCTGGCGTAGTCCGCAGCCAGTATGATCGTTTTATTCTGCCAATTGTACTCCTTTGCGTTTCTGTAGCTGCAGTGTTCACAGACCTGGAAACAAAAGAGGGTCGTCGTATGCAGTGGCAGCGGCCACAAAGTAAGCCGAAGAGCAGCTACAACGCGCTCGCGAGAAAAGACGCGCAACTTGAGAGAGATGAAAGACGAAGGAGAGAAGCTGGAGGTAAAGACTGGCAATCTCGTTAAACCAGTGAATGCGTGGAAAAAGAAAGGAGGAAGAGGTGAGACGCGCGACGTGCCTGTTTCTACAGATATATAGGTATGTGCATTATACCTGAGCAAGCTGAAGGCAGCAGAGCGGCTTCTTTTCTTTGAGCAGATAACAGAGAGTCGGTGAAACGCCGATGAACGGTGAAACTGGCGGGAATCCCTTGACGATCCTGAAACATCATTTGAATACCTTAGTGTTTCTTGTACCCGCGCTCCTTTGACAGACTGCTCTGTTGCATCGCGTCATCGTCGATGCGGATGTGTGTCGCATATACTCTTTGAACTTTTTGTAACGAGACATTTTCTCTTTGCGCGAGGAATATCAGTGCACATGACGCGTCGACTTGGTCCATGTAGAAGAAAGGAACAATTTTTGGGGTTTTACAGCGTCTTAACGTGAACAGACTTGCACAACACAATATATTGATTATTGGCTGTTAACGTGTTAAGACATTTAAATGCTCAAATTGTTAATGTCCTAGCGTATCTTTTGACAAAGTCGTTTAAAAATTATTTTGAAAACATTACAGATTAGTGAGTTACGAACAAGTAATGCTTCTCGACAATCTACTGCTGCTTTGTCGAGAAAGGAAGCGTCTTATTTTCTATATCTTAACTGCGTTTAGTCGAAAAGAAAATTAGTTTGCGATAACTCTGTATTTTTATCAGTGTGACGCGTGCACTTGAATACTGCTGTCCATGAGCGTTAAAGTCGAGCACATGAGCATCAGTACTAACATAGAGAACAACATGCAAGCATACAAGTCAAACGAAAGAAGCAAATAGTTGTTTATATTTTCAATTTTTTGTTCCAAAATAATAGTTTTCTCATATTTTCAGAACAATCGAAAATTTTGTTGTACTGTTGGATCTTGTAAGTAGCATGTATTCATTGTCAATCTATGAACGCGTGTTTGCTGTAGTGGTTATTACTATTATTTTTTTGTTTTCCAAGTGAACATAGGTGCTTTGTGTTCAAGCATTGTTTTGGGTTGGCCAACTCCGGCCTTTACGTATCTATATGGTCGGGGCGACTTTTCGGCGTCAGTTGTCTATTTAGACGGAGGATGGATGGAATCAGCGATGAATGTGGGCGCGACTATCGGCAGTCTATCTTCAATTTTCCTCACTGACGTTTGTAGCAGGCGAGGGTCCTTTTACCTCTCGGCCGGCGTCCTCATCACTTTCTGGATTTTCTTGGAGACCTTGGGCTTTGATCAAGTAGTAAGCACGCAAGTCACTTTTGGACGTATTTTTTCATTCTATTTGGGAAGGGTGGGAGACGCGGGATATGTTGGAAATATGCTGTTATCAGTTTATTATTTTTGCAGCTGGCCTGGCGGGGTTTGCTGTGGGAATTTATTCTGCAACATCTATATTGTACATAGCCGAAACCTCATCTCCCAAGAACCGTGGCATCGTCGGAGCGGCTATGATATTATTCGTCTACTTGGGAGTTTTCATGGTCAATTTGTTTGCATATTTGATGGACATTAAAATGCTGTTAAAAGCGATGGCAATACCACCAATCATCTTCGTGATTGCTATATACGCTTGGATGATTGAATCACCTTACTATCTATTTCAGCGGGGTATGGTAATAAAACTTTCCTGTATAAATAACATTTACTTCGAAGAATTTTTTCCATCTCTTGCTTCAACACATTAAATACAATAAATCTTTCAGGTACTCGAATCAAAAATATCCTTGAAGAACCTTCGTGATCGCAACACAGTTTTGGAAATTGACAAAGAGTACAGATCAATGGTAGCCTTTTTTAATTCCCGGTTTTTCAAGAAGCCTAAACAGCTTATGCTTGAATCATTATGTCCAAATGGTCTTCGTCCTTTAACTCTTATAATTTTGCCCATTCTTTGTATGAGCCAAATGATTGGTATTACTGCCATAAGTGACTATGCACAGATCCTCATTAGGAATGCCTATAAGGTTAGTGGGAGGCTTGTAACCTCCTGCATTGATGTTTTCTCCATCATTCTATGCATGTTTGCAATCGAGAGATTTGGAAGAAAATTCTTATTACTTCTTACGATTTTCGGCTCAGCACTATGTTGTTTGACTCTGGCCATTTATAATTTAAAAAATGAAGACCAGTGTCGGCAGAATCTGGTAATGACTTGAACATATAATTTTACTTATACTTTGCTACTTTCATACGTACAATTTTTCTATTGAATGAATTGTGTAAACAACCAACCATGTCGACACCTGTTTATTATTACGAGTATGAAAGTTTGTGCGTCATTCTTATAGATCTTGTCTTTTTTTTAAATACTTCTTTTTTACTACATGCCGTAATATAGTAATAACTATATTTAAATTTTTTTATAGCTCCTGGCAGATAATAAGATATTACCTATGACTATTCTCTGTACATATTACGCAATTTATGCGCTTGGCTTTATCCCAGTATTTCCTATAGTTGCCGGAGAGATTTTTCCTTGCCGAGCTAAAACAGCTGCGGTTGGTATGTGTTGGTACGTCGCTTCTGTACTTCATGTCTTTTTGCATAGAAAGTTCTTACAAGGTGTTGAACGATCATACAAATACGTGCCTAGCATCTATCTGCTTTACAATATTAGGATCCATAGGTTTGCCCTTTGTTATTATTCTGATGCCAGAAACCAAGGATAAGAGCTTAGTACAGATACAAAACGAACTCGACAACATAGCCATGGTTAATTTCTGATGGCAACAGAACAGCGAAACCATACAGATAGAAAGTACTCTAGATCTCTTATTTATTTTGGAATACAGAAGAATAAATCATATCTTTTTAGCAAAAAAGTGTGTTTGCTACTTTTAAAATTGTTATGGAATAGTTATCACACAATTAAATAAAAATGTCTGTTTCGAACGTAGTTCGATAGAAGACAATTTCGACACGATATTTGATAAGTTAATATTTTTTACCGATCATATATTATATAGATTTCAGGAAATAAACATTTCACGTACAAATTGTTAATTGTATCATTGACGCATTTACTATACAAATAATATTTATCAGAATCGTATTATATTTTTGTGATAAAACACCTTTTCAATTATTAGTGTTCGTGCAAAATGATAAATTCAGAAAAATATATATTCATGTATAACAAAGCGATGTACTTATATTAGATCATATATACTAAATGCCAGAATTATGCTTATCATGGATACTAAAAGCTATAGAAAACCAGAGAAGAGATTAAGACGCAAAGGTGCACACAATAATATCGGATTATAAAATAAGCATACACATACCGTGCATCAAAAAAGAGGAAAAGTGAAAAATGCGTGAAACTCACCCTTTGAAGCTGTGGGGGGACGAATACAGTCGACAGCGCGCGCGACGTGCGGCAAGAGGACGAGAGGTGCACAAAGACGATGCAGATATATAAGGAAAACATCAAAAACATCCACAAATATTTGTTTTTAAAGAAAAATAAAAAATTGTTGGGTGAATATGAAGTAGTTATCGTGAATGTCAACAACGCTTCTCTTTGTAATAAAGATTGAAAAAAATATAAAAAACAATGGTATATTAGCATGACATATAGATTAATGCGATGTATTTATCATTATATTTAACTATTTTATATATGTTATAAAAATTATGAATTTGAATTTTAAATAAGTTCAAATTAAAAAGCTATGTCTGGAGCAATCTTCTAAATTTCTATAGAATATAATCATCTATAAAGAGTTTGACAAGGTAATAAATGGCGTGGTAATAAGATTATTATATATTGATAAAATCGGGTATGTGCTCTGCGTATTTAGTGAATTTTTTGGCTAAGCACGGGAGTATACAATTTTTTATTCTATGTTACGATATAAAGACTACAAAAAAATAAAAGTAAATAAAAGTTTGCATGAATACTTGGCACAATGATAATTAAGTAAATGGCTTCCCAAACATCATTGATCAACGATAAAAGAAAGTTCTAAATTCGGCATTTGATATTTGACGTCAATTATGAGATATGATGATATTAATTTTTGCTGACTCATGTATCACATCACTATTTAAACTCATTGATGAAGGCATCGGAAATCATATCATTATATCTCGATATTTATATTTATAGAAAATAAAAAGATCGATCATCTCGAGTTAATTAACTTAATTCTATAAGGATAATGTTACTTATCCTGTTATATTTAACTAATTGAGTATCTTGCTGGTGCAACATCGACAACTGTTACAATTATATAATATAGAGATTGTACAATATAGAGTGTGTGCAGCGATAAATATATATATATATATATATATATATATATATATATATATATATATACATACACACACATACACAGTCGCATACAGTCGAGGTGGCTGCAGTAGTGGAAGATTCCATCGGGGAGCAGGTCGATTTATACGGCGCGTCACGCCTCGCCAAGCTTTTATAATTTTACGAGTCAGCCGTTAAAACGATCGTCTCCTCTGCGACTGCTGCAGACACGCGCCTCCTCCGTACGTGCGCGTGCGCGAAGAGTTGATACACGCGTTTATATGGCCATATCTCCTCTATCGGAATGTCATCCACATGTCCGCCTATTACTTTGTCTCGGGCATTTTATCGCTGCACACACTCTATATTGTACAATCTCTATATTATATAATTGTAACAGTTGTCGATGTTGCACCAGCAATGTACTCAATTAGTTAAATATAATAGGATAAGTAACATTATCTTTATAGAATTAAGTATATATATATATATATATATATATATATATATATATATATATATATATATATATATATATATACATACAGACGGGCTAATGTGCCCTTGCTCCGTGCGAGAATACATGTATAACGTGTGTGTGCGTGCGCAACGTCTGCCATCATGCATGGTGCATATACGATATTACACCAAGTGCTTGAGAGTTTCCTGAGGACAACGACGACGACGATCATGATGATGATGATGCACAGTTGCCTTATGCCGTATCCTCCCGATTGAATGCATGTGGATTATGTAGATGCGGTTTGCAGGATGTGGACGTACGAAGAGATCGTAGCACTGTTCGGTACGTTTCACGAGCTCGGATTTCGTGTCCTTGATGGTTTAATTATCGAAGCTTATATATATATATATATATATATATATATATATATATATATATATATATATATATATATATATATATATATATATATATATATATATATACACAAGTGTATTTATTGATTTCTTTCTTTACACCTGCACGGGAAGTACTCACTCCTATCCGGGTGGTTTGGGAGAAATGTCTACACCTATCTTGTATTTTCAAGTAAGATACAGACTGACGTCCAAGACTTTTTCCTAGGTACTTGAAAAAAAATTTTAAGGGAAGAGTTTTAATGAATTGTAAGCAAAAGGCATCTTATGCTCACAAGAAAAAATTCGGAAAATCCATTTATAGATAAAAGCCTGCCAAGCTTCTTGATGTACTGTAGCAACATAAATATTACAAAAGAGAGAAGATCCCTGCTACTGTATTAAGAAGCTTCTTTGGGGCATTCTATTTTGGTAAGTGATTAAAGTGATTTACTCTAAGAGATCGACCTTCTAAGTAACTTTTCAACGTGCGTAGTGTATGGAGCTTAAAATTATTTAATTTCAATGTAGACGTAAAAATGCATCGACTTATAAATTATAAATTATTGTTATAACAGAAAAATAGTTATCGCAGTGTATATCACAAGTTTCAAGGTCAAACTCACTATAACTGCAGATTCCTTTTTATAAACCTAAAATTTCTAACGAAAATTTTCTTAAAACTGTTTTGTGCAACAAAAGATTTCAAGATAACTGGTAGTGATGATGACTGATGAAACCTCATTTAAACGTATAAGATAACCCTATAAAGATTCGCATATCAGACAGAAAGATGCAAAAATATGTGGAGTACCACTCGGAAAATCTCTGAAATAACGTGTAGGTTCTACTAATCGGTGAAATTGCATGTGTGACACAAGATTCGATAAATGTACTCTACTCACGCTATTTTTTCGCTGGGCGATCGCCAAGGAACATCATCGTCCATTTCATCTTCGGACTCATCGCCCTCGTGATCCAGCGACTCTTGGCCCGGCAAGTGCAACGTAGAACTCGTCATCATGTCTGGCACTGGCAGAATACTCGGACGTCTACTCCCTAAAAGCAAATATAAGCCAAAAGCTATCAAGATTTCATTAAAGTTCTAGATTCAATGATATCGTGATTGAATGTAGCGAAATACTAATTATAGAATTTTTTAAACTATACCATATCGTAGTATTTTATTGCATTCAATATGAACTGACATCAATTAAATTATGGCTAAAATATATTGGCTGTAGGTTGTGCATGAATTGAATAGCTAAAGCAATTAGTACCACCTTTCACATCTTGTATTATAGAAGAGTATAAAATGACGAATATAACAAATTCGACAGGATAACTTTACTTGAGGTTTATTAAAAGTTCAAAAATAAATGAAACAAATTTCAGTGCAATCGGAGTAACGATCTCAAAGTTTTAAATTCGCCAGCACGCGAGATCGTGTTAATGCCGCAATAAATCTGATAAAGCTGGTAGAGCTTCTAGAGCCAATGGATTACCTCTTCTCTGAGTGAGAATTTCGGGGCTGAGCAGATTAGGATTCGGCTCGAGCGAACGTGGCACATCGAGGTGATTTCCGGCCATTGGCGTCTGTGGCGACGAACTTCCGTCCTTTAAACACTGCCTCGAGTCGCCCAATCCCCCAGGATCGAGATAAGTTGCTATACAGTGTAAATATACGATATTACATAAGTCCAGACCTTTTTTGTTATGCTTATATTTAACGCCTCGTCAAAGTTTATGCCTTCTACAAAGATATAGATGACTTTGTACAGAAGATGAATCTTCTACGAAATTAATAAACTTACAAAATTGAAGAAACAAATCGTTCTTAGTTAAGAAAACACTATTAAAGGCTATGTTAGAAAGTCAATGAAAAATTATTCTTCGATAACCAATCGAAGTTATTGCAATTGTTAAGGTATATGCACAAATTTAATATACTGTGTGTAAGACTCGAGATATGATGAAATAATTTTTCATGGATTCTGTTTTTTGCATAAATAAATAATAAATATTGCTACAGATTTACTGAATTAATAAATAATTGATCGCAATGCATATTTTATATAAAATAGTATAAGTATATAATATTAGGAATATCGTACGTTCGATCTAAACTGTTGGGCTAAAGTAAAGTATCTTGCAGTGAAAATATGTGTATTGTACATCGTTTCAGTAATAATGTGTCTTTATGTACATGTTGCGAACTTCAAAGTGTTGTTAGCAGTATAAAATTAGAGAGAATGATTTTCAATATTTGGTTTAAAATATACAGTCACAGCTCCTTACCACGTCAAAAATTATATTTATCGAAAACAGTGCAGATATTAATGAATTACTTCTACACGATAGTCTAAATGACTGATTTCGAGGCTTAGTTTTCCAATGCTCTTTCTCGATTACGGAATGTTTCTATTAGCTTTTCAACATTGACACCGAACAAACTGTACAGATAAATACCCTGCACAAACGTATTATCCTACACGAAAAAATTCTACACGTATATTTTCTAAACCGATTTTTCATTATTTTACTACACTGCGAAACTCTATACAATCATACAACCTAATTGTTAGATTTTTTTTACAGATGAGACTATAAAAAATTGCACACACATTGCGCTGAACACAAACAAACTCTACACATTTCAAGTCATGTCAACACGTTGTGTTGAATTTATGTGTGTGCAATTAATTATGTGTACAAAATTTTTTGTGCATTAAAATTCTGTGTATATGCTTTGTGTACACCTTGGGTGAGTGTGATATCACCGGTCCCTTTTTTACAACAATATAAGTTATACGCTTGTGTAGAGTTTCGCAGTACTAAAATAATGAAAAATAGGTGTAGAGAATATCCGTGTAGAATATATATATATATATATGTGTGTGTTTGTGTGTAGAATTTTTCGTATAGGAAAATACGTTTTGTGTAGGGTATTTATGTGTACAGTTTGTTCGGTGTCGCAAAAACTTGTCATCAGGCATTTAACATTTTCTTTCAAAACGAAATTTTATCATTAGCAGCAGTTGATGACACTGTACAAACTCTACACAAAAATAACCCTACACGCTACACAAAATAATTCTACACAGGAAATAACTGCACGGAAAAATTCTACACAGATATTCACTGCACGGAAATTCCCTACACACATTTTTGGTAATTTTACTACACCGCAAAACTCTACACAATCATATAACCTATTATTATACATTGTTGACAACAATAGGTTATACGGTGTCCAGTTGATCGCAGCTTACATCGAGCGCTATAAAAAAGTTAATCCAAACTCGTAAGTACTCGGATCACATTGCAGTTTTAATACGCGCGAAAAACGAGTTAACGAATAGTAGGTTCGAACGAAGTCTGAGTGTGCATAATAAATGAAATTTGTGCGAGTCCCGTCTGCATGAAAGCTAGTGCTTTGATAGCGTTTGTCTGCGAAGCACATCCGTTAAAATGCATCCTTCGCCTGCCTTGCTCTCGTACTCTTAGCAAGTGACCTAGAAATTATTCGGTGCGCTATTTCGCGTTGCTGCAGCATGCATGCACATATTGCACACTTTGGCGTCTACCGTGTCTACTCGCTCATGCCACTGTCAGTCATAGTCAAAGTCACATTTCGCCCCAGATTATATCGTTTGTCTTTTCTCAGAATCTCGTTGTGTATTCACGGTAAGTACCGAAACCCGGATTCGCACTTGAGGAATCACTTCTTTAAATTTAGACGTACATGTGGAATCGCGTGTGTCAATAAAAAAACTTCCGTAAATAGGAGTTTCATGTATTTGAATTTCGACGCATGAACTTTTCGTTTTGCTATTATAGTCATTCTACTGTACATGGGTATATGAGCGTTCAATAAAAGGAAAATACATGATTTTCAATAAAAAAGAAAACAAAACAAATGATACATCTTTTAATAGAAGTGAGATATTGATTTGGTTAGCGATGCAGTCTACTATAAATCAGCTTTACCTTCATCAGCAAATTTCACAAGATATAGTCGAAGAAAAATTGTGAAAATTTTATTGGAGTTGTTGAGATTTTTAACTGTAAATAAATTTTGTAATGAAATGATAGTTCAATTTCAATATTCGACAGGAAAGAGGGATTCGTTTGGGACCTCCTATGTATTACAGAGCGTTGCGCAGTCTTGTTGTGTGTATGTTTAATGATTTTTAAGGAATTATTATTTCAAGGTGTGGAATATTACATGTAATACAAGTGTATTGGAGTTAATAAGCAATAAGTTAATTAATAAAATAAAAATGAAGATGATTAAAGATCATGCAGATATTAATTAAACGTGTGCTGATATTATAATTTGAGGCATCAAAACTATTAATATCTTTATAATAAGTGATGAGGAGGACAGCACATAATTATTTATGCTGCAATTAAAATAATTCATAAAAATATATTATTCAAATAGTAAATTTAAATATTCGCGTGATGTGATTAAGAGTTTAAATTAATCCGAGACTTCTATATGTGTATGTCAGTGTTGCGGATGACTAAAGAGCATAAATTATAAATAACGTCGTTATTACTGAAATCCTCCACCTCACCCGAACACAGAGTCTATATAAGAGTTAATAATTTAACTGCAAACATAAGGCCGAATTTTGAATTTCTCATTCTGTTCAATGATTAAAATAACGGCCGATGGTTAAGTCAGCGAATTATGAAAAAACCACAATTTTGCAGACAAAAGATAAATGTACTATTCACCTCATTGATGATAAAACAATCACCTTTAGAGCTAAACGATATAAAAGAACAATAGACATCATATCATCAATATTGAATAATGCCCAGCGATTGAGAGATTTTTAAGACAATATCAGTAAAATGAATGTAATTATATTTGATTGCATTATTCCCGTGCAAAGAAGGATGTTCTTTTGCAGATTGGAATGTATTCAATATTCACCAATGATCGATAAATTTGTACTATCAGAAAAAGATGAAAGAGCTGAGTAAGAGTCTGAGTAGTATATCAGTGGGTGAGAAAAGTGAGCAAAGTATATAAAGATGCTGTGTGACGAATCGAAAAAGAAAGTAGTCGAATGAAGCAGCATAACGAAGCGGTCATGCGACACTCACGGTGGACATCGGATGCGAGCAGAAGGTTGTGGTGTTGGAGTGGTGTGGGCGTGCTAGGGAGGACCTGCAAGATAACCTGAGGGGGTCGGGGGGGTTGGTGGTTGTGGTAGTAGCTATGTCGAGCCCTTTTGGTGTCGCGAGTAGTAGGTGGTGTACCGGGTGGTAGGCAATTGTCATCGTCGTCGACGGGAGTAGGAGCCTGTTGGCCGTCGGCCGCGCGGGGCTCACTGTTATGATTATCCGTCTCCGTCTCCTGATCCTCTGTCGTAATAACGCGTAGTGTAGTAGTGGTCGAGGCAGAGCTGCTAGTACCGTTGCCAACTGCGTTACTGCAGGTCGTAGCCGTCGTTGCGAGAGAGGTCGCCGTCGTCAGGGTAGTCGCTGTGCCGGGTGTCGTGCAGCTCGCCGCGCTAGTCATCGTCGGGTTATTCAGGTCGGCCTTCGTCTCAACGACGACCTGCGTAGGCTCCATGCCTGTGGCGCCGGTCTGATGGTTCGCTACTACGAAGGCTGAATTCTCTTCTTTGGTGATGCTCATATAGTAACAAGTATCCGTCTTCTTCATGATATGTCTGGGACCTGTCGACAGGTTTTGCGATATGGGAAAATTTTAGCATTTCTTTTTTTTTTTTTTTTTGTTAACACAACTATAACCATCCATCTACTTTACGAAACTGGCGTTTCACTATATAACAGCGAGGTATTTTTCCTTGATTAGAAGGGCGCCAGGACAAATGGCACGTACTGAGCCAAAGGAATTGAATGGAGTAAAAAGCTTTTAAGCTGACGAAGGAAAAAATTGAAATTGAGTCTGAATCCTCGAGATTTGTTTAATGTTTCAGCTTACTTTCTATGTAAAAAGTGATAAAGATCGACAGAAAGTTAATCTTTTAATTTGTATTGAAAGTCCAATCATATATTTGCAAATGAACCAAAACTAATGAAACAGGAAAAAATTACTAAGTTTGTGTTCGACTGATCTCAGCGAATAAATTCAGACGAGTCATGGAATTATACCAAGAAAATAAAAAGACTGTTAACCTGGATTAAGTAGAATGGTATCTTCGTAAAATTCGGGAAGCTCGGCTGGTCTTACCGCTACCAAGGCAACTCCGTACTTTCTGTGACTATGAAACGATGCATAAGTGAAAGACTTGCCCTCGTACTCGCCGAAAAAGCGCGAGTCACCGAGGATTATGTGATAAATTTCGTTGCCCGAGCATTTTCCGTATAATCTGTGCCACTCTTCTTGCGATTGTTGACCCTCCCTAAAAATAGATCGTCAAATGTTAAACTGATAATGATCGGTCCTGGAATAAATGTAAAATTCGCAGTCAAAATTTGTTCAACTCACTGTCCTCTCGATGTGTGCAACAGAAGGGTGACGAGTGTCGAGGCACCGGGGCACGTGCAATTATTTGCTAGTAGTGCATACTTGAATTCGTCTTCGCACACCACGTGTTCTGCGAACTTTACGTGCAATTTATTTTCTGGTCGAAAGATTTGCACGTATTGTGGCACATTCGGTGCGAAATCTTTCACAGCCCATGACCTACGGATCGTCCAAAAAATAATTTAAAACAGCAGACACCTGATTTTAATAACAATCGAGCAGAGACAAGTCGAGGTGAAAATTTTATGACGTGAATAAATTACAGAATAATTCTCAGCGAACTTGCGTCACTTGCTGGATCGTTACAATGGCCAGGTCACTTCATAGGACATTCCCTCTGCTTATCTACTCGGACCACATTTTCGTACGAACTCAAGCTTACGCTAGATTTACCTTAGGATAGTGTGCTCATCGGCGGCAGTCTTATCCGCGTAATTCCGCGCCGCCAGAACAAAGCAGGCCTCGGCCTCGTTCATGCGCGCTCGCGCCAGGTCACCGTCTTTCAGGCACGAGCCCTGGATGTAGATTACTCGTTGCGCCCAGATCGGCACCTGCAAGATCATGCGCATCGTCGTGTCGAGCTCCATCGGCGAGAGAAGTACCACGTAGTAGTCCTGAGAAAAATTGGTCAGGTGTCAAAACTGAACTTTTAGAGTTGTATCGGTATACCAAGTCGACAAAAGTCAGATATTCATAAGTTTATTATGTCGTATATTATTCAAGACAGTAGAGGAGCGACTTAAAATTCCGAAGGAATAGCGCGTTTGTAATAAAACTGATGTATTTTCGACGCGCCTCTGTGTACTCACCTGTAGCAGTGGATGCGCGTAGAATTCGTTAAGAAAATCCATGATCGTGTCTGCTTGGAGGGTCGTACTGCAGACCACGACGTGTTTTTCGCTCTGAGCTCGATGCGACGAGTAGGATCCGCCAAGCTTTTGCCTTTCCATCCACGTGAACGCGAGCTGCTCGAACTATGGAAACGAGATGTATATCATTTGAATTTTCTATCGGCAAGGGGGAGGGGGGTGGACGGAAGCATGAGAGGCATGTATTGATTGGATTGGTCTGGCTATTCGACTCGAGAAACTGCACTGGTAATCAAAATCCGCCACCACGTTTCGCTTAGCACCTATAATATTTATACCTCGAAAGAGCTTTGGAGTTTGCGCCAAAAAGCCTGATGCGATTTGTATTTGTAACAGCGTGGGAAGCTAGAACGGACGACCGCATGGCTTTTGTGATTGACGAAATTTTGTTCAAGCGAGGGAAAAAACAATTAATACGGATCGATTCTTCTAATGGAGAATATACGTGATCCATGTTCTATTTCAAGAGCCGACTATGGCAGTTAAAAGCTTAAAAGCACACGCAAATTCCAATCACCATCTCTTTTTTCCTTTTTTTATTCAAAAAGTCGATTTATTCCTCATACACAATCCGACGAAGCAGTCAGTTTATCGACTCTGAGTTTGCTGTAACACAAAGCCAATAGTATATGTTTATGTGGCAAATAATCGCTTCTTCAAACATTTGCTGCAAGTTTGCAGAAGGTGAATCGCATTTGAAAAGTTACGTATAAGAGGTGACAAGCACTCAAAAACCGTACGTATACTCGCCTCTTTTTACAAACATTCCATGCAAACATTTCACGGATGTGTCAACGCACTCCTCGTCACAGAGGGATAGCGATCGATTTCGCCGGTGCGCAAGCTCGACCTCGCTTCAATAAAACCCCATCCTCGATTACTCGCGGCTGATTCCCTCGGCGTACACTGCGCCCGTTGCATCGCCTCGGCCGCGTATATACGTCTATACCGAAGGTTTAAAATCACAAAACTTCAATCAGCGTCGCATCCCCATTTTCATTAAAACAGTCGACTCTTCCTGGCACCTTTACGCGCCGCGCGCAGCTCGTCTAGGTATACATATAAGTAAAAATTTCACGAAGCTTGTGCGTTGACGTGCCATTGCCGCTGACAGGCCTGCAGCTGTCCGTCTCTTTGCCTTTAGTGTAGGGCCGCTGTGACAGCGATACGAGAAGCGGGAAAAGCGAGATTGCCGCTGCCTTCCATTCGTCAAGCGGCACGAGCGCGGCTCGGATTACGCGAGCGAGCGCGAGCCAAACGGGCAACAAGTGAGCCCTGAATGTATGTATGCGTGTGCGAGCTGTGCGCACCGATTTTCCGCCTATATGAGAGGAGCGCGAAATCCGATTAATTATGCTGGAGATTAAATTTTCGCGAAGGCGTGGTGTTGCTATTAGACAGGGAGGCAGCGAACGTTTGGAATTAGTTATCTGGCAAACACTAAGAATTTTTCCTACACTTCGTTTAGTATCACTAAAGTAAAGGTACACACTTGGTATTTCTAAGGATGCAACAAGGGGCGAAAGTAGAAGATTTTTCCCGCGGGTGAGTAAACTGCCCGAACGAGAATATTTTTCCAGAGGGTGCGTTTACTAAGCGGAGCGAGGGCAGTAAACACCCGAGGGAAAAATATTCTCGTAAGGGCAGTATAATCACCCAAGGAAAAAATCTACTTTTGCCTTGTGTATTTTATTCCACTCTAACACTACGGTGCTACAGACTCGGTTTTTCATTTGCAAAGTTTATTCAAAAAGTTTTATGTAATAGAAAAACAGTCTTTTTTAGGACGACATCCCCTTAACTGAAAGGCCACATTTTGGTCCTGAAAAGCGGGGTCAAAACAATATCACATTCTGATGGATAGAGAAGTACGCATGAGTTTGATTTAATGAAAATTAAGAAAAAAAAATTACTTTTGCTCTGGTAAATTTTACTTCCGCCCCGTAAAACTTAGTTTTCGGAAAAAATATGCCACTTTCAACCGGCTGATCAGAGGCAAAAGGCGGGTTTTTCGGTCAGGTGTGGGATAAAATAGTGTTTTGTTGATATAGTTAATACGTTGTAAAAAAAACGAAATGATGTAATTAGCAGGTTTAGAAATTAGTAATTATATGCCTCTCTTTTTCACGCAAATAACGACTCAAGTTTTATTGTACTAATAATATCGAATGAAGCGTAAGGGGGATTTCCAGTAGCTCTTGCTTTTTTAGCCATCGAAAAAGGCCGTGCCTATAATATTATGAAGTCATGTGCCGTCGCCGGAGCCAATGAAGAAGCGTCGTTGCCAAGGGTTTCAGCACGATGAAAGTTAAGAAATTGATATTTAATCTTTTCGGACCAAGCAGCTTGGCAAGTTTACTAACTTACGATTTCGATTGCAATAGTGATTGCGATCAATAGTAACTTCTTAATACAAAAAAATCAATTTTTTTGATTATTGGCAATGTAAAGAGTTGTTAAATCAAGAAAATAATCGTTTGCGTGAACAAATATTAATTTTGATGCAATATTCGCAGTGCATGACATAACACGACAAAAGAAGTCTCTAACAAAGTAATATCTTTACAAAAGATGGATTACGTAAATCTTTTCGCGGCGAAGCTTCGAGCTCGTTTCAATGAAAATTGTATTTTACGAAGAAACTCACATAAAATGTATTTTTACAAGATTTTATTAATTTTTTCTCCCAAGAGATGGCCAATATATGAGCAAAAAATTAATGAATTGTCATTCGGTTATTTATAAAAATCATTTGAAGAATAATTTCGTTTCGCTGCTGGCCTTTCCTCAACAAACGCGTTAAGCTACAGCGAGAAACAAAAAGGGTACCACTAGGACTGGCAAAGTAAGAAGCGAACGTTATAAAAGGCACTTAGAGCTCATGGGGGCTAAGAAATTCGTATCGAGCCCGCTCTCGCGAATCATCTTTGCGCCCGAGCCTTGCGAGAGCTCATAAAAAATCCATAAAGTAGGGAGTAACGTCGACGGGCGCCTTCGCGACGGGCGAATTTTACACACGCAGCGGTGGCGGCCGCGAGAAACGACAATTAGTGTCGGTCGTGCGATCGCGAATTAATGACATCGTAAAGGCCCTCCGGCGATAATTGAAATTGACGGGAGTGCAATGGAGGATTAACTGCTTGCTTTTGAAAGAGATGTTACGGCTTCGATTTTTACGAGGCTTTCGGGAAATAAAATCGCAAATGATTCCGCCGGATGAAGGCCTTTTTCTTAAAGATAAAGAAATAATGGACTTGTTAGTTTCGATTGATAAATTATTGACGTTGATTGTACACATAGGAGACCGTATTATTACCAATAACGGCCAATGATCGTTGCATAATTTAAGAGCTTTGTCAATTGATGTCACATTATAAAGATAATATGTAGCTTTTTATTACAATCGAACAGTTTCAGTTATATTCCACAATCCAGCCAGACTTGAATAATTGATGAGTTACTCACTTGGGTGGGTAAAACAATGAGGGCGACGCAAATCATGATGACCATAAACAGCTGTGAGGGCCATATATCTGGTACAAAGTCGCCGTAGCCCACGGTTGAGAAGGTCACAACGACGAAATAAGTGCTTTGAAATAGATTCAAGTGACGATGACCAGCCCGCTGGAAATGCTGAATTCCACAGACGCTGAAACACACAGTAAACTATAATTTAATACAAGGTGAATATGATAGTGAAAGTTGCTGTATGTTTAATAGGACCCTTAGCCACGACCTCTTTGTTCCATTTGCTTCAAATTTTTCGTACACATCGATAATTTTTTCTAGAGAAGCTTGCACGCAAGCTTGCACTTTTTGCGCGATTTACTTCTGACGATTCGTTATCGCGTTTCATCTCCATTTTCCCACCCTAAGGTCGGTACTTTTCGAGTGTGAAATTTTAATTGGCCCACCCATTCGAGGATAGTAGAGATGCGGAGAACACCGAGTAACATATATCTATGTTCAGAAAAAAATATAAAAGTGCTGATTGTAACGGAAATTCTTTGATTAAAAAAATTTTTAATCATGCAATATGATTTACATTTCTAAACATTAATCATCAGTTGATTCCTAAAAATACGAGTAAACAATGGCGAACTTTAATTAAAATTAATTGAAACAATACACGCGAAAAACTATGAAATTTCATCTAAACCAGAAGATTACCTTGGTTTTTCAAGTAATTATTCGGGAGAGAGAGAGAGAGAGAGAGAGAGAGAGAGAGAGAGAGAGAGAGAGAGAGAGAGAGAGAGAGAGAGCGTATACATATACAAGACTAATTTGGCGATGTTCTCGTAATATACTGCGTTGCTCTAGGGTTATATTTCGGTGAATTGTATATGTTTCTAAAAGAAATTAGATATTATAAAAGATGTTTAAATAACTTTGTAAAAAAATTCATATGATGCAAAATTCAAGTTACTAGTTACAAAAGTTAATATCTTTCAACGGTATATTTTTTTCAAGCCATGAAATTATGAAATGTTGAGCATACCAACTTTTTCGTATCGGTATAATAGCAGGTATGCCACACTTTTTTTAAAGGCTGTTTATTAATTACGGATATTGCATGTCGAAATCTGCTAAGCGTGCATTTGTTATAAATAATAACACGAGCGAAATTTGCAGAAAGCTTCTATTTCTTTTTTCGCTGATAATTATCACGATACGTTACATTTTTGTTGAATCATTTATGAAAAAAATTGTTCTTTATTCTTCAAAACTGCATGTTTCGAGGATTTTTTCTTAAGAAATTTAGGATTTTAGACCATTTTAATGATTTTTAACTGAATGAACTTTTAACGTTACCCTTAAATTCTTATGATTTTTTTGAGTTTCATGGAATAAAATTAGCGGTGAAATACTGTAAAATACTCACAAAACGAAGAACGCAATGAATTTTCGTAATGAATTTAAGGAATTCTCTGTACGAGCTCGAGAACTTATCTTATGAAATTTTATTCCACACTCGACCAAAATAAATACTTTTTATGCCTGAAATTAAAGGCACAAATAGTATATTTTTTCCGCAAGTGGGATTTGTGGGTGAAATGATCAATTACGGGAAAAATAAGAAATTTTCAGGAAGACAAAAGTAAAAAAAAGATTTTTTAAATTTTTATAATTTTCCTTCCACGAAACGAAAGTAGATTTTGCCTCGGGTAGTTACTGCCCTCGCTTTGCTCGGATAGTAAACACACCTTCGCGAAAAATCTACTAGCTAAAGCAGTAAACCAACCTGCAGGAAAAATCCGCCCTTATTGCATAATGTACTATTTCACCATCTGCATATTATACGGCTTCATTTGCTGTTCGTCGACAGTATTTGTGCAATGTACTTAATCTTATTTTACGGAAGGCATCGTTAGAACTTTTTGCTAGTGTTAAAATATTGCTATGAATTTACAATGCAACTAAGAATATAGTTTCACTATGTTACGCACTATACAAAAATAACTCGACTTGCTATATGTATACATATGTATGCTTGCTTATGTATAGGTCCAGAGCTGTACTGTGAAATTCGAGTATAAAAAGAGAGAAAACTACGCATATGAGTCATTCTGCGAGAAGTTGAACACTTTGCAGTCGAAAAATCGAGTTGTTGCAATTTTGAGGGCACACTCACCAGACCAAGTTTTTTACATGCGTTCGGATATACAATATGTAAATAACACGGGTGCCACCTCTAAACCCTATGCCAACAAAAAATTACGTGCCAATTACTAATTTGGAGCGTCTCACTAGAGTAGTCGCATTTAACTGACGTGATTTCTCCCTTATATCAGTTCGATAAATAAGAGTTAATTTTGTTTGGTATGAATTGATGATTTGTTCATTTTATAATATTCACCCATATCTAGTAGCTAGTTACATTCAATCTTCTAACGAATTGGCAAAACATTGTAAATACACCACATAGAAGGGAGATGAGCCCTGAAATGTCTGAAATTCGCCAGCTTGATCGGAGGAACTTAAAAGAGTACTCATGGTAAGGCAATAAAACGGACCTCGGAATAAAAGCAGACAAGCCTTTGAAGTGATCCGATAAAAAATCTTCACATACGAAAAGAGCAAACAGAGAGCCAGTAGAAAAAACAAATGCAAGACGGAATATACCTCTGCGACATTGGATAAATATTCATTCGCCGTTTGGCCTACCCTTAGGTCCTCTCTTTTAACGTGTCTAGCTGCTCGCGTATTTACTTATTTCCAGCGGGCGAGCGGCGACGGTGGCGGCTGTAGCGTAACGAAGCTCCACGCGTTCTGCGCGCATTAATTAAAGCCGAGCACTAAACGGCTGGATTTGCATAGCACGCTGCTGCCGCCGCGCGACGTAGTCGGTTACGGAGGAATTCGCGTATATGACGGCCAAGGGACTGCCAGGGTGACGATCAGTGCGTTCGTTCGCCGAAGCGACAGCGCCGGAGCGTGTAAATTGTGAAACGGTCTTTGCAAGCCAGACTGCTATGTATTATGAATCGTTTTGTTAGGCGACAGGGCTTCATTATCCCAAGTTTATGGTGAATGGAAGCGGCTGATCTCTGCGGGTTATTCTACTAATTTTGACGTAACCGTGTATGAATAATGCTGTACAGACAGGCCCATTAAATCGTCGGGAAAAATTTATTTGAAAACCGTTGAGAAAACGATCGAAAATATAATCAAATATTTATTTCGTTTCCTGCAAATCGTTTTGCAAGTTTGAAAATCAACAAAACCGACGACCTACTATATCGCGTATTTCCATACAAAAATATGATAAAACATTTCCATATGCAATTTTTAAAGCTTTTTTAGCCAACCTGCAATTATAAACATTTTAGTGTCTTCTTAATATTTGGACGATTTATGTATCGAAATATAAATGTAATATCAGATATAATTCATTGATTTATTTTTTATGCACTTTTATTTGTTTTCCAGGCCGTTAACTTTCTTGTTACAGAATCAGATCTGATATAAACGGTAAGATTAACCAATAATATAGTATATTGATGCGTATTTTGCCAAGCGCTTTGTTACTATTACCAATCATTTTTTTCCGTGTACAATATTAAAATATCAGATAAGATTAGATTAGATACCATCTATGCTTTAAAGCACTCAAGGTTCAAGAATATGCAACTTTTATTGTGAAATAAGATAAAACGAACTCACAATGTCTTTCTACTGCAATATATGATGAATTGAAAGGTGCGTTTTTCTATCACTGTTATGAATAGAAATTGTATGATGTTTACAAAATAAGGTATTTTAAAACTGCTACGGAAATTAGGCATATATACTTTGAAAATTTGAAGGAGTAGCGTTGGGTCTGTTGCACTCGCGCGAAGGAATTACGAGAAGTTGGCATAATTTAAATATTTACAAAATTCATTAAGAAAGCTTCTCGTAATCCACGGAATTGACCTTGATTCGTCTAAAGAATATATAATATACTCTTGAATCGGTTATTCGATATTTTTTTAAAGCATATACACCTGTAGTATATTCTTACTACATGAAACGAGAGATTCGTACACGTTGCGCTTGACTTTGTACAATACGATGAAGACGTTCACCAGTAACCTGCCCGATATACATTATATAAACATAGTTCATAGTCATCAATATTTATGCAGTTAAATTTATTCAAACGTTATCCCCTCGCTTCCCCGCCCGAAAAGGTGGACTCGATAAGAACCGCAAAATCGATCATAAATTAATATCCGCGCTGATCATTATTAAAGCCGCTCATCCAGGAATAAATATCAGGAAACAGTCGCGTATAAAATAATCCAGGCGTACCAGCAGCGATTCGCCGTCGATAGCGCGCGCCTTTAAGGGTCGCGAGTTACGCGATACGCTTACAGCGAAGAAAGATAAAACGTGTTGCACGCACGTTTATTGGAACACGAGAAATGGAAAAACGAAACGTCTTGGAAGAAGTTGCATCTATGCACGGGAAAGGCTACTTTTTTACTGCCACGAGCATTGAATTTATCGTCCGTTCAACCTAAATGGCGAATCATCGTGTTTATATCTGGATTAGTTACGCTCATAAAACATTTTTCTTTTCACATTCCATGGCAGAAGTTTTTTATCTTCATCAACATCAGAGTGTTACTGTAACAATTAAATGTGGGAACTAAAACATGTTTAATAATGTAAACATGTTGCTTTAAATAATCGAAAGTAGATGAATGTCATCAATAAATACAGTTAATAGAGTCGAAAGAGGGCAAAAAAATCTTAATGAGAAACTCAGTGAGTCACAGAACACGAAAATTTGGTAGATTCAATAAATACCTTTGCTTAAATGTTCCACGTGTCCCCATTGTGGAGCTTATTATACGTCTCGATGTCAAGGACGCATTTGTTACTAGGTGACGCATGCGGCGACAAGCAGTCGCAATCACTAAATAATAAATCCCTCCCGGATCGATAGCTATGCGCACACCATTGGTCTATCGGTATCTTTGAACGGAAAGTGGCTCATTCGCATGGGCGAACTACTGCCCTCGTCAACCCTAATCTATTCCTGCAACCGGTCTAGTGGGTGGGACTGAATTAAAATTTAAAACAATGATGTTTGCACAATGTATCAATCGATACACAAATTTCGTACAGATGGAAAAATAGTACATTACAATATGTATGACATAGGTTCGGATGTATACCACCGAGTGATATACAAAAAATATTTCAATTTAAGGCTCTTCAATAAGTTAAAATACCTTCAAAGAAAACCAAATGTTCAGGTGGTAAATTTTGTCATTGTTATGTGTTTCGCCTATACTATATTTTAAGTCTATTTATATCGAGTCGTAAAAAATAACGCATGGCTTGTTTTTTCTGTTATCCTTGAACTGTTGTCAAGTAGTATAAGTGCATTTACTCGCTGGACTAAGTCGTCACGAGCTAAATTTAATATCTGGATGTTTATTTTTATACTGTCCACGAATTAACTTACAAGCTCTTTTTATGTTCATCAGAGATATTAAATACCATTTATAGCTCACGTTTCCTTCTTTAGGTTTGTAATAGTATTCCTATTAATAGAACCTATTATACGTGAGATTATAAGTCGAGCACCCAGGTTATCAATCTTTCATAAATATATTTGATTAATTATCGGAAGGGTGCAATGCTCATCCCTGTATGAAACTTTTCAAAATATTACTTTAATAATTATGCATCAACGTTTTGCAAGACCATTCTAAATGGTCTCAGAACCAAATAATCCAGTGATAGTTCGTCTTTCATGAACGGCCGACAAGTTGATCTTCTAAGTAAGTTGTCCACGTGAACTTGGTACTGCTACTAATACTAATATGCACGGGTATACTAACTAAAGTCGCTGCAGCGCCAAAAGCAGCAATAGCAACAGTGGTGTATAGTAGCGCCGCACTGGCGGTAAGTGGTTCGCTTCGAGAGAAGGTGAGATCGGATGTCCATCCGACGAACTTCGTTGACTTCGTCGTGCGGCAAAGTTGCCTGCGAGTTTTGGGACGAAGTACAAACATCGCCTTGGAAGTCTCATCTCGAGTGGCAGGCATCACAGCCAAGTTAGCCGGCGCGGCCTCGAAGGGCCCCCCTCTGACGACCGGCCAGCGTTGCGGCAAGTTGTGTCATAGGGTGAAAGAATAGAGAAAAAAGTTACTTGACCACGATGGGATGAATTTCAGGGAAAATTAATTTAGGAAATAATTATTGAGAGGATTCGAGTGCACACACAAAGTTCTGTATAATGAAGCCAGCAGTTGAACAAAGAGAAATGCATGAATCCAATAAAATGCGCGCAGAATTCGTTCATTTTAGATTCACACTGTTCTATGTTAGTTGGAGAAGTGGGTTAGAGCGGCGAATTTCTCATAATCTTCTGCAGACTGTGGAATCGAGCTTAGTTATTTCAGAGAACTTAGAAATTCTATTGTTATGATCAGCATAGGACATCAACAAGAAAAGAGCGAATAAAGTTGTATTGAAAATTAATATAATATAGATCTTTAATCTTCGATTTGTAATTAATGCGCGTTGAGTGTTGACGTATATTTATTAAATATTGCCGCTTGATGATGATTATCTTGGGAACTAGCCTTTGAGATAAACTTTGATTAGCATAACTTGTTTCTTATATGACATGATGCACCACTGAGCAATATCGTAATATGAGCTTGACTCAAATGAGCTTTTGGATCTGGAATTTTGCCAAAGAGATATACGAGATGGCTCTATATCTTAAGTGTGAATTCCGTTACTCATTAGAATGTCTAAATTATTTTTGGTAGTGACGTTCCTTCTCGTATTAACTTAACGTTTAAAAGCAAATCAAATTCAAATTCAAGCGGCATTTATTCCATTTCCAGTACAGGCGAATGGCGATGTAAAACTCTCGAATCTGCATTTCGTATAGTAACCCTGCACAGCTTTCGCTTGCATTCCTTGTGCTTGAACGCTGTTTTTTTCACAACTATTGACGCGCAGATGCAACAGCTGCGTTAACGTATGAACAAATTTGCCCACTATCCTTCGACTTTTAGATGATGTACCTAAAGTGCACGAAATGCCTTTGAGCATTTCCAATAGAAAGCTGTAGACAGCTTTCCGGGTCTCCTCTTACTTCGAGTCGAGAGCGCGACGGCAATCCCTTTGAGCCTTGCATATGATTTACGAAATGAAAACCCTTTTCCTCGGCAAAACGGTTGCGGGAACGTTGACCGACGCGAATTCCGTCAAAATTCCCTTTGAACAAAACTTGTGTTGAGGATTTACTTCTGAATGCTGATGCGGAAAACTACGAAGACCTGTCTCGCGCGCATCCGGTAATTTCCTTTGGCAAGATATTTGATAAATCATGCCAAAGGAATCAGGGAAAGCACTTCTGAATTCCCTATAGCCTGAACAAAATCGACGATTTATGTCAGAGGGGAATCCAAAGCTCGTACTATTCTATTGATTTTTTTTAAACATAGTTCTTATCACGGATAATCTCACTTAGTTATAAGAAGAAAAAAATACTTTAACAGCTTTAATGCAGAGAAATTTATTGGAAGTATACGATCGAGACAGTCAGTCTATAATGTATAGTATATAATACAACGTCCAAATGGATGAAAAAAAGCTTGAGAGACTTGAAATATGAAATAAAAAATGTTCTCCCTAGTCCAGCAAACTTCGAAGATCCGTCGCAAAAAATGCCCTACATCAGGGAGATATCGAAAACACATCAAATATCCGGGAGAAATTTTCGTCCAACGAATTACCTCGAGGAGGTGATTCGATTAGTTGCCTCGGACGCTCTTGAGACCCCGCACATGCACACACACACACATACACGCGCACACACAGAGACTTTGAATGAGTCTCGAGCTGGAATTCCTCGACGGAAGAGAAAGACGTCATTTGTCAACATCGCGCTCCTGCAGGATCATAGATACGTTGGTGCGGCTGTACCCGCCGCTGAGGATCGATGCTCGCGAAATGTGATGGCTTGCGGTGAGCAACGAACGAATGCTTGAAAAAACCTGGCTTTTTGCTGCCATGAAAATTTTTGCTAGCGTTGTAGACCTCAGTCTTCCTTTGATAGTCGTGCACAGATCAAAACTAGTGGAGCGTCCATGAACTTTCTGCACTGGAGATTTGCTCGAACGTTTACTCTTTTTTTCTCTATCTATATCGCTCAACTTTTAAAATGTTGCCAAGTACGTAAATCTTTGGAGCAAAAGATTTATTTACAATGGCGAAATTTATTTATGTGCCGATTATTATTAGTACTATTTTAACAAAATTATGATACAACGCATTATGTGTAACGCATTATCCTAACAGTATTTCAAAATCATAACAGAGTATTAAGGTGTTAAAAGCAGTAGGACACAACAATAGAGAAGAAACATTTCTATATTGTATGTAATACATGGGTACACTCGTAGGTACGTCTTTCGTTGTTACCAGTTTAACAGAATAGTACGAAGAATCAGTGCAGTTGTTAGCTCTTTTTTGCAGTCGACTTTTTCCGTGATCTAAATCTAGGACAGAAATAGCTTAACGTACGCTAAAAATAGAGAGATATAAACTCATTGAATAATGTATTGTAAACCTTGCACTCAACTGCACTTAAACTAACATTATGATACTTTAGTGACATATTCACTAAATTTTTCTGAGCTAAACATTCATACAATCATTTTTGCAAGCGACGAGAAATTATTTATGCGAAGTTGACTGAATTTAGAGAAAATACCTATTACGTTGGTTAAAATGTCCAAATATTTCATTATCAGACACTGAAAAAAATATCGCGGAAAAATATTACGAGATACAATGCAATCTACAGTAATAAACAATGGTATTAATACACTCAATTTATCAGGTTGACTACGAGAGGTCGCTCTTCACTGCAGGATGAATATCATTCAATCTAGTCTTGTCAACTTGCACGAACCCATTAATTTTTAAAACGAAAACTAATTTCCCCGAGGATATCTAACTAAATCCCCCACCTTGTATGAACTTACTTTGGGTAATCCCCACAGTAAACTCGCGGTTAGACAGTGTACCCGTATGAGGATTTTAACGACTCGTGTCAAAACCAAGTGCCGAGAAGCGGCACCACTCGCGCTGCAAGTAATGCATCGATTAAACTACCGACGCGCGAAGCTCACACGTGTGCGCGCGATACTTACTACATACGCGATATTGAGAAAAGTCTTTATTCCGAGGTAAATCCTGGATGCATGAAGGCTAAATGTTAGAGCTGCATCGGATTTTCACATACAAATAGCCCCGTAAAATCTACAGCGCTTTCTGACATATTTTACGATCTATTGGATATAAATTTTTACGCTCGTTGCTGGAGAAAAAATATGTACATCATTTCAACTCGCGCATTTGATCGTCGGCTGCTGTTTCTAATTTGATGAAGCCATTTTTAAGGCATGTACCAGAAGTTTTGCATTCTTTACTTCAATTCGATTTCAAATTTTTATTCAAAGTGTTGCTTTTTATCCCAGCGTGTTTTGAACAGCTTTAACACGGCGACAAGCGGCCTCATTTACTAAGCGGTCAGCTTTGGTGTGTTTTGACAAGTTAGAGCAAATCGACGGTAATTGATGGTCGATTCAGCCTGCAAAGCTCTCGGACTACAGCGCATCGCATGTTTGTACCGACTTATCAGAGTTCTCGCACTTGATCTCAAATAACAAACGCCCATAAATGTTACGCATAGAAGAGGCTAACTTTGGTGCATTCGCTCGTTCGCAAATTCGAGTAGCAACAGACGCCGCATGAATCGTCAGTTATATATCCTGCTCGGCTCACTGAGGCATAGCGCTGCGAACGACATAAATGCATTAGCAACTTAATATAGTACTGCCGAGTGGTAGCCACGCAAAATTTCGACAATTGCCGCTTTGTTACGGGGAATCTAATTCCTGTTTAAGTCAATTGCATTCCGCCGACGATATAATGCGAAGACCCTTGAGAGCGAACACGGTGTTTCCGATAGATTTCTTAAAAATGAATGGTTCGGTTTCATTTTCTTTTGCAAAATAAAACCACTGCAAATATGAACTGAAGTGGCGTTATAGCGAAAAGACATCTTAACTTAATTTTCTAATTTAAATGCAGAGCAATGCTTGATGGTTGACTGATTAAAAAAGCGCAAAAGTAAACTCACCTTGTGAAGACGAGACACAGAAGAGTGGCACTCAAAATCATCAGCTGTTGACTTAAGGCGGATTGTGATTTTTGCATCGCTCGATGAAGGTCGTTCTATCAAAAGAAAAAGAGACACATTGAGAAAGACAAAGACGAATCCGCGGCGAGCGAGCTGACGCGATGATCGATCGTCACGCGGCTCGCATTATTGTACGTGACGCTACTTACGAACAAATTCTCCAGGGAGTGCTTCGCCAGCCAGCAGTTGAGGAAAACCGGTATGAAAAGGTTCCTCATGGGCGGATACAGGAGCTGAAAAATGGCACGTTTACAGTTCTCTCCTCTTTTCCTGGCTTCCTTTCTACTGTACATCTTGCGGCCGCGTCGAAAGTAAAAGCAACGCCCGCAATTGTGGAGAATTCACATGTTCTAGCTAGATGATCACTTTCAAAAATATTTCATATCGTCCGCATCCTCAAGACGAATTTGCGGTGTATTTTATCGAAGCGACACAAGTGCTGTAACGATGATTTTTTTTAAATCGATGTGAACTCCCGGCAACCGAATATTATTTTCGTCCGCAGCGAGCAAAAATATCGATTGTTTAGTTTAATAATAAATGCTTCAAAGTGAGCAACGTCGCCGAAATTCGATTCCGAAACGAGAGCGATTCTATTGTTTCGAGTTACGCGGGGCACTGGCTCATAACTGCATGGTCAATCTTTCGAGGAATAGCAGGAATCGTAAATTAATAATTGATAATTCAGGCACGCGCCCGCGATGCGTAAACGTTTCATCGTCAACCTGAAGTACTGCCCTTTGAAATAATGGTCGTAAAGCTTTAAACATTCACAAATTACCAATTCCATTTCGCGAAATCACCGCATTGAAATAGTGCCGTTACTAGCCAGCAATAAAGTTTCATAAATTATTACACACTTCATGCATATGCTGTACCCGAAGAAAAAAATAAGAACAGCATCATCATGCATCGCCTCGATGCCAACTGTTTGCACACGTTAAGTGCAGGTAATCAAATGTATCAGTTCGCGCGCCGACTTCAAAGGACTAATAATAAAGTACACACATTCACAGCACGCATGCAAGTATACGTTATAGCTCGCGCGGGTGTGAGTCATAACGAGTAGTTAGGGATTGTTAATGCCGGCTGTAGAAGCGGCTCGCGTGGCAAACGGCGCGTGCCTAATGCCTGCAACCGTGCAGATATTGACGGTGTAAACATCCGTGTGGATGCGCACCAATTGGCGAGCTAGCCCGTTCTCGTTGTCTGATTTTCCAGCAGCAGTAGCAGCGATCGCCGTCAAAGGGCGCTCGGGCAAATAACATACGCAAGCTCGTATGCGTGTGCCCGCTGTGTTCACGCGGTGCGCTGGGGCGTGATCCCGCGGTCCGCACGTTATGCCGCTGTAGGTGCCGAAAACTGCCATCGACTCGGCACGATATGCTTGGTTACCATGCAGCCGTACAAGTTCGTAGAAGCGAATTTTTTTTTCTTTTGAGAGACCCAAGCGACATGAGTAAATTCAGTTATTTTATTTTTATTCGAGGAATTGTCTATGTTTCTTGGACAAATTGGAATACCTGCCGGCGATTCGTACAGGGAATACCTATAGAATAATGTACAAAACTGCATTCACTGTCTAGGATTTTCAAAATACAATATGAAAAATCTAACCACACAATTAAAATTCTAAAATTTCACTACGGAAATTTGAATTTTTCACTCCATTGCAAAGACAACCCTTATTCGAATGCTCAAGATTCTATAAGCTAATAATACCGGTTGTTGTAAATCAAAAGTTTTTTACATTATATAACGCCATAATAATGAAATGCATGCTTTGTATGTTCTGAAACCGATTAAGTGCGGTAAAATGTTGCGTTCACGGATATTCTTCTATTCACACCGATGATCTCACAATTACCACGATCCATTAGGCAATTGAAATTTGGTCATCCAGATAAATGATTTTTCTTTTTACTTTGACTGAAATTTACACTCATATTTAGTTAAAACGATGATTGATCGTCTGAAGCTATATACCATCCGTTAACTCTACTTTTTTTCTCTTCCGTTGTTACCGCTGAATTGAAGCGATATAATAAATGCAACGCTTGACCTCGTTTTAATTTGCTGACGCAAAAACGATGTTTGTATCTGATAATTCATTACAAATGTATTCCTTTGATGTTAGGTTCTACTCGAACATGAAAGAGCAGTGAGTGTCAAAATCTCGCTTTAATTTTTATCTCGATCAGAGTCTGTGGGTGAATTAATAATCGTGCTTTAAATAAACGATTTTTCACAAATGTAATAAAGCTCTGACATAGCTTTGTGCAACACGAAATGTCAGCGGCAGAGCAACAAAAATAGAATGGAAATGGTCGTTACGTATTTTGTGATTAAATTCAACCCAAGCAATGTTCGCGACATCCTAAAAAATGTATGTATATAATATTGAGTTTAAAGTCAATCTCGCAGAGTCAGACACAGCTAGTTGCACTGTCTATCGAACGTCGTAAACGTATTATAATTCTAGCATTCGCGTAAAAATTTAACTTAAAAGTATACATGTATCGCTCGAGCCAAAGTAATATCCCGTAATGTCTGAAAATTTCACCCCTTATATCCGAGCAGGAAAACAAAACAGCGTGCACTGCACGAATTCATTTAAGCCATTGCCGGGGAAACTCTCGACCTTTTTGAAATACGACCCTCCAGTTGCGCGTGGATAGTCGTAAAACGCTCTGCAAGCTCGGAAATCGTAAAATCCCCCGGCCCTCGCAACGCGTTATATATCCATCGACTTATCATCATGCGCTCCGTGTGGCGTGCTGCTACTGCCGCTGAGTTCCCGGAGATTTAACGAAGCGATTTCGAGACGATTGCGCGTGGCCGTTGATCTTTTCTACATCCTCGCCTACTTGGGCCACCATGAAAAAGCTTTTAAAATAGCAAATAAAGTATTTACAACAAATCCATGACTATTCCGGCTTCTGACTTCTAACCTCATAAAGTGAGCTCCAAATTAAATACAGTTATAGTAAGTACTACGGGGCATTGTACGCTGATTTACATCACTTATAATAAGTATATTGATCTGTTAATAATTCGAAAAATTAGCAAAAGGTTGACAAGAGTCCGAGCATATAATTCGATCCTTCGTGTAACACACTGAGCTGACACAATTTGTCAATTCATGAACGTATATGTGTACGATATCATAGATCACCGTGTTATCGCAAATATAAGCTGGAGTAAACAGCGCGTTTCGAATTTATAATTGGCCGAGAATTAACGTGTCCGCAAGGACGGATAAACATAGTCGCTACAGGTACGTTTATTCTCGACGCATATTTTCAAACTAATCTTATAATTTTTTTTGTCCTCCAATGAAACTTGTGTCAACGAGCAAACTTTTGCATTGATACTTGCCCCGTCAACAGCGCGGCAACAAAGCCACAGAAATGAAAGGCGCAGACAAGTCAAGCCTAAAGTCAAGAAGGCCATAGGCTAATTGAATTCCGAGTAGTCGCGACAGTAGTACCGAGCGCTCGCGGGCTGCTGCAGTACATAAACGCAGCCTTCTATACGGAATCTCGTTTGGCGCTTCGACGGCCCGTGGACGATTTCGGTCGACCGCAACAGCGCGAACAGCAGCAGCGGCAGCGAGGAGCGTCGGTAGGCTCGAGCAAACCTGACCGCAGGGCGTCATATGGCAAAGCCGCAGCAGTGTGTCTCGCTCTCGGCTCTCTCCATGCGACTGCGAGCGCGTGTGTGTATGGTGGACACAAAGTCGGCAATCAGGCGATATAAGCGGCCGCGGACAAAGCAATACGCTCTACGCAGGGTCCCGATAGAGGCCAGCGTTCAATCGATATTCATCGCGTGATTATCCTCGTCCGAATTGACTCCCGTATGTTTGCCCTTTGATAAAGCTGGAGCTGTGGCAAATTTTGCGTTCTGCAGGCTACGGCGATTGTTTAACGCTCTGCTTGCACGAGGTTTTGCGTATGCCGCACGTGTGGCTATAATTCGGGTATTACATATACATACAACGAGCGCGCTCTCGAACACCTAGAGAAACATGCATAATTGGCGGACGGGTGTATGCGTGCAGAACGTCAAATAAATTCAACTCACCGTGATGGTAAACGGTATCGTGTTTACTAATTCCAGGATGAAGTGGAAGGACAGAAGCTGCTGCCAGATGTTGCCCTGTGGACATTAGATGGACAGGTCAACATACCCAGTGGTGCAGTTCATGTATATTATTGGGCACACGCGTGTTATTATTGTGCATGCATACAGGCTCGCATTTTTTTCTCCTTGTATCTTTTTCAAACGGTTCGTCCACGATTCATCCATAAGGCAAAGCTCGTATTATATCGACTATAATGCAAATTAAGCGTACGCAAACAGTAGACGATTACACCCTCGAGCTAAATCCCAAGGCAAATCTTTGCGAGCGACACTCCACCGCAGCCACGGCATGCGCTCTTAGGTTTATTTTCCCTAAATAAGCGCAGCAGCCGATGTTGAAATTAAGACACTTAATTACGCATCATTCGTTAGTAGCTGTTTCCAGGCTCTTCCCTTGTTTCCCGCCGCAGCAACTACGCCGCAGCACGCGCTTGCATAAGAAGCTATTGTATGTATATTCCGCAGCTTCGTCTGCAAGAAAGTACAAACCTACTCTCGGGAGAAGCCAGTGAAGGTACGCGCGCGGGCTGAAGTTTCGGGCAGCATATTTTACTAGAGCTTGCGAATTCCGTGCCAAAGTTGTGCACGCAAGCCCGCTTCATATTTTCGAAGCGCGAGCTTCTTCTTCCTTTGCGTCTACAGCGTTCGCGCCTACTTTAATAAATAGCGACGGTCGGGCTAATTATGAGATGCGCGCGCGCACACCCAGGCCCCACATAATCCGCTAATTAGAAAAGATGGAGGGACGGCGACTCGACATTTTTATCGCGAGAGCGCTTTATATATCCAGCAGCTGAAGTGCAATAAGAAGAGGAATTGCGGCATCGAGGATGTTTATCTTGGGTGCTTAGGAGGTATTTCGCGAACGCCAATTATGGGGATGAAGAATTTGATTAATTGTCTTGGTATGTGCCTTCCCTGAAGCGAAACGTTTAGCATATCCGTAATGTTTCGCGTTATACATACGTAAATTGCAGAAATATGTATGCATATTTTGTGAAACGTCAAGTTACGAAACATATTGCGCATGAAAAACTCTTGCATTCTTTCGTATAACACACGATCATTAGAACAGAAAAGTGTTCTTTTTGATGCCTACAAAGGCAACAAATCAATAGTGAAGGAGCTCATAAAATGTCTATTTTTTCATATAGTGCCGTCTAGGTACACTTATACTTGAAATTTAAGATAACCAAAACCAAAATCAAGAATATCAAGGGGCGCCGCAGCGCTCCGATAGCAAGTATAAGTTTTATATACTGTGCCGTCGGGAAACACCACGACCTAATATATTTTATTTGATCTGTTGTTGAGGCGTATGTATGAGCATCTGATTCTAAATTTTCAAATCGATCTATTTGGGTTAGTCAAAGTTGCTAATACGGACTGCAGTGAATAATCCTACGTCCAACAAAGCCTTACGCAGATTAATTGAAAGTTTGCGCTCTTACACCTAAGCTTGTTTTACAGCACCCTAGTTGACGGGAAAACTATAGAGATGGATTTCAGAACTTCACTTGTTCCAAAAGTGAATGACACCCCTGCAGGCATGCACGCGCAAAACAATACGCGCGGAATCTTAGATGGACAAATCAGTGCTGAAGGAGCTACGGAAGTACTCAGACTCGGTCTAAAGATGACATCAGTTTGGCTGCCTCTCCGCGAATCTCGATCCTCTTCGAATCGCCCCTAGCACAGGAAATCTATATATGCGTAGCAGCGAACCGAGTACAAGGCCATTTATGAGCGTGTCGGGCTAGCAGCCGTGTCACGATCCTCGTGTACGAGGCCGTAAATGTCGCATCGCTCGACCTCCCGACAAGTGTATCCATTAAAATGGTATACGCGCGTATACATCACAATTTTTAAAAAATATTCCTGTAACGTAGTTTTTGCGCGTAAAATGTCCCTTGAGGCGGAACAGTTTAATTTAATTTCCTTGTGTTGTTGTTGTTTTGGAAAAGAATTTATCAACGTACTCCAAAGAAAATAAGTTTGTTCTGTGTCCAATATTTCTTAATAATCTGCACCCCATTTTATTGAAAGTCTTATGTTGTTAGGCAGAAGGATGCATGTTTATTTAGTGTATGCTTAAACATAAAATAAATACATATGAAGTTAATGAAGGCATCGCCTGAGATATTTCATCATACATAAGAAGAAGCCTTATTGACGAAAATTCCAGCCTTTGAAGACATGTCTAGGTGTAAAGTGCATCGTAGGAAATTCAGTTAATTCTGAAACGAAGTTTACTATACGTCATATCCATCAACAAAGTATTAAACCACGATGGTTTTACTAAAAATAACTTCGTAGCAGCTATTATATAAACGCTAAAAATAATTCCAAAGCTTGTTAAATAGTATATTTCGATGTGTGTGAAGTGCGCAAAAATTAATTCTACACGAGTGGGAGGTTTGTCGCCCGAGCGAAGCGAGAATCAACTTTTCGCACGTGTATCGAACGTTATTTTTTGATACAGGGGCGGAAAATGTGTTTGAACGCACGCGGAGCGTGCGTAAAAGTGCATTTTACGCATACTGTATCGAAAATGAAGTTTTTTACATAATTACGTCGATATTTAACTAGTTCATTTGGTTTAGTGTAGTCCCTTGATTACCTGCAAACATTTCATAAAACCTACTATAGTAGTCTTTTAGCATCCAAATGTGAATTTCAAAATCTAAAATTGCTACCACGATTTCGCTGAAATACGTAAAATCAATATCGTGCTAGGAAATCACGATTCTCCTTTCCATCTCTGTTACTCTTGCCCTTTATTAACACATTCGCTAAAGTACGACTGCAAGCAGGAGTCTGGCGCTCGGGAACTTCGCGCGCAAAATGCTTGCATGAGAATTCCAAGCTCGAGTGCCGCTCACGAGCCGACCAAAACTAATTTCCAAGGTGGGCTCTCTTTCCATAATATGCAGATATTGTTGGCATACAGCGACAGATGCTGCTGCACTATGTGCGCGTGCAGCCTTTTAATTACTGTCGTTTAATTTCGTCTTTGTGTGTCGAGTATGTATTTCGTAGTGTTTGCATGCTTGCGATTACTATGAAAGTCTACAAAATAGGAGCGACTTTTTCAGGAGCTCGCGTAAAGGGAATGCGCGAAGAGAAAGAAATTAAACGTAGCGCGCTTATCACTAACGGTTGCACGGGGAAGAAGGAGACGAGAGAACAAGAGAGGAACCATTGGTTGATGTGGACATCTTTTATTCGTTCTTTCTTTATAAAATTACAATCGAAACGTATAAGTTTGTGAGAATCTAAAAATTTTCAAAAATGATGTATCTAACAAAACATGCATACAGAATGAAAGTTTATTTTAAAACTTTATTCAATAGCAGCGACGAAAAAACATTCAACTAGCGGTTAAACCGCGCGTCGACGAATAATCGCTGCATAAGTGCATGAGCATGAAACTGCGCGCGCAGATGCTAAATCGTAAAATAGCATTATTAAAATTTTCGTAAAAGCACTTGGGCTCTCTATTGTTATTCAAATGGGGGGATATTAAAATTCACTGCTGTCGAACGTTGCCTCTTGTATGCCTTAAACCGTGAAAGCAAAACACGAACTTCTCGTCGAGAGGCGCGCTGAAAAGAAACACCTTTTTTAAGGGGGAGAGATTAAAGGAAACGCAGGAAAGTGAATTTGATCGTTTGATGTTTTTCCGAAAGTTAGAGCTACCAAAAGTTCAAAGTATAAGTAAGGCGTAAGATGAAAACGTGTTTACGCTCGAATAATTAATTTTATGTTGCAGTTGCAATTTTCATTGATGTAGAATTGAAGAATTAAAAAATGTATACTATACAAGTAAATAATATATCACAACCTCAAAAATTCATTACAGCTGACCCAGTTCGAAACTACTTATAAATGTGTTAATCATCTTTACTAGTTCAAGCGCGATTTAATTTCCATCAAGGAAATATTATCATATAAATTAATATTTTGCTCAACAATCCACGAAAATAGATTTCCATAATTGATTCAGTATGGAAATAGTCATAGTTTCATTTATACATATTCAACATACTTGAGCCTACTGCAATATTACCATTAGAATATGATTTTTAACGCTGCTTCATTTTTTTCCAGACAAATGATGGTTGTCACTAGGTTTGAGTATCGCCAAACATATGTTTCATTCAAAATAACACGTATAAGTATTAAAATGAATGGGGCATCATCTTTTCGCGTAATAAATGATTTCGACGTAAGAAGATTCGATTATAAGGAAGCGTAACGAGCAAAAGAATAACTACACGGTGTAAAGTGACGCACATGATGAGCAGAAACGTATGGATATACATGTATATTCACGAGTAAACGAAACGCCATCGCTACATGTGAAACTACGTTAACGCAGCCATAAACGATATTACTCCCGATATATAATACAGCTTCATCTCCAGAGCAGAGTCGTGACGAGCAATGTTCGCCCTATAGCAGTTTGACTAGCGCAGGCTGCTGCGCTATTACATTACGAAACGCGCACAAGCCGAGACGTGGGAAGCTGGCGCAGGCGGAAGGAAGTGCGCCGTTTAACGGAGCGTGTGAGATTTTGTTTTGCGCGATGATTCGACATGGCGGGGAGCACAAAGAGAGTGGAACCTCGGTTTTCTTATCGAATTAGGATTCACGGTGTCGAGAGGCGCGGCATCACTATTAAGGGGAGACGCAGACCTCGAATTTGTCTAATTCGAGGCTGATGAGTTCACAAAGCAAGTGGCGCGTGGGATGGAGAACGACAACGATTTCACGGCTGGATTGTGGAAGTTGCCGGGAGGATATGAAAGACATTTTTTCCAGAATCCAGTTGGAAACGAGATTTTGCAAAACTCGTAATAATGGCGTTCAATTAAAACAGAAATTGCGGATCTTTGTTTTGCAATTTGAATGTCTTCCGAAGCGACTTTCAAAAGCATTCGTATCTACCGCACCGATAAATTTGCAATACATAACGCGAACGAGCAAAATCGCTTGGATTCGATCATGAAACTCAATTTCAAACATAATTGTGAAGGAAAACGTCCTCGGCTATTCGAGCTCTCATTTATACAAATCCGGTCTGCCAATTGTCTCTTTCATATCACACTCCCCTCTTCAGGTGGACAGCACTGACAAAACAAAAACTTCCGCGCTGCTTTATATATTCTTTTTTTAATTAACCTGGTAGTCGGTGTCCATATAAATTCCCCCTTTATACGAACGCGTATATTAAGACTCTTAAGCGAGATTTTACGGCCGAAGGTTAAGGGCCGAAGTTACTTATGAAACTTTTGCGCGCGGCATAAAGGCGCGAGCGCGTTGAAATCCCATACTCTCAGAGAGCTACGGCGTGGCACGTCAAAGTTTGCTCAGATATAAGTACTCAAACGACGCGAGGCCTCTCGCGCTTGAGATGCCGTACAAAGTACGCGACTTTCGGATTTTTAGCTCAGTTTTCTGACCGCAATATACATAATCTTCCGCAAGGAGAACGCGTGGGGGAGAGGAGAGGGGTCGCGAACTCGAAAAGAAACGTAGAAAATCTCCTTTTTCAGTGCGGCAGCTTTGAAGTGGTCACTGCATTTTGGAATATATGTATATACGGGTAACCCTGTAGACTGATATACGGTAACGCGTTGAAGCGAAAGTCCTGTAACTCATTCGCCGACTCCCTTATTTCTGACTTGACTAATACCACGTTGAACGCTTCAAAAGATGTATATCCTGTAATCGTACATTATGAAAGAAGTGCAAGAAAAGGCTATCTGCAATATGTAAATGCAACTGTCATACCTATATGCAAACATTTTAAATAAAAAACTGATATCTTGAAAATCAAATTTCCAGTCGAGTGCCTCTATTCTTCCGAATAATTGATCTGGTATCTTTGAAAAACTCGACGAATTTAAATAGAATAGCAAAAAAAAGGTGAATGCGAAAAAAGGTCCCCTATACAGCAAGCTGCACAATCAACGGAGCAATCGTCGTGGCTGAAGGATTTCGCAAAAAGAATGTGAGCCTGTGCCCTCGTCGTAATCCCAGGCGCGCCGGCTAGATTCATTCGAATTTCGTCAGGCGTCCGCGCATCAGTCCGTCCATCCGTCCGTCCGAAGAAAATCTCCCGGAAGAGGAAAAGCGCACGCGGTCACGAGTGCCAGGCCAAGATAACGAATTTTTAGAGTATCCAGTCAGTCCAGCACTGAGATTTAGAGTTATTATTATTAATACGCGCGCGCCACGCTCGGAGGATTAAGCGCAAGGGCGCAGCTTTCATGTGCATTCTATTTTTGAAGATGAAATTTCTAAAGAAATGATCCAACAAAGAAGCGATTCAAATATTTTTTTTTAATTCCTATGCAAGAAATATACCGATTTATTCATCACGATATTTATATTCATTTTAAAGTTAATAGTATATTACGATACAAGTGGTATAAATAGTCCATTACGGCACGGCGTGTATTAGCGCCTGAGCGTAGCGCGGGAGCTAAACGCTGTGCCGTATCGGACTATTTATGCCACGAGTATCGTACGCTATATAGTACTGACTAGCATAAATCCACTGGCACGCCTATCCGTGGCCTAAACAGTCCATTTTTGCACCGTGCAGATAGCGCCCGAGCGTAGCGAGGGCGATCAGCACGATGCAATAATGGACTATTTATGCCACGGATAGGCGTTACATAGATGCGGATTTATGCCACCCAGTGCTATAAAGGTATATATTGAATGTGTGTATGCAAACATTGTTGTTGCAGTCTTTTGGTAAATATCTCAAACGAACTGTGAAAAAATTCAAACTCTCGTCGGTTTTGAAACCTTCTGAAATAATAGTGAAATAGAATTTAGCACCCAGTCAAATGGAAAGTATAAACAAAGATCGAGACTTAAGCACCAGCGCATCGGAATGAACGTGTACTAGGGATCCTCATAGATAGATATAGCAAAATCTAGAGTGCAGGAAAGTCATATTTAATACAGGACACTGTATACATACGTACGTCTGTGTCCTGTATACTACAGGACACAGATACACGTAGACGAACCCTGTTAAACTTTGATGTACACTCGACACGACTGCGATGACCGGAATTGAAGTTTGCCGTTCAAATTAACTCTCTCGCTGTTGCTAGGTGCTTATTTTTAGATGGATGAAAAATGAAATCGTTTGACTCGTTACCAAGTGGATTGAATTGATAAACACCCAGGCGAGTAAAACTGACATGATTCTTGCGTTCTAACATGTTGCTTATTCATTAGAGTGATTTTGATACCGAGAATACATTAACTTTGAAACACGCATGTGCTACATTATACGTGCTTGTTTAATATAAAAAGCAGCCTTGTCGCGATGACATTTTTATTTCTTCCAGACGTGGTAAATCTGGAATGAGACTTCAATAATTCTGGCTTCGGGCGATTTCACCTCAATTGGTTTAATGATTTCAATATAAGAAGCGAGTCTAATACTTCATTACCAAAGTTTAAAGTAAATTCTGAAAGTCCCTAATCGTGATCCTCCATGTCATTAAGCGGCATTACACGTTGCTGAAGAACCGCTTCGGCCGTATAAATAATTAAAGCGTATTATGCGCAACATTCTTAACGACAAGTGCTTTTATTCCCATACTCGTGTGCGGGAGAGCGGTTAAACGGCCTCATAAATAACCAGTGCTCACCGAGCTTAAGCAACTTACTGCCCTTTTTCCAGCGCAAGCGCGCACTTATTCACTTACGAATTTAAACGCGGTGCATAAAAAGCAACAAGAATTAATATTTCCTCGGCAGTTGCGGCGAAATGCAGGAGCTTTAACGTTGGCTGCAGCAACGTGCACCGACTCCAACTTTCGAAAATCTCTCCAGCTTCTATAGAAACCGAACAACGCCTCGATCCGATTGCCCCAAGAGGAGCGAAAACTTTCTCATAGTCGGTCCATTCAAAATGATTTTAGTAATGGAGCCCAGCATCGTACATAGATAGGCGACTACGCGGATGCCGCGATGTGCAATAATGATCGGGCAATTGGCATGAGGCATCGCTATTGCGCGTGCTGTTGCTCTTGGAAAAGGGGGACGCTAGAGCTATCGCGGCAGGACGAGCCGGGGGGTTAGTCAAGCGCGCGAACTACACGACCCGCGCGCGAGTTTGCGAGAGGGCATATCATTAGAGCCGAGAGAGCCTCGGAGATTAAAGCTTCCTGCTCCGGCGCCTCGATTTCTCTTGCCCCGGCGTCTGAAGGGACCCGGAGTGCTGAGAGCAGTCGAGGCGCTTGTTGTACGCGCTGATCGGCTGGCTCGGCCGCTGTCGCGTGTGTATATCTATATTGCAAAGTTGTCTACGTGTTGTGTGTGTGTGTGTATGTGTGTGCTTCGAAAATCCAGGATTCCGGCGGAGAGGGAGGAAGAGAGAGCCTCGAGTTGGCTTTGACGCTCTATGTACATATAAATGAAGCGTTTATAGCGGAATAGTCACTGTGCTTGTATTGTCTGTGATGAAAAACGGCATATATGAATTCCGCACTCCTTCTTCGATTCACATTACTGTACCAATCGATTGTTCTGCGTAACGAACCTTTCGTTACCCTAAAGCTTCACTTTGTATCGTAGCGCGGAAAACGGAGGCCGTTGCATTTACAGTCAAAGCGCACAATGCCCTTGCATTCGCGCGCTGGCACAGCTGGCGCGTCATCGTTTCGCTATTTCCAGAGCAACTACAGTCGCCTTTTCTTTCCACACACTCACACACGCGGAGATTGGAAACTAGTGAAATATCAAAGAGCCGTGTGCCGCCACCGTCATCTGCCAATTTCACGTTCCCGAGCAAACGTGACAGAGGGGCGAGGCCTCTTTGAGCTACTCTTATCGCTTGGCTCGATATGTTTTCCCGCGTGCTCAGGTTCTCTACCGCGTGTGTAGGGTTTCAGAATTAAGAAAAAGCTCGCCATGTGGTGACGATTGACCTTTCAAACGCATTGATTCTTTATTTTGTACAGCTATGATCTTGTATACACGCCATTTCTTGTGACGTCATTGGACCCTGGCGAAAGTGATGTGGCGTTTAATCTTTAATTTTAATTTTTTTTAAGCAACGTCGATCTAGAACAAAAAGACCTGCCTCGTCTGCCCTTTTCATTAACAAGATCTTTTCATCCATCCACACAGTTCGCTGTACACGCCTATAGACTCTCTGTTCTCGACTGCGCGACGCTTATCGAGTTGACTTCTCGAAAAAATTGATTTCTCCTGGAGCGGAATTCCGCCACAGACACGGCTAAAGAAACAAATAAAAACGTGCCGAGAAACAGAGAAACTCTTCGGCGTCGACATCGTCGTCGTCGTCTGTACTATTTTTCCGGCAAGAAAAAAGAGCAAATAAAGCCGGGGCAATAGAGAAAAGGGAAAAGGTATAGATGCATCGCTTCTGTGCGCAGTGACGGCTGCGAAGGTAATTCGATTCGGCGCGAGCGAGCGAACGTCAACGACGAAACAAATCGAAGTAGAAGTCGAGAGATGTGGAAGCGCCTCTGCGCAGAAAGACTAAATTTATTATTCGAAGGAGAGCTTGATTTTCGTAGACCGCGAGATGCAACTCGAGTGCGACGCCCGTTGATCTGGTTAGAAAATATAGCTGCTCGGCTCCGCTCGGCGTTTTTAAGAATAGCTATTTTCATGTAAACAGACATTCTTACGGTATTATCAGGGAAAATCTTTCCACTGATGTAAGTAGTATACAGAAAATCCATTATCGGAAATCGAAAAAGAAAGAACCTTCCAACCCTACGAGCACGCAATGCCTTACTTTTTTCGCCCACGTGGATTGAATCACAGCCGGGGCGCCTAACCGCAGGTGGCAAGGCGTCACGCCAACCGCTAATCGAATCTTCCAGTCCCTGTACACGAACCTACGAAAGGACTCACGAATCCGATGAAGTTTAGCCATTGCTATGCTTCGGGCGGAACTCCAGCTGCGTGATTTAGGGCCAATACACGCACATGCGCTGCGGGCGACGAATATAGCTTTCGAGCCGTTATATGATACTATCGTTAGCGGGACGCAGTCGATGGGGTGACACCGAAGATAATAGGAAAGTTTGACTAGATCGCCGTCGAGATTCGAGTGATGTATGGATGTGACGGCCCGTATCAAACGCTGTTGAGCAGTTGAAATTCTAAAGACTTCGATCGAGTAATTGAATACGTCCGTGATTTAGTACTGCATATATTATGACATGAATTTTTCCACAAGCTGGCTGCTGCAAGAGCTAGATGATAACGAAGGGAAATTAGAATAATGGAATGAATAAAATTGCAATTTAATTCTTATCTAACCGCTCAGTTCCCGGGAGAGAAATACATTTAGCAGGCCAATCATCGCTCCCTTTTCCCTTTGCACCTCCGCCATATTATATAGATATGAAAAGGGGCTCTATAAAATTAAAAATCGAGTTCTAGGCGGTCAGCTTTCATCAGTGTCGACGTAGACTTGAATCAAGGGGCGCGACAGCGCCGCGCTGGCAAGAAAAGGTACGAAGTACGATTTGTCGGCGGCGCAACCCTATATACTTTGAAATTGGGTTTTCTTAACTTTAAAAAAAATCTCGAGAGCATTTAAATCATTACTATTGCGCGTACGAAAATTTGCTAGGTATATTTCTTTTCGTTCAGAGTTTCCATCCTCTCCCGATTTTTTTCGTCTCCTCCGGTCACGTGACTTCCGGTGAGTATTATATTAGGCATTATACACCAGTGGTTAAAGTGGTTCATCTACTTTACCGACATTCGTCTGCTACTCGGCGACACACGCGATTATCCCTATATAAAAAAGTCATGACCGGATGAAGTGAAGCCAAGAATGCGTCAATATGATCGGCTCATGTAGTGCGCATGCGTCAAAAGTATCGTTAGAATTTTTTGATTTGTTTTTGATTTCTAAAATTGATTCTAATATTAAAAATGTAATATAATACTATAATACATATCAAATTATAATTTGTGTATTTATAATATTCTAGACTCTAGAGACATTCTACTCTCGAGACTATTCTATTCTCGAGACATAACCTTAAAATTTTAAAAGGAAGTTGGCGACAAAACTGCGGTAATTTTGAAATTTATATGAGCGCGAAATGAATCATATATTGTAAAGTTTGATATATTTCCGTGATAGAAAACAAATATTAAAAATATCAATCAAGTATGTATATTCCATTTAATAAGTTAATGAAATTATAGTCTATTACCAAGTTACTATGCCAAGTCTAGTATGCATATAATAATGCTACACGATTATATGCGCGATGCGCATGTGCAATGTCTAAAGCAATAGTAGCTTATTGTCTATCGAATAGATCAAGATTTCATGAAGTGCAATAGCAAGGAGGATATGCTTTGTAAAAGATGTGGAATTTCCCAAAAAAACTTTTTTCATAAGTGAAAACCTTGGCAAGAAAAAGAAAAAAAATTAAAATTAAAATTAGTTTTCCCAAAAAAAGATATCTTAATGCGTATAGCAAAAAACATTTACTTGACATTTTAATATTTAGAGATTTCACTACGTTTATTAGTCTTTTTCTTGCCAAGGTTTTCACTTTTGAAAAAAGTTTTTTTGGGAGTCAATTTATACTTTTTGAATGCGCCGATGTAGCTCGACTCTTGGGCGCCTCTGGCGCGAAGATACGCGATAAAAAAAAGAAATTAAAAGGACGAGAAGATAGAGCACGGCGCCGGCGAAAAGTCGTCGCTTTAATTATTCTCCGGAGGATGCAAAAGTTCGAGCGCGAGCGAACGGGTGCAATAAAAATTCTCCCGACTAACACCGAAGATTAGCAGAGAAGGAAGGTGCGAGGAAGATGCGTCTCGTACTTTCGTCTTCTCCTTCTCTGCTCTCGAGTAACTCTATGAAATGACGAAGAGCCGTTACATGAGGCACGCGCCAAGTGCCTTGGCGAAGCAAGTTCTTGCGCGCAATGAGAGGCTCGCGAATACAAATGATAGGAGTGTATGTATATATAGCTGAGAGCTGCCACCGCTGTAAAGCTTTATTTACGATACTCGAGGTGCGAGCGGAAATATTCGCATTGTGAGTATAAAGTATGGTTTTATCTACGAAGTCCTACCTCCTGCGTCTTTCAGGATAGTTTTGCAGAGAAAAAGACGGTCGCGCGAACTATTGAATTTTCTACTAGGTTGACGACTTTGCTCAAGTCTAAGAAAACGATCTGTTTCACGCTTAACGACTTGATTGAGGAAAAATGAAAGTAGTTAAATTGATTCCTCCTCAATTTATAATTGTTGAATTATAAAAATAAAAATAACCATGTTACTATGGGCGAATTATGTTTTTGAACAGATCCGTAGAAAGACTTTAAAAAAATTGCATAAGAGTTGTATTCATCAAGAGACCCTATTATAGCTGTCCGTTCTATATAAAGAAAGCCGTTGCGTCGTCTTGGAGATCAGCATCGACAGCAGCCTTCCTTTCTTTCGCGGCGCGTTTGCAACACAAACCCGGCCTTCTTAACCCTCCCGTAAAATCTCAGTGCTCGTCTTCCAGGAATTTCGCGTCTTCGCGTGAGCAGCGATAAACCGCTCGTCCCGCGCCTTTTAAAACATTCGTGCGGGCTTTCAGGTAGAGAAAACACGGCCCGTAAAAGCGCCGTTGTCGTCTTGGTTGCGTCGCGTTATCACAGCAACGACGACAGGATCGGCAACAGCGGCGAGGATAAGGACTACGACGCCGACGGAGGGCATTTACCTACGGTGTAATTCGCCCCATCGCGGCCAATAACAGCGCGAAGCGACACGGCTATTGCATGCGCGTCATTTCAGATCTGCAAAGTGGGCGATTTCGCGAGGGTTTCCAGCACCGCGGCGAATCGTTGCGAATGAAAATTTTCATCGACGATTACCGAGAAGGCGAGAAGGTGTTATTGCGCTGCCTGCGATGCGCCGTTTAGAGAAATATAGAGGCTAATGTTATTCTGCCAGCGAGAAATTTCATCCGCAAAGTTCGGTGACTGCTGTACGAAACTTTAAAAATATAATATTTTCGCATGAAATTTATCGAATAATTTTAACACTGTCGATTAAAAAAAATATTCAATTTTCTTTTCACTCGATTGATTTCGCATACCAATGCACGCAGCGCTCTATCGCGAAATTTATTATAAAGCGCATCTGTTGTCTGGTTAATGAAGTGTCACTTCAATACACCAATTTCGTACGCAGTTTATTATCGGTACGGAATTAATTGTTTGCTGAACCAAAATGTTTGGGGAAAACTTATTAAGATAATGCGGAGGATAACGTCCATGTCCTTATAATTGAAAGAATAATGATGTTTATTGTGTCGTACAAACTGCGATCGGGCAGCAATGCGTATTATACATACTGCAGATAGCGCGATTCCTGGCAATAAATTTCGTTAAACTTGCACGAGCCGTTTTGAAAAAGACATTGGAGAAAAAGATCCACATTGGTTTTCAAAAAATTTCTCATCAAAAGTTCAAGTGATAGGTTGATCTGCCCAGTTGAAAATTCGTCAAAAAAACACGTACCTTGTATCCGAGGTAGGCAAGCAGCAGCGCCTCGGTTAACGAGACCATGGCCAGAATCACCTGGATGATCCAGAGCTCGAGAGGCCGGCCCACCCATAGTATTGCGTCCCAGTTGATCGTCGGATGCTCCTGGAACTCCTCCTCGGTTAGGTTTTGAGACATCAGGAACTCGGTCTTGTTCCCGGGCGTGCAGCCGTAACTGTAACGAACAAGTGGAAAACGTTGTTCATTTTATCGCGCGCGTGGCTCAAGCGAGCTGAAGAAGACGCCGAGAAGAAAGCATTTGCTGCTGGCGCTACGCCATACGAAAAGATTGCGTTTTATTTTTTTTTTTTCGGTCTATTTGAACGAGAACAAGGGGGACAAGCAGTTTCTCGAATACGCCGTACGTCCGTTTTCATAAAATGGGGATTATTATTTTTCAGATCTTTTGTGTTAATAATTTGAAAATTGAAAAATCATTTCTAAAAATAATGCATGCTATGATGATTTACGAAAATACAAAAATACATCGGAGATGGCAAAAAGTTCGATCGAAAAATGCCCGCATCGAAACGAAGTGTTAAACTTATTGTGCATACACGTCTGAGCGTTCTCCGACTCTTACTACTGAAAAATCATTTCGAGCTGTGTCCCTCTCGTGTCCATCTAGTTTTTCGGACACCCGATCACATAACGCGAATTTATATGCGCGTCTCGCTGAAAGCGCGCCAACATCCATGCTTTCAGTGCGCTTCTATATCGCAAGGAACTAGAAGTCGTGTATGCTGGAAAAGTCTCGGGAAAAGCAGTCAGCTCAGCTCAGAAATCAATAATCGTTTCACCCGTCAGTTGAGAAAGTCTATACGCGTGAATTTGCCTATTACGCTTATACAAATGCAAGAATATATTATTACGCCCAGCTATACGTTTGTTGTGCAATGGCACAGAATTGATGAAGGTTAATTTATTTATCAGCGACAAAGTATAACCGTGAAATTACACTAGGCGATATAGAAGGCGTTGAAAAATAATCGTGGTTATACGCAAAAAATCTTACCAAGCTGCAAACGTGGGATCGCTGTCGTTGATCACACGAAACATGTACAGAAAACATGTTAGCAGTTTAAAAAAGAGGTTGGCCAGACGTATCCTAAGACCTGAAAAGTAGAAACACAAAGCGAATCTTCAATAAGCTATATTATTGATTGCATTAATCATCAATATAAGGGGTTAATGTCAAATGTCACTGAACACTGGAATTCTTTATCAGACTTCAGACTATTGCGTAACGTTATATAATATGATGTATCTCACGCTAGCGTAATTTATAAATTCAAGAACACGATTCAGCAGCGTTCAAGATTTCTATAAAACAATTGAAAAGATGCTTAAAACGAATCTAAGCACGCCAATGCGATCGTAAGCTCTGATCCCTCGACACCTACGCGGTGACACAGTCTCCCTTTACGCAGCCGCAGCGATAGTGGGCGAAAGTGCCGAGCGAGCAAATGTTTATGGGCCCGCGGTCAGACGCGACGCCACATGCCGTGGTTTCCTCGCCAGCCCAGCGAGTCACAAACAAAGGGCCTCGCCGCATTACGTACAGCGTGATACAGCCGGCTTTCCGGAATCGACGTGCCCCTCTCGCGCGAATTTCACTTTGTCCGCGCCAAGCCAAGGCCGCCAGCACACTGCGTTTACAGTAGTTCAAGCGAGCAGCGAGTTTAGGGCTTGTTGTAGCTGCATTGTCCGAGCCATTTGATCCGTGACCGCCTCGACGAATCGCGCCGAGGCTGCAAGGCTCTGCAAGAACGTATAAGTGGTTACTGCACGAGACTGTTGGCGCTGGCTTGCTGCGGGGTGCATTTCAGGCGCTTGTAGGAACGTAACGTGCCTCGTTAGTCGGTTGCCAGGATAGCCAGATCGCTACTGACGCGCGGCGTCTCGACCGATCAGTACGAGATTTATCGGACTTTCACCATATTATTATATTACCATTTTAATACGCCTATAAGTTCCAAGACCGAAGTTAAGCTCCGTTAATTATTTTACGACTCCAAAAATATTCTCCTCGAATCAGTATAATAACGATCTTACTTTAATCCGAGGTTAACAAGACAATCAACTGTTTGCACTTCGATTCACAATTCCGCACAACTGCACGCAGGAGCTCAGTGTAGTATCAGGCAGCAGGCCAACTTCCCTAATTATGATTTATCGTGCGCATTTTTGCTCGCGCCATTTCCCGTACGTAAAAAGGTCAGTTGGGTGGCTTTTGTTAAATCCGTTCCAGCTCGAAACACAAGGTGGAAAAAGACAATTTCACACACACACACACACACAAGGCGCACACACCCAGGTAATGCAATGGCGAGGATAAGAGAGAAAACAAGGTCAGCTGCGCGATCGCGAAACCATAGCGCTACATTTACTTGAATAACATGGTACACGTAAATACATATACGTATTATGAAAGAATGAAAACCACCGACAATCTCAAGAGTATGATTTTTACTCATGCATCGAACAAAAGCAATAACTTTCAACGACGGCACTGTTTCGTCTCCCGAGCAAAATCCCGACATCCGTGCGTCCGCAAAGATAAAATTTTTATCAACGAAAATCACTTTCCCGACGCCGCGCAGCGTCGCACCGTCGTAGCAGCCGCGATAACGTCGTCCAAGATCAGCGAACCTCCTCTCCCATCTGAGAAGCTGCGCGGCGGCTCTCCAGGCCGGCGGCGGTGGCAGCTTGTGATCGATCGCAATTTTAGTGTCTTATCGTCGGCCGTGTCGTCATCTTTTCCCCGCGGTTTTTCGCGCGCAGTAAAAGCTGGGCACAATGGGTTTAGGCGGCCGAAAAACTTGATAACCGTGCACCGCGCACAGCTTTTGTATCGGGCTCACCTCGGTAGATATAGGAGGAATTCTACGGGAAAATAAATTTTTTTTGGCTTCAAAAACGGCGAAAAGAAAATTGTTCGTGCACGTGGCCAAACCATTTATTTTCTAATTGTACATGTTTAGAACAATGCAAAATTACGTTTCAACATTCCAAAAGTGCCTCGTGACACTGTTTTATAGGCCCCTCGAATTCGTCGAAAACTAGCCATTGTTCGATGACATGCTGATGATGTATACTTAATATAATAAAAAATAATGAAGAAAGTTACAGATTTCTGGACTCCAAAAAATCCTGAAATTTTCATGATTTTCCCACATTTTTAATTGCGAGTAACGTTTGACCAAATCAAGCATTTTTAACGCATGTTTTTTTTTAATCGAAAATCCTTTCCCGTACATTCATGTTTGCGTCTTCAGAGATAAAGTAGGTACATGCGAACAATGGCTAGTTCTCGACGAATTTGAGGTGCCGAGAAAACAGTTAAAACGTGGTTTCGCATTATTTTGAACTTGTAAAAAGTGTGTTTCTCCCGTAGTGTTTTCCCCATATAAGTCATTGTACAAAAAGTTAGACACTTTCTGGTCGAAAAATCGAGCTCTTGTAATTTTGAGGGCACACACACCAGACCAAGTTTCTTACATGCGTATGGACATACAAGACAGCTGCGCCCGAGATCTTGGATTTGAAAAGAAATCGTTGAATACGACCGTACCTATCAAAAGTGGCAATCAATTGAAAATGAGGTAAAAATCGTCGAAAATGCGATAATCCGACAAAAAAGTAAAAATACTGGCTTTTCAGGCATTTTTTCTCATTTTTGACGATTTTCACTCTATTTTAAATTGCTCGCCATTTTTAATAGGGACATTCGTTGTCGACCATTTTTTTTCAAATTCAAGATCTCGGGTAATAAATTACCCAGGACGCAATAAAGGCTATTTTTTAGTAATTGGCCCGTAACTTTTTGTTTACATAAAATTTAGAGGTGCTGCATATTTTTTTAAAATATTGTATGTCAAAAACGTGGCCTGGTGCATGTGTCCTCAAAATAACAATAGCTCGATTTTTTTACCAATAATTGTCCGACTTTTCGTAGAATGACTCATATATATATATATATATATATATATATATATATATATATATATATATATATATATATTATATAGGTACACGTGTGCACGAGCCAACGGTATACTGTGGTTTCGCTATATACAGCAAGACCGTCTCTCTCCGGGGCATTTATCGGCTACGTGGAGTGTTGTTTTATGAGGAAGATTATGCCCCAGTACCAGCTTTGATAATATATACGTAAAGAAGCGGCTGCGGTAAGCCTAGAAGGAGAGCTTGCATGCGTGTGTGCTTGTGTGGATAGACGACGTCATTGGAGATTATACCGGGGATTTCGGCAACCGATTGCTCGTTAGGCTGCGCGGTTTTTCTCCAGAGAAGAGTGCGGTGTGTATGTGTGTGTGTGTGTGTGTGTGTGTGTGTGTAGCTGCGGTTTATGCTGCAGCTGCAGGCACCTGGATGGAAGACTCTTGGAGCGAGTTATGCGACTATAAGGGAGAATCGGGAAATTTAGTGGTTTCCGATAAAAGATGTTCATTTTTTTTTTCGTGGAAAGTTTGAGAAGACGCTGATTCTATCGACCTAGTTATAATTATTACGAAGAGAAAAAAATACAAAATGTCCGTCGAGTTATTTTAATCATTTTGGTGTTCATTTTAAACGAAATACATATGGCGAAGTGATTTCTGTTGAGTTTATTTTACAAAAATCGAAATTACTTTCAAGCTAATAGCAACGTTTAACGTACTTGCAATCTCTAATGAAATTTCTCCGACGGAAGGCCAGGTGCAAACAGTTTTTCGACAAAATAAATATATCGTGTTTGTATTTTGATAATTTGAACAGTACCCGGAGTAGCTGCAACTACTTCGAGTTCAACGGTATAAAGTATGGCCTGCGTGCGCGTAAGTTCTATTGACAAACACCAACTTCTCGCAGTTTACTCAGCAGGCGTATCTTGTTAACGCGCTAAACCGTTAAATTTGGCAAAAAGTCCGTTTGTATCTGAGTCTAAACATAAAAATATTATACGTAAAACTACTCGTATAATCGCGGTTTGGCCCGTCAAATTCGAACGCAAATAAAAGATTATCCTTATATAATTTATCAATAAACGAGTTTCAAGCGTTTAAAACGTTTAACTTTTTCCTCAATTGCGCAGCGGCCTCTTAACAAGCCCAAACCCTCATTGCACTCGACTTTCAAAGGGCCAGTCCCTATTTCTACCGAGAAAATGGCCACTGATTTGCAAGTTTTAATTATTTTGCAAAGTTAGCGTTTGCGCTCGCTCGAAATGAGATTTGTCATGAATTTACAAAACTTGCTTCTTCCAGCAGCTCTTCTCCCGGCAAGGAATTTTTCGCGTTACTTATATACCCGTGGCCCGAGCTTGTGCGCGCACGAATCGGACGCTACGAGTCTACAAGATGCTTGAAGGTAATTAACTTACTCGAGCGTTGGTTCTTGATGAAGTAGAGCTGAAGTCGTTCCTTGAATGTGTTCTCGTTCACGTAGTACTCGACGCGAACTCTGCAACACAAAAGAAAGCTCCGTATGAGTTTTTGTTTCCACTATTGTGCGTTTTGATTGTGCGTACATCCAGGGCACGTCATTGTTACACATACGTCGAGAATTTTATTAAATTTAAAAATACTGCAGCTGTTATCATTACATAGTCGTTTACTCTTTTCGCGGGATTTTGGAAACAAAATATCAAACGTATGTTTTGCACAATTTTTCAATTCGAAAGATTATCATTTCATAGCTGCAGAAGTTAGTTAAGCTTTGTTTCACGGAAAATTCATTTTGCGTATTTTCACGATATGTCCATTCTTTTATACCCATGGGAAATCTAGCGAAGTTCGAACAAATTCACACATGGTTTCAATAGAATTTTGACCTGTCACCCTAAAAATAAATTGCCAACGGTATTGCAATATTCCGCGAACGTTGCAAAAACATATAGCGATATTATTATTATGATAACAGCTTAATTAATTCTATTTATTCACTTTTATAGAGAACTTTGTTGAACGTCTCGAAAGCGAAACATATGGCTCTGGTAGCCAAAAGTTCTTAAGAGAATCTTGTATATGATGCACGATTTTCTTGGAAATTCAAATCGCGCGGATTTACTCTCGTTTGCACACGGGCAAGTATACAAAGCAGCAGCGTCGACTTCGATAAGCCCGAAGGCGAAAGCGAGGGGTGCTTTTGATATCCCCCGAAGCAGGATAAGAAAAAAGGTAGAGAGGGAGATTCCAAATTGAAAATATTGGAATTGCCTCTGTTTCCATTTTCCGATACCCGAAAGAGCTCGCGCGAATAAAGAAGATTTCAACCTCAAAGGGGCAGCATCTCACATGCGCGTATGGCACGCCAATGTTTTGCCGCTGTTCAGCGGTGCACTCGTAAAAGAGGAAAGTTTGAGAGGAATTCTATCGGTTCGATTCTCGCGCTTTTTTCCATACAATCTATATTTCATCGGAATACGTTTTTTAAGTTTGGTGATTTGGATTAGCTGGTCCGTTCGAAGGTAAAGGCTCAAAAAGTGGCTGAAAAAGACACTAATTTCCTATACCAGGGATGTGATTCTGAATCAAAATCAATTGATTTCAAATTCAAACGTAGTGAAAAATAGAGGAAGCTAAGTTCCAAAGGCTTGGCTGCCATTATTTTCTTAATAATAATTTTAGCATACACAATTGGGGACTTTTATTATTGGTTTGCTATAATATCTCGTGTATCGCATAAGTCTTATTTAAAGTTCTCGTGGCAACAGTAACAGAGTCCATATAGGTCACGAAACTAGTTCGTACAAATTCGATTGTTGAGTTCATGCAAGCGTGTGACGTCATTCAACGACAAGCGTCCAACTGCTAAAAATAGATAGGCAGTGTGCGTAGGTGGATAGTAAGAGATACGCTGTGATGGAGTCGATGTGCTCGTCGATGTGCGCAGATAGATGGTACTCATCTATATCGTCGGCGCACTGTCGATCTCGAGAACTGGTACATCATCATTTTTGCTGTTTCATTTAACTTTTTTCGATCTCCACGGCGTTTTCCAAACTTTATAACAATTACTTTGTATCGGTACATGTAATAAAAATACGCACGGAGCAGTACGAACTGAATCAAGCGAGCGAATGACTCTGTAGTAGGAGTCACTGTCGACTCTTGCAGGATAGTGCCTTCCATATATAAAGAGCTTCTACGAGCGATCGTCGCGAGACTCGCACAATCCCATTAACGTATATTAAAACGGAATGAAGTTCAACGTCAGAGGCAGAGATTCTAGCAAGCCTGAAGCAATGAACTATTAATCATTTTTGGCTAGGAAAGCGATGGCCTCTTCGAGCTATATACGCCACTTACGTACGTGCGCGATGGCAGAAAATAAGGGGCGAAATACGCTCGCGCGTGACACGCTGAACTACGTGGGTAATGAAACAAAGTAATTACGGTGAGAGGCGGTGATAAGGGAAAGCGAGGATCTGGAGTGGGTCGCGCAAAAAGGCGCGTCAAATGTGATTGGTCACGGAAACCGATAGATTGCGAGCACACGCATCGCGGAGTACCTATTGCTTAACGCTCCTATTGCGCCCGTGTGTACGTACATCGAAAGCAAACAGCTTGACACTGTAAAAGATTCTTCACAACCGCTTGCTTTTACAGTTGGCGATACGTTAGTGCAATGATTTTAAAATGTGAAAAACTTGAATTCAATGAAACATGTTCAAAATAATTCATGAAATAGTACTAAAACGTTCGGTGCGTGTTTGAACAAGCGTTGCCATTGCTTTTTTACGCTATATTTATGTTAATGTTCTTTGCGTTCTAAAGAGATACATTTTTCAAATAAAAAATTATTTAACCTTGCTCTAAAACTTGTTAAAGAATTTTGTTACAGAATTTTCTGTTACAGAAATCTAAATTTTTCATTATTGAAGCACTAGTTTTGCACTTTTCTCATAGGTTCTCTTGGGAGAATCATAGATACGCAGGTATATCGATCGTCGTCTCCTGTGGAAAAAAGTCTATTGCTCGTCAAATAAATCGTAGAAAATTGTAATATCGCTTGAGTCAAACGTACATCAGGAGTTACGACTTTGTTCCCAAGAGGTGCGCACAGCTGTAAAATGTTCAATGCTAGCAGGCGAGAGGGCAACTTTTCGACTCCCAAATGCTATTGTATGGGACAAGACTACATTAAGGTTTAAAAATAAACTGTGAAATCATTGTTGATCAGATATTATGACTTTATTGAAATCTCCTAGCGAGCAGGTCCTTGTGTGACCTTCTCTCACAAGTTGTCGCCGAGAACTGACGCTCTACTCATTAAACGCCGCTGAAAACTCGGGTCCGCTAAAACAAAGACGCTTTCCCGAGGACTACCGAAGAGACTCGAAGCAGTGTGCGTGCTCCTCTATATCTATATATAGCTATACACACCCAGTCGCCTCTCGCCACTCGACTCTCTGGCCTGGCAGTCACAGATCGGCCCTTTAGCCTCTCCGCACTGAAAGTAACCTTCAAAATCCGTGGAGTAAACTCCCTACTGAGGTCGTGGCATAAGAATGATTATAAAACCACTCCTAACCGTATTGGCCTGAAGCCACGAATCACCTTGTCGATTCGCGCATATGAGAACCAAATGACAGAGAAACGTTCCCTAAAACTACTAATAGGTAGAATATATTATCGATAAAGAATAAATACGCCGCACTTGCTATTATCCCTAGTAGCCCTCAGTTACGTCCGGAACTGCTATTACCCATAAACACTAGCTCTGAGTGTATATGCATTTTTTACTTTTGCGAATCACATCTTGCTTTGAGTACCTTGACTGCGAGAATTCAATCCGTTTGCAGGATACGTTGGGAGAGTTATGTTACAACCGTTCTCGAAATTTTTCCATAAAAGATATATTTTGTTACCAATAATGTCATTGGGGTGGTCTGAATATATCCACGGTTGAACTACTTAACCTTAACTTCAAAGGATGTGCCTTTAATTACAAAGAAAACAATCTCTTTATTTTCTCATTCGTCTCTACTTAACTTAATTATTCAAAGAGTATTCAACGATTATATACTCTTTTATGCAATAGCATTTTTTCTAACCCGACTTGCGATTCATAAATCAAAATCGAGCAGTCTTCGTTCGCCTAATTACAGAGTGGTCGCAAACTACAAAACTAATTAGTCCGTGAGTCAATTTCAGTACCTCAAAAAACTCAACGACGCCACAAGTGAAAATGTTCACGGCCTCAGGCACTTTCTTGCAAGTTCCTGGACTGTTGCCGACATCTCGCTCGCCTGCTAACCTATACTCTATCTCGAACTCCTTCCACTCTCTGACAATTTAACAATCCCTACAGGCCGCGTGGCTGCAGCAGCCGCCGAGAGTCGCTGGCGCGCGATACGTTCGCCAGGTACAACAATTAATCTCCCGACGGGGGAGATCAATCGACCGAAAGAAGCTTCTCGGGGGGCCCGTCCGTCCGTCCGTTCGTCCGTACGTCAAGGAGGAGCAGAGTTTGCGAGAGATTAATCGATCCCTTTATCTGGATAGGCGAGCCCGCGAGGAGGATACAGCCTGATGCTGCGGAGACTGAGAGGAAGTCGGCCGACGGAGGAGGATTGGAAGATGTTGTGCACTCGAAAGATTGGCAATTGTCACCTCGTACGGGCTAACGATCTTTTGCTGTTGCTGCGGCTGCTCTTTCTTACTTATATAGTGCTCTTTTCCGACGGCTTTTTTCGGCGACACAGTCGGCCGCGTGATTGAGGACGTGAGAAGTAGTTTACCGCCCTTTTGGCGTTGCTCGGATTGCTTTAATGTGTCTATTTCCTGAGCTAATGTTGTACTGAAGGGGACGTTTTTCACACGGAAAACGTTGGATTGTGCTTGACTGGCACAATTCTTCTGTTGCTTTTTTCTTCGAAACAAACTCAATTATAAGCTGGCTCAAGCAGGAAGTAATCTGGCCAGTTATTAACCCATTTAAAGTTGCTTTCTTTCGCGAAACTCCTCAAAGGGAAAATTAAACAGCATTATTTCCTAATCAAATAATGGATTCGAATGGCGATCATACTTTCGAAGTTTTCCTATATCGTAAGCACATTAAAAGCAAACAAAACTCATCGTTGCGAAATCTCCGAATTCCTCTCAGCTCCTCGAGCCGTTTAAACCCGACCCTAAGGTCGGAAAGTTTTTTATCGCTCATAAAATTCCACGTATATTGTTTAAAGCATCGTTAAAGCTTATCCCAAAAAAAATTTCAAGCCACGACACACACACACGTGCTGGAGAGTTTAAAAAGCTGTGCTCGAGTTGGCTCTTCGTACTCCGTTGTACGTTATTCCAGGCTCGAATAACAGTGACGGCCGCTGTGGGCGCGACGTAAATTGAGCAAGACGTCGATCGACACAGAAACTCGAAACGATTCAAGACGCGCGTGCAGCAGCTACTGGCGAGTTATAATTCGGCAAGAAGTTCCTCGGCCCTCATGTCGAGGGATGGAACGGAGGAGAATGGTTAGGGGAGAGGGCGAGGGACTTGTGCATCGCACTAAATAGATATTCTTAAGTCGATTGGCCAAGCTTCTTCTATTTCCCTTTCTTCTTTCGCAAGAAACGTATAGTAAGTGTATACGTATAATAAAAGAGGCCAAAGTGCCGCCGGAGCTACGTGACCGGCTTTGTCAAGAGCTTAGTTCGTCCTATATATCTATGTTAAAAGACGCGCATACGAGCGGTAGCTCTATTTCTTTTCTCAACCTTTATTCTTCTTGCATTTTCTGATTGCTCGTACGCAATACTTTCAAACAATTAGCTGGTGAATCTATGATATCTACTGAAAACTAATTTATTCTTGTGCGTTGTATCGGCTATAATTTATTAAATTATTCTTCCGTGGATGGAAGCAGCAGAGAAAATTACACTCTTCTCGTCTGCATCAACGATCGAGGAATTTTTCTTAACAAGCCCGGTAGAAAACGTTGGCCGATACGTTGTCCGATAAACAAAGTGCGAGTCGAAACGCAATTGTTCCCCGGAACTTTTCAATTACTCCCACTCCATTAGTCAGTTATTTTAGTCCGCTCCTGCTTCTCTCCCAATCAATAATACCTTCAAGGAGTTAATGTATATTTTACGAGTATACCCTACACAAACTGGAAAACTATACCCGAAGCAGCGCATCGAATCTTCGCGGCTATAGGTCGGCGCTCAAAAAGCCAGCCTCGAATCACTTTTAATTAATTTACCGCGCGCTCTGATTTGATATCCGAATGATTATACCGGGCTTCCGTTGTTATTCGATCCGCGCGCGGGATGTGTACTAGCGCTGCTTTACGAGTCGACTGTAAAATGCCGCCGGAGGCGAGGAAAAAAACAGCGCGTGTGTTTATTACCCGTCGTTTACGCAAGCCACCTGTATCTGTATACAGAAGTATGCAAACGCGCGAGCGCCGTGAAAGGTCGATGGAATTTTATTATTTTGCGCAAGCGCAAGCGCGTGGACATTGCTTTTCCTGTCTCTCGTAAATTTGCGCGCGGTGAAAACGAGCTTCGCGAGCCGGACGTCGCCAGCAGTCCTCAGCACTGCCACGCGGCACTAGTAAGCGAAAGCTTAATGCGTGCGCCGAGTGTACAGTTTGTGTGTGTGGTTGGCCTAAGGGTTTGCGGCTCTGTTGTTGCGCAGAGGACTTGCGGTATCGAAGGATGTAGCTTTCAAGATGGCGTCGTGCAAGCGATTTTAGCTGAAAGTAAGGCGTTAAAAGAATTCAAACTGCGCTGCGCAGCACATGATACATTTTCTTTTTCCATGAAGAATTTTTTAGTAATTATGCAAGGAATTCGCCTATCCCATATCGCTGGTCATTATCTTCACGTCATCACGCATTGTTATGTTGTTTCCATCCGGGCGCCACTTTCACGTTATCTTTTGTACGTTTGCAACTTATATAATAGCTTACGTAAATTCCTTCAGTGCGAATCGTTTCTGCGACTTTTGTCTGCGGTCACGCGTTGAACTCGGGTAAGTAATGGCGATACAATTTTTCCCGATTTAAAGTTTAATGCAATTTCAAACTTTTACCTTATGCGCAAAGAAACCCAACTATTTTCTTCACTTCTCCTAACGCTCGCCTGACACGCGATTTAGTAACTGTTTTTCTACGGGAGTATGCAATGAATGAGAGCCGTTTCTTCCGCACTTCGAGGCATGCTCAATTATTGTCGCCTTTTTTCCGAGTGAAATGAATAAAATCTGTCCTGCCTTTGAATTTTAACTGTCGATATAGCAACATTCAAATTTTACTCGCGAGCGTTAAAAATTCTGCTCGACAAACGCGAACGAAAAAAAGTTAGCGATCTCAAAAAAAGGTTACAAAAAATTTGTCCTGCGGACTACATTTCATTTGTGCGCTATCGCTGCCAGCTCAATAAAGCGCGTTCTAATTCAATTCTCACTTGCGCAAATTCACGAAAAAAGAGACAGATAGCCAGCCAGACAACCCCTATGCCCGAGTACAATCAAAAGCTTGGATTTTTGTCTTGCAATCAGAGTTTGTAGCTCCTGCCTTCTACACACACGCAGTGGTACTTGCACACGTGGGCAGTCGTGTAACCTAAGTGTACACGCCTGCCACACGTGAAGTGGAGGCGATGAAATATCTCTTGCGGTTGAGAGGAAGGACCGCTGGATTGATAGCTGCCAACACCCATGATTCAAAAGTTCGCCAGTGGTATAAGCATTATATTGATAAAGTCATCGATCCAAGTCAATAATAGAGTGCAAGGGAAAGAGAGAGAGAGAGAGAGAGAGAGAGAGAGAGAGAGAGAGAGAGAGAGAGAGAGAGAGAGAGAAAGAGAGAGAGAGAGAGAGAGAGAGAGAAAGAGAGAGAGAGAGAGAGAGAGATAATTGGTTAACCAAAAATTGGTTATGAGAACTAGGTGCTTGGTTAATTTTACCAAGCCAACTTTTTTATAATGAAAAAGTCAACTTTATAGATTACTAACCAATTTACTTGGCAAGGACAATTTTTCTGGTACATCACTGTTTTCATAGTGGGTCAACCAACATTTTTGTTGTAATTACCAAGATATTAGTTGAAATCCGAGTTACAGCTTATATTTTAAAAAATTTTCTTATTTACCAACTGCATCGCTAGCGCGATGACAGAGTCTCCGCCTTTAGACTTGAAGGACCCGAGTTCGACCCCCAGTGAGGGAGAAATATTTTTCAGATATATTAATTGTATTATAAAATTGTAAACGTGTAAATTAAATGTAAAAAATAATAGCAAACTTGTAAACGGGTCTATAAAATAAATATGCATGTATAAATAAATAATAATAATTAATAATAAATAAATAAACAATAAATCATAAATAAAAAAAAGTAAAAAAATCAGAAAAAATTTTTTTATTTCATCGTTCTGGAGACAAACTTGACTACTTTTTTAGTAATCGAAACTAAATTATTTCTTGAACCAACAATTATCTTGGTTGTACTGACAAATTGATTATCATTGTCGATATATTTTGTTTGTATTACAAACCAATATATTGATTAAGATAACCAAGATTAAATAGTGTTTGTCGCCTCGCGACTACACAAAATACAACCATATAGTTGGTTATGGTTACAAGTTTTTCTTAACTAAGTCCACTTGTTAATGATACCAACAAACTAGTTGGTGCGTATTTTCCCAAGCAACTTGGTTATCCCAACCAAGTACTTGGTTATCACAACTAACCATTTTTTTCCGTGTACAAATTGAGAAAATAATGTGGTAACAAGAGGTGTATTTCGTTATATTGTCGTGAAAATCTCCTTTTCAAATTAATATTTAAATTAACTTACTAATATATCAAATATTTATATTTTAAGAACATTCTTGCGAGTATGAATAAAATTTAATTTTAATGTACATACACGGAAAAAAATAGTTGGTAACAATAACAAACCGCTTGGCAAAATACGCACCAACTATTTTTTTGGTTAACGTTACCAATAACTTGATAAATGTTACCAAAAAAGCAGGTAACTTACCAAGTACTTGGTAAGGTTAACCAAAAAAATAGTTGGTGCGTATTTTGCCAAGCGGTTTGTTACTGTTACTAACCATTTTTTTCCGTGTTGAAATCTTAAATCAAATTTGCTTCAAAGGCCAAGAAAATTTCGCTTAACTCGTCTCGAGAGAATCTAGTGCGAACAGTTAGACGAATTCAAATGTTGTAATGGTTATTGTACTTATTTATTTAAAAATAATTACGAATAAATGCTGGAATAATTGTAGATGGGTGTCAGGAATCGAACCTCGTTTGTTTGGGTGAGAGGCAAGCACTCTGACTACTCGGCCAACGTGCGAACTGTTAGTGTCTTGTCGACCGAGAAGTTCTGTCCAGCAAATTTTACTTAACTTAGAATGAGAAATTCTTAATACTCAACAAAGTTCAATAATTCTTGCTCAAGATTTCTACCCGTGTATGTGTGCCAAATCTAGATATACTAGAACTGCCTTGTTTAGTTTGCTAGAAATGAAAACAATTCAACTCACTTGAAAAAGCTTAAATTGTGACACAGTACCTAGAGTGTGTTTTTCAAGAATATTCATTGCCCAAATTGGTTTCTATAAAAAGTTGTGTGCACACCTGATTGAATTCGAATGTGTGCACAAAAACATCAAACAAGGGGAAAAAATGTGTATTTATTTGTCGAATGAATATTGTGTACACAACCACATGAGAATTAAATCAAAAGAAATTCGTGATGTACGTTCATTTCGCAAACTATTGAAATAATAACATGAATCAATACCATGGTAATTAAATAATCCCAAGCCTTTAGCCTCAAGACTAAATTAGCAGGCAAAAGCCTATATAATAAGAGCGCCGAGTCCCTCGTTTATCAAACAAAGCGCGAACTGTATCTTAAGTGTATTCTCGACCTCGTACGTATTGTAGCAGCGCCGTGTACGGCAAAACTTGTATGTTCGAATCGCCCACCCAACAGGCAAGCAAGGAGACACTATACCTCATTTCGCTCATCTTGTGTCTCCCCCACTTCGACTTGGCGCAGCATCCACTTCTGTCGGTAAAGCTATAGCAATTGTATGTAAGAACGGTGGTATATGTCTCAAGTTCCCTCAAAGCTCTTCATTTCAGCAGTACAAACATTATTGTCGGTTAGTATGGAATTTCACGGGGCACCTGAAGTTGCGCAAATATTGTCTGAAATATAGTGATAAGCGTTTTAATATTCACAGCTCTTCCTGGCTTTATATGCATTTTGTAGATGTTATAACTTTTAAATATTCCATTTTGCATAACTGGGCTATACAGAATTTTAAGAAGATACTTTAATTTAGTAGTAGAATAAGAAACCGTCGATTTAATCTTATTTCTGAAATTAAATCGAGCTCTTGCTTGAATTACTTAAAATTATCAGACTTTAAATTTCAGTTTTAATATCGTATTTAAAATAAGCGCATGCAAAAAGTTCATCTGATAAAAATATTATATGCATTTGCGAATGTATCTTTTTTCGTAATTAAATATTTTCACATATTTTTATACAAAAGTTATTAAAAAAATATATAGTTTTAAAATAAGCTCTCATACTCAAAGGGAAAATATATTGTCACGGTAAATATTTTTCAAACATTCTAGCCTTGTTCACGAAAATATTTTTTAATGAGAAAATAAAATTCATTTAAAAAAATTACACGTACATTTAACAATCGTAGAGAGCCTAAAAAGGTTATATTTTTGATGTTGATTTTGTTATTACGTTTTATTTAAACTGGCTCAATCGAGTTAAACTGAAAAAATCAATTCACCAAAGGTTTCTATTTTTCCAAGCATTTAACGAGGTCACCAGGGGCTCACCTACGAAATTATCAGACGCAGTAGTATCGGAGCAGTAATGCACGACTGCGCTCGTACGCCCCCGAGAACTTGTTGCGCTCTGCTCGGGAACCTCCGCTGCAGCTAAAGTAATACCGAGAAAATCAGCCAGATGGAAGTAAAGCAGTAAATCTGTCGATCGAACGTCTTTCGCTTTTGCCAAGATTTTATCAAAAGCTACTTGTAATCGCTATACACAAATCCATGACCAAGTAGAAACAACTCAAGTCCTAGAACTCGAATTATTGTTTTTGAGGGTACAGTTATGGTTATTTCTTTTTTTTTCATTTCTCGAATTATCTAATGCGTGAAAATGCCTATGTACACGTTTATCGCTTACCAAAATTTTTTACTGGACAATTTAAATTTTCTTATAGACATTAAACATGGAAAGAATGAACAAAAATTAACCACTGTACGACGTCATATACTTAATGTCTGGAGGTGCAATCGAAAAATGCATATTACTATAGTGTCACGTCGTGCGAATTTTTCAATATTTTTTAAAAATTTTTAAACTTTAATTTTTAAAACATAAATGCGTACGTGACGCTCGTCCAGAGCAAATTCGGAGATGCGGGCCTGAAGAGAGAAAGCGAGGGACAGATAGCCCTATCGTAAACCTCTTGAGCTGCGCGCATCGGCGAGAGGCATTAGCGGATGCACTACAATAGCAATATTAAAGTTTTTCTGTGCATTGTTCGGTACGAGAAAGTTTTCGGCGTGACGGACCAAGCGCAATTTTATGACGAGCAGCTGCGTTTGCCTAAGATATCGGCAGCGTCTTGAGCGACCGTAATTAAGGACGTTGCCCTGGTTTATGAAATGATTACAGACTTTAATGAAACTTGAAAGTATGATAGTTTAGAGTATTCTGAACTTACAGAATTTTTTTGGGCATAGATTATAATACTAAATAAAGAGAAATATAAGAAATACGATACGCGATTTAACACGTGGTCATATGGGATGGCGATTAGAGTCTTGAATAATACCACTTAGAAATGACACAAGTATATAATTTTTGGATGACCAACAAAAATGATTTTTAATTTTTCAACCCTCAAAGTTTGAAACCATGTTATAACGCTTTTTATTAAGAAATTAATGAGAATAATGATGAAATAATTCGTTTGAGATACACTTGGCAACGCCGCATTGCAGAGAGAGAGAGAGAGAGAGAGAGAGAGAGAGAGAGACGACAGAGAGCGCCACACTCGGCGGCACTTTTGAATGCACGTGAATACTCGATCGAAACTATATCGAACTACGATATTAGGAAGCGTGGTGCGATATAAATAATTATTTCTCAATAAAAAATCTTGTAAGCCTTCGTAGTATAATGCAATGAAAATGAAAGTAAACAGTATCTCAGTCGTCTCCTTTTTACGCTCTTTCGGTACACTCACACATCTTCCTTTATTCTTACTACCAATCTGCGATCGGCGTAACATATGTTCATAAACTTTTTTGGAAACATATTTTCCTTTCCAATGATACCTTTTGGGAGGCATTGCACTTGATAATAAACACTACCTATACCTAAAGACTTGAAAACGCTCGTTTTTTCACTTTGCCATGAATTTGCACATATCTAAGCGACTTGTTGATTGCGAAGAACTATATTCTGAACCGTCTGAGCAACAATCGGGATTGGATTTTCTACAACAGTATACTGCTACATTACCAATTTAACGATTTAGTTTCTGAATAAACCTTGTTGGTTCGGACTCAATTGATTCAATAATACATCGAGCAATATCGGCTCGATTTAGAGTACTTGTTATTACAAGAGAATACGCGAGCCTGTGAGTTGCAAAAGTCGATAAGCCGAAATAAACCGACGGTCCGACCACTGCTGCTGATTGCTTTACAACTGTTAAGGGACGAGTCCCAAAAGACGAATAGCCGCAGAGGAACATATAGAGAGGAAAACAGAGTGTGAGCTCGTCATATATATAGGCCCTTGCGCGAAAACTCGTTAATCGCATTGTATACCGCGAGGTTGGGAGTGCACAGGGACTAGAGGGGTAACACTCGTATAATGCGCTCTCACTATACTCGTCTTCGCCCAAAAGTTTTAAAGTGAATGGCACTCGTGACCTGCGTGTGTAATAAAAACGCACATTATATTGCGAGGAAGAGTAGAAGCGCGTCCAGGGAGAACCGTGATGGAGTAAGTTTCAAGAATAGTTTGCGGTTATAGCTCCAAAGATTTGTTCTGCTTGTGCGTTCTCTGCATTTTCTCAGAACTGTTTGATTACGCGAAAGATAATTGAAGTTGCGTACTTGTGAGGAAATCGAAGAAGCATCTGTCTCTTAACGATACGTTCTAGAAGACTTTGAATGTTGGCATAGTTGCTTATTAGACTATGACCATACAATAACGCTTATAAGCTTTTTATTCTAAATTTAAGGTATAATGAATTTAATATGAATGCTAATTTTTTATTTTGACCAGCTTAGAATTTATGACACTAGCCTGCAAATAAGTAGCAAGTAAAATTTATTATTTGATTCGTGGGTTAATCGTACTCATGCCAAGTAAAATACACTTGTTTATTTCATTTAAGGTGGGGTTCTGGTGTTTTCACTTTTTTTTCGCTCTTTAGATCTAGTCAGCTAAGATTTTGACCTCATTATGCATATAAAAAAATATGATTTTATGTAAATTTTCAGCCCAATTTATCTAATATTTAGTTGGATAATACAGATGAAGCAGAATTTTTTATTATAATTTAGCTATATTGCTAAGGTATCCTGCGCAACCCATTTGCATCTCATGATTCCAGAAAATTTGAGTGTAATCTTTATTTATACAAAATATTTTTATAAATAAATATGTCATTTGAATGCATAAAATTAATAATAAAGTGAGTTAAATTACAATAAATTTTGATGTACATGGATTTGCCATTAATATCATATGGGCTATAATAAAAATGTAATCACTACGATTTGCTGTTAAAACAACAAATAATTCACCGTAGTTTGCTGGAATCATGAAATGGAAATGCATTGCGCAGGATGCATTTTGAATATTTCAAAACTTAAAGCTGAGAAAATGAGGTTTTTGTAAAAAGTACTGTTATTCATAATATTTTATAAATAATCTATTTCACTGTACATAAATCTTTACAAAATGATTTCATAATCATCCGTACTTTGGTTTTTAATGTTAACATTAATATCTTCTTATTTTATATTTATTTACATAACCTCACTAAGCATCAGTCTGATCTCAGTCATCAGATAATAATAATCTTTTATATCATAAAATTTATATAAAATTTTAGAACTCACTTAGAAACATCCGGCACTATAAGTAACACCTTCTGATTGTACTTTTAATGACTCTTGTCGTTTACTGCCATATTTTTTTTAAATTCTTGCAGCTTTAGACATGTTTCATGTCACTTGAGAGTTTCCTTCTTTTATCCTTCTGAGTCGTAATTTTTTCTGCGTGACTTGTCATCTTACTGTTTGTAATTGATGCAAGTATCTCAGCACTTCTTTGACGACCCAGGTTGTACTCAGAAACTGCATGAGCTGCAGCAATTTCTACTCTAGTTTTTGATGAAGAATTATTTTTGGAGCACTTTCTCCACAGCACTGAATGTATAGCCTCGTTGGCATTCCTTGGGTGCACCGAGCTAATAATTCTTCATTTGACAATCTTTCATATATTGGTAGAATATTTTCTACAACAACCTGTTTCAAAAACACTTGCATACTCGTATGACTATGCGGCTTTTTTTTTCTGCTACAGCACGCTTGTAAAAACACCAAGACTGCTTTCCTTGAGGACACAGTGAATGATTGTGCTTTTTATCTGTGGAACTACAATGATATAAAGTAGCCATAATTTGTTTTTGCATGTCCCGTACATTGTTTTTATTGCGAACAATAGTATTCCTATAATATCCACCAAGCGTCCCAATCACTTTGTTGGTCAGCGCTCCAGCTGACTTTCCACCAAGTGTTATCCCCTTTGCTTTAGCACTTTTTACTATTTCTCTTAAAGCTGTAGACAAGCGTTTAGCCACATGATTGATGCACTCCTCTTTCGCTAATGGATCCGAATAAATATTAAGTGAGGATAAATGATTGAATGTCTTAGCGTCACCATCAGATAGCATTGTCATATATCTCATTTCACAATCACTCACAGATCTTCGCCATAGAATTTCAGCTATGGCTAACTCCATCGTGCCGGAAGAGCCATCATAATTTTTATTACAATTGCCTGAAGTTTTGTGTGATTTGTACCAAATATCAAACTCTGGAGAGTCAAAATCCTTTTCAGTAATCATGCACATGTGGCAATATTTACTAAGCACTTCATAGTCGACAACAAGACCAGTCATCACATCAATAACGCAACCAAATCCATAAAGAGAGGTGAACCCACGCTTATGCCAAGATCCATCGTACGAAGAAAGAATGTCAATCACTTTTTCAGATAATAAATCTGGATTCAAACTTTTATGAACTTGATGCACAATTTTTCTGCTCTTTGAAAGAACTTCTCTTTTTAGCTGTATAGCTTGACTTTTCACTGTTTCCATGTGACGGTAAAAGGACGAAGTGGATATGCAGTGCATATTTACAGAAGCACAAACATCCTGAAGAGCAACGATTCCTAATCCTACTTTTGTAAAAGACTGCACTACGATCTCATTGATCACAAAAGAAGAGTTGTTCCTATTAGGATCTGTACGTGAGCTTGAAAATGTATCCACACATACTTCACCATAAATTTTGCAAATAAACAATAAATTCACAGCAAAACCATTTCGTTGTCCTAATTCAAAATTCACTGAATTTGTTTTACAAAATTCACATGTCATCTTGTCAGCTATAACTTTAAAAACATTTATGTTAATAAACATGTTTTCTTCCTCATCAACAACATCACTTGAACTTTTTAACATATCAGTAAACTCCAATTTTCTTGTTGTTGCTGACTCTTGCAGTTTAGCTTGCATAGCATTTACTGTATTGTTAGAAATACTTCTAGTGCATTTTCACTGAGAGAATTACGATTTGGAACACTGGTTTTTGTTGCATTTTTATTTTGATCAGTCTTGTTTACATTTGCTCGAGCTTTTATTAGGTTAGCTGCACTCGTAGCACTTTTACGATTTTTTTTTTGGCTTCGGTTTATGCCACTTTGAATATATAGCATCCATTGTTGTAATTTATAAATAAATTATAAATTATGCAACTACAACTTTAGCATATACATATATTTTGTTTACTTGTATGGTATATAAGTATGTAACAAACATAGACTCGCACAACAGAAAAATGTGTAACCTATAAACGTTTATGCCGCCATCTATCGCAGGGTTCACAGACTGGACCGATTGCATAAAATGATACTTACGTTTTCGTTTTGCATTCAAACTACCTATTCGTCGTTTAAAAATCAATATTAAAATTAAATGTGTAGCAATTTATGCACTAGAATGCGCACATTTAGAATTTTATTAAAAAATCGAAAAACGTATTATTTTTTTTAAACTTCTATAGCTTGCTTTTCATGTATATAAAATTTATCCCCATAAAAGAAACTCGATACTAGATTCTACGCATTCTTTACAACACTTTAAAGAAATCAAAATTTTTTCGATTTTTTGGTCGAAAAACACCAGATCCCACCTTAAAAATTGCCTGGTAGAAATGGCTCTAAGAACTGGCCATTTATTAGCCTTTTCTTAGACTCATTTCTACCAGGTCATCACTTATATTTTTCGAACGTATATAAGATACTAAATAAGATTTTTTCTCGTGCGATATGATCCACAACTAGTTTACTTTATTTTTACGACGAGAAGTAGAAATGCGTGAGTCTTTTATCATTTTTATTTACTAGTAATTTGTCGCCATCTTCCTTTTCTTCCTAGAAATTTTGATGCATTATTTATTTAATCTTTCAAAAATTGTAACGCTGTGAGTAAGCCGCAGGAGACCCTATAATATTTACGGTTTCCTACCGTAGCTGGCCGTCGTCGGTGATAACCCCTTGAAGGTCAGCAGTGACAGTACGGTACTGACGGCCAACTCGGGTAGTTCCCTAGAAGCTAAGGGTCACACTCCTTAACTCTACGATTGGAGGTTGCACTCTGAGAGCTGGAGACAGAGAATCACTGAAGACTTACACGGCGTGTAATGCAAGACGCAAAAGCCGTGATCTACCTCTGCCGCTCTCAGTAGTTCGCGTCTATAATTATCTACCTACCACCTGTAGGTGACTAAATGAGTTGCGAGTTGACGGTGCGCAACGCTTCGATGGCTCCGTGTCCAGCTGACGGTCAGATAAGAAACTATTGGATTTGTGCGATGTACGCGCTTGCGTATAAATTAATCGTTACAAAATGCTTAATACTATTTTTACATTTTTAAAAAACACATGCAGTGTTCTTGCAGCAAGAGTTAAACAAAAGGAGCGCATTTTAAGGAACAAGGAATGTCGAACTCATATGCACAAATACATTCGGACGTCACATAAAACGTGTTGCGTGTTCACCAGCCATAATTCGTCGGTTCTCTTCAAGATAATTATTGTTTTTACGTTCAAAGGAGGTTATGCTGTCGAGTGAACTTTCGAAGGGGAACAGTTTGGCTATCTTGTTCGACATATGAAGAATTCTACGAGAAAAATGCCATTTACTAGTTGCAGAAACCGAAAAAGACAAATGTTGGGGCACGCGCCCGCAACTTTTTGTATTCTTATTGTACATGTTTAACAATGCAAAACCACGCTCCAACACCAAAAAAGTACCTTGTGGCACTGTTTTATAGGCCCCTTAAATTTGTCGAAAAATAGCTATTGTTGTAAACAGCGATCAATTCTCACGCCGACGCGTCACATAGAGAGAGAAATAAATGAGTGTCATCGCTTCTATACGAATACAAATTCCTAGAACTTAAGTCCGCTCCCATGCCATCGAAACTGAGAGAAGAAAATACAGCGACATAGAAGCGAAGAAAGCGAGCGTAACCCGAAAGAATCCCCCGAAATTCTCGCTTCATTTACTCGACGCCGGCAAGCTTCCCCCCTCCCGCCTTCTCTTTTCTTTCGTCGTCAACTTATTTCATTCTCTCTCTCTCTCTTTCTCTCTCTCTCTCTCTCTCTCTCTCTCTCTCTCTCTCTCTCTTTCTCTCTCTCTCTCTCTCTCTCTCTCTCTCTCTCTCTCTCTTTCTTTCAGGCTGTTGATTTTTACACAGTCTTATATAACTAAAATGATCGTTCATCGCGCACTATTTTTCATACACCGTCACTCGATTTACTTATTTTTATCCGCTTCATTTTACCGCGTAATTGACTCTTCCGCACTTAGTAAACTTTATCTTATACAGCTGCGTGTTCGATACGCTGTCGCGCTATTTAAATTGCTTGAATGATTTTACGTTGAGAAACGCGAAGAACGTATACAGTTATAATCAATTTTCCCTTTGAAGCTGAAGTCCTTTAACCTCATAGCCTGCTCATGTCTATTCATAAGCCATTAATTCATGTACATTCGATAAACATTATTACATTCGTTAATTTAATTACTCGATTTAAATACGTGTGAATGTTGGATGCATTGTTGCAGTAGAGTCCCTTTCAGCGGTCGATCAATACCTTGAACATGTGAACGCAGAACGAGGAATGACCTGCCTGCTTCGTTATTGTGTTTATCGAAACAAAACTCGGCTCACATATAGCACGAAATTCGAAATACTTTTGCGCTTCATATAGGTAATACGTAATCCCACACCATGTCCATCCGCTTTAGTTATTCTTCCAGTCTCTGCATCCACTACGCTATGCAAAAGCTCAGCAGCTCGATGTACCTTACAGAACTGCAGTGCAGATACGGCCCGCACGTTGCTGCCTCCAGCGTGTATATAGGAACTGCGCGTTCCAAAGCTCGCAAGTGCGTGCCATGCTATTCGCATAAACAGTACCTCTCCGTATTATACACCTCGAGGAGAGTAAAGAGAGAGGGAGAGAGAGAGAGAGCCGCTAGCTTCGCAGCTCGTTCGCGCCTCGACGGCAGGCCGCAAATCGCGCCGGCACTGCAGCCTTCGCCATTTCACGCGCTACGAGCTCTAGCTGCTGTGGAATTTATGTCGGGCTAGATGGGCGAAGTCGCGCCGCAAACGCACTACCGGCGAATTAAGAGAGTGAGAGAGAGAGAGAGAGAGAGAGAGAAGTAGCGAGAAGAGAGCCGGAAAGCTGCGAGGTGGGAGATTTGAATTTAGGTAGTTTATCTTGTGTACCTGCACGAGTAATGGAGGGAGGATATTAGAAGGGTAATTTGCGAGCTTTCGCCTTCGCTTGGCTCCTGTAGCTCTCTATTGCATTAGGCATTGTGTGCTGCAATTGTTCTTCCAGATGTGCTGAAAATCGCCCGTAGATTGTTTTAATTGGATGCAGTGCTAATAATATTGATTAGGTGCTACTTTATTGAAATTGGGATGTATCAAACGACATATACATCGTAGAAAAGAAGCAGATAAGACGAAAAAAGGAGAGGGTTTTCCAGAGTTTCGGGCGCAAGTGAAAGTCTGCGCGTCAAAGATGAAAGTTGACGGGCCTAAGTGTGAATTTGAATCGGCGTTTAGGACGTAATATTACAAATAAAATCGCCGAATCGCAAATGAAAGATGATTTTGGGATAATGCAAATGTGGATTACCCATTGTCACAGACGCATACGTCTATGACGCTAGCAGCGAGACGAGTCAACGATCATAAGAGTCCGCCGAGCCGTACTGCGATGCATAGCATGCGATTGTATTGTATATACGTTAGCTCCGTGGTTAGAACACACGCCTCTGGCTCTTGGGTCCTCGAGTTTGAGTCCCGTCGTGTACTTTTTCGCTTTTCGACTGTGTTTCCTTTCGGTTCGTTACACCATTAATTATAGTAAAGGAAATTTGTCTCTATCAAAAAAGAGATGACCGGATGTTGTGAAGCCGTTAATAAAGCGATTTTATTGGTTGAGAAACAAATATCCAGTCTGAATGTAGTTGCTATTTTGAACTTTTAACCTTAAGAAAATTCAGCGTGCGAAGCGCGCATTAGATTCAGCTAGTACATTTGGATACGCGAGAATGATTAAATGCTAGAAAGACGAAATGAAAATTAGATTCAATCGACTGTAAGATAATATACAAGCTCGTGTTTCGTCGAAATGTAATTTATTGCGCGAAAATTAGTTTGCTGCTCTGCTCTATTTCAAAAGCTTCTGAAAAAAATGAATGTCCGAATGCCTTTAAAAAATGCTTTTACATGAATTCTTAACAACTATTTTATGTGATTATTTTATTTAGTCTACAAACTATCTTGAAGTTATTTAATAATTATATAAATAATCAACATAAAGTAATACTATGTAAATCGTATAATTATAATGAAATTTAAATCACAATTCATCCTTGAATTTCTGTGATGTTAACGTCAGCACGTATATTGAATAACACTGCGTTTTCAAGGCATTCTGTACGTATCATTGCGCAAGAAACAGCGACCTCTATAACTGTAAGCACGTAATTAACCCAAAATCATCCAACCTATTTACCAACTCGATCAATTATAGCTTCGAACCGTCAGGAAAAGCAGCGACTATCCGTACTCATACAGTATATAATAGACGGTCGAGTATATAGCTACATCGATTAAAAAACGTGCGGGGTGTAAAACAACTCGTGCGTGAGTGTATATCAGCAACAGCGGCGGCAACAGCGCAGAGCTTTTATATATGCAGTCCGCTGGCGCTGCAGGTTTTTGTGCGCAGCACCGTTGCCTCTACGGGGGCCACTCGAGCCGACGTTGTTATGCAACCACGAATTTTGGGCGTAACGAGGAGGCCGCAAACCCTCGTCAGCCCCTTCGCCCGCCGCCAACGCCAACTTCACGCTCTTCCTGTTCTCGTTCGCTGTTCTGTAATTATCAGCTTGCGTACACAGTATGTATTTGCGGATATAGCTGTGGTACATACGCAATAGCATCCCGCCTCACAATGGTTGTTTTGCGTCAATATTTTATAGTGGATTCCTTCAAAACGAAACACTTTTTTATTTGGATGCGAGCCTGCGTTCAGTAAATCTTTGCGCGATTCCCGGTATTCATTTTGGCGGTTTTTTGTTTGTACACCGTAAAAAGCTACTTTGTCATAAAAACAGCTTGATAGATTCTTTAAAGGGGAAAATGTTTTGCATTAAATTTAGCTAATACAGCTTCAGTTTGATTGAAGTTCTTAATTTTAATGGCATTGAAACGTGCTCTGTAAACTATTCCCTACAATGAAGCACAGTGGATTGTTTCGCTTTTATATTTTTCAGAAACAAGAAATTGAACGTTTTGGTCTTGAATCAAGTACAAGAATAAATTTATTAATTCGTTCTTACCGAACGTATAAATAATAGCTAAATAATGGGCGAACCAATAGTGTTCTCAAAGTTATAAAAAACATGTTTTCTCGAGCGTTCTAAAATGCTATAAACATTGCAAAGTAGAACAATTTTACCATAAAATGTCAGCATTTATGATTTTTTTAGCTTGATACAATCATTTGTAAAATTAATTAAGTGGCTCGCATTTATCACGAGAGGTGCCATGCCATCACGTTGAAGAGCTTTGAGCGTGGATTCCATGCATCTTCCGAGTTTATCCATCAAATTCCCAAAAGTTCGCATTCATCCTCAGCACATTTTTAGATATACACACAAAGCTATACGAAAATGCTCGCTGCTCACCTTTCTTTCAATTTCTCTCTGGTCTCTAAATAATTGAAGAGCAGAGCATAGAATGAAAAAGAACAATAGCCTTGCAAGTTAAACCTAGCGCATCCCTTTCTGTCTAGCTTCCTACATATAATCTGCCGGCGATGCACCACTCGGCATATCATCTCGAAGCCAAAGCTAAAATGCAAAGCGACTCACTCTGAGATTATACCAAATCGCGCGAGCGACCGTGAGCTGGGAGTCTCGCTGCAAATGAGATACAAATGACGTCATCAGACTCGTCCCCATCCTTGCGCAGAGACGAGAAGGAGTAACGCGAATAATTCTGCCTCGCGACGAAAATCTCGTAGCAGAAATTCATATACACACACTGCATTGGAGAGACGCAGTAACGACGGAGTACAACAAGGATAAGAAAAAGGCATCAGCGTGACGCCAGTCTTAAAAAGGTCTCGGCAACGCTTCCAGTCCGAATATACTCGCGAATGCTACCAGAGCTAGAGACAGTTCGATGGGGAGAGAAGAGCAAGTGAGGGATGAAAATGTAAAATGTACAATGGAATTATTCGAAGTCTCGCGGCAACGGCGGCTGCATTGGCTCGCGAGAAAATGAAGCAGCGAAAGAAAGAAGAAGTGAGAAGGATGCAGAAGAGAATGCACCCGAGGCATTTGGGTAAGGTAAGAAGGGGGAGGAGGGAGGGGTAAAAGATTTAGTTGTCAGGCGTCAGTATGACACGCGAGAAACGTTTCTCACTTGAGCCGCTCTACCATGGAAGCGTTTTCAGTGTACACTAATTGGGAATCGGGAATGAGCTATGGGTGTATGTGAAAATCTGGCATTATACTTTCTGCAGCTAGCTGGATGATGGATATCAATATCTTTATTTTGGCACACTATAATAATCAAATCATATAATATTTATATGAAAAATCTAATTATTCATTCGTTGTCATGGAGTATTAATTTCAATTTCACGAAGCATTTGTCATGTTCGTTGGCAAATCGAATACATACCTCCATATCGGATCGATATAAATTAAACAAAAGAGCAGTTTCTGAAAGAATGTACTTCCAAAAATGAATCACTAAAAGTGCCAGGAATTGCAGCAATTCAGAACAGATTGAATTCACGTCGCGAAATATCTGTAATGGATTTTCCCGAATTTGCGTTCTTTCTACTGCTGACACAGTATTATGGAAATTAGTGATTCGTAAATTATAGCGATACTCGCGGACTCCGGAAAATCGATTAAAAATTCATGCTGCAGAATCAACGAGAGCGAAAAACGTGCTTATCGGGGTCGTTATCGCTTTTCCGCCAGTTTTGTGTCTACTTCATTCCTCTTTCTCTCTACTCTTTTCACTTTTTCAAAATTTAATCTCTTGAGAAAAATTCATCATAATTATATGATGCATCGCTGAGCGAAGGCGAGCTTTTTCGTTGATATAACTTTTTTGATTGAAGTGCTAATAAGATGGTCGTTATCGTGTTAAAATTAACAACTTGCAAATAATTGAAATCTTATCACGAGTGAAAGAGGTACTACTCTACCATAATCAACCAAGTACATAGTGACGCTTTTCTAAAACAGCCTCAAGTCAAGAGAAAAAATATCATCGGAATCCCTGCGACTAATGGTCGTAGAGCTGCTCCGATTTTCGCCACACCATCGTTCGCCGTCCGGAACTTATTTCCCGTGGGTGCTATGATTCGATTGGACAGGAGAGGAAGCCAGCTGAAAAGGACGATGACGCGACGACCGGGCTTTTTCTTTATGCGGCTCGTGCTTCTTTACAGCGACACTGCCCCGGGCCACTCTGTATATGACCCTCTTGAGATCGCGCGGCGACTATACGACGTCGACAACGACGGGGGCCATATACGTATATATTTTTCGCACAGCCTGAGCCGTCACGAAGATCGACTGCGAGACAGCAGCCATGGGAGTGTACATATATGGCAAATTCTACGGGAAAAATGCCATTTTCTGGTTGGAGAAACCGAAAAAAACAAATGTTAGGGCACGCGCCCGCAACATTTTTTTCTTATTGTACATGTTTAGAACAATGCGTTTCAACACCGAAAATTTCCCTTGTGATACTGTTTTGTAGGCCCCTCAAATTCGTCAAAAAATAGCTATTATACAACGGCATGTACTTAATACATAAGGGCACAAATTTATATTACGGTGGAATGAAAAAACGGGAAAAAAGCTTCATTAAAAAAAGGAAATGCTTAACATCATCAAAAGTTACTCACAATTGAAAATGCGGAAAAATCATGAAAATTGCAGGATTTTTCAGTCAAGAAATTTGTTTTTTTTCCATGATTTTTTCGCATTTTTAATTGTGGGTAACTTTTGTCCAAATCAAGCATTTTCAACGCATTTTTTTTAGATTGAAACTCTTTCCCAGTTCTTTCATTCTACCGTAATATATTTTCTGTTTGTGCCCTTATACATTAAGTACATGCCGTTGAACAATGGCTATTTTTCGACGAATTTGAAGGGCCTAGAAAACAGTGTAACAAAGCACTTTTTCGATGTTAAAACGTGGTTTTGCATGGTTCTAATCATGTACAATAAGAAAAAAAAAGTTGCGTGAGTGTGCCCCAACATTTGTTTTTTTTTGGTTTCTCCAACCAGAAAATGTCATTTTTCCCGTAGAATTCCCCATACATCCACAGCTTCCGGGCCGCAAACGAATAAGACGGAGTCTTCTTTCTTTCATTCTCGGAATCTGTGGATCGGGTAAGGCTGAATTTTCCTCTGGACTTGACTGCACTCGAGTATCCCTGCAGCGCAGCTATAGAGAGATTATCTAAGAAAATTGTATAGCAAAAAATGGAAAATTTTCGAATTACCGATGGTATTTTGCAGATTGAATTCATTTTTCGTATTTTATTTTCTCTCTTCACGAATTAAATGCATGTCAATTCACGTCAAGGAACGTTATGAAAATTAATGACTTAATGAATCAAAATGAATTTTAATATTGGGGCGAGTGCTTTTTAAAATCTGAATTAAATGTAGTGAATATTATTATAATTATCTTCAATACTCTGATCACCAAATTTTGAAATAACTTATTTTAAAAGCAACAGAATAAAGATGCTTCGAATATTATCAAGCTCTTATTTTTATTCTTACATAAGTATTTATTTAATATTAACAATGTACTGCAATCTGTAATGGGATTATGAAAATAAAAGTGAAAATATTCTCTGTATCAATGTGTAAGTGGCAATTGCTTATTCAATTGTTTCCCTGTCCAAAATTGACACTATAAATTTTGAGTGTTTTTATAAAATTCCCTGTCAAAAACACTACAGTGTGACATCTCAAAAACGACTTTTATTCTTTGGAGTTTACATATCACACAAGTGAACCAGATCTAAAAATAAAAATACCTTTATTTTCCGCGCGCCCGGTACCTATATGCATTCTTTGCAAGTCATAAAAATCACATCTATACCTGCGGTCTGAGTAAAGTGTTGCTTCCTTCCTAAGGAAGCCTTGTAATAGTAAATTTTTGAGTTTGTGTAAAAACATGTAGGAAGTGTGTTTTGATACATTTATAGTCGAAAAATAGTGTTTTTAGAAAATGTCCGTACGGATGTATGTGTGTGTTCGTTCGTAAACATCTGTATCTCAGCTTCTACTCAGTGGATTTTAATCCACCAACTCTCATTTTCTTCGTTTTTACTATAACATGATGGGAAAACAGTCCGTTTTACATTTTGTAGGCGCGTTTTTTTTATAGCGACTTTTTAGTTTTGAGAATCCAGTTTTTTCCAATAAAGTAAATTGCTTAATATGCACATGAAAGAGAATAAAATTACCTATCTTTTTACCGCGGAGAATTCATATTTTCGTTCGTCGTTCATTTATTATACACCATAAAGTGCAATTTTTTGAAACCGTTATAACTCGAAAAGTAAATGTCGAATCTTTCTAAAAACTGAAAAAAGTCTTTTTTCTATGGGACGCGATAACTGGAGTAAAAAGGCAATAATCAAGTTTAAATTTTGGATTTAGTTAGCATTGTATAGCACTTCGATCCCTATGTTTGGGTTGTTTATGAAACCAGTTATTTTCAAAGATATTAAGCTTCAAAATTTTATTTTCTCACCCTTTATACTATGAGTCGTTTTTTCTACGTGACGCGATAACTGGAGTAAAAAGGCAATAATCCATTTAAAATTTTGGATTAAGTTAGCATTATATAGCACCTTGATCCCTTTCCTTGGGTTGTTTATAAAACCAGTTAGTTTCAAAGATATTAAGCTTCAAAATTTTGTTTCTCACCCTGTATACTCTATATAACTGAAAACTGCATCGCTTCGATCTCAGCTTCTATTGAATGGATTTTAATCTATACCTAGGCTCGTTTTTTTCTGTTTTTCTGTTTTACCTATTCGTTAAAAACAAGATTTTCAGTTACGCATATGAGTTTTTTCATGGCGATTTTTCGATCACTATTTTATTATTCATTCGAACCCTTTTTAGATTTTATTGTATGCACTTTGATGTTCATAGATTTTATCAGAATCTGAAATTTGTTAGTCTTCGTGGCAAAAACGTGAAATCCGTTAGTTTTCGTGGCGAAAATGTGAAATCTCATATTCTTTGCTGCAACTATTGAAATTTAATGTTCTTCGTGGCAAAGACGTGAAATCTCATGGTTTTCGTGGCTGGAAATGGAAATCTCGCAGTTAAAATTACAAATGCAATATTCCACCATGGTAATAATATTAATTCAGGACATTATTTATTTATTTATTTATTTATCCAGAGTAAGTACAATAGATTGAAGTACATCGATTATACAAAAACATTACATAAAAGTAATCCAGCAGAGGAAAATTTCCTGTTCGCCGGTCCGGAATACAAAATGACTTAATAAAACTAAATCTTAAAACTAAAATGTGTAGTTGCCCCGCCGTGTTTGAAATCCAGTAGTACAATCTACCAGAACAACCCAGCGTTGCAAGTCTTCTTTCAAATCTTCTCTCATTCACCAATATCTCACTAGCATAGATCTTGCTGTCGTGAAACTCTGAGTTGACGCATTTCTGCTCCTTGCAAAAATGATCCTCTAGTAGACTTGAAAACCTTATCTTCGGTTGTTGTAGTCCTAATAATCTGTTTCTTTTCTGTTTTGAGCTTCCACGTGTTTATAATCTTATTTGCTATCTGCTCGATAGCTCTTTTATTTTCTGAAGTTAGGTTATTCATTTTCTTCCAATTGTAGTTAGATATTCGACGATGAGAGCGATTATGGTGCAGTATACACATGTTATTTGCGCATATGTATGTTCGTATGTTAAGCCTCAATTTATCAAATGGACTTCCAATGTAGGATATGCATATTCAATAATTTTCTTTGTTAGAGGTAGTGAAAATTCATTATTTTGTATATTTTTGCAGTTAGGTTGTAATGTTGTTCTAGACAACACTTCGAGTTAAAAAAGTAATTTATTCTTCGACAATCAATTTTTGTTGTTATGGACGTATTAGTTTTATTTTGCATTATAGGCTGTTTTCTTTGATCCACTTTTTAATTTTAACCTTTCTGATGTTGTTGTTTGTTAAATCCTTAAGTTCTTTTGGTAATTTGTTGAAGGTTGTTAAAGCTCTTATATAGCTATTTTTATGCTTATCTTTCTGCGACGTTTGGGAATTTGTATACTTTTGTGCCTAGTGGTTTTATCTGAATTTAAATAGTTATCCTGTAGTTTTATATAATGGTACATCAGTGATTCATATGTGAAAGTTTGTTCCAAATTAAGTGGTTGATTATCAACTAAGAATTTATTCTTGTTTACTATTTTGAGTAGTTTGCTCTGTAGACTTTGAAGACATCCAATTGTGCTTGTATATGCACCACCCAATGCATAATATAGCATTTTCAAATTCTCGGTAGACATAATTCTTGAAAGCTTGTAAAACAAAAAAGTTAAATATTTAGTTTTGTTATATATGTAGTTAATATGAATATCCCATTTCATGTTGCCGTCGAAAATAACGCCGAGATATTTAGCGTCATCAACTCGTTTTATTTGTTTACCATGAATATTTATGTTTAGATTTTTTGAGATACTAGTAGCGGTATTACCAAATTCTACGTGTACAGTATATTGTCAAGGCGGTTATTCATTTTTGCTTCAACCTCTTGCCAATCATTACCTGTATTTATAACTGCGGTGTCATCAGCAAAAGATAAAATTGTGTTGTTTGGCATTGTAACTAGTAAATCATTGATGTAGATGATAAAGAGTAATGGCCCAAGAATAGTACCTTGAGGTACACCCATGCTTAGAGTATTGAAATGGCTTCCTTTGTTATTTACTTTTACCTTTTGTTTTCTGTTGCTTAGGTAATTTTTTATAAGTTCATGACTGATTCCTCTGATTCCATAGTTATATAGCTTGTCAAGTAGAATTTGATGGTCCACCGTATCAAACGCCTTGGCAAGATCAAAGAAAGTGATTGCGATAGGACTGCTTTTGTCAAGTTGATTATAAATCTGATTTGTTATTTGGTAGAGGGCATCTTTAGTACTTCTGTTTTTCCTAAAACCAAATTGCTTATCTGAGAACAAGCTACATTCATCAAAGAAATTTAGTATACGTTTATGTAACAATTTTTCGAAAATTTTTGCAATATTAAATATTAGCGAAATTGGCCTGTAATTGTTTAGTAGATATTTTTCTTTAGCTTTGTGTAAAGGAATAATTTCTGCAATTTTTAGAGCTTCTGGCCATATTGCCTTTTCCAAACTCAGATTTATTAAGTGAACCAGAGGATCACAAATATACTCGTGTATTGTTTTTAAAGTCAGAGTATTGATGCCATCAATTCCACTATTTTTATTTTTTATATTATTAATTATTTCATGTATTTCTTTATAGTTTGTTGGGTGTATACAAATACTTTTGTTGTTTGTGCTTGGCATCTTTATTTTCTCATTCTTTGGCATATTTATTTTGCCTTGTAACTGCTTACCTATGTCGCAAAAGAAGTTGTTCATATGTTCGGCCATCTCATTTGCATCAGTGATTTTTTTGTTGTTATTTATAATATAATTAATGTTATTGCACTTTTTAGGATTCTTACCCATTTTATTATTAATAATTTTCCACAAATTCCTTTGATTGCACATATTCATTTCTATCTGTTTTTTATCAAATTCTTCTTTTGCTTTGTATATAATTCCATTAAGTATTTTGACATAATTATTATATGCTTCTTTTTTTGTTAGATTACTAGGATCACTTTTCCATATTTTATACAGTTCCTCTTTTTTATTGCACGATATCGTTATTGCTTTCGTTATCCAGTCTTTTCTTGGTTTCATTTTATTGTGATTATTCTTTCGCACTTTATATTCAGCCTTTTTTTGCACGTTTCGATTTTTAGAATTAGGTCATTTAATGCCAGATTTGGATCTGACATTAATAAGATGTCTGACCAACTTACCCTTTCTACAGCTTTCCTTAGCTTGTTGTAATTTATCTTTTTATGTTCTTTATGACTAGAATTGTTTTTAATGCCCTTTAGCGATATCATTATTGGGTAATGATCATTGAAAGGGACACTAAGTGTGAAAGTTTTGTATTTTATCTTGCTTAGCTTAATAAAGAAATTGTCTATGCAAGAGCCCTTATTTATATTAGTAGTCGATGGTCTAGTTATGCTGGTTATTCCCGGGTAATACCCATTCTCTAGAAATACTTGTAAGAATTCCTGGTCTACCACATCTTGATTTAAAATATCGCAATTAAAATCTCCTATTATTAAGTTATTTTTATATTTCTTGTTAAGCTTTATAAGGTTTTTGATGTTTAATAAAAATTCTGTTATGTGCATATCATGCGATCTATAAATTGCTGATAATATTATTTCTTTATTATTTGTTAAAGTAATTGTAGAGTTGATATTTTTGAGATTGTTTATTTGAATAATTTCTGTTGTTTCAATTATGCGAACATGTTACGGAAAAATAATAAATGGATAAGGGTCGACGACTTAAATGTAATAAAACAAAATTGGCCTAAGTACAGCAAAGATGCTTATCTTATTTTATTAGAAGAAATATAATTCATTAAATAATATGTATCTATCAACAATTGAGAAATCATTCTAAATAAACAAAACAAAAAATGGATTAGGCCTTTTTGCATAATATTGTCCATTATATTACGTTTTTTTGTTCTATTAAACTAAAAATATGCTATTAAATTGATGTACATCGGGTGGAAAGTATCACTTTTCCATACTATTGGTTAATTAATTTAGAAAATATTATACAATTGGGGATACCACTTTAAACAAAGTTTTATATCATTCATTTTAACACTTTTATATGTAAATCTCATTAAATGATGAGATATAAAACATTGTTTTAAGGAAATGTAAAAGAAAATTGAAAATAATTTCAGTTTAGTTAATAGAAAAATGTTGAGAAAAGAAAACTGTTACATTTCCTTCAAAAAAAAAAACGCGCTGAGATATCTACCGCTTGGTAGTGAGGAAACGATATCATCAAAATGTATATTGATATATTATCTCTGCCATTATGTTTCATTTTCTTACACACTTTAATAAAATATATTTTACGTAATCTTTGTAATAATATCAACTAATAAAACTAACACCCTGTTTACAAATATATAAGATAGTAAATAGAGTGTCAGGTAAAAAAGAGAGGGTGATGACTCTTGGAGATCAGTTTAACAATTATAGGTATGCGAAAGAAAGAGAGAGAGAATTATAATTGATTATGTTTATGCAATTTATTAGAAATAATTTTATCTATCAAACGAAAAAGTACAAAAACTTTATAGAAATATATATGAAGTAAAATAATTTTGATATTAAAGCAATGCATAATGTTGAAGGAAGCTACGTGCCGAAGAATTGGCTGCGGTTTTTTCAATCGCGTTTGATGGTGGCGAGTAAACGGCGAAGATAAGTTAAGAAAAAATCGGTACACCGCAGTTGCTTTGTGTGGGCACGAAAGGCAGTTCGGAATTCAGCAAATAATTAGAAAAGTTCGTCATACACAGGGCGAATACAAAATCAATGGCAGTACTGCTACTGCTGCTAATTATTACCCGTAACGTTGACTGAGTAGTGAGCAGCAACTGCGATATTTGCTCACCGAAAGATAACGATGTTGTCCACATAATTAATAGACGAACCGCACTAGTGTTTCACTGCTTTTACTTTTTTTTTTATTCTGCCAGAAAGTTCGGTTATAATGATGTTGGTTTAAAAATAAAGTGTCGTATGTTAAATTAAAAATTTGTTTAATCGAATGTAGAGACGCGCGTGAAAGTAAAGGTTTTGAATTATTTCATAGAACAATATACATTTTGCGGAATATTTCTTCATTTTTTTCAATTTCTATTCAAATAATATTATAACGATCACAATTTCTCACGACAGAATGTTCTGATGCCATTATTAGCATTTATTTAACCTCTCTAATTCTGAAAATAGCAAAGTGAGCTTAACTTTGTCGGTAGCATCTGTGTGAGGGGGGGGGGGGGGCTATACCGTATATACATCGATGCTTCTGTAGCGATGTCCCTTTATTGGAGCCGCAGGGCTTGATCTGCTCTGATGTTCAAACTATATGGTTATCGTAGCTCAATGATTTTCGAGAGTTCGTTATCGCCAGTGCCACGGTACTAACGAGACTCTTTTAAACCTCGCTTGGGAGGCCATGTGTAGCGTATAGCTTCTCACGCTTAGATTTTGGCCAGGTATGTATATAGGCAACAATCGACAGGGTAGTGAATAACCAGCGAATTTTATGCTTGGGTTGTGAAGAGTCCATTGCTTTTATTAACGCTTGCTTTTCAAATTTTAACGTATACTTATTGTTGAAAAGTCTTTGTTTTTGTTTTCCACATATCACAATCTCGGAATTTCATCGATAATCCTGACGCTGGGACCTTGGATTCCAAAAATTAATGAAAGTTTTACTGTTTTAATCTTCTAAATCTGAATCTGCCACAGGCGCCCGGGACGGAGACGGGTGCTCAAATCTCACCCGAGGTAGAAATTGCCCCTCTTGTTGCACACAGTACTTTTTTTACAAGTGCATGTAAAGACCCATTTTTATACATATGGAGTGAATGGGAAGTTGTTCATTTTGAGTCGTACGCAACTTTCAAAATTCATTTATATAATACGGTGAGATATTAAAAAAAATGAAATAAACGAAGGGAAATTACAGGATAATTCCATATTTACAATAAAAATATGGAAAAATTTTGAAAATATTGAACTTTTTTGAGAATTTTGTTTGAAAGTTTTAAAAAATTTTAAAGTATTTTTGAGCAGCGGGAAGGAATCATTCCCTCCTGTACGCTCGAAATGAGAAGCTTGTCTTTCACTTTAGATGCATGGGGTCTTTTCCATGCACGTGTTAAGAAATAATAATTACTTCAAAAATTTTGTTTTATATTTATTTTATAACATTTGGCTCTTTCTTGAAACATAATTAAAGTTTCGAAATTTATGTTGAAAAAGCTTTAATTTCATAGTTTGAATGATTTTTCTACGAAATCATCTATTTTAAAAAAAATAATGTAGTAGTCTAGTGATCATTTTTTTTCTAAAGTTTATACGAAGAATTTATTTCTTTTTAGATCGGAAAATACCAACTCAGGAGTTTAAATTATGTTGCGATAAAAAACCTTGGTTGATATTTAAACCGTAATGGTCCACGGTCATATCAGTGGCTATGCCGTCAGGACTACGATGACAAGTATATTAAATAGCTTTATATAGTATGAAGATAGTTGGAATAATCGAAGACCGTTAGTATTTGCCAGTCTTTCAAAATTATGGTGCGATACACGAGGAGATATATTTTAACAAATAATATAACATTTACTTCGCTAAAGATGGAAACAAATGGATAAAAAATAACAAATGGAAAGCTTATCCAAAAAAGAAATAGATAATAGACTTTGTATATTTGAGCGTATAATTTGCGGCAAAGTTCCTCTCATAAATATACTGGGTTAAATGCCAATCACATGCGCAGGCTACGAACTAGGTATCATTGAGGGCTTGTCGATTGCGAAACGTCCGTCATCTGTCTATCTAGCGCAGGACTTCGCGAAGCTGTGTCATCGGCGCACTGCAATATACTCTTATCGAAACAAAAAGTACAGATGACGATTTGATGCTTAAAATGTTTTTATGCAAATGATTTCACTAAGTAATATATCTATACAATCTAAAATATACGATTAGTGGTTCTTGAATATGAATTCAACCGCCATAAGTTTAACTATTAACTTATGGCGGTTGAATTCATATTCAAGAACCACTAATAGTTAACAGAAACTAACAAGGATAACACGTGATTATAACTTATCTTTAAGAAATTGCCATGAAAAGCTATAATCCAACAGATGTATTAAAAATATTGAAAATCACCGTTTTAACATCATTGCCATTTTCACGCTGTGATTTGATAAAGGACGACAAATATTTCTGCAGTGTGCTTGCGAGACGAGCGTTTTACTAACAGAGAAGTGAGGCAACGAGGTCCGCTTAGCTACGGGGAATACGATTTCAGTACAAATGTGCGGCAGCTACGCTGTCCAGAACAAGGTATTTCGATTAGGATGTGGACAAAAAGAGTGTGGAATGATAGCGCTGAAAGGGACCGGAAAACGTAGAAGTAAATGAGAGTCGAAAAGAGAAATAAAGTGCTGCCCAGTACAACCGCCAGATTTTTTGAGTACGACGATTTCAAAATATTATTATTCATTGCAAATTCCTGGAATGCATTCTACTTCAAAACGAAGAGGATATTTAAATTTGCGTTATAAAAATAAGAATATATAATGATTCGAATAATGTATATGATGGCGGATGTTATCACTCTAAACGTATTATTTGAACGTAACAAATTATCTAAGAGTGTCGGTGCAATTTTTTGTGAACCCCGTTAGTTTATTAAGATCATTTCGAATTGGCGATCCTGCCTTTGTAAATACGCTTGCTGTACTGTGGGCATTCTAAATGAGCAAAGCATTACAATCGGTGAAGGATAAATGAGTGATTAGAGAAAATACAGTGTTCGTGTATACGAAATGAAGGTTTGCGGAACAAACGGGCTAACAATCGCCTCGCTTTGCACACACTTTAAATTGAATACAAAACGGTTATCCGCTCGACAAATTATCTGTGTCCACGTCCGCTTCTTGCAGGCTGTAGGTACATTACGCGATTCAGCAGCTACAGCTGACCGAACGACGGAAAAACAAGGGAGAGGACGCGCAAATAAATAAACACCCGGATGCAAGCATCAGGGTAAAAGTGGGGTAAATAAAACATCGCGCGAGAAAGGAGAAGAAAAGGGAGAGAGGGTGAGAGAGTTGAAAGAAAGTCATCGCTCTATAACAAGAGAACAGGCGAGAAAGAAAGCGAGAAAGAAAGGGGTATGGCTGGGGAAACGCCGACTGCTGCTCGTATACGTACGAATGGACCATTTTCTGTTGCTGGCAAGAGACGGACGAAACGCGGCGAGAGTTTGCTCGGCTGGCCAGGCAAAATTGACTAGCGGACGTTTTCTATAAAGTCCAAACCCTACCCTCCCCCCATCACCGCCGCCACCCGATTTCACCACTCACTTTTTTCCTTCTTTGTCCGATTTTACTCTCCTCGTTTCTGTCTGGCTACTGCCACTATGCACCGCGGCTCCAAACTATACCTCTGGTTGCTTTTTTTTCGTCTTTCGCTTTACGCGCTAAATCGGCTGGCTATACGCTAGCTACCACTACGTACTGCAAATTTTATTTTGTTTTTTCTTCTGCGCGGCGTTGCTAGTCACTTGAACGAGCTGGAAAAATACTGCTAGATAGGGTCGCTAGAAGCGGGTGCATGTATATTACGTGATTTTCTTTCTGATTAAAATTCGTGCTTCTACAGAAACGAGTTCACTCGTTTTAAACAAAAGTAAATTGTTCGCTTTCTATCTAAGCCATTCATTCTGCGGTTCGTATATTTTAACGACCTTTGACTATGAGGATAATTTATTATTAATAACGTATTATAATAGTTACTAAGAGAGTAATCCCCCATGCCACAAAAAATGATGACGTCTTTACTCTAATTTAATCTCTTACAATGACGATATTAAAGTCCATGTCTAATAAAAGAAGTTATAATTGTCTAAAGACAAAAAATTTGCATTAAAACTCTATTATGGAAATTCACTGGGATACAAATCAAGAAATAATAAAAACTTTAAAAGTTGCATACAATTGTTTATGAAGTTTGCATATCTAAGTACGTTAGTTATTATAAAACATTGTTTATGTTTTTGTTATTTGATTAATCCTTATATCATATCGTCGGTCCCTACGTACGGGAAGACTAGTACATGTCAGATCTTTCCCACATGAAAAAATCTAATTGTTTTGGAGGAAAACAAATAGTTATTGTGGTTAAATAGAACTGCAATATTTTTAAAGATGCCAGAAAATTTAAAAAAAATTCGAAACTTAAAAAGTTGTTATGAGATTTAATATTAATTTTTTCTTTTACTTCCTCCTAGAGGACGCTTTGTAATAGTAAAATTTTGAGTTTCTTCAAAACTTCTAGATAATACTTTTTGGTGTGTTAGAAGTTCAAATCAAGTGTTTTTAGAAAATGTACGTATGGATGTGTGTGTGTGTGTATACCGTAATTTTTCTGGAACTACTCCGTCAATATTAATAAAATTTGACATGCATATATATTTTTGGATTCTAAATTCGGGAAAAACAGTTATTTTTTATTTTCTCAACTATATCTTTTTTATGGCCATTTTTTGATTTTTGAAAAACACTATTTCGCGTTTTTTTCAATCATCCCATTGTTACAAACAATTCAGCTATAATGCATTTGAAAGAGAATAAAATTACCTACTTTTCCTCGTTTGGTGCTCGGGATCGACCGCTTTGTTCGGCAGATAAAATGAAATAGGTGATTATTTTTAAATTCATATCTCTGAAACTAAACGTCATAACCTCGCGAAAAAAAATTATGTCCATGGGTAACGTGTCAAACTATATCCCATTAAAATTTCAAGTAATTTGACCACTTATTTTTTTAGTAATAAATCGAAAACTGAAAAAATGAGTTTTGTTTTGTGCCTTGATTACGGACGAAAAAAGGGCCTTATTGCACTTGAGATTTCGGAAAAAAGTAGTTATTTTATGTGTTTTGTCTAAGTTCATTGCACAGCTTTCAATCCCCTATGGTTTGTAAGATATCAAGGTTTCAATTTTTTTTTTAACATTTTTTAATTCCTTATATCTCTAAAACAATGTAGTCAAATGATTCAAAATTTTGTTTGGTAATTTACCATAAAAAAAGCTATCTGCTGCTGAAATTTTAAACGATTTCGTCGAGCGGTTTTCCACTAAAGAGCTAAAATGTAAAAATCGTTTTCTCGAAAATTGCGCGAGCGACCTATCTAATGACTAGCCTGTTGTTTTGATGGTTAGGTCGGTTAGGAACACATGTAAACATGCGTGAATTCCTGTGAAAAAAAATTGACGACAGTGTTCATATTCTATAATACAAAAACAGAGTCTGCAAACTTTTGGACAATGAACTATCCAAAACTTATATTAAATTATGTATCAAAAACCCCCTCATACATTAGCAAGCAGATATATAGATATATTAAAACAATATTTTATTTATTGGACCTATAAATTTAGTTGGAGGAAGCTACCTGCCAATGAATTGGCAGCGGTTTTTTCTTTTCAATAAAAAATTTTTTAATTTCGAAACTTTCCTCCAAAACAATTCGATTTTTTCATGTGGGAAAGATCTGAAATGTACTAGTCTTCGCGGCAAATCTGAACTGTACTAGTCTTCGTAGCAAATCTGAACCGTACTACTCTTCGTAGGGACCGACGATATAATGACTTTAATATCATTGAACTGCAGTAAAATGGTTCTATTCTATATTATTTTCCTGTAAAGTACCTCCTTAAAAAATATTAGTTTAATTTTTTTTTAATTTTTCAAAAATTAAAAAATATTTCTAAAGTTGTCTATAGTTGATTCTATCTACAATCAGAAAATATAACTTCATTGGTCTGATCGTGCCTTTTGCAATCGCGTGCGCGGCTTCCTCTCCCTCCGTAATTCCCTTCCTTCATAGACAAAGACGTTGAAGAAAGCTTAATAGCCAAGTGCCTCTCCTTAACGTCGGTAGCAGTTCCTTTAGGAAATTTTAGCGACATTTCGGCGTACAAGCCATGCACCTAGCCGTCGGCTTTGACGCTCCTCGGCGAAACTTTCCACGGCTTACGCTGCCACGCGTCTTTCGCTCCGTCGCCTATAGCCTGTCGCGCTATGAGATGAAACAAAGCTCGTTGTGTCTCTGCCGCGACCGCCGCTGACGGCTCATATGCAAGAGCTCTCTGCTTAGTTGTGACTTATCAACCAAGAGAAGCATACGTATAGAAAATTTTAAATATTTAAAAAAATTTTGAATTCAAAGTTTATTTTAGAAACAGAAGAAATAAAAGTTGATCAGTGATATCAAAATTGAGATAGACAATTTGTGCGCTGACGATTCACAACCAACTTCTTAAATATGACAGGTGATCATAATAAATTACACCCTCGATAAATATTGCACGTTTTATAACGACAGATCAATTCGCATTCCACCGCGTCATGATCCGATATAGATCGCATTGTCCCCATCCTGATGCTGTGTGCTAAAATCGTGTGGGATTGTGTGAGAACTTATTGCACCCGGAGGACGCGAATGAATGCACAAAATGCGCTATTGTACATGTTTAGCCTTTAGAATGTTCTTAAAATACGAAGCATCGTGTGCCTAAATATTTTTTATTAAGGCAAACTAGTTTATTATTTACTCAAAAAATTTTTTTACTATTTTTTTCAAATATCCATTTCTAACCAAAGTCAATGATCTAACGTGTTAAAAATAATTCGTCCCATCGTCTGAATTATAAATAATTTGCTTGCACCTAAAATTCAGTTAAAGTTTTATTAAACAACCAAGCAACAACTATATTTATCAATGACAAAAGTTTGAACTTTTTTTCCTCGACTTAAAAATAAACCATTACCCAATATTTTGAAGCTCTGAAGTCCACCAAGTATTAGTCATATTAAAAGAAAAAACATAATTCAGCCTAAAAAATAATAGCACGCTGAAGTTGAGCATATAGAATGTACGTACACAATTCGAGCGATTATTTTTACGACTTTTTTGCCTCGTCACTCGGGAGGAGAGGCTCTATTTAATATCGATTAATGAGTCGCTCCGTCGTTCGGTCGGTGCGATCGATCCACAATGACCAACGCCCATTTTGGAATTATACGTGGTGGACTTTTGTTGAAAGATAAGCGCAGCTGTGCTACGCGCGAACAACCTATATGCTACTGTGTGGTTCGACCATTTATTAGCTAAAGAACTTTAGATATCGAATTTATCTATAGAGTTGATAAAGTTTGTATGCAGAAACCTTTGTTCCAATTCTTAATAAAGCAACGTTACATATAAGGTTTGCGATAAAAAAAAACAAATTAGTCAAATCACTTGAAACTTTTGTGATACATAGTTTGAGTCTTCACCTATCTTCATTTTTATTTTTACGAGGTTATCATCTTTTTTTTAGGAGGTATAGCTTAATTAAAAACAAATCATCTTTTTTGAGTTTGCAGTCGAATGCTGCGTTCAATCGCGAGACAAGTAGGTAATATTATTCTTTTTTAAATTCGTTATAGCTAAATTATTTGTAACAATGCGATCAAGATGATATAAAGATCAGAGAAAATATGTTTAAAAAATTCAAAAAAACATAGATACCAAATTTAATTGACATTGTGGTATACATACACTCACGCATACACACATACACACAAAAATGAATATCCGGTCTAAATGGTTGCGATTTTGAACTTCCTCAAGAAAATTAAGCGCGCATTAGATTTAGCTAGTTTTTAAAAACATGTGATTAGAACTCCAAAGAACTCAGAATGAATTTGTAACCTGTTTTTGATGAAGTCAAAAATTTTCCTATTATAAAGCTTCCTCTAGGAGGAAGCAATATATAGCATTGCGTTGAATAATTTTTTTATACGTTTGTTAACTTACATAGTAGATTACTTTATACGAATAACAAGACTTGCAACTCACCTGTAACAAATAAAAATAAAATGATGTATCAGTTGCGATATTCACTAACATTTATCTAATCCTTAAAATCTAATATCATGTATAACTTAGATGTATATATTTTTTTATTTTGCTTTCCTCCTATAAGGACGCATCGTAATAGTAATTTTTATAGCTTATGTAAAAACATGTAAGAAGTGTTTTTTAATGTATGTAGTCGAAAAATAGTGTTTTTGGAAAATGTCTGTACGCGCGCGTGTGTGTCTGTGTGTGTTCGTATACGCTCGATACGTATACTTAGTAGATTTTAACCCACCAAGTCTCATTCTTTTTTGTTTTGATAGTGGGAAAACAGTCCGTTTCTAACATTTTGTGGGCGCGTTTTATTAAGTCATTGGAAAAGATGATAAAACTAAATTGCTTAACATGTACCTGAAAGAGAATAAAATTACTTATCTTCTTACCGTGGAAAAGTTATATTATCGTTTGTCATTATTTTATTGTGCACCATAAAGCGCAATTTTTTGTAATTTTAAGCTTAACTAAAAACTGCATTGCTAAGATTTCAGCTTCTATAAATTGGATTTTGATCTACCAAGGCTTATTTTTTCTGTTTTTTTTTTACCAATTCGTAAAAAACAAGATTTTTAGTTACGCATGCGCGTTTTTTATGGCGATTTTTCGATGACTGTTTCCCACATACATAATTTCGTAGATAGGCGCATCGCACTATGGATCTACAGAAGCCACAGTGTAGGCTCGCGGCTCATTTGATTCTATAGTTATCGAGTGAGTGTCGTTTTTCTCTCCCTTAATCATTGAAATGGCTTGTTAGCAGGAGAGGCTACAGTGGCCATGTAGCACTAAGGCAAGAGAGGCGAAGTGTCGCTCTTCTGCTTAGAAGGCTGCAGATGCGTCGTATCTGCGAAATAGGTATGCTCGATAGTGGCCTACGTATGTATGAATTAGCGCGGGGACAGCTTCGACGCAGGCGTCGAGTTTTTTCTCGAGTTTTTCTGATACAGTCAAGCCATTGTATGCGTGTGAGCACGAAATGAGAATGTATGCTTTTTTAAAACGATCAACTACGATCGGGTCGAGCGGCGGCTCGGCGAGGGTGGCTGCAGCAGCAGTTTAGTTCTGTTCAGGACACGAAGCCGTTCACCTCGTACATTTTGTATGACGATTGCTAGTTTTATATCTGAATAGAAAAATCTATTAAAGTGCATCTTTATTTACTCTCCTTCAACTATCACAACTCCTTTTCATCTTTCTTTCATGCGACGATATTTATACTCACGGGAGTGACAACAATTACTATTGATTTTAGACGCGTTCCGCTAATTATCCTTACCATATAAAAACTCGAAAATTTAATGTTGAATTTTTCTTTAAAAAAATCATTATCGAAGGTTATAGAATTATTATATGATGTAAGAGAATTATAATTGATTATGTATATAAAATTGATTCAAAATAATTTTATTTGTCAAACGAAAAAGTATAAAAACTTTATAGAATCATATATGAAGTCAAAACAATTCTGACTCTAAAACAATACATATAATAACATATATCGATGAAACATATTCATGTCCTCTTTCCAGAATTTCTATAACCTAGCACAATTTCAAAAATTAGTCTGAAAGAAGTTCGCGAAGAAAACCAATGTTTCACAAAAACAAGACATGGCGCGTAAAAATATTGATAACAATAGTGGAAAGTTTTTATAAGATTATACTTGTGCCCGTCGTACAATTCTGTCACATCACGTATCCACGAGCACGCACGGCAATCAATATTGTCGCATAACAACGCATATTGTACTAGAGGTGATATATCAAAAACAATAAGTGCCAACAACAAATTTGTTTAGCTGTGCGTGTACACGAGTAGGAATAGCGTCAAACAACACATCGGTGTTTCCACGGAATATGGAACCGACGACGACACAAGCGACAACTAAAACTATATACTACATTGTGCAAACTTGGAGATTGATAATTTTGTTTTTCGAACTCTTTACTCTTATATCTAATATGTATCTAAAATCGATGTAGAACATCAATAAATCGTCAGCTTCTTAATTATTTTTGTAATGATATAAGGTCGAATGAATTTCGTAACGTTTGTTTATATTAACTTGCAAGATTCTAATACACAGATTTATTTACAACGGTTTATTAATGCATTTTAATACAGTATGAAAAGATACTAAGAATTTGAGTACATTTATATTCAAGTCAAAATGTTCATGCGTGCCGCCGACATGGCATATGCGTTAGTGCTTGGCACCGTTTGAAATAAGGGCGATTGAATATAAAGTTAGGCTACAGGAGCATAATGTAGTTTTTTGTTAATCTTGCTTAGTTTTAATTGATTTAACTTTATTAGTGCTAGTAACTGATTTTTCTTAACACGTGCATGAAAAAGACCCGCTTCCATGCCTCTAAAGTGAATGGCAAGCTGCTCATTTCGAGCGTGCGGGAGAGAATGGCTAATCTCTCTTGCTACTCATAAACACTCAAAAACACTCAAAAATAATCAAATTTTTGCAAATTTTTGCAAATTTTTGAAAAATATTGATATTTTTTGAAAGAGCGTGGTTTACGACTCAAAATGCGCAACTTACCATTCACTCTATATGCATGAAAACGGGTCTTTACAGACACTTGTTAAAAAAAGTACAGTGTACAACAAGGGGAGGGCAATTTCTACCTCGGGTGAAATTTGAGCACTCGTCTTCGTCTCGGGCGCTTTCGGCGCCCTCGACTCCAACTCGTGCTCAAATCTCACCCTCGTTAGATATAGCCCCCCCCCCCCTAGTTTCACAATATACTATTTTTGCTCTCAAAATCAGTATTCTAGTTGAATTAGCAAATTTTATAAGCCTAGGTTTAGACAAAATAAAGAAAGTTTATGATGACAAAATGGAACGAGTATAAAAGGATTTGCAAAACGAGGTACACTCGTTCATCTCTTTTTAGAGGTTTCACGTAATTTAATTTTCTATTTTGGTTTTTCTATTACATAAAACTTTTTAAATAAAGCTTGTAATGAAAAATCAAGCTTGTAGCGCTCTATTGTTAGGTTTAATAAATCATTCTATAAAGGGAAATTTCGATCGGACGTTTAGTTTTTCTAAAAGTTTCGAAATACAAAATACCCCGTGGAGAATTTGCGAAGCTTTAGCGCCGATATCTCCTTAAGGGTCGTCCCAAAAAACACTGTTTTTCTATTACATAAAACTTTTTGAATAAAGTTTGCAAATGAAAAACCGTGTCTGTAGCGCCGCAGTGTTAAGTTTAATGAATTGTTCTACCAAAAGAAAAATTTGATCGGACTTTCTATTTTTCTAAAAGTTTGGAAATACAAAATACCTCGTGGCAGATTTGCGAAGCTTTATCGACGACATCCCCTTAATTTCTTAAGATATATAATTTTATCATTTTCCAAAGCACTCTATGATATGTGTAATTTATACAAAACAATTTATTAGTACAACTTTATCTTTATAATTTATTCAATCTGATCAACGCATGCGTTTAAACTTATTCAGTACTAATACAGCCCGGCGTAATACTGGGTTCTATATACCGCGCCAATGCAGTGAAGCAAGGCAATAATTCCACTCAGTAATTAATAGCGCGATATCATTGTATAATCCCTACATCCATCCCATACGCATCAGGCGTAATCCCTCAACAAATCCTTCGCGATTACTTCATGCCGCGTCTCGCGGTCCACTCTTCTCTCGTACTATTTTCCAATTTTCCAAACGCCTATCGCCTTGATCTTTTTCACCTCTGCGTCGATATGTCGTATGCCGGCGTTGAGAATTCACTCGGCACTGCGGTTACCTTCGAGGCAGCGTATGTATACCTGTATATAACGGGCAGCGCGGTCGACGAGGAAAAAGGAGCAGGATTCCGCAGGCTGCGGCCGTAATAAGAAATCTCTCGCGCTCTTTCGGTTGGCTTTATACGATAGATATACGGCAAATCGGACACGCCAGAAGAGTACGTGCAGTATCGCGAGAAGAGAAGAGTATCGTTGCCGTTGCCGTTGCCATCGTGAAGCCGCGCGTAATCAGTGTGAAATCCCCTTGGAATCGAGGTGAGCTTCAGCTTTCTAGACCCCGTATTTCTTTTTTTTCTCGCAGTTCTCTGAAATGTCTTGGGCGATTCCCTTATTTTTTCTGCCAGACGCCTTGCCATCGAGCTCTATTAGATCGTATTTACGATACATTTTTCTGTCGGAGCTTCGAATTATCGACAATTGCATTAGAACAGCGTTTGAATAAGTGAAAAAGTTGAAGTTGTGCCACAGGCGGCTGCTGTATGAAACTCGATTTGCCCCCATGAAGTCGTGCGACAAGATGAACCGCAGTCTCTTCTCTCGGAGAGAAGCGCGAGCCAACTGATTGAAATTCAAGGACTTTGGGAGGGATTGCGACCACCGAGCCAGCGTTATCGTATGAATCTAACTGACGTAGTAGCTCGAGACAGTGCTTTACCTCGTCTCCGGCTAATAAGACGGCGAACAGCCGGCTTTGCATAATCTATACTGATACTTAGCGATGATGGCTCTTGATAAGAATGCGTTCGACGATTCCGTCCATTAAAACGTTAAAGCTAACACAGGAATCTTCATCCAGTGGCGAACATTCCACTTTCAGCAGTGAAAACTAAATAGAACTGTTTCTGATAAACCAGTGAAATATTCGCACGACACGCTGAGAGCTGCGAGTACGATGAAAAATAATCGCTATCAGCACCCGCGCGCATTCATCCAGAAAACAATCGGCACGAAAAGTTCGTCCTTGTGTATATAGTAGAAGCCGTAAACTTTGAACTCGCAGCCGGGCAAATCATCGGGAACGCTTCCCTCACCATTCTCCAGTTTTATCTGCGCGCATCTCCCACTGAGACTTGAACTGTTAAAATGCATTATAACACTGTCTCTCGCGCTCGAGGGCATTGTGCCATACCATCAGCTACAAGCGCACGTCGCAAGTTACACTCAGAGTCGCAATAATCACAACTAGACCGCGCGTACATATAGCGGGGCGCGGCGCTCTATAGGATATCAAATATTTACCATCCACTTGTCCCGGGCGATATAGGCGCCTACGACTATACACTTGTTTCTCGAGGACTTGCTCCGGGTTTTTTCGCACGCGCAGGCGGGCGCTTTTCCTTTGTTGTTGGTTGGAACGTGAGACGTTGAGCCCACCCGAATAAGACGAGCTTGTCGAGGATTGAAGCTTGGCGTTCGGATATTCCCGCTCTCTGGCCGTACAGAAAGTTGGCGTATGCGGGAGTTATGTATAGCTTATATCTGCGAGAGGCTATGTGTTTGCGCTGATGATTCGGTCTTCGGATAGAGGGATTTCCGAGTGGCTTTGTCTTTAGCTTGCTTATGCTGCTGTTCCAGCGGTTTGGATGTGGTTAGTTGACTTTGTTAATAGCTGTTAATTGACTCACTCAGCTGTAAAGGTATAGCTAATTTGTTTCCATTTCAATAATTGTCAAACATCCGTTTCCGTATCGTATATAGAATAAGCGGTTCAATTATCTCGAAGAGTTATGGAGATTCGGGTGGCATAGTTGCGCATATTGATAAGTTTTCCAAACCGCTCCAACATTTGCCCGTGCGCTAAGGGTGACCGGAAAATTGGTCGAGCAGTTAACGCACGTGCGCCAGTTAGCAACCAGTCGCGCGTAGAATCAAGCTCTCGACGAACTACTGTCCCACCGACGTCCGGCCACCATAACGTCCGCTCTCCCAACCCTCTTCTAATTCGCGTTATTTCCCTTTGAATCTAACCGCAATAGCAGCAGACAAGCGATAACGAAGGCCGGAAATTTTGAGGCCGGAATATCGACGAATTATCGCGGGACTATTATGATTGGAATGACCGAGCGAGTAATAATAATTGTTATCTGACGAATTTATGAGTATGTGCGATGTCGACTTGACGTTGACGAATGAAATCAGTCTAATTTTTTGTTTTTAAATTATTTTTGAAAATACCAGTACAGGCACGAATTAGCGTTTTATTCGAATGATTGAGATGTTTGAATGATATAAAGTGAGCATAATATGCTCGCAGGAGGAGTTTCGGCAACGATTCATCGCGATCCTTCGCACTGCAGAGAGGACAATCAAATATGCTTGAAGAAAAATATCCAATTTACTTAGTCTCCTTGTGAAAACATGTAAACTACAGTATATGAAAGTCGTTTACAGCTGAATGATTTCCCCATCTCGCGCCAACAAAGTCAGAAGTGGGTCACAATAAAAGGAACCTTCGGTCCCCCGTATCGTCGCTCATTGACTCTTCTTACAATCCATCAGCGCGAGGTTAGGAATAGTCCGCTTCATAAATTTAGCGTCACTTCGCTCTCGTGTCTCCGATGAACCGGCAGCTCTGCGTCCGACCCTATTAGCTCCACCCCCTTCCCCCATATGCCCAAGCTAAAATTGCATCACGTACGGGCCACTTAAGTACACGCGATTTGTTTAACGCGGCATAATGCACTCCGCCACTGGGGAAAGAAACCCACATTCTTTCTCCCTGTGAAAAAGTATAGCGGCTCGCGTATAATACACAGACACACACACACATAGTGGCGAAAGTAGGAAGTGTGGCAGAACAAGAACTGCGGCGCACATATGTGCAAATCCACGGAAAACCGGACACTTTTGGGGGTCTGAGCGAACAAAATTGAAATTTGAGAGCAGACCTACCAGACCAACTTTTTTGGATTCGTTAGGTTACTTAGAATACAAGAAACCTTAGGTTCCCGGGATTTCAAAATACTTATTTTTTTGCCAGGCACTTTGAATTCTCTTATGGGAAATTAACATTGGAAAGATTAACGAAAACTAGCCATTGTCTAACTGTAGGTACTCAATGACCGGAGGCGCAATTCAAAAACGTGTATGAATACAATCAAAGTATCCGAAGAAAGCTTTAATTTAAGGGTTAGTGAGTTGAAAATGGTTACCTGGTAAAAAGTACAACTTTTGATCCGAGCAGTCAATTTTAACCGTCCAGCCTTCAAATTACAGCTCTTTTTTCTACTTTTATTTTTAAAATTTGGAATAATATTTATAGAACAGTGTGGCTAAAATCCGCTGTTAAGTCTCGCCTATCTGTGACTAAAGTAGTCCTTTCTTGCACCGTGTTTATCACACTCGCTACGCTCGTGCGCTAACCTCACGGTGCAAATAAGGACTACTTTAGTCACGAATAGGCGAGACTTGCGGATTTTAGCAGTCTGTGCTATAAAATTTTATACGATACTCTTGACTTAAATAGTTCATCGCTACGCTCGGGTGCTAACTGCACCGTGTAAAAAAGAACCATTTAAGTCACACGTATCGTAATGTATTATTTACTGGTTTTATCAGCTACATATATGGCAATGTAAAAGATAAAAAAAGCCACAATTGATGGGATTATATATAGCTGATGAAACCAGTAAAATGTTTAATCTAAATTTTTTAATAAAAATTTTGAAAGCGAAAGTAAAAGAAAAGAGCTTTAATTTGAGGGTCGGATGGTTTAAATTGACCGTTCGGATCAAAAGTTGTAAGGATTTAAAAAATGGGAAAACTCGCTATTTTCAAGCCTAGACAACTTTTTACCCAGAAAACAATTTTTAACTCACCAGCCATGAAATTAAAGCTTTCTTCGGATACTTTGATCGTATTAATACACAATTGTGGATTGCGCCTCCGGACATTGAGTACCTACAGTAGAGCAAAGGCTAGTTTTCGTTAATCTTTCCAATATTAATTTCCCATGCGAGAATATAAACTGTCCGGCAAAAAAAATAGGTATTTCGAAATCGCGTGAACCCAAGGTTTTTCAGATTCTGGGTGGCCTAAGGAACCCAAAAAAGTTGGTCTGGTAGGTGTACCCTCGAATTTCAATTTTGTTCACTCAGACCCCCTGAAGTGTCCGGTTTTCTGTGGATTTGCACATGTATGAACCTCACCAAAAATGCGAGCACGCGCGTGTTAATTTATTTAGAAGAGCGCAGGAAAAAACACTACACCGGAGCCTTAATGATACACCAGCCGCATACCTTTATGCACAACGTGATTTCGCGTATCGCGCGACCAGGTGCTGCGAGGCCGGAGTGTATGCTAAGGATCTTTTCAGCGAGGTCCAGGGGTGATTCGTGGCTCGCTCGTCGTCGTTCCTCTTGCTCTTTATTTTTTTCATTTTCAGCCAGGTGACGCGATGGTCGAGCTCGCTGGAGAATTAGGCCGAACTGTGCATGTGTATACAATGTTGAGGAGTGCTTCGCGGCGACGAGAAAGTGTAAACCAGCAGGAACCCAGCGTATTACCGAAATAGCTATATACGGGGCTGAATAAACCGCGAAGAAATCTTCTTGTTATATATGGCAATATCAAGTTTGCGATTCAAATATTCTTACGAAATTACAAATTTCTTCCACATAAACGGCTGCGACGTGTATGAAAAATGTACTCCCTCATATCTACAATTTGATGGTAAAAAGGTATCGCTAAATGAAATTCAAGAGGAAATAATTATGTACAGAGACGTCATTCCGCGGCCTCTCTTGACGTCCCCTCTGTTGATGTCTCTCACGAAAGGTCTGGAGCTCTGATTTGCATCGTCTATTCGTCAACAGTAATTAATCGCGACGCGCGGCCTTTGACACAAGCACTCCCCGCGCCTCTTGTACACATGCGCCGTCAGCGGCTACGTTAGGTATCGGTCGCGCGAAATCTAGTAGCAGCTACTCAGAGAGCTAAAGGGAGAGGGACAGAGAAGCGTCATATCGTACCTTGGAATTCGATCGTAGCTGTCCCAGCTAGTGAGACAGTTGTAGCTGCTGTAGCGGCTGGACGACGCCATATCACTGGCGACTCGTGGAGGTGCTAGCCACGGCAGCAGCAGCGTCAGGTCGCATCGCCGGTTTCCTTGCCCATTGCGCGCACTCTTTCAACACTAACACTGTGCTGCGTTCTTTCCGGCTTCTCGCTTAATTACTCTTGTAACTAGGAATATAACTCTTGTAAAAAATAGCACACGCGTCGCGGATAAATGTCTCGATCTATACGAATATATATATATATATATATATATATATTTTTTTTTAATTTAAACTCTTGGTACACGTCGCTTTCTGTATAATACGCAGGGTCTTCGTTTTGAGGTTAGTCGCACAGAGGTTGCTCTGTTCTTATATTTTGTTTTTTTTTCTTTGGAAAAAGAGGATCTAAGACACTATATCTTGGACCACGCGAGACGGTGAGAAAAAAACTCTTCAGACGTACGGGTAAGGAGGAAAATATTGGACCGCTCGGTGTGTGTACGTGATTGGTCGAGAAGAAACGTTTGGACCGCCGTGTTTACTCTTAGATTACTAGGCTTATACTTGTTGTGTGAGCACTCGTGCGCTCGCACGAGCTGCGCACCTTAAAAATATTCTACGTTTTTGGACCCGCCAACCAGCATGTAGACGTCAGTTCTCCTCCTCCTCCTTGGCTTTCTTCTACTCCGCTTCTTATCTCGCTTTGTTTCCTTATAATCTAGCGCCTTAATAACTTTATACGCTTAACATTACTCGCCCGATTCGCAGTCTCGCGTTCGACCTGTATCAAAAGCGGGACTCGAGCTGCGAGTGTACCCGTGCTGAAACTCCCGAGTCGCCGATAGGACATGTAGGCAGCCTCTTTTCGTTCGTTCTATTCCGCACTCTTCATTCGTCATCGAATAAATTCTACGTGTGTGTGTGCGCGCGGGTACGCTTTGTCCTCGAATCTCGACGTCGCCGAGTACCAGACGAGCAGGCACCCCCTCTCCGCCCCTTGTTCTTCCTGCAGCGTTCAGCTCTCCTCATTCCTCTGCCGCTAGTCGGTTACCTCTTCTTCGCCCACTTATTGCTTGCTTCCAGCGTCGTTGGTTTCTTCGAAGCTCGTGAGGTATCGCGGCATTGGTGTCAAAGAAGCTCGCATCGCTCCTGGCGCGCGGCTGACCGGTCCCGGGCGTATCTACTCAAATCAGCCGCTAACTGATTGCCTCTGCCGCACACGCATCACCGCGGTGGAGAGAAAGAGAGGGAGAGAGAGAGAGAGAGAGAGAGAGAGAGAGAGAGAGAGAGAGGAGGGATGGAAAAAGAAAACGGAACTGCGAGAGCCTCTTGAGATCGAAAAAGAAAATCGATCCTCAAATCACCTCGAAAAGGTAAAAAGTGCCGGAGGAGCTAGAGAAAGAGAGACACGAAGCACTCTAATCGATTGGCCGCGAGTGAGACTGGCCAACTAAGGAACCTCGGCAGAAATCACCAGTTATCTTGACTGCTGGTCGTGTGTCGTCGCTGCGGCTGCGGTATCGCGGGGAAAACCCAGCGAACTGCCCCTTGCCGGAAGTGAAAGAAGACGTGCGAGGCTCCCCGGGCGACGTTCGCTCGTTTCTCCCGCGCACGCACGCACTCCTTTCGCTGCTCTGAGAACTACAAGTCGACGCATTTGAATTAACGGAATCGAGACCTTATTGCGCGGCGCTTGCCGTCGCGTGCGCTGCTGATTCAAATCCGACTATTGCTCTCGCTCTTCGTGGCCTGGCGCTTCGTTCGTCGAATAAATAGAACGAAATGTGTGCAGCCCAGTTCGCTCCCATCGATTTTATTTCTTTTTTCTCCTTCTCTGTCCTGCTCTCGGCGTTGTAAATAAATAATCGTCGGCCTTCGATCGGCCTGCGGTTTGTTTAAAATCCCGGGCCGCTTGTTTACGCTCGGAGAAACTCACAGTCTTTCGCGCACTCTATTTACATCGGCGTGATGTACTTTCGCGGTGCTCGGAACTGCCTCCGACGCCCATTCCGACGTGCGTCAGGTGAGGCGGTAACTTCGGCTCTCGATATTTCGAGGAAATCGAGGCAGCGGCTGACTTTCGTCGTGGGCGACTACGTCGGCAGGTAGTGCGCATACAGAGCACCGCGGCTGGCGGCGGAGCGCGCGAGCGGTGGCGCGGCGCGATCGCCGCTCGGACGACCGAGCGCGGCGCGCGGTTTTTCGAAATTTCCTCGCCAGCCGCCGCGCCGGAATCTCATATCTCTCCTCGAGTTGAACAGCTGGCGTCGTGGCACTCTACTCCTTCTTCTTTCTTCCTCCTCGTCAAACTCTCGTGGATCGGCCTTGGCTTTTTTAAAAACTGCCGTTCGGCCCGCTGAAAACTCGAGCGGACGATGGAACGTAAAAAATATTGTGCTCAGAAACGATACGACGACATCGGGGGGTACAGTCCTCTAACGGTCTCGACTCTCGAGGCACCTGCACTTGCGCTTGAGAAATGTCATGTCGCGGCGCGCGCTCGCGCTTCCGAAGCTGTGGATGGAGCGAGAGAGAAGGCTAAAGGGAGAACTAGGAGGCGAGACGCGATACTACACTACCAGCAGCGGGGGAGCAGCTCGCGCAGCCCTGCTCGTGTCGGGGCACCGGACGACTGACAGCGGAGGCGGTGGCACGCGCGCGCGGAGCTTTCATTTGCGCGCGCCACGCGGAGCTGCTGACTCTCTCTCTCTCTCTCTCTCTCTCTCTCTCTCTCTCTCTCTCTCTCTCTCTCTCTCTCTCTCTCGCTTGCGAGCGCGCGCGCATACGCGTATATGGTCACCTGCGACGGTAGGCTTCCAGTTGGCGCCGACTGGCGGCCGCAGCCCCAAGTCTTGGAGGACTGCGCGCGCACTCGGGGGTTGCTTATATCGTCGGACGGCCAGAGAGAAGGGGCGCGAGGACAAACCACGGGAAGTCGTCGCCGCGCGTCCGCTTCTGTAGAAGCGGGGAATGAAAATGATATTGCCCCGGATGTGCAGCTGCGGAGGGCTGTCTGTAATTTTTCAAGTAGTTCGCGCTGTGATCACTTTCTTCGAAACGAGAGCGCAAGACGCGGAGCGAGGGAGGATATATTGCGACGCTTTGTCGAGCTGAAGAAGCCCGGGTGCACTGAAATGATGGGGCTTTTCTATTTTTGAATCTTGAAAAACACATTTGATTTCTCGCTTCGTCATTCTCAGCGCATTTCACAAAACTAACGGATCGAATTGTCATCTGCTTGTGCAAACTTATGATCGTTAATACAATTTATCTGATCCCGGCTCGTTTGCGCGCTCGCTAAAACGGTTTTGTTTTTAATTCTCCCATTCTCCAATTGTGAGCGCAAGTAAACACTTACACAACAACGAGAGGCAGATTTTAATGCGTTTGCAATGCTCTCCACTCACAATAGGATATATTAAATGAAAGCGAGTAATTTTGATCGGTGAAACAAGAGTAATTGATGAAACTGATTTATCTAGCATGATGTGAATTACACGAGTGCGTGTACTAAGTGGATAAATTATCCAGGGGTCGGTTGCTTTCCGCGCATGAATCTGTATTCAAATTTTATTTCCCCATTCATTTGCTTCTGACGTCAATTGAAATTCGAAAATATCGTAGAGAGTGCAAATAAAAGCAAGACTCTCGAATCAATGATTAATGTTTTACTTTTTTTTAAATTTAATAATCCAAATATAGGACGCGTACTCACCATGTATGCATTATTATACATGCAAAACAAAATGTGCGCAAAATTTCTTTTAACGAACATCATAATTATATAGGAAAGCGTGCACGAGCATAGAGTCTCCTCACTAAAATTGAAGTAATTTTACTCTCGTTATCGTGCGAGCATTATAATTTACACCAATTTCACTTCCACCCTTTCACGTCAACCCATTTTTCAAATCTACCAGCTTTTTAACATAACGAATACTGTATTATAAAAGTTGACGCAGCCTAATAAATAATTTCGAATTTAATTTCGAATTTAATTTCAAGGCAAAGGTGGGTAACACTTCGATACTATTATGATAAAATGAGAACAATTTCAACGCTAACAAGATAACCGCGAAAACTTAAATCAAAACTAAATTTTCCATCGGAAATGATTATCGTGGTTAGTTAATAGATATTTTTCTTCATTTTTCCCTGGCAATTTTCATCGATAATAAGATCTTAATGCTCATAAGCTTGGCATAAAGAAGATTAATCTAGCGTTTTGCAAAAGAAGCTTTGTGCGAGCTTGAGGACGAACGTACGAGGCCGCAGAAAGCGTATTTCAGCCCTTATCGTTTCAATTAAGTAATTAGCGTGCCTTGCCGGCTGGCAGCAAAATGCGAGAGTCACGCCGATGATGATTATCTTTACTCCGGCTCGGCGGCCCTTCGAGCGGAATTTGTCGATGCGATGCTTATCGGCGCACGGAACCGCGTATACCTTATATTATGTGCACACGGCAGGATGGCCCTTTCAGTTATATCCTCGATCCTATCGCAAAGTCATTAAATCTCATGATGTGTGTGTTTATAAGTAAGTACAAGCTTTTTCGCGTTTGCTTGTCTAGTTTGCTGGAGTTATGGCCGAGGAGTGCGATGTGCGGGCATGGGTTATTAATGCATTCTGCAAGACTCATGACTATTACGGAGTCTGTAATTTATGCAGATCGTTTCAGTTAGACATTTATGCGTGAATGCCTGTATACTTTTTCAAGTAAGTTGTATGTGTATATATTGCTCTAGATAATTGAGGCTAATGCATTTTTATTCATCTTTATAATTATGAGACAGAGTTGTATGAGGTGCTTTTGAAAATATGATATTATTTCCCGAGTTGCAATAACGAACGTGGATTTACGGGTTTTCCTCAACTTTAGACAGCTTCCCGATTCAATTTCGTCGCAGGCTCTACGAAACTTACAGCTTTCCGGCAACAATCATCAAACATCTCCTTTCTCTATTTCTTTCTAGCATGTCTCGAAACACACTCTACAGCAATCATCTCCACTATAGTCCCTTACACACTCGCGCCGTGCGCGGTAAAATAAACCCTTCGACCTCCGGTATGGTCTCTTTCACGCACAAGCTACCTTCTCGCCGGGCGCGCATCTCTCTCTCTCTCTCTCTCTCTCTCTCTCTCTCTCTCTCTCTCTCTCTCTCTCTCTCTGTCTATCTATCTATCTTCTATATAAACAATGGGATACCTTGATGAAAAATAATAAATCGTGCGGCGCGTTGTCGTGTAGCCTGGCGCCGCACGCTAACCGGCATCAATCTACTGACCAAGGAGAACGAGGAGAGAAAGTTGTGTATATATGTATACATATATAGATGTACAGAATGCACAGACGTGGGTCGGGAAGGTATTATATCGCCGTAGCTCTCTCGTGCGCGAGTCTCTAGTTCTGTTGCACTCTAAACCAGATGATATATAAGGTGGTTCGTACGTGTTCGAGGTAAATAAAGACCGTTGTGGCTGAGTATATAAATATTTGTCCCGAACGATGAGAGAGCTTTTCCAGCATCGAGGAGGAGAGGCTACCGCTTCGCTGAGGTAATTTTCGATGGACTATAGCTATATATATCGATTATCTTTGTTTTCTCGATAAATTTGTTTGATTCGTCGGAATAACAATGTTGTGGGGTTTACTGTTCATGCGAAAATGCTTTGAATCCATGCGGGCATTTATTTTTTCTCATCAATCGTCAAAGTACAATTTAAATTGTTATAATTTTATCTAGCTCTCATAACAAGCAAGATTATCTACTTTAGGTGTACAACACTTATACTGGAACGCTACGCTTTGAATTAGGTTCGAGTAATACAAAAAATTTAAATTATATCTTTTTCCCTTATTAAACGAGAATTACATGCGTGTATCCAGCTGTGTATAATTGGAGTTTCAAAGAACCTCGACTAAGCTCTGACGCAGTGGTGATATTGAGAGCGGCAAAACTTTAGCTTGGAAAATAAGGCGAAACAAGAGTGCGCGCGGCACGGTGAACGAACCGAATCCTATAGAAATCTTATGGCTCCTATTATAATTAGGCGAGCGCGCGCAGCGGCACTTAACTTAATGCGCATAACCGCGCGCGGGCGCTGCAGCAATGGAGTCGCGTGACCGAAAATTACATTAGTACATATAGCTAGCTCCGACGACAATAACGATTCGCGTGCCCAATTGATCGTTTTACGAAGATACGTAAAAGTGCAGCTTATTTCGCGTAACTATTTTTACGCGTCGAGAGTTTTGCAAAAAATGATTACGTCTGCATTGAAATGGGAAAAAGTATGTCGTAACGTAATTTCGCGTAAATATGTCAAACAACGGGAAATGAGGAAAAGAATTTGATCTTGAATTTTTGATACAAAAAATTCGGCATATGGCTAGCTTCATAAGTGTAACAAACCTTCTCGCACAAGAATTGTCTTTTCATTTATTACATTTTCACAGCCAAAATAAGTAGAGGAAAAAGTTATCGCTATAGGACAGTGTGCGTTTGTACAAGTCTATAAAAAGGTTCACCCTCTACTCTGCGTTCGATATTTCGAGGGGATGGAGCGCATCGTTCGTTTCAAGAAAGAAAAGAGCGATCGGCGCATGCAACAAAGAAAAAGAAATGCCACCCCTCTCGCTCTCTCTCTCTCTCTCTCTCTCTCTCTCTCTCTCTCTCTCTCTCTCTTTCGCTTACTTGGAATATCCCGAAATTTCGATCTGCGCTTCACGAGGGTTGTCGTCGCCGTCGCCAAGTTACGAGGTTTGCCAGTCGTATACCCTCGCGTCTTTCGTTACAAAGGATTCTGAAGAAGACTGCAGCTGATCGACTTATCTCGTAAACGTATAAATGTGCAACAGTCATATCAGCCGATAAAATTTACATTAGAGAGAGATGATACAAGCAGGCAATTCGTCGGAAAAATTTGTGTTGTACAGGCATTTCTAGTCTTATTTGGAGTACAGACTTTGGAAAGTGCTCAGTTGTATTTATTTTAAACTGACATATACGTTTTCTGGAAGTAAAAATCCAACAGTTTACAAAAATACCGTCAAAAACGGCTAGGTACTTGCAAGTATCAAAATTTCCAATACTTCATTTTTAACTGTAAGACACTTGAAAAGTTTTTAATTTGGAAAATCTACAAGAGACGCCGAAAGTCAAAAGTGCTTGTTGTACAAGAAAGAAGCTATACAACGTGAACTCTCGACTTTATTTCGCTCAGCAAAGTTTCGTATAAATTTATTATTCTTTCACTCCTTGTTCGAAAATGCAGCAAGAGATACTGATATCGAGGTACAACTGCGTAAAAATTATATAAATGCGTAACGATACGTAATCTTTCGACAATCAAGAATAACTTCGAGCGATGAATATAACAACTGCCTCAAGTCCTCTTCAGGCCAGTCTAACAACTAGCTTCAGAAAAGACCTCGTTATAATTTTTTTTTTCTTTAGCTAACGAATCTGTTCGAGCGCTTGTTTATTCTTAGTCAGAACAGTTTTTTCTCCTGTAACTTTAAAGCTGGATAGCCACAGCTCACAAGACGCACTACAGCGCGAATACGGAAGAAATTATAAAAAGATCAATATTTGTTAAACCGTTGAGCCGCTAAAACTGCTGTCATAAACTGTCACTCGCAGATTAAGCTTTCTTTTTAATTTGCAGTACCCGCCCAAGTTTTGGCTGCCTTTTTAAGGGGGTGTCATCACTAAAAACACTGTTTTTCTATTACATATAACTTTTTAAATAAAGCGTGTAATGAAAAACCAAGCTTGTAGCGCTCTAGCATTAGGTTCAATAAATTATTCTACCAAAGGAAATTTCGATCAGACGTTAGTTTTTCTAAAATCTTGGAAATACGAACAGATGTTTACGCGTACTCACGCGTTACAGCGCTAACCTCAAAATGTTATTTAAATAAAGCTTGCAATGGAAAATCGAGTCTGTAGCGCCGTACTGTTAAGTTTTATAAATCGTTCTACCGAAGAAAATTTCGATTGGACTTTTTGTTTATCTAAAAAATACGAAATACCCCGTGACGGATTTGTGAAGCTTTGACGATGACATCGCCTTAATTAGCAATATTATTTTGCAAAATCTTAAAACATTAAGTGAAAGCACTCAAAGAAGTATAGCCCAATTTAATTTGCAAGCATTTGCATATGTGTCAAACTTAATTACGGAGATAAAACTTTTCGTTTTAACGCCTGAAAAAGTTCGTAATTTCCACTGCAAGCACATTAGGCGAATTAGCAAGAAAAGCCGTGAAAACCCATAACATAGCACCGCTAGACGAACTCAGTCATGAAACCTCTGGACATTACCACGTGTTTATTTTTCTGATCGCAAAAAAATACCGCTGAAAGATTAGGATGAAACGAGACGCCCTCACGCGACTGGCCCACTTTGTGTAATTTCTCTATGCTGTACACCGCGTATGTATAGAGGCAGCTATTCTATGCGTACCTGCAGCAAAGCTCGCACGGACATCGATTTTCAATTACGCGCGCGAGTCCAGTGCGACGGTTCTTAACCCTTCGATGACCGACACAATCTGTCAGGCTATAGAGGCACATTCGATCGAAAGTGGGTACATATCAAGATTTTGTGTTTAGCAAATGGAACAATTGATATATGAAGCAGAGCTATGCCTCCACTGTATTTTCCGCATCGAACCACCAAAAGAAATTGAGCTTACGTGCAGATTATTTTACTGTGAGTCAGCTGCGCAAATTATTTTATCGAAATTGATAATTAGTTATTTGAAACATTATTACAGCCAAGTATTGTTTACACATCTTTGAATTGATCAAAACTCATAATATAGTTCAAACGTTTCAATTTAATGCAAAGGGACATTTGGTTTCCTACATTGTTTTGCAAATATTCTAGTACAACAGTTGATCCGATGCGACAGTGCCCTGGAACAGCACTAAACCCGACAACACGGCTGCTATAACGTCAATATTCTATATCTACGAAACATCACCTCGCATTTTTATGATTTCACGTTCTCTCACGTACACATAAGCTCAGCGTAAAACAAACACTTACGAGAATTAGGTACGAGAAGCATGTATGTAAGTGAAAACGCATACAAACGAATTTCTAATGTAATTCCCGAAATACGAGATTATTTTGTTTTCAGACTCCGCGCTTTGTGTACGTTTGTTAGGGGGCTCAAATGCACGAGCTGGCGGAGACGAGAGTGCGCGAATAAGGTAAATAATTTATTTTCCTTAGAAAGCGGGAAAATAATTCTTCCACGATTGTGCATCACAGCCGTGTTGTTTGCTACTTATTTATGGAGACGTATATTCGTCGAGATGCAGATTAACATCTTTGCTTCAAATTGCATTATTATGGGTGATTCAGTTGATTTATTTGCTTCGCTCGCCCAAGTAGCTAAACTGCTATGTATAGGTATGCGCACAACATATTTTGGTCGATTCCTTCTTTCAATATTTATTGCCTTGGATTAAGGATAAAAGCCTCAAAGTTTCAGTTTAACCCGCGCGTATGCAAATCTATAGTCGTCAAACCCGTCAAAATTGCTACGACTGTTGAAGTTTAACTTCCCGAAGACTTTCCAAACATCATTAATAAAATAAAAATATACAAACTAAGTCGAGCACGTTCCATTCGTCTAACTCAAACTAAAAAGCTGCAAACTACCACATCGTGAAAATGAAATTACAACAGCTGCAACTTCTCCGACTGTTATATACACGTGTCGTTTCGACCTCCCTCCCATTCACGCGGCAGTCCATACACATATATATGTAGGTATAAGTATACATCAAGAGCGTATGCGCTATCCCCACGACAAACTTTTCGCCCTCCACTCCACAGCGACACCGATAAGAATCGATAAAGCTCACTGGAACAAAACACGCACACGGGCACAAACATTCGAATAAACTCCCGCGTCCACGCGATATTGACACACTTTCGTTGCCGCGGTGAATCAATCGACCGCGACAAAATTCCTTATCGCTGTACTCCCGACGATTCGCGTAAACTATCTCTCGCTTCGGTCCCCCTCTCCTCGAACGACAAACAAACACGAAGTCATGCATCGTCGCTCACCTACGAACGCATAAATATCTCTCCCATGCTCTCGGGCGCATTATGTAGTCTCGCTATCGCCGACGGGCGGACGCTACAGAGGAGAGTGAATATTAATCTTGTATGAGGAGGGAGAGGGAGAGAGAGAGAGAGAGAGGGAGAGAGAGAGAGAGAGAGAGAGGGAGAGAGAGAGAGAGAGGGAGAGAGAGAGAGAGAGGGAGAGAGACAACGAGCGACAGGTCGAAACGAGAGTGCGTGCGGAACTTGATAACGCGAGTATATAGCGCGCTTCACGCGTCTGTGAACAGCAAGTGGCGTCGATCGACCAGTAAAATTTAATCACCAATCGCCTGCGAGCCAGCGAATCAGCGACCTTTTTTTATACCTTCGCGTTTTTTTCTTTATAGGTGATTTTAGATTCGCGAATTAATTGATTCGGGTTTCCAGTCTATGTAGAAGCAGGGAGTGAAATTTGCAATCGTCGAACTTTCGATTGCGCAAGCTCTCTGAAGAGAAATATCAGATTTTATTAAAATAGAGTGATTTGAAATTGATTTTCGTCGAAATTCTAGCACACTCTGGTTTGATAATAATAATAACGTTACTACAAGCTCATAGGCCGAGCAACTCGCTATATCTATATCGTCAACTCTATCCCCTTTCGCAAAGTCTTTATAGTATCTCGCAATACTAATATAGTCACGGCCTCTATAAAACGCAGTATATGTATAATAGTTCTCAGCTCGTGGAAAAATGTAGAACACAAGTGCAAGTTCGAGTGTTTACTTTCTGTAAGAATATATATTATTTATAATTTCAAATGATGATTATATCTGAAATGTTATAGAGATCGAGAAATTTACTCTACTTATATAATACCCTATACAGAAGCGTTCGCGTTAAGTGAAGTAGACGGCTACGCTTTTTTCACAATTCAAGTTGTAAGTTCAGTTTGAAAATCCGTTCAAAGTTTCTCGAACTTTTTTTTTACAGAAAACTCTCACAGATTCCTCAAACAATTACGTGAGCGATGAAATTGAAATTAAGTTCTCGGTGTAAAACGTGAAAACCATAAATGGCATAATAAAATTTAAATTACATGTATAATTATACTTCATATTATATTTTAATAGGAGGGTTTAATTTAAAAATATACACTACGAGCAAATAAATAACACAGAAATCCCTTGAATTTTTGCCGACTCTGCAAATACACAGCAATGTTTCAAATTTAAGTCTCAATAATTAACTATGGATCGGGACTCGGGCACATTTATCACTAGTAACTATAGCCTTCCGTTGCTGGCATAATAAAACTCAATTTATCAAAAGACTAAGTATCAGCGTGTGTGTGCATGTGTGGATGTGTGTATGTGTGTGCGCGCTCGCTCGCTCTAGTGAGATAAAGAGAGAATGAGAGAGAATATTCCGTCGCTTTATTAAAAGTCGCACCTCTGCGGACTGCGATGTACATAAAAAGCTCATCGATTCGACATGATAATTTTACGGAAGTATGAGCGACGTTGATTTCCTGTTTTTTACAGTAGCGCTCATCATAGCGGAAACTCGTGGGAAATGAAAATTGACACTCTTAATGTTGCGCATATTAGCGTCTCAGAGAGCCTTACTCAAAAGGAATTAGATTATATGTTCGCTAGAACAGATAAATAATATAATTAAATCAACGTGTTTTTTAAGTAAAGAAGTCAATAAATAAGTACTCAATACTTTTTATTATTTATAACAATATTGACTATCGTGTATATAAATCTCCTTGTATATTATAATTGACAATATAACATTTTTATTTGCTAAAGTTTTAAAGAACATGAACATACTTGTAAAAGTTAAGAAGTACCACGTGTATTCTAACAGCTTCGTATGCAAGGTCTAATTTAATTCTAATATTAAGTTCGTGCGATAATTCACGATGTCCTGGCACGAAGGAATGATGTTGTCTCTTTTGTGGTCAGTCGCCTCGTGCACAGAGAAAAATAGTATCTCTGGGGCCGATGAGATTGAAAGAATACAGGATTCTTGTCGATGTACTCAAATTGGCGGAACTGGCTCAAGGATTGTCGCGACAATAAAAATAGAACCGTAGCGCATAACCTCCTGTTGGGCCGCGGTGCCCCGGCGCGGAATAAACGAGTTATTTCGTGGTCGGCCGTCTCGAGCGCGAAGAACAACTTTCAGCTTAATTCCAAAGAATGTTCGAATCGAGCTCTGTAGTGACGATTTGGCACGTGGGTTGCCGGGGAGGGAAATGCGTTGCCATGAAGAAAAAACAGTTGCTTTGTTTTCTCTCGGGACCTGAAAAACGGAACCCTTTGACGCAAGTCAGTTAGATGAGAGCTTGCACACGGAGCAGACGATCAAAACGGAAAATAAATTCCTTAAAACCTTTCCACGACTTGTTCTTCCTTTACAATACTTAAAGAACCATGATATTTTTTTTGGCATATTGACCTGAATCGAAAGATGTATAAGTATAATAAGACCTCCAAAAGGGAGATCAATTTTTTAACAAACTCTGAAGTCCTATTAGCAAAGGTTAATACCTGACCCCGATAAATTATTCGATAGTCGGATTGAGAGATGCAATAACTTCGCTAACCCTTAACACAGTAGGATTCCCCTTCAGGAAGACGGCCGTGTTCGCCACTACCGAGAGTAATCAGAAATTAGCACGTTTGATAGGCTGAAGAAGAAAGGAGCGGGGGAGATCGCAACCGCTACTCTGCATCCTCGAATTATCGATTTCAGCGTCGCGCGTTTGTGTCTATGGATGCTACGAGTTAATCGGCTGGATCGCGAGAGCATAAGAGGATGGAACTTCCATTCTTGAGTGGGCTTGACGAGGTTAAGACAAAAAAGGAAGTGCTGTGTCAGTTTCTTGAGCCAAAGAGGTGTACGCGAGAGCATTGTCCGGGTATGACTAAGCGCGGACTTTACTACTTCAAATGTACACGTAAAATTGAGCCCAGCAATGGTTCAGTTATCGCAAAAAGGCATAATATTTGTTGAAAATATATATAGTTAGTCGATGAGAAAATAGATGATTATATACTTCGAAATAGAATTTTATTTTTAGTATTACTTATAATAGGATTTGATTCTGCAGTTTTGCTTTCCTCTAGAGAAAACTTTGTATTTGTAAAATTTTCGACTTCATCAAAGCTTAAAAAAGGTAATTATTTTTAACTAAGCCATAGTTCCTGAATGAAATATGAGAACTTCACAAAAAAATATGACGATAGGTTATGTCTCAATTTGACGATTTCGCTTTTCAGTAACAAATCAAAAACTGAAAAAATTGAGTTTCTTACGTCTAACGCTCACAAGAGTAAAAAGGCATGAATTCATCTACAATTTTAGAAAAAGGTAGATTTTGTATGTGTCTCGGCTAAATTCTTTACGCATCTTTCAAAACCTTTTGGTTTCCGAGTTATTTTTGAAATTTGTTTGATTCCTTTTATCTACCATTTATACCCATCCTTTTGGTCACCTTACCCTGATGATAACTGACCCCCAAAAAATGAAAATTTCGGAATACATCAAGCACAAAGTACTCCACATATTAAGTGCCAAGGACTTGGCAGCGATTTTTTAACTACTAAAGTTTAAAATTACCTTTGATGCTCAAGGAAAAAAGATAAGAACGAGAGAGTGCCAACCCAAATATTACGCGGCGACGCCGAAAGGAAATCAGTTGCACGTGCGCCAGGAAGCCATTGGCTGTCGTCAAATGTCAGGGTGCAAACAGCAAAAGTGGAAGAGTAGAAAAAAGAAAAAGGCTATGCACTGCCATTTGAGAAGGCGGGCGGGCGACAATAGCTTCCCGGCACATTGACAGATATACTTTGAGTAACAAGCAATGGGTGGAGCCACTAATCGGATTTTTCTCTAGGGTACGCGAGCTGACGTGTCTGTCTTTGCACGATACCGTGCCATCTCAGACTGTTATTTTTTATTCGATCTTCGGCTGTTTATAAAGAATACTTCTTGATGGTCCAGTGCTAACGGCTGGGATTTTAGTGTGAACGTGGTTCATAAATTACCCTGATGAATTACACTGTAAGCGTTGCTTTGTCTCAGAGGTGTGCCGGAAATTTCAATCAATCTTGAATTTGCATAGCAATTTATGTTTCGAAAATAACGTGAATAAGATATACCTAAATAATATCAATATTCACTTGTCGATAGATGCATTACTCGAAAAAAGTAAAATAACTCGATCTACGAAGTTAACAACAATAGAACTTGTGAGTTCTTTTGACTATCATAAGAAAAAGTATCCGATTTTTATTGATACCTCAAAGACTATCCTGAAACTTTACCTTCGCATCTTCTTGTCAAGGACAATGGTACAATTTATACCTCTATTCTGCAGAATAGAAATCTACATTTGTTGTCTGTATAATTTATAGGGTTATCAATGCTTCGGCCACGACTTACTAAGTGAAATTTGAAAATCAAATCCCAGAACTTCCGCTAAAACCCGTTGAAAATTACATGTGCAGCCTACTAAACCGACGCCTTCCCTTGGGCTTGTGTGCATGCTGCATTGGCGCACCGGCAGCTATGCCGCCGCGTCATTCATTAGGGACATCCATCCGCGTAATATAGACGCCCGGCCGGTATAGCCGCCCGGCCGGTATAGCCGCCCGGCAGCGCACTCGCTCACTCTACACAGCCATCGACAATAAAAGCAATAATTCAGCGGCCAAGCGAGCCGAGTCGCGCAGCGCATTTGAGCGACGACAAACCACCGGCGCGACTGCTGCCGGTGCGATAAACTGAACTCCGCTCGGAATTGGATGAGGAAGTATAGAGAGAAAATTTGGCCGTAATGGGGTCAGGCTTTGAGGATGCTTAATTTTTGGTAGTTCCTCGATCATGAGGCCCTCATTCAAATCTTTAATCGTTTAAAGCGCAGTTGGAAACTGTAACACCTTCGATTGAACGAATATATCGCCTTATTGTAGTTCAGTATTTTAAAGACTTCAATTTTTTAATAACACTCACCGGTCAATTGTCATTTCTTTCATGCATTTCGTTTCTTTTTTTAATATAGAAGTTTTGCTAAACTATCAGAATTACTGAATAGAAATTATAATTTTGAGCGGTTCTATAATTTTCAAAGTGCTTTTTATTATGAATTTGTAAAAAAAGTACACGTGCAAGTAGAGAGCAGCGGTTTCAACAGCATAGTAGACACGTGTCAAGGCTACCGTGACTCACCGAACGCAAATGCACTAACAATGCGATGTTAAAGTACGACACTTTTCCACGAACGTGCAACATATTTTTGTCCATTTAAAGTCTTTTGGCTTAAACTCTTTTAAGGGTTTGAAGTACGTTAATAGGTTTTCGTTTTCTTGTTCGCATAACACTTGATATCATCGAAAAATCCGGTTCTTAAGCCTTAGTCACGATAATCAATTACATATCTTGCAAACGCAGTAGAAGCTGGATTATATTTGAAAAAAAAAGTATATAATTAATTCTTGACTTGATGGAAACCCTTAGTTTACGAAATAATCAGGGCACTCACTTTATCCGCGACTTTCATTTACGCTGCGCGTTCCTCTAGACTCGGCGTTAACAGCGCGAGAAAGATGGAAAATGCGACGGGACAGGGGGAGGGGGAGGCTCAATGCGATTAAAGGTAATATCGTTGAGAGTCCACTTCCGGCGCATTAGCTGTCGAGAGAAGCGAGAGCGCCACGATGATGGCAGTCCAGGCGCGGTCTGCTGCCATCTAGTAACTCTCTTTTTCTCTCGTCGGCTCATGGAAATTCATTCGTTTGTATTTTTTCCCGGGTCTTGTTTTTCTATTTGTTCTTATTTGAGGCGTCGAAATTATAACTGGATAAACGAAACTCAGTATACCTTGTCACGCCAACAGAGTTCGGCCGTCTAGCTCTGGCGACGCCGGCGCTCTGTAAACGTAAGTGCGCACTGGCTGAGGCGCAAATAACGATGGAATACAAGGAAACGTGAAGGGAGAAAAAAGTGAGATGTTTACTCGTTGGGTTAATCTAAACAGAAAATAAAGCCTACAATACATGAGCACGATTTAATTGAATCAAATGAAATTTGTTCGATAAAATGTTTTAAATTAAATGATGATCCACTATGACAATATCGTTAGAGTTTGAGTTGAAAGAATTTCTCGCTTTTCATTGAATTTTATGAAGTCAATTTCTTGAACACACACACTTACAAAAGTGGTTAATAAATGGTAAACGAACAAAACTAATGAGGCTGCATAATCATCTGATTGATAAATTTTGGAAAGCTTTCTGTAAAAAATTTATCAATATTCTTAGGTATTAATAAAAAATGCATATCTTTATCCATTTGAAAACAAATCACCTCGAAATGTATAGTTTTGAAAAGCATAGTTTTAATGAATAACTGAAACATCGAGTAAAGTTGAAAAACGCAGGTCTGGCCAATCTCAGGCGCTACTACTTTGCGTATGATTTCAAACGAGCCTGCAAGGGTCAATCTAATTCATAACGCGCCAGTGTAGAGATAATGGCGTGTGAGTATATATATATATATATATAGATCAGTCTGAAGGACATAGCCACCTCGTTCAAGTTGGTTGCTTGATTCTCCGCTGCAGGTGAATAGCGCTGATGGCGACTTCCTTTTTCCGACGACAGGCGCCCCCTGCCTCGGTTCTTCCATTACTGTAGCGGTCTAACGTTTTCGCTCTCTGCTTACCTACCGCGCTACAACTGCTGCTATCCTATAGATGTGTATCTACAGTTCCCTACGTAAACAGCCGGCCGATTGTTGTGTGTACGCGCACGCGCGAAAGACGCAATATACTGATTGAACCAGCGCTCTTGTTTGTGGATTCGGGTACTGAATATCTAAGGTAACAGCGATTGTTGTTTACAATGAATATTTCATGGCTTTAACAATTTAAAAATATCGAAATCATATATTTTGCCTCGATTATTTTGATAATTTTAAGTACTTTAAAAAAACTTGGATCAATTATTAGAATAAATTGAAATATAAAAAATAAAAACTGAGAAATGTTCATACATATGCAATTTTCACGAGGCAGTAATGTATTAAAACTATTATTGGAAAACGCTATTTCCGTTCGACTCTGCAGTGAAAAAGCCTGCATCCAAAATAGTCCTTTTGTGACTACGGATAAAAGCATTGAACGCAACGTAATTTCCGACATCCAATTCTCGAGTGAATTGGGTTGTGAAAGATAAACGCCGAGAGACGCTACTTACTTACTTCTTTTTATTTTTTATGATTATAATGAAAAATATATGCCTATTCAAGAACTGAACTTACACTTGAACTGAAATTTAAAAATTTACATTATATATGATGATTAATTTCAAATGCAACCAAGGAGTATTCTAAAATAAGAAGTACTACTCTTCTTGATACGGCAGATTTTGTAAGGTTTAAAGAGCTCTTCAGGTTCTCAAAAATTAACGAAATAGCAAACACACACGTGTACATGATCATATACAAACACACACACACACACACATACATATAAGTACGTATATTTGATGTGAGCTGTTGACCATTTTCTTAAAAAAATTTCAGCGGGCGTTTTTCAGTTTTTTTTGCCCTCATATGCCACGTATGCGGGCAAAAAAGATGAAAAACGACTCCTAATAGTATATTGTGTACCAAGGGTGTAAAGTGGGCTTTTTTAGGCCGAGTGTGGATTTTGCAGTACGAGTCAAGGCGAGTTAACCCGAGCCGAAGGCGAGGGCGTTTACGAGCCGCAGACGAGTACTGCAAAATCCACGAGGCCAAAAAGCCCACTTAGCCCTTGGTGCACACCATATTTTATGTAACGCGCGGACGTATTTTCGTACGTGTTAAGAGGGACTGATGTGACTATTTTTTGACACGACAACCGTGCTCTTGTCTTGTTCAAACATTATATAAAATAAATAAATAATGCAAATTTATCAAAATCAACTTTTTTTTTAAAATTACAAAAAAAAATTTTGCGGTCAATAAGGACCTTCTAGCGGGCAATAAAGGCCATTATTGCCCGCTGTTTGAATATGCGGGCAATAAAGGTTTTTATTGCCCGCTAAAATAACTTTTTTGCCCGCCAGTCAAAAAAGAGTCACTTTAGTCCCTATTAATAGGTACGAAAAACGCGAAAATCGTTCGCGTGTTACATAAAATTGTTTTTTGCCCGCAGGTCTAAAAAAATTTACTTTACGCCCGCTTAATAGGTACGAAAAGGGCGAAAATCGTGCTTGTGTTACAAAAATACTTCAATTTTATCTTACGTAGTTAAACGTCATGGAAGAAGAAATTTTATGATGATAAGGAAGTGGCGAATTCTAGTAAATAGAGCTGGATTACAATATCAGTAAATGCAGTTTGATTTGGAAATGCAAATTGATTAATCGTTCAACATCATCAGATTTGTCATTAGTTGTTATAGTAATAAAGTGAATTTGAATTTCAATGTGTCACTTATGCACTGATTAATATTAAACAGCCATAACGATCCAGGATACGAGCCATAACGATCGAAAATATCTTAAAACTTCAATTGATCATTATGCGTCAGTGAATTGCGGCATAATAATTTTAAACCAATCAGATCTATAAGAATGTATACCAATATATATTTTTATCGATGTACATAAATTTTATAGCACGTATAAATAATAAATCTGTTACAATACCGCTACCCTAAGCGGGTCTTGGGCGTTGTCGTCCAGATCGGACGGGTGGGTGCCTATCACCACTACACAGCGCGTCCTTAGGTTGCGGATAGAGGAACAGCCCCTGAGAAAGAGGTTAGCTGCGAATAAATTGAATAAGCAGCCGCGGACAGCCGATAGGAAAAGGCGTGGGTGTGATGAGCCCACACTGTCGAACGCATTCATCTAGAAACACTACCCAAGCACCACAACAACAAAAAACACTTCACATTATCTCTTATGTCTCAATCTATCTCTTTCATCACACATTACAAAAATGCGCAAAAAATGCGGGAGCGATGACAACTGCTCCGAAAGGGAATGTGTAGAATGATTCGTCACCTGGTCTTACGCGGTAACGATGCCAGCGAAGGCGCGCTGCCTTGCAGGGGGGCGTTAGGATGCGAGAATGAAACCGTAGTGTGTCTGACGACGAGTTGACACTGTCCTCGTCAAAGTCGGGAAGCTCTCATACTTAGTTCTAGAGAGGTATGGGGGTTATCACCTCTAGAACGGTGGACTCACCTGCGATCGGAACAGGATCCGAAGCACGCGGGTTTAACATAATATCATGGCTCAAAAAAATCAAATCCGAACCAAAAGGGACTTAAGGGTCGGAACTTGGAATGTTTGCAGTCTATACAGAGCAGGTGCGTTTAAAGTACTCGTAAAGGAAGCTGATAGGTACAATCTAGATTTGGTAGCAATACAGGAATCGCGGTGGCCAGATGGCGGTGTACTAGCATCGGGTAACTTCACGTACCTGTATGGGGCCGGGAGTCGGGGATCTCTAGGCACCGGATTTCTCGTAAGCAAAAGCATCATACATTCGGTTAAAAGTTTCAAATCCGTCAATGATTGGCTCTCGTACATCATTATCGAAGATGAATAGTATAGATATGTATTTATTAATGTACACTGTCCTACGGGGGACAAAGAAGAAGAAGCTAAGGATCTCTATTACGAAACTTTAGAGCAGGTAATCGACCAGTTCGCGTCTTACGACACAAGAATAGTATTAGGGGATTTCAATGCTAAAATAGGTAGGGAGGAAATATTTAGTCCTACTATAGGGAAGGAAAGCCTGCACGAAGCCAGCAATGATAACGGTATTAGGGTCATAAATTTCGCGGCGGCAAAATATCTTATAATCAAAACTACGTGTTTTAAGCACAAGGACATACACAACGCAACGTGGACATCGCTGGACGGGGCCACACAGAACCAAATTGATCATTTCCTCATTGAGAAAAGACGTCATACTAACGTTCTCGACGTAAGGGCTTACAGAGGGGCAGATAGCGACTCGGACCATTTCCTAGTAGTAGCCAAATTAAGAGCTAGACTAGTAGCGAATCAAAATAGTAAGCGAGCAAACAAGGTAGAAAGCTTCGATATTGAGAAGCTACGAGATAGAACAGAGCGAATTAGGTACCAGATAGAAATTAATAACAGGTTTCAGGCACTTGAAGAAGCAAACACATCGCCGGAGGGGAATGACGAACCGAATAGCTTATGGGGGGACATCGAAAAAACGGTAAAAGAGGCCGCGAACAAAGAACTGGGTAAAAAGAAAAAGCCAAAGAGCAAACCATGGTTTGACGAAGAGTGCGAACTCTGGTTTGAAAGGCGCAAAAAGGCTAAATTAGATAGCTTACAAAATAGAAGCGATAGGACCGTAGAAGAGTATTCTAACGTAAGGAAACAGACGAGCGCGATCTACAGAAATAAGAAGCGGGAGTATCAAAAGAATCTTATTAGAAGAATAGAAACTAACAGTAAGGAAAATAACCCCCGCGAAATGTACAGAGGAATTAACGCCATCAGAAAGGGTTTTAGGTGTAGAGCGCAATTGATGAAGGACGAAAACGGGGACCTCGTAACAAATGACAACGAATTACTGTCGCTGTGGAAAAATTATTTCGATAAATTATTAAACGTGCACGAAAATAGCGAAGAATTAGGGGACGAAATTCACACTGCTGAACCCCACGTGGAGGAACCGAGCTACCAAGAAGTAGAGGCCGCGATTAAAAAACTAAAAAACAATAAAGCCGCGGGAAATGACTCTATACAAGCTGAGTTACTCAAATATGGGGGCGTCGAGCTCACTTTCAAAATCTATAAACTAGTATGTGCCATCTGGAAAAATGAAACAATACCCGAAAATTGGAAGGAATCTATCATTATACCGATTTTTAAAAAGGGGGATAAGACAGACTGCAATAACTATAGGGGTATTTCAATTTTAGCAACGTGCTACAAAGTTCTGTCAAACGTAATACAAGCTAGACTCACTCCATTCGCGGAAAATATAGTAGGAGATTATCAGTGCGGATTTCGGCGCAACAGATCGACGAGCGATCAAATGTTTACCATAAGACAGTTGTTAGAGAAAAAGTGGGAATTTTGCGAAACCATACACCAACTATTTATAGATTTTATAAAAACGTACGACTCTATTAAGCGAAGCAAAATGTATCAAATTCTAGTACTTCTCGGTGTACCGAAAAAACTCGTGAGATTAATTCAAATATGTCTGAACGAAAGCACGGGAAAGGTCCGAGTAGGCGGTAATGTATCAGAACCCTTCATGATACGCGATGGTTTAAAACAAGGGGATGGGCTCTCTACGGTGCTGTTCAACTTAACGTTAGAGTATTCCGTTAGAAAAATGCAGGTTAGCCAGCTGGGCGCAACGCTTAATGGAACAACGAAGATACTAGGCTACGCAGATGATTTGGATATACTGGGGGATTGTAGGGAAACGGTAGCAAGAAACGCGGAAATCCTCATAAAAGCGGTGGAGTATACAGGGTTAGAAGTGAGTGAATCAAAAACAAAGTACATGATTGTGGATAAGCTAGGCATCTGCAAAGGGGAGGAAGATCTCAGAGTTGGGAATTTTACTTTTGAAGAGGTTAGCGAATTCAGTTATCTGGGTACGACCATAAATGATAGAAAGGAGATTAATGTCGAAATAAATAAGAGACTCCATTCGGGTAATGCTTGCTTCTACGCCGTGAGTAATTTACTTAAGTCGAGGCTGTTGTCTAAAAACGTTAAAATAAGAATATACAGGACAATAATATTGCCGGTGGTTCTGTACTGGTGCGAAACGTGGGCTCTGACTAAGCAGGCGGACAACCGTTTTAGGGTATTTGAAAATAAAGTCTTGCGAAAAATATACGGGCCGAAGAAAGATGAGGAAACCGGGGAATGGAGGAGACTACACAATGATGAGTTACACAATCTGTACGCGTCACCAAATATTAACAGAATAATAAAATCGCGCAGATTGGAATGGGCAGGGCACGTAGCGAGAATAGGAGACGCCCGTACGACAGCGCGTGTCATGAAGGGCAGGCCGATGGTAACGCGACCTCTAGGTAGACCTAGACGTAGATGGGAGGACAACGTAAAAGCGGATCTAGTAGAAATAGGACGGGTGGGTGTCGACCGGAGAGGTGCATCTTGGGTGGGGTTGACACAAGATAGGGCAGCGTGGAAGGCTTGCGTAGATGAGGCGATGAACTTTCGAGTTCCAAATGCCATGTAAAAAAAAAATAAATAATAAATTTTGTATGATCAATAAGAATTAACTTACTTTATTCACGTACCGGAAAAGCTCTATTAGTATCTGAATATTTCTCTGCCTGAACTACGCTCACATCTTTCTTCGCAAAAGCAGAATAGGTACTGTGTCTTCTTTCGTCTTTATTTTTTTTTTGTTTAGTAAAGGGAGGGGTCGCAACGCCCGCGAAAACGAAAACGAATGACTTTTGTTCCCCTTCGCAAAGTCACTGATCGCCCTAAGAGAAGGGCAGAGAATTGCGCCACCAACGACCGTCAGTTTCGATTAGAAACTAAATGACGAGAGAAGCGCCTGCACAAACACAACGCAATTCAGCACCGCAATGCGCCCGTTATATATTTCTCGAGTGCCTCTAGCTTTGTCTTTGCCTGATGCCTCTTCGTATAAATCTATGTAAATATATCTGCTTTCACGTTGGTTATTGTTCTGGAAAAACTTGTATACGCAGTGACATTCTTGCCCTTTGCGTATATCGTTTAGTTTCTTGAAACCCAAACGTCAGGGAGCATTTTCGAGGGTGTGTAAATCCAATATACTTGATTTATTCTCTCGTTTTATCAACACTGTACTGTCATATTTGTACTGTTACAGAGTATGAGTGAATCTATATCGACAAGCTCTGGTTTAAAGGTATAGGTGCGACCGTATAAAACTATACGATAAATTGCAAAATTTCGCCCAAATATAGTCTTTATTTAATGAATCATACTGTGTAAGTATAGAGTGCATTGTACAGCAGTACAGTATCACATGTACGACATTCACGTTACAAACGTATAGCTAGCATATTATATTGATTTTATACCGCCGAGAACGGGTGGAAAGTGGAATAAATTTACATTTTTTCAGAAGCTCGGTGTAATAAGTAGATACATCATGGAAATTGTGTAGGGTAGCTGCAGTAATTATATAGTCTGTGGTAAAAAATACATTATTTATGACAAACAACATATTTTTTAAACGGTTTATATCAATTCTTACAGTAGCGAATAAGTTCTAATGGCATGAAAAAGATTTATAGTTTAAAATCACCTTTACTGGTCTAATTTTCATCAAATAGACAGTCCTAGATTTCATTTGTCCTCTTGTCTTTCTCCATTTGCGTGCGCATGTCAATAAGCCAATTAATATTCCGGGTAGTCGGGGGGTCTCTCATAATTTTAAGTGCAGATCAATTCAGATCTACCTCTATTTATTGCACGTCTATCGCACTCATGGATAGCTTCGGTATTTGACTTTTAGAATGGGTTATTAATGATTGATTTATAGCAGGAAACTAAATTATTGACAGGCTGTACAAGGAAAAATCAATAATGGCACATATTATAATAGAAATGTGTAAATAGCGATATTTAAATGAACTATAGTTGTACTTCATGCGACATAACACATTATAATAATATGATTCGACAGTACATAATAATTTAGCATATAGGTACGCATATTTTAGCTTTTATATACTGAATTTTCATTTGTGTAGATATCTAATTGTGTGCACACGTATGAAGGGAATGTATTGTAAGAGGTCTTCATTACCGGACGTATTGGTTGAAGGTTATCCGGCAGGTTATTCAGAGGGTGCAAAAGTTGAGCAAATTTTGATTTGTAAATCGTGTAAAAACGATAGTTTAAAAGTTGCTATCTTTTTGCAATTAGTTTCGCTTGATAAGTTTAAAACTTTTTGTTCATTATAGTCCTCGTATCTATGTAATAATTTGTTTCCTATAAAAAGACATTATAATAGGTACTTCATATCGTTGGTCCCTACGAAGAGTAGCACATTTCACGGCTCAAACTAATGCTCTTTGTAGCATAAGAAAAACGTATGATAATTTAATTATTTTTGTACTAGCCATCTCTTTGAATGTAAATGTTACTATGTACCACTTTGGCGTTCATAGATATCATCAATTGTTCAAGCATAAAGTCCCAAAACCGCAAGTGTTTTCGTGAAAAGTTCTAGTCTTTGCGGCAAAGACGTGAAACGTGCTATTCTTCGCGGCTAAGTTGTGAACAGTGCTAGTCTTCGTAGGGACCGACGATATTATAATAGCTTACAATAATTCATGTTCTAAATTTTAAGAAATAGAAAGAATAAAGTTTATTATCCCAAGATGTATGTGGTTAATTGCTTAATTCAACGGCATGTACCAAGACATTTGTGTTGAATTTGCTCTGGTACATAACGTCGCTATATGAATCAAGCTCGTATTATTCTACCTCCCTCGCTCACGCATGTAAACGCATATACTCACATTCTCTAGACCTACTTCTATGTACTTTGATGTATAACGATTGAAGTAATTAATTTATTGTTTATAACAATTTCATAGACTGGAAATTGGACTAGGAATTGTGATTATTTTTATTTCATACACTATAATATCACAGTATAGACATGCAAAGTTTTATAAAATCTTTATAATTACGGAATTCAAATGCTATGTAATAATATCATTTCAAGTAAAATTAACGATGAAAGAAGGATGATCACTTTCATTTTTAGTATAAGATAATCATGACTTCATCATTTCGAGATATTCATGCATGACGACTATTCAGATTTTTTTTGGAATTCAAAAATAAACCATATGCCGAAGGCAACCACCTTGACGGTAAATTTCTATAAAATGTACATCGCGTCATAAAATCTCCGACGCCTTCGCCATGTCTATCATAAAATCCGATAAACTTGCCTCCTCGGATCTTCGAGATCGCATCAAGCTGCGGAAATCATCCTCAGTTTTGCTAATGTTTCCCCGCAACCTTCATGGTCTTACGCTTTGCGACATGTTGCAGTTGTGCGGTAGCTGCGGATGAATCCAGTAACATGTATAATGCGAGGTCGCATCGCTTATGTACATACGCGTGCGAGATCATAAAGGGTGAAAAGATGTATTAAAGAGAAAGCGAAAAAATCGCCGCCGCACGTGCCTGTGTGCGAATAAATTAACGCGAAAAGAGACATGGATGGTGCAAGGGATGCGGATTACAAAACAGAGATGAACTGCACTGATTTTTAGGCCGCTTGTAATGAAAGAGATAAATTGAGTAAGTCATAAATGTATCATATAATGCAGGTGATATCTTTGAGCATTTTTATTTCATCAAGTGCATCATTCGTTAACGCTGTTCTTCGAAAATGCAGCTAGGATTAGCATAAATCTTGTGTATACTAAAAAAAGTATACAACCCGTCAACAATATGATAAAAAGAGTTAAACCGCGGATTCAGTCTTTATCATTACATCATCCTCTGATAAGAGCATTTACAAATATTTCATACGTGCAGAGCATTTTGTAATAAGGTCTACGCTGAAGCCACCAAACGACTCATTTTTTACTTCTTCGCTCAAATGTTTGCTTTACAAGCAGTAGGATTTCCAACTCAAGTCCAAGTAAACAGAACAGAAGCAAAAAATCAGTTGCCATTTCCAGAAGTATGCAAATGAAAAGTCTTCAAACTTTATTCCCAACTTCTTCCAGAACTTTTTTCCACACAAAAAAAAAACTTCCCTCGCAGAGTATATAAATTCAAAGAGACCTTTTTGGGTCTCGTTTATTATCGAGTAAGCATTTTTCTTGGCGGGTCTTCCGTCGAACAACAAACAAACATCGAAGAAGAGAAATAATGAGAGAACGGAAGGTAGAAAAGATCTCGGGAAATACAAGATTACTCTAGCCGGCACGGACGCTAATTAGGAAGGGTTCGATGCGATTTCAGGAAAAATTGGTGGTTAAATACGCCGAGACGCCTACTCTGACAGTGCTAATCATAGGGACACTTGTTTGCCCCATGAGTGCGCGGAGTCTTTAACAGGTTTAGGATCGCGTATCTTCATTAGGAGCTCGACCCTACTGTAGACGGTCAAGAATATCGTAAAAATAGAAAAAGTTTTGCAGTAGTAATAAAGTCTTGAAAAGTTTCGGCCGTTGGAGACTTGACTTAAGGTGAGATTTAGGATACGCAAGCGTTAACTTTTAATTTTTGTGTAAATAGGTTGTAAGAAAGTTTACACATCAAGATATAATAGTTGAAAAGAATGCACGAAAAACGTTCTAAAAAATTAAAAAATATTCCTTGTCATTCGCTTATCATGGCAAGTTATCTAAGCGCATATTTAAAAAATGATGGTTTTGATCATCAAATCTCGAGAGCATTTAAATCATTACTATTGCGCGTATGCGCAATCTGTTGGTATCTACTTGACTATATTAACCTAATCTTTCATGATTAAAAAGATTCATCAAAAATATTAGGTTATTAACTTAATATTGCAAGTTGAAAATTTGCTCGATATATTTCTTTTCGTTCAGAGTTTCCACCCTCTCCCGATTTTTTTCGTCTCCTCCGGTCACGTGACTTCCGGTGAGTATTATATTAGGTATTATACACAAGAGGTTAAAGTGGTTCATCTACTTTACCGACATTCGTCTGCTACTCGGCGACACACGCGATTATATGCATATAATAATGCTATACGATTATATGCGCGATGCGATCAATGTCTAAAGCAATAGTAGCTTATTGTTTATCGAATAGATCAAGATTTTATGAATTGCAATAGCAAGGAGGATATGCTTTGTAAAAGATGTGGAATCTACCAAAAAAACTTTTTTCAAAAGTGAAAACCTTCGCAAGAAAAAGACTAATAAACGTAGTGAAATCTCTAAATATTAAAATGTCAAGTAAATGTTTTTTGCTATACGCATTAAGATATAAAATTAAAGTTAAAATTAGTTTTCCCAAAAAATGATATCTTATTGGGTATAGCAAAAAACATTTACTTGACATTTTAATATTTAGAGATTTCACTACGTTTATTAGTCTTTTTCTTGCCAAGGTTTTCACTTTTGAAAAAAGTTTTTTTGGGAGATCTAAATGAAGCGTACATATTTTCTACGGGCTTTGAATATAATTTTGGAAAATTACCCGCATTAAGTCGCTCAATATACCACATTCAAATCAAATAAAAATGATAAACAATATTCCACTTTTACCGAGACTTATGTATTTACTATCATTGTAACAACACGCTCAAAACAACTAAATTCTAATTTATTATTTAAAGAGCGTAATGATTCTGTACTGTTGCTCACCTGGGTATCTGGAAGGCGATCTCGTCGAGCGAGTCACTGGGCTGGAGGGGTGCGCGCTCGAACAGCTTGCTGGGTCCCCGGTGCACCCGATTGCAGCTCTGCATGGATCCCGCGGTTGGCTGAGGCTGGTCGCCGCAGTTCTGGCCACGTTGGCCGCCTTGACCACTGGCGCCTCCACGACGCTGACGCTTCTTGCGCGCCTCTTCGGCCTGCCGGCGCAAGTTGTGCAGACGAAAAAAGAACACCGACATGTCTGGAGGTCAGGTGAGTGCATATGCACGTTTTTATATGCCATTTCGTTTTTTTTTCGATCAAGTATGCGCTCTTTGGAGCAAAGAATGTGATTGGTAAAAATTTTTGAGTGGAATAGAATTTTGAAATTTCTTTTATTACTCAGGCTTAAATGTAAGCTCTTGTTTAGCGTTGTAAATTTTTACCAGTGTATTTTTTTTACATGCTGTGAACAACATAGATAACAATACAGAATTGGGTTAGAAGCGACTGCTATTATGACAAGCTAATTATTTTATCTACATGCATTTTGTATTATATCAAGGTATTGGAGAGAGACCAGAAAAGACAACACTATAGTCCATAGACTATAGTTAGAAGTCATTCGTGGATAACGAGTGTACATTGATGATTTTTAAGAGTTCTATAGCACATTTAAGAAGTAGTAGCAACTTTCTCATATTGATATTATCGCAACTATTTTTCCTTATCCATAGCTGTGTTTTCGGTGATGCAAACAAAGAATACCAGAAATAATCACAGATTAAAAATTACCTAACGATGAGCTTTTTCCTTGCGCGTCATTTTCACCTCTCAAGCCTTAGTCGCGATAAAATATTTTTCTATCAGCGTCGCCCGCAATCTTATAGAAGCAGCCTCTAAACGTTTACAGCGCGACATAAAGCGGAGGGTGACCTCCCTGACACGCGAACGACCACAGTTGCAGTGCATAAACAAAAGGGCAGAACACAGCGTGTAAACTCAAGTCTCCGTGCTTCGGCAGCCTGTAATATTCACGGTGTGAGCGAGCTCCACAAATTAGCCACCGCGGGAATCGATTCCTGCAGTGTACCCTGCGGCTACGAATCGCCACCTTCAGTCCGTGTGTTTGCGTGGCCAGCGGTTCCCTATTACGCATTCCAATGGCATAGTTTGCATAAAAATTTTTCGTACTTGCAATCTTAAATTGTTTATAGCTTAAATGATAAGGATTTTGCAGTACTAGGTGCATTTAATCGTGTTTTGCGCGCACTACATTTTAAGGTTAGAATTTTCAATTTTTCATTTCTCGATTCATCAGTATCAACACATCCATTTTCGGCTTCAATTTACGGGTATCACTTTTGTAAAGAGGAAATATGAAATGATTTTCAGCTATATCCAGTACTCTGCCAGCCTCTCGATGGATTAAAAAAATATAATTGATATTTCTGCGCCTATTCAAACTGAATTGTGTTGTTAGCCCACATATAGAGCAAGCAAATTCGAAAGCGAGGACAAATTCGTTTGTACGTGTTAATAATCGAGTTGCTGAATAATAAAATTAAATTTCGGACATTCAAATGAGAAGCTTATTGCCAATGTTTACATAGATATGCGCATCCATTCACCGAATGTGGGAGATTCAGCGCTTATTTCCTATTGTGCGAAAAGAATTCAATTCAATATAATTCGAAATAAATTGTAACTAATATCATCCTCATTTCAAAAGTACAGAATAACTAATTTGATTGCGTGATTACGCTTTTCCGGGTATTTGAAACGACCAGATGAGTAACGTCCGTATCGGGATGCATTTTATTTGCCTCAATATGTCTGAAAATTGCAAATCCTAATATGCTATTTCCATCTTATTGAATAATGGACACCGAAAAATTAACTGTAGACATAAATACCTTACACGACACCGAACAAATTGTACACATAAATACCCTATACAAACCTATTTTCCTACACGAAAAAATTCTACGCCGATATTTTCTACACGGATAGTCTCTACACCTAATTATTATTATTTTTTTACTACGCGAAACCCTACACAAGCGTATAACCTATTGTTGTAACAATAATCTAACAATAGGCCATGTGATTGTGTAGAGTTTTGCAATGTAGTAAAATAATAAAAAATCGGTGTAGAAAATATCCGTGTAGAAAAATACGTTTGTTTAGGGTATTTATGTGTACAGTTTGTTCGGTGTCGAATAATGCAGCCGTAACTCCTAATAATTGCCTGCGTAGCTGATGCGCTAGCCAGGATCATTGTCGCTTCATACGTGCGGGAAATATGCATGGACGAGACAAACGAGGTCGAGCTTATGAACAGCGACGCATGTACGGTAGATATAGTAACGTCAAACACACTTTTGCATGGTGGCCGAAATGGAGAAACAGCATGCAGGGCAAAACGTTAAATAATGTAGAGAAACGAAGCAAAACTTTGCAACCACGCATTTATATGTGTAGATATTAGCCTCGAGGGCGCATGAGGATCATGTAAATAAAGGAATAGCGTGGAAATTGATTATGTGTACCTAGCATCAAGAGTTTGCGTAAAAGCGCATAACTAATGTTGATTAATTGGACGTATACGTGCAAAGAAGAAGGAAGGAGCATGAATGGCAGTAGGATTGGCATTGTTTAATCAAGTCTTATATAGAAGAGGAATTTGATTAGTCAAGGCTCCACGTTTGTTTTTTAACTTATCACGCTATATAAAAGTTGTTGATTACAATTTATTTGAAGTGAATCTACGCAAAACTCATTTTAATTTATCGTCATACATTGTTTTTATCCAAGTGATATAATTAACGCACTCAGACGCAGAGGATTTATAGTGAACAGCAATCTTTTTCATCTTCCGGCTCTAATTGAATCCGCCCGTCTTGATTGGAGCAATCACTTCCACGGCTAATGCTTCTCACCCTCTAGACTTTATCCGTGCTGCGTCGGTACGCGTATCATAAGTCGAGGCGTTTTTTTTTATTCGTCGCGGCGAGGAGGGTTAGGCTTCTTGCACCCTCGCTGCGCAGATTACAATAAGTTAGGAGAATAAAAAGCCGCGTTGTTGCTCTTTCATCTCTGTAGACCAACGCGGCGTTTTTACGCACGCACGTGACTGAACTCGACAATGGTTGAAGAAGAGCTGCTTATATTCGTAGTTTGCAGGTCAGGCGTTGGATCATGAGATTGAAAATTGGAAATAATATTTAAAAAACATAAAGTATTATCATAGCTGTTTAATGTATATTTTTCACCGACATTTTTCAACTTATGCTCCTATATGTATAGGTTCGTTATTTTTTGCTTTCACTAAATTGTCGTTAATGAGAAAATTATTGAATTGTTCGCTGCTGAAGCTTTCAGAATTCTATTCTCGTACACCAATATGCTCACATTACAATCCTGTTTTGCTAGTCTTATTTTTGAAGTACACGACACCGTTTTATACACGGCATATCTCACACTTCTATATATCGCGTAACAAAATAAATGACACCTTCTCTTTCGTATCATATTCTATCGCGCGATCATTTCTCAGAGTAGAAGAGCTTCCTCAGCCCTGATTCTAATAAAACTCTATAAATAAACGTTGCTTGATGTATGATACGCAGTAGATCACCACTACACATTAATATTTCACAATTGTCACGTACGAATAAATGGTGTCGAATTACATGCGAGCCGCTTGGGCAATACATGGACGATTAACAACACCAAAGGTAATCCGATGTTGACCGATGATGCTTCGAGTGCGAGTTCGTGGACTGGTCATAAGTACCGAGATGAGAGTTGGTCTATTTTGTTATTTTCGCAACGATTGCTTTCTAAATATACCAGAAATCTGCAGTTATTGTTGATGAATGTGAATTAGGTATGTTTGTTATAATCTCGGTTTTTATTTTTACACTTGATCATATCATATTTCTTTTTGGCTGACAACTTTTTGTTAATGATGAGAAAGATAAGATGAAGAGTATTTGAGGATTTCAAATAAATATCCTCGTTTTACGAACAAAGCTTGACAGAAGCCAATGATAAGCGCGTACAAACATGTTCCATGAATAAAACAAAAGATATCAGAAACATTTTATTCAGAAAAAGATATGAAACATATCGATGTTTCTAATCTAAAAGCTTAATAGAGACTAGTTTATAATGCAAGCTACATATTTTTCTTCCCAGGCTGTGTTTGTATTAGAGGTAAATATTGTTTTACACAAGTATACATGTATGCATGGGGTTCTTTTGTTTCCATCCAAATACGTTAGTGCAATCGATACGTTTTTAGTACCAGTAAGAGTTTCTGTGTCTATATGTCTTGCAAAAATAATAATAGCTTCTAAGGTTAGATTAAAAACAAAAATATTCAAAAACCCTGTACTGGTTAAGCTTCAAAAATTCTAAAGTTTCTTTCGTTATAAAAGAACCTATAACCATTAACATAACCTCCTTTTGTATTCTACTCGAGTACTATCATCCCTCGAAGGACCTAATGACGAGTTCTGATGCATCGCATCGAGTATACAGCTCGTGCCACACTTGACTTGTCTATCGACGCTCGTTGGTCTGTAGAACACGCACTTATCGCAGCTCCCACTACTCTTCATAACCCACCTCGCGTTGCATCGCAGTATTATCGAAGACTTTGGCTATCTGATCGTCGAACTAACAATCACTATACGTCTGTGAGAAACTACAGTACAGCATCTCCATGCAGAAGGAGGCGGGAGAGGGAAGAGGTCGAGGAGGGTTAGCCAAGTTGAGAGCATAACTCTACCTCGATTAAATGGAATCCTGAATTCATTCGAAGGACAAGAATGTTGTCTGTTCGACCGATTTGGGCCAATACAACAGAATATTTTGCGGACCAATCAAAATGTTAACGTTGTATTGAAAGAATTATTATGAGCTTTTAGAAAATTCGTATTCGAAACTGAAAAATTACTAGTAGGAAGCGATTGATATTGCATGGGTTACAGTTTGTTAAGAAAATACTCGAAAACCAACAAAAATACAAATAAATAAATTACTTTCGCATACAGATATGCAAAGTTTCGCATGCATAGGTACTACAATAAACCTATAAACTCACCATACCTAAAGTTACATAACGCTAATATAAAGGCCTCTCCCTGCGTATGCATACAGCCATACATAACGGTTCTCTCTCTCTCTCTCTCTCTCTCTCTCTCTCTCTCTCACTCTCGCGTATGCAAGCATACATTGCTCGACGACTCTATTGCGTTCCTATGGCCAAGGCACCTGGCGATCTATGTCGGCTCTCGTTATCTCTCTATGTTCCCCTCAGAGAACTTACCGGCTGTCCAGTGTATGCGCGCGGATGTTTGTCCGACCGCCGAGAGGCTTCCACTTGGAGGGAAGGACAGAATGCCTTGCCTTCGCATTTGAGGTCAAGTGCATTAATTTCACAGCGGTATACCGTCGGACTGAGATTTGTGAGTTTGCGGACTTGGGGAATCACCCCACTTCAACCGATATTGCAAAGAAATCGATTGCTCTTCATCGCTATAGAGCTTTCAAATTTAGCGATTAGAAGATGGAGAAAGGAATGGCGAGCAGGTGAATTAAAAAAGAAACTGGAATAAGGAAAAACGTGAAGTGTATATATATATATATATATATATATATATATATATATATATATATATATATATTCAGAATGAAAAATACAACAACGACAGAAATAATAATCGGTCAAACGATAAGCTTATGATTGATTAAACCTCAAATACCAAATCCTCTAAATGTATAACAAAGCTGAAATATTGCGTAATTCTATTTTAGTTATTTGTAGTCTTCATTAAATACTTTTCAAAAACTGCGGAGAAAATATAAAGAACAGAAAAAAATGTATTTATGCATGCATTCTATTAACAAATTTAGGAAACAAACAGCAGCATGAATGCGTAATATTAATTCATGACAATTATGGCAAATCAAAGAAATATTGATACCTCTCTGCGTCAGTAGTATAAACACCTGGTATTCCAATTCCTGAGAAACTCATCACAGACTTTCCCTTTTCAGAAATCCTGATTGCTGGTGATTAGGCGTTCATCGTGCAAAGCCACATACACATCTTCAGCACAATTCCAAGAGTCTCATAGGCGCGCGTGACGCGCTTGCGTCGTACTTTGAATCTGGCGCTAGCTTTCGAGGATGCTCCCAGAAGGACCCTTACACGACACTGTGATACTACTTGCGTGCGTGATCTAGGGAGACAAAGAGTTTTGAGGGTTGCGAGTGGGTTGGCAATCGACACGCTCACGTCATTATGCAGAGGCACTGACTCCGGGAACCGAGGTGGTGATTAAATCCGCCGAGTAAGTGGGGGAAAGTGTGGGAATAAAGATGCTGGCCTCCTTTCACACGCTGTCTATATGTAGATGGTTAATAGACATAGCCGTCAAAAACTATTCGAAACTATTTCAGCCAAAAACTGTATCGTTATATCTTTAACTTTTTTCTTATTATTTTGGTTAAAAATTCAACCGTCGCATAGAATATTTGCAGAAAGTAGAGAGTTATATATTTTTTACCTATGAACTTTTATTGCTTAAATCATCTGCTGTCAATTTCTCTTTCTTCTTCCGTCACAGTAATAGTAATGGAGTAGTTCACGTCTATACAGATAATGCAATTGTTTGACCTTTTTTTAATGCATTCCTTTAGATCTCAGCGACAAATGGAATCATGCTCGACGAGTATTAGAATAAAGTAAGTGAATAATTGGGCTCCTCGCTTTCAAGTTCCGTATATTTGACTGCGGACTAGTTTCCGCCTTTACCTTATAGCTGAATTTTCATTTTTCGCAAATAATATTTGTATAAACTACACCAGTTATTGATAATTCTGCTGAAACCATGTATAGCCACATTCTTTTATTTTTCTCCTTCGACATTGATGGATCGTTCTTTGTTATGCATGCGCTCATAACGCTGCTTTCATGCACAAATACTAGAAATAGTATACCCGTTTTCCGCTTGATATAATACACTTGCACACAGGAAAAGAAAAGATCTTTTGCACGTGCTTTAATGTAATCTTAAGAATTCTATATTTAGATATTTGTTGGATACAGCTTCTGCCACTTCTTTGATCACATAACATAGATTTCAAACGTATTCTGCCAGCACGTCCATTCGCCAACCTTTCGTGCGATTCTGTGAACCATGCACAAAGATATTCCTCTTTCGCCTCTACGTGGGAATTTTCCTTATTTTATGATAGGACCAGCTCTTACCAACATACGAAGGTCCATCCAAGTGAACTCTATGGTTGTGCGAACGGCGGGGAATCGTCCGCTCGACAAGGCCTCTCGAAATTTGCCTCTCGAAAGCCTGCAGCAGAGAGTAAAGCTGTGAAAATAAAACCGAGGTAAAGCGAGGTGCAAGCCAGCGAAGAAAGAAATGTAGAGAAGCAGAAGATTTTTGCAGGAAACTGGGTCGCTGGATATCGCGATGCAGAGGCACTCAATTTCAGAGGTACGCCGCGCACTCAGAATTTGTTCTCCCGAGGAGACCTCGACGATTTGTGGCGTTGCGATTGAACTTTGCAAAAGCTGCGCTAACCCTTTATTATGGATGAATAATCAGAAGAGAGTTACGAACCATTTTGTGCACATGTGCTTCTTTATTCAATCGGAAAAACGATTTCCATTGGAATTGGTCATTTAAAAATTCAAGGGCTGTGTTGAAGTTAGAATTAATTAAAAAGTTTTACGGAAATTGAATTTTGCTGATATTTGCATGTGTTTTTCTACTGCGAATTGATACTTAAAGAAAATAGCAGAATATAATACTACCAACGCATGAAACGAATGCGAATGTTGATTTGTTTGCTTGGATATTTGTATCAACATGCGATATAGAATCTTATAAAACATTTATTTCACTGCAGTTATACTGCGCATTTTGTAGCTGCGCGCTTAACGAGTAGAACGATCGACTCGAAATGAGTAAACAAACTTGTTTAAAGTCGAGTTTAAAGTTTTGTACCGTTGAATACCTAAAGCTGCAACGGTGCAAAACTTTTTAGGCACTTAGCAGCTATCAATATTATGAAAAGCACAGGGTCGAGGGTTCGACATAAATGTCAATGTTCAAAGAAGTTGACCGTACAAGAATATTGATAGATTGAAAGAAACACGCCAAGGAATTTAAGCGCAATTCTGGTATTTGCTCAACTAACTCGACTTCTTTCGAATTTTCCGATATGACCAAAGAATTTGCGGGCAACCCTCGAAAATACTTCTGAAAACCAGATCATGCATACACCATTGCCACCGCGACCCTCCGTTCTCGTATATCGCAACTCTGCGAGAGTTTCTATCCTATATAGCAATGCGCGGCATCTAGGGAAAAGGTCCCTCACGCTCGTGGGAGAAAATCATCGGTGTGTCCCTCCCTAGGGGCCACTGACCAAGATACGAATCGCACCGCAACAGTATGATACAGCAGCAGCAACCAATACTCGTTCTAAATCGCGGCCGTTCCTTCCTTCTACTTCATAACGTGCGCAAGAAGTCATCCGTGCCTCATCTCGTTCTCTCTGTCTCTCCTCTCTTGAGGTTTTTGACCTCGCACACATTAGCACTTTTTTATATTGTCGTGAAGAGAGACTTTTTCAAAGTGTGACGCTGAGCAGTCTGTTATACCATCCATCATATAATTCTGTCGAAGCAGGCAAGATCATTCGACTGACTAATCGAGCGCGGAAGAAGTGATTTCTTAGCTGATTCAGGCAGATTCAAAGTAAAACGAATCCTCAGCATTCGATTTCGTTTTATTTTTCAACGGTTTGAAAAGTGACTTTTAAAATAATATTAGTTACTTTATCGTAATAAAAAAGCACAAAAAAATTTGTCGCTGTTGTTTTTTTAGTAATAAAATGTCTCTATTTCTCTCCTAATATTTATTCGAACCCGCACACTTTCTTTCTCGTAAACGTAACCAACACCTAAATAAATGTATTTAATACTTTAATTCTTTTCATTTCCTTCCTATCGGTTTGAATGATAAGTGAATGTGCACTCTTTAAGATAAATCTGTATAGTGTGTAATACTTTCAAGTCTTGTAAGGTCGCAGCCATTGATGCATACAATTCTAATTTTATCGGACTGTTAAGATCGCATCGTTGAATTAAGTGAGTGAAGAAATAATTAATTGTTATAAAAGTTATATTACAAGTTTTCAATGAAGTGTTCCCTTACTATAAAATAATTTAATTGAAAGTAGAGAAAAAGAGTAGGGTAAAAGATCCTTAAGTTATTACTCTAATTAAAATTTAGATTTATTAATAAAATCGTTAAATTGTTTAGCAGTTCCGTTTTAGAATGTTTTATCTTAAAAATGCACATAAATAATGCAAAATCGCGAAACTATTTATGGCAAAATGATTGAGCAGCCTCTCTTTTCAAAAGTTTTTTATAATTATGAATCTTACCTAGTACAACTTTCCTAGCCTGCAGTATTTTGAAGATTTGACCATTCACTTTATAGAATTTTTTTTTCGTGTAATGTTCATTAAATATTCTAACCAATAAGTCGTCATGTAATTATATAATTACAATTTTAAAGTTATACGTAATAAAAAAACCCATTTTAATAACTTTCAGCAGTTATGGTTTTCATAATTCGGAAACGGTTCACCATTATAAGTCACATTATTATTTCTCAGTTAGTCAAATGATATTTCCTCCTTTTATTAAAAACTCAAATTTACTTAATTCTTAATATTCATTTTGATTGCTGTTAATTTCCATTTGAGAAAAAATTTAATAATGAGATTTTGTAGCGTTAATAATTTCAAAATAAAAACACGTAAGAAACACGTGTTTCTCAAAAAATCACAGATACGTGGATCTTCATTTTTCATCTCGCTATATAAAAGCTTTCCAACGTTTCGTCATCGCTTCTCTGTTATATTCATGACAGACGGCTAGGACGACAAAAAGACGACAAGCATTTATTCTCCTGTCTGTTCGTGACTTCGGAGCACTTCGTATGTATCATAGGCAACAAAAAGTATAGAACAAGTAAATCGATTGAAAGTTGCATTGCATCACGCCAAGCTCAAAAAGGAAAAACTTGAAGTCCTAGTATACGATTCTAGCGCCTGCTTCTTTAGAGAGTTGCAGTGAAAAGCTATTTTTCAAGAAGCATCGTAGAACCACGTTGACTTTTTTCACTCCGTTGAATAGACATTCGTAATGAAATACCTCTTGTCTTAAAACACTAAAGAATTAGAACTGTTTCAATTAAAATAAACTAGGTATTTTGAATTTTTTATTAAATACCTATATCTACGTGCGCTGTCTATATTGTAATGGATAAATAATTGGATCAACTCTACTGGACAATAACATTAAATGCTTCGATTTTATCACAGATAATCATCTCATAATATTAAATTTTGTTATCATATTATTTAAATCAGTTATTGCTCTAAATTTTTCTATAAAATATTGCGATTTTTATTCCTAATTTATTTTAAATCATTATTTCTAGCTAATAATGCTGATTACATTTAATAATTTTATAAGATTTTTTGAAAAATGTAAATCACATAAAATGCATAATTCTATTACACACCGATCTCAGTAGTGTTCACCTCTTTATAATTTTCACATCCGAATTCAAAGCGTGAAACGTTCTCTATCACTCTTACTTTTACAAACGGTCCAATTAAACACTTGTTTTTATGCTTCTCTTCGAGTTTCCAATGCATTTGTATTCAGGATCGAGGGCGCGAACCGTAAAAGGGATCTGCAACCGCGTGCAAACGCCCGGGCGAGTTTAATTGAACAAAAAGCGCGCCCAGCATCCCACTCGGGAAAACGCTCAATTTCAGCAAGTTTAAAGTCTTTCTAGTCAGTTTCTTAAAGGCACAATCAAAAACTGTGCAATGTTTAGAAAATAATCTCTAATATCAGTAATGAAGATGATCATGTGAAAAGTTAGTTTGCGATTGTCAATGTCTTATTGAAATATGTGGCAAGCTATAAACTTGAAGAAAAGTTATAACTTTATGAGAAGTTATAGGATGAATAAATTTTATAATAATATACCCTTGGAAAAGCGAAATTGCTGAAAGACCGATAAACTTGGTATAAATTCTTCTTTTCGAACCAACAAGAAACTCATTAGGAAGTTTCAAGTGATAACCCAGCAAAGAAACAAGATTCGCTATGTACACTACGTTGAACTGTTAATATTCCATCAATTAATAGTCAGGTTTCCGTCACTCAGCAGCGTAACCAAGTATCCTCGCGGGCTCATAATTAATACACGTGCAATCGTTACCAATCGCGAAAACATGGGAGAACTCGCTGCAACGCCCGCAAGTCGATATTTTTACGTGTCACGGTATATTCCAAGCCTGAGCAAAACATTTGTAAGATAGACCGAGAGCAGTAGATGCAAAAGCATCTAGGGACTTGGTGTAATTGCAGTGGAGGACGTTGTTACGAAGAGTTTAAAACCCTTAGTCCTCATGATTGCTGCGTGAGACAACAAATCGGATTAATCACTGATAACAAGTCTCCCTGTCTGGCAGCAGTGTTTTTAACTCATCCAAACATTTTAGAAGTTTGTGCGTTACGTTGAAAGCAAAAAAGTTCAGTAATGGTCGTGTTTACAAGATGCAAGTTCGTCGTATATCAAAGCGATAATTCTATAATGCAGTTTATTTAAACGAAAAATGCTAGAATAACATTGAAAAACAAACATTTATCTGAATTTTTGTAGAATGCAAGGAACAGTACATTGCAACGTTCGTATAAAAACAAACACAGTGAGTTATACAATATGTCTGTAAATTTAAAAAGAAAGCATACGAATTTCATGCGCGAAAAAAGGAGAACATAGAGAGAACAAAAGAGAGGATATAAAAGTGACCACACAAAACGCTCACTTACACTTGTATAACAAACACGTCGTGCAACACGTAGGTACATAACACGCTTGGCTTGCAGGATGAAAACATGAGAAATGCGGTACCTTCTCGATATCTCTCTTCTTTCCCTTTTTAATATCCTCCCACACTTTTCTCCGCTTCTCTTTCCTTTCCAGGAAGTTGGAGCGAAGCGCCGCTTAGCAGCGAGACGGCAACTCCGTTTTGGCACACGAGTCATGTACGAAAGACATTGGCTGTTGTTGCCGTCGACACTGCGACGCGACTGCTCTGGACTTTGACGTTTTCTCCTTCTTCTTCTTCTTCTTTTTCTTATGCTGCGAAGACTCTTCGTGATAAGGCAAAAAATATGTAGGTACGGCAAAGGTTCTTTTGATAAATCTCTATAAAATATCCCCGGGCTGTTGACTATCTAGCCCGTATAATAATTGACTATAGTGTGTACGCGCGTGTATACATGTATACGTGTTTATTTCACGCGTCTTTGTCTACATATAACTTTGGTGGCCCCTTCATTGCGAGAACGCAGCGCCGGACGAAAAGGTTCTACAGAGTATATAAACGGTAAATATATAACAAATAAGACTTCGTCAGCTTGATCTCTCTTCCTTATCTAATTTATCTCGTCTAGAACCATTAGATGCGTTGTCCTGGCGCAGCGTTCGATCCGTCAACTATTCCTTTTTGAAGGCTACTACTTGCTAGTGCTGAATACTCCTCGTATAGGCTATTTGGTCCTGGGTGGCGGCAACGAAAATGCATTGACGGCAATAAGTTTACTTGTAAGGGATCGCCCTTGCTTCGCTTTTCCCAGCGGTGAACCAGTTTACTTTGCGACTCGTCTCCTGTGCTCTAGTACTATTTGCCACGCCGTTGCTTCTGCTGCTTTTAGTTCTTTACTTTTACTTCTTCTTCGTATTTACTGTCATGCTGAGCGAGTTTCAAAGTAGCTGGAAATTGAACGGAATTATCACGTGAGGCTAACTGGGAGACACTGTGGGCGGCCCGGGGAAAGTATAATTATGACAGAGTTCTCACTTGCTCTTGCTGAAGTTTGTACTCTCTTGGGGTGCAAAGTAGATCATTGAACGCAGTTTTATATACTAGGCGGAATTTAAATTTCGCAATAGCGATGGAAAAGTACTCATTTTGTGGCGCTGTATAAATATTGTTCGCTCAATTCATTGTAATTGTTGAAAATTCCCTGCCTAAAAGTTTAAACTTTATAAAAATAATAAATAAGGCAATAATAATTATATAATAAAATGAGATATTAAAATGAATGTTATATCCACACTGTTACTAATGTTTAGAATTTTACAAATTCAGGCAGTGCATGACATAACTTGTAAAAGTTGTATGTATACATTTCTAACCTCATAGAAAATACTTTCTGAATGAAAGAAAATTTCACTTTTATATAGTCTGCACCTGACTCTTATGAATGTCAGAAACTCTATATCTAAAAACTTTACTCAAACCTTTACTTAAATCTTAAAAAGTAACAAATTAAAACGCGCGGATCCTGTCTAAATTCGCTAGTAAATTAAAACAATCTCACTTAAGTGAATGCATCGTAAATTTATTCTTTCAAAAACACGTGCTTAAAAAAAGGAATAAAAAATCATATTTTTCTCCACACAGTGGAAAAAGTACTTTTCTTTAGTTGCTCAAAGATTTTGTAAATTGTTATAAAATAGTAAAAAAATGCTTTAATGAAAGTTAAAATGTAATTTTTTCACAGTGATAGACTCTGTACAGTCTTCAATTTCCTCGTGTCTGTCTCAAGCGGTCCACGACACCTACTCGTGTACAAACATTCTCTTCGCTAGAAAAATCTTATTCTCCCCCCCCCCCTTCCCACTCTTGTTGCAAAATGTACTATTATTGTCATAAAAATATTTTGGAATGCAATTCTGATACCAAATCAATTTTTTGTGCTACAACACTGCATTGTTTTATCACACGCTAAAAATATCCAATCAAAGCTAAACTAGAGCCTATCATACAGAAAATATTATTTCTCTTTCATGAAGCTCCCACTCAATTCGTGGAACAAATGACACCTCCATCGTCTTGACGTAAACACGCGAACAGTAGAATCAATGTAGTGACATAGGCAGTCATGAATTTTCTGAGCGTTGTTATGCCCTTCCCAGAAAAAAAAAACTTCATAACACCCGTTATTTCCATCTTTCGTTCGATATAGCGCCGACAACTTGTGAATTTATCGGCACGTGTCATCTCGTCTTATTTCCCTTCATATATATATATATATATATATATATATATATATATATATATATATATATATATATATATATATATATATATATATATATATATATATATATATATATATATAGTTGTTAGAAATCATTCGGCCGAAGCAGAAGGAGAGAACGAAATAACGAAATACTCCGAGATACTTGCTTTTTATTTCTTTGTTAAATCTGACAGACGCCGTTGTTAGTAGCTTTCCGATTTCTCACGGTTGCCTTTCGATTACCGAGAAAAAAAAATGAACTCGCGAGAATACGAGAAAGGAGAGAGTAAAGAAGAACACAAAGAAGACGGGACGAACTTTCCTGAAATGTAATCGAAGGTATCCTTGCCTCAGTGGATTCACATGTACGCAATAGATACGTGATCTGAGAAATCTGATCAAGTTGGTGATCTGTTGGGGTGGTTATTTGAGAGATGTTTGAAAACTAGAGATTCTTGTAGCTCATTGAGACTCTAATTACGTAAATTAAAGAGCTATTTGGAAAGTAATGTATAAATGTTTCTAAAATTTAGAACGTTCTAACGAAACTTATTTACTTAATTTTCTTAATCATAATAACTTTCGAAGCTCCTTAATACTTCATACAGGAATTCCTTTTAAAAATTTAATTGCATGATATCAAAACTCATAAAGATGCCTTTCCTGATAAAGAGAGTGTTAAAAATTCAAAGCACTTAAAAAGTATTTACTATACTTTTATTTAAATAAACATTGCATACTAAAGGGTACTTAAATCTGTTGTTTTATTTATGCGATTCCTTATACAAGATATTTTGAGAATGCGTATTTGCACTATCCTTTAGCCTTCTACCGGTTATTTATTAACAAACACATTTCATGCCTATTTTAACTTCCCAAACTTTATAATAAATTTGCTTAGAATCACACATCGAATCTCCAAATACTCCTAATTACATTCATGATGCATAGCGATGATTAACATAGTTCCAGACGGTTCCCTGTGGTAATAGCTATATAGCTGAACCGCAGACCGTCGACATTTGATACATCTGCGTAAGCAAATCAGTAGTCCGAGAACTTTGTAGTTTGCTACCTCTGCTTTCAAAGGATGTGTGTTCACGTTAAACTCGAATTGCTTGCTCGTGGGGTTGTTTTTTTCTTCGTTTGCAGAATATGAGATAGAAGGTGAGAAGTCGGGTGGGAGGAAAACGTACGCGTTCGAACGTACGAACACTGCATTGATCAGATTGCGAGGTTTAATAGTACTCCTGTAAACTCTATTGGTCGTTACTATATTGTCATCCAATAGCTTGCAACAGTAGTATACTACTGATATTTTTGAATCATAATATCATAAATATTTTTTATTTATTGAAATTATATTAAATAAGAATCGTTACATAAGCTATAATTTAAATATTTGTGTAATAATAAAGTGATGTTTAAAAAAAGTGCACAGCTGTAATTCGACATGATCAACTGAAATTCAATAAAAGCTACTTATGTTTCCAGCCACCGTCATAAATCAGACAACGTAATTGAAATATCGGAAATTCAATACTATCTTGCAACCACTCGACTACTTTCATTGAAACAAGAAGGTAATCAATACAAGTTCAAATTCTACTTTATTTGATGAATCGCCCATATAATTCAGTGAATCCTTTCATTTAAATTATTTTATGACGAAGCTACATTTATTGAGGCACATTTAAATCTCTGGGTAACATGATTGGAACGCTCTGTAGGGTACGGAACGGCAATTTAATTTCAACATATCCTACAGTTAAAATACGAGATTTATATGATGCATATGAAAATTATTATCTTGACATTTTCTACACTCATTGCAAGAAAATCTGATCCGACAAGAACTACGATAAAGAAGTATTTGAAAAGGAGTTATGAAATCGATTTCTGGGATGTGTCTTATGTATTTTATATTTTACGTATTTCTAGAAAGTTCAATAACATTTCTACCAGGCACTTTTCTATATTTTTTTGGTTCAAAATAATTATTTAAGCTTATAATTAAAAAAATACTTTGTATAAAAAGCTTATCAGATACCTAGACTTTACAATTTAACATGCAACCACTCTCGTTACTTGTTATATACTAGTCGCGCACTATGTCATTTCAAAGACCAAAAATTCTACTATTTTCTTATGTTCAATCGCGCAGAGGCTCGATATAGAGGTAGCAACACGCCTTCCGGTGTAATGCGATTTCCAATGATGGAGTGCAATTTAATAACGACACAGAAGAAAGGGCAGACTTGTAAAGCCTGCCCATGTTGAGCCTAAAAAGAGGACGGCCGGTTATTTTTCAGGATAGCACCCAGGCCCGATCCGTAAGAAAGATCTATAGGATACCAGTTTTCTACTAAAAGTCACTATCTTTCATTTTCCCGATTTCCTGGAATGAAATTAAATTTGAGAAAGGCTGGGTTGATAGATCAAATAGCAAGTTGATAAAGTGGATGAATTTTGTATTTGAAGGGACACCAATAGTATTTGTCGTTTTTGTAGGTGATATAATAAAATAACAATTTTTCCATTCGATTAAGTTAATTCTAGTAGTAGGCATTTCGTGGCTCAAAAAAAATAAATAAAAGTTCGACTAACATTTAAGTTCTTTAGAATATTTCATTAAACGCAATACAAGGCTGGTACAAAACCGATTTTTCATTAAATTTTTTTTTTATTTTCAAGAAGAATAATACTTGAAAAACAGCGTTTTTACCTACGACTAACTCTTAAATCATATTTTATATTATATTTTGCAAACATAATATACGAGTAAGACACACAGAGTTGTAAATATAACGTGAATGTGAAAGTGCGTCGTATTTCGCGTTCCTCAGACGACTATTTTACGTGTACTGCAGTGCAAGCTCGCTTTCTACGTCTTGAACGGAGTTAATTTCTTGAGAACAATGAGAATGAAGTCAACGAAAATTCTCTACGACTCCAGTGGTAACTTAACGAACGTCCAGAGGCGTAAGACGTTTCGCGTAACTTGAAAAACGAATGTGCATGATTATCGAAATTTAAGTTCGTTTTTTCCTACGTTACACTGTTTCTGTAAAGAATCTACAGTGTTAATCAGTTTGAGGAAAGATTATTTTACTCTTAATATTTGTGGTAACAGCAAGAACTTGAACGCTGTTAGGCCAATACACTGTTGGAAATAATGTACAAATTACTTTTAGTCACTGTATATAGGTGCTGACGGAAATTGAACGAGACGACCGGAGTTTATACATATATACAGAGGGTTCAAAGCCAATTTAAATCACGAACTCTCATCTTCATCGAAAATTGTCTATTCATCAAGAGAACGTTTTTGTAACATTCTTAAAATAGACAAAATGGATTACAGGAATAAACCCCGCAATCCGAACCGATTTCCAAAAATCTGCCTACTGCTCGACTGGCCGCTGTGATCACTAAAGCAGCTGTCGGGATTACGTGTGCATTATTTAAGCCCGCGAGGTGTGCACGCGCTTATCGCAAACGGCTGCAGCCAGCCACGTTGTTTGATTGACAGCGCGCTATACCGTTGGATACATCTATACTGTAACCTGGATACAACGACGAGAGCTGCTCGTGATAGAGCGAAGGCAATTTGACCGTGCAACGATCGAATAGCGAGGGCAAAGTGTGTGTATAAACGGGACTATGTGTGTACTTTTATTGAAGGTGATGGAATTTCGCCTCTCTGTTTTACAGTATTTTTTCGCTTTTATTGGCTGGCAAAGTTGAAAGGAGGCCAGAATACGGGGTCGCACCGTCATTCACATGTGTTCGATAGTTCTTCTATTTGTTTGTTCGAAAACTAAGGTAAATGCGAGGTTACGATACAAATGAGTCTTGCAATACGTGACATCTGTGTGTTTTAGAGAATGTTTATGTATCTTTGGCTCGTTATTTTACGTGACACTGAATAATGTTTTTTTTTTCTTTTTTTTCTAGGGAAATTGAGTGAGCTGCGTTCATCAAAATGACGTCGCATTTTGAAAAATGTATATAAATATGGAAATGCTCATTCTACAGACTGCATAATAGCTTTTTCAATTCATCAATTTCGAAACTGAAATATATCGGAATCTTCGCTGCAATGAACATATACTATATAACCCACGAATTGTGCAGATTGAATGACTTTAATTCTCTAGAATAAGCAAGAAAACGCTCCTTCGAAAATCATGTCAGAATTCAATTTCCAAAGGACGTATGTTTCGTTGAGTATCCAAGCTGCTGTGCCGCGCTCGTCTAATCACTTTGTCTGTCTACGAAGTCCCAAGTAATTTTCGCGAATTCGAGCCTATTTTCAAACGACTCATATCGCTTGCACATACATATTACAGATATCAATCAAAATTTCGCAATCAAATCTTTATACCGACGAAAGTTTTACGAGAAAATAACCAGGTAAACTTCTTGAAAGTCATAACTTCTTAATTGCACAACTCGACATGTGGAAATCCCAAAACGCTAATACAGCCCATTGCAGCAAAACTGTGTTCATTCAACAAAGAAAATATACGAGTGTGAGTTGGCTTCAAACAAGCTTATGCAGCGGATGTCAGTGCACTTCAAAAGGTGCGCAAGAAGCTTTGTTTGTCTGACGCAGTAGAGACATATTCAATTAAAGTTCAGCTCTAAACATAAAAGAATATAAAGTTGCTCGGCGTTGACGACGAGAAAATTGCCAAGTCCTACATCGGATCTCGAACGTTCATAACCACTTTTGAATTGTGATTCTGCTTCATATATTCATTCAGCAATGCAATAGTTTTTCTTTTTTTTCAAGAACATGAACTGTAAACAAAGTTGAATTTTAATTCAATTTTATTGAGAATCCGCGATAGAAAACACATTAAAAAAATTAATAAAACAAGATACTCTTTCCGGTCAACTCCATCATCAATACATAGATGTCCGTTTGGGAGCGGCCTGTGAAATGGCCGAGAGGGCTGTAGCCCTCCGGGCAGCGGATCCGTGTCAAAAGAAAACTCGGAAACGCAGAGCCGGTGCAGCAACGCTAAGCGCAGAAATGCGAGCAGGGGGAGTAATATTCAATTTTCGTGAAAGTTATCTGATGGCTTGACGTTGAGCAAGAGATGAGCCTATGAGAAGAAAGAAATGCATAGCACGGATGGAACGAACGTTTCGATTCGGTCTGTTCCACGTAAAATTCCCCGGTGTGTACTTGAATATATTTTTTTTTTGCCGAGGGAAAGTTTTGTACAACTTTTGTGTATGAATACTTAATAATCGCAATTCAGATGCATAACAATGGATTTCTGTTATCATACATTTATAACCCACTAGAAAAACGATTCAAAGCCGCATAATAATCCGCTACATCATTTCAATATTGAAATTCATGCGCAGCACCCTCATTATCCGACCGCGTCTACAATTTCGACGCTCCAGCCCATACCCAATATCCCCCTCGAAATTTCACTTCCCTTCTGCCCCGACAACAAAATAAAAGGCAAAACGATTGAAATCTAAACAAACCTTCAGCCGGCACACTTTGCTCTTCAATTCTGAATTTTCCGCAAAAAAAATGGACAACTTCCAGAGTTTCCATAATTCATGATCCCGCACACACTCTCGCTGACTCTTTTCCTCGGGCTGTGAGAATATCCCGCACGGGAACATCAGCCTTGAGAAAAGGAAGAAGACCGAACGACTGCCACAGCCTAATGAAATGAAGTCTGTCAGGAGAAGCCGTAGGCGTCGCGCTTCTCCTCTACTTTTAGCCGGAGCAGCAATGCCGGCAAATTCAATCGCTGTAAACTCGTCGACTCGCCCTCCTCCCTTCCAGCGTGTATCCTTCTCGCCCGCGTGAATATCGATGAAGCGACAACGCTACGCCCCGCCAAGTGTGCCCGTCGGCGAATCTGCATAAGCTCGAAGAAAGAGTGAACGGAGAGATGGAGAGAGAGAGAGAGAGAGAGAGAGAGAGAGAGAGAGAGAGAGAGAGAGAGAGAGAGATCAAAAGGGTCCGAGGTCTGTGAATCGATGGCTTTCGGCTTGCGAGGGGACAGATCAGTAAACAGTTCGAGAGCTGCAAACCACGTTTCAATGTCGGATGTGACTGACTGCGTCACGGATTTGACGAGAAGTGGCTAAGTATTGTTTTAAAGTTTGCAATGCATCATATCGCGGTAGTGAATCAGTGTTGCAAATTTCTACGCAAAAACATGCAAGCACCTACTTAGTGACGTAAATTACATATATTGAGCTGATGAAGATAGAAGTATCGTATGCGCACAGAGCTTTTTGTTCTGTATTGATTTTTCGAAGCACCCCACTCTTCAAGTTTCATCAAATTACTTCTGAAAATAGAGCGTGCATACATTACGCAAGGCATAAGAACAACTCTAAATATATACCGATGAGTTTCACGTCTAATTTGCAATTTTAATTGAGAACCCTCAGTACTCGAGGATAATTAGCCTGACTTATTTATGTAATCCATCCTCAAATTATTTCTGACCAGTGATAATCTAATTTCCAAATGTACGTTCTCACAAGGAATTTCATAGTTTACGTTCTGTGAAGTCGCCTTTGAGCTTACGTATATGAAGTATATAATGGGCTTTTCAATCCACCACTTCTCGTTCGCGAAGTGCGATTATTTTGAAGTGATCCTAATTAACGAAAAGAGACTGAATGCACCAGCACTGTTAAGAGTGTATGTGCGCTCACGCATGACCTCGATTCTCGGCCGCGGGTGGTACTGCCCATCCAATTAGTTGGTACAATGGCACGAGCCGTTGCTGGAAACGTGACGATATTACGTTACACTGTTGGTATAGCGGTGCACGTGTGCCTACGTCGTCACATGGATTCCCTGTGAAGAGCTTGAAATCAAAATCGATGCGAGTACGAGTAGGGCCAACCAGCTCTGCACTACATAGGCATGTTTTTCTCATAGAATATCGATTGTTTCTCACCCGACTTGAGTTGGCGCGCTAACATGTCCATTAGAAATGCCGGAACTAAATCTGTGTCATCAGAAACGCAAACTACTAAGTTTGACTAAGAAAGCATGAAAATCATAACGATTAAATGTAAGTTATAAAATAGATTTCATCTTCTACATATTGTTCCAATATTACTCAACTATAACGAAGTTTTTATTTGGTAAAAACTAACTAATCAAGCCATTTTCCTTATTTCTCAGTAACATTTTTTTTAGCATTGTTTGATCTTTGACTATCGCCCTAATACCCGTAAAAGTTCTTTTTTCATTTACTTAATGTTCGCAAGCGTAGTCATGATAATATGAAATCATTTTTCTCGTCTTTGACGTTAGTTCGGTAAGAGATAAACGTAGTCGAGCTTCTGATGGAATAGCCATAAAAGCTCCATTGAAATGCGAAACCCTCTCTATTCGGCTAGTAATCAGTGAACATAATAGCATATTTGTACAAATAATCTTTACAAGGTTTGTCAATAAGATTCACTAAATAAGTGTAACAATTTTAATTACGTATTCAAATTACAAATGTATTAAAAAATGCAAATTCTTTCAACTGAATCCCGCAAATGATAACGGATAATTTTATACGTTTCAGAGAAACTGTTAACAATAATAATACACTAGATAAGTACACTTTTTTCCAACTTGTTGATCAAAAATTCATAATTATAAAAATAAATTTAATTCCGCTTCTAGCCCAATGAATACATCGAGTTATGCTGTATAGATTGTCTGAAAGCAAATCCTTACTTTTAAAAGCTCAACCAATACAATAACCTTTCTCCTTTACCGCCTAACTAAGCGTCACGATAAAATATGTGGCGTGCATGTTTCCCGCATCTGCGGGGCCTGGCAGAGAGCGTTCACAACGTTCTCGAGTTTTCGCCAAGCGGTCCCTCGCTTTATTGCCTCACCGCAATAAAGCGATCCGCCGCGCGCGCGTTCGCTAATCCCCCAGACGAGGCAGTCCCCGGATTTTCGGCAGCCGAGCGGTCTGTCGCATATTGCACTTAGCAATAAAACGATCGGCCGCGCGCGCTCGATAATCTTCGGAATTCTCAAAAAAGCACGCGCGCCACCCATCCGCTAAAGTGCCCAAGCTATCCCTTCCCTTCGGGCCTCATGAGCGAGACCAAGGTCTTCCCTCCGAGGCCTGAAGGGTGGCTTCGCTGGGGGCACTCGGCACTCTTGCTCGAACCAGAGACTTGCACAGACCTAGGCCCTCCTGCCTGTCCTGCGGTCTGCGTTCTGCCGAGTCAAGTTTGACATCAGTATTTCCAAGCTCTCTAAATAAATACAAAGTTCAATCGAACACACGTGTCCAATTTCTCCCTACCTCACCTCTACAAGCGTTAACAGACTAAAAATAAAATCCGAAAATACTCGTATAGAACTCGGAATTGGAAGTCGAGTCATCGCACAAATCCCCGAGAATAACCCAAAAAGAAACGGTGCCAATTAAAGAGAGCAAACAACCGATTCAATTCCCAGCCTAAGATTACCCGAACGATGTCTTAGTCTGCCAGTTAGCTCCAATACCGATACCGAGCCGAGCCACCTACGCGTTCGTGCTTAGCCGTGGATACACGTGTATGGTTAAGGTAATTGGAAAAAAGAGGTACTTTTCGTAACGGTAGACTCGCGATCAAAGAGCCAAAAGCAAAGAGGCTTTGGGCGGGAAGTAAAGACGAACGAAGGGAAGCTACCAACGGAAGAGATAGTCGATGGAGCTCGTTAGGGGCTTATATGCCAGGGAAGGTAGAAGGAAAGAGAGTCTACTTTGCGGTGATATTGAAGCGCATGCTGTGCCACACGTCGTAATTTTGTCCACGGAAAAAGGGCTAAGATCACATATATTGTTTTATATTAAAAAATACTAATTCCAAAATTTTTCTCAACCTGTAGGATAACGATTATCTTGAAAAATCTGTCGTGATATAAATATTTTCTTGAAACCCTACAACTTTCTCCCTAAACCTTCTTTCACAAAGAATTGTCCTCTGAACAAGCGAGTATAGTATTATCCTCTTATGGTATAGATGACGTTGAACGTTGAACCATAGAATCGTTAGTAAGTATTCGTGAAATTGAGAAGCAGTAAATAATGATGACACTTATACATATTACAGAATATATGTTCTTGGCTAGTTGTAATATTTATTTTACTAGCACTTAATCGAAAACTATCATATTTTTATCTCGCTACGCCACCCAATGAACTATACAGTATAAAATAATGACAGTCCTTAAGAAAACTTAATAATAGTTTTCTTAAACTATATTTCGTTAAAAGAAGTTTACAAGTTCCTGTCATTATTATCTAAATAAGATCATCCGATGCTTCAAAACATTATTTATCAAATAAGATACTTGATGATTTCCATTATCTTTGACATCCAGTGAAAATCGCAAATAAAAGAGTAACCAGCGTATATCTATAATCCTTGTCGACTAGAGGAAATCACGGCTCGTTTCTTCTATTGAGGTATAAAGACTCTGAGCGAACCGTCGAAAGAGGAAATTGATGGGATCGTGAGATAATGAGTGGTCTCGTTCCTTCTAGCAGGATATTTTTATTTGCTTTGAAAGACAAATCAACAGGGAGTCCGTCTGTTCAGATAATAGACAATTTGCTTCGGGGGCTCTATTTTTACGAACTACTCAAAGAAAGAGGATTCACGATTCTGCGCATTGATCTTATGATTATTCATTTTTTATCTTGAGACTTTCTATAACTGCGACGAGCAGTAGATAGAAGCAAAAGTTTTAAATGAAGCTTCAGAAAAGCACATCTTCAAGAACCAATTACAGTGAATATCGAAAAATAACCTATAGAAAAGTTTGGTGCTTGCAATAATCGTCCTTTACTTTTTTCGATTTTTAATGTTTTTATTTTTATATTGTTATCAATAAAATATTATTCAGTTTGTATACTGAGCATGTTACATAATCAATAAACATCTATTAATTACCTTTAAACTGTGAAAGATATTCTATGAACAAATTCGCACAGAAACAAGCAGTCTGCGTAAGCTGTATATAGATTAGTGGTGTTATGGTAAAACTATAACGTCTCGTCAAGCTAAATCTTTTTAATTTCTTTTATAAAAAAAGTCGTTGTCAACCAGTTAGAAGGAAGCTCACGACATTACATTCTGATTCGTACGTCCGAGACGAAAACTACTGCGATCGTATTTCATGAATGGCGCGGAGGATTACTCGATCGACCGGAATGGCTTTGAGTCATGGATTATGGATAGCAGATGCCGCTGTATCGCGAGCTAATCGCTTTTCGTTTATTTATGTGGTCGTATTCAGGCTGTAACGTCTGTTGACAATCAGCCACGTGTTAAAGACTATCGTATTTAAATATATTCTGGAAGAGAAAAAAAATTGTTTTATTACTACTAGAGGAATAATACTGATCTGCAAGTATGTGCATTGCTTTAGAATAAACATAGGTATGGAGCAAAAGGATACGCCCAGGAAAGATATTCTTAATTCTAAATACGAAAATTAATTTGATAATAAATGAACTGTTTCGAATTATTTCGAATTGTAGAAATAATATTTTTGTGATTATACTAAGTGTGTTTAAGCACACTCCACGCGCGCTACATTTTATGGGTCAAATTTTCAAATTAAGCGCCATCAAGAGAACCACTCATGGTGAATTTTTAGATATCAACTGCAAAGCCGCCATCAACCAATCACATTTGTTGATTCACCAGAATCAACCAATGTATTTTCGGCTTTAATTTTCCGATATCACTTTTTTAAAGAGGATCTGCATGGGAAAGAACTGTCGAGTATCGATGCAACTTTATTGCATTCAAACATTCATACACAAATCATAATCTCTTATACAATGTCAATCCAAATTACAACTTATATACATTGCAGAATCGCAGTAGCCCAACAAGTGCGTAATCAAACATCGAGGCCCCAGTCGGTTGCCATCAGATTCACACACGCGTTTGCGCGTCTGCAAACACACGACTGCAAACCTGCGCCTGGCGCTTTGCATAATCTCGCGGTTCTCGCACGAGCTCCGATGATTTATCATAACCCCCCTCTTTCCACCATTGTACGTCATGCAGCTTTGACTTTTCCCCATCCACCTGTTGAATTCTGAACGCGCGCTCTCGCCTCGATTTTGCTTTTGCAATCGACGCGCTCTTTCTTCGGCTGAGAAGATTAATGCCGGCGTTACAGTGTTCGACGTGCCATGCGTGCCGCCACGCTTGCGCTAAATTATCGCACGCCTTCATAAATCGGAATGTAGCATATGCGAGGGACTCTGGAGACGGGGATGAACCCACGCTTTATGAGCTGGAGGGATGTGTGAAGAAGGAACTTTGATCGGATCGAATAAATGGAGAGAAGTGAAGTGTGCGCGCAGCTGTTTGTTGGTTTCTCTTTTTGGGGGGAGCAAGTCATAAATTGGCCAGTGATTGTTTGGCTTGCTGAAGATAGGCCAGAGAGACTTTCGCGATTGTTACGTAGCGGATTTATTTTTAGGTCGAAAGCTGAGTTTTCCCTGGTTTATGTCTGAGTCATTTCTAGAGCTTTAATTGGAATTTACGTCAGAATAAAAGATATCCTGATAAGCAGAGTTGCCCCCACTATATTATGCAACTGCTCACATGTATGTGCGCGTATAAATAAGCAAACATATGTCTAAAGCAGCTGAATGTTTAACAATTTTTAACAATCAAAAGTCAAACCCTTTTATCGAGCTTTCCTATACGTCAATCAACAATGAATGTCGTCATATTCGGAAATCAATAAAAACTTCCTTTGAACCTACAGCAGCTGGTTTAATCTCTATAATTCGTCGGGATTGCGCGCATTCATTCATTATCGACATATACGTATATAATACTAGCCTTTCGTTCAGATCCAAATGACAATCGGAAACGAAAGTCCAATGTTTCTCCCTACTGCCATCCACGTCTCACCAACTTCGTTAGTGTGTGCCTGCGCGCGCGTGCGTGTATGTGCTTGCATATCGGAGGCACATACGATTTCACGCTGACCCAATTCGCCGAAGTTTATCGGCCCGCGGACGAGTGCAGCGCAGTAGCAGTATAGCAGAGCTGCTCTTCCGTACAGGTAACCCCTCCCGACCTCCCTTCCGAGTTGTATATCCGAACATACTGGTTCTTTCGAGTGAAGTATTTAGTGTCTCTGATGTAAAGAGATTTTCGAGCGTGAATCTCGGTACTTTTCGATTGCGAGAGATTATAACGAATACACGGAGTCGTAAAAAAAAAAATCCAAATCTAGTCTTTACTAATATATGCATACTCTTTATCCACGGACTTCCTATGCATGCGAACGTTTTTATGAGACTTGAATGGGTGATTCGGAAATAATGATAATCAATCTCGATTTTATGATAGAGCTTAATTTTATCAAACAATTGTTTTGATCTCCACGTTGATATTGTAAAAAATCGTATAATTGGAAAATTTAACAAGATTGAAAAAAAATAATTGTCACTTAGCAAATAAATCAAATATTCAGCATGTCCAGTATTATTTTAAAAGTGAAAAATTGAAAATAAATAAAAAACTTTGACAATATATTTGCGCAACGATATTTTGCGAGCAGATGACATTAAGTATCTTTCAAGAATAAAGCTAAAATGCTCGAAAATACCGCAGCTATTCGTCACTTTGCAAATTGCACGCACTTGATTCCTAAGCACCAACAAAAAATGAAAATAAGTATAACGAGGGAAGTATGCAGCACTGCCATTATTACTCTCTCCCTGTGGATAGCAGCCGACAACAACCAATCAATAAATATTAGATCTCCGTTTATCCATCGTTTATATATACTCACACGTATATGGATGCTAGGGAGAGCTCCGCAGTATTAAGGACTAGCATAGCGTCGCTGCGCTACGGTCGTTACATAGCTCTCATATTTTACGTCCGAGAATCCCTGAGCGGCCCTATGGTACCTCAAACTCCCTCTTCTGTTGTTTTTTCTTTGCCAGAACCCTCCTTTGCCTCTATATCTTTCTCCATTTTAACTTTATTTTACGAACTATACGTCAAACTGAGTGTGAAGGTTGGATAGAAGTCTCTGGATTTCTTCTTATTGTTGGTGTGTGATTTTTTTTATTTCTCTGACGTGGGTAGCCAGTTAACTCACAAGAAAGATAGGTTTAATTTGTTGCAAGAAGATCTTTTATAAGTATGTGGTTACGCGGGTCGCAGTAGAAACAGGGGCAATTGGCCAGACAAGCAGTGAATATCTAGGCTTTTCAGAAATAAAGATGAGCTTTGTTTTGTTACAATTTTTTCAAAAAATAAATAGATAGACACAATGCTATGTCTGAAGAAAAAGATGAATATTTCAGATCAACGATCTGTATGTGCTACATACACTTTTGTTTTTAGAATACTTAAAATATTAAACTCCTTCTGATTCACAATTTTCAGGACGTTGATTTACTATGTACTTATTGTAAATTCACTGTTGTTTAACTATGCATGAATCATTTCGGAATGATAAATAAAGATCAAATTCTCATCTTATGTTGATTGCGAATAATCATCAAAAAAATTTGGATAACATGCATGTTCCTTCACTTACACGAACAAAGGAATATGCGAGGGGATATGCGTTTTATTGATTTCTCTCTCTCTCTCTCTCTCTCTCTCTCTCTCTCTCTCTCTCTCTCTCTCTCTCTCTCTCAGAGGCACACATTCACAAATGAAGCTTGCGTGTTTAATCGGGCCAATTGACAGTCGTTAAGGAAGGGCTGCTGCTACTACCACCCGCTGTGAGGGATGAGGAAATAGGAAAGCTCGATAATGGCTTTTGTCCTAATTTGGTCGCTTTGAGTCGCATGTGACCTTCGGCAGCCTCTATCATCGGTTTATTGGGTATCGAAGGTTACAACCCTAGAGGATTTTTACTTGGGAATTCAAAGTTACGAGAGAAAAAGGTAATCAATGGCCCGTGTATCGAACGAGAGGAAATAAGAGATATTCAAGTTGTACTTCGGCGCATGACTCATGAAAAGTTTTTCTTTCAGTGATTTGATCAAAAGAATTGCAAAAAAGTCAGAGTTTAGTCTTTCAGTTTTTTTAGTTATCAGTTAAATCACGTAAAATAAGTAAAAACTTGTTAGTGTTATAAACCGTACTCTGGAGAGTAATGTCATTGAAAATTACATTCGATTTGCATCAAGTGTATATTTTAAACGAATCAACGATAATGTAGTATAATAAGTTATTTAATTATTTTTCATTCAATAATTTTAGATTCTTATATACATATAAAAATAACAGTGTTCCAAACCCAATTGATGAAGGTAAAAAAAATATAGCTTCAAAACTATATAAAATCTTGAGATAAAACAACATTCTACGTTGAGTACTTTTCCAACGCGTATACAGAACATGAAAAGAATAAGTGTTGGAGGGAGTTAACGACACATATAGAGAGAGAGTCACAACAGCAAGACGCAAGTCTTAAAAATTCTTGAAAATTATTACCGTTGTACGTAGTGTCGATGTTATCACGGCGATTGGTCCTCTTTTCAGTTATCCGCAGAGCATAGCAGAGATCTTGAATGTGAGATGCACTCGTTAAAGTGCCGCCTTACACGCGCTAATTGATTTCATTAGAGCTTCGTTCTGATCTTCTTCTGCTTAACATGCGGTCACACTGGCTATGCTTATGTTTATGATTAATTTGTTTCGTCCTAGCTTATTTACACGTCTGTAGAAAACTATATACGGCCGTTTCTCTATTTGCTTATAGCTAACAGGTTGTATATAAACTCTTACTACGGTATAGGTAAAACCTCTCTAATTTTTATACTTATAACTATTTGTGCATGAAAAATTCGTTCGATTCCTTCTCCGGTGTAGTTTTCTCGATGATTAACAGCATTGCGTACGTAAATATGCCGCGGAAATAAACCTATTGATGCATCGCTACGGTTTCTCCTAATAGTCCTGACATTTATGAATGGCTTCACTTCTCGCGCGTGCACAAGTATAAACACCGCCATAGAGAACATCTGTCACGTGTATACACATATCATTTTTGTCTGGCAAAACTTTCGTAAAATTGTTGTCCCATTATTACTCAGATGTACACTTAACTTCTATTGACAAGATTATGAACCATTATCTTCAGTTGTAGCACGAGTTTAATTAACGTAGAACACTACATCGAATACATATAAAAACATCCATCTTTTTATAGACACATTTTTCCTTGTTACCAGAAAACGAGAAACGTCAAACACTGTGCAGTATATACCATATAAATAAACTTCGGCTGGTACACTCGTGGAAATATTTTGAAAAATACAAACAGTCGTCCGAAAATCAAAATAACAGTCCGATGCCCGCGAGAGCTCTCTGGTAGTAGACACTCGCAACCGGGAACTGATCACACTTCAGCTTTTTTCCTTCTCCCTCTTTGAAAATCAGCGGCAGTTTATATCTCGCTGCAAGTTCGGCCGGCATTCCAGGTTCAAATAACAAACAGAATATTTTGGCGGCAGCGCCGTCATGCGTCGACACTGGAATCCAAGATGGCGTGTACCGTGCGTGCGCGCGCGCTCTGGTTCACTGCAATTAATTGCGATAATTTCCTGGTACTGTCAGTGTTGTTAGGACCCGCGCTGTTCTCTGATGGCCGGCGCTGGTCACTCATTTGTGTTTACAATTTCCGGTCGATCGGAAGAAGCCCTTTGAACTTGATGCCTCGTGCTCTTCTCACGAGTGTTTACTAAGGAGGCTGCCTGTACAAAACCCTAAATAAATATACGTGTTCGCACTGTAGCACCTTTTTAAGATCTTATTACTTTCTTTCTTTTCTAAGATTCTTCTTCAACGATAAAACTTTGATGAAAATAATATTTAATGGCTGAGTGAAAATTCAAGGTACGATAATATTGTGGGTAGTGATTATGAATGCAAATTAATAAAATTGTTCTTCTCTTACTCAGACATGCTTACGCCTGCTTCTTCAGGAAGCATAAGTATGAAGTTATGCATGAAGTTATGCGTGACTATTTATGCATTGACGCTCCGAATTGTGATTGACTATCTATAAAAATAAAAAATAAAAACTGTCAAAAAATTAGTGAAATCATTAAAAAAAATCTAGCGCCACCCAAAGTTACTTCACACTTCACGTTAATCCCTGCACCAGACCGCACCGTCGTGTCAGCTATAATAGACCATGAGCGTGACTATACACACGGACTTAAAGCGCGGTGGGCGCGCCATCTGCAATTCGAAAATTTCCCGCCTCGAGCTAGCACAATTAGCCTGCGTTAATGCTTGTACAAAAACTTAGCATTTCACACGATAGTTAATCAGCTGAGTACGTTAACGTTTGCCTCGGAAAATTAAAGAGCACACCGAAGCCGGCTTTAGTCCGCGTAGCCGATCAGGTCAGTGATATTGTAAAGTACGAGCGAGTGTTGGCAAATTTGCGCGATGTATGCGTAACCCCCACTGTCTTGATACCGTTTGTCTTTGTCGCCCATTAGCCGGATCACGTGCGCGCACGTCGCAGACACATCCTTCTCTATCCTCGCATCTGGGGTATGGCGTCGTTTGTTAACTCAAAAAAGTCATTTTACAATCGTCGCGGCAAGAGGAGCATCATGATGGAACCGTAATACGATAAGAGAACACAGATAAGAGAACAAATTATTTACTTTCTTCGTGGCTTTGAATTTAGCAATTCTTTTCATTTTAAATGTAAATGGATTCGTTGCGCTATTTTCAGATTATTATTATTATTTTTGTTATCGACATCGATGTTGTTAACACTCTGAACCATATGAGTCAATATAACGCTTCTCGTAATCGTCTAGTTATATTCGAGTAGATGGATTCTAGGAAGCTTGATTTATTGTTATAAGCCTGCCACTATTTTTAATGCTGTTCGATTTATTGATTCCTTATAGCCGAATAAAGCTCGTTAGTTTATTTTTGGTGCCATTTGCATAATTTAGGCTGGTCCGAGTGCTTGTCATGCTATAGTTTGCCGAGGCGTTTCTAGTTATGTATACGTGACGGTTTAATGCAAAAACTAACAACAACGCAGTACTAACCACTATAATTGAGCAAGTAAATAAACGAACTCGACACCCGTATTTATTTTTAGCTGTGCATTTTTACGAGAGCGAAAAAAATTACGATGCACAAATCTTTTAATTTATTAAATGTAAGGATACTTTTTACGATAACTTTTTGAATTCAGTGCGGGCGAGAAAACTACGGCAGTGAAATTATGAACACAAAAACTGTCGGTAAAACAGTGCACTACCGATTCTTTTTTTTCAGTTCTTGAACCACAGTACACAAGTCGATCCCTTGGAAAAAGCAAGCGCAAGCTTTCGTCCACTCTCCGTTCTAGTCAGATCAGAAAGAAAGAAAGCAAATAGTGAAATCGTGATTCGTACAACTGTGGCCGATGATACGGCAGCGGCGGCGACGGCGATGCAGCTAGAAGCAGCATCAGCGTCCGCGCGCGGCCGTTGCGTGCGGCACACGTCGACGGGCCGACGGCTCGGAGGCGACTGCCTCGCGCGTCCCGGTACCCTGCGCGCCGCGCCAGCTTGATCCTCACGCTCCACCAGCCAGCTTCTCTTCTCCCTCTCTCTTTCGACAGCGTGTGCGCCCCTTCTCTCTCTCTCTCTCTCTCTCTCTCTCTCTCTCTCTCCCTCTCTCTCTCTCTCTCTCTCCTCCGCACTTTGGCGCGCTTTCCCTTTTCTTTCTCTACGCCGGAAGCTTACAGTAAAGCTTACAGTACGTCTGTGTATTAAAGGGCATCACTGCAGTTCAGTAAAACGTTTAAAGTTTTTGATTATTGCAAGTCAAGTTTTCTTGGTCATTTCATATTTAAGAGAGAATGACAAGCGTAAAGCGCTTCTGTGATTCCATGTCAAACGAACTTGTATTTCGCATTAGGTATATTTTTCTTTTATGAACACGAATATTTTCTCTCTGCGCATAAAATATCGACAATCAGATACAACATTGTTTACCAAATGTACGCAGTTGATTTTGCACACCAATTGCCGTTTTACAGAAAGATTTAAAATTTTTCTGTCCGCTAAGCACTAAATTCGCGTTTGTGAATTCTTATACCAGGCGCCCAATCCAAAAAAGTTTACGATTCTTGTGAAGCTTTAAGCTAGATATAATGAATAATTTTAAACTCGTCTTCGGCTCGGGGACGCACCTGCCTTCGATTCATACTGCAAACTCCACACTCGGTCTAAAAAAGTCCACTTTACGCCCTTGGTACACAATATACTATTTTGTACATCATAACTAATTTGCTGCTTGTACTTTGACAATAAAAAAAGGTCATGCTATTTACACAATACAGTTAATAACTAATTATTACTATTTTTCAGATAGACGGTTAAAAATACACATATTTAAATATTTCATCGTATATTGCATGCAGAGGAAAAATACGCAGTAATCGTACCATGTACATATTTGAGTTATCAGGAGAAAACTATGGATGCTTTTGTGATGTATCCTAAACCATCCAATAAAGATGATCTACTTTTCATTGATGAAATGGTAAAATCATAAGCCCAGTCTCCGGAAGAGTGGAAACGTTTCTCCTGTAGCATTGTTTCTTATATAAGTATGTACCTTTTAATTTAAATATGAACTTCTCTAACTTATAATGCATGTACTATATTTATAAGTATTTATGATGCAATATGTATATATTTATATTGAAATGGAAATATAGTATATTATAACACTGTTGTGGGAGATGGTTTTCTACCTTGCTCGAGGTTTTTCGCACGAGCAAAGCAAGTGAGAAAATCGAGCAAGGTATAAAAACACCTTTTACAACAGTCTCATACGATATTTTATAGCACAACAACCTCAAAGTTGTGATTTTGAGGTTAGTATGCTATAAAAAATTGTAACGGTCACTTATGGGTCGGGGGAAGTTTTAAATTTCGCGCTGCGACACGGGCGACATTTTATAGGGTAGATTTGGTAAGCGTCGATTTGTATGTGTGTGTGTGTGCGGGAGAGAATACGAAGCGCCGGATCGCCGGGCAAAGCAGAACGCTGCGAGAGGTCCAAGCGATCGGTTGGACTCTGCAAATTTATAATACAGTCGACTCGAGAGAAATTGCAGAAACCCGAGAAGGGGTAAGCCGAGTGAATACCGTGATAAGAATTTAAAAGTAGATTTAATTCTAATTGGTTCCGATTAGTTTTTGTATCAAATCAAAAGTTCGCTGCTCTGAGGAGGCGATCAGGGAGTCGTAGCCCTGGAAAGGACATCGTCAACGTGGCCGTCGAGACGTGGCTCCGATTTCGACGTACCCGCAATACAGATCCTAAAGCCATCCAACGCGCCAACGCCACTACTCCGAGCGCAGAGCATCAGTGATCGACGCATTGTAAGCGAACGAATTTGAATCGAAGTTATAGATATCGAGCCGGCCATTCAAATAGTAGCGGAGACAAGCTTGTCTTTTAGAGCAAAGCCACATTTAATTTGTTGACGACGATAGCGCGCTGCGCAAGTCAAAGCATGTATGTGAGTGTATGTGATTTGATAAATGTGCATGCGCGCATATAATTTCTTTTTAAGATTAGTTCGACGAACGACGGTATCCCAGTTGTGCCTCGCAGAATTTTGTACTCAAAATAACAACGTACCTTATTTTATTTGAAATATACATATATCTATTCTCCCCATACATCCATTTTTTACATGGCGCTCAACGAACGGGCAAAGTTTGCGAGAGTACAATTGGCATAAATCGTCGTAATAAAATAATCATTGTGATAGCGCATGGTTCTGACGAGAACTGGTAAGGGAAAGGACATTTCCAAAATGACAGATCCTCAAGTGATCGAAGAGTTACGAGAGCAAATCGCGAGACTGTCTGCCGCCCAAACAGCAGCAAATAACGAAAACGAATGTTTAAGAAGGCAAATCGCATCGCTCAAAGCTAAAAACAAAGACCTCCGCGACGGTAATAGTAGCGGTAAATCGTACAATGACCATGATACGCAGACCGATCAGGGAATAACCCCGCCTGGAGATCATGACAACTCAGACGCACCGAGACCTAACAATAACGATCAAAATTCAAATATAAACCTCGATTTGGTCAATGGCATTCTAAGTCATTTTGAGACGCTTCACGTCTCATTAGTTCTGCCCACTTACGACGGAGAAAACGGCAACCCTATACAATTCATTGAAAAACTAGAGAAATATTTTATCCGCAAAAAAATAAAACATGAACAAAAATTGCTCGTGGTTGAGGACGCTCTAAAGGGACGCGCGCGCGTCTGGTATGAGGCACGCTTTAGCCCTTTCATATCGTTCGAACATTTTAAACGTATTTTCAACGACGAATTTTATTCGTTAGAAGCTCGAATGAAGTTTAAAACAGAGTGGGCGGCGAAGAAGTTCAAGCCGGGTTCGAATCATTGTCTGCGTGAATACTTCCTTGAACAAACGCGAGCCGCAAAATACATCACACCGCGTATGGATGACTACGAGATTAATTACACCATTATTAAGCAATTACCTCAACGTGTGCGAGATGCTTTGTCAACCGTGGATTATTTAAAGAGTGATTTAATTTCTCAAGCGCTAGCGCGTCTAGATGCCTCGTATAGTGAAAACTACAACGGTAATACCCAGTACGCAAAATCGGCTCAGCAGCAAGAACGGCAAAAACATACAGTAAATCAGGTAAATCACATTCAAAGAAACGATTCGTTGATTAAACGAAATAACTATTCAGGCCCCGGAAGGCGTAATTACTCACAAGATAGATCTCGCGAAAATTGGCGTGAACCAGCGCGTTCCGATGGAAATTCGCATTTTGCACTACCTGACACTTCTAGACCACCGCCGAAGATTAGCAATCAGAGTAGAAGCCCGAATAGTAACGACGGAGAAAACTCGCAATTTCAGAACAAACAAAGTCCATCAACGGCACACAATATTCGCGCGATACAGCAGTCGGAGTTCATACAAGATCTAGCTTGGGATGTAGAAGGAGAGGTCGGTGAAGGTGATTTGTCACCCGAATCTCACATCATGAGTCCGAGAATGCGTGCAAAAATATTTGGAAGTTACGTAACCGTATTGATAGACTCCGGGAGCGATATCACATGCGTCTCGCAACGTTTCTACGAGAGTATATCGAAAGTAAACACTAGAATCCCAGAGTTACCTGTAAGCAATTTGGCTGTCGGTGTAGCAGTCGCGCGAAAGACTATTAGAATTGCGAAGAAAATCTATTTGAACATTCAATACGGGAATTATGATATTGAACACACGTATTTGGTGGTACCGGGTTTGGCTGCGGATATCATCGTGGGCGCGGACTTTCTTGAAAAGAACGGCGGAATCATAAACTTTAAAGACAAAACTTTTGAATTAAAGGGAAAAGAAATACCGTCAAATCTGATTTCGTATCAAGGTGATCCAACTTTGAACGAAAATTTGGAAGCTAACGCGTGTCGAAGTTTACAGTTGCATATCCTAGAAACCCATAAGTTAGATAAAAATTTGAACCACGCTACCAAAAATTGGAGAGGTCGAGCATGGGGGGTGGTTGCGATACGGAAGTATCCCAAAAAATGGTAGCCGTGAGCGCAAATAATATAACGATTATGAAGTGCGAAAATAATACTCCGTATAATGTCGAGTCAGATATCAAAGGCTACGTGGCGGGCTTGACACAGCTAAGCGACGAGCATAAGCGCGTCATCGGACAGTTGTTTTTAAGGAACAGAAGGGTTTTTTCGGACGAGCCGGGTCGTTTAAAGGGATACGAGCACGTGATAAAGGTCTCGAGCGATAAACCTTTCGTCCGTCGGTCGCAGCCGGTCGCATTAGAGGTCAGACCACAACTCGACTCTGAAGTTCGAAAAATGGAAAGGCTAGGTATCATTCGGCGATCGAACAGCGACTACTGCAATCCGACGCGTATCGTTATTAAGAAAACGGGAGAGATACGTTTGTGTCTTGACGGCCGCTGGGCTAATAAATTAATACGCGCAAATAACGAGTCTCCGCAGAGAATCGAAGAACTTTTGCTAAAGAGGGACGGACTAAAATTTCTATCGACAACCGACTTCGTAAAGGGATATTGGCAGATACCAATTAGCGAAGAGTCAAAGAAATTCACGGCATTTGTACATAACGGACACGTATATGAGTTTAATGTTCTCGCGTTCGGAATGAAGGATTCGGGAGCCGCATTTATCAAAGCGCTGGACATCGCACTCGGGCCCGAGTTTGATGATTTTGTCAGTGCGTATATTGACGACTTGCTCATAGTGTCATGTACTTTTGATGAACATGTTCAGCACCTTGATAGACTTTTCAATCGGTTGATCGAAAAGGGCTTGACGTTAAGCTTGGCAAAGTCGAATTTTTTTAGGGATTCTGTCCCATTTCTGGGATTTGTACTCACGCGCGAGGGAATTATGCCGGATCCCGAGAGATTGAAAGCGATTCACGATCTGCCGCCGCCGCGCGATAAACAACAATTGCAGTCTGTGCTAGGAATGTGCGGGTATTATAGGAGGTTTGTCGTCAGACACGCAAATTATATCGATCCTTTCCGGGATCTCTTGAGCGGAAATAAGCCGTGGGTATGGACATCGAGGCACGCGGAAGCTTTCGAAGAGCTGAAATTAAATTTTTCAAGGTGTGTAACTTTGCGTCATTATTTGCCAAATACTGAGTTTCGAGTTCAGACGGATGCGAGCGACATAGGCGTATCGGGAATATTATACCAGTTAGACGAAGAAAATAATCCGCGAATAGTTTCACTGGTATCGCGCGTGTTAACAAAATACGAGAGGAATTATACCGTCACCGAGAAGGAGCTCCTAGCGGTTATATATTCAGTTTTGAAATTTAGGTATTATCTACTTTGCTCTAGATTTCAAATCATCACCGACCACAAAAATTTGACGTTTTTATTAACTTCACCGTTCAATAGCGCGAGATTAACGCGTTGGGTATTATGCTTGCAAGAGTATGATTTCGAGATAGCCCATTGCAAAGGTAGTGATAATGTAGTAGCCGATTTCTTTAGCCGTCACTTCCCGGGCGAGCCGTTCCAAAGTCATTGTAACCGTTTGATTTGGAATTGCGTGAGGGAACTCCCGGAAATAACAGATTGCTCGGAAAACAATATAAAGTCAATAAATTTAGTAAAAGCCCTTTGCCTAAAGCCGGAATTATTAAGCGAGCTAAAGAAAATCAAAGAACACCAAAAAAACGACGCGCAGGTTCAATGTTTCGTAAAAAAGCAGTCCAAAAATCATTCGGTATGCGTAGATCATGAGGTCTACTATGTTAAAAGCAAGCAAGATGAGGGGTGGAAATTACTCTTACCGCTGTCTTTGGTATTAACAACTATACGATATACACACGAACAGTTTGGTCACGCGGGCGCCTTTAAATTACAGAAATATTTATCACGTTTTTTCTATTGGAGAGGAATGCGACGTGCGATAAAAGCTTTTACAAAGAGTTGTGATCTTTGCCAACGGGTTAAATATTTGAATTATAAGATGGAAGGTGGATATCAGTTTCTAAAGGCTTCGAAACCCAACGAACTTGTGTCCGTGGATTTTTTCGGGCCATTGCCGCGCTCCGTAGGAGGTGTGCAATACATCTTTGTGATTCAAGATGTTTTCAGCAAGTTGATAACGCTTTATCCGATAAAACGCGCAACAACAAAGGTTTGTCTAACAAAGTTAACGCAGAAATATTTCGTAGATGTAGGGAAACCCGAACGAATTTTGTCTGACCACGGAACCCAATTCACTTCTCCGTCGTGGAAGGCGAGTCTCGAGGCAGTAGGGATCCATGTGTTGTTTTCGTCTATACGTCATCCCCAGTCAAACCCGGTGGAACGTAGCATGCGCGAAATCGGTCGAATTTTTCGCACCTACTGTGCAGATCAACACACAAAGTGGGCACGGTACGTGAACTTCGTGCAGCAGTGTATAAATCTAACGGTCCATCAGAGCACGGATTACACGCCCTATTATTTACATTATAATAAACAGCCAAAAGAAAAAATACTCGAGATATTCCCTCTTTTGAGCGAGATACCACACGCGCGCGAGTTTCATTTGGAGCGAGCGAACATAAATTTGAAAAAGGCATTCGAAACACGTTGTAAGGCGCAGAAAACAGTGTCAAGGATCAACATCGAGGTCGGGGACGAGGTGATGCTTCGCGTACCCCATTTGTCCGATGCCGCGCAGCGTCAAATCTCCAAATTTTTTTATATCTATGAGGGGCCGTACCGGGTATCACGGCTAATGGGAGAAAATGCGTATGAGTTGGTAATGTTTGACGATCAGGCGGTCGTAAAAGGTACGTACAATCGGTATAATTTAAGAAAATATTATAAGCCGTAAACGAAAGCTATTTGAGCGATGAGATGCGCTGTCTTAATGATCCACGATAATCAATAGATGTTTGTAAATAGATCCGACGAAGCGCGAGGCATGTGCCGAGAAGCTTGTACATGTAAATAGAGTATTAGCGAGATCATAGCTTGTAAGTTTGATGAACAGATGATGTAAATAAACAAGAGAAATTGAGCAGGCTTCGCAAATGTTAGTCTCGACTATCCGGCTTTGTGAGTTGAGATGAATATCGGCGAAATTTGTTCGAAAAAGAAAGCAAAGAGTGGAAGTCGATGTACGTCAAGGACACACATCGGGGGGGTGTTTGTAACGGTCACTTATGGGTCGGGGGAAGTTTTAAATTTCGCGCTGCGACACGGGCGACATTTTATAGGGTAGATTTGGTAAGCGTCGATTTGTATGTGTGTGTGTGTGCGGGAGAGAATACGAAGCGCCGGATCGCCGGGCAAAGCAGAACGCTGCGAGAGGTCCAAGCGATCGGTTGGACTCTGCAAATTTATAATACAGTCGACTCGAGAGAAATTGCAGAAACCCGAGAAGGGGTAAGCCGAGTGAATACCGTGATAAGAATTTAAAAGTAGATTTAATTCTAATTGGTTCCGATTAGTTTTTGTATCAAATCAAAAGTTCGCTGCTCTGAGGAGGCGATCAGGGAGTCGTAGCCCTGGAAAGGACATCGTCAACGTGGCCGTCGAGACGTGGCTCCGATTTCGACGTACCCGCAATACAGATCCTAAAGCCATCCAACGCGCCAACGCCACTACTCCGAGCGCAGAGCATCAGTGATCGACGCATTGTAAGCGAACGAATTTGAATCGAAGTTATAGATATCGAGCCGGCCATTCAAATAGTAGCGGAGACAAGCTTGTCTTTTAGAGCAAAGCCACATTTAATTTGTTGACGACGATAGCGCGCTGCGCAAGTCAAAGCATGTATGTGAGTGTATGTGATTTGATAAATGTGCATGCGCGCATATAATTTCTTTTTAAGATTAGTTCGACGAACGACGGTATCCCAGTTGTGCCTCGCAGAATTTTGTACTCAAAATAACAACGTACCTTATTTTATTTGAAATATACATATATCTATTCTCCCCATACATCCATTTTTTACAAAATATATACGCTAATTATTTTCAATAATATGTTGCAATGTATTGATTCTATACTTATTTTTATTTCAACCTTTTACGAAAATTTCAATTTCTCAAATTCAGGGGGTCCTCATGCACACCCGAAGTTAAGGCATTACTTAGTTGACTTCACAAGCCTTATACCACTATAATGCCTGATCATTACCTTATAAAACGTTGAATATCTCATTCATTACAAGGGACTGATCAAAGCCTGTGCACATGCCTCCTAAAGCTCTTATCAGGTATCCGGATCCGGTCCTTATAAGTAACTTCAGAGACCTTATAAGGCCCCGATTCATACCATATTTCATTTTTTATCTGGGATGTCTACGCGCGCACTGTTGTACTATTCGAAGAGTTCCCCTCCTCTTAAGTTTCAGAGAAAAAAAAAGATACGGCTTATGCCGTACCTATCATAAGGTCCGGATCTGGTTCACCTGATGTAAACTTCAGGTGCTTAATCAGGCATTAACACCCCTCGTAAATCCGGTCCTGCTCCGAAATGAATATTAAGAAAATTCAATCATTATCGCTACCTTGTAATTACCGGAATACACCGTGAAATATAAATTTTGTAAATGATTTCATTGTCACTTACTGTGACCGTAGGATCGCCAGAGTGAGAACTGAAAACGCCCAACATAACCTTCAAATAAAATAACGTGACCGGCAAAAAATCAGTTAATTGTTCATGATTTTGTCAATAGTCAAACGTATAAATATAGTTTGTCTGATCAAAAAATTACAATTGATAAGCAAAATAAGAGACTAATAAACAGAAATCATTATTATAAGCAAAAGTTTACTGAACGCTGTAATAATGATAAAAAGCACTGCCAATTCTGTGGCACGTAGCTTCCTCCAGCAAAATTTATAATTCTAATAGATACAATATTGTTCAAATATACAGTATATTAATGATTTCTAAAATACTTTCAATCTTAATTATTTAACTAAAGGAGCACCCGCCATAATATCAAATCATATAATTTTCATGAAAAAATGTAAACCTCAATATTTTAAATACCATAGAGTCCTTGAAACCTCATAAAATCATGAATTGCCTTAAAACATTCTGAACTTTAGTTAGCGAGTAATAAGCTTAAACAAAAATAGTAATTTTCATTTATACGGGGTATACAGGTTGAGAGACAAAGAATTTGAATCCTGATATCTTTTAAACTAAACGGTTTTATGATCTGCAAAAAGAATCTAACCAAGGTGATCAAATAATCGATATTTTCCCAAAATTTCAACTTGATTAAAGCCTTTTCACTCCCGTAATCGTACGACATAGAAGACCTATTTTTTTTTAGTTTTCGATTTTTAGCTCAAAAACTAGTAATCAAAATAATTTAAAATTTTTACAGTAAATAGATATCTCTAAAAAAAATTAACTTTTAAAAAAGTAAACGGTTAGGCGAGTTTGATATATTCTGCAACAAAATAACAGATAAAAAAGAACTGAGATCAATTAACCAAAGTCAAGTTTATTATATTTAATCATAATGAAGCAACAACATTTTTTTTTTATCAATAAATGGCTTACTAAACTTAAAATTAAGTTATATAATGATCAATTAGGAACAACTCTCAAGATACTTACAAAGTAACTTGCCATGACTGTTTCAATGTACTTATGGCGTTTTTATGACGTTCTAATACATGAAAAGAAAATTTTAGTTGTTCACCAATAAAAAAAATAAAACGGTCATAGCATGTTACGTAGTAAGTATCTTGAGAGTTGTTTCCTAATCGATTATCATATAACTCAACTTTGAGATAAGTAAGCCCTTTATTGACAACAAAAAAATATTGTTGCTTCATTATGATTAAATATAATAAACTTGACTTTGGTTAAAGGGACCTCACCACCTTAAATTAAAAAAAAAATTAGATATTGATTTTTGTGTAAAAGTACCTTAAATTGTTTAAATAATCAATTATATTAACTCAGGCATACTGTAAAAATTATCAAAAAATGTTTATAAATACCATATGTTAGGTACAATAGGTCTTCGAAGGCCAAAAATTATAATTTTCATTATTTCAGCTACCGCAGACTTACTTCAGTTTTGGGCTTCGAAGGGCACTTTTTTCTTAATGGATCTACTTCAAACACATATGTTTATGGAATTAGTATGGGAATTTAAAAAAAATTTTAATTCCAAAAAGTTGTCTACAATTTGATAAAAAAATTTGTTTAAATATTTAGAAAATGACAAAAATTATGCTTAACTTGTAGACAACTTTTTTAATTAAATTTTTTTTAATTGTTTAGTTGATTATTTTAAAACAATTAAATTTACACAAAAAATTCAATATCTCATTGTTTTAAAATTTAAAGTGGTGAGGTTCCCTTAGTTGATCTTAGTTCTTTTTTATCTGTTATTTCGTTGCGGAATATATCAAACTCGCCTAACCTTTTACTTGTTTACAACTTAATTGTTTTTAGAGATTTCAGTCCTTTTTAGTAATTTTATTGAGTATTTCATATTTCTCCTAAAAATAAAATATAAGCATCTTTAGCACCTTTCGACCATGGCTATTTTGTAACATTTTTATCACTATGAAATGAAATCACTGATCGTTCTGATACACTATCCCCGAATGATTTCTACACCTAGACACCAAAAACCACGGAGCGCACCACCTAGACCTCCTCATCAGCCACCCTGTACACCTAGACACCGCCCTCGAATTATTTCTACACCTAGACGCTTAAAACTACATGAGAGCGAGCATGCAGAAAACCGATGAGAAAGCAATATCCATTTGTATATAGCTGGGCAGCCAACTTCACGGTCCTAACACTTGTTCCGGCTAACTTAACAGTCCTAACATTTTTTTTTTATTTGATTTGAGTATTTTGTGAATGACACACTCGTGTATTATATCAAAGGTATCAATTTTTATCAATATTTTTGTTGAAAATCATAGTTTGATATAATAAAACATGATATAAGTCGTAATATATTACAGACAACAAAGAAGCACATTTATTTCTTTGTAATGAAAAATGCGAACCCCAATATAGAAGTAAATAGTAGCGCGGGCGCCGCGGCTTCGTCTGCTTCTCAAACTCGCCTTCGTGGCGCTGCCTGTGGCCTGCCACTTGATTATCGTTTTTTATTGTCAGAATTATTTTTCAGAACGTTTGACGATTTAGTTTTGGAGATATTAAATATTTTTTAAAAATCACTTTTTTTATCATGAAAATTGAATGTAACAGTCAATCTGGAAAATCTTGCGGGAAAAAGTAGGCAAATTTTATACTCTTTTAGATACACTATTGTTGAATATATTGTATAGATCATATTATCAAAAATAAGCAAAAATATTATTTCAAAAATGAAAAATGGCTATAATATGGCCATAAAATAGTCAGAATCATAAAAAAAACCACTGAGAATTAATTCGCACGTAGCTTCCTCCAACTAAATTTATAGGTCCAATAAATAAAATATTGTTTTAATATACAGTATATCAGATCCATAATTGATACATAATTTAATATATAAGTTTTGGATGGCTCATTGTCCAAAAGTTTGCAGACCCCTCTGTTTTTTTTTTTTTAATATAGAATACGAACACTGCCGTCAATTTTTTTCATAAGAATTCACGCATGTTTACATGTGTTCCTAACCAACCTAACCATAAAAACAACAGGCTATTCATTAGATAGGTCGCTCGCGCCATTTTTGAGAAAACGATTTTTACATTTTAGATCTTTAGTTGAAAACCGCTCAAAGAAATCGTTTAAAATTTGAGCAGCAGATAGCTTTTTTTTATGGTGAATCACCAATTACAATTTTGAAGCATTTGACTACGACGGTTGCGGACCATCATCTCGCTCCCCAGGCCCGGCTTCCAGATCTCAAGGACCAGGACAGAAGCAGCGGCGGATTACGACGACGCCAGCTCAACGCCCTCTTTAGTGGCGGCTTTTGCATTGCGTTATTGCGGAGATTAAAAGAGCTCTCTGCGTGCGAAAAGGTACCTCGCGTCGTTGCGCCTTGCGTGCGTCTTTTTATATACGATTTTTCTCTCTTCTAGAGTCACTTTTCTCTTTCTTTTTCTTGTACATTTTCCTTTCCTTTATTTTGCATAAAGCTCACACTTGCTGCGGCTTTTCCCTCTAATTCGTAAGGATTTTTACGCCATAGTAAGTACATTTTTGTTTACCGCAAAATGGTGTCTTTTAATTACTTAACCTTTTACTCACTCAACCCTTTCCTTGCCTGAACTCACTCTGAGTTCTTTCACTCATTTTTTAGATTATTGTTCATATGCAAAATGTTATAGTGATTAGAAAAATCTAATTGAAATCTGTAAAATAGAATACTCACAATTCAAAGTACAATAAGTTGCGGTGTTCCCGACGGCATAGTGTATTAAACTTACACTTGCCATCGGGGTGCTACCGCGCTCGATCGAAGCATTATTGTGGCCTTAAAAAAGATCTTGATGGACAACGATGTCAAAGTAAGTTGATAACCTATATTCTTTTGTTCAATGTATAACTTATCTTTAAAATAAAACCTTCCTTAAAAGGTAAAAGGTAGGCAAGTATAAACTGCTTTTTATATACTATTAATTTTGTATTTGATGATAATATAATTCATTCAAATAATTATTTATATAAGTGACAAACTATGGTAAAAAAATATATGATATCAAATAGTTAAATGGCAATTACTTATTTGGAATAAATTTATCAAATTATTCTTTAATACGATTTATAATTTCATTGTTTTTTTAACGTCATTATTAATTTACTGGCGGTATTCTACACTACTATAAACATACTTGATAAACCCGTCGCTTAATAATTTTACGGTGAGATAAAAAGAATAATTTTTCAATGATAATTTTTTATTTTTCAATATCTGGTTTATTATTAATGATGTTGTATTTCACTAAATTTGAAAGATGAGTTTATTTGACAATGTTATTAATTTTTATCATACCAAACAATTCACAATAGGAACTATCAACCGACGGGTTTATTAAGTATGTTCATAGTACTGTAGAATACCACCAGTAGATTAACAATGACGTTAGGAAAACAATGACATTATGAATCGTATCAAAGAATAATTTGATAAATTTATTCCAAATACGTAATTGCCATTTAACTATTTGATATCATATATTTTTGTATAATAGTGAATAAAAACCAGTTTATACTTGCCTACCTTTGACCTTTTGAGAAAAGTTTTATTTTAAAGATTTCACGAATTTTTAAGGGTAATAATTATAATAAAAACTATAGATATATTAGATTATACCTCACTAACTTAAAAGAGAATCATCAAATTGTTGTTAAAATAGTGAGTATTAGTTTTAGTTCAAAAGCAACCGTCAAATGAGATTTGTAAAATAAATAGATGTACACGCTAGAATCTATCGCCACAGCAATACCTACAACCAGTATCCACACATACCTCATAAACTACGGAGTGATAACTGACCCCCGAAACCTGTAGTGTGCGCTTATATTAGTTGGCCCGATTGACCGTTAATCTCAGTGCCACGTCGCAAAGCTCGAGAGTTCGCGAGCACTGAGCACTGAGTTGTAGGTCGAGGTGGGGTTAACCAGGCAAGTTTAAGAGGCTCTGGTCAACACGCAGGATCTCAGAAGAGATCCGGCGTTCCAAGGGTCAGGTGCTCAGTCGCAACCCAATAGAGACACCACCCAGAGTCGCCAAACCAGGGCCGTCTTCTCACCCTATTCTTTAAAATTGGAAAAAGCCATCAACAAGCCCTACCACGTCCACGAGAATGGGGAGGACTTCATCGAACACTCAAGCCTCACCACGTCAACGAGAACGGGGAGAACTCCAAAATTGTCCACCTCATCACATACACGAGAACGGGGAGGAAATAAGCACACGAGCAGCGCTGCCACCAACAAAAAGCCACTACAGACGCATCAACCCGGGCAACGAGTCACCAAGGAAAAGCGACGGTGTGAGTGTACGTATGTGTGTATCTGCGCGCGATTTTAGAGTCTTAAGTTTTATTTGTTTAAAGAGAAACGCATCCATCACTAGGGAACCTTCGACCATAATAAATTTAATCAATCATCGAGTTTCATGCGTCATATATTAAAGAGAGTTTTCTTTCTTTCTTAATTTCCCTCTTAAACCCAGCCGCGCAAAACATATCACTCATAACAAACCCTTGAGTAACGAGTTTCGACTAATTATGCTACAAATTCTCATAAAACACTTGAAAACGACGTTAATACTGTCCACCCTGGGCACCAGGTACTTCAGAGGCTGTTGCCTTCGCGATATTCGTGTTCCGCGACCCCAAAAACCCCCGAGTAACGAGTTTCGACTAATTATGCTACAAATTCTCATAAAACTCTTGAAAACGACGTTAATACTGTCCACCCTGGGCACCAGGTACCTTGGAGGCTGTTGCTGTCACGATATTCGTGTTCAGCAACCCCCAAAACCCCTGAGTAGCGAAGCTCGACTCATTTTAATAAATACTATGCACCGAATGCGTCTTTTTTATGATACAGGGTGGACCATTTTAATCTATTATGGGAAATATCTCAGATGTATGGTTGGATACAGAAAAATGATTTAGACAAAAGTTGTAGAGGTCAAAGGGGGTCAACTTTTGGTACCAACTACTTTGACCTTGAACTTGTTTTTGAAGGTCATTTTGAGGTCAAGATCATTTTTTTAAATAGGAAGACCTACTTTTGACTCCGGATTTGAAAAGTGCAGAAAATTTTACGTTCAAAATGATATTTTGAACAAGGTCACGGAAGGTCATATGAAGGTCAAATTTACGAAAATTGTTAAATAATGTGCGTTAGCTCGGAATAACGGTTGCAAACATCAAAATGTTTTTAAAAAACGTTGTCAAGGGTGGAGAGTTTCACTTTCTGGTTGCAATAACCTTGACCTTGAATTTTGTTCTCAAGGTTATGTCAAGGTCAAAGTGATTTTTCAATCGAGAACCTCTGCTTTTGATCTCCGATTTTGTAAAAATAAGAGAATGCCCGTTGGAAATGCTAATCAAGGTATAAAATGGCTGATTACCTCCCAAATGAAATTGTGGACATGATTATGATTTTAGGAGAGTGCCGAGGTGTTTTAACAGTTCTCGCAGTCGTTCACCTTAATCCTTACATTAGTTCTCGAGAAATTGAAAGACAACATGGAATACCAAAATCAACAGTTCTTAGGATCCTCAAAGCCCAAAGGTATCATGCTTACCACATCACATTAATTCAAGAACTAACGCTTCGACATTTTGTACAGCGTCTTCATTTTTGTCAATGGGCATTACAGCATCCAGAGTTGTTCACATTTGTTATGTTTTCAGATGAAGCAACTTTTAAAAACACTGGGGAACTAAACAGATATAACTGTCATTACTGGTCAGATGTGAATCCACTTTGGCACAGAACAGTTGATAATCAACATCGTTGGAGTTTAAACGTTTGGTGTGGAATTGTAAATGGATATGTAATTGGTCCTTATTTTTTTTAACGGTAATGTCAACCAAAACAATTTTTTGGAATTTTTGAGAGACCAATTTATCTGATTGCTTGAAGATGTCGATTTAGAGACCAGGCAAAGAATGTGGGTGCAATTGGATGGTGCACCACCACATTTTGCACGGATTGTAAGAACCTTTCTTAACGAACGATACCGAAACCAATGGATTGGACGTGGAGGCCCAGTTGCATGGCCTCCTAACTCGCCTGACCTAGAGTCACCTGACTTTTACCTTTGGGGATATTTGAAAAACACTTGTTACGAACAGCAACCAACGACACGAGAAGACATGATGGAACGCATACGAACAGCTTATGCAGAAATTCCAAGAAATGTCTTGCTTTCCACGGTAAGATATTTTTTGAGAAGAATTCAACTTTGTATCAACGCAAACGGTCGTCAGTTTGAGCACATACTCAATGGTTAGAAGTGAGAGGCAAGGGGACTCACGTTAAACAATCACCCCAGTGAGAGGCAAGGGGACTCACGTTAAACAAGCACCCCAGTGAGAGGCAAGGGGAACTCACTGTAATAAAGCACCCCAAAGGAAACATAATCCTATTACGTCCACGTCGTTGTTTCTGGGTAACGCTAAAAATAGGAAGCAAAAAGCTTTGAGAAAGTCATAGGTACTTGGCTGATTTTCTATCTTTTAAAAAATGTAAAATACCAAGTAAGAAAGATTTGTCTTAAAAAAATAAATGGATTTCATGTAATTTTTTGATATTTTAGGCTAATTTTACCTCAAAATTAGACAGATGTTCAAGGTCTTTGATGTTTTTTGACCTTCAAATATTTATTTTTAACTTTTGAAGTGCACAGTAAATTGGCCTTGACACGACCTTACCATGACCTTGATTAGCATTTCCAACGGGCATTCTCTTATTTTTACAAAATCGGAGATCAAAAGCAGAGGTTCTCGATTGAAAAATCACTTTGACCTTGACATAACCTTGAGAACAAAATTCAAGGTCAAGGTTATTGCAACCAGAAAGTGAAACTCTCCACCCTTGACAACGTTTTTTAAAAACATTTTGATGTTTCCAACCGTTATTCCGAGCTAACGCACATTATTTAACAATTTTCGTAAATTTGACCTTCATATGACCTTCCGTAACCTTGTTCAAAATATCATTTTGAACGTAAAATTTTTTGCACTTTTCAAATCCGGAGTCAAAAGTAGGTCTTCCTATATAAAAAAATGATCTTGACCTTGAAATGACCTTCAAAAACAAGTTCAAGGTCAAAGTTGTTGGTACCAAAAGTTGACCCCCTTTGACCTCTACAACTTTTGTCTAAAACATTTTTCTGTATCCAACCATAAAACTGATATATTTCCCATTTTTTTTTTTTTTTTTTTTTACATGGCATTTGGAAATCGAAAGTTCATCGCCTCATCTACGCAAGCCTTCCACGCTGCCCTATCTTGTGTCAACCCCACCCAAGATGCACCTCTCCGGTCGACACCCACCCGTCCTATTTCTACTAGATCCGCTTTTACGTTGTCCTCCCATCTACGTCTAGGTCTACCTAGAGGTCGCGTTATCATCGGCCTGCCCTTCATGACACGCGCTGTCGTACGGTCGTCTCCTATTCTCGCTACGTGCCCTGCCCATCCCAATATGCGCGATTTTATTATTCTGTTAATATTTGGTGACGCGTACAGATTGTGTAACTCATCATTGTGTAGTCTCCTCCATTCCCCGGTTTCCTCATCTTTCTGCGGCCCGTATATTTTTCGCAAGACTTTATTTTCAAATAGCCTAAAACGGTTGTCCGCCTGCTTAGTGAGAGCCCACGTTTCGCACCCGTACAGAACCACCGGCAGTATTATTGTCCTGTATATTCTTATTTTAACGTTTTTAGACAACAGCCTCGACTTAAGTAAATTACTCACGGCGTAGAAGCAAGCATTACCCGAATGGAGTCTCTTATTTATTTCGACATTAATCTCGTTTCTATCATTTATGGTCGTACCCAGATACCTGAATTCGCTAACCTTTTCAAAAGTAAAATTCCCAACTCTGAGATCTTCCTCCCCTCTGCAGATGCCTAGCTTATCCACAATCATGTACTTTGTTTTTGATTCACTCACTTCTAACCCTGTATACTCCACCGCTTTTATGAGGATTTCCGCGTTTCTTGCTACCGTTTCCCTACAATCCCCCAGTATATCCAAATCATCTGCGTAGCCTAGTATCTTCGTTGTTCCATTAAGCGTTGCGTCCAGCTGGCTAACCTGCATTTTTCTAACGGAATACTCTAACGTTAAGTTGAACAGCATCGTAGAGAGCCCATCCCCTTGTTTTAAACCATCGCGTATCATGAAGGGTTCTGATACATTACCGCCTACTCGGACCTTTCCCGTGCTTTCGTTCAGACATATTTGAATTAATCTCACGAGTTTTTTCGGTACACCGAGAAGTACTAGAATTTGATACATTTTGCTTCGCTTAATAGAGTCGTACGTTTTTTTAAAATCTATAAATAGTTGGTGTATGGTTTCGCAAAATTCCCACTTTTTCTCTAACAACTGTCTTATGGTAAACATTTGATCGCTCGTCGATCTGTTGCGCCGAAATCCGCACTGATAATCTCCTACTATATTTTCCGCGAATGGAGTGAGTCTAGCTTGTATTACGTTTGACAGAACTTTGTAGCACGTTGCTAAAATTGAAAGACCCCTATAGTTATTGCAGTCTGTCTTATCCCCCTTTTTAAAAATCGGTATAATGATAGATTCCTTCCAATTTTTGGGTATTGTTTCATTTTTCCAGATGGCACATACTAGTTTATAGATTTTGAAAGTGAGCTCGACGCCCCCATATTTGAGTAACTCAGCTGGTATAGAGTCATTTCCCGCGGCTTTATTGTTTTTTAGTTTTTTAATCGCGGCCTCTACTTCTTGGTAGCTCGGTTCCTCCACATGGAGTTTATTTGTAATGAGACAACGGCTTATGGAATTGTAACGTCGCCGTCTTTTTTTTTTATTAGAAACAAAATTTCTTTCTCAGAAAATAATATGAAATGCTCGACAGACGAAACGATAAGATGTGTATACATTAGATTGTATATGCACGCGCATCCCGTTTGCCTATGAAAAAAAAGTAATCTCTCCGCGATATACCTACAAGTTTCTGGGTTTTCGGCTTTTCCGTTCCCAGAGACCTTTTTCTTAGTAAACATGATAATAAATCAAGTAGAATCTCGAGTGTCGCTGGTTTCCTTCGGAGACGCGCATCTCGAATTGTCATTGAGTATATTTTTTTCTTAAAACTATAGTCTAACAGGGCCAGCTGCAAACTATAAAATTCTAGATATCACCCTACTTGTCCCCAGTTTTACGACTCAAAGCGTTGGGAAAATTCGGGCGGGGCGGAAATCTGGCGATGTTATCTGTTTACAGTCGCGCACGTGCACTGAAAATCTGTACTTTTCCCTCTTGTCCTCTCATGTAAATCTTGAAACCACTCTACCTCCTGCTGTTATTTAACCGAAAATAGATTTCTTCCACTGCATATCCTTCTTATTTTATAAACAAATAGTTGCCTAATTATTAAGAAATATTATAAATATTTTATTATTAAGCTAACCAATATTTTTTCTTAGATTTTAATTGCATTTATAAATACTTTAAGACTGCGCACTTGTATGGCAAATCGAGTAAAAACAAAATTTACAATAACTATTAATTAACAATAAAAAAATAGATTTCCCATAAAAAATAAATATATATATATATCTATTTCATATAGAATCGTCAACAAATATCAAAACGTCAAGTGCGATAAATAAATTATAATTACTTAGTTAAATAAAAAATAATGTTAAGTATTAGTTTACTCATATATACAAATAGTTAGACCGGAAAAATTAATTAAATCTAAACTGCAAAAAGCCACAAAACAATAATAAAAGATTACTAATTGTCAAATATACAATTAGTTATAGATAAATAATACAAAGGTTTAATGTAGGAAAACCAACACACCGAAATTCATCCGAACGCTACAACAATTTAGTAGTTATTATGATTATTATTATTATTATATATTAACTTAAACGCAACTATTTGTTATACTTTTTATTGTAAGCTATTTCTAAGTTAGAAGATAAGTTGCGTATAACGGACTGAGCATTGCAATAGATTTTCATCCTTATTCATTTACGATTATTTAACGATTCTTTTTGTACAAAGAAGGGGAAGTGCGGGTAAAACGGCGCATAGTTGAACGTGATTTTCCTGTAAAAATTATCTACAACACATAAATATTTATAATAGGGAGTATTATGACTAATATTCATAAAAGATTGTTTAAACAGTATTTTCTAAAGAGTAATTATTAAACAAATAATCAAATTACAAAATCTATTTATTTAAAAATCTATACTTGAAAATAAAAATTTTAACGAATCAAGAAAATAGTCAAATATCTTTACTAACAATAATAAAAATAATCCATGAATACTATATTTTAAACAATCTTTTATAAATATTCATTTTTGCATCTGTAAATGGTACAAGCGTCGCTATCTGTCTCGGGGACAGAGAAACCATCTTGGTCTCTCCCCCGGAAAATTTAGTTAGAGTAGGGGGTCTCCAGACCCAAGCGTAGGAGGAGTCCTCGAGGAAACTCTCTTTCCATTGGAAAATCCTCCAAAAATCTCTCGAGGAGGGAAATCGAGGGATGGGCCTAAGGTTACGAGTATCCTCGAGTTGCAACTCAAAATCACTCCGGTCCCGGCTCCCGCCCGGTAAACAAACTATTCGCGCTCAGTCCGCATTTTGATTCAATTACGACTTCGGTCCCGGCTCTCAGTTAGTTCGGAAGCAACAAACGCGCTCAGTCCGCATCTATACATTGTTATTTATGCGCTTAGTCCGCATCTACACATTCTTACATTACGCGCTTAGTCCGCATCTTCACAATTTTTATTTTACGCGCTTAGTCCGCAATTTTATACTTACAAATATTACTGCGCTCAGTCCGCATCTATACATTGTTATTTACGCGCTTAGTCCGCATCTACACATTCTTACATTACGCGCTTAGTCCGCATCTTCACAATTTTTATTTTATGCGCTCAGTCCGCATCTTGAATTTATATAAGTTGTACGCGCACCGTTCGCTCAGTTATTTTTATAATATATACTTCTAACATTTAAACTACGTGTCTCTTTTATTATTAAAAATCCGACACCTTATTCGTATCAAAGAAAACTTTCATTCCTACTTTTCCTCGAGAAAGTTCGACGAGTGCAAGATTCACAGCCCAAGCAGCGGGTCAACAACAACATAAAAAAGTAAGTAAAGATTATTGCATTTATTTCACTCTGTACTATCTTTTCCTTGTAACCATCACTGTGTGGTTTGGAGTCATTTCTTTTCCGCTACGAAGTAGAGTCAAGTGCCGGTTGACTATAAAGTTCTTATATACTAGGAATGAAGGCGCGCTTTGCGCGCTCCTTATTCTATCTATGTCTAATAACCCTGGTAGAAAAAATAACATAAGTTTTGGGTACACTAATTTCTGCTAATATTTTTACCATATTACCTACCATATGTTACCATATTCTGTAATACTTTTAATATAAATATATTAACAACGCCCAAAGTCGTTGTCGTTAAGGTCTGAGAAGTGAATTTGAAGAAAAGTTCAGTAGAAGAGTCAGTGAGTATAAGCCTATTATTACAACCCTATTCATTTGCATTGTAAAAAAGCTAGGCAATTGAAATTTTACACAGATACTTGATATGCTACCTATAAAAACATGTAATCCAGATGATTTTAATTTAACTGTTTTCATTCATATTTTCACATTGAGGCACATGTGAATTTTTTAATTTGGCGGGTCACATTTTGCTTATAGGCAATTACGCAGTAAATACTATCTCTAGCACATTGTATTTTTGGTTTTCAGTGTATTTTTACATGAAGAAAGTGATAAATATTTTGCCTTTCTTGTCAAGACATTAATAAGAATTTTAACTCTTAACAGTCGTGAGAGATTTTGAGATCGATGCCTATTTTTGCATTTGCTCTCATTCGAAAACTAACGGGTCTAGAGAGCGCCTATTTTACATATAGATTTATTTTGTGTCAATGAAACAATATACAAAGTTCAATTAACCTTAACTGAAATACTTTTTATTTCGATTCCGACACTGATGTGAATAACTTATACGACTAAATAATTATCATGGGTGTTGAAGTCGAAATCAAAAGTATTTCAGTTAAGGTCAATTCAACTTTAAATATTTTCACAACCAAAACAGAAATATATATGCAAAAAATGAGCTCTCTAGAAATTAGTTTTTAAATGAGAGCAAATGCAATGCAATGGAAAAATCTCAAAATCTCTCACAACTATTAAAAGTAAATATTCTCATTAATGCCTTAACAAAAAAGCCAAAATATTTATCATTTTCTCCAGGTAAAAATACACTGGAAACCGGAAATACAATGTGCTAGAGATAGTAGTTACTGCGTGACTGTCTATAAGCAAAATGTGAGCCGCTAAATTAAAAAATTCACATTGCCGTTGGTGTGAAAATATGAATGAAAACAGTTCAATTATCTAGATTACATATTTTAAAATTTAAAGGGCATTGTAGTGATAAACTCAAATTCACTGACTCGGATACTGAACTTTTCTTTAAATTCACTTCTTAAACCTCACCGTGGGCGACTTTGGGCACGGAGACACAATATATCTTTATACTTTTTATTCTTTTAATTGCACTTCTCACTTATATTTAAAAAAAAACTAAATAACATACACACACACACATTATTACCTACTTCAAATAGGGTTAGGGTGACACTTTTCAATGCACATGTTTCAATACTACACTTTTGGTAATGATTAATTTATCAAGATTTCTTGTTGGTAATATTGCATATATTTTTTTCTGAATCCGCTATTCAGATTTCATACTATTTAACCTCATTTCATTTTATTTTAAACACCTGAAAAATTTCTACCAGGGTTATGACTGTTATGAGGGTTATGAATTTAAAGCGTGCGGGTTCTCATCTGTTACCTAGGTAACCGACCATAGCAACCAATCAGAATCACGTATTAAAGGCTTCACAACCAAGTCCATCATTTTTTTAAGAGAGGATAGTGTCGCTAAATCTCAAAGGTTTTGAATAAGGTATTTGTATTTCACTGCCGATCAGGATATCCATCCTGTTAATCACAGTATTTTGAATATACAATACTAAAATCGCGAATTTATCTCCTTTTTTATAAAATTATACTAACTTTGCAAGTGACTGTTCAGGATTTGTGCCTGTTTAGCAGTCGCTCCAAAGTTAGTCAAATTTCTAAAACAAAATCATCCATTAAGATCCCTTGTTTAGTTTTGTTTGCATAATTTTTATAAAATTAAATTTAGCACTCTATCCGCTCCAATAACTACTCCCGAATCACACCACACGCGACAGCTCATCCCTACCTATTTGCGGAAACGCAAGGGTAAAAAGGAGCAACATCCTTCTTGGAAGTTTTCTACCGAGAATATTTCCAAGATTAAAACGAACGGATTTGGTTCGAAAGGACTGAATCCGACGTGACAAATTTGGAGGCCCCGGAGGGATGTTCATGAAGCAGTATTGAAAAATATTGTTTCAGTGGCATCCACGTCGCGTAGGAAAATCGGGATAGCTGTAACTAGTGTTTTACGCATTACCGCAGTGACATTCGCGCCGCGTTCGAAAAAGGAATATTCAAAAATATAGATTGCACAGGGTTACGTTTCTAATAAACTCATTCGATATTATACATTTTTATTATACGCGACAACTACACTAATACTTAAAAATACGAACAACATTAGCTGCATCTGAATAATTAATCAAAGGAAATTCTTTCAACAAATTAAAACCACACACTTATACTTCCCTAAAATTTTCCTTACTTCAAGTAGGCTAGATAAATCGTTTGACGTCGTTTTGTACGGAACTGCGATTTTATTTTAGCTCTGCGAGAAATTTTCCTTTCCTCGATTCTGAGTAGGCTGAATTGTTGCTTGATGCCGTTCGCGGAACGAGCAATTTAATTCTGGCTCTGCGAGGAATCAAAAATCCTTGTAACTGGCGTTTTGCCTTGTGCCGAATGTAGTTGGAATCCTAATAATTACAAAACCAATATCTAAACTTTATACCTTAACCACAATACCCTCGATTCTGATTAGGCTGAATTGTTGCTTGATGCCGTTCGCGGAACGAACAATTTAATTCTGGCTCTGCGAGGAACCGAAAATCCTTCTAATTAGCGTTTTGCTTCGTGCCGAATGTAGTTGAAATCCTAATAATTATATTACTTCCGCCAGTGGACATCGAGGAGATATCTCTGCCGTCGTCTCTACAGGGGAATACTCCTACTGTACCAAAAACTAAATATCCGCCAAAAATAGAATCAAAAAAATTGTGCAGAAGATGTCAAAAAAAAAAAAATTAAAACAGAAGTGCAGCGAATGTTTTAGATTAAATAATAAATTCAAGATAAAAACCTTATCATTAGTCGATGAGATAATTGACCAAGTGAATAAGGATAAGAATATAAAAAAAAACTCCGTTAAAAGAATAACGAGTGACAACAACGGCAAGAGGAAGATTGTTGGAAAAAATAGTAATAAAAATAAAAAAAGGAAAGAAGCCAAGAAAGTTCGCGAGGAGGAGAGAATCGCCAATATCGAAAACCAGGACAGCAATATTCCGGAGGTCAAGCCAACAGAAAACCGTCCCGAGAGTGTGGAACCGTATCCTCCAAGACGTTTGGAGCCGGGTAACCCACGCCAAATAAACGTGGTAGAGCGCGTTGTGCCTGGACCGTACCCGAATCCTCATACGGGCCCTGAACCCTACTTCCTTAGTAGAGGGGGATTTGACAATTCCAAAGTGTTCCATACCAGGGTACGATTTAGTTGGAATCAAGTTTCAGTGACGGGACCCAATCAACAACCAGCATTAGCCGCCCAACCACCACCGCAAGTCCCGGTTGTCCAACCTGAGGTAATTGACGTTGAAGCCGATGACCGACAACCTGTGGATGAACCTCCTGCGCCGCACATAGGAAACAACGACGAGACAACCAACAATCACCAGAACCGTGAGCGACGAGCAGTCAATTTTCAAGTGGCCGAAAATCCCGACTTAATCGATTCAATCACGTTTGATTGAAAATAACAAAATTATGCCGTAAACATAATATTAATAAAAAAAAAAATAAAAGAACAAAAAAGAAACATAAACTTAGTGTTACTTATTAAAATCTAATATTAAGTAAATACGTAATAGTCTCCGCATGCTAAGTAGAAATAAAAAAATCCCTTTTTAATTATACCAATAAGTCATTTTTATAATCATCAATGATTCCGTATATCATTGATGATTTTTCATCTATACAAGCGGCTAATAAAATAATATTATTAGAATCCCAAATTAATCAACTAAACGAAATTATCCTTAATCAAAATAAAAAATTTTCCTTAATTAATACTTATATTATTGAGCAAGAAAAAAAAATAGAAGTTCTACATAACGTAATTCAGTCATTAAATGAATCATTTATTTCAATCACCGAAAAAACAGATAGACGCGTGATAAAAGTTCAAGGATTAACGCGCAGTATTGCAAAATCAGTAGCCAACGGGTTTAAGCAACTAAACGAAAGCCAGTCAATCGATTCATCCGAGATTTATAAATTAGAATTAGCTTTCGAAAAATTGTCTTTAAAGTAAAATTGTCGATATTTTGCGATTCAATTTATTAAATAAAATCAACAATTGCAATAAATGACTCTTATTGATCTCGCAGAAAATAAACTTTGCGAAATTTATGTAATATCGGCCTGCAAATTAGCTTTAGCTAAAGCAAATAAGAATGTCTCTCTAACTAGTATAATATCTCTTTATTCACTAGATATTAAGCGAGTTAATTATAATAAAGAAGTCTTAGAATATTTTCACAGTTCTGATCAAAATATAACTCCCAGTACATTTTCAGTACTTCCGGATATTTTAAAATCTAAACTGATAAATAAACTCCAAGCCTTTAGGCAAGAAATTAATACTTGCATATTCTTAGAAAGAAAAATTAATAGCGAAATTTTTATAGACTGTAGGAAAATTAGATTTATTAAACATTGGTTACATTCTAGAACAGAAAATACATTAATTCCGATAAGGATTAAAAGTACATCCAGAGTAGTAATAGATTATCGTTGTCTGAATTCGTTAAGTTAAAACATTTTAATAAAATAATTTAATTTGTCAAAAATTCATGTCTAATAGACCCACTACTAGGAAACTAGCCCGTGAGTTAAAAATTGACCAGTTGACAGCCGAAGAATTAGCTGAATACGACCCTTTCGCGTCCCGAGATCGCATCGCGCGCGATAACGAAAATACTGTCCCTCCTATTAATAGAGAGACTGTAGAAAATTCTAGCATCGAGGAGGAAATAATTTCGGCAATAGAACCTGAAATAATAACGCCGAATAATAATAACGCTGCCAATATGACGGGAGGCACAATTAACGCCACTCCTGGCACTGCGGCCCTGCAGTTTAACCAGGTAGTTTCAATCAAAGATGCGTTGCGAGTCATCCCTGATTTTGATGGCGATAATATACCTTTTTCGCAATTTGCCACCGGATGCAAAGAGGCAAAGGAAATGATTGAGGCCACCGCTGAGCCCAATCTGACTAAATTAATTCGGTGCCGTTTACAAGGAGAAGCGCGTCAATCTATAACTGATATTTCGTTCAATACGGTAGAGGAATTATTAAGTTTTCTTAAAAATATTTACGCTCCCGTGAAAACAGTTGTTCAGTTATTGGGTGACATGGGTAATGAATATCAACGTGACGGAGAGAGTGTGATAACTTTCGCAAATAGAATCAAAGACATAGGCAATCGCGTAATCGAATCACATCGGTTAGAGAACGCCGGAACGGTTGTAGAGGCTTTTCGCACTTCGACAGAAAACACTCTCGCCGATTGTTTTAAACGCGGATTAAAAGCCGAAATCGAGCAACGTTTAAACGTTATATCCAACGAAAACGTAAATGACATCGTAAAAAGAGCAATATCAATAGAAAGAAAGTTAGCTAACCAGCAAGCTTTACGTGGACGTGGTGACGCGAATTTGGGGACTAAAAAGAAAGTATTTACCTGCAAAATCTGCAAAAGTCTGGATGATACGAGTTGTAATTGCGAGACAGAGCAAGAAAAAGAATGCCAATTCTGTAATACAAAAGGGCACACTCTGGATAATTGCGTAGCCCATGCAAAGAGCATACTGACAATGAAACTTACTTGTCAGTTATGTAAGACGGAAGGTCACACGGCCAGTAATTGTAAAACCATTGAGACATGCCAATTGTGCAGTAAAATCGGTCATTCGGCCAAGGAATGTACTGCTTCTAACAATATTTATGCAAATAGACCTAAAACTATTTGTCAAATTTGTCAGAGAGTAGGTCATCCAGCCAGCTCTTGTTATTCTTTAAAAAACCGAATAGCTCAACTCACTCGTACACCAACGACAGGAGCAACTAATACTTTCTGTCAAATTTGCAGATTACCTGGACACAACGCTAATACGTGCAACCAGAATCGGCAAAGCCAAATAGAAGCTCGATTTAATTTAGTCTGCCAAACATGTAATGCTCGTGGCCACACTGCTGCTACGTGCAAGCAACGAAATTTACATTTAGAATGTACATACTGTAAAATCAAAGGTCATACAATTGAGACTTGCCGTAAGCGAAATTTTAACAATCAGTCGGGAAACTTGCCTGGGTCTCATCCACAGAACGCAGGGACAGAGACCCAAACCAGACAGTCGCGTTCCAACGAAATGAGCGAGATAAACAAGCTGTTAGACGAGTTAGTTCAATTGAACTAAGTCAACCTAATAGTTTAATTCCGTTTGTATCGTTTTTAATACCTGCAACAGATACTATAATTAAAATTATGTTAGATACAGGCTCTGAAGTCAACCTGGTAAAAATCGGGTTTATTAGGGATAGATCGTTAATTCAAAAAAACGAAATAATAAATCTACGAGGTATAGGACCTAGCTCCACAAAGTCGTTAGGTACGTATAAATGGTTACTGCTAGGAGTAGAAGTGACTTTTATCGTCGTACCGAATGAATTTCAAATACCTACTGATGGTCTTTTAGGAGTTGCGCTTCTCAGAGACTATCACGCGAAAATAGATTTCAATTCACGAATTTTTACCTTAAACAATAAAGTCATGACCTTCTATAAACGAAACGATCCGCAAATAAAATCTGAAGTCGGTCGAATTATTAATATAAAATCTGATAGACAAGAATCACTTTTGCCATTTATTGATATAATTAATCCACCTACGTATCGACGGGGTAGATTAATGTTAGATTCTGGTTCCGAAGCTAATATTATGAAGTCATTCTTAATACCGGAAAATTGCGAAATTAACCGTTCTGAATTCGCGTATTTAAAAGGAATCGGTGACGAACTTACAGAAACGTTAGGAACTGCGGAAATAACTATTTTCGGGGAGAAAACTATTTTTCATATTGTACCCGACGACTTTGGTATTCCATGTGAAGGAGTTTTAGGAGCCGCTTATTTCTTTTTAGCCCATTGTACAATCGATTTTAAAAAGAATGAATTTCGAGTCGGATCTAAACTTGCCACTATTTGTTATGATCATACCGTATCTGATTTTGATTCCTCCAATGCTACGGAAATGGAAAAATTACTACAATCACCTACACCACGCGCCAGAAAATACGGTGTGTCCGATATAGATTTTTCCCACAAAACTGAAAATCAAACTTCCTTGACAGATACTTTCCAAAGGAAATACATTAATTGCGAAGAGAATATTTCGGAGTTAGGGTTAAGCGAGGATTCTAGCACAATAGCTAATCCCTCAACTGAATCTTTATATCGTATGTTATCGGATTTAGAAAGTTATAGCGATTTCGAAGAGATGACCGATTTAGAGGATTATTATTCAAGTAACAGCATAGCTATATTAAGAGAAGATCCTAATTTGCCTATGTATAAAAAACGATGCCCAAAGCGACAAATCTTTTTCATTAATCAACAAGAAATATTCACTGACCTTCACTTGGATGCTCCGTCTAAGGAAGAATCAGATGAATGCTATGATTTATTTAATAACAAAGAAGTTGAGTTATACGATCCATTTGACTTGCCTACGGCTCGCGTTTTCGACATTCATGTAAATACCGGGTCAATTTTAGATAAACTTAGGTTAGATCATTTACAGGGTGTTGAAAAGACACATGTTCTTAAAATTATTAATAAATATAAAAACAGATTTCTCTTAGAAGGCCAACATTTAGGTTCGGCAACTAATATCAAGCATAAGATAATTACTACTACTGATGTACCTATAAATGTTAGACAGTATAAGTTCCCATTTTCACTGAAAGATGAGATTACTCTTCAAGTGCAAAAACTTCTTGATGACGGTATAATACGACCGTCCACATCGGATTTTAATTCGCCGATTTGGATCGTCCCTAAAAAGGCAGACGCCAACGGTTTAGTTACCTATAGATTAGTATCTGATTTTAGGAAGCTGAATGAAATTACAATTAGTGATGCTTACCCATTACCGGCGATTTCTCAAATAATTGACGCTATTGGCGGTTATAAGTACTATACTGTCGTAGATTTAGCTTCCGGTTTTCACCAAATTCTAATGGACCCAGCCGATGCGCATAAAACTGCCTTCTCAACTCCTTTTGGACACTACGAATTTGTTCGAATGACGTTCGGTTTACGTAACGCACCCGCGACGTTCCAACGTTTTATGGACGATACGTTAAGAGGCCTACAAGGTAAGGTTCTGTATTCGTTTATTGATGATATAATTATTTTTGCCAATACGCTTGAAGAACATGAGGAAAAAATGAACTTACTCATGGAAAGGTTAGAACAACGTAACCTCAAACTAAACCTAAAGATATGCGAATTTCTTAAAGAGGAAGTTTGCTACCTCGGGCATATTATTAGCAAGGATGGTTTAAAACCTGATCCTAGGAAATTAGAAGCAGTAGCTAATATCCCACGTCCTAAAAATGTGAAAAATATCAGACAGATGCTAGGTTTATTTGGTTATTATCGTAGATTTATTCAAAATTTTGCAAAAATAGCCAAGCCATTAACGCGGTTGTTACAAAAAGATATAGAATTTATCTGGACTGACGATTGCGAAAAAGCATTTATTACCCTAAGAGATGCTCTATGCAATCCACCCGTTTTAAGTTATCCGGACTTTTCAAAACCTTTCATAGTCACCTGCGATGCTTCAGGAATAGCTGTCGGAGGAGTACTCTCTCAAGGAGAGGTCGGTAAAGACAGACCTATCGCTTATACTTCTCGCGTACTACGAGAACCCGAATTGTCTTACGAAGTATACGAGAAGGAAGCTTTAGCCATGATACATTGTGTTAAACAATTTAAGGATTATATTTATGGAAAGAAAATAACAATAATCACTGATCATCAACCATTAGTATGGTTTAGGACCGCTGATTTAAACACTCGTGTTTTGAAATGGCGTTTCAAACTATCGGAATACGATTATGAGATATTATATAAGCCAGGCAGATTAAATTCTAACGCCGATGCTCTCTCCCGTAATCCAATAGAACCCGTCGATGTTCATGTAATTACGAGAAGACAAAAACGTTTAGAAAATGAACTTGCTCAGCTAACTGACAGATTAATCGTTAAAACACCGATAAAGACACAAACCCAAATTTATTATAAAACTAAACCTAAGTTAAAACCTCAGCCTAAAAGGAAAAGAGGTCGTTCTAGGAAAATTACTAATACTAAGGAAACTAACAATACTAATATAAAAACATTAGCAGATAAGATTACCCAGATTATTGCAGAATCGGAGAAAAACGCGAAGACCATTAAACCTAAAAGTACGAATGAAACTCCGGCTTTGAACCTTGAATGGGCACAGTAATAGGAGCCATTCGAATGTTCAGGAGAACGGAAGCGTACCCACGGTCGATATGCCTATTGCTAATTCTGTAACTACTTTAGATAAAAGCGAATTAACTATTAAAACTAATAAAACTAACAATAAGAGTAAAATCGTAGAAGTTAAGGATTTAGTAAATTTTCGGAAGGAAACGATTATTTGTTTTGTAACTTCGGAAGGTAAACCTTGTGATGAAGGAGCTAAACTTTTAATCGACTCCAATAAAATTGAAAGATCAACCAAATTAGAGATTAATTCTATACATTGTAAAAAACGAAATACTAAAAACCATTACTTTATATCCTTATGTATTAGATGACCTGAATCAGAATCCTTATCTAAAATTAGAGAAAATATTACTAAAACCTTATTTCAAGTTAAAAATTTTGTTATAGATAATAATTTACCTATCATTAATATAGCTCGTAGTGAATTTATAGAAAACCTTGATTGGAATGAAGTATTATCTAAGATCAAATCTGTTTTCTTTGATACCGATACTAAAATCATCATTTGCAAAGGAACCATACAATATGTACCTATTGACAAACGTGACGAAATCTTTGGAGAATTACACAATTCGCCCATAGGTGGACATCGCGGAGTATCAAAAACATTTAATCGAATCCGTCAGAATTATTATTGGGAGAATCTAAAAGATGATATTCAAAGACGGATACAACAGTGTTTGGAATGTCAACTAAAGAAGTTAGTAAGATTGAAAACTAAGCAACCAATGGTCATCACTGATACTCCAGGCACTGTATTCGATAAAATTGCTATGGACATAGTAGGTCCTTTGCCAAAAACCAAAAACGGATTTGAGTATATATTGACAATGCAAGATCAGCTGTCCAAATATTGTTTAGCTGTTCCGTTAGTCAATACCTTGTCCTCTACAATAGCCGATGCTTTTGTAAAGCGTTTTATATGCATTTTCGGAGCACCACGAGTTGTACTAACTGATCAAGGACAAAATTTCCTTAGTAAATTAATGGGACGTATAGCTAAAAGATTTAAGATTAAACGCATTCGTACGACTGCCTTTCATCCACAATCCAACGGCTCTTTAGAACGTTCACATCATGCGCTAAGCGAATTTTTAAAAATGTACATTGACAAGGACAATGAATGGGACGATTGGTTAGAAATAGCTATGCTAAATTACAATACCTGTGTACAGGAAAGTACTAAGCATACTCCCTTTGAAGTTGTCTTTGGAAAGCTTGCACGTCTACCATCGAACGATCCTTTACGAGAAGGCGATTTATTGCCTACGTACAATGGATATATTGTAGATTTAGTCACGCGTTTAACAGGAATCCGCAGATTAGTTTACGATAACCTTGTGCAATCTAAAAATCGTTCGAAAAAATACTACGATCGTCACCTTAACCCTCGCAATTTCAAATTAGGCGATTATGTCTATTTATTACGAGGGCATAAACCAAAAAAGTTCGAAAAACCGTATTTTGGACCTTATAAAATTATTGAAGTAATAGACGCCAATAAGGTTCGAATCGCAGTAACGAAAAAGAAAAACAAAATAGTAAATACGAATCGGTTGAGAACTTCTTATATTTGTAATACCCCGAATGAAAAAAATAAAAAAAAAACCCTTGATATAGAAACGGTATTTAGTTAATCTAATCTATCATATGCACTATGACTAAAGTACTTTTTGATTACAGAAAATAAAAAAAAAAAACGAACGAACCAAAATAAGAACTATGACTATCCAAGGAATATTACTCCTCCTAATAATAGGATCCGCCCAAGGGCTAATAGGGTATGACTGCGGCTCACGACAGATGAGCGTAACTACCTTATCTCTTCGAGATGTGGCCGAATGTGACATCCCCAAAATCTACATCAACACCACGAAGCATTATATTCAGCTTCTACAATTAAACGACTTCCACGAGACAACGGTAATGCAGTGCAAGATCGAAATTCGTCGTACTGTATTGTATTGCGGCATGCATTCCCACACTTCTGCGGTATCACACGGGGTGAATGAGTATGTTTTTGAAATATCCGGTGAAGGATGTAACGATTTACATAGACATCGTTCATTCTCTTTGGGTGCTGGACATGTTATTCACGGAATAAAAGTGAACAGTACCAGTGTACATCCTATCACCCTGGCCGGAACGCTCACACCTGATGGTTCATGCCAGGGAACTCAATACTCTGACCCGTTTGGTACCTGGGATAATGTGGTTGTGCAAGGCACAATTAGAATTACCCTGCGAACACATAGAGCACGCATATCTTTGAGTGACAATAAAATTCACTTAGATTCCGGAATTAGCTGTGTGTTCACAGATCGTAAATGTTTAGACCTTACTAGCGGCCATAGTTTCTGGGAAACGTTACCCAGCGATAATTGTAACTTTAAGAGATATACAGTTTTGTACGAAGGATATGCAGAATACGCGTCTGACTACCCACACCACGAGAAAAAGCTATACTCAGTAACTTCAAATCAAATCACTTTTGCACTATCCGTCACTGGAAAAAAGCAAATTTGTGGATACGTTATCTCCTCAACCGAGCACCCTAAAATATTCATTTTTAATACAGTCGCTGGCAGATCTTTTGCCGAAAAATCGGAAAAGGACGTTGCTAATCTCGACATTTTCACGTATGTAAATTCTAAATTCGTATATGTTGAAAAACACATACGAAAACAAATCGGTCAATTGTATTATGATGTTCTAACACAGAAGTGTGAATTGGAGCGTCAGACTTTAAAGAATTCCCTTTCCATTGCTACCCAAGCTCCCGATGAATTTGCCTATGACTTAATGAAAGGATCTGGCTACATGGCTGTTGCCGCGGGAGAAGTAGTACACATAATTAAATGCATTCCTGTCGGGGTACGACTCCATCAAGACGAAAGCTGTTATGCCGAACTTCCAGTAGAGCATAATAATCAAACCTACTACATGACACCCAGAACACACATCCTAAAATCTACTGGTACTAAAATTCAGTGCAACGAAATATTACCCGTCTACTACTACATTGATGAGGCTTGGTATAAACTAACACCTAAGCCAACTAGGGTCCATACGCCAGAGATTTTAAAACCCTTAACATGACCCACCTGGGAATATACCAGTCCAGCCGATCTTGCCACCAGTGGCATATATACCGAACAAGATCTGGAACAGTTACGCGAGCGTATCATGTTCCCTGTGGAAACTGTGTCACTAATCAACGACATAGCCAGGGAAATCCGTGGACATCCTGTCGCGGATAATGAAGGCGCAATCGTAAAACTTTTGAATGAAGGAGCGGTCGAGAGAATCATCACCTCTACATGGGATCGTCTTTGGGGGAAATTTATGGCTTTTGGTACCTTTAGTGCTGGAGTCATCGCCATCCTCATGATCATCCACACCGTCAAACTACTGATCGATGTAGCCATACAAGGTTATGCACTTCATTCAGTATACGGATGGTCCATCCACCTTCTTGGAGCCATTTGGAGTTCAGTCACCCACTTATTATTATATTTGGGAAGAAAAGAATCAACCACACCTCTCAGTGACACTATTGAGGTACCGGAAGTAACTATACCTCCACAACCATCTGCACGTCAAGAGACCACATATACCGCTCTTGCTACTACTTCTGAGCCAAAAGCAGCCACCAATCAAACCTTTTTCACTCTAACCTCATAATTCCTATTTTGCATTCCTTGTAAGTCTGATCTCAATAATCGCAGTCTGGACTGAACATTCGTGATATAGGACTGCGGTTGACAATAGTTTTCTTACGTTCGCTTCTTATCATTTCATTCTATAAGCTACCGTTTTTCGGTGGGGGTGTAACGTCGCCGTCTTTTTTTTTATTAGAAACAAAATTTCTTTCTCAGAAAATAATATGAAATGCTCGACAGACGAAACGATAAGATGTGTATACATTAGATTGTATATGCACGCGCATCCCGTTTGCCTATGAAAAAAAAGTAATCTCTCCGCGATATACCTACAAGTTTCTGGGTTTTCGGCTTTTCCGTTCCCAGAGACCTTTTTCTTAGTAAAAATTATAATAAATCAAGTAGAATCTCGAGTGTCGCTGGTTTCCTTCGGAGACGCGCATCTCGAATTGTCATTGAGTATATTTTTTTCTTAAAACTATAGTCTAACAGGGCCAGCTGCAAACTATACAATTCTAGATATCACCCTACTTGTCCCCAGTTTTACGACTCAAAGCGTTGGGAAAATTCGGGCGGGGCGGAAATCTGGCGATGTTATCTGTTTACAGTCGCGCACGTGCACTGAAAATCTGTACTTTTCCCTCTTGTCCTCTCATGTAAATCTTAAAACCACTCTACCTCCTGCTGTTATTTAACCGAAAATAGATTTTTTCCACTGCATATCCTTCTTATTTTATAAACAAATAGTTGCCTAATTATTAAGAAATATTATAAATATTTTATTATTAAGCTAACCAATATTTTTTCTTAGATTTTAATTGCATTTATAAATTCTTTAAGACTGCGCACTTGTATGGCAAATCGAGTAAAAACAAAATTTACAATAAATATTAATTAACAATAAAAAAATAGATTTCCCATAAAAAATAAATATATATATATATCTATTTCATATAGAATCGTCAACAAATATCAAAACGTCAAGTGCGATAAATAAATTATAATTACTTAGTTAAATAAAAAATAATGTTAAGTATTAGTTTACTCATATATACAAATAGTTAGACCGGAAAAATTAATTAAATCTAAACTGCAAAAAGCCACAAAACAATAATAAAAGATTACTAATTGTCAAATATACAATTAGTTATAGATAAATAATACAAAGGTTTAATGTAGGAAAACCAACACACCGAAATTCATCCGAACGCTACAACAATTTAGTAGTTATTATGATTATTATTATTATTATATATTAACTTAAACGCAACTATTTGTTATACTTTTTATTGTAAGCTATTTCTAAGTTAGAAGATAAGTTGCGTATAACGGACTGAGCATTGCAATAGATTTTCATCCTTATTCATTTACGATTATTTAACGATTCTTTTTGTACAAAGAAGGGGAAGTGCGGGTAAAACGGCGCATAGTTGAACGTGATTTTCCTGTAAAAATTATCTACAACACATAAATATTTATAATAGGGAGTATTATGACTAATATTCATAAAAGATTGTTTAAACAGTATTTTCTAAAGAGTAATTATTAAACAAATAATCAAATTACAAAATCTATTTATTTAAAAATCTATACTTGAAAATAAAAATTTTAACGAATCAAAAAAATAGTCAAATATCTTTACTAATAATAATAAAAATAATCCATGAATACTATATTTTAAACAATCTTTTATAAATATTCATTTTTGCATCTGTAAATGGTACAAGCGTCGCTATCTGTCTCGGGGACAGAGAAACCATCTTGGTCTCTCCCCCGGAAAATTTAGTTAGAGTAGGGGGTCTCCAGACCCAAGCGTAGGAGGAGTCCTCGAGGAAACTCTCTTTCCATTGGAAAATCCTCCAAAAATCTCTCGAGGAGGGAAATCGAGGGATGGGCCTAAGGTTACGAGTATCCTCGAGTTGCAACTCAAAATCACTCCGGTCCCGGCTCCCGCCCGGTAAACAAACTATTCGCGCTCAGTCCGCATTTTGATTCAATTACGACTTCGGTCCCGGCTCTCAGTTAGTTCGGAAGCAACAAACGCGCTCAGTCCGCATCTATACATTGTTATTTACGCGCTTAGTCCGCATCTACACATTCTTACATTATGCGCTTAGTCCGCATCTTCACAATTTTTATTTTACGCGCTTAGTCCGCAATTTTATACTTACAAATATTACTGCGCTCAGTCCGCATCTATACATTGTTATTTACGCGCTTAGTCCGCATCTACACATTCTTACATTACGCGCTTAGTCCGCATCTTCACAATTTTTATTTTATGCGCTCAGTCCGCATCTTGAATTTATATAAGTTGTACGCGCACCGTTCGCTCAGTTATTTTTATAATATATACTTCTAACATTTAAACTACGTGTCTCTTTTATTATTAAAAATCCGACACCTTATTCGTATCAAAGAAAACTTTCATTCCTACTTTTCCTCTATAATAAATTTCCTCTATAATAAATATAAATAAATTTTAATAGAAAAAATAAAGGTCAATGAATGAAATAGAGAAAATGTTAAACAAATGATATTTGATTAGTTTGGCTAATCAATAACTATTCAATAACTAGTAAACTATTGAATACTAAGTGTAAGTAACAATGAGTAGAGGATAAATTCATATGAAAAGAGATCTCTTATTAGAAAAATTGTCTATTTCAACAATGAGTCGCGGGAAAATTCAACATGAAACATCATCTTTACAAAATAAATTATTTATTTCAACAATAAATTCAGGCAAAATTCGATGAGGAAAATTAGTAGCCAATTGTGTTCACGTCGTTCCTGAGTAACGCTAAAGATAGGATAAAAATTCGCTTACGAAAACATCCCAAGAACTGAATAGAATCCAAAAAAATGGTGGTGTCTTTGGGCACCAACATTCAAATCTGTACATAATAAAAGTGAGAGGCAAGGAGACTCACTCTAATCAAGCACCCCAAAGGGAACACAATCCTATTACGTCCACGTCGTTATTCCTGGGCAACACTAAAGTTAGGATATAAATATGGACTCCACATAACATTTGATATTGCATTTTTGCACTTTTGACCTTACAAAATGGCTTTGAAGTCAGCAAAGCATAATCACATTTTAAGTCAATTATTCTCTTAATGTTTATTACAATAACAAAATGATAATTCTACGAAAAAATTTAAAGGAAAACAATCTTAGGCTTATACTTCTTATTTGACCTTGTATTGATCTTCTCAAGGTCACTAAGGCAAACTTGAAATGTCATTTCCGACGTAATTTTTTCCGCTGCTCCGTATTCCGAGGTCAAAAATAGGGGTTCCCGTTAAAAAAATACAATGACCTTCAAATGACCTTGAAAATCGAGTTCAAGGTCAAAGGTGTTGGTGTCATTAGATGGCCCCTTTTGCTCCCTTCAACTTTTGTCAAGGTCATCTTTCGATATCAGTAAAATAAAACCAGACAAACAGCTGTTTAGCAGATTTTTTGTTATTTGACCTTGAATTGACCTTCTCAAGGTCAGCAAAGCAAACTTAAAATATCCTTTGCGACGTAATTTTTTCCGCTCTATCCGATTCCAAGGTCTAAAATAGAGGTTCCTATTTAAAAAAATCACAATTACCCTCAAATGACCTTGAAAATCGAGTTCAAGGTCATAGGTGTTTGTGTCATTCGGTGGCCCCCTTTACACTGTATAATAAAAAATCGAATGGTACACATAAAGCTAGATTAGTAGTTAGAGGTTTCCAACAAAGAGATGAAGTAGATGATATATATGCTCCTGATGCAAAAATGCAAACGCTAAAAATCTTATTAGTTTATTGTTGTAAAATGGGTTTGCATATAGAACAAATGGACGTTGAGACAGCATTTTTAAATGGAAAAGTAACGTCTGAAGTATATGTTAATCAACCTAAAGGATATGAAGACTTTGCTTACGAGATGATGCTTTTGCTTACGAGAAATCCGGTGCCTAGAGATCCCCCACTCCTGGCCCCATACAGGTACGTGAAGTTACCCGATGCTAGTACTCCGCCATCTGGCCACCGCGATTCCTGTATTGCTACCAAATCTAGATTGTACCTATCAGCTTCCTTTACGAGTTCTTTAAACGCACCTGCTCTGTATAGACTGCGGACATTCCAAGTTCCGACCCTTAAGTCCCTTTTATCCATTTTATTTCGTATGTGATTTGATTTTTCGCGCCACGGAAGTTTCGAGGATAAGTACGGAAGTTGGCAGAAAAAAAAATTTGAAAATTGAAAAAATTGAATAACACAACACAAAATTTTGGTCAGTCATAGAATGATAGCGGATCGTTCATTTTTTGTGAAACTTTTTTTAAATAAACGTTCTTTTATTATCTTTAAAAGTAACATTGATTTGCCTGATAAAACAACGTATTTCAATAAGCTATAAATGTTTGAATAGTTTGTAGAGGTTAGAAAACTCAATTTCAAAGAATATAAGGTTGCGGTGCGCTCGACAGCGGGTATAGTACTCTAGTACTTATACTTGCCATCAGGGGCGCTACTGCGCCCCTTGATATTCTTTTAAAACTTAAAGTTAACCACTGTATTTTTTTGCAGATGCCAATGACGGCGTTCCGTGAGGTAACGATTTTAAGAAACCTAAAGCATGAAAATATTGTGCGCCTCATCGAGATGGTTAGGTCACCTCCCATGTCAGGCAATAACAATAAGAGTATTCAACGATGCTTTTATTTAGCTCTCGAGTTTCGCAAGCATGATTTGTCTTGCTTGCTAAGCGCCAAGCATGTGCGATTCCAAGTTAAAGAGATAAAAAAAGTGCTCTACCAACTACTTGACGAGGTTTACTATATGCATGTAAACAAGGTATGTACGTTAGCTTCGTAAAATACAAAACTTATATGCACTCTATTATAGAATAGTAGCAAATAGGAGCTAACATTTAATGTACTTTTTACAGCTTATGCATCTGGACCTAAAACCGGCGAACGTACTTATTAATAAAAAAGGCGTTCTGAAGATCACCGACTTCGGTCTAACCCGGCCTTACACGGTAAAAGATAACAATGAGTTAAATACGTACACTAATCGAGTGGTGACACCATGGTACCGGCCGCCATAGCTTCTACTCGATAAGTGGAATTACGGATCAGAAATAGACATGTGGAGCGTTGGTTGCATATTGGCAGAAATGTGGACAAGGTAAATCATTGTTTGTTAAATTGCTAATTATTGTTTCATTGGTAACAGTGACATATTTATGACACAAAAATATATTTAATTTCACAGAACATCGTTTCTCCCAGGAAAATCAGAGCAGGCGCAGCTAAATTTCATCAGCCACCTCTGCAGACCAATCACTCCTGCAGTCTCCATTTTATGGCAGTATAGAATTGCCGAAAAATCACAGAAGAAGGATAAGAATATGCTTTTTATATGAACAGCCTTTGATTAGACACGAATAATAACAATATCATTCCAGGATCTTGTAAAATAATGTTGCTGCATTGGTAGTAATAATTAGATTATAGCAAATTAAACATTGTTTATATCTATTGATCTTAAAAAAACATAATATGTAATTTGTGTAATTTTTACAGGTTTTATAACATTTAAAATCTGTTATAAAGGATCGCTACGCCTGCGACTTGCTAGACAAGTTGTTGGTTCTAGATCCAAAGAAACGCATCGACGCCAAAGAAGCTCTAGACCACGACTTCATCTGGAAAGGTGAAGAGCTCTCTGACTCTAAATTGCTGATGTCTAAGTTAAACCAGAGCTTGTTTCAGTGGACTGCACTGCAGCGCCGTCAGATGCTTCAAAAGGCCCAGCAGACTGCAGTGCCTAAAGAAGATTGCTATGAAGAGAGAATATATTAAAGTGCTTTTTAGAAGCCGTTTCGTAGCACGGGAAAAGTACTTTGCTTCGATGCTTGGAAACATTTATAAAATTCCATTTTTGCTCCAATTTTTTGGTAGCAAAAAGAGTTTTTTCTTACAGTGCTCAAAAAGTACCACACTTTTTCCTGAGCACGTGGAGAAGAAAAATACAATTAATTAATGATTTAACTAAGTATATATATATATATATATATATATATATATATATGTGTGTGTGTGTGTGTGTGTGGGTGTGTGTGTGTGTTTGAGAGAAACCTTAGATATAAAATATGTACAAGTTGGCAACACAAGGCTTTTGCGCGGTTGGTCCAGTAGGGCACGCTTCTTGAATATTTAGTTAATAGACTATAATATTCGCGGTGTTCTACCAGAGTTTGCCGTCATCGGTTATTCGATAGTACCCTTAAGGATCGGTAGTGACGGTGTTGACGGCTAACTCGGGTAATTCCCTAGGAGCTAGGAGTCGCACCTCCTAATCTACGACTGAAGGTTGCATCCTGCCAGCCGGAGACGAGACCACTGCTGCGACTTCTGCGAGCATATTATCATTATTATTATTATTATTATTGTTGTGGTTGTTGTTGTGGTGGTGGTGGTGGTTGTTGTTGTTGTTCTTATTATATTTCTAATATTATTAATATTTATTAATTCAATATTTTGATTTCGAATGTATCCTGTCGGAGAAGCTGTACGCGGTCTCAACCTTAAATGCTCTCGCAAAACAGGCGAAGGGGGGCAAGAGGAGGTGGAGCGAGGACGTGGAAGAGGACGACGAAGGGCCCGGGCCGTTGAAGCGCTCCTCGGAGCTAAAGACGCAAATAAACTCTATCATCGACAGACACGAGGCGGCAGCGAGGAAGCTCCTTCTCCCTATCAGAGTCAAAATCAATCGGAGGTCCGATCTCGCCAAGCCTCTTGCAGCCTTTTTAAAGGCTTGCAAGAGGCTTTGGAAGACGAGCAATTACTTTCCAATAAAGGTCAGCGACATGAGGGGAGCCCTCTCGACGATGAATGATGAGGAAACCGGTACCGACGTAAGCCCCCCCCCCCCTTATCATTATCATTATTATTATTATTATTATTATAATTATTAATGTTATTAATATTATCAACTGTGTTAAACAAATGCGAATCTTGTTGCAGGACGAATCAGCGTTGCACGACAAAGAAGAGGAGGGTCGCGAGGAGAAAACGAAGAAAAAACGCGGCGGTGCTGGTGGCGAAAACAAAATCCCCCACAAAAAGATGCGGAAAATGCCCGTCAATGAAATTGATACAGACGAGGACGATGATGAAGGGGCAGCCTATCAGAAGGAACGGGCGAGGCAGGCCAAACAAGGTGCAATAAGCAAACGTTTGTCAGCGCCGAAGGCGAAGAAAAGAAAGGAAACGGGAAGCAAAAAATCATCTAAGAGGTACGTTTTTTTTCAATTGTTTATTCCCCTTTTCAAATTCCCCGATTCAAATACCAGTACCCTCGAAGTGCTGATTGGTATTTTAGTCGGATACGCGTATCGATATAAGGGGGTAGGGGATATTATTTTCAAGTATCCCCCGAATCCCCGTACGCATACTCATTGACATTTCACCCTTCTTTATTTTTATTTTTCCTTTTCCCTTTATTGCAGCAAGGAGTTCATCGCAACCAGCAGCGGCGGCAGCAACGAAGACGATTTTATCGACAAAACAGTTTCGCCCCCCTCACCCCGTAGGAGGTTGTATCGCGACTCCGAATCCGTGATCAACATCCAATCAACACCTCAAACAATTAGAAGGGAAAGAGGACGCCCGTGGATAAAGAAAATCGTTAACCCGGAAGATGAGCTCGATGAGGAAGAAGAGCAACGATTAAATATCTTGCGGATGCGGGCGGAAAAAGCAGCCGAGGGGTATATAGTCCATCCAATGACTACGCGAGGAGATACGGCCCGACCCCTCCCATGCCCGAATTCTCGCCCATCGGTAAAGCCGGTCAAGATGACCGCGCGGACTCACAGCCCCCGCCCCTGCTGAAACAAGTGGAGGATCTGACGGTCACCCCTGCCTCCGCAAACTCTGCAGCGATCGTGACAGACGGAGGAGAAGAGTCCCCCTCGCCCGATGCATACATATACCCCGGTATACATAAAGCCGTGATCCACATCTGTCGGTCCTGGTAACTCGCTTCTATAAGTATCCTCGGGTAGCCATGTCGGTTGCAAGTTGCCGGTACGCCATGCTTCGGCGGCGCCGTGTCCACCTGGCGAACGGTATGGAACTACGGGTTTAGTGCGATATACGCGATTGCGTATTTGTCAAAAACTTCAAGAGTTGTTAAATCCAGTCCAAAATTATTTTAATGAAAAAGTTACCGTTATGTACTCTTATACCAAACGTTTAAAAAAAAATGATTCTGTTTATTTACACTAAAACAACATTCATTGAATTTTTACAGGTTTAACAGATCATTTTGATACAAAATTTACAAGTAAAATTTTGAATTACATTCAGATTTAACATTTCGATTATATATTAATGATTTTTAAAATACTTTCAATCTTAATTATTTTACATAAAGAGCCAAAACAAAAACTAGCTGACAAAATTAAAAATAACTTCTTTTCCCCAATTCAGAATTTAAAAACGTGCCAAATTTTGTAGACATTCATAGCCTTGACTTGAATATTTTATTTATGCTCCGGAACGCAAAGTATGCACCGGCAACCTCTTAATTTTAAATATCGTAATATATTATTATATTTTCTTGAGAAAGCAATTCCCATCTGTATATAGCTTTGCGGCCAACTTCACGGTCCTAACACTTCTTGCGGCTAACTTAACGGTCCTTTTACATTTCGGGCTGTAGAAGAAAAACGTGATTTTAGCATTTGTGGATTATACACTCACATATTATAAAAATAAGCAGCCTTTTCACTAATATTTTTGTTGGAACTCATAGTTTAGCTCAGAAAACATTCTAATGAGCCAAAAAACCTTACCAACAGTAATGATAAGTATTTGTTTTTGTATAATGAAAAATCTGAACACCAATATTGAAGTAAATAGTGTTACGTACGCCGTGGCTTCGTCTGCTTCTCAAACTCGCCTTCGTGGCGCTACCGCGCCACTTGATGTAAAATTTGAATGTGCTAGGTTATTGGTAAGTAGGTTAAATTCGATTAAAATATTCTACCCATCCCACCGCTAACAGACAGATACGGAGCAAGCTAAATAAAAGCGTACAATATAAGCGTATAAAAAAAATCACAGAGTTAACGATTTACAAAATATCCGCTAACACAGCTATAATTAGATATTTATTAGGCACGACCGCGACACGGAAGTGACTTATTTTTTGTAATAGCGTCACTAAAGATTTTATCGTCTTTTCGTTGCATGCATTGATAAACCAGTTCTTTAAATACAAAAGTAGATCTATAGACAGTCCCATAAATACGCATGGATAAATACTTAGTCATATTGCATGTTGGAGAAAATCAATAGAATTCGAACCGTCAACAGTGTTCAGCCGGCGCTGATAGTAATCAAGCGCCTTGAACTGTGAACAGAACCGCTGCTACTGCTGCTATTACGATGGCAGTCGAACAAAGGGAAGTCCACCGACTACTATGTATGCTCGTAGTAGGTATATAGTCATACAGAAGTGAGTGGGAGGCGATTCATATCTAGCACAATTTCCGGCAAAAGCATTGTTTTATTACATATACGACAGAGAAGAAAAAGATGTGGGATTTATAATAACTGATACGTTAATGTTGATAAGATTTTTGATGATTGGAAGAAAATGATAATAATAAATCAATAAATTAAGAATAAATTATTGACGTTGAGAGACTGATTGTGATTGTAATATTTAGTTTAGAGTAAAAGCGCGGATAAAAGAATTCTTTGGCATAAAGTCGCCGACTTGTCATTAAATGAATATGTATTTGAGACGAGCCACTGAGTCATAGAGTATCAAAATCATGATCATATCATTACAACAATTACTAACTTTAAGTAGGTTCAGATAGTAAATGATATTTACAAACCTTGCAAAAAAATTGTACACTATCTGATCTTTCTTATAAGACGGAATAAAATGACAAAAAATGCTATAACAACAATGTTTCTGTAAAATACCTCTAAACGCTTCGTTGTTTACGTGCTAAAATATGCAGCGAAGCAATATACATTCAAATGTTTTTGATGAGAAAAAGACTACGTTTCGAAAATGGGCAAAAAAAGTAGTCAAGAGACTCGCCTGGTACTCATAGTCTCATTTCTTTAAGAAACGTAAGGAAAGCTCTACGCCACGAGCAAATACAAATCGGGCTTTTAAAATGATGAGGGTGCCATAGAGGATGAGCAGCGGCAGTTTTTCATTCGCTTTACAGAATTTAATCTTTCTGTCTCTATTTGTGTTTCTTAAGGGTCTGTCGTCCCAAAAGCTTCGCAAATCCACCACGGGGTATTTTGTATTTCCAAACTTCTAGAAAAACAGAAAGTCCGATCGAATTTTTCTTTCGGTAGAACGATTCATTAAACTTAACACTACGGTGCTACAGACTCGGTTTTTCATTTGCAAGCTTTATTTAAAAACTTTTATGTAAAATTAGATTTTAAGGTTGGCGCTGCAATCGCATGAGTACGGCGAAGTACGCGTAAACATCTGTTCGTATTTCCAAGATTTTAGAAAAACAACAAACCCGATCAAAATTTTCTTTCGGTAGAACGATTCATTAAACTTAACACTACGGCGCTACAGACTCGGTTTTTCATTTGCAAACTTTATTCGAAAAGTTTTATGTAATAGTAAAACAGTATTTTTTGGGACGACATCCCCTTAAGCTCGTATATTATATCTAAAAAAAAAAACTTTTAAAAAAGTAAAAAGTTAGGCAAGTTTAATATATTTCGCAACAAAATTACAGATTGAAAAGTACTAAGATCAATCAAACAAAGTCAAGTTTATTATATTTAATCGTGATGAAGCAAGGAACAACTCTCAAGATAAGTATTACGTAACTTGCCATGCCCGTTTAATTTTGTTTATTGGTGAACAACTAAAATTTCCTTTTATGTATTAGAACGTCATACAAACACCATAAGTACAATGAAACGGGCATGGCAAGTTACGTAGTAATTATCTTGAGAGTTGTTCCTTGCTTCATCACGATTAAATATAATAAACTTGACTTTGTTTGATTGATCTTAGTACTTTTCAATCTGTAATTTTGTTGCGAAATATATTAAACTTGCCTAACTTTTTACTTTTTTAAAAGTTATTTTTTTTAGAGATTTCAATCCTTTTTAATAAAATTTTTTGAGTATTTCATATTCGACGTCGTAGAAATAAAATATAAGCATATTTAGCACCTTTAGATCAAAGCTTTTTTGTAACATTTTTATCACTAACATGAGATCACTGATTGTTGATATACACCACCCTTGAATTATTTCTACGCCAAGACACCAAAACCCACGGCGCGAACTATCCAGACCTCGTTATCGGACACCCTGTACACCTAGACGCCGTCATCGTATGATTTATTTACCTAGACACCAAAAACCACGAAGCGCACGACCTAGACCTCGTCATCGGCCACCCTGTACACCTGGACACCGCGTTTAAGTGATTTTTACACCTAGACACCAAAAACCACGGAGCAAACTACCTAGACCTCGTCATCGGCCACCCTGTACACCTAGACACCGCCCTCGAATTATTTCAACACCAAAAGCCACGGAGCGCACGACCTAGACCTCGTCATCGGCCACCCTGTACACCTGGACACCGCGTTCAAATGATTTTTACACCTAGACACCAAAAACCACGGAGCGAACTACCTAGAACTCGTCATCGGCCACCCTGTACACCTAGACACCGCCCTCGAATTATTTCAACACCAAAAGCCACGGAGCGCACGACCTAGACCTCGTCATCGGCCACCCTGTACACCTGGACACCGCGTTCAAATGATTTTTACACCTAGACACCAAAAACCACGGAGCGAACTACCTAGAACTCGTCATCGGCCACCCTGTACACCTAGACACCGCCCTCGAATTATTTCAACACCAAAAGCCACGGAGCGAACTACCTAGACCTCGTCATCGGCCACCCTGTACACCTAGGTACCGCCCTCGAATTATTTCAACACCTAGACACCAAAAACCACGGTGCGAACTACCTAGACCTCGCCATCGGCCGCCCTGTACACCTAGATGCCGTCCTCGTATGATTTATTTATCTAAACACCAAAAATCACGGAGCGCACCACCTAGACGTCGTCATCAGCTACCCTATTTATCTAGACACCTTCCTTGAAAGATTTTTACACCAAAACACCGAATACTACGGAGCACACATTTATAATTCAAGCAGAGGAGCAGACAATGTAGGCTCAATAGCTTGTGCGGCCAACTTCACAGTCTAACCACTCGGTCAAACTGCACGCAGCTAACTTAACGGTCTTACCACTTTTTGGGCTGAAGAAAAATTAAGCAAGTGATTTCAGCATTTTTGTTCACCTGCATACTTGTTTATTATGTTAAAGCTGGTTTATTGCTGATATTTTGGTTTAAAATCATAGTTTGGCATACCAGTATAAACATTTATCAAAATTAGCTGGTTACATGAATGATAAATAATTTATTTCCTTAATTGAAAATTCGAGAGACCAATATAGAAGTAAATAGTGTCACGGGCGCCGCGGCGTCGTCTGCTTCTCAAACTCGCCTTCGTGGCGCTCCCGCGCCACTTGATACTAAACTCCGCTTTAGAATATTGCAACTTTGCTGAATATTAGCTACTGCTACGGGTATCCATAACTCGTTTATCTAGACATTTTTTTGATGCGATCAATAGTATATTTTGATTGTAAAATACCGACTAACAGAAGGATTCTTACAATATCACTGGATTTGCGCTTTGAAAGCTCTGTGGCAATGACTGACAGAACAAAATGAATGAAACTCTGTAAATTTTGTGACAGTTCATGTTTCGAACAGGTAAATAGATGAAAACCGCATATAAAGGATCACAATTATAAAGTGGGTGAATAGGAAAATATAGTTTTTACATTTCACAGTAACCATACTTTCAGTGTATTTCTGAAATATTTTAAGATAGGTCACTTTGAAATGATAAAACGAAATAAAAATAGGTAAATATTTGAAATAGCTAATGAATACTACATAATATTAAAAATAAAATGTAATAGAAGATATAACTACGATTAATAAATTAGTAAGAGGGCGGTTCAGGAACATTTTTCTCGTTTCTATATTATAGTACATATTTAACAACATTTTCATAACATTTCACACATATCTTTCTCTCTAGATAAGACTCAATTAAAGTTTTATAAATACCCGGATAGTCGACTAAAAGTCCATTTATTAGTACTTTAAGCTTTTCCGTAAGTGTCTGTTATCTATACATGTATATATGTTTCTTCAATTAAAAGTTGATTTTCAATCGAGTTTTCAATCCTTTACTGTTAAACAAAATTATAATAATATGCTTTAAAACTTTGTCATTATTTTAGTTTAAGAGTTAATGTACCAACAATACTTGAAATCATTTTTATAATAATTTTTATATTCCTGTATCAACACATCATGCCTATTTAGTTATGACTTAAGTAATTGAAACATTTTATCAATAACATCTTTTTCTTTATTAAACCAACATCTATGAAGCATTTGCTGAATTCCTGTGAGTGAAAGCAGCGGATCTCTTCATCAGTCGGTCAGGCAGATACCAAATGCTCCCGTCTCGACAGTGCAGAATTCAAGCTCTCCAGTAACGCTCACGGAGTAACCTTTATTACCGACTCTTGAAGGATGAAGATAAAAATACTGCAAGGGAAAAGTCCTCTCTGGTTTGTACTCGCAGGATAAATCTGAGTTAATTTAATATATGTACTATTTCTGATAAAAGATTTTTCTATATAAGTTACGGGTTGAAAACAGAGAAAATGAATTCTGGAGAAAACTTATTTTGATAGAGCGATAGAGGAAAAACATTATTTTGTAAACTTAAGTTCCAGGATTTACAAAAAAATCCTTAAGCATTTAATTTATTATATCAGCATATGAGTGCATAATTTATTGCGATTTGACAATTTGATGAACGATACTACGATTATTATGTACGATATTCAAAACTAGCTATTAGGCTTGACTATACATATAAATAAATGATAGCATTAAATAACAATTCTTATTTCAAGCTATACTTTTTTTTAACTTGACGTCGCGAGTTTTCGCATTCTGTATTAATTCTTATAACTCGCTCCTTAACTTGAGTATCACTAATTGCTTCATTGTCACGTCTCCGACGACAAGATTCTCTGCAATATACCGTGTAGTCACGAAGTGAGATGTTAGAGAATCGCTCCCTGCAGGTGCATCAAGTTTACTGACCAGAGCAACACTTCCATGTCCTACAAAAGCAAGCAATAACGCAATGTTAGGAAGGTGTTCCATGAAGTACATACACACAGAGACACGTAGACGAGCAAATTAAGATAAGCGACATCGTGGCTTGTCGGCGCGACGCCTCATGCTTTTCCGCTCCAAAACTTCCGGGGACAAGCACTGAAGGATGTAATTAACCGATGATTTATTTTTTTTTTCCTTTTATAATAATAAACTCTTAAACAGATCGATACACGACGCTTGTGTTTTTGTTTCTGCACGTCTAATCTAGGATATTGTGCGTAAACATAACCGAAGAATATTCAGATCGCGGGAACAACACCCTGGTTCATATATATTATTTTGCTAGGTGACATCTTTAATGAATTCTGTACAGCGGCTCGGCCTCGACACATTTTGGAGACGACACGGTTATTATGATGCCTGGATGCAGTCTGAGCAATATATGCTAATTGATGATAAGTAAGGAATGTACATATTTTGTAAATGGCTTGGAAAAGGTCTTTGGAAACTCGTTAGAGCTGCTGAGATGTTCATTTGGTGGTTTCATTGCAAGCTACTCATTTTTCGATTAATGTATCGATATGCGAGCTAATGAAAAATAATTATTAAAAGATAAATGATTTTTTTCAGACAAAATATTTGAATTAAATTATGATTAAAGTAAGTGTAGTTATACCCATAATGTAATAAATTGTGATTTCATTATTTTTATTATTTTAAATGAAAAATTCATCAATGAATTTATTTAATGGTTTTCTAGACATTTTTTACGAGTCCCGATAAATAAACGAATTATTTCTGTTAGTAAATTTCTAGATCTAATCAATATTAGTCAATTACAGAACTAAATAGTATAGAATTAATCATATATTGTCTGTGAGCTTATTTTTGAATGAAATTCGTGTAACGTAATAAGGAATTATTATCTAACAAATAAGTATATGCTTACAAGGAGCATTTTCATCTATGCTTTGATGTAAAGGTTTATTCAATAGATTTTCTTCACCCTACATATCACGAAACATCGCTTTCTTAGGTGAATATGTAGGCGACCGATTACATCACTCCAAAATCTTATCTTGGACATTATCAGTTTCAATAAAAAGAGGGCTAATTGAATTTCACAGACTAGGTCCCCGAGTTCTCTCCTCTCAATACACACAGTTAGAAATGGCACGTTCGCAACTAATTTCGGAGGTGCCCTTAGAACAGCGGAAAAATAAATGAGCTACACGTGCATACCTATAGAGGCAGACTCCCCCTCGAAAATCGATAATTTAATCGGACCTCGATCGGTGTCTCCGTCGTCTTCGTTTGCAATGTGCGCAAGTTGAATCGCGACTTTGGCCTTTCGTCGTGGCAATTTCCGCGCTGAGGAGTTTCCACGATTGGCCCCCTGCGCGCAAGTACGTAATATGGGTCGTAGAAAGAGAATGAAAAACGAGCCGCTACCACGGAATCTTCGTATTAACTAGAGAAACTTTGTACGCTACTTCTATCTCCCTTGCCCGTGGTATAGCCGACAAGGCTTTCTTTTTGTGTAAGTTTATTTTGGACAACCGCCCGTGGATCTAATTACATTTATTAATAGTTGACGCCGCCAATCTTCCTTTTTTTATATCATATTATCTATACTGTAGCGATAAACGATTAAAGTAGCAGCTCTTAATTTGATGAAAAGTGGTTCATCAGATTATTCTAGAGTATAAGCTAGCTATAGTTTTCGTAATATGAATCTGACGTTTATCTTAAAAAAATGCGCCTATCTAATAGCCAAAACGCAGGTTATCTTTGCCTACGGATAGTAAAACCAATAAGTATGTATACCCTATACTTATTAGTTTTTTCTTAGAAATAAATTTGCAGGCAAGTTTCAAAGACTTTTAATTGAAAACCTATTAAAGTGGATCGGCCACGTGCCAAATCCTCGATAGAACTCTTTCAAGTAAGATATAGAAGTTGAAACATTGATTAAGGTTATTTTAGCTTTTACAATGATTACCTACTATCGTCCCTGTGGCAACAATAAAATTGACTATGTTATTCTTTGAAATTTAAGAAAATCAACTTAAATTCGACTTCCATGAAAGTAATTAGGTGATTATATCTATAATTACTCTAATACTTGTATCACATTTTTGAAGCCATTTTTTTATTCGATGTTATCACTACCGCAAATTCTCTCCCACCGGATGGAAAAAGAACATCAAAACCTTTACAACGGCACGTTAGCAGATCAAGTATTAGCATTTCGTTAGTTAAAGCAGAGGTTCGTACCTCGCGTCAATACAGAACACATACACACGCAGCATCTACGCCCACGTACATCTTGGGTCTGACCCATTTAAAAGCAGATTAATCGATTCTAGTTTTACGGGCTCTCGCGCCCACACACACACACCGCCATATCATAACGATACAATAGCCGTACCAATACCGAGCATTCAAACTGATTATGGTCGAAATATACTTTTGATTTTTACGCTAGACTGGCCACTCTGTTTTCTGATCTGGGTCAGATCATTTGAGTATCGGCGTCATTCGCAGATAATGCAACAATTGGATTCTTAACTAAAGATATGAAGATTCATTAGGTACTCACGCACTCGAATACGGGAGAAGATATTGAAGCGTCAGTTGCTGGAACTTACCTGAAACATAAAATGCAAGGTAAGAAGTTAGAGCAAGTTAGGTCTTAATGCTTTTTTATATGCTACTGAAAAAACGTTTCTTCGTTTCTTTTCCCCGGGAAGAGCTATCAATTTTTATAGCTCCATGCACTCGCTATCTTAGAGCCGCAATATATCTCGGAAACCAGTGCGTTTTACATATGCCGAAGCAAATGCTGTCTCCGCGTCTGACTTGAAATTCAAAAAAACAAATCTCCGGTATTATGCCTGCAGCAATCTGAGAAGAGAGCGCATCGAAATTCGATTTCTGTGGCACGTGCCGATGAGTACCGACCAGGCCTTTCGAGTGTATGCACAAAAAACTGGGGAAGCGTATTTTATCGGAGTAAATACTTTTTAAGGATACATGTGGGTGAGTTAAATTATGTATACACTTGTGGAACGTGGCCTAGATCAGGTGTGATAGAGTTAGGACATTTTTTTTTAATTGAATTTCTGGAATGAAATAATCAAGGTTAAGTTAGTATTTTTTTTATTTATTTAAGCAATTTTAACATCTTATACAGAGTTATTTTGCAGTACAATAAATGAACAAAGTTATGATATTATATATACTTATAAACTTATGTTAAATTAAGATTTCGCAAGCTTTAACAAACGAGTACAATATTTTACAAATTTTCGCAGATGGGTTTGACAATAATGAAATGTACGTATTTGGTAGGAATATGTTCTGTTTGCGCAGTTCGTCTATAAATACTTGACGTTCCTTATTAAATAAGTGAAATTGCCACAGTATATGGTTGACGTCTTGATTTTCGAAACCGCATTGACATTGAGGGTTTTCTTTTATACCTATACGAGAAAGTGAGGATGCTAGACTGTGGTGGCCTGATCTGCATCTATTTATGATTACAATTAATTCTCGTGTCAGATTTTTGTTTGCAAACCAAGGTTTGCTACGGTAATTGAAAAAGTTGTTGAAATAAATTATGCCCTTTTTTTGTCCTTCGTTTTTTATTATATCAAATGTGTTTTTCACTGACTCTGTTTTGATTGATTCTTTCAAGTCTGTGTAGGGGATTTTTATACAATTATTATCTACGCATTTAGTAGCTGCGTCCTTTGCAAGAGTATCCGCACGCTCGTTTCCACCTATCCCAATATGCGCAGGAATCCAGTAGAGCTTAATTTCCTTTTTATAAGACGACTTAGATGTGAATTCGTAAATTTTATTCTTTATTTCGAGTATATAAGGATTTGTTTTTATTGATAAATTGGGATTTTTTAGGGATAGTAGTGCACTTAATGAGTCTGTGAAAACGAGCGCGTTGCGTTCAGTATGTTTTAAAGCGATGTCTATTGCACTTCTTATCGCTATGCATTGGGCAGTGAATATTGAAGCAAGTTTATTAATGCTATATGTAACAGATTGATTTAAGTTGTCGCAAATGCAAGCGCTTCCTACCGATATTGAGTTGTCGGATTTACTAGCCATCTGTATAGAAAATGTTAGCATTCTCGTTGCCTATGATATCATTAATGATTAGGTTGGGATTTTTACTTGTTTGTAACTGTTTGCCTAGTTCCACATTTATATTAATATTGTTGATTAAAACATTGTATTGGTATTTATATATATTGTAATTGTCTTGAGAGTATATCTTGTCTGTAGAGCTGTAAACATTTTCTATACAATTTCGTAGTAGGCTAGTTCTAATTTTACGCTTTTTGTTTTTATTTTTGATAAGTTTATTGAAATAGTTTATCGTGTTGTGTATATTTTGTAAAGATAGTTCTTACATAAGAATTTCATACGTTCTTGTATGAATTGCATTTTGGATTCTACTATTAAGATGTTTGTAGGAGTACTTATCATATAACCAAGAGCTAATCTAATTGCGGCATACTGAATCTTTTCGAGTTTTTCTATTTCTTGTTTTTGAGTCGAGAAATAAACAAAACAACCGTAGGCTATAATTGATCTTACAAAACTTTTGTATAATATGATTAGGGTGTTGGGGTTTGAACCACCACGTTCCCCTTAGAAATTTTACGATGTTTAAAGCTTTAAAACATTTTTTGTGGATTAGATCAATTTGGTCTTTGAAAGAAAGCTTATGATCAAAAATAATTCCTGGGAATCTAGCGGATTTGCTAGACTTGACTGTTATGTTGTTTACTTTTATCTCTGTTTGTCCCGGTTGAATATTGCGTTTGTTGAAGTGGATAAATACGGTTTTATGTCGTGAGAGTTCTAGTCCAAGTTTATATAAATTACTATGTATCGAGGCAATTGCTTTTTCTAATAGACTTTTGGACGATTTTGTAGAAGGTCTTTTGCAGTATACCGCAATGTCGTCCGCAAATTGAGAAACAGTAACGCTTTTAGGTATGTTTTCGCTACATAGATGTTGTACAAAAGAGGGTTTAATACGCCGCCCTGAGGCACGCCTTTATATACAAACCTAATTTGTTCGCCAAGTGTTTCAGTATAAGTTATTCTTTCATAGGTAAGGAACTTGATAAACTTGATCATTCTAGTAGGACACCCAATTGTTGCCAATTGTTGTAATAGATTTTAAGTATTCACATTATCAAACGCGCCATTGACATCCAAGAACGCTGTTAGGAGATCCCTTTTTTGACTAAAAGCTTCCTCTACGTTCAAGGTTAGATTGATCAAGTTATCGATAGTCGATTGTCCTTTTCGGAATCCAGACTGACTTCTTGGAAGAATATTATTAAATTCAGCCCACCATTGTAACTTATATTTCAACATTGTTTCAAATAATTTGCATGAGCAAGAAGATAAACTAATCGGTCTTACACTTGTACCATCAGATTTTTTGATGAAGTGGACGTAGGTTTTTTTCCACTCTGTCGGATAAGCATTAGTACTATATATTTCATTAAATATATCTAATAAAATTAATTTGTAATTTATTGGCAGTCTTTGGAGAGTATCATAATCAAGTCCATCAATGCCACAAGCTGAGCGAGTGTTTTTATAATCAATGGCTACATTGAATTCGGTGAAGTCGAACGGAGAATCTAAAAATTTGCTTTCGTTATAAGTAGGTAGCCAGTCTGGATCCGTTGGGCACCAGGGAAGACTGATTTTGTCTAATGCTGTGTAGATTTTCTCTTGGTCTTGGTGGTTCTGGGGGTTATGACGTGGTTTTACTTTTATCCAGGCATTTTTTAATAATCTGGATGTGTCCCAGACATATTTCTGATCGGTGTGAAAATCAATGTTTCCTGCAAATCTAATATAGTTTTCTTTCTTTTTCTTTTTAAAAGTTTTTTTAGCTAATGTGCATAATTTTTTATATTCAACAAAGTCGCTATCGTTTTTAGAAAATTCCCACTTTTTGTATGCGGCTTTTCTAAGTCTTTTAATTTTATCGCACTCCGAGTCCCACCTAGGCGCTGGATTTCTGTGAATTTAATTGTTTACGAATTTCTTTTTGGGTGTGTTGGATTTGATTGCATTTGACAATATATCGGTAAATACAGTGTATTTTTCGCTAGCAGTTATATTATCGTAATCAGCGGTTAGAAATTGTGAATAATTTTCATTCAAATTTTCGATGACTTTTTCCCAATTAGTTCTTACCGATTTGAAATTAAAGGATTTTTTATGATATATGCTTTTCTCTATGGATATATCAATGAATATCGGAAAGTGGCCAGAGCCCCAGGTTTCATCATTGACTCTGACATCAATTTTGTTTGAAATATTTGCGGAGGAAAATATTAGATCTAAATTAGAAAAGGTGCATTTATTAGGCTGGACGTGTGTGTAGGTATTTTGATTATGTAAAAACATATTTGATTTGGTAATGCTTTCACATAACCTATTGCCGTTAGTATCGTTTTCTAGAGAGTTCCAATTTTTATGATGAGCATTAAAGTCACCTGTAAGAATTGTGTTATTTTTTCTGTCGATTTTATTAAAAATTTCATCCCATGTTTCCTGGGCAAGCGCGAAACCTGGGACTCTGTAACAAGCTAACAGATCAATGTTTGGTTTTATGTTAGTTAACTTTATACCTGCCATTTCTATAAATTTTTCGGAACATTCAAGATCGTTGATTTCGGTGTATGCTAAGTTGTTGCGAATTAGCATCAAAATTCCGCCTCCTTTCGGAGTAGGTGCGGTCTTTTCTGAAAGTCTTGAATCTAGGTAGATGAAAATTGATTTCATTCGTGAGCCATGATTCCACACACACGAGAATATCGACTTTGGCTTCACTTAGTACTTTTGAGATTTCGTCCTTTCGTTTTACAATACTTCTGGAATTCCAAAATATGATTTTGAGGTCTTTTTTGTACACTTCGTTCATTATATTATGTTCGCTTTTTATAAATAGTTTAATTATTTAGGTGTTTGAGCAATAGAGTTGATTTCTTCTGTGTATGAATCAATTTTTTTAATTATTCTGGTAAATCTTCTTTTCATGTTACTCGATGATAAGTTGGGATGTACTGTTTTGAGCATTTTAGCTATATCCTGGATGTTATTGGATAATTCTTGGGCGGTTTCAACAACAAGTGGATTAGCGACAGTTTTTTCTAGAAATTCCTTCAGTGTTGTATAATTTAGAGGAAATTTATTTTCAGGATTTTCAATGTCAGTCTTGATTAAGTTTAATTCTTTTTCAATGTCACTTAATTGTTCGGAATCTTTTTTAGGCTTTTTGGTGTTATTACGTTGACTCTTAACGTCGAGTTTCATTTTTAAGTGTTTCTGTGTGCTTTTTTCGTCACTAAAAGAGTCTAAACTAGACTGGGAACTAGAAAGAAAATCCGTCTTTCCCAAAAGTGAGCTAGACGTAGTCGATAGAGAAAGAGAGGTCGCTTGTTAGGTTTGCTCGTTTGATTTTCAAAGTTATTTAGTGCTGGTGTTAGGAAGAATGTGTCTAACTGATTTGAGTTATCTGGAACTGTAGCTATATTAGCTGACCTCTCGACATCCTTTGTTGAATCGATGGTCTGTGATGAATTTATAGTATTGGCGTTATTTTCTAAGGCGATTGACTCTGGTCTATTTACTTGTTGCGGTGGTACAGTGATTTCATTGTAGTTAATAGAAGGACACTGTTTTGCGACATGTCCTTCGCGTTTACAAACAAAGCATCTTATTGGGTCGGTAGTCGGGTATACGTAGTAAATTGTTTCATCAAAATTGATTTTAATGATTTCTGGTAGTTTTTTTACGTCTTCTGGGTTTATGAACATTTGTCTTCTATCACTGAGAATATGAGAGTATCCGTCTTTACTAATTGCTGCTCTTAAGCTGGTAATTGGCGAGTTGCGTTTTATTTTCATATTATCCATAGCCTCTTCAAGAGCGAAATGGGGGATTGAAGGACAGACGTTAGAAATTATGATTCTTTGTTCTTTAGTGATGACAGGTCGGATTGTGACTTTTACTCCATTAATTTCGACATATTTATAATTATCTGTAAGCTTTTTAAGAAGTTCTTGGCTCGATAGGTATAGACGAACTCTATTATTTGAAATTTTTGATGCGTTTAAAATGTTGATAGGCTTGACTATTTCTCCAATTGCACATTGCATTGCACAGAGTGAAGCCGTCCACGCAATCCATAATTAAACCTTGTTCTTTCTTGGGGAACTGATTCATTTGAGCAATCTTTGAGTAACTAACTGGACTTGATTTGTTTCCACTTGCATTAGGTATGAGAGATGAACTTTGTATCTGATGGTCTTTTTTTTCAGAAGCCATTTTGTAATCACAATCGTGATTTGCATTCGCGAAGGAGCGAAAATTTTACGGGCAGAGGCCCTTTACATACCGAGTAGCGTCTATTACGATACACTGTATTTAGTAAACACGAGCTTGGATAGACACGTCTGCTCTCTTCGAAGGTTCGAAGAGGACCGTTAGGTTAGTATCATTAGAAGTAATAAAATAAAATTAATGTTATTTTGCTTCCTCCTAGAGAAAGCTTTGTAATAGTAAAATTTTGAGTTTCGTAAAAATTTCTAGAAAATACTTTTTGGTGTGTTAGAAGTTCAAATCACGTGTTTTTAGAAAATGACCTTATGGATGTGTGTGTATGTCTGTGTGTGTGTGTGTGTGGATGTATACCGTAATATTTCTGGAACTACTCGGTCAATATCAATAAAATTTGACATGCATGTATATTTTTGGATTCTGAATTCGGGAAAACAGTTACTTTTTATTTTCTTAACTATATTTTTTTATGGCCATTTTTTAATTGATTTTTGAAAAACACTATTTTGCGTGTTTTTTTTTTAATCATCCCATTGTTACAAACAATTCAGCTATAATGCATTAGGACTTTTGCGCCCGCTAATTTCAACTAGCAGGCGTAAAAGTACTTTTCATTGGCAAATCTTCTAAACTCGCAAGAAATTCAACAAGTGCAGTTTGAAATGCGAAAATCAATACATACGTTACAAATATGGTGTGCACCAAGGGCTAAGCGGGCGTTTTGGCCTCGTGTGATTGTAGTTCTCGTCTGCGGCTCGTAAACGTCCTCGCCTTCGGCTCGTGCTAACTCGCCTTGACTCGTACTGCAAACTCCACACTAGGCCTAAAAAAGCCCACTTTACATCCTTGGTACACAATATATTATTTGCGCCCGCCGGTCGAAAAACGACTACTTTTGTCCCTAATGTTAGGTCAAAAAACGCGTAAATCGTGCATGTGTTACACAAATTAATTAATGTTGGTTGTCGTTAAATTGAAAGCACCATTAAGAAGTCTTAATCAAAATAATATATATTGCGTATGAGTATCCTTTCGCTATCTTTATTTTTATACTTTAAGAAAATTACTACATCAGTTAATTTAATGGCTGAATGCGTATCATTTATATATACATATATATATATATATAGAAACCCAGAACCTTGATCCTCTCTTAAATATTTCATATTTGGTTCACGCGCAGTTCAGCGTATCTCAACTATTGGTATAAATTCTACGCTTAGCACGAATCGTGCATTTATCACTGCCATCAGGCTGTATTTGCATTAAACTGCGTTACAGTGACACCGTTCGACATGATAAGGAATACGTAAACGAACAAGAAAGCTGACCGCGACGACAAAGTTAAAATTCAAGAGGTGCACGCGATACTAGTGCATGTTTGCCGCGCGGTTTGTCTTCTTCCAACTAAACCAACGCAGAACGTGATCAGGTTGACCGAACGACAGGCTTTAGCCTTATAATTACACGCCTGAGAAGGAATGAAGTGACCGGCGTTAAGTCGCCGTACCAGCGAGCGATAAGAAAACGCAGTATCGTGAAGAAACGTCTGTACGTTTTTGTTTTGTTACACAATCCTCTTCATCGGGAGACATTAATGCTATTATCTTCATTTACAGTTTTCCCCTCTTTTACGAGAGTAATAAAGAAGGAGCTGATGACTGTTGTAAGGTTTTTGTTCATTTTTGAAAGTGATATCGATTTTACTAAAGGAAGAACGTTGATACGAGGTTAAAGGGTTGTGAAACTCTCGTACAAGCCGGATGTTGAATGAAGGCGATATATTTCTCGAAGAAACAAGTGAGGGAGCTAAGTAATTTATATTACTGTGAGAGCCCCAACAATCACATGAATATTAGAGAGAAGTATGTTCGACCCTTCTTTTATGCATAATGAAAAATTGTTCTATAGAACCGTATGGTAATGCAATATTAAAGCGTCGGAAAAAATAGTTCCGGTAAACTTTTAACTGTTATTCATGTTACACCGCGTGTATGGTTTTCATCCACTTTATGTTCGCGTTCGCAGTTTCTAACGAAACTTGAATAGATACATAATTTGTGTCACGTCGAAGTTTTAATTTTCCCACACAAGAGTTTGATAACCCGGCTAACTATGTTTTCAAACTCGTATACAAATTAATTTCAAAGTATATGAATGTAAAATTGTTTCTACGTGTGTTTAGAAAATTTCAATTACATTTTGAAAGAAATTTTTTATAATGTGATAACAAAATATTAAAAACGTTAACTTTTGATTGCGACATTTATAGTACATTCTGTTTGGTTTATTTATATCAGTATATATCGTCGGTCCCTACGACGAGTAGTAGATTTCAGAACTCGCGTCGAAGACTAGCACTTTTCACTTTTCGCGGCGAAAAGTAGCACGTTTCATGGCTCAAACTAATGCTTTTTGTAGTATGAGAAAAACTTATGATAATTTTATAACTTTTGTACGAGCTGACTCTTTGCATGCGAATTTTACTATGTACCACTTTGGCGTTCATAAATATCATCAATTGTTTAAGCATAAAGTCCCGAAATCGCAAGCATTGTCGTGAAAAGTCCTAGTCTTCGCGGCAAAGATGTGAAAAGTGCTAGTCTTTGCGGCGAAAAATAAAAAGTATTACTCTTTACACTGTACACAAAACACCGATGAGAGGGACAGCAACATTAAGCAGCGCTACAATGCATACGCGCAGACTGACGTCCTTCTTATTTTGTTCTGCTGCAGCGAATGGACGCCGCTAAGCCCCCTGCGAAATCGTTATATAACGCGCGCAAGGGATTATCGCTCGCTAAGCAATGAAAGAAAGCAGAAGCGACCGAACAGTCAAACGCACGGTATAAGGTCAGTGGGTCGTTTCCTGAATAGCGTGGAGGGAGAGATGAAGCTCAGAGCGACTTTCTTGCGTGAACGAAGCGATCCATAGAATACTGCTGCGCAACCCACGTGTACCTTGAATTTTCTGCGTCTATGTGTCTTGGTTCATCGTTGTGCACATGCGAAGGTGACTAAAGGGGAAGGACGGATGAGATTGGAGAATAGAGGGGATTGGAAATAGAAGAAGTGTTACGTTGCAGTGCGAATTTTATACCTCACAAGACAGCAGTGTAAATTTTTACTGCTTATTGCGATTTTGCCACCTTTCAGACTCCTCGTGCTTTCAAGCGTTGATCTAAGAAAACCACGCTAGCATGCGCATAGCGCATGGTAATGCTAGGATTTAATAGGACTTCTAATCGTAGTGCTCGTTTGCTTTTCCAAAAAGCTGTTAAACGCAACTAGGCAGAAAGCATATACCTAATACGCCCGATAAGATAACAACAGAGGTTTTTATTATTATTATTTAAAATTATTAGGTTTGTATCACGTAACATAATCTAGATTGGAAAAAGAACAAATAAGAACATCGTTTATATTTGTTTAAACTTTTTGCCTTTAACAGATACTAAACCAGCAAGTATTTATTTAAGTATTTAAAAACTTTTCCTACTTAACTGTTTTTCTTTCTCAATATAAGCTACATTTGAAAAGAATTTACATTGAAGAACGCAAAAAATAATATTAATCAAAAAATTGTTCTCCTGGTTGTATATAAAAATCATCGTAGATTTTAGAATCTGTTTAATTTTCATAGTGTCTTCTTGTAATGTTTTAAATTCTATACGAAGGCTTTTAAATCATAATACATCTTTTAGGCCAAAACTATTCAGAAATAAAGTATCCCAAAAAACATCTTAACTGTTGTGCATTTCCTGGCTAAAAGTTTCATGATGCTACAAACAAGGAGAGCCTGTACCTGCCTCCAGCAAAATGTGCAAGTAATTTTGCAAAAACGCTCATTCCCTGCAGCAATATGATAGAGCGAAACTACGTAACTAGTCTTCAAGCCGAGGAAAATGAAGAAGCAACTTTAGTAGTTGTAGTAAAGTTTAAGACCGTAGACGGCAAATTTTCATTAAGTTCAGCATTTTGCTACTCTTAGTTGCTTGCAGAGAGACAAAGTAGCTAAGGTCATTGACACAGATTGGTTCAAATTCAGGCGAATGCCGGCGTTTATGAGAGGCTCTATATTAGAAATTTTAGTCAAATCGTACTAGAGTTTATCGTTTGCTGTTGAAATTGCAAAGATATTGTAATTCAGGATCTATAGAAATACGTTTTTTACAAAATACAGTATATAACAAAAAAAAAAAATAAATGCTAGTGGAGTAGCATTTTTTATTTGGACTACGGAAATTAAAAGACACCGAACAAACTGTACACATAAAAACCCTACACAAACGTATTTTTCTACACGGATACTTTCTACACCGATCTTTAAAATATCAATAATACCAGGATAATTGTTTTGCGTATTGTTCCTGGTGAACTGCAATTCATTTTAAACTATAGGAATTTAATAGAGTAATCTCTACGAGCAGTTATATTATGCAATACGTTTTCTTCATTTACTTTCCTCAAATGTGAAGAAACAAGTGGTAAGCTTTTTATGAACTGAGATCGCTCTTATAGAAAAATATGCCAGAAGCGCGCAGAAGCTTTGATTGACAGAAATTTAGAGCTATCTCTCCTAGTGTGCGACTTGAGAAAAATGTAGGTGGTGAAATGTGAATGGAACGCACGAAAGCACACGAAAAGTCAATAAATTTCAGCGAAAAGCTAAGCCAAATAATGGCGAAACGGAGAGAAACTTACAAGGAAAGGTACCCAACCCGAACTCACCGATTTTGATGATTTTCATATATGTTGTAGAACATAAAAAAATAAGAGACACGTATTTTTTTTTATCGGCTAATTTTCACTTTTAAGGGGTAAAAACCTCCCCTAAAGTTAACCCCCAAAAAGCGTTTTTTTTAAATATCTCGGCTTAAAATTAATATTTTTCAATGAAACAAATTGGAGGTTATTTCTTACAAAAAGAGCAAGTATTTCATGGTGATTTGAAGAGTAAGGGTAGCATCCCCTATTTTTTAGGGGTTGAAAACATATATTTTTTGGCATAATTTTATAATAAAAATGTTTAAACCGACTAAAAAAAATTGGAAAAAATGTTTAAACATCCTTAATAACAAAATTTAGTTGACGTCTTTCGGTGTTTTCATAAATATTACCCCTAAGGGGGTAAACCACCCCTAACACAAAATAACTGTAAATATGTAATTCAATACATAATATTTCGTAGAAAGTTTGTATATAGAGGTTTTCGAGGTCGCTGATTACAAATCTGTTATCAGATTTTGAAAATTCAAAATGACGGATCCAATATGGCGGACGGAAATATCGAAAAAAAATTTTATATAATAAAAAAGTTTTAAACGACTAAAAAATTTGGAAAAAATTTGTAAACATCTATAATAAACAAATTAAGTTTCTCGGTTTTTTCATAGATACTTCCCCTTAGGGGGGTAAACCACCCTTAACACAAAATAACTATAAGTATACTTCAATCCATAATATTTTGTAGAAGGTTTGTATATAGAGGTTTTCGAGGTCGCTGATTACAAATCTGTTATCAGATTTTGAAAATTCAAAATGGCGGATCCAATATGGTGGACGGAAATATCGAAAAAAAATTTTAACTTTCAAAAAAACTTGTTTACAAATGTGTGATCTTTGTAGCCTGTACATGTGAACTAAAGAGCCTTAAACCCTAACCCCTAAAGAACAAATAGGCTAAATGGTTGTGCATTTTAACCAAACGACTCCAAACCCCTAACCTCCAGACAAGCCGAAGGCCTATGCTTTACCGTAGACACGAGTATAGACATATTACCGATATTTTATTCTATCATTTTGTATGTAACAAATAACGTCTCGTTTTATGTTTCAATCAAAGATTATTTATTTTTCTGCTTTTATAAATTAGCATAATTTCAAAAGTAATTTCATAAATTATAAAGTATTTCATAAATTGCATAATTATATAATTTTATAAATTCAAAAAGTCCACACTTTTTTGCAAATGAAAAAACATAGGTTAATAAAATTAGTTTATCAAACTCTTTTGCGTTTTGTAATAAAATTTAATGTTGTCAAACTTGGGAGTTTTTCATTGTTACAATTATTTCGTAAGCCAAACGTTTTTTAGATGAATTCTCGAAGTAATGATTATTGTATCTATAGTAAAATATTTACAGTCTGGAATTCCATAATAATACTATTTGATACGATTTAATGAATTTATCAAAAAATCTAAATTTAATAATAAATATTATTCTAATTATTATTATTATTTTTCATTATCATTGCTATCATCAGTATTACTGTTATTATTGCTATTGCAATTATGCTTATTCTTATTATTATTATTATTATTATTATATTACTATGATAATTTTTGTTATTGGTAAAAATACATAAAAGAATATTAATACTCGAACTTCATTTGCAATTAAAAAACACGTTGTTATTGAAAGGGAATTTTATATGCATTCATTAGTTTAATGAATGTTATCGTACATTCAATGATAATTCCACAGATAAATGTCTTTCACTCATAAAAGTTGTTGACAATATGTGCGAATCAGTATGTTCTTTTTTTAGATTGTTTTCATCGAGTGTTTACCTCAGCTGCCTGTGTTATTTTTTAGGCAGTGAGTGAGTTTTGTGGGTATTCTAGTTCGATGCCGGAAAGTACGAATAGTACGTCTTTTTGTTTGTCAGTGGTATCATACAGTTGTAGAAAATTTTCTTTAGTGATTTTATATAGATTTACATTATTCAATTTCAAAGTGAATAAAAGTTGAATAAAACCAAAAATAGAGTTTTCCGAACATCACAAAGTGGAACGAGAATTCTTCTCCAATGCATAAATTAATGATTTGATTCAATTTACATTCACTCGTTTTATTCTGGTAGAAATGTAGCAGTCGTGCCTTACATGCAAAAACACAGCTTGTATAAATTTTACCGCTTGTTTTCATTTTAGATTGAAAAATGAAAATTAATCCGTTAAACGTTCTAAACTTATTATTAGCATACTTTCAAGCGTTAAACATACCAGATAGTGTCACGAATTATCACGAAACAGAGTTGGCCGAAAAAATAAAAGAAATTTTAATAGATGCAATACATGATTTCAACGATGTAGAAATGATTACTGATGACTCTTTGGATTTTCAAGAAGAGTATAAAGACCATAATGTGGAAATAATTGAAGATGAAGTGCAACATCATTTTCCTGATTCGGATATAGCACCAACAAATCAATGTACAGCAGATAATGAAGAACTAGATTTTGAATACAAAAAAAGAGCTGTAGAATTTTGGAGAAGTAGCAAAACGAAGCAAAATTTAAGTCTCAAAACAGTGCAAAACAGATTCAAAAAAGTATCATCTATTAGTCAGCTACGTCGTTGGGCTCATTCAATTAATAAAGGTGGCACGTATAGAGAAAAAGTAGCACAAATTTGTCAGTATACCCTGGATAATTTTCAAGCAGCTCTCGACAGTGGTTCAATTATCCATGATGAAGATATAATTCGATGGGCCTTACAAGCTAAAAAAGAAATTGGTTTTGATGATATTAGATTCAAAGCTTCTAAACATTGGTTACTCAAATTTAAGCAAGCACACCGAATAGTTTCTAGGAAAATAAATAAGTTCATAACAAGAAAAACACTAGAAAGTAGTGCAGAACTTACGGCTAAAGCTGAAGCATTTATCGATGACGTTAAATCGTGTATACCAAGGATTGGACTCGAAAATTTGTATAATACAGATCAGAGCGGATTTCAGCTAGAAATGCATTCTGGAAGAACATTAGCAGTAGAAGGAGAAAAGCAAGTGCAATGTCTGGTACAGTCAATTTCAGCAACAACGCATAGTTATACTATACAGCCACTAATATCAGCTACTGGACAACTGTTGTCACCGCTATTTCTTGTTTTAAAGGAACCAAGTGGCAAGTTTGGCCCTATTGTAGAACAAAACATATTTAGACCAGAAAACGTGTACGTGGAAGCATCCAAATCTGGAAAATTAACAACAAGTAAGGGAACTAATAACAATTTTTACATTGTAATATCGTTGATCAGTTAATTAGTAAGTCGTTTAATTGCAGATCACTTCAAAATCTGGTTGGAAAAAATATTTTATCCCTATGTAGGCCATCACTCAATACTATTACTTGATTCTTGGAGTGGTCATTGTGACAAAGTTATAGAAGAAACAATGCCACAAAATAAAATTATTAACATAAAAAAATTCCAACTGGAACCACAGGAAAAATACAACCACTTGATGTCTATGGATTCCGTATTTGGAAAAACTTTGTCCGAACATTTTCTGATAATGTAATGTTAATGGATCATGATATGAATTTACATGTGAGAAATAATATAATTAATCTTCAATCATTGGTTCACAACCAACTGTCTTCACCGAGATATATAGATTTGTTTAAATATTCCTGGTATAAAAGCGGTTACGGCAATGAAAAACCAGATAAATTTGATAATCCTATAGATTTCAGTTTTGGAAAGTCTTGTGCAACACATTGTGAAATAGAAGGGTGCACAAACATTGCAATTGTACGATGTGGTTGGTGCAAAAAAGCATTGTGCTTTAAACACTTTTATGAGGACTACCATTATTGTAAAAACATCGTAAAATAATATATTTTATGCTCAATACAAAAAATGCACTATGGCAAAAGATAAAAGATTGTAGATTATTATTATACTCTAATATTATAAACAAAAATACATTATAAGTTGAATTTACAATAAAGGAATTTCAATAACATTCTGATAACAATTTCTACGGAAATTATAAAACTGCTTCACACACAGAATTTTCTTGTTTACAAATTTAGGAATTTGAGGTGGTTTGGTTAAAAAGCACAACCATTTAGCCTATTTGTTCTTTAGGGGTTTAGGGTTTAAGGCTCTTTAGTTCACATGTACAGGCTACAAAGATAACACATTTATAACAAGTTTTTATGAAAGTTAAAATTTTTTTTCGACATTTTCGTCCACCACATTGGTTCCGCCATTTTGAATTTTCAAAATCTGATATCAGATTTGCAAAGAGCGATCTCGAAAACCCTTATATACAAACCTTCTACAAAATATTATGGATTGAAGTATACTTATAGTTATTTTGTGTTAGGGGTGGTTTACCCCCTAAAGGGTAGTATCTATGAAAAAATCGAAAAACTTAATTTGTTTATTATAGATGTTTACAAATTTTTTCCAATTTTTTTAGTCGTTTAAAACTTTTTTATTATATAAAATTTTTTTTCGATATTTCCGTCCTATTGGTTCCGCCATTTTGAATTTTCAAAATCTGATAACAGATTTGTAATCAGCGACCTCGAAAACCTCTATATACAAACTTTCTACGAAATATTATGTATTGAATTACATATTTACAGTTATTTTGTGTTAGGGGTGGTTTACCCCCATAAGGGTAATATTTATGAAAACACCGAAAGACGTCAACTAAATTTTGTTATTAAGGATGTTTAAACATTTTTTCCAATTTTTTTTAGTCGGTTTAAACATTTTTATTATAAAATTATGCCAAAAAATATATGTTTTCAACCCCTAAAAAATAGGGGATGCTACTCTTACTCTTCAAATCACCATGAAATACTTGCTCTTTTTGTAAGAAATAACCTCCAATTTGTTTCATTGAAAAATATTAATTTTAAGCCGAGATATTTAAAAAAAACGCTTTTTGGGGGTTAACTTTAGGGGAGGTTTTTACCCCTTAAAAGTGAAAATTAGCCGATAAAAAAAAATACGTGTCTCTTATTTTTTTATGTTCTACAACATATATGAAAATCATCAAAATCGGTGAGTTCGGGTTGGGTACCTTTCCTTGTTAGTGTGTGTGTGTGCGTGTGTGTATATATATTGTTGAGAAAATACTCGCGCATACAACGATACGCACACACACACAGCTTATTGCTGTACAAGAGCGGGGCAGAGGTCTGAGGGTTGCTACCTGGGTTTTATTGCACCCGACCCACCACCGACGCGGCGCCCCCCAGCAGAGACGCAGAGGCACAGGGCCTCACTTCTTCAAGAACCGCAGACCAGCCAACATATCAGCGGCACAACAAGCTTTCTCTATTTTGTTCACATAAAGTTTATTCAGTGTATTATTATAAATTCTCTAAAAAGTGTCACAATTATATTTTGCTCTTTTGTTACTAGTTTCAGTAATAACTCTGTAGTACGAACTCGGCTGTGTTGTTTAAATAAAGTCAGTTTATGCAGAATTAAATAGATTACATGATATTGCTTTACTGAACCTTATTTGTATACTTAGACCAGTGAATTATTTTTGATACGTCTGATTAAATTAATTTCTTCTTGAACTACATTTTTCTTAGAGATTGAAGTCTGATCAAAAGAATTACTCATCTATAGATGAACTCTCATCTCTAGAACATCACTGCTCGGCAAACTCTGCTTGAAGTTTGCATGCCAGCTCAATTTCGCGGCTTAGGTAAGACTATGCCGTATACGGTCTATAACGACGTGTGCACGAAAAGCCTAAGCTCATCCGAGCTCTACATAGAGTATTATTATTAAAGGGTACTAGGACTTTAAAGCTGCGAGGAAAATCTCGAGCAAGCACTTTTTTCAAAAATTATGTAAGAATCACCAGATTGTTAGCTGTTACTCAGCTGGGCCACATAAATCCGGTTACGCCACGTGCATACACCATCCGACAAGCGAATCAATTTCCCCGGGGTAAAGCCTGCGAAAGCTCGTCCATTTTCATCGATCTATTCATGCGCGCATACATATATACATCCACGCGTTCTGTTTTGCGAACCTGTGCAACTTACGATATTGAAAATTGAATTGATGGTACATTTCGTTACACGTACGGCTACACGGACAAGGCAACGCATCATGCTGCGATGAAATTCCGTTGCCTTTGTCGCGCTTGGGCTAATGTAACGGTCGCATAAAGAGATTTAAACATGGACGTAAACGAAGACAACGACCAGAAAAATCTTGAATATTTTCACTTCTACACTTGTTTGATGATTAATTCAGCCATTAAAGCATAGGGCTTTTAAGATATATGTAGTGAAATCTTGAAAAATCTTTCCATTATACGAGAGAAATTGACACTCAGTATGCAACAATTAAACGAATTTATACATTATTGCATATTTTTTCTATTTTCAAGGTGCTATACTTTCTACATTATTGATTATCTAATTTTTATTTCTTTTATTTTCATGCCTACAAGAGCTGTCATTTATTTATAATACTAGACTTGGCGCAGTGCGCTGCGCGCACTGTAGTAGACTATAATTTCATTAACTTATTAAATGGAATATAAATACTTGATTGATATTTTTAATATTTGTTTTCTATCACGGAAATATATCAAACTTTACAATATATGATTCATTTCGCGCTCATATAAATTTCAAAATTGCCGCGGTTTTGTCGCCAACTTCCTTTTAAAATTTTAAGGTTATGTCTCGAGAAAAGAATAGTCTCGAGAGTAGAATGTCTCTAGAATATTACAAATACACAAATTATAATTTGATATGTATTATAGTATTATATTACATTTTTAATATTAAAATCAATTTTAGAAATCAAAAACAAATCAAAAAATTCTAACGATACTTTTGACGCATGCGCACTACATGAGCCAATCATATTGACGCATTCTTGGCTTCACTTCATCCGGTCATGACTTTTTTATATAGGGATAAATGTCGGTAAAATTAACTGGTATGGTTGTTTCAGCAGTTATATTCTATTCATATTCTATCACATTGAATGAACAAATGACTGTTCCCGCACCATCCGTGCATTCTATTCTACGTATATTTCATATCATAACGCGATTTAACAAGAATGGCACGAGATGAAATTTATGAATCCTATCATTCGACCTTATTTTAACGGACGTCATCAAAGCGCAGTATAACGATGAATAAAGCTACATCGATTTCTCCCGAAACAATGAACGTCGTTCATTTCTGTCGAAAAGTATCAATTGTCACGTGTGGGCTATCGGGATTTATGGACATGTTGAAAACGAATAATGCTTCTGCGATGATTCAATCACCGCGTACGAAAGAAGAAGAATCGCTCGTGCAGGAGAAAAAGCCGAGAGGGGCAAAACCGCGTGCGCGTTCGCTCGCCCGATTCACCACCAAACAAAAACCTAATATTCGCATCTGTGATTTATCGCACAATCTCCGCGGCGCATCGCTTTACAAACTACCGCTTATACGCTTCGGCACAGCGGCATACTCAGCTACCCCTGCGAACGCGATTACATCTTCTAACGCGGAAAGTCGGCCAAGAAGAATACATCACAGAGCCCTCGACAAAGCAACAACTACTCGGAAAAATATCTCGGCTCACCTCTCGTCGAATCTGATGGAGGAGCGTGACAGGTCGCTCCAGGCACTCATGCTCCGGCTCCTCCTACGGTAGGAGGTCGGGGGTCCCAGGAATCGGCAGCTGCTGCGCCGCCTTGTCGACGCCAGGTTTTCCGCCTGGAAGTAGACCCGCGGAGCCGAGTGAGTCTTCGTCGTGATACCGCCATTGTTCCCGCCTGTGTCCTGCGGCTGCTGCTGGTCCCGAACGTTGTCGATGATGTTGTTGATGTTGCTGGGCGGCGTTGACGTGGGGGTAACTCCCGCGGAGCCTGCGTTCAGCGCCTCGTAGTCCCAGTCGCAGTTAGTGCCCATGTCCAAGAGCGGCTCCGAGGAGCCGCCCGGAGAGCCTCGGCGCTCCAGGCCCGCGCCAGGCCTCCTCCGAGCGGGCGTGCCGATCAGTCGGCCCTGCTGCTGCCGGCTGCACTGCGACGACAGGTCCAAGCTTGACGGACCTATGGTGACGGCGTAATTCTGCTCGCTGCGCACCGAAGATAATCATTCATTCGCTCGCTTGCCGAGGCGCAGTGTTCATTCATCTCACCGCCGCAGCGCGCCTTATCTCCTCCTTATCCACCCTACTGCCTCGGCTGAGTGATGCGGAGCAGTCGCTGACACGGATTCACCCGATCAAGGCGGTCTTTACCTGCTCGATTATGCGGCTGGTGATATCGTTTTTTGACTTTTTGTGTAACAACGCGTTACGCAATTATTCCTACGTATTCTAGTTTCAAACTACAGACCCTGGCTCGCTGGCTTCACTGAGCACGGGAAATTCTGAACTTTTATCTATCTACGCGGTACAGGAACGAGCGTAAGGCTCCTCTGTGTCATCTATACAAGAGTGAAAAATCCTCGAATCTCACTATTTATAATCGAACTTGTTGCTGTACAAGGATGCACTTTATGAACCCACCGACTCTTCGTCAACGTCATCACCGTCACCAACAGCTGTCCTCAGCTGCACTTGGTAATCAACAGCGACGTTTGCGTCATCTTGCACACATTACTCTCCGCTCAGCAGCACTTCGACACAGAAGGGAACAGAAAATAGAACGAAAACAACGAAACGCAGGGGAAGAGGCTCCGCAGCCGCGAGGCAGTGAGATGAAGCGGCCGCCTGCTATTTATGCCCGACGAGCGTTTGCACGCAGACTGCGGCGTCTCGTTGTGTGTGCGCGGGGAAAAGGCGCGAACGTGCTGCCGCTCTCTGTCTCTCCCTACGAGCTAGTACACTAGCGGCAGTGGCAGCGGTGCGGCGAGCATCGATTCACGTCAAGGCCAGCAGCAATAGCAGCAACGCTCCTGGACTAGATACTCGTATTTCCGCATAAGGCGGACTGTCCTGGGCATCTCCATATCTGCGACGTCTGGCGGTGCTGGTATAGGGTGCAGCTGCCGAATCGCCATTGTCGCACGCACCCGGTGCAGCAGCGGTTCGCATCGTCCTCAAAAGTGGCTGAAGCCTCCTCCAGCACCGAGTGATTATTCGAGTAGCGCAATCGAATGCAGACATCGTTCATCGCTGACGCTATTAATTATCGTTGTGAGAGCACGTTTAGCAGCGACACCTGAGCTGAGCAGTGATTGCGGCAGCGGCTGTCGTTTCGGAAGCTGGCCGTGGGACACTCAACACGCATTCTCGATCACGAACGATTCAATTATCGCTACCTCGAACCGAGATGCGAGCGCGATTATCAGCGTATCTCAAAAATCACGACGAACGCCGTGGTTCGCATTCATCGAAATTCCAATACCCCAGTGTTATATCGTATACCAGCTGCTCCTCTCGCGACACGCGACACACTTGCAGCGGTAGGTCTGAGGATGTGGGTCAGGGTCGAGGCGATTTCTTCGCGAGAATGATGGTGCGCCACGCGTCGTTAGCCGTTTTCGGCGTCACCGTCAGCGACTTTGCTCGGCATCATCGTAGATTAATCAAAGGCACCTCTGCACAGTTCACTTCCAATATCCCCTTCCATACATTTTTCAATCGCGATACTAGGTGTTCGCCGATCGATTAGGCGGGGAAGCTGCTGCGAGCCAGGCGAGCTCCGCGTGCCACTGCGCGCCGTGGGAATCAATTCCCCTAAGTGGGAGAGAAATCCGGGACGATCGCCTTAGCTCCCGGAGAGACGCTCAACTACACAAAGATAATGTTTCCAATGGCTCCCGGCTAATAAGCTTGCTTCGAGCATAGTCGTTGCTCGATACCGATGCGATAAACAGCGTCAGCGATAGGTCCTGTTTTTCACACCTCGTTTTACCTGACTGCGTGTATAACTTGGACCTTCTTTTCCCTAGAAAAGTAAGTCGTGAGAAGCACTCGGAAGGCCGAAAGTTGTCCGACCGTTGAGAGTAGCATTCACTAGTGGCGTGCTCCAGCTCGCTCCATTAAAATGCACATTAGAGCAGCAACGAGTTCCGCCAGCGTTTCCCAGCTATCTAGACTGCAGCTGCTGCGCCGTCTGTGTGTGTGTGTGTGTGTGTGTGTGTGTGTGTCTGTGTATATAAAACTCTCAGCCTTCTTCAAGCGGATGCGAGGTTTAAAGTGCGATAGTGCACAGCATCCGCGTATAGTCTATGCAGGATTCTCGAGGTGGATCAACGACGAAGCTCGGTAATCCCGCTGCGGAAGGAGGAGCCGACTGCGGCGAGGAAACTCGAGCTGCCAGTCGATCTCCGCGAACTCGAAACTCATTCCGACGGTTGATAGGCCGCGAGACCGCCTGTCGAGTACGCTATCGCGAAGCCCGGGCTTTTTGTCACTGGCACATCGAGTGGAGAATACTTACTGCTCCCGTGCTCAAGCTAGTATGCGGTACCTCTACGCGGCGACGCGCGCGCGCTCGCCGCTATACTCCTCCGTCTCGCTTTTTCCTTTCTCACGCAAAAGCTCTCTGTCTTTATCCCGACCGTAGAAGCGAGAAGCTGCGCGTAGCCTCCTCTTTGTCCTCTCCCGACAGCACCATGCAGACGGCAACGTGCGCGCGCTTTACTGCCGTTGCTGCTGCTCTGCTACTGCCTCCGCACACACATGCACGTGGTGGCGCCGCTGTTGTCAAGGCGTATGCAGCACTCGGTGGAGCGAGTTTCGTTTGCATTTTGCATCGACGCATCTCCCACGGTGCGCGTAAAATTTTTACCCCCGCATTTGTGATTTCTCGCGGCAGCCATCGAACTTGCGACGTTCTTGCTGATATCACGGAATTATTCATGCGAGCATCGCTCGAGCTCGCGGATAAAAGAGAGTTTGAAAAAGGCGGGAACGCGGTGTGCTTGCGCGCAACGGTGTTGGTGCGGTCTCAGCTGACCTTAACGCGTCGAGAGAGTGGAGCGAGCTTGCGCAGCTCTCATCTCATCGTCTGCAGCAGAAATTCCAAATATCCATCTGATCCTGCGGAGAGACTGGCCGAGTCCTGAGGCCCGACTGGCCTTGAACGAAAGAGCGGCTCGTCTACTTTGGCCTGATCCAGCTTGCGGCCGACGATTAATACAGAACAGAGGTTCAGCTGGCCCAGAAAAGTACGAGCTTTCGTAGGGGTGAATGGATGAATCGGGAGCGGCGCGCCATCGATTCCCTGACGGAGGAGAGAGCGCGTACGCGCCGCACACGGCCGAGTCTGCGCGTTGGCTCCAAGCGCGGAAAACTCTAAATTCGACTGCAACGGCGGCTCTGTCACGTGCTCGCGTGCAAGGCTACCACGCTCCGCACATTTGGGCTTTTATAACACACTGCTACGTGCAACGATCGACGGAAAATATGAGCCCGCGCGATTCTGCTCTGCATGCGACTCTTTTGATAAAACTACATATGATCGTGACATGAAGTTTTGCCTTTTTCTTTTCAGATAAGCTCGTTTTTCCCGGCGATTTCCTGTTATTTTTGCGACTAGTCGGATTCATATAAGAGCCGTGAATTATTTAAGTGAATACTACATTCGGAGTTTCCGGAAACTATCATTTATGGTTTATGTTACCATATCTAAAAATAAGTTTCAAAATCGATATTTTTCTCTAATCTGTTGATAACGTCCCCTCGGATTTATTGAGATGTTATTATATACTTAAGCATCGAATTTTCCACACTGAGAAAAATTTGATAGTAGAAATTACTATTTGGGATTGGTAACAGACTTTTAAGATATTAGATTTTACTATCCAAAGATAGTAATTTTTGATGAAATCAAATTTTTTTAAATTTAATTTCAATTTCGCTTAGTTCTATATTTTTCACCTCTTAAGTACTTCGTGCTGTTACTACTTTATTATTTATTATTTTTATTGATTATTATTATTATGCTGTTTGGAAGAAAGAAATAGATGAAATTTTTTTTTGCGGCGACGGGAATCGAACCTGGAGAGCTCCGGCATGAGAGTCGAGTGCGCTGACCATTTACCTAAACAGATCTATTACGTACAAAATTTCAGATCTAGCTGATATATTAATTTACGCACGAACTAAAGTTAATAAAAATTAACGACGATTAATAAATAATAAAGTTAAATCAATAGACACAGACACCCATTATAATAAAATAAACGTAAAATGTCAACTAAAATACTGATTACCGCAGAAAAAACTAGCGCGCCACGCGCGGCCTCACGGCCGCGATGGCTTGCCGCCTTGCATCGCGGAGCGATACAAGGCACGCTAAACGCTCGCGCTTCGCGTTTTGCGCATAAGGCACGACCGCTGACGGTCGCGGTTCGCGTTCGTAATGCCTGTTGATGCTTATACAGTATTGCTGTCGGTTCTGTTACAGGTTGTTTAAATGATAAACTCGCAAGCTGTAAAAAGTAACCCAACTAACCCTATGGCTGCCCTTGGGGTGAGTTGGACTCGGTTTTAGTGTCGAGTTGCTTAACCCAATAACCCACGTAAAGACGATGGGTGAGACAACTGAAAAACCTGAATGAAAATAGTAGCTCTGTTGGAAACAGTTAATAGAGGTTGATTAAATTTTTAATCGAATTTGAATTTATATCTTAATTCTATTTTTTGCATTCGAACTTGATTAAAATTGATAGAATCGATATAAGTATATAGAATTATATACGGAAAATGACTATTAAAGTTACTAAAGATCAATTACTGGTAGTGAATATGGATTTCAATTATTGTTTTCCGTAATGAAATTTATCGACTCCTATCGATTCTATTGATTTCAATCGAGTTTTAATACAAAAAGTGGGATTGATATAGCTTCAAAATCGATTGAAAATGTAGTCTATCTTTATTAAGTATTTTTAGTTGGGTGAGTTTAGGTAAACTGGTATAATTTAAATTTTTTTAAATGTGAAAGCTCCAAAGTATATTTTTGTAATATATCGTCTACTGGATTGGATCGATGACGATTAAATTGGATTCTATTTTTTGTAGAATTTGTATTTTTACTTGTGTGATTTAATAACGCAATCTAAATTGGAAAGAGAAACATTTTTAGTTTTTTTTTAATTTTTTTCATGCTTGTTTAATTTATTTATAAGCCATGTTTTAATTATTTCTTGTGATACAAAATATTTATTTAAAACATAGTATTTTACCATTACGTGGTTTTTGAAATAAGTATTCGTAGAAATAAAAAATTTAATGAATCTATGAATTATGAAATGAAATATATTGTTTTACGTTTGAAATCAATATTTTGATACGTCTTCCGTTTATAATTAATTTTTTTGCATCATTTGAAATAAACGGACTCGTCTGTATATTTTGACAGTACGTCTTAGTTGTAAGCACAAAATCAGTTTATTTATTACTTTACTAAAAAATAATTTTCAATGAAATAGAAGAATTATCACCTACTACTGTTTTGATACCCGGTTCTTCTTCTCCGGTTGGAAACCCGCGCGATGACAAACCAGTCACGTTATCTACACTGAGAGAAATAGTACGTAAATTTTACTATATGTTCATGATAATTTACTGGAAAGTTTGGTAATCTCGTCACAGACTGACAAAACTGACCTTTTTACTAGATTTATATCAATTTTTACTAAACTTCCATATAAAATTTACCATACTCAATAGGAAAAATTAACAGAAACTATAGTGAAAATCGCCAATGTATGAACTTTTACCTGACAGTATAGTAATTTTTAATAGAACGTATAGTACTTTTCATCTGAAAATCGGAACTGATGCGTATTGACGCGTTATGCGCATGCGCGTTTAGCAAACATGGCGGCCGCGAGAAGAAGCACCTGAAAATAAGCATCATGGCAAGACTCGACTTCAGAGCAGCAGTTTGAAGCCGGTGCTGTTTCAAATAAAGTCAAACTGTTTTGTGTGCTGCCGCTAGGGGGTGCACGGGAAATAAAACCCGCAAGCGGTAAGAAGTTAGCTCAGTTAGTATATAAGTCCGTTTAGCAACCCTGTTGTAACAATTGCGAGCGTATAAGCATATGTACTGCGAATTGCGAATATGTATAATAATTAAGCGTTTAGTTGTAGGAAATGTATCTAGGTTAGTTTAATGTCTCTAAAAATCAACTGCGGCGAGTGAATCGATAATGTTCTCTGAATGAAGTGCGTTAGAAGAGTAACCCTCCATAACCATAAAAATTTAGAGCCATATAATAATTGAAAATAATTTTTCCACTATGTGCATTTTTATATTTAATTTAGTCAGGGTAAAAATTACTACTCAGTATAGTAAAATTTATAATTTTATAAAATTTACTATACAGTTTAGTAAAAATTACTAGACTGTCAGTCTGTGAGTGGATTACCAAACTTTTTATTAAAATTTCCTATCCAGTATAGTAAAATTTACTATAAATTTCTCTCAGTGTATCAACGACTTATTTTTGTCATCTATTAACAAGCCGTGATGAGATAAAAAGTCAATGCCAATAATTGCGGAACTCACATCCGCGACGATAAATGGCCACATGAACTCACGGCGGAGGCCGAGGTTCAACGTCAACGGCACACTTCCGTAAGTCGCGATGGTCGAACCGTTGGCGGCGAACAACTCGTACGCGCACTTTTCCCGCTTGTCCGTAAGCCACGATCGTGGATACACACGCAGATCGGCGCCGGTATCAACCAGGAATGTCTTGTGCGAATTAGAGTTCTCAACGTAGATGCGGCGATGCGCTAATCCGTCAATGCTTGCCGCATTCACTGACGACGCGCGTCGTTTCCCGACCAGGTACATGGACTGCGGCACTTCGTTGCACGTTCCTTGAAGCGACGGTGATAAAAGCACAACTCCGTCGGCTCGCCGCGCGCCGATGCAGGTGTGGACGATCGGCTGCAAGCCGCACGAGATGCTCCTCTTGCGCGGGAGCGACTTCGGTCTTGCGTTAACGCGTTCACTTGAATGGTCAACTTCTGAATTTGTTCGAATAATCCCGACATATTATTGACCGCGTTGACCTGTTTGCTGGGAGTTATCTCATGGACCGTGTCGGCCAGTTTCAGAATTTTATCTACCGCTGTCTCGCTGGAAGCCGCCATAACTGTCTGCAATTGCGAGGGCAGGCGCGTTTTCTACAGTTCGAGTATGAACTCCTCCGAAGTGTTCGCGGTGGCGTGCGCTTTCAAGGCACGGAAAGATTCTGATGGCTTACGGTCGCCTATCTGCTCTCCTTCTAATAACTTCCGCACTCTCGCGCCGACCGATTCCGTGAACCACTCGACCATTTTCGTCTTCAAATCCTTATACTTATCCGTGGCAGGTGGCTCTGTCAGGACATCTTCCATCTGGTTGATAGCCTTCTCCGTCAAACTCGGGATGGTATTACAATAAATCTCGCTATCGCTTTGTTTTGTATTTGGAGGAATGTATAGTCCTTTAATGAATAAACCGTTAAGAGAAGTCACTCTGCTAAAAGCGACATAAAGTAATCTACTGCACATGCGACGGTTTCCGGATGTATGAACAACTATATTTTTGAATGTGCTGCCTTGAGATTTGTGTATAGTGATTCCTTCGGCAGGAGTTATTGGTATTTGTTTTCTTAAAATTTTGTATATACTATTTTGTCTCATTGCTATTAATCTAGTTTGGCGTTCAATGGTATTGATAAAATAAGTGCAAAGGCACTGAAAACTATAGCTACTATTATTGTAGATTTGCCCACGTAATCAATCAATGTATCGAAATGGCAATCTGGCCTGATATATTTAAGGCAGCTGAAGTGATACCAATATACAAAGCTGGGGAAAAAAATGAAATGGGAAAATATAGGCCTATATCACTAATATCAAACATTGCTAAAATCTTCGAAAAAATTATACATAATAGAATAATAGAATTTATATGTCAAAGTAAAATATTAAGTAAAAATCAATATGGATTTAGAAAAAACATTGGAACCAAGGATGCATTAAACACGATCTCAAAAATAATATATGAAAACCTGGATCAAAGTACACCGATAGCTATTACATTTCTAGATCTAGCAAAGGCATTTGACACTGTCAATCATATACTACTTCTAGACAAGCTTTATGCATATGGTACAAGAGGCAAGGGGCACCAACTTATTACAAGTTACCTAAACAATAGGAAGCAAAAAGTAAGAATAGGTTCGCATACAAGCGAATTCAAAAATGTAAATACCGGCGTCCCCCAAGGTACGATACTTGGCCCTTTGCTATTTATACTTTACGTAAATGACTTGCTAATAAATATGTCAGAAAACTCCATAATTTCTTGTGCAGATGACACTGCAGTAATAACTACTGGGAAAACTTGGTCCGAGGTTGAAGTAAAAATGAACAAACATCTCGACGATATCTCTACATGGCTCGGGATAAATAAATTGACACTCAATGTTCAAAAAACAGTATACATGACTTTTGGAAATTACTGCGTTAGTGTGCCGAAAAAAATTGATTTTAAAATTAATAATGAAATAATAAAGAGAGTAGAAGAAACGAAATACCTAGGCTTAATTTTTGACACGAACATCAGATGGGATAAACATATTGAATACCTTATAAACAAGACAAGATACCTTATTTTTATCTTCAGTAAAATCTCCAAATTCATGGACACAACTACTCTAAGAATAATTTACTACGCATTCTTTCATAGCCTGATTAACTATGGAATAGTTGCGTGGGGTGGTGCGTATCAAAATAACCTACAACTGTTACAAGCGGTCCAAAAAAGAATCATAAGAATTATAAACAAAAATACCTTTCAAAGTGTTAACCCACTTAACCTTCAACAATTATTCGCCTACGAAAACCTACAGTACCACTACAATAGCCTCAAAGATCAGTATACAAAATCATCAAGCATAACAAGGAAAAAGCTAATAATCCTACCGAAGTATGCTAAAACTATTAGTACAAAAACCACTACATTAAAGCTATTAACATCTACAATAATCTACCAAATAATATCAAAATCATAGATTTACGGAAAAAATCAAACATCAAGAAAATACAAGATTGGTTGAGAAATAATGAGTGAGATAAGTACCCCCACTACAATTGACTGCAAGCAACTTAAATCATGGTTCTTAGAGATGTCCAATCAGGAGCATGGTGAGCAACAGAGAGTAATATCTTCATTAATACAGGATTTAATGCAGCGCAGAAATGATATGAAAAGTAATAGACAAAAAATTGAAATAAATTCTGTTTACTTAGATATTAGAACTTACATTTGCGCTAAGGGCAAATGTAACTCTCACAAAATACGTAAACATCGACGCATCTCCAACTACAACTATAAAAAAATGATTTTAAGATATCAGAATATTACAGATAGTTTAGACAACATAACGAATGAAATAATAAATACCTGCATGGTCAAAACTACAAAAAAATTCATTAATGTCGTAAAAGCAACTGCAAATGAATGGGATGATAACAAAAACGTAAACACTTAAAAATACAAACCAATAGAAACGGCCTTCTCCATGATAGATGAAATGGCTAAAGAAAATAGCAACAAAACAAGGAGTAGAGAAGCGACGGCCGCACCGGGCCTAAAAAACCACAGAATCAGCCAGTCTCAGAATGACGTATGGTGATATCAACTATCTAGGCTTCAACAAAGCTTTTTTCTATTTTGATAGAGGAATACGAGGAAAACAGCTTTTTAAGAACTCAGTGTCCTCACTTAAATTACAATCACCCTACAAAGACATAGTAATCATAGATGATATTGTTTTTACGTCAGACTGTAAATGTGACTCATCTAATCAGCACAAAGAAATGTTTCCACACTATAGAGTTACCTGTGCTGTCGGACTCACATGCCCGGCTAGGCTCACCTCTACAGAGAAACTGTCATACATAAGAGAAAAAAATGCAACAACGGACAGATTTATGACAGCAAGACAAATGTTAGTTCGGAACTGGTGAAATTGTGAAAGCTGTGAAAAGTGCCATGATACAAAGTAGAAATTTTAATCTTCAAATGTTTTTACCGTTAAACAACATCAAATTATAACACAAAAATATAGAATCTTAGAATCGTGCAATATAATCTTATTTAATGTGATATTTAATGTCGTCGTAGCATTACTGGTTTAAAAGACAAAAATATAGAATCATTTACGAACACTTTAGAAAATACCAACTAATAACTTATTTTTTTATATACAACTGTTAAATGGATTATATGTCATTGTTAATTTTTTATGTAAATACTAATATTATATACTGTTATCAGAGTTGGGGCGAATAGAGTCCAGGGACTCCTGTAACCCAACCTAGGTTAAGTGTGAATGAAAAGGATGGTATGATCTACGTCTGGAAGTCCGACAAGGATTTATGCTATTCCTACGTATGAATGGAGGCTGGACTGTATGTAGTATGACTGGAGGTTATTGCTGTAAAGCAATAACTAACCAGTATTTATATGTATTCTCGTTATCACTGTTATCCGGACCTGCGAACAGGAAATACTGTTTTCCTCTGCAGGATTTGCGGCGTTATAGTGTGTTATTGTGTGAATAATATCAACTCTGTATCGGATGCAAATGTTTGTAACTCTGGAGTTAAATAAATAAATAAATAAATATATTTTACTCTATTCCTTTTAATTTCTTCAATTTTCTGTGTGTATAATTGCCCATTATATGTGTTGTATCATCGTTCGTAATATCATTATCATTTCTCCAATGAGTAAATAGCATTAATTGTTCTCTGTAAAAATTAGCTTCGTCTTGTAAAACACTATAATTTCGGTATCTTATTATTTTAAAAGATCTTCGTTCGTAAACGTAGCCATCGTTGTTTTTTAATTTCAAAGTTTTATTTTTCTCAATCCCTAACAATTCATATAATTCCGCATTGTCATCGTCGGCATCATCGTCTTCCTGATTAGAATTTTTTTCCTCAATGTTTTGGAGTATACATTTCGAAGCGAAATCAGCGAGACACCAAGTTTCCATTTTGTCAGGTCTGTTTGTGTAATGTTCCGTGATGCCTGCTTCGGTTATGTCGGTAGAATTTGGATTTTCTTCCAACATTTATTGAAGTTCTAATTTTGATTTTAATAAATGGCATCTTTCGCTAGAGGAGGCAGTGTTAATATAAATACATTGTCTGGAAGTGACGGATAGGGGCATACCCAGTAAATGATAAGTGATCTCTTGAGCTGAGATTTCCGTTTTGTTTACAAATACGTTAACGATACTGCGTAATTGTTGTTGTAAAGGATAGTTTCCCTTTTTTACTTCGTCGGCAGCATCTTTGAGTAATTTTGATAGTCCGCGTTGACTTTTTCCTATGTAATTAATAATGTAGCTAATGCAAGCGTATGGATCTAGTATAAATTGTATATCCATATTGCATTTCATCAAAGTCAAAATCAGTTTATTATATGAGTTGATTCTCAATTTGTTGACGTTTCGTTGTAAATATATCGTGGGTCGTTTGAGGTTGTACGGTATGTATTCGTTTTGATTCATGTCGATGTGCATTAAAAAATCGTTGATCAATTTTATATGGCTTGTATTCTTATCATTGCTGGCGATCAAATCAACTGTGTGTTTGATAGTAGTCCATTTTGATTTTATATTTTTTTTTCTGATTGTTATTTAATCCTTGTGTAGTTTTTGGTATTAGTATTTTTGTAGTCGTCATTGGCATCTTGGGAAATCCGAATCTACAAAAATTTGTGTCTAAGCCAAATAATTTTTTCTTACATGTGTTATTATGCTTGTGCACTTGATAATTTATCAAATCTGATATTTCAGGGTCATTTTTGCAGGTAACGAATCTGTCTATGAATCGTTCACATTCTTCAATGGAATTTGAATTATGACGGTTAAAATTGGGAGCATCTTTTAGCCATAGCATGCAATGAACGTGAGGGCTCCCTCTATGTTGAAATTCTATTCTATAGTAGTATTCTAATAGATTGTGCTCTTCAAATACTCCATTTTCGCATTTCAATAGTTTGAATAGTTCTTGAATGCGATAATTGTAGTACCGTGCACATGTGATTCGATCACTTTGGATGAGTTTTATTTTTTCTTGCCATGATAAATTCTGGCATTCTTCTACGCTAATGTCTTGTTTATTTAAAATTTTGTTTAGCATTATGATCAGTTCCGGCCATTTCATTTCTGTTGCTGAAACTGTCAAAAATATTTGTGGTAGTCCACGTTGACGCATCATGCTGAAAACGTTTTTCTTATGTTGCTCCCAGTAAGCAGGAACGGTCTACTTGTAAAATTTGGAAGCCATCATTTTGCTGTATCAATTTTTCTACAGCATTGTTTAGAGCATCGCTCACTTTTACGTTTGTTATCGAGCGCTTTTTTCTTAAACTTATTTGAATGTGGAAAATTAATTTGTATAAAGGTGTGCGACAATGACTCAACATGAGTTTTGGAATTTTGAGGGCGCAACGTCGATCATACATGCGTGCTTCCGATTTAGCTATTTGTACTGGACTGATTTTAGTTTTCAACGTTCGTCGTTGACCGCAATAGATCATCGGAAATTCTAGTTCTTCCAAATCTTCGTCCATTAATAATGATATTGGACGTTTATTTTCACCTGCAGCAAATTTTATTGCTGTGAATTCGTCTAATAATAATGTTTCCTCGTCTATCGTCGTTTGTCGTTTCATCCCAATTGTCTATATTATTAGCAATAGTGATTGCATTCTCGTTCATAAGAATATCATTATTATTGTCACTGTGATCAACATTATTTGCATTATCATTGATAAAAATATTGATATTATTGTCATTGGAATTTTCGTCGTTTGTATTATTATTGACAATAATATTAATATCATTGTTATTATTAGGATTCCGTGCGTTGTTTCATTGTTGCTTTGCGATTGTAACCAATTGTGAGAAAGTGTTATATTGTGTAGTTGATAGAGCGGTTGATTAGTTAGGTATCCTGCTGCAATATATACTTTGTTTGGTCTAATTGTTTCAAACGAGTATCTCATTCTTCTCATAAGTTTTATTTGAATTGTTTGAATGTCATCGACTGCACGTGGGAGAATCGAAACGTTACTGTCGACATTGGTGGGCACGTTCACGCAATTACCTCGAAGACCAAATTGTTTATCTATTCCTAGGTGTCGTATTTACATGAATGGTAGTCGAGGTGATATTAATCTTTCTTCCAATTGAATCAGATCTTTTAACGGTGGTGGAATTTCATGGAACTCTAAACCATTGATCAAAGCTAATTTGGGTACACGATTACTGAAAATATCGTTATTGCAAGTGTGACATAATATGGTTTTATTGTGATTTTTAATTTTGCAAATTTCTTCCCAATTCTATATAAGATTTTTATGGGTAGTTATAGAATCGTCTGTGTAACTACTGACCGATTTCTTAAAGAAAAGACCGCCACAACACGAGCAAATCCAAGTCGGTCCTTCTTCTATTGCCTACAAGTAATTTTCAATTTTTTTCATGAAATTGGGTCGATTTTGTAGATTAAAAGAATCCCAATGATCTTGACAGTTAGAAGTTGGATTTAAAAATAATAAAGTATTCATTGGTTTTGTTTGTCGTATTTGTTTTGTCCTGCGTGACAATGAACAATCCAAAACTTTTATTAAATTGTGTACCAAAAATCGCCTCATACATTAGCAAGCAGATATATAGATATATTAAAACAATATTTTATGTATTGGACTTATAAATTTAGTTGGAGGAAGCTACGTGCCAATGAATTGGCAGCGGTTTTTTTTTTGTTCGGTTAGTTTGATAATTGGTTTGGATTCATGAATGCTAGATTGAAAAAAGTTTAATGTATTTGTTTCAAAATCCATTTCTTGGTTATTAATAGGATCAGACGTTACGTAGGATTCACGTGTTTTGAATGTATTAGATAGAAAATAAAGATTGTTTTCAGTAAGAGATCGTGTTCTGATTTTGTTTATTAATAAGTCAAAATGTTTATTGTTGTTGCTAGGATCAATAGAAAAAAGAAAGTATATTGATTCATTATTGTTGCTGTTAAAATTACATTTAAAAATAATTTTGTAGTCAGTTTTGCGGTTCGGATTTACTCGTAGAATTTCTACAGATTTAAAATAAATTTCTGAAAATATCATTGTTTCGTATTTCGTACCGTCGTTTGCATTTGTTCCTAAACGTAACATTTTGTTATAATAAGAGTCTTTATTGTTTATGTCATGTACATTGTTTACAGAAGTTTTTTCGTTATCCCAATTATGATAAATATATTTTATAATCATGAACCTTAAAGATTCGTGATGTATATCACTTTTATAAAGAGAGTAACTCTTTGCTCGAAATAGACTGTTCCCGCCATTAATCATATTTATACGATTGAATTTTTCAATTTTATAATTGACATCCGATTGGTTTGTATCATCTTCTAGGCTTAAATTAGACAGATCTAATATTATGTCATTATTTGATTCAGGATTATTAATCGTTTCTTTATGTGGTATAGTTTTTATTATTTTATTATCAGGTACTTTTTTAATCGTTGATAGCTGTACTATTGGTATCAGTAAATCGTAATGTCCACTCCTATTTTCGGAACTGCCCAAGAAAAGAAAGTGTATTGCCGTTTGTCCATTATCATTAAAGGGATCATGTTGCATAATAATTTCGTAACTTTCGCTATTTCTTTAGATGGTCGTAAAATTTTAAATGATTTAGAGTATAATTTAGAAAATATAATAATTTCGTATTTCGTCCCGTATGTTATCCTATTTCCCTGGGAGATGGACATGAATTGATGATAATTGCTAAAGTTTGTTATTTCATGTAAGTTTTGTACGGCGATCTGTTCGTTGTTCCAATTGCGTTCTACATAGTTAATTATTTCTAATCTCATCATTTCGTGATATAATCGGTTTGATATATAGCATAACTCATAGCGCGAAATAAGCAGTTTCCATCGCCACGCATATTTATACGATGAAAGGATTGATGCGATACATTATTTTTCGATTATTTGATTAATTAGATTTTAAAGAAAAGAAGGCGCGTCAACAAATTTTTTTTATAAGTTAAATCCTAGTAGATCGCTAATAGACACTAAAGTTGACGCGAATAATATATATTATTATTAATATATAATTTAATATTGGTAGAAAAAACTTTACCTTTTTTCACTTGTATGTATTCACCAAGTCTGTTATAATGCCGCTACACTAAGCGGGTCTTGGGCGTTGTCGTTCAGATCGGACGGGAGGGTGCCTATCACCACTACACAGCGCGTCCTTAGGTTGCGGATAGAGGAACAGCCCCTGAGAAAGAGGTTAACTGCGAATAAATTGAATAAGCAGCCGCAGACAGCCGATAGGAACAGGCATGGGTGTGATGAGTGAATGCGTTCGACAGTGATGAGCCCACACTGTCGAACACATTCATCTAGAAACACTACGCAAGCACCACAACAAAAAAAAACACTTCACATTATATCTTATCTCTCAATCTATCTCTTTCATCACACATTACAAAAATGGGCAAAAAATGCGGGAACGATGACAACTGCCCCGAAAGGGGATGTGTAGAATGATTCGTCCCCTGGTCTTACGCGGTAACGATGCCAGCGAAGGCGCGCTGCCTTGCAGGGGGGCGTTAGGATGCGAGAATGAAACCGTAGTGTGTCTGACGACGAGTTGACACTGTCCTCGTCAAAGTCGGAAAGCTCTCATACTTAGTTCTAGAGAGGTATGGGGGTTATCACCTCTAGAACGGTGGACTCACCTGCGATCGGAACAGGATCCGAAGCGCGCGGGTTTAACATACTATCATGGCTCAAAAAAATCAAATCCGAACCAAAAGGGAATTAAGGGTCGGAACTTGGAATGTTCGCAGTCTATACAGAGCAGGCGCTTTTAAAGAACTCGTAAAGGATGCTGATAGGTACAATCTAGATTTGGTAGCAATACAGGAATCGCGGTGGCCAGATGGCGGAGTACTAGCATCGGGTAACTTCACGTACCTGTATGGGGCCGGGCGTGGGGGATCTCTAGGCACCGGATTTCTCGTAAGCAAAAGCATCATACATTCGGTTAAAAGTTTGAAATCCGTCAATGATAGGCTCTCGTACATCATTATCGAAGGTGAATGGTATAGATATGTATTTATTAATGTACACTGTCCTACGGAGGACAAAGAAGAAGAAGCTAAGGATCTCTATTACGAAACTTTAGAGCAGGTAATCGACCAGTTCGCGTCTTACGACACAAGAATAGTATTAGGCGATTTCAATGCTAAAATAGGTAGGGAGGAAATTTTTAGGTCTACTATAGGGAAGGAAAGCCTGCACGAAGACAACAATGATAACGGTATTATGGTCATAAATTTCGCGGCGGCAAAAGATCTTATAATCAAAACTACGTGTTTTAAGCACAAGGACATACACAAGGCAACGTAGACATCGCTGGACGGGGCCACACAGAACCAAATTGATCATTTTCTCATCGAAAAAAGACGTCATACTAACGTTCTCGACGTAAGGGCTTACAGAGGAGCAGATAGCGACTCGGACCACTTTCTAGTAGTAGCCAAATTAAGAGCTAGACTAGTAGCGAATCAAAATAGTAAGCGAGCAAACAAGGTAGAAAGCTTCGATATTGAGAAGCTACGAGATAGAACAGAGCGAATTAGGTACCAGATAGAAATTAATAACAGGTTTCAGGCACTTGAAGAAACAAACACATCGCCGGAGGGGAAGGACGAACCGAATAGCTTATGGGGGAACATCGATAAAACGGTAAAAGAGGCCGCGAACAAAGTACTGGGTAAAAAGAAAAAGCCAAAGAGCAAACCATGGTTTGACGAAGAGTGCGAACTCTGGTTTGAAAGGCGCAAAAAGGCTAAATTAGATAGCTTACAAAATAGAAGCGATAGAACCGTAGAAGAGTATTCTAACGTAAGGAAACAGACGAGCGCGATCTACAGAAATAAGAAGCGGGAGTATCAAAAGAATCTTATTAGGAGAATAGAAACTAACAGTAAGGAAAATAACCCCCGCGAAATGTACAGAGGGATTAACGCCATCAGAAAGGGTTTTAGGAGTAGAGCGCAATTGATGAAGGACGAAAACGGGGACCTCGTAACAAATGACAACGAATTACTGTCGCTGTGGAAAAATTATTTCGATAAATTATTAAACGTGCACGAAAATAGCGAAGAATTAGGGGGCGAAATTCACACTGCTGAACTCCACGTGGAGGAACCGAGCTACCAAGAAGTAGAGGCCGCGATTAAAAAACTAAAAAACAACAAAGCCGCGGGAAATGACTCTATACCAGCTGAGTTACTCAAATATGGGGGCGTCGAGCTCACTTTCAAAATCTATAAACTAGTATGTGCCATCTGGAAAAATGAAACAATACCCGAAAATTGGAAGGAATCTATCATTATATCGATTTTTAAAAAGGGGGATAAGATAGACTGCAATAACTATAGGGGTATCTCACTTTTAGCAACGTGCTACAAAGTTCTGTCAAATGTAATACAAGCTAGACTCACTCCATTCGCGGAAGATATAGTAGGAGATTATCAGTGCGGATTTCGGCGCAACAGATCGACGAGCGATCAAATGTTTACCATAAGACAGTTGTTAGAGAAAAAGTGGGAATTTTGCGAAACCATACACCAACTATTTATAGATTTTAAAAAAGCGTACGACTCTATTAAGCGAAGCAAAATGTATCAAATTCTAGTACTTCTCGGTGTACCGAAAAAACTCGTGAAATTAATTCAAATATGTCTAAACGAAAGCACGGGAAACGTCCGAGTAGGCGGTAATGTATCAGAACCCTTCATGATACGCGATGGTTTAAAACAAGGGGATGGGCTCTCTACGGTGCTGTTCAACTTAACGTTAGAGTATGTCGTTAGAAAAATGCAGGTTAGCCAGCTGGGCGCAACGCTTAATGGAACAACGCAGATACTAGGCTACGCAGATGATTTGAATATACTGGGGGATTGTAGGGAAACGGTAGCAAGAAACGCGGAAATCCTCATAAAAGCGGTGGAGTATACAGGGTTAGAAGTGAGTGAATCAAAAACAAAGTACATGATTGTGGATAAGCTAGGCATCTGCAGAGGGGAGGAAGATCTCAGAGTTGGGAATTTTACTTTTGAAAAGGTTAGCGAATTCAGGTATCTGGGTACGACCATAAATGATAGAAACGAGATTAATGTCGAAATAAATAAGAAACTCCATTCGGGTAATGCTTGCTTCTACGCCGTGAGTAATTTACTTAAGTCGAGGCTGTTGTCTAAAAACGTTAAAATAAGAATATACAGGACAATAATACTGCCGGTGGTTCTGTACGGGTGGGCTCTCACTAAGCAGGCGGACAACCGTTTTAGGGTATTTGAAAATAAAGTCTTGCGAAAAATATACGGGCCGAAGAAAGATGAGGAAACCGGGGAATGGAGGAGACTACACAACGATGAGTTACACAATCTGTACGCGTCACCAAATATTAACAGAATAATAAAATCGCGCAGATTGGGATGGGCAGGACACGTAGCGAGAATGGGAGACGACCGTATGGCAGCGCGCGTGTCATGAAGGGCAGGCCGATATAGACGTAGATGGGAGGACAACGTAAAAGTGGATCTAGTAGAAATAGGACGGGTGGGTGTCGATCGGAGAGGTGCATCTTGGGTGGGGTTGACACAAGATAGGGCAGCGTGGAAGGCTTGCGTAGATAAGGCGATGAACTTTCGAGTTCCAAATGCCACGTAAAAAAAAAATTATCTATCATAAAATAGTTGTACATATCTGCAATAATTTTCTCAAATTTATCCATGTTGTTATTTTTATCTTCCACTATCCTTAAAGTGTTCTGAGAAAATTGTTTAGAGAATTTTAGGTATTTTCATCTATGTACTTGAATCTATTATGTAAAGTTAAAAATAAATAAAACTAGAATGAAAAATTGAAATGCATATAAGATACGAAAAAATTACTAAACCTTTTGAATTTGTGTATGTATTTTGTCACAAGGAGGTACTAGTGCTCCAGCTTTTAGTAGAGATTTCATAGTTTTATCATAATAATCCAATTGAGCCAAGGCTTTTCCATATCTGAAATTTTGAATTGTTAATTAATTTTATCAAATATTAAAATATGTAATTATATTGTATTTTATACTTATCAGAAATATGTTATGTCAGTTGGTTTATATGGCAATCTTTGAAATACAGAACAGGCAAGTTTTGCTTTGTTTACTTCGTTGTAATACATTGTAAGATTGATAAGTGTCCCGGATAACAAAGCGTTCATTTTTTTATTCTTCATCATTTTCTAAATGTGTTTTACCAAACAGTTTATTGTTTTGTTGTATGTTAAATAATTTATAGTTAGTAGTATAATAGCCGACATTTATTATAAAGATTTCTGATCAATTTTTGTAAGCTTTTTAATGTCCAATTATTTTTGCAAGTTTGGCATTCAAAATTAAAGAAATAATGAGCTTGTAAATATGATTGTCTCTCATCTTTCTCTTCATGTAAATTTGGTCTATAAGGACAATACAGCTGCAATAAAATTTCATAGTAATTATTTTAGACTAAATAAACGTATTTTAAAAGTTATAACTAAATAATGACGATGATAAAACTTAGAATCAAGTAATACCTGTTCACCCTTTTTAACAGGAAGTATAGTCATCATTACAATTTTCCTTTCGGCATAAATATTTTATTAAGGTTAGGTTATTATTTTTTCCATCAACAGAACGATTGTCATCTTTAATTATCTGATACTAAAAATAAAATTAAGGAATATTTTTAATTTTAAGAATTATAATACAGATAAATCAATTATTTTTATAAAAGGATTGTTACTGTACCTTTTTTATCTATAGATTCAGCAATACTTAAAATATTTTTTAGACCCTCTCTTTTAATTGTTTTTATAAATATTTTCGTTGTAATCATGACATGGGTTTAAATTGATTTATCTGTCTGCTTTAAAAAAACATGTGACATTATGCAACATTCAGTATTGTGATATGCATTCCAAGCTTCTTTTTTGAATGTTTTATTGCAAAAAATAGCAAAAGCACAGAAATCACAAGGAATTCCATTTCAAGCTAAACTCAGATAGTGAGAACAGTTGCGATACATCTGGTTTCCACTAGGAAATACAACAGAGCCAGTCTTATTAATAACCACTTCATCTGGTTAAATATTACGAGTTGCAATCATGTGCCTGCCAAACTGTTTATTGTAATTAATATTTACGCAGTCAGCAGCATATGGAAGTTGTTGGACAGGGTGAATGTTGGAATTTTCAAAATATCAGAACTATTATCTTCTTGATCAGTAGTCTTTTTTAAGAGTTCCAAACAGTTTGCTTTTCTTGATAAGAGTTTTGTTCTCGAGTCTGTTGATTTGGTAATTCCCAATGCTTTGGCAATATCGATCCCCTCCCTCATCAGTTAGTCTGTATCTGAATTAAAAGTTTAAAAATATTAAGCAATTAACTTACTCAACTGAAGATCTCGTCAGCTTATTATGGTTGTTGTCATTTTGGCATTTACAATACTGTTCTTGGTTACATTATTGATATTTGTAAACAAAACGTTCACACTATACTCTGAAGCTCTGACGCAGCAACGTATATCATATATATATATACTTATCGCCGTATTTATACTTCTGCTAATAATAGCGAGAATATAGAAGAGTACACAGTATAGGTATATACAATCGTTGGGCGTGTGTTTTTCACTTTGTTTTTTGAATATTTCAGAATACCGTACCATGATATATATGTAGTATTCAAATGCAAGAGTTTTGATATTAAAAAAAAAGATGTAAATTGTTAGAAGGTTAGTCAAATCAGAAATGTTAAAAACGTTGAAATCTGCGTCTGCATTGATGCTGACTATTTCACCATAATTTATTTTCAGATTAAGGACGTTGTATTTCCTGAATCATTTTTGAAATTTGATTTTATATGGCTAAGTGCTACTTTGGACACAATGATTGATATCATTTATTGCCCACTTAAAAGCTGTAGCACCCAATTAGTAGAGACCCTAATGAGATAATGGTTAATTGCCTTGTTTTCCAGAATGCTTTTTGCATTTTTTGTTATGGCATTGAATCATGCAAAGTTAATACAGTGGAGAAAACGAATCTTGTGAAGATACTGATGAAAGGAAAGCTGAATTAGAAACAACGCTATGGTAAAAAACAATTACAAGTGCTTGTTTTAATTTTAAGAGGAATTTTGGAAATCTTATAAAAATACCTTTTTACAGCCTAACAGTCCCTATCAAGGAGGAGTTTTCTTCTTAACAATACATTTTAGGTGGCTTTTACGATTATTAGAATTTATCATCTCAATATTAACAGTAATGGAAGTATCTGTTTGGATATTTTAAGATTGCAATGGTTTCCTGCGCTCACTATTTCAAATGGTAAATATGATGCATAATTCTAATAATAAATAAAAAATAAAGATGTGAAGTTTATCAATCGAGTCATTAGAAATTAAGTTATTTTACATTGTTATAGCTGTTGATTCTGGATAGAAAGAATCAGTTCAATAAATTTCAAATATAAGCCGGAGATAAACATAAGATTTAAACACATTGAAAAGCAAGAAAACGATTTAATATAAAGGCAATATTAGTAAAAAAGAAACACTGCAGTATTAATAATGAATTTCTTCTTATTTATTATTAATTTATTAATACAAAGTTATGAATATGAAATATTTATCATTAATAATATTATTTATACTAAATAAGGAAACATTTGTGAATATTTAATGATTATTCTTGCATTGTCATAGGGTTTTCAGGTACTTGAGATTTGTCGTTAGTTGGTGGTTGTAGTGTAGTGTTAGTTTCATTGTTTTGAGTGTTAATTTGTTTGGCTGTTGATAATTTTGATTCATCTAAGGCAAAGGGATTGTTGGAATTTTTGCGAGGGTTAGTTGTGGTGTTGTGATTTAATGTAGTGTATGTAGTGAATGGAGGATTTGTGAAGTTTATTGGAGGCTGATTTGTAAAATAAGAGTTTAAATTGTAGGGAAGATATGGAATTGTAAAATTGGGATTGGGATTTATGAATTGAGGATTAGGATTTACAGTTGGAGTGAAATTAGTTTGGTATTTGTAGGGGTTGTAACGGTTGTTATTAAATTTTGTTTGCTTATGGAATGGTTGTTGTTGATTGCTTGCCTTTATAAAAGTAAAGTGTTGTTGCATGATGTTTTACTCCTGTCTTCTTTGTTTATGGATTGGTGTCTACTTTTGTTTCGCCTTTGTCCACCTTTTTTGTCCTTGTTGTTGTGTTGTATCGTCGATGGTGAGATCTAAAATTATTATTAAAAAAAAATTATATTTAGTGGAGGAAATTATCTTCTAAGTTTATTTTCATGTATTATTTTAATTATTACCTCTAGTTTTGTCTGTGATGTGATAGGTGGATGGTGATGCTGTCAGATTAGTGTTTTGATTTTCCAGCAAATGGATGTATTTTTTATTCGTGTCGTGTAATTCTTCTTTTAATTGTATGATTAGTACTTTTTGACGTTTAGCAATGTTCTGTAGTTGTGTGACATCAGTAATCTTGTCGATTTCATCCTATACAAAATTTTAAAAATTTGTATAAATAATAAATAAATAATATGTGTGTTTAAAGGTTTTTTTTTTGCTTATGAAAAATATGCGAGAAATTCGTGTAGTACATGAAAACTTACGCGAAAATTATCAATAATTGATTTTATAGTTTTATAAATATTTTAATAATAATAACTCGATTAATCCTATTACCGGCAATTTGAATATTTTTTTATCGTTATTTTATCGCGTATGTTTTTGCGGACATATGCGAAAAATTAAGGACCTTTAGACACTTATAATACATTAATAATTTATATTAATCAAGTAATTACCTGTTGTTCAGTAGACATTATTGAATTTTTTATTTTTCAGTAAGTATTTATTTAGTCGCAGGTTCTTTTGGTCCCTCGTAACGAATTTTTTCTAAATCGCAATTTTATTTTATCGAATATATTTGAAAAGGAAACGTTAATACGTATCATACATCGTAATATCGTTTGGTGTTATGTTAGCGGAATCGGTATATTGTTTGAGTAAAAAAGTTACATAAATTGGAGGTTGAAAATTCGATAGAGTATTAGAGGATAAAGTGTAGTTCATAAGTAATTTGTAACAATAATTTTTTCATCAAGTGCCTGAAAGTTTTGAAAATTTATTTTAAAAAATTGATATGAAATTAATTATGGGGCAATAACATTTTTGTAAACATTTATTAATAAAATATGAATCAACACACCCTAGTTTTATAAAAAAATTAATTATCTTTCCATGATTTTTTTCAGGGGATTTCTTTGGTTTAAAAAAATCATCCATTATGAGCATTTTGTTGCACTGCATAAAGAAAACTTCGAGGGAAATTTTGCTTAAATGTTCAGGATATTTTTGTGTACAGGAATTCAATTTACTCTATTTGAAATCTATAAAAAGGTGATAATCATTATTTTCTTATTATAAGCACACTTTGAGCTTAGTTGTATGTTGTTCATTTCTATTTGATATTTTACAGTACTTGAATATGTTATTGGGCAATCAAACGCAATCTGTCAAATTCGTAGTTAGTTCGTGCATAGCAGTCACAGTTGATGCCTTACCTATCCATTAGATACAATTTGAGTTCGACTTGCTTTTCAAGAGATTGGGGAATATATTTACACAGGTATTATTTATTCAATTTGCTTATTCAATTTATGCGCAACTGTAGATACACTTGCTGTTTTCCTACAACCATGTGGTCCAATCAGTATTGCAATGTGATTGTTTTCAATATTGTTTGACAAACTATAGTTCAAATTATAAAATTATTTTCCTTTGTTATTATCTTCGTTATTTCTTACAGACTTTCAGCTATCTAACCAAGTTTTTAATTTTATGTCTGTTTTTCATTATTAATTACTTCTGTGGTAATATTTGGTTTTCATTTATCGGTTCGTGGATTATAATATAGTAATTCGTCTAAGGCATCATCATTTAATTTCTTTGAGTTTTTTCTTTAGATGTTCATCTTCTTGTTACGTTGTCTTTTGTGTTTTTACTATTTGATGAATATTTTTTTTTTCTTTTTTGTTAAGAGATTTTTCTTTTTTATTATATGTTAAAATCAATATTTGTGATACAATTCTTAACGAAAGAAAATAATTTTATATAAATTTTTGACATTGAAAGAGATTATATAAAATTTTGTGTGTTGTATTGACAATCTAAATTTTATTTATTGTAAATAGTATTTGTAAATAGTTTATTAAAAATAGTTTTAATATATGAAATATCTTTTTGAATTTCTAATTAGAAACTAATGTTTGTTGCAGGTTAAAAAGTGTAAGCAGAAGGAACAATAAAATTGTTGAAATGGTGATCGTGTCTCAGATAAGAAAGTATCTTGAAGGCAGGTACAAAGAATTTATGAATTTCATTGTAAGTCAGAATTTAGGACAAGCAAGAAGAGGAGGTATACCAGGCACACTTTCTCTGGTTCTTTTATATTGCAGATATTCATTTGTATTCTATACTATATCGTACTTAGAAATTAACTTTTAGTTGTTTCACACTAGGTTATATTATATACAACCTCATACTATAACGTTGTTTATAAAGGAGCGAAAGATTATAATCTCCCTAAAAAACTTTTTTCAAAAGTGAAAAGCTTGGCAAGAAAAATACTAATAAACGTAGTGAAATCTCTAAATATTAAAATGTCAAGTAAATGTTTTTTGCTATACGCATTAAGATATCATTTTTTAGGAAAACTAATTTTAACTTTAATTTTATATCTTAATGCGTATAGCAAAAAACATTTACTTGACATTTTAATATTTAGAGATTTCACTACGTTTATTAGTCTTTTTCTTGCCAAGCTTTTCACTTTTGAAAAAAGTTTTTTAGGGAGATTCCACATCTTTTACAAAGCATATCCTCCTTGCTATTGCACTTTATGAAATCTTGATCTATTCGATAGACAATAAGCTACTATTGCTTTAGACATTGATCGCATGGCGTATATAATCGTATAGCATTATTATATGCATATAATCGTGTGTGTCGCCGAGTAGCAGACGAATGTCTTTAACCACTGGTGTATAATACCTAATATAATACTCACCGGAAGTCACGTGACCGGAGGAGACGAAAAATATCGGGAGAGGATGGAAACTCTGAACGAAATGAAATATACCGAGCAAATTTTCAACTTGCAATATTAAGTTAATAACTTAATATTTTTGGATGAATCTTTTTAATCGAGAAAGATTAGGTTAATATATTCAAGTAGATACCAACAGATTGCGCATACACGCAATAGTAATGATTTAAATGCTCTCGAGATTTTTTTTAAGGTTAAGAAAACCCAATTTCAAAGTATATAGGGTTGCGCCGTCGAAAAATCGTACTTCGTACTTTTTCTTGCCAGCGCGGCGCTGTCGCGCCCCTTGATGTTTTCAAAACATTGGTATTTTTTGTTAAATAATTAGTATAGAACTATTACTTCTAAATTACCCTTTTGCGTTTGTGAACTAAAATACCTATATGATTTCATTATATAAATTAAGCACCAAGAAGTGGGTTCGAGAAAGAATTTCCAAGATTGTATGTTATACTTATTTTTGTATAAAGCATCATTTTTTGTGAAACATTTGTAGTCTTGAAAAAAGTAATAGAACGATTGATAACCAATATTATTTGCGTTAATTCTTGTTTCAGAGCAGAATCAATATTGAAATTTCACTATAGAGAGCATGTGAGATCTGCTACTGATCTTTACAAGAAAGTAGCGTACCATGTGAGCCTGGTGATCTCCATACAGAAGTCATGTCTGCTGTTGATGATTACTTATGGCTTAAATTATGTCAATTTAGAGAACAGCCAGATCCAGGAAACAAACTGACACTGGATCATTTACAGATAACTATTTTAGAAGTTTATGGATAGTCCTATTATATAGCTCATGAGCTATCATATTTGTACTTTTTACTGATATTTTTTATTAAACAGTTTGAAGTTGCGATTGAATTTTTTGCTGGAAATGCATGAGGTAGACATTTGGTGCACGCAGTGTACTTGGCTGTTGCACTGCATGAATATATTTTATTAGCTGTGGGTGAAAGTGTTTTCGTTCCACTCATAAGTCTGGATTCTGCGAATGAAGATTTACTCTAGAAGTTATTATTACTGAAATATTTGAGATATCCATAAAACAGGGATGTTTGCTACATCTGTGGCAGAGTTGATTGTGCTACTTCAGCTAATCGTACATTGTTTGTTGAAAAACTTGATAAGGACAGGTGGTTGCTTAGAAAACATTAGACCAGTTCAAAATAAATATAGAAGATGATATTAATGTAAGTGTAGAAATCTTTTATAGAAAAGGAGTTTTGGAAGATACAGTTATGATTTATGATTTAATTTGAAACTAAGAGAAGGTATTAGATTTGATGTGTGTATTTCTGTTACAAATTGGAAGCCAGAAAAGCAATCCGGGATCTTTTTGGTTACGATTACTGGTTACAGCAAGTGAATAAGTGCCAGATATCAAGATTTTCCAATTCAAGAATTGGTTGTTGATTTACACTTTGAAAGATACTGTTTTTACATGTGAAAGTAGTTGTCGAGAGAAAAGTATTCTTTTGAAGATTTTTTCTGGCTATGATTAGATGACACGCATTATGGTTTATCTATGGGTATAAAAAGCTAAGGATAAGGAGTACGGTATAGAAAGAATGGAAATCAAGATTTTATTTGTAAGGCATGTATTAAAATTAATAATTTTATAATTCTTTTATAAAGTAAATTTCATCTATTTAGAAAATTTATTAGATATAGAATTATTTTTCTTAAGCCATCGTTGAATATTTGGTGGTTCTTGTTGGTAGATGTTGAGATCTATATTTATTTGAAGGTTTATTAATTAATTTATTTGTAAATGATACTTAATATTTTTTTTCTGATTAATATTTTACCTTTTTTTTATTGATTTTATTAATCACTGTAGGTGTTGGCTTTGATGTTAGAGGTGGATTTTTATTATCTGTATTTATTTAGGAGAGTGCGATTAGAATTTTGTTACTTTTTATAATATAATAAGTAGTAATAATAATAATTAGAATAATTATGAGACGCTGTTACCTGTTGTTTGTTTTGCATTGTCAATGATTTTTGTTCTAGACGATCTACTTTTTCTTCTAGCAATTTAATATATTTTTTATTTGTTGCTTCGAGTTGTTTTTTGTAATCTTTTATTTGTTTTTGTTGGGTTATTATTATATTCTGTAGTGTTGTAATGTCTTTGATTTTGCGTATTTTTTCCTTTGAAAATGTATGAATAATTTTTTTTAATTCTTCCTTTTCGAGTATTATTTGTCATAATAATAATAATAAATGAAAGTTTTTAAAAGGAAATTACCTCTGATTTATTTATTAGTGACATTATTTTTAATATTCTTGTGGCAGCTAACAATGAATCACTATTTTTGCTTTTGAAATTTCTGATATTTTTTTCGAATGTATTTTGAATAAACCGTTATAGAGTTGTTTGTCGCGTTAACCGTAAGATGCCGCTTTTTCGTGTTCAAAAGTTTCTATAGGGAATGTTTTGTGACCGTTTTCGTGGTTGTCGTATTGAAGAGATTTGAATATTTTAGAATTGTAATAATTGGTTTTTAATTTTATATAATTAGAATGAGGAAGTTTTTATTTTTTATTATAATTATTGTAATGTTATATTTGTAAGGATAAAATGTTTTTTTAGAGGTTATGGTGTCATCCTTTTACAAGAACAGAGGTAAAGTGTCAGTTTTGAAAAGATCCTGGATAATTTTGGAAATTACTTGAAAATAAACAATTTGAAAATTCTTTCTGGTCATTTTAAAGAAAAAGCATGGTAAGAGTCCAAAAGAATTTGAATATTGCTTATTTCTATTTATTTATTTATACATATTCTTTGTTTGCAGCAAGTTAAACAGTGTTGTAGATGATACTATAACAGAAACGACCAATAATTTAGATAAGCATAATTAGAAGTTATGCCTATAGACAGAAATGACAGATCGACTCACTTTGAAAATTGGGGGTGCTTATGTTCTTCCAATCAGATTATGATTGATGCAAGCAGAGATAAGCGACAAGAGTGGTCCAGTATATCAATGGATTGCCTGGGAGGCTTTGAAAAAATGTATGAAGATTCTTTTTTGTATTTTAAGGAATGTGTGCATAAGCTGATGAAGATAGTTAGAAGGAAGAAGTTGTTTTATTTTTTGTTATACTGTTTATTTAGTTAAATATTTAAATAAGTTTCAAATCATCAAAATCTTTGCCTTTGCAGGTCATGATGTCAGAATGAGCCATTCCAATGATGGTCCCAAGTTTACGAACAATAAGCTTTGTGTGTCGTTCAATAGAAGCTCTAAGCAACCAAGTTACAGTGATAGAATCAGAAATGCTATATTAAAGCATTTAGATGATAATGTGTCAATGTCACACAGCTCTAATAACATTAGTTGACAGATAGTTAATAGGGGTAAAAGAGGCAGCAAAGGATTTGGTCAAGGAAGAAGCAACTCATTAATTACATGGTGATTATTATTTTCTGAGTTTGCAATGTAGAGGATAATAGAATTGCTACTAAATCATCAAATTGTAAGAACAGAATTACAATAAGCGATGGTTTTAAAATGCTGTTCAAGTTTGATCAGGTTTCCACTGCTCAAAGTCAACGAAGCCCTGAAGGAAAGATTAAGACATGCAATGGCTAAATGATGTGTTCAAGAGAGCAATGCCCTAGACTTGTTTAAGTTTTATCAAAATCCAGGTATTGAACATAATTTATTTTCTTTCTACATTAACATTAACCTTTGAATATATTATACAAATATGTAATTTTTTTATTTCTTTTTTTCTAGAACTAACTTCTGACTACTGGTACCTATTGGTAAGACCATTTATGCTCATGATTGTGTTAGATATTGTTCAAGTGTACATATCCAACTTAGAAGTATTAAATTTGGATTCGAATAGAATCTATAACATTAAATTTAAAAATTGTAAAAAATTATGTGTCATCATAAAATTTGAGAAATTAAAATTCTTTATATAGGAAATAATAAGGTATGCAAGAATTGCTATGTTAAAATATTGCTTTCTGTTTCTTCAGAAGCCTTGGCTTCTGTAATTAAATTATTGAAATTTATTTTTTTTTTTTGTTGCTTTTGAGAATGGCTGAGTCTTGTCTCTGTTAATTTTGGTTCTTTGATTTATATATTTTTTGGCATTATTCTATTGTGAGATTTAGAGATTGGAAGTGAGAAAATTTTGCAGTTAAATTTATTGTTGTAGATGCTATTTACAGGGGTTGCTTCGAATCATATTTGTAGCTTGTTCCTTAGTTGGTGTTTATTGGTGTAATATAAATATTATTGGCATTAATTTAATGTTGCTTGGCTTAGCAGCTTATTCTTACATATTATTGATACCTAATGCAAGATGATATGTATGATTCGAAGTCAAATATGGGATTCTGATCTGCTCTGCGATAAGTTCAGGCGCAGAGAATTTGACTTTAATGGCTTATAGTCAGCATTGCGTACTGCTGACAATTATTCTTTACAATGCAGCTTTTTAATGCACATTTTTTTCAGAATTTTTCCAAGGAAGAAAACTACTTTTCTAAATTGACATATGGCAGTGGTAAGTTAAAATTATTTTATCAACCGTAAATTAATGTGTAACATTGATTTATAACTGAGAACTGTTCTTTGTTTATCTAGATATTGCTTTTGTCCGTTTTCTTAGGCTGTATTGTACTGGATGCGATGAGCACATTGGCTCTACATCAGCAGAGAAGCATAGCATAACTGAACATTCAGTTCTGCAAATCTTGTTGTGTGAAATGTGTCAAGAATTCTATGGAGATGGTACTTTTGAATAAGGTGAGGAACTATATTATCTAGTTTAATTGATAATGTCTAATCAGCAATATAAAACAATTGCAAATTGCTTTATATTTCATGATTTAAATAACTTTGTCCTGAAAACAAAAATGACTCAACTACGTAGCATAAGCAGCATAGTAGTTTGAATTACTTAGAGACAAAGGTGCATAAAAAATGCATTAATCATACTGAATAAAATTTTGATACACTACATCTTGTGTTGTATTTTTTATCTTGATACGCTATTGTCTTTGAGAATAGTGAGCATCATAGATGACAAGAGAAATGTCTAGAAATGTTATCTTTCAAATCAGTGATGATTTATTATTCATAAATTTTAAAATCTGATAAGGTTTGCAATTTTACTATAGAATTTTAATCATAATATTTTTTTAGCTATCTTCATTCACTCATTGGTCACAGCGAAGTTCTTCATTCATTCAACTTGAGCAATTTTGGCACAATGTAATATTGAAGAAAAATTTCCTGAGGTAACGAATTTTTCCTTATAAATGTATACTTGCTGACTAAGTTGCGTTCATCGACAAATACGTGTGGCGTCTCGCATAATGTCGGGAAAATAAGTAAGAAGTGCTCGCTAATCAGATATTCTACACGTTGAGGCGTTTGTAATCTTACTATAACTATTACTTTGTAAATTTAATTGTAGGCACTAACATTACCGTCACGTTGATTGCAACTTAATTCAGATACAGAGTGTCCTTTCTCGTCTGGCGTTCTTGTAAATATTTGCAGATGGAGCTCACACTATGGCCTGTGCACCGCTTAAAAAGTAACACGAAAAAAAGTGACGAAAAATTCGTTGTCTCGCGTGCTTAAATCCGAATCGCTTCTAACGCGCGCGTACTCCAGCATGTAAAAAGGGAGGGTATTATTCTCGGGCCGAGCAATTTGCTATGGTGTTGGTTAAAGCGTAGCCGTGGCTTGCACTCGGCTACAAATAGTTAGACAAGTACTTATACCTATAAAATGCTCAGAAATAAAAGTACCAACAAATGGGATCGAATAATTCAATGACAATAAATCTTGTACCTTTGGCAAATTTGAAAGTTGGCTTGTTTACAGGTGCAAAGAAAATTAAGGTGACTCATACAGCAAACCAGAAATTGTTTGCAGTATCAGTGTTGGTGATGCCTAAGTCTATCTAATAGGTAGATAATTGTTTTACTAATATTATTTATTTATGATTATTTGTCTTTACAGGGTCGTGTGGTTAAATCCGGTGCCAGTACGCAAGGTTATCCTGTTTATTTTTTCAATATTGTTGTCAAAGTTTTGATTGGTATTCTTCTGGCGGTCATCAACACTATCATCAAAACTACTGGAAAATTAATAACTTATTTGTATTTGTATCAATTATTTATTTTTGTTTGTAGATATTCTTAAAATATATCTTATTTTAATTTTATTCTATTGTAATTTCAGATAAATAATACAACACTTTTGTATCGCAGTTTTCAAGAGGAAGTAAACAAAAGGATGATATTTCGTTTGTAGGATTTCAATTAGAATATTAGAAAATTGATTGTTTAGTTATTTAGCATAGTTTAGAGGGATGTAGTAAGCTACTTTTAGAGCTTTTCTTCAATCTAAGCAATTTTCTTTATTGAGTTTAGGTTTTTCTAGTTCAGTATATACACTTGAATTTTGAAAGTGAATTGTACTGATTCAGCTTAAAAGATTTAATTAATATAGCGTACGTCGTTATATGATGCCAAGTTACACGGATTGTATTCGGCGATTACGTATTTCCTAAATTATGCATTTTTTATAATTTAATTAAAAAAGTGGTTTAATTGTGTATATATGTATGAGATAAAGGACAAAATATAACTTTCAGCTTTTGATAATATAGGAAAATTGCTGAAAATAATTGGGTTGGATGGGGCATGTTGCACCGAAGTTATTATTGAATTTATGTATGAAAATTGAAGGTGGCCGCATTTTGTATATATGTTAGGAATCAGGCCTAAAATAGGACCGTCAGCATACTATTATGAGACGAGTTCCCAAAAAAATTTTGAGCCCGATTGACTAAAGTTTCTCAGAGATAATCACATCACAGGAAAATTTTTATTAAAAAAAACGCTTTAAAAATTGAACAAATTGTGCCCGCATTTCAAAACGACGTAGAGGATCGGAATAAAAGAAAATAGTTTTTTAGCTTTTGCAAAAGGAGACTTCTAAAATTTCAGCCCGATCGGTCGAAAATTGCGTAAGAATATTAAAATTTTTCCCATATTTTATAGTACATTTTACCATCTTTTTTTTTTTTTTTTTTTACATGGCATTTGGAACTCGAAAGTTCATCGCCTCATCTACGCAAGCCTTCCACGCTGCCCTATCTTGTGTCAACCCCACCCAAGATGCACCTCTCCGATCGACACCCACCCGTCCTATTTCTACTAGATCCGCTTTTACGTTGTCCTCCCATCTACGTCTAGGTCTACCTAGAGGTCGCGTTACCATCGGCCTGCCCTTCATGACACGCGCTGCCGTACGGTCGTCTCCCATTCTCGCTACGTGCCCTGCCCATCCCAATCTGCGCGATTTTATTATTCTGTTAATATTTGGTGACGCGTACAGATTGTGTAACTCATCATTGTGTAGTCTCCTCCATTCCCCGGTTTCCTCATCTTTCTGCGGCCCGTATATTTTTCGCAAGACTTTATTTTCAAATACCCTAAAACGGTTGTCCGCCTGCTTAGTGAGGGCCCACGTTTCGCACCCGTACAGAACCACCGGCAGTATTATTGTCCTGTATATTCTTATTTTAACGTTTTTAGACAACAGCCTCGACTTAAGTAAATTACTCACGGCGTAGAAGCAAGCATTACCCGAATGGAGTCTCTTATTTATTTCGACATTAATCTCGTTTCTATCATTTATGGTCGTACCCAGATACCTGAATTCGCTAACCTTTTCAAAAGTAAAATTCCCAACTCTGAGATCTTCCTCCCCTCTGCAGATCCCTAGCTTATCCACAATCATGTACTTTGTTTTTGATTCACTCACTTCTAACCCTGTATACTCCACCGCTTTTATGAGGATTTCCGCGTTTCTTGCTACCGTTTCCCTACAATCCCCCAGTATATCCAAATCATCTGCATAGCCTAGTATCTGCGTTGTTCCATTAAGCGTTGCGCCCATCTGGCTAACCTGCATTTTTCTAACGGCATATTCTAACGTTAAGTTGAACAGCACCGTAGAGAGTCCATCCCCTTGTTTTAAACCATCGCGTATCATGAAGGGTTCTGATACATTACCGCCTACTCGGACCTTTCCCGTGCTTCCGTTCAGACATATTTGAATTAATCTCACGAGTTTTTTCGGTACACCGAGAAGTACTAGAATTTGATACATTTTGCTTCGCTTAATAGAGTCGTACGCTTTTTTAAAATCTATAAATAGTTGGTGTATGGTTTCGCAAAATTCCCACTTTTTCTCTAACAACTGTCTTATGGTAAACATTTGATCGCTCGTCGATCTGTTGCGCCGAAATCCGCACTGATAATCTCCTACTATATCTTCCGCGAATGGAGTGAGTCTAGCTTGTATTACGTTTCACAGAACTTTGTAGCACGTTGCTAAAAGTGAAATACCCCTATAGTTATTGCAGTCTGTCTTATCCCCCTTTTTAAAAATCGGTATAATGATAGATTCCTTCCAATTTTCGGGTATTGTTTCATTTTTCCAGATGGCACATACTAGTTTATAGATTTTGAAAGTGAGCTCGACGCCCCCATATTTGAGTAACTGAGCTGGTATAGAGTCATTTCCCGCGGCTTTGTTGTTTTTTAGTTTTTTAATCGCGGCCTCTACTTCTTGGTAGCTCGGTTCCTCCACGTGGGGTTCAGCAGTGTGAATTTCGTCCCCTAATTCTTCTCTATTTTCGTGCACGTTTAATAATTTATCGAAATAATTTTTCCACAGCGACAGTAATTCGTTGTCATTTGTTACGAGGTCCCCGTTTTCGTCCTTCATCAATTGCGCTCTACTCCTAAAACCCTTTCTGATGGCGTTAATCCCTCTGTACATTTCGCGGGGGTTATTTTCCTTACTGTTAGTTTCTATTCTCCTAATAAGATTCTTTTGATACTCCCGCTTCTTATTTCTGTAGATCGCGCTCGTCCGTTTCCTTACGTTAGAATACTCTTCTACGGTCCTATCGCTTCTATTTTGTAAGCTATCTAATTTAGCCTTTTTGCGCCTTTCAAACCAGAGTTCGCACTCTTCGTCAAACCATGGTTTGCTCTTTGGCTTTTTCTTTTTACCCAGTACTTTGTTCGCGGCCTCTTTTATCGTTTTTTCGATGTCCCCCCATAAGCTATTCGGTTCGTCATTCCCCTCCGGCGATGTGTTTGCTTCAAGTGCCTGAAACCTGATATTAATTTCTATCTGGTACCTAATTCGCTCTGTTCTATCTCGTAGTTTCTCAATATCGAAGCTTTCTACCTTGTTTGCTCGCTTACTATTTTGATTCGCTACTAGTCTAGCTCTTAATTTGGCTACTACTAGGAAGTGGTCCGAGTCGCTATCTGCCCCTCTGTAAGCCCTTACGTCAAGAACATTAGTATGACGTCTTTTTTCAATGAGGAAATGATCAATTTGGTTCTGTGTGGCCCCGTCCGGCGATATCCACGTTGTCTTGTGTATGTTCTTGTGCTTAAAACACGTAGTTTTGATTATAAGATCTTTTGCCGCCGCGAAATTTATGACCCTAATACCGTTATCATTGCTGGCTTCGTGCAGGCTTTCCTTACCTATAGTAGGCCTAAACATTTCCTCCCTACCTATTTTAGCATTGAAGTCGCCTAATACTATTCTTGTGTCGTAAGACGCGAACTGGTCGATTACCTGCTCTAAAGTTTCGTAATAGAGATCCTTAGCTTCTTCTTCTTTGTCCTCCGTAGGACAGTGTACATTAATAACTACATATCTATACCATTCACCTTCGATAATGATGTACGAGAGCCTATCATTGACGGATTTGAAACTTTTAACCGAATGTATGATGCTTTTGCTTACGAGAAATCCGGTGCCTAGAGATCCCCCACTCCCGGCCCCATACAGGTACGTGAAGTTACCCGATGCTAGTACTCCGCCATCTGGCCACCGCGATTCCTGTATTGCTACCAAATCTAGATTGTACCTATCAGCTTCCTTTACGAGTTCTTTAAACGCACCTGCTCTGTATAGACTGCGAACATTCCAAGTTCCGACCCTTAAGTCCCTTTTGGTTCGGATTTGATTTTTTTGAGCCATGATGTTATGTTAAACCCGCGCGCTTCGGATCCTGTTCCGATCGCAGGTGAGTCCACCGTTCTAGAGGTGATAACCCCCATACCTCTCTAGAACTAAGTATGAGAGCTTTCCGACTTTGACGAGGACAGTGTCAATTCGTCGTCAGACACACTACGGTTTCATTCTCGCATCCTAACGCCCCCCTGCAAGGCAGCGCGCCTTCGCTGGCATCGTTACCGCGTAAGACCAGGTGACGAATCATTCTACACATCCCCTTTCGGGGCAGTTGTCATCGCTCCAGCATCCTCCTCGGCAGCAGGATTTTGGCCCATTTTTGTAATGTGTGATGAAAGAGATAGATTGAGAGATAAGAGATAATGTGAAGTGTTTTTGTTGTTGTGGTGCTTGCGTAGTGTTTCTAGATGAATGCGTTCGACAGTGTGGGCTCATCACACCCACGCCTGTTCCTATCGGCTGTCCGCGGCTGCTTATTCAATTTATTCGCAGCTAACCTCTTTCTCAGGGGCTGTTCCTCTATCCGCAACCTAAGGACGCGCTGTGTAGTGGTGATAGGCACCCACCCGTCCGATCTGGACGACAACGCCCAAGACCCGCTTAGGGTAGCGGCATTGTAACAGACATTTTACCATCTTAGGTAGTAAAAATTAATATCTTTTTTAGTGAATTTTACTATAAAAGATAGTAAAAATTACTAGCTTCCGAGTCTGTTACCAAATAATTATCCGAGATAGTAATTTTTACTTTCAAATTTTTCTCAGTGCACGTAGACTTACACTGAGAGAAAAAAAAAGTTGGGGTTACTTAGTCTGACAAAGTAACATGGAGTAGTCTCCGGTGCGCCCAACCAAAAAGTCCGGTACTGCCAACCGGATTCTCCGGTGAGCCACACCGTGCTCCCGCCAAGTAGCTGTTACTTTGTTAACACAGTGGCAGCACTGCGTCATAGAGTCGACCCGAGACAATAGGCATCACGACGCGTTTAGCCCATGCGCCTTTGTTATATTTTTATAATTATATAATTATATAACAAGTAACAAAATTTTCATGTGAATCGATCGATTTGATTCATCGACAAATGTATTTCTCTAATAGTATGCATAATGAAACGATCATAAGTACTTCGCATGTCGAATTTAGAGGTATCAAATTCGAACTTGATATGGTTTTCTTAATTGCCATGAACGATGAAAATCATCTTTTTGGGAAAATTAAAAAAATTTTTATTAAAAATAAAAGTGTATTTTTACTTTTTCAGCCTCTTAGATCATTGTACTTTGATTACCATTATTATGCATATTGTGTAGAAAATCTGAGTGCGTGTATTTTAAGGGATGCCAGCACATTGCCAGATGTGCATGCGTGTTTACACGTTATTCGAAATAATCAAAAGTATGTCGCGACAAAATATATTTTGTGAATTTCATTAAAAACGTAATCTTTTATATTTACATCTTTTTCTTTTTTTCACCTAAAAATCCTGTATTTTTAACTGTAAATAAAAAACTTTTTAAATTATACGTATCTCTCTAAAATCCTTCGAGTGAAATTCAAGCGGATAGTGTAAAAATATCTATTAAGAGTTACTATTTCACTCAAACTAAAGAATAAAATCGAAAACATAACCTCAATGTTGAAAAATAACTCTTTGTCGAATAAAAAATCACTCTATTTAAGTTAAATTCTCACTCAAGCAATAAATAGGCTCTATTTCGTATAGACTAAGAGTGATTTTTTCATTCGAAGGATTTTAGAAAGTAATATTATATTCTTAAGAATTTTTATTAACATTACGAAATAAAAATTTAATAAACATATCGCGAGAAGCGCATCTGAAGTTGCATTGCTATAGTTTATAAAAAAAGGGATTCGTTTTTCGTACGGTGTAAATCCGGTTAGTACAACTTGATATCAGTCCGGTTGGCAGCACCGGACTCGGTCCGGTTGGGGCTACTTGGCTTACCAAGTAGCTCCAACTTGGTACTCCACCCGTGAGCACTCCGGTGATGGCTACCGGATTCTCAAGTAACCCCAATTTTTTGTTCTCTCAGTGCACTCAGAAAGTTAGGCGTAGGACCGTCTTGATCTTGTTAAAGTTCGAGAGTACTTATGTGCAGATCAAAAAAAAACGGACACTTTTAGGGGTCTGAGTGAACAAAATTGAAATTTGAGGGCACACCTACCAGACCAACTTTTTTGGGTTCCTTAGGCCACCCAAAACACGAAAAACCTTGGGATCCCGCATTTTCGAAATACATATTTTTTTGCCGGGCAGTTTAAATTCTCTTATGGAAATTTAACGTATAGGGAAAATAAACGAAAATTAGCCACGAATTAACTTTCCCCACTTAGTATCTGAAAGCGCAATCCAATAATGTGTATTAATACGGTCAAAGTATCAGAAGAAAGCTTTAATTTGAGGGTTGGTGAGTTGAAAATGGTTTTCCAGGTAAAAAGTTGTCTAGGCTTAAAAATAGCAAAAAATCATGAAAAATTGGATTTTTTACAAAAGTTAGCGATTTTTCCTATTTTCAAAATCCTTATAACTTTTGATCCGAGCAGTCAATTATAACCATCCAGCCCTTAAATTAAAGCTCTTTACTTCTACTTTTACTTTTAAAATTTGGATTAATATTTTACTGGTTTTGATATATATATATATATATATATAGATATATATATATATATATATATATATATATATATATATATATATATATATATATATATATATATATATATATATATATATATATATATATATATGTGTGTGTGTGTATGACAATGAAAAAGATAAAAAATAGAAAAGAGCTTTAATTTGAGGGCTGGATAGTTAAAATTGACCGCTTGGATCAAGAGTTATATGGATTTTAAAAATGGGAAAAATCGCTGCTTTTCGTAAAAAATCGAAATTTTCACGAATTTTGGCCATTTTCAAGCCTAGACAACTTTTTACCCAGGCAACCATTTTCAACTCACCAGCCCTTAAATTAAAGCTCTCTTCTAATACTTTGATCCTAGCAATACAAGTTTTTGGATTGTACCTTCATACACTGAGTGGGTAAAGTTGAAACGTGGCTTGCTTTTGATTATTTTCCCCGTGTTAAATTCCCATAAGAGAATTTAAACTAGCCGGCAACAAATAGGTATTAATCTTTGGAACTCAAGGTTTTTCGGGTTCTATATGGCCTAAAGAACGAAAAAAAAGTTGTTGGGTAGGTGTGCTCTCAAATTTCAAATTAGTTCACTCAGATCCCCTAAAGTGTCCGGTTTTTTCTGGATTTGCAAATACGCGCCTTTGACGATTATAATTTCAATTATACGCGCAAGAGACTTTTGATTGCACGCGTATTACTTTATAACATGGCCTTGAACCATCATAAAGTATAAAAACACGAAAACAGCAAAATTGTGTGCCCTTAGATCATAATATTATTAAATCTAAAATATCGCCTTCGAGTGAACTGTCAAAGCGTTTTATAGACACAATGAAAGCTACTAATAAGAATCATACTACACTGTTTACATGTTCTAACGTATCTTAATTATATAATAAATAACAACTCAATTATACAATAAATCACAACTTCTTAGCAAACGTTCTTAGCAAGTTCTGAATTCAATACTTCAACAAAATGTATTGTTCTATTCTTCGTCCCCTAAAACCTTTACAACTCGTAAACTAACTTCGCCCCTTACGCTCGCGAATTCAACCCTCGAAATACGACGCGTACATCCAAACTACAAGTATTGCCACCTTCACGCCAGTAGACAGCCAATGAGATCATAAAAAGCCGTTCATATAGCTGCAGATAACATATTTCTCACTGCCAATTTAATTAGCACCATCATTGGCGGCGACAAATAAGGCTGCGAAAGTAAGTAGCGAAATGTCGTTTAGCTCGGGCAACTTTCACCTCGTAAAAGTACAATCGAGCAAATTGACTGGCCAGCGTATGGAATGATGCCGCGATGCGCCGCTTGGGACTGGAGCCAAGCTGCGGCAACGCGACAGTATAATCTATGCGTAACGATCCTGGCGCACCGCGTATAAATTGGCAAGGTCGCATGGGTGCAAATCGACGAGGTTGTGAAGTCAGCGATGCGTCTAGTTTCGCATGTCCTCCCGCTTCCAGATGCCACCCAGTTCGATTTTCGATATCTTAACCAACCTAAGCGACAGTGCTATACACGGTGAAATCCGATGGTAATTGTAGAAGAAATACGTGACTTAGGTAAGTATATCTTGTACGGGAAAAAATAGAATTTGGCTCGTCGAATTCGATAGTAATGTTGCGTTTCTCATCCTAAAAGTGTCAGGCAAATGAAGAAGAACTATTAGTATTGCAAATAAAAGATACTATCGGTTTTTAAAATATCGATTCGAATAGCGCTAACCATGAACTTTCATGACGTATTCATAGCTTTTTTTTTAGAGCGCGTAGATCCTTGAAAAAGCAGAACTTTGAAATTTTTAGGATCCATGCATTTTTACGTTTAAAAAAAAAGATCTTTCTGAATATTTAACGCGGGCACACACGTTCGTTTAATCAAACCATAAATCACTGAATCATCTCTCACACTCGGGGCTTCATCGAGACGGTCTTAATTGTACGATTCATCTCCTATTTTTGTTTCCATGAAACATCGTTAACTCGGTCATCAATTACGATCAACTTGTCGAGGACGCCCAAGTGCACAATACCCACCCTCCCTCGTGCGACACTGCGAATCCCCCACAACATTCTGCTCGCCATGCGCAGCACGAAAGCTCAACTCCTTTTCTCGGTTGGAGCGCACTCTGTGTGAAACTAGTCGAAGAACTCGTCCCCGGTGCACAAGCCTCGAGTGCGCAAAAGCATCCATAGCTCGGAGGATTACCGCTTGCTCCTGTTGACGCTCGCCTTTTCGCAGCCGATAAAGCAGAGCCAAGCTCGCGCATCGCGAAACTCTGCAGAGTGAGCAAAAGTGCAGTAGCAGTCGTATACGCGGGTATACAGCCGCTATAGTACCACAGTAGTAATACTCAGCGCTAGACGAGACGGGCCGGTCGATTCACTAATGCAGCGGCCTCCGACGGCGACTGGAGATGCAAGTTCTTGACCCAAAAAGCTCATCTGCCACTCACCGGATCCCTCCCTTCATCGTCTTGCCTACAGCTTGTTCCTCTCGGCAGCTGTTTCCTCCGGTACAGAGAGGAAAGACGAGTGCAGGGATGAGTTTTCGGATCAGCGAAAAACGGCTTTTCATGTACGGACGTTTTCTCCTTTCTCTCTTGTCATTGCTCCCTACGACGCGAGGCATTAATTAATTGAATTGTACATGTGTGTGTGTGTGTGTGTGTGTGTGTGTCGGTACTATCGGCGCATTCTTGTCACTTCAAGTGGATAGTTTACTATAGGGCGTAATTGAGACTTATGTGCATTAGTGACGAGCGTGAGACATAATTTCTTTGCAGGAGGATTTTTTCGTATATTTGAGCTTCTACTTTTTCGTATTAGCGGCTGAGAGTCGAGATATTATCTTTTTTCATGGTTTATTCTACTCCGACTCTATTTCGGAACCCGTTCTTTTTAAAGATACGATAACAAAAACATACGATTTTTTTTAAATTTTATTTATTCAATTTTCAATTTCAATTTAGTGATACCTGTGGTATAATCGCAAAATATTATCGTTGTTGTTGTTATAAACTTTGTTAAAGTAATCGATTTATAGTAAATCTATGAATATCCTTTGATGAATTTTTCAAATAACATTACATTCTTGGAACAAATATCTATTATAAATTATGCTTCAAACTCCTTGAGGGAAAAAGATCAACCAGGATGGCCTGTAAATGTATGATTCGTAAACTGCATCGACTAACAAAAAACCGCTGCCAATTCCTTGGCACGTAGCTTCCTCCAACTAAATTTAAAGTCCAATAAATTAAATATTGTTTTAATATATCTATATATCTGCTTGCTAATGTATGAGGCGATTTTTGATACATAATTTAATATATAAGTTTTGGATGGTTCATTGTCTAAAAGTTTGCAGACCCTCTGTTTTTATATTATAGAATATGAACACTGCCGTCAATTTTGTTTTCACAGAAATTCACGCATGTTTACATGTGTTTCTAACCAACCTAACCATCAAAACAACAGGCTAGTCAATAGATAGGTCGCTCGCGCAATTTTTGAAAAAACGATTTTTACATTTTAGCTTTTTACTTGAAAACCGCTCGACGAAATCGTTTAAAATTTTAGCAGCAGGAAGCTTTTTTATGGTGAATCACTAAATACAATTTTGAAGCATTTGACTGTATTGTTTTAGAGATAGAAGGAATAAAAACATTTTCAAAAAATTGAAACCTTGATATCTTCTCTTATTTTGAACCATAGGGGTTTGAAAGCTGTGCAAAGAACTTAGCCAAAACACATTAAATATCTACTTTTTCTCAAAATCGCAAGTGCAATAAGGCCTTTTTACGTCCGTGATTGAGGCACAAAAAAATCAATTTTTTCAGTTTTCGATTTATTACTGAAAAAATAAGTGGTCAAATCACTTGAAATTTCAATGGGATATAGTTTGACACGTGACCCATCGACGTAATTTTTTTTCGCGAAGTTATGATATTTAGTTTCAGAGATATGAATTTTTAAAAAAGTCACCTTTTTTATTTTATCTGCCGAACAAAACAGTCGATCCCGAGGACCAAACGAGGAAAGGTAATTTTATTCTCTTTCAAATGCATTATAGCTAAATTGTTTGTAACAATGGGATGATTGAAAAAAACGCAAAATAGTGTTTTTCAAAAATCAAAAACTTGCCATTAAAAAAATAGTTGAGATAGTAAAAAATAACTGTTTTCCCGAATTCAGAATCCAAAAATATATATGCATGTCAAATTTTATTGATGCTGTTGTAGTAGTTCCAGAAATATTACGGTATACATACACACACGCACACATACACACATATCCATAAGGACATTTTCTAAAAACACTTGATTTGAACTTCTAACACACCAAAAAGTATTTTCTAGAAGTTTTGACGAAACTCAAAATTTTATTATTACAACGCTTCCTCTATAGGAGAAAGCAATAACGCTTTTAGAGTAAATAGACGTGGCGCAGTGCGCTGCGCGCACTGTAGTAGACTATAATTTCATAAACTTATTAAATGGAATATAAATACTTGATTGATATTTTTAATATTTGTTTTCTATCACGGAAATATATCAAACTTTACAATATATGATTCATTTCGCGCTCATATAAATTTCAAAATTGCCGCGGTTTCATCGCCAACTTCCTTTTAAAATTTTAAGGTTATGTCTCGAGAATAAAATAGTCTCGAGAGTAGAATGTCTCTAGAATATTATAAATACACAAATTATAATTTGATATGTATTATAGTATTATATTACATTTTCAATATTAGAATCAATTTTAGAAATCAATAACAAATCAAAAAATTCTAACGATACTTTTGACGCATGCGCACTACATGAGCCAATCATTGACGCATTCTTGGCTTCACTTCATCCGGTCATGACTTTTTTATATAGGGATTTTCGCTAAACAAAATGGTAGCTTGTAAGCTTATGAAAAATCAGCCTTTGTTAACAATGAAATAGAGCTTTAAATAATTCACTTGTAGTAGTTAGATTACTCCCATCTCATATCGGATGAGTTTTAATAGTTAAGCAAAGCTATATACGGTTCGCGGTTCAAAGCTCTTACAACCAGATTCAATATTGGGCACTTAGGAAGAAGTTCCATGTAATCACGTTGCGAAGAGCTTTTCTTGGATTAAAGTAATAATCTACAGTTGCCAATCAACGCTGAAAAAGATTATTTTTGTACAAAAAGGTTAAATTTCCAACAGTTTTTCGAAACATAAATAATTATACGATACTCGTGAACTAAACAGCCCATTAGTGCACGACGTTTTATCGCTAATACGCGCCGTGTAATAATCGGCTATTTAGGTCACACGTATCGTAATATACTATTAATTGAACGTTAAATAGATATAAATAATGTCTTCTTGATTATCAACAGCTAGATTTATGGTATATTTATGTTGCATTATTTTGATCTATTCAATATTACTCCGTTTAAGCTATTTTATCTCAAAATCAAATAAACCGTCAATTCTGAAGCATTGTTTCTGCAACTTATCACTAACATCAAGTATAATTTTACCAACCACAACTTATTTTATCGATAAAGTCTGTGTGAGATAACGGTCAACGGTCTCTTGAATTTTCACTTCTAATTCCTCACAGTACAGTTGCGAAATTGATAGAGAAATAGATAGCCTCATGAGAATTTTGAAACACGTAAAATTATTAACGCGATGCTTGTATAAGCGATAAATGCGATTAAGAGGGTGGCAGCATACAAAGAAGGTTTATCAAGCCTATCAAATGAATGTTTGAATTCTTTATAAAGTCGAGAGTTCAGAGCGAGAAGTGAATGATGGTATTGTGCTCGCACGGCTATGATTCTCCTCTCCTCTTATTGCCCCTCCAAGCCAGAGAAAAAATCGTGTTGACTAGCTTAGCTTTCCGACTATCGACCTTCTTCAATCTTCATATTCTTTTCGTGTATCTCTTTCTTACATAACTAACATATTACAAATTAAAAGATGCAATGGGAAATATTGAGAGCGGAACAGAAGTCTATTTTGAAGTGCAAAACTACCAAAAAAAAAAAAACAATTAAAAACTCTCTTCTAATATTGTCCTGGATGTGTATATTTCTATCTAGAATATATTTGAATTCGTCTACCCTCACTTCTGAATATTTTCAACAAGATGGTTCATATTTCGGACCATCATCGTAGTATACGAGAATGCAAGTGTCGTTGCTTTCTCAAATGAAAATGTTTATTTTTCGATAATTTGGAAGTAAAACTTTAGTGTTGAGATTAACAAAGTGCAAAAAACTGTTCTTATGAATGAGATTCCGTTGGACAATGCAAACGAAACTTTAATCACTTACCACTGAAAAACCGCAAAAAGTTTGTTCAGCAACTTCGTTCATTTAAGTTTCGTTTATCTGAGCATGATGTTTTTAAGATTTATACCGAAAATCTTATAAAGTTTAACGACAAAAAAGTCATCGCGTCTATTTTTTATATAAAATTTTTCATATGGTTTTAGAAACTTTAATTTTCATTTATTTAAGAAAGTTTCTCAAATCAGTCATTATTATGTTATGTGGCTGTTGCATTGTTCAAATTTGATTGATATTGGTGAAATAGTTTCTCTCCTAAAAGCTCGTCATTCGAACTCCAACTATGTTTAAACACATTTCTACAGTACTTTTAGAACTTAAACTTGTACTATTACAAAGCTTCCTCTGTGAAGAAACCAAATAAAAAAGATTAAAGGCCGAGATCTGATTTCAGGCAGAGTAGTCTTAATGGCTGCCAGTTGCTAATTGGTATTTACGAGGAAATGATATAAGATCGCAGTCTCTCAACAGAATTGATCTTCGGCACTATACCTATTTGTTTTATTCGACTATCAACAGATATTTCTATGTATTGCGTATAGCCGTCCATGTGTGCGTGAATAAGTGATCTTGGGTATCCTCGGGTATCTCCGTACTGCGTGGTCTCTTATACATATTTGTTCTATATTTGACTTCTACTGACTGAGAAAAAGTATACGACTATCGAGACGTTTTCGTCTCGGTTTGTGTTTTTATATAGTTTATTATTATGGTATGACCATGAATTATTTAATTATTGTATAACAACAAAGTTTATGATGTCTCTATACTTATTGTAAAAAATATTTTTTATACATTTATATCTTAATTTTTTCTGGTTTTCTCAAATAAAGGCTTGAAGAGGTCCTCACCCTGGACGAAACGTTGCCAATGTTTATACATTAATAGTTTGTGTGTTTATTTTCTGAAAAACCAAGGGTTATCCTCCTACGTTTATTCCTATTCAAACTAATTTTAGATATTTGATATCTTCCAGCGTAGGTATGCTAGTACCTACATAGTACAAATCAAAAAGACTTACGCATAAATTGTAAGCATGTTCACAATAACGTGAAAAATCTTCAAATTAAGAATAATATTATAGTTGCTTCAAAAATCCATAAAATATGTTTTACTGTTATCCTTTTAAAATTTTGTTTGCATATACGTAAAAAAACAAAAACACCAGTATGCAAAAGGTAGCTCGTCAAATTTTCAATTTGAAGTAATAAACTAACGACTTTGAAATGTTTACAATTTGAATTTAGCAAAAGATTACATATTTGCACAGCTTGTGTTTTCATGTATTCAACTAAATTTTATCCTTTCTTCAGACTGATAAATTCTCATTCCATTCTCTTTGAATGAATATCTTCCTTATGAAGCTTATCTGGTTCTGACACTGGGTGCAGTATTTCGTCCGAGCGCTAGTCACCTGTCCAAGCAAAAATAGAAACGCCTCTCGCTCGATAGTATTCGTGTCAAGAGCAAGCCCACGGGGTGCTTCTTAGGTCGCGCGCAGAAAAACAGAAGAAAAAGAACAAGGATAAAAAGATAACTCGGTCTGACTTTGGTGAGCCAGTGTCTGCCCGCTTTCATACTGGAAATCGAAACAGTAAATTGCACGTTTCAAATGTGTGTTGTATAAGGTGTACATGCTGAGTTATATCCTTTTCTCGCAAGAAAAGTGCGTTACTTTTCTCTAGCAGAGAAGTATTGATTTTCATTTATTTTTTCGAAAATAAATCATCTTTATGTATACCATATCAACGAATATAGACCTTGAATAGAAGAACACTCATGGGTTAAGAATCGGGGACGAGAGTTTGAGGGACAAGCTATTAGTTCTGTTCCCTGTATGCACGGCACCACCACGTATAGCTTCTAACTCAATTCGCTTGTAAAAATAGTGTTTCTATAAAATATCCGTACGGATGTATGTGTGTGTGTTAGTTCGTATACGACTGTATCTTAGCTTTTACCCAGTGGATTTTAACCCACCAAATTTTATTTTCTTAGTTTTTACTAATACATAGTAAGAAAACAGTCTGTTTTTATATTTTGTGAACGCGTTTTTTTCTATTGTGATATTTTAGTTTTGAGATTTTAGTTTTTTCTAATAAAGTTATTGTAAAAGTTAATAAAAGTGAATTGCTTGGTATGTACCCGAAAGAAAATAAAATTACCTGTCTTTTTACCGCCAAAAATATATACTATTATTCGTCATTCTTTTGTTATACACCATGAAGCGCAATTTTTCGAAATCGTTTTAACTCGAAAACTAAATATCAAACGCTAAAAAAACACATGATTATTGAAGGTTTTTAGGACTATACACTACTTTAATTCAAAGTCATTTCATGGGTCAGATCCTGAGAAAACCATCAAAAATTGAAAAAAGTCGTTTTTCGACGTGACGCGATAACTGGAGTAAAAAGACAATAATCAAGTTCAAATTTTCTTCTTCAAGAGAAATTCTCATTACCAATTTTATGAACAAGCAAAGTGCTGACTTTAACAAAGTAGCTTTTTGCGTCATCAAGACTGCTTACAAGTCTGTAAAGAAGCAAGTGACAGGACAAAACGATGGTGAATAATGAGTGACTAGATTACGGGAATAGTGCGAATGCTAGTAGTGGTAAGAGGGGGAATGCGAAGAACCTGAAAGCTGGTTCCCTCAATGCCTGTTCTTTAAAAGGACACATTCATGACTTCAGGCAGTATCTACTGGATGATCCTTTTTATGATATATTCGGCGTGGCTGAGACTCGTCTGGGTCCGATTATCGATAGATCTTTAGGTACTGTTAAGGGCTATTCACTATCTACGCAAGATAGGAATGAGCGAGGAGGGGTGTAGCCTTGTATATCAAAGAAAGTCTTACGTTTTCCGAATTAGAGCATTCCAATACAACTTCGCCTATCAAACCATTGGAAACAGATTATCTCATAGGTTATATTCAAGGTGGAAAACGATGATGAGTTGCGCCTTTTAAGTATAATACATAACCCTGTAACTACTCCGAAACGAGCAAGTGTTCATATTATCATTATTATTATTTTGTTATATCTTTTAATAATATTTTAAAACATGAGTAGTACTAAACAGTCGAACTTGAAATTCGCTTACTTTTTCCAGCATCGGATTTTTTATACTTTATTCTTATAAAATCAAGCGATTAAGTTCACCGCTAGCGGCGTTGATGCTTTTTCACTTTCTATTAACTTGATGAAGGAAAACATCTAGCGGAACGAAAAAGCCGAGATTAAAGGTATAAGAAAACTTTGTTAGCGGATGTATCGCAAATGGATCTTCTACGATAAAAATATAGCCTTTGATGATGTAAAGAATGCAATATAAAACTCTATAAGAGACGAATGTGATAAGACCTATGACTGATTCATATAAAAATAATAAATTCCGAATAAGCAATTCCTTACATGTCTTATTATCGAAATAAGATATTCATTTATCTACCCTACCTAAAGCAGACTCTATAAAAAAACCAGCATAAGTCATATGATATGCAAAGGGAAGAATACCAATATAAGACAGCAGTATAGTTATCGATTCAGCAGAATAATACGCATGGGGAGTAATATATGACCCTATATTACAATACGCATATAAAATCTTTTTTTTTATTTTTATTAACAGAAGCTAGTTTCTATCTCAAAGCTGCTGATTTATGGCCGTATTCTGAAAGCGTGCCGATTCGTAAAATGTATACGTGTGAGGCCACGTGATTTTACGCCTGCAGAAACGATCAGTAAATTAGAGGAAACAGCATGAATGCAGTGCATTGAGGTCAAATGCCGTCGAATTAACAGCTCTTAATTATCGTGACATTTTCAAATATCACAATTATTCATGGTATTGCGTGATATATGCGTGATTATAAATATATAAGAAAAATTAATGTTCAGTTCGTTTTATTCGTTCAAGTAGTTTAGGTGTAAATTCAGGCTTTTTGAATTTCGCGCCACTGCGCGCTCTCCGTTGCGACGTTGAGAGCGCGCGCGCATGCGTCAAGTTGTGCGCCGCTGGCCCCGCTAGACTTGTGAAGTTAGCGCCCGGAATAAATAAATATTATTATTTATTAACTTACCTTACGGAAAACGATTCCTCCTCACTTGCGGAAATAACCTCCACTCAAATTTTCACTTGCGGATTTTCCGTTTTTCAATAAATGTAAAAAGAAAATCGCCGATTCAGGCGCGGCGCTAAAACTATACTTGATGCTATTACCTCGAAAAACAACATTTTGACATAAATTATTTATTGAATTCGATTCCTCCTCATTTGCGGATTACGTAGGAATCATTATTATATGGATTATTAATTAAAATAATTTAAAAAATCATATCATAAATTTTACTCGGGAACCTGGTTTATTTTTAGTGACTTTTGTTCCGTCCGTTCCGATATTCCAATAATATCCCTAAACGTGCCTACAGGCGCTGTGACGATAAAAGTAATGTAGAATATTACGGAAAATCGGTGTAATCTGGCCTGAATATAAGTGCATAAATCGTTTCCTCCTCACATGCGGATTATCGTCCAATAGTTCAAAGATGCCATTGAGCTGCATTATTATTGAAAAATATCGCCTAAACATCGCCAGCCACATAGGCCGATGGGTTATGTAGCATCAGCTGATTATTGTTTTCGTCGTGTAGCTTTGGCTCTGCAGTAATGACTGGACGTTCTGGATCATCTCAGTTTCTCATCACGGTTTGCTGAATATTTAACATCAGATATGTATTACTCTATCAACATTTTTACAATCTGTGTAAAATTGTTCCGGGTACTTTGTGTTTTTCTATTTTTTTTTCAGGATTTTAACGCTGCAAACACAGAGTCGGATGGACGCTTTAAGGTTAGAAATTAAACACTTTACTCAAAATCATGTCTTATTTACTATTTCTTTTATGAATTTCAACAATAGTATTATAACAAATTTGCTTAATCTTATCAGATTCAAGTTTTATAATGTTGTCGAACATACAGTAATGAAGCTATTTTACACATCACAGGAAATTTATCCACTATTATCTTTTTGCAAACTGTTTCAGCTAATCCATCACGTATTTCCCATGTATTTTCACTATGATTGAAAATAGTAAAATAATCGGCTAAACCTCCACTAACATTTGAACCGGTGAACGCAATAAGTCCTGATAACGAGTAATTAGCATCCCTTATTTTTATAACCTTGGGAATCTCTTGAATATTGCTCGCTGTATTTGATCTAATACATTTATTTTTTTATTTTTCAGATTTTCTACTACATCATCTCTGTAACAGTCTTCTGTGTCTATTATTAAATAGGAATTAATGTTATACGTCAAACTTGCATAGTTAGAACAATTTTGGCAATACACGTTTGTATTATGTAAAGAATTTGTTATTTCTTTTTCCAAACAAGAGATACCATTTGTTATGATTAATAACAAATTAGGTACTATTACAGGTACAGTTTTTGATGATCTATATTGACAAAGATGACAATATATCTCTTGGTTGTTATTACAAGAAGATTCCGTAAGGATTGAAAACAAATTATTTACATTGTAGTTACAATTTAATTTCTTGGGCAATTCTTTTAATGTTTTAACTTGCAACATAACACGTATTCTCTCTCTCTCTGTAAATATAGTCAATGGAACATTTGTTAATAAGATAACATAACAGTATTTTAAAAACATTCAAGTTATTACCTATATTTACTGAATTATATAATAAGTTCTACATTTCATTTTCTTTTTGTACCGTAAGAATAATAAGTTCAAATATGCTATCAAAATGACAGGTATGGATAACTGAAATTAATACATCATTGTAATTTATGCGATCCATCTTATTTCCATTTATCAGAAATGTGTGTTGAGATAAGTCTATAGCATTTATTTGAATTATACAAGATTCTACTGGTTAATTTTGAGTTTTAATAATAGTTTTACTTGAACTTTTAGTGATATTCGGTGTAGTAACTTTTTTTGTTGAATGTTTCTTATCTGTACTACTGTAGTTTTCTCAAGTTTTGAATTAATTAAAGTCTCTTGTTTATGCAATACAGGTAATAACTTTGATTGGAATTTACTATTTTCAACAATTTTACTTTCAGTCGTTTCATGAAATGGTAGACTTTCGGAAGATTCTAAATTGGAGTTTATAATTTCTAAAATTTCACTGTTATGTAATTCTTCATTATAACTCATTTCCTGATCAATTACTTTAAGTGCCTCATTTTCACTTTTATGCAATTCTTCATTATGAGATACCGAGAGGTCTGACATTTGCATAAAACTTGATTCGTCATCTAAGGTTTCAAGTGTTTCATTTTCATCAATACAGAAATCATATTTTTCATTACCTAAACCCATCCAATTTTCATTTTGATGAAAATAACTTTCATTTAAATTTTTTTTCTCAGATTTTTTTAATGATTTTTGGCTAGATAATTCTATTCTTGCATTTCGAATTTCACTTTCTAGTTTTTTTAATTTTTTCTTGAATGTATTGATCAACATTTAATTTTTTTTGTAGTAGTAACGGCCACATACGACGATGCCAATGACAATCGACTGAATTTATTTTTTAATAAAGAGGTCCATAATGAAAAATGAGTGCATAATTTAATTAAATAGTTAGTAAACTCTTTACACAAATAGGCATTTGGTATGTCATAAAAACTTTCTCCACCACTGCATAAAGATTCAATGTCTTTGCTTTTTTGTTCAAAAATTTCTGTCAATTTTTCAGGTACTTTTGTATTTATTATGTCTAATATGTTACCAATTTGTGTCTTATCAAAGTTTAATGCACCCCGTGATTCAAATTTTTTAATTAAGTTTTGTCTATATCTAATGACATGCTCATTTTCGCACTCACTTAGTAAAAGAACAAATATTTCTTTTAAAGCATTCAAAAGCCCATCCCATTCGTGTATTGAACTTAAGTATAAAATACTATGCATATAGAATCTTTTTATACTATCCTTTTTAAAGCACTCTAATTCTTCCATCCATGTGAGTACACTTGTGATCGGTATATGAAATGTGCACTTTGGTAAACGATTAGAAACCAATAAATTTGAAAGAACAAGAAAACATTGCTGAAGATACTGCTCATAAGTAATTGATCCATTGAATGCATCACAAACAGCGGATAAAACTTTGTATATAGGAGGACAAAGAATTTCTTCAGGTATCGATGCACCAGATCTTATCCATTCTGAGAAGAACAGATATAATTTATCAAAACTTTCTGAAAGCATTTGACAAAATGAAAACACTTGACTTGAATCAGAAGCTCCAACAATTGTACATAAATTTATCTTTCCACTCGTATTCTTTGAAATACTTATTTCATTAATACAATCTTCCAATACCAATAGTTCTAAATAGTTAATTTTTCTTAAAACTGATCTGTAAAACTGTATTTGTTCTGGACTCCACCACATACAGTAAAAATATACATAATTGATTTGACGTATAAATTTTTTAAATTGCATATCTAGTCTTAATTGATGCAATATATCTAATACATTGAAGTATTTTTGATCAGTTTTTTCTACACTTTTTTTCAGAGCTTTTTTCTTCACAGCTGATTTGGTCTTCAGAGCTTTCATCTTCACAGCTGTTTTGATCTTCAGAGCTTTCTTCTTCACAGCTTTGATCTTCAGAGCTTTCGTTATTATAGCTGTCTTTGTTACATTGCTTCAATCTATATTTCTGATCATTATTTTTTAGATTATAATTTATATCATTCTGCTCATTTTCTTCTCTTTCATTGCAATTTGTTGCATTTTTTGCATTCTCGTTATCACGAAAATACTTTAGTAGGTTCGTTGTAACATTTTGTCTGTCTTGATGAACATATTCATATATGTTCCTTCTTTTAACGTCAAGTTTTTCACTAACTTGAGTCCAAATTGCATTTGACTCTGGTAATAAGTATTCATTTTCATCAAATATTTCTTTAAACTTTTTCAGCTCTTCTAACCTCACAGAATGCTGTACAGCTCGTTTACCAGCAGGCATCCTAATTTATTTAAAAAATTTAAGTTATTGTTATAAAAAAAGTTAAAATAAATAGAAATAGAAATCATTTCATTGTTTACCTAATTTATATAACCTCCTTACGTATCCTAAAACATATAAACTGTTGAAACGTTCATTCAAGTGTCACTTATGTTTATTTCAGATTTTTAATGACTTTTTATGACACTCATTATTAAATATGTATAATGCAAATAATGTTTTTCGATATGACTCGAGCGGCCGAAAGCTCAGAGAACAGGAGCATTTTAAAAACAAGGCCGGTAACAGCTGTATCTTCCAGGATAACCAACAGAGAACAGATTTCGTGGAATAGCGCGACCAACCCAACCGTCGCTTTTTTCGTGAGAATTCGCCCATAAACTTGTAATCACAGTATAGACACAAGCTACGTCTTTTTTATAGTCAATATAAACAACTAGAATCAACTGCAGTTAAAAAGTATTTTATTGTTTGCATAAATATTAAGAATATTCAAACTTTGTTGACAATTATATATCCACCTTTGCGTTTGTATTATTCTTTTAAGATTTGTCAAATTGAGGTTATGTTCACATCTAATTCGAATAGTTTGTAACTATTATCCATTTTTTAATTCAGGATATTTGATAAAACTTGTATTAATGGAATATGATAGTGTTATTGCTAACTTGTTGAAAAATTACCATAATATGATGAATAATATATTCTAAACAATAATATAAATTATGTGATTTTTTTGCAGATCAATCGCATCTTGAGATATTAACTATCTTATAAGTATTTGCTACTTAGATGAACAACTACACTTTTATAATGTTTGAAACGTCTTTTTTTATTAAATTTTTTTTTTTACATGGCATTTGGAACTCGAAAGTTCATCGCCTCATCTACGCAAGCCTTCCACGCTGCCCTATCTTGTGTCAACCCCACCCAAGATGCACCTCTCCGATCGACACCCACCCGTCCTATTTCTACTAGATCCGCTTTTACGTTGTCCTCCCATCTACGTCTAGGTCTACCTAGAGGTCGCGTTACCATCGGCCTGCTCGCTTCATGACACGCGCTGCCGTACGGTCGTCTCCCATTCTCGCTACGTGCCCTGCCCATCCCAATCTGCGCGATTTTATTATTCTGTTAATATTTGGTGACGCGTACAGATTGTGTAACTCATCATTGTGTAGTCTCCTCCATTCCCCGGTTTCCTCATCTTTCTGCGGCCCGTATATTTTTCGCAAGACTTTATTTTCAAATACCCTACAACGGTTGTCCGCCTGCTTAGTGAGAGCCCACGTTTCGCACCCGTACAGAACCACCGGCAGTATTATTGTCCTGTATATTCTTATTTTAACGTTTTTAGACAACAGCCTCGACTTAAGTAAATTACTCACGGCGTAGAAGCAAGCATTACCCGAATGGAGTCTCTTATTTATTTCGACATTAATCTCGTTTCTATCATTTATGGTCGTACCCAGATACCTGAATTCGCTAACCTTTTCAAAAGTAAAATTCCCAACTCTGAGATCTTCCTCCCCTCTGCAGATGCCTAGCTTATCCACAATCATGTACTTTGTTTTTGATTCACTCACTTCTAACCCTGTATACTCCACCAATTTTTTTATTAAATACAATTGATAATTCACGGTATAGTACAAACAATGTTTCCATAGTATACATATGATTTATACACACTGATATAAATAAAATTTTTAAAATATATCTAATATTTTATGTCTTACAGCAATGTCTCGTTGCTCAGCAGTGTCGGTTGATCAAATTTTCGAGATCTTGCAAAAAAAAATTGTTTTTGATAAAAAGAAAAAAAAGCTATAGACAATTGCTCAAAAATTGAATTTACAATTTCCTTTGATAAAATAGAATGGCAAAGGATTGAACCAATATTGCGAAAATGAAAAAAAGTACTGCCTGAAGGATGGTCACACGTTATAGTTCAGAAGATCTGCTCATGTGAGCAGATACCTTGTCCTTATAGTTTTGAGAAAGGATATGTAACTCGTAAAGATGATTCTATCAAGCTTATTGGATATTGCAAGGAATGTGGAAATTCTATGAGAGGAATTTGTCGTTACATGACATCTGCAGAAAACTATACATTCCAGATTAGCACACAAGACTCTAGATCTATTAGACATTTTACTAAAAGACACCTATCCGGACCTTTAAGAGAGGAGTGTCAAAAGATTCTTATGCATGAAAAAGCGTTAAAATTCAAGAGGCATGAAGCTGAGAAAAATGTCGCTTATGGAAATGTTGAAGGACCACTTGTTCACACAACTCCTGTGTTGCGAAAAGCAAGACAGGATGGTATTTTTAAAGCCTACGGTGTAAAATCTACTAAAAATATTGTTGATGCAATAATTTCAATGAAATTTGATTAAAAATGGTCTCCAATAATTAAACAAATTGGAGATTTCCCATTTAACGTTGTATTTTGGTCTCCTGAGCAGATGGATCTTTGGAACACTATTAACTCTAAAGAAGATGTCACTATATCTCTTGACGCAGCTGGACGTTTTGTGAAAAAAAATAAGGATTGGAAGTGAAGTTTCGTCACATATATTTTTATATATTATAAGTGCATCAATTGGTGGAAAAATTTATCCAGTTTTTCAATTTTTATCTGAATATCATGCAGCAAATTTTTTAAAAGATTGCTTGAGCTTATGGCTTGAATCCGGTGCCTCAAAACCTCAGCAACTAGTAACAGATCGATCGAGTGCTCTTCAAAATGCTGTATGCCTAGCCTTCAATAATTGTTCATACAAAGAATATTTGTTAGCCTGCCATAACAAAGTTTTAGGATTAAGAGATGATTTGCCAAAATGTTTTGATAAATACTCACCGAACATTAAAGATTTTTACTTGAGAATTATTTCATATCTAAGTACGTCAACATCTTATCAAGATTTTATGAAAGTAGTAAAACTAGTTTTCATTGTCTGCTTAAGTCCTGGAATTGGAGGTGATTCATGTGAAGTGGCTCGAAGTTCTTCATATTTGTTTAGTGTTATAAAAACTCATGAATGTAAGTATTGCGAAGAGTCATGTACCTGTGATTTCTGTAATGAAAAGAAATTAAATGACGATGAATTGTCGGAGGAAGATGATCTTAACAGCATTGAAACTGAAATAGAGAACTTAAGATTAAGTGCGATGAAGTATATTGCTGAAACCAATAAAAATGATTTTTATTGTCCTGATCTGGTTAAGAATTTCAAAGATTTATGTTCTGAGTATCCCACGTGGACAAACATATTGACAGAGTCTTACAGCTCTAAGATTACCGTAGCTTCATCAGGTCGTTCAGAATCATTATTCAGCGATATGAGACATATAACAAATATACGTAGACCTATTTCAGGTCATTTATTTATAGCAATGTATTGCGTTTTTCTTGATGGTTCAATGAAACTTGGAAAAGCGTACCTTGTAAATGAAAAATTAATGTCTCCAACCATTAGAAAATCTTTGTCTTTGAATAGTTCCAAGCTTGCAGGATGTACTGATCTTGACAACTCCATAACTCAAAGTAACGTTACGAAGAAAAGAGGAAAATATTTAGAACCATGCTCCGACATTCAAATTCAATATAGTCAATCTAAAATAAAATCATCTAAAGATATTATTGTGAATGGTATTTTGCGAAGACCTATTGAACATAACAAAATTGTATACGCGTATACAAGTTCCTGCTTATTTGACAGTATAATGGAACTATGCATTTCAGCATATGGAAGTTACGCTTCTTATGAAACTATTGTTAATGATACTTGCCAAAATAAATCATGTTTTGGAGCAGTGATGATAGAATACTTATTAACTGGAAAACAAAAAGTATTTTATAAAAAACGATTTGATTTATGTTTCAAATATTTTGATGTAAAACATGGTATTTTGTATTACAAAAAATCTATTGGTCATCTAATTCAGCAATTTTTTAATGAATGCACAACAGATGTTTTTTATGTGCTATTGCAACCAAAAACAATATCAGAAATACTAAATCTGAACAAACTTGATTGTTACATACAGGAATATACTTTAGATACACATTTATCAAAGTATATTTTTATTGATATGCAAAATTTTTCTGAAAGTCAAACCTTTAATATATTAAACATGCCTGAAAAACTAATGATACACAAACAAATTTTTATGTTAGTTGGCGTAATAGCTTATAGTGCATCAAAATTTAGCACTTTAGTACATTATACGACTTATTGTAGATCTGTTAAGAATAATTGGCATTTGAAAGATGATCTGGCAAAAACAACTCAATACCTAAAAAAAAAGTATACACACATTAAAAATAGCTATTGTAATGTACGTAGAAATTTGATAACATGTTATATGAAAAAAAGTTGCGTACTACGTTAAAAGTTAGTTAATTATTGTTCTTGCAAAACACAGTTGATAAGAGTACAATTGGTAATCTGAAAATGTATAAATAAATTAAATAGTAAAAGAAGACATGATTTTGAGTAAAATGTTTATTTTCTAACCTTAAAGCGTCCTTTCGAAACTGTGTTTGCAGCGTTAAAATCCTGGAAAAAAAATAGAAAAACACAAAGTACCCGGAACGATTTTACACAGATTGTAAAAATGTTGATAGAGTAATACTTATCTGAGGTTAAATATTCAGCAAACCGTGATGAGAAACAGAGATGATCCAGAACGTCCAGTCATTACTGCAGAGCCAAAGCTACACGACGAAAACAATAATCAGCTGATGCTACATAACCCATCGGCCTATGTGGCTGGCGATGTTTAGGCGATATTTTTCAATAATAATGCAGCTCAATGGCATCTTTCAACTATTGGACGATAATCCGCATGTGAGGAGGAAACGATTTATGCACTTATATTCAGGCCAGATTACACCGATTTTCCGTAATATTCTACATTACTTTTATCGCCACAGCGCCTGTAGGCACGTTTAGGGATATTATTGGAATATCGGAACGGACGGAACAAAAGTCACTAAAAATAAACCAGGTTCCCGAGTAAAATTTATGATATGATTTTTTAAATTATTTTAATTAATAATCCATATAATAATGATTCCTACGTAATCCGCAAATGAGGAGGAATCGAATTCAATAAAAAATTTATGTCAAAATGTTGTTTTTTGAGGTAATAGCATCAAGTATAGTTTTAGCGCCGCGCCTGAATCGGCGGTTTTCTTTTTACATTTATTGAAAAACGGAAAATCCGCAAGTGAAAATTTGAGTGGAGATTATTTCCGCAAGTGAGGAGGAATCGTTTTCCGTAAGGTAAGTTGATAAATAATAATATTTATTTATTCCGGGCGCTAACTTCACAAGTCTGGCCCCGCTCGCGAGCGCGCGAAGGGCCCTCACGCGCTGATTCCTGTTAGGACTGCCTAGCGCTTCGCTCGTTTGGCTTCCTTACGCTTTTCGATTGTTTTTCTTTGTACGGTGAGCCAGTGACTTGTTCTTCTCAGAGCTATCACTGTTCACCTCGTTCTGCGCCGTGTTTGTTGTGTTTAGCGGAAAATTCGCGTGTGTGTATTTGTGCGCGTGTGTAGGTGTGCCTCGAGGCGATAGTCTTAAGGTTTGTTGGCGAAGGTGTCCACGTGTTGTACGTGACTCCTTCGGGGCGAGCGAACAGCGGCAACACCCCTTGTTGCCCTCGTGCCAAGCGTCTGGCTCCCCGAGACGTCGGGGCGCGCTTGGTGCACGGTTGCGGACCATCCTTTCGTCTTTGCGGTAAGAGAGCTCTCTCAGCGTGCGGAAAAGGTACCTCGCGTCTTGGCGTTTTGCGTGCGTTCTTTCACGTGAGTTTTTTTCTCTTTTAGAGTCACTGTTCTCTTTCTTTTATTTGTATAGTTTCCTTTTCCTTATTTTCAATAAAGCTTACACTTGCTGAGGCTTTTCCCTCTAAACCGTGAGGGTTTTTACGCCAAAGCAAGTGCTTTTTGTGTACCGCGAAATCGTGTGTGTTAATTAAAACAAACCCTTCACTCACTCAACCCTTTCCTTTTGTCGGAACTCACTCTGAGTTCTTTCACTCGTTCTAAGATTATTATTCAATTAATGTAAAAGCTCTAAGAAAGGTGTACTACAAAAATTATTTGCCCATATAGTAGACGATTTCAAGTATTTAATTTATAGTTTCAAACGGTAACTTTAATAACAATGTTATTTATTATTTTAATATTTTTGAATTTTTTTGTGCATTCAACATTAATGTATATTTGTATTCAGATATTTTTATGTCTAGTTCAACGAAAGCACATTACTTCACAAGACAAAACTTTATTCACCGAATGCAAATTTACAGCGATATACGAAGGACAGTCAGCTGCCGCGAAAGACTCAGGTCCTTGAATAAACCCCCCTTGAAGAAATACAGTCGTATATTCTCGTATTAAGTCATTATATATATATATATATATATATATATATATATCTTTATTTACATAAGTCCATCGCGGAGAAGTCGGCAAATCTGTCAGCTGTATAATGCCCCTCATCATCGCCGGCAGCAACAGTCTATATTTACGTGTGCTATAAGGGCCGCGAGCCGTTATCATTATGCCCGCATACCCCCGTCTTTCTTCTGGCCATATATAAAGTCCGTAACAAGGAAACAAAGTATATTAACGCGATATCATCCCTGCAGCGTCGAGATGGCCTCGAAAAAATATCAAGAACTGTGTGTGTTGCAGGGCGTACGTAAATCCTCATCACGTAATAGAAAAGTCGCAAAGTATCTATGGACCCTAGATTCCAAGCATCGATCGGAGCTGCAGGCGAACAAGCAGCCAGGCAGACGGGAGACTTCAAGGAAGATCGTATCTAAGGCGAGTAGAGTAACGAGAGCTGAGCTGAGCTTGACACTCTCTCCCACCTGAAAATAATTCGGTGTGCGGAGTTGCAACTCTTCGGAGAGAAACTGCGCTCGCCGGGGATGCCTGTTGTTCCGTCGAGTCGGCGAAGCTTCTTCAATGAGACTACATTATTCATCGCAACCTCAATAAATGAAGTGGAAAATTAGCATTCTTCGCGTGCGATCTTTCGCTGATGTTAAACAATTGTATATACCCATACATCGGTTTAAAACATGTAAGTATGTTTGTGGGTAATCTGGTTTTTCGTTATCACATTCTATTTCGGAGTTATTCGGGAGAGTTGACCAAAATTAAAACGAATCACTCATGGTAGAATAAAATATAATAAAATAATGACTGAAGCGATTACAGAAACAATATATTGATTTTAATAGTTTTGGGTTTATATTGTGTTATATGTGAGAGTTTTCTACGGCTAGGTTTAAAAGAGAAATTAGGAAATAAGGAAAACTCTCTTTAATTTAAGCATCATGAAACTTGATAATTTATTTCTGTAGATTGATTAGAGTCGAGGATTCCCTAACGATGGATGCGTTTCTCTTTCAAAAAAGATAAAACTTAATAATCTAAAATCGCACGCAGACACACACATACATACACTCACACCCTTATCTTATCCGCCGTTGATCTTCCGTGGTGATGATGATGATTCGTTGCCCGGGTTGATTCGTCGGTAGTGGCTTTTTAGTCGCAGCACTGTTCGTGTGCTTTTTTCCTCCTCGTTCTCGTGGACGTAGTGAGGCAGATAATTTTGGAGTCCTCCCCGTTCTCGTTGACGTGGTGAGGCTTGATGACTTGGTCGGACTTTACCGAAAATTGGGCGAGAAGACGGTCCTGTTATGACGACTCTAGGTGGTTTCTCTCGTAGGTTGAATGAGCACCTTGCCCTTGGAGCGCCGAATCTCTTCTGATTTTCGTTGGGCGCTCGGGGCCTTTTAAACGCTCTATGTGTGGTCCGACCCCACTCCATCATAGAGCTGGTCGCTCAGTACTCGTGTACCTTGAACAGGTAAGATGGCACCGGGGCATAATATTGGGCATCCATCCCAGAATAACGCACACTACAATTGCGCGCTCTAAGTAGTTGAACTATATCCTTTGTATTTTCCTTAGCATTAGAGTAAATTTTGCTGATCCAAAGTCAGCAGACACTTTTTCTAAAAACTGGCCAAGAATGTTTAAATAGAACAAATTTATTTATTACTGTACAGTGCATCGACCTACTTACATATTGTTAAACATTACTAGTTTCATAATTGTACCACAAGCCTCCATTTAGTTCAAACTTTTTTAGATTTCGACCGTAGGTATCCGACGCGACCAACGTCAACAAAGTGGCTGCCATAAATTTTATTGCTGGGATTGACTGTATGTACAATATCGTGTAGTACATAGTTCAAAAGTCTCTTGATATTCCCACAAGTTTATATATATTTACCTGCTGCTCAGACAGATCGACACGTGCGCTCCTGTGCACCATAATACAGGCGCAAACAAGTTAGGTATTATATTTTCATGATCCATCATTAAGTTCCCTCGACTTTAAAACACACACATCGGACGTGCTTAACGCACTTTATTATTTTTCTCTGTTTACACTTTTTCGAGATTGCTTTGCATTATACATTCAGAAGAACAGAAATTATCTGAAAGAAGCAGCTTTTCAAACCGAAATTGCATTATTTAGTAGGCATTAATGAGTCGCAAATCTATCAATCAAACTACAATTTATTCTCTTTGAAGTAAATTCCAATAATTGACCATTCCATCATCGTGTCATTGCTCTGCTGTATAACTGCGTCCGACATAAAGTACGCTAAATCCCACTCACTTCGAATCCTGAGTCGAGAGGCAATAAATAACCACCTGCTGACGTATCGTGAAAATTTTAGTGGATTTACCGATCATATTTCGTGGGGTCGTATCGACACGTACAATTATCAGAATCCGGAGCAACGGGTATCGCACGTTTCGGCATCTGTTCGGAGAAGTCGAATTTGAGAAACGAGTCCAACTGTAGTACTTCCAGGCCTGTCACGGGTTTCCTCGAATTCCAATTATCCGTTTCATTCCTATCAACCGGTGTGTATAATGAGCGGTTGCAGGCTTCGACAATCGTACCTGTTTGCGAGCGTATTTTAGGCGCGGTTGCTTGCAGCTGCAAAAATTTAGGCTGCAATTTCAATGGCTTCTACATACCGAGTATATAGGATAATGAGTGTGCTTCGTAGAAGTGAAGTTTTAGTCTGATTCGCTTTAATTTAAACACTTGTTACTTATTACAAATGTCAAATAGTCAGGTGGCGCATACAAACTAGATCACCACAAAATGCAAGAGACTAAATAAGCTGTAACTTTTAAAAGAAATTTGCTACAACGGAAATAGGATTAATCAGGGTAATTTAATCTGGCTTATAAGAAGCTATAAAGAAACTATATTCAAAGCTCAATGCAGGTGACTTTATAACCGGCCACTGTAGGCGGTATAAAAAGGAATCTCGGTTACGTCCTGTGGTGTTAAGGGTTTCATGTTACAGTATAAAGAGGTTCCAAAGGATTATAAACATTTGAGGAAAATTGTACGTAGACACCTAGGCAAGTACTTACAGTAAAATTACTGGCTAGATTGTTTTACTCTATTGCTTGAAAATAAAATAAAAACGTATGTTTGTTCAAGCTAATAAAAGAGCAACTTTTCGAAAGAGCAAGTTTTCCTTTCATCTGTAACCTCTCTTATATCTGGCAGATATATTTCCATTTAGGCTTAGAATCATACACAAGTTTCTGGAATATTTATTGTACGAACAAAAGAAAAACTACGGATAAGTTCATAAGTCTTTCTGTGATACTCAGATTTTCGTCGTCCAAGCATAAAATCGTCGTCTAAATATATTTATGTCGAAATGTATCGAAAAGATATCTATGGCAAACGCTTCTCACATTTTGTGTGGTAGAAAATATAGGTATATGACTTTTGCTTGCTGATTTGAGCGAATAATATTAGTTGTCATTACAAATTGTACGCGAAATGAGGTGATTATTGTATGAGTCGAATTAATTATCCCCAATCGTCAAAGCTATACGTGGGGAGGCGAGAAGCTAATTCGCACAATCTAAACAAGTGAAATGAAAGGATCAATATTTTTCAGAAGCTTTTCATAAAAAAAGCAATGAACTAAATAATTTGCGAAAATAAATGCTATATAATCTATTGAATCTAGAATTTCGATTTACCTTGATTAATAAATTAACGTACTGATCAAAGTTTAAAATATCATACTTGTCGACTCATTTACGAGTATTTAAAACTTTTTGGCCCTGTAGATAAATTCTCTGAGTTTGTATTTACTCGACATCGAGAACCCAAATTATATGGGTATAGCAAGGATAAAAATATCTTACCTCTCGCCGTCGTCGTTGAAGGCGTAGTCACCGAGGATGAGGTCCCGCAGCCGATACCGCGGTGGCAGCATCATAGGCAGACATGGATCCGGCTCGTTCATTTTGTCGCTGGTAGTGCACTTCCGCGCAGCCTCGATCAATCTGGCGAGCGCGAGCTACCACCTGCGACTTTACGTGCTTTCTTCTTCTGCGCCTTCCTAGCATTGGCAACCAGTCACTGGCTGTTTTCACGTTTGTTTCTCACTAAATTTGTATGCACTTTGCTTGTCACACTATTTACTGTTTGTGCTAGCTCCATGAAAATTTTCAAGTTCTAAATTTTTGTTGGTCGCAAAATGTTCTTTTGTTCAATATGATAAGAAAATTCTTCATTACTTTAAGAATTCAGTCATGTTGATGTAAATCTATAAGAACTAATAGTACATTGTACAACAAGGGGCGAAAATGAGCTTTTCCAAGCGATGATGATGTTCAAATATCATCCGAGTCTGGAAAAGCACATTCGCCCCTCGTTGTTCACCGTGCTTTTTATAACAAGTGTATAAGGAAGACCATTTGGGTCGCCTATGAAGTGGATCGAGAATGGAGTTTTTCGAGTCGTCCACTACGGTGGGTGTGTATAGATTCATATATATATTTTATTTAATTATTTGATTTATTTAAATATATTTTTAGTAAAGCTTTTAAAATTTAGTAAATCAAAATTTTAATAAACTGCAAATTTTGAAAAATTTTGAGAATTTTGAAAATTTGAAAATTTTGGCAAATTTGAACATTTTGAGAAATTTTGAGAAATTTTGATATTTTGGAAATTTTTTCAACAGTTTTTAACGATTTAAAGCTTTAGTAAGGAGATGAACAAAAAATATGAATCGAGCGGACCGAAAATGGTCGTTTTCGACTCTAGAGGCGAAAACGACCATTTTCGGTCCGCTCGATTTCCGATTCTCCGATTATTGTAGGCTCGTTCTACCTATATAGGGGTCGAAAATGGATTAATTGATACATGTATTATGATCAGGGACTCTCGCTCTACTTTTTGTGTGACGCCCGGAAAACCCCATTTTCGGCCCAGTTTATAGGCGCCGAAAATGGTCTTTTTTATGCACGTGTTATAAAAAATCATTTATTTTGACCACGTGATAAAAAATAAAAAAAATCAAGCTTTATTTCGCCCACTCGTTTTAGCGTTGGTGAATATACTTCTTTAAAATTCCGTATACAGGAGCAAAAAATTTAATTTCACACGCTTTTACGCAAACTCGGCGTTTCTCCACCCTCTCCTTCCATATGGAACAATATTGTTCGATAAGCGAGTGAAAATAGATTATATTCTTTACAGTCGTGTGATTGTCACCCTTGCTTCGCGTGGGCATCAAACCTCCCACTCTTGTAGAATCAGCTTTTTTCTACTTGTGTAATTTAAGTGCATTACTATTAAACTGTTTAAAACGATTTGTAAAAAATAATTTGAATACCGTGTTTCATAAATTTTATGATCATCAATGATGAAATATTTACTTTGAATATAGTACTTTCTATTTTCACAAAGAAAACTGTGGTGGAAGAACAAGTCGCAGGAAACTTTTAAAGACTTTATTCACTGTTTTTTAATATTGTGATTCGTTTGCAAGCTCTCAACTAACTGACTCGCGTCAAAGGGCTCCGTTTTTCACGTTCCGAGAAAAACAAAGAAAATGTTGATCTTTCATGGCAACGCATTTCCCTCCCCGGCACAAATCGTCACTACAGAGCTCGATCTGAACATTCTTTGAAATTAAGATCAAAGTCGTTCTTCGTGCTCGAGACGGCCGACCACGAAATAACACCTTTATTCCGCGCCGGGGCACCGCGGCCCAACAGGAGGTTATGCGCTACGGTTCTATTTTTATTATCGCGACAATTCTCGAGCCAGTTCCTAGAGACACTAATTTTCTCCGTGCACGAAGGCGACTGACCACAAAAGAGACACATCATTCTTTCGTGCCAGGGCATCGTGAATTGTCGCACGAACTTAATATTAGAATAAAATTAGACCTTGCATACGAAATTTACAATGATTGTTATTTATTAAATAAAAACGCTTTAACTCTAACAAAAACTAATAACTAATGAATACCCAAACATACTTTTTTCTTTCTCAACCAGACTATTTAATTCCTTATATTTTATTTCAATATTAAATTAGGCTATGCCCTTATCCTTATTATAGGAAATTAACTTTTTCGTTTACTCCAGCAGATATTTTCAATATCGATATCATATGACTAGCGACTTCGGGCGGACACCGTGCATTCTTGTTATCATGTTTTATCAGTTTTCCTTTTAACTTTTTAATACATCCGTAGAGCTGTTACAATGCCGCTACCCTAAGCGGGTCTTGGGCGTTGTCGTCCAGATCGGACGGGTGGGTGCCTATCACCACTACACAGCGCATCCTTAGGTTGCAGATAGAGGAACAGCCCCTGAGAAAGAGGTTAGCTGCGAATAAATTGAATAAGCAGCCGCGGACAGCCGATAGGAACAGGCGTGGGTGTGATGAGCCCACACTGTCGAACGCATTCATCTAGAAACACTACGCAAGCACCACAACAACAAAAACACTTCACATTATCTCTTATCTCTCAATCTATCTCTTTCATCACACATTACAAAAATGGGCCAAAATCCTGCTGCCGAGGAGGATGCGGGAGCGATGACAACTGCCCCGAAAGGGGATGTGTAGAATGATTCGTCACCTGGTCTTACACGGTAACGATGCCAGCGAAGACGCGCTGCCTTGCAGGGGGGCGTTAGGATGCGAGAATGAAACCGTAGTGTGTCTGACGGCGAATTGACACTGTCCTCGTCAAAGTCGGAAAGCTCTCATACTTAGTTCTAGAGAGGTATGGGGGTTATCACCTCTAGAACGGTGGACTCACCTGAGATCGGAACAGGATCCGAAGCGCGCGGGTTTAACATAACATAATTTTTTTTTTTTACATGGCATTTGGAACTCGAAAGTTCATCGCCTCATCTACGCAAGCCTTCCACGCTGCCCTATCTTGTGTCAACCCCACCCAAGATGCACCTCTCCGATCGACACCCACCCGTCCTATTTCTACTAGATCCGCTTTTACGTTGTCCTCCCATCTACGTCTAGGTCTACCTAGAGGTCGCGTTACCATCGGCCTGCCCTTCATGACACGCGCTGCCGTACGGTCGTCTCCCATTCTCGCTACGTGCCCTACCCATCCCAATCTGCGCGATTTTATTATTCTGTTAATATTTGGTGACGCGTACAGATTGTGTAACTCATCATTGTGTAGTCTCCTCCATTCCCCGGTTTCCTCATCTTTCTTCGGCCCGTATATTTTTCGCAAGACTTTATTTCAAATACCCTAAAACGGTTGTCCGCCTGCTTAGTGAAAGCCCACGTTTCGCACCCGTACAGAACCACCGGCAGTATTATTGTCCTGTATATTCTTATTTTAACGTTTTTAGACAACAGCCTCGACTTAAGTAAATTACTCACGGCGTAGAAGCAAGCATTACCCGAATGGAGTCTCTTATTTATTTCGACATTAATCTCGTTTCTATCATTTATGGTCGTACCCAGATACCCCTCTGCAGATGCCTAGCTTATCCACAATCATGTACTTTGTTTTTGATTCACTCACTTCTAACCCTGTATACTCCACCGCTTTTATGAGGATTTCCGTGTTTCTTGCTACCGTTTCCCTACAATCCCCCAGTATATCCAAATCATCTGCGTAGCCTAGTGTCTGCGTTGTTCCATTAAGCGTTGCGCCCAGCTGGCTAACCTGCATTTTTCTAACGGCATACTCTAACGTTAAGTTGAACAGCACCGTAGAGAGTCCATCCACTTGTTTTAAACCATCGCGTATCATGAAGGGTTCTGGTACATTACCGCCTACTCGGACCTTTCCCGTGCTTCCGTTCAGACATATTTGAATTAATCTCACGAGTTTTTTCGGTACACCGAGAAGTACTAGAATTTGATACATTTTGCTTCGCTTAATAGAGTCGTACGCTTTTTTAAAATCTATAAATAGTTGGTGTATGGTTTCGCAAAATTCCCACTTTTTCTCTAACAACTGTCTTATGGTAAACATTTGATCGCTCGTCGATCTGTTGCGCCGAAATCCGCACTGATAATCTCCTACTATATCTTCCGCGAATGGAGTGAGTCTAGCTTGTATTACGTTTGACAGAACTTTGTAGCACGTTGCTAAAAGTGAAATACTCCTATAGTTATTGCAGTCTGTCATTCATCAATTGCGCTCTACTCCTAAAACCCTTTCTGATGGCGTTAATCCCTCTATACATTTCGCGGGGGTTATTTTCCTTACTGTTAGTTTCTATTCTCCTAATAAGATTCTTTTGACACTCCCGCTTCTTATTTCTGTAGATCGCGCTCGTCTGTTTCCTTACGTTAAAATACTCTTCTACGGTCCTATCGCTTCTATTTTGTAAGCTATCTAATTTAGCCTTTTTGCGCCTTTCAAACCAGAGTTCGCACTCTTCGTCAAACCATGGTTTGCTCTTTGGCTTTTTCTTTTTACCCAGTACTTTGTTCGAGGCCTCTTTTACCGTTCTTTCGGTGTCGCCCCATAAGCTATTCGGTTCGTCATTCCCCTCCGGCGATGCGTTTGCTTCTTCAAGTGCCTGAAACCTGTTATTAATTTCTATCTGGTACCTAATTCGCTCTGTTCTATCTCATAGTTTCTCAATATCGAAGCTTTCTACCTTGTTTGCTCGCTTACTATTTTGATTCGCTACTAGTCTAGCTCTTAATTTGGCTACTATTAGGAAGTGGTCCGAGTCGCTATCTGCCCCTCTGAAAGCCCTTACGTCAAGAACATTAGTGTAACGTCTTTTTTCAATGAGGAAATGATCAATTTGGTTCTGTGTGGTCCCGTCCGGCGATGTCCACGTTGCCTTGTGTATGTTCTTGTGCTTAAAACACGTAGTTTTGATTACAAGATCTTTTGCCGCCGCGAAATTTATGACCCTAATACCGTTATCATTGCTGGCTTCGTGCAGGCTTTCCTTACCTATAGTAGGCCTAAACATTTCCTCCCTACCTATTTTAGCATTGAAATCGCCTAATACTGTTCTTGTGTCGTAAGACGCGAACTGGTCGATTACCTGCTCTAAAGTTTTGTAATAGAGATCCTTAGCTTCTTCTTCTTTGTCCTCCGTAGGACAGTGTACATTAATAAATACATATCTATACCATTCACCTTCGATAATGATGTACGAGAGCCTATCATTGACGGATTTGAAACTTTTAACCGAATGTATGATGCTTTTGCTTACGAGAAATTCGGTGCCTAGAGATCCCCCACTCCCGGCCCCATACAGGTACGTGAAGTTACCCGATGCTAGTACTCCGCCATCTGGCCACCGCGATTCCTGTATAGCTACCAAATCTAGATTGTATCTATCAGCTTCCTTTACGAGTTCTTTAAACGCACCTGCTCTGTATAGACTGCGAACATTCCAAGTTCCGACCCTTAAGTCCCTTTTGGTTCGGATTTGATTTTTTTGAGCCATGATATTATGTTAAACCCGCGCGCTTCGGATCCTGTTCCGATCTCAGGTGAGTCCACCGTTCTAGAGGTGATAACCCCCATACCTCTCTAGAACTAAGTATGAGAGCTTTCCGACTTTGACGAGGACAGTGTCAATTCGCCGTCAGACACACTACGGTTTCATTCTCGCATCCTGACGCCCCCCTCTCGTAAGCAAAAGCATCATACATTCGGTTAAAAGTTTCAAATCCGTCAATGATAGGCTCTCGTACATCATTATCGAAGGTGAATGGTATAGATATGTATTTAAGAAGCTAAGGATCTCTATTACGAAACTTTAGAGCAGGTAATCGACCAGTTCGCGTCTTACGACACAAGAATAGTATTAGGCGATTTCAATGCTAAAATAGGTAGGGAGGAAATGTTTAGGCCTACTATAGGTAAGGAAAGCCTGCACGAAGCCAGCAATGATAACGGTATTAGGGTCATAAATTTCGCGGCGGCAAAAGATCTTATAATCAAAACTACGTGTTTTAAGCAGAAGAACATACACAAGGCAACGTGGACATCGCCGGACGGGGCCACAGAACCAAATTGATCATTTCCTCATTGAAAAAAGACGTCATACTAATGTTCTTGAAGCGAATCAAAATAGTAAGCGAGCAAACAAGGTAGAAAGCTTCGATATTGAGAAACTACGAGATAGAACAGAGCGAATTAGGTACCAAATAGAAATTAATAACAGGTTTCAGGCACTTGAAGAAGCAAACACATCGCCGGAGGGGAATGACGAACCGAATAGCTTATGGGGGGACACCGAAAGAACGGTAAAAGAGGCCTCGAACAAAGTACTGGGTAAAAAGAAAAAGCCAAAGAGCAAACCATGTTTTGACGAAGAGTGCGAACTCTGGTTTGAAAGGCGCAAAAAGGATAAATTAGATAGCTTACAAAATAGAAGCGATAGGACCGTAGAAGAGTATTTTAACGTAAGGAAACAGACGAGCGCGATCTACAGAAATAAGAAGCGGGAGTGTCAAAAGAATCTTATTAGGAGAATAGAAACTAACAGTAAGGAAAATAACCCCCGCGAAATGTATAGAGGGATTAACGCCATCAGAAAGGGTTTTAGGAGTAGAGCGCAATTGATGAATGACAGACTGTAATAACTATAGGAGTATTTCACTTTTAGCAACGTGCTACAAAGTTCTGTCAAACGTAATACAAGCTAGACTCACTCCATTCGCGGAAGATATAGTAGGAGATTCTCAGTGCGGATTTCGGCGCAACAGATCGACGAGCGATCAAATGTTTACCATAAGACAGTTGTTAGAGAAAAAGTGGGAATTTTGCGAAACCATACACCAACTTTTTATAGATTTTAAAAAAGCGTACGACTCTATTAAGCGAAGCAAAATGTATCAAATTCTAGTACTTCTCGGTGTACCGAAAAAACTCGTGAGATTAATTCAAATATGTCTGAACGTGATAGTGGAGATGTAATCGTGCTAGTGGAGATTATTGAGAATACTCAAGGCTGTTCTTCGTGGTATACCGATTTCTCTTTCAATTTGTCGACTACTAATTTGTGGATTGAGATGAACAGCTGCTAAGGCGGCTATAACATTAGGATCATTTTCGTTGTATTCGTGGTGTCTGCGTTGACGACGAAGATGTCCATCACGAGCTCTTCGAAGTAATCTGAGTAATGTGTCGTGAGTAGGACGCCTTCTTAGAGAAAAGCGTTCAGCGTAGAGTCGCACCGCGGCTCTGGCATTGTTTTGGGTTTCGCCTAAGATCATTATCATATCAACAATTTCATTGGATTGATAATCGCCCATGTTGAAAATTTTGTTTATAATAAGAAAAACTATTTTATTTACATTCACTCTTTATTGAAATTGAAACTAAACCAAAATAAGAAAGTGACAACAAAAAAAGGAGGAATTTTCAAACTGTATAATTTTTAAATCAAATTGGTAACTTCTTATTTTCTTACGTTAAGACATTGTGATTTAAATTGAAGACAGCGTGAGAACAATCGTTACAATTCATATTAGATTAAAGAAATTCAACTTAAAAAAAACATTTAAACTGGAAGTGATTAATTCAAATATGTCTGAACGGAAGCACGGGAAAGGTCCGAGTAGGCGGTAATGTATCAGAACCCTTCATGATACGCGATGGTTTAAAACAAGGGGATGGGCTCTCTACGGTGCTGTTCAACTTAACGTTAGAGTATGCCGTTAGAAAAATGCAGGTTAGCCAGCTGGGCGCAACGCTTAATGGAACAACACAGACACTAGGCTACGCAGATGATTTGGATATACTGGGGGATTGTAGGGAAACGGTAGCAAGAAACGCGGAAATCCTCATAAAAGCGGTGGAGTATACAGGGTTAGAAGTGAGTGAATCAAAAACAAAGTACATGATTGTGGATAAGCTAGGCATCTGCAGAGGGGAGGAAGATCTCAGAGTTGGGAATTTTACTTTTGAAAAGGTTAGCGAATTCAGGTATCTGGGTACGACCATAAATGATAGAAACGAGATTAATGTCGAAATAAATAAGAGACTCCATTCGGGTAATGCTTGCTTCTACGCCGTGAGTAATTTACTTAAGTCGAGGCTGTTGTCTAAAAACGTTAAAATAAGAATATACAGGACAATAATACTGCCGGTGGTTCTGTACGGGTGCGAAACGTGGGCTTTCACTAAGCAGGCGGACAACCGTTTTAGGGTATTTGAAATAAAGTCTTGCGAAAAATATACGGGCCGAAGAAAGATGAGGAAACCGGGGAATGGAGGAGACTACACAATGATGAGTTACACAATCTGTACGCGTCACCAAATATTAACAGAATAATAAAATCGCGCAGATTGGGATGGGTAGGGCACGTAGCGAGAATGGGAGACGACCGTACGGCAGCGCGTGTCATGAAGGGCAGGCCGATGGTAACGCGACCTCTAGGTAGACCTAGACGTAGATGGGAGGACAACGTAAAAGCGGATCTAGTAGAAATAGGACGGGTGGGTGTCGATCGGAGAGGTGCATCTTGGGTGGGGTTGACACAAGATAGGGCAGCGTGGAAGGCTTGCGTAGAGGAGGCGATGAACTTTCGAGTTCCAAATGCCATGTAAAAAAAAAAAAAATACATCCGTAGAGATCGTGCATGAAAAAGAACAGCAAATATGAGAACGAATATAATCATTATCATGCATGATTTTATGGAGTAGGATTCTATGTTTTCAGGATTTTAAGAAAAATGAACATTAAGAGAACAAGGCTCATCACTATGTATTTTTATAAAGAGTTAGGTGCATTTGATCGCGCTCCGCGCGCGCTATATAATTTTAAGGTTAGAATTTTCAAAGTTACCGCTATTAAAATTCAAAACAACCACTCATGGTAAGTTTTTAGATATCAGCTACAGTGCCGTCATTAAGAAATCACATTTCTTGATTCATCAGAATCAACCAATTCATTTTTGACTTCAATTTCCGGTATTACTTTTTTAAAGAAGACAGTAAGATTCAAAGTTTTTAGATTTATACAATTTATTAAAAAATTTGCGGTAAAACTAAGAAATTAATAATTATTTTGAACACGTACGATGTAATATTACAAGGTTAATTTGAATAACGTTTTGCCAATAACATCGTATATTAATGGATTATACCTGTCAAATTTATGCAGATCAGCTTTATGAAAAACAAAAAAAAATCATATTTTTCCACATAAATACAATGCTTCAAAAAAATCGCGATTCACATCATAAATTTCAATACTTGATCACGTCCAAGCAATTAGCACACATTCATGAAAACTTTGTCGTATTCTATTTCTCACTGCCCTTGATCACACGTGACCTCAATAGTCCCTATTTTCCTCCCATTCTCCCTTTATATAGAAAGTTCGTCTCGAACCGCAGTATTTGCGTCGCAGCAAGCATTGGCACGTTAAGCATTTTTTATTTATGAGCATTACAAAAATGTTGCTGGCTCACGTATGCCTTTCAATCTGTCGTAGCACGCACATGATTCTATCAGGAAATGCGACAAATCACACTTACGTATTCAACGCGATCATACAGCAACAGACAGGGATACCTGTAGTACTTTGAAAAATTCAAAAGGTACGGTGGCAAAGTTTACAGCTTACGGGATATTGAAAAAGTTCAGTTACATTTTTATACAAGAAGTTCGTACAAAGTCGGATTTTTAAAGGTCCGAATTTAACTGTTAAAAACTGGAAGTGAATGAAGCAATTCAACAAAATATGCATCAAAAGAAATGTTACTGAATATATGAAATAATCGATTCCGTTCAGTTTGTTAGAAACATGAGTATCAAATAAAAATTTTATGGTTGATAAAACACTCAATTTAATTTAAGAAATTCAGAGCATGATTGGCATGTAAATTCCAATTTTAATGTCCTCGCATAAAACTGAAAGAAAATATTTTTATGAATAATATAACGTGCCATTTAACAATATTGGTTCTTTTTTGTTAACTTTCATAATATCTTGATCCTTATAAACCCTTTCCAATAAATGCGAATAATTTCAAGGTCCCTTTCTTGAGTCGAGTCGGAACCGCTAGTCTTCTACCTCTGAATCATACAGTCATAGAAACTTTTTGATTTGGGAAATATCAATCTTTACTAATAATACCAATAAAGCAATACCATTGTAAGTATTATAAAATCATAATTTTAAATGTTACAAAAGTCAATGTAATATAGAATAATCTAAACTAAAGTCGCAGAGAACAATGTGTGTATCAACGTGTATGTAAGTATGCGATTGTATGACTTGGGTGCTATGCTTTCACATTAGGCCCGGAAGGCTAAGGCAAACAATAACCGTCGCAATTACTCTGAGTGTATAGTATAGCAATATAGTACTTATACTTCAGTACACTATATGCATTGTGCGAGAGGGCATATTCACGACAGGACAAGTTGGTCCATAGAACGTTTTCTTCAACTTTTGTATTTCCACGCCTGTGACTATCAACATTTATGTCGAATTCTTATAGTTACTAGGAATGAAGGCGCGCTTCGCGCGCTCCTTATTCTATCTATGTCTAATAACCCTGGTAGAAAAAACAACATAAGTTTTGGGTACACTAATTTCTGCTAATATTTTTACCATATTACCTACCATATACCAATAACGCCCAAAGTCGTTGTCGTTAAGGTCTGAGAAGTGAATTTGAAGAAAAGTTCAGTAGAAGAGTCAGTGAGTATAAGCCTATTATTACAACCCTATTCATTTGCATTGTAAAAAAGCTAGGCAATTGAAATTTTACACAGATACTTGATATGCTACCTATAAAAACATGTAATCCAGATGATTTTAATTTAACTGTTTTCATTCATATTTTCACATTGAGGCACATGTGAATTTTTTAATTTGGCGGGTCACATTTTGCTTATAGGCAATTACGCAGTAAATACTATCTCTAGCACATTGTATTTTTGGTTTTCAGTGTATTTTTACATGAAGAAAGTGATAAATATTTTGCCTTTCTTGTCAAGACATTAATAAGAATTTTAACTCTTAACAGTCGTGAGAGATTTTGAGATCGATGCCTATTTCTCTATTTTTGCATTTGCTCTCATTCGAAAACTAACGGGTCTAGAGAGCGCATATTTTACATATAGATTTATTTTGTGTCAATGAAACAATATACAAAGTTCAATTAACCTTAACTGAAATACTTTTTATTTCCATTCCGACACTGATGTGAATAACTTATACGACTAAATAATTATCATGGGTGTTGAAGTCGAAATCAAAAGTATTTCAGTTAAGGTCAATTCAACTTTAAATATTTTCACAACCAAAACAGAAATATATATGCAAAAAATGAGCTCTCTAGAAATTAGTTTTTAAATGAGAGCAAATGCAATGCAATGGAAAAATCTCAAAATCTCTCACAACTATTAAAAGTGAATATTCTCATTAATGCCTTAACAAAAAAGCCAAAATATTTATCATTTTCTCCAGGTAAAAATACACTGGAAACCGGAAATACAATGTGCTAGAGATAGTAGTTACTGCGTGACTGTCTATAAGCAAAATGTGAGCCGCTAAATTAAAAAATTCACATTGCCGTTGGTGTGAAAATATGAATGAAAACAGTTCAATTATCTAGATTACATATTTTAAAATTTAAAGGGCATTGTAGTGATAAACTCAAATTCACTGACTCGGATACTGAACTTTTCTTTAAATTCACTTCTTAAACCTCACCGTGGGCGACTTTGGGCACGGAGACACAATATATCTTTATACTTTTTATTCTTTTAATTGCACTTCTCACTTATATTTAAAAAAAAAAACTAAATAACATACACACACACGCACATTATTACCTACTTCAAATAGGGTTAGGGTGACACTTTTCAATGCACATGTTTCAATACTACACTTTTGGTAATGATTAATTTATCAAGATTTCTTGTTGGTAATATTGCATATATTTTTTTCTGAATCCGCTATTCAGATTTCATACTATTTAACCTCATTTCATTTTATTTTAAACACCTGAAAAATTTCTACCAGGGTTATGACTGTTATGAGGGTTATGAATTTAAAGCGTGCGGGTTCTCATCTGTTACCTAGGCAACCGACCATAGCAACCAATCAGAATCACGTATTAAAGGCTTCACAACCAAGTCCATCATTTTTTTAAGAGAGGATACTTGTCTTTGAAAGTATATGCGATTGAAGACACGAAAAGAGGAGAAAAATACAAGCACGGAGAATGAAGCTATTACTGATGCAAGATATAATCCATACTTTTATAATGTCTACGACTATGTTTCTATTATAAAAATTTATCCTCAAACTTGAATTTCACAACCGTGCCTAATAAACGAATTTATCTGTTTGGGCTGCTTTCGGCATTTGTCATTTCCAGTCTGATGCAGTCTGCACATCACAAAATATTCGCTAAATCGGAGGGTAAAGGCTTGAGTGATGAGAAAACAAACACACCCAAGGGCAGGAGGATTTCTAAATGGCGTAGATAAACAGCGATGTGCTTGCAGGAGAAAAGTAAAAGTGTAAGTGAAGAAAGAACAGAATATCTGACAATATCCTCTAAAATAATTTCTAGTTATTTGTACATGTGAATGTGTGCCAATTTGTTAAAAAAATGTATTTATGAAAAGAAGGTTGTTCTTAAAGAAGAATAAATTGATGGTATTTTTTGAATACTTTTGTTCTCGTAATTCGAGTTCCAAAGAATCCATATTGAAGATAAAAAAATGAAAATCGTTGACATATAAAAGTATTTTACGTGTGTATATTATTAAGTAAAGCTTTCAATTTTTTTTAATTTTTTTTTTCTTAACGTAGTCTCAGCCTCTATTTCCTCGTCATGGCAAAGTGCAGCCACTACACAAACTGAAGAAAGTCGTGTTGAGTTTGGTGCATAAAATAAATTATGAACATTGGAATAAGGCAATCAAGGCGAGAGGTCCCTTGCATCAATCGATAGAACCACTACGTATGACCCATTTACAGATAAGCTTTGTACTCTAGATGTGCATGTATCAAAGAAAATTATACTTTATTTGTAACTCGAGTAAGGTCGAACGAAGTCTCGTAACATTACAGACCCTCCAATAAGTAATGATCAATTTTATTTTAACTGCATTACATTTCTATAGTAAAGAAACAGTAGCGTAAGTTAAAAAACCGCTGCCAATTCATTGACACGTAGCTTCCTCCAACTAAATGTATAAGTCCAATAAATAAAATATTGTTTTAATATATCTATATATCTGCTTGCTAATGTATGAGGCAATTTTTGATACACAATTTAATAAAAGTTTTGGATAGTTCATTGTCCAAAAGTTTGCAGACCCCTCTGTTTTCTTATTATAGAATACGAACACTGTCATCACTTTTTTTCACAGAAATTCCTAACCAACCTAACCATCAAAACAGCAGGTTATTCATTAGATAGGTCGCTCGCGCAATTTTCAAGAAAACGATTTTTACATTTTAGCTCTAGTTGAAAACCGCTTGATGGAATCGTTTAAAATTTTAACAGCAGATAGCTTTTTTTTATAGTGAATCAACAAATAAAATTTTGAAGCATTTGACTACATTGTTTTAGAGATATAAGAAATCAAAAAATTTTCAAAAAAGAAATTGAAACCTTGATATCTTACGAACCATAGGGGTTTGAAAGCTGTGTAATAAACTTAGCCAAAACACATAACATATCTACTTTTTCCCGAAATCTCAAGTGCAATAAGGCCTTTTTGCATCCGTAATCGAGGCACAAAAAAAAACTCATTTTTTTCAGTTTTCGATTTATTACTGAAAAAATAAGTAGTCAACTTGAAATTTTAATTTAGTTTCAGAGATATGAATTTAAAAAAAATCGCCTTTTTCATTTTATCTGCCGAACAAAGCGGTCGATCCCGAGCACCAAACGAGGAAAAGTAGGTAATTTTATTCTCTTTCAAATGCACTATAGCTGAATTGTTTGTAACAATGGGATGATTGAAAAAAACGCAAAATAGTGTTTTTTAAAAATCAAAAAATGGCCATAAAAAAATATAGCTAAGAAATTAAAAAATAACTGCTTTTCCCGAATTCAGAATCCAAAAATATATATGCATGTCAAATTTTATTGATATTGACAAAGTAGTTCCAGAAATATTACGGTATACATACACACATACACATCGATACGGACATTTTCCAAAAACACTGGATTTAAACTTCTAACACCTAAAAAGTATTTTCTAGAAGTTTTGAAGAAACTCAAAATTTTACTATTACAAAGCTTCCTCTAGGAGGAAGCAAAAAAGGTGACCATGATTTTACAAGGTAAATATGCACTAGTTTTAATGTCATACTATCGTTATGGCCAGATTGCATAATGAAAAAAAAAAACATCACAAGTTTTTCAGACTTTGCAAAATCCCACCGCTTTGCTTTGCTCTGAATAAAAAAACTTTCAAAAATCAACTTAACCGTTCCATCCTTCCTAATTAGTCCAACCCACTTCTGAAAATATTGGAGTGCACGCACGACGGCGCAGATTGCGCCGAAGTGCTTGCAAAATTGAAGAACTCTATGGGAAGAAACGAGGACGTGAGGAGGCTCGATGTGGGGAATGTATTCCACGACGAAATTTTCGACTCAATGCCCATCACGAAGCTGCCTTGTGAGCGCCCTCTTCGTCCCTCTTGCCATGTTTCACTATATAATATACTTCGTCTTGGCTAAACGTAGATTTGCGTTCGTTGTCGAGCGCGCGCGACCGCAACTTTCTCGATTCGCTAAAGTTAGCGGCGAGAAAACTTCCCCTCCGCAAGCGAAAACCGAGATAAAAAAGTAGACGTAGAAGTCGCCGAGAGGCAGCTTCGGCGACTCAGCCAGTAGAAATTTTTTTTTTCCACGTTTCGTAGCTCCGCTATTCGTCCAAGTTCAGCGAACCACTTCCGACCGTCGGAGCGACGTGGTATTATACGTATCGATTGTGCGCGAGGTACGGCATTAGTGATTCGAGGATTGCATCCAGTAGTGTACGGGCGCTGAGCTTTGTTTATCGAACTGGAAGCAGGCTGGAGAAGCGAGAGCTGACGAATTTTAATGACACGAGCTCGAACGTCAAATGCTTCTAATGATGGTAATTTCGGGTGGGCGGTTGATCCAGAAGAGGTGACGGGTTACAAGTGACAGGGCTCTGCGCGGGAATGAGGCAAATGGCGCGAACCAAATATCCGTAAAATCTCGATAAAATGTGTAACCCACATCGTTTATTTTTATGCATTTTCAAGAACTCTATTGAATAATCAATACTCTCAATTCTGTTGAATGCATTTTTATTAATTTTAATCTTTTATGAGATTGTTAATATGTCCAGTTTAATGAATTATTCGTGATATTTCTTGTAAAATAAACCTTAAAACATTTACTCTGTTATGACGTGCACGTTTTATTTAAAAAAAAGCGAATTAGTGTTATAGGTCATATATTATACAAAGAAAGTGAAATTTGAAACTTATATGATGAAAGGATCCATTCAAATCAATTTTTTGCAAATAGATGTAGGGTATAATGGAAAAATTTGAAATACTGTCCGAGCTTACGCCTGCGGCTTGTATAAAATTTTCGCTCCTAAAAAAATAGTACAGAGGTCGCTTTAATAAGAAGGATAAAAACATCATGAATATATGATAATGCATTGATATACTAGTGTCTAGGAAAATGAATAGAAAACCAATAGTTGGCGTAATGGTCGAAATAAGCTTGAATCGATCGTATAAAAAGTATACGCATGTATTTGAAAGACCGAAAAACGTTTTTGCATAAACGAGTTTTAAATATTATCCTTAGAATCTTTAAGCCTATGAATATAATGTATCGTAATGATTAGATGGATGTTGATAAAACTTATATTGTTCTTATCTGCGACATCATTGACACTATCAATGACCATTTGATAATTAGTGCGTGCTATAATCCACAAAGTGAAATCAATCCTATATGTATAAGATAGAAAGGAATATGAAGAATATTTATTCATACTCATACGGTTAAAACAATATATCTTAATGACATGTGAGGCGCTTCAATAACGAAATCATCTTGTTTAGTCTTTAAATATGCAGGATATTTTAGTGTAAGGTTTTTGTGCAATCCCAGTAATGTGTTAATATTGTTCGAAATTCAAGAAATAATTTTAATAATTTAAGCATAACACCATTGTTGTATCGATTGAACTCAAAATTAAATGCCAAAATCGATCAGCTATGCATGAGCACAGAGACATCTTTCTCTTTATTAAGAAATCAAACCCCAATGTCAGCGCGTTTAGCGCGGATCTTTCCACATCAAGTTGTTATTCTTCGCTGCACCGATATTTGATATAATACGTACTACAATTGCAGCCCACTAGTCGAGTATACAAGACACGTGCATGGCACACTTTTTCATATAGTCTGAGGGTGAGGATGCACGTCACTGATAACACGACGCGGGCTTGTCACGAGATATGCATAGCATTTGTATCCCTTTCTTCATATTTTTTCCTTTTTTCCTTTTCGTTTTAATTAAAAACTCTGTATAGCATGTATATCGCGGTATTGCGATTAATTAAATATAACAGTAGTGCGAATTTGTGGATCTAATTCCAAATTACATAGAAATGGATTTCGAATATGAACGTAAAAATCACTGATGCATAATCGATCAATATTTTATAGAATTAAAATTTTATAGAATAGACGTTTTGATTAGGAATGTAGTGAGCAATACACGCGCAGAGAACAATTAGATAGTAATGCTGTTTACGATTTACTGATGTCGTTTTAAATGAAGACAGCAATAAAGTAAAAGTTTTAGTATGAACTATTGATGTTTTAATTATATCTATAACTAAGTATCTCAAAAAAACCTCTCCAGTAACCGCTGAAATCAATAAGCGTAAACGTCACATCAGCTGGTTCTAAAAATATCCGTATTGTTATTTTCAGAGTAAAAAATCGAATATTTTTTAAGAATATCTTTTGATTGTAAAGTAAAATTAGAAGCAAATATTTGTTTACTATTATTGAATATAAAGCATACGGAATTTTTTAAGCTCGTCAATGAAAAACGTGTGCGTGCGTGTGGGCGTGTTCGCAAAAAATACAAAATTTCATTTAATTCACTGCAATTTCTGGTATACCGATTAATTATTAAGTGCTATTTAAATTCCAGTTTTATATAAATATTATTGCAATTTAAAAACAGAAAAAAATAGTTTTCTCATACTGACAATCAAAAGGGGCACGTTATACAAATAGTTGAATGTAAAAGAATTAAAGATTTACAGCATTAAGCATCAAAGAGGCGTAAAAAGATTCTTTTTCGTTATAACAACAAATATAAGCTAGTTTTAGCACAATAAACTTCTGTCACTACTATTCACAAAGCTCGTACCACTTAATCGGAGGCAGTTTGATGTCACATTTTCCAAACTACCGAACAGATTCACTCTTAGAACTATCGTGAAATTCTGGCGAGTCGCAGTAGAGTGAACAGCGAATTTTCCAGTACAGAGATATTGCCTCCGGAAAATCCTCTACTCTCCTGCTCGTCTGTGAACAAATCACGTCACGCCTAGTGTACGGCAGCAAATCACTCGCGTACAGCTGAGCAGACACTAGTCTAAAAAAAGACCGACTCCGCAAATAAAATGATTCGTCGATAAAGCCCGATATTCTCGACGCTTTCGTATATCACTGGCACTGTAAACATCGGGGAAATCTCACGGAAATCTTCTTCATCTGATTCGAAAACTTTTTCGTGCGCACAGTCGGACGACCAGAACAAAATACGACGAGAGGGGTACAAACAAACACACGCGCACACACGTGGAAGCGGAAACTGTAAATGGCGTGGCTAGCCGCAGCAGCGCGGGGTTGATGCGGCGGTAACACGTGCAACGGGAGAGCAGGAAGCGGCTCGAGTGCGCGCTCTCTCACAATCTCCCTCTGTCGCCCTCCCTCTCTTTGAATTCGCGAGGCGAACGCGCCGGTGTCTCGCGTTTCAATGATGTGCCCGCGGCGCGAGTGCTGGCCCCTGATGCTGGGCGTCGTTGTGCCGACGTCACGCGCCGAGCCTCCCGATGACTGCCGGCAAGCCGCCACCGCCGACGCCGACGCGCCAGCCGACCGGCGTGGGAGGATATGCGGACCACCTCACTCTGCTGTACTTGCGCACGCCGAAACTTTCGGAACTGGATCAGGCAGGTATTTTTGTTTTTGAGGCCGGACAATGCCGTTCACGACTGGCAGCTGAATTATCATTTTGATCACGTATAAATGATTTATTTGAACATTAATTTATATTTTTTTTTGTACGCTGGTTGGTGGAAAAAGTCATTTCTATAGATATAGTAATTTCGAACTTTAGCTGCTTCATCGTTTATATACAGTTTGTATCTTTAGTTCAGTCGAGCCAGTTTAAGATTTCTCCCAGCCCTCCGAGATTGAGAAACTTGCGCGCAGAACATTTTTTCAATGCCGGACTTAATCAACTACATCTATCTCGAACAAAGAATGTTACTTACGAGAACAAAGTCTATAAACTTTCATTTTTATTGCTGTACGCGAGAAACTTTTGCGAAGACAAATGTATATCTGTGGGTTTCAAAACAACCACCTAAGTACATTTTTCATGTTTTCAAAAAAACGCGACTTTAGTGTTCGCACTAATTTGCAATATCGGATTCTTATAAAAAGTCACTGAACCCTAAAATTGGTTTTGGTTATTCGAGGAATCACAGTAAACCCTTTGAACGGGACAGTTTTTCCGGGAACAGTGTATTTCGGCGACTAGTCAAAAACCTGAAAATTCATCGAGGTCTTTGATCTCGCTTATCTTGTCCATTTTGTTGTTTATTCAATCAGTGAATCATCTATAATGATTATACTTTCTGATGGTTCTTTGAGTTCTTTGAACTCAATTATTCCCTAACTTATTTACACGTTATTAATAATTAACTTTAATCTTATAACTTAAATAAAATTAGAGATCTTCAATATCTGGTTCTCTTGGAACTGATACTTCTTACCTTAACCTAAACCTTAATTCTATTTAATATTATCCAATTTAAATCTATCATAATATGTTATAAATTTGTATTTAATTGGACTGTTAATGCGGCCTTATTTTACTACGCAATAGCGTTGTGAAAGTATGACGGTCTCAAGCCCGATAACGCAGAGAGCAGTCATGTTATTTGGTGGGGGGGTGGTGGGGGGTGGTGGGGGGCCAGGCGGGGGGTGGTGGAGGGGCGATGGGGGGGTGGTGGGGGGGCGGTGGGGGGGTGGTGGGGGGGTTTTTTGAGATTTTCGAAAATAACAGAAAAATGAAAGAATTTTACGTGTTTTGGTGGGGGGGCCAAGGTGGGGGGGTGGTGGAGGGGTGGTGGTGGGGGTGGGGGTGGGGGGGGTGGGGGGGAGTCTTGCTAAAATGACTATATAATATAGGAAGATATATATATATATAATTATTAAAACAAAAATAGGTATCTCGTTTTATTTTGTTCTAATCAAATGCTAAACTTGACAGCTTTTCAGTAGGTTTTCAAGGCATCAAAGAACTTTTACTTTTTTTTATATGATTGAAAGTTTACCAGAAGTAGATAATAACAAGATTTAACAGTTGCGCCGGCTGCTATGAAAAATAGCCTAAAATAATATTAACATAGTTCTATCAAATCTGTAACTATCTAAGTAAACCTCTAACCTTTAATCAAGATCTGGTACGCAAAATATTATTGAAATGTCCCTTTCCAGCAGTCTTATAATTTTTTCCTTTTCACAGCGAAGAATTTTGAACGCAGCAATTTCCAACTCTGCGTTCCTAGAAATGATGTATAACATACACTACGGATTGATGAGACTCGGAAAATTTATTGGTTCCGACTTGCTATAAACTCGTAGAAAGAAGCTTTTTGGAAGCATTTTATTATAATAAATACTAGGGTGATTATTCGAGTCTTAACGAGTTAGACGAACAATTATGATATAAAGAAAGTTTATGAATGTAAAATTATTTCACACGAATAGCTGCACTTAAGTGCTTTTAGACTCTATTAAATAGAACGTGTCACTTCGCAGTAGATAATTTCCTGTACTAGACAGACACGCTTCAAAGATCCCTTCGAAAGTCAAATATACCTAAAAATAAGGCCGCTGAAAATTCGGGCTTGATGAGCGAACCAGATGAAGGGAGGTGAGAGTTTAATAATCGATACGTCTGGATTACGAAGCTAACTGATGAGATGCGTGGCATGAATTCTCTCGCTTGATTGCGAGAAAATTCGTGAATGATTGACTGCCCGAGTGGAAGGCAAGGAAAGCGGCCAGAAACGAGTGCCTTGGGGATTCTAAGGACCGGTAGAATAGGGAGGAAGGGAGAAATTCCGCTCGCAGCGTAATAAATCAAGTAGAGCGCAAGGCTTGGTTGATGGACGATAGTCTAATAAAGAAGAAATCGAATTGCTCTGGAAGATGCTAAAGCAGATGATTATACTGCCATCTATTGAGCTGATCACTATTGTAATGTGTAATATACTTATATCTTAATGTGACTTTTCGACGGTTTTTTTCAATTACTATCTCGCCACATAATTACGAAGAAAATATATGGAAATCAGAAATTAATAGTCCATTACGTAACTAGGGGCGAAAGTTGGGTTTTTTAAGCGAGGATGATGATTGAGTACGAGTGGAAGTCGAGCCATCATCCGAGTCTGAAAAGCCAATTCGCCCCTTGTTGTGTATCGTGCTTTTTATAATCAATGCATTGATAACGCTCTTTTAAGCTTGCCTGAAAAAGTAGAGTCGTCCAGTATCTCATAGTATAATTTGCTTGTGAATCTGAATTTTGTTTGTATACATACACGTATGAGAGGCGTCACGCATATACACACACAAATGCAAATATCTGAGGCGAAAGTGTTGTTTCCCTAGGGGCGAAAGTGAGTACTCAGATATATGTATACATGTATGTGAGGGTGTGTTTATACGTATATGTGCAACAGGGGGCTGAGTGAACAAACTTGAAATTCGAGGGCACACCGACAAGACCAACTTTTTTGGGTTCCTTACACTACCTACAGCACGAAAAATACGACTGCTCTAGCGAGACGCCCATGCGACACTAAAACACTCGACAAAGAGTCTACAGGCCTTCGACGCATATGCATAGTTTTCTTTCTTTCTAGACTCAGATTTCATGCTACAGTTCTGAACCTATACATCAGCAAGTGAGTCATTTTTGTATAGTGCGTAACATCGTGAAACTATATTCTTAGTTATAGTATAAATTCATAGCAATATTCCAACAAGGTACTTATATTATTTAATCTAATATGTCCGCAAAAATATTTAGATCATTGATATTCATAAACTTATTACAAAAATATTAAAGATTAAAAAAAAATAATCTCTGCTTTATAGAAATCGCTGCTAATTCTTTGGCACGTAGCTTCCTCCAACAAAATTTATTGTTCCAATGGATACAGTATGTTAATAATTTTTAAAATACTTTCAATCTTAATTATTTTACTGAAGGAGCAGCCGTCACAATATCAAATCATATAATTTTCATGAAAAAATTTAAACTTTATTATTTTAAATACCATAGGTTTCTCATAATCTCATAAAATCATGAATTTTCTCAAAACATTCTGAACTTCAGTTAGCGAGCTAGAAGGTTTAACAAAAATAGTAATTTTCAGTTATACAGGGTATACAGGGTGAGACGAAGAATGTGAATCATAATATCTTTTAAACTACATGGTTTCGTAAGCTGCAAAACGAACCTAGCCAAGGTGATCAAAAGATCGATATTTTTCCAAAATTTCAACTTAAATAAAGCCTATTTACTTCTACGATATAGAAAATCCATATTTTTTAGTTTTTGATTTTTAGCTCGAAAACTAGTCATCAAAATACTTTAAAATTTTTACAGCAAATAGATATTATCGTTTTGTATCGTCATACATTTTTTTCAAAAAGTTTGACAATTTAGTTTTGGAGATATTAAATATTTTTTTCAATCATAAAAATTGAAACGGAACGGTCAATCTGGAAAATCTTGCAAGAAAAAATAGGCAATCCTATGCTCTTTTAGATACACTATTGTTGAATACATTGTATGAATCATATGATCAAAAAGAAGCAAAAATATTTGTTCAAAAATCGAAATATGGCCATTAAATGGTCAGAATCCTAAAAAAACATTTTTCCCGAAATCAGAATAAGAAAAGATACATGCATGTCAAATTTTATGACGATCGGTCGCGTGGTTCCAAAATCATAATGGTATACGTAAATATACACACACAGCCATCCGCACGAACATTTTCTAAAAACGCATGATTCGTACTCCAAACACCTCCAAATGCGTTTCTACGAAGAATTAACGAAACTGAAACTTTTACTATTACAAAGCTTCCTCTAGGAGGAAGCAATAAAAATGATTGAACAATATTACTAGAACTGATTAACTGAATAAAGTAGAGATCCACCTTACCATAAGAGATCCTAGAAGCACTGAATTCAAGCGTCCTCCTCCAGGTGTCAGCAGTTCCTTCTCTCGTAACGACTCCCCCCCTCTCTCTCTATCTCAAAAATGTTTCTAGCTTATCCGCTCTAATTTTCCTTTTCTACGCTGCATTCATATATATATATATATATATATATATATATATATATATATATATATATATATATATATATATATATATATATATATATATATATATATATATATATATATATATATATATATGAATGCAGCGTAGAAAAGGAAAATTAGAGCGGATAAGCTAGAAACATTTTTGATATATATATATATATATATAGTTCCGTACTACCCTCAAACGATCCCATCTGCGCGGTCACAAAAATCATCAATCGTCTGTCATCTTTCCGGTAACAAATACTGTCGGCTTTGGTATGCTCGAAGGGTGTTCGAGTTTGCCGGCGAGGTATAGGTAATCCGCCACAACATTCATTACATAAACGAGATACACAGAGCCATACGCGCATATTATGTAATTAGCGCTCGCGCTTCTGGCCATAACAGAGGATACTATGCTCCACGAGACGTCATACGCGCCGCCGAGCAGTTTTTCATCCTCGTGTTTTGTTCGCTATATTATTGTTATTGGTAGACTGCTGTTTACACTGTGCGACTCTCTATGCGACTTTTTGCTTGTATGTATACAACGACGAGTCGCTAGTCCAGTTCATTAAGTCTTTAATAGGTGTTTTAACTGGCGCTTATGTTTATGATACTGTGGATATTGTTTAAGTTAAATTATCTCACGTTGGTCGCAGATTGTCCTGACAAGAGATAGAGATAGATAGAGAGAGAGAGGGGGGGGGGGCATTTTATTTAAAGAATTGTTGCGTATTCTGTATTTGGAGTTAATTTAGTTTTACCCACACTTACTTTGATTTTGTCAGCATTAATTTTTTGCCACAATATTTTAGATGAGCGTTGGACTTTTGTCGTAAGATTTAAGATACAAAGGAAACAAGATTGCATGTAACATTTTTGAATGTCTGATTCGTACTAGGTTACGTATTATAACCGTAAATATGAAATTTGCATAATTTTATGATTTTTTTTTATTTGACAGCTTAATTTTTTTGCTATTATCTTGTACTAGAAATCAGTCTTTCTATTAAAATGCAGTAATAATAACTTGTTATGATATCGCAGTACACCTATCACACGGAAGCATCGTAGTTACGCATTCGCCAATCAACGCTACCTACACCTTTTGCCAACGGACTGAAACGAAGTGAAGTACTAGAAAACAGAGAAAAGAAGGAGGAAAGCTTGTGAGGGACGTTTCGTAACAACGTCAAGTCGAACGTTCCAGTGGTGCGTCGATAACTCACTCAAACACGCCAGGCGACGATAATGAGCCACGATGCACCACGGATCGATTGGGTTTTGTGCGCTAAACGTTACCGATCGTTCTCGTCTACAAGGCAGTGACCGCGTCTAAGTCTTATTTCATCTTCATAGGCTTATCGTTAGAGACGAAAACACATTAAAAATTGTTAATTTTATTTTTGAAAGGCACGTGGATAATGAAATAATATACTGTATATCAGGAGCATGATTTAGACTTTTTTATATCAAATGTGGAGATTGCAGTACGAGTCGCAGATGAGTACTGCAATATCCATACGAGGGCAAAAGGCTTGCTTAGTCATTGGTATACACCATAGTTATTTGACACGGTGTACCTCGAAGTATTTAGTTCTATAATGATACTAATACCTATATTTATAAATGTGTATTAGTACATGTTTTAATCATTTTTACGAATTTTTCAAAGAGCGGGCAAAAATAGTATATTGGGTACCAAGGGCTTAAAATGGGCTTTTTATACCAAGTGTGGAGTTCGCATTACGAGTTGAAGGTGAGTGCGTTTGCGAGCCGAAGACAAGTGCGTTAGCAAAAAGCCCACTTAGCCCTTGTTGCACACCATATTTTTTGTAACGCATGTATTGATTTCTGCGTTTTTTTACCTATATGTGGCACTAATAAGGTCACCTCTTTCAAACTGCTTATGCGGGCAAAAAAATAAATAAAAAAACGCCCGCTAAAATATTTTAAAGAAATTGAAGTCGTGCATGTGTTACAAAAAAATATACACATTATTCATTGTGGTCATTATTGTCACATAGGTAGTTGCTACTTATTTGTGCTCTTGGAATATTATTTAAATTTAACCACACAGTTGAATGTGTATTTTTGAGTAGTATTTTCATTGCTGTATATTATTATTCAGCACTGCAACTAAAATTTGTAAACAAACCTACTGTTATAACCATGATCTACTGTTATAATCATGTGAAGAACGTGCAAATAAAACATACCTTAATTTTTTTTTTACTATAATTTGTAACTTAATCCATCATGGCTTACAAGTATAATTTAAAATGATTCGCAATAATATTACCTGTTTCTATCGGCTCAATCTCAAGAAAACTATAGAACTTCTTATTAAAAATTTCAAAAGAATCCCGCGCGTGCTACGACATGGATTTACGTTGGAGGAAATTATGACTATAACAAATTATGAAAATTACGCAGTGTAAAACACGTCGTAAGCATGTCTTGTGATTTCAAAAGCGCGACGGCGAATGGCTACGGCTTAGACAATAAAACGTTCAATTTACCAGCACTTTAGCAGTTGGCCAAGCACCCGCGTCGTCCATGCACCAGCAGTTTTGCTAGTCTTGCGTTGATCGAGCAACAGATCGCTGGAATACACGTATCCTCTTGCAGCGAGGCAAATTAGATGTCGTATTGCAACTGCAGTATGTCCTAATTTAAAAATGTGTGTGGAATTATAGAGAGTGAGTTTCGTAGATTTTTATAATAATAATTGTAAGGTTCAGTTTCACTACTTAAAATTTGTTTGGGATTCCGTTGTTGCAGAAAGCTTTCGAAATATTTTGAAACATAATTAACTGCTTGTCTATTTCTCCTTATACTGAGAAATATTACATTATAAGGTAGTGGACTTTTTTTACCAACTTTGACTAACGATTGATTTTTGTTTTACGTCCAATTATGCCACAATTACTCATGCTGCATGATTTTGAAAATTCGCTTAGATTTCAACTATATCAAAGTGATCTGTGATATCATGTAGTTATTTTATAATTTTTTATTTCAGAAAATAAGTAAGTCTAAAATCATTATTTGTTAAATTATGAAATACAAATAACAAATAATGTTTACTTATGTGCATCGCTTTGTTCATTTCAAGAATGTCGCATCGTTACCAGAATCCAACAGCCCCGAAAAACGCACAACAGAGTTATCTCTAAAATAATATAACATTTTTACCTCTTACTCTTTTGGCTCCTCATAATCTTCCTTACGTAATAAAAGGCGGTAATGTAACCAAATGTATGTAACGCTTGCATACGCGTGAAGCAGTCGGAGCCGCGAGCAGCAAGAGTCAACTCGGTATACTCCCCCCTGCTCTCCCACTACGTTGCACCCTCTCCCCTCCCTCCCTCCCTAGTCCCATTCTCGTCCACCTCCAAAACCTCGCGGACGACTATGTGAGCCATGATCTATTGTTTAGCAATGTTTATGGCCCGTTGTGCAATAAGTCGCAACAATCGATAGGCCTCTGCAAAGAGCAAGAGAGACAGAGGATCGTGAAAGATCAAACGATCCTCGCGCGCAGCTCGTCGTTGCTGTTGTTACGCGGCGACGCGCTTATGCAGTGGATATGTATTAGAGGTGCAGCTAGTTCGATAATAAGGAGAAACGTAAGACGCGCTCATTAGGAGTGAGGGCTGCTGCTATCTATTTATGTAAAGCGGTATATATGCAGTGGTTTTGGTTGGGGCTCTTTTCTATAGGCGATTTGTGCACGTGCATAATTTGACTTATTTATTAATAATGGGGGCATCGTATCTGATTGCGAAATGATATTTAGTAATTAGACTTCAAAATAATAGGGTAAGAATAAGTAAGTCCATTTTAAAATTGGCAAACATTGTGCGTATTTTCAAATCGGTTACATACTCCCATTTATATTTCATTGATTTCAACCGGTAAAACTGCGGATAACAGATTATGTCATCGATCAATTACATCATTCAAATTGCCAAATGAGATTTTTACGATCTAATGCCGAAATATCTTAATGACTTTGCGAATCGCTGCATTACTTTAGACAGTTACTCAGAATAATACGTTACGTATTCCAAGTTTATACACGTTTTCTCTTCGATTATTGAGAATTCAACGATCATAAATAAATTATCAAACTAACAGTATATTCTTTTATAAAATATCTGTCTCCATCATTAAAAATGCAGAGTATGTTAAGAAAAGGATCAGAATGAAACATTGTGCAATTAAAGGAGAAAAAATTGGCATCTTCTATAGCAAAGATAATGTTTTAGCACGAGTTATAATAAGGGCATGGATAAGTCAATTTTCATGCGAACACACAAACGTAGATGGGTAATTAAGGATAACAGGAAACAATATGAAAACATTTAGTATATTGTGTACGACAGATGTAAAATTGGTTGTTGTTTTTTTTTAACGAGATTTCAATTTGCCGATTGAGTTAAAGTTAACCACGAGAGGTCAAAGAACCCCTTTGCTTGATGCACACTATATTATTTGTAAAACATTGTTTGCTATTATAGTATGCATTGATAAAAAGGACAATTTAGTTTGTAGGTAGCTATACATGCCAATGAATTCGTAGAAACCTTAATATAAAATGTTAATCATGTTTAATAAATTATATTTTAAATGAACAAATTAGGTTATCGAAAGTTTAATTCAACCTTTCTCTCGCATTATGAGATTTGATTTCATCGTACATTACAATGACACCATCATATAAATTTTGTAAACATCTAAAAGACACACAAAAAACGACTCGTCGTTATACTTTGAATATATTGAAATTTTGTCTCAATATCTGAAGATTCCTGGCAGTTTGCACACGCACTCATTGTGTATCTCATCCATTGTATGTTAAAAACGGCCATTACAGTTGTTGCGATTTGTTTCAACAGTGCATGTAGAAAAAAAAGAATCTCATATAAAGCATATTATCATGTGCCGCGGTAGCGCCACGAAGGCGAGTTTGAGAAGCCTGCGGCGACTGCGACACTATTTACTTCTATATTGGGTTTTCAAATTTTCAATTCAATAAATACAAATATTTACATTATTGTAGCTAAATTTTTTTTGGCGTATAATCATATTCGTATGCTTAACTATGATTTCTAATCGATATATTGGCAAGAAAGTAGCTTTATTTACAATAAACAAGCATGTCTTTACAAAAATGCTCAGATCCGTTTGGGATTCTCCAGTTCAACATGTTCTGACCATTAAGTTAGCCGCACACGGCTAGTGTTAAGACCGTGAATTTAGCCGCACATATTGCTTTCCCACATACTTATACAGGCGAGCGGGATTACTGATGCAATCCAACATATACAGACCAGCTGGACTACAGGTGTGATTTCATATTTTTTTTATTTAATATCAAGTGGCGCGGTAGCTGTAGCTAGGGTAGCCGACAATGACATCTAGGTGGAGTGCACCGTGGTTTTTTTTTTGTCTAGGTGTAGAAATCATTCAAGAGCAGTGTCTAGGTATACAGGGTGGCCGATGACGAGGTCTAGGTGGTGCGCTACGTTATTTTTGGTGTCTAAGTAAATAAATCATTTAAAAATGGTGTCTAGGCGTATAGGGCGGCTTATGACGAAGCGTAATAATAATATTCGTGGACAGCGAAAATTTACACCTATCCGAATTTTTTCAACATACATTATTAATCATAGCCACTATAATAATATTTTGCGACAGAACAATCAGTATTTTCACGTTAATGATAAAAATGTCACAAAAAAACCATGATCGAAAGGTGCTAAAGATGCTTGTATTTTATTGTTAGGACAAATATGAAATACGCAAAAAAATTTACTTAAAAGGACTAAAATCTCTAACAAAAATTGACTTTTAAATAAGTAAAAAGTTAGATGAGTTTGATATATTCCGCAAGGAAATTACAGATAAAAAAGCACTGAAATCAATCAAACAAAGTCAAGTTTATTATATTTAATTATAATAAAGCAAACAATTATTTTGTTTAATCAAGGGCTTTCTTAACTTAAAGTTAAGTTATATGTTGATCCATCAGAAACAACTCTCAAGATACTTACTACGTAACTTGCCATGTCCGTTTCATTTTGTTTTCTAGTGATTATCCAAAATTTTCTTTTTGTGTAATACAACATAAATTTAAGTTCAGTAAGCCCTTAATTGAACAAAACACTCTTTTTGCTTCATTATGATTAAATATAATAAACTTGACTTTGTTTGATTGATCTCAGTTCTTTTTTATCTGTAATTTCGTTGCGGAATATATCAAACTCGCCTAACTTTTTACTTTTTTAAAAGTCCATTTTTTTAGAGTTTCAGTCCTTTAAAGTAAATTTGTTTGCGTATTTCATATTTGTCCTATAAATAAAATATAAAGAATGACCAAAATAGTATTCAGTGTAAAATTGAATATAAAACATGCATATGGGTCATTCTACGAGAAGTCCGATACTTCACGGTCGAAAAATCGAGCTCTTGCAATTTTGAGGGCACACGCACCAAACCAAGCTTCTTACATGCGTTTGGACATAAAGTATGTAAACAAACATAGATGCCACCTCCAAACCATATGCCAACAAAAAGTTACTGGCGAATTACTAATTACCAAAAAAATAGCCTTTATTGCGCCCCGGGTAATTTATTACCTGGCCAAGCAAGCATTATTTTTTCCGGTATCAATAGACAGCCGAGCACGAGATATAGATTCCAAAAAAATTGTTAAAAATGACCGTCTCCATCGAAAATTGCAAGCTATTTGGAATAAAGTAAAAATGGCCAAAAATGCGAAAATCCGACAAAAATTGAAAATTGATTTGTATCCTATTTCAAATAGCTCGCAACTTTTGATGAGGACGGTCATTATTGACAACTTCTTTTTTAATTCCAAATCTTGGGCTCGGCTGTCCATTGATGCCGGAAAAATTTCTCGCTCGGTCAGGTAATAAATTACCCAGGGCGCAGTAAAAGCTATTTTATAGTAATTAGTAATTGGCCCGTAACTTTTTGTTAGCATATGGTTTGGAGGTGGCACCCATGTTTTACCCATAGTAATGTGTGTGTGTGTGTACGCGCGCGTGTATGTACGTGTGCGTGCGTATGTGTGCATGTTCTTTTTTATGTGGCGTAAGCAGAGCAAGCTCTGCACAAGTGGCCCTCCGACGCCGGATCCTCACAGGGGCCCGTTAACCCATTAAAACTAGGCAAAACCTCGCAGAGATATCGAGAAACGAACTGTGCCATCCTATGCATAACCAAAAAAAAAAAAATACCCGTGTTTTTCCTTTTGTCGATCACAATTGTTTATAACAAATTATTTAAACAAATAACCCAAAATGTTGTAATTTTGCAAAACTGAATGCGGATATCGATTCTATGGGCAAAAACATGTCAAAAACCTATGTAACGTTTTTTTGTCAGAGTTCAATTTGTTAGTGTAAAATACCTATAAACAGCTGTTACGTAGCGACGTGATATCAGTAGGAGTAGGGGTGAGCGTGTGCGGCGTGCGCCGCCCATGGCCCGGTGCGCCCTGTAAATACCGCGAAGTCGGCTGCAGATGGCGCTCGAGCTAACCTATACTCTGGCTGCATCCGTCGGTAACGCGCGGAATTTATATTATACTCTTACCTGCACAAATAAATAGAATTTCCCCAGCATTTTAAAAAATATCAAACGTATAGTTGAATAACTAGCTATTTATGTGAATACAATAAATAAATTTGCGTAATTCAGTTGTAGAGAGACTCAGCTGCTTTGCCAACGTTTTTAGCCCCGCTTACACTGTACAACGTACATCGTGCAACATGGTAGCACTGAAGCACTCTCATCTCATACCAGCATTGATCATAAGTAGATAGTATTAAGCTTAGAGGTTATGTAAATAAGTATTTTCACGTGAATAACGCGTCGCGCGCAAGGGGGAGATTTGTGATATTTCGCGCGCGAGGGTGACTCAAGTCTGGAATATTTCGCGCGCGAGAGTGACTCGGAAAAGTGCTATTCGCTCGCGAAGTCTGCGGAAAATTTTCTTCGCGTACGCGAAACAGTTTTCCGACTATTCGAGTACGAAAAGAGGGGTACAGATTGGGGTATTCGCGTACGCGAAAGAGGCTTCGCGTACGCAAAATGACGCCGCCTAGACAGACTCATATTTTTTTTGTGAGATGCTGTCTAAGTGACGATTTACTATTACACAAATCTACAAAAAGTATTGCTGTGTTCTTGTATTCATCCTTATTAAAACGGATATTTATTGTGTCATGTGCAGTGAAATCAGTGACTATGTGATTGTGTGATCTGTTTTTAGAGTTGGATCAGTGTTGTAATTGTGATGTCTCCTACTTGTGGCTATGTGGCATTGGTGTCAGAGGACAATGATAATTTACTAATTATCGCTGCCAATTGGACCATGCATGCTCCATCCTGGAGCTGATTCACACTGTCTGGGAAGTGTAGCACCTGGCGTTACTGGCTATTTCAAGGACATCGAGATATCAAGATGACCATGGAGCTAGATTTACTCTCCTTATAGTGATGCGGATAGGCGTCTATGGGTATTTCAATATTATCTGGTCATGCTGTTTGGTGTTCTTGGCTGATCTAACCACCTGGAGACAATCCTCGATCTATATTCGAACTTCCTGGCTGTCCTGGTTGGCGTTGCTGGCTGCTTGAACCACGTCTAGATGATCTTGGAGCTGGATTCATGCTTGCTAGGATTATTGATTGATGTTATTAGATACTTTAACCACTTTAATATGGCTCTCGAGATGGGTTTGTATTATCGGACATGGTGATATTCAAAATATTACAATGACTTGTACTGTATGTTTAATTGATAACATATCTTTAATAAGTTTTAATTTGAAATGCAGTGTGCATGTTATCAGTTTCTTAAATAGATATTTTTTCTTGCTTACGGGTACTTTAACAGTGATTATTAATATATTGCTAGTTTTCTGTTTGTGAATATATACTATGTGACTGAAAAACACTTTTTGACGTTGTTATTCTAAAAGATCAGTGGACTCAATCTATCAATAATTATTTGTGAGAACACTTTGTAATATATTTTCCTGTGTGTCTAGGTGAACGAGCAATGCTGCATTTATTGGCATCGCAGTCTACTGCATGCACCAGAGTATAACTGAAGATATTATTGACGTTGGTATCTAAAGCATCGCAATCTTGGAGTTGGAAGAAAGATTCATCAAGACTCTGGCTCGAGGAGAGCAGTATAATGGGCACCGGTCTCATGCCTGATCATCGATAACATTGGATTTTCGTTAGTGTGTAACTTTTAGGTACAATATGTTCTATATAATTTAAATACATTTCATGCAATTGATGTAATTTTTATTTTTGCAGATACAGTGTTGCTAAGATGCAGGTTATACGTATGTACAACCACTCATTTAGTGCATAAATGGTTTCACTTAGAATATTATTTACATTACAGAGATTATTTTTTTATTTAAATTTTATCCTTTTTTTTAGGTAAAAAAATTGAACATAATGGCAAGCAGTTGCAGCAAAGGATAATATTTTCCAGGGGATTCCATGGAACAAAATAGAAGATTTTTATTAATTAGTCCAGCCAAGATTTGATTTAGTTGTAGGGCATTATTTATAAAATTGATTGTTTAGAATATAGCCTTAGTTTAGAGGGACGTGTCAGGTTTCTAAGAGCCTTTCTTCAATGTGAGTTATTTTCATTATTATTAAGTTTAGGTTTTCTAGTTCAGTACAATATACACAAATTTTGAAAGTAAATTGTGCTGATTCAATTAAAAATATCAATTATCTGTTGTCAAATTTCATGCGCTTATTGCGTGTTTATACAATTACGTTTATGTTGTCTTATTTATATACATGTAAGGGATAATGTTCAGAATTTAACTATAAGTTTATAATGATAAGGAGATATCCCTACAAAACTTGGGGCCTGTGGGCGCGTCGCATCTAGATCGTTATTAAACTATTTGTATCAAAAATCGTTTTTGAGGCTTTGTTTCGAATCGAAGCATTTACAAAATGTATTTGCCTTGGTAATAAGTTGTGTTTTAAAAATATCTACAACTTTTACATTTAACATTTTCATGTAGAACGTAAAGCTGCAAAGGTTTATAGCCGCAATAATTAGATGCTAAGCTGTAAAAAAACGATTTTGGGCTGTTTACTCAAGTTATAAGCATTTTCATGATTTGATGTCAACAGGAAAAAGTTGTATTTTTCAAAAATCTACAACTTTTCCGTTTAACTTTTTTTCGTAGAATGCTAAGAATTCGAGTTAAAGCCAAAAACCCGTTTTTAGCGATTTTTGGAGGTGACCGCATTCTGCGTATTTGTGCAGGATCAAGCCCAAAATAAATTTGGAACCTTACTATTATGAGAGGAGTTCGCACACAAAGTTTTAGCCCGATTGATTAAAGTCTTTCAGAGATAATCGTGTAACACCAAAATTTTTATTTAAAAAACACACCAAAATTGAACAAATTGTGCCTGCATTTTAAAAAAACGTAGAGAATGGGATACAAAAAATCGGTTTTTAGGGTTATGCGAGAGGAGACTCCTCCCAAAATTTTAGCCCGATCAGTCGAAAATTGCGTGAGATATCACATCTCACACATTTTTCGATGACAAAACTATAAGGCACTTCCGTGTCGCGGTCGTGCCTAATAAACGAGCAATGAAAATAATATATTCGGATAGAATATTTTTTCAACATCTGATTCGAACTACGGCTTTTCGGTGGGCATAAAAGAAAACATATATTGTATGCTTTTAAAACGCTTTTGTGTGAATATCTTCTACTTATACGCACGTATGTTACATAAGCATAGTCGTGACAGCTTGCGGGACTTTTTAGTCCTGTACTGAGACACTTTCACGGTATTTATTTTTAATCAATAAATACACTGCAAATTTTAAAACTAGATGTTGCGTCCTACACCTTATAATACAATGGAAATAAAAAATGTATCCAAATAATTAATTTTTATTTAACCTCATACTTATATTTTCAATATGTTTCATCAAAAATAATAAATGAGATCGTTACAAATGTACAAAGCAGTGATAAATCCCTCGATAATTAGCGTTAAATTATCATACAAATTACTCAAAGAGCCTAAAATTAATTTAACTGCTCACGTGCTATTAACTAAACTCTCACCTTGAGAAATGAGCCTACTAGCTTTAACGCGCCAAAAATTCCAGCGCCAAGACCAAATCACTTGATGCATTGTGCTGCTGCTGGCGCGTGCAATTATGTCGCTCGCTCTCTAGTGCACGACTCGGAATTCACGACGTCACAAGTGATGTCTACTGCGTGGTGGTTTTCTGCATTGATCGTAATACGCATTATACATACATACGCACGTAAGAATGCGAATTCTATAATAAGAAGCTGAGGTCCTGAGAGAAGAGGAGACGCTTGCAGTCTCGAATGGAGAGAAAACAATGTATATTTGCAACCTATTTAATGTAAATTGAACAAAATACTTGAACTATTGAGGATTTTGTTGTCAACTTATCATTTTTCATAGATAATCTAATACTAGATGTTTTTATATATTCCTATGTTAACATTTTTTTGTGTGCTCCAATAAATCTGAACGATTCTTGTTATAAACGCACAAGGAATCATCATTAATCTGAGAAAAAACTCTTCATTTTATCCGAAAACTCACATCAGTACATATACATAGCCATCGCTAGTATTCCGGTGTGCAACGAGCGTATTTCGCAAAGCCGTTCGATTGGCGCGCGAACATTCGCCCGCGTGCGAAGGGATCGCTTTTACAAGTGAGCGCACACAAAACCACTGAAAGAACAAGGACTGTCTACGTACATACGTACAGAAATCCATATCCTACACACACACACATTCACCCCGAGAGTGTTAACCGCGAGTAAGCTGCTGGCGTAGTACACACAGTTTCGTCACTAGTCGCTCGCGCTCGCCCGCTCCCGACAATGGAAATGCGCATGAAAGGTTACGTATTTTCAGGCGAGACGTCGACTATACGGGTTATGAAATACGGGCAGGGCTCGCCGCCAGCCTCTCGCTTCTATACCCGCAGAGTGAGCCGCTGTCGCCGCTGCTGTAGCAAGCGTGCCTCATACCTGTAGTATGTAGTTTTTCTCTTGTTTGCTTTTTCTGTGCGATGAAGGAGAGAAGCGCAACCTACTTGACGTCGACACGCCTCGCCTTTGTCGATTGTCAGAGACTGCGGGGATGCTCTGAGAAATTCTTCGGGCAGCTGCTGCACATGCTGCAGTGCTCCTGTTTAGTGCTCTTTTCTCCGGTGTGGCGCTGCTGTCGCGTCGAAACCGCAAAATTTCAGCGGAATAACAGCTCTCGGGGCTGCACTGAAAAAAAAACTGAGCCATTTTGACTGAAATTGCATCAGTAATCCGTCATTGTACGAAGACTCGCCAAAATTACCAGTAGTACACCGTTGTTCTTACTGAACAGTCGTTACGGTGGCAGAACGGTTAAAACTACCGGACTTTACAGCAGAAATGACTGTGTTTTTTTTCAGTGTGTAGTGCTCCTAAAATTGGGAGAGCTGCCGCGCGAAGCTCATAGTATAGTTGCTGTTAATACTATGTGCAGCCACTGCCCAAAGAATTTCTCAGTGTGAGGTTTTCTAAGAAAGATGCAGGTGTACCAAACAGTTTGAGAGAAGGGCATTAAAAACAATTGACTTCTAGTCGCTTGCACATGCAATATACTTTTTAACGAATGCGATACGCTTTTATACGTCCAAAATGAATAGTAAGTTACTCATTTAAAGCGAGCGGAAGGGAATATAACCATTAAAATTAATCAAATATCTGAAAAAGGAAAAAAAAATTCATAAAAATGTATGAACGTGTTTTTATTTTGTATTTTGTACGCCTTAAAATCCGCAACTTACCATGCCTTTTACATAAAGAAAAAAAGTCTTTTTTGTGCCATTGTCAAAAAAAGCACAATGTGCAAGAGAGGGAGGGGAGGGTGACAATTTATAGCTCGGGTTAGATTCGAGCACTCGTTAGAAATGGCTATTTTCCACCCCTAGCTGCACAACATACTATTGTTTCTTTCTAGAGAAAGTTTTATTATCTCTCTTTAAAAAAGTGATGACAGGATATTTTGAAGCCGTTAATAAAGTGGTTTGATTAATTCAAAAACAAATATCCGATATTGTTTTAAGATGATCTAATGTATTATAATATATAGCAAATATTTGATTAGATATTTCACGTATTGAATTTAAAAATATAATATGGCATTGCATAGTATAATCGAAAAAAATATAAAACATATGATGATAAAACTAAAAATAATTTAATTACGATAAGACAGTTTGTGTTATAAACATAAATCTTCATGAAACAAACACAGTAAAATACAAATTAAAAACTCTTGGTTTCTTTCTAAGAAAGCCTCGTAATAGTAAGTTTTGAAATTAATGTCACGACATATTAAAAGTGGTTTTTGTCAATACATTTTGCATCCAACATAAAGTGTTTTCTATAAAATGTGTATATGGGAAGGAACATGTGCATGTGTTGTGTATATATTGTGTCAACGAATATAGAGTTGGTATAGAAGAACGGTCACGGGTTAAATTGAAGGGACGAAAACTTGCGGGACATGTATAGTGTGTTATAGGTCTCTCCTATGCAGTCTTGGGGGACAGCTGTAGTGTAGTATAGGCTCTACGTGTATTTCAAAATGGGACCCCGGCGCCAATACTGACCGTCCTTCTATACCAAGTCTATATTCGTTGATTGTGTGTAGTATTTAGCATGTATTTTTGCATGTGTGCGTGTGTGTGTGCGTACGCGCATGCGTGCGTGTGTCTATGTGTGTTTGTATATGCATATGAATGTGCGTGCATTCGTATACATTCTATTTACTGTACTAATTAAGCTACGTGCTTAAGGTTGGCAGTGGTTTTTAATTTATTTAATAGTTTAAAATATATATTTTTAGCGTAAAATTATTTATTAAACATGCAAAAATAATATTTGCTGACTAATGAATTGAAAAATGCAAAAAAAAAATGTGCGATGGCCGGGAATCGAACCCGGATCAACTGCTTGGAAGGCAACTATGCTGACCATTACACCACCATCGCACTGAACTTGAGCGTTTCTAATTCAGCAAGCGGTTGCATAAATATTGTTTTTACACTTGTTTCATACCAAACTTGTATTCAAAATTACATTTCTTTCAATTTTTATTATATTGTCTGAATTTTTTTTATTCAGTATAATGTACCCAAAAAGAGAAAAAAGAATAATTTAATCCATATATATTTTCCCCTTTCCTGAATATTTTTATTGAAAAAATACTGCTGATGAAATCATATATATATACATATAACTTTGTATATATATATACACACAAAGTTCTTTAAAACGTATTTTCTCAGGATAGTACCTAATCTTCCACCAGTATTATCTAAAGATTACCTAGGTAAAATAACTTTCCGAAATACTGTCCAGCACTATTGTCCGTTTCGGGAAGTACCATCCGAATTATACCTTCCGAAACGGGCATGGGAGCCCAGATAGTTTATTTAATAAAATGTTTCTTCGCCTATATTTTAAAATTTTGATACAATGTTGCAGATAATCTTCTAGCATTATTGCTACAAAATACATATTGACCTTCGAAATGCAATAAAAATCGGACATTATGCTTTATACCAATATTACTGGACAGATTATCCGAAGAATTATTTTACCGTCGTGCAATATTTTCGAATCTGATGAACCTGCCGAAGCAACTCTCTGGCAATATTGCGGAAGGACTCGGTGCTTCTTGGGTTATTAATGATTGTTTACAGATGATGCACTTGAGAAGCGAATCAATAAGCATTTTATATCAGCAGAAAAAAGAATGTTCTCATATTGCCAATGGAATCAATTTGACTAACATTGCTGACAACAACGATTTAACTAATGTTGATGCTGACAATAATTCAGCTATTATTATTGCTGACAACGGCAATTCAACTAGTGTTTCTTTTGGTAACTTAGCTTCAACTAGTATTCTTGATGATTACATTCAACCATTGCTGACAATCCAAAAGAAGTAATAACCATAGAGTCCAACTCTGCGATGCTAATGCCCAGTGATCTAAAGGATATTATCAAAAATAGTAAAGAATGAGATGGATAGGTAAGTTTTAATTCATAAACACTTGAATAATCTTTAATTTACTTTGGAAATTAAAATCTTCACTTGTCAATTACTGAAGTATGCCAATCATTAATAAGTCACATCGATGCAAAATTTAAGGAACTAGAAGCTAAAGTCTCATCCATAGGGACAAATTTGGATCAAGTTAAAGTTTTGCTAACTAAAAAAAGACTATTAATGGAGCAAAAAATATTATATCGTCCATCGCCCCTTTCCATTGGAGTCCCATCGTATTTGCCACTTAGCTAGGGATTATTCCTTCGCGGATGTCCAAACTTCTTTCTGAATATTGTTACTATGCCAACTTTCTTTGTATATATTCTTTCGTTCTGTTGCTAGAAGGTTAATAGACGGCATACTTGAAATAACGCACACTGCATTTTCTGATACTGTTCGGTAGGCAGAAGCAACCCGCAATGCTCTTCTCTTATAAACTGTTGACAGCTTTTGTGCATAGGACTTCTCCAACATAGCGTCCGCCCATATTGGGGCACCGTATAACATAATTGATGTAGTTACACTGGCTAGGAGTAACCTTCGACCCTGCGTTGGCCCACCTACATTTGGCATTAGTCATGATAGTGCAGCACCGACTTTTGCTGCCTTATTTCTCGCCCTCTTAAGATGCTGCTTACACGTTAGTCTGGCGTCTAATAAAGTTATTGAAAAAGTTAATAAAAGTAGATTGCTTAATACATATCTGAAAATAATAAAATTAACAATTTTTTTACCGCGAAAAATTTATATTATCGTTCATCGTTCTTTTATTAAACAACATAAAGTGCAATTTTTTGAAATCGTTTTAACTTGAAAACAGAGAAAAACATAAAAAACTGAAAAAAGTATTTTTTGTGGCGCATGATAACTAGAGTAAAAAAGACAACTGTATAACTGAAAACCGCATTGCTTGGATCTCAGTTTAATAATGATAGCAATACGAGAGATAGAAAGAGATAGAGAATTATCATTGATTATGCGTATGTAAATGGTTGGAAATCAAATAAAAAGGTAAAAAACTTTATAGAATTATATATCAAGTAAAAACAATTTTAATATTAAAGCAAAACATAATGTTCAAGGAAGCTACGAGTCAAAAAATTGGTAGCTGTTTTTAATGGTAATATGACCGAAATTTATTTAACCATCATCCTAAATAAACAAAATTATTAATGACATCTTCTCAAATGACAGTTCATAGAATGAAACAGCCATTTCACAACAAAAAATATTGAAGTCGTCATTTATGACGGTTATGTTGGTCACATAGCGGTCATGTTTTACGTCATATGACTGAATTGAATATTACGTATCATATTCTGCAACACTACAATTGTCGAACTAGGTGAACTAAAGGAAACCGTATTACTTATATGAATTATACACATACAATATTTATCATAAATGATCATTATTGAATATTACCTATACCAGATTTAGTAAATCATCGAAGCTTAACATTTTTCCACTGTTTAGCAAATTCATATCATTTGAATTTCGGCTTACAAATGCACAAATAATAACGTGATTTGCCTTGCTATTATTTTTTAATAAAAACCAGTACAAAAATTATATTCAAATTTTTTTTGCAGAAAAGCAATATTTGTAGTAATATTTGGAATATAATAAGTGTATAGAAATATTAAGTATAGTTTCAGGAATATATACAAATTATGTAGAATCCAAATTTGCTTTATGAAAAATCATAGAGATTATAATAGCTTTTTTATAATTACTTTTTATTTATATTTTTTAATTAAAGTTTTTTTGAGAATGCACACTACTAACTCAGTTAGCAACGGTTTGCTTCAGTGACATATAATAGAATTTTGATACCATCTACATTTGTATAGCCAGGAGACAGTCGATTTCGCAATATTCGCTTTTGGGCCTATAACCTTGACTCATATTACGGCGAAAGACTGACTATTTTCGTCGACGATTGAGTCAGAGGACATATACACTCAATGGTTTTCGTGTTTATCGAATCCTCCTTCTCCCTCCTTTGTTACATAACGCGATCGTATCCGTTGGGCATTCTACCATTTCGTATAATACCTCCAACATAAGAGGCGCATCATTTCTTTATAAAAACTATCACACTTAAGTAGCGTATCATTTGTATAAGTTTTCTATTTTTCCGCTAGAAACAAGTAGCCTATATTTATGCAGAGCTTACTAATTGCACAATCGATGTGCGTTACGTGTTAGGAAAGGATGATTACACGTTTATGTATTATATATTATATTCTGTACTTATAATTCAAGCAGTATTTGTAAGGATTCCAAAGGCCATATACGCGTGCCTCTCGGTGTTTTACTGCCTCGCATAGCGTCATCCATGTTACGTTTTTATGGAATGATATGAATTGTGATGTCGTTTTGTCTATATGGTCTGAGAAGCTGTTTATGAGTGCTGCCGAGAGGTGATTAGAATTCGGCATTTTATAGTTTGAAACAAGGCCTCGAGGAGTTTCATTTTCTGAATGTTAATTTCTAGAATTATGTGAATTCTGCGTCTCCTCTCGTTATATCATTCTTTATCCTTTGATTAACAATGTTGCAAGATTATTGGAATATTAATTATTCAATCTACACGCGATCTTAAAGTGCTGCAATACGCACAATGACAATTTTTAAACCACACCACGGAATAAGCTTTACTCAACAACTACGCAAACACACGTCTCGAAAGCGCCGAAAACTAGTTAAACCGAGCGTGCATCCGGTCGGAGGCTCGCGAAAGAGCGAACGATGTCCTAAAAACTCCTTCCGCTCTTACACCAAGGCGATCCTCTAATTTTAACGTTCGTGCGAGAGCACGCAGTAAATCTTCGTAAATCTCAGTGAGTTGTGCGTGTCTAATACGTACGTATAGAAATATATATTCCCGCTCTGCTTGTATTGAGCGAGAGAGAAGGGCTGAGAGGGGGAGAAGCAACGCGCGTGAGCGATAGGTAAGAGCGTTTTTCTGAGCACTGCAATCGAATGACGGATTCAATTTATCATGGCTACTATTTTTTTCAAGCTCTTTGCGAGTTATCCGCTAATTTGAACTTTGAAATCGACGTCATTATGCACATAATTTAAATCCATCTGAACGTTGCGATGAAATAATTATTGATTGACTTGCAGTTCTGAGACACGTGAAAGCCAAAGAACCTGCGATAAAATAACGACTCAATCGAGCAGGCTGGAAAAGCGCGGAGAGGCCTAGAACATCGCCCGAAGAGCCAAATAGACGATTAAATTGCAGTGCAAATGATAGCATATGCCGGTAGGCAAATTATCACATCGTCTTCCACACTTTCCTGTCAATATTTTCATTAATACTCAGCTACGAAATAGCGCGCGTAATGTTAATGTATCAACCCATAACTCAAGATTAAAAATTTTGAAACGCGCTGAAAGGCGCTGCCGAGTGAATTACTCTAACAATGTCTGCACCTTTCTTCACCCGCCCATATCCCGAGAATTCTCACAACAGCGTGTATCTCGCCCAGCAAACGCTCTATAATTACTCGCAACAATAGACCTGCTCGAGCTGAAAAACGCCGCCGCCGCGCGAACCGGCCGATTCACCGAAAAAGACCGGCTAAAAAATCTAGCCGATAAGCTGCGTACGTATTCTATTATACAGCGAGATTCTCGCGGCTCGTTCGCACGGCCCATACGAAACGGACGTATGCGGTAACCGAGAGCACACAATGAGCTTATGCGCGCGCTTATTGAGCGCATGCGCGTAACTCGATTTTGAATGGGCGGCCACGGCTGCAATTAAGATTTTATAAAACTATTCGCGGCAATGGTACAGTATTAGATAATACATGCGCGGAACGGGTCGCTCGTGTATTACGCCGCGATTACACGCAAGCAGCACGCGGCGGCAAGGTTCGGTACACGGAGTCACGGAGGCCAGGTGTCTGTGTAAGAGTGAGGGAAAGGTGTACCCAAGCGGGCCGCGCTTGGTTTTCGGTTGGCCGTGACCTGCTTTGGATTACATAAGCCGACGGACGCCTTATTCTCACTCGCTCTCTCCCCCCCTCTCTTTCTCTCTTTCTATCTTCCGTGTACCGGCTGCGCTCTTCCCTCTCGTCGACGTAACCTTTTTTCACTTTTTTCTCTCTCTCGATCCCTCTCCGCCGCGATGCTTTCCTTTTGTTCGGATCGAGTATTTGCTCTACTAACATCTATAACGCGCGGGCCGTGCACTTACGCGTATTCGCAAAGAGTCAAATATTTGAGCCGGCGCGCGATTGCGCCGCGCGCTCATGGTTACGTGGTTGCCGTCTTTTAGCAGCCTTTTTAAGAGGCTCGCGATAGGTTTTTAAAATACTTGAAAATTTTAATGAACATTACGTCCTTCTAAATTAGCATGATTAGATAACAATTATCTCACTTTGGTCCACAGATTACGATTTAGATACATGGGTAGACCGATGACATCATAATTCGGTAATCGTGAGATAAGTGATTACGATATCCCACATAACCATCCGACTTTTTTACCGATCTTTTTATTTTTAGAAGTAACTGAATTATCGTATCGATGGGCGGTTTCGTAATAACGCGTTGCCGTGGTCGATATGTTGCCCCTTAACAGAATAAAAGTATAACAAAAATTCTTTGAAATACATAATATATCCCATTAATCTATTTGAACGACGTGAATTAATAAAGCAAAACTACGAAACATCTCCGTACATCCCAATCAATCACTGCATAGTGATCTGAGCAGAAAATCATCACCACTGCGTCCACATAATTAGACCTAAACGTCTAGCTTCTGCACTCACTCTACACTAAGCCTCGGCTACTGCGATATATGTATATACAAGAACGAGCTATAGCAACTGAACTGCGAAAGAGCTAATGTGACGAAAGCTCCCTTAACAATCTCCTTAGGATCTGCAGCAGAATCGGCAACGAGATTCTTTTAATTTCGTACACATAAGCCTTACATAACTCTTGACCCCCATACGATCCAATTTAGCAGCGCGGCGTTTTCCCGCTGTGCCGTGTGGCAGAGGATTTTGCAATGATACCAGCTGGCGTAGCACAGAAATCCGTCTAATCTGAGAGCCAGGAAAATGCTGCTGTCTAGCGCAATACCAAGAGATATTGACGACGCGAATCACGCGTTGCGACAATTTGCGCAGCCGAAGTGGCCGCGTGCGAGTACGCCGCAGCGAATTTATTCAGATTTTGCGCGTGCTGCACACATACACCAGCGAGCTACTGGACATTGGAGGAGGATTTAATCTGGATTTTGCCCTATATAGATGTATAGTACTTGTTTCTATGTGCATAAGCTTGTGTGCGAGGCTTTCACTCGTCGGTGTTGTTGTGGCGAATTGAGCGTTGCTGATTTAGTAATGGGGTATTGGGACATGTTTTAGGATAGTCGCGACGGAAAATGCTTTTTACGCGCGCGCGCGCGTTCTCTTGGGCAAACTTGCTGCAACACATAAGAGCGGGTTTCAATTAGATTTTGTCCGAGAAAACGGTTATGAAACCGCGAGTAATTATTACCAATTATGAAAAATTGGATAGAGAACAATCTTTTTCCAGTGTTGTGCATGTACGTAGGTAACAATTTTTCGGACAATTTCATCACTGTTCAACGATAGCGAACCAGTTTTGCGTTAGAACATTGTAAACGTAAACTACCATCGCTTCCTTGTGTACCGCGAAGAGTTTATGCCACCATTATGCTCCATTTCCTCGCGCTTCATCTTCAACAAAGTACACATTATCGTGCGGCTATGAGAAACCTCCCGTGTACATATACCGCACAAAGGGTTTACCAACCATGAGCTAAAGAGACTCGTATACGCGCCGCATCTCGTGACAGAGTTTGCGGTTGCATTCAGTTTCCTGCGAGCGGATATCTGCGTGCATACGCGCGGTTCTTGCGCTGCACGGAGCCGGCAGTCGTCTTGTATACCGAAAAGTCGTCGGTTTACGCGATTGCCACGGGCTAAGGCGCTGCTGCGGCTATTACGCGACGAGATCCCATTTCCTTTTTGCGCTAAAGCCGCTTTTAGCTCGTATACATAGCCCCGAGCGATACACAGTTTGAGGCTGCGCTGCGCACTAGGGCACGGTATGCTCTGACTTCACTGACCTGATTTGCCGCCGATATGGAGTTGGGTTGTTGGAAAATTTGAAAACTGCTCTAAACTTCCTCTTGCAGAATTCGCATTTTTTTGGTTGATCTGGTTTTTCGAAATATTGGTTGTGGAACCAGTCGTTGCATATTTTTGCTATCGATGTAGTCCATTCGTTCAATATTGTTTCCCGTTGTACTATATAAAGCAAAAGATGTAGTGAAAATAATTGAATACGTTTAAGAGTGAAGTAATACATTACATCACGATCGAAGTAATTCATCTGTTAAGTAACTAGTTTTGTAATGAAATCAAGTCAAATAAATATGATGTCACGATTACACCTCGAAGAAAACTCAGGCTAACGTATTAAAAGAAGGAGTTGCAAAAAGGTGTGTTGCGCGATCATGCAGTCATCGATTCCGATAAGAACATTGGAGTCAACAATGATACGATTATTCTCTTATGCGACGTACAGCTCGAATCGGAGAAGATCTCGACGAGCTGCATCAAATATATACTTTACACGCGACGCATAAAAGGCATCAGCGTCGAAATTCGGTCGAGCACGTGTTAGGTCAAACGACGACGGTTGCGACGGCGCGCGCGTATGTATGGCACACGTAACAGCGTGCGCTGCCGGCGCTCCTTACGTAACGGCGGCTACACGCGAGTGTCTAGAAGTTCGCGTAACCGAATATATTGCGCGCGCTTGTTGCCGCCTTGTCACCTGAATGCTCTCTCGCGACGTCTCCGAAGATTTTGCGCGGTTGCTGTATCTCCGCGCACCTATGTACCTCACGCTCCGACGAGGGTGAGAGAACTTTCTTGGATTGCCGCCGATGCGGAGGAAATTTCGCGAGTGTTACGCGCGTGGAGAGGCTTGTCTCGAGCGCGACTAGGCTAGACTGCACGCTGCCTATGCCGATTGCGCGTTTCTTAATTTCGAGAAATTCACGGGAAGAAGTTCTATTTACTGGAGGCAGAGAGATATTTATGCAGGGTCGACTGTGGCAGTTTCCGGTAAACCTACACGACGCGGCCGCCTCACGTTATATACGTTCTAAATCAAGTGATCCCACGAATACTTACACCTACGAGCATCATGAATTAGGTACACGCTGAAAAAACGAAGAACGCTGTGTTACGTCCCTACAGCCAGGCGGTAACTTTTCAACACACATCAATTTATGGTGCCGCATGGTGACTTCTGCAGTTTGCTTTGTTTGTGATATTGCGTTATCTCAAATGATTTATGGCGATAATAATGATTATGGAATATTTAGAGAATATATAAAAAGTTATAATAGCAGTTCAAGCTGAACAAAAATTTTGAATGAAAACAATTGAGAAATCAAAAGACATGAATGAAGAAACACTCGAAACAATTTCGCTCAATCAGACTTCACTGAGATCTGTATTAATCCAAAATGAATGCAAAACTTATGTTTCTGCGTTGGACTTCGAAACGTTCTCTGGCGATCAATTTATAGAAGGGTGATAGATCTCTAGACACTGTTGCAAAGCGAGTTTGACTACATTTGTCACAATTACGCTATCTGAATGAGATGCTTGCTGAACAGCGAGAGACTTGCAAAGCAAATACAATTGCCATGTTTGAAGTAAATATACGACTCCCCTGCAGTTCGCGAATGTACGCGTGTGCGCCTTTGCATAATCACATTACCGAGCCGCGTGATGTACTAATTGCCGGAGCAAGACACAACGCTGACGCAGAAATGGCCCGGAGGCACATAAGTCTAACCTTGTTAATACCGCGAAGAAAAGAAAATAGCCTCTCTATTATATGTGAACGTTTTCGTATTTCCATGCCGTGGCACAGGTAGAAGATAACGCAAATTCTTTAAATGTTTTCTTTAAGAATGATAATTTTAATTAAAAGAAACTGCAACGTCGCTAAAGCTTATATGATATTTTTGTTTGCTATCGACTAAATTTATTTTATCCAGGCCCCCATATTATGAAAAACATAAAACAATACCATACATCTCACGATAATTATTGATGCATCCATCGACGCCTAAAATCACATGTTAAAATTATAAAATTGTAGCAGTCGTAAAACGAAGCATACAGGGAGTGGCGTCATTTGTCGCCATGCGCATAGCATCATCAAGGCGAAAAAGAGACTATCCGAGATGAACCGGACGCGAGTTATATGCACTTCCCCCATGTAAGAGGCCAGTGACATAACTTGTTGTTCAGCATCCAAAGCTCCGAGAGCGCGTCAACGAGACGACAGCGGCGGCGGCGACGACGACGATGACATGCGCGGGTAATAGTGAAACGGCAGCTGCGACACTATACGAGCGTATATAAGCCGCCGCAGCGTGAAACGATGAACCAAGAGGTCGATTGTGCGTTAACTTCGCATTCGTCGCGATATTTAGCTAAAGTTGCTTTAAATGCGGTTCACTTTGAGCTAGACAAAGTAGAAATAGACTTTATGTATCTCGGCGTATTATAATACGCGCGTTATGCAACGAAATCTTTGATGCGACGATGAATCATCGCGTTCAACTATTTCGGCTCTGCGCTGCGATACTGTTAAACAAATGAAACGCAGCAGTACGTTGGCGAACAAACATCATCATAGATAAAATACTGCCCCTGGCTGCGTGCGTAGCCGAAAATAATTGACGCCTAAAGTAAAGACCCTGGCAAAGAAGTCCACGTGATTATGAATATAAGTATCAATACAATGAGCTACACAACGTCGTCTAAAACCGAAACATCCGAAAAGCACCTAGAATATTCCAATCTACAATAAAAGCAAGCATAGTAGGCCGTTTCTCTGTACAGCTATACCTCAACAATGCGCTTCGCGAAAAAGCTCATTGCGCGTCATTCGCCAGAAAAGACATCGGACTCTTGACCGCACGCTGCAGCACTAAATGGAAGATCGACGTCGCGCAGGACAAAGAGCTCGGAGGCTCATTTAACACAATCTGTGATTATATAAAGAACATGTGTGAGCGGTGCTCTGATTCCTCGAGTCCAGTGAGAAGTACGTCGTAACTTTTAGACTTGCATGCATATGTGGAACTGGTACAGAGTGTAGGTGAAGGTGTACAATGGGGGGGGGGGGGGGGCGGAGGCCTATAACGCGCAAATATTACCTCGCGATCGCACCGTCGATGTGTCTACGAATAGTTTTATTGTATTTGCAATACCTATAGTATTATGTAAAGTTCATCGAGTGCGCGGTGGCGATCGTACGCACGATTATAACGCGGCTATATAGCTTTATAGTCGATTTGTGTGTTACATAGATATACATAGATATAGCACATTTGCACCGAGCTTGCGGCTCCAGGTTCACGCTGGTTTTGAGGTTTTATGTAAAACTGTTTCCAAACCAAACATTAAACCTATTTTTAATGTTAAGTTTGGACAAGCAGCAAGCAACTGAATATTATTAATTCGAGCTAGCCCATAGTAATATACTTCAGCGCTTCCTGCGGAGACTAGCACAACTCAAATTTGTTGCTCTCATAATTTTTACTAAAATCCTTTTTTGTAAGAAAAACGACAAAAGAATTGAGTCGTGCTAGCCTTTGTTGGGAATCTGAGCCGTGCTAGTCTTCGTAGGAAGCGACGATGTACTCTCATTGTTACACAACATGATGTAAAGTTTTTCGAGAAGATATAATTCTATAAATATATTTTATTGCGAATGAAACAGTGCGTGCGCCTTCACTTCAGATTTAACTTTAAATTTTTTAGACAATATTCCGCACTTCGCTTCTATAATATACAAAGTGTGCGATAAAGCCTTTGGTGTTGTAGAGGGCCACGAAGATATAAGGACACTGTTCAAAGTTTTATGAAACTACTTCACCATCGTATGCTGAAGCATGCGCTCCAAGCGTTTTTCTCAATCGTAGCAGAGTCCTCACCTAACTCGACCTTTATCTAATTCCCTGCGGGATTCAATTCATACAAGGCAGTACAAACATTTCACTTTCGATTGTTTTAGTATTTTAAATTGTGTTACGCAATAAATTAAAAATTCCCTTAGAATAAAATTTGAAAAGCTATCGTAATTGATGTAGCCGTATAATCTTATATCTATTTTTACAATATTCAGAGAAATGATAAAACTGTTGTTGCATGGTTTAAGAACGCAACTTTTCTGTGTATCTCATAGCTTATGACAAAATCCATCTGTTAAAAATGCTTGGAATAAGATTTTCTGCAATTCACATCGTAATTCTTGTCAAAATATAATTTTATAACAATTTCACACGAGTAAGATTGAAATATATCCATGATAAGTTAAGTCTAAAGTTAGATATAACTTTATAATCAATAATCGTCATAAGAGACTTTTAAGCTCTAAATATAGAAGAACGGTATCGAACGTAATCAAGTTTAAATACACGTATTTATTCGTAGGATGATTACATTAACTTATTTTATTATTGCACAATACTGTGACTAATTATATTTTTATTTTACATAATTAAAATTATTTAATATTGATTTGCATAATGGTCTACCCAAATCGTTTTTAATTGAATAATTACTTCAAAATTATTTATAATGTATAATAATGGAAAATCATCTTCCTAGCTCGGGTGAAAACATCCTTTGACATTTAATAAGCTTTGGGTTCATATAGAGATCCGAAACAGTAATACCTAGTGACAATCTTAACTTGTTTGTCACTTGATATAAAACGTATGATCAGCACGTAGGGCTATAGTGTACAGGTACTTATTTTTTAACCAACGAACAAGCGATACACGATTTTGTAGACGTAGCCATAACACATCCTCGTCCTCTCTTCGACCACCCAATCATTGAGCTTATTTTGGCGCTTCGCCGCAGCCACGCGCGTTTGCAATCACCGAACTATAGCGACGCTTGGCACATACGTCCATTTCAGTACTGTGCACTTTTGTTTGTGGTCACCGTCGACGACGAGGGAACTGACGAATTAGCCAGAATTCTCGGTTAGACGATGCTACCACGCGATTGTCGCTGCCCTAGTGCAGACGAATGGCTACAAAGTAGTAGCCGACAACTCACTGAATACATTTTATAGCGATGCTGTTTCAGATGAGATGTCAGACATCAGAGGGTAATGGTAATTAATGGTCGCAGCGGGTTGATGATCATTAAAAGAATATACTCATCTATCTCAAGTCGTTCAACTTTGCTAAGCACCTTACAAATTAGTATTTGTCGATCGTATTAATAAACGGTAAACAGTTAAATAATGCGTAGTTTATGCAAGTTATACAGAAATATATATAATATTTAGTAAGTTTTGCGAATTAGCTTTTGATGTAATGACCGCTATTAGTGTGAGAATTATTTAGCTGTTCCATATATTTAAATTATGATCGAAGATCGCTCATAATTCTATCGATTTAGACAAAATCGCTCAATCATATCTTTTATATTAGACACTCTCCTTTTTTATCGATAAAATTTTATTAATAAAGTTTTAACGTGAAACTGCAAACTGTGCTATTGATGTTCTTACCGATGTACGGATTATCATGCGTTTTAAAATACCGTTCGACTTCGCCTAGACAAATTTCAGTAACAAACGAAAAAACTGAATTTCAGTCAGTCACCGTGATCTATTTAAAATAGTTTGCCCTTCATCGCATTCTAAAGTCGTATTGTAATCGTATAAGCTGAAAAAGCTTTTATGTGGAACTCGGAGATTTAAAAATCATCAATATATGATATTCATCAGCTCTCGTCATTAAGTATATTATCCCTTAACAACCCTCCCGTCAAAATAAATAATTTATTTATACGAAAATTCTAATAAAAATCATACGTCAATGATTTGTAATCTAGACAGCCCTATAACTAGATAACTATTTTATTGAAAACCTACTGCATAACATATTTTGCCAATTTATCTAGAAAAATATTCAGATGATGATTTATCTTGATGATTTTACTCTCGGATGATTTCGTTTATTTTAGCATTATTTTTTAAATCACATTACACATAGGTCGGATTATTTCGTCTAGATAACGATTTAGCTAGATAAAATAGAGTATTACCCGCCATCGCTGCTCTAATTAAGTGCTCATCACAATGATAATTTAAAGTAAAAACCAAAACTATATAAAAAGAGAATATCTGGCCTCCATCTCGCGTAGGAGCAACTGAACGATTCAACTCTATTATAACGCTTATTTCCATCAGACGAATTAGCTTCTCAAATGCTTCTTACGTAAAGGCGGCCAGCTATACCCAAGCATACGCTCGATCCAGCTTTATCGCAAACTCCTCGGTAAACTCTGCACCTAACTCGAGGCGAGAGTGTGTGGCTACAGTGCGCGCGCGAATGACACACACGCCTCGCGGCAAGTTGCGCACGCGACTCGTTCGTTCCCCTCTTGCTCCTTCCTCTCGCGCTCGCGGAATGCACCGGTATCAACACGTGGCCGCCGTACAGGCCGTCGCACAAAGAGAACGTCTTGTCGTCGACACAGTAGGCTTCTCCTCGTGCTAACTCGAGCTGAGATGCTGCTCTTTTGTCTCATGCTGTCCTGCTCCAAAAGACGAGTATTTTGAAAAAATCTCAGAACTTTTGAGTGGCTTTGCAGAAACTCGTGAGAAGTGTGAAGATGTTTACGATCGTGGATAACTTTTGCACTGGCTTTCTGAAAATTGCACGAGATTCATACATAATTAGACCAGTGGATATGTGTGGGCTCGAAAATCGAATTTCCGTCAACTGCAAATTTTGAATTCGTGTGGTGCGTTACGCAATGCACACGGTTTTTTTGACTTACGTAAAACGAGTGTTTTGCATGAAAAGTGTGATACGAATTCGTTGAAAGAAAACTTTTTTTCAAAAGCAACTCAATTTTATCCAAAGAAATCTATGTTGATAAAAATAATTATTATGTAAATTGCTATGAGGAAAATAAACGCGTCCGCGCTAAGCACATAATCTGACTTGGCTAACAGCATCGTTTTTCGAAAAACCGTACATAATGTAATCGCGTTATTACTTAAAAGTTTCAAGTTGCGCATTACGTAACACTAGTGTGCAAAATGCATATGCCTATATCCATATATTTATGCGACTATGTACATAGGTAAAATGTATATTCCTTACACACATTGTATAACGCAAATAATAAGTATATAGGCGGTATCGTATTTTACCCACGAGTCGTGTCGTGACATCAAGCTATATATATATATATATATATATATATATATATATATATATAGGTACAACGCCGAGCTTTTCTCGCAAGCACAGCATACAGAAAATCTTCCTTCGTTCGTTAAATTCGTTATTACTGTAGAGTGTTCAAATTTGCACAAAAATGTGCAATAATTTTAGCGCGTGAACAATAAACGTCTTCGATAACTTTTCACGCCTTATCGTGTTTGGATTATTCAAAAAGAAATGCGAACGACAAAGCTTCACGTCACAGCTCGCTCGTGTATCGTTGCGTTTACCATCTTGCGTGAATTTTCACAAAAGAAACTTCGAGAAAAAGGAAAGGAAGCGCGATATCGCTAAGCCGCTGCAAGGCAGTGTGAATTCGCGCTCATTCATTATATAAAAGCGCGCGACTGTTTACCGCGCGCGGGTAGTCTGCTTTATTTATAGTCGACCGCTTGAGCGGATGATGATACAAGCGCATATACATATACGCCGGGAGAGTATGGGGGGGGGAGAAGGAGAGGGGGAGTTTTGATGTATATTCACGAAAATCTGCAAGACCAGCTATATAGTGTAGAGCTTACGTAAGGTGTACGCGCGCCCGCGATTTTCGGAGGCCGATTCGCCGAAAAGCAGCGACAGCAGCGCGCCGGAGGAATCGACTTGGATTACGTAAGGCTCTCGCATCAGAGCGAGGGACATCTATAGGCTTTGGAAAAAATAAGTGATGTTTCAAAAGTAGTTATGAAAATTCCAATCTTTTCTGAGCATTAAACTTTTTATCGTACTCGCCAATGCGTTATATACCACTTGAAATATATTCTGTTTTTTTTTTTAAATCAATATCGCTTGATTGATTACGGTTGCTGAACTATGTATAGCTGCATCTGCATTAAAAAGATATATTTTATCAATCATGTTTTTCGCTCCAAATTAAGCTTATTTGGTAGCAAATTATAATGATATGCGCATAAATCATTCATCAATTATATATATATATATATATATATATATATTTTGCAAAAGCTCATCCAGCCTTTAAATCTAGAACTATGACGATACCGAATTGCAGCATAACAATTTTGGGCAAAAGAACCCAAGAGTACGCGATGCAGTCTCAAAACAATGTAAACGAATGCGTACACGCAGAACTTAAGTAACAAAGCGAGTCATCTTCCCAAACAAACTTTTGTGAAACTCCTCGCGTCTCATAATCGCACACGCGGAATCTCGAAACGAAAATCATCATCTTTATGTAACGCTCGACACTATTTGAGCAAGTAGTTCTGCTCTCCTCATCTCCTCGATGTAATAACTCGACTGCTTTGGGTGTGCAATATTTACGAAACGTCGACTGCCACGACTCTCTCGCGCAAAATCTACTCAATGCCCTCCCGTCAGCTCCTCCTAATTACCGAAAAACTGGCGCCTATGCTATTGCCGGCAACTTACGTCGCGGTTCGCTGGGTGCTGTGTCTTTCTTGCAACACGTGTACCGCCACGGTGTCCGAATTAAAACTAATAATATGATAGAGTCAAGAATATTCTTGCAGAGGTGTTCACCCAAACGATCGTTCCGCATTAAGTGCGAGCAGTAAAAAGCTCCCCCGAGAAAAGCTCGACTTTCAGAGAAGCGCGCATAGCCGTCCGAGAGAATACGTTGTTCGTCGTCGCTAGTTGCGTGAAATTACATAATAAAGTTCGCGTAAACAATATAAGCCGCTAACAACATCCACTACGCGACGCATACGCTCTGTGGATAGGAAAATCTACGCGCGACGCAATATCGAAATGACTCACCAGCCCTCCCAGTAATCCGCGTATTATACAAACAATTGGTCGCTGCGCCGCATGATCCTCTGTATGTGCAAGTCCACAGAAAACCGAACACTTCAGGGGGTCTGAGTGAACAAAATTCGAATTTGAGGGCACACCTGCCAGGCCAACTTTTTTGGGTTCCTTAGGCCACCCAGAACTCGAAAAACCTTGAGTTCCCGCGATTTTAAATGCCTATTTTTCTACCGGGTAGTTTAAATTCCCTTATGGAAATTTAACACGGGTAAAATTAACGAAAACTAGCCACGATTCAACTTTACCCACTCAGTGTATGAAGTATCAGAAGAGAGCTTCAATTTGAGGGCTGGTGAGTTAAAAATGGTTGTCTAGGGAACAAGTTGTCTAGGCTTGAAAATAGCGAAAAATCATGAATACTTGGATTTTTTACAAAAATCATCAATTTTTTCCATTTTTAAAATCCTTATAACTTTTGATCCTAGCGGTCAATTTTAACCACTTAGCCCTCAAATTAAAGCTCTTTCTTCTATTTTCACTTTCAAAATTTAGATATAACATTTTACTGGTTTCATTAGCTATATATATGGCAATGAAAAAGATTTTTAAAAAATCCATAATTGAAGGGCATACGTATAGCTGATCGAACAATGAAAATGTTGATCTAAATTTTGAAAACAAAAGCAGAAGTAATAAGCTTTAATTTGAGCCCCGGATGGTTGAAATTGACGTCTGGGATCAAAAGTTATAAGGATTTTAAAACTGGGAAAAATTACTGATTTTCATAAAAAATTTTTCATGATTTTATGCTATTTTCAAGCCTAGACAACTTTTTACCTATGCAACCATTTCTAAAACACCAGCCTTTGAATTAAAGCTTTCTTATGGATACTTTGATCGTATTAAAACACATTTTTGGATTGCGCCTCCGAACATTGAGTACCTACAATTGAGCAATGGCTAATTTTCATTAATTTTCCCCATGTTAAATTTCTACAAGAGAATTTAAAGTGCCCGGCAAAAAAATAGGTATATCGGAATCGCGGGAACCCAAGGTTTTTTGAGTTCTGGGTGGCCTAAAGAACCCAAAAAATTTGGTCTGGTTGGTGTATCTCAAATTTCAATAAGCGCACCGACAGCCAAAATAGTATATATAGGCGAACCGTGAGATGGAAGTTTACGTCGCAGCGAAAGCTTCGTCGCGCGGCGGTATATGTTATGCGACAGCAGCAACAACGAGCTTCGCGCATATCGTTTTACGTAAGCGCGAGCGCAGGCAGCGGCATTTCGATGATTAACAATTTGTTTTGCGATCGGCTCACTCTGCAAAGGTGACTCTCCTCCTTTCCGCGCGCAGTACTCCGTGCGCGTGAGTGAGCATGTACCTATATGTGAGCACACAACGCGACACAAATAGCTTATGTAAGCTCGCGCCAGATAAATGCGCGCATGCGGCCGAAGATTAAGACTGCTCAATCGCTGCGCGTTGTTCTCTCTTCCATTCTCTTCGTGCAATTTTTGTCCAATCACTGATACGTTATGTGTTTTTGTGTGATCAATGACGTCGTTCATTTGTTTTGTCTTGGTATGTGCAAAGTAGTCCGATGTGCACTGAATCGAAATCCGTTTCAGCAGAAGTATGATCTCTGTTGTTTTACCTATGCGTGTATTCGAGATGAAAAGATCTTCAATTTGAAATATATATAAGTTTCGGTGTTGAATAAATTAAATAATGCTATAGCACATTTACAGGAATAAATTTACCGCTTTACAAAGAATAAAAGTTGATAGTATACTATCAACTTTTATTCTTTGTAAAACGGTAAATTTATTCATGTAAACGTTATATAACAGTCCCCTAATTAATTGCAAATTTTTATTCTTCACACATATCATAGCAACCTTCTTAATCAATATACTTAACTTTAAATATATGCATTGGCAGTCAATGAACGATTTGCGAGAACGCAAAACAAGTATCGGTGGAAAGGTCATGATATTTAATGCTGTGGATTTTTATTCGATAAAAATTTATCTTTTGTAAAAATATTAATTTGTATGCTGCTTCAAAATGTAATGCACATGATAAACGGCATATTAGAATTATCGCCGAGCCATACGAATTGATTCGTTTTTATAGTCCACTGAGCAGTTTTTACTTGATAATATATAATATGTATATGCATTATCAAATTACATTTCAAAAAAGTGTTCCCATTAAATAAAATATAATGATTAATAATTAGGGAATTACATTTTTTCGCATCATCAATCATTCATCAAACTGATGGTTTGGAAAAAGGTACCAAGTTGTGTCTTATCTACTTTATGAGACCTAAAAGCAACACAAGTGAACCTTGGCATATTCAGGTCTAGCCTTAAGAATATAGATGCAATTCTATTAAAATGCGGCTATTAATTTCGTTTTAAAATTAAAATTTTCACTGTGACTACGTACATGGCCATTAACTCACGTGGTCCTTACATAAGTTGCAATGGCACTTTGTCGACACCGATTTAATATCGTCCTTTCCTTTTTTTTATCCAATTTTTTCAACCTTTTACTTTCGTTGAGGAAACAATAATATAAATATAGTAACTATACTGATTCGATATATCGCTGCAATTTTTAAAAGTCGTTTATTGCATTAAGAAGTTCGCATGCACTGCGAAAATAAAAGCACTCGATAAGATTACAAATTTCACACTCCTTTCGTATATTGGTACCGTTATAATAATAAAGAGTATAAGTCTAAATTAAATTGAGTTGCTACTTGCACCACTGGCTAAATTTTTAAGCAGATAAATAAACAATGCATCAATAACATAATATTCAATATACAATACGAAAGCAAACGATGATCGATTGCGCATTATAGCGCACCGATATGTCAAGCAGCCGTGAACGATTTCGTTTAAGGAGCTGAAGCATACTTCGGATTCGTCATAATCGACGTCACAGCAACGATTGCGTGATCATCCCTCTGACGCGTACCGCGTAGTCGTCGATAACTTCTTGACGCAGAATTTCGTGAATGAGAAACGAGCATACCCTCTTCGCTTACCTCAATCGTTATACTCCCTCCCAATATTAAATAACTCGAGTAAATTATACACGCCTGATGAACACCACATTTTATTACCTATTTAAGCAGTTCGGACTATACTTGACTTTCATCGTTGAATACAAACTTTATCTACAAGCGTATAATGACTTGCTGTATAGACTTATAAAAGGATAACAATAGAAAACTACTTGAAGAACTATACTTAAGAATTTTTCTTTGATGACAGTAAGCCGATTTTGGAACCCGTAGGAATCTTTTAGAAGAGACAAGAGCGAAAAAAGTTATGGTTTCTTTTACTTTTTTATGAGGTTTTATTGTCTTAGACCTTTATAAGGCTGCTACAATGTATTGATAACACATGCGTAACTGAAAATCTTGTTTTTAATAAATTAGTTAAACAAAATCAGAAAAAAACGAGCCTAAATACACATTAAAATCCATTTAAGCTGAGATATCAGCGATGCAGTTTTCAATTATGCAAAGTATACAGGGAGAGAAAAAAAATTTTGAAGCTTAATATCTTTAAAACTAACTGGTATCATAAACAACTGAAAGGAAAAGATTAAGATGCTATATAACGCTAACTAAATCTAAAATTTTAAATTGATTATTGCCTTTTTACTCTAGTTATCGCGTCACGTAGAAAAACGACTTTCTTCAGTTTTTGATGTTTTTCTTAGGATCTGCCCCATGAAATGACTCAAAACTAAAGTGAAGTATAGTCCTAATAACTTTCAATGATCATGTTCTTTTTTTATAGAAAGATTCAACATTGAGTTTTCAAGTTAGAACAATTTCAAAAAATTGCGGTTTATGGTGTTGTTACAAACGGAGAGGAGACAGAGTCGAAAGCGAAAAAGTAGACGACGGGACTGGAATTCGCGGAACCGAGAGCCAGAGGCCTGTGCTCTAACCACTGAGCTAACGTCTACGATGCATTCGGACGCTATGCATCGTAGTACGGCTCGGCGGACTCTTATCGCTGACTCGTCTTCGCTGGTCGCGTTGCAGACATGTGCGTCTGTGACAGTGTATAATAAAAGAACGACGAACGATAATATAAATTTTCCGCAATAAAAAGATAGTCATTCTATTCTCTTTCAGGTACATATTAAGCAATTTACTTTTAATAACTATTCCAATAACTTTATTAGAAAAAACTGAAATCTCAAAACTAAAAAATCAGTATAAAAAAAAATGCGTCCACAAAATGTAAAAACGGACTTTATTCCTAGATGAAGGCCACTAGGTAATAGATACGAAACGCTCCTCGGACAAATGCAGAGGAACATAGGTCACAGAGTTGAGCTCTCACTCCCCTGCCCGATGCAGAGGAACGTAGGAGCTAGGGTTAAGTACCTCTAAGTGCTCCTCAGACTGCAGTAACTGAGTTGAGCCCAGACTCCCTCACCCAATGCAGAAAAACATAGGTGTCGGGGTTGAGTCTGTCCAGAAGATGGCCGGTCGATGCTGCTCGAAGTAGGCGACTGGACTATGCTGCAGGAAGCAGACGGCTGACTTCTTTTACAGAATGAAAAAGACGAGTTTGATCCTGAACCCCTAATCACCTTGGTGGATGGGGGATGTATGGAAATGTCAAACTTCAAAAGAGAAGCCAAAAAAGGCTAGTTAACGGGCCCCACGGAAGTATTGTTCAACGATAGTACCTGTGGCGATCCGGTGTCGAAGGGCCACTTGTGCAGAGCTTACTCTGCCTACGCCACATAAAAAAAAAACACACACACATATATCCATACAGATATTTTCCAAAATCGCCTTTTTTCGACTAAAAATGCATCAAAACACACTTCTCACATGTTTTTACATAAACTCCAAAAATTACTATTGCAAGGCTTCCTTTAAGGAAAGAAGCAAAACGTTTTACTCCAAACCATTTTTACGTTTGTAAATCTAGTTAAAAACGTTGGAAATGTTCGCTTTTCGATTTATAATAAGCAATTAGCCCTTTCATAAAAAGTTTATGTGGCATTTTAAAAACAGTTAAATAACGTTTCCAAAACCTTTTGCAAAACGTTTGTATATTATTTAAAATTTTTATTAAAATTTTAAAAAACGATTTACAAACATTTCGTCTTATGACAGGTTAATAACGGCTTATTATAAATCGAAAATCGGACAGTTCCAACGTCATTAAATGTTGATACAACAATTTTTAAACTAGATTTCCAAACACGTAAAAATGGTTTAAAGTAAAACGTTTTTTTTAACGTTTTAAAACAGTTCTGTGCTATCAGGGAGCGCTTTGTCTTTCTGTAAGATATTGCAAAAATTTATAAAGCAAATCGCTTATAAATTTACGAATCGATATCCCCTAGCATATAACAATCAAAATGGCTCTAGAACTATTGTTCAGTTGTTCGAGTTATAACCCGTCAGGTTCATCAACGCCATTGATCCCTCTACCCCCGATAAAACTTGCTGCCTGATGGCTTAATACAGCGCCCGCTCCAGAGCTTCATAATAACTTCTCATCACTTTACGTGAACCCCCAAAGAAAATTTCGGTCATCGGTCCCGTGTAAACGAGCCGTAAATTTCGCAGGTCACATAGAAAGCGCGAGTCGCTGCTGCCGCCTCTCATGCAGGTCGATTACACGAGGAGTCGAGCACGCGCGGATAGTCCACCCACGCCGTCCGGGCCGCGCAGGCGCAGCCCCTCGAGTCCGCTGTGCTCATGCGTGGCCTGGGCCGCGCGTGTGATGATGCAGCCAGCAGAGCACGCGTGCATACGCACTTGCGGCCGCAGGCCGCAGCCCAGTCGCCGAGCCATTGATCCGGTCTCCCGTAGGAGTCTGACCCGGTGTCGTCGCTGCCGCCGGACCCCTACGCTCTCGCAGTATACCAGGATGTCCGAGATGTGCCAAGCCCTCGTCTCGGCGCTGTCGACGTAGTGCCAGCCGCGCCGCGTCGATGCGGGCTGCTGCCACGAAGCGTCGTCATTCGCCACGGCCGACAACAACAAGTGTCCGAAAGCGCAGCTGCTGCCGTCGGCGTGGGAGTGCGGGTCGTTATAAAGCATCAGTACGCGATACTTACCATCGTTCCACGACTTGACGGACGCGCAGGTGGGATCGAGACGTGCCAAAGACGCGACTGGTTCGTCGACGATACGTGAGGGGCCAGGTGTGTTGGCTCTGCGCGAGTTGCTGCTGGTTCAAAAATAGATTTTTCCCCGGCTGGTGAGTCGATCGTGATGCAGGTGTTCTTGCACGCGTCGGAGCATTAAATTCGATCGCGGGACGGAATCGATCAACGCCGTTCAACGCGGATTGGGTAGGAGAGAGCCAATTTGCGCAGGGGTCCTGCAGTGCAAAGACGCCATCGAGGGAGGCAAGAGCAAAAGGGGTTTTGCACAATGCCGCGCAACGTCATGACTAACGTAATCCTTGAAAATCCTGATTACGCTATCAGCGTCATCGCGTAACGGGGGGCTGCGTTACCGCCGCGGCGCCGCGCAAAGGTTAGCAGCGAGCGGCGCGCGTCAATCGAAGTCGCGCGCAACCACCACCACAGAGGCAGTAGCAGCAGCAGCAGCGCTCCTCCTCCTACTCGCGCGCTCGGAGCACAGCTGCCAGCAGCGGCGCGCGCCAAGCCGAGCCAGTCGACTGGGAACCTCAGCCGCGGCGAGACAGAGAAAGAGGAGGAGAGAGAGAGAGAGAGAGAGAGAGAGCGCGAGAGAGAACGAGAAAGAGATAGCCGGAGCGAGTGTGTTGGTGTGTGAATGAACCGCGCGCTCGGCCGGCTCGCCGCGTGGCTCTCTGTCAAAGTTTCAGCTCACAACAAAGTGCCGCGCGCCGACGAGATAAGCGGGTGTGCAGCGTGCGCGGGTTCTACTCTGCGGTTATTGTGTCCAAGCGTCCGCGTAGAGATCTGCAACAAGTGCGCGCCGACTGTCCCCGTGTGTGATATGGGTCTGCCCGTCCGCAGCAGCGATGTCTAAGAGCTTCAGCCAGCCGATCTCAGCTGGGAGCGGATTCTACAGGGCGGACTTCTCCGCGCTCGATTGATCGGCCGTCGGCGGTTGCGAAGATCGAAAATGACGGAAATGGCCAAGGAGGCGTTCGCCTCGCGAAACTACCGGCTCGCCCTCGAGATGTACGAGCGCTGCCTCAAGCAGCAGGGCCCGAACTTCGAGGTGCTCTTCGGCTACGGCGACTCGCTCGCCCGCTGCGGCCGGATCCGCGAGTCCGTCGACGTCTACTCGCACTGCCTGGCCCTCGGCAACGTGCCCTCCGACAAGCTGCGGCACTTCGTCAACGCTCTGCTCGAGGAGCTTGGCATCCCGTCCAGCCCCGGCGCAGCGGCCGGCGGCAAACAGCAGCAGTCGTTCGCCTGCCCGCGCTGCGAGGGTGCCATGTGCCAGCCGGTGACGCTCGACTGCGGCCACACCTTCTGCCGGGCCTGCCTCGTCGACGAGCTCAGCTGTCGGGTCTGCGGGCAGAAGAGGCTCTCCGACGACGAACTGCTCGCCCGGCCCGAGACCAACGTGCTCGTGCAGAGGCTAGTGGAGAAGTGGTGGCCCCGTGAGGCCGAGGCCAGCGCGGCCAGGCACGAGGCCGACGCGCTCATGAAGAAGGGACTGCTCAGCCAGGCGCTCGAGAGATACGACCTCGCCGTGCAACTAGGTGAGTCTTCCTGCACAGCGGCTCCGAATTTTCGCTTCCGCGAACGGCTTTCCAGCGCGCGCCGCCGTAAAAAGGATGATTTACATAAATGCGAGCGTTATACAATGGTTAAGCTTGAAACTCAGACGAGCACCGGAGCTCGGCTTACCCAAGGAGTACCCGGTACTCACCCTTATGTAAGCTCCAATGAAAAAAGAGCGTTTTCGAGAACTGAAAAAGCCGCGCGCCGTCGACGCACTCGCCGAGTCTTCTGCTCGCTTCGAGTAAATAAAAGTGTCACGTGACGCGGTCATTCACTAGAGCGCTCGCACTCAGCTCTCTCTTTTTCTCTCTCTCTCTCTCTCTATTTGCGCGCGCGTATGAGTAGACAAGTATCGGTGAGCGCGCGCGCGCGGATACCCGGCGGCTTATATAAACTCTGTACGACAATGTGTGTATAGGCTCTCTTCTGTTATATCATAAGCGATTTTTAAAAGATCTGACCTTTGCGAGGAAGGGCTAAAAAATATATACGCGTCTTCGCTCGTTACGAAATCCACGTGCGCGTTTGCCCCATACCCTCTCGGATGCGTGTGGCCGCAATTTTTGGAGGTTATTTAAAAACATTGTGTAGTCGCGGCGGCGGCGGCGGCCGCTGCAATTATGTAAGGAATCGATTTTATGAAATTTTTACCGAGAAGAGCGCCTTCAGGTAGGAAGCGCAAATTTGCTTTGTTACGGCTTATTTTTCGCTCGGCGAGCAAAATATTGCCATGTCGTTAGGCCGCGCGTTTGAATCTCAAGTGTATACCGTTCGTCGCAAGAAAAAGATCAACTATGAAAATCGCACGATTAGACTTCTCGGAACGAGCGGTTTTTAAATCGTTTCCATTTGAGTAACCATTCGTACGGCATTACGTCACGCTCTTCTGCAAACGTGCGGCATTTTTCCATTCACACATCATACTATGTAATAAGTATCGGCCAAAGCGTCATCGGAAAAGCAATCGAGCGTCACGCAAAAAAATTTCGGAGCAGTTACGCAACGATTTGAAAACTGTACCTATCGTCGAAGTATAGAGAACTTGGCCGGTATTCTTCCTACGCAGCGATGATATGAAGAGCGCAAAATTCGAGACGACTGATTCACCCGCAGGCATCGATCGCGAAAATAGCCTCATAACATAATAAAAGTATAGGCGCACCGAGTGAATCACGTCGCCGCGCGCAGCCGAGTGTCAACCGCACGCGAAACGCACTCTGCGCTTACTGCCAAATTAGCTGCTCTATCTCGCTCGCTCGCTCCCTCGACTCCCTTTGTATGTAACAAAGTCTATTTTTTTATTAAACTATGCGCGCTCGCGCACGCGTTACACAATGTTTCGGTGTAAAAAAATTACGTAAAGCGCGCCAACTGCTAATCAAATAATAAAAGGCCGCGCACGACTCCTATATCCTCGCTGATGTAGCAGCAGCGGCTCTCGCAGATGAAGGTATTACACTCGATTATCTGCGAATTTTTCTGTGGTCGACCGTTCGATGTGTTATTTTTTATCAGAGCCTGTCCGCATTTCTACACGTATACATTCGAATTTTCTGAAGCAGAAAAAAGCTATTAGCTTTGTGTACTCCGTTACATAATATGAGGAATCAAGAATACATTTATCAATTCAAGTCGTAGCGTGCTCCAAAAGAAATAGCTTGATTGTCCGACTAATACTCGTGCGCTCAAGAGTGATTCAGCACTAAAATTAAAAGTGACTGCCGCTATTCTCTATTGGCGACTCTCATAGTTCAGAAATCTTTGGACTTTCGCGATCGGAAAGCTAAAAACTCGGCTGTGGATTCCAAGATAAACAGAATCGCTAACAATATCGAGCTAATGAGAGAGAGAGAGAGAGAGAGAGAGAGAGAGAGAGAGAGAGAGAGAGAGAGAGAGAGAGAGAGAGAGCCGGGTATATCAGGCGCGCAAGCTCCCCACCGAGCGTCGGAGGAATCAACAACAGATCATCACACCGGTTCGGCGCGCCTGCGCGGCTCGACGAACTACGGCTCGCTGTCAGTTGCTATTGACGTAGAGGCACGTCGGGCGCGTGTTGCACGGATCCCGCGCGCAGCCGGCGCAAGTGCGATGACTCAGGGAGCCGCGAGTACAGGAATCGCGCCGGAAATCAGCTTTGCTTATCGGAAGTAGCGACCAGCTGCTCGGAACACTTACATAGCTTTCGTCCGTGTACTTCTCCGAGTTGCGATGATTTGACTTTGTGCCGCTGCAATCATCCTTGGACAAGATTAACAAGATAACTTCGCTTGGGCTTTGGGCGATTGATATTGAAATTTAGTTATATTTCATCGTTGGCTTGTCATTGAAGGATTATAAGTTTAGTGGATGCGTGGAATGTATGCTGAAAAACGAAAGGAAGCAATCGATTAATATTTATCGTCCCCCTTTTCCAAGTTTTATTCCGCGTATTTTTAACGGCGAGATGACGACGTTGCGCATATAATGAACCTTGGCAATGTTTGTTCGCTGTATCTCTCCTTCCCCGGCGCCGGAGAGAAGTCGTTTTTAAAGATAATCTTCTTTGATCTCGGCGAGCACGTAGAGGTCTGCTTTCTCGGTCGACCTCGAGAAAACCGGGGTAAATAAACTGTTTCACGGCGACTGCGCGTATCTTCCACCCTTGCCATCATACTAGTTCCCGAGGCCGAGCCATTCCCGCGTCTCTCTTATCGCGTGCAGTACTATACTTCCATTCTCGTCAGCGCGTGTATAAATATACAGAGAGCTCGTGAGCATAAAGTGGAACAAAAACGGAGAGGAGTAATGGTATAGAAAAATAATTAATCGGCGAAACTCAAAGACGCGATAATAAAGATCTGCGACTCTGCAGTTTCGTCTCATGCGAATTTCACTACGTGACGTAAGATTTTGAAATGTCTCGAGCGCCGTCTGCAATCGCATTGTGCAAGCACCAACCCTGCCGCCGAAAAAGAGAAGCGAGCGTCTCTAAATCACCTATAATGAATTTCTCAAAGCGCCACCCCACTTAACTAGCCCAGATTCACGAGGAAAATCGACGCCTCGAGTGCAGTCCCTTCAGCCTCGCAAGTCTGCAGCCCAGCAGACACACGGCTCTAGGGCGATTATAAATCTTCGCGTTTTAATTCAGAGGTCGAAATTTCTCCGTGCGACAGAAGAATCGTCTTCGGTTGGGTGTTTTGATCGCGGCTGTGGCGGCGGGCTGACGTCCTCGAAACGGTGCAGCACGCAACGCTCCGTTCGCACTGCCCTCGAACTCCTCTTTGTCCGGATTCCCAGACGTCGAAATAGCGACTGCCGCTGAGTGTATCTTGGCTAGCGAGCCGGGGGCATCGAGATTTACTTCGTTTGCCTCGGACGTTATTACACCCCAAGTTTAACATTTCAGAGATTGCTGCTGCAATAGCGCTTCGAAATTATTTTTCACCTCGCCTGGTACTTACTCCATGAGCCTGCATACGAAACAATCCTTTGTGTTTGGAGGCTTTCAATCGCTTCGCGGCGATGCAGCGAGAGCGACCTTGCATCGCGAGCACGACTACGATTTATTCCAGGTCGTCGAACTCCTCTCCCGCTAAAAGTCTCAAGGTCAGAGGCGCGCGCGCGTTGCTTCAGTCGGCTGCCTCTCGACTCGTCGCCGCTCTCTCTCTCTCTCTCTCTCTCTCTCTCTCTCTCTCTCTCTCTCTCTCTCTCTCTCTCTCTCTCTCCTTCTTTCCGTTTCTCCCTCTCTCTTTCAAAGAGAGACGCAGTGGTCGGAGTCCGCGCGAGAGTCATTAACGCGTCTTATCGCCCCGCTCTCTTTTCATAAAACGACGAACAGCTCCTTGCCACGGGTCATCCATATGATAAATAAATTATGCGTCGCAGGAATCCACGGATACATCAGGTTGACGTTCGGGGTCGTGTACAGTGTGCTTTATAATTTACTCGAGAAGATCGCGCAGATAACTACCCGATGGCACTACTATTAATACTTACTCATGAGATATGTATAAACGCTTGGGTTTAGCATTCGAAGAAGGCAGAAAGTCATCGTGCGTGTACAGACAATCTCAATTTCAAAGTTGATCTGACATTGATTTCGCCAAACCGTACTTCGAGAGTTCGAGATGTCTTAATTTGCATTGATATTTGTTCAAATGATCAACCGGACGCGTATAGTTGTTCGCATTAAGATGGCCCCTTTTACTCGGAACGAAATGATAGGCAATGAACGTGAATGCATGTTTAAGCAATGCGTTCTCGGAATGTTAGTTACGAGGCGCAACAAATTAAACGCAAAGAAGAGTCGCACTGCTACAAATGTATGCAAAATTTAACGCAATAATACGGAGATCGGTGTAATGATAACTTGATAAATAAAAAAAAACATGTTTGATAACGTTTACATAAGTCGATCCTAAAGCTTCATTACGGGAGAATAAGAGTCCGCTGCTTCTGTAACAACTAGGAAGTTATCGGCTTTTGTCTTGAAATTGGCAAAGATACGTTTCCGCGTACCCAGTATATACATTTTCTAAAATTGATGTGCGAAGCAAACAAAATATGCAAATATTTCTGACTCTGCCATAGGAGCAATATTCGTGTTGATTAGAGGAATCATCGACTTCTTGGAAATCTCTGGAAGTATTATAGTTTTAATCTTTCTTTCTGAAAAGGAATGAAACCGAAACAAAACAGAGTGAAAAAAGCCACCAGAGCAGAAGACCCGAATCCTTTGTTCGCGCAGCTCTCATCCCGCGATCCATACATTTTTCCCATCTTTCTTTCTCTCTCCGTCTCTCTCATCCTCCAGTGCAGCAGCACCAACTCGCCATCTTTCTTACTCGAGAAAAGGACACACAAAGAGAGCTGCATTCTCCTTCTTTCTCTCGCGAGCGTTTGGACGCTGCAGTCGCCGCCTAAGTTCACGGCCAGTCTGAGCAGTTCTTATATAACGCGCCAAGTCCCTCTCCCTCTCTCTCTCTCTCTCTCTCTCTCTCTCTCTCTCTCTCTCTCTCTCTCTCTCTCTCTCTCTATCTCTCTCTCTTGCTCTCCGGCTATTCCGAACGCATACGCGCTCTATTCACTGTGATACTCCGGGAGAAGGAGATTCTTGAGATACGTGCCGGCGAGTTCAAGAGCCGCAAGGCAGCTCGAGGGGAAAAGGAGACAAAGACCGGATGGCGAAGGCAAGGTCCGCCCGATCGGACGATGCCTGTGCGCCTGCACGATTCCGATGCTACGCCGGTCTTTCTATCTAGTCGCCATTTTCGCGCAGGTAGAAACTCACGAGGAAATTATTAGTCGCCGAGATAATGATCATCAGCGCGATAGTTTTCCGAGATTAAAACGTCAAGTAGGAAGACATGCGGATAGAGGCAATCAGTAAATGGTGACAATTTGCTTCGCTGCGGATCATCGGAAACTCTTGAAACGTGGTTATCTACTTCCTGACATTGTATGCAAATCGGTATGTAGGCACGACGTATTGCCGGCAGAAATATGACACAGTGCGTGAAAGAATTTTATGTTCTCGAAAGTTTTTATAACCTGTTAGTGATTTATTTGTAATCCCATTTTATCTGCTTGTTTATACCGTCGATTACTTTTAAAATATTCAAATCTACGTATCTATTTTCTAATGAAAAATAGGGAACAGATTTGTTTGGGGGCAAGAAACTGTCGATTCTCATTATCGATAATGAGGAAAATTGAGAGTTTTCAAACTATAGCGAAAGTATATACATATAGTATGATTAACGGAAAAATCCTTGACCGAGTAATATATTATGCATTTATAAACTGTATAATCGTTTAACGATTCACTGCAACCCGAAGGACGCGCACACGCGCGCATCATTGTTTTGTATTTCTGACCCATTTGTAAACGTCGTTGCTATTATTCGAAGAATATGCTCTAGGAACGAGCTCGAGCACAATGAAAAATGCTTTTAAAACGTGAAGCTTGCGCTCCTCGAACTTTCCGATTCATCCATGTCCAATGAAAAACGGTCGCGTCAACAAGCTTTAAGATGACGAAATGAAGAATATTAATCGAACTAAATATAAAAAGTATTGAAATTACTTGCTAAGCCCCCTCAACATCGTTGATCTCGTACTTTCGGTGCCGCTCGCACTTACATAACGTGTTTGTGTATGGAAATCTAAAAAATATTTGATATAATCGATCTTCTCATTGTTTTATAAGCTGATATTGCAGCGTGCAATGTAAGTCCATTACATAATGATCCATGTATCACTAAAACCGTTTCTTATCGTCAATAACACGCACAAGTGCAGTAAAACCGAAAGAGATGACAAAAGCATGTATCAATTCTACAGCGAGGAATTTAAATTTCCAATAACAAAGCCCTGCGATTGCAAATTTTTCCGCAGCTCTCTCTCTCTCTCTCTCTCTCTCTCTCGCTCTCTCTCTCTCTCTCTCTCTCTCTCTCTCTTTCTCTCGCTCTCTCTCTCTCTCTCTCTCTCTCTCTCTCTCTCTCTCTCTCTCTCTCTCTCTCTCTCTCTCTCTCTGTTGTTCGCGTTGTACATCAATGACATAGGTTTCTGCCTTGATTCAGATGTATCCCATCTAATCTATGCGGATGATCTGCAAATCTACTGTCAATGCCCCCTTGAGGAGCTCGACTCCTGTTCTGTCAGGATGAGTGCTAACGCCGAGAGGATAATGGGCTGGGCAGCACTAAATAGACTTAAGCTGAATGTCGGTAAAACAAAGGCGATCGTTCTGGGCTCCCCTTACTATATCAACGCTCTTCCATCTACTGCTAACACCTACATAACTATAGGGGGAGCCCGGGTCGACTACGAATCATCTGTGCGCAATCTGGGGTTGGTGCTCGATTCCAAACTCTCGTGGAAAGAGCACGTTACACAAATGTGTAAACGTGCTCACTCTCTAATGTATCGGCTCTACTTTTTTCGGAAGAGCACTAATCTCAGATTGCGCCAACATTTGGTGCAGGCACTCCTGTTTCCAATCATAGATTACTGCGCACTGGCTTACTGTGACCTGACGCAAGACCTCGACCTGAAGATACAGAGACTTGTCAACACCGGGATCAGATACATCTACGGTGTAAGAAGGGACGAGCACATCTCCCCTTATAGGCGTGAGTTGCAATGGCTTACCACCGCCGGACGTAGGAGATACTTTATGGCATGCTTCCTCAAAAAACTTTTTACTACTTCAATACCATCTTACTTGTTAGCCTATTTCGATTTTCACGTCGCGCTCAGGCCTGTGAGGGGGGAGGTGACCCCCCTGGACATCCCGCCCTTCAAGACGGAGGCGCTGAAGAACTCATTTTTCATCAGCGCGTCCTATCTCTGGAATAGCCTTCCATCTCATCTACGCAACATATCATCTATTTCACATTTCAAACAGGCGGCGAAAACACACTTCTTTAAATTAGAAAACACTTAAACATGATGTAAACTTATCATCTCATACACACACTTTCACCTCATCTCACCACATTTCATCATTCACTTTCTCACACACACACACACTTACACAACTATTACCTTTTGTGTTAACCTAGTCACACATCACTATAAGTATTTATATGTACAACATAATGTACAAAAATAAAAAATTATTAAATCTAAAATCTAAATCTCTATTTCTTGTTTGCAAGGGTCGTCGTGTGGAATTCCTCCGAACTCGGGCTTTCGCCCACACGATCCGCGAGTACGGCAGCGGCAGCAGCCAGTAGTAGCGCGGCGCACGATTACGTGTCATCGTTCCCGTTAGCGTCGTTACGAGATCGGCCGGCACCAAATTTCCCGCGGCAGCGGCGAGCGCACGCACTGACGACATCGCGCTGATAGTTCGTAACGTTTTTTTAACGAGTCACCGCCGCAAGAGTACCAGCTTACAATGCACCGAGCCGTCGCGCCGCCGCTGCAGCCGACCGATCCTTATGTAACTTTTGCGCGCTCTCGCAGTATTTTCGGCAAAACATTGTCGCGCGCGGATTCTTGCAAACTTTTTGGATCATTCGCGAGAGCTTCAACCGGCATAATCTATGATCCGTTACGTAATCCTTATCGTCGATCGATTTACGACAGTTTCTCGAAATTATTAAAAAAAAAAAAAAAATGATGCATCATGCGCATTGTTTACATAACAATGACGTAACGACCGCGATGCTGCTTAATTAAATAAACACTCATCGCCGGTCGAATGATCTTCAAACTCGTATCGATATCGGCAGATTTACAATCGGCATCAGCTAAAGCCGGCTCGCGAGTTCGACGATCATTGAAAAATTACCGTTCTAAATTGCGCGAGAAGAATTCGACTCGTAAAATTAAACGACGTCACACATCGTCACACACAGGAATGCCGAATTTAGCCAAAGGTGGCAAACCGATATAGAACTCAACCCGCGTAATTCGACTTGATAAATAGGACAGTGTTTATATAAACACAGAGCGTACGCGCCGTCGCGTTATATAAACAGCCTGAAAAGTCAAAAATAAAAATCGCGCAGCAGTGTGTAGTGCAAGCCTGGCAGCTCGCGCTCGTAAAAGCGCATTATTTAGAGAGCTGACGGATAGAGAGACAAAAGGAGCTGCCTATAGTGGCGGTGGAAAAAAGAGCGCGAAAGAGAAAAGCAAAGATCATAGCAGCGCGAGAAAACAAAGGAACGGCGCGTCGTCGTCGTCGTCGTTAATCTCATTAGGCCAACAGGCGCAGTTTTCGTGATGCAACGCGTACGGTGCGCACACATGCGCACACACGGATAGACAGTATAGCGGCAGAGGCTCGGGCGCGTTAGCTCTTAAACGTGCACGCTCCAAGATTAGATAAATACACTCTAGCAATGTCTGTTACGTTTACGTACGACTTGGCTCAAATTGCACTTACATAAACGGACGATCGGTGTCGCGGGTCAGTCTTTCTCTCTCGCAGCCTCGCTCTTCTCAATTGACGTTGGCTACTCCGTGTCCCAGCAGAGAAGATCGTACCGAGGTACATTGTGCACGAATATCAGCTTTTAAAAATACATTTTTCCCTACTCGGCGGGAGCGCACGCGGAGAAAATGTTTATCGCAGCTCTGCGGGTAATGGATATTGCAAGAGATTACGCTTTGCGGCGAGGGGGCGGGGGGCGGCGACCGGGAGAGTGAATCGATGTAACGCTGCTGCCGACATAACCTAGAAAATTGATTGGGAATCGTTAGCCCAATGAAATACGGGCATGTTTCGCTTATAAGCGCGGAGCTCGGAATAGAAATTGCCGATCGTAATAATAATGCATAGGTGCGCGGCTGCGGCGAAAATCGGATTCCGCAAATCGTTCCATAATCTATTCGCGTACGAATTAACAATGCGCCCCCTTTCGGAGTGTTATTAGCGAACGCGCGGCTCCGTTATTTTACTTCGATTGATTACGCGCGTCGAGACAATGTTAGGTTTGGTCGGGTATATCCGACTGCTGTTATAAACCTGTTGAGCGCGTTATAATATGGTCTTGTAAGATCAGCGGGATGTCTCTTAACTCAGCTCAAAGCTACTTGCAGCGTAATCAATTGTGATGAACATCAATTGTTCAAAAATTCTTTTCTAGAATCCTTGCTGATTGTTAGGGTGAAGAAGACAATATAGAGGGTGCAGAAGGCCAATTCAGAGAAAAAGCTCCGCTCCAATCGGTTTCTTACGCATGCCTCAACTTTAATTTAATTTGCGCAAGAGATTTACCTGTGTATTATTATTTGTTGTTTTCACATACAAAAGGAGCTTTGATCCGCGTGTAAGCGATTTCAAAAAAGAAACACACATTCACAATACCTTATTCGGCGAACCACCGCGGTGTAGATGGAGGTGCAAGGCCGCAATCGCAGTGACGCAGCTGCGCAGCGCTCGGCGTCGCACCTGCGCTATATACTGCACACCAAGAGTTCACCTGCCCTCGCGCATAGCTGTGCATACTCAGCAACTTCAATCCCTCGACTCTTTTTACTCTGCTTTTGTTTGACTGTTTTCCACACTGCTGTTGTGCCGCGAAACGAGGTCTAGATTTCTCGGCGCGTATAAAATGCCGCAGTGATTCTCGCTGTGTAGAAAGAAAAAACTGTATGCATGTGCATGTCGAAAATTATGTATTTTTCATAGCGGCAAACGTGATTTTGAAATGTATTGCGAAATTATCGCGCTCACGCTCTGATTGGCAGAGTATAATCATCGGTTGAGGGTGTGGATGAACTTTTCTTTGCTTGTGCATTTTGAATGCGTGTAATTACGCTATGCTAATATTCTATAATCACTGTGATGAATTTATTATAGCTAATTAAGTGGCGGGAGAATCGAAACGACAACTCTGTAATGTGAAATTGTAGCCGCATACCAGCTAGCTCCGATTACGCGCGCACGTATTATCACGCACAAGTTTTAAAACTAATACATCACGTACCATCAGTTACGTAAGCAATTTGGAAGCGTAGCAACCTCATTTTATGCGATTTTCGCCCGTCCGTGGAGCTTTTTCTTCGCCTCGATCAGACGCTCGCGAGGATATACATCCCGCACCGAATCAGACGTTCCAGGAGCTTCTACCGAAGGAAGATATAATTAACTCCCGCCCTCGCAGCTGTAGTTGCCTCATCTCGCGTGAAAGCGCATCCTGAAAGAGCGCCGCGCGCATCTCCGCCTCCGTCTGCTCGCGCACGTGCGCGCACGTCGGAAGAAAAAGACGACGAACTAATCCGGCCGCCCTTCTTTCCGAACGACGTGCGTTGCGCTTCTCGGAATAGACCGTGAAAAATCGCAGCCACCGAGATACGCGCATCGGCTGGGAACGTGTCGCGCGTTAAATATAAAATCTGTTTTACTTCTCCTCTGCTCACGAAAGAAGAGGAATAAAGAATAGCTAAAATCAATCAATGCTTCTCCGCGCACGCGCTCACATACGCGGTACGAAAAGCCGGCTAATTAATTATGCAACATTATCGGCCGACGCGAAGAAAAACAGAGAGAGCGAGCGAGCGTCGACTAGGAAACAAAGAAAATAAAGAGGCCGACGATAAAGGTCTACGCACACAGATGCACGTTTGAGGAAAGCGATAAGAGACATATCGCGCAGACAAAGGAGGAGTGCAAGTGTGTAAGGCCGTATATATACGGGAATCATCGGAAGGTTTTGATTCACCGTGCCGAGTGACACATTGCACGCAGTGGCTATACCTACACAATACGCGAGCTGGAATTACGTAAGGGATGAGCTTTTTTCGCCCACACTGCTTCCCCCGCACTTGTATGTGCGGACACATTTTCTTCCTCTCTTATCGCGACTTCTCCGATAAGGCGTGCTCGCCATCAGGCTGTGCGTTATTTGAAAATACTCTTAATCGCGACTTTCATCAATCGATACGGCTATGCCGGTTCCCCGATTAAAAAACCAAAGCAATCCGATTTTCGGCAATTTGTCGCTCGTTAGAGAACCCACAGCTACGCCAACTCTGCTCTCACACCAAATCGCCGTACGTCCGACCGCAGTATAAAGAGAAGCCGGTGACAAAAGGAGGAGGGAAATTAAAACCGCCAACCCGACGATCGATAGCGAAAACATTATCGCGTGCAAGTGTAACGTACAGAGAGAGAGAGAGAGAGAGAGAGAGAGAGAGAGAGAGAGAGAGCGAGAGAGAACTTCCTACGAATCATGAATAATTCAGCCGAACTAGCGCGTGTTTCTCTTCAATATGTCAAACTGTCCCCTCCAAATGCGCGTTCCCGCCTCGATACACGCGAAACTTCCTCCCTCTTCAACGTCTCTCGGGTTCGACGTACCGAATGGATCACTGCCAGATTCGGAATCGCATCCTACACTCGCGGTTCTGTGTACCACCGTCCCTCTCTTCCTCGCTCTCGAGAGCGGGAGAGAAAAACCGTCCGCCGACACCTCTGACTTCAAGTGCGCCGTCAGAGGATCAAGGACGCGCCCGCGCGCGCGGAGAGCCCGCTCGTGTTCGGATTTGCAAAAAGAGCAACGGAGAAGTGTCAAGGCCGAACCGCAGTGCAAAGTGTAGACGGGCCAAGGAGAAAGAGAGGAAAAAGTATCGGGAGTTTAAAAGTAGAGGCTGAGCTGATCTCGAAGATAGAGACTGCAGTCAGCGCCATGTGCGATGGAAGCAGCTGCACGAACTTAGACGTGGTCATAATACTTCGTCTTTATCGCCTGAAGAAATTTCTCGAATTAAGTGCGCCTTCCAACGCAGCCTGTCTCTTTCTGCTGCATAGTCTTAATGCAGTTTCATTTTCTTGTAAAAAAAAAAAACAAAGTGTCTATTATAAACCGCGAATAGCACATCCTCACGGGCGACTCTTTCTTCGCGCGTGGCTCTCGATTGACCCAATGGCTGCTCTTGGACTTTGTCGGACCCGCACCAGTCTTTCTCTCGAAATAACGAGGCGAATCAATGAAAGACTTAAAATTATTTTTGGACCCATTCTCGGGACAAGCATGCAGGCAAGCATGTGCGATACGAACCGACAAAAAATACTGCGCCTGCTCGTATAGCGTGAAAAAGTCATACGTCCTTGTGCTTAATCTAAAAACTCCTTCCGTTCAATGCATTGGATATCGCGCTGCTGCAACGACAAGGAATAATTCATCTCTTCACACCAAGCTACAGGCTATCCGTTAGACTCCGCCCTGATGAATGTGCAGCAAGCTCTCCCAAGACACGATCTGACAAATATCGCTCTCAGACTCTTCGAGCTGATGTCGCTCGCTGCGTGTTAATGGCCTATCGAGCTTTCGAGACTTCTTAAAACATCGAAAGCTCGAACTCGCTTTCTATGCTCGATATTCCAGCCCACCGAGAGTGATAATGTACAAAAGCTATTTCCTTACTCGAGCAGTTAGGAGTTCAACTGGGAGAGTTTACACGAAAATACTTTTATAGCATCGCGTGTCACGTACCACTTGCGGCTCTGCTTCTCTCTCCCTCTGTCGCTCTCGCTCTATATATACCTATAGGTCGAATCGCACTCGTAAAACTCCCTCCGACACATCACGACCAATGAAAAATCGAGCACGAATCGTAAAACTGCGCGCTCGGCCTCTCCTCTCGTTATTTCTGTCGTACGAATTGGGTAAGAACTACGCCTTGATTCTTTGGACATGGAACGTAACAAATCGTAAACTCGAGTTCCTCGACAAATTATGCTTTCTGCGGTGATTTAGTATGCGTTCTTAGGAGCATTCGCAGCTTCCTCGTCAATATTGGCGGATTCGATAGCTCTCGTGCCAGTTATATAGCAGCTGCCAAAATTTACTCATTTCTCTTCGTCTTAGATTCCTGGTTATCTAATAGAGAGTAAACACTGCTTATTGTTCTTGAATTATATCAAAACACTTACAGTGTTGTGCCGGATTTCGCTTGAAACAGATAACAACTTTCGTGTGTATTATATAACGCAATAGTTCTCTTCTGATACTGTGTTAAGGCCACGTGTCTAATTTCAATGTTGATGTTGTGCTCACGCAAGTATCCCGCAGATAAGCAGATAAGAGAGGAATCATCTGGGAAATATTAGTTTTCGTACCTACAAGATACCGTTAAACTAATCAATGACGAATCTGAGCTTTTCCCGAAGCACAGTGACCCACTCTCTATGACGCATTCCGCACCAGAGTTACAGAATCCAAGTTTTTCGGCATCGTCTTCGCCTCATCTGCAGCGTCAAAGCATCGCGTACTTGCGAATCCGCATCAGGCGCACGTTTCGGTTATGTAATTACCGCACGAAATTAATCCGCCTTGCGCGACGACGATTCGTGTCAAGGCGAGAAGCGCCTCGCGGGCAGAGCGCGATTTTCACGCGCAGTATGTTTATGTGTCTCGTGCCCGCGAAACACAATGTCCGCGATGAGCCTAGAGCTCGTTCTATCTTCTCGCGATTCACCGTGCTGCTCGGCGCGAAGACTCATTCGTGCAAAATTCAATTTTCATCTCGAGACGAAGATCCTTGGTACATATGTAGATCGTGTTTCGAGTCGGGCACACTTCGCAAGTCTCAACGTTGATCGTAACGAGTTACTACGGGGTTCGAGCTAGGATTTTGTCGTAAGGTCCTTTCACAATTCACTTCTTGCCGATATTTAGCGTGAGCCAATTTCGACGTTCTAAAACTGTACACACATTTTTCAGGTTTCATCGACTCGTGCGCCCACAGTAGTTTTATTATATGTCGAATTAGAAGTTTATTAATATTTAATTGCGCAACATTTCATAAGCTCCAGAAATGTTTCGAAAATTTTCGACGTACGAGAATTTCTTACATTAAATCGCACGTATACGTATATCTGAAGTTTCGGCGAATGATTATGACACCAACCGCGTCGCTTAGAATTAGATTACATAATGCGCGCATGTATATCCATGGGTACAAATTCTCGGTCGGAATTCCATCGCGAAACGGGGATAATTCTTTTGTTTTCAAGCAAGTCGCGTTTAAATTTAGAAGTCGCATAGGCGCGCATTAATATGCAAGCTATGCGCGGCGGGCCGTTCTATTCGGTGATGGCGTTTAACGAGGTGTTTAAGCTATTTATAAACCGGATGAGATTCTACGAAAGCTCCCGAGTGCCCATCGAGATCAACAACTCGATTATCCTCCGAGCGCGTGTCTGTCTTTGGCTCTATACATTACGTACACCGTCCTTCTCGACTCTTCGCTCCCGGCGGACCGCGTCAAGCTTATAGGAAAAAGTCACACGTCCGCGTGCCCATCGCCGATAAATAATTGATGAGCGCGTGCGACTCTATAAATATTTATTGCCGAATATGTATCTCCTCTCACCCTGCACCGAGCGATTAGCCTTTTGCCACAGAGATCTGCACAATAGCTCGAGTAGTCTGCACACACGTATACGTATAATAGAGAGACGCTCTCGTTACGCAAGGCATCGGCCACGGCGCGGCTATAAGTCGACAACGAGCGCCAATTGCGAATTCCATGTAAGGTCTAAGGCAGAGAGCGCGCGAGTGCTTTACATATGCGCATGTTAGCATCGGGCTCTCCATCCTATTTTCGTAGGATTACGCTATCGGGACGGAGAATCCACTCGAACCGGCGAGGCTTCGGTATACTGCTGGCTTTGTTCTGGTTCGATGAATTAATTATGTGGGTCTGATATATAGCAATACACATATTACGAGAGATGCGGCTCGGAAATACTTTGAGGATGAAGACGGTAATTATGATGGGAAGCTATAACATCACATAAAGCCTGTTGGCTAAATTTGTTATGCCGCGAGAGAATAATTAGAACGAAGCTGCTCTGTTGTAAGTAAGAGGCTTCTATAGCTTGTTATACATTTAGGCGCGATTTCAAGCTGTCAGAAGCTGCAATCAAGTGTTATGTGTTATTAGTTTATTATGATTCAATATAATGATATGTTTAACAAGTGTCTAATTGTGTCTCGTTTGTTTTCTGTTGCAGGTGAGTGTGGCGGTTAACCCTGCACTAGACCAGTAAGTTCCGTACTAGCGAAATGCCTATAAAATAATTTGCTCGATCGAGCATCCGAAAAATCACCACGAATTCTCCGCCGCGCAGCGAAGTGGTCTCTTCCTGTCAAAAAAAAGGCAGTACGTCTCAGCCGGAGAGAAAGAGCAGCAGCGACTCCAGCGTTCCAAAATTAGCTCTCGTCTGCCTATCGCTCGACCCTTGCCTCCGCCCAGCCCCCATGCGTATACACAAGCCTATCCGCCCGGCGCTGGAATTAATTCTGCCGAGCGAGCGTGTACCCATGAAATTGGCCGGCCGTTCGGTCACTCTTGGCGTTTCGCTCGGTTCTATGAGCTGCGAACGACCTTACGTAACAGTGCGCGGACGTCTCTCGGGTCCGCTTTTTATTAGTCACATACGCAAGCCCGATGCCCGATGCCTATTCGTCAATATAATATGATTCACTGTTTATTCCCCGATGAGCCGCTGTAGGTTAATCCGGACTTATTCATCTTGGCCTAGAATAGCTTTTTTTGTTGCCAGGTCGTGAATCTAACGTTCAATGCTCCATTTCAACGAATCACACGCTCTCGGCGGTGAAAAAATTGACTGACTGTGATTTTCCGCGCACTGAGTCGAGCCCCGTACATGTATATAATACAACGCGAAATCTCGCTTCGTGTGTTTCTTCACGCGAGAACGAGCAGGCGAGCGAACGGCCGTACAGTTGCCGCTGAGATGAAAGGACTTTACAAGCCTCGCGAGTTGCCTAATTCGTAATTGCACTGGCTAAAGAGAATTGCTTAATTCGCGTTTCCACACTCGAGCTCTACTCTCGGCTCCTTTTCGCTGCTACGAAAAATTGTTTGTCGAAATGCTTGACTATATACCTCTTGCGTCTGTCTCGCAGTCATTGTCGTTCAAACCTACCAACTGTCTAGCCCTTCTCGAAAATAATAGATTCCGAAATAACCGATACGCCCGCGATCCTCTCTTAAAAAAATGATGGCCTTTGTTGTGAAGCATTTAATACGTGATTCTGATTGGTTGCTGGTTGGTTGCCTCGGCAACGAGATCAGAACCTCGCTTGAAATTCATAACCCTCAAAATAGTCATAACTCATAACCCTGGTAGAAATGTTTAAGGTGTTTAAAATGAAATGTAATATAACTAGCAAGAAATGTTAGTAAAAATTAATCATTACCAAGAGTGTGTAGTATTATCCCTAACCCTATTTGAAGTAGTAATAAACTGTGTGAATATTATTTAGTTTTTTTTTAAATATCAGTGAGAAGTTCAATTAAAAGAATAAAGAGTTTGAAGATATACTCTGTCTCTGTGCCCAAAGTCGCCCCGGTGAGGTTTGAGAGGTGAATTTAAAGAAAAGTTCAGTATCCGAGTCAGTAAGTTTAAGTCTATCATTATACAATGCTCTTTGAATTTTAAAAAGGCTACTAGACAACTAAAATATGACACTGCCACTTCCTATGTTACCTAGAAATATGTAGCGTAGATGATTCTGATTTTTAAACTGTTTTTGTTCATCTTTTCACATCCAGGCTCATGCGAATTTTTTAATTGAGCAGGTCAAATTTTACTTATAGCCAGTTACGCAGAAACTACTATCTCTAGCACATTGTATTTCTGGTTTCTACCATATTTTTACATGGAGAAAGTGATAAATGTTTTAGCTTTTTAGTCAAGGTTTTAGGTAATTAGAATTTTGACTTTTAATAGTTGTGAGAGATTTTGAGACCGATATCTGTTTTTTCATTTTTGCATTTATTTTCGTTCAAAAACTAACAGGTCTAGAGAGCTCATATTTTGCATATAGATTACTTTTGTGATTGTGGAAAGATATTTAAAGTTGAATCAACGTTAACTGAAATACTTTTGTGTTCGACTACAACACTGATGTAAATGCAAACTCATGCTATACGACTAAATAATTATCATGGGTGCTGTAGTCGAACACAAAAGTATTTCAGTTAACGTTGATTCAACTTTAAATATCTTTCCACAATCACAAAAGTAATCTATATGCAAAATATGAGCTCTCTAGACCTGTTAGTTTTCGAATGAGAAAAAATGCAAAAATGGAGTAACAGGTATCGGTCTCAAAATCTCTCACAACTGTTAAAAGTCAAAATTCTAATTAATGCCTTGACAAAAAAGCTAAAATACTTATCACTTTTTTCATGTAAAAATACACTGGAAATCAGAAATACAATGTGCTAGAGATGGTAGTTTATGTGTAACTGTCTACAAGAAAAATTTGATAGAATCAAGAGCGCGCGAAGCGCGCCTTCATTTCTAGTTTTAGTAAAGGCGCTAGTGTCGTTCACTGTTTTGTTGTCTCTTACATAAATTGTTTGTCGCTGATTGTCACAAGGTTTCATTAAAAATTCATCGAGTCCGTTTTCATTTTCCTATTCACCAGTCGTGCAGTGCATAATATAATCTCTGCAGTTTTCTTGTCTCGTAAGATCCGCCGTCAAAGATACTCTCGTTGCATAATGAATTCTCAGATCGTCAACGTTCGCAGGCTAACGATCGATTCTCGCCTCGCTGCTTTTTGCCTTACCCGGCAAATCACCTACGCACGCCGAAGCTAGGGAAAAAACTCACTGCGCTGATCTCGCACAACAGCTAGTCGCAGAGGTCCTCCTCGTATTACGGCGATTTCGGAAGGCGAGGAAATAAAGAAAGCCAGCTACTCGTGCTTACGTAACCGATAAAGAGCCGCTTGTGTTCGCGCGATGGCAGTAGTAGCGTATTATACCTATATAGATATATGTGTATAAAACGTTTTTATGATATGTCCGAAGCTATGTAAGCAGATGCGAGCGCCGATAAGCGATCATCGGGTGCTGGCTGAAAGATCCGATCCCGAGATTCAGCTTACTCACTTCTGTTTATGTAAGCAAAGATTATTTTGGCGCGCGGACTCGCATATTTTTTCATTCGCGCAAGGACCAGGCCTTCTGGTTGTATAGATGTGAACAAAATTAAAATGCTATACGTACTATAAAACGCCTTACCTGGATTAGCTCGCGTTTTTTTACACTAGAAGTCCATCGCGACACCTTCGCGTGTGCATGATATGCCATATGTTTTTTAGAGTAGGATACGCCGTCTCAACGTTGCGCGATATTAATACAAGCAAGACGCAATGTTGTACCCGATGGTTAAATCGTGTTCAAGCTATTAGCATCAGATGCTGTCCAAGTAGCAATTAAATTCAAATAAACAAGGATCAACATTGTATCGGTCGCAACAGAGTTGGAACGAGAATAATCACGCGTATATATGCGTTATGCAAAAGCAATTCCCCACGAGTTCTCTGGATATTCCTGGCAAGCATACTGATGCATAGTGCACATACAAGCAGAGGCAGCTGCGATGCCGGCTAGTCGTCGTCGCGTAAAAAGAAGTCGATTCCGGCGCGGCGCCGGCGTATTTCATTCATGCAGTCTCGCCTCGGTCACTCGTCGGCCTGGCCTACTTTTCTCTGCTCGCGCGAGGCCCGTCGTGTGCTCTCTGCGCGAAATCGGAGCAGCTGGAAGGTTGCTCGCTGCTGCTGCTGCGCTCCGGAGCTGCATCAGCCTCGAGTATTTTCGTAAACCGATTTTCGTACCTTCGCGTCTTTGCTTGTGTTCGAAGGCAAAACTCCCCCAATGGACTTGACCTATATTCGAAAAATGGCAACGGGAGTAAGAACGCGCAGGAGCGTACATCAACAGTCTCAAAGGCTGCTGTATAACGCGGTCCAGCATTACGTAAAGCAGCGAGCATTCGCGACGTCGCAGAGATAATAAGTGTGCCGCGCGCGCAGATAAGATAAAGGGGGCCGGTTCGCTCACGTGCTCGCAACGCTGTCAAACTCGCACTCTATGTTATGTAAACTTTGCACGTTTCCCGGCCGGACGCCATCGCACGCCTAGTCACCGCGCTGTACCGCGGCCAAGACGCGCGACTTGACGATTCTCTGGCCCCTGCTAGGGTTGCGGCAGGTGTACGCACGTGGAGTGACAATGCAGGGCTTCCAGATGCAAGCGCCGCGACGTTTCCGTCCTTGCATCGTTGATCAATTTGTTGATCGTAGAGTTAATTAACGGAGAATGCAATCAAGCCAGAATAGATATCTATAGGCATTCATCTTACACCTTTTGTTTGCCGACTCTCATACACTCGGTCTTTCTCTCGCACCCTGCAATTGCTCCTCGATGTTTCGCCTTTTGTTTGTGTCTCTCGCTTCATTCTCTCGAGCTTCGCTCTTCGGATCTCTGATGCTTGAGAGAAAGAAAGAGAACGAAGCGCCTCGTCTATTTTTAGAGCCGCAGTGTTCTGCGCGCATTATACAATGTCGCTACTTTTTTCTGCTTCGTTTTGTCTTCTTCACTTCTTGCGCGCACGCTCGCGTATGCGCGTGATTTCCTGGACCCTTTATCTTATCAGTCAAATGTATACGGAATAACAGACTGTCGTCCACAAGCGCGCGGCTTTCGTCAAAAAGTGAAAACACACAAACCCACACACACAATTATGTATTACATAAAACCGGCATCTTTTTCATCCGCGCCTGCAGTCGCGCACGTATGCTCTCTGCGGGAGTTTCTGTGCGACGCGTGTGCTATAGAATGATTTTTTTGGTCAATATAACTAACAGTCTTTGCAATAACGAGGCGGAGAATGCACACAGGCAACGAAATTTCAAGATCCTCGCGCAAGCATCACGCTGTCACGTTGTACGTAAAATAATTTCGATTATGTAACGTAGTCGAGCGCGTTGCGAATAACTATAGCGCAATGACGCGTCGCGATAAATGAGTGCGATTCATTCATGATATATATTATACGACGGCGCAAAGGATTGCATTCGAACTAGGTAGATATATTACTTGTATTATGTCTTGCGATTCTCCGTATGCGCGCTGACAACATTTCTAATATTAATCTCGAATAAGCCAGCTTCGTTACAAAAGCTACTTACATACATGCGTATATAAATTTCCCTGTCGCAATAATTATGTCAAATTAAAAAATGCAAATCCGAAGAACGTTTCACTCACAGCGCTACCGTTTCGTATTTTAAACTCGCGCAACGAAAGAATCCCAAAATACCGCGATAAAAAGCTGCACGAACTTTCCTGGAAATCCAAGAATATCGCTATAATTAGACGCGCTGTATGCAGCTGAGAAGCGAAGAAGCATTTGTTGATAAAGAATACACGACTCGTCTCGTTATCTCCTCTGACTATAAATACTGAAGAGAGTTTTTTGTCAAACTCTTACAGAGTTCGATGGCTACTTCGTTGGGCGAAAAAAAATTTCAAGCCCAAAGAATAGATCACGCATATTATATTTGCCGCACGAGACACCGGCTCACGAACGGAGATATATGTAGAGGCACGTAACACGTCGCGCAGCCGGCGCATCGATCTCGCAGCACGTGGTCGGCCGACTCGTGCTCCGGTGCGCGGCGTCGGGGCAGCTCACTCTCGCGCTTCTATGCTAGCGTAAATATATACATGTTACTATACAGACACGCGAGACGGAGCAGCAGCAGCAGGCTACACACATAGGGGGACCGAATCTATCTGGTCGCCGCCGACGCGATCGAGGCAGCAACAGCCGTCGCGCGCGCAAGCGCGTTATGTAACTGCGGATTTATATAAATGGTTACGTTGACACTGTGTAGCTACGCCGCGACGCGCCGGGGCGGAGGCTAGAGGAGGCGGCTTCGGCTACTTGACTTTTTTTTATTATCTAACGAGGAGAGGCCTCATCTGCTCCGCATCGCTGCTGTATAATCTCGCTGTCATGCGAGCTGGATGGGATCGGAATTTTGGCAGCTGCTGCCGTCGATGCTTTTTCCAGGAAGCTGCTCCCGTCTTCGGTTGAGGGGGTGATGATCTTACGGGTACATTCGCGGTTGTTTCTACATTTTTGTCAATATGCGTAACTCCGTGTGAGTTACATATCGCCGGTGCAGTATGGGACGTTACACAACGCCATTATAGTCTCGTCTTACACTCTAACTCGCGGGGGTTTGGTAATCACAAAGACACTATTTACATAATGCAATAGAGCTGTGTACTAATTGCATTGTTTTCGCGAAAAGTACACTACTGGCAAAAATCGAACAGCGACGAACACAGCGCGCAAACATATTCTTCATTTCTGATACGCTGTCCTCTCCGGCATCTCACTCTCTCGAAAGTTTATTACTGCGGCATAAATATAGAACTCTCGCTGACAAGGAAAAATTATTTCTGTTCCCCACAGCACCTCGATTTGATGTTCTGCTTAAAGTCAGAAATAACGCGCGGTATTAATCATAGCATTCGGCGTCGCGCGTTTGCTGATTGTTACCGAATATCGATGTATATAATATTTCAATTCGAATACGAGGATAAAGTATACACGTATAGCACGGACGTGCGCGGATTATTATACAAAAGAGGTCCTAAGGGCTTGCGCGCACACGTTTGATCGCCCGTATAAGTAGAGTTACGTAAAGCCGTGCAGCATCGAATGACACGTTCGCTGCTGAGCCTATATAACTGTCTAAACTTCGGCACGTATAGGCATCCTCTCGCGATAAAAGAACTTTTTGTTGAAAATAAAATCAAGCAGGGTATAACTTCTCACGGTGAATATATTTATTAATACAAAAAAGGAGCAAGAAATTAATACAAGTATGGCAGCGTAGTCAGATGTCAGTGAAGCGTTCGACTGGACAACTGCTCGCTTGCTCGATTCGGTTAGAACTAACTGCTATCCTCCGCTGAGGGTATTACAATACCTTGATGACGCGGTCCTACGGCTGATCGCAAGAGGGACGCTGCCGATACCCAGGTACGCGACGACGCGGTCGAAGCGTGAGCGGACGGACCCTTCTTAATAGCCCCCGCCGCCAACCTGGCTATCATAAAAAGGGCGCACTCAGCGAAGTGCGCGCTCCTTCTTAATCCCTAATTGCCGTGTTTGTCGCACGTTTTTTTCGTAGGCAACAAACAAGCTTATAATTATAAAACGAGCAGATGCGCTGCCGAGTTCGGCGACGGACTCGGTACGGCTCTGTTCTTGGGTTTTCCCAGCTACAATAAAAAAAGAACTGAATAATATTTCAAAATACTAAAACTAAGTTTTAACAAACTTTTGTATTTCACGTCGCGAAAGGCGGGCGTTGCGCGAACATCATGCAGCTCTCGGGGTTGTCGCGGCAGCAGCAGTCGCATCGCAGCCGAGTGTACGTATGCGCGCGCAGGGCCTACGTTTCTGTCAATTACATAATATAAAAAGGCGGTGGTTATGTAAGGACGAGGCAAACGTCGCCTCCGTCAGACGACGACGTCGTCGATCCGGCATAAAGCACCGACCTCTGCTCCCCTCCTCGCGCTCTCTTTCTCGCTTTTATACGCTCAACCGTCGCTACAAAACTGTTTTGTACATAAAAGAGCGATTTGATCTTCGCGCTGATACGCATAGAGCAAGAGCCAACTAAGCACACAAATCGGCGATGCCAGCCGCGGAATTATAGTGAACGAGGATTAATTCGACCCTTTTCGGGCATGCGCTTCGCGCGATAAACGCGAAGATTGCATAAGACCTGCTGCTTTTGATCGATGTGCTCTCGTTTGCATTGTTTGGCCTTCGCCTCTGCAATACGTGTTCTTGTCGTAGTGTCGCCGCGTATGCGCTCATTGTGATGCGGTTTCTTAAGCTATGCGACTTTTTGTCGCGACTTATGCACTCGAACGTTTTTCTCATTGATAATTGTATCTGATTGTACGCGAGAGAGCTATAGGAGGAAAAGTTACGTAAGTTAATGCACCTATGAAGAGCCCACACACAACTCATCTAATCTTCCAAATTAAAATTCGTATCAAGATTTTTGCGCCAGACCCGCGACTTTATAAAAAACAACAAAGATAGAAAAAGTGTGATTGCGAAACCGAGAATGCAACTCAGTTGCCAACCCTACCATATAAGACTGACCGCGCTATCTCGGCAATAAATAACATTTCAATAACGCTTGATCCTCCTCGTCAGCTGTCTCGCCGGTAGAACGCGAGAAACAATATGATTGCGCACGATCCATCGTGCAGTCGGCTCAGTTTGTTCCATTGAAAGCAGCAGCGGCAGCGAGCGGTGGAGAGAGCGACTGATACCCCGTATCAGCAGTTACATCCGGCGGAAAAACTGAGATGACACGCAATTGGCAATCTCTTTTTACTCTGAAACTCGCTCTCGATCGCTTGGCATTATTTAATGCCGGTTTTGTTTGCGGACGATCTGTGGACTCGTTGATACCGAAGATACATGAATTCTCTTTTAGCTAAAGCTAAAACTGTATTATTTTCTAGTAACTGATACACCGCATACCCGGTGTGTTATCTAAGAGATTTTGTAATAAGCCGTACGGCCATTACATCCACACGTACATGTACTGTCCGATATGTAACACTAGTGCAATTGTGTGCGAGCTCGATATGTGCGACGTTGCGTAATGCAACACTCATCCTGTACCGTGTAAAAACATCAAAGATTCCACTTGGTATGCTGTGCGATCGCATACGTTACCACCAAAACTTTTACAGGAATCGCGAGCAGCAGTCAAAATAACTGATGACGGAAACCATTCATTTCCGACTGAAACTAAAATAAACGTTATCCGAATCAAAACCGGACCGGAATATCTACAAATACACTGGCCTACAACCATTCCCACTTTCATTCGTATATATAAAGACGGTTCATACATTTCATCATATTATACAATGTTCGGTCACTCTTTAACAAAATATTTTCCTGTGAATTTTTACGAACTGAAAAATTCTCAAAACCGCTAATAGATAGCAGCACTTCGTAAAAAGTGCGATCCCGATATACGTCCGATTCTTATCTGCAGTTGCACTGCGGTAGTTCCGCATCGCCTCGCAATCAACTTAGTTGAACAGAAAACTCCGCACTCCGCAGACGCACTTTTTGCCGTACATATAAGTTCATAAGTAGGTATATCCAGTCGCGCAATGCAAAGGAAGGCGCGACTCGCGCTCGCGAACGAGACAGTAGGTCGCGCGCGGCGCAGCCAGGAAACTATCGAACGGAAACGGCGTCGCGGCGAAGCCGGGGTACTTGACCGTGAAAAGCACCGTAACCGGTGCCGCTGCCAGCAGCGCTCTCTCTCTCTCTCTCTCTCTCTCTCTCTCTCTCTCTCTCTCATGCTTGAGTCTATCTGCTCTAGAGGCGCTTGTCGTCTAAACGTTGAAATAGGTCTACCCAATTTTCTCAATAACGCATCACTTTTTCAAATATAATTGGTGGAAGATTTATATTTTAAAAATTTCGCTTGAGTTGTATTTGGCGGTATGCAATTTTAAACCGGTTACTGGATTGAATAGAAAAACTAACGAAGTGAAGCGCCGATAAAAAAAGCTGATTCTTCAAATGTTACGAGAGTGCGAGTGATATTTCTCACGTTTGTATAATCATTGCGCATTTATCTTGTACCAGCATGTAATGTAATGTTATAATAATTATGTCATGTGTTGGTGTCATACGATTCATGTCATACGGCGCACGTGTTTAACGATTACATTTTATGCGGTATAATGCCATGCACTCATATAATATGCTTACGTTTTCACACATTTTTATATGGTGTAGCACCACTGACAATTTCAAATTGCCATGTGCAACAGAACGCGATAAAATTTTTCTGTTATGTAAGCGATCTAATTGAATGTATCTATTAGTGCAATAACAGTTTACTTAATTCGACGTGTCGCGCGCACTTGCTGGAATTACGACACCAACATGCGAACTAAATAAAGTATAACAAAATTTCAAGATCTATTAGATTACATATCATAAGTAATGGCGAAAAAGGTTTAGGCCAGTTCAGTCGCACGTTCTAGAAAATTATGCAATTTGCCTCCTGGCTAACGTAATACTACACATAACGCGATTCGATCATTTTAAAAAATAACCAGCCTATTTATTTTATGCGCGACTAAGACTTGCATGCATTCGGTAAATAAAAACGTATCCGATTTTTGTGCAAGTCAGCGGCTTTTGTTCTCATCAATAAAATCACCTTGTTCGCAGAGATAAGTTATTTCGTTTCCTTATCATTACTGCGTATCGAGATCAAAAGAATCGCGGCGATTGCATTTTTTTCGAACTAACCTATCCACATGATGCAAAGTCTTCAACGTTTGTTTTGAATATTTTGAAAGAAAAAAAACGGTGACACATTCTCTGAAATGCATATTAACGACAAGAAGTATGATGAACGCAAGCCTATATGCTTTAGACTTTTTCATCTTCGAGTGATTTGCGTATCAATAAAACTCTTATACAGAAACATAGACGAAACAATAGACGCGTGCATACAGAAGCCACATAGAGCCTTTGGATTGAATTTGGTGCGATCAGAGAAGGAACGAATCTTTTGGCAAGAGTCTCGTCGGGGGGTTTATATAAGTAAACACGCGAACGCGACGACGCCTTCGTCAGTGTCCCCAACGACTAGCCTGATGCGCAAGGCGTTATATAAAAATTTATGAATATTTAGAGTTTGCGTATTACCGAGGCAGCGATAAAAAAGTCGAGGTAAATCGTCAAATAATATTCCTCGCAAAATAATGCGAAGCCAAAGATCGACGGTATAAGACCCGAGAGGAAATGCGCCGAGGGATTTTGGAGAAGCAACCAAATGTCATCGATTAATAAACGGAGGAGAGGAAGAGGTTATAACTCGCGCGACTTGCGTAATCGAGTGCGAGCTGCGCGCGATAAACTTACGTCAATTGTTATGTAAACAAAAGGACAAAAAACAAGCCTGCGCCGTTCTCAAAAGTACTTGCACTCACCACCTTGAGGAAAGATCGAATTTCTCAATGATAAAACCAATGGCGCGTCGTACAAATACTTCAGATAATTCGAGCACGAATTTTCAAGCATAAACAAAGTAAAATATATCTAGAGATTTGCCGCTCCCTCCATCGGAATTAATTAGGAGTCGCGGGAGTACAAAAAAATCGTACTTGCGCACGAGAGGAGTCAATAACTTTTTTGCCAGTCCTGCAATCTCGGAATTTTTTTCCTCACTCCTGCAGCTTCTCATTGATTTCGTCGTGAGTGGCGGCGTATATGCCGCACGGCTCGGCAAAAAATCCATATCTAATCCTGGCCAATGGCCCCTCGCGCTTACCCAATAAGTCCTAACGAGATGTGCGTGATACACTGTGCGTTGCATCTTCCTCCATTCATTGTGTTGTTTTTTCTTTCAGCGTGTGTACGTATTTGTTTTTGCGAATTGACGTCAGAATTTCAACGCCTTTGTGTCGATTCCGAACACGAAGATAAAGGAACGTTGTTGCGAAACGAGTTCTAAAATATGTGAATCACTTTTTTCACCGATTGATAATCCATAATTTATTGGCTGTCATCGAAAAAAAAAAACATAAAAAAGGAGAGATGCTCACTGGATTCTCGTCTAATAAAAAGCAAACACCGCCCTCGCGCGCGCGGAAAATAAAAGAAGCCAAGGCGGCGAACCACAAACCAACGATTTAACCAGGAACGATTATCTTTCTCTTTGCGCGAGCATGTATGAACCAAACAGACGATCCCAAAGCAAACATTCGTCGCATGCATGCAACGAGACGGCGGCGGCTCTGTGTGTATATCGCGCGATTGCATAATCCGCGTAGGCAGGCCCCTTATCGAGAAAGAGGCTCGAACGCTCGTACGCGCGCGTGACACGCGTCCGCAACGGTATATGGTCGCTATTATGCTCGCATGGAAAAATTATGTTCACGCGACTGTGTGTTACGCGCTTTCCGATTAAGACGCGCGTCGCGATTATTCTATGTGCGTTCCCCGTAGTTCGATGTAAAAGCTCTCGGTTTGGATTTCGAGCGCGACAAGGCTGAAAAGAACAACAACAGGACAGAGCTTGTCGACGGGCGTTATCTGAGCATACACTTTTCTCTTTCGATAAGACAGTTTTAAACGACCGTGAGTTCTTAAAAACAGCATGCTCAAATTTTCAATGTTAAAAATACACGAGACGCCAACTTGCTTTATCGGAAACGTATAAAAACCTTCGCCCGCGGAGAATTGATTGTCGTGGCAAATATACAATAACGTGCCAAGGAAAACTCGCTCGCAGCTGCACGCGTATACGCTGCTCTCTATTTACGTGCATCTGCAGAATTGCGAAAACCTGTGCAACTCGGATCGAGCGAGGATACGTTCATTCGTGCATGCGAGCATCGCATTTTCGCGAGCGCGATAAGCTCGACGCGCGAGCTAAACTGCTTTAAAACGATGTATATATAGTGACAGGGAAAAACCAGAGTCTCGATCACTGGCAAACGCTTTAAGGCATGCCTCCAAGCTTCGGTAATCGAGGTTTCGTACGAAATATTACACGGCGAAAATCCGTAGTACCGATGGATAAATTCACCATAAATTTCGCATCCAAAGCCTCCCACGCTCGCGCGATGCAAAAGCGGCGTCAATTGAGCGCTCGCTGCGACAAATGTCGCACTCCGGCGCTCATATTTTTAGCCAGCCAGTTTGCGGTATACATATACATGTATACGCGCGTGGCGCAGCCTCCTCCTCCTTCCCCAACTCTCAAAGTTGCATAAAGTTGCGAAGAGTGGCAGAGCGCGTAGTATTTCGGTCGCCTTCGGGGGCCGCGCACTGTGTTTTCCGCCGCAGAAGAGCGCGCGATAAACCTGCGCATATACATGCGCACCCAGCCACACGTGGTGCGCGAGAGACGAGTCGTAGTCGAGGTGGGGCAAAGAGCGATAGAGCTTGCAATGTTTACTATGCTTTTGACGCGCGCCGCTCGATGTATCAGAGATGTATTATCCTCTTGGCACTTGGGAATCTGACACCGCGGTTATACCTTGCTGGCGCGTTAATTAATCTTTCAGCTGTTTAGCTTGGGACGCTGCCGATCGATACTTTTTCGCGCAGACACCTTGAAGTCTGGACACCTTGAACAATGCGAATCGCTATGTACATCGATGCGTAAAAAGCCTCTTATAGTTTTTTTATGAAAAAAAAATCTCCGAGCTGTAGCGCAGGAACACGGCAATTTGCATTCGTTGACACGGGGCGACGTGCTGTGATTCGCATACATAATCGGCCTAGAAAAACTACTCGCCGGTATTCTCTCTCGAATCGATACCTCAGTATGGCTTATCGCGCACTCATCAACCGTACGCCCCATGAGAGAAAAAATACAGTCGTTCGACCATCTCGATAGCCACCGGGGAAACCTTTGAAAAAAAGCCCTGGCAAAATAAAGACAAAAAAGAAGGTCGGTCGATGCTGCTCGCCAAGGAAAATGAAATGGCTGTAGAGATGTGCAGCGGCAGCATCAGGAGCGAAAAGTTTCTGACGTCCGATCCGCGGTGGTGGCGGCGGCGCGCGGTGTTACGTAAAGGTCGGTCACCCGGACACTGCTCGCTCACACTTGAACGCTTAGCTGCGCGGAATCGCCGATTCCCCTTCAGACTGCGCGAGCGAGCTACACGCATGCGTTGAACGGAGCGCGATAGATACGGGGAGGCAGAGATACGCGGATTAGCTTGAGCTTTCGAAGCAATGATATGACGTAAATATGTATAATAATTCCTTAATTTTCCTGCGAGAGAGCATCGTCGTATTGTTCTCTTTCGAATCGCCGACTGCCCCTTAGTCCGAACGAGTGAACTCTTGCGGGTATCAAGGGGTTGCCTCCACCCGCGCTGACTCTGCTGCGCGACTTGAGGGAGAGAGAGATATGGCGAGTCGAAGGTTGCATCTGATCTGCGAGGGAATAGATTCGGTTTTTTCTATTTTACCCGCTTGAATTGAGATATTCTACAGAGAGAGACTGCAATGAAAGTATCAAAGCAGATTACCTATACGATTCAAAGGATGAGTCGTTGGATATTATCTCATAGTCCAGGGACTTTCCCGAGTCTCGTACTCTCGTCTCGTAATAGAAAAAGTTCAGCCCATCCGCAGCAAAGTCGTTCCGTAAACACGGCCCGATCGGTCAGCTATTCTACACGTTATACCGCAATGCATATAATACGCATAAGAAATGAGCGACGCATAGGCCAGGGCCTGCGCGACTGCAGCAGTACGAGACTCTCGCGTGCCACCTTCTTGGCTATGTAGGCTGTGGCGTCTCGCATGCGTCTCATTCTGCGGAGCAAAAGTGTCGCACACGTAAGGGGGATATATTTTCGTCGTGCACTATCTCAAAGCGTCTATAATGCAGGATGCAGTCAGTCTCGCCGAGCGCGACCTCCTCTACTTAAGAGCTATACGTATAACGATGTGAAAATTTCACGTCGCTATGCGATTCTCTTGCTTCGAGGTTCTCTTCCTTTTCCCGCGTGTATATATATATATATATATATATATATATATATATATATATATACACATGCGACTGACGCTGAGCTACGAGCAGGCGCTGAATTATTAGCAACTTGTCGAAAGGCATATGCTATGTAGCGCCGCGGGGCCATCTTCGCATTACTCATTCAGGCCGGCGCTTGCTCTCTCGCGCATACGCGACACACTTCCGCGCGCAGCTCTCGCGTGTGTATTAGTGCCTTGCTTGTGTGATTACGTGTATACGTTGCGCTACGTGTCGTCACGCCGCTGGCCTAATTCCTCTCCTTGAATCTCCGTAAACTTGACACGAAAACTCTGATTTTTCAATTGTCGACAGAGCTATTTGTATTGAAAACGTTTGTAATACATTACGCATATTATGGCTTATGGGCATTCGATGCAGAGCGATCGGACGATAAAGATAGCCAGGTATAAACTCTGCCGTCTCTTCATCGAGTAATTACAGTAATTGGGTTTCCGACGAAATAACGGCTGCAGTATTCCCTGTCGCGAATACATGACTGAGTGTAGGTCGAACGAGACTGCGACCCGCTCTGCCGCGCGCTATATCGATCCATCAGCCGCTAAGCGCCATCTGCGATATCTATATATACAAGTACACACTGAAGAGTGTGCGTACGACTCGCACTGATTCGAGAATACGACGTGCATACTGAGTGCGGATGCATGCAGCCGATGCCACTGGCTTTCGGCAATCAGTACGCTCCAAGTGAGCAATTTTTTATTTCATAATTTCCAAAGAAACGCCCTCCTTTATTTTATTTCTGGAATAAATTCATTTTCTAGAATAAATTCAAAACCCGCAAACATCGCAGGCTGTAATGCATATGGCGATTTTTTACGTCAGCGAAGCTTGATTGCATGCACCTAAATTATGCAGCCGCGTTTGAAGTTCGCCAAGTGAAATGTAATTACTGTTTCATAGCTTGGTGACCTCCTGAAAAATTACACTACGCTCCTATTAGAGAAGTTTGCCGTGCAACGGCACACGATATCTAGACCGCAATTTACATCGTACACTTATCTTCTCGCTTCATGAGCCATCGGATCGCCGTATGCGGTTCGTCGCATCATTTTACGCGCAGATCCTCAGCGAGCGTTTCACTTTGATGAATCTCGCTCCCAAATGGCTCTCTTCGTCCCGTCCCATATAACTAGGCGTGAAAATGACGGAAAAGTTGGGCACTGTCAGTGCGAGAAAATCACCAAACGATGTAACTGCATAGCGGTACTTCTGCTGCTCTTGGAAACGATCCATAATGTCAAGGAAACGCTGCTCTATACTCGTGTGTGCACTCGCTCCGCGACGGAGTATATACGCTTTTGCGTCACTCACTCGTCGTGCGGGGAAAAATCGCGAGCTTTCAAAAGAACGCTAACAAACGATGACGGAGCGGGACGTGTTTATTATAATCACAAAAGAAATTTCGAAGCTTCGACTGCAGCGGCCAAAATAAGCTTTTTCTGCTCGTTTTTTTGTTGGCGCGATGAAGACAATCCCCAAAGTGTTTTTACGTATTGAACGTCCGTATATAATGCGCAGCCGCGGTGATGAATAATGCGAGCTTTGCGTTCGATGATACAACGAGAAAACCGCATCTTAATGTTGCGTAGAAGTTTTTTTACTACCTCATAATATATCCAACATCGTGCGCGTTATGCAAACCAAAACATCAATATTATTCATGCGAGTTCGATCGATGAAAAAACTATGGGCGACGTCAGTTATCAAAGTGGACACAACATACAATAGATCACTTATGCGGCCTACGAAATTAAACATCTTAACGCTGTAAATCAGAGAAAAAACTCCAACCTGGACCCCCAGGGCGCGCGAAAGTCGCTGCAGAGAGCGCTCGGTGCATCCCGAGTCGGCGCGAAAGAAGTAAGCCTCGGCGTTATGTAAACACGAGCGAAGGCAATGACATTGCGCTCGCAATACCAGGATGCGTTGGTTCGCGCGGCCATGTCATTTGGCTGCTGCTGCATCTCCTCGTCCGCCTCTCTCTCTCTCTCTCTCTCTCTCTCTCTCTCTCTCTCTCTCTCTCTCTCTCTCTCTCTCTCTCTCTCTCTCTCTCTCCTCTTTTCTCTTTGTACAGGCGAGCGCGCACACGACCATGTGTACGATGCAGTAATTCAAGGCTCGTCGCTCGCGCACAAAGGAAAGCGTCAATCGCGTGGCCGCTCGCTCGTACTTCTTTTTATTTTCTTTTTTCCGTTATCTGTCCATCTTGCTCACTCGCTTTTGCACGAGGGGCAAAATGGGAAAGAGAATAACACACGGATTTTATATCGGCTGTTCTTTATTTCGTTTGCTCTCGTAATTTGGCGCTATTATTCTCGGTGAATTTGCATCGATTCGACGGATTCAAGGGTCCTGCGCACGAGACAACTGTCGATATCGAAAGAAGCGTTATTTTAGTTTAAATAATTCGCGTGAATATAATACCGCAATTTCATCAAATATTTTTCTCCACAACTCTCCAGCAGTTTAAAAAAGACATCGACTCGCTTGCCCTTTGAAATCAATACTTTAACGCGGTTATTTCCCAACGTTACGCAACCAAATGCAAAGCTGACCGGAAAAATGTCGGATCGTCGCCAATAAATAGGCAGCCCGCTCTCCTAGCGGTTTTAAAATCCAACAAGTGCACGTGCCGCCGCTCGATTATATGCGCTAAAGAGCGAGCTAAAAAGCGGACACTCCGATTTCAGTGGATACAGCCGCGCATAGTCAGGCGTCGCTGTACAGCCGAGGAAAAGAAGAGAAAGAAAAGATGCGCAAATACTTAATAACGTGTCACGTTTCGATGCGCGAAGCGCTGGAAATCCGAGAGTCCAGGAAAGTCGACACCCTTGGAAGCGACAACAGCCGGTGGCGGTGTTTCCCAGAGTGAAAACTTTTTTTATTCTCGCGCAACGAGCCGGACGTCCGCCAACGCGTTAATTCTACGTCTCTGCCCTTCCACTGCGTCGGAGCAAAAGAGCGGAATAACGCACAACGAATATGATGACCATTTTTCTTCCTTCACTTCCCACTTCGAAGCTTCATCCTACACGCTTTATATAAATAAACGAAATTATTTAGCGCAGCGTCAGGCGAAATTGACGCTAATTGCGCGATAAATCCCGTCATAATCAAGCGCTAGCTCTCGCCATAAATTCATCCCCGCTGCTTAGCCAAATCTTCGCGCAGAGCATTATACTTGCATACAGCAGACGAAGAAAGGAGCGCGCGCGCGTGTTTCCGCCAGCCTGCTCCATCTCTGCTACCGCTCTGTGCTCCCCCACCTCTACACTTATAAGCGCTACTCTTACGTAACGCATCAAAAGATCAATGCCCAAGCCTCCTCGCGCGGAGAATCGCGAATTATGCGCTACGACACGTGTACTCCCTCGGTCTACGAGACTCCACTCATATACTCTCTGCCATTGACTTTTCGCGGAATGCGAGACGAAGGTGGGGAGCTGGATTTTCGTACGTATATACATCAGACAGTCGAGTTACGTAACGCGCAGCGTCTCGTCGCGACAATTGCGAGGCTGCGCCGCCGCGTATTCTATATAGAGACAGAGAGCGAAAGAGCAGGCTTCGGGACGATTGTTCGAGAGAGTACTAAGGCGTTTCTCGAATTATTCATAACTCTCGAAGGTGTACCTAAGAGATTTTCATCAATCCTGGCCTTTGTTACGCGCGTGCGGTTGGAAAAGGAATTGCAAATCGAAGATTCAAGAACCGTTCATACAAAAGAAGAGATTTTTTCCTTACACTATAACGCTGTATCAGATGAAGGACAATTTTCATCATCAATCGAGAACAGGATCGACAATCGACAATGAAGCTAAAGTATATTATAATATAGTCGCACTCGAGCGACAAATAAAACGCTTCGGGGCGATAACATGCGATGCACAGGAGCATCATACTGCAGGGCCGCGGCAGCGGCTGGTTCGACCGATGCACGCGGGCGCGCGAAAACGGCGCAATTACGTAATCCCCCACTGCTGCCCCTGTGGTCGAGCGAAGAATTCAAACGGCTAGATGTGTATCGCGCCCGCGCGTAGATTAAAATCTAAAAGCGGATTCCATGTAACGAATAAATCCTACATACAAGAGGAAGAGAGGGAGAGGGCAGGAGCTCTAGATTCGAGTGAGCACCCACCCCGTCAGACGTTTACGTAATAGTCGTCAGACAGCACAAGGTAGAGGGCTGAAAACGTTGATATTGAGACAGTAATGCAAAATTGTTTGAAGAAACCAGTCGGCGCGAAAGGCTGTTCAAAACTGAGGTGAAAAATTAAGTGATCCCACGAAAAGTTGTCATATTTTACCGAACTTACCACGGTACCTCGCTCATAATGCACGTCTTGAGTTACAACGTCGAATTAAACGAAAAGCTGTCGCAACCCCTTCATTTTCAATTACGCAAAGTCGCGACGAGGCTTCTGCGTCTTTGCAATTCGATTTTCGATTATACCTCTATAACCCTCCGCGAAGAGAGGAAAATAGCTGGCGGCGGCGGTGGCAAACCGCATTACGATGCCGCCTCGGTCTCGGTATGCAATAATCGCGCGCTATAAGAGCCGATGACGATCAGATCGTCGCCAATTCTGCGAAAATCTCTTTTTTCAGCATTACCTAAGATTTATATCGGTCGAAGAAAAAGTGCGTTAAAACACTATAGACTCTCGAAGCTGACGTATAGTCAAGAGAGCCAATTAGACGTGTTGTTCGATCGCGCCCTAGATTCGTGCGCCAAATGCGCAGTTTGGAAGTTTGATCGAGCGCCGAACTCGTTTTACACGCGCGACTTTGTCTTGAAAGTGCGAAGCACTGATTTCGAAATCATGAGACTTTCACAGATCGATTTTGAAACTTTCGTTTCGTTTGGCTTATAAGGATGATGCGCGATGATATTATAATTCGTCGAACTTAACGTGTATTTTAACGAGGATGCAAAAATTCAGAGCCTAAATTTTTAATGCTTTTTTTTCTCTTTACTTTCAGCCCCCAACAGTCCACTGCACCTCAGCAACAGGGCCCACGCGTTGCTCCTGCTGAATCGGCCGCAGGCCTCCCTCGCCGATGCTGATCATGCAGTTCGAGTGCGCCCGGACTGGGGCAAGGTGAGGACTCGACCGTCTTTCTCTGCTCTGCTTTTCCCTCCCGCGCACGTGCAGGCATTTACTCCCTACTCTCGCGCTCATACCTTTTGACGCTTTCTCGATTATACTTTTACACGCCTGTACACACTTTTGTTCCTCGCTTGCTCTGTTTACTCTCGTTATGTAAGTTTGGCTGGCGTTCAGAAAGCGATTGATTTTCATCGGCTATTTTTAAACTTTATTCGAAGAGCTCTTCTCTGTTGTACGCGCGGATGTGTATGTTTTTGTTTTATATAAATACCCGCACGTGTAGCCTTCCTGTACGTTACACTGCTGGCGATCGTCGAGCAGACGGAGAAAATATAAACATCGATCTCTTGCAGGGTCACTATCAGAGAGGCCTAGCCTTATCCGCACTGATGAGGAACGAGGAGGCACTTCTCGCTCTCTGCACGAGCGCGGTCATCGACAAGAACCCCCAAGCCGTCCGGCACGAACTCACAAGGGTAAGAGAAAAAGCAAATTAATTGAGAGCAACGATCGTCGCTGCTTTGTCTTCTTTCTCGCGTCGTTCGTTAAACCCGCAATGCACACACACACACGCGCGCGCGCAGCAGATGACGCAACGCGCGCGCGGACATTTTTTCCGCGCTCCTTTTTTCTGACCGACAACAAAGGTGTGCGCACTCGACGTCGTCACGCTCAGTTTGTCCCGACGACGCCGCCACCACCGCGCGTCGTTTCCGGTAGGCTTTAATGCTGCGCGAGCCACTGACACGCGGTTGAATAACCCCGCAACACACACACACACGCGCGCGCGCGGAGTTGAGTGAACTCCACGACTGTGCAGCTGCCGATGATCACGCAGCGGCAGACCTATGATATACTTTTGAGATCTTTGCGCGAATACTAGATTGCGCTCGGCTATTTCTGTAGCCCGCGGGAGCCTTATCTAAATTTATTCGTTCGGCAAATATTTGCGCGCCGATTCCCGAGCGCGAGTGTCTCTCGTTGTGTTCACGAAAAAACTATTTGTCCCAGGTACTGCACCGAGTGCTAGCGGTGAACGTTCGCCGGCAGAACGGTGCGAGCTTCCGCACACCGTACGACCTCGTGGAGGTGCGCATGAGGCGGAACCGCCACCACCTACTGCTGCCTCTGATAAGCTCGGGACACCGGAACCATCGGAGGAGCCCCAATGGAGGAGGCGGTGGCAATGCCCTCAACACTTCCGACTGCGAGGACAACAGCAGCGGCGGAGAGGAGGAGTTCTCACAGGTGAGGATTTTTGCTTGTTTCAACAGATGAGAGTGTGACAGCATATTTTTCGTCGCCCGATGTCTATGAAAAATGCTCGGGCCTCTTGGCACCGTAAAAACACACTGACGACGGCTGAAATAGATATACCGTTTGGAAATACTTGTCAACAGTGTGGAGTGTGGTGTGGAAGCCAATTAAATACATTGTAGCAGAGGCAGAGAATAGCCGCCGCCACCGCCGCAGTCGAGGCACAGATAATTCAGTATCATTTTAGCTCTCTCGTAAGCGTAATTCTTATGTAATTGAGCAGTCCCTCTACCCACGCCTGTAATATACTTCCATACGGGCTTTTGCAATTGAGATGTTACAGTTGATTTTCATCTCTTTTTTTCCTCCACATCGACGGTTTACATAATAATGCTTACGGCGCGGTATCGATCAATTGATAGCCTCGTCAAATTACGCAATTTGTCGCGTACAATGAATTTTAATCATCGCGCACGGGATAAAAGTAAGCGTACGGAGAGAACACCGTGCTATATTGCCTTTGCAAAAATGATGCATAGCGTAATATTCGCGCATCGTCGTAACATTGGGTCGGCTTTGTTATGCTGTTACATAAAAACCATCATTCAATTATCCTCCCGCGCTAATTGCTCAATCAAAATAAACTGATTATCTTGTCAATTTCAGTCGTTCTGTCGGAGATTGCTTTCCAGTACGACGCCGCAGGATAATTCGAAACTGTACGCCACGTTGGACCGGCTATATCAAGAAGTTGAAAAGTTGAAAAGTAAGTTTGGATTTCCCGCGTCGCGCGCGCGTAATTCCGTGTAATATAAATTGACGCTAACTCAATCTTTCTCGTCTCGCCACAGGGGTGGAAGCGAAACCAGCGGAGATCCTGTTGCCGCCGCCAAACGGTAGTGCAGCGGGTGGCGACCTGGACTGCATCCTTTGCTGTAGACTGCTGTACAAGCCGGTGACGACACCCTGTGGACACACCTACTGCTGGATGTGCCTGGATCGCTGTCTCGACTACTCGTCCGCCTGTCCGCTCTGCGTCACCTCGCTCGCCGATGTAAGTGCTTACCTACAACTCGTATTACGTGACCGCTTCGTTTTTCGGAAAGCAGTAACAAACGAGCAGGCAAGTGCTGATTCTGCTCAGCTTTTTCGGAGCAGTGCAGAATGAAGCTGATATCGGTATAACGTTCGCATGCGCAAATAGTGACTTATCGGGTATCACCTATTCAATGCTCAGTTTCCAGCCACACGCACATGTTTATCGACAACGACAAATCATCAGATCGAAATCCCAGTATAAAGTCTCGCATGACCTAAGCAAATAGCAACCGCAAAAGAGATTACGGTAGTGCAGCGTAACTCGCGGCTCTCGACACAACTATATCCCTTTATGTAACATCTTGCTCGGCGACAATGTGCGTTTCCATTAATCTGTCGCAATGAAATCACGCGAGGAATCAAGAGAACGATTTTTCTTCCGCGCGCAACACTTGCGTCTCGTTCGCCATCTGCGAATGCCGATAATAGGCCGCCGCCGACATCGCTGCTGGTCAAACACCTGTTCGCGATCTCTTTGAGTATAGACGCGCCGGCGGTTAACGGCGCAGCCGATCGAAAATGATTGTCTGCGGTCGGCACTGCGCCCCGACTCGAGCTTCCGCGTGAGCAGAGACGAGACGAGTAATGCCTACTGTCTGGCGCAACGCGGTCGAACCACTGATGATCCCCGCGCTTTATACTCGCTCCCGTCGGTTTTTACGGGCCGAGAGATTATCGGTTGACATTGCTGGATGGAGGATAGATGGTTTTTCGATATTTACGAATGTGATTGCCGCAATTTCGTGGTAGTGAACAATCCGATGATAATCACAAAACGGCAGCGGCTCGCGTAGCCAAGGTCGACCGATTCGAAATCCGTGCAAGCGATACATCGAGTATGAATCTTCTTCTCCGTATATTTCAGTACCTGGCGAGCAGCCAGAAAACGGTGACAGAGTTCGTGGAGCGGGCGCTCAAGATCGCAGCGCCGAAGGAGTACGCGGCCCGCTCTGCCAGCCACCGGCACGAGCTAGTCCAGAATGACGCAGCCGAGGAGGCGGCCGCAAACGAGAGCGAGAGGATCGCCGTCTTCGTCTGCACGACAGCCTTCCCCTGCGTCGCCTGTCCGCTCTTCGTCTACGAGCCGCGCTACAGGCTCATGGTGCGCAGGTGCCTCGACAGCGGGGTCAGGCAGTTCGGCATCGCGGCTTGTCTGAACCGCGAGGCCACTGGCGCCAAGAGGTGAGTGTCCTTTACGCGCCTTTTCCGGATGAATGACTATACAGCTTGGTTTCGAATTTTGAAAGTTAAAAACGATTCCCTCGTCCCGCTCAGGTACGCCGAGTACGGAACCATGCTGGAGATCAGGGACAGAGTCTTGCTAAAGGACGGCTGCAGCATACTGAGTACCGTCGGGGCCAGGAGGTTTCGCGTCCTGTCGGGCGGAGAAAGGGACGGCTACGACACTGCTCAGGTGGAGTTCCTGCGGGACACTCCGATTCCAGCTGACCAGCTGCTCAACGTAGCCGAGTTACATAATAAGGTGAGTTTTGCGCGAGCTGAGTGGAAGCCCATAGTTAAGAACGAATCGCTAACGAGCCTTCCCCTCTCGCAGGTACGAGCGAAAAGCCGGAGATGGTGGGTGACGGTGCCGGCCTCGCAGCGTTCGGAGATCCGCCGAGTGTTCGGCGAAATGCCGGAGCCCGAGGACGACTGGCTGCGGTTGCCCGACGGGCCCTCCTGGACGTGGTGGCTGCTGGCCATCCTGCCGCTGGGTCCCCAGCTCCAGGTCGGCATTCTGGGCACGACGAGCCTGGAGAAGCGACTGCGCGCCATCGAGAAGACCCTCGACCACATGGAGCAGCGCCAGCTGAGCGTCGGACCCGCGGCCTCCGAGGAGACAACGCAGTCGAGCAGCATCTGCCGGGATGCGTCGGGCCGTGGGACCATGATGGACGACGAGGAGGCCGACAGCAGAACGGCCGGCAGTGCCAGGACGGCGGCCGTCTCGGTCGTTCAGCACACGTAGGCCGACTGCAGCGGAGCCTCGAACTGAATAAACTCCGAGGGACACTTGCACGACCGGCCAGGACTGATTATGCACGTGAAACGGAGACTTGCGTCGCCCGCTGAGATGTCCCGCGTGCGCTTTCCTACTTCGCTGTGACATGCGTGCGTACGCGCATCTGATTTATATAAACACGAAAGTCTGAATGGATTATTTAAGAGACACACGAGGTTCGCGTGGCGAGAGCTCTTTGACGCGGCGGAGGTGTAGAATTAGAGTTGAGCATTACCGTATACTCAGAACTGAGCCGAGAGAGGAACGACGATCCCTGTTTTGTCGCAGTTTTTTACTATCAGAATTTCAATATTTGCCTTTGTTGTGCTGATAACGATTTTATTGCACCTGCACGTGAATCGAGGCGAACGACGCTGTTAAAACGTTCTTGCATTTGCCCAGTTATTCACAGCACTGATCTGAAAGTTGTTTTGCAAACGCCTTAAATTGTTGTAGCACAGACGTCGCTGATCAGGCTATTACTATATATATATATATATATATATATATATATATATATATATATATATATATATATATATATATATATATATATATATATAATCATTACTCGTGCAATGGTTGAATAAACTTGTAAATATGAACTTCTTGGCATCGCTTGGATTCTATTGTATTCGTTGATCCGACCAATATACGTAAACATAATGTGAATTTGGTAGCCTAAAATTTTGTACAGTGTCAAGAACATTATTATAAAAACTGGACTGTTTGATTCGTAATAGGTAAATAAAAAAATGGAGCGTCTGATCGGAATAAGCGAACTACCGGATCGTATACTCCAATGACATTGAACGTTAATCGGTGCACCCATTGAATCTTAAGGAAAAAATCAATAACAATATTAAGTGGTGCTTCTTTATTAAAAACATATCCGCAATAATTCCGTTGATTCGCTATACCTAACGAGACGTCTCCGTGTCTTTCTTCGCTGAACATATATATTCACTCACACTCATATACCGATGCAATATACGGAAATCTGTTCTTCCAAAATCCGATGCGCAAGCTGCGTTGTGATTCTTCACAGGATCAACTGTACATGAAACGATAAATTTATCTGTAAAAGAATTAATACTGTGGATACCCATAGAATCCAGTTTAAAGAAAATGACTTACAATTTCGATGTGTATCTAAGATTATTCTTTCAATGATTCTTGCCATGCATGAATTTCAAGAATACCTTTCCTATTGGCAAAATCACTTCTTTAACTTATCGCTATTAATTATTCTTTAACTGAGAAGTCTTTAACTCCGAAACTGAAGCTACAAAAAGAAAAGACATAATGCTTACAAGAATCATAGATTTTGTAACTGAACTCAATATGAATACATTCATAAACATATAACTTTCACGATGCCGGCAGATTCTCTGCGCCGCACCGTCAAACGTGATAAGACTGCATGACCGCGAATCGATAAATCAGATTAACTTGATTCTCTTCTCTCTTTTGTGATGATAATTCTGGGAATTAATTGTTAAAGAAGACCGGCAAAGCTTGCGATACTAATCGAATCAAATCGATTGTGTATCGCCAGCGTGTCGGCCTCCGCGAAAAGTAGCTCAGCGTACGAAAGAATACAATCGTGAACTGCAAAATTCCTTCTGTATTCATGTACATTCATTCATGTATACGTCGATGTTTAGCGTGATATTTGTGAATGAGGCGGGAGCCATATAGAGTGCAAGTATGTGAACGCGATTTTTTCAATGAACCTTTCTAAAAGTCGCGCTCGAAGAAACGAAATAAAAAGTCGCCGTCGCTTTTGCTCGAATATTTTCCAAAGGCGCTTGCTGTCGAAGAAAAAACTGAATTCTTATACCTAATATACTGTATTATATATTGTAACTTTGTTGTGCACCGAATTCTTTCTTCAATTTTTTCGAAGGAACGTGCGTAACTTAATCGAAAAAACAATAACGTACGACACTTTTAGAATCTAGAAATTTTTCTACTCAATATTTGCAAAAAAAGAGATGATGTCAGGATACAGTGACATTAAATTTTGCGGAGATAAGCAAGCCGCAATGCTTTGGAATTGTGATTATTCCCGCCTCCCCTTTCTATATAACATATACATATTTATATCGAACCTCAACGACATTTGAATCATTCTGCGTTGTGGACAAGAGAATGTAGAGAAATGAAAATGAAAGCGCTTCGATCGCCTCAACTCCCGCAATTTTTATATATTTTATGATAATAATAATGATAACAATGATGAAAATAAGTATAAACTCTTGAAACGAACGATGAAACCTTTTTACGTTGTTCCATCGCCTGTAAGACTCTCAAAGTACGCTAGCGCATAGTAATTTATTTTCACTGTTCGAACTTAAGCTCATCGAATATTTAGAGCCTACTGAGACTAGGGACATCATATCAAACATGCAATCAAGTATTCAATAAGAGATATAGAATTTACACAGATGACATATGTGTCAAACTAGAAAAACCAATCTTTCTCTCTTGCTTTTTCTTCATAAATTATACTGTATGCATCTTTGAAAACCAATATCTAATCGGTATCTGTATTTCGTTCATAATATCATTCTTATATCTAAACTCTTAACAAATTCATGTTATTTTAAAAATATTATAAATCGTTAATAAGTATTGTAATAGTAACTCAAATAAGCAAGAGATACGAAGGAGAGGTGGATAGAAAGAGTGTACGGTATCTTACTCGATCCTGAAAAATGATGAATAAAATTTTTTTTAGCACTGCGTGTCATAAGTCCGCACTTATGTCACGCCTATCAGTGGCATAAGTAGTCCATTAATTCACCGTGCTTATCACCCACGCTACGCTCGGGCGCTACTGCACGATGAAAAAATGGACTGCTAATGCCATGGATAGGCGTGACAGCGGACTTATGTCAGGCAGATGCTATAAAATATTGTACGATACACGTGTCATAAGTCGTTCTTCATGGCACGGCGTTAAGCGCACTCGCTGCGCTCGGGAGCTTATACGAAAAATGCCGACGTGCCGTAAAGTACGATTTATGCCACTAGTATCGTAATGTACTTTATATATTATAATTTTTTTAAATAAAAATGTGTTGCATTAGATAGATGTTGGAGCGTAATTTGTAATACTTATGATATTCACATAAAAGAACTACTTTCATTTGTAAAAAGTTGCGTTATAAAATTTATTTTATATTTATTATAGGAATAACTACTACGATTTTTGTAATAAATTGAATAAGAATACCTTTGTGAACGTTCCATTTTTTTCGTTTCCATTAAATTTATTATACTTTCTATTCGTCTGTGAAGTAAAAGAGCGTTTACATTTACATATACATACAATTTTCAATCACATTTTTCTCTTAATACACTCGTATGAAAGTTTGTAAATCATGCATTGTGATATTACTGTACGTGTAGTGTATGTAACCTATCTTGTAACATTGTTACAATTACAGTTCTGTAACGAATTTAACATTCGACTTTCCATTTTTACTTTGACATTTCTATATTTATCTTCACGTCTTCATATCGAATCTATTGTAATAAAAATTGTGAAATCGACTGATAATTCTGCGATTTTATTAATCATTTTCCTGATATTTTCCCACAATAACTAATAAATCAAAGCGAGTTTAGAAATTTGAATAATAATTAACAAAAAAGATAGAATCACTATTCGAAAACAAAAATAGATCAACGAATTTTGATAGTTTTTTTATCCACTCATATCGTAATGCACGATTATTAATATTTTGAAAATGTCTCAACTTTGTAGGGAAGAAGAAATAGTATATTGTGCAACTAGGGGGGGGGGGGAGGGCGATTTCTAACGAGGGTGAGATTTGAGCACGAGTTGGAGTTGAGGGTGCCGAAAGCGTCCGAGACGGAGACGAGTGCTCAAATTCACCCGAGGTAGAAATTGCCCCCCCCCCCCCCCTTGTTGCACACTGTACTTTTTTTAACAAGTGCCTGTAAAGACCCGTTTTCATGCATATAGAGTGAATGGTAAGTTGCGCATTTTGAGTCGTAAACCACTCTCTTTCAAAAAATACCAATATTTTTCAAAAATTTTCAAAAATTTGATTATTTTTTAGTGTTTTTGAGTGTTTATGAGTAGCGGGAGGGAATAGCCATTCTCTCCCGCTGCAGCGGGAGAATGATTCCCTCCCGCACGCTCGAAATGAGCAGCTTAGCATTCACTTTGGAGGCATGGAAACGGGTATTTTTCATGCACGTGTTAAGAAAAATCTGTTTTTCAATTACCAAAAATTGTCGTAAAACAAAAAACAAAAAGCTTATAAGTGAAAAGAAAAGGGGTTCCTTTCCTTGATTCAGGAACATTACATTGACATTTATTAGTTTTCATAAGTAAATTCACGTGGTACTATAACAACAATTTACCTAGAAGATAGAAAAATTATCAAAAATTCGTTTCTTTATACTTATGGTTAATCAACATGTTTACAAAGTGACATTGTAATAGATAAATGACAACTCTGGCAATTGTAAGTACCTACTTCACGCTATCGCTTAACTTCAAGCTTATAACCTTTGTATTTTGATTTCTTTTTAGTTATGAACGGTAATGTTACATATTTTGAAAAGTATGTAGTTGCACCTTGTCCTAGTCGAGATTATTATGGCGTAAAAGTATTTCAAAACATAGTGAGTAATGAACACATTAATTTTTAACTGACGCGATGTTTATTATATGTAATATAGATCTACTTTTCGAATTAGGTTACTCTATGCTTGTGGAAAGTGTCTCATGGACCTCATCTGTCTCCTGTCATTAAAGAAATTAAATTTAGCGATTTCAACGAAGATAAATTGCTCAAGGACGAGATTGGCCATATTTTTGGTATACTCAATCATAATAAGTATAATTAAAATAGGTATTACTCTTGCTTGTACTTTGATGTACTCTAGGTCCAGCTGTCTTGGGATACCTTGAACAAGTAACTTCGAAAGGCGCTAATACTTTGTTAAATTTACCAAGAGTGATTATTGAAAAACTAGTGAGATACTTGGATTTAACAGATATTTCGAAATTGTTGTGTACATCGCGTATTAGCAGTGAGGTATTTTTGTTATTCGTTGACAATTTTATTTGAAGTGTTTATTAATCATAAATACAGTAAAGTTGAATAACCTCTACAGATCTTCAATACAAACTCTATTTGGGAAATCTTGTATAAAAGCTCAAAAGAAATCCCAGAGTTATCAGAGATGGAAAAAGATTTGGGTGCGAGTCGAGGTTTTCGGAAACTTACGAAGGATCATCACCTTCGCAACGTGTCGAAGAAAAATTTGAAAGAAATAGATGAAAAGTTACTATACGCGAAAAAAATGGAAAGAAATGATGCAATACTGAGATCAGCAAGTGTAAGCATTCCGAAAACCACGATGCGACGTAACGGCGATAAATCTTCTTCCAATAAGAAATACAGTATTGAAAGCAACTCAAAACAAGTGCGAAAACCACTCAAGTCGTCGATTAAAGACTTCAGCAAGAGTAAAAGCTTTGACTTACCAGCGCAACCGTCCATATTCATAGACAGTCGAAATTTTAGTGAAAAGCAAGGAGCAGACGAAGGTTACAAAAACACGAAATTCACAGAGCAAGCAGTTGCGAAAGCTAAGATCGAAAGAAAGGATAACGAGTTGGCTAAGTTTCAGTTTATTAACGAGAACGACGATAAAACCGAATTAGTGTTGCAGAAAAATTACTTAAAATCAGCGATTGTGCATTCGAATTTGAGCGACATCGATTTGCAAGATGCGACGAATAAAAAGTATGAAGTACCAAAAAGTCTCAGGAGCATTTTAACAAAGCAATCGTGTTACAACGAGGCAAGAAATAAAACGCCAGAGCCGCGAACGTCGAAAAGTTCGAAGAAAAAGCTCTCGAAATTAGGCGGTGCTTCCAACTTGAAGACTTTGACGAGCTCAGCAAAGAAGACTGATGATCTGGAAGAAAGCGGAATGTCTTACTTGATGAAGAAGTATTTGGCAGCGAGCGACGAAGTGGCCAGAAAGTTCTCTGAATGCGAGCGTTTGGCGCACTCGACGAAGAATTCAGGCATTCAAGTAGATATGAAAGAAAAATCGGAACGAAAACTGCTGAAGTGTGCAGCGCCAGCAGCGAAACAAGCGCAAAGTCGGAGTGGCGGTGACGGCGCTAATATTTCAACCAAGCTGCAGAGATCTTTTTAAAAAAGCTAATGTTTTGGAAAAGTATGCTGTTCGAATTTTCGTCCTAAATATAAAATTTTTAATCTGCTCACTTCTAAATTCAGATGTACAATGTCAATTTTTTCAAATAATGAGTTACTTCAACTCGTCATCGGCAAATATGAAGCTTTCTTTAGAGTTTCGATAAGAATTACACAATCAAGAGGAAAAGCGAGATCGGGCTCATCCGATGCGAAGCGGTCTCTTCGGAAAAGCTCACTGCGTTACAGCGCCTAGAGACATTTGCTCCGCGTTGGTTCTCGTCATTTTCTCTCCATCGCTCGCAGAAAGCCTGCATTCGCGAGCCTGCGCAGTGTGCAATTCCGCGAAGGCTCTCTACCTACCGTGCAATCCGCGAGAGTGGCGGCGCGGGCGCATGCGACGGAGAGACACACAGGAGTACCAGTCGGAGAGTCAGCAGTAGCGGCGGCGGCATCACATCTCCGCGAATTGCACATACTCTGTCTCGCTTTCAGTTCGTATAGCGCGCGATGTCGGCGGCTTGAATCACGTGGCACTCGAGTTTCCAGCGGCCAAGACCGATGCAGTGAGAAGAAAATGTGCCGCCCGTGGCCGTCGAGCTCTCGGTGAAGTGAAGTGCTGTGTGCGCACTACCGCGCGTTTCCACGTACTTGTACATATATATATATATATATATATATATATATATGCGTACACGCAAAGGCGAGCGAGTGCCAGTATAGTACGCGTTTCCACGTACTTGTACATATATATATATATATATATATATATATATGCGTACACGCAAAGGCGAGCGAGTGCCAGTATAGTGCCTCCCTGTCTCCGTCTCGTGCAGTGGCCTCGCGCGCGCAGCTATCTCTCTCGCGCCCCCTTGATGTGAGCGCAGCAGCAGCAGCCGCGAGCGCAATGGCGAGTTGTATTAGAAACAGAAACTCCACTCGACATTGCGAGTAAGTTCACTGGTCGCTCTGGTTTTTGGGTGGCTTCGCTCGATTTTTCTGGCGAGGCTTTTCTTCGGGAGTCGCCGTTCGTGCTAGCTACTGTATCGCACTATTTTGTCCGAGAACGACGGAGGCGGTAGCACGAGACCCGCTACGCGAGAGCCATATCGATCGGATATTGCCTGTGCATTAAGCACGTCGTCAGGCGCACTTGTATATTATTGTATACGTTTCATTCCTCGGTATCGCTTTCGCTCACGGGGATTGCGTTAACTTTGCGCTCCTATTGTGCTTTATAATGAGCGTTTATCTACGTCGACGTTGCTAAAGCTCGAAATATCGGTTATTTAACAAGGACAAATTCTTATTCGTTCTGTTGCGTGGAGACATTTTTAATAATTACGCGTTACAAAAATACGGAAGATTTTATTTTTCAGATTTAAGTACTCGATGCCGCGCTCGCGTCTCGCAACAATATTGCAGAGCACGTTTGTCTGCTCCGAAACGGAAGAGCGCGTCGTGAAACGGTATGCTACGATTGGCGAACGTTTTCTTTTTTCTCATTGCGATTTAAATTAGCGGACCACAGCCTTCAGCTCTGTAAATGAATAGATTTGCTGGTTTAGAAATTACAATCGCGATCAATTGTAACAGACCACAGTCCACAGAATAGTTTTTCTCCAATGATACGATCTAAGCTCAATTCGAAACCGTATCACCTACAATAAACTCTAATTATACAACTCGTGGTAACAGTTGTTTCTTATTTTTAGCGAAGCCATCGACGATGATAACGATGAAAAGGACGACACAAAAAGGTATGGTTTAATATTCGTAATTTAAAATAATGTACCGATTTCGTGCAAAGAATTTATTTTTACCATCAACTTTTAACACAACGTTTATTTATTTTCTAGGAAATCCCGAAATCTAAGTGAGAAGAAACGGCGAGACCAGTTCAACATGCTAGTTAATGAACTAGGTAGTATGGTTAACACTAACACAAGGAAAATGGATAAATCGTCGGTCCTTAAGTCAACAATACTTTTCTTAAAAAATCACAATGGTAAATTGATGATGGAGCCAGGTCAACCATTTCTTATTTTCATCATGATTAGAATATTACATTTATTTACTGTAATATTTCATCGATTTGATTTTAGAACTTGCAGTAAGATCAAGAACTCACGAAATACAAGAAGACTGGAAGCCTTCCTTTCTATCAAACGAAGAATTTACACATTTGACGTTAGAGGCTCTCGATGGTTTTATTATGTTGTTCTCTTTATCCGGCCGAATATTTTACGTTTCTGAAAGTATAACTTCCCTTTTGGGTTACCTTCCAAGTGAATTAACGAATACAACTATCTATGAAATTGCTTTGCAAGAGGATCAGTCTCATCTATACAACACATTAGCTAATGCCAGCAATACGAGGGATCAAAATAGTATTAAAACAGGTATTTTGATATTCTATTATGTATTATGAAAAATATACTTATCTTTAAAAAATTTTCCTTGTTCAACCACAACATTATGAAAATTTTACAGAGCATCAAGTATCATTTACATGCCACATTAAGAGAGGAGGTTTGGACTTCAGAGAAGAGCCAATTTATGAACTTGTGCAATTTATAGGATATTTTCGTTAGTATTTATTATTAGAAAAGCATAATAAAATTTTTTTTTCTGCCTTTCACTGATAGAATGTGGTTGCCACCCTCGCTTTACACAGGCGGCAACTTTCATGTTTATCTGTAGTACTCTTCTTTTTACCTATGACACACGATGCAACATTTATTTCTTATGATTTAGGTACAGGCAACGACGCTGATGTTGATAATATGATACCAAATAATAGATTTGGTAGTTGTGCCACTGGAGAAACAAAGTAAGGCTTATTTATTTATGTATTTTTTTTTTCAATTGTAAAAAGGCTGAGACCGGCGATGACGGGACCAACACCGGAGTTGTTTACTTGCATATCTAATACGATCACAAACAAGCATAAGTAGACGAGTAGACATTTGAAGATTTTATTGTTAATTTTTTTTTATTTATCCGACCGATGACAAAGTGAAGTTTTTAATAAAAATTTGCATTTTTTCACAGAACTGTTTTTGTATGCACTGGACGACTTCAAGTACCACAATTAATACGTGAAATGTCTGTTGTGGATAATACCAAAACCGAATTTACCTCTAAACATAGCTTAGAATGGAAATTTCTTTTTCTGGATCATCGGGCACCGCCAATTATTGGATATTTGCCGTTTGAAGTTCTCGGAACATCTGGTTACGACTACTACCATATAGACGACCTTGACAAAGTTGTCACGTGTCATGAATCTTGTAAGCATTTTTTTAGTATTAAAAGTTTGAAAAAAAATTAAGAATGATGCATTCAGATAAAACATGATGATTTCATCACTACAGTGATGAAAAAGGGCGAAGGTACGTCGTGTTACTATAGATTCCTTACAAAAGGCCAGCAATGGATTTGGCTGCAAACCAGGTTCTACATAACGTATAATCAGTGGCACTCCAACCCTGAATTCATCGTATGCACGCACCACGTTGTCAGCTATACAGACGTGGTCAAACATTTGAGGATACAGGAAGACGAAATGTCATCAACAAAACGACCCAGTGTATGAAAAATCATTTTTTTTTTTAAGAAATTTGTATCATTGTTAAGTACAAACAAGTGACTTCGGACACAGTCTACGCGCTTTTATTCTCATCATTTTTTTTTTCTATAAATTGTCACATTTTGTGTGTATTGGGAGTTTAAAGTTGTAATACGCCCTCTGGTGGATGCGACTTTATCGCCGCCATATTTGATATATATATAGATATACTTGCAATGTATAACTAGCAACTTTGTCGCCGCCATTTTTCTGACCTGAATTACCTTTATACTCACAATGTGTGTTTGTAGTAGATGAGACGTTGCGCATTTTGAGTCATGCACATATCTTTCCCAAATTTTGATTGCAATAAAAATTGCAAAAAATACAGAATTTTCAACATATTTTAAAGTTTAACTAACTTAGAATAGTGGTAAAAAATCATTATTACCTTTCGCAAGTTTGAAATGAAGAACTTTTCATTCTCTTCGGATGTTAAATATCAATCCTAATTTTTTTAGTAATGATATTAGTCATTTAAATTGTTAATATAATATTTCAGAATATTTCAAGTCATATACGCATATCATCTTGGTCGGCGAAATCTTCGAAAACTTCGCGACCAGCAGCGGTGCGTTCACTACTACGGCATCAAAGTGATGAATCCGATTCAACAGCAGCAACAGTATGTTCCAAGAGCTCTCAGTCTTTTCAATCAATGCCGCAGTCAGTCCCAAAGACAAAGATAGCTCCAACCAATAGCTTGACAAGTTATAAGCCCATCATGCCAAGCAATGATAATACGTCAACGGACACTCAACCCCAGCAGCAAACACATCCTGCTTATCAACAATCGCAGCCACAACAGCCGCAACAGCCACAAGAGCAGCAACAGCAGGATCAGCAAGCGGCACAAAAAATGAAAGTAGAGCAACAGCATTGTTCTGATTTTGTGGAACCTACACAATTTTCAGCCGAACCAATGGAAACGGTTGTCGGTGGTTCTTACTCAGGAACGACGGATCCGTCATTGATCACACTGCTACAAACGACCGAGGTAATCTATACTTCATATATGTATTTTGTGAAAAGTACACTCTCTAATTAAAAATAAATCGCTTTGTATGTCTACACTCTCTTTTCAAAGTTTCCACGAACTTGCGTTGAATTAGTAAAGAAAAATACCATTGCGATCTACATTCCTTCCGATTGACCTGAAGTCATGATAATTGTTTACAGATGCGTCATCAGCCAGGCTTAGTGATAACACCAGTGCAAAATCAAATTCAGGATGAACTGCAGCGAAAGCATGAGGAACTCCAGCAGTTAATTGTTCACCAACAGGAAGAGTTAAGAAGAGTATCAGAGCAATTATTGATAGCTAGATATGGAATGTTTTCACCGTTACTTAATGCAAGTATTCAAATTTAATATTTGCAATATCTCTCAATTTACAAACTTTATCGAATCATTATGTTAATAAGAAATGTATGTTCATTTTATATTTAAAGATGGGAGTACCGTACAATGCAAATCTATGCCAACAACCTACTCATTGTTCAAGTACTCCAAATCATAGTGTGCCAGGTGTAACTGCATTAGCGGTGCCAATCGCACTTCCACTAAATATTGTACCTCCAGAACTGTTTCCTCATTCCCCATCAGTAAATACAGTCTTGAACACGTCCATATCAGACCACAGTAATGTCATCCAGATGATGACTCCACAACAACAACAACAACAGCAGCAACAACGACAACAGCTACAGATACGACCTCATCAACAGTTAACCCAACAGCATCAACCAAAGGAGCAGACAACGGATATCATTGCCTTCCAAATGTGCCAACAGAACGACCTACTTTAAGAAAACCTTAACACGACATCTAATCAGCAACATAGATCAACCCGAAATTAGAGATTGAAAAATATTTAAAAGTTAAATTGTGGGTGCTTGTGATATAAAATGCAGTGGTTACAAAATTTTATAATTTTTTTCACGAACTACTTATTTACGTATATATTAACTTATTGAAAGATAACTACATCACATTGTGCAACTTTTATTACAAGAATTTTTGTTCAAAGTGGAACTTTGTAGTGTTTAGACAATGAAAAACAATTGAGGTGCATCGTTACGTGGTTGTGAAAAACTTAATTGTGTCGAATTCTGCAACGATTTTAGTGTTTTTTTTATTATACTGGTGCTTTAATTGTCGTGATTCAAAAAATATTTTGCTGTTGCCTTCGTCATAAGGTAGTTGAATCAACTCATATTATAGTTTATTTAAAAAAAAGATATTTTTGTAGATAAGAAGAGCCGTTCGTATGGATTGCATACTATTTGAGTAAATGAGAGATAGTGAATTAAGAAATATTATATTGTTATAAGTAAAATTTATAAACATGAGAGTTCGTATAGTGTTATTAATGTGGGTTTATTCTCATGAAATAATGAGATCAATTCATACAAACTATTCAATTGTTTAATGTGTTATAATTTAATGAGCTTACTTGCAGAAACAATTTTGCTATTAAAATTTTTTATTTCTAGAGTAAGATGTAAAATATAGTACATTTCGATATGAGTAAGAGAATATGATTTAGTCCTGTGTGAGCGAAGTGAATGCGAAAAAGTACTATTTTATCGTATCTGCCTATCCTAAGTCCGATATGTCACAACTACCTGTGTGACAGAGAGAGAGAGAGAGAGAGAGAGAGAGAGAGAGAGAGAGAGAGAAAGAGAGAGAGAGAGAGTACAAAATTACTAAAACGAGTAAAGAAATAAAACATATTATACGTATATACTGTACGATAGAAATAATATGAATATATAAATTATACTTACTTTTTAGCTTTTTCATTTCTCAAATAAAACCATACTGTATTTCTTGATAGTACGTACATACTCTACCGTTAGTGAATAAGTATACATTAATTTACATTAAATCCAATTGTTATTTAAATGTTCAATACTTAACGATTTTCCATGAAGAAACATTTACATTTGAAATCTAGCGTCGGTTAACAACGAAAATTTAATCGTATCTTAAAATTCGAAATTAAAAGATGTTTCAAATGTTAATGCATAGAAAGTAAGCTAATTTTAATATTCTAATCTTAATCTAAAGTAAAAAAACGTGTGCAAAAATATACGGTTGGATGCTAATAGCCGTTAACTGTTTCGTTGTAAAAATGAATAGACGCTATTTTTGTCTATATTATAAGTACAAGCATTTGTTCATACTATACGATTTCTAAACCTTAATTTTATTTATCTATCTATGTATATTTATAATACATTTTTTGATTGATTTGACTTTTTAATAATGTTAAAATTCTCAAAAGATTGATACGCGCATATAGAAAAAACAAATAATTTATATTTTATGAACAAACAATTGATGGTACTATTATATTGTATGGACTTTTTAATTATACTGCAAAATTTCGTTACTGAATAAGTTTTGGAATTTTATATGAAAATGTATAGTAATTGTTAATGATGCCTTTCGTTGAAAATTATAAATAACTTCTAAAAAAACGCAAAAGTAACTAAATAGTACATTGTGGAACAAGGGAAGAAAATAAGCTATTTCTAGCGAGAATGAAGTGTGCAGCGCAAGGAGTAGACAAGTGCTGAACACGTTACCCGACTCCGAAACAGCTTATTTTTATGTGTTACACACTGTATTTTTCAACAAAAACATTAAAGGGCCTTTTTTATGCTTAAAGATTGGATGTTTATCGAGTATTCCGAGTTTTGCACAATGTAGCTGAAATATTTCTTTATTATTTGCTTAAAATTGAATACATACTTCTTTATTTATAACTAATTAAATACTTTGATATTTTTATCTTAACAAATAACCGTAAACATCTTTCTTCTAATATATTCATGAAATTTGTGCAAATTTACAAAAAGACATCAATTGCGAGAAAAAAATAGTTTATAGCACAGTATGGCTAAAATCCGCTGTTAAGTCACGCTTATCTGTGACTAAAGTAGTCCTTTTTTGCACCGTGTTTATCACACTCGCTACGTCCGTGCGCTAACCTCACGGTGCAAATAAGGATTACTTTAGTCACGAATAGGCGAGACTTGCGGACTTTAGCAGTCTGTGCTATAAAATTTTATACGATACTCTTGACTTAAATGTTTCAGTTTTACACGGCGCTTAGCCCCCTCGCTACGCTCGAGTGCTAACTATGCCGTGTAAAAAAGAACCATTTAAGCCACACGTATCGTAATGTACTATTATTCTCGGCCGAAATGTTCACTTTTCGTCCCTGAGCTGCAGGGCGTAAGTAGTATACTTCCCCAAATTCAATTTGCAGAAAAAAATGAGAAAATTTGCAAAAGAAGAGTAAACAAATTTTTGTATAGCACATCAACCTCAAAATTACAACTTTATTGTCGATTTTGAGGTTGTTGTGCTATAAAATATCGTATGAGACTGTTGCAGGAGACGATTTTCTACCTCTGCTCGAGGTTTTTCACACGAGCGAAGCAAATCATAGTATGTCATAACATACTATTTCAATTTGGAAACATTTTTAAAGATTCGACCCCGTTTTTTTTAGATTCAAATAGTGGCCTTTCGGCCAAAAGTGGAATAAAATACTGCATGCAACACGGGATAAAAGTAGATTTTATCTCGGGTGATTACTGCCCTCTGCGAAAAATCTACTTGCTTGGGCAGTAAACCTACCCGCGGGAAAAATATGCTACCTTCGCCCTTTGTTGCATAAAGTACTATTATTATGTTTCTGTGGAGAGGGGGGGGGGGTCCTAGAAAGGAGAGATCGAAGTAAGAGTCGAAAGTGCCAAAATTTCCCAAAACGGATACGAGTACTTAATACTAGTACTAATAGTACTTAACATAACACAAAAACAGTTTACTTTTAGGCATAAAAAAGTTCATTTCATGCCAACGTTGGAAAATAATTTTTTATAAAATAATCAACAGTGAGACAATAATGAAAAATGATGTCCATAATCATTGCATAGGGTGATAATTTGTTCAACAATATTTCAGCAGCTTTACTGTATTTTCATTAAGTTAAATAAAATATTATACATACATATGTGACTAAGCGAACTAAGGTGGCAATCTCAAATGAATATTTTAAAATGACTAGACTTGGCGCAGTGCGCTGCGCGCACTGTAGTAGACTATACTTTCATTAACTTATTAAATGAAATATAAATACGTGATTGATATTTTTAATATTTGTTTTCTATCACGGAAATATATCAAACTTTAGAATATATGATTCATTTCGCGCTCATATAAATTTCAAAATTGCCGCGGTTTTGTCGCCAACTTCCTTTTAAAATTTTAAGGTTATGTCTCGAGAATAGAATAGTCTCGAGAGTAGAATGTCTCTAGAATATTATAAATACACATTATAATTTGATATGTATTATAGTATTATATTACATTTTTAATATTAGAATCAATTTTGGAAATCAAAAACAAATCAAAAAATTCTAACGATACTTTTGACGCATGCGCACTATATGAGCCAATCATATTGACGCATTCTTGGCTTCACTTCATCCGGTCATGACTTTTTTATATAGGGATTCTGCTAATATTTTTAGACAGACTTATTAAATAAATAAAAGAAAAATTAAAAAAATTAAAGTCAACAAACTGTTAAGTTACCAAATCCTAGCAATTCAATTTTAAAATAAAATATAGATTTATTTTTGTTTCAACGATTCTATAAATATATGTTAATATATGAAATAACTGAACTGATTATGTGCATGTTCCCGGGACTGGACATAAATATCAAAAATATTACTTGTAGTGAATGTAACGAACAGTGTGTTGCATTCTGAAGGTAATATCTTGCCGTGCGAAAATGTATTATTATTTAAAAATAAATCTTGGTTAAAGTTCATGTAAAACTGTCAGGTCGATAACTTACGAACTAAATATGTTGAAATTAATTTCTTTACCTCTAAAAGTTGTTCCTCTGTAACTATTAATAATACAAATTCTAACCAAATAATAATAATATATGCATTTGATACTATTTTCTTATTTTCGAATTGACAATAATATGAATAAAAATTGTTAGTCATAACGAACATTTAAAAGTATTATTCAATCTCTAAAAAAAAAACTTTTAACAAAAGTAAAAATGTTAGGCGAGTTTGATGTTTTGCATATTATTATGAATGTAAATTACATAATGTAACAAAATAACATATTTTTTGTTTACAATGAAATTACAGATAAAAAAGAACTGAGATCTATAAAAAAGTCAAGTTTATTATCATTATATTTCAATCATAACATAGCATACAAAAAATTATTAGGTTACATTAAGGAATCAGTTGACTAATTGCTAATTCAAACTTAACATATATTGATCAATTACAAACAACACTCAAGATACTGCGTAACTTGCCATGCCCGTTTTATTTTATTTATGGTGTTGTCTATTGGGATCTTTCTGCATATTTTATTTGTATACACAAAATTATAAAATTATTATTTCAATATTAATGATATATTTCTAATGTAAATTACACGACACATATTTATAAATATAATTTAAAAAAAGTATTTAACATGATTTCACATTTTTTTGTATCTCAACGAAAAAAAATTAAAATTTTAAATGTAAAATACATAGAAACGATTACTTCTGAAATTATTTAAAAAATGTTGTGCTTATTTTATAACTTTTTTTAAATATCAGTAGTGTAACAAGTTAAAACAAAATATTAATAAATTTGATACCACGTTCTAACATATAAGATGAAAATTTTAGCTGTTCATATTGGGATCAGGTATGGTGAGTCTCGTAAATAACCAAAATGCAAAAGGTCTTGTGGAAAAAGTAATTTATTAAAACTCCTATGCAAAAGTACGAGCGCTCTCTCGGGGGGCTAGCGGCGAACGCGCGCGCCGAGTCGAGCGGCGCAGCTCGACGAGCTTGAGCATGCGTAGAACGTGGGAGAGTTCCAAGTGGTTATCTCTAGCTTCAACAGTTCACCTATGTTAAGTTTGAATTAGCAATTAGTCAACTGATTCCTTAATGTAACCTAATAATTTTTTATTTGCTATGTTATGAATAAAATATAATGGTAATAAACGACTTTTTTTATAGATCTCAGTTCTTTTTTATCTGTAATTTCATTGTAAACAAAAAATATGTTATTGTGTTACATTATGTAATTTACATGCATAATGATATGCAAAACATCAAACTCGCCTAACATTTTTACTTTTGTTAAAAGTTTTTTTTAAAGATTTCATTTCTTTTCGAACAAACCTTTTGAAATACCTTAAATTTGTTCTAAACATAAAATATGAACATTTTTAGCACGTTTTGGCCATTGTTTTTTAGTTACATTGTTATCACTAATGTGAAACCACTGATTATTTTGTCGTAACATATTGGTGTAATGACCCTCGTCAAAATTACCATGGTGAAATATCCCGCTTACAACTTGATACCTTTTACCATTGATATCAATTTTACATGCTGGTATTGTATTTATTTTTAAATTAGTTATTTTCACAATATCGTTATCAGTACGATCAAATAACATTAATTGCAAAATTACCAAAGTATTACTGATTATTAGATCAACTTTCTTAATCCTTTTTAAATGGCAACCATTATTGCAATAACTTTCAATGTCTTGCCAATTTCCAATATTATAATCTATTAATGTTTATAAACTACAAAAAATTCTGTTATCTGGCAAGAAAAGATTGACAATATAATTAGCCGTATCACTGTGGTTTCGTTCATCGCAACCAGGACACCTAATTGTTTCAATTAATTGGTTTTTAAGAATATTTTGTAATATAACTGATTCATTGCATAGATGTAATAAAAATTCTGATGCATCTTGCTGAACATGTCTTGTAAATTCTTTTCCAGCAAATTCTCTTAATGTTTGGATATCAACATTAGTTTTATTAATATATTGTTGAAATACTGTTTTAACAGTGTCTGTATGACGATGTTGTAATAAAATTCTTCTAATAGTTTGAGAATGAAATAAACTTTGCACACAGGCATTAGCATAGCAAGAAACTCTATCATTGTTTGGTAAACCACAAATATCCCAAGTACTATTAGAAATATGTTTTAAATTACTGTCAGTGTCTATCAATGACAAATTATTATTGATACACCATCGTGTATCATACACTTTTATATTTTGATTTTTTTTTGCGATCAAGTGGAATATCGGATCTATTTAGATCTGGTCGATATTCTGTTCGTAGTCTATTATACTCAAGAATAGCCGATATGTCTGCAGTGCAGCATGAGGGATCGAAGTTAATAAGGTGCAAACCTTCTAAGGTAGTCACTCTTGAAGCTGCAACGTACGTTTGAAAATGACTAAATACATTATTTCCAGCTTCAACAACAGCATTTTGTAGGATTAACTATTGCAAATCGGGAATTGCTCTCGGGTAATAGAAATTTTATCCATAATAATGAATTTATACTCCAATCGAGGTATGTCATATTTCTTTTCCAGATTGTAATACAATGCGTATAGTTGTGATCTCTTTAGATCTATCTTTAGAAACAGAAACAACCGAGCCGATCGTTCCATTAGCTAATCCAATAGAAACATCAATGTTCCTTCTTATCATAACTTTGGAACCAATTTTTATTGTAATTATACGATCAATACCACAAAAATTGTCTTCATCATTGTTTAGCAATTTTAAGACTTTTTTTGTAGAGTTTTTGCACATTTGTATGAATCTTTGACAACAAGATTTATTTCTTCGGTATCAATAGTAAGCAGCATTGCTTCATTAATAGCGTTACACATTTTTCTTGTAGGTAACAAGCATACAGTATCAACTGGTAATTTGCCTAAATATTTACATAGTTCTTCAATGTTCTTTGAATAATCGTTACTTGTCAAATTTATTCTTCTAGTTTTCAGTATATTTATATCAGGTTCAGTCATGAAACCTAATCTAATACGTGAAAGAATTTTTGAGTACTCTTTATCATTTTTTTGTCTCATATTAATTGTTAATTTATCATATTCAAATAACTCCCATAAATTAAAAGTAATCATCGATTTTATATATTTATCAATTTGTTTTTTGTTCATTCCGACAAATACAAAATCTTCACGAACTGGAGGAAGCTGCAGCAGGTCACCAAAAACAAGTACGTTTATGCTACCAAACCATCCGTCCTCATTATCAGATGTATCAAATATCTCAGTTAAACGCAAATGAATATACATGAAAGTAATATTCGATACCATTGATATTGCATCTATAATAAGTAAGTCAATGTTCTGTAATGTTTGCCCTATTTGTTTTAAAGCTGCTCCAGATAATTCTTTATACTCAGCTGTGCCACCGTGTTCTACTGGAAGTTGTAGCAATCTGTGAATTGTAAGTCCTTGGATGTTATATGCAGCAATTCCAGTAGGTGCTGTAACAGCTGTATCTTTATCATGATAAATTTTATTCCACGAAACTAAATTATCAATGACAAAACGTCGTAATCGTAATCTCAAACCACTTTGCAAAATCATACAAGCAGAGTGAATCTAATTCCTTAGGTTTGTTAGGATAATGATTATCTATGAAAGAATTATAAAATATATCTGTCGAATCTTCTGGAAGATCTTTTATTTCATTAAACGGTTTTAGTTTTCTACTCCTTATAATATTAACATTCAACCATTTAATAATCGTGTTAACATCAGTACTGTGCAATGGATGCCCTAACAAAACATCAGCAGCTTCAATCGCTCCACATTCTCTATGTTGTAAGGCACATACAGCAAAGGCCCATAGACGATTATACCAAAGTTTGTTTGATTGTATATCTGCAAAATCTAAATTGCTCTTTTCACCTTTCGTTCCATATTTGCTAACGTATTTGGTCAATATATAAGATGATTCTCCAATATATTGAGCATCATTATTTCCATCCCAAATAAGTAAGAGACTAGGCATATAATCATTAACATTTTGTTCATGTTTTGTCCGAGGTAGATCGTAAAAGCGAGATCAAGTGGCGCGGTAGCGCCACGAAAGCGAGTTTGAGAAGCAGACGAAGCCGCGGCGCCCGTGACACTATTTAATTCTATATTGGTGTTCGAATTTTTCATGATACAGAAAAAAATGCTTATTGTTACTGTTCGTAATATTTTTTGGCTTATTAGTATGTTTTCTGAGCTAAACTATGATTTCCAACAAAAATATTAGTGAAAAGGCTGCTTATTTTTATAATATGTGAGTGTATAATCCACAAATGCTAAAATTACGTTTTTCTTCTTCAGCCTGAAATGTACAAGGACCGTTAAGTTAGCCGCAAGAAGCGTTAGGACCGTGAAGTTCGCCGCAAAGCTATATACAGATAATTGCTTTCTCAAGAAAATATAATATATTACGATATTTTGAATTAAGAGGTTGCCAGTGCATACTCCGCGATCCGGAGCTGTAACAGTAACTAGCTTGCCAGGGTAGCCGATGACAAGGTCTAGGTGGCGCGCTCCGTGGTTTTTTGTGTCTAGGTATAAAAATCATTCGAGAAAGGTGTCTAGAGGTACAGGGTGGCCGATAACGACGTCTAGGTAGTTAGCCCCGTGGTTTTTGGTGTCTAGGTGTACAAATTATTCAAGGGCGGTGTCTAGATGTACAAGGTAGCTGATGACGAGGTCTAGGTGGTGCGCTCCGTGGTTTTTGGTGTCTAGGTGTAAAAATCATTTAATGGTGGCGTCTAGGTGTACAGGGTGGCCGATGACGAGGTCTGGGTAGTTCGCACTGTGGTTTTTGGTGTCTAGGTGTAGAAATAATTCGAGGGTGATATATATTAGAACAATCAGTGATTTCATCTTAGTAATTAAAATGTTACAAAAAAGCTGTGGTTGAATGGTGCTGAAGATGCTTATATTTTATTTTTATGACTTTGAATATGAAATACTCTAAACAATTTTAAAAAAAGGATTGAAATCTCTAAAAAAAATTAACTCTTAAAAAGGTAAAAGGTTAGGCGAGTTTGATTTGAACTGAGATCAATCAAACAAAGTCAAGTTTATTATATTTAATCGTAATGAAGCAAAGAACAACTCTCAAGATAATTACTACGTCACTTGCCATGCCCGTTTCATTTTGTTTATTGGTGAACAACTAAATTTTCTTTTTATATATATTAGAACGTCATACAAACACTATAAGTACAATGAAACGGGCATGGCAAGTTATGTAGTAATTATCTTGAGAGTTGTTCTTTGCTTCATTACGATTAAATATAATAAACTTGACTTTGTTTGATTGATCTAAGTTCTTTTCTATATGTAATTTTGTTGCGGAATATATCAAACTCGCCTAACCTTTTACTTTTTTAAGAGTTAATTTTTTTTAGATTTATTTTTCAATCTGTTTCAATTTGCAATAGCAATAGATACGTCTCTCAAAATTATTCTATCAGTTATTTGGCGAGGAAATCCGAAGCGACAAGCACTTACAAACCCAGTTTTCGACTGTTTTTTTCGCATACAGTAATTATTGTGTTTATGTTGTTGATAGGATAAGACGCGGCGATTAAGTTCTGGCGAAATTCGTTTATCTGGAATATGACATGTTATGTATTTTAAAATGAACTCTTGTACTTCTTCATTCGAATTTGTACCGTAAATTGGAGCATCTTGAATCCAAAATAAACAATGATAATGGGGCAGTCCTCTACCTTGGTATTCACGGACCCAGTAATAGTAGGTAACTTTTCCAATAGGATTTGCCTTCGATAGTATATAAGCTAACGTAGCTTTAAATTTATTTTGAAAATATCTAGCTGTCGATACTGGATCTGCAGCTATTAGTTGCGAAATAGAACGATTATCATTCCACCCATTAACTTGTTTTATGTATTCCGCTAGTGCAGACCACATCCACTCTCCAGGGCTTAAGGTAATAAAAAAAGTAGCAGGATCATACTCACGTGCCATACAAGTCAATTCATTACGAATTTTTTTCCAATATGATTCAGTTCCAGGTAAACGAGAGAAAATTGTGTCAAGATTAGCATCTAGCTTATTCTCATATAACATTTGCAGAAATTCTTTAACCGTGAAATTATGCTTTGGATTGATAATATTAAGCATTTGAAATATTCCAGCGTTTATTTGGCTCATAGTGTTATTGTATAATGAAAAATAAAAAGATATTGATTGTTTAGTCTAAATTGTGAATGCTTTGATGCTAATCTACACTTAATATAATCAAAATCTCTTAATTTAGGATTTCTTTCAGCATGTTGACCCCACTTTCCGTAAGGATACAAATCAGGAAAGCACTTGAGATCTAAATCTTTGCCTCTGTTATCTAAAGCATTAGCGGAAACTTGCAACATTTGGTACAACGCAGTATCTGATTCATTCTTTTTTTTTTTTGTCATGTAAAGGATAAATAGTGTAATGTTCATAAAACGGATCAATTTGAGATTTTTCAGTTAATAATGCACGCTTTAGTGGTTCATTTTGTTCTAAATTTCTTTCAGATGTACCTTCTGCTTCTTTTTCATCATTTATTTCATATTCCAGTTGCTCCTGTAGTTTATCTAATAATATTTGTGGACTAGATGGAAGTTCAATTTTTGCATAAATTGAGTTATTTTGCTTAATCCAATGTAAAGCTTTCCATACTTTCTTTATATCAATATAATCTTCCCAAATTTTTGTAGCTTTTGTTGGGTGAGTTCGAACTAAAATATATAATTCATGATCAACATTTATGGGATCAGTATGAGGACATATCTTCAAAGTCTCTTCCAGTGGTAAGGGTAAATGAAATGTTCTACCAACAACTGTATCCATTTTAGTAATTGTTTGAAAAGCTTTAGCTCTTTGTATTAAAATTTTTTCCATCATATTGAGACTTTTAATTTTTTCTGGAACTTCTTTTACAAAAAGGTTATTCAAAACACAATTTGATGGCATAATATTTTTTTTTTAATTTGTCAAACAGGGTCTGCAAATATTAGATTCTGTAGGAGTATTAGCGTCGTCATGTACTTCCTTAATTTGTTGTACAAGACTTTTACGTTTAATACCGAATATTTCGGAAACAATATTATTCTCATTAATAATATTCTGGTAAAAAATTAGAATGTCTCTTGCACAAAATAATCTTTCACATGAAATACATGGAATTGCAGGTGGATCTGTGACTATTTTTGTATATTCCTTAATGTCAATGCTAAATTTCTCTTTTAACTCTGATTCATCCAAACTAACTTGATTTGTATTTTTGTAGCTTTTGATGGGTACACCAAACTTTTTGGATTCTCGTATAATATCTCTTAATAACACAACATCTGCATCATACAAAGCATTTTCTATATTTAAAATAATGGTAAATAAATGTTTTAATTCATAAAGGAATCTTTGTATTGTTCTCAAATAAGGATAATGAGATGATAAAACTTGTAATTTTAAAAATTTAAAACTACATAATAGTGGTTGATCATAACAAATAATTGGATGCCCCAGTTTATCAACATCATGGTATTGAGCCGGACATATATCTATAGACAAAAGAAACTTGTAAGCACTTCTGAAAGTTATTTTAAGGACTTCTACAAAAAAAAACTTGTAGTTCAATTAATATATCGACATCGATAGTTTTACAATAACCATTGCATTCCCAGACTTCTTCAAAAAATAGCAAAATATTAGTGCTTTGTCCTTTTTCATTTATAATAACTTTATTATCAATATTAAAATCGTTAAATAAACCAAGCCGAAAATCATACGCAGCACCGGCAAACTATGGTTCTGAAGAGGAGGTATGTTTAGGTCTACCGCATAAAGCAGTTAATGCACACTCTACATTATCCACAATAGATACATCACCTGATCGAGTTAATGATAATTCAACTTTATTTCTAAGATTTGTTAAGCATTTTTTTGCTGCATTAATGTAATTATCTCTTACATAAATAGACGTAGATACTAAATTTTCAGCTTCTAATCTGCATTGAGACGAAGAAACTGAAGAATCTAATTTAACCATAATTTTAGTTGTAAAATTTTCAGTGTTTTTTATCAATTTAATCGTACTATCCTTAACAACAATAATCGCATTGTATTTTTTTTTAATTTTATTTGCCATTGCCATTTTTTCTTTAATTTTATCGCAATATTTCTTTTGTATTGCTAATCTTTTTTCACACTTTCTTTTGTAATTGTTTTTACGCTTATTTAATATTTCAGTTTTGTTATTTAAATAATATATTCTATTATTACTTAGTATCTTTGTCTTGCAAGTTTCGTAATATTGTTTATTTTTTAAACTTTTGTTACTATTATAATTTAAATAAATGTCTGACTTTTTACTACATAAATTTTGTTTACTTTCAGAGTTTGTATAACAATTAGATAAGTTATTATAATTAATGTTGTTTTTATTGTAATCGTGCGCGTTTATTTAATTTAATAATTTAGCTTAATTTAGCTCTGAACTTGATTCGTAATTAGTTAGAGAAGAAGTACGTTTTTTAATATCTACTGTGACTTTGCATGTTTTTTCTTTATTGACATTATTAATTATTTTTGAAGGTGTCAATTGGTCAACTAAACTTTACACAGTTTCATCGATTTCCCTTGGATTAGTATGTACAGTTATACATTTTTTCATTTTACGTTTTTCTCTCCGTGCTTGTAAAATTTTGTCTTTGTGTTTTTCATAATATGTTCTTTGTTTCTTGATTACGAGACTATGTATATTTGTTTCTTTAATATTATCTATTAATGTTTCATCAGTATTTTGATCGATCGTTTTCTGTTGCATAACATTGTTACTTAAACCCGGAATTGAAGTTCCTGTTTCGGTTATTGAATTAGAATAAAATTGTGAACAATAGTTACCAAAAGTATTTAAACACGGAAAATGTTCAATTGATCTAGTTTCAAAGATTTTTAACAAATATTTCCGTATTTCAATTTGATTATAGACCATTGTCTCGGGTCTGAAACCAAATAAAAGTGTTACAGCAAAGGCTATAGCTTTGGGACTGAACTGTTTGAAATGTTATTGGTTTCTTTTGTCCATTGAAACAATAAGGATGTAATTTATTTAAAACTGTAGTAAAATCACTATGTAATTTTTTATTATTCATTGAATCATACACAAATAAAATATCAGTATCGTAATACGTACATATAAAATGACCTACTCTGGAGCCACGATGAAATAAAATTTGTATATGTTTGTCATTTTCATTTATTTCAGAAATTTTAGAAATATTCTGTAAATACAATGTCGAGCATGGTTTATATGTAGAAAGTTGTTGCAACATTTTATGAAAATAATCTATGTGTTCATCATTTAGACAACAATTATTAATGATAATATTTGTATCATACAATTTTCTAGGTTGAACATTCATAGGGATAGGTAATTACATTTGGTGTATTACAAGGGAAATATGCAATGTAGTTATTGACCAGTAATTTCAATAAATATGGACGCATGCTATGAGTATTATATCTAACTAGATGTGGTTTTATTTCGCATAATAAAGTTATGGCGAAAGCTATTGCAAAAATCCCACAATCTTTGTTATTCATTTGTTGTTGAACCTTTGGAAAAGTAACTACTTTACCTTCCTTAAAATAATAAGGATGCAGCATTTTTAATGATCTTTCTAAATCCTTGTGCATTACCGTACTATTTATAGAATCAAAAACATAAATATAATCAGTGTCATAGTAAGAAGTTACCCAATGTCCATTATCATTATTTTCATCATTACATGGTGATGATAAATATATTACTTGTATATGCTTCTGATTTTTCGGAATTTCTGAAACAAAACCTGCGTATAAAAGCAAAGTTGAAAAAGGCCTATACTTTGAAAAAGCTATTAGTAATAATAGAAAATAATCAATGTCAGATTCTTCCAGCAAATCACCTGACGTAACACGTTTTCGTCCACATTCTGTGAAACTTTGTGAAACATTATCATACATTTTAATTGTAGTCTTATAAAACAGTATAAAAATGACTTAAAGTTGGTTAATCGATGCTGAATCGCTTAGAGCAGACCAAGAATAGGCTAAATAAGAAAGAATAATAGTAATAATAATAATAAATATATAATATGAATGACACTAAATGTTTTTGGTTTAATTTATCTTTGGTAGAGTTAAATAATGTGACATTTATTTTTGTTGAAACGTGGCAGTTGCTGTTTATGGCTGCATATGGTAGTTAGGCTAATATGGCTTTGGCTGTTTGCGGCTTATAAAGGCTATGGCTATATGGCTATTTGGCTATTTATGGCTGATAGCTATGGCTATTTGGCTATTTAAGGCTGATGACTATGGCTAGTTATGTACGGATATGACCGATAAGGAATGTGGATCTATATGGATGGGTATTATTTTTCTAGGATTATACGTAAGATTAATTGTGGTCACTGTTCTATTAAAAACAGTGCATAAAATAAAAAAATACAAATAATTATTAGATTTCTTTAATGTTATATTTTAACAGTTACAATAATTTTCCAAAAGTATAGGATAACAATAATCAGTAAACTATGCACCAAAAATTGCACCAGACTTAATTAATCACATAACTTTCGTTAATTACAAATTTAGTTGATGTAAGTTTATTTGTCTTTAGTACAATTTGAAGATAGAAAACCTGAAAAAGAAAAAAAATGTTATTAACCAAGAATATAATAAAGAATTTACATAAATATGTATTAGCATGCTTACAATTTTATTAGTATTATACACGGAGCTACCACTATTCTTTAATCCCTTATATGGTTAAAATCTGAAAAATAAAAAACTTGTGATTAAAAATTGTTTCAAATATATAAAGTAAATAATTTTTTATTTTACGTAATAGTGATAGTGTAGTGTATATTAAAAAAGTTTTGTATTAAAATATCAATAGTTAATAACTAGTATGTTTATGTCTGCTAGAAAAATAAGCTAACGCGTTAGCTAGTGCAGTGTTATGTGACACATTTGTATCACGACATGTTTTATAATATTAATTGTCAATAACTTTTTTACATAATTGGTTTAAGTTAATCTTATAAATTTAACTTTTTACCAGCTGGGAAATCTAAATTAAAAATTTTAACTTAAGGTTCTACGTCCCTAGTCAAAATAAGTGTAGTTTTTATTTCTTGTGTATGCACGGTAATTTAATTTGCTAAAGAAGTTCCATAGTTGAGCATACAACAAATAATAATATCTAAATGCAGCGGATTATTTGAGTAAAGTTTGTTAATCGTTATTTCTGTGGATAGTCAACTGATATAATTTTAAAGCATAATTCTACGATGTAAAGATAACACAAACTGCTATAGTTTATAAGCCTTGCGCATGCATGCATAACCTAGTTGCTCTGTTAAATTCAATTTGAAAGTAAATAACCCTGGTAGAAATGTTAACGGTTAATAAGCTAAGTTTTAAGACACTTAGCTAAGTTGTGGTTAACGATTTAACTAAATAAGCGTTTAACCTTTATAAATGGATAGATATGACGCATTAACTCATGATAAAACAAAACTTTTGCTTGAAATTTGTCAAATGACTGTTACAATCCAAAAATTGTAGAAAGATACGTTACAATCGTAAAAAATCCAAATATACGTAATAAGATATATATACGTTTTAATGCCAAAAAAAGGGAAAAACAATTTTTAACTTAATAATAATACTGATGTGGTATTATAGATACGCATCACTAAAATATTAGCAATATTTTAATTAATTTTTTTACATTAAAATTTGATAAAACTGGCCAATTAAACTTAACTTTTTAACGAATTTCAACCGTTAATTTTCTACCAGGGAAGCAATAAATTGAAATAGAAATACAAGCAGGATTATTCTTTACATGTAATTCAAAAGTCAAAAACTTTCATTTAAGTTATGGGACTTCTAAAATTATTTTCATTAATTGGATATGTTGAGATTTTCTTAGAGAATAACATTGTTCACCGAATTGACGGTTAAGTTAAGAATTAATTGTAGTTAATAATGAAGTATGACTCAAAATAATTAGCATCAGTTACAGCAATGAACTTGCAAGATCTAGATAAATAAGTATGACTTGCAATTGATATAAGAATGATTTATAGCGCTGTCACCATGCCTGAAGATTTCCTACACTAAACAAGTTTAATGAGCTGTCCTCATTGTTAATTAAGTAAGTGCACTCATAATAGTCAATCTAATTTTAAATATAATTGAAAAAGTTATAAATTAAAGCAAAACTCTAGTTTTCGCAATTTTGTGCACACATAACCTAGTTGCAGTGTTATTTGTAAATTTAATGTAAGCAACAAATATAAATAAGGGAGGAACTTTTTTTTATAACTGAGTGCACATAAGAAAATCTGTTGAAGCACACTACGTGTGCATACCCTGTCAAAAATATTTACATCAAATTTTATATAAAATTTTATGTAAAGATTTTAAAGTATTACATATAAAATTTCACATGTACGAATAAAATTGTAAAACTTTACGTAATATTTCACATAAAATTTTACATACTGATCTTTACGTACAATTTCATATGTTTTGTTACATCCTCAAGCCTTTGATATCCAAAATAATTGGCGAGAACAAACACCTAGGAAATTCAACTTGAATTAATTTTGAGCTTGAGGACAAGGATTCTTGATTGATTTTTTACTATCAAGAATCGATAATTGTCTAGGAAAAGCAATAAACTTTAAGAACAAAAGAATATAAAGGAGAAAAAAATATTTTTATGAGTTACATTTTGAAATACCCTTATTTTTTACTACAAAAGTTCAAAATCATTTTTTGTAAAGCGCAAATATCCCTACATCGAAGAAAATACAGAAAAGAGTAGTCGTAATTAGGTTCTTACCAAGTTAGATCGCATATACATAACCTTGAACAATTTAATAATATTAATTAATCAATGATCGTGGTTTCAACCCACGTCAGGAACTCACGGTCGAGGATATGTGGAATCCCGCCTTAAATAGTTTTTCTATAAGTAATTATATTTTATTTTTAAGTACTTATCTTGTACAAAAGAAACTTTTTACATTAGTATTATGTAATTACAAAGACTAGTCAATATAAAAATAAAAAAATCTTTATATATTCAAACTATACATATGGCTTTAAGTAGCCGATCACGTTTCATTCTGCTTCAGAATGTTAAAGCTGGACGAGAGGATTCTGTTCATCATCTTCAGAGAATTCTTCTATTGCCAATTCTTCCATCATTTTCACGTGCTTTTTTGCACCTCTAATTGCTCTATTGGCATAACTGTTGATTTTTCCTAAGTGAATATTCATCATAATTTTTCCATATTGGTAGTGGTCCATGAAATTCTGAAAATGTTGTCGAATGACTTTCTTTTTCTTTGGCGTCATTACAGTTTTGTTTTTCGTTTTTAGGCACGACCGCGACACGGAAGTGCCTTATAGTTCCGTGTGCGGAAAATGTGTGAGATGCGATATCTCACGCAATTTTTGACCGATCGGGCTGAAATTTTAGGAGAAGCTTCTTTTGCAAAAGCTAAAAAACTATTTTTTTTTATCCCGATCCTCTACGTCGTTTTGAAATGCAAGCTCTCCGGAAATCTCGCAAAGACTTTAATCAATCGGGCTAAAAATTTGTGTGCGAACTCCCCTCATAATACTAAGCTGACAGATTTATTTTGGGCTTGATCCTGCACGTATACGCAGAATGCGGTCACCTCGTGCTCAAACATCATCCTCGCTTGGAAAAGCCCATTTTCGCCCCTTGTTGTACAATGTACTATTTGAAGAAAGTTAGTAAACAAAGTCCAACGTTCAGATATCAAATTTCAAGTGTATACGTAGAACCACTTTTGAAATGTGGAATTTTTAATCTAAGAAATATCGAAAAACTCCATTTATGTAAAAGTGTTATGTACTGTAGACTTGAAATTTGATATCCAAGCCCTTGTCATGTATTTCAACATATTTGTGAAGTTTAGTGACTCATCCTTAACCAGAAGATCTAGTTACTTTTCAATAAACGCCTTTGGCGCAAGAAATTTACAGCAAAGTACATCTTCTGGCTGTAGTAAATTCTCCAACTTTCAGAAATATGTTAAAAAACATTACAAGGGAACGTACATCAAGTTTTAAGTATACTTGATGCACTAAATTTAAAATATCTAATTTTCAGTCACACAAATCTTACAAAACTGAATTTATTCTCCTGTATGAACCTGTCACGATAGACAAGTACAACACAGGATCGACTACTTACAATACATGAACATTCACTCGTATTACTGTTTACATAACATTAAAATAAAAACTAACCTCTTTTTCTGTATCATCTTCTGAATTGTGGCTTGAAAAACTTTTTGTTCCTATACCTCCAATTGACTCAACACCTGATGAAAATAACTTATGGTCGTCTGTTTGTTCCGGACGTAACTGAGGACTACTAGGGATAAGAGTGGCTTATTTGCAAATAAAAATATTGACGAAATATTCATTTAATAAATACTTAAATAGTGCGAGCAGTCTTTTTATAATAAGTGTATTTGTCTGTAAATTAAAAAAATGGCAAATAGGTTAGGAAATAAAGTTTGCAAAAGTTGGATGAATCCGAAATCAGCACGGATTATTGCACGTTCTAGTAAATATAAACAGAAGCAAGGTCAATTTAAAACACTTCGTCATGCAAGTCCATGTATAAAATATAAACAAATGTCCATTTGTATAAATTCCAAAAAATATATTTTCATTTTCATTTACAAAATATTTATGTATTTGATATTATTTAAGGTGGGGTTCTGGTGTTTTCACTTTTTTCCCCCCTTTAGATCTAGTCAGCTAAGATATTGACCTCATTATGTATATAAAAAAATATGATTTTATGTAAATTTTCAGCCCAATTTATCTAATATTTAGTTGGATAATGCAAATGAAGCAGAATTTTTTATTATAATTTAGCTATATTGCTAAGGTATCCTGCGCAACCCATTTGCATCTCATGATTCCAGAAAATTTGAGTGTAATCTTTAAGCCAATATGAAACAATTATAGTGATTAGATTTTCAAATAATTTTTTTTTATTTTTATAAATAAATATGTCATTTGAATGCATAAAATTAATAATAAAGTGAGTTAAATTACAATAAATTTTGATCTATCGGATTTGCCATTAATATCATATGAGCTATAATAAAAATGTAATCACTATAATTGGCTGTAAAAATAACAAAGAATTCACCGTAGTTTGCTGGAATCATGAAATGGAAATGCATTGTGCAGGATGCATTTTGAATATTTCAAAACTTAAAGCTGAGAAAATGAGGTTTTTGTAAAAAAGTACTGTTATTCATAATATTTTATAAATAATCTATTTCACTGTACATAAATCTTTACAAAATGATTTCATAATCATCCGTACTTTGGTTTTTAATGTTAACATTAATATCTTCTTATTTTATATTTACATAACCTCACTAAGCATCAGTCTGATCTCAGTCATCAAATAATAATAATCTCAAATCCTGTAATCCTGTAAAACTGTATAAAATTATTAATTCTCTTGATTAATATTTATACTCTTATCATAAAATTTATATAAAATTTTAGAACTCACTTAGAAACATCCGGCACCATATGTAACACCTTCTGATTGTACTTTTAATGACTCTTGTCGATTACTGCCTGCTACTATACTTGCAGCTTTAGACTCATGGTTCATGTTTCTTGTCACTTGAGAGTTTCCTTTTTTTATCCTGCTGAGTCGTAATTTGTTCTGCGTGACTTGTCATCTTACTGTTTGTAATTGATGCAAGTATCTCAGCACTTCTTTGACGACCCAGGTTTTACTCAGAAACTGCATGAGCTGCAGCAATTTCTACTCTAGTTTTTGATGAAGAATTATTTTTGGAGCACTTTCTCCACAGCACTGAATGTATAGCCTCGTTGGCATTTTGAGTAAGTCCTTGGGTGCACCGAGCTAATAATTCTTCATTTGACAATCTTTCATATATTGGTAGAATATTTTCTACAACAACCTGATTCAAAAACACTTGCATACTTGTATGACTATGCGGCTTTTTTTTCTGCTACAACACGCTTGTAAAAGCACCAAGACTGCTTTCCTTGAGGACACAGTGAATGATTGTGCTTTTTATCTGTGGAACTACAATGATATAAAGTAGCCATAATTTGTTTTTGCATGTCCCGTACATTGTTTTCATTGCGAACAATAGCATTCCTATAATATCCAGCAAGCGTGCCAATCACTTTGTTGGTCAGCGATCCAGCTGACTTTCCATCAAGTGTTATCCCCTTTGCTTTAGAACTTTTTACTATTTCTCTTAAAGCTGTAGACAAGCGTATAGCCACATGATTGATGCACTCTTCTTTCGCTAATGGATCCGAATAAATATTAAATGAGGATAAATGATTGAATGTCTTAGCGTCACCATCAGATAGCATTGTCATATATCTCATTTCACAATCACTCACAGATCTTCGCCATGTTTATTCACATTTATGTTAATAAACATGTTTTCTTCCTCATCAACATCACTTGAACTTTTTAACATATCAGTAAACTCCAATTTTCTTGTTGTTGCTGACTCTTGCAGTTTAGCTTGCATAGCATTTACTGTATTGTTAGAAATACTTCTAGTGCAAGGTTTTTCACTGAGAGAATTACGATTTGGAACACTGGTTTTTGTTGCATTTTTATTTTGATCAGTCTTGTTTACATTTGCTCGAGCTTTTATTAGGTTAGCTGCACTCGTAGCACTTTTACGATTTTTTTTTGGCTTCGGTTTATGCCACTTTGAATATATAGCATCCATTGTTGTAATTTATAAATTAATAAATTATAAATTATACAACTACAACTTTAGCATATACATATATTTTGTTTACATGTATGGTATATAAGTATGTAAGAAACATAGACTCGCACAGCAGAAAAATTTGTACCGTATAAACGTTTGTGCCGCCATCTATAGCAGGGTTCACAGACTGGGCCGATTGGATAAAATGATACTTACGTTTTCATTTTGCATTCAAACTACCTATTCGTCGTTTAAAAATCAATATTAAAATTAAATGTGTAGCAATTTATGCACTAGAATCCACGCATTTAGAATTTTATTAAAAAATCGAAAAACGTATTATTTTTTTTTAAACTACTATAGCTTACTTTTCATGTATATAAAATTTATCCCCATAAAAGGAACTTGATACTAGATTCTACGCATTCTTTAGAACACTTTAAAGAAATAAACATTTTTTCGATGTTTTGGTCGAAAAACACCAGAATCCCACCTTAAGATGTCTGGAATGATTACGGTTTCTGGAGAGAGTTCTGATTCTGACGTTGAAAATAAAAAATTTACTCAGAATCAACAGTCAAAAATCGAAGCATATAACAAAGAAACGGTAACAATAGAAATTTATGATCCTTGCCGTATCCATGAATATAATGTTGATTGAGGAAACGAACCTACTATGGCGCAGACTGGATAAATGTAAGTATTTGCATATTTAACAATTTATAAGATAATTAACACTAATTACATTTTTACAAACCTCTTTTCAATGCGCATGTATGAACGAGCAGGTTACGTGTGTGTTTGCATGAGAGTAGTGAGAGAAGGCAGCACCTTCCGGGGGCCTCTTTCTTGCGAGCGCGGACTCGCGCGCGTGAACGGGCAGTTAGTTAAACGACTTCGGCAGCGTTCATATCTGAATCGCGACTACAACCGAATTCTTAACGTTAACTTAACATTCAACGAGGATTTCCGATCCTCTGTCACAACGTGACATCAACGCCATTTTTGGCATCACCATCAACGCCTTTGTTGGCATTTAACATCAACTTAACGAACAATTTATATTAGTGCGTTTTTTCTGTATCTGTGCGTGCGAGTGCAATCAGTCCTTTGTGTGCGTGTTCGGCGTTTTTTCTCGTTTTATCTTTTATATATCATTTCAAGCTTTGTCGTAACTGTCTCTGGACTCATCAAATTCCTTGCAAGAGCGATAAGTTGTAAGAAGTGTAATAAAAATCATCACACTTTACTCCATAATGAAAAGGGAGCAGGTACTCAATCGTCGAAGAATCAGGAGACCAAGCCCAAAGACGAAAGTTCTTCGTCCAGAGAGTCAACAGCGTGACTATCGCATTATTCATTCACTTCTGTAGCATTTCCTTCAGAGTCTCAATTGATGACTACTGCAATGGTTAAAATTCAGAACAAGCAAGGAAATTTAATCGTAGCACGTGCGTTATTAGATTCTTGTTCGACTGTTAATCTCATTACTGAAAAATTTGCAAAACTCTTAAATTTACCTAAACGCACACGTTCAGTAAATATCGGAGCAGTTGACAGTATGTGCACTGTTTCAAAATATCAAATTCAAGCTACTTTTCATTCAATGTATAATAATTCAAAACATCAATTAAATTTTTTAATTGTACCAAACATTGCTAACGCCGTGCCTAACGATACATTTCCTCGTGAACATTTTGACATTCCCGAGCGTCTACAATTAGCTGTTCCGCAGTTTCATTTACCTAAAACTGTCGATTTGTTATTAGCCTCTAACATCACTTTATCTCTTTTAGCTGTTGGTCAGATTAGACTTTGTCATAAGGAATCGGAAATCATTTTGCAAAAGACTAGTTTAGGATGGATCATAGCCGAGGGAGCTCAAACACTTACTCCTTCGAAAAAAGCTTCTTGTAATGTCGTTAAATTGGATAGACTTCTTGAACGGTTTTTTGCAATCGAGGACCTCGATCACGAGCCTGTGCGATCTAAAGACGACGTAGCTTGCGAAAAACATTACGTTGATCATACTCAGCGTGATGCAACTGGTAGGTACGTATCGTACGTCTTTCATTTAGGGATAGCAAATTCCTGCTAGGCGAATCTAGGGGAATAGCTTTGAAACGTTTTTATTCATTTCAAATAAAAATTCAATCACAGCCAAAGTCCATGTTTGAATATAAAATGGTAATGGAAGAGTATATTTCGTTAGGTCATATGACGTTATGTGAGGACGACATCAATGATGGTTATTATCTTCCTCATCACCCTGTCATAAAGACGTCTAGCGAAACCACTAAGTGTAGAGTAGTTTATGATGCGTCAGCCAAAACGTCCACAGGCATTTCTCTCAATGACGTTCTTTTAGTTGGTTCCACTATTCAGAATACAATCTTCGAACAAATTCTTCGGTTTCGTACTCATCGTTATGTCATCATAGCGGACATTGAAAAAATGTATAGGCAAATCCTAGTTTATCCAGATGATAGGAAATTCCAAAAAACGCTGTGGTATCATGAAGGCAAAATTAGGACATTCAAATTAAATACGGTTACTTTCGGTACAGCTTGTGCGCCATTTTTAGCGATTCGAACTCTTCATCAGCTTGCTCGCGACGAGACAAAGGATTTCCCACGTGCCAGCAAACTTCTTTTACGTAATTTTGATTGAGGAGATCCTTAGCATTCGTGATGAGATGATCGTATTGTTAAAACGTGGTGGATTCGTTATTAGACAGTGGGCATCTAATCATACATCTGCTTTAAATAACATAGATAAAAAACTTTTCAATCTTGATCAGGTAACTTTGTGGTCAGATTCTACCATTGTTCTTTGTTGGTTGAAAAAGACTCCTCATCTTTTGAGAACTTTCGAATCTAATAGAGTCGCAGACATACAGTCTTTAGGAAACGAAGTCACATGGAAACACATTCGATCTGAGGATAATCCAGCGGATGCTCTTTCCAGAGGACAGTTACCATCTAATTTCGTTAACAACTCTCTTTGGAATTTCGGTCCTAAGTGGTTAACTCTAGCTGAAAACGAATGGCCTCAACCAATTGAAACTTCACCTTTTGAATTGCCTGGATTAAAGAAAGGTATTTGTCTTTTGACAACTCCGTCTTGTGACGAGATCTATTCACGCTTTTCTAGCTTTGAACATTTCACTAGCGTAATCGCTTATATATTGCGTTGGAAAAATTCTAAAGGAAAACGTTCAGAGATCATTCCAGAATTCTCAAACGTAGAAGATAAGATAAGTTACTTAATAACTTTGATACCTCCATTAAAATGTTCAGAAGTTATGAATGCAGAACGTCAGATCTTGAGTATGATTCAACACGAAAAATTTCCTGTAGAACTTCGACGTTTGACTAAAACTTCCAGTGACGGTTAGGTTCATTTTCAAAATAGTACTCGTTTTGATACTCTGCATCCCTTTTTAGATGAAAAAGGACTTATCCGTGTAGGTGGACGTTTAAATAAATCAGATCTTTCTTACGAGCAAAAACATCCTATATTGTTGCCTAGCAAACACCATGTCACCGATATGATCATTCGCCAAATCCATCAGGCGAATTTACATTCTGGAATTCAATCTACTCTTTACGCTATTAGGACTAGGTTTTGGATTTTAAATGGAAAGGATCAAATTAGGAATATCGTTCGTCATTGTGTAGAATGTATCCGTCAAAAACCTAGGATAGTTCATGCTGTCAGATTTGCCCAAATCGCGAGTTAATGAGTCGTCAGCTTTCTGTCACACGGGTGTAGATTTCTTTGGTCCGATTTCTATCAAGGAAAAATTACATCGAAATAAAAGCTTTCTCAAAACCTATGGTTGCGTTTTCGTGTATATGGTTTCAAAAGCTGTCCATATTGAACTTGCTACTGATCTCTCCGCTGAAGGTTTTTTGGCTGCATTTCGTAGATTCATCAGTCGTAGAGGAGTACCTGAACATGACTTCTCAGACAACGGTACAAATTTCGTAGGAGCGAATAAAGAACTTCGCGAAAACTATGATCTCTTCGACACTCCAGAGTTCAAAAATTCGATAGGGAGTTATGCTTTAGCTAAAAGAATTGAATGGCATTTCAATCCTCCCTTATCGCCACACTTCGGTGGCATTTGGGAAGCCGCAGTTAAAAGCTTTAAGCATCATTTGAAACGTGTATTAAAAGGTAGTACTTTTACTTATGAACAACTCAATACTTTTTTGATTGAAATTGAGGCAATTTTAAATTCACGACCTTTATATACTGTTTCATCTGATCCTAACGACACCAGCTCATTTATTGATAAGACGCCCGTTTCATATTTTACCCGAAAAATAATTGCTTTCAGTTCCAGATAATCGACTATCCATTTACAACTTCATCACCAAAGCCAGACAGGACTTTTGGAGTAAGTGGCATAAAGAATAACTTCACGAACTTCAAACGCGCCAAAAGTGGCATGAATCAACTGCAGAGCTGATACCTGATTCAGGTGTTATTCTTATGGATGATATTACGACTCCATCAAGATGGCCACTGGGTGTGATCCTCGAGGTGTTTTCTGGGAGCGACGGCATCGCTCGAGTTGCATTAGTGAAGACTGCGAGCGGCGTTTATAAACGCAACATTACACGTCTTTGTATTCTTCCTTGTACTTAGATTTAAAACAAAACCTTTCTGTACATTTTTAGCTTTTTGCCAAAGGTTCAATTAATTTAAGTTTAGTTCAATTCATTCTTTGTGATATAAGATTTTAATCAACGGACTTGTTCTTCCAAAGAAAACTGATTTCATTTGTTTATCTGGTCTTTGTTGGAACAGGTGAATCAAAGATTTCTTGTTACCATAATTTAAGGAATGTAAAATATGTTATTGTTCTAAGAAGCGTTTAGCCAATGATAGTTTTATTTTCATTACTTTTTCTAGTTCTATTGTAGCTTAGTTGTAGAGTATATATTTTTGCATTTATACTTGTATTGTTAATCTAATCTGCGTCATATCGTTACTATTAGCTACTCTAATTCGCAGCTTGCGCCCGGAGTATGTTCCGTCATAACTATTCCGCAACACGCATGCGCATGTATGAACGAGCAGGTTATGTGTGTGTTTGCATGAGAGTAGTGAGAGAGGGCAGCACCTTCCGGGGGCCTCTTTCTTGCGAGCGCGGACTCGCGCGCGTGAACGGGCAGTTAGTTAAACGACTTCGGCAGCGTTCATATCTGAATCGCGACTACAACCGAATTCTTAACGTTAACTTAACATTCAACGAGGATTTCCGATCCACTGTCACAACGTGACATCAACGCCATTTTTGGCATCACCATCAACGCCTTTGTTGGCATTTAACATCAACTTAACGAACGATTTATATTAGTGCGTTTTTTTCTGTATCTGTGCGTGCGAGTGCAATCAGTGCTTTGTGTGCGTGTTCGGCGTTTTTTCTCGTTTTATCTTTTATATATCATTTCGCTTTTTATTGTGTCAGTTTGCTTAAATATTAATAAATCAGGGTTTTTTATGCCGAAAGGCTTTTGCCCGTAAACAAGTGTTTTCATTTTAAAACTTTTATCCAACAGTGTAAAATGATAAGAATCTAAAGTTAAAGTATCCTAATTATTCAATTCAACAAAATTATCTCTTTTTTAATAATAACTAACCTGCCACCTAAGGCAAGTTAGATAGTCAACGTTTATTCAAGAATATTAATCAGATGTAGAAGATACATAACACAGTGGCTTTCAACGGAAATCAAAGGTAATTTCACATGTACATCATATAAACTGTCTACTGAAGTTAAATATTAAATTTGCTTTTCTTTAATAGATGCAGAGAAAGTCTAATAGAGATAAATTGTATTTAAATCAACGAATAAATGCAAAAACAAATATCAGTAATGGCGAAGCTTTATTGATGTGCATGCTTTTGGGAGTTCAACACTCGTTTACCTGGGAAGCTATAACAGATATTATCAATTTAATCAACAAATTATTTGATAAAATGTGTTGAATATAAGCAAATATAAGTTGCTGAGTTTTTTTCCTATGCAAAATAATTGGTTTGTCTACCACGTATATTGCCCAGAATGTAAATATTTCATTGGAAACCGAACAGAACTACCAGATGTTTTAACTTGTTCATCGTACTCATTGCTAATTCAAGATAGAAAGTACCGTATTTTTTGACGTTGAATGTTCGATGTCAAGTAAAAGCTCTGCTAGAAAATCCACTTGTTCAGCCTTACTTGAACTATAAGAATAATCGTCAAAAATTTGATGAAGAAAATTTAGAAGATATGTATGACGGTGATGTGTACAAGTCACTTTCATCGCAAATAAAATTTTATCACAAGAAGCTAACTTTTCATACACATTTAATACAGATGGCTGTAGTGCAAGTGATTCTAGTCCAACAAGTACCTGGCCAGTATATTTAAGATTAAACGAATTACCTCCTCAAATTAGAAATGAACATTTAATATTGGCAGGCCTATGGGTCCATGAGGAAAAACCAATTATGAATACGTTTCTGCAACCTCTAGTTGATGAGTTTAACAAATTATCATCTGAAGGAGTAGAATGGACATTTAACAAACAAACAATAACATCCAAAATAATTCCCTTATGATGTTGTGTTGACTCGGTGTGCCGATGCAGTTTATTAAACATGAAACAATATAATGGAATACATGGATGTACGTTTTGCTATCACCCTACAGAAAGTGTTAACGGTCTTAGAGAGTATCCAATTTCTACAAATATTCATCTGTTACGAACACATACGAATATAAGCAACGATATGCTGGTTACAAGACAAGTAAATCAACGAACCGGAAAAGTAGAAATTGTTGAAGTTCAAGGAGTAAAAGGAGCCTCAGCATTACTTAATTTAAATTACTTTAATCTTGCAGATGGCATGTCGCCAGATAGCATGCACTGCGTATTTCTGGGAGTCACTGAACAGTATACAAATCTGATTTTACTGAGTAACGTTAATACTCCATACTACGTTGGATCACCAAGCCATTTAAAAATTATTGATACTCGACTACTTGCCATCAAAGCTCCCAAAGTAATTACAAGAACTCCAAGATCTTTGAAAGTACGTAGTTCTTGGAAAGCGTCTGAGTGGCGATTGTGGCTTCTTTATTACTCTATTATATGCTTATCAGATATGTTACCTTTAGAATATTTAAAAAATTTATCAAAATTGGTATGTGGAATACAAATATTGTTACGAGACTCAATAAGTAATTACATATTAATTACAGCCAATCAATTACTCACAGAATTTGTCATTGAATTTCAAGAAATATTTGGGAAAGAAAATATGACCTATAACATACATTTATTGTTACACTTATCAAAAAGCGTCAAGAATTTAGGACCATTAAATGTGCATGATGCATTTTGTTTTGAAAATGAGAACCGTTTACTGTTAAATATGAAAAAAAGTCCAACATGCATTGCAGTGCAAATAGCAAAAAGACATCTATTTTACAAAAGTATACCGCTTTTTTCAACCTACTTCAGTATTGGGCCACGAGTTTTGGAATTTACAGAAAACTTTGAAAATCGTATAAAGGCTTTTATAAAAGTAGACAAAACAGTTGTGCTTGGTACAGGAAAGCATCTTGTATTCAATGAAAATGAGCAAAAATTAAATTATTCTGGTGATTATCTAAGCTATCAAAAGTTCATACACAAACACATTAGATATTCAACAAGGATGTACGCACAGAATATTAAAGTAGATGATTGTGTGATAGAATTATTTTCTGGAGAAAAAGGAATCATAACAAATATTTCTGCAATTGAAGAAACCGAAAATAAAAATATAGTAGTATTTTATAATCCTATTAAAATATCAAATGTTCGTACTGTCGGTATACCAATAATAAGTCATATAAAAGAATCTTTGATAGAACACAATGAGTTGAGAGCATGTAAACCAAATGATATAAAAGGCCAATGTATTTTAACGGAAGTGAATGAAAAAAAATATATTTGTACTCTTTTGAAACGTTGTTTTGGAGACTGTATGGGACAAGACTACATTAAGGTTCAAAAATAAACTTTGAAATCATTGTTGATCAGATATTATGACTTTATTGATATCTCCTTTTTATAGCTATGATTATATGTGTGTATATGAGTGCTCAAATCATCATCTGAGTTTGAAAAAGTTACTTCTTCTCTCGTGCATTATTAAGGACACACATATCAAATTTTGTTAGAAATTTCAAAATATCTTCACAGAATACATTGAAAAATAATTTATACATTGTATCAGGAAAAATAAATTAATGTTGAGAAAAACTAAGAAATATTAAGAAAAAGTGATAAAGTTTAAGATTTATTCAGAAAAACTAAGAAAACATTGATACAACGTTGTATGCATTGACTAAGAACAGTAAATAAATGTCAAGAAAAACTAAGAAACATTAAGAAAAAATAATAAAACTTGAAAAATACTAAGAAAAACTAAGAAAAACTAAGAAAACATTGATACAACGTTGTATGCATAGACTAAGAACAGTACATAAATGTTAAGAAAAAGTAATAAAACATGAAAAATACGAAGAAAAACTAAGAATACCTAATAAATCTGTCCATTAACATAGAGTAATTCTTAGAATTTCTTTAAATTTCTTTACATTTCTCAATAATATTTTATATTTCTTAAAATTTCATAGTTTTTCTTAGTTTTAATTTCTGCCAGAGCACATATGATGCAAATCAATGTTGTTGCAGTTTTCTGGCTATGACTAGCGAAATTCGAGATACAATTATAGGGAGGCATCCGCACTCCCGCCATGTTGATGACGAAAATTTTAAGATTAATTATCAATTTTTATTACCATGCTTAGCACGCTCTTTCATCCTGGAACCTTTCAAACGAAGACACTCGAATAACGCTGACTAGAATCCATAGGATGGTTCAAGTCTTTCAATATATGAATTCAAAGTGTTTTTCGCGGGAAGAGGTAAAAATTGCAGCTTTCGAATTTGGTTCAACCTCAGAACAACTAATGCAGGCTCGAACAACTTCTTTTTGAGGTTCTGGCAATTTTAAAATAATTTCTTCAATGGCAGTATTTTTTGCCTCAATGACTTTTTTTTTCAATTCTGATATTTCATTTTTTAATTGTTCTATTTACAAATTAATATCATAGTACTTTTAGTGGATATTTTATAATAAAAAATCATTAATCAGTAAATATCAATAATTTGTTACCTTTTTGATTTACCCTAAGAGGAAGCTTTGTGATAGTAAAATTTTCAGTTTCGCTGAAACTTCGTAAAAACGCATTTGAAGGTGTTTGGAGTACGAATCATGCGTTTTTAGAAAATGTCCCTGCGAATGGCTGTGTGTATGTTTTTCTTTTTGTTTCTCTCTCGGAGAAAGAGGTATTAAGGAAAATCTTAGAAAGACCATAGCATGACCTTGTTTATGGGGTCGTCGAGGCAGCCACATCTCCAATGTCAGCCGTGTGTCGGATTCACGCCGACTAAATTCATCCCTCTTACGGCCAGGTGAAAAAACACCCATCCCTAAAAAAGAGCACCCTCTTTGCCTTTATCGACCCTCGGTAAAGGTGCCTAGCTACATCTTCCATGCCCCTGAACCCCACGGTACCACCGTCAAGCAATGTTTCGCGGGGGGGGGGGGCGAAAGGCTTTCGCCCGCTTCTGGTTGATGTGGTCGTCATCACTATAGTCATCCTTCATTTTCTGCGTCGCACACACACACACACACACACACGTACATACTCAGCCTCTTCGTCTTCTTCTGTCTTCTTCGTCCCTTCTGACTTTCTTGAGAATGTCTGCTGCATAATTGCTAACTGCGCGCCATCCATCCTCTGAAGTCAGCATGGCCGTCATAATCGACTCAGGAGTTAGATAACTCTCAAGTTCTTCTCGCTCCTGATGATATCGTGAGCACTCGCAAAAGACCTGCTCGACATCCGAACATATTGGGCGGTCGTCTAGTTTGAACCAATGTAGGTACGCAAGGAAACATCCGTGTCCGGTCAAAAACTGCGGGAGGTAGTAGTTAACTTCCCCATGTCTTCTTCCAATCCAGTCTTCTATCCTTGGTATAAGGCGATGAGTCCATCGCCCCTTGCTACTAGCGTCCCATATTGTTTGCCATTCAGCCATCGTCTTCTTTCTTACAGCATCCCAGATCTCTTTCTGGCTTTTGTCATTCAATCGTCTCCTATCTTCGAATACGACTTTTCTTTCCAGCGCTAAAAGGTCAATGGGTGGCATGCCTGCTATAATGCAGGCAGCATCGTCCGATACCGTACGGTAAGCGGACGCCACTCTTAGTGCACTTCGCCTATACACGGTAGTCAACTTTCGTGCATACGATTTCACCCGCATCGCATCTGCCCATATTGAGGTTCCGTATAGCATAATGGATGTGGTTACACTGGCTAAGAGTAACCTTCGTTCTGAGTTGGCCCTCCTACATTTGGCATCAATCGTGATAGAGCAGCGCTAACTTTTGCTGCTTTATCACTTACTACTTCTAGTTGCTGTTTAAAAGTATTTGATGGTTGGTTGAGAAACGATCTCATGTCTCACTACTCTCCTACTGGAAATGAAGATAACTTCCGTTTTGTGACTGGCTAGTTCCAGACCCGTCTCTGTCAGCCATTCGTATATTATACGGGTTGACTCTTCAGCTATGTCCGTCACCTCTTCTTTATTTTTCGCTACTAACCTGCTATGTGGTCAGCGAATTCTACGACTTTTGCCCTTTCCGGTAATTGTAGCTTCAGTACCCCGTCGTACATAATGTTCCAGGTCGGTTGGCCAAGTACTGACCCTTGGAGGACGCTTCCTGTAACTTTATCTCCACAGCCCATGCATTGAAGTCGCCTGCAATCAATACCGGTTTCATCCCTACTGCGTCTTGCATGAGCCGATTTAGCAGTTAGCATTTGTTCGAACTGCTCGATTGGAGCGTCAGGTGAAGCGTAGCAGCTGTAAACAGTGACACCTGCTACCTTAGCCCGTATAAATCCTTCTTCACGGGTCTTCATTTTTCCACAGAAAGCAACGTTTCCACATGCCCGGATCGCTGCTTTACCCGTAGTGTCCATTTCCCACGATGGTTCGTCTAGATCCTTATATTGTTCACACACACTAGCTACGTCTACCTATTTCTCGCAGACATACCGGTTGTGTAGGTCCTATGCTGTCTCAGTGGTGTGTGTGTGCGTGTGTGTATGTATGTATACCGTCATAATTCTAGAACCACGCGATCGATCGTAATAAAATTTGGCATACATATAAGTTTTCTGATCCTGAATTCGGCAAATTTTTATTTATGATTCTGACTATTGTATAGCCATATTATAGCCATTTTTTGATTTTTGAAAAAATATTCTTGCTTTTTTTTGATGATATGATCTATACAATATATTCAACAATAATGTATTTAAAAGAGCACAAACTTGACTACTTTTTCCCGCCAGATTTTTCTGATTGACCGTTCTATTCAATTTTTATGATAAAAACAAAATTTAATATCACCAAAACTAAATTGTGAAACGTTTCGAAAAAATTTATGACAATAAAAAACGATAATATCTATTTGCTGTAAAACTTTTAAACCATTTTGATGACTAGTTTTCGAGCTAAAAATCGAAAACGAAAAAGATACGTTTTCTATGTCGTACGATTACGTAAAATAATTAAAATTGAAAGTATTTTAAAAATCATTAATATACTGTATATTTGAACAATATTTTATCTATTTGAACTACAAATTTTGTTGGAGGAAGCTAAGTGCCAATGAATTGGCAGCGGTTATTTTATAACCACTGCATTTTTGCGACAGTAAATCAAATTGAGTCGCGCTGAGCAAACATCGCAAATGTAAATAAACAAGCTGATGGCTGAATTCAAATGCGGTTACGGGGTTAGAATGAACGCATATGCTCATTACAGACCGATTGTGTGCTTTCATGTTCATTTTTTGAATCTCGATTATTGTTTTCTATTTTCTGTAGCTTTTGTAAATAATTTTATTTTAATCTTTCTTTAATTATAAATAACTATTACAAAATGTATTTTTTCATAAGGAATCGAATCAAACCTGGTTAGAACAGGGAAGCTGGATCGGGACAAGCGCTATGCAAGATTATTTAAATACTGAGGTTCTTATACTGGTTGGCGTAATAGAGCTTAATAGACCACTTTGTGCATGTTTCGGGAGACCCATCGAGCCTAAGAAGTTGTATTTTTTTCGCAAGGATTCGAATGAGAGTGGTTAGAACAAGTAGCCTTGATCAGGGCGATCGCTATGAAAGATTTTCTGAATATTAAAATTTTGCAGGTTCGCTGAATCGTGAGTGGTTGAAACACGGAGCTTAGATCGGGATGAGAAAAGTTTGAAGGCTTTTCCAAGCGTCAAAATTTTTGCGTGATAAGTAATCAGGCTGGATGGACCTCTTTATTATACACGATCCACGATCCATGAGATCTGCCGGGCCTAGAACGTTGTGTTTTTTGCAAGGAATCGAATGTGGTTGGTTAGAACAAGAAGGGACGATCGGGACATCATCATCGGAGGAAATTCTTCATAACCACTACCCTGATCAAGGCTACTTGTTCTTACTACTCTCAATCGAATCCTTGCGAAAAAATAAAACTTTTTAGGCACGGCGAGACTCCCGGAACATGCACAAAGGGTCTAATAAAGAGGTCCATCCAGCCCGATTACGTCAGCACCTCATAGTACAGTTCCCGATCGAGATTTCCTGTTCTAACCATATTTCTTTTGATTTATTATGAAAAAACGCACATGTTAATACTTCTTTGTAAATAAAAAGCCATATCATTATTTACAAAAACTATACAGAAAAAAAGAAAACAATAATCCAAATTCGAGACATTGGCGCGCTTACGCACCTGATCAAACCCTAGTTTCTGAATCGGCGGCTGCGGTAAAGATTTTTTATTAATATAAAGAGACGATACGTGTGACCTAAGTAGCCGATTATCGGCATGTATTAGCGCCCGAGCGCAGCGAGTGTGATAAACCGCCGAGCACTGAAGGGGTGCTTAGTTCACTAGTATCGTATACAATTTTTTTATCATAACCTTCTTTATCATAACAATTGAATGGAACCGTCAATCTGGAAAATATTGCAAGAAAAAGTAGGCAATTTTGTGCTCTTTTAGATACACTATTGTTGAATATATTGTATGAATCATATCATCAAAAAAAAGCAAAAATATTTTTTCAAAAATCGAAAAACGGCTATGACGGTATATCGTTGCTCTCTACGAAGACTAGCACAGTGCAAATTTTCTAACAAAAAATAGCACAACTCACGATTTGCCGCGAAGAGTAGCACAGTTCAGAAATGCCGCCAAGAGTAGCACAACTCGAGACTTAATATTACTTGAAATGCAAGTATATTACGTTTTTATTGGATTATTTGGTTTGTTAAGTTCATGGAAACCTTGGACAAAGACAGACAAACCTCAAAGTTTTTAAAGGTTTCGTAAATTTCTAAAAAAGGCCAATAATTTTAAAAATGTTTGTAAAAATTATTGTATTTAGGAAAACAATTTTAAATTTGGTAAAAAGTTGTAACTTGTGAATATTTAAAAATGTTCATTAAGGACAGTTTCGCAAAAATTGGGAAATTTTTATAGAAATTTGTTGTTTAAAGTTTGAGTTGTGCTAATCTTGCTACTTATGACGAGAAATTTGAACAGTGCTACTCTTCATAGGGAGCGACGATATATAAAGATATACATTTAACACGGTTTTGGGGCTGGGAACAAAGACGCCCTCTGGGCTGAGCTTTCATGTGGACATTTCTAATACCGCTCTCGTTGATAGAGGCTTTTTGATTGTTGGAAAAGGACTTCACTACTTGGCTATAGCTGCTCGGAAAAAAGTGACTTCGGAGAGATACCGGCACTCGTGTGCAGAATGAGAAACGCTCAATTATGCCGATACAGCACAAACGCGTGCAGTTACTGCACACAATCGTGCCGCATTAGAACGATCTAAGCGAAGTCGATGTAGCACAGACCTGGCGCTGTTTCGGCACCATTCTTGTGCTACCTCGTTCGCAGCTCGTCCATTTCTTGTAAATCTTATTCAAAGGTGTATTACACTAATACGATATCCAATTCCAAATAGTTACCAAAATAGTACATTATTCAACAAGGGTCGAAAGTAGCAGATTTTTCCCGCTGGTTGGTTTATGCCACACGTCAAACGAAAAAAATGCCTTTTCTCCCCTTGTTGCACAATTTACTGTTATAAAGCGCATAAGTAAAATAACAAAAGATATCTGTATACAATACGAAATGAGTGATCAACTTTTACAAAGCTTTAAATTAACTCTTTTACGTATTCAGTGGTCATGTATTGTTCAGATGTGTTTATTTCGTTCATTTATATATATATATATATATATATATATATATATATATATATATATATATATATATATAACACTTATAAATACTAACAGTGAACTAAACAATACATATGAATTTAAACTAATTTTTGGACAGTGCTTCGCGAAGAAAATGAAATACTATGATCATGCGCAATAATACAGTATATGCTGCTTGCTTAATTCTTTAACTTCTTTAGAGCATTCATTAAAGTCTGCATCTCTTGATTGACGTTGTGGACTAATTCTTCGACTTGATATTTACTGTCGATTATACTGATTGTCTGCGTGTACGGGTCGTATCTGACGCCAAAATTCCTTGGGATCAATTCAGCGAATTTTCTGTAAACGTTACATCATTTAATTAATATTTTTAGATACTTATCCGTAGGATTTTATTTTTTAAGATTTATTTTTTGTTTGTTTCTTACTAATTATTTATTCATCTATTTTTGTTAAATAGAATCTATTATCGGATGCAAGTGTTAATATCAAAATAGTTTATTTATGCACCGTAATAAAACAGTTTTTGATTGACATTTCACCTTCCATATCAAGGGAAATTCCAAGTTATAGTTTTATTGCATAAAATTACTGACATGTTATCGTAATTTATGCTCGAACGATCACATAGCTCATAGAAGATGCATTATCATAAGAAGGTGCGGTCTCAAACGTTTATAAAAGCAACAATAACACAGCATATCTACTGTTTGCGTGCCCGCTATGCTGAGTAGATAACGCAAATGCTTGCCAAAACAAGCCAAAGAACTTTGTTACATAGTACGTTTAGAAAGTATACAAATTTTTTCATTGCTAAAACTTTAGATTTTTAAATTGGCGTTAAAATAGGATACTCACATCATCTTCTCTTTGGCGTCCTCAAAGTTCTCGGCGACAAAGTAAACTGGCTGATACTCGGTGATTGGGTATTTCTGCACTGCAGTGGTTGCGGGATCGAAAGCGCGCAACTCCGGCTTGCCACTTACACTGTACTCAAGCTCGCCGAACGACGAGAGCAGACCGGCTCCGTAAGCCTTGAGTTCGCCATTCTGCCGACACAGGCCGAACTCTACCGTGAACCAGAAGCACTGTGAATGAGCGAGAGAAATCAAATCATTATCACATAGGGCGTATTCGTTGCCGATAAATACTGTCGAATCTCATGATTTATAAATCTGAACCAAAGTAAAAGCATGTAAAATACTAATTACTAGCTTTACTGCATATGAAGATCTTTTATGAATACGAAGAAGAGACACACATTAGTATAAAATATGAGGCATGTTCTGCAAAATGTGTAAGCTAATAATAAACAATTTTATATAATATATTATTTAGCGTAACAGAGAATACGAGTTTCCATTCTGCTAGCAATATGACTAAAAACACCATCGCGTGGTCTAGAGGGTTACGAAAAGTTTTATTAAGAAATTCGGCAGATAAATGTACGTGTGTAGTGAAATACCAACCGTGGCAAGTTTTTCAATGTACTCGTCGGGTGCACCGAGCGAGGCTAGTCCTATGACCTGAGAGAATTGGGCGAAGGCCGGATCAGCAAAGAGCGGCACGTGCCCGAGTACCTCGTGGCAGACGTCGGGTTCGGGGGTGTAGAGCGGTCGGCTGCTATGCCTGATGTACTGCGTGCTGTGGAATACGCGGAAGGCCAAGCCCGCGAGGAAGTCTCGAGATGACAAGAGCCCAGCCACCGGCCGTAGCGTGAATCCCGTGCAGTCTGTAATTCGAAGAATTTTGTCGTCAAGTTACGTACACACCGTACTTCATTTTACATTTGAAAATGCCATTTTGTTTGCCATCGAACTAATAGGATGTGCAAGTATTTAACAAACGCTTCGCAATCGCGTATGAATGAAACGAATGCGGTTCTCAATAACTACAGGTAATTCATTTGGGATCATTGAGCTGTAATAACTGCAAGATCATTCGAGATCCGAGAGAAAAATCCGATTTTCCGGTTTCCGATTTGCTACAGTTAAGGGTCGTCGCGTGATTCTGGGTAAATAGATGACGTAACGCAATGTTGCCGAACAGGAAACAAACAGTTCACGCCTCCCGGGTCGGAGCGGAAAAATGAACAATCGCTGATAGCTCTGCTAGCGAGAGTTAAAAAGTCTCGGGCATCGGAGCGCGATAAAGGGGATAATAGAATAGATAGGCATGCGCGAGTGCAATCACCGCAATATTAAATTAAGCCACCGATTGTGTGACGCGTGCCTTTGGAGAACGATCGTATTTGCGTCGGCGTTTATTTCCACGCGTGCGTACATTTGCGCAACATCGATAGCGTTGCGTTCATCAAAACATCATTTTTTCGTAAAAAACAGTTTACCCGCGTAAAGACGGTAAAAAACCGTAAGAATTTTTTATCCCATCTACGTATCATGAAATTTTTCATCGCGATAAACAGAGGGATCATTTTATTAATCATGCATGGAGGCTCGATAACCCGTTGGACAGGTTCTCTTTATTTACCAACAAGACCTGTTTTCCAGCTCTTTCGCTGCTTATAATATTACAATACTGATATACATACGCGCTCGTGAGATGTACGTTTTCTTCATTATTATTCGAGATTGCGGAAAATATCGTGAAAATAACAGCGCGAGTAATTAATATGTCAGGTGAGCATTAAACATGCTACATTCATCGGGATTAAATGCAACATTGTATCGCGAGGCATGTTTTCTCGATGTACAAGATATTTGCAAAAAATTTCGAAACCGAAAAATATCGGCTACAGATTAACAATGTATGCACAACGGCTATGAGGACCCACCTTTTAAGAAATTCGAGATGTCTTCGAGCTGTGGAATATTGTCTTCCCTGTAGCCGCAGTTTTCAATCAGCAACGGAAACACGTGATTGTGTTCTCTGCAAGCGAATTTGGGATACAACTCGGTCAGCTTCTTAAACACCGTTCCCCAAGTCTTTATCTCCTCCTCTGTGTAGTCGACTCTCGGAATCGGCTGTCCGCTGTAAAAACACGCGTGACGCAACGTCTTTACAAAAAATCACCTACGAGGAAACGTATTACTCGCGAGGCCACGTTGATGTATTATAATGACGGGTGGCGTTTCGTATGCAATTGCGTAGGATAATTACTGTTTGTAGTGGTAAGCGAGGTCCGCGAAGTACTTTCGCCTGGCGCGGTAAACCGGATCGGTAAAGCCAGGATGGTCGCTGTCGAGCTCGGCACCGTAGGACAGAATCTGGTTGGCGAACTTGTCAAGATCGCGGATCCTGCGCGGAAACCACGGCACTGTGCCCATGTTGTCGCGGTAGTTTCTGCAAAAAAATAGATCGTAAAAACCTTTTTACTTCGAGAAATTTTCAAATTAACGTCTACTACTCTCTATGTCTTAGTCGCGATATTTTTTGTGATAAGTAATTACAAAGTCAAGAAGTAAAAAGTAAGCGGAAAATTAACCTTGATATAATCGAGAAGTATCCGCATTGCTCCTGAAGGGCTTCAACAACGGCCCCCAAATTACCGCCGGGAGCGCATTCCACCATGAATTCGTAGCCATTGGCCTGACGCAAGCTGCTTCTAGACTCGATGTGCAATAGGTTGACTTCGTATTTCTAGAAGCGAAGTGAATTTTTTTATAAGATACCTCGTCATAAATAATTAGATCGTTTTTTCGTAATCATCAATAAACTACGTGTTATATTATAACTCAAATTGCCTTGTTTTCTAGAAACAATGTTTCCTTATTACACATGATTAGATATAGCGTTTAGATCGCCCGAGCGTCGAGACGATTTAATAATGTATGAATAGGATTTTCATAATCCAAACTTTTTTGGAAAAAATATACACTTTTGCACAACTTGTATTGTGTTAATAAGCAATCAAAATCATCTTTCAGTTAATGATTCGTCAACTATTACAACAATCCATATTGTTGTAACCATTATTATATTAATTGAGTTTTAATTTCAATCTTACTATTTATATTAAAGTAGCTTTTATTTATAATTGAATAATATAATAATACTAGATATTTTGTAAAGTTATTTAAATGCGTGAACTCTTATATCTAGAATGATTCTGAAGCTAAAACCACATCGAACGGTTCGGTGTATCGAAACCTCAAATTTGATCCAAATTGAAACCTCAGAGATCAATTTACTCAATTTCGACCAAAGTAATCTATTTGAATCCATAACTATTTTATTATTTCGAACTAAAATAAATTTGAAAAACACCAACGTCAATTTAAACAAATATATCTTCTCAAATTGAGCAAAGGAGCGAACCATAAAAAGTTCTTCGCGCCCCACCTAATTCAGTTTATACTACTTACAGCAAAAAGTTGGAGATAGCGCCCTAGAGCGCCAACTTCATCCTCCTCCTTCGGCGAGAAGATCAGGCAGGTACCTTTAGCCGAGTCCCTGCCTTCCTTGATGTAATTGCCGCCGCTCATGAGTTTTGGCTGCAAAATTTCAACAAAGTTTTTCATTAGGGTTGAACTCATTCCATTAAAGGTACGGAACGTAATTCATGGCTAAATAAATTATTACATCGTTCTTCAACATCGTTTTCTTTGCCAACATAATTCAAAATTACACTTCAAAAAAGCAATCACGATAAGAAAAAGACAAGAAAGTCAAGCAATGCGATTGAACGGCACTAAGAAAGATGAACTCTTGTTTGTGTGTACAAATTCGGCGAAAATATTGTAGCAATAGCGTTGGTCGCGTGAAACTGTGACGACATGAAGCGTGATGAATCGAGATCTCACTGAGTCGAAAGTAGCGATCAATTCTTGGGGCTCGTAAATCAGGGACCAACTCGTGAATAAAAGCCAGAGGACGGTCTCACGAGTTCTTATACGTCGGCGCGATGCCAATAGCCACTAGCGCCCTTCCCTTCTCTTTCGGCTTTCTCCTTCCTCTCGCGCACACTGCTCGGACGGGATGCACGACTTTTTTGCTTCCCCCATATAGGCATCCGCGCAAGCTTCCGATGCAACAGGAAATCTCGCGGGGAGTCGAGGAGGTTGCAAGATTGTAATTGGTACTTTATACTTGAAAGATGATTACAGTATAAATGTTGTTCATTTTATCGTTATTATAGATCATTCGCTTTTTTCCTTTTGCTCGGACTTATTTTAATTGTTTCGAACATTGTTGTGAATTTAAACATCGTAAATAAAATTGCACCCAGATCAATAACATTTTGTATTTATACTATTGTAGAAGTAGCAGATTTTTAAAATTTATTTTATTACATAAAAACTTTAAAATAGAATAGTTTGGTACACCCGTCTTTACGCCATGCATGATAAACAAAAAAAATGATGTAAAAAAGAAATTTATTTCAAGTATTAAAGTTTACAGTTACTTCCGCAACCTCTTAGATGAATGATGCAATCAGAAATTATATGCGTCTCAAAAGTTCGCACAAATCCACCATCTGCAATCCATCATCATCTTTACACCATATATTCGGTGCAAAGTTTGAAAGTCAATGCTACTCGTCGAGAGATTCGTGACCGCAAGAATTCAACGTAGATACCTCGCTATTACGTACGACCTTCATCTGGTCGCGTTTTTATCCAACTTTCATGTGCGAGAATCAGCTGATGAAACATTGGCGTTTAGTTGAGCTAGAAAAGCCCAAGACAACCTAACGTATAAAGGAAGACGTCATTATACTTAAAAGTACAAAACATTTCTTTAGAATTCCGTGTAAGTAGTATATTTGCAAATTAGTTCGCAAATATTTAATCGTAACAATATAAAGTTGTTAAAAGAAGTAATTCAAATTAAATGCTCACAATCGCATGCTTCGATGCAGTTTTTTTTTTGTTTGATAACTGTTTTGCGTATTAATTTTAGCTAAGATTGTATTCAAATCTCTCGATGATGAATTATCAAGTGAATAATAACGATAAAATTATCTTTCGAGAGTTAATATAGAATACAAAATTAATTTTCAATATAAGTTTTACCAAACAGTCCGAATATTTTATCACGAAATTATATGATCCGTGACACTAATGATTTGGAAACTTTAATAATAACACTCAAATTACAAGATTCCGAATTATTCTCTTCATGAAAATAATATCTTTCCTTCAATATAGTATTGATTTTTTGTAATCACGCTACTCTCAAAATAAGATGGAAATCATTCTATTCGCATCCTAATGGTCTCTTCGTTTTTGTGTCTAGATACATGAATTCCGAGAACTACAAAATATAAGTTAATAGAACAACTAAAGTCAAAAGTCGCCAGATATTTCTTCTATACATAATTACTAGAGAAATATTTGGTAAGCTACTAAATGTCGATTACTTAGCATACAGCTTAGCAGAGATAAAAGAAATATACATTCATTTCGTTGAAATGAGGCTCCAACTCTTATTAGTCAGAAAGTTTCTCTTTCAGATGAAGCTTTGTTAAACAGGATTTGAGCGGATGATTTCAAAATTCATGTTTATGATAATCGATGGGTCAGTCATTCATAGCCTTGTAAAGTTCTTTGCTCTTATAAATGATAGAATTTGAAACGTGAAAAGTTTGAAGCTTAATTTTTGCCTTAATCACATTAACGTTCCACAAAATTACGGACTGGCTCGCAAACGATGCGAATAATGGCAAGTGTCATGTGTCAAAAATCTGTGCTTTACAGCCTTCAGCAGCCAATTCGCGAGGTATATACAAAGCAACTCCGCGATTGACTCGCTACTCGAGTTACTGTGTAATTTGAGCGAAAGAGAGTTGGAGAAAGGGTTAAGAGAGGGAGAGGAATGAAGAGTAGGAGAAAGAGGAGCAGAGGAGAACGGAAATTGGATTGAAGCGCGCACCCGCGATGGTAATTTGTTGGTGTTGTCTCCCGTCACCGTTTTCATCGACTACGCTTCGATGCGCAGTTGTTGTTGAAGCGACAGCAGAGAATTTACTTTAGAAGGAAGACATCGAAAGAGGTAAGTTGATTTCGAAGTTGAAAGGACAGTTAACTTTTTCTAAAATTTCTTCCGATATTATCGTCACGTATCAGGACGATATTAAAAATATCAAGTGTTGGAAAGTTGTTTGTTAAGGTTCTTAGATGTTTACAAGTTAAGCTTATGATTTTTAAACAATGATTTTGACGAGCTCTTTCCTTTTTCCCTCTGTTTGTTAACGGTGCAATAAAGGACCACTTATGCCACTCATAGGCGTGACATGAATGCGGATTTATGCCACGCAGTGCTATAATGCATATTACTTGATTTCGAGTCATTTTTTAAAATTTCATTCGGCAAAGTGATGGATAATTAATGAAGGAAACTATTTCATAGTTCACCGTAATTATGTTTTTGTCGTTTGTTATGAACTCATTTTTTTGTCTGGTGCAAAATTTGAAATTTAAAAAAACTTTTAAACTCGTTTCCTTCCGCGTATATTAATTAACAAGCACTTGTAATTATATCTCAAATTTCAAAAGCATTTTATTAGCTACTATGAATATAGTGATTACTCAAATAAAAAAAAATAACCAAAGTAAAAAGGTTAGGCGCGTTTGATGTTTGGGTATCATCATGAATGTCAATAAGTATTTTTACTGTGAAATTACAGATTAAAAAATAACTCAGATCAATTAAAACAAGTCATGTTTACAATCATATTATTTTATTTATAATACGACTAACAAAAAATCACATGGTACATACTTTTACATTGAAAATATTTTATTTTATTGAAATAACAATTTTATAAGTTTATGTAGACAAATGAAATATGCGGAAAGTTACACTTACAATTAGACAACACCATGAACAAAATATAAAATTGCCCCAGGGGTGGAGCAATGCATTTTAAAGGGGCATGGCAAGTTACGTAGTAAGTATCTTGAGAGTTGTTTGTAATTGATCAATATATTACTTGAGTTTAAATAACCAATCATTTGAATGATCTCTTAACTAAACATAATGATTTTTGTTAGCAGTATTATATATAAAATTGACTTGTTTTAATTGATCTCAGTTATTTTTTAATCTGTAATTTCACAGTAAAAATACTTATTGACATCCATGATGATACGCAAAAAATCAAACGCGCCTAACTTTTTTACTTTAGTTAAGTTTTTTTTTAGAGATTTCATGTCTTTTTTAAAGAACTTATTGAACTATGTACCCTAAACTTGTTCTAAAGATAAAATATATATGATGATGGTGTTCGGGTAGGGCACACTGAAATTTTTATTACGGGAATATCGATATCTCTCGTGTATGGTATGCAGGTGCATAAGGTCGCCGATGACAGGGTCTTGTTAATGCACTCCATAGCTTTTGATGTCTAAAATCAGATTTTACACTTAGACAATGAAAGCTATGGAACGCACTACCTCGATCGCGCCATTGTGGACCGCATGTACCTGGACAGTAAACATAACCAATTTGAACATTTTTGCATCAAGTACAGTGAGCACTGACTCCGTTATTGGTCACCCTAGACCGCATTCATGGCCGATATTGACACGTGGATACAAAAATCTACAGCGCGCAATATATATAGACCGCTTCTTCATCGAAGACCCTTGGCACCTAGACATCGAACGTGACCGGCTACCGCAAAACGATATTTTCATGTATGCACAAAAAGTTACGAAATCAACTTCCTGGGCCCCGTCATCAGTGACCTCGAAAGTTTGTGCAGCGACAGTACGGCAGCTGTTCAAAAACATAACCTTAAATTCAAGCAGACAATGTAAACACATTTACTCTGCGCAACTTATAGAAATCTGTGGGAATAAGCGATACCCAACTGTATTACAAATAATAGCTTGTGCGGCCAACTTCACGGTCCTACCACTTTTAGGCTAGAAAGCCAACTTCATGGTCCTACCACTGGAGAAAAAAGTAGAGATACTGTTTTGAGCATTCGTGATATATAAACTCGTTTATTATTAAACGAAACGGCTTTTTAACAAATATTTTCATTGAAAACCATAGTTTAGCTCAGAAAACATACTGATAAGCCAAACAAACTCACGAACAGTAACGATAAGCATTTTTTTCTGTATTATGAAAAATCCGAACACAAATATAGAAGTAAATAGTATATATCATGGGCACCGCTGCTTCGTCTGCTTTTTAAACTCGCCTTCGTGGCGCTACCGCGTCACTTGACAACATATTCCATTGTGAAATTATTTCACTGATCAAATCAAGTTTGGGTCCGTGACATTAATTATTTAATTATTTGATGTTCAGCTGATTTTATAATTTATTATAGACATATTCTTGTGTTTCATCTAATTTCCATATGATGCATTTTCTTCTTTTAATCCCCTCCGTGACGTCAATGACGGGTTGCACCTATCAAGCTTTGATTGCTTCACTTTACTTTATTTTAAACCGGGTCCAGACTTTTTAATTCGTCGTCTATTAGGTAGCAAACTGGTTTCGTTGCTGTATCTTACACGAGACTGTTCTTGAAACTTCGATTTACCATGAGAACGAGATCTTTGCGTCTCATGAGTAATGTTTCGTAAATAATTCTTTATATATATATATATATATATATATATATATATTCTATTACAAAATGTATAACAACCTACATCCATTCATCAGATTGTGAGCATATATCGAAGATAGATAACATAAAATTTTGTTCAAATTTGATCTGGGAGAAGATTGATAAATAGTAATAAAGCAAAAAATGTTGGCGAATATCGTACATTTTTTTTTATATTTATCGAACTCTTTAGAAAATTCTTGCAGTATAGTATCTTTTCATTGAACAATATGAATATCTAGATTTGCAGTATGTTAAGACAAAAAGTAGTACTACTAAAAAAATGTCTTGTCCAAGCAACAGCCTTGAATATAAAAAAATGTGAATTTATAAATAATTGATTACGATCATACGTTATTAACATGATTATAAGACAAAATAATAGCAAACACATATATAGCGTATCCCAATTTCTTTTTAGACATATAATTCACACACTATAATATTTAATACAATCAAACATAACATTCATGAGATATACAAAATAAAGGTAAAGATTCTTCTCTTTCAGTTTAAATAATTTTAAAATTAGAAATGTCTATCAATTTTATTATTGTTATTGTTTAAATACTTTACAAATGCAGTGGAATCATATTTTTGTTGTTGGTAAATTAGTTGAGTTGCCAATAAATTACAGATTAATTATCATATGTAGTCAAGACTTGAATGTTCAAGAAAGTAAAATTTCTGAATTTAGTTATCGATATGTAGATGCTACATTCTTAGACTTTTTTCATAAAGTATAATAATAAAATAATACAGCTAAGTTTATTTTTAATAATTATTGTAAAATTAGATTTTCTAGATTTATTATACTTACTTGATGCATGCTATTTAAAAATGTATGGACTAGATGAGAAATAACTACTGCAAGTATAGATTTTTGAGTGCTAAATTCACAACATTTTAGATGTTTGGAATATGTCTTAAAAATCTCTTTATTTGTAACAATTAATAATGGCGTTTGGATACAATTGTTTACATTTGAATTACAGTTTGGTTCTATCTTATGACATTTCTTCAACTCGTCACGCAATTATAACAACGTCAATGTTTCTAAAATCGTATCAATAATCGCGATACAATAAATAGTTTTAGAATTTTAAAAACATGTTTTATCAAACAATTTCAAGCATTAATTGCTCGGATATTAATTAAAGAAAAAAGCATCAATAATTCTTCTTATTTTTTTTTGTCCGATCTTAACAAAACAAGGCTCGTTTTGTTCCTTAAGAATTTTCAGGGGGATTAGCGGTAGGAAAATTTAAGATACAATTTACCAGAACGGTGCTACATCAGTTTGTTTGAGAAAATCACTCAAATTTTAATAAACAAACTGATCCAGCGCCGTTCTAGTAAATCGTATCATGAATTCTCCTACCGTTACTACCCCTGAAATTTCTCAATGAACAAAATGAGCCTTGTTTTGTTTAGATCGGACAGAAAATAAGAAAAGTTATTAATGCTTTTTTCTTTAATTAATATCCGAGCAATTAATGCTTGAAATTGTTTAATAAAATATGTTTTTGTTCTCTTTTGTATAATTTTTCAATATTCTTGCTTGTAATAAAATAGTATTTGACAATTCCAAATTCTAAAACTACTCTTGACCGAGTGAACTACCTTAAGCTTAAAAATCAGCTTGTACCGCTTTACGAAAACAAATGATGACTCTCACAAAATTAATTTGCATCTTACGCATATTTACTTATCAAAAACGACAACCAAGATGAAAATATTAGAAAATATAAACAATTGATCTTACCTTATCAGGTGGCGAGCCACACGTAATATTCTCACTGTCCTTGATCTTTGCGACCATCATTTTGACGCAGTGCTTTCTTCAATTGGGATCGACTGAACTGCTGGAATTTTAGTAGTAAGAAAGTATTTCCGAAGAGATGCTGCGTTGAATGATTGAGTCGGGTCGAAGTTTCGAGCGTTACTGATTAACCGGTCTTTAGGCGCCGGTTTTAAGTCGTCGAGCGCGTTATCCACGCCTCCTCTAAGCACGCGTCATCAGCACACGTCTTATAATGGAAAATCGAAAGGAAATGGGAATTGCGACGTATCGCGCGTACCATAACAGCGCAAGCTCTTCTGGGATTTTAAAAGTATGTACTTTAATACACGTAGGTATATATTCAAAGAACACGTTGCTTTTCTACTGTAAATTTGTAATGGGGGACTAAAAATGGCACCGTTTTTGGGCAATACTAGGAACGTTGAAGATGCGATCAAGAAAATGTAGTAACATAACCTCAAAATTTCGCATTTATTATCGAAAACCCATGGAATTTAGGTCAAATTTCATCGTTTTTCCAAATTTTGAAAATTTTACTGTTTATTTATAAATCATCAGAGATAATTGGTGTATCCAAATGCATAAGCATGATTTTAAAATGCTCGTTTCAGCAGCAATTGGCATCGATGAATTTCTTTACGAGTTGCAACATTGTTTTTGCATTACTTGAAAAGAAAACTTGATTGTCAGCATCAAGATGATAAGAATTAATTATTTACTTAAAACATCAAATGCACAATTGTGAAGTAGCAATGATTAATTAGTGAAAATTTATTTATAAATTATTTCTAATTGTATTAACGAATGTGTATATAAAAATAAATCAATTTAAAAACATTGTATTAAAAGTAATATTTATTGCATTTATTATTTTCGTACCCTCCTTGAGATAATCAACCTCGCAGTCAGCGTATCATTATAGCTATTGATTAGAAACCAGATGAATGCAAGAAAGTCGTATTAATAGTTTCTTGAAGTTGATAATGCATTAGTACATAGAAAGTCCGTCGTTGCACTTTTCATAACTTTGCGTGTTTCAGCAAGATCTCACAATATAATTGTATGAAATGTTTAACATTGATCGATAAGACAAAAAAACATTTCGCACATAGTTACTTCTGCAAATTATTGCGCGATACAGTCTCGCGTATTTTGAAGAGTTTGACAGCAAAACATAGAGACAAGCATTAAATGTTGACCAGATACAAAATTGAAAATAAAAACAGCACTCTCTGCTGCGCCATTCCAGTCGTTCGATTAAAACTCGGCTCTGCTCATAAATACTTTAGCAATAATTTAGAAGAATCAAAAACTCATTTGCATAAAGTAGCGCTCTCGCGCTCCGGCGTAATAAAAATCTCCTTAAATCAGAGCCGCGGCGGCCGACTCGAGTTTTATCTCCGCTCGTGCTATTATGCCGGATCCCTGGGAGGGCGCGAGCCTAAATGACCGTTCCGCGCGTGGCCCGGGATACACATACCGTTCCGCCGAAAGTTTCCATTCCGCTGCGAGAACTCGTAAAAGTTTAATCCGAATCCGAACGTACGCGGCAGCGCTTATCTCCGCGAAGTAAAGTAGAGAACGCTATTACCGCGCACCGGAAAATCGCCAGATGCCGCCAGCACTCGAGTCTTTTGATGTGAAAGCTGTGAGCGGAATTCCCATCAGCGCGCTGTCGTTATTTGGCCACGATGTTTTCAGGTCTAGCTCTGCGATTTCGAAAGTAAGTGTTCTTCGGTGGGCAAGCTTGTGTACATAAATTAGGTTTTAAAAAAAGTTGTAGCAATTAAATTGTGAGGCTAACCATTTTTAGATTTTCAAAGTAAAAAGCATCATAGATTTAAGTACGCAAATTGTAGCTCAAGTTATCAAGTCCTGAAAAATAGTACATTATGCAACAAGGGACTAAAGTCGTAGGTTATTCCCGCGAGTGGGTTTCAGTAATCGTCCGAGAAAATGATCGATTTTAGTTCCGTGTGGCATACAGCGCTTTATTCACGACTGAACTGTGTAGCCACTTTATCTCTTGAAAAGTGGGATCTACTCAGCCACTGACATTATAACGAAAATATACATTTAAACATTTGATATATTTAAAATTTAAAATTTTTCAAAAACTTTAAAATGTTTTCATAATTTTGCAACTTTTCAACATTTTAAAATTTTTTAAAAATTTTCAAAATTTTTCAGATTTTGCTGGAATAAAGTAAATTTGCGGAAATAAAATACTACTTTCGTCCCGCTTTTCAAAGAATAAAGTGGCTATTATAGTTCAGTCGTAAATAAATACTCTGATACTCTAATAAAGATGATAAAGGTTTTTAGAAACCAACGTTATACATTATAATATGGACTGCAAAAAATAATTGTCGTTTATACAACGCAGGATTCCAGCAAAGCCACATGAAACGAAAGAATTGCAATGGTCAAGTTGAAAATAAGTATTCCAACAAAAATATTTGTTCGCCGGTCATTTTACTGCAAACGAGACTATGATGCAATATATTAAAAGATTTTTACGATTGCCTTAATTGCGCAAGCTCCGAATCCCCGAGAAAAAAATTATGTCATAAAATTGGTAATCCCGCAACGCTGCGTCACCGCGCAGACGAGAAGCTCGCTCCACAGGAACGAAACAGCTGTGCGTGCGGGCCGGGCACTCAACGGGCAGGCGCCGAGCCGCCTACCGCCGCCGCGCGGAGCAGCGGCCGGCTGCAGCGGTGAAAATTTCGCCGTGCCAGAGCCACGCGAGTGGCCGCGCGCGCTGCTTGTTCGCGAAGGAGCTTTTGAGCTTGCGATCGCGTGTGACGCTCGAGTGTGTGAAGTTTGTACCATGTGCGGGATTAAAGGTGGTGATGGGCGCCTGCTGCTGATTTCTGCAGTCGTCGTGGCTATTCTTCTCACCTGTCCCGGTGAGTACTTCTCCGTAGTTGTTATATGTAGACCTCCGTTCATTTGCTGTCAACGTTTAAGAAGAAGAATCCAAAGACTTTTTCTCAAGATTTACGCTATTCATATATATATACGTAATCGTTTGTTTAACGAGCTAAACGGAACTAAACTATAATTTTGCAACATAGCTTTTAGTAATGTTTTATCATACCGTTAAAATGTGAGTTTGCATTGTTTTCTGCATGTTTGTCTTTCGGCTCTGGACTAGGATTGTATAAGTGGAGAAAGTTTTGGCAATGAGGCCGCACGTTGAGTGCAGAAGTTAAGCTTAGAGAGAGCTTTGGTTTACACGTCCTAATGAATCTCGTGGATGCGTTACAATTTCGCTACAATATCATGTGGTAACTCAGTTTATCGTAATGCAAATATATCGAAAAACTAATAAAAGTGAGCAAAGTGAAGAGGGACTTTTAAAACAATATTTTTATCAACCTCGAGAGGCTTTAAAACTTATTAACTTGCTGACTTTATACCAGTCTTACACAATTATGCAGTCTATTAAATGGCCAGACTTATTGGAGCAATTTTGTTACGATCAGTGTTGTTTGAGTTTCGTTGTTATGATATGAGATGAGGAATGTTAAAAGCGTATTTTCAATAAAGCTGGTTCGATTACGTTATCGGCAATTTATATAATTTTGGAATTTATGCAGTTCCATCGAGTATAATTAGGCTCTAAAGCAGATTTACTTAATTTTATGAAACCACTATTAGCACTATCTACTATATTAAAAGGTGTATCGTTAAATCAGCAACGTGATAGGTATGTTATTATTTTAAATACAATAAATAAGTGATCGCGGGGTTATACTTTAATATCTGACGATAACGTTTAATCCGCTAAGTGCTCTATTCGATGATTACTGTTGTATATCGAAACAGTATTTAAAATTTCCAAACACTATTGATATAAATACTCGCATCATCCATTAAAGGTTCAAATAACAACTTGTCAATAAATTATTTGTTTATAATTTTATATAATACAGCATTTTCTTATTATATGTGCAGCATACACAAAATTGATACACGCTGATTTGTTTGCACACACAATAATCATTAAGCTCGTTTATGATTGCGTAAACAAGAAAATAAATGTGATATCCAAATCAAAATCAAACTTCTCCTAAATATTTGCCTTGCCTGAATATCAGCGAACAAGGCTCATCAACTAAACCGCCGACTAAACTGCGAACTGCTCCGACGATAAGCTCCCAGGGCACATCGACCCAGCCGAGTTTTCAGAAAGTACAATGCACCTCTCAGCCCTCTCTTCTTTTTCGAAACAGAACTGAGCAGACGCTCATTTGGAACGTCGCCGACCCCTCGTCCGCTTAGCTTCAACTAATCGGGCAAAGTCGTCCCCAAACTTTCCTTACGCTCATCGATCTTTCGAACGTGTCAAAAAGTCGCACGAGGCGAACTGGCTAATCCTTGCCGTTCTTCCGGCCATTTAGCGACGCATCTCTACCGTCCTCATTCGAGATTCTCATCTCGAGCCAGAGTGGCTTTAAGAGCTATAGGAGAAATAAAGCGTGCAGCACTGCTGCATGTCGAATTCACGATTAGCTGCGGCCCGCGCGAGAACAATGAAATAAGGGACATTCCTATACTACTTTTCCGATAATTAATTACGCGAGAGAGCCACAGTCGCTTGCACAGTTAATTTGGATTTAGGGATGGCGTGGAGCAAGAGAGAGAGAACGAGTAAACTTATTTCTCTGTAATATTGAACTTGCTTACAGCTGTTCTCGTTAACCTGTTTTGGTTTATACAAAGTTAATTGGATTTCGTACAGTTCAAAGCCTTGACTTCATCATGTATACTTAATATCAAACACGAATGCAAGCAAACGACCTTTCGAACTTAAAAATGTATGAACATGCATGAAAATAAATGTTATCACTGTAAAAGTTAAGAAGTACTACATGTATTGTAACAACTTTGTATGCAAGGTTTAATTTAATTATAATATTAAGTTTGTGCGACAATTCATGATGCCCTGGCACAAAATAATAATGTTGTCTCTTTCGTGGCCACTTGCCTCGTGCACAGAGAAAAATAGTGTCTCTGGGGCCGATGAGATCGATAGAATACAGGATTCTTGTCGATGTACTCAATTTAGCGGAACTGGCTCGAGAATTGTCGCAACAATAAAAATAGAACCGTAGCGCATAACCTCCTGTTGGGCTGCGGTGCCTCGGTGCGGAATAAACGAGTTATTTCGTGGTCGGCCGTCTTGAGCGTGAAGAACATCTTTGATCCTAATTCTAAAGAATGTTCGAATCGAGCTCTGTAGTGACGATTTGGCGCGTGGGTTGCTGGGGAGAGAAATGCGTTGCCATGAAAGATTAACAGTTTCTTTTTTCTCGAGACGTGAAAAACGGAGCCCTTGACGCGCGTCAGTTAGATCAAAACAGAAAATAAGTTCTTTAAAACCATCACGCGACTTGTTCTTCCTTTACAATTACAAAAATATGTAGGAATGTGAGTGTAAAAGTAATAGAGAACACTCGCTGGCTTCTCTCTAAAAAGTCCTAAAAAGAGGTTAGAGGGAAGTACACAAGAGGGATGCGTGAGAGGGAGAGAGAGATAGATCGGAAGGGCAGTTCCGAGATGAGCCACCAGGTCCAGGCAGAGTGTGATTTGAGACGTGGGTGAGAGCGGACGTTTGAGAGAGTTGTGATGTCGAGGCTCAAGAGAACGTCATTGTTAATACAATTTGGTTGTTAATAAACTATTCTTGTCTGTTTACCCAATATCTCCATCACTAAACCATACAAGCCTACACCTCAAATCCCACAAATATGTAGTTCATTTTTGAATACCTAGATTTATTGAAGAATACATTCTACAGTAGTAAGATAAGTGACAATGGCAAATTTGCGTGTCTGAACAGATCCAACAAGTTCTACTGCATAATCTCCTTTGGTCATACCAGTATTTCACATTCATAAAAACACAATATTTAAAGCTGTTTCTACATTTGCACACATTTTTTTAGCAACTCCGTTTGAGGATAAAACACGCTACATACGCTTTTTATCAAAGGTATATAGAAAATCACATCAAGAATAAATTTGATTTGTAAAGTTCGATTAATATCAGGTTTATTTTATCGCCATGATTCCCAACGAATCCGCGTTAATTCCCCTTTATAAAAATACACATCGATCTCTCGCAAACTTCCCGATATTTTTCCAATCGAGAATCCAACTCTGGCAGCATCGGACAAGCCTGGCGAACTAACGCACTGACACTCAGCGTTTATTTATCGTTCTTCGGGCTATTTATTTTTCAATTCATCTCTGGCAGGAAAAAATCGACAGCGCTCAGACACTCCACACACATGGGCAGAAAAATTCGTGCCAAATGACCACCTGCGTGCGTACTCGCGTCAAAACATATATATTCGCGTCAGCGATACGCGCGGCATCAATAAACCTTGCGCGCGCGCGTTCTCTCTTATTTTAATTCGCCGAAACGGAAAAAGAGCCGGTCTCCGCACGTGTTTACTCTCGCGCGACGACGGCTGTATACGCGTTATACGGCATCGTGCAGCTGCGCTTTATATGCTGTATGTAGAGCAAAGTCCCGAATTTCCATAGCGCGCTGTATACGCTGCTGCCGCGGACCTGTTTCGGGACTGGAAATCGGCTAGAGCGGAAACCCAAGCTCTACGCGCCTGAGACGTGGATTAGCAGGCACCGGTGTTGCCTTGCAGCGACTGCGTTATTATTATGACGCGTCTAGAATTCCTTGATTCCCCTGATGGCTGCTTTATGCGATTAATCTTGATTAGGGTATAAATGCATGCAGAGAACTTTTCAGATTATGCCACTCGAAGAATAAAGTTTCGTAACTCCTTTGGAACTCACAATTACCAAAACGCGCTTCAAAATTTTAACGAATCTGTTGGAAAAAGTACTTTTTCCATACAGTGCAAAAACTCGTTCACTCGACTCGCTTATTGAGTTCAAATTCAATTTCAAAAACTGAACAAGTTTTAATCCATGTATCCTGTATATAACATTACGAGCAACATTTCCCTCAACGTTTCAAGGAGCTTCTAGCCGTCTACTCTCCCGCATAGCACATTATTCTATAATACATCACGCGTCGAGCGTAATTTATGCGCAGCGCGTGACATCGGGATGAATTAAATGACGAAACGAGATCGCCAGTATTCACTAATTGTGAGTACCACAGCCAACTTTGCCCGCGAGGAACCATCTCTCGTGAAGTAGTAGAATTGAATAAATTTAGTCAAAGCGCTGCAGCTCGCAGCGCCGGCTTTATGCTCAAGCCGTTTGAGTTTACGCGCTGGGCGCCCCTTTGAAACGAGCCAAGCCGTTAAAAAACAGAGATATGGATTTAGCGAAATGTTGCTCTTGCTCTCTGCGAGCCGGTGAAACGGTCGTCGGCTCGAGAGCGAGAGAAAAACGAAGTTCGCAGTTATGCTAGAAGAGCGATGGGACTTTTTCTGACGGGACTTTAGTGCTCGTCGCACAAAGGAGGACATTTCTCCGTTGTGCTAATTGAATTTTTGATATTTTTACACGATGGAAATTTTATAATTGTTTCGTTCAACAAGTGGACGAGATCCAAAAGGGTAAGACATTGAAAGCATTGCATTTACAAAGAGTGAAATGAAAATAATATTTTTTTTTTGGAGTTTAAAACATACGAAATGCAAAAGCATAGGAAGAAAAATTACAAAAATAAATTCAATAATTCAATTTAAAAAAAAAAGGAAATGTTGATGAAATACAACAGCGTATAATATGATAGTTATTATGTAAAAATTGAGTTTGTTGCTGCAGGAACGAAGGTCATTGCTCCTCGCTGGTAAAGTCGCATTCTGAAAATAGAGAGTGAAGAAAATCTGGCTGGCAGAATGCGAGCGCGGTAGAGTAAAAACGATAAAGTTTCGCGCTAGAAATGGCGTTATTGGGCCCGGGCGTCCACTGCGAATCCATTTTGCGCCGCTGATTCTCCTCTCGCTCTATAATAAAATGTGAATGTAAGACCGCGCGCGCGCGTGCGTTGGCGAGAAATGTGGCGGCAAGAGAGATGAAAGGCTGGGAATAGGAGAAACAAGAACGCGAAGGGGGAATTAGAGAGACGGAAAATAGGAGAAGGCGAACGAGTTCGAAAAGTAAGAGAGTGCAGGGTTAAAATGAAAATAGAGGAAGAAGGCAATGGGAAAACGGAAAATTAAAGAGGAAAGAGTCGGTAAATAAGACTGATTTGATTTTCATTCGATTCACGAGTCTTTGAAAATTGTTGTTGGGTGTTGCGAGACAGTGATGATCATAGCGCAATGTTTCGAGCAGTGAGTTTCTTGCTTCGTCGATGCTTATTTGTACTTAAAAATTTGTTAAATTTTAGTCGATTTGTTAATAAAAAGGTTTATGAGACTCGATAGATAAGAACCTCCGGACTGCAAGAGTTACATCTTGCTACATTCCTCCACCCAGCGCCAAAAAGAAAAAGTAATCGCGAATAATGGGGGGATATATAGGATGGGAAAGCATCAAAAGAGGGTCCCCGAGAAAATTCGTGTTCTTCGAGCTGCCGATGCGACGCCGATAAGAAAGGACACGAAGAATAAATCGCATCTCGGCTACTCGACGAGACGACTGCCTCGGATGTGAGTATCGGGAATTGGATTCTGCGTTGCCCAGGAGAGCATATGAATGCAGTGTGCTAGGGGAGACTAGAACCGCAGGACGTTCTGGGAGAGAGAGAGAGAGAGAGAGAGAGAGAGAGAGAGAGAGAGAGAGAGAGAGAGAGAGCTTTTAATCTTTTATACATTGTATCGGAGAGGTGTGCGTAATTGTGTGCTCGGGTGATGTTCTTTTGTTTGCCTTTTTCTCCGGCGAGCTTTTCCTCGAACTCGCGCTATCGTGGATATTAATCGCCACCGGGGGAATAGATTTGAATCTCTGCCAGTTCAACGGTAACCTCATGGGGTTATATATTAAGAATGGGACAATTTTTCATGGGTGCAAACAACTTTTCATGAACAATGGGCCTCATGACAATCCAATTCTATGTTTTTTTTTTGTTTTGTAAATCTTCTCTCGCACCGTGTATAGAAGAAAAATAGAATAGAGCCAATTAAGGTCGGAAAGTGTCTGACACTTTTCTTCGCGATACCCTACAAAATTGTAATATCATCCGTTTATGCGCGGGGTAATGTCGCGCAATAACCTGTAGCTGCAATAAATATCCCATAAACGAGAAGGCAGGCGACGCGCAACGGCGAAGACAAGAACGTACAACCTCCTCGACGTCGTTTGCAATATACGAAAATTTCCCTCTTCTACATATAGCTCGCTTGTGCGCCAGGCGATCCCTAGGGGGGCATTTTTTTCTCATCTCCGTGTCGCGTACGAGCTAGCGCCACTCCTTGTCATATCGTAAAAGAAGCTACGACGAGGCAGAGACACGGTCGGCCGAGACTATATAGGAATATGCGCGATTCGAGCGAAACACATCGCTGGACGTTTATATAGACGAGCGAGCAAATATATGCGAATCGATGCTGCCTGTTCGCCCGTTTGTATACATGTGTGCGAGATTGCAGCGATGGCAGAGAAAAATGCGGATCTATTATAGAGGGATCGAACGTTGTCGTGAAATTCTCGGCGTTTCACTTCGTTTTGTATTTTTCGGTTCCATCCTTTCTTAGCTATGGAAATGATTTGAATGCGAGTCGAGTGGATTCTTCATCTGGCGTTCTTCTCCGATGAAAAACTGTCCTTCTTTCATACTTCAGTTATGATTCTTCTGTACCTATAGTTATTGTGTGGAAATAGCTAAGTATTTAAAAGTCGGTTCACTACGCGTTTGCATTAGTTTGCTTCTGAATAATTTTTCGATCTAACATCGAAGGGCTCGCTGTGTCGCGCTCATAAACTTCCTTCAAATCGATATTGATTTAGGCACCGGTGTAGGACAACCGAAAAGAAAATGATTGCATCTCAAACTGCAAACTTTTTGTGACATCGTCTCAAGAAATACCATAGCCATCCCTTCGCATAATAAAGCGTTGGCAAGCACCCGAGCAATTAAAAAGCACTTAAAAAAGTGATCAAAAACAAAGCACAGCCAGTTTTCGGACGGTTCGCCTCGCAGGGAGCAGTATAGTAATTCAGCAGACAGATCCCCACGCCCTGACAGCGTCCATTAAATTGCTCTTACGTGGGACTCGCCCCAACTGTGTACTATATATAATATTGTATAGGTATACCACACCGACGGCATCGTCTACCGCTTGAAAAAGGCACGACCTTTGAAAAGGAGGAAGAAAGAAAAACGGAAAAAAGTGTCTCGTGCAAAAAGCCCTTTGTCGTGTGCGCGCTTGCATCGAGGGTGCGGCCAAGACGAGCGGCGCGACACGCAAGCACGCAGGTGTGCATACAGAGCGGGGCACGCGACTCGCGCACTGGCAAACTTTAATTATGTACGCGCAAAAAGACGCAGACTGCTGCAGGGACAGAGTTAAAAGACGGTTTTATTAGGGAGGACGCGCGCGCGAGCGAGCAAGCGAGCCACCGGCGACGGCGGCAATTTCCGCGAGCCAGAGAGAGAGAGAGAGAGAGAGAGAGAGAGAGAACTCTCTATCTGCAATTAGGCACTTACCTGACTTCTTTATGGTGCCTAGGAGCAAGCAGCTTTTTTTCTAAGTAATTTAACCGCTGCAATTCGGAGATAAGACACACAGCGCGTTTTTAATTATTTTGCGCTTCTGAGAACCATTGCGCGAGCTTGCGAGAGGGATGTTACATACATAAAAGTAGTTGGCTTTTGCAATCGCGAATATAAATGAATTGCAATTACTGCATGACAGTGGGGAGACGCGAATAATGTATACATATTGCATATCCCACTACGGTGTCTCTATTTTTATGTCAACGTCATTTCAATTTTCACAATTACGATATAAATTTATCCGATGTTCTCGTTAAATTATACGCGATCGATTCACCTTTAAATACTTATCCTACGCTTAAAAAATACATGGGAATTAGTCTGCTCGTTCTCTGATTGACTGTTTGTTTTCACGTGTGATTTCTTCTAATTGATCATAATCTCGAAAAGTGAAAATTTTGAAAATGTAAAACGCGTCTGTGAAGTTGCTGGTTTTTATGTAAGCATAACAAAACTTAATACGCCTGATTCCATGAAGCTATTGAAAAGCTATTGAACAGCATCGAATTGGCACTGCTGCACGCCCGCACGAGTCTGCATGACATGGATGAATGGCTTGCGAGGGGCTAACTTGATAATTGTGCCTTTCGATTCACTTGCAGATGCGTCTATTCAGACTCGACGGAGTTGGAATCAAAGTTCACGCTTCCGCTGGGCAAACCAGTTTCTTGAGGCGTGTATAGCAGATTTTGATTTATAAGATGATAAAGGATATATAGCTATATATAGAAGAAAACGCAAGACGAAGGAATCCCGCTAAAGAATAAGAGGAAAGTTTGTCGATAGTTTAGTGAGGGCTCGACTTCGATGGGCTATATGTTTTAAGGACTAACGCAGTCAAAAAAGTTCAATGTCTGTTCTCAGAAAAGTTTGCATTGAGGTGACATATGATTGAGCTGGTGAAGTATATGACAAAACATTTGATGATCTTTCGAATTATCAGTATGTTGTGTAAATAAATATGATTGAATAAATAATACGCAAATTAATACAAGCTATATTATAATGAAGGGATACATTAAATGCAGATACGTAAAACATATCGAAAGTTTAAAGCTTCAAACGATCATATTTGCTTACTCAAACTGCATAACATTTCGCCGAACGTGCCTTCATTAATCACAGCGTTGATTAAAAATTCATGTAACTGTGTTCGTCGTTTTCCGAGGAAGTTTAAAACTACGCCGTCAAAGCGCATAATAATAGTTGAGCTATGCACCCGCTCAATTTTGAGGAAAAAACAATGGTTGATTTGAAATTCATAAATTGGACAATATACCCAACAAAAATATTTTTATTATTGTTTTCAGCTAATTGATCCTCCCGTTTAGATTTGTCGCCACTAAAAAAATAGCAATCATGAATTCCGGCCGGTCAACATCATGGGGTCATGATGCATTTGCGGAAGTGATAAATATTGTGGTTCTGTAGACTATCTTATCCATGAGCTGCGCATTAATCTAATGAATTACTAGTTAGAAGATGCAGTGCAAGAAAATGAAAGGATGAGAAAATTACTTGCCGAGTGGCGAAGGTGGGCGCCCGCAGCGTAATAATTATAACAACATATTTTTATAAGGGCAAGAAGTTGTCTCAGTAAGCGTTGTCCTCAATAAATAAAATGTTACTACCTTCACATAACGTAGGATTTATCGTCATGCATGCATGAGAAAAGCGATAAAACGACGTAGGAAATTATTAAAACCAAGACTTATATTACGTAAAGTTCAGTAATTCCTGCGCAAACGTCAAGAGGCAGCTAAAGCGCTTGGAAGGTAAAAAATAATGCCGGGACAAAAGAATTATGCACGTTAAGTGTTGCAAAGCTTGCTTCGCGCAAGCTTTTATAAAGAAATTACGTTTACCAACGACCTACGCTCATTTCATAACACTTCTTTATTTTTTATTAAAATCCGCATTTGATTACCAACACTAAAAGTATAAGCTTTGAACTTTATTGAACGCAATTATCATCTCTAATTTAATTTGTACTACGGTAATATAATTGCGTATGCTGTAATTTGCAGCAAGCACTAGGATACTTCTAAAACGAAACAACGTAACATTTTGAAGAATCTTTTGTATCGCTTCTTTACAATATATATATATATATATATATATATATATATATATATATATATATATGTGTGTGTGTGTGTGTGTGTGTATACGTGTGTGTGTGTTGTGTACATATATAAATTAATTACTGTAAAAGCACAATATAAAAGGTTCATGAAATTTATCAAGTCCTCGAAAAAAAACTCTTCTACATTTCAAACTAGCGTACTTGTACAAATTCTAACCACCGTTTCATTTCGATCCCTGCCTTCACTGGCTCTTATCAAATGTCGTCGAACATGCAGAGATATTCAACTCCACGCGGGATGTGTGGCATCGCACAGGAGCTATTCAGAGCAGCCTATAAAAATAGAAAATAAACAGGAAAATATATTAGAAAGCGCATTTCCAGCAGTCGATTGCGACACACGATGGCAGCGGCGCGCGACAATCCAGTATTACAAGTCCTACTCGTGCGAGCTAGACCTGCTTCATGTATAGCACGAGAGCCACTCGCTCTCGTGTCTTCCCCCGAGAGCTTTGCAAAAGCTTTGTGTGACCCTCCCCCGTCCCTCTCCCTCTCGGCGTAGTTCAGCTCTGAAAGGAATATAAGTCCAGCGGCGGTGTGATAATCCCTCGTATTTTATTGCGCGCCCCGGAAAATTTCTCTCCATTGTCGGTGTCTGATCCTCTCTAGAGCCTCCTCCGCCTCCTGCCCCCAACTTCTTCTCTCGCTTCGTTCGAAAATGTAATTACGAGCGAGATATGGGCCGCTCTTTTGCACGTTTGATATAGAAAAGAAATAGGACCGACGGAGGAGGGTCAGGAAGGATGCTGTTGGCGTTGTACACGGGATATTGCGATCCGACGCCGCGATGGTCGGTGTTTTTAGCAGCGCCAGGGGCAAGAGATATAGTTCGATTGAACGCCTAAAAAAGGATAATCTTCGGGAGTGGCTACATTACGTCCGGCTCCGATGGTGTGCGCGCGCGCGCGTGTGTGTGTGTGTGTGTGTGTACATGTTAGTACGTGTAGGCGAATGGCCTCTATAAGGGGAAGTTTATCGACTTAAGAAGGGGCTGCGGGGGATGAATAATGAGCCGCGCACTGGACTGTAGGTTTATGTTAGCCGATGTTTTGGAGAACGAGGGACCATGGTGATTCGCGGTGTTTGTGCGATGGCCCGCTTTATGGTGCAACTTTTGGTCGCCGAGACCCTGGCTTAAACTTGCGGGATGTACGGAGTGATTTATAAGCGTACGTATGAGTCATTCTACGAGAAGTCGGACACTTTGCGGTCGAAAAATCGAGCTCTTGCCATTTTGAAACAATGGGTGCCACCATCAATCCATATGCCAACAAAAAGTTACGGGCCAATTTTACTAATTGCCAAAAAATGGCCTTTTCGATACAGTTTGCATAATATGCACTTTTACGCACGCTCCGTGTGCGTTCAAGCACATTTTTTTCCTCCTGTATCGAAAAGTAACATTCGATACACATGCGAAAAGTTGATTCTACACTTATGAAATCGTAGAAACCTTCCACTCGTCAACTTTTACGCACTCTTGCAATTATTACCTGACCAAGCGAGCATTATTTTTTCCTGCATTAATGGACAGCTGAGTCCGAGATCTCGAATTAAAAAAGAACATTGTAAATGACCGTTCCAATAAGCACACATTTCCAAAAAAGAATACTTTAAGTATACAGTTATGTCCGCTAAAAAATATACTTATTGTATTTCAAAAGTAATAAAAAAGTATTCTTTTTAAATTTTTTATCGACAATTAATAGGCACTCAATAACCCAATAAGGTATTTAATAAGTGATCCAAAAGAATGTATAAAGTATTCTTTATGCAATCTTTGTAATATTTATTTTGCGAATATGGTATGAGGAAAGTAATAAAAAAGTATTCTTTCTCATAACATTAATTTTTACAGCTAGCAGAACAGTTGATGGAGGTATTCAATAAGTGTATATTACCAGTAATTAGAAAGTATGCAGAAAGTATTGTTGTGGCAGGTTTTCAAATATTTATTTGATAAACATAGTTTTTAAAAAGTAATAATAAAGTATTCTTTCTAATTTGAAATTGTGTTAAGAATTAATTTCAATCTTTTTTAATGCGGAAAATATTATGCTAAGTTAAAATTGAAACATTCAAAATAAATTGTTTCTCGACAGCTGTGCCATGTATGTACTATCATTCAGATTTATCATTCTTATAGATTGATCGAACATTAAGTCATAGCGGAAATTACAGCTCGTGAACAATAGAAATATGACAAGAAACAAAACAAAATAGCGCGTATTGTTACGGCTTTCAAAAAAATTATTTTTTATTACCTAAGATGGTAAAATGTGCTATAAAATGTGGGAAAAATTATAATATTCTCAGTCGGTAAAGTTTGAATTTAATTTTTTGAGTTGACATTTTACGTTTATTTTATTATAATAAGTTTTTGTGTCTATTGATTTGACTTTATTATTTATTAATCTTCGTTAATTTTTATTAACTTTAGTTCGTACATCAATTAATACATCAGATAGATCTGAAATTTTGTACGTAACAGATCTGTTTAGGTAAATGGTCAGCGCCCTCGACTTTCACGCCGGAGCTCCAGGTTCGATTCCCGACGCCGCAAAAAAAAATTTAATCTATTTCTTTCTTCAAAATAGCATAATAATATTCAATAAAAATAATAAATAATATAGTAATAACAGCGCGAAGTATCTGATAGGTGTAAAATATACAAATAAGCGAAATTGAAATTCAATTTTTAAAAATTCGATTTCATCAAAAATTACTATCTTTGGATAGTAAAATCTAATATCTGAAAAGTCTGTTACCAATTTATTATGAAAAGCAGTAAAAATTACTATCCAAAATAATAATTTCTACTATCAAATTTTTCTCGTGCATACTTCCTGAATCTGTAAAAATGTTTTATAATTAAAAAGAAAACATAAAGAATTCTTTTTTAGATATTAATAAAAAGTTTTAGTATCAATTTTGTTGAAAATGTATCAATATTTAATAGCAAAATAATACTTTTTTAATACTTTACTATGGCTTTGGGACATTCTGCTCACTCTAATTTAAAAAAAAGAATACTTTTCGAAGTCTTAAAGAAAAATATTTAGCAGACATAACTGCTTACTATAGGTGAACATAAAGAACTCTTTTCGAATTCTTCTAGGAAAAAAGAACTCTAAAAGAATACTTTTAGAATTTAATAAGATTTTCTTTTGCTCATTGGGGTCCCTATCAAAAGTTGCGAGCAATTTAAAATAGGGTAAAAATCGTCGAAAATGGGAAAAATGCCGGAAAAGCCAGAATTTTCAACTTTATGTTGGATTTTTGCATTATTGACGATTTTTATACTGGTGAGTGTGCCCTCAAAATTACTAGAGTTTGACTTTTTAATCGCAAAGTGTCCGACTTCTCGTAGAATGACTCGTGTATTCGAACGACATTAGAGCATCGCAAGAGTCAGCAACCGCTCGATCTGTTGACAAAAGCAATATGCAGCTCCATTAGCGGTCTCGCAAACAGCTCTGCGTCGGCGTCGCTCGGCTCTTCATCAAGTCGCGGCTGGCTCTTCGACAATTAAACATCGCGCTCGTGCGTGTGCGCACCCGCGATAATGCGCGAAACCGCAAACGAGCCGAGAGCCGTCGACGGGGAGAATTTATTTAGCCTCGTAAATCGCATTAATCGCCAATGAGGGGGTTGAATTTATTCGTCAAGAGCCGCGCTGCTTAACGGGCGAGCTCGTTTCGCGCAGCGAGCGAGTCAAGTCGACGGCACCGGCAAAGTCTTGCACCACTCGTCACGCGAGGGTACTAAGTACTCTCGCGAAACTCCGGCCTAACTAAGCTCGCGCTGCGTTTGCACCCGCTTGCTTTTTCACCTGCTAGACCTGCTGGAGGCCTGTTACAATGCCGCTACCCTAAGCGGGTCTTGGGCGTTGTCGTCCAGATCGGACGGGTGGGTGCCTATCACCACTACACAGCGCGTCCTTAGGTTGCGGATAGAGGAACAGCCCCTGAGAAAGAGGTTAACTGCGAATAAATTGAATAAGCAGCCGCGGACAGCCGATAGGAACAGGCGTGGGTGTGATGAGCCCACACTGTCGAACGCATTCATCTAGAAACACTACGCAAGCACCACAACAACAAAAACACTTCACATTATCTCTTATCTCTCAATCTAGCTCTTTCATCACACATTACAAAAATGGGCAAAAATCCTTCTGCCGAGGAGGATGCGGGAGCGATGACAACTGCCCCGAAAGGGGATGTGTAGAATGGTTCGTCACCTGGTCTTACGCGGTAACGATGCCAGCGAAGGCGCGCTGCCTTGCAGGAGGGCGTTAGGATGCGAGAATGAAACCGTAGTGTGTCTGACGACGAGTTGACACTGTCCTCGTCAAAGTCGGAAAGCTCTCATACTTAGTTCTAGAGAGGTATGGGGGTTATTACCTCTAGAACGGTGGACTCACCTGCGATCGGAACAGGATCCGAAGCTCGCGGGTTTAACATAATATCATGGCTCAAAAAAATCAAATCCGAACCAAAAGGGACTTAAGGGTCGGAACTTGGAATGTTCGCAGTCTATACAGAGCAGGTGCGTTTAAAGAACTCGTAAAGGAAGCTGATAGGTACAATCTAGATTTGGTAGCAATACAGGAATCGCGGTGGCCAGATGGCGGTGTACTAGCATCGGGTAACTTCACGTACCTGTATGGGGCCGGGAGTGGGGGATCTCTAGGCACCGGATTTCTCGTAAGCAAAAGCATCATACATTCGGTTAAAAGTTTCAAATCCGTCGATGATAGGCTCTCGTACATCATTATCGAAGGTGAATGGTATAGATATGTATTTATTAATGTACACTGTCCTACGGAGGGCAAAGAAGAAGAAGCTAAGGATCTCTATTACGAAGCTTTAGAGCAGGTAATCGACCAGTTCGCGTCTGACGACACAAGAATAGTATTAGGCGATTTCAATGCTAAAATAGGTAGGGAGGAAATGTTTAGGCCTACTATAGGGAAGGAAAGCCTGCACGAAGCCAGCAATGATAACGGTATTAGGGTCATAAATTTCGCGGCGAGAAAAGATCTTATAATCAAAACTACGTGTTTTAAGCACAAGAACATACACAAGGCAACGTGGACATCGCCGGACGGGGCCACACAGAACCAAATTGATCATTTCCTCATTGAAAAAAGACGTCATACTAATGTTCTTGACGTAAGGGCTTACAGAGGGGCAGATAGCGACTCGGACCACTTCCTAGTAGTAGCCAAATTAAGAGCTACACTAGTAGCGAATCAAAATAGTAAGCGAGCAAACAAGGTAGAAAGCTTCGATATTGAGAAGCTACGAGATAGAACACAGCGAATTAGGTACCACATAGAAATTAATAACAGGTTTCAGGCACTTGAAGAAGCAAATACATCGCCGGAGGGGAATGACGAACCGAATAGCTTATGGGGGGACATCGATAAAACGGTAAAAGAGGCCGCGAACAAAGTACTGGGTAAAAAGAAAAAGCCAAAGAGCAAACCATGGTTTGACGAAGAGTGCGAACTCTGCTTTGAAAGGCGCAAAAAGGCTAAATTAGATAGCTTACAAAATAGAAGCGATAGGACCGTAGAAGAGTATTCTAACGTAAGGAAACAGACGAGCGCGATCTACAGAAATAAGAAGCGGGAGTATCAAAAGAATCTTATTAGTAGAATAGAAACTAACAGTAAGGAAAATAACCCCCGCGAAATGTACAGAGGGATTAACGCCTTAGGAGTAGAGCGCAATTGATGAAGGACGAAAACGGGGACCTCGTAACAAATGACAACGAATTACTGACGCTCTGGAAAAATTATTTTGATAAATTATTAAACGTGCACGAAAATAGCGAAGAATTAGGGGACGAAATTCACACTGCTGAACCCCACGTGGAGGAACCGAGCTACCAAGAAGTAGAGGCCGCGATTAAAAAACTAAAAAACAACAAAGCCGCGGGAAATGACTCTATACCAGCTGAGTTACTCAAATATGGGGGCGTCGAGCTCACTTTCAAAATCTATAAACTAGTATGTGCCATCTGGAAAAATTAAACAATACCCGATAATTGGAAGGAATCTATCATTATACCGATTTTTAAAAAGGGAGATAAGACAGACTGCAATAACTATAGGGGTATTTCACTTTTAGCAACGTGCTACAAAGTTCTGTCAAACGTAATACAAGCTAGACTCACTCCATTCGCGGAAGATATAGTAGGAGATTATCAGTGCGGATTTCGGCGCAACAGATCGACGAGCGATCAAATGTTTACCATAAGACAGTTGTTAGAGAAAAAGTGGGAATTTTGCGAAACCATACACCAACTATTTATAGATTTTAAAAAAGCGTACGACTCTATTAAGTGAAGCAAAATGTATCAAATTCTAGTACTTCTCGGGGTACCGAAAAAACTCGTGAGATTAATTCAAATATGTCTGAACGGTAGCACGGGAAAGGTCCGAGTAGGCGGTAATGTATCAGAACCCTTCATGATACGCGATGGTTTAAAACAAGGGGATGGGCTCTCTACGGTGCTGTTCAACTTAACGTTAGAGTATACCGTTAGAAGAATGCAGGTTAGCCAGCTGGGCGCAACGCTTAATGGAACAACGCAGATACTAGGCTACGCAGATGATTTGGATATACTGGGGGATTGTAGGGAAACGGTAGCAAGAAACACGGAAATCCTCATAAAAGCGGTGGAGTATACAGGGTTAGAAGTGAGTGAATCAAAAACAAAGTACATGATTGTGGATAAGCTAGGCATCTGCAGAGGGGAGGAAGATCTCAGAGTTGGGAATTTTACTTTTGAAAAGGTTAGCGAATTCAGGTATCTGGGTACGACCATAAATGATAGAAACGAGATTAATGTCGAAATAAATAAGAGACTCCATTCGGGTAATGCTTGCTTCTACGCCGTGAGTAATTTACTGAAGTCGAGGCTGTTGTCTAAAAACGTTAAAATAAGAATATACCGGACAATAATACTGCCGGTGGTTCTGTACGGGTGCGAAACGTGGGCTCTCACTAAGCAGGCGGACAACCGTTTTAGGGTATTTGAAAATAAAGTCTTGCGAAAAATATACGGGCCGAAGAAAGATGAGGAAACCGGGGAATGGAGGAGACTACACAATAATGAGTTACACAATCTGTACGCGTCACCAAATATTAACAGAATAATAAAATCACGCAGATTGGGATGGGCAGGGCACGTAGCGAGAATGGGAGACGACCGTACGGCAGCGCGCGTGTCATGAAGGGCAGGCCGATGGTAACGCGACCTCTAGGTAGACCTAGACGTAGATGGGAGGACAACGTAAAAGAGCGGATCTAGTAGAAATAGGACGGGTGGGTGTCGATCGGAGAGGTGCATCTTGGGTGGGGTTGACACAAGATAGGGCAGCGTGGAAGGCTTGCGTAGATGAGGCGATGAACTTTCGAGTTCCAAATGCCACGTAAAAAAAAAGAAAAAAATACCTGCTTGAGGCAGGGGGTGAGGGCTGACTCTTTAAGGCTCGACGGATGGGTTATTCTAGAGGTTTTATTATCCTGCCGTCGTTAATGTTCTCGTCCTCTTCAATATGACGTTGATAATTATTAAGTTTCAAGGGCTTCTAACAATTTAATCTTTAATTATATCATGAAAAAAATGTTCATCATCATACCATTAGGCTTTAATCAGTTTTTGCAAGAGTATAAAAAGGAACTCAACAATATAGGGGAGATAGAGCGCCCAGAGCGGAACGGTACCTAGTATGGAATGCCATCAGTTCTCAGTTTCTGAAGCGAGATTATGGCCCTTGCTCACGATAGTTTAGCAGTTTTTGACGTTTTAAAGGTTATACTCCGAGGCCGTTGTTGCTCGAGCGAAAGGGAAAAAGTTGATTGCATTGTTTTTTTTTTGCATTTTTGGCGTTGTCAAAATAGGTAATGTTCGCTTCTTAATTTGCAGATCGATAATAGGTAAATTCAATGACTTTAACCTCTATAAAGGTTTGGTTTCAAGTTTGAACTTTTAAAAAAATCTGGAGTTAGCCATATATCTTACTACGTGCCGCCGCATAACCTCACCGCGTGAACGCACTTTTTTCCCGATATGGTCTGAGACATATTTTCCCAATATATTTTTTTTTACGATACGGTTACGATTTTTTTATTACAATAACTAAAATAAGCATTATTTAGTCTGGAAGTGCCTTGAGGGAAGCTCAAAGAGAAACTGCGATCGATTCCGATAAATTTTGGAAATATTGATAAAATCAATGGCGTTCTATACTAGGCGATACTTTTTCGCTATCCAAAAAAAAATTAGCTTTTATGGTTTGGTGTCCTATTTGGTTATTTTGCAAAACTATGGTTTATTCAATTAAGAACTAAAAAAGTACAGAAACATTATACTTTATAAAATTTTCAAAGTAATATTCTCATTTCACAAACGCTCATTCTGCAGGTTTTAAAGTCTGCTATACATAAAGTGTTTGCTAATTAGCTGCGACCCAAGTCCAGTCTCCGATGATTAATGATTTAACAATATTGTTTTCACATTTGCAGATTCAGATGCTTTCTCTAAAATAAAATGCAATACATCTTTCTATAATAAGACTTATCTCGCAATTTTTCCTTTTTCTTTGAATTCTTCTTTTTATCAAGCCACCCTTCCTACCTACCTAGTACTGTGCGATACTTAATCCTGCTCCAGGAAACTCAAGTTCCCACTGCTCCAACTAAAGGCATAAATAATTTATATGCCTTTTATAGGCTCGTTATATATCTGTAGTGTGATTCGCTGAAAACATAAGCTAATACACTATAAATTCCTCAAAGTATACATACCACCAAAGAAGCTTTTCAAAATCGAATAGTTGTTTCAGTTGACTGGTTATTGCGCTATGATCGCATGGAATAACAAATGTTTTAATTTTTAACTCCATCGTAAGATAACCCACATTACTTTTGCTTCACCACTCGTAGAGATGTTGACGATAATATTTCCAGAACTAGGCAAGATTTGTATGAACTGGGTAGATTCCAGTCTCAAGATATCGGTAGAAATCCCATCTAAAATGACATGAATTCTGGAATATTTCTAGCCAGATCTGCTAGAAGTCGTCTGCAAGAGTCGCGGCTACATAACATAACCTTGCTTTTTTGCTTTTTTTTATGGTTCGTAGGATTTGGATGTGCGACCGACTTTTAATTCGCGTGTATACATAATATACATGTATCACTAATACACCTTTCAATAATATTATAACAAATATAATAAGCCACAATTACAAACAATTACTAAACAATAGCCTTTATTGCGCCCCGGGTAATTCATTACCTGGCCAAGCTAACATTATTTTTTCCGGCATTACTGAATAGCTTAGCCCGAGATCTTGAATTTAAAAAAAAAATTGTCGAAATTGACCGTCCCTATAAAAAATGTGAGCTATTTGATACAGAGTGAAATTGTTCAAAAATGCGTTCGAAACGAAAAACCGAAAATTCTTGGAAAAACCGGATATTGACGGGTTCAATCAGCCAAATTTCTACCACGTAAAACTTGTAACAGCAATATCAATAACTACCAGTTTCACGTATGTTTAAAAATCCTATATAGGTATGCATTTTCAAAAATCGCGTAAAAATCTTTATCCATAAAAAAGCTCAGACATGTGTAAATTTATTCCATCCCCGTAATACAGGCTACACTCCGACGAATCGCCTACGCGCAGTGAATCGAAAAACGTTCCAGCCCTCGCTCCCGCTTTTCCCAATATAATTGCTCGTTTTTTCGTCGGCCCGGCAGTATAGCGACCCTCTCTAAAACGGGGAGAGAGAGAGAGAGAGAGAGAGAGAGAGAGAGAGAGCAGCGCCCGTGTACTATGTAAGTCCTCCGTGCCGTTTGAAAGGAAAGATTGATAGTGCGCTCTGGCTTTCCGGCCGTCTCTAAAGAAGATATTAACGTGTGTGACGCGGCTTTGATTCAACGCGCGCCACGCGATTCATATGGAAGTTACGTAGGCTAACCCGCGCGCGATAACGCCGATGAATCTTCGGATTCGTAGTTTTTTTTCGGGACGACGGGCGTGCGGAGCTCGGGTAACGCAGCGCTTTTTCTTAAATAGGGAGCGCAGGGTAGTTATCGCAGCAGCTTGGGGCTGAACGTGATATCTTGCACGAAAGGGGACAATTTTGTTACATGAAAAATGTTTACATGAAAAAATACTTGTGAGTAATTTTTATCGAGGTGATCTGCTTGAACCTTCCGTTTGATAAACGTTTAAGAAAACCGCCACGTGGTATTTTTAGAACGTCTCGAACACTTCCACATTTCAAATGTTTAATACTACGTGTATTTTTTGCACGCTGCCGGCTGGCCTATCAGAAGCGTGTGACGACTTATCGTTTTCCAATGCTTTATCCTGCACGTTGCCGCGGCTTTCTCTCTTTTTCTCCATTTCACATGTGCAGCTAGTCGCGTGCAACGACGAAATAAATATACGCTAAATCTTTTACAGCGAAATTCAAGCTTAAATCTTTTGCGCGCACGAGCCCGGGATGTTTAAGCTGCGCGATCGGTGCGCTTTTTAAAACGTCGCGTATTGATCGACTCGTAACAAAATACTTTGTGCAACTCGACGATTTGAAGCACACCATAAGGAGGCACGAATCGCGTATCGCGATAAAATTCTCGGCTAAGAGCAGCCCAGCTCAGCAGCAGTCATGTGCGCGGGCTGCAGTAGCCGCAACTCCATCGCTAACGAAAAGAGCGATCAGATTTAAAGGGCGGCCATTAACGTCCGAGCCGGCGCGTAGGTAAAGTCATAAACGAGCAGAGAGCTTGCGCGCGGGAAGGTGTTGGCCCGCGGCGCCGTTTAGACGTGAAACAGCGGCTGCACGCGCCCGCATTAAGTGGTTTCGGGCTCGAAGCTGTTACTACGGAGCCATTATGGCGCTTGCGCGCGCGCGAGTCCGGCGGGATGAGTTAGTGGCTGGACGCGAGTGATCGGGGCAACGACACACACGCGAACTTCCTTGCGCACTTTCTCGGGATTGCCCAGCCAGCAGCACTTTGCTCGTTAAGCTCGTCCCCGTTACAGCATGTCGAGAGCTGGGGACGACGCTACCGGTAATTTTCAGTGGAATTTATCGCTGGCACAGAAATGCTGCCAATTATGATCGTATGATTCGCGCATACTTCTGTCCCGCTCCGGAAAATTATAAGAAGGAGAGCTTCCGAATCATCTAGTGCGAACTTGCGAGTACGAGCACGCGCCCGCGAACTGTATAGGGTGTGTCTCGCGAGCGGCATGAGTGCGCGATAAGAGCGAACGGGACGTTGATCACTTATTTGGCGCGCAATTCCCGCGAAGTTTCGCGCTGTAAAATGGATATGGCGACGGAGCCGAGGACTAAGACGGCCTTAACTGTCACTTTGACGCGCTAACTTTTGCGATGTGGGTAAGTTTGCGAATGGCTCGTTGGATCATGCGACGAAAATGACGAGGCCTATTTGAGCGCGCTTACAAGTAAAAACCTTATCTCCGGGCGGCCGTATTAAATGGGATCGGGTTGGCGACGTTCGTAACTTTCTGCTAACTCACTTTCATCCTTATATATTATGGGCGTTCGCGAGGCTCAATTTTTTTCATAATATACTTCCGGTTGTTATACGGTGCGAAGCAAGAGTAGCAAGACTTCTGACTCTGTTGCCTTCGCCATCAAAAATTCATCGCGAGCACTTTCGCAGCGGGAAGATTATTCGTCGTTGGGATTTGGCCTTTGCATGGAAAAGAAATAAGAGTCGCGAAAATTTCACGAGCCGCGTCGCATAACTATCAACCGGTCAATCAAAATACACGAAAAAGGCAGGCACGAGAAAGAAAGCTCGCTACCCCACAGCGTATACTCTCCTTTCTCTTTGCGAGAAAGATTGGCTTGGTGTATAATGCAGCGTCGGGAATTTTCCTCTTCGGCAAGCACGCGCTGCGTTACACGAAGAGACAGGCAACGCGCGAGTTTCGCTCGGGGCTATAAGTACACGTCGAAGCGCGACGCGACAAAAGACTACGCTGGAAACGGAAACGCTGCGAGCGAGCGCATACAACCGACGTGACAAGTTCGCGAGGAGGAAAGTGATATACGCGGAAAATCGGAAGATCTTTTTTTGTACACGAGGGAGAGCGAGATACAGAACGTTATAGCCGAGGCACGGCAATTTGTCATATAGAGACGCAAGGATTTTTGAAACAATTGCGCGACGAAGAAAATTCGTAGAAACGCAATCGTCGAACATTACGTTAGTTCGTAAAAGACTCGAGGCGAACCGGTGGCCCTGCGACGTTGTCTGCCCGTGACGCAATACCCGACGGCAACGAAGCGAAGGGAACTTCCCAATGGATGTCCTATTGTGTACAGCAGAAAATATTGCTGCCCATATAAATCGAAAGAAATATCATTCGAACGCTTCCTACCTCTCAGCATCGTCCGCAATCTTCGTGGAGAACGATCATTATCAACTTCCCCGCATCGGAATCTTCATCTCTATCTAAAAGTGCGCAATCTCGAGTGCGCGAAATAAAAGCGAAAGGAACCAAGCGTAGCAATAATAAATTCCCCTCCAGCCGCCGTTCTTCCCCCGGCAATGTCGGAATTCCCAAGTCGCTCGTCGATCTCCCGTGCACACCTCTCTCTCTCTCTCTCTCTCTCGTCCCTATTCCGACGAGAAAGCCATAGAGCGTCGACGTCGCCAACGATTCGATTTGCATCGCGGCGCGCCCGCCTCTTGTTCCTGAAATCATTTTCATTTCTCCCGCGCCGCGCGCAAGCTCCCGTAACAAGGAGGTTGCGCGCAGCTCTATATGCAGAAGGTGTTGTTCTTCTAGCTCGAGCTCAAGTGCGCAATCTGCCATCGATTCTCCATTTCGCGCGGGGAGCAGGAAAGGCAACGAGCTCGTTTTATTCCCGCCGCTGTTATATTATATAGTCGAGCCTTATTCCGCGGGAACGCGAGGATTTTAGAGGGGGAGGCAGGTGGTGATTTACATTCTTCGGATTGACTGACTTCGCTCAGGTGTGGATGTGGCCTGAATTTTCATTCGCCAAATATATATGTATCATCCGGAATACTAGAGGGAAGAAAAAGCGTCGGATGTTTTGTGCAAGTTCTCATTTTACCTCCGCAATGATCAGCGTCTCTCTCTCTCTCTCTCTCTCTCTCTCTCTCTCTCTCTCTCTCTCTCTCTCTCTCTCTCTCTCTGCGCTGCATAAAGCTCGAAGAAAAAACAGAAACGGCAGCGAGCGCTCTTCCGCCATATTACACGAGTCCAAAGGAAATGAAAAAAGCGCGTCGCCGTTCGCGGAAAAGTAATCAGAAACCGCGTCGTGCTCGGCGGCTCTCCCGCGGAAATGTGTCGCGTCGCTTATTACGCTCGCGGAGATCTCGCCCTCTTGCTCGTCGTTTATGAAATTGAATCACTCGCCGACAGCGAGGACGACGACCGAAACACATCGCGACAAAGCACGAGAAACGCACACTCGCTATATATGCGTCATGTGCCGTCAACACTGAAAGACCGAGCGCACGAAAAGCAAAAGGAGAGGAGAGAAAGCGCAGGCGCGACTGTAGGGAAAACTCGAGGATAACGCGCAGTGCAGCCCTGTACAGCGAGCTTTCCATTTTCTCAGTTGCACTCCCGCGTGCCGCAATAAAAAGTCCAATATCAAGGAGCTCCCTTCTGCACTTTAACGCTATTGGAAAACGAACCCGCCATTGACTTCTCTCCCTACTCCCCTTCTCTCTCTCTCTCGCGCGCGTGCTCTCTCTTTCTCCGCTCGAGAATGAAGTTCGCGAGTGCGAGAGTTGGACTACTGCAAGCGTTGCGCAACTTCCGTCTTATATGCTTATACACTGCATTCGAGGAAAGAGTCGCGAGTCGCGGGAGCCGGCTGGCACCTAGCCCTCGCTTGCTTTTCTTGCGCTCAGAGCGCGAGAGAGAAGTCGAGTTTTCACGAAGACGCGGACTCACTTCATTTGTACTTTCTCGAGCGATCCGTTTGTGGAGAGTGAGAGAGTAGGGAGAGAGAAGGCCGAGGATCGAGAGGTTCGACTTTTGTGTAGCCTCTCCGCAGCTTGATGAGGGGGTTTGTTAGTTTGCCACGATTGCTCGAGTGTACTCTCGCTTCCGAGAATCTATCGAACACTCGCGGGCTTCATAATATGATTTACGATTCTGGATGTGCTTACTGCTTTGTTTTCATAATAGATACATATAAGCTGCTTTGACGATGGAAAGGAGAATGAGCTCATATCAATATTTTTCAGTCTTTCGCGGTTTTGCTGCTTTCGGTACGAGCTTTTTTATGTCAAATTTGAATCCAAAATTCATGCGAAAAGCAAACAATTTTTGCTTTCGATGTAATGGTCGAAAATCAGCATTTTCTAATATATTATAAAACAACTGGGTTGCACCGCCGAATCCAATTCGTTCGAAACATCCCTGGTAGAAATTGGCCGATTTAAAATGGTGAAAAAGCTAAGAACTTGGTAGTTTTCTTTGTCATTTCTTGTTACAAGATGTAACGATTTTTATCCTAGTTTTTTGGCAGTTCTTAGATCGAGCTGTTTTTGAAAAGTAATGCCCAAGTTAGTTGGTCAAATGACAACGTTTACTTGGCTCGGTTGGCTAAGGCGCGCGGCTATCCTTGTGCAGGGCGGGGGTCAAGTCCCCGGTCGCTCGAAATTTTTCGGATGATTCTTCGCATGCAAATCATTATCCTATAAACTTTCATTAAAAAAAAAACTCGAATACAAGCCTGTTAGTAATGATTTTCCGATTCTAACCTCGAATCGCCATTAACCACGTGCACCTGTGTCATACTATTTCACCAACTATCTTCGGAATAAAATAGTTAAGAATACTCAATCTAAAAACTGCTAAAGAACTAGGATAAAAAGCGTTACATCTTGTAACAAAAACTGACAAAGAAAACTACTTACCAAGTTCTGAGATTGACAACCTCAGAACTTCCAAATAACTTGGATACCGTTTCTACCAGAGATCGCACTCGCTTTTCCAGCAATGAAACTGTTGACTCACTCAATAAAATAAATAATTCTTTTCAGGTTCCTGTCAAAACGCGGAGCCCGGCAGGCGTTACCACGATTTCAAAAATACCGACGTCACTGCAGATTTCGAGAACCAGCACGATGATTTGTACGTATACCGTCACTGACGTACGTCAGCTTTTGTTTGCAATGCATTCGCGTTGACAAACGAGCTTCCGATCGATTTTCGCCATGACGCGTTATATCGGAAGCTATCGCAGAAACGAAAAATGTTTTATTTAACAAATGCGCGCTCGACTAACAACATTGCCTGCCAACGACAACGCCTACCGCATCGCGCTGTATACATACGCAGCCTCTAATCGGCATGAACTGACGCGCGCGGTCCAGCTACGTTCCTACATAACGCATTCGATACGATTTCCAAGTAAAATTAAAAGATTCACATAGTCCCAAACTCGGCCGGTGTCCTCCCTCGTTTTCTCTTTCTTCTGGCTCTGCCGAGCGCGCATGAAAAATTCATCGCGAGCCTATCTATAGAGGTATACACGCGGACTCTCCGCTGGGAAAAACCAAAAGTCGAGGTAGTTTCAAAAGGCCGCAGTGAGCCAATAATAGTCCGGCGCACTTGTAATTAATCGAATCAGTATATAGCCTCGCTTTTCTCTCGTTCCCGAGCCCGTTCTTTTTCTCCCCGTTGCATAAATGATCGGCGCGCGGGAGAGAGCGCTAATTTCGCCGCGCCAAGTTTCGCCTGATGTGCTCGCTAAGGGTAATCGCCGAATTAATAACAACCTTTGCCTCTCGGCTTCGACGACCTACTTTCCCGGGCTCACTCCTGCATAATGCAGGATAGCGAGGAGACAGATCTCCAGATTTACTTGGAAACAATTTGAACGAGGTGACGGCGCTCCCGGCGACTTTGAATTATCGGAGATATAGAAGCGGCCTCGCGGCGGCAACTTGCTGCGGGGGAAGACTCAACGTATTATCCGCGGATGGAGAATGAATCCCGAGGGGTCTCGCTGGAAAATTAGGCCAAATTTGTCTTGCGCGTGATAATTAGCGGGCTGTTACATTATTTAGCGTCGGAATTAATTTGCCCCACGGCCGTACTTTTCCTCGCCGCTATATACTGTATAGCGCAATACGCGAAAGTCTCGGATGAGTAGTTTGGAATTGTTTTCCGATATAACCGAAGTTATGGCTTGAAAAATGTCGAACTCGCTGACAAATCCAATACACAATAACATCGTCTTTGTTGTCCATTAGTTGGGACGTGCCTCCCGAAGGAGAGCCGCTGCCGAGGCCAAAAGCGGAGAAGGAAGTAGCGCCGGCGTCGCCCCGAGGAAGCGGAAATGAGAGCTCGGAGGCCCTGCTGCCAGGGGCGAGCCACGAGGACGAGTCGGACGAGCAGAGTCTACAGCCGCCCCAGCAGCGCTCCGCCACTAATGCCAGTGAGAAAATTATGGATTTGCACGCTTCTTATCGCTTAGTCCCTAGCTATATCCCTTCCGCTCTCTTGCTCCCTCCGCCGCGCAGTATATAGTATGGCCCCTGGTGCGCCGCGGTGAGAAATGCAAATTCGGCAGTTCCGGCGGGGAAGAGAGTTTGCTGCTTGCGGGGAGATTGCGATTTGAGAGCTTTCACGGATTTATGCGTCTCATGCTGCGGGCCGTCGTCAAATGTTTATTTATACCATTTCGGATCTTTACAATTTCTAAGCCCGCGGATTATACTATATTTTTTGCATGTATTCGCTGTATTTGCTGAAATATTATTCGCTACAGGATATCGGATTTTCAATTTTAATTAAGAACGAGAACGCTACTCCGGAAGAGTGTTGCACTAAGAAATACCTGACCTCTTGAACAGTTGTTCAGAACTTGCGAATCGAAAATCGAATATCCGCAGTGACGGCGACTCGATCCGCACTCTGAAAGAAAATCTTGTTCACCGAGCATTTCTTTTGAGAGGGGATATTCAACTGAATTCGAGCTGTAAGCGCGTATAGTTTCGAAAGTTTAGAAGCCGAACTAAGAACGTTGCTGATTAACGATTGACTGTTCTCGGAGGTACTCGGCAAGAAAGCTTTCCCACTTCGCGATTCAGCTCGTACCAACCCTATCGCTGGAAAAAGAAGTATCGTCGCGGAAGCAAACACTACCAGCAGCGGCAGCAGCAGTCCTGGAAAAATCTGATTTCGGCGGAACGCGAAAACGTCGTCAATGTAGGCAGACGAAACCGAAGCAAAAAGCCGAAGCTGCTGCAACAGCAGGAGCAAATCGAAACGAGCGTCGCGACTGCGAATTCGAAAAAGCCGCGTAGTCGAGCAGGCAGGTACAGAGAGGAACGCCGAAGACGACGCAAGAACAGGAAGCGCTCCAGGAGTAGGATCAGACTCGAAAGCAAGAAGCAGCACGAGGAGCAAAAATGGAGGGACCGTCCGATCGCCAGGCTACTCAAGGTGCTGAACAAGCAGAAGACCGACGAGGACAAGTTCTTGATCGAGAACCCGCTGAACCTTTCGACGACCAAGCTGACCGAGGAGAGTGGTGAGTTCTCTGAAAATCACAATATTGGAATTTCGATTGGGTTCTCGAAGCGATTCGATTGATCAAAATGTACACGACAGAACATCTGCAAATTGTCGTTTTCGAACTGCGATCGATGGCCTATTTGCGAAATTATTCGATGTAGTTGTCGGTAAACATGGAACCTCGATCAAGGTCAATGCCTTGCTACATCGTCGAATTTCATCCCAAAACAGTCGCGCCGAATTATTCCGACAAGCGCGTGATACCACTTTTTCACATAAGAGTATACACAGTCTAGAGTATAGCGACTCGATAGTTCCAGAGACGACAAAACTATTCGACGCGTCGAACACCAGCTACCCCTCGCAACTGACGACGGAGCCTCGCATCCCGAAAACGCCGTCGCCGACCGCGCACTATCACGCACAGCAGCAGCAGCAGCCCGGCGAGGTCGAGCGCGAGTTCACGCGCCACTTGGAGCGCGAATACGCGCGGACCCGGCTAGCCGAGAAGTCCAGCCTCAACGAGACCGACAACGACGAGGACGACGAGCTGGAGGACGGCGGCGACGAGGGAGCTGAGATCGAGGCGGAGGAGGACGAGGAGGAGGAGACGGAGGAGCTTCCGAGGTTCGACGATCAGCGCTACTCCCAGGCGAGCCGACCGCCGGGCGGAGCGCAATTCAATCCCGAGAGAATGCTCGGCTACTCGAGGACCGACGAGGACCTGCCGATCCTCGATATGGAGAACGAAGTGCTCCAGAGGACGCTCAAGGATTACAACGCCTACATGAGCTCCAGCGCTGCCGGCACTGACAAGGCCTCCAGGAATAAGGTGAGTCAGTTGTTCTTGTCGAACGATCTTTATGAGGCATTCTACGAAAAGTCGGGCACTTTACAGTTGAAAAATCAAGCTCTTGCAATTTTGAGGACACACGCACCAGACCAAGCTTTTTACATGCGTTTGGACATACAATATGGAAAAAGCATGGGTAGCACCTCCAAATCCCATGCCAACAAAAAGTTACGGGCCAATTACTAATTGCCAAAAAATAGCCTCCTTTACCCGGGTAATTTATTACCCAGCTGAGCAATCGTCGTTTTTTACGGCATTAATGGACAGCCGATCCCTACACTGAAAAAACAGGGGTAGCGAAAATGCTTTTTTTGAGGAGCAGCAATCGCTCCCTCTTCATCGGCGTATGAATTCTTCCGAACAGAAGAAAAATTAGCCCGAAGATCTGGCGAGAAATGGCGCCGAGCAACGTTCATGGCACGCGTACTGACTTTGCATTAATTTTGTGAATAAACGACTGCACCTAGCAGGTTACCCTCGGGGACTTTTTTGTAGATAATTTCATAAGGAACAACTTTTGTTTAAAACTTTTTTTTCTAGGACCTAATCCGACCAAGCCGCACGAAGAAAGCTGAAAAAACGTCAACTTTTCACCTTAAAATACTCGTATCTTTTTATTTATAAGTTTTGAAGATTTAAAATGTAGAAATTCGTAATCTACAATCAATTTTACATTAAAATTCGAAAAATTTTAGGGTTAAACTCATTTTTTAGTTTTGGGCTTCGTACACGTGGCGAGCGTCGGGTAATTTTTCTCCCGAAATCAGGAGGGCGATTGTGCCTGGCACACGGTACACTAGCAGCGCCCTCTTGCATGCTAGATTGTTTAAAACAAAATCGTTGAAAATGACCGTCCTGGTATCAAAAATTGCAAGCAAAGTGCTCGATTTTTTGACCGTAAAGTGTCCGACTTTTCACATTATGACTCTTATACACTCGGATGATTTGCGTTATCGGAGCAAGTAGTAACAGGCATTGTTGGTCGGACGGCCATTCGTATGCTCGACCTTGTGCGACACTGTGTCCTATATTTCATACAATAAACGTACGAGAGTGAAGTTCAATCATTAGCCTTCAGAATCCGCAATGCGGGTTCTATTCTGGAGCGCGTAACAAAGACAATCGTGAGTTTCATTGCAGGACGAGGAGAACTCGGAGCACCGTAGGTACGGACCTAACGAATCGTCTCGGTCCAAAGTGATCAGCACTTCCAGTTCGCCGAGTCCGCTGGACAGCAACGTCTTCTTGGCGAGCGTCGAGGACGAGCCTCGCGGGGACCTGTCCTGCATGAACGGAACGTTCCTGCCGGCTCCGTTTGTCCAGCACGCCGTCATCAAATATGTAAAGTGAGTATCGCGACGTCTATAGCTATAGCCCACTTTCCTACCTCTCGCCCGCATGAATAATTCAATTCATTTGGCGACCGCGACCGCTCGCGGACTGCAGCGCGTTTTTAATATGCGCTGGGGTTAAACGCTCGGTTTCTTTCTCGGCACTATCGAATTTCGAAGCGGAGCTATTATAGAACGCGGGAGATTCGTTGTTTGCGCGCGAGGCCATTTAAAGTTGGCTTTTTCCGGCGCGTCGCCGCCGTAAGACTTTTTCCCCCCCGTTCGCGAGCGCGCAAGAAAGCCTCGAGATCTAATTAAGACGCGGAAAGTAATGGAATAAGTTGGCGTTTTGTTCTTCGTGTTTTCGAAGAAATTAACGCCGAGGAGAAAAGTCGCCGCGCGCTAACCAGCCGCACCGCCGGCAGATGCCCTGAATAGATTTCGCGAAATTTTTCTCTCGGGCTATGCGCGGCTTTTGCAGCGAGCACTTACTCGCTCTGTAAAATGGATTCATTTCTTTTGAATGGAGGATTTCCAGATTTATCGCAATTTGAATAGTAAGGTCGCCGACCTGCTTTTTATACCCGACTGTAATAGTCCATGGAAATTCCTTTTGATTCGAACAACGGCCACGGCGACGTTGGGAGTGGAGTTTTCAAATATTTTTCCCTGCTCAATTTGTTCGATGCAAATATGAAGTAGCGAGCACGCCGGTGTAATGGAATTGTTTAATTTGCAATTTCACTCATTCAACTCAACAGAGAGCTGGCTCGTACGTTTATTGTCCATTTGCACGATTGAACACTCTCGTAATAATATAATTTAATTGATTCTTCCTGTATGTGCACAAATTTGACAAATAACTTCGATGTATAATTATTCGATGTATAATACTGCGCTCAAGTATTTCTCTGGAAATTTTGAATTTCAGAGACGCATTGTGTGTGAAAAGCAGATAGACTAAGCGTATGAAGCCCATAGGTACCCTTGTCGATAGAAAAGACTCAAAATGCGAGTTTTATACCACCTTTACATGTATCGTAAACTCAAGATGCCCCTTGCACGATTGTTGTCAGATCATCTCGGCCGGGCCACGAGTACCTCGAAGCGGACTACGAGTGCGAGTCAGGCTACACGATGCTGGGCGCCAGCATGAATTCCGGAGGCGGACGACTGCTGTGTCGGGAGAGACGCTGGCTGGGTCGACTGCCCGTCTGCGTGTACTGGACCGACAACCAGGCCATGTGCACCGAACTAAACTGTGAGCAGCTCTGCAAGTTCGTTGACGGCAGGCCGAGGTGTCTCTGCCGCGAGGGCTACCGCCTCGAGGGACGCAACTGCACAGGTGAGTCAGCGCTGAAAACGCTTTTCACTTATCTTTCAAGCCCGAGCCGAGGCTCGCTAGAGAATTAAAAGTTCGCCCTAGCTTCGGAGATGCTCATGAGGAAGCGATATTGCATGCCACGCGCGCGCCTCGTTTCCCAATAGGGGGCTCGCAGCTGCATTGGGAAATGAAAAAAGCGCGAACCAGAAGATTTTTCGAATGATGCTTCGAATTTCGTCCGAGACATTTTTTCCTCCTCTAGTCTCCTCCATTCTTCATCTCGGCCTTATTCCCGCCGTTGTCTTGACCTTCTTCACTCGCGCTTAAGTGAAGAATAATTCCTGTATGAATTACTCGTTTAAAATACGTCTCATTGTAATATATTCCGAAACTTTTGTACGCACGTCACGGTTATTCCAGGGGCAATTCAAAAGTTCTATTGTGGAAAATAAGGATTACCCGCAGCAAGCCGCGAGGTGTTTTTCAAATATACACACTGAAATTTATATGAAAATGAGATTACAAGGCTTTATGTATACACTTAACCAGGATAAGCTGTGTCGCGGAAAATGCTGAAAAATACTGTGGATAAGAAATGAAAAATTCACACGATAAGTTGCCTCGTCGAAAGCGACAAACCAGCGGACCGATTAAAAAATAATTTAGAAAAACAGAGCCCGGACCGGCAGACCTCGCCTACTCGTCTCGCAGGAGTAATAAATTATTTATGCACTGCCGCGGAAGCAAATATTTAGTCGAGCGAAAGCCGTAGAGGGACGGACAGACGCAGTTTGTAAAAAGTTTATCTCGCGCTCTCTTTCTTCCCCCTTCGTCTCGTATTTTTAAAAGGCGCACCATTAAAAGGACGTGGACGAGTGCGAGACAGCTGCGCGCAAAAGCTCGAGTGCGTGAAGTCGCTCGCACAAAAGATTGCGTTAATGCTCGGGCGTTCGCGCAAAGAGTAGCCTGAAGGTACTGGCACGAGAGGAGGACAAATACTCTGGCCTTACGGCGGATTTTAAGCTTTTGACAAGTTCACGCGCCACTTCGAGACTTGCTGTACCTATATAGTAGATCTAAAGAGAATGGATGAAGCTGCAAATCGAACGAGGATTCTCGGTTTGAACTTAGTCTTTTGTTTTCCAAGGCGCGTTCGTCGAGAACTCGATTTAAAGGAAAGCTCTATTTGCAATTATGCACAAAGCTCGTGACGAGTTTTCATCGAGTCTAGCCAATAGGTCTTTTGCGCCGGCGGAAATAGTCAAACGCTACGTATAACGGGTCGCACTTGAAACTGACCCCTAGATGTGTCCTCTAAACCGTTCGAATTTCCTCTTCAGACATCGACGAGTGTCTGGAGAACGAGGGTCGCGGACCCTGCCAGGACACTTGTCGCAACCTGGCGGGCAGCTTCGCCTGTTCCTGCGAGGAACTCCCCGGCCACAGTCTCGCGCCAGACAACCGCACGTGTCAGCAGCAACAGCAGCAGGAACAGCAGTCGTCAAGCAGCAGCGCTTGCAATTACAACAACGCCGGCTGCTCGCACACGTGCCTTGCGATCCTGGGCAGGGTCTTCTGCCTGTGTCCTGAGGGTTTCTTCCTTCAGGACGACTGGAAGACCTGTCAAGGTGCGTATTATGGGCTCCCGATGCGTATAACAATGGCTGAAACGGCGAGGGTGGTCGACGTCGGTTATTTGTCAAGCGAAAGCTGGGGTCCATTATTCCTTCTCGTAATGAGCGCTGCAGTGGGTGTACGAAATCGTGATTGATAGGGTTCCGAAAATATCTGGAGAAAAAACAAACAAATCACCACTTTATGCGAAAGCTGCGCGGAACTGATTATCCCCTGAATAGGAAGGAGCCCCGCCCATCTGCGGGAAAACGAAGAGGGAATATCAGTGAAGTCGTTGAATTCGCACGTCAAACGTGAACAATACGAGAAAGCCTCGAGCAAACAGCGGTTCCAGCTTCCAGCGTCGGCAAAAACAACATTTTCCTTTCAAACGTTCGCCACCGCTCACGAGATAATGAACGGCTCTTGTTGACGTTCCTCCGTTATTTACCCGGAGAGTCCGAGCGGAATCCACCGAGGGAGGAACGAACGGAAAGAATATAAGGATCGGTTGGAGAGCGTTTGTTCGGGGAGAGAAGGAGCAGATATATCCAGCTTTTTTCACGGAGGCGGCGCTGTGCACCGCTCGGATGCTCGGATTAAAATGACAATTAATCACGAGTGGCTCGCGAGAGATTGGATTGGACCCGCGCGCGCGAAATTCGCTTACAGCGGAAATAATGAAACGGAATTATGAAACAGGCCGATTGCTGCCTGCTAATTTGGCATTTGGAATTCGTTCGGAAGCCTGCGCCGCTAATTATTCGCGCTAATGGTTTTTCTTTCAGCGTCTCGCGTGCTCCGCAAAATCGAATCGCGGAAAGCCTATAGCTAGTTTCGAAAGGTTGGCATGAAAAGCAGCTCGATCAATCGGGAGTCGGAGGAAAAATCGAATCCTCGCTAACTGAATTCCGCGCGTTCGCTCCGCCATCAGCCATCCCTCACCGCGGCTCATGCTCCTACATCTGGCAGGGTATCCTCCGACGTTTGCCGTCTTCATCAGCAGCTCCTCGGGAAAAATTGCCCGTTGCGTCGCGTCGCGAAATTAACGCGCCGCTGCAGCGTCTCGAGAGAAAATAATTGGCGCCTCTGGGCTGGCAGGCATCCTTGGCTGGGGGTGGGAATCGATTTATCAATTTCTCGCGAGAGTAGCGAGCGCATGACGAGAGGGCGCCCGTCTCTGTCTGCAGACGTAGACGAGTGCGAGGTGCCGGATCTTCAGACGGAAGTCTGTCGCCATGGCTGCATCAACACGCCGGGCTCGTACCGGTGCGCCCCGCCGCCGCCACCACCGCCACCGCCTCAGCAGCATCCGCTTGAGGAAACTGCGAGGAGGAGCGCCGCCGAGTGTCAAACTGGTTACGAGCGAGGCGAGACGAGGAGCTGCGTCGGTGAGTGCACTTTCACCTCCACCACGCTATTGGCTTCCCATCTGACTGTCTACCTGTTTGCCGTACTTGCAGCGCGCGATAACCCGTTTACCGAGAGTAACCGAGAAAAATCCGGCTCGTGCGACGCTCCCTCATGCCTATTCTGCGCGCGAAAAGCCAAACAAAAGCACGCCCATGTATGAATATCCACTCAAGCGAGTGCAGCATTCCGGCTCGTGTGTACCTACTGCGTATAAAGTCCGCCGCTTTACCGCGTTTTTATTCGTCGACACGGGCCGGCGCCGATATTTCATTGTCAATTCGAAAACGCTTACCGGTCTTTTGCATAGCAATGTGCCGCGCTCGGGCGCAGCGGACCAGCGCCAAAAATTAACGAGCCTTTAGAGTTAATTCGCGGACAAAGAGCGCGCGAGCGCGCATCGATCAACGTCAGTAGTCCGCGGCCCGAGATGCGCGCGGCCCTGGATGTATACGCGCGCTCCGATGGTGGGATCCCAAAGGGAGGGCCGATAGCGGGCTTTGTTATTCGCGGCGCTGGGATTCGGATAAGATGAAATATTGCCGCTGAATCTCGCTTCCGCGAAGTAACAATAAACGATTGTTTATTGCAATTCACAACGGAAGGCTATATAATGCCCGCGCCGTGTATGCAGGGTTCAGGAGCGATTTGCGTTTATACTTTGTGCAACTTGCCGGGGCTCTGGCTGTGCTGGATTTGCGAATAATGTAAGTTTCCAGAGCCCCTCTAATGTGGACTATTACCACGCCGAACAAAAAGGCGCGGTATAGCCGGCGCTGCAGTGCTTACACGAAAGCGGAGATGAAATTTTTAACGACTCAAGTGCCTTTCCCCAACATCGCTCGTGACGTAATAAACGTTAAATGAGCATAATTGCTTACAATAGAAAAAAATAATAAGTAAATAAATAAATAGCATTGATATGGGAAATCCATTGATGCCGCACACGCAGTACAAGTAGAATTGAAAGAGACATCTTGCAACGTGCCGTCATCGATCAAACCACCAATGCCGCGCCTGTATAAACCAAAGTTTCAATTTGAAGTTCATTAAATTAGTAACGTGAAATTGAATCCCTCTTTATTCGCCACCTGTACGGTAAAGATGTCGGTGTGCATCCGAGTGCATGATTGCGTCTGCTCGTCGTTCTCTTCTCTTTACCCTCGCCCACTTCAGTCCCGGCGCTTGGCTCTTACGCGTCATAGTCCAGTCAGATTAGACTTTTAAAGGCGTGTTTTGGGAACTAAATTGATGAAGGTAAAAGATTATTGGAAGTTGTTTGAAAGGATGTCAGAATATTGCGGGACAATAGTTTGAGCGCGATTTTAGGCGGCGGAACATTGTTTAAATAATCAAAGCAAGTGCGAAAATCAAAGTAACCTTTTTTGAGACGTCGGAGAGACTTTTCCAAGAGTCTATTTTACTCGTAGAGTTATAATACAACGTACAATAAAGGAAAAGTTGATTACTGAAGGGTTAAATGTTTAAACATCAAGTTGAAAATCATGAATTCTTACTTTTAAAATTTAAAGGGTATATTATTTTCAGATAAAATTTCGACGTCGATTACTTGATTGCTATGATTTTTATGCAAATATTAAGCGTTTAATTATTGCTCTACGATAATCTGGAGCTGAGATGATTTTTTATTTTCAAAAAATCATTGCGGCTTTTAGTGGTGGGCGATATTTGCAAAAATATCGATATTTCGTATCGATAGTTATCAAAACCTCAAGTATCGATAACCCTGATATATCATTTACAAAATATCAATATTCAAAATATCCTAATCGATATTTAAATTATATAAAATTTTTCATAAAAATTCACATTGATTCTCTTAATTTAAATTATAGTACTACTTGTTGGAAGGCATAGCCAAAAATAACATAAACTGAAAATTTGTTGGCGTACTTGTATTACATTTATTCAGTAAAAATGTTTTTTGTAAATGTAATTAGGTTCTACTGTACAGTTATTAGTAACAATTAGCACATTTCAACTCTTATCCATACACGTATACAATGACACACTACGCAAGTACATAGTACGCATACGTATACCAAAATCAATATTTTATCATAAATAATGTATCCATAGAACATTTATTATTTTAGCGATATTATTAGAAAAAAATTGAAAAATATAGATTTAAGTGATATATCGTTCCGCATATATCGATAGAAAAATATCGAATATCGAGACTATTTCTATCGATATTCTAAGTATCGATAAAATATCGCCCAGCACTAGCGGCTTTGTTTATTAATATCAAGAGCTCAAAGTTACGGGTGGTCTACAATAAGAGTTAAACTATCATATCTGATATTTGAGCAACAATAAATGTGAATAGTGCATAGTGAGTCAATGACAAAAGCGACAGCGCGATTTTGTAGAGAGTGGGGCGCGCGTGTGAAATTTGGCGAATCGTCTTATATTTGAAATAGCGAGAAAATTTTGCTTTTTCTCGGGAACTAATGATCCGATTTTGATGGTTCTTTTTTTTAATTAGAAGTAGAATAAAAAAACCGCTGCCAATTTATTGGCACGTAGCTTCCTCCAACGAAATTTATTGTTCCAATAAATAAATTGTTTTAAAGTACAGTATGTGAATGCTATTTTAAATATTTCAAAGCTTAATTATTTTGCTGTAGGAGCAATTTTCTTATAGCAAAAGATATATAATAATCAGAAAAATTCGATCAAAATCTTTCAAAATCGCGAAAAAGAAGAGATTGATGAAAGGATAACTCTGTAAAAATAAAGTTATCGTATTAAGCGAATAAGATTGTAATCTAAAAAAACTTACGTATAATTTTACTATAAAAAAACAAATATATATTGTGCCGTATAATTCTACTCTCAAAATATGTTGCATAGGGACAATTCATATAGGGAGGGACTTTAACGACGTGCAACGACACCCCTATAAGAGGAAGAAAAAGTTTTGAGAAAAATCAGTTTTGACATTTTAGCTCTTTACTTGAGAACCGCTCGACGAAATCGTTTAAAATTTTACCAGCAAATAGCTTTTTTATGGTGAATCAGCAAATAAAATTTTGAAGCATTTGACTGCATTGTTTTAGAGATATAAGGAATCAAAAAAATTTCAAAAAAAAATTGAAACCTTGATATCTTACGAACCATAGGGGTTTGAAAGCTGCGCAATGAACTTAGCCAAGACACATAAAATATCTACTTTTGACCAAAATCTCAAGTGCAATAAAGCCTTTTTACTTCCGTAATCGAGGCACAAAAAAATTCATTTTTTCCAGTTTTCGATTTTTTACTGAAAAAATAAGTAGTCAAATAACTTGAAATTTTAATGGGATATAGTTTGACACGTGATCCATCGACATGATCTTTTTCGTGAGGTTATGATGTTTAGTTCCAGAGATATGAATTTTAAAAAAAATCACCTTTTTCATTTTATCTGCCGAACAAAGCGGTCGATCCCGAGGACCAAACGGGGAAAAGTAGGTAATTTTATTCTCTTTCAAATGCATATTAGCTGAATTGTTTGTAACGATGGGATGATTGAAAAAAACGCAAAATAGTGTTTTTCAAAAATCAAAAACTTGCCATTAAAAAAATAGTTGAGATAGTAAAAAATAAATGTTTTTCCCGAATTCAGAATCCAAAAATATACATGGATGTCAAATTTTAATGATATTGGCGGAGTAGTTCCAGAAATATTACGGTATACATACACACACACACACACATCCACACATGCATCCATACGGACATTTTCTAAAAACACGTGATTTGAACTTCTAACACACCAAAAAGTATTTTCTAGAAGTTTTGACGAAACTCAAAATTTTACTATTACAAAGCTTCCTCTAGGAGGAAGCAAAATAACAACCACAGTGTTATATTTTAGATTAAGATTAAGAAATTATTTAATCGCTTATTTGTTTACAACTCTACATCTGTATGGAAACAGGTGATGTTTTGATACAATAATATGTATTTATTTACATTATTAGATCTGTCCGTATACTGACTTGCAACTGTCGTATACATCAACTGGATAAATTAATCTCTTAAATACGATGTGAGCTTAATAAATCATAACAGCTACTTTACAACTACCTTGGACCATTAATACCTTATTTCGGAGAAGATGTAATGGCCTCGATAATAAACAGTCTAGACAGGATCCTCGGGAAATATGTAACAAACTGAGGGTTAATAATTTTTAGTACTATATAAATATTATTTAAAACGATTTAATGATCAATGTAATAGTTAAAAAAAAGTATTGAACTTTTTTTCAATAGTATATCAACGCGAAGTTATTTGCAAAAAACTGTTTTTCGCACTTTCTTTGATTATTTAAACAATGTTCTGCCGCCTAAAATCGCGCTCAAACTATTTTCCCGCAATATTCTGACATTCTTCCGAACATTTCAATAATCTTTTACCTTCATCAATTTAGTTCCTGGTAAAAGTCTAATCTGACTCGACTATCAGGATGTATCGCCGCTAGCGCGAGCGACTCCTTATCATTAAGGATTCGAAATTTGACGAAGCCCCAGCGCAGCCGTATCGCTCTTTGTCCACAAATTCTCTTATTGATCTTTGCACAAGGAGATTTTGGAAAGGGCTGTCGGTGAATGCGCCGTGGGTGACTCGTTTCGTCGAGACGCGATAATGAAGAAGGTCGAGATTAATGACGCATAGTGACTATGCACCTGCAGCTTTGGCTTTACTACTCTCTCTGAATTTATTGAAAACTCGTCTGTCGGGCTTTATAGAATTATCATTGTATAGAGTTATTATTCAAACGCCAAATATTCTTTACACACTTTACACACTTTTTTCTTCGATCTCGCTAACCAAGGAACGACGTAATTGTGACGATAGAAATACAACCAAGAGACGTATGAAGTGATGTAGTAGATTGTACGTAAATCAATTAACCAAACAAAGCGTCAAGATGAGTAGCGCCCAAAGATTTCAAAGCCCCTTTGTCTCAGACATCTCTAAAAAAGCTCTTCCGCGAGCTCTAGACCAACCCGCAGGCTCTCTCTCTCTCTCTCTCTCTCTCTCTCTCTCTCTCTCTCTCTCTCTCTCTCTATCTTTCTTTCTCCTCTTTTGCTTGCTCTAATTCCGACACCGCGAGGTACCAGTAGATGACAAAATCCACGCAGCGAGAGTGTCTGAATTTTTGAATCCACTGCGTTCTTCGCTCACGTACACGGACTGACTCGATTTGGCACTTGAATCGTGTAAAGCAGCAGCTGGTGTATTCTCGGCCGGAATCTCGTTAGGAGCTGCGCGTCGCATGCTTGAGTAGGCGGTCCCGCGCATTTTCCCACGAGGATTACTGCAGAGACGGGCCTAATCTCATTGTCGGGGAATCCTCGTCCTGTGTCTCGTACATATAGCTATACGGTACCGGTGATCCCACCCTGTATAAAGATCATCGTTACACTGCGGTGCATGGTAGGCAATTCTGTCCACATTTTCATCCAAACATGGTCGTTCATTAAAAAATAAAAAATAATGCATCGATTCTTCGTTATACTCTTCGTTATATAACTGCAAATCGAAAATGAGCTAGGGATTTCGAACGCATCGAAACACGTCAATGCATGCGCGCGACAGCTCTCCAATTCAGCTCAGCGCAATAATATACATCGACCATAAATCTAAACACCAGCACGATACATATTATCAATGAGTCCAAGCAGACGAGACAGGACGCGAGCAGTGCACAATGCGCCTTCGGTATAATCTTATTCTTTTTCAGTCCTCCCCGCGAATCCAAGGTGTATCTGCAGGATTGTGACGATGATTTAGCAGGAGCGAGATCGAGAGATGCCGTGCCGGATATATAAATAATGCGTCTATTTTTTTCTCGCCAGTCATCAAGAGAAAGGGGGCGAAACAGCGTGCGGGGAGAGAGGGATCGAACGCGTATACCACATACGAGTGGATGATCGTTGGCTTTCTATCAAGCTTTCCCGCGGTGTGCGCGCGGCTGTCGCGCGTAAATCATCGCTATGATTAGATCGTTTTTGGGTCTGAATAAATCTACAGCGCTCTCACTAGCTGGGATTCCTCAATACTCCATGAGCTCTTGCATCGCGCCGTGTCATAAATAAATTGGATAGCTTGTTTTAATTCGAGATTGAATATTCGCCTTCTAATCCCCGCTTATTTATTATTCATCAACGCTTTCGCAGTACTTATAACACGTGCAGATCAATACCGTATTAATTATGATTATTATCGATTCGCGCATGCAACTATAGTAATATTATATAATGTATGCGAGTAAAAATCACAAGCGCAGAGCGTATAATTACTACTGCACTTCGTTTCAAGCGCAGTATATGAAAAAGCACAGAGTTTATAAGAAAAGTTTTCCTAATCAATTACTTACAGCGTTCGAAGCATAAGGACTCCTTGCTCTATCGAACTGCGTCTACTCCAACAGCCTGAGAGAACGATGCTGCTCTGCTCCAATCATCGATGTAGCGCGGCAAACTGATTTCACAACTTTTCTCGCTCTCCCTTTCCGAGAAAGGATGCTTATTAAAAACTTCCCCCGACGCATCGACGCGAAGAGCTATGCCAGTAATATAAATGCGAGAGTGAACGGCCAAGAAATCAAATTCCGACAGTGATTCGTGTTCTGCTTATTATTTTTTAACGCCATGGTCTAGTCTGATGAATATTGTGAAGGAATTAATGTGCTTTTAATAAATGATTGAAGACGCCCAAGGCTAAATATATGATAGAATAGAGGCAAGCGATGCAAGTCTAAACTCGGTTAGGCGCACATGGTGTAGTTTAAATAAACTAAGCGTTGCAATATTATCACAACTACCGAACCGTGCATATTTAACCGAATCCCTAGTTGGCAAGCAGAAGCGCGCTGGTGAACGAAGCTATAGAATTCACTAGAATCTCGAGAAGCGCTCGCACATAAAGGGCGAGGAATCTGTTGCGCATTCCTTTTAACCGTTAACGTTGGAAATTTTCGAGCCTCTCGCCCCGTGCGCAGCATCGTAAGAGCCACACGAGCGCATTAATGATGCGAAATCGTTACGGCTTAATCTGCTTTCAGATAAGTCTGCAATTTTCCCGGCTCACGATGCTTCAGGCGCTCAAACGCGCGCACGCGGGCTGCAAAGGCAAACGTGCGCTCGATTTAGGAAGGAACTCGACGAATTTCCTCTCATTTGCAAGCAGTGTAATTCCGCGCTCCTCCAAGTTTTCTCGTATTCTTTTGCTTTCGTCAGAATTATAATCCTACTGCTCGTTCAGCCGCTTTTAGCTCTGATTTCGTGCATATTAATTGTGAGGGATAGTGGATATAGACTATAGTTATAATGAGTTCCCTTTGAAGAATGAGAGGGGTAATACAAATGTCCTGAATAAGAATTGTCCTATTAAAATAAGCACCCAAAACTATATGGGTTTCAAGCATTCGTTTTTACTCTGTTCTTTTCCAAGATATCAACGAGTGCGCCACAAACAACGGCGGGTGTACCGAGGTGTGCGAGAATACAGAGGGAAGCTACTTTTGTGCCTGCGAAGGCGACGAGAGAATTTTATCGGAAGATAAGAAGACCTGCGTCGGTAAGCTCCTTTTATACTCTCAATTATTATGTTACTTAAATATTATATTTTATACACATTTATACACAGTCTCACATTCCCGCCGTCCTAAATAATTGAAACTGGTTTCTTTTTTCTTTAATAAACGAAGTATATGTAACTAAAGATATTAACGCATGCCTGTATCAGAGCAATACAGTTTTTAAGACCTCGTCTGTATACATTTGTGTTTTAAGTTAGAAAAACAGCTATCACAACAGTCTTGCCAATATTGCCCAGAATTCCGGTAAATCTTCTGGAGAGTTGGCAGCATTTTACCAGAAAGCTTAGGAGTATGGCGATGGTTATTGAGCAGAATTTTGGCGGAAATAGATAGAGGCAATTCGTGGTTGGGACTATTTTACCTCACTTTATTCCCTAAAAAGCGGACCAAAAGTAGCATTTTATTCTCGCAAATTCACTTTATTCCCGCAAAATCTGAAAATATTTTTAAACTTCAAAATGTTGAAAAAATAAAGAAATTTATAATTTTTAAAAAATTAAAAACTTTGAATATTCTGAATCTTTAAATGTATATTTTCATTATAATGCCGGTGGCTAGGTAGGTTTCAATTTTCAAGAAATGAAGTGGCTACCCAGTTGAGTCGTGAATAAAGCACTATATGCAACACGGGACTAAAGTCGATCATTCCCTTGGGTGATTACTGCCGTGCTTCGCTCAGGAAGTAAACCTACCCGCACGTATAACGTACGACTTTAGTCCCTTGTTGCATAATGTACACTATTACAACTCGATAATAGTACATTACGACACAAGGCCAGAAAGTTGGATTTCTTGGCTGCGTGTCGAATACTATTTTTTTATCCTAATTAATAGGGTAGCATTGTCGACTGCTAGCTCACGTATAGCCATGTTCTTTTTCTTGGCCTGCGTCAGCACGCTCTTACGATCACTTTGGATAACGCGGTGATGAAAGCCGATCGAAGCAGGCGTAAAAAATAGAAAATATGCAAGCTAATGAAATCTTAAGGGATTCAAATTATTAATATTGAAATCGCATTGATGTAAGACTAAATCAACATGATTGAACTTCTGATCATTCTACTTTTAACAATCGTGCGTTTTCAATATTACTACTTGTCGGAAGTGACAAAGAAAATTACTTGTGGAACAAGAAAAATCAAAAATACATGTATATACGTATAAATTAGTTGCCTATTTTTTTTTTTTTTTTTTTATAATCGATCGGTGTATTACTCTTATAGTCAATAGTCTAATTTCACAACCTGCAAATACATAAAATAAAAAATAAAAACATAGTTGAACTCACTATCGTTACTATCGTACTACTCATACATTCTTATTTTTATTATCATTTGCATTTGATGTGTTATTCATGCCCACTCTGGTCAGAAAAAACCTCGACGATTCAGTTTTAAGGTTATAAGCACAGATTAGGTTATAGAACACAGGTTAGGTTATAGAAACTGCGTATTTTCGGCCGAGGGATACAAAAATTTTCGTCATACGTGCACGAAAAAGGGCACTTTCCATGCATGTAAAATGAATGGAAAATCGAGTTTTTCTTAGCAGCGGGAAAAAACTACTCCCTTGGCTGGAAACAACTTTTTCCTCCCAAGGGACTAGTTTCTTCCTCACTCTGCAGTCTATCCGATGGATGTGTGTGTCTAATAAGTATTTTCAAAATTTTAGAAATTTTCAAAATTTTTTAAATTGTCAAAAATTTTGAAAATTTCGAAATTTTTGAAATTTTAAAAATGTTCAATCCTCGTAGAAATTTGGCTGGTTGAACCAGTCAATATCCTAGCGGCTCGGCAGATTCATTTGGTAGAATCCCGACTAGAAATACTCGAGAAATCTCGCCGATAACTTGGATCGACCGCACTAACGTACGGTCTAAACTAAAACTAAATGCCATGTAATTTCGGCTAAATTTCTCATTGTATTTTCCGAAAATATGTTTTCAGGTGTTTTCACTCCTGCTATTTCTCTGGCAATTACATTTAAAAGTGCTTTGTAATTGGTCCAATTCTTCTTGAGAATATACTCCACTCGTTGCCAGTGTTTCGACAGACTCAAATGTCCATCCAATCTTCGTGTTTGGTTTCAAAATATGAGGTGATACTGTTTTAGTTGGTGTTGGTGTGAATTTTATCCATTCCTCCGAAATTCTGTAGTATGTAGGTACTATTGAGTTACAATTTACTTGAACTCCCTTCTTCACCAGAATATGCGTTTTTGGCGTTAAGAACCAGGTTTCATTTCCTGATAAAACTGGCAATTGATTGTAGCATTCCTTTAGATGCAAAATTTTTACTGTTTTTGTACACATTTTATTAAATGTACCACTTCTCCTGCAATTCTTGCTATGTATCCAGGTTTTTTCATAATACTACAGGCAAATTTATCCGGGGAAAGAGAGGCTATGGCTAAGGAATTTTGGATTACCTTTCTTTCAATTTCACATTTTTCCGTTATTAAATTAAAATATAAATTATTTAGCTGCTTCCCTAAATGCTTTTCTACATATACAAATTTCGAATTAACATATGTAAATAAATCTAAGTTTACGCTATTTATATTACTAATTTTATCGTTTTGAAAATTATACGCATTTAAATAACTACTCTTTTCTATGATTAGTAATTTTGGATGTTCTGAACGTATAAATTCTCTATTACAACGCATAATTTTATCCTTAATAGCTAAAGCGAACGTTACTTCATTTGAATTTAGTGCATAAACAATTTCATGATTAGTATCGCTAAAATATTTTGTTACTATCCCTTTGAAAAGAATATCAAAAGAGTTTCTAAAACATTCACCTTGCGGTAAAACTTCCCGAAACGTGTGACCTCCTTCCATATCTATACAATGTTTTTCAGAAAATGTACACACCGTTCCTGAGCTTAATCTTAATTTATCATTTTTTAAACTAACCTTAGCACTATTTTGAATTAACGTTATTTTAATTAAGCCATGAACAAATACCTTATTCCAGGATCCAAAACTATCAGCGTAAGATGCACCTGAGCAAGAGTTGCCCTCTGCACTTCCGGCAAAATCTATTCCTTTTGTAATTGTTGAATTTACCTTCAAATTTGCTATTGTGTGAATATTATCATACTTAAAAATTCCCGTATCATGAATAAGTTTACATTGTTCATGACTTATTTCATAAATATATTCCTGCTCTCCATTTTCTGTAGGAATAAGATGTCCGAAGATTCCACAGCTTGATACTGTTCGGTGGATTTCTATTTTACATTGTATTACCGTGACTTCTCGGAATTCAGCAAATTGTATCAGCTCGATGTTGAAGCTTGTTGAATTTGCTTGTGTATTGAGGAAGTGTCCTCGCATGCATTTACTCTGTTTTGAATATCTACCTTAAGATTTTCCCAATAATACTTATCTTTTATTCTATTATATGTTCTATTTATACCCGAATGTCCTCCTATTTTAGTAGAGTGTAGCATTTCAAATATTTTATCTCTTTGCTTTTCCTCTACATGAACTATATTATTTAGACAGATCACAACCTTTATATTTGTACCTCCAAATATAGTTTTCAAAATTTCCTCAATTTCCTCCCAACTTATATTATTTATTATTAGATATTTTGAAATGCTAAATATTAAATAATATTTTGCAAAAATGTTGTTTTTAATAACTGAAATAACTCAATGATATTAGTTTTAACAGTAACTACTGATTCGGCTGTATTTAAACATAAAACAAAAATTTTATTTTTATCCTTATTTAATATTTTAATTTCCTTATCACTTAAGTTTTTATTCCAATGAATATTTTCCTTTTTTAATAATTCCCCTATATTGTCTTCTAATGACTCTCCTTTATTATTAACTATATGAATAATATTATCATTGCGAAATTGTATCGTATTCTTGTAATATACTATATTTTTCTACTTATCGTGTGGTTTTTCCTCCTCTGGTACACTTTTCTTTCTAGACTTTTGTACCTTGGCCCTTTTGCGTTTTTTTATCTGTAACTTCTTATTATGAAGTTTCGATCTTTGTTCATTAATAATTTTTATCTTTTCATCATTCGTCAAATCTTGCGACGTCTGATTTTCTTCTCGCCTTTTCTGGGCTCTTGTTACTACGCATGTATCCATTTTCGCTACAGGATTCTTTGATAATGCATCTGCATTTTTATTTTGTTTCCCAGCTTTATACACAATTTCATAATCATAATCTGCTAGTTTTAATCACCATCTCTGAACCCTTTCGTTATTATCCGCAGATTTCAACCATAATAGTGGTCTATGGTCAGTTACAATTATAAATTTATTTCCATAAATATAATTTTTAAATGCTTTTATAGCATACATAATACCCAGATTCTGCTTCTTTTTCATAGGTTGCATATTTAAGTTCCGCAGGCTGCAGTACTCTTGATGCATACTATTGGTCTGTCTTCACCTATCTCCCCTTGAGAAATTACACAACCTAACGCATATTGACTTGCGTTCGTCGTTATTATAAACCGTTATTATCGAATTGCGGATATTGCAAGACCGGTGCTGAACATAATGATTCTATGAGTTTATCAAATGCAGTTTGTTGCTTCAATTCCCACGCAAATGGCATATCCTTTTGTAGTAATATGGTTAGTGGCTTGGTAATTTCTACTAAATTTTTAATTAACCTTCTATAATAATTTACAAAACCTAAAAACTGTCTAACCTTTTTAACGTTATTGGGAATGGGAATTTCTTTACTGCTTGTATTTTGTTTTCGTCTGGTTTTATACCTGCTTCACTAACATGCCCTAAAAAACACACTTCTATCTTGCTAAATTCACATTTTTCCGACTCTAATTTGAGCCCTGCTTCTATTAATGCTTGAGCTATATATTAGACCGAATCTTTCCTCTAATTCTTCAATCGTGTCACCGAAAATAATGATGTCGTCAATATAATTAAAACATATTTTATCGATATATCTGGCTAAAACTTTATTTATAACCCGCTGAAAAGTCCGGGTTGAGTTTTTAAGACCGAACGGTAGGACGACAAATTCAAATCTTCCTAATGGATGTAAGCTAAATGCAGTTTTGTGAATATCCGAATCTTTACTTGATGAAAGCCAGATTTTAAATCTAATACATCAAAATATTTCCTCTTTCCAATTAAGTCTAAAATTTCATTAATATTGGGAAGTAAATATGGATCGGCTATAGTCACCTCATTCAAGGCTCTATAATCTATCACCAATCTATATATTTTCTCTCCTGGGATTAGCTCCTTCTTTGGGACTACTAACGCCGGCGCATTGAACGGACTTTTTGTTTCTCTGATTGCTTTCGTTTCTTGTAATTTGCCCATTTCTTTTAAAGCTATTCCCTTAGATTTGTGTGCTAATGGATACTGCTTTACGTATACTGTCTTGTCAGAAGTTAAGTTGATTTCATGTTTCTACGTTACATGTACCTAATTTATCGCCCTGTATCCAAAAAACATCCGGATATTGGTTTACCATTCGCTCGATTCTTTCGTCGTTTCTTTTACCTCCGTTTTTTTATTGCAATTTCTTTCGCAATATTCCCTTCCGACTCGATTTTCTGGTTTTATTTTCTTGGTTTTTATTTAAAATTTTAGTTTCTATATTTAGAATTAAGTTCTTCTACTACTTGAGCCCCTTCTGGTATATAATCGATGTCTATTGAAACGTATTGATATTTTTTTTCTTCAAACATTATTTTTTTATCTGCTTTAGATAGTTTTACATTATTTTGCTTCATAATAGTTAATATTTCCTATAATTCAGCCTTTTGGTTTGGGTTGGCGCTTCTTCAGGCATTACTTGCTCTTGTAATACTGTATTTACATCAAGTATAAAATTTTCTATATTTTTATCATCATTTTTCAAAAAATTTTCCAAGTTCCTAGGCTTATTTTCATTTATCTTTTTTTGTTGTAAACTTTGTAAATCTGATTTGTCATTTATTTCATGGATTTTTGATATTGTGTTTAAAATGGCGAAAACATCATTATTAAATGTGTTTTCTGTGACACTATCATTTTCTAGTAATGGTTCTGCCTCTTCTAGTAATGTATTTATCTCAGTATTCTGTTTTTCATGTGATTGTTCAGTTTGCTTTAACTCATCCTCTATGTTACTGATTTTGCTAGTCCTACTCTCTTCACAAATATCTTGATTTGCTTCATCTTGCATTCTGATTTTATCAATATAATCTCATGATCCGTTTGTTTTAAAATATTTTGTCTATATTATATGCATCATTGTCGCGAATAATTTCTTTTAAAATTATATTCAGAGTTTCTTTTTGGCTTAACTTCATTCCGGTTTTTGTAATCTCTGTAATTTTAATTTTACATTATTGACCTCTAAGTACCCTTCATCTAAACGTAGTTTACTTCCTCTTAACAATTTAATTTCCAGTATTCCATCATATGGAATCACAAAATCATTAAGTGCTACATGAAAATCAAAATTTTTACCATTTATCGGTAATTCTACTATACCTAATGTTTTTATAGAATTATTTGCGATGCCGGATAATAATATTTTTTTATCTAGCAGTTGTGTTCCTATAGGAATTTGATTTTGTTTTATTATATTTATTTGTGCTGCACTATCGACAAGTAAATTGCATAAATTTTTAGAATAGGGATTTATTATCTCAACATATTCTAATAAATCATTAGTTTGATTTCTTTTTCCTCGAGCAATTGAACCTCCTGCTGATCATGATCTTCATAATTTGCCCTGTTCTGATTTTGAGATGCTGTTATGACATTTGTTTTAACCGTGTTTTCTGTATTGCTGAGTGAATTTGTGTTGTAACTTCTCGGCCACTCGGTCCGAGAAGGCTTTATTCGTTTTCCGACTCTACGCTCTGCTGGTTTTGTAATCGGAAACATTCTTCTGTCATATGGTTTGTATTTTTGCAAAGACTGCAAAATTTGCCCGCACGCATTTCCAATGATTTTACTTCGGTACAATTTTTTATGTTATGACCGCTTTTGTTACGATATGTATAGTTTTCCTCTCTTCTAGCAATATTTTCTAAATTCTTCAATTTTCTACACTTATATACAGTGTAACCACGCATTTCGCAATAATCACACTTTATTTGGCTATTATTTGTATTTTGATTGTTATAGTTGCTATATTTTCTAAAGTTATTAGAGTTACTACAATTTTGATATTTAGTATTTGAATTATTAAAACTTTGTTGTTTACTACCTATTTGAGGACAGTTTTTAGCTGAGTGGCCTTTTTCATCACAGACTTGACATTGAATAATCGTTTGAAAAGATTTTGTCTTGTATTGCGCTACTAATATTTTGACTTGTTCACATTCTATGGCTTCATGGTCTTCTGCATTACAAATTGAGCACATTATAAATTTATGTTATTTGCAATCGGACTTCTTACTAACGGGCAGTACTTTACTGGATGTCCAAGTTGATATCATCGTTTGCATATAACCTCTGGGCATGCTTTTATCGTATGGCCCGCGCTATTGCAAAATTCACACGAATTGCTAACATCTGCCTTTTTGTACAGGCAGTTGGATCATGACCACTTTCCTTAGACTTCCAACACAATTCATATTCTATTATAAATGGGCATTGAGTCACTGTATGGCCCATAACCTGGCAATATTGGCAATGATTGCCTTTAATTTTATTCAGTTTACACGCGTCTATAGAATGTCCTTGATTATTGCAAAATTTACAAATCAATTCAATTTTATCCTTGACTTTTTTGCAGTTGTTCGACAAATGCTCCTTGTTTTTACAATATACACATCCCCAATTATGACAGAATAATGCTTCATGCTCATAACTGTCACAGATTTGACACGCGTATATAGTAGCATTACTTGTATTGTGATTATGTGAATTGCTATATATATTATTTATTTTATGGCATAAAATTCCTCTTTTATTGAATTTCGATTCTATTTCTATAGCTTTTGTAATGGCTTCTATTAAATTGGTTACTGCTCCCAATTCTATTCTGATTTCTTGCTTTAATCCTTCCTTAAAACCTTGAAAAGCATCATTATTTATTTTAGTTTCAAACACGGCCTTTTCTGTTGCTGTGAGAACTTGTACTTCTTTGCTGTCCTTAATCTTCAGCACTAAATCTTGTAATCTATTGGCAAAACTAAGAACCGATTCGTCCGGTTTTTGCAAAATTTCTTCCATTTGCCCATACAGAGAGTGCATATTCTCAGTAGATGGGTATATCTGTCGTATTGCTTTTATGAAAGCTTCAATAGTATTGATTGTTGCATTCAACATTGCCTTGTAAGTTTCCCCTTTTAATTTAATTTTCGAAATTGGAATTAAATTAGCTTGATCTGCTGGTGATAACATATTCTTGGCATGTTTCAATTTTTCGATGTATTCATTTACCGAAATATTTTTTCCATCAAATTCTGGTACCAAATTAGCTACATATTTTAACTATAAGCGTAGCGGATTCTCCGCCATGTTGATATCGTTGACACGATTGCCGTCAAGAAGATTATCAAAATCAAAAGTAAAATTAAACTTTGAATTACTTTGGTTTCCCATTAAGCTAGGCTGGTTACTAATACCTTCTATATCTATTAACGATGTCTCCTCAACTCCTTGTAGAAAGTTGGTATTATTAACTGTTCTATCTAGGCCTATTAGAATCGCTGTGGCTGGTATTATAGGTGAATGTTGAATGATTTGGCTTTTCTACTGTCTCGAATTCTTTTTGTTTTGCAGGTGTTAGCGTTATACTTAGGCTTAGATAGTTTTTATTAAGCTGCTTGATTTGCTTTTTGATTGCTCCCGTAGTTCGCCCTGGTGTTGTATCTTCCTGTTTCAAGTCCTTATTTTCTTTCAAAATTTCTTGAATTTCTAGATTCTGTTTACTCTGCTGATCTGTATCGGGTGTTACTATTTGTTGGCTATCTTCTAGCTTTTTATTATTTATATCAGATAATAGTACTTGCTGACTATCTTTTATCCATCCGCTGTTTGTCGGCGGCGATCGAATTATTTTCTTACTTTTTGTGAATGGGTTTTGGATATTAGGGATTACTATGTCCTTTGTTAATGCTGGATTTTCACGAACAGCGTTTCTAGTTAATCTTGGCCTCTGAGTGTCGTTTTTATTTACTTCTTTCTTATTATCACTCATTTTATAATCTCATTTTTGTTACCTTTTTATTTATTACAAAATCTTATTTAGTCCGAATTTTAGAATTTCAAATCGTTTACAAACAATTCAAACGAAATTTTACTGTCCTACTTATATTTTAACACACGATCTATTTTCTAGGTATGCGCGTAATTAATTTCTTCACATATGTTTTGAATATTCTCGATTGACCTAGTGACACAAGCGCTACCAATTTGAAGCACTTCTTTCGATCGCCTTGCTGACACTGCAACGTCAGGTGAGCGTGATCGCCGATGAGCGCATGCAGGTCACTCGCCCAATCTTTCTTTGAACTCGCGATTTTATATTTCTGTTTTAATGATTGGTTTTCCAATCTAACTACCGTTTTGTTTGCAAATTTTATTTATTTATTTTTTTTTTATCTCTTTTTATTCAGATATAATTTTATAGTTGACTAACTGAATTTCCCGAGTTATATGGTTTCCGTTAGGATATTGATTTATGGAAAAGAGTAATCGCTATTTAAGCGATCAAAAGATAAATCGCTTTTCAGCGTCTTTAGGATAGGTTTTTGCACAAAATTCTAGCACCCACTTGTTTTTTTTATGCAACTGTAGTTTGATTAATTTGTTAAAATTTTCCCTCTTTTTTTTATATGTAACTTTTCTGTTAAGACTCTATAATTCGATTTGTATCGGAACCAATGTTATGTCACAATTCCGACCTATAATTAATTATTAAATTTTTACTTACTTGGGTTTAACTGCTTGGGCTGGAAACTCTACTGCTGTGCTGTAGTCAGGCTTATACAGGATGGATATATTCAATAGAAAAAACACTTCTAGTCGATTGACTTTCACGACTTATTCAAGATAAAGTTCTATAGGTATCGGGATCGCGACTTAAGCCTGGATAAATCTTGTCGACGGATAGGAGCGTCGTACAAGAGTCCAGATCGAGTGTATAATTACAACTGGTCGCTCGGCGTATACAGGGGATACTCATTAACCTCGCTGATCTACTTATTAATCTGAGTCGTCAGTTTTCGGCTTCGTAACGATTCCACTGATATTGCTTAAATGCAATACGTCGCAGGACGTCACACCAGAATTCATGTCATTTTAGATGGGATTTCTACCGATATGTTGTGACTGAAATCTACCCAGTTCATACAAATCTTGCCTATTTTTGGAAATATTATCGTCAACATCTCTTCCAGGAAAAATTTTCGAAATTTTCATTCATCATTTCTTTCGAAAACGCGTGCCCTGGCGAGCGCAGCTGCTCTCTCAGGTACGATGTATGCAAAGTATGAGACTTATACGAGGAAATGTACGAATCGATTTAACAATGTAAGCATGTATTGCGGCTGATAATTAAGATTTTTTGTAAACGAGAAGAGTTCAAGCGTCGGAATGGCGGAAGCGCGGGCTGAACGCACGGGCGAGGGTAGAAGCTTGCAGTGCGCGACAGATGCTTCCGGTCCGCTTGTGGCCGCCAGTTGCCTAGGGCCCAGGTAGCTGGAGGGAGTCGCAGGGTCGAGTCACCATTACGGTGTGGGTGCAAAAGTTACCGTGGCCGCCACACCATACAGCTAGGGGAAGCTATGCTGCCATCTGACCCACAGAGGGGGGGGGGGTCAAAATACTTGCTCAAGTGGGCGGCAACCGATGCCAAGTAAAATGTGAAATTTTTATCTCATGTGTTTGATAAGTCACATGAACGTTTCAATGGGTATATTTTGAGTTTATTTGTCAGACAAGACATTTTACACTATTGTCATGTTTATATAAACAATATCTATTAATTTGTCTACTTAGATATATGTGACATGATGAAATAAAATTTTATGACAATTCAGTTAGGGTAGAATAAAGTGTATTGTGCGCGTATCATATCGTCGATCCGTACGAAGACTAGCACAGTTCAGAAATGCGGTCAAGAGTAGCACAACTCGCGACTTTATATTACTTAAAATGTGAGTATTTTGCGTCTTTATTGGATTATTTTGTTGATTAAGTTCATGAAGGTTTCTAAAAAAAGTGAATAATTTTAAAAAATGTTTGTAAAAAATTATTGTATTTGTGAAAACAATTTTAAATTCGGTAAAAAGTTGTAAATTGTGACTATTTAAAAATGTTCATCAGGGACATTTTCGCACAAATTGGCAAATTTTCATAGAAATTCGTTGTTTAAAGTTCGAGTTGTGCTAGTCTTCACCGGAAATTTTGAGTTGTGTTAGTCTAGCGTGCGTGAAATGAGTTGTGCTACTTATGACCGGTAATTTAAACAGTGCTACTCTTTGTAGGGAGCGACGATATAATCTTCGCAGAGATTATAATATAGAGTAGGGCTATGTTAAATAAAATACATTTATAAAATTAATATAATTCATTATCAGTAATTATGAATAAATGTAGTTTTCGCAAATCAATATGTGTGTGCTTGTCCTAATCTCCTAACCTCAAATTAGCCTCTCTTTACCTTTGCCAGAAGTATGCCAGAATTCTGTCCACTATCTATCGCCAGAAGTATCTGGGCATTAATTAGTGACGCGGCCAGAATATCTGGTGAATTTTTTATCAGGGGAGTGTACTTTTGCTATAGCCAGCATTTTCTCGTCCTTTATGAACATACAGCAATCTTGAAGGTAGGTTTTATCCGATGGATCGTTTCTTGCTTCCCGCGAGTCCTTGCGCCGCATATATTTGTCGATTAATTTCCCTTTGACAAAAGCGTGCTATCATCTGTAACTTGACCAATGACTTAATTTTCTCACCTAAATTTTCGCATTTTTTAACTATTTAATAAGTATGACTATAGGTCAGAAAATTAATTAATGTTACAATGAGCTATTATTGTAATAACAATAACTCGAGAGAATCGAGAGAATCAATTTTTACTAGAAACCTCGAAAAAAAATTATGTCTCTATATATGTGAATAGCTATTATACATTAACCGTCAAAGAAAGCAAATAGCTTAGATGATAGAGCAATGGATTTCCACGCCAAGGTTCTGGATTCAAATCTCGATTAAAGAAAATTTTTCCTTTTTTAATTAGATCTTTATTTATTATTAATTATCCATTTTCTTAATTTGTAATTATTATTTTAACATTTTTAATAATATTTTTAAATTTTAATATAAATTACACGATGTTCACGTGATTTTTTTGTGACTTTCTCGTGATTTTTTTCAGTAGGGCTGCCATTTTTAACCTTATGAAAATTTACTGTCACCTCAGTGCACTTTTAACTTTCACTTTGATTGTCTATCACTTTTAACGTTTTAATCGTCTTCAGTATTACTTACTTATTAAGTTTTGCCTTTAATTTACACTAGAGCCTGGGCCCATAACTTGTTAGAAAATTAAGGCTGTACATGTATTCAAGAGGGCTTTATTCAAATATATAACGGGGCGGATACAACTCAAATTGTCAAAAAATGAAAAAGTCAATTTTTCATTTATATTTTTCCTAAATTGTTTAAAAAATTAATTAAACTATTAAATATATTCAGGTATAATGTAAAAAACATAAAACCATGTTTATATGTGCCATATTATAAGGTATGACATTTCTTCGAAGGCCAAAATAAAAAATTTCCATTTTTCAGCTACCGCAGACTTACATAAGATTTGGGCTTCGAAGGGCACTTTTATACTAATATATATGCTTTAAACACATATAGTTTCCAGATGAGTGTGGGGTTTTACAAAAAAATATTATTTAAAAAAGTTTTCTGAAAATAATCAACAAAAATTGTTTAAAGACTTTAAAAAGTAACAAATTTTATGTTAATATGCAGACAACTTTTTTAAATAATATTTTTTTTGTAAAACCCCACACTCATCTGGAAACTATATGTGTTTGAAGCATACCGTTGCTTTTCCAACAAATTAAAAAAATGTAAGTATTACTCTGATACGGCGTGCGTTATAATATCCTCAGTTTGGCAGGTACGTGGTTTTGTATAAGAATACTATGTTTATTAGAGAAAAAAATCAGTTACATTTGTTTAGATCAGAGGTGATGTGTGACTGTCTAATTTCTAATGTATGTGTAGGGCTCCGACCTAGGTGCACCATGCCCCCGCCCAGTTGGCTAGGGTGTCCTCAAATTACATGTCTAATGTGTGTATGATGTATAAACATGTATAACATATAGTATCCAAGCAACATTGTTAGTTTTCGTATATTATTGCTATCACGCGTCAAGAACTGCTGTCACGATTAAACAACAGCGCGTTGATTCAATTGCACTTTCGTACAAGTCGCGCAGAGACATTCCCGCAAGTGCACCAAACAGATTAAAGCGAAGTTTAAGACTAAGTAAGCTAGCACAATTAACGAAATGGAGTTTCGAATTGAGTTTGGTTAAGATAAAATTAAGCTTACAATTGATACTTTGCTGTCCTCGATACTAACAGCTGTATAATTTTCGAGTCTAACGTTATTAGATACTGCCTAGCATTTGCACGTAAAGTATGCACAACATAACGCATTCCAGTGTAATAAAGCTCTTATTAAAATTGTCCGAACCCCACCAGCGAATACGAGTTTACTCTCTTTTCGCGGTTTGGTCTCCTTTCTAGTCGCGGAGAAGCGCTTCGAGGCGATGGATCGCGAAGCCGCCCTGGGCATGCGATTCCGCGAGACGAGCATCTCCTGCTCGGCGCTGAATCCCGCGGGCCGCGGCTACCTGCTCTGCTCCGACGCGGAGCCCTCGGCCACGCCGACGACGTCGAGCGACGGAGACACTGCCAATGACGAGGACAGTGATGACAAGGGCGACGAGGCGCTGGAGGAGCAGCAGCAGCAGCAGCAGGAGGAGGTGGAGCGAGGGCCCATCAGGCCGGGTACCAAGTGTCGCCTCAAGTGTCCGCGCGGCTATGAGCTTCACGGCGAGTACGAGCTCACCTGTCGCGCTGACGGCACTTGGGACGGACCCAAGCACGGAGAGTGTCTCAGTGAGTATCGTGTGACGATACGACACGTTTGCCGAGACGAAAGCTCTACTCAATAATAGTGATAACGTTATTATACCTTTGCCCCGACAGGATACAGCAAGCCACGACTGGACTGCCCGAAGGACGTGGTAGCCGAGCTGCCCCCGGGCCACGACGAGGCCTTTGTGACTTACGAGCAGCCCTCGACGGATCTGGATTGGTTCCGCTACGTGCGCTCGAAACCTTCATGGGGCACGAGGCTCGAGGCCAATCTCAAGCTCGGTTCGCACGAGATCACCTTCTACGCCCGGCATCCGGTCTCGAAGAAACAGACGAGCTGCACCCTCAAGATAGCCGTGCAAGGTAAGAGCTAGCGGACGCTCCGTTCTCGTGCACGTCTGTATACGTGATATATTTGACTGGAGAAGACGAGTGCTCTGTGTACACCTTCCATATTGATTGTGTCTCGAATGTGTGTGTCTTGCTCAGATTCAAGGTACCGCACTTGTTTGAGGAGCCGACTCTGTGTACCCTCTAGCGAATCCCACGGGATCTCCGAATCTCTTCCTCGCGCTATGTGTTTAATATATACTCAGGCAAGCTATATTTGCAAAACGGGTCGTCACTCTATTGTATCGTGCGCTGCCATGCGCCATGTACGATTGTTCTACAATAATCTCCGTTCCAGAATTATTGCACCGCAACAGTGTCGAAATGGGCGAATTATCGTATCCTTTGTCGCATTCGGAGTTTAACTGCACAGACGCATATAACAAAAATTGGCACATCTCGCAAAAATGTACCGACGCTCGGGCCGCATGAGTATGTAATCCTTTGTCCGTCTTATTTATTAATACACTTGTTCCATAATTAACGCTCGAAAATGTTCGCCGTCAGAGAGCATAATAAACTCGCCATAAAATTTAATTTTTCTTTTCCTGCCTCGTTTCCAGGTTTCTAAGAAAATTCATTCGACCCACTTTTCTGCCGCGTTAACCCCGCACAAAAATACAGCAAGCTACTTTTGAGACAAAGGTATTTTCCGGCTTACATGTATACAGGTATATGCATCGAGAACGTTGCGTCGAAAGCTCGTGTATATATATATGTGTGTGTGTGTGTGTGTATGTGTATATTATAATAACGAAAGTTATTGGCGCGTTTTCCAGCGATCGCGAGGATTGCGTAGATTGTCCCGAGTAAGACATAATATCGAAAAGTTGATTACCACGAAATTCGTTATCGAGCGGCCTGTTTACCGCAGTAATGAATTTCCAGTCGAAACTTCTCGAGAGTTCTCGAACCGAGAGCTCAAACATCTCCATCCGAATGACTGGTTTATCAAGCTCGAGGCGCGCGGTATACACATAGTTGTCTTTCTCCGCTTTCGTCTCGAGTCTTGCTCGTTAAAAAAAGGAAGAAGAAAACTCGTCGAGAAGAGCATCAGACAATAAAGCTCGCGGGCAATTTTTCTCGGAAACCCTTATTGGGACGCGGCAGCAGTGGCGCGAGGCGTCACAACTGTCGCATGCAAATCGCGCGAGGTAGCTAGCGCGACTCACAGAGAACTTAGAAAGCCACGACGCACAGCGGCTGCGATTTAATTAAACGCATTGAGGATTCGCTCGCTCAGCCGCGCGGAGATAGAGAATCCGGGCACGGCTGTGGCAACAGATAATTTGGCGGCGTCGCGCCTTTGCGCGAATCCCGGTAGCCCAAGTATGCCCGGCTCGCGGCTCTGCATGTAGAAGCAGCAGCGAGCTCTTTGTAAAAGCGATTCATACGCAAGCCCGCCAAAGTAGCGCAGCTATCTCAAGTATTTTCATTTGGGGAGGACGTCGCTGGTTTTGGATCCTTATGGCTGCGGCGCGACATTGATTCAACTATGTGTGAGGCATCGGCGCCCGCTCTGATGATTATTTTGCTCTATTATTTTGCAGAGGGCCAGGCGCCAAAGGTCAAAGGCTGCCCCAGCGACATCGAAGTCAGGGGGAATAACGGCTCCGCCATTACGTGGGTCGAGCCAGTCTTCACCGACAACGTCAAAGTTACTCGCGTAACGAGCAGCGAGGTAATATCTCCCTTCCTTTTTACGCTCTTTGTATTAAACACTTCTCGCGCTTTGTGGCTCAGCCATATCTTTTAACGAGCCTTAAATCTCTTAAATCTTATCTACCTCATCAGGCCGGACGAACAAGCAGAAACACGCGCGCGATTAGTTTTTTGTGTGAAAACTTTCGAATTGTTCTTTTCCATTTCAAACTCTCGTCCGCACTTTTAATGTCGGATCAAGATTATCCGTTTAAACGCGAATCTTGCATCCATCGCCGGAGTCGCGATAGTTTTTTAACGCTGTTTACGTTACATCAAAACTTTCGAACTAATTGAATCCCGGCGAGAGGGCAAATAAACGCCAACGCGCGAGTAGCTATATACTAGCTTGGAACGCATGCGAAAAAGCACCGAGAGCTGCGATAGAGAATTATAATATCGATTAAGGTTAATTTAATTACCAGCCTTTTCCTCGACTCTCCCCTACAGTGAATAGTCCTGCAGTGAATAATCCCGGCACTTTCGATAAGCGCCGTCTTTCGCACACTCGGCGCGCCGGCTAGACGTGAATTATACAATATTATTTCGCTCCATTCTCCACGCCGCTGGCCGGGCAGCAATTAAAAAGCATAAAGCCCGGCGGAACAAAAAGCAGCCTGCAGTCAAAAGAAAAAACAAAAAGCTGCTTCGCGTATATACGTGTACGCGCCTAGTCGCGCGCGTACAATTTACAAGAATAAACAGCGAGCTGCGCTCGAATTAGTTATGCGATGCAATTTAGCGATAAACTCATGCCGTGGGCCCGTTCGCTCGTATTATAGTTTTCTCGCTGCTTTTTGTCGATGCGAAGAAGTTGCAGCCACCGAAGGATGCCGAGATTGCATTATGAGCGTTTTAGAGCTTCCGGGATATAGCCTCGTCGCTGTAAAAGCTTGGCTTCTATCGGCGGAGCTTTTTCCGCCGTTTCTTCCGCCCGCCGGGAAGGAGTCGACAAATTGTGCGACGGATCGGGCGATCCGCTGCTTTCCGAAAGTTTTAATTTAACGCCCGCCGTGATGGAGTTTTTCCGCTGTTATTCCGCTTCGTTATTGCTAATGCTATAGCGCGATAACGCGCGTTTGTTACACTTGTATTGTAACAAGTATCTTTGAGAACGACGTGAAATGCGCGCGGATTATTACGAAACTTCTGATTGATGTTTCGCGTCGTTTAATTTTGCATCGGCATACAGCGCGGTACTGAAAATTCGCTTCGCGAGACTAATTTATATTCCAGTTTAATCCCTGCTCGCGTTTGAGTCAACCATACGCATCTCCGAAGTGTGCAGCAGCGTAGTGCTACAGAACGAATTCAGACTCGCCGTAACGATGTTAAACGCGGGGCCGAAACTGCTGGTTTAAAATTCGAGTTATTTCAACATTTTCTAACTACCGCTGCAACGACAAACAAGAGTCTCCCGCCGCGCACACGCGATAGGATAATTATAACCGCGCTCGTGGAGAAGTCAGAAAAATAAACACCTGACTGTCCGCAGAGCCCGGGCAACACGTTCAGCCTGGGTGGCCACAAGGTCGAGTACGAGGCGTCCGACGAGGCCGGCTGGACGACCAAGTGCATCTTCACCGTTGTTCTGCGGCCACTGCTCCCCGAGTAAAGACGGGCCTGGCGGGAGAAAAAACCAAGGCAATATAAATGGAAATCGCCGGGAAAACGAGGAGCGCAGCAGCCTCAGTTTTCGCGCTCGAGAGAATCGCTAATGGATTTCCGGCTGCGGGCGCGGATTGAAAAATCTCCGGCAAGAGAAGCGAGATGGAGCTCAGCAGTGTGAGGGGCGAGATCGAAACGCCAGAATTTTTCTTTCCTCAGGGCCGCTAGACGTGGACTTTCGAGAGTTTGGCCTTTGGTAAAACGCTGTTTTCTTTTCATTATTTTCACTTTCGAAGAACGTGCAAACATCTTATTCGCCACGGAAAGGAGACTCTATGAGACTCTCTGTGAACGCGCGGCGAGAACAACTGTAGATCTTTATCTCGAGTTTTGTTAAACTTTCTACGGTCTCGCTGCCCGAATATCTATATGCGCCGGAAAAAAGAAAACAATAATTATTAAAATGTTTGAAAAAGAATATAATTTATCAAAGACTATACTATATCTGTAAAAAAGATCTCGACTCTGCATGCTCCAACCTTGCACGAAACAGGAACCTTTTGTACAATAGCAAGAGCTACTTCTACACGTTCAAGTACATGAAAATTGACCGTAGCGTGAGATTAGAGAAATTGAAAAGGCAGAAAAAAAAAATATATATATGCATATACATTACTTTACGGACGAAAGATCTGCATCGGAATAAAATTTACAGTATTCTTTGAAAACACTTTAGTCACACTGTATGATAAAAAGTAATAGAGCTGAGACAGGAGAAATGAATATTACATTTATACAATAATTGATGTTTTTAATAATATACGTACCAGTAAAATGAGTTTATGTAATCAATAATATATTGCATATACACGTATAAGCGTATACAGTATTTTTCAAAAGGTATGACTTCAGTTCAACTGAAGACTAACGTAAGTAGGATAATGATATATTGTCCGCGCCTGCGAAGACCATATAGCACCATTCAAGAAAAGCTTCTTTCGATTTACAATTAATTTTGAAACATCAAAGTAAAATTTATTTTCCGTCGATACATGAAGTGGTAAATCATACAATAGTCCTTTTTCTAATTGCGCTAGTCTTCGTAGAAACCGGCGATACAGCTTCACTACATTTGAAAGATCCTAGAACATGGCAAAGGGTAACTACATCCACTCTACAATATATTATGATGTATAAGAGATTGATTTTTCTTGCGAGAGAAATATATGATTAGCGAGAATAAAAAATAAATACGTTCGTCGTAAATAAATAATGAGTAGTTTCTTTTACATCAATACTGACAGGAGTTCTCATGTAACAAAGCAATTATTTTGTCAGGCGTTGAATAATCCAATCACGATATTATCATTATTGTTACGTTATAAATATTATATGTTATTATGCACACGTATATTTAATGCGCAATAATATATTCCACGAGATTATCACGGCTCATCAATCGGCGTTATTATACGTTCTTATGAATCCACTGTGACTTGCTCCCAGGCGATTAATGTCAACGTCGCATTTTATTCCATTACGAAACGAAAGGAACGAGTAGGGAAGCTCGCATAAAAGTCCAACCTCCCGTCACAGAGAAAAGATACGTGAGATAACATTGCGCAATTTTGCCGAATCTGCGCACATAACTATGTTCATCCCGGCCCAACAGACCGCGTAAACAAACTTAACTTAAAAAAAGCTCAAAAGTCGACTTTTTCTATGATCACGTGGCGACGAGAAAGGTACCGCAACAAAAAGGCCAACGGAAGGGTCCGTGCAGTATCCAAGCGAAAGGCCAACAAACTCTAGACTCTCGTGAAACAGTCGAGCACGTGAACGTAATCGCGACTCGTCGGCGTGTGAATTCGCTGGCTGTGAAAATTACTCCATGAAGCCGAAGGCCGTTCAGCTCTACTTGGATACCGCACGGAGCAGCAAAAGTAATCTCGACGATGTTCGCCCTATACTGACATTCGTCAGAGATGCGCCAACTTCTCATGCACGCGTGCTCTTCGACTACTTTTGAAATTCGAAAAAAAAAACTATAACTCCCTACTACTACGATTCTTGTACGCAACTTAAAGCACGACAAAGTCATTTGATGATACCTCTGAACGGCAATTTAATTTACCAATGTATACCGGGAAAACGGAGAAAGAAACGGGATGAGGAAGCAGAGCAAAGGGATATCATCTATAGGAGCTTTTTCTAATTAACGACTGCTCTTCATCAAAATGTCTGCGCTACACGATCTCAAAAAGCCGCTTACCTAAGGTAAATTTAATACAGCTTTAGAGCCATTCAGTTTCAGAGTTTTGCTGCGTCCTGTATATTATGGGTATACATGATGGGGATGTTCGAGGCGCACGAAAGCCATTGCTCGAGCTTCAAGGGAAGCAACTTCAGACGATTTTCGCAAGGTGCGCGCGGAGAGCATAAAGATACTATAGCCCCGGCCGGAACTTCCTCTCCGCGCAAGCTTTTGTAAATCTTAATCAGCGATGCTGATGAATTCCGAAACGGAGATAGTTATAATAATCTTCTCGGCAAATGAAGTATCTTATGCTCCCCCAACGTATTTTGGATGTGTTTAAGTTTGCATTCGAATCGCGCGATAATGACTCTTTCATTCGGCAGAGCACCGAGAGCAGAAATAGAAATTCATTAACATACATCATCGAAAGCAAAGCAACATTTCAACGCCGCGCCGCAGTATCGACACTCCTGTCAGCTCTGCGCGATAAACGGGATCGTCCATACCAGTTTACACGCTTATTACGCGCTACTCCGTTTATTATCCCGTCGCCCGAGTCCTTGGAGTCGATGAGCTATATCGCGCGAGTCGATAATTGATGAAGCTTTCGGCGAGGGGAAAAATGCTCGTGTTATTATGTGATTGCGAGCGGGCTGCTAGCGCTGATTGCCGTGCGAGAGCCATTTCTCATCGGCAGACAAGTCGACACCTTCGCTCGAATGAATCGCTGAACACAAGCTCTTAACAACGCGCTGCTCGTAGGGAATGGATTCGCATCTACACCGAGGAATATTTACGAGAGAAGGGTGACGTGTTTTTTGCCCAGTATCAAATCACTGTATTTTTCCGTAATCAGATGTCAATGATGCTTGCTTAACGCCGTGGATTTTGGGCACAAGGAGAACTTACCGTGCGACGCGCGTTTCTGGGATCAAAAAGTGAAAGAAATCGCAGATTGAATGGAAATCTTGAGAGTAGCCTTGAGAATACTATACAAATAAAATATTATAACAAATGTACAGGAGTAGATCATCGAGTTTACAGCTGAGATTCACTTCCAAGATATGCTTTTACTTTGCTGTAGGATGTCTCGCATTTCAAATATTCAAGCGCAGCTACGCGTGAGAGATCAAATTTTTTAAGAGGCCTCTATCAGTCTGCATCACGCTGTGTTATATTTATTCATGCGAAAAAAAACTGGGGTATGTCTTTGCGCTATCGTTGCTTTTTTTAGAAGAGCTTACGGGGTGGTTCTATATTATATACATATTTGGCTGAGAAGCAGCTAGGCTCAAGGGGCTACCACACCAGTTATATATATATATATATATATATATATATATATATATATAGAGAGAGAGAGAGAGAGAGAGAGAGAGAGAGAGAGATATACTAGCCAATGCTAATTTACTTTAATTTAATGACTTTAAAAAAACTACAGGACCGAGATAACGGTACAATTTTTGAAGTACGCTTTCCTTCCAAGCGTCTAACCACGGCTAAAATAAACAATAAACGTTTGATCTGATCAAACCCCAAATGCTGCCCAGCTCATTTCCGCGCAAAGATGGTACCGACAACTAGGTCCTGTAATTTTTTGAGACTCCTATGTACAGCCGGTTTCCTAAAAGTTGGGAGTAAACGAGCGCGTCAATTTAACATGATTAGTATATCTATATAACTGGTGTGGTGGCCCCTTAAGTCTTTTTGTAAAAATCTAGAAATATGTAAAACAAACTTAATTCATATTTACGTATAATTATGATCCTTGCATAATATGGACTGATATATATCTATTCATATCGACTGTGACGAGTTTAAATGTTTTTCTTCGCAACTCTATAATAAATAGGATACATTTTCTTGAGTTTTTTTTAAAAAAAAAGAGAATTCAATACGTATAATAAAAATTGTCCTTGAATTTTATTACTTCCACTAAGCATAAAATAGTATAATGCAAACTTAGCGAGGCCCCTTAATAATATAGTGTGAATAATAATTATTTTAAGTATATGAAAGTAGGGAAAGAAGGAAACGATGTAGGCGGAAGTCATAATAATTGAATGTCATCCTTATTATAACGATTGTGCACGTAAGAATAAACGTATATATGTTATTTATTGTCAGTATGCCCATACGCGCCAGTCGCATATCATGTTACAATGACGTTCAATTACTACCTACTAAATAATATGTGACGCATTATAAATGTATAAAATTCACCTATTAAATATATTACAAAACATGCAAAACATTTTCTTCTTTAATCCTCTTCCATCCTGCAAGCATACTTTTTATTATTTTCAACGCACATATAATATCTCTATTATAAAATAGTTAGTCCTATTAAAAAAGTACGTAGTTCGACACTTGTAAAATTACATATGAATACAAATCATACAACTATTATTTCGGCATACAGCCAATGTAAATGCAACGTAAACAATATATACTATGATAATTATTTAGATTCTTAGTTTGTTACATCATTTTTTTTATCGAAAACTTTTCTTCTTTCTAGCATCGTAAGTGAAAGTTTCTATCTTACTGATTTTAACATTGTTATTTTATAATCAAACCTCTATGATCTATGCTTTCATTTACATTTAAATCATTTAACGATCATGTTCTAAAGAAGGCTAATGAAAACAAATTTGCGATGCTATCTTTCATCTCTTCAGCAATTATTTTATAAGACGTTCTCTAAAAACTCGTTTCTTATTCTAAAAATATTCAATAAATATAAAAAGGTTATAAAATGTCGTGAACAAGTATAAAACATCGAATGAAAAATAATGATGCATTAATTAAGGAGGTTCACCACTGCAATAATTTTGTTACAGGAAATTAGCAAAACTTTGCACACTGCTTCGTAATGGTCCTGTCCATATGCACCGAAAATTTCAGATTGATCTGACGTTCAGAAGCTGAGATATTATGTGAGTCTCTCACTTACGACGCGGCGCGCCTGTAGCAGCGAGCCGAACTTTTGGCAGGGACTATCGGTGCCGAACCTCCTTAAGTAAATATTCTTGATCATACTCTTTGTTCATAAGAGTCAGCAAAATGTTTGTTAAATGAAAAGTAAAACCATTTGATACTGTATTATATTTAAATCAGACTATATATATGTGCATGTATATTTGTTAATGGCAACTGGAAAATGCATGTGCAAAAATTATACGGCGTAGTATAAACTAATGAACTATCATCAATAAAAATATATTGAATAATAAAGGACTATAATAAGGACATTTACAAGTAATAAAGTTTTTTCAAACTTCTCTTGTAAAGTAATTTGTTTCCAAGCTCTTTGCAAAAGTACATGCGATTCGATCGAACTAAAATCTAAATGCTTAGCCTAAAAACAGTTTGAAACTTCTCTTCTCCGAATATAGAGTATATTATGTATAAGAAAGGCAAAATCTTCGATGGAAACTTCGAAGCGCGGTTCTTTCAACGAAAGAACAAACAAAAGCGCAATACAGCTAGTAGAAACCGATAACGGATATCGCAGCGATGTCTCGGGATGCATCTGTGGTCAGCATCGGAATTAGTGCGGGCAGCAGTTGTGTCTCGATGGCAAGAGTCGCGTCTGTCTACCGTAGGGTAACGAAGACGTTCTGCTGCGAGGATAGTAGACCTGTTCTCGCGGCCGCTGGAGCTGTAGCTGTTGCCGGTGGATGATGTGCTGGCGCTGCTGCACCTGTTGGTGTCGATGGTACTCGTGCCAGTTGTGGTCTGTAAGCAGCGAAAGAGACACGCGCCACGGCATCGATACGTGGGCTTTATTCAATCGCTCTTTTTCAAGCGTGAGTATACTGTGTTTTCGGCCGATCTTGAAGCATGTACGGTTCTCTAAGCAAATGGATCTGTGTGTGCGTGTGTGTGTGTATGCGTGTGTGCGTGTGTCGCTATTGTTCAACATGGACTATCTCTATCGTATCGGCGACTCCTGGAACTTCAACAATTCGGTTTAGGTTGGAATATGAGCGACAAAGGTTCGTGGAAATTGACTTTGCGCGAAAGAGCTTTTTATTGCACGTAACAGGGTTCTGAAACTGCAAATATCTAAAAACAATGAAGCGATGTTGTTTTTATTCCGAATGTTCCGATTGAATGTTCTAAACCCATCAATATTTTTTGTATGCAGTGGAATGAAGGGATTAATTGTTATTTTCCGAATGCATACCACAACGTGTAGCGAAATGCATTTTATATTTCTTTACAAAGTCGATGTCCGCGCGCAAAAGTTGAATCACGTACACACAAAAGGGAAACCCCAATCATCGTTTCACGAACACAACATGCTTCAATATTGATTAATAAACACAAATTACAACAAGGTATTACACGACAAAAAAGCGAAGAAATAAAACAAGCAGCGACCCACAAACAGTGCTTTAAAGTATTTTTAAAACATCCGGTAATCTTTTGCCCGGACTGAAAAAGTATTGTCCCAACGTATACGAAAATTTCCCCGTGCGGTCAATACAGGTACTCGGAAATAAGAAATGAATCTTTTTCTGCTAAAAACTTGGACTCCAAGATCGAATAAATCTCTACTCGACACCCGAGTAATCCGAAGCCACGGCTAGCGATACTGAAACGTCAAACGGAAATTGCTTCGATTCGGTAACAATTCGACAACCGGCATCCGAATCCTCGAACGCAAGCCCAAGTAGGACACGCGAGAAGCTCGGCACCTTTCGCGCGCAAATTCCTCCGCTCAAGATTCGCGTCTCCGTCGCTACGAGTTAAATCGAGCTAAACCTCTGCTAGAGCGTCGCGCAGCAATTGCTTAAACGAGGTCACGGCGTATAACAACACTCGTTGTTTGCGGTAATGAGTGGTCGGACGAGTTATTAGAGAATGTTCAGATTGGGCTAATTTAGTTGGGTCTTGATCGTCTCGGAGTACTGTGGTGGCTCATTTTTAGCAGAGTCAATGAAGCAACAAACAAACGCACGCGGAAAATCAGCGTAAACTTTACGCTTAATTTATTCTCCCACGACTTCTATTTAATACAACCGATACCATGAATTTTGACTCTCAAATGATCCCTCTCGGACAATCGATCTCAGCATTTACTCGTCGTTCCCAGGGTGATCTTCCTCTCGGCGGACTGCAGTATGTCCCTGAGCTCGTGTATCTCGCCTGCGCTCAGGTTCGCCTCGATCTCCGCGGTGACGGCCTCCACGAGACTCAGTCCGGCCAGTTCAGCCGACTCGACTTGAGCGCGGCCCCTGTTCTGCTGCTGCTGCTGCTGCTGCTCGGACAGCACGATCTTGAGCTTCTCGATGTAGGTCTTGAGGCCCCGGTTCACCGCGACCTTCACCCGCGCGTTCTCCCCTGCGCCGCGGCCAGCGTTCTTGCGCGAGGAACGTGCTCGCGGTCGAGCCCGCTGAGCCGACGGGTCGTCCTTGCGGGAGGCATCACTTTCCTTGCAAAGTCAGAGGTTACAGGGAACAGTATCTATCAGCCGCACGCTTGGAATTAAGAATTTACATTGCCATTCGCGCTGCTCCTCGGCTTCCGCTTGATGCTTTTGGTCGCGAGGGTGACGCTCCAGCTGACCGGCTTTTTCCCAGCCTCGTCCTCGGGCTTCTGCGTCTTTGGCGCCTCGGCGCTGTAGTCGGACGTCTTGGGCCTCTTCTCCCCGCTGACCGCGAGCTTTCGCGGCTTCGAGGCTGCAGTTCTGCCGACGGCGCCGCTCGTAGTCTTCGGTCGCTCGCTCGAGGAGCTAATCGCTTGGGGACGCTGGTCCTCGGACTTGGCCCGGCCCTCGGTCTCGCTCGGCGACAGCTTGCTCGCGATGGGTTTCTTCGAGTTTATGTGGAGGGGCAGCCGCGAGACCCTGCGCCGAGGCGTGCCGGGACTGCTCGCTATCGAGGCGACCGAGGCGGCCGGAGCTTGGGATTTCGAGAACTCTGCTTGCGAAAAACAACTTTTGTCCTCGTCCCCTCTGGTGTCCACAGATTAGGAAAGAAATTTACCGTTGCCCTCTTGCGCCTCCGGCAGACCAAGCTTGCTCCTCTCCCGCCTGTCGCTCTGCTCGAGGCTGGAGCTCAGCAGCGTGACCTTCTGCAGCACCTCGGAGCCCTTCTGCTGGCAAGTCGGCGGCGCTGGGGCTCTGGAGTCCGAGCTCGGACTGGGGCTCCGGCTGACGGCCGACAGCAGCGAAGCTGTGCTACTGCAGTTGGCTGCGGTGGCGTTACTCTGGCGCGGCGAGGACTGGCGGAGGCGCCAGCGCGCATCGAACAGGGATTCGCGCAGCTGCTTGCCGTACTTGCGATTGTAAGACTCCGGATGGGACGAGACCAGCCAGGGCCGCTTGAGGTTCTTGGGGTCATCTCCTCGGCCTCGACGACGCCTCGAATCGACGGTGTCGTACAGCGAGCTGCCCAGGTCGCTCGAGCTTTCGCCGGCGGTCAGGGGCCTACGCTCAAGGGGCGGCAATGATGTCAAATACATACTCGAATAACGCACGCGCGGAGACTGTTGGCAAGTGTTTATTAACCGTGAGCTGCAGTCCTCGCGATCTATGCGCAAAATTTCAGCGGGCTGCATCCTGTAGTGCGGCTTCTGCTGACCCTTGGATTCCAGCGGCTTGGTCGGCAAACGGCTGGCCACGGTCTTCGGTCGCTCCTCCGCCTCGTACCTGCGCGATTCGTGCAACTGTAAAGATGAGCGCGAGCGACTCGAATAAACTCGTATGAACCTTCCGTGATGATCGGCTCTGGTGAGCGTCTCCAGGTGGTTCCTGTGGTGCTGGGATGTCCTGGGAAGCGAGACGACGAGCTCACCCTCGTTCTTGACGCTGCTTAGCCGGGCGTCCGAGATCATGTCCGGGATGGACCAGAGCGACGGGCTCCTGGTCTCGATGGACTTTTCCTCCGTGGTCGCCCGCTGCGGACCCTTCACCAGGAAGTGGTCCAATGGATGGACGTAGCTCGCGTTCTTGCGGCCGGACGGCTCGTCGACGTCGTCGATAAACCCGAACAGATCGCGGCCCTTTGACTGTTCTCCACAGAGACGGGGAAAATGTTGACTTGTGATATTCGCTCGATACGCGCAATGGGTGTAGGAGTCATACATGAAAGTTGGAGTCGTCCTGGGCATTGAGGTGAATCGAGTTCATGACAACCTGCCCGGGGGGTTGGCGCTCGGCGTAGTACTTCATGAGCACTTCCTCCATGAGCCGATGCCTGTAGGCCCGGTAGTCGAAAACGCGCGCGTCGTCGTCCCGAGACTCCGCGCGTCGCATTTTCTCCGCGTCCTTCGCCTCGGATTCGTGTAAGTCGAAACGCAGGCTCGTGTCGGACGGAATAGCGTCGAGGCCGTGCATCCCCGGACTGCGATCGTCGGCGATGCCGCGAACATCTCTGGAGTCTTTCGGCGCGTCCTCCTACGGTGCGCGATCATATGTTCGACAACTCGCGCTTCGAGAGAGTAAAAAGCGCGAAAGCGCAGAGAAATCGTGCCGAGTGCGAGCTAATTAAATTCAACGTACGAGCAGACGGTGGATCCGAGCGACGAGGGGCACGGCCAGCAGGACGACGAGGGCGAGGGCGAACGCGCCCTCGAGCACGGATTGCGGCAGCAGGTTCAAGGTTAGGTAGCGACCGCCGCTCGGCGCTGTACTAGCGAACATCGCGTCAGCGACGCTTCTCCGCGCGGCCCTCAACTCGAGCCGCTTTCCGCATGGTGAGGCATCAACGGTACTCAGTCCTTTGCGCGACACGAAAAATTTTCCCACCGCCGATTTCGGCTATTTGACCAGCGAACCTTTCGCGCGCACGCGATCGCGAAGTTGGCCGTTCGAGCTTCGCTTTTTTCCGAGAAGTTGTCTGGGGATCCCGGCGTGGAATCCGGGGAGGGGAGCGATGGGCTTTGTTACAGCGAGTAATGGGAAATATTTCCTTCGAGAGCGAATCTTGAAAAGAGTCTGGAATTACGAACTCGGCATAACGAGATAAATTTTTCCAGCCGCTCGCTTCGTCCGTCCGAACTTTCGTAAAAGAAATATTACGCAAGCGCACGCGCCGCTCTTTGCTAGATGTCCCGACCAACTATATAATATATTGTGGGGAATATTTCATATGCAGAGCCTATACTATAAGAAAGTCTATAGAAGAAAGAATCATCGATCCAATGGAGAGATGTTTATGAAATACTATAAACATCTGATTAGTCTGGTCCCGACCGAGTAACTGAGTAGTCGCATTGAGTGCGAGTCTTATATATTGATTAGCTGAATAAATCTTATATTATAATTATTAATTTAATGGGTTGTGTCTTAAGTTTATTAATAGTTTAATAAGACCTCCTACAATATCCAACAAATTAAATCGAGCTAAGCGTATTTTCGCGCGGGCGCGTATATATATATATATATATATATATATATATATATATATATATATATATATATGCGTGTGTGTGTGTGTGTGTGTGTGTGTGTGTGAATGTATAGGTAGTAGAATTCCGGGGTAATGCAAACAAAACAAACGGCTAGAGAGTTGAGTGCTGTCTTGGACACGCGATCGTACAGAGACTGCGAGAGAAAATAGAGAGCGGGGAATAAAAAAGACGCAAGTTTACGCTCCTATCCGGGACGAACAATCACACGTTTCGCCTTTGAAAGCTCTCGCGCTCGGTCGCTTTTACTTTTCCAATCGATGGCTAAGTATAACAATCGCGAGCTCGCTCGTTACTTTATTCAGGCGATTCCTGAATTCCACGCTCCACGTGTTTCGCCTGCAAAGAGAGAACACGAGACAAAGCGGCAAAGGCGCTGAGCGATTGCAGCACGTCTCCGCGGCAGCGCGACTTAAAAATAGCTCCAACTCTGAGAGGAGACGCGGCGAAAGTATTGGGCGGCCTCTTGCCTCCTTCGTCGCTCAAGCGACGTACTATCGATCCTGCGCCGTCGTTCTATAATACACGGGGTACGATTGAGACATATCTATGGGAGCCTCCTCGATCTGTGGCCACGCCGCTTCCGATCATTTAGGCCTGGGTTATAGGATGCGTGAAACGCCGCGCCGCACTACCATACATTTTCCCGCGAGACTGATGGCCCGACGGTCGAACGCGGGGGAAGAGAAGAGAGAAAAGCTCCCGGATGATACAAGGAGTCGAGAGGGGAGAAAATATACGCGCTGAGCATACGGATGCATATAACATTGTCCTCTCCGCAGCCGCCCTTCGTACTCTCTTCGCGAAACGCGCGCATTATTATATACGGCGGCATTCTCCGTCCACTTTTCTAGCTAGCGAAGCTTTTAGCCTCGCGGCGGTGCATTTCGCGGATTCGTGCCCCGCAGCTTCTTTTGCACTCTCCTCGCTGCGCCGCCTCGCCTTCTTATGTACACGCACGTGTGATGCCTGCCACCGTGCGCCTACACGCCCTCGGTGAAAGTACGTTATATGCCTTTTTCGAGAGGGGCGTTTTAGCCACGGCGTTTTGCACTCTTGCGATTTGATATGAGCATTTTAATCTTGCATTCCCGCGGAAGTAGGGAGAGGGAAGGAGACCGCAACTGAAATATGACGCGCGCACGAGGAATGAAATCTTGGCTGAATATAGGCTCACTATAGGAGTGATGGAATATATATTCGAGCTTTATGCTATCGAACGTTTATTTGCGAATGCATTACAGAAATTCCGTGAATTTTAATACCCAGTTCTGATTTTTGATAATGTATCAAGAAGAATACGAGTACCAAGGCAAAACGTACTTCGAATATTTTGCCATCAGCGAGGGTTTCCAAAAATGTTATAATCAAGTTTTAATAACGACGTGCTGGATTTAACTTATTACAGCGAGTTTCGCATATTTATATTTAACTGGCGCGATTTTCCGCGATTCAAAATGTAAAAGTTTTGATAATTTATGGGTAGTACAAGAATTTGTCTTCGTTAAAAAAATTCAATCCGGGAGAACCCCGTGGCTATAGACTGTAATCAAGTTAATTCTCATTAGCAGAGCTTTCATTAAAACTTTTTCATGCGTGCATTAGCGTTCAATGCGTAACATAATTTCTCGGCGAATTTTGGCACGAAGCATTGATATCGTTCCGGGCCGTGAATCACATTTCGAATTCACGTTGGGGGAACGGAAGTAACTTTACGTTTGTTCGATTTTGGTTAATGTTGAATTATGAATGTCCTCGTTAACACTCACATTTGCCCAATGCCAATTCCGAACGCTGCTACAATATTTCGTAACGCTGATTTGTCGAATCGCCAAAATTGATAAGTGAAAAATGTTCATATTGCAATTGATTTTTGCAACGTTGGAGTGCAACTAAAACACGAAAGTTGAATATACTTATAGGACCAGTACACGATATCGTGAAGTTTGAGCTTTTTCCGCAATTTTTTGCCAACATCAGTTTTGAGAAAACGACCAAGCCCAAATTAACTCCCCCTTTTTCCTTTCTCTATCTTCGTTTCCTGTGAAAATTAAATATTTGCATGTTTTCCACGGTGTCGCATTGGATGTTTTTCGCACGAAAACATTTTTACCGGTAAGTACGACGTTATCACAGCGCGCACCGGAGTGGAGACCAGGCGAAACAAAAGCAAAAAGGCGCCGTCCGGGAAAACGTATAAGCACGGCAAACAAGGTTTGAAAGTAGAACTGCAGCTAGAGAAGAAGAAAACAGAACAGAAAACAGAACACATACACTTACAGTTGACGAGCGGATAAGCCCGTGTCTGCGGCTGGATCGCGGTAGCGCTGGGCGCCTGCCGCATCGGGTGGACCTCGTGATAAGCGGCGTTGGACGTCGCCGAGTTCTGATGATACTCGCTCCTGCGCTGCTGATAGTGACTGCCCCCGGCGCTGTTATAGTTGTTGTTGTTGCTGTTGCTGTTGCTGTTGCTGTTGCTGTTGCTGTTATAGCGCTGCACAGTGTAAGCTCCGGAGAAGAGACGCTCGTACCTTATGTAGCAGCCGCTCGGCGTTCGATCCTTGATTAAAACGCAGAAGCAAAAACGATGCTGTACTCGTCGCAAAGGATTACTTGGCTCTATTGCGCTAAATTGGACGACTAGGCTGGACCACTGCACTATACGGTTATCTCTACTACTCGATTATACCGGCCGTGATACAGCGTCGACATACCATATCGGCGATAAGGGACGCAATAGAATCAGCGGGAAGGGAAAATTACTATCGATTTCTAGCGGGATTTCCGAGCCGAAGAAACAAAGACCGGAAGGTGAAATTGAAAGCGATCCGATATTTCGTTATTCTGATGCATTATTCTATAATTTCACAGCCCGACATGTATTATTCATACATTAATCCTACAGCCAAAATTTTAAATTTCAAATCCGAATTTTCCATCCGCGAATTCGACTCTATAATGCCTTTAAAGCGTATAGCATTACTCTGCATTCGCAAATCTTTTTTTTCTGCGTGAAGTATAACGACACAGTGATTAGACTCGATATATAGAATGTGCCTATTTAATTCACATAAATATGCGCGGAATAAAATTTAGTCCATCGCTCACCCTATTTGAAAGCGGTAGCTCCACCGGATCTCGGTTCGGACAGATTAACATCTTCTTGTAAAGCTGCTGTTGTTGCTAAAAAGAAAGAGGGAAACTTAAAGAGGAAACGTCGTTAGGTCGATGGTTTATAAATGGAACAAATATACGCATGATGCACGAGGGCAATAACACGACAAACTCCGCGAGTAACACTAGTTTCGTTAATGCGCCCGAGGGGAGAGTTCGGATCCGTGAGAAAAGAGCGTCGTCGCGTTTTCTCTCGGCGCAAAAATCAATGTTCCCCCGGACAAAAGAAGCAACAACGGACACTCTGCCCGTGTGTATACGTAGAAGCTCCACGAGAATAATAGAAAACGCCATTAATAGAAGAACCACGGTTCTCTCTCTCTCTCTCTCTCTCTCTCTCTCTCTCTCTCTCTCTCTCTCTCTCTCTCTCTCTCTCTCTTCTCGTACGCGCAGGCGTCTTTCTCTCCACTAAAAGATGAAATACTGCAAGAGGATTCATCGGGAGCCATCGCATCCTCCTCGCCTGCAGTTGAAAGAGAAAAACTCGTGCAGGAGAGGTATAACAACCTCGTTTGACTTACCTCTGGCTGCTGCTGCTGCTGCTCCGGAGTGGCTCGTCTTTCAGCCTCTGCAAAGGACGCAAGATTACATTACTTTGAGAAGCGCCCATAGGGAAAATTGCGCTGTGCTCTACGCGCGAAAGAGAAGGAGAAAGAAATGCTCAGCACTACACAGCTTGTTTTTCAATCATTGTTGCTCGTTCCGCTTTGTTTTGCAGCTAACTTTAGCGACGCGTGGTTCAACGGCTAGAGACTTTTCGTCGTCCTCAGCGAAGAAGCGAAATAACAAACTTTTAGAAGTATTGCATTGCGATTACGCCCCCCATTCAAAATCTATGTGTATATTCGCACACACCTCGATGCAACAAACATTACGCAGAGAAACGAGTATCGAATTCTGCCAGCGTCGCACCTATTCTGCATTTTCCCGCGATTTTTCAAAACGCGAAACCCTTAAAATGTCTCTAGAGACGTATACATTGAGCGACTGAATCTTGCGCGACGTTTCTCGCACAAGCAGTACAGCGTATAATTCATGTGGCCCGCAGTATAAGAGAGTCAAAAAATTCCGAAACATTTCCGATACGCGCAAGAATGAGCCGTCAGACTGCAACTCCGACGAGAGCGCAGTGTGTCGACTCAAATCTGATACGAGCCTAGCCGTATTACGTCCGGATCCATCCCCCGGCAAACAAAGTGCATATCTCCCTCTCTCTCTTCCTCTCGGAGTCTCCTCTTTCTCACAACTATGCCAGCGGAGCAAAAGCCACAGACCGCAGGCGGTGCGCCGGTTAACATTGCATCCTCCTGCATAAATTCATAGGTGTACTGTACACAGTGGAAGCGTATATATATGTGCACTCCACTGTGATCCGCTGGGCTGTATTCCCTCTCTCTCTCTCTCTCTCTCTCTCTCTCTCTCTCTCTCTCTCTCTCTCTCTCTCTCTCTCTCTTTCTCTACACACGATTGTATACCAGAGATATAGACGTGTATGTATACGCACCTCGCACGTGTATCGTGAAATGGCACTCGTTTCGATTTCCAGCTGCGTCCGAGGCGATGTAGCGCATGTTGTGGTCGCCGGGGTAAAGCGCCTGGCCTGGTTCCTGCGGAAAACGTGGAGCAAAAGGTCTGCGTGTGAAAATCGCGAGGATATATCCTCTGCCGCTATGTACCTACCACTGAGACACGGATTAAACTGGAGCGGGATTCACAATCACGCGGCGGACCCGTATCGCGAGATGTTTGACGGTCCCAGCGTACGGACTATATACGCGCGCGCGCACAGGGGAGAAAACTAATTAAAGTAGGCGTCGGAGGGGCGGCGCGAGCGAGAGGTACACACGCGGGCCCCGATCGATATTGGCCAGACTTTGTCGATTAGAAATTGCTCGAACTGACGCGCGCGCGAAACTCAAGAGCTTCAGCCGTATAACGAGCGGATCTGCACACTGGCTCTCCCGGCAAACGAGTTTTGTTTAAAAGGAGGCATTTCGGCTGATCGAGGCTTGCTGCGCACGCAAACGGCCGAAACTTCGGACTGGCAGTGTGTGTGTGCGCATGAAACGGCGGGACGAGGAAAAAGACTATGCGCGGCCAAGTTGCAGGGGCAAGTTTTAACGGCCGTTGCCGCGTTATTACGCCTCGATTCGATTACTCTGAAGGTGCGCGGTGTACGCGTGCGGCTGTGATATTACGGCGCCCGGAGTACATTAAATTACCTGCTACCTGGCCGGTTGATGCACTTTCCAAGTGCCCGTTCCGTGCAGTCATTTTCGTTCGAACATTATACGCCTCGGCCGTGCGTTCGGAGTTTCCAGAAATTCATCCCGCTGATGTTTTCCCGAGTTCTTTTCGTTTTTAGAATATTTGAGCTGAAAAACGCTACTGATTACCGGTGCGGTCCGAGCGTGCAATGAGTTCTTCCCAGTTCTATGGAGGCAATCCGGTTATGGCTCTCGTAAATAAAGAACGTTTCGCCGATCGAAATCGATCGTACGTTGCAATCGCCGAGGGAAGCTTTTCAGCGGTATTTTTACGTCCAAATGATCGAAGAGCTGCGAAACGAATAAACGCTTCGCAGCCCGCTATTTGTACGCACTGTTATGCGTACGCGGCATTTTTTGGCGTTTTTTGTTTTCATTCGCAACGATTGGCCGCGCATAAACTCCGAAAAAAGCTCACGCAGGATCGTCGCAAAACGCGCGAGGGAAGTAGGGCGACACCGGTAATTAACGAGCCGGCTGCAAAACATTCCAGCATACAGCAGTCGTGCCACTGATGTTTTTAATGAATCGAAAGCCGCGCTCGTAAAAGCTCTATAAAAGCCTCGACAACGGGCACTTCATCCCGTCCCCGCTTACATGCGAAGCGCGTCGCGCGGCTGAAAGTCAGGTAGGCGTGTGCAGGTAGCCCGAATAACATTAAACGCGCTGAAGCTGCGCGCGGTGGCTGAATTTCAAATGGCTTCGTTAAGCCGCTGACTCGTGGCAGAGCTATGGTCGAATGGAAAAACGCCCGGAAGGATAGGATTTATAGACATTGTAATGTACTCACTCGCGACTTGTAGGTGCGCTCGACGCGCACGTTGTCGCTGAAGACCGGCTCCTGCCAGAATATCTGGCGCTCGCGCTCGCCTGGGTTAAGTCGAACCTCGAACGACGTCGGGCAGCTCAGCACCTTCGGACTCTCTGTATCTGTGAAAGAGGAATTGTCGTCACTGTACCAATATTCGAGCTTTTTGAATTTCATTTAATGAGAAGCGACTGCGTGACTCAATCAATATCATGGATTATTTTAATGTACCATACTTCGTGCAGCACATGCCAATATTATCTGATCCTTCGTTATCAATATACGAAATCGCGGTTGGTAGCTAATTAATTAACTTGAATAACTTTAGAGAGTGATATTAAAGGCTGCTGGTCAGCGAGAGTACACTAATTGCGCCGACGAGTTTATCGCAAACCGAGAATCAAACGTGAAATCAAAGCTAAACTCATTATTAAAGTGTCAAAATTAAATCAATTGCTCCTAATCCGCCGCAAAAATTTTAATCAAGGCTAAAGTCTTCCAGCTTTATTTTCCACGCTATCCCGAGAGAGAAAAAATAAATTTCGAATTCAGTGCTCTAATTCTTCCAGGTGTTTTTTACGAGTCACGCAAGAGCGCCATAAGAAAGCCACCCACTGCTGGTACACGTGCTCCGAGCCCGCGCGCGCGCGCTCGGGCCACAACTCTCGTTCGGCCCCGGGCAACGTGTAATTCAGCGGGCGAAGGTTTGCCTTTGTCTAATTGTATTATCCGCAGGAAGTCCGCGGCTGAGGCAATCGGTTACTGGAGCTAGATGGAGCTTCCAGAAATAAGTGATTAATATTAACGGGACACGACCGAGAACTTTAGCCGATATGGGCGTGAGGAGGATATGGGATACACGAGGATCCGATATTGCTTTAAAGCGATAGGCTTGTAATGCGAGTTTCGGGAGCTACCGACACCCTGGCAGGCGCTATATAAGTTAATACAGCTCACGCTAGTGCCGATATTATCTGGAACATCGGCAAATTTCTCGAAAATAAATTGAAATTGAATATTCGCGATTAGCAGTTTATTTGCTATCTTAAGTGCGTTCTGAATGTATGTTCAGTAGTGGCTTTTAATCTACGAAGGCTCTCATTTATTACTGTGGCATAGCCGGAAAAAAAGTTCGTTATTCATTTTGTTGCCGTATTTTTGTTTTATAATAATTTTTTCATAAGCTTTTGCGAATTCTAATCAAACAGATTCTCGGATTCTTATCGTAACAAGCCACAAATGACGCGTACTTCAACGTATTTATTCGACATTTAACTTCGTTTCGTCGAAACACGACTACCTATATTGATACTTCATCGATGATTTAAAAAAAAATGTTCCTACCAATTATCGCACGCAAATTCTATGTACTGCGTTAGATTTTTCTACGAATCGTGGCAATATAGATTTACGAGTGGGCTGCTTGACAATTCGTGGCTTGCCTCACCTGCAGGCAATAAATGAAACGTACTTCAACAGATCGCGTTCACTTTTTGACTTCTGGATTCTACAATCTAGATTTTGCACCAGCACTTACAATTGACTAATGTGTTTAATCAGAACAGAAGTTTTGAATCGAATAAAAGTGAAGCATTCATTAGCAAACTGTAGCATTCTCATTTTCATACGTATTTTTTTCAAAAGTTAATTATTAAAAGTTCATGGAAAATCAGATGTAGCACGGAATTTTCAAAGTTTTTGAATGCCTTAACCAGAGTTTTTTTGTATTTTCTCTGATTTCTGCATTATGCTATTGACCTGTGTAATTTTAGTAACAAGCGACTTTATGCCTCGCTTTAGACGAGCATTCATGGTCGGTCGTTTTGAGCGCGGATTTGGCGCGGAGGTTACCGGTGAGGAAAATGTTTTGCATGAAGAAACAACAATTTCCTTTTATTTCAGGGTGTAATAACGTAGCCCTTGAAGCAAACCATTAAAACCTAACAATAAAAGTTGACTAAAAATATTCGACTTGCTCTTCCTTTACAACCCTCGTTCGAAAGCTAGTTGCGTAGACAAACGAGGAAGCTACAGTGAAACTCACGTACAGATCCCCGCAAGAGTTAGCGCGCACAGCAGCGCGCGACATCTTCATTCCATAAATTACTCTTCGCTGCTAGCAGCAGCAGCGGCGCGCGTACTTTCGAAAACATCATTAGCACGGCGGCAATCGCGTCGATATCGAACGAGCCGTGTAATGCGTTTTACGACTCCATCGCCGCGCACCGCACGCGAGCGTGATTGCATTGCCCCTCGCGTCCCTCCTCGTCTCGCGCGGCGAGCCAGTGCCTATATACCTACCTATATGCCATAGCGTCATCGGGACCATAATTCAAAGCTGGAAGAAGTAGGCGTACTGCCGCGCGACCACACAACAACGACTGCGCCATAATTCAGCGGCCGCAGCCGCTCGCTGCGCAAATACGATTGATTAATCGAACGAGCGCCAAAGACGCGTGATCAATCGCCTCGGATTCGACGGATCGCGTTTGCCCGCTGATTCTCTGCTGCCGGATTTTCGCCGGAATGCACCGGTGTGGCATAAGGAGATTTGAAAATTCCGTAGCCGCCGTGAGAAATAAGCCGGGCTCCGCTGGCTGCGAGCGTCGGGCGGCGTCGTACGCGAAATTTCGTACGGGATTGCAGCGCGAATGCAGTGGTGCGCGCGCGGGCAAAAAGAAAGACACAGACGGAGATTTTCAGCGCCTGGGGAATATGATAAATTTCGCGAACGCTGCGAAAAGTTTTTCGCGCGGCTTGGGTAGTTTGCGCGCGGGATCTTGTTTGCACAGACAACTTTTCGCGAGCGTATACGCTATAGCTACGTAGAGGAGCGCGGGTATTGCGCTCGCAAAAATAATGAAAATATGCGCTTCTCGTGGAATGTCCTATCACTTACCCCGAATCCGGATCATCATGCGGCAGGCGTTCGTGTAATTAGTAGCCGAAGACCAGGCAGTGAAGGTGAGCATAGTCAGGCCGGGAGGCAGATCCGCTTGTAGTTGCTTGCCCCAAGCCGGCGATGCGTCCACGTATCTGGTAACAAGCCGGAGCAGCATGTAATATTCAACGCCGCTAGTCCACACGGACAGTCCGCTTCGCCAAATGAGAATCGAATGTCTCTGTACCGACCACGGCCCATCACACCCCTCCCATACATGATTTCACGCTTCTACCTTGACGCGTGAGCAATGCAAACAAAGCAGCGAGCCACGTTCGACGGAGACTTCATCGTTCGCGCAAGCCCCGCATTGGACCTTCTCGTTCTTGGACGCGGATGAGCGCCATATCGTGCGTGTTATAGGCGGCGAGCCGGCGATCGATCAAGACTCTCGAGGAAGCTCTGCACGAGAGCCGACGTGCAGCCCTCGCACTCAAGAGCGAGGCGACGAAGAAAAGCGACGAGTGCTGCGGAGACGCTCGGGACAAAGAGCCACTGCATTACTCCGAGAAGCGTGTTGAGCTTTGCGGCCGAGGGTCGTTATCAATATTTTTCATCAGTGGATTACATGGAACAGGAAAACACAGAGAGCTTCGGTTACATTTTTCACGAATCGTCTCTCAATCTCCTTGTCGCGACGAAATTGGACGACCGCAGAGATATCGGAGACACATAATTTTGCCGAATCCCCAACCGCGCGGACAATAGCAGCGGAGTATTTAATAATAGCAGCACAGCTAGCTGACGCTCGTTATGTTCTTGCGTACTGACCGACGCAGACTTTTGTTCAACGTATCAATATTGATACCGGCAATTTCACGAACCGCACGTAAACACTCGATAACCAACCGGCTCTCATAAACGTTTTAAATAATCTAACGGCGTGACACTCGTAAACCGAGTAAGCCAACACGGGGCTCTCCGGGGCCAATCAGCGCGGCGCGCAGCGGGAAAAAGCGATCGATAAATCATCGCGTCCACGTACCTGTACCAATCGACGTTGGTCTTGGGCTGTGGGAAGGAGACTCTGGCGGTGGCCCGCCTAGGCGGCAGCTCGATGTCCAGGTCGTTGGGACACCTGATGTAGGGTCTCGGCGCCTCGGTGCTCGTCGTCGTCCGCGCTCTCTCCGTCGCTGAGGCTGAAAAAGGGCCGATGCACACAGATCGAATACAGGTCTATCTTGGATTAATCACGCTCGGGGCGCATCTGGAGCCGCGCGAGCCGCAAATAATTGCCCGGGAAAGAGAGAAAACGTGTTAGTGCACCGACGCGCGCCCTCTAATCTGCCGCTGGAGGCAGCGAGGGGGGGGGGGGAATTCATCGATCCACGCGCCACGTAATCCGTCGCATGCTACGTCGTGTTTTAAAGAGTTACGAAAATCAGGCGGACCAATTCGCCGCGTACGCAGAAACTCGGAATCAACTCGGAAAATGTTGCTGTTAGTACAGAGACGGTATAGGTGTAAAGAGAGGGCCACACAGCATTATGCACAAAACGCCAAACAAAACTGTACACACGGGCGACACGATTGATTCGACGCGGATCGAAGTCGGACTGTTAATTCCGTATTTTTCGCAGACGGTGACCCAGATAGCGCGAGCGAGCCCATCCCGGAAAAGCATTCGATCAGCGCACACACACACACCTATGCGCAAAAGCCGGCTTTTCAGCCGCGTAGTCGAGCATCTGGCCTGCGATCGGGACGCGTGCAGCCGGATAGGTGTACACGGTTCAGCTGGAGCGGCCGGAAATTCGGTTCATTAACGGCATCGATCCGGCCGGCAGCGCGAAATAAAGTAGACGGGGCAAAAGCCGAAGCGAATAGACAGAGACGAATAGACGAGGAGCAGTCGGTCGTCATTGTTACGCCGCGGGAGGGGGCAAAACCGCTCGCACTCATTATCCGAAACAATGGGAGTGCGAAAGAATTTTACACCGCGAGAGCAACCTGCCCCGCGCGGCCGGGGGACAAAAAGCTCGCGCGGGAGTTTTTGAAGGAGAGTCTCTGTCTTCTTCGGCGAGAAAAAGCCAAACGTCGGCCACGCGTAAGCTCATTAAGGAGTGGCGTTAACGTATGTGCTCATTAGCGCATCCATATAGCTATACCCGAGCTCCGACGTCTTCATCACGCGGGAAGGGAGCAGCGCGCTTATAATACAGCAGCACGAGTAATGGATTGCTTCGTTTCTTCGGGGCCGATTTTAACTCGAATTCGCGCGAATTGATTATTACGCGCGAGGACCTCTTTACGCGCATTATCCCCTCGAGATCGATTATTAGCCTGACGCGGGAGGTCGCGCGCTCCGTAATTAGGATCGATAAGCGCTGCATCTTTTACTTATACACTCCGGCTGGTGCGAGTTCGGTGGGTTAATTTATTGTACGTTCGAAAGAAAAAAAAGCATTGATTATACATACATGTGTCTATTCCGAAGATGTTTTTAATCAATATAACTGAAAAGAACATGACAAAACGTCGAATCAATGCGGGTTGAATATAGTTTGGTCGATCGCGATGTTGAAATCGTTGAAATCGTTCAAACTTCCATATAATATCCCGGCAGTGCGCTATCACGTTTTACTCTTCACTTTTCTCACCCGTGTAATAAGAACGTGGCTCCGACGTGTACTCTCGAACGCAGACGGTATCCCTGCCGTCCCACTGTCCTCCCGCCTCGCACGTCCTCAGATAAGAACCTTCCAATCTGAAGCTTCTCCGGCACCTTATATGGCATTTTGCTCCTTGAGGATAATCCAAAGCTCCCGATGGATGTCCTGGGCATCTCATCTATATGGCACAGACGGATATTTTGCAAATGATAAAACTTTTAGAGAGAGGATATACTGCGAGGGATTACTTCTCCTATACAGAATAGTCCCGTGCCCTGGTAGCGGCAGCGCGCTGGAAAATACAATTTTCGAATCGCATACAACGGCGGATAGGTGAAACATTGAATTTTTTCCTCCTCGAATAATACAAGTTTTCCGCTCGAAATTGAGTTTCGCGCCGCGCTGCCGCTCGAGAATCGTCATCGTTATTATTATCACTGCAGGCATGTCTCTCTCGGTCGGGGAAATTCGAGGGAAAAGTAAAAGCGGACGCATTTTTTTTGCTCGGAGAAGTGGAAACTTGTGGAGTACGCGGAGACGGATGTCTCGAGACTTTTACCTCGCCGTAAGCCGGCGGCTGGAGCGCCGGGCACCTCGAGCTCCTCGAGACGCAAGTTCTCTCGTCGTCGGCCAGCACTAAATCGTCCGCGCAGACGCAATAGTAACTTCCGGGCGTGTTGATGCAGTCGCCGTTGCAGCCGCCGTTGCGGTAGAGGCACTCGTTCAGATCCAGGCACTGGCTCGTGTTCCTGAAGCGAAATTTTTCACGCGAGTTCTCATCAGCCCCTGGCAATGAATGGCGCTTTCACGCGTAATTACCTTCGGTTGACGTAGAAGCCCGAGTAGCAGGAACAGGCGAAGGAGCCCAGGCCGTTTATGCAGATCTGCTCGCAGCGCCCGTTGTCCGCTTGGCATTCGTCGATGTCTGGAACACGGATTTTCGTCACTTTCATCGTGAGCGCGATAAACGAATCTAACGAAAATAAATTGAATTTACGTACCGACGCACCGATTCCCGTCCCGCTTGAATCCAAGCCCGCAGCCGCAACGGTACGAGCCAAGCGTATTCACGCAGCCTCCTTCGCAGTGCACGCTGCCCTGCGCGCACTCGTCCACGTCTGAAAGTCGAAATGGAACGTTACAGTAGGGTGCCTAATTAGCCGGAGCCGAATTAACGTCAGCGACTCGTCGGAAACTCACCGACGCAAGCGTTATTCCTCATCTCGTAACCAGGCCGGCAGCGGCATTCGTACGAGCCGGGTTTATTCACGCACTGCTGCTCGCAGCCGTGGCTTCCTCCCGCGCATTCGTCAACGTCGACGCAGCTCGAGCCGTTCGATTCCCGGGCGCGGAAACCCTCGCGGCACGAGCAGACCGCTCGTCCGTTATCCTCTCGGCAAATATGCTCGCAGCCTCCGTTGCTGCCGTCACTGCACGGGTCCTCGCTGAAGCAGCGCCTTCCGTCCTCCCTCAGTCGCTGTCCCGCCGGACACTCGCACCTGTACGAGCCGGGCTCATTGCTGCAGCCGTGCGAGCAGCCGCCGTTGTTCAGCTCGCACTCGTCAACGTCCTCGCAGCTCCGGTTGTTCCCGGACAGCCTGTAGCCCGCGGGACACTCGCAGTGGTAGGAGCCTCGGGAGTTTCTGCAGGTGTGGGAGCAGCCGCCCTTGTCGGAGGCGCACTCGTCGATGTCGTCGCAGGTGTTGGCGTCCTCGTTGAGCTCGTAGCCCTCGGAGCAGTGGCAGACGAAGCCGCCGTCGATGTTCTCGCAGAGGTCCGGGCAGTCGCCATTGTCGACGAGGCACTCGTCGATGTCGATGCAGCTCTTCTCGTCCGCGTCCAGGTACATTCCCAGCGGACACGTGCACTTGATGCCGCTGGCGTAGTTGTAACAGGTGTGAGAGCAGCCGCCGTTGTTGGGTCTGCAGCGGTCGTCGGCTATGCAGCTCCGCGAGTCATTGGCCAGGACGTAGCCGTCTGGGCAGATGCATCTGTAGGAGCCGATCGTGTTCTGGCATTCCAGGGAGCACATGGCTCGGCCGTTCTCGCACTCGTCCATGTCAACGCAGCTCTTCTCGTCGTCGTCCAGCTCGAAGCCTTGGGAGCAGTGGCAGAGGTACCCGCCAATCGTGTTGTTGCAGAGCTGGGAACACCCGCCGTTGTCCTGGGCGCACTCGTCGACGTCGAGGCACGTCGCCTTATCTGAATGTAAGTAATGGCCCTCGTGGCAAGTGCACAGGTAGCTTCCGAGGAGATTCAGACAGTTGTGAGAGCAGTTGTGCGAAGGTGTCAGGCACTCGTCGAGGTCCACACAGGTCCGCTTATCATCTGGCAGAAGGATGTATCCTTTCGGACACTCGCAGTGATAGCTTCCCTCGAGATTCACGCACTTGTGGGAACAGCCCGCGTGGACGTCGTTTTCAAACTCTTCGCACTCGTCGATATCCTCGCAGGTCCGCATGTCCGATTTGAGGCTGAATCCAGCTGGACACGAACAAGTCGCGCTGTTGGTTTTCGCGTCAACGTGACACGTATGCGAACAGTTTCCATTGTTCACGGAACAGGCCTTCGATTCTGCACACGTGACGTTGTCGTTACCCAAAACAAATCCCGGAAAGCACGAGCAGTGGTAGCTGCCGACTGTATTGATACAAATTTGAGAGCAGTTGCCATTGTGCTTGAAACATTCGTCAACGTCGTCGCACAGTGCTTTGTCCAGAAGGTTCGCGGAAAATCCCGGATTACAGATGCACTCAAAACTGCCGCGAGTATTGATGCAGCCATGGGTGCAGTTGTCCGTGTTTTCTGAACACTCGTCAATGTCCGCGCATGAATAACCGTCATCCGCCAACCGCAGTCCGTCGGGACATTTGCAGAGCACTTCGTTGTTATTGATCTCACACAAGTAAGTGCAACCACCGTTGTTTTTGCTGCAAGCCGTTTCCACAATGCACGTTCGATCATCTTTGTCCAAAACCATGCCGATCGGACAGCTGCAGAAGGAACTTCTCTTATCGTAATGACACGAATGCGAACATCCGCCGTTTTCGAGGAGACAATCGTTGATTTCCAAACAGGTTTTCTTGTCGTTGAGAAGCTGCTGGTTTTCCGGACATTTGCACATCCATCCTCCGTCCAAATTTTCGCAACTGTGGGAACAGCCACCGTTGTTGTGCCAGCATTCGTTGATATCCCTACAGGTCTTTCCGTCTTCGGCAATCTCGTAACCCATGGCGCAACGACATTTGTTCTCGCCATTGATGACAAAGCACCTGTGCGAGCAGCCATGGTCTTGGTCGCAAGGCTGCAATTCGATGCAAGTTCTGTTGTCATTGCCGACGGCGTAGTTTTCTGGACAATGGCAGCTGTAGCCGCCCTTGTGATTTTTGCAGTAATACGTGCATTCGTGCAGACTCAGGGCACACTCGTCTATGTCGCTACAAGTGCGCCGGTCTTCGTTAAGCCTGTATCCGTCCGGGCAAGCGCACGCGAAACTACCCGGCGTGTTGATGCATTTATACGAACAGTCATCTAATTCCAGGGTACATTCGTCAACGTCTACACAAAAATCGTCCAACAGTTCGTAGCCCGCGTTGCACTGGCACTTGAAAGAGCCCTCGGTATTGAGGCAATCGTGGGGACAGGCGTGAATACCCTCGGCGCACTCGTCGACATCTCTGCAGGTCTTCTCGTTCTCCGAGAGTTCGTAGCCCTCCGGACAGCCGCAACGCACCCGTTCTCCGTCAAGCTCGCAAGTATGCGAGCACCCGAGCTTCTTTGTGCAATAGTTCTCGTCCACGGCGCAAGTTTTCTTGTCATCCGTAAGGACCCAGCGTGGTGGGCACGTGCAGGAGTAGCTTCCCTGCTCGTTCACGCATTCGTGGCTGCAACCGTGGTGACTGTCGGAGCACTCGTCTACGTCCTTACATCCAAAGCCGTTGATTTCCAATGCGTAACCGTCATTACACTCGCATCTGAAACTGCCGTTCACTGCTACGCACTTGTGATCGCAGGATGACTCTGCGCAAGGATCGAGACTTTTGCACTTGTAGCCATCTTTGTCCAGGGTCATACCTTCGGGACAGTCGCATCTGTAAGAGCCAAGCAGATTGATGCAAGCATGAGAGCACCGATACTCATCTTCGATGCACTCGTTGACGTCTTCGCACTGTCCCCCGCTTCCGACTCTCATTCCAGTGGGGCACTTTCCATCGTCGCAAGTCAGGCTATCCTCCAGAAGGTTCAGGCCAGTTGGACAAGCGCACTTGTAACTTCCAGGAGTGTTTATGCACTCGTGCGAGCAGTCGTGCTCGTCTTCCTTGCACTCGTCGAAGTCGCCGCAGGTTCTACCGTCGTTTTGCAGCATGTAACCGAGAGGACACTCGCAGTAATAGGTGTCGCCTTGGCTCACGCAATTGTGAGAGCAGTTAAGCTCTTTGCAGGACGTGGACGGCACGCACGCTCTCAGATTGCTCATCAGAGTCATGCCAATGGGACAGGAGCAAGCATAAGTACCGTTCTCGTTGTGGCAGTTGTGAGAGCAGTCCTGTATACCCCGAGCGCACTCGTCGATGTCCTCGCAACTTTTCCCATCGTCGCCCAGAATGAAGCCAGGTGGACAATCGCAACGATAAGAGCCGCGCGTGTTGCTGCACTTGTAGGAGCAGTTATGGTTCGTGCTGGCGCATTCGTCAACGTCTTGGCAGGTTTTCTCGTCTTCGGCCAGTAACCAACCGATCGGACAAACGCACTTGTAACTGCCTCGCACGTTCACGCACTCTTTGCTGCATCCGTGATAGTTTTCCGAGCACTCGTTGATATCGCGACAATCCGTATCATCCTCGAGCTCGTAACCTATGGGACAAATACAACGCGGCCCATTGTCAGTGTCTTCGCAGCGGTACGAGCAAGAGACACCAGAACTCGCGCACGTTTGCGCGACCTTTTCTTCCTCGCACGTGGAGTTGTCGGATCTGAGGACGAATCCTGGTGGACACGAGCATACGTATGAACCAACGGTATTGGTGCAATGGTGCGCGCATGGACTGGGAATTTTCGAACACTCGTCGACGTCCATGCAGGTCGTCGCGTCATCGCCCAGTTTGTAGCCAGTGTTGCAAGTGCAGTGGTAACTACCGTTTAAATTTATGCAATTGTGATCACATCCGTGACTATCCCCGTCGTCTTCTTCGCACTCATTGATATCTGCACAGAAATGTTCAAAATTATGGTTTTTATGAATCGTTCGGTTGATATTACCAGTTTTTAAGGAAGCTCTACGCACCAACGCAAACGCCCAGGTTGTCCTTCTTATAACCTATATCACAAGCGTCATCTAGAGGATTATCGGTTATGCCGTCTTCGTAATCGTCATCTTCTTCATCGTCCTCTGCATCGTAATCCTCCTCCGGCGTTTTGTTCTTCTTCTTCAATTTTGGTATGCATTTGTACGAGCCTACGGTATTTACGCATTCCTCTTTGCACACCTTCTTACTTCCACTGCACTCGTTTATATCTGTAGCCGTAGCAAAATACGGAACATCAGTGGTGTAAATTTATATATATATATATATATATATATATATATATATATATATATATATATATATATATATATAACGACTTTGTGGAGAAACAGCGCTCTCACCTTTACAAACTTTGTAATCATCGTCGAGGTAGAAGCCCTCCGGACAGCTGCAGAACACGCTGCCCGGCGTATTGACGCAGGTATGCGAGCACCCACCATTGTTTTCCTGGCACTCGTCGATGTCCTCGCAAGTGCGATTGTCCGGCTTCAATTTATAGCCGGGCATGTCGCTGCAGCTGCACTCATAACTGCCCGGCAGATTGCTACATATCCGCTCGCAGTCGCCCTTGCCAGCATTCGCTGCGCACTCGTCGATATCTGCAACTCGAAAATGCCGGCGCTGTTATTACAGTGGAAAAATGCATGCTGCGTGCATACGCGCGGGAATTGAATTAATGAATTTCGCAAATCGCGCCAAATGACAATTCAGAATAATCCACGACTCACGTTTGAATTAAAAAATAATTTATAAAAGATTCCTTTTTAATATTTTTATCAAAAATAATTAAACTAATAAATCTGAGGCCGCGATGTGACATTGCGTACGAGTCGAATCGTTTTTTCTATTGGGTCGCTTCGAATCTCGTAATTATGGCGAGTGTATAGCATTCTAACTATTGCCAGAATATACGTTCGTAAAATCGACTGCGCGCTCGGAAAATCGGCGGGTAATCAATGGTATGGTGTACCTTTGCATGTTTTACGATCGTCCTGCAATTGGAAACCGGGTGGACAATCACAGTGGAAGGTGCCTCGGTCATTTCTGCAATAGTGGGAGCAGCCGGATTTGCCCTCGGCGCACTCGTCAATATCTGCAATACACAAAACGCCGGGAATTACTTAGCCGAGCGATATTAATAAAAGTTCGGACTTTGGTTTCGCCTCGCATCATATAACGTTCGGAAATCCAATTTCCGCAGACGCATTTGTATTGTTCGCTGCTGCCGCGGAGCAAATTTTTTACTCGAAATAACTTTGATTTTATCGTTCAATTGACGCAATACGAGCGAACGAATGGTTCGTAATTTTAAGGCGCGTGCTGTCGTTAGATCTGACTAATATATGTATGGTTAGCAATATTAAGAACGAAACATTAATCCTCATCAGACCTGCATCGAATTGACAACGTGGCAACTTTTCTAAAAGTTTACACTGCGAGTTTAAATGCAGAAAAACGCGTGTACGAGTATGCGCTGTCAGTCGCCTTCGTTAAATAGCTATATGCGCTTGCTTCAGTCTCGCTGCATCGTAAACGCTAATCCGCGCGACCGTCACGGATCTTAGCTTGTGCAGCGCTTTAACGCTTACCAAGCTAGTGCAAGAAGGAAAAATAGAACTGCGAAATGGAATTCCGTGGCTGAAAACCATCATGACTTCTCGCTATTTACGTGACTTCTTATACTTGCGTCATGCCTTAGCTTTAGTTTTGAAAATAATTGAGACCTCAGTGTCGCGTGGCGTTTTACCTGATGGTTCATATTTTTTTATCAATATTATAAATACAACTGCAGGTAAATCATTTCGCAATTTCGTATTTCTATTTCGCAAAATGATTCACATAAAATATTGGTCTTAATTTTATATTTACTTCCAGTGATTTCAATTCTTTTATTGACTTTGGAACAAATATAATTAATTAGATAATGTAAGCGTACTTTATGTCTCAACGTGATAAAACGCTAAAAGTTAAGAATCATACATTTGTTTTTCAGGAATATTGTAGCTAAAACGGCGCTTGCTCGTCATACTAGAGAATATTTAATTTCGATTTATCGATCGCATAACGACGACCCGGCGGCGATTGGCTCTGATTACTTTTCCCGATTGGCATCTCTCTATCTCGTCGACATAGAGTCCCAGGGCGAGTCGTCGCGCCTCGCCTGGCTCGTAAGACAATGACCCCCTGAGCAGTTTCCGCGTTGATCGTCCTCATTTCAGCCTAGTTTCGTGTCTTTTTTACAACGCACAATTATTTGAAATGGAAAGGATTTTTTGAAAACTTTGCTCAAAACTAAGCTTCAACTGATATAAAATAACATAATCGGCGATGATTTTATGCAGTAGCTGGAATATATGCTACAGCATGTTAAAGAGCAATTGTATTTCAATATAAATTATAATTCCTTGATTGTATTTCAATTTGATATTACGTTATAGGATTGAAATGCAGACAGATTCGCTTTAAGCGTTTCAGCGATAATCGACAGCAACATGCATATTTTACATGTTATTTCCTGATTTTGATTTACATTCAATTTCAAACCAATCGAAATACAACTATATGCATCCCGGAATTCTCCGTGGTGACTGATAAATAATAAACCTTATACATCTCGGAAGATGATTTGACAAACGCATCGTGGGAAATTAATAAGGATATATTATTATATTATACCAATGCACTTTGATCCCTGAAGGCGATAACCGTCAAAGCAGGAGCACTTGATGCCGTCGTCAACGTCCTCGCACACATGCTCACAGACGTTTTTCTCGCTAGCGCATCGCTTGATGCCTTGTTTAACGGCATTGTTGCCCTCGGCTTTCACGAGCTCTGAAACATTGCACCAGAATGTATCGACGCAAACAATTTCCTATATAAAAAATAAAGTTCTCGCCGTTTTTCTCGTATCAATTTTTTTATAAAGTAAAAAAGACGCTGCTTCCTACCTTCTTTCCTGACGCATTCGGGAACGAGTCCTAGCCACATTCCTTCGCTACAATAGAGGCGATCTTGCTCGGGATTTCTAAGGGCAAACCCAGCGTTGCACTGGTAAACCACCATCTGATATCGATTGTATGGCTTGGACAGATTTTTTCTGCGGATCCAAAAAATTAAATAGTTAAGCATTTCGACGTGCACATGTTAAGATAACACAAGGCCATTTGAATTTCAAAACCAAAGCATGTCTGTGCCCCACCTGGATGACTTGAGAGGCACCGCGTTCTCCACGACCGGAGGCTTGACCGGCGGTCTACCTGGCCTCAGCTTCCCGTAACAGCTGGCGTCAAGAGCCGTGGCGAAAGTCGCGTTGAGTTTTGCCAGCGGATCTTTCCGGCGTTGTTGCTTCTTTGGCTTCTTCGGTCGCCGGGGTCGACCAGTCGTGCCGATCGTGTCATTTCGTTTCTTACCAACTCGACGAGTGGTTTTCTCGGTACTAGGCTCATCACCCAGAAAGAGGTCGTAGCGCATTTTGCGTTCATCTGAAAAAAAAACGAGTTTTTTGGTTTTACGAGAAGTTCTCTTCTATAGAATTCTCGAGAAATATAAACGAAAGACGCACTTTAGGATTAATACAGATGATAAAATATGAAGGTTCTGGCATATAAGCGAAAAGATAAAAAGTGATAAAAATATGTCATAAATTTTGCATTCATAATAAAAGAACGAAATTATTTTCAGATTGGAGAATAATATTCCCGAAGAAATATAGAGATTATACATTCGAGTTTAAATTCAAAGAAGCAGTGGAATTGAAATGTTAAAATGTTCACCATACGTAGTTTTCATTGACTTTTCAGTCTCCGATGACAACATTTCAATGAACGACCATGTTTAATCTAAAATAATTAAAATAATACTTATAAAAAACGCAAATAATATCGTGAAAGCTATGGCTCGTATTATCCTTGGTATGCGTCAATAATACATCGCCTGCTACATAATTTCTTTAGTTCAACTTTCAGCACAGCTGTGGTATAATCGATTCTGCAGGAATAAAAAATTTTCAGCGCCTACGTTTCGCTTTACTGCTTTAAAACGCTACTACTTTAAAACGTGTAAAAAATGAACCTGATAGAAATATACTCATTCCCTTCTTCTCAAACTATATACAAAATAATATAGTTATAAGCACGTAATCAATTCAATCGTCATTTAATCAGCACCCTGTAACGATAATCAAAACATCGAAAAAAAGTTACATACTTGAAGTTATAAAAACTATGTGTGCAGGCGTGCGCTCTCTAAGCGGCCTAAGGTAAAGCAAGATTATTTAGCATTGGCGGCACATCGCTATGCCTAGACTCGGCCTCCTCACTGTTATGAGGAAATGAAAAAATGCCTTATATGCGCGACCTACTTTCGCCTTCCAGAAAGGGTCAGTCCAATAAACTGCCCTGTATAGATACCTGATATCTACCGGTCCAGACGTGCATTTAAATTAAATTAAAGTTACAATTATATCGCAATGAACAATATTTTTTTAACTAAAAATGCTTCTGATGTATAAGTAAGCTTCAAATTGCAATTTGAAAATGTCCGAGATTCCCGCGACAATACAACAAAATACGCCCTTTGTTATATATCATTTTCTTAATTTTCACTATTTGATTTTGCACGAGAAAGCAAATTTGCAGTCAATCGGACAAAGAAGATAGGATAGGAAAACAAAGCAGTGTATATCTACGGTTATGTTCGGGGGAGTATTGATAACCACAGCGCTTTGTGCCTAAGTTCTAATTTTAATCCTGAAGTTATATAGAATGAACGGTTCACCCAACATATATAGCACTCAAAACTCCTGGAAAATTCCTACGTTAATATAAGTTGATGTAGAGTTAATTTTGAAAATCTCAAGCTTTCCCTTTAAGAAGGCTAACATAATGTCCGCACAACAAATAGTTTTAGCTACCGGCGGTGGTTTGCATGAAATCTCTTGAGTAGGTATACACTTTGCTCGCAGCGGCCAACGGTAATCAATATAATAGAGCCATAAATTTTGCCAGAGACTCGAAGAAAAAATTAAAGAGACGAACGAGCATCTTCCGCCGAGCAAAAGAGAAGAGAGGTGATCTATAGGCTGCCACGGATTGACGTTCGTGAGAACTGCTCTGTCGGAGGCTATGGTTTTTAGTGCAGATCGGAAAAAATAACGTTTGCAGCTCTTTTCGCGTATTTCCAAGCAACGCTTGCAAAACGACGAGCGTAAATCGAGTTTCAGCGTGGAGCGCGAAATGTCTATGCGAATGCAGAAAAGACATTAAGATTTTAGCCGATAGAGCGTAAACAAGAACAATGGCTCGGTTGCAATTTATCAAGGGGGAATTATGACATTCTTTTATTTACACGATGGGCTGCGTGATCTATTGTACCGATACGCTTGCCATTATTCGCGAGGCTCGTCGCGTGTGAAACGATTTAAAGTATTACTTTTTGCGTATGCATCGAGCACTGAAACAACGCTTATTCCCGATAAATTTGCTTTATTGTCCAGCGTGTAGCCATACGAGTGTAACGATCTCGATACCTATTTTTAATGTCCATGGTCGCACTGTTTTTATGGATTACCGATAATTAAAGTAAAATTTATCGCACCTTTGCACTGCTTGCATAATTCATGTAAATCAATAATCAACGGTCGCATCAACGGTCGCATAATTTATTATACTGCTGATTATTATGTATGATAATCATTCGCTGATTTTAGCGTGTATCTGCACTTATGGAAGCATACATCATTGATTGCTAATCGGATGCCGATTCGTAATATCAGGTGCTTGCGAATAATAATCGGTGCTAAATTTAGAAACGCGAATATAGAAGAAGGTCATTTTAACTTACATTATGCCTATTGCAACCGTTTAAATGATCAACAGCGAGTGCTTCTCAAGTAAAAAAAGCTTATAACCCATGGAGACAGAACATTGAATCCTATGGCATATTTTTAATTCGATTTGCATAAAATCATAAACCAAACAAATGCACTCCGTAAAGCCCCTTTCCCAGAAAAAGGTGCGACGCCATGATTTGCCAAATAGACCCCCCGCACATGCGCGCGCGCACCCGTCCGCGATCGTTTACATTATACGGAGCGCACGCGGCGCAAATACGGAAGTCACGGCGTGCGAGAGAGAGGGACGAAGGAAGCATCGACACGCATTGGAGAACAGAGCGAGAGCGTAATATAGAGTGGAAATTCGCAAGGGGCAATGTAACACGACGACGACGGCGGCGCGGCAATATTAATGTGCCGCGCATGCTCGCGCATCGGGGTCCTCTCCGGGGGATAGCGCACACCGATGCTTATGCGCGACGCCGTAGGAAGAGTAGAGCACAGGAGGGAGTCACGATGAGCCGGAGAGACACAAAGAGAGTCAACTCGAGGTGCATGCGATCATTTTATTGCATACACAATTGTGCGAATGAATCTCGTCTAACCGCTGCTGGGCCGGTGCTCCAACAATCGTTGCGCGTGTATGATTATGGAGACGAACGTCAAACGCGTTTCGTGCTTATCACTTTGATACAACGAGCTGTTTTTTCCGCAGTACCAGAAGAAGTATGCAAGCGGGTATGAAGGTACAGCGACCGAACGGTAGGTGGGAGCGAGCCGCGCCTCCAGAAAGGTCCCAGCACACCGGTAGATCGCAGGGAGCGATAGCAGCCATGCGGCCCCCTTGGTGGGTCAGAGGACGTTTCGCTTGTATATATGTATCGAGAGGCGAGAAAATGATTCACGAGTCGCTCCGAGACCTCGTCCGCGGAGAGTTTGGTCGAGAGGCCGAAGTCTCCCTTTGTGATATTTTAATGGCCGATCGACGAGGGACCGAATGTTTATGCGGGACGCGTGAGAGCAAAACTATCAGAGCTCGGTGAAAATAGTTCCGCGGTTCCCGAGGTCTGTGCTGCAGTACTGCAGGGATTTTAAATTAAAAATGTATCGTCTAAAGGACGTACACGATATCTGGACGTCGGATCATGCTCGGCTGCTTCTACTCGGCGGTCGCGACAGTTGAACCGTGCGTTTCTACTTTGATTCGTCCAGCGCCAAGCCCTGCGCGAAAATTCGAATAAATTCAACCGTCCGCTACGAGACATTTGAGCAACGTGTTATAAAAAAATACTATCGCGTTTCAATTTCCAACAAAAGCCTCGAGAGCCCTCAGCTTCCATCAACATAAAAGCCGCTATTTTTCAAAATTTCACCGATCACGCGCTCCGGACCGTTCGCGCACTCAGATACCTATAATAGAATCCCGTGAAATAATATCCCGGAAAATGGATTCCAATTGAATTTATCAAGGCCTCGCTCGGCCGCGGGCCGCTGGAAGAAAGTCGGAGCGGAGAGAGTGCGAGAAAGAGCTCAATTTGCTGCAGTCACTATATATCGCTCGCGCGAGCGACTGCCGAAAAGTTACGGAACCCTATAGTGTCCGGGCATCGGGGGAGGGACGAGCGCTCATATAACTTTGCCACGCCACGCGAAGACGAGACCATACCTGCACCGAGCGCAAAGCTCAGGCCTGAGTGGAAGAGATGCAGCGAAGACAATATTACGATTTCACGGGGTCGACGCGGCGCGAGACTCGTCATTGTTCTCCAAATTACGCGCCCGGTTTTCAGGAAATTGCGTTTCCCAGTTGCCAGTCGCGGTGCAGACTGCTAGACGAAGAGCTGCACTGATACCGACGCCGAGGGAAGCCTATTGATGTTTGCATTGGCGTGACTTGCTCTTTTTTGCGAGAAATCCGAGAGGCGTAATTGTCGAGGTTTGATTGGAAAACTTTTTTTTGGCTTCTTGATCAATCCGTTCGCAATTCGAGTGATGCCGATACAGGGTTCGCGTGGTGTCGATTGCAATATAGTATATTCCAAACCCGATTTACCTCTGCACAATCATCATCATAATCGTCCTCCTCCAATGTCTCAATGCCTTGCCCCTTCGTCATTTGAATATTTAATGAAGCCCCCAGCGGCAACCGGCCTCTTTGTCAGGAGCACAGGATGTGCGTCGTTAGTGTTAAGACTCGGAGCCAGGAGTGACGAGGCACTGCGGGCGATAACTTTTGCGAACGAGTCTGAAAATTGCCTCGGACGTTACCGCGCGTGGCTAATGCACAGATAACCAGATTGCGATCGGTGATCGATAGTGCGGCCGAGAGCGCGCAGCTCGTGTCGAGGCTTGTTAGAGCTGCGGGCGACTGCAGGAGCTGCTCTCTGCTGCAGCGGAGCAAAGGTCGAGGATATATGCCGGCGGACGATGTACACGAAGTACACTGTACTCGCTATGAGAACAACGAATATATGCACGGTGGGAGAGAGAGAGAGAGAGAGAGAGAGAGAGAGAGAGAGAGGCAGAGAAAGAGAGCGTGGAGGTCCATGGGGAGGTTCCGTAGATTTGAAGCTGCAGCGTCGTGCTCCTTGTACAACGTACTCCACGTGCGCATGGAGGCACGGTGGTCCGACACGTCACTCGACGGGCTGATAATTCTGCCTCGAATGCGGCGATAAGCATAATGAGGGCTCGAAAGACGCAAACTCTAATATTCGAAGCGGTGAGTCGCTTCCGAGACGCACAGCGAGGGTTCCCACGTGCCTATATACCCACAGAAGCGCGAGAGCCAAAATTGTAGTGTACGCAGCGCCTGTTATAATTATGCATTCTATGCGTGAAGCACCATCGAAAATTCGATAACATGCCTCAGCTTAATTTTAGTTCGCAGCAACAAGCACCGCTTACGCCGTTATGCATTATTGCATTTCGATCTACTCGCGCGAGCATTTTAAATCAACCATATAACTATTAGAAGCCGTGCGATAGTATTCGCAGAAGCACAACGACTAATAACTGCATCGGCACGCCATAAGCTCTGCAGCGGCAGCATCAGAATCGCGAAAATTACATAAGAAATCCGAAAGATACTTCATTGAATATTAATTAATCATTACTGCAGCAGGCTCGTTAGTGCAGGAGCTCTGATCACCGACACAGTATATCCCCGGTCCAAAATGACGCTATATACGCGCACAGCTTGAGTATAGAGGATATAGAGCTAGCATGAATAATGCCGCGCGTTACGCGACCTCTAATTAGCCAGCGCGAAAGAGCTTATCGGAACGACGATCATTGTTCTGCGGACAGAGAGAAAGAAAGACAGACACAACAACGGACAAGACTCTCAACAACGTTCATCGACCGCCGGCCGGGCTCATCCGAATTTCACGGCCCGCAGTGCCATTCAACCGCTGCGAGGCCTGACATCGCGATGGCAGCCCGCCAATTTCTTTCAGCCGAGATAGCACAAGAGCCGAGAGTGCAAACACGCAGACACACAGTAAGCTGGCCGCTAGAGCACGTATCGGGATAATGCCGGCCCGAGATGTATAATGAGTGTCCATCTCTCGCCTTCCTTTTTCCATCTTTCGCCTGCGCGCGCGCGCGAGATCCGCCGTTATGTCCCGCGCGCTGGAGCATTGTGCTGCCGCTGCAGCCGCTGGTTAGAACTCCAGTGCATTGTGTGCGCCGCTCTAAAGGACATACAGGGCTACCTACCCAGCAACAATGTTCTTTGTAGTTTACTGCGCTTTTTTATTTTTCAGGCTCTTTTAAAGCGACTATCTTGAGAGTAGCGAGTAAGTAAGTGTACATCTGAGAAGAAAATGTTAAAAGGTCACTGAGGTCCTGGCTTCAGACGTACAATTTTTCAAACCAACCTCATCTCGCGCTTCGTGCGAATAATAAGTCCTTACTTGTAGTAGCTGGCTCTTCAAACGAAATTGATCCGATGAAAATCCTGCGTGGGAAAATTGTACCGAGATGTTTGACTGCGTTAATCAGCATCAGCGAACGTTTCAAGTACTAAATGAAAATGGATGCTTTGCAATTATTTTTCGGGAGCACAGCTGTTTCATTAAACTATACATATAAGAATGCACGGATAACCTTGCGTCAATACAATACGACGCATTTTCAGCATTCAATCAAGGCTTTAACAGATTCCGGCTTATTTAAAGCAAAGCTGCGCTCGAGACGGATTCACGGGCGCTAAAATTGAATTTCCTCGGCATTCTCGTCCAGCTCGCCATTAGTCTCTCCTTTGAACTCTCAGGACCGTGTTAACAGGTCGTCTCTAAGATCCTAGTCTGAGCCGACTCCTTCGCGCGCGCGCGTGCAGACAAAAGGCGCCCTTTAAGTACTTAGGCTACCGCAGGCTCCGCTATGTACTATATAGACGCGCTGCGGCTTATCTGGATCGCGGCACTGTCTCGGCGTGTTTCGAGCGTTGTCGCAGATGCGCACCGAGAGAAAAGGCGCCACACGCCGATGGCAATCTCATCTGCGCGCACGGGAGTTGCTGAGAAGATTTCGACGATAAATAATACATTACATCGATGCCTCGGCAGCGCTTTTCGCTTTGCTTTACGAGCAAAATATTTGTCCCGATTCCTTTATGAAAGTGCAGACGTTGCGAGCGTAACCTTATAGCTTATCGTTCGATTACATCGTAACTCTTGGACGTTGGAGCGCTTCACGCTGAATTCCCCATTTATTCGGGACAATGGGGACCAATTCAAAATTCGACACGCAGTCGCGACCGGTTCCAATGACGCGGCACTTGTCGGCGAGATGCCCTTCGTGCCTCCACAAAACATTCCTTCTTACTGCGAGGGTCTCTTCTTTTTTCTCGCGCTTCTCGCATTGAACTTGGCTCGCTTTTCTCTTACGGCTCGAGAGCTGCGTCGAAATAATACGACGTCATGCCTCGTACGCATCGGCAAAGCGGCGTCGTGTCAGCGGGAGGTTGACGTACGCGCTTTTAATTAAACCTGATTAAGTTTCGAGGGGACAACTTCGTCTGCTCGCCTTATATGCGGCCTCTGCTATACCGAGTGAGCCGATGTAAGCAAAAGTGCGATGGCCAGAGGCGAAAAATGTACGGGAGCGCGTGCATGAATCGAGTTCGTAATGAACAGGATGCTAAACCTCCGTCGACTTGTTCCAGTTAGCTCTATTGATTCGAGAGCAGACGCGCTTGGCTCCGATATGAGCTACCGAGAAATTCGCCGAGATTATGCGAAAGCGCCCCGAGTCTGGAATTCGGCATGCCCAAATATGAGCGGGCGAATTCGAGAGAATGGAACCGATCATCGAGCGACGAGACGGTGACGGAATATATAGAGAATGTCCGTGCGGTTGTTGTTCTCAACTGCTCAGTTATATACTGATCTTATTGAAACACTATTTTTGGATAATTGGATATGCAATAATACTTGTTACCGGGGTATCTTCAATGTAGAGGGGTGTATACTTTCAACATATTATTAGACCAGAGAAGTATATGTGCAAATCCAGGACTGACAGTAAACAACTCGGGTGCTGGAAGTTGAGAATTTCGAATTTATGGCACACCTACCAGACCAACTTTTTTTGGTTCTTTGGGCCATGTGGAGTAAGAAAATGTCCGCGTATATCGCCGATCGCTTGCCAAACTTTTTTATGCGGGAGCAGTTGAAATTCTCTTATGGGAATTTCACAATCCATAATTGATAGGCTTATATAGAACTGATCGCAATATTGAAATATTAATCCAAATTTGGAAAACGAAAGTAGAAGAAAAGAGCTTTAATTTGAGCCCCGGATTGTTGAAACTTACCTGCACTCGGATCAAAAGTTTTAAGGACTTTTATAATAGGAAAAATCACTAATTTTCTTTAAAAATCAAAAAATAGATGGTTTTCTTGCCATTTTCAAGCCTAGACGGCCTTTGACCTAGGCAACCATTTTTAACCCACCAGCCCTCAAATTAAAGCTCTCTTCCGATTATCTTTTATCCTAGGAATACACATTTTCGGATTACGCCTTCAGACACTGAGTGGGTAAAGTTGAACCATGGCTAATTTTCATGGCAATGTAGTACGAACTGCATTATTACTGTTATATTTATTGTCACTAATCACTAACGAAGAGTGCTACACCCTCCGTTCGCAGAATCCATTGCGAAGAAACGGGATGCGACTGTCAAAACTCAAAATACAGACCAAAATATACATGTGCCATTTAACGGCTTTATTTAATACAGGCGCACTCTGCGTTCTGCAGTTCTCCATGGCGTGTCTCTAATAACCGTTGACCTCCATCTGGCGCAATCGTAAACATCAATAGCCCGTAAAATTCACACGCTGTTTCGGGCATATTTGCACACTCGCGTTGCTTCAACAAGTATTGGCCGCGTCAGTCTCACCGCCGAGCACTCGTCCATCGTCATATTCTTCTCTTTGAAGCAGTACCGATAAACGCAAGTCTCGTTTAGCGCGAGTTCGGCTGCCGACAGGTGCTCGGGGAGAATAAGCTTCTCGGGACGCCCCTAGACGGTGACCGCGCTATTTGTCCGCGGGACACGCGGCGAATTAATTACGATCGATCGGATGTAGCGCCGATGCCCGTGTCTGCTGCCGTATCCGATTATCCGCCGCATCTGAGACGTCTGCAGCGTACACTCGTACGTGTGCGTGTCTACGGGAGATGTTTATGGGCTGCAGCTGCCGAGCGGGAGGAATCGAGGATAGATGCCTCCGCCTGGCTCGAATGCTGCAGCCGAAGGATGGTTCCTGCTCGAATTTCGGGCGAGCTATATATATATATATATATATATATATATATATATATATATATATATATAATATATATACGTTCGTATGGATTCGGAACGGCATGCTTTTCTGCGATGCGGCGTATAATCTAACAAAGCCTGCGCTGATAAGTAAAAAATGACGCGCCAATCTCAGAGACTCGAAATCCTCGCATATCGGCTTTCAGCCCGATCGATGCGAGCCTGTGCCGCACAATGACGCGAGCTAGGGCGCAATCTAATTACCAGAGCGAGCGGCTCGTGTATCTCACATATGCGATCGCTGCACTGCCGGCACTGCTACCCTAAAATTACGCGCCGCTGATAACCGAACGCGGCGACGCGATCGAAGTAGAGGAGAAAGCAGTCGCTCTCGTAACATTCATAGCCTATAGAGACGAACAGCTGCGCGGATGCGTAGGCAGATTTTGCTGTACCTAGCGCGGAGTGACGCAGCAGAAATTAACGAGCCCAGGTGTTGGAGCATTCGTTGGAGAGTAATTAGTCTGCAGCCCGCGTCTGTTGCACGCGAGCGCGTGGTTGTGCGATTGCTCGAGAGAACTTTATTTGCGCCCGCATCAGTTGGTCAAGTTGTGTGTGGTATTATAAGCTACTATTGTCGTAAGTATTTGCGAAATGTATCTGTATTAGCCAAGTGTATAGGTTCTAAAGAATGATAAGTTGTTGCGCGAAACACGAGAATGAAGATTTCGATTTGAGCATAAGTGTTTTATATATATTTTAATTTTGTAGAAATATGAACTTTTCGAAAAAATCTAAAGCAAGGTGTACTACTGACGATTCGGAAAGCGATATCTAATCAAACAGGTTTCTCGCTGTGTCAAGATCATTCTCTAGCTTTATGGTTGCCCAGGACACTTGTAATTTGTCATCAAACAACGTACAGCGCTTCTCGGAGCGATTGTGCCATAAAGAAATCGGCCTGCGAGCAAGCGGCGCCCACTATAACTCGCGGTAAGTCCTAAGCCGGGCCATAAACTCAGAGCCATATTGCGACCGACGACCGGGCACTCTCTCTCTCTCTCTCTCTCTCTCTCTCTCTCTCTCTCTCTCTCTCTCTCTTGCTCGCTCTGCGGGCTTCGCGTTGGCGCGCGAAATTTCATATTTCCCGAGAGCACGCGCTTTTAGCGTCGTTAGAGCGCGTCGCGCGCAAATAGTCCCGATGCGCCACGGGGGAGCGGTACGCGCGCATGAAGCCCGATTACGAGGAGGCGCATATTCATGCGCGAGCCAGCAAGCCTTATCGCGCTAATTCAACGCGCCAGCGAGCAGTATTCGCAGCTGCTACCAGTGCTATGCGCTGCATGTCGCGGGACAATGATCGCGTCCCCTCGCAACACTTTGTTTCGCGCGGAAGGATGTTCCTTTTTTCCTCCAGCCACCGTTACTGGCAAAGCTATCGGAATTTTTGGTAAATGAAAGGCAGCTCTTGCCTCGAGCTCCGTGATAAAATGAAGCACTCCTTCTATCACCCCCAGTCGACGATGTACCATCTGTGCTATCGTCGTGGAAACCGCCAAATAAAAGAGCGTAAAGCAGCTCTTCTAGAGCATTAGAGTCGATTAATGTCGTAATTTGAATAAGTAAATCATCGCTATAATCCCGCTGCTTGCGTAAACAAGAGTGACATTATAAACATATGAAGAGCAAAAAGTTTCTCATGCGTATCGTAAAAATCAATTTCCACCCGATTGAACGATCTCGCTGGCGATGGAAACACCCGTTTGCCATGCAAAACAATCCAAAAGGACTAGAAAACTTTTCGATACAATCTAAACCGGCGCGCTTTCCTCCTCGACCGATGCGGCCCTCGCGGAGACCTCGAGCGCACCTCCGGGAAGATAAATAATTTATGCGCACTTAGCATAATTGATTTATTCGTGCGCTTCCCGATAAAGAAACTCCGCTCATTATGCAAAATCGCACGTTCGTCGCGGGCCGGCGAGAAAAAAGGAGGAGCGAGAGAAAGGGAGAAAATATAAAGACGAACGAGAGCGCACACAGCCCGGAGCCATCCGTATGAAATACTATGTTTCCGCGCTTAATCCGTAGCTCGGCAAACGCAGCACATATCTATGGTGTATAATATAACCGCACGGACAAAGGGGCGGCCGCCGCACGGAGACGAGACGTTAAGGCTGCAGCGAGGAAGACACGCGCCGTATAAAGATAAGGATCGACATACGGCGCGTATATATAGCACGTTGCGAGTACTTGAAAGCTCGCTCGCGCGACAAGAGCTTTGCCAATCCTCGGGGAAAAAAGAGCCTTCAATTTATTAATCGTCTCTGTGCTCGCGATGAAAATGCGATCGAAAACGCATGATCGATAACGTCTCTCGCGCAGTCGCAGTCGCAAACGATCGACGCTGATGATAATTTCCTCCGACTAAACAGACATTCTCGCTTGGGATACCGCTCGCGCGAAGTGGCATTTATACCCACGATGTTCGAAAGAAGCGTAACCGGTGCGTTAAGCGGATTATTGCGCGAAACAAGTATAGTTACGGACTCTTAATTGCGGAACGGCCGAGGAGCATCAAAAAACGAAAATTGCGCCCGATCGCAGGCAGGAATTGGCTGAAATCGAGTGGAAGAGTCGCGCGCCGTTATCGCGGCGAATCATCGGCGTTGCGCCGCGAGCGTAATTTACCAGCGCGCGAGCCTCTTTGCGAACTCTCTCTCACTCTCTCTCTCTCTCTCTCTCTCTCTCTCTCTCTCTCTCTCTCTCTCTCTCTCTCTCTCTCTTTCTGCAGCGCAAGGCCAGGGAAGTCCGCCTTGGACCTCGCTCGACGGGTTTGCGAAAGAAAACGAGGAAGAAGTTCGAGAGGAACTGGAAAGCAGGCCCGAGGATTGACTCTCCCCCTCTCTCGCGTGCGCTTTATTTACTTCCATTAGGCGCGTGCTGCACGTGAATTCCTGCGGCGCCTTTGTCGCTCTCGCGCCAGCGAGTTATGTACACCCTGCGAGGTGGCCCAGAATCGAGTCTTTGTTGCTCTCGCCTCCTGCTCCTTCGACGCTTGCGGTCTCGCGGGCTGCGGATCTCGAATTTGCCCGCATCAATGGCACACGATCTGTTTATTATCTCCGCGGCCTGTGGAAAAATGCGCGAGGCGAGCTGGCGGAGCGACGACACTGAAAATTCTCGTTCTCGATTATCAGCGGGGCGGCAACCGCAATGGCAAACACGGCGCGCCGCGCGAAATTGCAGATGCTCTCTTTGAAAATATTTGCTCGGAACGGAGCGGGGCGCCGAGGGAAAAATTAATTTCCGCGCGCCATAATCGCCCGGGCATTTCTCATCTCTCATCTCTCTCGCGCGCGCAGAGTGTCTGTGTATATTACGTACGTGTACTTGTGCGCGGAGACGCGCCCTTTGGCAAACTTTGCCCGCTAAAAGTTTAGCGAGCGCGCCCGCGACGATAAACAGCCGCGGCTGCAGCTAAAGCAGCTCGGATAACGCCGCCGCGAATCTTCTCGACTTTCTACTCGCGCTGGAAGCAGCGCATTTTTAAAACAATCCGATTCGTAGTTGCACCAGAAAACGATGATAATGGCTTTATCGACAAAAGCGGCAGCGCCGGAACCGATTCCCATAAACGCGGCTGCAGCTGTCCAAAAAGACGTGAGCGCGGCGTGCCCGCCTCTTCCATCAGCGCTCACATCTCGAGAACAGCCGCTCGCGAAATGAAGCCTCCGATAGCCGCCGAGCACTTGACTAGGCGCAGGCTGCACAACTCGTAAGCAGCATAGACGATCGACACGCCGCTAGATGAAGCCATCGTTAAGTCATTAAACCGGTATAAGACTGCCGGCCGCCGCCGGATACACTCGCGCGATAGCAACTAGCCGACGATGTATAAAAGGAAGCACCGTGTTTACTGCAGCGCGGGAACAATCTCGATTTTACGGACTTTTTATTGAAAGACGCGGACTATTGATGCGCGCGCGAGTTTTATCGTCGTCGGATTAACGCGCTGATGAAATTGAAATTTATTGCGGGCTTGAGAAGTAGTAACCGCTGTTACGAGCATTAAATTGCAGCGTCGTGGGCCTTTAACGCTGCGCATGCACAACTGCTTTCACGAGGACGAGTGCAATAGCTTGATTTTCCACGCTGAGTGCTCGTCGAGTTATTGATAATAAATTCTGTTAGTCACGGAAGAAACGTACGGGTTCACTCGATTAACTTCGCCTTATCTTTCCCCATCGCTTTTCCCATACGTTGCACGAACCGGAGCAAGGGGTATACGTCGGCCGAAGGAAGCGTGTGTACATAGAGCCAATTCAAATTCGGAACTGGCCCACGATAATCGTTATCGCCGAGGCGTAAACACCCACGCGTCGACCCTTTCATATCCCGCGGCGCGTCACCGAAGAAAATATTCCGAGAAGGCCCCGGGTATAATAAGCCGGAGTCTCGAGCTGGCTCTCAAACAAACGATCATAGGCGTCTTTTATCAGCCGCCGCGCCGAGAGACTCCGGTACCCGAAACACGTTCGACCAATAAAGATAGCGCGGCACCTGTGCCCTCCTCGCACCTCCTCCTCCCCAAAATGAATTGCTCCGCTCCGGGAATTATCTGTAAAACATTCGGCGGGAGATGAATATTTACCTACACGCGTCCCTGGATCCAGCTCGAAGAAAAGGTTCGACACGTAATCAAGCCGATTACACTTGTACAATGTGATACACCTCCGGCGCTTTTTATCGCGCCGGCAGCCAGAAAGAAGACTTTGACGCTATTTTTCATCGTTTCTGCGCTCACGCTGCGCTGCGCGTTTCTCCCGGCGGAACGTGTCGAAAAAAGCGAGTTATCGAACTGCCACCGCCCCGGCAGCTTTTTATCCTCGCAATATCTGTTCCGCGCTACTGGAATTGGCTTAAGGGCTTTCGCTCGTTATCTTTCGCGCTTCGTTCGTGGGGCGCACTTTTTACCGGGTATTTACTTTAAATTATTCGGCGCTAATTTTTCTGTGGATACAAGCGATTATCTCTCTGTATATCCATACATCCGCTCTTCAACTTGGCGTTTGCAAGTCACGGGGAGCTGCGAATTTCCTGCGCGGATAGTTGCTTCTTATAATTAGTAGACCTGGCTCTTAAATTTCAATTCGCTCCGGTTTTAATTACGCATCAGCTGTGAAAAACAGCAACAGGGCCGCATTAAAAAGCGCCCTAACTCAGCGCTCAGGCTGAAGAAGCTTTATTAATCAGCCGAGTACAATATACTTTCCCAACACGATACTTTCCCCGCGAAGATATAAAACATTCAGGAACGAGAGAGTATGAAAGGAACCGAAGAAACAGAAACGCAACGTTGCGTCCTAGGTATACTATACGTATAGACGTGATCGGAATGCAATCGGCGAACAGTGCGCGCTCGCACGGCCCAACTACGAGCGTAAAGTTCGATCATAAATCCGCGTTTATCGAGGTAATCGCGCGACAAGAAAATTTGTCTCCCTCCTTTCTTTGGCTTGCTTTTCTCCGACCTGAAGAGTACGACGATAGGGCGCGACTTTGCGGAGCTTTTGCTGCGCGCGCGCGGCTGCAAAGTTTTGTGCGAGAGAGAGAGAGAGAGAGAGAGAGAGAGAGAGCTACCAGAGCGCGCAATTCGCAGGAAAGTCGCGTAGTCGCAGCGCCGGAAAAATTTGACGGAAATTAAATTTTTCGCTGCTCCCTCCGAGTGCCGAGCTGGAAGATTGCTCGGGGTTAATGCGATTGAGCGGCGCTTTTTGAATAACTGCTCGAGCTACTGGTCTACACTTTTTGCCTTTTCGCCCGCTGCGCAGAGGGAAATCTCTCGTTGTAGAATCGTAGATGTCAAACAGCCGCGTATGGTTGGGTATTTTTTCGGATTCACTCACAGCGGGATGAAGCGTTGATCGTAAAATTCCACTTAAATTGTAAGCCCGCGGGTTACGCGGGCCGTGTGATTGATTAAAATCAGCACGTCGAGAGCAGATCGAGCGGAAATATGAAATGCTTGAAAGACTTGGAGCGGCAATAGAGGCGGAAGTCAAAATTCATCGAAAACGAAAAATAATACGCTCGCGAGTGAGTTTGGAAGTCGGTGAAATGTGGCCCACGGAGTACCGCAACTCGCTCGATGACGTTTCTGAAAAAGAAAGAGGAGATCGTCGCGGCAAACTTAATACGTCGCTGAATACGTCGATAATCGCGAGTCGAGCGCGAGAATTTCAATGTTATTGACTCTTCGGTTAAAGGGACTTCGCTCCAGGCACGGCGCGTAGCATGAAACGGTGAACGCGCGCGCGTGCTTTGAAAAACTTGCGCACTGTGCGCGGTCGCGAACTCGATAAACTTTTTCCTTAAGAAGTGCGCGGGTCGCTGAATGAGGGGCAAGCCATCGCTGGGGAGAGAAAAGGAACTCTAGTGGAACGAATTGTTGACTTTTGATGTTGGGTCGTTACAGTTCTTCCGGCGGTTATTGGATTTCTTAGGGTTTTTCTTATTCGTAAAAGATTTGAAACCTTTTTCGGATCTCATATACCAGAGCGCAAAATAGAATACCGTTCAACATCCTTGAGCACTGTCCAACTATTCCAGGACAACGAATCGAACAAATATCTCTGAAGCCTATAAGAAATCGAAAGGCTAGACGACTCTTTCGATACTCACTTGGTCGCGTGGATTGTTGCGATATTGATTATCGAAGTATAAGTAGCACACAACATTCTATTAGCAACAACTTCGTTGTTTTGATTCGAGCGTGAAATAAGAACTTGAACTGTGAAGCTTTTTGCATTACGACTCTTTATGTGTTTTATACAGCAACGACTTTTCGTTGGAACTGTTCTTCGGCCATAGAGGTCAGAAGTGCAATACTGAAGCGATACAAAAATCTTTTCCAATATCTCGCGAAAAATTTTTCCACAACTCACGCGATATTTTACAGTTGGGAAAAAAACGCCTGGAAGGTTTACACTCATATCGAAACGACTCTCTCTATCCAGCATAGCATCCTGCAACAGCCGAACGCTCCCGCATTTCCATATAGCGCGGGCGTTTATCCGGTCGCCGATCGGTAACCGTATACACAGCCATGCGCGCACAGTATATAGAACAGGCATGCGCTGCAAAAACTCCGACCGCAGTTCTGAGCCGAAAAAATCTCGGCGAAACAGGACGACCAAGTACAACGCGCAGAAATAAAAGCCCCTTGCAAAAAAGACCTACTCGAAAAGCGAGTCAGTGGAGCGCCGCTGGCCCGCTTTCGGCAAACACACCTCTCTCTCTCTCTCTCTCTCTCTCTCTCTCTCTCTCTATCTCATGCACTTGGGCGGGCGCTCGTCTACGCGAAAAAAAACAGAACGAAACACTGTACAGGCGGACGCGTGCATACACCGCGCGCTGGCGCTCTGCGACCCGGCAAACACATTTCGCGCATGCAAATAAAGCCTCGAACGCTCGTCGGCCCCGGCATAAAGAGCCGAAAAAGCGCGCGTTTCGATTTCGACTGCGCGGAGCCATAAAATAGAGAGGCTTGAATACGGCAGCGGCTGCGGCGCGTAAAGTCCGTAAATCGTGCAGACTCCGGCCGAAAGTCGGCTTATGTACTTGACGGAAAAAACAGCCGCCGGGTGACGATCACACGCAAAGAGGACAAACTCATCATTGGATTTGATGGATCATATGCGCGCGCGCGCGTGTGTGTGTGTGGCTTTTTGAAGAATACCGCATCTATCGCGCCTGATAGGCTGATGGTTGGCCAAGTGTTTTGCGCTCGAGTGGAAAACCCGACAAAATTCGCGCCCGATGTTTAGAGACCGCTCGAGTGCGTCCCGTCGATGAAAATCGGGCAGTTTGCAGATCGATCTTGCTTTGTTTACTGGGTGGCTTTTATCGTATTGACTCGCTGATCCCTGATGCGACCGCCGTGTCACCCTGAATTTGAATATATTGGTTAACTGTGTAAATACTATCTGCATCGGCTTCAATCCATTTCTCTGATGCTTTAGCTCGATAAGTTCGAATTACAGCACTCACCCAAAGGTACACAAGTGGGTATCGGGTGGTTCCATTCGTCGGTGGTGCAGGTTAGTATTTTGTGGCCCTTGAGCTTGCGGCCGGTCTCGCACGAGTAGATTGTCTGCAGTGAGCCATCCTTGAGCACGCGCTCTCGGACTGAGCCCCACTGCGGTGCTTCGACCGGACAGTTGCCTGCTACGTCTGCAATTTTCAAAATAAATAAATAAATAAAACATTTACAATGAACCAATATAATTATTGAATGCACTGTTAATGAGATTAATATGCATAAATGAATTCGTATAGACAAGCAACTTGCGTACAGAATCGAAATTGAGGATATTTAATTCATCGTCAACATTATTATGTCAATTATTGTATTTATTGGAAATGAGTGAATATTGAATGAACAAATCAGCATTTTATACCAAACAATATCAGTCTTATTTATTAAAATGGAGTAAGGAAGAAATTAGGTCATTTAATCTACTGAGACGCTCATGCGAGACTAAAACACTCGACAAAGAGTCTACAGACCTTCGACGCGTATGCGTAGTTTTCTCTCTTTCTATACTTCAATTTCACAGCACATTTCTAGACCTAAACATAAGCAAGCGTACATAATATAACAAGACGAGTCATTTTTGTATAATGAGCGTAACATATCGTGAAACTACATTCTTAGTTATATTGTAAATTCATAGCAATAATCCAACAGTATTTATTAAATAAAAATAACTTCTGAAAAAGAAAGCTATATATTAAATGAAATCATGGAAGATCGTTGATATGAAATTGTATAAATATATAGGGGACAGTTGTTCGATACTAGTCCATATTATATGCCCTTTAAGAAAACTTAAATTTGTAATCTTGATGTATTCCGTAAATCACTTCACATCGCACATCATAGCGGAAAAAATGTGCACGATCGAGTCGAATCCAACACCCAAAAGAGGTAAATGCGTTAATATAGACGTATATTGTACGATGCTTCAGAAATTTCCCCCCTATAGCATGGTCGCCGATAATGACGGAGAAATCGCACAATTCATATAATATTCATAACGAGAGGATCTGCTTATTTCTGGAATCGCTCTACTATTATATATCATTCGAAAATAAGCTCAAGCACATCAAAACGAAAAACACAGCAAGAAAACAAGAAGCAGCAGAGCTTTTCAACAGAACGACGCACTCACAAGAACTCTCCGTTCGCGATTAGCCTACAATTCTGCGACTGGCCAGAAAGAAAAACAAAGCGAACAGTCGAGCTCTGGCTGTCTTAGCCGTCTCTAAAGTAACTCGAGTCGGAAGGCGCAAGAAGTAGCGTCGGCAGCGGGTGAGAGAGAAAGAGAGAGAGATGAATAGACGAAGAAATGATGGGGCGCGTCGGGAATTCGAGATCGATCGGCTCTTCGCCGAGTGCAGTATATACACAACAGCTCAGAGCATCAACAGGCAGAGCTCTCACGCGCAGCTGTGAGCGGCCGCGACGGCGGATACGCCGCGAGAGATAAGTATGCACCGCTCTTTTTACTCGAGCGCGCGCGCGGCAACAAGTAGAAGCCGCGCATCTAATTGAATTTCTCGCCTCGTATCTGCTGCGTCTACTAGAAGCGAAGAGACGGGAAGACGCACTGCTACCGCTGCGCTGGCAGAATTAACACGTCAAGATATATCCGACGCGAGATGCCGAGTCCATCTATCCGCTGAATTCGTCTCTTTTCACCGATCGACTCTGCGCCTTACCCTTTTTCCGCCACTTTATTGGCTGTTTGCGCCGATGGGTTCGCGGCGGTTTTATGAGCAAATGGATGCTGGAAATCTACCTACGTGGGCGATGCCGATTGCATAATAATAAATGGTCGATGCGAATCTTCCTTTTTTCCTCGCAAACTACTTGGAAATCCATTTATGACTCCGCCGCGGCCTTTATCTATATCATAAAGCGATGAATTTCTGATCCTCTCCGACGTTTTATCCATGACGCGAAACCTCACACAGAGTTTGCATATTGTTATTTTTAACATGTATTTATCGGCGACTATAATATCATATATTATTATTTTATATCCCGAAATTCTATCAGTGCACGATGAAATTTTCGCAAAGCATTGTTGGTTGAATGTTTGCGCGGAAAGCCATGCGTAATACGCTTTCGTAAACAAGTTACCCGATACGACCTTTGGACTCTGATGAGAATTTAAGCGGTATACGTTATAGGCAGCGGGTCAGGCAGCGGGTCTGCCTGATATTCGAAGCATCAATTTCAAAATTAATAATTAAACCGCGCGTGTAAATATACGAGCTTTTTAAACGGGCGCGCGCGTCCCGAGACACAATAAAGCCCGCAGCGAGTTGAACAAATAACAGTGCGTGTATTTGTGTCTCTCTGGTGCACACCGCGGAATAGTTATAATTGGCGCGAACGCGCGCGTTAACGTCGAACTTACCTTTCAATGGTTTGCGCAGTCATTCATTAAGCAAACGATCGCTCAATGAACTATCCGGACGTTAATGACCGAGCGCGACATTTAATAACGTAGTCCGCTTGGCTGTAGCCCTCCTCTTGTGATTTTCATTAATCACCGGTATGCGCGCGCAAATAAATTCCGCAGCCGTTAGTCCGCTTACAGCGCGGCGCATCGTCGCACAAAGGCGAACACGACAAAAATTGATTGATTCGTGCGCGCGCGCGAGTACGATTAAGCACGCTGCACGCGTTCTCGAACAATTAAACGTCTGCGAGTTTCAACGTTTGTTATAGGAGACAACGTTATTTCATTATTTCGGAATAGCGAAAACATTCGTGTCGCAGGGCGGCTCAACGTTGCATTGGGAAGAAGGCTTGCTGGTTATAATCCTACGGCGACGGCGACACTCCGCGTCGGCGCATAATCGAACGATAAAAGCGCCGTTCGAGGCAGTTAATTAAAGCCGCGGACTCTCGCGCCGGTGCTCAGAGGCGCAGTTATAACGCATTGCCCGGCGATCGTAATTTCTACGAGGGCCGGACTCCAATAAGGCACACTGGGACTTACACGTTCGCAGCGGATTACTGCGAAAATGTATTATGCTCCGCATATTGAGCACAGTTTATCTAGGAGGCGACTTATTTTCAGTTTATTAGAAAACTTTCTCTTTAGTCCTACTGCGTATTTACAAGTTGCAAAAATAATCACAAGCATCAGCGTAGCAAGCCTGATCACACGCAATTAAAATCAAAAAGAAAACATCGTCTGTTAGTTTGGCAAATCAAAGGGTATGAAGTCATTTTTACCAGTCTTTGGAAGTGATTTCTTAACGTCTAGAGTTTTACTGAAGCCTGTAAAAACATGTCAAACGATTAATTTTTTGCACATCTGAAATTTCGTACGGTTTATAAACATATAAATAATTTTGAAACCATATACGGTGTAAATAAGTAAACTAGGGACGAGTAGGGAAATTTTGCGCGCATACACGTATACAATACACGTTGCGTGCGATTGCATCTATCGCAGACAGGGATATCAACAATGTGTCGTAAGCCGGGCAGTTTAATCTACAAACGCAATAAGGTTTAATTTACGCGTCGATGAAGTTGCTGCAGGGAACGATAATTGTCACTGCGGTGTAGAACGACCGGCGTTTTATATTTTCAACCTCGTGTACACACGCAAGGATTTTTTTGGCTTGCAGGTATACTTGCGTGTCGATTGCATATGTCGTAAAACGGACAACATGATAATTAATTGTATGCCAAGTGTAACTTTGTTTAAAAAAATAACGACGCTACACATTCACTTGACAATAAATTTTATAATTCTTAAATACTTAATAAGAAGCTCTGTAGAAACTATTATCTGATTATCATCAGAGAGTTGCACCATTTATGGTTCAAACCAGAATAATATGATAAACAGATCGATTAATTTAAGCGTAACGTTTTGAACTGAAAGTCTAAAATTATGTTATACAATTCGTTGCGCGGCTCGTGTGTACTAACAAGTTAAATTTATAACATTTAAACATAATTCCTATGCGATTCTATTGAAAAATCCAAGAAATTTTCGTACTATCGAAACGTTATTATATATACATTGATCAAAGTTACGTACCGTTCGCCACACTCATAATCCACGCGCGAACGCGCGCTTGTAAGCGATTATAAATAAACTCTTCGGCTTCGCGGAAGGAGGCTCATAACTTTGTCATCGCAGATAAAAACTAAAAGAACTGCCAAACGGCGAAATCCCACTCGGCGGATCCGAATAACGCGTGTTAACATGGGCCATTAGCGCGACAGGCGCGGAAACATATGGCAAACCGGATTACCCGTCACTCGTAAACACGTACACACACACACACACGAGACTCTACTAAGCGCTATATTTAAATACCGGAGTCTATTATACGTACGAAAGGTTCGCGTGGAGATAACGAAGGCAATCTCTCGAGCTTTTAAAAGTGACAGTTTATACATCCTAGCGCTTACTTGAAATTCAGCATTAAAATTCAGCTAAGAGCTAGGCGCCAAGCATCGATCGGTCGATTGAATGACCGCTCTATACGCACAGTGAGTGTACAGCACAGAATCGCACTCGAGCTATGGCCGAGAATTAAAGTGACGCATTTATAATTCTGGAGAGCTGAGAGGATGCATGCTCGCGCAGAGCGCGGTAATGAAATAATTAAATGAGAAAAGAACGCGAGCGAGTGACTTTTCGCGTAAAACAGTCCAGTTTCCTGCGCGACATTCAAAGCGATTTCCCATGTAGGTACGCGAACGGAGTAGCACAGCGCGCCCCCAAAGCAGCTTTCAAAGTTAAACCGCAAACTTTTCATCGCGCGGCAAAAGCTCTCTCTCCCTCCCTCTCTCTCTCTCTCTCTCTCTCTCTCTCTCTCTCTCTCTCTCTCTCTCTCTCTCTCTCCACAATAAAAATGTACGCGAAAATTCAGTTCTAGGCTTCGCGACGGCCGCAGTCGAGCTGGAAAATAAAACTCTCGACGATTCCGTAATTCTCGCGAGCCCTGCGCCGTCGAGCTTTTAATTGCGAACGACCGAGCTTTCGCGCGTAAACGTCCGAGCGGACATTCCGCGGCTCCGTTTAAATCAGCCTTGATCAGGGGGGTCTCGCTTTCGCGCGATAATGCTTATCGTTATTTACATCGGAAGAACTTTTTCCGATGAAAAGCCGAGCTGCTCTCGAGCAAATACAAATTCGCTCCTGGAGAATCGAGAGCTGCTCCTGACACCTCAATCTCCCCTTTCCTCGGGCTTTCCATCAAAGTGCACCGCGTGTCTCGCTACAGCGGTATAACTCTCAGTCTTGTCGGTTCGCTCCTCCCTCGTTGGTGCTCCTTTATTTCCCACCGCCGGGGGAATATTTTACGAGCGCGCCGCGACTCCCAGCGCGAATGTCCGATGGCTCATCCGCGATGCCCTTTGTTCATCTCGTTGTTTCTCAGGGCCTACTTAATGGCTCCGCGCACGGAAGGCTGCGTGTTTCGGACTTTGTTCGCAAGGACGCGTCGGAGAGAGCGTCTTTTTTGTCGCGGGCGGCTGCTATCGGGAGTGGCGATCTCGCGAGATGTTTCGTGGGAGGCTCCCGACGAGTGCGGGAAGCAGAGATTTTTACGACCGTGGAGCGACTTTATTGGGAGTCTGGCCGTAAAAGTTTCATTAACAGCTCTCGAGAGGATCTCGCTAATTAACATTCCATCAATCGCTCTCTGGACAATTTTCGATGGTCGAGAGAGAGAGGGAGAGAGAGCGCGCGCGCGCTCGAGTTCCCTTGCTTATTGGGTAGATGGAGAGCGCATACATATATGCATATGTGAGCGAGCGGCGAGTTCGCGGTTTACGAGGCGCGTCTTTTCTTGCTCTCTTCTTTTTAACGATAAAAGCATTTTGTCATTAAGATCGAGTCGAGGGAGACAGGGAGAGAGAAAGAGGCGGCGACGAAAAACAGACGCTCGGTCCGAGACAAATTTCTTTTTCCGTTTTATGAGTGACACGCGCACAACGACACGCTCTGCGGCTCCGAAGGTGGCGCGCTGCAGCCGTAAACTAGTGATTTACCGGCGATTTGTCCGTCAGTTGTCGCTTTACTTTTAATGGATTTTCAAGTTTTTATCCCGCCGCGGTGTATTTTTCGTTTTCCCCTCCGCTCTCGTAGGTATACAGGGTGGGCCATTTTAATCAAACCAGTCTAATAACTCCTAAATTAAGCCATGAACAGAAAAATTGTTCAGATGAAAGTTGTCCAGGATCAAGGGGGACATCTTTTTGTGCAATTAGTTTTGACCTTGAACTCAAATTTCAAGGTCATTTGAAGGTCAAATTTTTTTTAAAATAGGAACCCCTATTTTTGATAGCAGATTCGGAAAGAACAGGAAATTTTACGTCCGAAACGTCCGAAAGTCAACATCCTCTAAAAGCTCTGGCAGTCGATCTCTGAGCAATGCCAAATAGCTATTCTGGTTAACATTTTGACCGAAAAAATATGGCCCAATCAGGTAACCATTAATGATCCCACACCACACCATTAAACTCCATCGGTTTTGATGGTCAATAGCCCTGTACCAGTGGGGATTTACAGGTGACCAGTAGTGACTATTGAGCCTATTTAATTGACCATCACTGCGAAATATAGCCTCGTCAGAAAACATAACAAATCTGAAAAATCTGGATCATTTTGTAAAACTCCTAAAGCCCACTGGCAAAAGTTAATACGCATTAGAAAATGGCGTGGCCTCAGCTCATGAACTAATCTTATGTGATAATCGTGATAGTGGAGATTATTGAGAATACTCAAGGCTGTTCTTCGTGGTATACCGATTTCTCTTTCAATTTGTCGACTACTAATTTGTGGATTGAGATGAACAGCTGCTAAGGCGGCTATAACATTAGGATCATTTTCGTTGTATTCGTGGTGTCTGCGTTGACGACGAAGATGTCCATCACGAGCTCTTCGAAGTAATCTGAGTAATGTGTCGTGAGTAGGACGCCTTCTTAGAGGAAAGCGTTCAGCGTAGAGTCGCACCGCGGCTCTGGCATTGTTTTGAGTTTCGCCTAAGATCATTATCATATCAACAATTTCATTGGATTGATAATCGCCCATGTTGAAAATTTTGTTTATAATAAGAAAAACTATTTTATTTACATTCACTCTTTATTGAAATTGAAACTAAACCAAAATAAGAAAGTGACAACAAAAAAAGGAGGAATTTTCAAACTGTATAATTTTTAAATCAAATTTGTAACTTCTTATTTTCTTACGTTAAGACATTGTGATTTAAATTGAAGACAGCGTGAGAACAATCGTTACAATTCATATTAGATTAAAGAAATTCAACTTAAAAAAAAACATTTAAACTGGAAGTGATTAATTCAAATATGTCTGAACGGAAGCACGGGAAAGGTCCGAGTAGGCGGTAATGTATCAGAACCCTTCATGATACGCGATGGTTTAAAACAAGGGGATGGGCTCTCTACGGTGCTGTTCAACTTAACGTTAGAGTATGCCGTTAGAAAAATGCAGGTTAGCCAGCTGGGCGCAACGCTTAATGGAACAACGCAGACACTAGGCTACGCAGATGATTTGGATATACTGGGGGATTGTAGGGAAACGGTAGCAAGAAACGCGGAAATCCTCATAAAAGCGGTGGAGTATACAGGGTTAGAAGTGAGTGAATCAAAAACAAAGTACATGATTGTGGATAAGCTAGGCATCTGCAGAGGGGAGGAAGATCTCAGAGTTGGGAATTTTACTTTTGAAAAGGTTAGCGAATTCAGGTATCTGGGTACGACCATAAATGATAGAAACGAGATTAATGTCGAAATAAATAAGAGACTCCATTCGGGTAATGCTTGCTTCTACGCCGTGAGTAATTTACTGAAGTCGAGGCTGTTGTCTAAAAACGTTAAAATAAGAATATACCGGACAATAATACTGCCGGTGGTTCTGTACGGGTGCGAAACGTGGGCTCTCACTAAGCAGGCGGACAACCGTTTTAGGGTATTTGAAAATAAAGTCTTGCGAAAAATATACGGGCCAAATAAAGATGAGGAAACCGGGAAATGGAGGAGACTACACAATGATGAGTTACACAATCTGTACGCGTCACCAAATATTAACAGAATAATAAAATCGCGCAGATTGGGATGGGTAGGGCACGTAACGAGAATGGGAGACGACCATACGGCAGCGCGTGTCATGAAGGGCAGGCCGATGGTAACGCGACCTCTAGGTAGACCTAGACGTAGATGGGAGGACAACGTAAAAGCGGATCTAGTAGAAATAGGACGGGTGGGTGTCGATCGGAGAGGTGCATCTTGGGTGGGGTTGACACAAGATAGGGCAGCGTGGAACGCTTGCGTAGATGAGGCGATGAACTTTCGAGTTCCAAATGCCATGTAAAAAAAAAAAGAAAAAACTGGAAGTGATGCACTTTGGCAAATACAATTATTAAAAATTTTTTTTAATATTACAAAAGCAAAATGCTGTTTAATATTTTATCTTAAATAATGTATTTTTTAACATCCTACCTTTATTGTTTAACCATTTTTTACGCTTTTGAAACGTTAAACTTTTACTTGACTCTGCTTCGACCGTGAATGAATTGACAACATTGATTTTTAACGTTCCATTTCCCACTACCATTAAGAACTCAGATATTTAAAATTATCATGTTTACTTCAAAATTTACTTTTGACTACTAAAAATTTGTTAACGAATGTTAAACAAGCCTCCTAGTGAGAGGCAAGGGGAATCACAGTAAACAAGCACCCCAGTGAGAGGCAAGGGGACTCACGTTAAAAAAGCACCCCAAAGGGAACCTAATCCTAATACGTTCACGTCGTTGTTCCTGGGTAGCGCTGAAATTAGGGAATTATTTTGTTTTCAAGGTAAATATTTTCATGGTCATTGCCACATTGGGTTTGAATATTCATCATAAAAGTACATTAACTACGATTATTCTATCAGAAAATGCGATTAAATAGCAATTACAGTATTTCTTAACATTTGCCCTTGAAATGACCTTGTGAAGGTCATGAAAAAAATTTTGAAATACCGTTTCGGACGTAAAATTTCCTGTTCTTTCCGAATCTGCTATCAAAAATAGGGGTTCCTATTTTAAAAAAAATTTTGACCTTTAAATGACCTTGAAATTTGAGTTCAAGGTCAAAACTAATTGCACAAAAAGATGTCCCCCTTGATCCTGGACAACTTTCATCTGAACAATTTTTCTGTTCATGGCTTAATTTAGGAGTTATTAGACTGGTTTGATTAAAATGGCCCACCCTGTATACGTACTCTGATGATGCGGCGCCACGTGTCCACTTTTTAACTTCAGGTTTTATAAGAGAGCTTTTATTGGAGCTGCGGGAGTAATGGTTGGTTGTTACGCGCGTTCTTCCTCCACCTTCCCCGGCTTTCATTGCAGCTCTCCTAGTACGTATCGGCCCAGCAGTAGTACAACTCGAACCATAACTTCCGCCGCGTTTTGTTAAAATTCCACGATTATTCCAGCTGTTTTTTATGATTAAAATTAATGAATTTATATGCTTAAGCATTAAGCAAAATAAATGCAATTCGGTTTAGTAGAAAAATAAGGATAGAATATTTATTAATTATAACTCAAGTGAATACGATTAGTCTCTTCGGACTTTGACAGCGTCGTCGTCGGGTCGGCCAACGCTTCGGCGGCGGGGCGATCGGTTTATAGCCCTGCGTAGGACCCAAACCCTCGGCGCGCAATAAAAGAGAAAGCAATAAATGTGCGGCCGGAAATTCGAAGTACTTCATTTTTAACAAAAATTGTGACCCTGGCTATTTTTGTACCGTTTCTGAACTAATTGAAAATTCCGGATACTTCTAGGGCAGGTACCCGGATGTGGAAAATGTCCCGGCCGGAGAAATAAGTAATTTTAAACGCCGACTTAACTCACTTTATATGCGTGCGCAGAATGAAAGCAGAGACCCTTTATCCTCTGAATTTCCCGGCGAATGCGAGTAGTCGTTTGAAATGAATTTATTTTTCCCTCTTCCGTTTTTACGCGCAAGAACGACGAGGAGAAGAGGTTGCGCGCTCTGAAGCTTATTATGAAGAATTTCCAAGAGTGTGGATTTCCAGAGCTCCGCGCGCGCTCAGAGAACTTTTCAGATTTCACCCGGAGACTTCGTATACCTGTATATAACGAAAGTTACAAAGCCCCCGAGTCTTGCATCACAAGGGGAGGCCCGTGGCCGTTTCGAGTGACTATTCAACTCCTTGAGTATCCGCAGTTTTTGCTGCGAGCGAGAATTGCCCGGGGGATATTTTTATCGGCGTATCACTCGCAATCAGTCGCAATGCGCCTCGAGCTTATCGCGGACCACACTCGTGCGGGAGAGTGCACCGGGCGAATCGAAAGCTACCGCTGCAGCCCGCAATGAAGGAGGGAAAGTTCGGCTGATTGAAAGTTCCAGCGTGTTGACGCCGATTCGGCACACAGCCACGGTACCACAATGTTGCGCAGATTGTTATTTATACGAGCCCGAGTCGTCGTTTCCGAGCTGATGTACTATTATTTGGTGAGCGGTAGCTAGGTATACGGGTATAGGAGGAGAAAGCGGCGGAAAAACAAAGACGGAATTTATACTCGACGAAGAGTCTCTCGAAACGCGTAGTTTATAATTGAAAATTTATAGCCCGTGCGGCAGCTCTCTGTGTTACTCGCTCTCGCGCGTGCGATTGATGGTCCCATTGCCTGCAGTCTGTAAACGCGCGTGAACTGCGCGGCGCGCGACACTTTGATGGACCGCGAGCGCGCGAACAAAAAGCGTATCGCGTATAAATTATGGATCGAAAAAAGCTTCGTATAATAGACACGAAGAGCTTTGTGCGCCGCGCGCTCTTTCGGCTCTGTCTTTATAGACGTGTGTACAAAGCTCTGGGCAAACACACCAGCATCGGCCGCGCGAGCACATTCAATCTCCCGGCAATGAATGGATCAATTATCCGAGCGACCACCCTCGCACTTCTCGTAAAAAGCGGCCGTTCGACATTCTTCACCTCGGCTCTAATCCCCCCATAAAAGTCGACATCCGTCAATAGAGGCCTTAATTCCCGCCAGAGGCCGGCTATCGAGTTTCACGCGCATAATGAACGAGAGAGAGAGAGGGGGGGGGGGAAGAAAACGACGACGAAGCGAATAACTGCTGCGGAGAGAGAGAGAGAGAGAGAGAGAGAGAGAGCCACCCCTTTGTCGCTCGCGCGTTATAGTTAGGTCTTCGCCCTGACAAAGGCAGCTCGTCTTATCGCGGAGGCTCCTGGATTCCGTCATCGGCGCGGCACGCCCGCGAGGGGCAGAATACCGCACGTAGGTGTACGTGCGCTACGCCTCGGAATGGGCGGGAAGGAGGAAAGCGCAGGAAATTGGTCTTCGAGATGAGAGCTGATGCGTTGTTATGAAAAGTTGCCGGAGATGCAGCTATGGAGCGCGCGCTCCTCCGCGGGATTGAATATTTTCCCCTATAACGAGCACTCGTTCTCGAGCCGCTTTATGCGTCTCCGCGGTGTGGGCTCTTCAAATTTATCAGACTGCCTGGGTTCATCCAACTTTCAAATTAATGCATTGTCCCATACTAGCTGCCAAATTTTTGTTTATTTTTCAGCAGAAGGCTTAGGTTTTACGAACTACGCTTTATATACGTCAGATATCTTTTATCTAAGAAACTCATTGGTATAGAGAGGTTTCCCATTCTAACATATTGACTTCATAAACTTTCCCACAGATTACGCATTCGTTTGTCATACACCTGCGTCTTTTGTATGCAAAGAAAGAGCTAACGGTCTCCTTTTGTTGGATTACTCGCTGCGGTTGTACTTATTGCTAGTCACGCGCATGGATAGACTAATGCGAAGCTGAGCTGTTATTGAGTAATTCATATGCCCGTTCAGCAAATATTATTCGAAAAGAGCTGGCGAATTAGCATAGATAAAATACACAAAGCAAATATGTATACAGCTCAAGAGATTTAACGTACTCTTATATCCTGTAATATAAGGTTTTTCAGCTTTGTCACAGTTTTTTCACGCTTCACAAAATTTCGCGTCGTAAAAATTTCAGTTAGAACAATTTTGAAACATTTCTAAAGCGCAGCTTTCGCGGACAAGGCACGCTTGGAGTAAACGAAGAACGGATAGAAGTAGACGAGGCAAAGGAAAATATTTTTAAAAACGCATTGTTTGGGCCGCTGCCGCGTATAGGATTGAAAAAGCGAGAGGCAGAAACAGACTCGTTCTGGTTCTAAACCTCCTCCCGCGCGCATCGATTTCAGCTTACAGCGAATGAAAAAACATTCGCCGCGAGTGCGCGTGAATTTAATGAATGTACGATCTTGCCTCGTCCAGACGCTTCGATGATCGAGCGGTGAGGGTGAGCACCTGCGCGTACGACTTATCGCTCTAGGGATAAGAGTGACAAAACCTAAAGTCGCCAGAGGATTAACAGCGTGGCCTTGCGCGATAGCGAGAGACTGCACAGCCGTGTGTGCCAAGGGACCACCCAGAGAGAGAGAGAGAGAGAGAGAGAGAGAGAGAGAGAGAGAGAGAGAGAGAGAGAGAGGGAGCTCGCGGGCTCGAACTGCGATATAATTATAAGCTCTTGTATTTCGTAGGCTGATACGTGGAAAAACCCGACCCGATGAGGTTCTCCTCATTCTCAGCCGTCGCGCGAGGTAATTCAAATCGGAATGAATGTTTCCTTCGCCAAGACGCATACGGACTCGGGATGACAATCTGTTTACCGAATTACGAGACAAGCCGAGTTGGAAAATGCGGCACCTTGTACACGTCCGGAAGAAAAAACGACGCGAAGCGGTCGGTCATATTTGTGCAGATAAAAAAATTAGCATGTAAGTTGTGCGATGTGTACACGATTCTTTTGCGGGCTGCGGATTTTTGCATAAGCTACTTTGAGAATAAATTTCAAAGGACGTTGCATGTAATCGGCTTAAAAACTCGTTACCTTATTTATGACGTGCGCTGGGTACAATTTGATAAAAAGGCATCCGGTGCCGCGGCTGAGGTGGATCGACAAGTTCATTAAATTTGCAAAGGAATCAGATTTGCTGTCCGGAATGCATCAGCGAACGACTTAAATTAGAGCTTCCGCGAAGCATCGGGAAGTCCTTCCACTTCCGAGCGCTAAGAGCCGCGGGAATCCTCTCCCTCGAGCAGTACAACAAAGTCGAAACATCGAAAACTCGCGACGAGAGCACGGCGCGGAAACGTGATTAGCAGTCGCGAGGCCCCGCGGCAGAGTCGACGCGCGAGATCGATTATAACCCGAGAAGCGATGACGCAGAGAGGGAGAGGGAGCTACACAGAGCCGAAGGAGACGCGCGTCGTCTTTGCGGCTTTGACGGCGGCGCGACTTCCTCGTCGGTCGGGTCGCCAGACCGCGTAACCGCGAGAGCTTGTGCATTACGTAAGTCGGCTTTGCGGCTCGGCTGTATACATGCGTACACCCCGGAGCTAGTCTGCGAATCGTCTCTGACGCGTACCTAACTGTGTATATGCAGGGACAGGAAGAGAGCCGCGCGTCGCGCTGGAAATTGCTGTCCTGTTGTTTTGCTGCGCGCTCCTCCGAGTTTGCCGTGTTATATACACGAATTGCATTCGCCGCTCTTGTTCTACACGGAAATGAGTATAGTTCGGCGAAGGTATAAAAACTCCAGTCGTTACTTTCGCTTGCAAATATTAATTATCTATCGCGTGGAATCTGCTGCGGCGGTGACAAATTGCGGGCGAAAAAATAAATACCGTGCGGGTTCGTTTGCATAAACTTTACGAGATAAGCGCAAATGACGCGCGACCCGTTGCGCCCCGTCGCCGCGAAAGAGGCCGAAATTATCTGCCTTTCCCGCGCGCGCATTCCTCGTGGCCGCGCGAAGAAAAGCTTTGGAATCCAGCGATGCTGCAAATGGCCAAGTGCCTGCTTTGCGTCGGCTGGAAAGTGTCGCCGATGCGCATAATATTATACGCGCGCGCATCGAATAGTAGTAGGCAAATGTTTGTTCCCTAGGAAGCTGTTTCAATATAGACGCTCCTATGTATTCGCGCGGCACTTCTCTATTTCTCATCTTTCGCTGCAGTCGGCGAATGAATGGAGCCGAGTGTACACGCACTTTGATGGATCGGAGGCTGAATGAAAATTTATCGAAGTCGGATGAATATTTATTATTAGTCGCGCGCCGAGCCGATTGTGTGCGCTGTTTACCGTATCTGCCGGCTTTCAAATGCTGCAATGAACGGTTTGAATTCAACGCTGCTCGCTGTGCGCAAGGCAGACGCAGCAGCGCGCTGGCACAGTGAAATTGGTCTTTTATTGGATTTGCATGTGCTGCTGTGGATCGACTCTTCTCGCCCTTTGCTTATACACGAATGCACAAGTTTGGGCATAAAATAAAGAGCCTTTTATGCGCGGTTGATATTGAACATTTTAACGCCGCGAATCGCAAGGCCTTTAATATTTAATAAACACTGCTCTCAGCCGAGCGATTTAGCGGAGATACGAAGCCCGAGATCGTTTCCCGCTCTGGACGAGCAGCTCACTTAAGATTCTCGAGCGTGACATAATAAACGTATATTTAAAAGCTTTTCAGGGACTCTCTACTCGCGTGTATGCGAGATACACGCGGGCAAGCAGTCGAATGAAAAAGGATAACTGTTTGACTGCTCTTTATTCCCTTGCTTTATCATCGTATAATCCGAATGGCGTGCGCGTTACACGCTTTCGAACGACGCGCTCACTCGCCGTTCGGCAGATCATCGTTACCGAGCTTTGAACGAACAATGGAATCTTCGGTATGGCGTTGTCGATCTCCGCGCACTCGAGACGACCAAAGTATTTGCACGAGCGTGTTTGCAGTCTGCGGACGCAGAGCGAGAAGATCGTTGCGAAAGCTAGTCTCGCGTAAACCCGTGAAAAATGAAAATGGGTTGCTTTAAATAACTCATTTTATCGGTTCAACTTCATCAAAATTAAGTACAGTAATATAGAGAAGATTTATCATTGATGACCAACGCTAAGCGACACCGACTAATTCATCGTTTGTTCATTAACAATTATTAGAACGCGTAAAGGATATTTTCCGGATACATATCGAACGACCATGTGAAATCGAGTGAACTTGTTATAACGTTCATTTGATGAATTATTTTAGTGCTGCCTTCATTATTCTGAATGATAACGAGTAATTATTCAAATGGTAATAACTCACAAAATTCCATGCATTGAAATTATTTAAAATTAATTTCGACATTTACGACATTTATATTTCAATAAGCATGCAAAATTGGATTTCGGTTCGCCTTCATGGCTTTTGAATCTTTCTGACAAATTATTAAATGAATTTATTATTATTTTAGAGTAGAGCGGTGTATTATTCAAAAAATACAATGGGAACAAAGCCTCGTTGGATAACATGTTAGGCAGAAAAAGCGTGGATAATAATACAAGCTTACGAGGAAAAGCGGAACATTTTCCAAAACGCATTGTTAGGTCGGGGCTCCAGTGTGCAAAAGCGCGAAGTAAAAACACAGTCGTAATTGACGAAAGTCAATGTTACAGCAGCAGCTGCAGCAGTTCTTTAATCAAAAGAGAGAAAGAGAGAGCGAGCGAACCATCAGAGAACAAACTGCTCTTCGCCCCGCTGCAAAGCCATAGGCGCGCGCTACACACACGTATACACGCATACATCGTAGAAAGTTTGGTTCCCCGAGAGGCCGAAAATTCGTCCGGTTTCCAGGACGACAACTACGCCGAGGGACGAGTCGCTCGCGCGAGCCTCTAAGTCCCCGTAATACGAGAGGCTTTTCTCCGGTATTACAGTGTCCCGGCGGCCGTCCTCTCGCTCGTCACTGGCTGCCGCCGCCTCCGCCGCCGTGGTATCGTGACTCTGCGGCGGGACAAAGACGAGAGAGCGGGCTGCAGGCTGTTACACGCCTGTCATTCCCCGCTCGGTCGCTGCATCGACATCCCGTCCGCGTTGTTTCTCCCTCGACCTCACCCCCAATTGTTCACCTCGTCGTTTGATTTTTCGTTATCGCCTCTTTCGCATTCGCGGAGCCATTGCTTGGAGTTTTCATCCCGTTCGTTCCCATCAATCTCCGCGCTCCTCGGTCCTCGAGGCTCGTCCGTTTCGACAATGATTTTCAACATAAAGCGTGATGGATGGACAAGTAAACGAATTGTGTTTTCGACTGTTATAGCTGCAGCGCGGAAAGTTTATACCGAACGATGGATGGGTGCACGCAACTATCGAGGGATTTTTTAGATTCCTGGATTATCGTCGAGACCTCACTCTGTCTGACTGGATGCTCAACTATATGAAGAGGCCTAGTCGATTGACTTGTTCCTTTCGTTATTCACCCAGATGAAAATGCATTAATTTCACGTTTATACGTATAACACCGGTACTTCATACATTATACAACTCGAAGCATTGCAATTTTCACTCGGGGAAAAAGCCGAATATCAGACCGAATTAGCCATTCCATGGGCGCGAAGAAGATTGAAAAAACCGAGACGAAAAGAAGCGGCCGGGGAGCCGCGCAGCCTATTTCAATCGGCCACTTCAATTTAACTTTAACGCCTCCACTTTGCTTTTTAATGGCACTCTCAGACTGGCCTGTTCTCAGCGAGGCCCTCTCGCCCAAGGTGTTGTACCGGCGAGGATGCAACATTGCCAAGAAAGCGGCTCTCAACCGAAAAAAAGACGTCGGCGACTGGTGCGGTATCCGATAGACCGATAGAGCCGATCATCCCGATGAGTCGTTGATTAGAACTATTTGACGGCTACGTACTGAGATTGGTCGACTCGAATAATGGACAAGACTGTTTGCAAAGAAACTTTTGAAGTCATAGTTCGCGATACACGCCGAGCGTAGAAAATCGCTAATAGACCATTAGGCAATTTTTCCAAGCTCTCAGCCGATATTCTTGAATAACTTGCGTGTTGTAGGTATACAGACATACAGACAGCCCCTGGAATTCACATCACGCAAAAAGAGCCTCTCCCGGCGGCAATCCTTATAGCCTATAGCCACCAGCCGACCATCCGGATTTCCAGTAAAAACGAGGAATGCGCAAAAAGCAGACGTTTTGTACGCAACAAGGATGGAGCGATACCCACTACGACTGCTCGAATCGCCCTAGAGCAAGGGATTTTCCGCGCACGGTCGAGCGAGCGCACCCGACTGCCCTTCATATTTTCGGAAAAAAATCCGACCTCGATGATAAAAGCACGAGAGTCCAGTGATGGAATTCGCAGCAGCGAACGACGGCGTTATTTGAAAATGGATTATAACAGACATGTCACGGCCGAATTAGCACAGGAATATCAGTACTATACATCCCAGCCGAAGCTTTCCATGCAGGAAGAGCGCCGGCCGACTAATTTTCTTCCGGGGAGCGAAAAAAAGAGCCGAGGATCGAGATAGGGCAGAAAAACGCGAAGAGGAGCGGTTACGAGTATAAAAAAGGAGCGGCGCGCGCGAGATCAGACTGCTGCAGCAGGGGCGGGCTCTTAACCCGAGCGTGAAAAAGACGAGATCGGACTTTAATTAACAGCGTCGAATGCACATAGCGCTGTCTCAAAACAAAGCTTTATTGTGGCGATTTTTCAGTAAAAGCTGCGTGCAATGTACGCTCACCAGATGACTTTTACAGTATACAGTGGGAGAAATAAACTCTCCCGTCTCACGCTGTAAAGCAGAAGCTGCACGCGGGCCGTTTAATTAAGGCCTCTACTGCTGGAGGAGGGATCGCGCGCTCCCGCTCTTCTCGCCTCGAGCAGCCAGCTCAATTATTTTGAGATCGGCGGTCGCCACGCGCTATTTTCTGTTTTTATAATAATTGGCGTCTCCCTTGCACCCGAAGAATTTCGCGCAAGCCTCGCGTGATGGCTTTCATTACGCGCATTGTGTCTTGTTTCTGCGCGGCGGTCTCGGACGCAGACCGAAATTATATTTCTCCGGTATAATTGGACTTTTTTGAAAATGACGAAAAAACTCGTTATCATCAGCTAGCCTAATGAAACCAGCGCACAGCCCTCGCGAAATGAAAATTCATCGCGTGGAAAAAAGCTGCGCTAACGGCGAACAAAGGAGCGCGATAAGAGCCGGGTCAATGCAGCGTAAACACGTCGAGCCAACATCAGAGCCCTTCCGAAGCGTGCCGTAAATCAGGTCCCAGCGCGCGCAGGCAAATCAGATCGAGTTGCGAGGACAATGAGAAATCAAATAACTTATCAGCTGGCGCGTTACGCCGCGAAAACGGCGGCGCGCGCGTGCGATAAGCCTCGCCACCGCCGGCGCGCGGAATTTAATTAAGCTTTTATTAAGCGCGTTATATACGGCTCGCGCGTAGTTGCCTGTTTACCAAAGCCCCTGCCGTACGCTCTCGTGCGGCTCAGCTGTGCTGTACGGCGCGCTCTCTTCATTTAAATTCGTCTCGCATTATCGTTACTCAAAGCGCGCGCGACCGGCTCGCATAAGCAACCCCGACGCAGATCCGATTTTTCTCCCGTTTTCTATCTTGGTCGGGCACTCGCGTCTCTCGCGCTGCCCGTCTCCTTTTTCGACTTTCCGGCTTGCATGCAGCGCCGGAGAGCAGGGCGTCCATTAGCGAATGCAAATAATTCACGCTCCTCGCGGATTATATAAACAGGCTGCGCGTGCGAGTTGGACGGACGCTCGTCGCGAGCCTATAAGTACAGACGCTAAATTTTTCAGCGACTGCAGAGCGCAGTCTATTTACAAACAAACCGATCCAGTTACGCTATTAGCGCGATGAAATGCGCGCCAAAAAGCAAGGTCGATTCTCCGCAGACGGAAGAGCGCCCGAAGAAGCCAGCTTATCCGCTGCACGACGCTGCGCTGGCTCGTCGGAGGCATAATAATGCCCGGCACAGGCATCGAATTCTCCCCTTTTTGATATAGCCCCTGATCCGAGTCTTTTACGCGGGAGGACTACCGCAGCGCGCGGGAATAACGGATCGCCGGGAAGATCCGCGAGCGGCGAGCCCGGTGTCGGCCTCGAACTCGACGGGGGGGAGGACGCTTCCCGAGTTGCTGCATGTAATGAGCAGCGGAGCTGGAGGAGGAGCGGGTGAAAAATGAGGAGCGCGAGATTTACAGCGGGGAAAAGAGCCGAGGTATGCCGGGAGAGCTGCGCGCGCGACCGAGGAGCGGAGAAAAGCCGCTGCTGCAGTGTATTATATGCACTCCGTATAGCCACGCTCGCGAACTGATTTCACGGGGACGGGCAGTTTGCTTTTCCCGCGCCGCTCTTTAATTTGGTCGATGGTAATAACCAATATACTCTCGCGCCCGTTTGGCCCGACCTTTGATCGATGTTGCGATTATTACTCATCTCTGAATCTTACCTGAAACAGAAAGATTACGCGGGTTATAGTTGAGCTGTATCTTCCAAAAGTGTCGCTTTTATGTCAAAACATTGTACCGCGACCGCCTGCAGAAAAAAGGAGCAATCCGCGAGCCCGGTATGAAAGCCGCGATAGTGCTGGAAAAGCGGCTATTATGAACGGCGAAGGCTATATATATATATATATATATATACACACTTCTCGTTTATTGAGCACGTATAGCAGTATAGAGAAGCCGATCGCGGCTCATCAGTATCGATGCCGCGGGCGACTATGCGGAGATACGGTCTTTCGCACGAAATCCATGCCGCAAATAATCACGCTTTGTTATTTGCGGGAACTCTGATCGACCGCGGCACTGGACTATTATGCACCCACGCACGCAACGTACACAAGTCACAATGATCTATATACACGCCGCTTATGATAGTCTCGCTCGGGCTCGAGCTGCATCCCCGGCGCGTTGGGGTTCCTCTTTAGCCGGCTCAAATAAGTACGTGTAGTTGAGCCGCGACTGTTTGCGCGTCAAGGGAAAATTTATACACGCGCCGAAGAGTATAAGTACACCGCGCGCGTCCCTCTTCGCTCTTTCGCGCAGACTGGAGAACTTGGCATGGCCAGAGGGGACCATCTTATAAGGACTGCTCGTATGCCAGACAAGAATGATGTGTTGTATCGATCACATTTGCCATCGTGGCTGATACTTAAGCGTTGGCATTCAACGATAGTTTGCCCACGTATACGCACGCGCATACAGCTGATTCAGCTAGAGAGAACAGCAACGAAGCACGCATTATATTATAGGATTAAATAGGAAAGAAAACACAGACTATAGGCGTGCTGCACAATATACATTATTTTATTATATAACTATTTTCTTTAACTGTTGAGCGATCGCAGTCGAAATTTTGAAAATTAAGGTGATAAACATTTTAGACAGTTCTGCCGAATTCTGATGATTTTGACAACCAGTCGCTTTCTTTATTTCGAAGCATGCTAGAAGGGAGAAATGACCTTTCAGATTTGGAACATATGGTAATTCAAACAAACATGCCAGAAAAAAACAATTGATATTTTCGGTGGTATCAGTAGGTATAGAGTTTTTCTGCAAACGATGACTAATACATTATTTGCAAAATGTTCAGTACTTGTACAATTTCCAGCTTGTTTGAGAGAAAAAAGCTCGCTCTCGTCTATAAACGAACCAGTAACACGACAAGCGCAGTCTCAAGAGACTCCGATATATACTAGCAGTTGGCAGCCTCGCCTCTCTCAAGTCTTCTACCCCAAACTCGGCATCTGGCGCCTGACGATGTTACCTGGAGCAGGACGCCGTTACAGCCATAGCACAGGGAAGAGTTTGAAGTGTGTATTCGTCGAAAACGCATCTGTTTGTGAAGAGACAATATTACGACGATGAAGCATTCACATTAATGAGAGATATATCATCCAGAAGCACATCATCTGCACCAGGACGGCAGTTCTTGAACTCTTCTCTTACGATGGCAGTAGCGAGCAGATAAAACACGGTAACTAGTTTTAAAGAATTCATTTTTTCGCAACTCTGTTTCAGCTGACGATCAAATTAATTGGTTTGCTTTTGCAACGATGAAGTTAAAAGAGACTTTTCCTTCCATTGCTTTCTAACGGTCGCCCGGATTATTTATTGAGTTTAATATTAATAAATCTCAGCCGTGTACATCCGTGGCTAGAAGAGCCAACTTTTACTATAATTCGAGTGGGTGCCTAGCCCCGAGCCTGCAGATATGTCCACACGATCGTGTGGATTCGCAGAGGCGGCGGGATCTGTAGATAGGTGCAACTGAACTCACGACGGTTTAAAACTTGATGCTGACGTTCATTCAAAACATTGATGTGACAAATCTCTTCTCATATTATAGCGAAGTGCTACTTTCGCAAAAGTATAACAAGATCCGAAAAACAATCCATCGCAGCCTAGTAAATAAGGGTTACACAATTTTTCGTAATCGCTCGCGTATTCCGCACCATCTCATCCTCCCACCCACATGCACTTCGCTCACTTGCGGAGGAGTTTCCGCGCGAGTGTTGCACGTTGCGCAGGTCGTATAAGTACGCGCGAGAGTACGGGGATCGAAGCCCCGACACGAGGCTGTTATCAGGTCGTTCAGCTTTTACGGCGAGTCGCTCTGTGCGAAAGTAAGAGGAAAGAGAGAGAGAGAGAGAAAGGATCATCCGTTGCCTATGGATGTCGTATTCGCTCTTGTTTTTGTATTTTCTCTAAGGGGATATAACACGTGAGATATTTACGGATAATCCCCAAAGATGTGACTAGTTTACAATAATGCAGGCTGTGCAAACATTGTTTTCACAACATATCGCGAATAGAAAAAGACTACGCATTAAGAATCGACAAATTATCACGTTACGTTTAAAAAATATGCTCTTAGAATCGCACACCGTTTGCAGCTTAGTCACGGCGGAGTAAGTAGATAATGCTCGGGTACGGCAAGACGTGCGTTGTATAGATTTCACGTTGTTCGGTGTACCAATCTTCAGTACTTCTTACTAAACATCGAAAAATGTATTTTATCAATTCGACAGCAGTTCTTCATATAAAAACGATCACTGAACTCTGTATTTTAACAAAACGACGCTTACACCCCCTATCGCGGTCTACCGTGGGTACGAATCGTTGTATGAAAATCTCCAAGAGTGCCTTCAGGCCTTTTACTTGCGAAAGCGCAGGCCCTGCAGCCTCTTTGCAATAATCACGGCAGTTTAGAGTCCAAGCGTAGCCTCAGCACCCCTTATCAAAGTGCATTTGCAAGAAACAGCCGCTGCGACGCTCGAGACTGCTGTAGACCAGAGGCGGCATTGTATATCGGAAATTCCGGGCGCGAGCTGAGCCTCAATAAAGCCGTTGGAGCGAAGCACTTTGTTCCGGTTGCCTGCAGTCTTTATTATACTACACTCCAGTGGAGCGAGGGTCTCGTACCCGGTTTTGTATACGAAAGAGGAAAAACAATGATGTGAAAGGAATGAGGTGTGGATTTAGCGAGAAAAGATCGCGTTGACGCTTGGCTAGACTTTACGTTCGATTGTAATATGTGACCTGGTGGGCTGAGAGATTTAAAAGCGGTATACACAGAGGTTTTGTTGGGGTCGCAGCATGATCGAAGAAATAATAATTAAAAAATATAATTTCTCAAATATAGGTAAGTATTTTCTATAGACGCAAGCACAAATGTACGGGCGCACTTCGGGCGTAACTTGAAGCAATAATAGATCGAAGTTTATGCACCCACAGAGTTTAACTCTTTGTGAGACGAACACCTTTTTTAGATACATAAGCATCAAGCTACATTCGAGAAGGTACCGAAGAAAGAACTTTCCCACGCGCGAGTCTCGACAAACAGTCGTATTAGTATAAAAGAACAGAGTTTGATTATGACAAACAAGAATAGATAGACCCTTGCACATTGTATGATACGCATGCACTGCACTTCATTTTACTTGAGGGAACCAAGTCATCAACTTTTATTTCATAAAGTCATGTTGTCTAAGTATAAGCAAATTAATAGATATTGTTTGCATTAACATGAAAATAGTGCAAAATGTCTTGTCTAACGAAACTAAACTCTAAATGTACTCATCGGAACATTCATCATGGCTTGACGAGTATAAGTGACATGAAAATTTCACATAGATATTAGAAAATCTTCTAAAATTGAAAACCACGACCCAATGTAAAAAATTCTATTGAAAATATAACATGTTGCTAGCATTGTTTAATTGATATTTTTTAGATAACAAAATTTGTTGCTAACTATATTTAATTCATATTTTTTAGCAATGTCTCTCGATCGGTCCGAGGGGGCAGTTTAAGGTACATTTTTAGCCCGGATAGAGTAAAGAAGATGGTCCGGATCTTTCAAAAAGCCGTGACAAGTGACTGAAAACACTTATTTATATAGTGAAATGTCATGAATTTTGGTCAAAGATTTTACAAGGTATATACATGTTTTTTTTTCGATAAAAATGGTGTATATTTTATATATTTTCAATAGAATTTTTTTATTTTCAAATTACATCAAATCAAAAATTTTTTGGTAAGAAGAATATCTTTTTGTTTTTTTGCAGGATTTAACCCAGGCTTGACCCCTTAACTGGCGATTATGCTAACCTTTCAACCTCACATTAGCGTCTCTCTACCTTTGCCAGAATATTCAGAAGATTCTGCGCAGAAACTCGAATTCGACTCGAAGAAGACCGAATTTGGGCAAAACTATCTGGACAGACGTTACCTGTGCGGCCAGAAATTGTGGCGTATTTTTCATCAGGGTCATATTATACACGCATCATGTAGGAACTCCTCACTTGTATTATTACACTGATCGCCCTAGTGGAATTAAAAGTAGCAACTTTTCTCGTGCATCAAAAATACGACTTGATAATTAATATACCTTTGCATATGAGTAACGTATGTATTTTGAAATTAATCATTTTATTGTGCATTGCTTTTATAGTAAAAGCGTTTTTTTTATTGTCCGAAATTCTTTACCAATGTGCATTTAAGAAATATCGCATTACTCGTGTCCCGAGCGATACAATATTTTTAAAACTTTCATTAGAAAATATTCTCGGCTCTCTTCTCAGCTCAACTCTCGCGACTATGCTCTGCTACATTTATGGTAATCTCTCGTAAACTTCTGCAAACTAATGTCTATGCAATAGAAGTTTATACGTACGTGTAAAATGATAAGTTTGCCCAATTTGCATAGGTATAGCAATTGTATAAAATATTTGCATTAAGATGACACTGTCCACAAAGTCACACATTTAGATAAATATTCAAATACGAACACGTTTTTAATGATAATTAAATTTATTAATAAAACTAAAGCCTTTTTTGTTCATAAGCTAAGATAAAAAGAGTAACTCTGTGTTATGAACAAACAGAGTAAACTTTGCGTTGAATAATTTTAATAAATTCTGCTGCTCTGCCTACAGTACGCGTTTGCATCGTAAATATATATCATATAATTATACCTGCTCGCGAAAAGACTGAGAAATTGGTAATTTGTTAATCCGCAAGCTCTTTGTCAGCAGCGCTACTGTTCGCGCTCGCACAGCGCCACTGCTCTCTCCGTGATAAACGACGCTACATTCAGCGTATGCACCATAATATACAAATACGCGGGGCTAGCGCGCTTGATGGCATAATTAGCAACGCTCGCGCCCGCGGCTCTTTCTTCCAATCGTGTCTAGTCAATTAGCTACCCGGCGGTCCGAAACACAATTGATCCATCGATCGAGCATCGCTGCAGAGAGTCCCTGCTGCTGCAGTCACCGAGTGTTATCTACACTATAGTTGCATTCGAGATGCGGTTATGAAATGAGTTCGACTTGCTCCAATTACGGGATGGCATATGAAGAAATTATACTGCACATCAAACGATGTATTCTCGAAAGCTTTCAAGACGAATGAAATAAATTGGCGGGTAAGTATCTCAAATTATCTCAAATTATCTCTCTTGAAATGCTTCTCATATTAATTACCGTAATCATGCCAGCCGCGTCAAAATCGATACAGGATGAAAATTAACTTTTCAAAAGATAAGTGAAAAAATATTTGCTCGTAACTTTTATTAACAGCAAAACTCCCAACGATAAGTGCATTATCAATGAATAATGAATTCAGCAATATCGAAAGCCGAGTAAACTCGCGAGCGCGCCTGCGATTAAAAAGTTGGACCACAGTGGCGCAAGCATAAGCAGCTATAGGTGTGTGTGTGTGTGTGTGTATACATATACACACACATATGTGTATAATGGCGGCATAAGCCGCCACTCGCTGCAGGGTCCAGCAAGAGCGCGCAGGAATATCGCCAATTATATGAGCGATACCTACATTGGGCTCGCCCGCACACACATACGCAAGCGAGCTCTGCTATGCCCATTCGAACGAGCTGCGTGTATATAATGCACGCGCGCCCTCGTTATTATATCGCACCGCCAGGTGCGCGATCCTCGTTTACGATCGCCGCGCGAGCGAGCTCGTCCTTTACAAAATTATACCTGGGGGGCTTGGGGATGCGCATTTCACGCAATGCTGGAGGATTTGACTGATAAAACGGAGATGGCATTTTTGAAGGACTGCGCGCGTTCGAACGAGAATTCGTTAGGTTACACGCAGTGGTGATCGCGAGCGTGTGGTGATTTCCAACGCCCAGCACTCATAAAATCGAGTGCACAAGGAATGCGTGGCGAACATTTTCGATGTGACGAGTTTCCCTGCGCTGACCTATTGATTTCAACGCAGTCTTTTGGGTTTGCTCATATGACTGCAAGAAAGAATAAAGAGGATGATTTTACTGTGAATCTCAGTTGTATACGATGAATCACCGAGCAAATAGCAATATACTGAAATCAGAAGCGTTATAGTCGTCGAATGTGTTTTATTATTTTACCATCAGCTATATAACCAGCAGTGTTATTGTTACTAACAATCAATAAGTTATCTGATTGTATCAGAATTCGTTCGCTCTATCTTGAATCAGTTCTATTCGTCGTCTGATTGGTTAGTTAAAAAAAAGGTCGATTTTGAAGTCGAATTTGTGTTTTAAATTTTATAAGAATAATAAGTAAAGCAATAATACTTGTAATAAGATAAAACACTATTATATAAAAACAATTACTGATATTTAGAATTTTACGACTTCAGGCAGTGCACGACATGACCTATAGAACTTGTATGTATGAATTTCTAACCTCAAAGAAAATACTTTCTGAATAAAAAAAAAACGTCATTTTAATACCATCAAGGATAGTCTGCCTGACACTTATAAATTAATCGTTCTTGTAAAAAAGTAAAAACTTGGAACGCGTCTAAATTCGCTAGTGTTACAATAAAATTGATATAAAAACGTACACGTATGGGGATGATAAGTATTCTACGAAAACAGTTCTCCCTGCGAGGATAAGAAGCTATACTGCTGTAAATACTATCCTGCTCTAAGAAATACATGATAATCATTCTATTCGTTATCTGATTCGCTGTTTGTTTTACTGCAGAATGTCTGCGTATGTTTTAATTTCTAGTCTCAAGTGAAAATTGAGAAAATATCATAGCAACGGGGTGTATTTCATTACATTGTCGTCGGAATCTCAAAATTTGAAACTTTCTTGTGCACGAAACATTTATATTTTAAAAACACTGTTGCAAGTCTAAATTGAACTTATAGCGATATGAATCACCGGAACAAAGCAGTTTTGAACTGGCCCTTTCGTCACCGCCTAAACTTTCCGAGTCTGTGGCAAGCAACAATTACGGAAGCGTCTATACGCCACCTATACGAAATAGGCTAATACGCGATCTTCTGCTACGAAAACGGAAAAGGGAAAGGCCTTGCCCTTTCTGCGCATTAGTGCATCCCGCGCATGAAAAGTCGAACTGTCGAACGCGAGAAATTTGCTAACGGTCTTGTATTTGGTGGCTGGAGCATCGCTTTGCTCTTCATCAAATAAAATTCCTTATATGAGCGTTGCATTTACTTTAATTATCTAAATTAACCTTTAAAAAATAGATTTGTGACTTTATTTTAGTAAGTGTTTGTGCATTGATTTCCACAGCTATGAATATATAAAAACTAAGAAATGATCGGTGAATTTTATTTAAAGAAAATTAAAAAGTATATCAATCAAGACTACAGTCATCAGGCTATCATAAGTATTTTAAAAAAGAAATATAATGTCACAATTTCTCTACGGACACTTTCCAGAATTGTACAGAAGTATCAATGGAAAAGAAAAAATATAGAAGAAAGCTCCGTTGAGAAAATTGGACATACCATATTAATTGGATTAGAAGGAAGTGCTTTTAATTTTGGTTATCGTGCAATGTGGAAACGCCTCAGACATGTTTATAAATTATAAGTGAAGCAAAAGTCTGTAATGAATGTTTTAAAAATACTTGATCCTGAAGGAGTTGATGCTCGTAGTCGATATAAATTAAGACGAAGAACCTATAATGTTCCTGGGCCTAATTACTTATGGCATGCAGACAACCACGATTTTTTTTTTTTTTTACATGGCATTTGGAACTCGAAAGTTCATCGCCTCATCTACGCAAGCCTTCCACGCTGCCCTATCTTGTGTCAACCCCACCCAAGATGCACCTCTCCGATCGACACCCACCCGTCCTATTTCTACTAGATCCGCTTTTACGTTGTCCTCCCATCTACGTCTAGGTCTACCTAGAGGTCGCGTTACCATCGGCCTGCCCTTCATGACACGCGCTGCCGTACGGTCGTCTCCCATTCTCGCTACGTGCCCTGCCCATCCCAATCTGCGCGATTTTATTATTCTGTTAATATTTGGTGACGCGTACAGATTGTGTAACTCATCATTGTGTAGTCTCCTCCATTCCCCGGTTTCCTCATCTTTCTTTGGCCCGTATATTTTTCGCAAGACTTTATTTTCAAATACCCTAAAACGGTTGTCCGCCTGCTTAGTGAGAGCCCACGTTTCGCACCCGTACAGAACCACCGGCAGTATTATCGTCCTGTATATTCTTATTTTAACGTTTTTAGACAACAGCCTCGACTTAAGTAAATTACTCACGGCGTAGAAGCAAGCATTACCCGAATGGAGTCTCTTATTTATTTCGACATTAATCTCGTTTCTATCATTTATGGTCGTACCCAGATACCTTAATTCGCTAACCTTTTCAAAAGTAAAATTCCCAACTCTGAGATCTTCCTCCCCTCTGCAGATGCCTAGCTTATCCACAATCATGTACTTTGTTTTTGATTCACTCACTTCTAACCCTGTATACTCCACCGCTTTTATGAGGATTTCCGCGTTTCTTGCTACCGTTTCCCTACAATCCCCCAGTATATCCAAATCATCTGCGTAGCCTAGTGTCTGCGTTGTTCCATTAAGCGTTGCGCCCAGCTGGCTAACCTGCATTTTTCTAACGGCATACTCTAACGTTAAGTTGAACAGCACCGTAGAGAGCCCATCCCCTTGTTTTAAACCATCGCGTATCATGAAGGGTTCTGATACATTACCGCCTACTCGGACCTTTCCCGTGCTTCCGTTCAGACATATTTGAATTAATCACTTCCAGTTTAAATGTTTTTTTTTATGTTGAATTTCTTTAATCTAATATGAATTGTAACGATTGTTCTCACGCTGTCTTCAATTTAAATCACAATGTCTTAACGTAAGAAAATAAGAAGTTACAAATTTGATTTAAAAATTATACAGTTTGAAAATTCCTCCTTTTTTTGTTGTCACTTTCTTATTTTGGTTTAGTTTCAATTTCAATAAAGAGTGAATGTAAATAAAATAGTTTTTCTTATTATAAACAAATTTTTCAACATGGGCGATTATCAATCCAATGAAATTGTTGATATGATAATGATCTTAGGTGAAACCCAAAACAATGCCAGAGCCGCGGTGCGACTCTACGCTGAACGCTTTCCTCTAAGAAGGCGTCCTACTCACGACACATTACTCAGATTACTTCGAAGAGCTCGTGATGGACATCTTCGTCGTCAACGCAGACACCACGAATACAACGAAAATGATCCTAATGTTATAGCCGCCTTAGCAGCTGTTCATCTCAATCCACAAATTAGTAGTCGACAAATTGAAAGAGAAATCGGTATACCACGAAGAACAGCCTTGAGTATTCTCAATAATCTCCACTAGCACGATTACATCTCCACTATCACGTTCAGACATATTTGAATTAATCTCACGAGTTTTTTCGGTACACCGAGAAGTACTAGAATTTGATACATTTTGCTTCGCTTAATAGAGTCGTACGCTTTTTTAAAATCTATAAAAAGTTGGTGTATGGTTTCGCAAAATTCCCACTTTTTCTCTAACAACTGTCTTATGGTAAACATTTGATCGCTCGTCGATCTGTTGCGCCGAAATCCGCACTGATAATCTCCTACTATATCTTCCGCGAATGGAGTGAGTCTAGCTTGTATTACGTTTGACAGAACTTTGTAGCACGTTGCTAAAAGTGAAATACTCCTATAGTTATTGCAGTCTGTCATTCATCAATTGCGCTCTACTCCTAAAACCCTTTCTGATGGCGTTAATCCCTCTATACATTTCGCGGGGGTTATTTTCCTTACTGTTAGTTTCTATTCTCCTAATAAGATTCTTTTGATACTCCCGCTTCTTATTTCTGTAGATCGCGCTCGTCTGTTTCCTTACGTTAGAATACTCTTCTACGGTCCTATCGCTTCTATTTTGTAAGCTATCTAATTTAGCCTTTTTGCGCCTTTCAAACCAGAGTTCGCACTCTTCGTCAAACCATGGTTTGCTCTTTGGCTTTTTCTTTTTACTCAGTACTTTGTTCGCAGCCTCTTTTACCGTTTTTTCGATGTCCCCCCATAAGCTATTCGGTTCGTCATTCCCCTCCGGCGATGTGTTTGCTTCTTGCCTGAAACCTGTTATTAATTTCTATTTGGTACCTAATTCGCTCTGTTCTATCTCGTAGTTTCTCAATATCGAAGCTTTCTACCTTGTTTGCTCGCTTACTATTTTGATTCGCTAGCAGACAACCACGATAAACTAAAAAAATTTGGTTTTGCCATATATGGTTGCATTGATGGTTACTCTAAGAAAATTATATGGATGAACGTATCAACCTCTAACAACGATCCAGCCATCATTGTTCATTATTATCTACAAAGTATTAAAAAGCTTCGCTTTTTACCAGCTATTATGAGGACAGATCATGGCACAGAAGCGACTTTGATGGAAGATATGCAAAAAGCTCTACGTTGGATAGATACAGATGCAAATGCATGACTCAAAAGCTTTATACGAGGCAAAAGTACCCATAATCAACGTATAGAAAGCTTTTGGAGACTGTTTCATCAACGAATTTGTGATTTCTACATCAATTTTTTTAAACTTATGAAAAGTGAGAATACATTACATATATCAAATAAATTTGACATTGAATGCCTCAGATATTGTTTTGGACCCTTAATCAAAAGTGAAATCTCATTTGTTGTGAAAGAATGGAATGAGAATAAAATAAGGATACAAAATTCAAGAGATATTCTTGGAGGAATCCCAAATGAGTTATACCATTGGCCAGAAAAATATAACTCACAAGATTATAAACGACCAGTAAATAAAGAATGCCTTGAATCTCTTCTACAGCAATACACAAAGACTCCAATCATTTATAATGAAAGTATGACAGAAATAGTTAAAATCATTTTCCCAAACGTATCAACTTGTACTACCGCTAAGGATGCTTATCATCTTTACATTGAAATAAGAAATGCCATCAATCAAATACTTTGTTAAACGACAGTATTATTTTAGAGAAAATGTTGAAAGGGTAACTGCTAGTATGATATAAATTATCAAGTGCTCTTTTACGTTTACTTAACATATTAAACTTTTGTCTTTTACAGCATGGTGTCCTGGAGAAGTTGTTAAGTCTGACAGACCACCAATGGCAGGAGCAAAATTAGTTTCTACGTTTATTTCAGAAGAAAATGAGTATACGATGACATTCTGTCTTTTACTTCAGCAGTATGACTTAAGAGCTTGCTCATGAAACTTTAAATGAATTTTCGAAGCTCCAGTAGTTTTATATGTACATATATGAATTAGTAGATTAAGATGGCGATTTTGCCTTGTCTCTGAATTATAATAAAAATAATTTTTTAAAATGTAAAAGATGATAAAATAATACTTGTACACAACGTCAATGAATTTTTTTATAATTGTATTTTATTCACAAACTTGAAATAAACAACAAGTCAATTTGTGTTTGCATATTTTTATTCTATTCAGTTTGTTTTTGAATTTTAGTTATGAATTCCAACATGTCTTTCTCATGAAATTCTCATGAAACGCTAATTAAAATTATCATAACAGTCGCAAACCTTATCTTAATAAGTGACTATTAAAATTTTTAATTTAGTTATTAACAACATTATAGCATAATCACATACATTTGTATCACAATGCAATTAATCTTGCACGAAGTTTAATCATCTATAAATATCAATATACAATTAACATTTTTGGCATCACATGGTAGATTTTGTAAGTAATTTATCACTACTTAAATATTTATATCCAACTACATAGATTAATTCACTATTTACATGTCAGTCGTAACAATCTCTTTGAAGTCACTTATAGTTTTAAACTTATAGCTTATTGACTAATATTCATGTTGTCCTCGATTAAATCGAACTCTATCTTTTAAATTTAAGAATATTCAATGCCAGACATCATCTACTAATCACAGTACATTATCACAGTGAAGCGCAACAATGAATAAATCTGAAAAATATAATGTACAATATTATAATGAAATGTGACGTCCTGCGACGTATTGCATTTAAGCAATATCAGTGGAATCATTACGAAGCCGAAAATTGACGACTCAGATTAATAAGTAGATCAGCGAGGTTAATGAGTATCCCCTGTATACGCCGAGCGACCAGTTGTCATTATACACTCGATCTGGACTCTTGTACGACGCTCCTATCCGTCGACAAGAGTTATCCGGGCTTAAGTCGCGATCCCGATACCTATAGAACTTTATCTTGAATAAATATAGGTCGGAATTGTGACTTAACAGAAATATTAACAGTAGATTTTCAGGCTTTGACTTACTTAATATGAAGTTTTCACTGACCTTTTTAATACGTTGAATCTGTATTCATTTAAGTTTCAGGTTTTGAGTAACCACATTCTTTTTCTAAGTGTACAAGTAAATCTTTCACTGTTGGTCAAGAGGGTGGATTATAATTAAAACATTCTAAAACTTCAAGTTGCATAAATGAGGGAATATACTGTAAATCCGGAATAGTTTTCTTTTTAAAAATACACTTTAGTTCATCGAATACATCTAACGTGCTAGAGAAATTCCAAGCTGACTTTCCACGGTACAACTCTACCAATGTGACAGCGAAAGTCCAGACATCAGACTGCATCGATGCTTCCTTTCTCAATATAATCAATTCAGGTGCCATGAAAGCATAGGTACCCCGGATGCCTCCTACACATGTTGTGTTCAAGTCTAAAGGTATTGCACCTCCTTTCGCCAATTCCAAATCACATATTTTTACTTTAATGTCTTCACTGACTAAAATATTCCCTGATTTGACATCTCTATGGATAACTGGAATTGGCTGCGTGTGTAAATAGCTGAGGCCACATGCAATTTGATAAGAAATAACATTTTTCTTCTTTGTATCTAATGAATACTTCTTGTTTGTTTTTTTATTGAATATGATCTAGTACAAATTGTCAGATTCAAAGTACTCCATTACTATGTAGTACTGTGTAGCAGCTGAACAATAAGCTGATATCGAAATTATGTTAACATGCCTTATTTTGTCTAATAGTTTGATTTTTCTTATTATTGTTCTTTCAGCTTTTCCTTTCTGTATTGATTTAATTGCAACTAACCGTTACAATACTTGCCCATTCTAACAATTTTTCGAGCACCTTCACCCAATATAGTGTTCCAAAACTCAAGTTAATTTTCCTCAATTTTTAAAATAGATGTGTTTAAATTCTCTTGTTTTTTTTTGTCATGATAGATGTAGAGGGTTTTAAAAACTGGTGATCTATTGTTGGTTGATGTTGTAACTTACTAACTTTTGTTTTAGATTTTTCTTGCTCAATTTGTTGAATATTTTGTTGGCTTAGTGGCCTTTTTACGTGTAGTGTATTTTTGCAATTTGAATTATCTTTCAGAATTATATTAGAAAAAGTTGGTGAAGGTATTGAAGATATGTCGCTACATGAATCTGGATTGTTTATTGTTTTAGAACTTTCGAATAACTTTTGTGGTTTTTACTTGCACTTGAATCACTTTTCTGTGGTATTTTGAAAACACTGTGAGCAATTGGAACACTTATCGAGTCTGATGATCTTGATGTTGCATGTTTGATAGAGTTTGGTGCTTCAGATATTTCAGAAAAATTATATTTAGTAACCTTATTTTCTGTAGTCGTACCCAATCCTGATAATTTGGTAGTCAATAGAAAAATGCTGGCATAATGTCCTTTATTGCGTATCTTCTGATTACAGAATGTCCAAAAGTCACAGCGATTACCATCATCATCTACAAAATTTAAAATAAGACTATCATCAGTTCTTCCCAATCATGTAACTGCTCGCTGAAAGTGGAATTTGTTATTGTCATCAATATAATGTTGGGGCAATTCATGCTTGATTTCTTTGTAAGAATATTTTGCACAATAGTTTAAAGTAATTTTCTTCGTTTTCCCTATAACACCCATATTTTCGAACTTGTTATATTCGATTCTGTGCTTCCATCCTACATGTATCATACGATTTATTATTTCTTTATCATCTGATTTAACTTTAAATTCATCTTTAGATCCGTTTGAGACTTTTTTATTATTAGATGGCTGGAAAATATTAACAATTGTTGCAAACAAGTATTTATTAGTATAAAAATGTTGCATTGTTTAAATAAATTGTTTCAATTTACCATTTTCTTTGAAACTTTAGAGTCTACTTTTTTCGAATAATGCACTTTATCAATAAGTTCTTTCAAGCGAATTTGTCGTTTTTCACATAATTTTGGTACTTGGTGATCTAAGTATAATATAACGTATTCGATTATTATGAACATTTTTTAATAATTATTATAAAAATAAATTCTTTAGGGAATAATACCTTGTAAAGGAGTAAAATAATAAGTTGTAACTCCTGGCTCCAAAATTATGGATTCTACATTGGTTAAAAATAAGTACATTTTTTCGGAATCATGCTTATACTCTAAAGTACCTTCTCTTAAAAAATAATCTTTTAGCATACTTTTTTTATAAAATTACTACTAATCTTTAAGAATTTTTTTTTCATTTGTGCTTGTATTAATAATGGTGATATCTTTCCTTTCATTATTCGTGATTTTCTATATCTTCTTCATACATAGTATAAATGAAATGATCTAACCTTAAATTAAACTTCTGATATAAAAAGTAATTGACTTAGTGTTTTAGAAAAAAGATGCAATGCTCATATAAAGAATTTATTATGTCTATAGGGTTCATACACGATCTCAAGATTTTAGAAGATCGCGTATCAGCCTATTTCGTATAGGTGGCGTATAGGCGCTTCCGTAAACAATAGATGGCGCATGGGCACTTTTACATATTTTCCCTCTTAAACAGTATGCGCACCGAGCCCAGATATAGTACTGTGCCACCTATGCTAATACTGTCTTGTTTGGCCTGCTGCTTCGGCAGCTCATACTCTTTGTATAGCTCTTTCAATACACTGATGCAATTCTATATCCTTCGAGAACCTCTACTCGAAAGAATAGTGGTTGCAGCGCAAAGGCGACATTACAAGAGTACACTGCCGCTGCAACAGTTCGCTCTTAGTTTGTCAGAAGCCTTTATCTGTCATTACTTCATCTCCAGGTTCTAAAAGATTCAAAAATCCTGAGTCATTTGTGATGAAGCTATCTGTAGCTCGAGCACCGTAGGCTTTAGACACAAAAGTTATTTACCAGGTGGACTTATACAAATAAGAAATTTGATTGTATAGCTACCTTTATAAGTTGAGTACATCAGTATACGCTGCTCTACTGTTGGTGGGGTATAATATGCTAACTCGGTACAGTCTATGATGGCTCGACAATTAGAATAATTCCTAAAGGTATCAGGCATTGTGTCCCTAATTGCCTGCTTCGAATGCCAAAACAACCAATGTTTTGTGCATTTAATCAAAGTATGCAGCGCACTAAAAAAATGGTTGTTTCTGCTTGCCTTGATACATCAAACATGTAACCCAATGCTATAAAACTTAATCCAAGACATGATTTGTAATTAGCAATAAAGCTACTAAAGCACTTTGGCATGTTATTGAGAATTTCCTCTTTGCTCGGCCATCTAATGAGGATACTCTATACTTGAGCGCGAGTTCTTTTAAAGTATTTACAAAGCACTTCTTGGTCACTTTACTACTAAGATTGAACAATATGCCAAGCGCGCAATAACTATGATTCTGCTTTAACTTTATGAAGGTCAACAGAACACTATTCTTCACTGACAGCCTGCTTGTTTTCTTTTTACAGACTTTTCTTAATTCTTGAATACACTCCACTAAGGCATCTAAAATTGCAAAGAATTTAATACCCGTATATGTGTACAGAAAGTCCAAAATTGATGGCGTACTTTTAGTTTCTTGATCACTACAAGTTTTGTTCGAGTCCACTTATTTATCACTACTTGAATTTACTTGAACACTTTTATCTTTCTTTGTTGATTCATTTTCACTCTGCGTGGGGAGGTATGCATCTGAAGCATCAATTTGATTATAATTTCTAATCGAATTACTGTAATCCTCTTCTTCAGTAGTATCTCTACTAATTTCAGTATTAGCGTTTGGAGAGACTTGTGCATCATCAGAATCCACATGATTTGATTCATTGGATTCGACATTCTGCTGGGTTTGGGCTGCTCTGAACAAAAAAAAATTAAATGTAACACAATGTGCGAGTACTTGACACTCTATCTATCATATAATTAAATACACTTACAGTCGTTTAAACTTTTTCAAATTCCTAGCATCCAATCTTCTTTTCCTTCTTTCGGGTAAATCGTTGTCCTTTGTTAAATTAATAATTAAAGAGACATGTCCCTGCAGGAAGATTTAGACTTGGGACTGCATCCTTTTTCAGAGACCTTCTAGTACCTTCTCGAGCTGAGAAAAATAATTTAATCAACAGTATAAACTAATAAATAAAAACCGAAATAACATTACAACAAAAACGTACCTAAATAGTAATCCTCAGGTATAAAATGCTCGCTGCCATACCATAGAATTCGGACACAGCTTCTCAACCCATTTATTATACACATAGCCTTATATATCGGACTCTAATGGAAACTTAGTTTATCCACAGTCTTCACACTATTGCACCCACTCACTACACAATGATATTTTCTTTTTCCTTTAATATTCATTGTAATAAAACAGTCAGCAATGCAAACTGGAGCAACGGACAACGGGAGACTCCAAACGCGTATATATGCAATCAATTGATCGGCTCCGTGACTCTTAGCATACTCTTACTTTTTCAGTATTTAATTTTGCAAAGTCTGAATAAGTTTTCAATTTTTTTTTTTTTTTTTTGTTGGTTAAAACATTATTAGGGTGTACACTATCATTTAGAAGTTATAAACTCCAAATATTACTTCAACATTATTTAATATTGAAATATCATTTTTAAAAACACTACATCTCCTAGGGTTCTAAAGTTTACCACCTACCACCAGATGTCTCGTCGGCATCGTTCGATGCCAATACTCGTCTTCGTCAACTCGTGTTTCTATGCTGTTACCGAAAAGCAAAAATAAAATACCATAAAAAACCCATGCAAAATAATCAAATCTTGCCAGGTAAAGTGAAAGAAAGAAAGGCACTGTTCCGCGTTCATGCGCTTTACTTTCACGCACGAAACAGCGTCTCGAGCAGCTCGAGCTTTCGACAAAATCGCACGCGTTGAACGTATACACGCCAACTCTCTGTCTCTCTCGAGCTAACCCCCAAGATAAAAGGGTGCACGGTACTACCGCACGACTGCAACGCTCGGCGGCCAAGAAAAAATCGGCTGCAATCGCTTAGGCTGCTGGGGCTGACGTTAATTTATCGCCGGAAAACCGGCTTTTATACGTCTGTGCTGGCTGACGTCGACGACGACGACTAAGCCGCCGCCACCGCCGCAGCGGCGCTATATAAACGAGGTCGCGCTGAAACTTTGTTTCGCAATTTCTTCGCACTCGCGGGCACACTTTTGCGGATACCTAGCTTCTCTTTTCTGGCTGGTCTTCTTTTCGAGTTGTACTTTGCGCTGGTCTAAACTAGTGCAGAGCTCGACGGCTGCAGAGTGAGGCTCTTGGCACCGCTTTTTCGCGCGCGCACTCTCCTGCTTGTGTGTGTTTCTCTTTTTACGCTCGGAGGTGAGGAGATGGAGAGCGATGACGTCGAAGGAAAGTTCTGTTCTGGGTCCGTGAGACGTAACGTTTCCATCGATAACTCGGCGAGCTTAATGCATTTTACGCTTCGCGTCTCAAAATAATTTGATAAAGTGCGAACTGCTTGAGCACAATTGTGCACCTTATGATCTGCAATCGATTGATAACGCGAAGCAGATCACCCGCGGAGAAAGAATTTACCGCGATTCAGATTTCTTCGAACCAGAAACGGTCGAGTGTACTCTGCAATACCGATGATACGATGAGGTGAACGCCAGGATTATGTATGAAGTAATTCAATCAAATTAACAGAAAGGCAGCAAAGCTCCTTTCCATCAGATGAGAAAAAGGTATCGCAATTTCCTGCGTCTTGCTCTCTGCAACTCGATATAAAACACTATACAGCTGCATTTCGTAACTTGAACGTCCTCGCGGAAGAGCTGCAAACTTCATAAGCCAGCGCGGAAGATGGAATTGTCGAGCAGGGAAAGCCTCGCTACGCCGCAAAAGTGGAGCGCGCAAAAATCAAAGACGCCCCAGAAAAAGCACCTTCCCGCACTACACGTGTAAACGTACATACGTGTGAACGGATTCACAAAGCGCGTACATAGGCCGTGCGGCTGGCTCTAAGCACTTCTCGCGCGTTGTGAAAAATTCACGGGGCACAAGACATCGGCGGCCGCTCGGCAAATGGAAAATCGTTGTCTCCGACTCAACTTGTCTCGAGGAGGAGGCGAACGTGTATCGAGGTGTGTATGGAGCTGCACAGCAAGAGATCTCGGATTTTCCCCCGCGAGTGCGCGCGTGATTGATATAAGTATAATAGAGAGGACGTTGCGTTTCGGTCGTGTGCGCGCACACAATGCTGGATTTCTCGCAAGCGCCTTTTACGAGTCTGTTCTTCCGTGAATGTCGTAAAATTAAAAGGTTTTTCGCCCACAACTCGTCGAGAAATCGACCGCGCCATACACATAGCCGAAGGGAATATTTTGTGCGCTCGCCGTGATAGCTGATGGCTCGAAAAGCGGTAATGGCTTTTCCTTTCGCTTTCTTTCTCGCTCTGATCTATAGATAAATATAAGCGAGCATAAGTACGTACATATAGCTGTGCGCAGGAGGAGGAAATGGGTTGGGGCGCGCTACGGCGGACGGAAATTTAAGGGGCAGACGTGGCTTTTACCGCGCTTTTTGCCCCGTAATTGGATGATTGAGCATCTTCGAGTATCCCAGCTACTCTCGAAAGCCAGGGAGAAAATAATAGCCTATACACAGTGCTTCGCTGGACGATGTCGTTTAGTCGCACACATAGACATTTGCACTCGTATTTAAAAAACAAAGCCTGCTCTTTTGAATGTACTAGCGACTTGACACTGAGGTTGCAAAACAATATTGATGACAACTGTGTACAATCCTTGCAGCGAGGAATCAATCTCCTTCAAGCGAGAAAATTCCTTTTGATTTTGATGTCCCAACGGTTTCCTTTGCTTATTCAAAGTTGATTCCTTTGTATATGTATCAAATCAAAAGGGAATTTTTTACTCCTAGTGCACAAATACTCTGTTACAATGCCGCTACCCTAAGCGGGTCTTGGGCGTTGTCGTCCAGATCGGACGGGTGGGTGCCTATCACCACTACACAGCGCATCCTTAGGTTGCGGATAGAGGAACAGCCCCTGAGAAAGAGGTTAGCTGCGAATAAATTGAATAAGCAGCCGCGGAACAGGCGTGGGTGTGATGAGCCCACACTGTCGAACGCATTCATCTAGAAACACTACGCAAGCACCACAACAAAAAAACACTTCACAATATCTCTTACTCTCAATCTATCTCTTTCATCACGTGTTACAAAAATGGGCAAAAATCCTGCTGCCGAGGAGGATGCGGTAGCGATGACAACTGCCCCGAAAGGGGATGTGTAGAATGGTTCGTCACCTGGTCTTACGCGGTAACGATACCTTGCAGGGGGGCGTTAGGATGCGAGAATGAAACCGTAGTGTGTCTGACGACGAGTTGACACTGTCCTCGTCAAAGGCGGAAAGCTCTCATACTTAGTTCTAGAGAGGTATGGGGGTTATCACCTCTAGAACGGTGGACTCACCTGCGATCGAAACAGGATCCGAAGCGCGCGGGTTTAACATAATATCATGGCTCAAAAAAATCAAATCCGAACCAAAAGGGACTTAAGGGTTGGAATTTGGAATGTTCGCAGTCTATACAGAGCAGGTTCGTTTAAAGAACTCGTAAAGGAAGCTGATAGGTACAATCTAGATTTGGTAGCAATACAGGAATCGCGGTGGCCAGATGGCGGAGTACTAGCATCGGGTAACTTCACGTACCTGTATGGGGCTGGGAGTGGGGGATCTCTAGGCACCGGATTTCTCGTAAGCAAAAGCATCATACATTCGGTTAAAAGTTTCAAATCCGTCAATGATAGGCTCTCGTACATCATTATCGAAGGTGAATGGTATAGATATGTATTTATTAATGTACACTGTCCTACGGAGGACAAAGAAGAAGAAGCTAAGGATCTCTATTACGAAACTTTAGAGCAGGTAATCGACCAGTTCGCGTCTTACGACACAAGAATAGTATTAGGCGATTTCAATGCTAAAATAGGTAGGGAGGAAATGTTTAGGTCTACTATAGGGATGGAAAGCCTGCACGAAGCCAGCAATGATAACGGTATTAGGGTCATAAATTTCGCGGCGGCAAAAGATCTTATAATCAAAACTACGTGTTTTAAGCACAAGGACATACACAAGGCAACGTGGACATCGCCGGACGGGGCCACACAGAATCAAATTGATCATTTCCTCATTGGAAAAATACGTCATACTAACGTGCTCGACGTAAGGGCTTACAGAGGGGCAGATAGCGACTCGGACCACTTCCTAGTAGTAGCCAATTTAAGAGCTAGACTAGTAGCGAATCAAAATAGTAAGCGAGCAAACAAGGTAGAAAGCTTCGATATTGAGAAGCTACGAGATAGAACAGAGCGAATTAGGTACCAGATAGAAATTAATAACAGGTTTCAGGCACTTGAAGAAGCAAACACATCGCCGGAGGGGAATGATGAACCGAATATCTTATGGGGGGACATCGAAAAAACGGTAAAAGAGGCCGCGAACAAAGTACTGGGTAAAAAGAAAAAGCCAAAGAGCAAAACATGGTTTGACGTAGAGTGCAAACTCTGGTTTGAAAGGCGCAAAAAGGCTAAATTAGATAGCTTACAAAATAGAAGCGATAGGACCGTAGAAGAGTATTCTAACGTAAGGAAACAGACGAGCGCGATCTACAGAAATAAGAAGCGGGAGTATCAAAAGAATCTTATTAGGAGAATAGAAACTAACAGTAAGGAAAATAACCCCCGCGAAATGTACAGAGGGATTAACGCCATCAGAAAGGGTTTTAGGAGTAGAGCGCAATTGATGAAGGACGAAAACGGGGACCTCGTAACAAATGACAACGAATTACTGTCGCTGTGGAAAAATTATCTCGATAAATTATTAAACGTGCACCAAAATAGCGAAGAATTAGGGGACGAAATTCACACTGCTGAACTCCACGTGGAGGAACCGAGCTACCAAGAAGTAGAGGCCGCGATTAAAAAACTAAAAAACAACAAAGCCGCGGGAAATGACTCTATACCAGCTGAGTTACTCAAATATGGGGGCGTCGAGATCACTTTCAAAATCTATAAACTAGTATGTGCCATCTGGAAAAATGAAACAATACCCGAAAATTGGAAGGAATCTATCATTATACCGATTTTTATATAGGGGGATAAGACAGACTGCAATAACTATAGGGGTATCTCACTTTTAGCAACGTGCTACAAAGTTCTGTCAAACGTAATACAAGCTAGACTCACTCCATTCGCGGAAGATATAGTAGGAGATTATAAGTGCGGATTTCGGCGCAACAGATCGACGAGCGATCAAATGTTTACCATAAGACAGTTGTTAGAGAAAAAGTGGGAATTTTGCGAAACCATACACCAACTATTTATAGATTTTAAAAAAGCGTACGACTCTATTAAGCGAAGCAAAATGTATCAAATTCTAGTACTTCTCGGTGTACCGAAAAAACTCGTGAGATTAATTCAAATATGTCTGAACGGAAGCACGGGAAAGGTCCGAGTAGGCGGTAATGTATCAGAACCCTTCACGATACGCGACGGTTTAAAACAAGGGGATGGGCTCTCTACGGTGCTGTTCAACTTAACGTTAGAGTATGTCGTTAGAAAAATGCAGGTTAGCCAGCTGGGCGCAACGCTTAATGGAACAACGCAGATACTAGGCTACGCAGATGATTTGGATATACTGGGGGATTGTAGGGAAACGGTAGCAAGAAACGCGGAAATCCTCATAAAAGCGGTGGAGTATACAGGGTTAGAAGTGAGTGAATCAAAAACAAAGTACATGATTGTGGATAAGCTAGGCATCTGCAGAGGGGAGGAAGATCTCAGAGTTGGGAATTTTACTTTTGAAAAGGTTAGCGAATTCAGGTATCTGGGTACGACCATAAATGATAGAAACGAGATTAATGTCGAAATAAATAAGAGACTCCATTCGGGTAATGGTTGCTTCTACGCCGTGAGTAATTTACTTAAGTCGAGGCTGTTGTCTAAAAACGTTAAAATAAGAATATACAGGACAATAATACTGCCGGTGGTTCTGTACGGGTGCGAAACGTGGGCTCTCACTAAGCAGGCGGACAACCGTTTTAGGGTATATGAAAATAAAGTCTTGCGAAAAATATACGGGCCGAAGAAAGATGAGGAAACCGGGGAATGGAGGAGACTACACAATGATGAGTTACACAATCTGTACGCGTCACCAAATATTAACAGAATAATAAAATCGCGCAAATTGGGATGGGCAGGGCACGTAGCGAGAATGGGAGACGACCGTACGGCAGCGCGTGTCATGAAGGGCAGGCCGAACACTTGAAATTCAATGAAAAAATACTAGTACATTTCAATTTCCCAAAGAAAACTAGTGTATTTGAGTTTTGCAGCGGATACGATAATACATCTGGCTGTCGTAAAAACTCAAGACTTTGAAAATTGTTCAGAATCTTTACACCCGACGATGACAGCAGAATCAAGATAAATCTTCTCTGCAATTAAGAGGATAAAACTTGAACAAAAGAGGACGATTGAATTTGCCAGGAGTCTATAGGTCTAGTGCGGAAAGAGGATTTACCGGAGCTTAATTCTACTCTTGCTGACCAGCTAGGAAATTGAAGAGCGAAAACACGCAATATAGTTTAATATTATGTATAATTGTTTTCAGCTGATAAAAACGCACAATCGCATTATCGTACTAAAGTGCAGAACACACAGAGTTCTTTCTAAAAGGCATGAGTGATTCTTTCAGGTAGAAGCTAGGATAAGATGGGATAAACATGCGAAGAAATATTTTCAATTCGCCTATAAGCTCCTATTCAGCCGTGTTTGCTTCCAAGAAAGTTTTCCAATCAATCGCGCGAATTCAGTTTGATCGATCGACGCAGGAAAGCAAAGAAACAAAGGCCTCGACACTCGACGCGCGATATTCAAACTCGCGGACTCCAAAATCCATATAGGCAAACAACATTTTTCCAATATTCCCGCGGCGCGGTCTTATCCAGCTCTCATGCAGCTCGCACCGCAGGCGCGCAGAAAACGCCGATGACTTTACGATCAGCCACGGATGCAGTGTGCAAAACGAGAAAATCCGCGTGGCCCCTGTGGCAAACGGGTTCTCCTCCTTTTGCTGTCGCTGCGACGACGACGACGACGACTACGGGAGGACGACTAGGAGGAAGGAACTGCCCCGGCTCCCGCTGATGATGCGCCCGCGTATAAGTACGACAATTTCTGCGGAATATAATTATACGGAGGTTGGCCAAGTGTGTTTTATAGGCTGAATTTTTCTCGGCATCTCGTTGGTGTTTTTACCGTGAGAAGCTACTAATGGCGAGCTCTTCTTTTTTGACTCACCCTTCTCTGCGTTACTTCGCTTCGTTAAAAATTTGAGAAAACATGTGGTTTTTAATCATCCATCTAAAGAAAGAGGCGCGTAAGGAAAACTGTGGAGTTTTCAACTCACCACAATCAGCTTTCTTACAGTAGGTATCGTCGAGTGACAAACGAAGCTTACCTTAAAAAGAAAAGGGAAAAATTAAATGAATGCTAAGAGTTATCGATATTAAATAAATCAATTGATTATTTTTAATTTTGGACAGATCTTGATTAAAAGTAGTTTGTCAGCGATTCGAGGCGCCTCTTTAAAAGCATTAATATAATAAACTTGACAAAATTCGTTAAAGTACCTTCGGAATTAAGTTTCTGGAAATATGATTAAAACTGCAGTTACGGACTTTTTAGCATCGCCTGCAAGTGACATGCCACAGTAGCTCTATTTAAAAGTAAATTACACAAAACTACTACACGCGGTAAATTAGAAATGCGATAAAATCTACGCGCTTATACTGCGCGGCATAATAGCTTCTGGGACGGCAGAGTAAAAAATCACTTTGATGGCTTCTCCGCTTACTTGACTGTTGCCGAGAATTGATTAAATATTATCTTGATTACCTGATTATTCATCCATTATGCGGCTAATCTTGTATGACGTTGCTTAAGTCTACGCCACAACAAATTATCCGTCAATTTCCTTATTATCCGTACGGAGAATTTAACAATTCGCGTATTTAAGATATGCATCGATTGAAATTCCGCACGTATTATTCGGCCAGAACGATAATAATTACAAATTTCATTTTCTCGCAAACGAATTTTGGAGAAGCAATGAGTCAACTTTGAAATTCGCGATGAAACCAGTGATCTTCATTTGTGTATGGGGCAAGAAAAAGCGTTGCGAAGCACATGTACTGCAGTGAGAAGAGCGGCAGCATGTCTATATGGTACACCTAAAAGCGCTTCTCTGTGTCTTGTACGCAGGCAAGGCGGAAACCCATAGCCAGACTGGGACGCAGAGGCAGAGAGGAGGGAAAGGAATCTAGCGGAGGCTCTCGCGGTCGGCCTTAATGTAACGCGAGAATCCCTCGCGGATATCTGTCAGGAGCGATAAGTGCGCGAGCGTGTGTGTATGTATCAGTGTACGGGCACAGTGTAGCCGCAGTCTCGCCCCCGGACAGTGACACATATGTACAGAGGAGGCCAGCTGCTGCAATAAATTCATGCGGCCGCATTGGCACACTTTTATCAGTACTCGTGCCGACTTCCTGACTCCTATAAGCTGCCCGCGGTTCGACGTGCGTTAGGTTTATATAAAAAAATTTAAGTTAATTTTTTAGTTGAATTCGCGACGAGGAATCTCAGATTACCGCGCGCGATAAAGAGAATTTGCGGTGATGCTTTCGCGAATGTTCGCGCATAAATAGCGGCAATGCCCATCGGACACTATCTCATATCGGCCGATTAATTTGATAACTGCGCGTAAAGCGTCTAGACTCTTCGCAGCTCCGCGGCTTTACGATTTACTTAGCCTCTGGAATATATCAGCCGAGCGAAAATCATTGCGCGCATAATTACTGAAACAAGATTCTCCCTGGCGACGTCGTGCGTGTAATAACAAGCGACAATTTCCCCTCAATAAATATCACAAATCACTGGCTGGCATTCAATAAAACCGGTCCTCCCTCTTTCTAAACGCTGCAAGTTCGCACCGCGCACGCCAGAATCGTTCAGGCGACGGGGAGGAGCCGGGGACAAGAATGCCTCGCGCGACTCTTGCTCGGAGAAATCCGCGGGATGAGCTTGTGAAATCTCTCTTCTCGCGAGTGAGATGAATATGTTCGATGCCCTTGAGAGTGTTGGCAGGTATTTCGCGTGCACACGCGATTATTGTATCCGGCGAAAATGAATTCGTCTCGGGTCGGACCACCGACATGAAGATCTTGCCGCTGCCACCCAAGAGGGAAAGAGTTGCGTGCGCGCCACTCCTTTTTTACGCGCTTCATTTTTCGCACGCAACTGCCGTCGCCGCCGAGAGTGCAAAAAGACACTCGCTCGCGTGTTATTAAGCGTGCGAGCCAGTCGCCGTATAAGTATAAGTACGTACGGCTGCGCGTCGAAAGAAGTTCGCGCGACCTTCTTCCCCTTTTTCACGGCTGCCTCGGTTCGGCTCTTCGCTTTTGCACGCAGACACTCTTCCTAAATCGATGCCTATATCTCTATTTATACGCGCGCGCGCAGAGGTCGCGGATGCATATGCATATGCAACCTGCTAAAAATGCATATCGTTTGTAAGCCAGCCCTCTCGCTGAGCGCCGCGAGAAAGGTAAGGTCGCAGGGTGCCAGGTGCAGGAGGGAATTTTCCTTGCGTTTATATTTCATTGGACTTTGCTGTTCGCTGCTTTTTATCGAGCTTTCGCGCTAAAAGTTTTCTGTTGCAGTCTGCGCGCTGAATATGAAAGTAGCACTTCGAGTTTGCGTCGAAACCGATAATCGATGCTCTTGTAATTGGACTGGTGGCCATCAGCAACTACAGTATAAAACAGATATAGTGAAGGTACGCGGACAGAATTTTTTACAATAAAAATTAGATAGAAATTAAGGTTCAAAATTGCCGTGCTAGCACTAAGCACAGTAACGTAGGGACGCCCCGCCATCTAGAGCACTTTTACTGCATCGGCACAGTTTCGGTACCTGTCTTTTTTATTTTTCTCCATAGCCTCTACATTATGTTGTTTTGTTGTATACATATGACAGACTTTGAACCAAGAAATTCGTTGGATTCAACGAGCGTAAATCAGGGTTAGATTTGGAGGTTATGGAAGCAGATGACGCACATGGCCGCGCATGAATTTCCCTTGCAGCACGGTTAACATTTTCGACATCAAACAATTTACAGTGCCGGTTCAGTAAAATTTACGGGCAGCAAGATAAATATTATCTTGAATCAGATAAAAACTTTCAGAAAGACACGGCGGCCCCCACGATTACCGTGCTATTCCTGCTATTAGTAATTGACTAGGAATGAAGGCGCGCTTCGCGCGCTCTTGATTCTATCCCTGTCTACTAACTCTGGTAGAAAATTCACTATAAGTGTTGGGCGGTATACTAACTTCTGCTAATATTTTATAAGCATCTGATACGTTACCATACCCGCAATACTATTTTAAAATAAATAATTCCCAATGTCGTCGTCATTAAGGTTTGAGTAGTGAATTTGAAGAAAAGTTCAGTATAAGAGTCAGTGAGTTTGTCTATCATTACAATTCAAAGGGCATTGTATGATGATAGACTTAAACTTACTGACTCGGATACTGAACTTTTCTTTAAATTCACCTCTCAAACCTCATCGAGGCTGACTTTGGGCATATAGAGACACAGTATTATATCTTCATACTTTTCATTCTTTTAATTGCACTTCTCACTGACATTTCAAAAAAACTGAATAATATTCACACACATTATTACTACTTTTAAATACACATGTTTTAATACTACACTCTTGGTCATGATTAATTTATTAAGGTTTCTTGCTAGTTACATTTCATATATTTTTTCTGCCATCGAGGTTTCCACATTTCATTTTAAACACCTCAAATATTTCTACCAGGATTATGACTGTTTTGAGGTTATGAATTTAAAGCGCGCGGTGATCTCATAGACATAAGAGAGATAGACTGCGTGTGTAGGTTAGCATAAGTGGCACCCTGTTAGAGAAAGACAGACTCTCTTATGTCAATGTGTAAGACAAAGACACCATACCTTCTATCAATGCTTGGTATATGGAAAGAAGGTATGTTGTCTTTCTCTAATAGGGTGCCACTTTTGCAAACCTACACACGCAGTCTATCTCTCTTATGTCTATGGCTGATCTGATCTCGTGGCCTAGACAACCAACCAGCAACCAATCAGAATCACGTATTAAATGCTTCACAACAAAGTCCATCATTTTTTTAAGAGAGGAGCAGGAGGATACACGCGCGGGCTGCGGGAAAGAAAAGATACACGTTTACAAGAGCTCGCACGACGTCATTACGATAATGATTGCCGCCGAGTTTCGCGCGCGGAATCGCATGCGAATGTGCAAATGCAGGCGAGATCTCCGGCAGTTACATAATGCGAGCGAGTACGGCGCCGCGCCCGGCCAACACTCCGCTTCTTGTGTACCCGGCGCAGCGCATATACGCGTGTCAGCGTCAGCCCGGAGACGCCGCGATAATTGCGAGATGCGAGTCCTCGAGCGTTTCAATTAGTGCGCGCCGAGAGAGGAGCATTTTTCTGCGATTCGTCAACTGAAATCTCCGCCACAGCGCCAAGCGAAATAATTTTCCAAGAAGACCGCGTACACACAAGCGGGGCGAATTGTGGCGATTATAATGTACGCTCCCCGTAATTTCATTAAGAAAATTAGGATAAACAACGCTATTAGCAGCGGCGGCGGCGGCGGCGGCGGCGGCGGCGGCTGCGCGATTGCCTTAACGACGAGAGCCCGCTCTTAAAATCCAATTCAGGCCTGGGACCGCCCGCGTGATTCGCTCCTTTTTTCGCGCGGCTTCTGTTTAATTTCACATGTACACAAAGCCAAGGCGGACACTGCGGGCAGTTCATAAATTTCGATGTTTATTCGCGGGCCTGCGCACGTGGATAGCGCACAGAGTCTTCCGCTGTTCTCCTCCTCGCGCGCGCGTCCCCTTCGAGAGCCCTTTTTCAGTGCTTTTAGGAGAAGCCCGCGATACCGCGCATCAATTGACTTTTACGAGCCTCGTCCGCGTGTTTTATGTCGATTTTTATGGCTGCCGCTGCAGAAAAAACCTATACATATACCGTGATTGACGGCGAGAGCATGGCGCGTTAAAAAAAATCGAGCGCGCGATAATGTCGTTTTCACTCGCGCGCGGCAAAGTTTGGCTTAAAAATTTACGCAAGCCTGCAGCTCGAGGGCCCGAGTAATCGCGGGAAACAAAAGGGATTTTCCAAAGTATCGTCTATCTTTATCGCGTGATCTTCGCGCGCTGAGTACGCGGGAGTAGGGAAAAAGCCTCTAATCTCCAATATACAGCAGCGGCAAAGCTCTCGCGGCTCTACTCGACTCACTTTTCGCTTGAATTTAACGAGCTTGCAACTTGATTTCCACGCGCCCTCACTGTCTTATGCGAACAAAGGCAATAAAGGGCGCCGTCGTCGACGTGTCTGCGGAATTAAGTTTTTAGAAATTTCCAACGAGATTACGATGAGCTGCTCTGCCCGTGCATTATTCTCGCTGATGAGCATGCCTAAATTATTTGAGCTTCGATTCCATCGCGGAACGATATCTGCGCAACGAGGAAAACTGGAAAACTATCGCTGTCCGATAAGACATCGTCGCTCGACCGTATATATAGGCGCATAATTCAACGATGTACTCCCCGCCGGCATTCTATAGATCCCGAGACGGCGAAGTTTGGCGTGTTTCGCTCAAACTTTTCCGAGCAGGCCGCCCCGCGCGCGCGCGGCTCTCTCGTTCCGTCGATTAGGCGCGTAATCCGCGAGCGCGCGCACGAAACTTTCGCCGAGAGTGCAAGTGTATCATTGGCTGTCAAAACTCGGAACAAGTTTCACTTAGCGCGAGGGCGACTGTCGGCGTCGCGAGCGGCGCAGCATGGGAGTGAGAAACGAGCCGGAAATAGAAGCAGAGGAGCGCCGCCGCGCTCGCCCGTGCTTTTTCGCTCTCTTTATTCGCGCTGTTGCTACTGCAGCGTTCAGGCCTGACCTCCTCCCCGCTCGTTATTCACGTGGCGTCGAGCTCGTCGCTGTGCGCGCATAATCAGACTGCACAGATCGATTACATTTAATCGCGCCGGGCGCCGAGAGCCGCAGAAAGCTACGCCCCGAAACGGCCTGTTTGCGCGCGCTCTTCCCCTCTCTCTCTCTCTCTCTCTCTCTCTCTCTCGACAAATTGACGCGAGCTTGATTGATAAACGCGGCATTTCGTTCGTTCAGCGGTGTACGCGCATAATGCAACCGCGGCTCGTAAACAAGCTCGTTCGAAGCGGCCACCGCAGAGGTGAAGGGAGCCGGGCGTCGAGATTGCTCTCGCTTTGTAGCTTTGCGCTCCTCGACGTTTCTTTTTCCCGGCGGAAATGGACGCGAGCTTTCGCGCAGTCCGTTAATTCACGCCGCCTCGATAATTCAGCGCCTCGAGTCGTAAAGCGCGCGGACGTAAAGAATAGAAAGCGCGGCGCAACCTACAGGGCTCCTGGAGTATCGCGTGTCTGTGTGTCTGACAGAGGGAAGCAGCGAGGCAAGAGCAGGTGCTATTATAGATACGCACAGACGCGTTTCTTTCGCGGATACGCGTCAGCGGTGTGTTGACAAATTTTCCATCCTCCTATTTCCGACTGGCCGCGGGCGAAATTAAAAGGGACGAGCGCCGCATATCGTACGCGGCGGTGCCAGCCGACGGACGTAATATTTTCGAGCGAAGGGCAGACGGGATATTTTCCATCTTTTTCGAAGCGCGCCAATCTCAGCGCAGGATTTTAGCGTAATCCGAGAAGCTGAAAGCTCTCGCACGCTCCACCGACGCGCATTGTTTGTAAGGAGCGACTGCACGCGCGTGAACTCGTAAATAACAGCGATAAATCGATGAGTCGCCGGTATGCTGAAAGCAATATTAGGTTGTATTCTTTTTCGCTCTCTCTCTCTCTCTCTCTCTCTCTCTCTCTCTCTCTCTCTCTCTCTCTCTCTCTCTCTCTCTCTCTCTCTCTCTCTCTCTCTGCTCTACTCTCTCGACTCGCCGGGGATATGCGCTGCTGGCGCGGAAAGAAGAACGCAAGTGATATACGAGAGCTCCGGTCATTGTACTATTGCACACAAACACACAAGTCGTTTTGTCCTTTTCGTTAAATTTAATATTTTCCGCGGAACGATCGCGCGCGCCCCGCGCTGCATGTATGTACCTACCTAGCCGCCGCATGCAAGTTGTTGTTGCTCGCTTTCGGACCTCCGCTGCGCGAAACAATACCGGCATAGAGGAATGGTTCTTTTGATGAGTATTGTCGTGCCGCGCGAATGTTTGGTGAATGAAAATTCCGTTTCGACTGCGGGATCGCCCGGAGCAATAGCGCCAGTATTTTTTGTCGGCTGGATTTCTTTCTCTTTGCGAATCTATCAGGGAACGCCGGCGCACGTGCGAGAAACGCTTTTTCAAACTTCACCCGAAAAGTCGTGCGAGGCTGGTGTGAAACTTGCCGAAAAAGCAAAATTTTGTACAAGGCATCAGTGCAGCAGTGAAAAGGGGTGATTCAATTATCGCCGAGCCCACGACCGCGGAAAGCCTCGTCGTTGCGGTGGAGTGTCCAATTTCGTCGCGTTGCCAAGGCTCGCACACTGCCTCTTATCAGCCGCTTGCTTTTATACGCTGTGCAAATTCCAAGTTCCTGACTACAATACCTTCGTGGCAATATTTTTGTTCTGCTAACAATTAAAATTTCAAACGGACGATGTGGAGAATAGAAATAATAGCACTTGTACGCAGAATTTCGAACCGCTAATCCGCAAAAGGATTCGGCACGCTTTTCGTCAAAGCGCGCATGGAATTTCATTTTATTAAAACAAAAAACTTTTTCGCGTCGCAAAATGAGCTCTCCTAGCGCTGTCCGGGGAACGCGGCAGTATTTTTCTCTTCTATAAATCCTCTATAAATATATGTATACCCGAGCTGCGCATCGAGAACAAAAGCCATGAAAAAGCGGAGAAAACAATCTCGCCAAGCATCTCGGCAGCGGGCACAACGTGAACTCGTATAATTCGCAACGAATAGTCTTTCTGGCATCCCTCCCGCCCACGTCGCACGTGTGCATGGTATGTATGGTTAATTCGGAAAAGCCAAGAGCTTTTTACATGCGGAGAAGGTGCATATAAAAAGCCGAGCAGCGCGGCATAGTGGTGTATAGCAGCTGCAGCGGAAAAGACTCGTTAAATTAAAGCTGTCTCATAAAGCAACCTTGGCAACCCGAAACTTAACGAGAATCGTCCTGACGAATTTCATTCTGCTTTTACTTCTCGCTCTCTTATTCCCGCCGCTCGCTGTGTATTCCTTCGCGTTTATTAAGCCTGGAGTAATTGGGCCTCTGGCTCGTAAAGGGGGATCCTCGCGTTCTTTGTCCGAGAGCGCGCGCAGAAGAGAATTATTTTCGAAGCAAAGCCAGCTCGTCGATAATACGCGCGTCGGCTGCATCAGCTCGCGACGAATTCTCGTCCCCCTGCACCTGCCGCCCCTCATCCTGCGCGGCCTCGCCAACTCCGACTGCTCTTCTAATGCATATCTAACGTGCGCAGACATGTATATGTATGCGCGAGCCCACGTTATTAATCCAGTAGGCTGCGCTGCAGCGTATAATAAGCCTCCAATCAGATTCGGTACGGAGTTGACGAGTCGTTATGTGTACGGAAATGTTCACCAGAACGCGGAGCAAATACAATGGGGACGTTATACCATTTTTGATATCTCATATTCATATTCGATATCTTTTTCCACGGGAATCAACTGCCTGTCAATCTCTAATTGAACTCTCGCGTAGGTCCGTTTCTAATCCCTTACGTGCGCCCGCGAGTTAGTGTAAAAGTAAAAAACTTTATTTGAAAACGCCAATAAAGCGATACACGGCGTATAACGGTGATCGCCGACGAGATAAAAGCACAAATCGAAAATCGAAACGTTATGCTGCAGCGCGCTTCTGAAACTCCAGTCGTTTTTTTTAAGTCGTAAAAACGCCACTGTTTGTGCGTAATGCAATATTGAAATGATACGCGCGCATCAGGGGGAGAATTTATTTCGAAAATTTATCTGCGCAACGTTGATTTTGACTTTGATATTTATATCTGGAAAATATACGCGGCGCGTAATAACAGAGACGAAATTAACGAATCCGCGCATAAACGTGTAATTAAAAATAAGATTTATCCTGTCAGCCGCGCACGAGTATCAATTATTCGTTATATACGAATGTCAATGAAATCGCCGCTCGTATAAATCAACGTTTCGGATATTAAACGCGCGAGCTCTCATAAAAGTCCGACACATTATCCGGGCTTCTCGCTGTGTATAAAGAATTAGCATCGCTCGACGCCGTGTAATACCTCGCGCAGCGCGGAGTCTACGTTTTGAAGCGAGATAACGCGCTCTCCTCTGGATTATCTCTAATCTTTACTCGCGTTTTCTCGAGAAACGGTAGCGGAAACAGTAGCGGCTCATCCGCCTCTAAAAATCCGAAGCTGTGCAACCTGCCTTTAATCTCGCCCCACAGACGCACGTGTATCATGATACTTTGCTTTCAGCCCCCTGGCGCAGGTTCGGCAGGCTAAAATGAGCCGCAATCTCGCACGCGCATCTCGAGTCCTGCGGCGCGCGATATTGCACGACCCGCCGTTTTTCTCGGAGAAACCGACCGCGGGATAGGACCATTTTTGCAGATGCAGCCGCGCTATACTCGGAATATTTTTCGCGTTGCGGGGTCGTGCACTTATTGGAGAAGATTTCTATCTGGATGTTTGTTTGTTTTCCACTCTGGAGCGCGTTGGAGTGAAAAACACAACGGCTATTTATACGGGGGGAGATTCTTTTAATACTTTAATAAATTGGTCGAATTGGTCGTGCAATCGGAAAATAGGGAGCGCAAGTGTGAAATTCTATGCTATGGAGGAGAGTCGGAGCGAGCGAAAGGAGAACGCATGAAAAATCCGTAAATATTCGCGCGCACGGAATATACTGCAAGCCATATCCGCGCGCGAGGACGGCTGAAACAATCGATTCCCCCGGGGGAATCCTCTCGCGTGACATTTCAATTCCTGCTCTATAAGGCGTCGCGCGGCCGAGCGCGTCCTCGATTGATATCCCTTATAGTTGCGTGATGCGTCCCCTCTGCGTATATAGCAGTCTACGTCTTCTCGAAATAACCGTATGGAGCCGAGAGAGAGAGAGAGAGAGAGAGAGAGAGCGGACTTCATAAATCCTCGCGAGCGAGCGAGCGGATCGTTTAACCGGTAAGTAGAAAATCCGGCGGCTGTGCCGAGTTCGAGTGCCAATCAGAGCGACGACTCTTTCCCGAAGGTGCAGGCAGAGGCATTTGTCTTTCTCCTCTCCACCCGCTGAAAGTCGTGTACCGCGCGATCGAAAGTCCATCCAAGCTGTATTAAAGCCCGACGAGTTGACATTTTTTTGACATTTTTCTGAATTAAAATTTCGACACAGGTCGATCGGAAGGACGATGAAATATTTTTCCTGGAAATCGGAAATTGGATTTTCAATCAAACTTGCGCAGCGATGAAAAAGTAAACAGTATCACACGTCCATCGGCGAAATATTCGATTAGTTTTCGCGGAAAAAAAGTCGATGAGCGTGTATATTCAAAAGAGAAACTCGATCCCGTTCGTTTTGATCCTCGGCCAGCTGCCATACTCACACGGGTATGCTGCGAGCGAAGACAAGTCGACTAAGATTCGGTTTAGCACATAAGGTAGCCCGGAATCTCCGGAGAGACGGGCGAACGCACAAAGAAGACTATACTAGCGCGATAGAAAAAGAGATAGCCGAGGATAAAAAAGACTCGCGTGGGCGTCTTGCTGCAGCGCGAGCGAGTCGAGGAATTACTGTTCTAAATCGAAATTGTCTGACTGTTCGAGCTCGCGGAGAGCGGAAGGCCTTTTCGAAAGCGGAATATAAATCAACTGCGGATGAGGCTCTTTACCATTCTATATCTTTGTATTATTCTCGAGTAATTGCCGCAGAGGGGTGCGATCGTCGTTCAAATTTCCGACCTCTCGCTGGAGCCGTCGCCGCGACGAAATAGAATTCAGAGCCTTCGACAAGTCCTCTCCCGCCTAATCCGGCAATAAGTCTCGGAGAGAAAGAGAGGCGCTCTTATCCAGCGCACCAATTTATCAGAGGCGACAATAACGCCGCGAGCGCGCGCGTCTACAATAAGAGGAAGGAAGCTGCAGCCGACTAACTCGAAAGCACCGGCGAGCAGTATATAAATCCAGAGCCTTAATTCTCGAGTATTTCCGTGCGACGCGCGCGTTAGCTGCGAGCCTCCCGGGGGAGGTATAATGTGCGCTCGCAGCTGCGCGCAGGCAGCGCGGGGAAGGATTCGGGAGACGTGCGTCGGCGAGCGGCAGGGAGACAAGTGGAAATCCGTCCGACGTACTCCGCGCCGCAGTCGCGTGGGAACTGGCGTTATTTTTAGCCCCCACATCACACGTACACTTAGTAATTACGAGCCGCTGCGAAATTGCTTTGACAAACGCGCTTACAGCCGAACAGATAGGCGGCGCTAAGTACCTAGCGACGAGTCGCCTCTGTCGCGTGCCGCCTATATTTAGCGCGCTTCGAGCTTCTTCTCGAATCAGTTGACGCGCTGTTAACCGAGTGTCGCTCGACTCCCCCGCACGTGTGAGCGCGTGTACGCAGTTGACTGACGGTGACTCGCGTCGTGTGGCAACGCGCTTGCATTCACCTCAAAGCTCCGTTACCTCCGAGCGCCAGCTTTGAGCTTTCGGTGTACAAGACACGAGGGCGACTTCGTAATTGAATCGTTAATAGAGAACATTTTTTTTTCTCCGTCCGTGTAGAGGTCGGGATCGTTAACGGAGACTTGCATCAGCGGCAGCACTCCATAATTTCCGAAACTCGTTACGCGCGCGCGCACACACACACACACACACAGTCATTTTCCCGGGGAAAATAAAAGATAAAAGCCGCAGCGCTGGCCGCAAAGTATCGCCGCACGACAAAGGGCGAAAAAAGAACTGCATCGCGGTAAAAATGGGCCAAGAAGCCGCGCGGCTCATTGACGCTCTCAGCTGCAGCTGATGCGCGCAGGATATAAGCATGAAAGCCGCGCGCTGGAAATTGGCCGTGGAAATTGAAAAGGCGCCTCTACTACGAGAGAGAAAGAGATCGGGAGGCAAAGTAGATGAACGATATGTACCTGTACACGCGGGCTCTCGGCCTAATGGCAGATAAGAAAGCCGGCGGCGTTCATTTCGGCCCACGCGCTGCAGCTGGACTAATTCCGCGCACGCACGATGCTCTATATATATAATATATGCTCGCTCGTGAAAAGTCCTTAAATGAATGCCGGCGCCCTCGCGTTTCGCGGCGGAGTAGCTTACTTTTTCTCCCCGGCGAAATGAAATCTCTCGACTCCCGCGGTTAAATTTGCAAACTCGCAACTATATGTGTAGGCGAGAGCAATGAAAAGGATGCGCGTTATTAAGTTACGCGCGCGCATATCCACGGGAGAAGTATGCAGGGAAGCCCGCAATTACGCGGCTGAAAGGCCGCTAATTAAGTGCAATAATAAGTACAAGCGGGGCATTATAATCAGAAAAGAATCCGCGGAGCTCGAACGGCCTCGAATAATTGCCGGGTCCGGCCTGATGGTGAAAAGCGTTTCGCCGATTCCGGCGACTCGCGCGCTACTAAAGACACGCTACACGGCGCGGACTGCCAGCAGCAGCGCGATAAACTCGACGGCGTTTAATGGGCCACTCTAACTGACAGATCAATTAAGCCGAGGTGAAGCTGCAGAGCGGCGTAAATTTTCCGCGAGCGGCTGCACTGCCTAGACGTGCCGCGCGGCGGCCCGATAAAAGGCCATTCTCGCTGGATAATTTCGCGATTAATTAGCCTATTAATTAGCGATTAGTCCGGGGAGACGCGCTCCCGCATCGTCGCGCCTCGGCACTTTGGCTTCCTCCGCGATTTTAAATCCTCTAAATGATAAGCGCGCGGCCGCAGTCGGGAACCGCCGCCGCGCCATAAATATAACAATGTTCGGATTGTTACGCAACGGGAATGAAGAAGCCGAGCGTTCTGCGGCTGGCAGAGACAAGTGCGAGAGTGGAGTGGAAGTCTCTCGTTACGTGAGTCACGTATATACAGTACACATACACACCGTCGAGAAGCGAGCCGGGGCGAAAAATGCACAGGGCGCAGCCTGGCGAAGTGTGTGAACTGTGATGGGAAACAAAAGACGCGGGGAGAGCGTTCTGGGAATGATTGCTGCAGCCGAGCCTGCTCTACGTGCGTGTGCGTATGTGTGCGGAATATATTGAGGGCCGCGCGTAATTGACGAGCGGAAGGGGTTTTCTACGGGGTTGTCGGTGCTTGAATATCTTTCGATCTGGAAATTAAAATTATCCGACTTTGTTTTTTAATGGCCCGAAACTTTGCTCGCCCACTCCTGCGGAGCAAACTGTTTCCCTTTCGTTCGACAATCCTTATTGACGGGTCTTAGTCTCGGAGTGGAGTTCCTCCGCGAGACTGACACATTTCGCCTCAAAGCCAGCCAGCTGTTTGCTCAGCTGAAATAATTAAGCTCCGCGACAGCGCGCGCTCGGCAGGAACGTTACAGGTACACCTCGGCTCTCAAGTTTCTGTAACTTGTAAACAGCGCGCGAATTCCTCGAATCTACATGCTATTACAGCGCTGCGAATAACTTGGTTCAACAACATCATCCGTCGCTCAAAGCTCGATGCGTGCCCCGTTATTATTGTTTGCAGTGTTACAACGGCAGCCAGACAGCGTCGGAAGAAAGGGAATCGAAAGAGACGAGATAAAAAATTGTCGTCGCCGTGCTGCTCGGGAAACAATGGAGTGGCGGCGGGCGCGTTTATTATTTAATCGAGGCTAATCAGTAGGCAGGGAGTAGCGGAGCGCGAAATGTGACAGGGGAGACGAGCGTGACGCTCGAAATTTCGCGCGGCTAACTCGATCAACGGCGGACACGAGCCCGAGTCACGTGCACACGCGTCTCTGTGCGTAGGAACGAGATCGAAGTCTTTCTGATTGCTTCGCGAGGTCTCGTCCGATGTTTTTTTTTTGTCTCCTCTTCCCTCGAGCTGCCCTGTGAATTGAAGTTCGGAGGACTTGTCAAGAGACGGCAACGAGGTAATTCATTGACGCTGTCGCCCGGCCGACAGCTGCTCGGCCACGCGCGCGTCATTCGTTTGCGTCTGGCCAATCTAGCGCGTGCTGCGTGACATATTAATGCGCGTACGCGAAAATATCGTTGCGAGCTGTTGCGCTATTTTTCGTAATTGCGAGGGCAATGTTAATGCGAAAATCGCGAGCCAGAAAGAAGCGACACCCAATTAGCGAAGCGCCGGCCGCTGAAAGAGACAGTAGCAGTGTCTCGAAGGGGGCGATGAATGCAGTCAAGGAGCCGCGGGTAATGAAGGCTTTGAAATTACCGTGCGCGCAGTACACACTCGGTGAAAACGAAGCCGCAATTACACGCGCTCCTTCAAACGAAACTCAATTCGCGTTTTGCTTTGGAAAAGTATCACATTACGCGCGTGACTAAGCCGACAAACAAAAACGCGACGCTCGGGGCTTAGGGACGCAGAGGGGCATTTTACCCGAGATTCCTCGTGTGAGCGATATATTGCGAATCGATTATCGACGCGCATCGGGCGAGCGAGGCTTTTCCGATCAAAGTTCACGCGCGCTATTGTCCGAGCTACGCGGATGCGACTCCGAAATTGCGCGCAAACTTGCGTTATTTGACCTTCGTTGCACACAACAATTTGCGTCAACGCAAACACGGCGGCCGCAAATTTTTGACCTAGTTATCGGGATTTTCGCTTAATTTAATAAGCGCGACTCAACGTCGTTTATTATGCCGCGAGTTATGCAGCGGTGCACACGCCGAGTAAAAGCGATATAAAGCTACAGACATCGCAAACGACAAACGCTCTGCGAAAACACGCAAAAAACAAAGGAACGCGCAAGAGCCCGTATAACATCGCGCAATTACGCGAATAAAAAGCTTCGCTGCAAGCTTACGGAGGCGCCGAGCGCTCTCCTTTGTGCGCGCGGCGCGCTGCGATGAAGCTCGCAAGAAAAGCTCGCTCAACACTCAATTTTTTCCCTCTTTCCCTCTCGCTCGCTCTCTCCGACTGCGAGCTCATCTCATCCTCGATTTCGCTCGCATGCAGGCAGCGCTTCCGACTATTCAATTCGCGGCGCGCGCGGTCACTCGCCTTTCATCTCTCTCTCTCTCTCTCTCTCTCTCTCTCTCTCTCTCTCTCTCTCTCTCTCTCTCTCTCTCTCTCTCTCTCTCTCTCTCCCAGCGCAACCAACTGCGAGCCGCTGTGCGCGAAGAAAAGCGGGCGAGAGTAGCTGTAAGGAGGCCGGCAAACAGGAGGAAAATAAGGGCGCGACACCAGCCGCAAAGGGATGAAGTTGAAGGAGGGAAAAGCAGAGGCGAGAATTACAGCCGCCGCGAGCGCGGATGTTTGCTCGAGTAATAAAACGGCGGCGTGCAGGTGTATCTACGTGTGTTTACAGGAGCCGAGCGAGAGGGAGGGGGGAAAATAGGCTGCGCCGCTGCTGATAAAGCGAAACGCTCTCCGCCGCGAGTTCGACGATCTTTGCTTTTCCGCTGCCCGCGCGTTTCCACAAACGCCGATAGTGCAGAGACTAATGGGCCGCCGCTGCGATAGGACTTCTGAAGTGAACCTTCTCGAAAAGTCCTGGAATTTCAACTTCTCGCACGCGCTACAGCGACAGCCCATTTCAATCTCGAGGAATGAAAACGGTCTTACAACGAAATCAGATCGGAGCGGGAAAACGAATGTGACGCCAATGTTCAGAAGAGTTTAAATTTCCCGAAAAAAATTAAAGCGCCCCATCGATTTTCGGCATACTTCGCCGACGCGTTGCATTTATCCGATCTCTGCGCGGAGATGAAACGAGCACTCGCCGGCTAATTCTTTTAAGTAGAACTGCGTCCAGCCGCGAGTTTCGCGAGAAAATTAGGCTCGCGCATCCCGATGACGCGCTAGCGGTCTCTTTCATAAGCTCGTGCCCCGCAGCTCGGAACAGTGTACGCGTACCGCGCTCGGGCACAGCTGGCTGCGCGGAGATGCTTATCGGACGCGCTCGCGTGTTTTTCTCGACTCAGTTCGTCGAGATTCGCCAAAGTTTAGCCTCTATTGGATTACGCTCGCGCGTCTTCCGAGAACGGCATTGTCGCGCGAGCTTGGCAGAAGCAATTTTGAAAGTCTCGCAAGTTCCGCTGATGGGATTTCAAATAATTCGGAACGCGCCGCGTTTCAGTTTATAAAGAAGACGAAGCAGCTCTCGAGAAGTTGCGCTGCTCCGCACATATGAATAAGACAAATGTAATAGGATCAGCTAGACGCCGAGAAAGCTGCAAGTAAATAATGCGCAGGAACATCGACGTGAAAGCCGCTCAAATATTGAGTCAGCGGGAATTGGCTCGCACGCGCGCTCATGAATTAGAGAGCCGCGCGGCAAATTTTTTAAACGTTTACACCAGCGAGCGTGTCCGTCGTCATTTGTCCCAGATGACGACGAGATGATATCGATTTTTATACTCGCAGCGCGTCTCGACCGAAATCCCTCATACCTGTAAAAAGTTCGTACGCTGGCTACACCCACACACTGGCCCACTCACACACACACACAGAGAAAGATAAGAAGCGACGAGCGTCCGCGACCAAGTTTGCTTTACTCGATCGTTTTACAACGTAGGAAGGAAACGTCCATCCGTCTTCCCTCTCCGCACTGTGTGCCAGTCCTCGTATGTACACCTCTGTACACACAGAAAGATAACTACATCTCACTCGGGAGATTCATTCAGAGAAATCGTGTGTTTGCTCCGCCGCGTATCATCACACACCGCCGATACGTGTCGATGAAGAAATTGCTCGTCGCAATGATCAGCGCGTGTAATTGTAGATCAGCCTACCTGAACCAATTACAGCCAATCAAATTACATAGCGAGATCGGGCTGCAATTAGACGGCTGCATTAGCCGCATCAAGTACGAAAATTCTTTCCCCGCCGCTGGAGGATTCGGCAGCGAAGAGCGCAAAAAGGAAAAGAATCAAAACTCGCTGAGGCGCGACGCCGAGTACGTTTCGCGCACGACGGAGTAGGCGAAGAAAGTGCAGACGCGTCGCGTATGGCTTGCGATAACGGGACGAGCTCTCGGCGGGCGCGCGAACCCGAGACTCGGCCGTCTCTGCGGCGCAGTGTGCGGTTTCATAAATTCTCGTTCAACTCTCGCACGCGTGTATTTTAAGTCTGATTAATGAGGAAAAATCGACCGATTACCGTCCGCCACTCGCTGGCTACTCGGGCTCTGCGCTACCGCGATGAGCGACGAATTATGAAAAAGTATCGTACTTTGTCTTGCTCTCGGTTCTACTGTATGCGAGAGAAGGAAAACTTTTTCGAAAGTTTCCAAAAATAATTGTCAACTCAGTCGCCTTTATATATATATACTTTGTACAGACATCCGCACCCCCGAGCGAGATCTGCGCGTGGAATCGCGCGCTATTTTCGCGGAAAAGCGCACACGCGAAAGATTGATCGAATCGCGTCGGAAAATCGCGGCGGCGGCTGCTATAAATTGAACGTTTAAAAAGCGAATATTTCGCAGCGGCCCGGGTTTCCGCGCAAGAGTGAGCGTAAACAGGATTTGAATAAACGCGTGGGACGGGGTAAAAAAGTAAAAAATGCCTTCCGGCGCATATTTCAGCTTTGTTGTGAAAAATTCTTCGATGGATATTCCTCATTGCCGTAGCCTTAATTCTACTGGGGGGCGTTCGAGTGCGGAGAGCAAAGCTATAAATTATACGTCCGATAATTGCGCGTGCCGGACATGTATCGCGAATAAATTAATGCCGATTATCGAGTTCCTGAAAAGGGCCAGGAGCAAAAAGAGGAAGCAACTGCCGATGCACGCGAGACGCGAATAATAAAAGTCGAGAACGCTCCGCGCGTTTACAATCGTTTCACGGAAGCGCAATTAGCGACGTGAATACTGCCCACACAGACAGACTATTTATACGTACGCAGTAGCCGATCGGCGGCAATTAATTTTCGCGACGCCGGCTCACACCCAAAATCGGCGAATAACGCGGAACCATTGTTTGATTATTTTCACAAAAGTGCGTCAAAGTAAGTCAGCGTTCGAGCGCTTTGGCGAGCTTGCAAAGGTGGCGCACGACTATTGCTGTCACGGAATTTGGCAGTTGATAGTGAAAGAAAGAATGTGCGCCGGTGAACTCACCATCGGTCAAGACGACGACGAAGAGCCAGGCCGCGAGGCCGAAGAATCCCAGAGCCGAGTTCATGGCGCGGTCCTCTCGAGGGGCGGAAACAGGAGCAGCAACGACGATCGCGCGGACGGATCAGAGCCGGGATCGCGATAGCATTTCCCAGCTCCCGGCTCGCAAACTCCTCGGCTGACAAGGGCTAGCGGGCAGCGCGAGAGTGCAAAAGCTCCCCCGCACAACTGTCCGCGCACTGTCCGCAACTGCGGAATTTCCTCTTCCCGCCGGGAGATAGCTCGTGATGCGCGGCACTCGAAGGCACGCGTGAGTCGGTCGGTCGGTCGCGCGCGCGGTTGGGACCGCTGAGCTTCCACAGCAGGCGCAGTGCTGGCAGTCGGTCTGAGACTGACTACTCGGCCGGCAGTAGTCCCCGCGTGTCCCCCGGCGTGAAGCCCGCGTGCTGAGCGCGCGCGAGAGAGAGAGAGAGAGAGAGAGAGAGAGAGAGAGAGAGAGAGAGAGAGAGAGGAGCGCTCTCTGGTACACACGGATATAGTACAAGCGCTACACGCGCTCTCTTCCGCCTCTATACCTTCTTATAGGTCCTCGCGTGCCTGCTTATACTTACGCGCGCGTGTATTACGCATATAGATCGAGAGGCGCCGCCGCTCAATAAGCGCACGAGCTCGAGAGAGGATCGCCCGCGTCTTTTTTTACGCGGCCGGGGAGAGCTTCGATTTGCTTCTTTTTCCCTCTCGAGACTATCCGATGCGAGCGAGATCGCTTCTGGGGCTTTTTTCGACGTGTGTCATATACTCGCCAGCGAGTTTTATTTCGGGGATCTGTCGTCGCGCGCGCCGCCCTACACTACTTAGATTATAGATGCAGTGCGCAGTGCACGCCCGAGAACTCTTTTAGATCCACGCCAGCTGATCAATGACCATCCGGCTCTCGTAAAAATGAGTGGATAATATACGAGATCGAATCGAGCCCTCCCGTCTCTGCATGCACCCGCGGGATAGGCTCGTAGTAAAAATAGCGACGCGAGTCTGTTATATAAGTGTGCGTATTAGCGGAGGATCAAGCTCTTTAAATCGGGTAAAAGAAATTGAGTAAGCTCGTTTTTACTGGCCAAATGAATCGGCGAGTACACGTGTCGCCAAAAGGCAACAAATTGCAGTCGGCCCTGCTAGTCCCCCGCGAAAAAATCAACAATTCAAATCTCTTTTCGGATTCGAGCGCATTATTCGCGCGTGTTCCGCCGCGGTGGCAGCGGCGAAGTAACGGGAAATTTATCGAAACACAAAGCCCCGGGCCGGCGAATCCTCGCGGAATCACGCGTGCATTGCGAAAATCGTGCGGCCGCGCGCGCGCGTCCTATTCTACGCGATCGTTCTGGCAAATTCCCCAAATCACGCGGGATAATGCGGCGAGCGGTGTGCGCTCGAATCAAAGGTGCATGCAATATATAGGTACTTATATATATATATATATATATATATATATATATATATAGCTCTACTTGCGTTTACTTGCATTCTACATCGATTGATCAGTACCATTTCGTGTGCAATAATCATAAATTGTAATAATCCTCATCTATATTAACAAGGCGAATTATAATACGATTAAACTGTATATGAATCTGTGGTATAACCATACTAGTGCGCCGCTTTACCGACATTTATATACCTTTTTGATGCTTCAAAATAAAATAATATGTACCTGTATACATACAGTTATACGCGTCTGAAGCGGTTGGGAAATCGCGGCTTTTCCGCGCGGTTGACATGCGAAGCGTGCGGCGCGCTGATGTGATTTGCGCGTTTTTCACGCGGCTGTTGCTCGAAAAGTTTTTAATCCGAATAAACGAGTTATTGCGATTTTTCCCAGATTGCAACAGATTATGATTATACAGGTATAGAAAAGTTAAATATAAGTATAACGCTTTTAATAACATGTTTACACCGAAGATCGATTGGCGTACGGAAAAAAATTAAAGAATAGCTTTCCGAAACGCGTGTTTTCACTGAAAAGTATACAGGGATTAACACGATTAACGATCGCAGGCTATCTAAGACCGCACATTTCCGGACGGTATACGCGGGGGTTTCCCGCACAATCGTTCAGAAAGCCGGGCAAAAACAATCCGCAAACAATCGCACATTGCGCGGAGCTCTAACGCGATTTTATTCCGCGCAAAGTAAAATTCCGCCAAAACCGCGCGTTAGTGCGATTAATAACCCGCAGGCTCGTCGCTGCAAATCCATTTCAATTCCGACCGCGGTGCGACGACTTTATCCCCCGGAGAGAGTATAGGGCTGCGCGCAACTTGTGGAGGCCGAAACAATCGACGTTAAATCATCGGCGAGCGTTCGCAGAAGTAATTTCGTTAATTATGCAGCGCGGGACATGGTCGTCGCGAGAGCATTGTTTGCAAATCGACATTCGACGAGATTCGATGTGCTATTATATTACTGCGTTGAACGCCCGATGAGACGATGAGACGAGGCTGCGGATCCCGGTCCCGTAGTGTTTCCTTCTGAGGCTCGAGAGCGAAATTCGGTGATTTAAATATTTATTGCCGCTCTTCGCTGCGCGGCCTTTCGCGCTGCTTATATTTCAATGATCCTACGTACAACTACGTCTTGTAAGAAATCTGCATCCAAATTGCAATTGAAAACTGACATCTCTGCTGTTCACAGTTTTTTTACAGCGGACCAGCTCAAACATTCTGCTCAACGACACAAATAATGCCATCAAGTATTTGCTCTGCTCACGCACTTTTGCCCATTTCTACGTGCGTCAAAAAATACTCTGCTATATTTTTACTTGTACAACAAACTTTTTTAAGCAAATTTTTGATTTTGCTACTAATTAATTCGATCGTGTCGCTTATAAGGAAGGCTGCAACCCAATAAATTATTTCCAACGAGTTTGTACGAGATTCCTGCAACTAGCGCCATCGATATAAAACCAAGTACACTAGTATTAACATCAGTCGGTAAGTAAGTGATTGCAGCAAATATTACAAGTGTGTACGTATATACGAGCTGCTAGATTGTCACAACGTATAACATCAGAATGCAAGTGTCACTGAGGTCACACGTGCATACAATGTTTTACAGCACTGCGCCTGCTTTAAATCCGCCAAGCCACGCCGATCTGCGTCGTAAGCAGTCCTGTCTTGCACCAAGACAATTACTCTCGCTACGCTTGGGCCACTTAGTACGCGGTGCCAAAAGAGACTACTTAAACTTACAACGACATGAATCGGCGAGATCTGGCGAATTTAAATCGGGCAGACCTGCAAAATTACGTTCAATATCAATTCAACAGACTTTGAGAATGACAAAGTGAACGATGAGATTTAATCAAGCAAGCTAAACAAAGTACTTTCGATAAATTTTCAAGTCAATTGTAATCAATTTTTAAGATGCAAATAAAAAATTCAATTTATTTATAAACTTTCATTTGGTACAACTAAAATAATATCACATGATAGGAATTAGTATGTTTATATTAATTTCCACCCCTAAGACGTAAGACCAAGTGGAGAGTCGACTCTTTCTGGATATTGTAGTCGGAGAGCGTACGACCATCTTCCAATTGTTTTCCGGCAAAGATTAAACGCTGCTGGTCTGGCGGGATTCCCTCTTTGTCCTGGATTTTAGCCTTGACATTTTCGATCGTATCAGAGGCCTCGACTTCAAGTGTGATGGTTTTGCCGGTCAAAGTCTTCACGAAGATCTGCATACCGCCACGAAGTCGTAGTACCAGATGGAGAGTAGACTCTTTCTGGATATTGTAGTCGGACAGAGTACGACCATCTTCGAGCTGCTTTCCAGCGAAAATCAAACGCTGCTGGTCCGGGGGAATACCTTCCTTGTCTTGGATCTTAGCCTTTACGTTCTCGATGGTGTCAGAGGCTTCAACTTCGAGGGTAATAGTCTTACCAGTCAGAGTCTTTACGAAGATTTGCATGCCTCCCCTAAGTCTCAAGACCAAATGAAGAGTGGACTCTTTCTGAATGTTGTAATCGGACAGAGTACGGCCATCTTCGAGTTGCTTTCCAGCGAAAATCAACCTCTGCTGGTCTGGAGGGATACCTTCCTTATCCTGAATCTTGGCTTTGACGTTTTCGATGGTATCGGAAGCCTCGACTTCTAAAGTGATGGTTTTGCCGGTCAAGGTCTTGACGAAGATCTGCATACCTCCACGAAGTCGAAGTACCAAGTGGAGAGTAGACTCTTTCTGGATATTGTAGTCGGACAGAGTACGACCATCTTCGAGCTGCTTTCCAGCGAAAATCAAACGCTGCTGGTCCGGGGGAATACCTTCCTTGTCTTGGATCTTAGCCTTTACGTTCTCGATGGTGTCAGAGGCTTCAACTTCGAGGGTAATAGTCTTACCAGTCAGAGTCTTTACGAAGATTTGCATGCCTCCCCTAAGTCTCAAGACCAAATGAAGAGTGGACTCTTTCTGAATGTTGTAATCGGACAGAGTACGGCCATCTTCGAGTTGCTTTCCAGCGAAAATCAACCTCTGCTGGTCTGGAGGGATACCTTCCTTATCCTGAATCTTGGCTTTGACGTTTTCGATGGTATCGGAAGCCTCGACTTCTAAAGTGATGGTTTTGCCGGTCAAGGTCTTGACGAAGATCTGCATACCTCCACGAAGTCGAAGTACCAAGTGGAGAGTAGACTCTTTCTGGATATTGTAGTCGGACAGAGTACGACCATCTTCGAGCTGCTTTCCAGCGAAAATCAAACGCTGCTGGTCCGGGGGAATACCTTCCTTGTCTTGGATCTTAGCCTTTACGTTCTCGATGGTGTCAGAGGCTTCAACTTCGAGGGTAATAGTCTTACCAGTCAGAGTCTTTACGAAGATTTGCATGCCTCCCCTAAGTCTCAAGACCAAATGAAGAGTGGACTCTTTCTGAATGTTGTAATCGGACAGAGTACGGCCATCTTCGAGTTGCTTTCCAGCGAAAATCAACCTCTGCTGGTCTGGAGGGATACCTTCCTTATCCTGAATCTTGGCTTTGACGTTTTCGATGGTATCGGAAGCCTCGACTTCTAAAGTGATGGTTTTGCCGGTCAAGGTCTTGACGAAGATCTGCATACCTCCACGAAGTCGAAGTACCAAGTGGAGAGTAGACTCTTTCTGAATGTTGTAATCGGACAAAGTTCGCCCATCCTCGAGTTGCTTTCCAGCAAAGATTAAACGCTGCTGATCTGGGGGAATACCTTCCTTGTCTTGGATCTTAGCCTTTACGTTTTCAATTGTGTCGGAGGCTTCAACTTCAAGGGTAATGGTCTTACCAGTCAAAGTCTTTACGAAGATTTGCATACCTCCACGAAGTCGCAATACCAGATGCAGCGTGGATTCTTTTTGAATGTTATAGTCTGACAATGTGCGACCATCCTCTAATTGTTTTCCAGCGAAGATCAACCTCTGCTGGTCTGGTGGGATTCCCTCTTTGTCCTGAATTTTAGCCTTCACATTTTCGATCGTGTCGGAAGCCTCGACTTCAAGTGTGATGGTTTTACCCGTGAGTGTCTTAACGAAGATCTGCATACCACCGCGAAGTCGAAGTACAAGGTGAAGTGTGGATTCCTTTTGAATGTTGTAGTCAGACAATGTGCGTCCATCTTCGAGTTGCTTACCAGCAAAAATCAGCCTCTGCTGATCTGGAGGAATACCTTCTTTGTCTTGAATTTTAGCCTTGACATTCTCAATCGTATCAGAAGCTTCGACTTCCAGAGTAATTGTTTTGCCAGTAAGCGTCTTAACAAAAATTTGCATGCCTCCTCTCAAACGCAAGACCAAGTGAAGTGTAGATTCTTTTTGAATATTGTAGTCGGACAGAGTACGTCCATCCTCGAGCTGCTTACCAGCGAAGATCAACCTCTGCTGGTCTGGGGGAATGCCCTCTTTGTCTTGAATCTTGGCCTTGACATTCTCAATAGTGTCAGAAGCCTCAACCTCAAGGGTGATGGTCTTGCCGGTCAAGGTCTTAACAAAGATCTGCATGCCTCCTCTAAGACGAAGAACCAGATGAAGGGTAGATTCTTTTTGAATATTATAGTCGGACAGAGTACGTCCATCCTCGAGCTGCTTGCCAGCGAAGATCAACCTCTGCTGGTCTGGGGGAATGCCTTCTTTATCTTGGATCTTGGCCTTGACATTCTCGATAGTGTCGGAAGCCTCAACCTCGAGGGTGATGGTCTTCCCAGTCAGGGTTTTCACGAAAATCTGCATGTTTGTCTGAAATAAGAGACACAAGTTTTAATTAATCTATTCAACAATGCTAAATCCAATTATTGATTTTAGTATTAGATATATTCTCAAACTGCCAATAATTCGGCAATAATTTGTTTGGATTGAATAAAGTAAAAAAATAATCTCTAATTGATCTTTAATTAATAAATCAATAATCACTGTATGTGAAAGAGATTGTTTTGACTCGATATGTAGGGAAAACGTAGTTAGGCGTTGTCTTCCGCCTAGGAAATCAATTGCACATCAGCTGGTTTGTACAAAATGGCGGACTAATGCACGATGACTCACTCCGAGTGAAGCGTCCATTTTCCAGGTAAACTTATTTTTGTCACGAAAAGTAATTAATTTTTTTCGTCATCTAATCGACTAGCAGCTACATGACTAATAACTTACATAAAGTATCGAACTACTCGCAGGATGACTTTCTCTTTTCCACTAAACGTTGTTCTTACGTTAGTCTTGTCAATTAACTTATCTAGTATTTTAACAACGATCGAAGTATATTCTATTTTTTCTGTGTTGCTGACACGAAAATTTTTAAATTCTAAAGAGGTAACAAGCTTAAAAAGCGTACACAATTTCGAAAAACAGTTAGTCGACCGAAATCCCGTAATGGCGTCGCTCCGCTCTCTGCCCAGCATCAACACGAAACAAAGAAAATCAGCTGTCTCCGTTGCGGCCTATGCAAAGAATCGATGTTTCCAATTCGCGTTCAAACCAACAACTTTCAACTGCTACATGCAATAGAAAATGGCCACACATCGAGTAGTGAGGCAGCCTTGACAGATTAGTCTTTGACCTGAATTTACTAACATCCTTATATAGGACGCAAGTGCGAATTCCGAGTTTCACAATTGGACGCTTTCTCGCTTATAGAAATACCACTTTTGAAGATGAAAACGGTGTACGTACATATACTTATTAAAAGAACTGATCACAAAGCATCCAATAATCGAGAAATATCAATCGAAATAACCTCCAGCAAATGGAAGCCACGAAAAACGCGCTAGAAATCGTCGCAAATATCAAGAACAAACAGTGTACTCACCTCAGTCTGATGAAATCTCTCGTAGAAATAAGGTAATCACAGCAGGGAAATCGCCTTTGAAAATCACACGGTAAATACGAAGTCGACTCGTCGAGACTAGCTCGTCTATTGCCAGACCTCGGAACGCTCAGGCCTACTTATAGCCGCGCGCTGGTCGCCTGCCATTGGCCCGAGTCGAGCGCGTCCCGAGCCCCTATTGGCTGTGACGTCAGAGGCCTTTCCCATGAAACAATGCTCGGCCAAGTCGGATGCGGGTCGAGGGGAGAGATCTAGAAAATTCGACGCATATAGACCCCTGCCCAATGACGCTTTCCTATACGTGGGGTTGAGACTTGAGAGAGAGAGAGAGAGAGAGAGAGAGAGAGAGAGAGAGAGAGAGAGAGAGAGAGAGAGAGACGGAAAGTCGAAAATAGAAGCTTTCTGAAAGGAAACGTGCGCGTGCTAGCAGTTTCCGAGAAGAATGAATTCTCAGCTTTTGCATCCTATACGATCGATGCACTTTTTTAGCGGACGCAGCACGTGCAACAATGGCCTTTGTCGTGCGTCGAAAATTGGCTACAGCTTTCGAGCGTTGCAACGTTCTGGCCGTTGAGACTGTTGGGCTGGAATTTTCCGCATTTTTTCGAGGTTTATTTATACGTTTGAAATATGCACGAATGTTTCGTGTATTTTCGCCAAACATCCATCGATTTGTTTACGCGAAGCCGTATATCCCCTCTCTATAATACTTTACACACACAGGCTTTGTGTGTGGCGCGCTGAGCGACAGACATTCAGCAACCGCGTGACGTTTATTGTACGTATATTAACTTATATTTCCAGCAGCAGGAAACTAAAACCTCTTGTTCGCAACAAAGAGGAAGAATATGTCGGTTTCAATTTGTAGTCTGCGGAAAAAAGTGCTGGGCGAAATTTTTGTTTATTTTGAAATAACAAATGCTTGATTGCTTATCAATCTCTTATCGATTGCTTCTTGTCACGCGCGTCCACAAGCAATTCATCACTGCGAATAGAATCGCGTTTTGTTTTGGTTACAATGTTTGCGCATACATAAGTATACTTATTTCTTTTTCAATCTCTATTAACTGTCTCTAAAAATACTATTAAAATAGATCCTCTTAGGATTAATATTAATTAAATTAAGCTTGATCGCATCGATGTAATTAGATAAATCTCGGGGTGTCAAAATGGCTGCATGCACTTATATGTCAGACTTAGAGGAGTAATTGAATAATTTTAGAAATAAACAGTATCCGAGGAGAAAGGAAAAGTAAAAATTCTGGCTGGTTCAGAGTCCTGTTATTTCTGTCCATGAGCCCATCTGTCCACATTTCCGTCCAACTATAAAACTCAGGAAAATGACGTGGGTCCGAGCGTGGGTCGCTGTGTTGTACAGAAGTTTGTACTTAAATCGAGTCTTTCAGAATAGAACGTTTTCCCAAGGTTTTCGACTCCCTGCATCACAGTGTTTATCCATTTGTAATGATTTTTTGAGTTCAATAGCTATTGAACATAAAAATAAATATGTATTATCCTTCTAAAATAGGTTTTTTCTTTAATTTTTCAGAAGAAGCATGCATTATTTATGTAAATTACAAAACATACTGCAGTCTTCTTCATTGAAAAATCAAATAAAACATAGAACGCGGAAAAGTTTATCTATTTCTAGACACTTCAATAACTGATTCACTTTTGACGGCTGATGCAACGAATAGCGCGATAAGCGACATGCCAGGCATGACATAATGCATAGCCAACATGCTGCGGAACCAAACAGTGCGTATTTTCTGCCATATCATACCGCTGATAAGCGTTAATGCATCTGTGCACTTTGCCACCGACAGTATAATACATCGTTTGATTGAGACAAAATAGGCGAAATTGATTGAATCAATTGTCGTCACTGCTTTTATTTTCGTTCACATTATAAGTCAACAAACATATTTATAAATAACGCAAAATTACGGGAAATAGGCGCAGCACAGATGAATAATATATATATATATATATATATATATATATATGTGTGTGTGTGTTTTTTACTTTTTTATTATTCATTGACGATGCAAAACGACTAACATAAGGAAAATATACATGTTGATGGATTTGAAAGATATTTAAACAAAGTAATTGCTTGTCTATAATTATTAATCAGGGGCGACTCATTGCACTATATGAATATTTAATAAAACACTTTAGTTAGATTTCGCCAAAAAAAGTTCTTGAAATTGCGTATTTATAAAATGTGATTGGGTCAGGTATAAATATTTTTGTATGTAAATAGGAACATGTCTATTTTAACTGTAAAAAATTTACATCAATTAGGGTGAAATTTTGATATGAAATTAATTGAATACAGCTGTTAAACAGCAAAAAAGTTCTTTTGACTCTTGTTACAAATCGAGTGAAAAAGTACTCTATACATTTAAACGAACCTTTGCAATATATCGTATTTATCAAAGCTGCACAATGCACCAGATTCAAATAAATTATGAGATTGACACAAATACTTTATAAAACAGTAACTGTATGTGTGTGTGTGTGGTCATAAATACAAAAGTATTTTACTCATTTCATTGAAGCTACATTTATCATCAAAACATGATTAAGTCTCATTAGTGTTAGGAATTGTGGGTCAAGTTAAGGTAAAACAACATTCAGAACTTCTTTCGTATATTTAAATTTATTTCATTTATGTGATTCAGTGACGTTTCTTAAATACAGCAATGCAGCCATACATTCGTCTTCGAAAAAATTCATTATTAATGCACAGATGAATCAGAGATATAACTCTACAAGGAGCAATTACTTCTTTTAGTTGGATATCAATTATATTCATGTCAAAGAAATATAAAGTTTTTCTGTGCTTTGAAAGCCTCGTTACATTTTTAAATTCCACGTCATTTCATGGAATTTGATTGGATAAATAAGCCCCTACGCGATTTATTTGTAAGAACGAGTCTCCCATTAAGTTTTTTGTTATTTTTCAATTCTCTCATTTGAAATAAGACTACACACACAACGAACACATGAAGTTCCGATACAAACTACATCTACTCTTAACTTTCAAAAGTTACAAATCTCCACACCTCTCATATCGACTTGGCTTTCTCTCGCATTACATTTGTGACTAATTTCAGTTTTGTTTCAAAAATGTATAGATAAATAAGTAGTCCAAACTAATCACAATGCCTACAGTCATTTCCTCCAATAAAGATCATATTCTTTTTAAAATGTATCACTGATCCAATTGCCTGTTCAAAAAAAGAACAACTTTATGAGAGCAGAAGTTTAATTGCATTTAACACCGCTAAAACCGAGAAATACATTTTTTCCAATAAAAAGCATTTTAATACGAAAAGAAGGCTTTCACAGCTTCATAATTGCTTTTTATGTCATAGCTCAGCTCTTCGCATTCGTTCTCTACATTTTGAAGAATAACAAGCAATCTTCACAGCGACAATAATACTCCGGGGAAACCGTATCATCGGTGTACATCTTAGTTTTGTTTCTTCATTTTTATAAGTTACGACTTAAGTATTAAATTGAATGTTTTGGTGAAATCGCCTACTTAGAGTCCGTCTCCATTTTAATTTCCTCCGTCTTTTTGTCCTTTTTTGACGCCTCGCTATCAGTACCCTCGCCATTGCTATTGTCGCGCCTTCGCTTACGCGTAAATGGACCTTTGTGTTTTGGTGGAGGCAACTGCTCCATACCTAGAACTTTATGAATCTGCCGGAAGGCTACCAATCGCAGAGCATGCTGTGCCGAAGCTGTGATGTCCTCACGCTGTTGGGCGGTCATGCTTCCTATTGCATCTACTGGATCCTTTTCGCATGGATCCGATAAACCTGTAAATTCAAGAAGAGAATGGATTTAATATTGTAAAATAAGCATGCAATATGATGAATAAATTCAATAATTGAACAATACAAATCAGATTGCCAAAATAATCTATGAACTGGCACAGAAGTGTCAATCGTTAATCGAGAATCCAAAAAACTTGTTTTCAAGATCGCAGAGTGAGTACTGTGCCGTTCTCAGTCTCGTCATCGATATCATCATTTTGAAAATTCACCCCGCTTGTCGCAAATACAACAATTTCCAATAATAACATTACACACCTGGACTTCCTGGAAGTAGAATGCCTCCAGCAACGCATTCCAGAAGACGTCTCAACGCTGCACCTGGACTAAGTGGTACACCAGCAGTGCTAAGAACTTTTTCAGTCAACAACTCCAAAGCCTATATAGCAGACAAAAATATTATAATAATTCTGTTTTCACGAGTAGATTTATGGGTCAAATTTTAAATATAAAAATACACACCCATGGATTAAGTGGGCCCCAGGTTGGTACGCGATTGCATAAATCGCGCATTATTCGAATAACCATTACACAGCTCTGTAGCGACGTTGCTCTAGCCTATTAATAATTGTTATTTTCAGATTAGAAAAACAGTCATTGAAAATGACCAATGTAAGAGTCCTAATCTAGTGAAAACTTTATTCTGTGCGAATTTTAGCACTATCATCCAGCCTCATGCCTACGCGCATTAACCGTTTTTCCATATTACTAGGATAATATTTAGCCCGTATCAATATTACCGGGTGTTTATCATGTGTTCGTGTCAGCGAGTTTACATACAAAACAAAATGACCAAAGAGTCAGCCAGAAAAATATTATAACGAATCGTTACTGCACGGAAATAGAAAATAAATAATACAATATTATATTCATTGATAAGTTTCGAAAAAACACCCGGTACACGTATCGACACCACTGTGTGCTTGTGCTTGTCTGTCTTTATTGTAATATTTCTACATGAGTGCACTTTTACGGCGCGTAAATAGACGATCATTGATGTTTTACGCTGCGAGTGTCGCTAAATGTTATTTTTACAGATTTAACAAATTATATGAACAAAATGAAGCAAGTGCACTAACTGGAATTAATTTATCAAACATATTCCATAATGTTTTTTTCTAAGACAGACCTAGAACAGACTCAGTCTAGGCTACACGGTGCATTAATGATCCAGAATAATTAATCGATCCCACAAGCTGTATGAAATTATTAACGACGACGTAAATAAAATGAAATCCGAACTATGCACACAACGTAATTTTGCTGTTAATATAATTTTAATTATCAAGCAATAACAAAACAAACTCATAATATTTCGTATTATTCTGGATAACGCAGTATATTAAAAAAAAGGAAGTTTAAAAATGAGCTCAGGTGAGTATAGTCTTGAGTCGATTGCTGGTGAGCGACAAGAGACTATATTCGCTTGAAAGCCCTTGCTTCTGTATAGCCCGTTTGATCGCCCTCTTGGCACTCGCTTATCAAAGGCATCCGTACTAGTCAACCATTCTTTAAATTGCTTTTCTTTTGGATAATGCGACTTGTTTCAGCATCTGTACACAAACATCTTTCGAACTCAATCTAAGAATGCCAAAGTATAATCGAGGCGTCGAGTAGGTTCAAACAAGACGACACGTATGGAATTTCATATATCATTATTAAACGCTATTCGATTATAAATTACATAATTATCCATGCTGCGGAAAGTATGTTAAGATTAGAAAACAAAAGCTGTGGATCACAAGGCTGGAAGTTTTTGTTATTTTGCTATGATTTCTTTATATCTTAACTTTCCCTTAATTTCTTTGCACTTCTTTAGTTCATGTGCGTTTTTGCGGATAGAGAGAGAGAGGACAACTTGCACTCGTTTAAAATCGCGTTTGCGAGAGTAAGTTTTTTATGAATACTTTACGTATGTTAAAAATTCGATCTGTTCATTTTTCTAAGAAAAAACTGTCTGTTTGAATGGTTGAGTTGAATTCAAACCTGAAACCACTTGGCATGCCTGAGTGCAGCTAAAGCCTCCAAACACTTAGCCTTGGGAAGTACGTCTGGTGGATCTGGTTTCGTCGCGGCCGGCGTCGCGGGCGTCGTTTGTGGTTGAGCAGCTCCCTGCTGCTGTCCAGCATTATCTGAGATTCCAACAAAGAAAGCACAACACGCTTAGACAATACTTAGAGTGTTTGATCATGCCCAGCTTGGAAAAGTATCCCTCTATTCTTATTAATTTGTATTACATTTTTTCTGTTGATTTCTTTCTCTCTACGAATTCTTTCTTTTTTTCGCTGTATTTATTTTCTCTTTTCTCAATTCACTCGACCAAAACAAAATTAATAAATAAAAAATTAAGCAGTGACAGTTGAAGAATGTGCATCGATGCAGAAACGTTTTTTTCGAATTTGTTCATTTCCGCATAACTGAAACCGAGCTATACGGAAGTGAGGCTTGAATACTAGAACATTGATAGTGCTACTACATCATAAATTTGCAATTCGGATCATTGCAAATAAAAAGTTACCACTATCATTGCTTATTGCGCACGGATTTAGGTTTGAAAAAAACGTTGAGCGTCGCTACTAAACTACACTCAAGACATAGAGGGTGGATTATTCATTTGCATGATCAAAAAGTCCATAGTTTTCAGATTGCCTCAGCGTTGTTTTCCGGATATCGTAAGCATGTCCCATTAGTACTGCGATATCACAGGAAAAACTCTTCTTTGAAGGAGACTCTAGCTAGCCGCTGTAAATGTAGTGCATCGGAGACTAGATCGCTTTTAATAACGACTTTGCTCAATTTCCTCAAGGAAAGATGTCATTTTATATTTCTTTCGAATTTCTAAAGTTGAATAAAAATATTTATTACTTAAGATGAATGACGAACGAAAGAAACTAATTATGTATCAAGTTTACGCTCTCTCTTTCCCGTTAAGAATGTTTGTTTTATTTGCGGGTTTAATATAGTTTATATGCGGAAAACTTCATTCAACGCTACTGCATTTGTAAGATTGTAAAACTCAAAAGCATCTATCTTCGAGTGATACACTGCAAACAAATGCCGTTGCGTTAAGAATTAATTTTAGATTATAGAGCGTAATGTATGTACACACACACTGGCGACCTCTCGCCACCAAGTCCTTGGAACTGTAAAAAAACTAGCGCTTACCTGGATCTTAGAAAGAAACGTTACTAAAATACCTTTTCCAGGCCATGAAAAGAACAAACTAAATTCAAATTTAACTAACAGATGCGACGTACATCAACCGATAATGTGTAATGTATAAGAAAAGTAAAAGGAAATGAAAAACCCAGATTTTCTCGCCTAATAAGCATTGTACATGTTTTGATTATCCTTTTCTTGGCCGGTATCACAAAAGAAGCGATTGAATTACCTGCAGGAGCAGCTGCTTTTGTAGCTTCGCGCATGATAGGACTGGTCAGGGTCACACTGACTGTTACTGTACCACCAGATACCGTAAGTGCCGCTGATTCTGCATGTTTTCCTACATTGTAAGTCTCATCGGGTGCTACAGTTTTTAATTGCACTGGTAAGATTTCAGCAACCTTATTTAATAACGTCCTGAAATTTTGTTTATATTAATTTAAAGTCTGGCTTTCTTATTTCTGTGCACAAGACCAGTAATGAAATTAAATTTAAGTCTTTAACTCACCTAGTTGGTTTTTCAGCGCATAATACTACAAGACAAACGTGATTATCTCCTGACAGAAGGAGCCCCTTTGCGAGATTTCCCACTCGCATAACTCCTCGAAGAATTCTAGAGTCTTCCTTTTCTTTCTGGAAAGAGAACAAATTTCCATCACTTCCGTCTTCTTTTTGTGGAGCCTTCTTAGCCTCATCCTTTTTCGCTGCATCATTGGAATTGGCGTTTGCTGCATTTGCTGGAGGTGCTACCGGGGCTGCTTGAATTTACAAAAGAAAGATTTTTTAAATTGTTTAGAAGTAACTAGATAGGAAAACGCAGGTCGCGTATTATCATATATCTTACCAGAGTCAGCAAGCGCATCTGAAACGAACTTGAGAGCCTTTTCTGTATGAGACACAATCTTTTGCACTGCCTGCAGTTCCTCCTCTTTAGGATAGATAGTCGAATGATGAGCTATAACGTGCTTGTCATCAGAGGTATCAGGCCTGCGTTGCGGACCAGGGAACATCATCATGGGTGGTGGTCCAGGGAATGGTCTGGGCATTGGTGGGGCACCAGGTCCACGACCGTACCGGCGGTACCACTCATAGTACTCGCAATCTTCTTCGTAGCGCCTACGTTCTTCCCAGTACATCATCTCTTCATCCATCATGGGACCCATAGGACCCATAGGACCAATTTGCGACATCTCGTCGCGACGGCGCATGTATTCATCGCGCATTTGCTGTTGACGAAGCTTTTCTTCCAACATTTTCCGTTGCTGAAACAACCAGATATATAACAAAAGTTAGGACGTGATAAGATTTGCAGACTCAACTACGGACCTGAAGTGTAGCAATGTGCGTGTCTAATAGCGAATTTTGTATAGTATCTTAAATATATAAAACTACCTTAGATATTATAAAAGTACTTTGTACATTCAAGATGATGCGCTAATTTCTTTGTCTATAGGGTTAGAATGAATTTCAATACAAACAGTGCAGAAAAATGCAATCTGTGTTCACTAGTGCTAAATTAAACTATTACTCTCTCGATGACGGGTAGTAAGAAAAGTAGAAAAACACATTTGCTCAGTTGACGTCTTACCTTCTTATTTTTTCCCTGTTGAAAATTAAAACAAATTAAAAAAAAATTCAAAATATTGGTAACTAGTTTGAAGGGTAATATTATCTACTTTAATTTTTTTTCTTTGTATTTTTTAAAAGAGTTGTAGAAACAATATTGAAATGATCTGAAAATTGAAACTAATGAAAAATATTTTATCTTTTTGAAGTATTATAGCGCATTTATAAAAAATTTGAATAAAACATTGATGCACGTAGAAAGCATTGAACATTGAATGCGATTAAGCCAACAGCAAACAACAAAAGTGTTTAATCAGAGTGTACACATACCTTAAGACTTGGCTTCATGTCGACTACTAGATCGGGATTGACCTTCTTCTTGTATGCAAAACGATGCCGCCTGCCCTTCATATGCATGTCTTTGGCATTGGGGTCGTTGAAGCGACACTCACAGAGTTTGCAATTGAAACTGATGATCTTGCCATCTTCGGACTTGTTTTCTTCAATGTATTCCTGCCCAACTGGCTGGATGTCTTTTTCATCAGTTGTTTGCTCCTCATTACCTTCCTCATTCTCTTCGATTTTAACGTCATGACTCTGATTTACGGTACCCAGATTTCCAGCTGAAATTCGTCATTTGAATTATGTAATAATTTATATAAATTATGATGAATAGATTCAACAATTTCATCATAAATCAGATTGCCAAAATAATCTACGAACTAGCACAGGAGTGTCACTTGTTAATCAAGAATCCAAAAAACTTGTTTCCAAGATCATAGAGTGAGTACTGTGCCGTTCTCAGTCTCGTCATCGATATCATCATTTTGAAAATTCGCCCCCTCTTTACTATCATAATACAATTTTGAATAATGAAATTTATCGTTTCAACATTAGATCGTAAATAGTAGAAATCGCATAAGAAATGGTTTTATAAATAATGATAGAAGAAAAATGAACAAAACAATTGATCGAAAAAAGTTGCTTGTAACTATGATAAAATCAATGATAAAATCAATGAGAAAAATAAACACGCGCAGTCTGGCATATTATCATAGCGTTATTATTTAATCTTATCTTTTGCAGGCAGTTTACAAACGATAAGAAAGCGATTATAGTCACTGAAAGAGTATATAATTTCCGTTACCCGGAAAATTTGCACGTTATTTTGACGACGTTATATTATAAATACTAATGGCAAGCGTAAGGTGGAAGCACTTACAGGCTACAAAGTTGATTTTTGGAGTAGCGGTGATGACGCCCTTCTTTGCTCCACCAGCTTTGTTTCCAGCACTAGGCTTGGGGTTGAGGACGGTTGGATCAGCGCTAGGTATCGGCTTGCCAAGTTTGGTGTGAAGCTTAACGACCTTTTGATGCTTGGCGCCTCGGATGTGAGCCGCGTACGCGTCGTTGCCCGTACAGGTGACATCGCAGAGCTCGCATCTCAGAGAGTTTCCAGCGCCTCGTGCGGGTGGCTGCTGGGGCACTTTCAGAGACGCCTCCTTCTTCTTGTGCTTTTGGCCCTCGAGATGCTCGCGGTAGGTCTGGGGCCCGGCGCAGCTGATCTTGCAGACGTCGCAGTAGTGCAGCTGTTGAGGCTTGGGTGGCTGCTTGGGTCTCATCGCCTTCATACCGCCGCCTCCACCGCCACCGCCGCCGCCGCCAGAGCCGAAGCCCTTGCGCCCGTATCCCTGCCAACCTCCGGTCTTCGGGTTAGTCGAATTGCTGTTCGAGCTCTGCTGAGCTACGTACATTGTCGCGGCGCTGTACAGCGCTGCGTCGTAGCCGGAATACGCTGTACCCGCCGTTTCTAAAGAAAATGAAATTGAAGCCTCAAGTTGCGTGCGTTCCGAGCAGCCAACTGCTTTCTCATTACATTTTACAATTTCAACATTTTATATTTAATCTCGAAATGTTAGATCGGCAGTTTTATACTCGAACCTTTTGGCATGATTTTTTCTAGAAACGGCGTTTTGTAACTCCTCTTTTGAAATCTTTTATAGCACAGTGTGGCTAAAATCCGCTGTTAAGTCACGCCTATCTGTGACTAAAGTAGTCGTTTTTTGCACCGTGTTTATCAAACTCGCTACGCTCGTGCGCTAACCTCACGGTGCAAATAAGGACTACTTTAGTCACGAATAGGCGAGACTTGAGGACTTTAGCAGTCTGCGCTATAAAATTTTATACGATACTCTTGAATTAAATGGTTCAGTTTTACACGGCGCAGTTAGCACCCGAGCGTAGCGAGGGCGCTAACTGCGCCGTGTAAAAAAGAACCATTTAAGTCACACGTATCGTAATGTACTATTTTTGCTTTAGCTTTAATTTGCTAACCAACAGGTATGAGAGAATCAATTTCATATTTTTTAGCACGGTTTTACATTTTTTTTTTCACTTCTAGCAAAAAAAAATATTTTGTTCTGTAAATGTGTCGTTTAGAAATCTAATTATAATTCTTTGGAACAGACATTCAATTACTATTCATAAGTTATTGTTAAAATTCTTTCAGTATCATTGTACATGTATATGTGTGTGTGTGTGTGCGCGCGCGTGTGTGTATGAATAAAATCGCAAGAACAAAATCTTTTTTCAACATTTAATAATAGACAATGATAGCTTTTACAACTTAATTTAAAATGTTTGTAGGGGTATCATTCAATTGAAAGTAAAGATAAGGAATTTCAAAACGATTATCAGGTTTCAGATGTGAATAGCAGAAGCTTGATAAACAATTGTAAATAAGTTACAGGGGAAGATAGATGAGGAAGCTTAGACACACTCAAAAAATGGACTTTTGACCATCAGTTTAAGCATAGGACAAAGGTATTATTAAAGATTGCTTTAGTAGAAAATAATTCTACAATGCTTAACCTGATGGCTGTTTTACGAATTAACTTTGTTTATATTTTCACGTGTAAAATTACTTTTTGATTAAAAAGATAATACAATTCTAAAGTGTGACTCCCAGAGTATGCAAAAATAATTGTTCAATTTGTCTTATAAACCCGTAATTATTAGAGTATTCTCTCATACAACTTACGTATCATGTAAAATTTCAACTAAAAAGTAACTGTCACACTCAGAATAGTAGACAAATATCAATAGTACAATAAGAACTATCTTTGCATGTCTGGACATCTAATATCCAAATACTTACTGTTCGTTGCTGCGGCTGGGGCTGCAGCAGGTGCTGCAGGAGCAGAGTATCCAGATGAATAAGTTGTATTTTGAGCAGGATTTGTCTGAGGGTAAGCAGTGCTAGTTGCTTGATAAGTCTTTGCTTGTCCAGTAGTTGTAGCTTGACGAGGGGCTCCTGCGTACGCACTGGTTGTACTGTAAGCAGGCTTTGCAGCCTGGTAGTGTGTCTCAGTAGTAGTGTAAGTTGCTGCAGCAGCAGGCTGCTGATAGTAAGTCTTTGTCGCGTCGTATGTTGCAGCAGGTGCTGCACGACCGTAACCGTAGTCGTAAGTCTGTGGCACAGTTCCTGGATTAGCTATTTGTAACAAAAATTTTCAACTGTCAAATGAAACTGGTGCGGCAAAGAAGGCCAGTCAAACATGAGTACCATGTATGACATAAGCAGATTTGAAAAATGATGTAACTCTCACCCGCGTAAGTGGTGCCAGTGGCAGCTGCAGCTGCTGCTGCCTGGTAGGTTTCGTAGCCAGTGGCCGCAGCAGCAGCAGGTCTCTGAGTGTATGTTGCAGCAGTTGCCGCTGGAGTTACAGCATAACCAGCTTGTCCTGTTTGATATGCTGCAGCACTGGTGGCCCTAGGCGGTAGAGAAATGTTTCCATCATAAGTACCGCCATTGGTAGGCATGAAAGTATTATTTGCATATGAGCTACTCTAGTCATCTTCATTGATAGAAAAGTTGATCAGAGCGACCCTTGCCATGATCCGCGACTCTACAGTATCATGAATTCTTGATTGCAACTTCAAGCGCAAAAGTCCACGAAAGTCTGCATTGAGTGAATATTTCATAAGTAAAAGCCAAGAAGAAAAGCAATGACGCTCATTGAAATGAAAAGTATCGGCGATAATGCCGCTGGGCGCAGCGAATGCCCCTTAAGCGAACTCGCATAGGAAAATCCGGAGCGAGCGAAGCCGCTCGATATTCGGGAGCCTCGCCGCGTGCCGCGGCGGCGACGGCGGCCAAGCGGCCTTGTACGCGACATGTGAAAAATGGAAGATTCCGCGCGCTGCTTCGAGTGATCCCAGGCGAATAAGTTTTGGAATCTGGGCCAGATGGACAGGAGAAAATGCGCCATCAAGCGAAATAGAAAAATCGGACGAATCGAAGAGACGACATAGCCGAGGGAATGCGCAATTAATCGACGGCGAAATCGAAGCAGTAACGCGGCTCTCTAGAGAAATGGCGGCCGACAAGCCGGCAGTCGCCGCACCGCGCGTCGATGCCTTGTTATTCACGGGCTGGCTTTGCCCGAGTCGATTTTTACGCGACAACGCGGCCAAAGATTAAGTGTAATTGGAATTATACGATACCCATATTGAGTGCCACCGTGAGTGAAGCCGAAGTAATTATTCTGGGCCATGATCGCACTCTCTGGCCGTAGCTCTCTGCTGCTAGTGTCGAGGATCCCGGAAAGGAGAGAGAACGAGCTGCAAGCGCGTTACGCGCACGCGAAACCGGAGGAGGAAGTCGTCCGCCGCGAAGCGAAGCGAGATATAGTTAGTTCGCCAAAGGTGGTGTCGCTGTCGCCGCTGGGGCGTGCCACGTACTTGCGCGTACTATGCGAGTGCGATATATACCTATGGCGATATATGCTGTGCCAATGGATAGTATAGCTGTATTATATGCTATAGCTACAGCATAGAAACCGGTAAATTGTTCGTAATGCAAGGACACATAGAGAGCTGAGAAAATATTTCGTGCCACGAGAGAGAGAGAGAGAGAGAGAGAGAGAGAGAGAGAGCGCGATAGACGCAAGCTGCGTCGATCATTGGTTGAACTGAAACATATGGTGAATGTTTGGGTACTCTGATTGGCTGGCCCCTTGGAGCGGATGCCCGCGTGCGCCATCTATTTTTACAAACATCGCGGACAACTTTCCAATTTTTTTTCAATTTTTAGTTATTCAAGGAAATCGCGGACAATGCCGGCGTGGTGGTATACGAGTTCGGATTTTATTTCAAACTTATTTTTGAAGTCGACGAATGTTTGAACTATGTTTTTTACAACTTTAATTGTCATACACTGGTGTATTATGCTGAGTATATTGAGAAATGAAAATGCTATTTCACATTTGCTTTTAAAAGAACTAAAAGTATTAAATCAAATTTTCGACCAACTGTTCGTGAGCATTCGTTTTATAACAATCGATGAGTAAAGTTAAAGAAATGACTGCTGCACAATCAAGAAAAATAATTTAAAAAAAAGACTGATAGAGAAAACAAAAGTGTATGTACATACAACCTGTAAATTCTATTATATCTATACCACAGTAATTTATACTCGAGTTTTTTAAATTGAATTCTATCGGTGCACATAAATACTTCTCTATTTAACAATGTGATCAAACTGACATTACCGATAAAGTAAGCGACTAAACAGTAAACACATTTAAGTTTGGCACTATATACTCTGCGCATTTTCGACTCTTTACAAACAGGTTCAAACCTGAAACTGTGGACGGACACACCAGTTCTCTTGAAAATTACATTTTCCCCCCGAAACTGAATGACAAATGTATTTCCCAAGCGTTATTTGATAGGTCAACCATTGTTTCGCTTAAAACAAAAGATGGTTTCTGGAAAAAAAGCAGAGTGCTCACCCGGCAGGTTGAGTCAATGGCGAACTTCTTCAACCCTCGCAGCCGGTAGGACAGCGGACAACTTACAAGACAGCAATTGAGGTTATACCTAGGGCTCCAGGCACACACACTGAAATGGTCGCTCTTCTATTCTCGGACGTTATACGCAGAACGCGGTACCCAACACGGCCGCGCAAACTTCAGAGTCGGCAGTCAAACACTCGAGGAAGATCCGCCGACGGCGACGGCGACGACGACGAGGGACGAGGCCCAGCGGGAGGGAGCTCGCGACGCAGCGAAGGGCTCGCGGCTTGGACGGAGAGAGATATGCTGGCTTGTATAGTAGGTTGTATGCAGCATATATGCAATATAGCTATACCTATAGCTGTGTCAGAGAATATATTTTCTGGCTGTGCGATATTTCGCCGGTCGACGTCGCCTTCGCAACTCCGCCTGCGCGCAAAGCGTGTGTGCGCGCTTTCCCCTCCCTTCTCTCGCCTCCACTCCCCTATAGAGCTTGTGCGCTTTTTAGAGTCGATGGTTACCTATAACACACACACACACACACACATATATATATATATATAGACAAGCACACGCACACTATGTTTAATTCCCTTGCGTTCGTTGCAGCCGGAAGAGTCAGTCAACTCAAAATCTAAGTTGAAATCCAGCAGTCAGAAAATAAATTTAAACTCTATTTATTAGTTAATTTTTCGACAACAATTAGCAAAATCATTAAATTTTTACAAATTTTTAAATTTTAAAACAGATGCTGCCCCCTATACATTCTTGCGTGAACTTGTTTTCGAGTAAAGTAAGTATAAGTAACGTCGAGTCGTCGATAAAAGCGAAATTCTGACTCGCCCTCTGCTGTGAGTATTCAGTATACTGCATTGGAGCAGCAAAAGGCAGTCTTTACTCTATTTCTAGGAAGTAGTTAGTAGTTCGAGTGTACAAATCATGTATACTTAGGGCAAATTTTGCATTGCAAAGCTGAGCTGAGCTTTACGAAGACGGACGTTCTCGACACGATGAGGAGCTGATGTTTACTTACAGAATCTTGTTTAACGCGCACAAAGGTCGTCTTTCTCTGTATCATCATCATCGTTCTACACTGCACCTTATCGACTGTAAGTTTTAAATAAGCCAAACACAATCGCTCAAATTTTTACTGTAATATAATTGAACGCTTATTTTTTTCAGGCAGAGACTGATTGCAATGAGTCCCTTAGTGATACTTGTTGACAGGAGCGTGTATCATGATTGTAAATATTGATGCTTGAAATCATGTACAGTTGACAGATCAGGTTGTTTTGTGATTTCTCATGAATTTTTATACAAAAAACTCAGCCAAAATTGAGGGGTCAAGTAGAAAACCTAAACAAAAAAAAGTTATCAAAAAGATGACTCCAAAATTAATGAAGAAGAAACATACCAACTACTTTCGTATAATTTTACGAATGATGCCCTCCGAGTGTCCAGATGCCATAAGAATGACTTTTGCATTCTTTGCAATATCAGGCTTAGATCTACTTGATGCTTTAGATGCTGAATGGGAATCGGCTGAGTTGAAACAATATGCAATAGCCTGGATATACAGATTGCAAGTCAGAGGTGCTGGTCCAAGGTGTGGTTTTCAATCCTCAACAATGATCCCAAATGAAATTGTTACTAAATATCATTGCGGCCATCTTGCAATGACCTACACCGGTTTAGCTAGTTTAATTATTCTCGGAGATGATTTGAGCAGTGTGGACAAGGAATCCATTCTCGAAGGAATGAGAGCTTGTCAAAACCCTGATGGATCTTTTACCGCAATGGTAACCGGCTGTGAGAGTGACATGAGGTTTGTTTATTGTGCCTGCTGCGTGTCAGCTATTCTGGATGATTGGTCTGGAATGAATAAAGCAAAAGCCATTGATTACATAGTAAAAAGCATAGTAAGTTTTTTGTTTGTTCAATTTGATTCTATGAGCTCTGAAACAAATTTTTTTCAATAACTTGCATTGCATTTTAGTCATACGATGGAGCAATCGGTCAAGGTCCAGGATTAGAATCCCATGGTGGATCAACGTTTTGTGCTGTGGCTAGTCTATATCTCATGAATGAGCTTAATAATGTTCTAACAGAAAAACAACTGGATAGATTAAAGAGATGGTGTCTGATGAGACAAGACGGAGGGTTCCATGGAAGACCAGGCAAACCGTCAGATTCTTGTTATAGCTTTTGGATTGGAGCTACTTTACAGTTACTTGGTGTTAGTGAATTATCCGATTGTCAGGAGAATAGGGCATTTGTTCTTGACACGCAAAATACAATTATGGGTGGTTTTGGAAAATATGATAACGAACGTCCAGATCCTCTCCATGCATATTTAGGTAAAAATAGCATCCTTGATTCTTTGAGTTTAAATTTCTGAAAATCATCAAATTATTGTCCTTTTTTATTGCATTTTAGGTCTGTGTAGCCTCAGTCTGATAGGAGAACCTGATCTACGAGAAATGCATGCTGCACTGAATATTTCACAACGAGCATACACACACTTACAGCAATTACACGAAAAATGGAGGAATAAGTAATTTGACACATCGATATTTCCATGATGCACGCACAATAATAGGCAAATGTTAAACGAAATCTTTTATAGCATAAATTATTTTCGGAAATCAGACTGTTTGTATTAAACTTCTTAGCACTCTACATTTGTCAATTGCATAATTTTCTAGTTTGAGAATCGGACTCGATCTCTACTGTTTACATGCAACACTTTTTATTATTTACATGAGAGATTTATTTTAAATACTAGGTATATGTTTTTCTTCTTTGTGCCAGCGAATTTTTTAAAATAAATTGAATAACGATATATAGTTATATACGATACATAAATTGTATTTATTAAGTTATGCCTTGTCTTATTGTTTGCAGTAGTGTTGCAACGGTGTTGCAATAGTGTTGCATAGAGCTAATAAGTGAGAAATTGCATATGGAAGAAAAAGCTATTTATATGTTGTAGAAGTTTCTCTTGGTACTTGAATGTAAAAGTCAAGTGCAAGTCGAAAGTACAGCTTATCATTTAAGCATCATTTGTTTCGTACACGTAGCGCGAATCGGTGAAGAATAAAGTGACATTGTCAGGAATAGAAGTGCTCACCCATATATGTATGGGTGAGCGTTATATAGCTCGAATTTACACACGGAAGGCGAGTTTTGGTTACCGATTCGCAAACTAATTTTTTGACGCAGCACGATATAAATGCTGTCATACGCTTACGCTCACAACTATAAAATCTCATTATTTTTTCTTGTAATAAACGAATCGCGTTCGTATTATTCAAGGAAAATTGTACATACTTATACGATGGCAAAACATTGAACCGTAGTATAAATATTCATATAAAAGGAAAGACAGAGAGTTTAAAATTAAATTATCAAGAAATTTGTAATTCATTTATACCGCAAATGAGTCATAATAAGCAATGTCAGTGAGTCCGGAAACGTATTCGTGATAATTATTTTAAAATTTTGGACGGGTCATACTATCATCAAGGTCAGGAACGTCCCGCAACATAAGGCTGCGGAAGGCAGCTCTTTCGCCGAAACCGCAGTCCCGATGTGCGTATCACATCAGCTTACGAGAGACATCGGCGAGTGAGGAGTGGCACCGCGAAGGTCAGTCTCCGGCCCTGGGAAATGGTCTAGCTTCCACGAGCTCTACACCGAACGGTGCCACCGCCGCCGCCGCCGCATAACCATGGCAACGGCGGGGTGGAATCGCAGATCACAACACTCGCGCGCGCGAGAGAGAAAGAGAGACTCGGTGGGGACGGAACGGACGTATAGTCGCTCAGTACTCGCACTGCGTCGAGCCCGAGCGCAGCACACAGCTCATCAGACGAGTTCGGTCCCTCGAGTCGCTCGCACCGCTTTATCTCGAGTGTTGCATCTGGCGCTCCTCGCGCGCGCGCGCGCGCGTTTACGAACGGCAGCAACAGTACTTGTACACTGAAGTGCAGTTTTCCCGTGCCACCGGTTAGAGTGCGTGTCAGCTGTGTTCCTGGCAGGAGCTTGAGCAGGAGCAACCGTCTGGTCGCCTATCAGTCGATTCGGAGTTCGCGGGTCGCCCCAAGCGGCCCCGGAGATCCATCGAGGTTAGTCTCGCGCCAATCCCTCACTGTTCCGGGCTTCCGGGAGGGTGTTTTGCACGTACGGCGCATAGGCCTGCGGCGATACACGCGGCGGGCCACCGCGGAACTGCAGATCGATAGACACGCGTACGGATACAGCTATATGATATACAACGCGCGCGTGACATGCGGAATTTTTATTCGGCCCGCGCGCGCGCGCGCGCGGCCTTTCATCGTGTATGCGTGATATCATGCCAACTTTGCATTCTCGAAATCCGTCGAATACATTATAATGTGCTCGTCGCGGGCCTTGTTACCTCCTTTCGTATACGCGTTCGCGCAAAGTCTTGGACTCCGCTGCAAGGGAGGAAGGTCGAATCGACGCGTTAATTCGTTAGGATCTTGAAAATAGAAAAAAGGCGAAACGCATTAACGCGTTCGTCGCAACTGCCGGTTCGAGCTCGCTGGAAAAGCAAACGCGTTACTCCAGTTTATCCACTCTGCGAGAATCTGCCCGATCTGGAATTATAATAAGCTTCGGTATACTCCGAGTTCCGTGTCTCTCCCTCCGCGCGTGTAAACAGCATCATCGCGCATAATGCGCAAAGTCGTTGCGGACAAGACCTACTGCAGCCGCTGGAAAATTGCGTTGCGCGCGGCGGGTGTAATTAGAAATAAAGGGAAAGAAAATTCCGAGCGATTCGCCGGGAAAATTAGCGCTGTGAAATATTAACACCGCGTGTGCCGGATATAGTCAGTTATTTCCGGAGAAACGCGCCTACTCGGTAGAAAGGATCAAGTTCGTCGTGGCTCTAATAACTGGTAAATACACAGTGTGTCACACAGGACATTCTCGGGATCTCGCGCCAGCCGCGAGGAAAAATAACCGAACGTGCGGGAAGAAACTAGAAAGTGCACGACCGAACCTCTCCAGCGACGTATGCCGATGCTGCGCGCGGAGGCATCATGCAAGAAGCCTAATTATACCCATTTAGTCATAGCCAGAGTCGCCGCCGGAAGCGAGCGTCTGCACGCGCATATTATAACACACAAGGCTCTTTATCGCTCGCTTTGCAAATGCGGCGTTTCGATCGCGATACAATTTGCCGGCGGCACCGATAAGGTTTGGCATCGCGAAAGCGGAAGTGTATACACGACGCGGGAGGATTCCACGTTCATTCCAAGCCCGCGCGCGCAGTTGATTGCGAGTTTAATTTGCGCTCTTTAGCGCCGGCGGCTTAATCAGCGACTAGTTTGCTTATATACACTATACATATGGCGGCGGCGGCGGCGGCGGCGGCGGCTTTAATTAAAACTAGCCGGCTGCGCTTGCCCTGTCGTTATTTGAACGCTGCTGCAGCGCAAACTTTGTTTGTTTGTGTCGAGAGCCAAACTCTCGCATTGTTTCTCACGCGCTCGCAAGTGCCTAGTTGCCTACACAGCAGAGATTCGAAGAAAGACGATCGGCGCGACCGGGATGCATAAGTAACGCGAGGCTCCTCGAAAATTGTTGAAGAAGCTATATTGGTCGAGTGCAGGCGATTAATAAGTGATCGCGAGAGCTACCGCAGCTCGCTTCCTTCTCGAGCAGCAACAAGTTGCTTATCGGATAGCCTTGGTATTATACTCTGAGTCGACGAGTCGCGTGTGCAATGTTGCACAGGCATGCATACATAGCGCGCGGTGTAGGGCTGATGCGGAATAAGATTATGCTCGTCGGATGGGCTATATACTGGTAGTGCAATACTCAGATTCTTCCAATGAGATTTAAGAAGATATAAGAAGCGCTCAACACTCCTGCCTCCCTTTTCATTGGCCATCCCTTCGTTATCAACTTCTCAACTCCGAGGTCACGTGGTCGAATACTTTCTGCGTTTCTTTGCGTTTCTACTGGTGGCAGGTGTAAAAAGTTGCGATTAGAAGTGTAGAATATTGCGGGCGAATGTTAATCAGAATATCCGAGCCCAGACGATATAAAAAGCTCCGGCAGAAAGTACAGTTATGCGGATTGAATAAAAGTGCTCTCTTCTTCTCGTCTCGTAATCGAGATTATTACTTATTCCTCTCTCTCTCTCTCTCTCTCTCTCCCTCTCTCGCTCTGTTGCGACTAACGACGCGTCTGCGAATGCAATTATCAAAATCGCACATATGCAGGTTTCCTCTCCTACAGGTACATAATACGAGTGAAGGAACAGGAATGTCCCACGCGCGCGTGCACACAGGTAAATAAGTTGGACCGATACGGTGTACTTATGCATAAATATATGTATGCGTCTATGCTTGGAAGTTGGCACGTGTCGTTACGCCTGCAAAGATCGCGCGTCGCACACGTGCGAGAGCGCGATGCAGTGCATGTGCGCGTCGGGAGCTCTTAATCAAGCGCGCAAAAGGAATTTCGTTATTGCTTTCCTCTGCTTTGCATACACGTGGAAATATAAGGAATTTGCATTTTCCGCGGCCTTAAAATGCAGACTTTTGCATACTTATCGTCTCGAAAGCACACTATTTTCTGCGATCCATTATTATATGTTATATGTGACTGATACGCATATGATTTTGCGTTGACTTTCGAAGCAATCGTCGCGCGCGTTTAGCTTGATTGCATATCTCGACGGTGAGCGAATTCCCTACTTCCCAATGTACATCGAAAACGATCTCGACAAATATACTCTTAATGAAGCCGTGCTTTCGCAGATCCGATAAGCTCACGTATCAGCTCGTATATCGATCACGACCGTCGTATGAAACTCATGTATCCTCATTATAGGATCAATGGGATCAGGTCAGAAAAAAGAGCGGCCGAGTGCGCAAAAACGCGCCAGATTCAAGCATAATTTAATGAGGGGATCAAATAAAGCAAGCGCAGCAGCAACCGCAGCTTCTCGGTTTGAATAGTTTCTGTGCGCCGATGTACTGCGTGGACGCCCGCCTCGTTGCTCGCATCATCGCGTATTAAGCGTCGACCGACTATGGCTTATATTGACGATGACGATGGTCTAGTTCTGACCGCACCGAAGGCTTGCCTGCTGTATGTGGGCGACGGCTCTCGTTTTGTCAATTTCGTATATTATTTCTATACACGCGCATAGTGGAGAGTAGGTAATATTAATATCTTTACTCATTAGTACACAGGAAAGATGGCAGCAATTTTATAATTGACGACGGGAGGTCGTATAGGTGCGCGTTTACTTTTTAAATTAGTGGCTTTCTCTGACGCTCCAGAGAAATACTACGTCCGACGCCCATGACGCATGTACAAGGAAATAAGGTGTTACGCTTTTAGCGTCGTTATTAAAATATGTTTTTCATGCACACGCGCTTTGACACCCGCTAACGACTTTGTTTTTTCAAGTTAATTAATACCGCGCGCGCTAAAATTTCGAGCTAAAAATAATGCTCGAATTCAATAAACATCTATCTTAATTCTTATCCGCAAAAAGTGAACTGCTGCAGCCCGAATTAAATTTCTCATTGAAACGATGCCGCGCGACGTCATCCTCGCGCGCAGGCGCGCGCGTGAATGCAGCGGCTGTGCGAAAAAAAGAACGCGCGGGAAAAGAAGGGAATAGGAGCGTGCGCAGGGACTTTTATAAGGCATTATAATATACGTGCGCGCAGCTGTTCGCCGTACAAAGGCATCGCGGAGGGAAAAGCGAAGTGGCGTCTTCTCTCTGCTCTCTTGGCGCAGCGGTTTCTCGATCGCTCGCCTGTATACTTACGTGTATGATGACAGAGGCTCTTATGGTCGGGTGTACATAAACGGGCGTTTTAAATCGGGTCTAGTGGACTTTTAGTGCGCTGTACTGCAGAACAACTTCGTTTGCCGTAAGGAGATCTCTGCCAGAGGGGCCTTTTTATAAATTCGTTATTAGTGCTCGCCGTCTTCTAAAACGCTGTATTGAGAGAATAAAACAATAGTATTTGCATATGTTACGCCGGCCGGGATTCAGCAAATATTTGAACATACCATCATTTCTGAAAGTGGTATAAGTGCAGAAACAAAAATGAACATTGAAGCATGCATACAGTTGGAGAACGTGGAAAGCTTTCATGAATATTTACAAAGGATCCTACTGCGTTCGTGTATGTTAACGGAAAACCGCGCACACATATTCATGAAAAGAAAAGCAAGCGCATAATGCAACTCAGTCTCCTTATGTTCCAACGTATAATGTACGAATTCTGGAATAACTTTAACGATATTTACATAACTTATTGTTTCATGTGAGAAACTTGTTGCATCCTCTCGTCGACGCGCGCGCATTACGCTGTATGCAAACTCTCGAATGTCTCGCACAAAGGCTTCATATAGTGGTATGCACGTACGTCGTACTTGAACGTAAAGTGCTCTGCTCTATAACGGAGTTAATAACCGTCTTATAATATTAGAGTTCCCTCGCAGGAGCGAAAGCGTCCATATCCGTGTCGTCTTATAAAACGACGCGCAGTGTAGGAGCGTGTAATTTCGAAAAGCGACGATATGCGATTTATTCGCGAAGGAATGCGATCCTTGCGCGGTTATATCCTTGCAGCCAACGGTTATAGGCGCAAAAAGGGCCCGTTGCTTTACTAGCCATGTCTTCCCGTCCGCGCACGGCTTTTCACTTTATACGCGTGTCGAGTCATACGCTATATGTATAGTCGCAGTAACGCGCATACACATTAGGAAGCCGAGAAATTCCGTTACGAACTGCGCATAATATGATCATCATCCGATTGAGAAGTACACTAATTAAAGAATTAGACTGTGCACATCAAGACGGATTGAGAGAATTAACATTATATTGTCGTACGGGTCTTGATGCAGCGATTCCACGCTTGAGCGCGTGGCTTTGTTGATTATTACAAGTAATTAAATTGTGTCTCGACACTAGGCAACATCCCGAAGCCAAGGCCGGCGTTCATTATATACAGTTGCACATTTCTTGGATAAACCGCGCGGAATAAAGCCACTGCGATAATACTCGACTATACAAGAGCAGTCGCTCGGCACAGAGAGCGAGCAGCTTCTATATCTCTTGGAAATCCGAATAACTGTGCGGAGCTTTGATTGGCCTAATCTCATTAGACGCTCGATATTAATTAAACGCATATCCAGCGCGACGATCTCATCCCAATTCCACGCGGCATTGGGGCCCACTCGATCTCGATGATTCGCTCCATGCCTATATAATACGTGTACTCGTGCATGCAGGATCGACCAATTGTCTTCCAAAGATTGGCAAACTGGCGCCAGTCTTAGGAAAAATACAAAAATACCATAGATAGAGCCACATGATCGACAATCAGACGCTAACGCCTCCGCGACCAGTGGACGAAAAAACGTTCGAAAAAGACTGCAGTAGAGTATAACGAGGCTGCACGAGCGGACTGCGCGCGCGTGTCGAGGCGGAGTATGGCCGAGCAATCGAATTGATGAAAAGTATATAGTTGCCTGTGTGCGCGTATAAAATTTAATCTACGTGGTATAACGTCTGTGCGAAGGAAGCCCGCAAAACGTAAAAGTCAAGTCATGTTTAAAAGATCCTGAAAAAGTATACGCATGATCGTTTTACGAGAAGCAACAGCATTTGCGTTGTTTTGCTATTAGCTAATTGCTATTTCGTAGAGTTCCTGTTAATTATGACCTTGCAGAATAGCTGCTGGGGCTATTTTTAAATATTTAAAATACTCGTGCTGTTGAGCGAGTAACAATAAGTAGGGCAGCGCATTAAGAACTCTCGCTTACTCTAACTTTTTAGCCGTTAATGAGGCCCGAGTATGCCTCAACTGTTAACAACAATTACTTTTAGTTCTGGCAAACCTGTTTGGAAAATCATAACAAAGCGCTTCTTTATCTTTTGCATTATATTCGCACGACCTCGGAATAGCTTTTCTCATTCAATCGCATCCTTCAGGTAGTAAACAAAAGTACTCGACGTTGCAGTCAAGTCAAGATAAAGTCCTTGACTCTTGGTCGGCGCACTCGGTGGCACCCACGACATATAAACAGCGAATCTTCGAAATTTCGCAAAAACAACTCCTGCTGCGAGGTCTTTGCCTCCAGCCCGCGACGTCGATTAATTAATACACGCGAGAGAGGCACGTGCGCGTTGGCGATCCGAGCTGTAAGCAGAGGCAGGAGGTAAAAGGAGGACAGCTTATACATCGCGAAGAAAATACTTACTTATGAGAAGAAAAGTTGTACGAGCTTCTTGCGCTGCACAATAAGCTGCGACTAAGAAAACTTGTTCCATGAAATAATATGGAACAAGGTTTGCATTTCGTGCACGAGCTAGATGGTGGTAAATTTCTGGCTTTCGCTATTGAGTTTCACCAGTGCTCGAAAATGCCTATAAAGAATTGAAAAAAATAACGATGCATATACGCACAGAGCATATTTCTCCACGAGCGAACGCGTGCCACTATACACCAGGCCGTCAGAAACGCGGTGGCGGCATCTCTTTTCGGTGCATAGGCTCGGGCAAGGCAGATGGCACGGCCCAAGAGAGAGAGAGAGCGCGCGAGAGCGAGGAATAAGCGCTATGGAAAAGTGCAGGAATTAACGATCAGCCGCCTGCGCAGCTGCTGCTCTGCGCGCGACGCATGCCCGATGATGCCCACTTGGCATAGCGCCTATACCTGTATAGGCAGCCTGCAGTAGCTGAACTACAGGCACATCTTTTTCGGAGTCGAAGAGCCAGAAAGATACGTTATTGGTGTTGCGGCCGAGTGCAGCTCGATAATTAGAGTGGGAGCACTGTAGAGGTAGAGAGAAAGCCGATAGCGCTGATTGTAGCCGAGTTGACTACAGGCCGCCGGATTTCGCTTTTCTTTCCTTTTTCTCTTTTCTTTTCTCTTCCGCCCCTGCTGCGGACTGCGATGCTGTTGCCGCGCAGCGGATATCTGCTCTATACCCTCTCTTTTCCCCGCGCGAGCTAACTGGTCGCCGCTTCTCATAACACCTGCTCCGCGTACGTTGACTCGAGAAAGGAACCACTGCTCACTGGACGAACTCGAATGTTTCCATCGTTCGTTCTCGAGACTAATGCGCCGCTGGCGAGCAGAAAAGCGGCAGCGGTGCTTTTTATGTCGGGCATTTCACAGGGGGAAGACAAGTTACACAAGGCGCACAAGCAGCAGAGTTGCCATTTGGAACGTGTTCCGATAATCGATCACGTGCGCGCTGCCGGTGTGTCGTATTTTAACGAGGAGCTCGCGCCGCCTCTTATTTCGTCCTCTTGCGAGCTGAGAGCTTTCGCGAAAATCTATAACAAATTCGTTGAGCTCCGGGCTCTTCTTTCTCTCGGAGGACCGCGCGGTAGACTGGGTGATCAAACGGCGGGTGGGCTGATCAGAGAGATGCTCCCGGCCAATTCGAGAGTAGTGAAAGGAGAAGAAGAGCAGGGCGATTGTCTGCCCCCTCGGGAAAACTTGCGGAAGGAGAGAGAGAGAGAAAGAGATTCTGCCACTGCATATTATAATAGGCGCCGACGGAGAGGAATTCTGGAGAATATCTGGAATAAAATGTGATAAAGTCATTCTTTGACGTTGAAATGCTTTTTATTTCCTCGATGCTCTGGCTACAAGCAAGAAAGAGCTGTCGCGGCTATAGGCTTGCTCGATAGATGACCTTCTCGTTAATGTAGCGCTTCGGGTACGTGTAAACCAGCTAGTCGCAAACAGCGCGATATTTTTCGTGCGCGGCTAATAATAATAGCGTAAGTATAAGCAGCAGTGACTTGCGAGTTTCCCGCGCTTAAAGACACTCAAACACCCGTCGGCCCTTAAAAATTTCGTCATCTCGGCCGAACAGTCACTCGTGCAATAACGTTCCATCGCAGATTCAAAAGCGTAGCAACTGGCAGAAGCCCGGCGGGTCCCGGACGGGTCCTCCCCGCATAAAGAAGTTCGAGCAAACGGTCGAGGCGCAACAGCTGCGCGCTACACTCGCACCGGGGCTGCGTTGATAAAAATATAAAGGGACTGTCGGCCCGAGGGTCGCGTATACGGAACGAATGGCCGCAGTGGAATACACGCCTATAGCTGATGCCGCGCAATTATTTTCCACGTGCCGGCGGTGCCCGTAGCTATACCTGCGCAATGGAAAAGTCCATTTGTCGCGTGCACGCTGCCAGCGAGAATTCGTAAGTATGCAGACGCTGGCGGAAATTGCGAGGGAAATTGTTGAGTGGTGGGGGTTTTATCTCTTCTCGCGTCGCCGGGCCGAGGGATTCGGATTTTAGTCTTGCGTGAGCGGCTCTGCAGATACAGCTTTTTCGTTAGATTTTATTTATAAAAATGTCAACGGCCGGCTGTATAATTATAGTTTTGCTTTAAAAATATAAAGCTCGAGTCGAGTGTAGAGCCTCGATAAAATTTGCGGGCATTGCGGCTTACCTCCAACGCTCTGCAGTAATATCCAGTCTGCTGCAGGATCGATTAGAGCACCACCGCGTCTATAAATAATCCCGATCAAAGACTTTATCCGCGCAAATAAAGCGTTAATTAAAATTCGAGTATAAGAAATGAGCTATATTATGTAGTGTGGTACGCCATGGAAAATTATAATAGACCAAAGAAACATCACTTAATAACAATTAAATTGCTTTCTTGATGTACAAAGTTTTTTACAGCAGATTTCAAAGAGCTGCTTCAGCGCGAAATAGCCTCGCCGCACAGTATCCACCCACGGGAAATATACGAAAACTGAACACGTACTGCCATACCATGTACGCAATATTGAAACAGCATCAATACACGTTTGATGTCGAATTCCGGTCGTGCTTTCGTCGCGGAACGACGACGATATCTCTCCTACGGCGCGCGCACACACACATCCGAGACGCTCGCGGGTACACACGCACGAGTACTCGCTTTCAGCGCAGAAGCAGCCCGTGCACACACATCCAACATGCCTCGCGCTTCTGTCGCGAGTGTCAATTGCCGTTCTAAGCAAGAGCTAAGCCGTCGCTCACAAAGCCGCGCCTGTCAAACGCGTGTATCGTCGGCGGCTATGCAAATCTCCTCTCCAGCTCGGCAAAGAGAGATCATCTCTCACTCTCTCGGATGTCAGTCTGCAAAGAGGCAAAAAAAGGAGCGCGCGCGGAAGAATGTCGTTATTACTGCAGCGCTGCAATGAGAACCGGTCGAGCACGCCTCTTCTTCTCGCTCTTTTTCCCGCCACCGCGTACGTTGATCAAGCTGGCCTCCCGTGCCGGTATAGGTACACACACGTGCGCAATAGACAGAAAGACTCCCCAGCTCGCCTCGACGCTCCTTACAAATCGATCCGTACAACTGCCGACGTTTGTGTTTCCACTGCTCTCGTACCTGCGCTCATACAACGTTCGACTCTGCTCGCGCGCTCTCTAATATAGCGTGTATATGTGCTCTCTGCCCTGCGTAGCCCCTCCGGGGATGTGGGCTGCGGAACAAGAACGGAATCCTCCTCTTTATACTCGGCTAGCTGCTTTCTCGGATACACATCGGGGAGAGACGATTGATGTCGTTGCGAATTTTCTCTTCCTTCACGCGAAAGCGTCTCCATTTGTACGTATACATATCTATAATATACAGCTATACATATCGCGATGCTTGAGTTTTGTACCAGCGCGATGGGACATTTGCCGGAAACGCGTCAGACGCGACCTAGATGTCATCGCGACTAAGTCGCAGTTTATTGAAAAGAGTTAAATCTTATTTTTATTTACCTCACCGCGAGGTATTACGCGGCGCGGGAGGTGTAGCATCGTAGATTTTCTTAAGCGCACTTGACGCAAAAAGCTGCAGAATTATATTGAACATTTTTATCACATGTTTTATAGCGCGACCATAAATTCCCATTAAAAACTTGCCTAGCTCCTTTTCGAGGTTTATTTGACTGTTTCCGTCATTGAGTTTTTTTACTATATAGCGCGAGTTTCCGCTTGATTATATATAAAATAATCTTATTTCGGTGCTTCATTATTGTTGCTATTACACAATATTATGGTGCATCACTGCGTTTCGAGGCCTCACATAATATGATCGCAAACAGTATACTGCAAGTTCAGCAATTTTTCCTCTTCGTCTATGTCACCGCGTGAATCCCCAAAGTTGACCTTTTTCTCATGGAGGCAAATCTTCGTCGTATCACCGTTGAGGGGAATGCTGAGAAAGGAACGTCATGCTTAGCTGCAAAGATATCTTCTATTTTTTTTTTTTTGTTGACGTTTTTGAAATGATTAATGGTAGGATATATGTTTTGTGGCGCAGCTCTTCTATATCATATACATAATATCATATATTATTCAAACGTATGCGGGCCGATAAAAATAGAAATAAGCAAGACCGTGACAATTTGTCAAAACGCTGATTTTTCATTCTTCAACAAATTCGCTTGCATAAAAGTTATCTTCGAATAGCGATAAATCCGTGTTACGCGGACGATATACCGCCGGTGAAAGGAAAGGGGAATTCCCGTGACGCGTAAAATCTAAAAAATTGAGAATGTTCGTCGATCGGGTAACCATCGAGTTACATTCGTGCACAGACCTGGTATTTTCCACAACGATGGCCCCGATGGCTGAAAGCTGATGAAGGCTCGGGGGCCTCGAATGCTGCGCATTTCGCGCCCTTTATCACCTTTTCCATTATCCGATTACCTACCTAAGTTGCTGGCGCTCAAACTGTGACGGTTGTGCGTTACGAACCAACCGTGAACGTGACACTCGTCATCGCATTAACCCCCCCGCGGGGCTTCTCCGTCGGCAGCAGAGAGCTGAGCAGAAAGAGCTACTACCGCGCGTCGCATTCAGTAGTGCTGTTGCATTAACAAAAATGGCGCGAGCGAGTATCCCGCGAACTGGGTCAAGTGGCCGCAGGCAAAAGTCGTCGCGCACGGCATTTTTCTCCGACTCCATCACGCGCTGCCTACGAAAATAACCGCCGCGACTCTTTGCAGAGAGAGAGAGAGAGAGAGAGAGCCGAGTGCGAGAAAAAACTCCAAACTCCGCGATATGTATTCAGAGGCGGCCCAGGAGGAGAACGATGATGGTACTTCCGATGCCGAGGAGGCCTGCGAGAAGGGTCTCGAAGTATCTGCGCCGCAGCTAGCCGTCGCTCGAATGCGTTGTAACTTTGCTCTCATAAGTGTCTGCCTATATCATTGATTTTGGCTATTGCCGTCGGATGGAAAGCTCTTGACTCGCGCTAGCGGCGGAGCGAAAACTTTATATCGGACGCGGGGCTTGAGTGTATTCCGCCGAGGAGAGATTTTTCCTATTGCTTACTCGCGAGGGCTCCCTTTGCGCGTAGTAAGGCTCCGAAGGTACGAGACTCCGAGTTCCCTGCGCTATTGGCTTTTTAGATACGCGCGCCCTTTAAATGCACGAAAGAAAGATCGACCGCTCATTCGATATTATATACGCTTGTATTGTGTGAAACAGCCAGTATAGTGCAGTGGCGAGGCAACATTGCGCAACGACCTTGCTCTTTTCTAATTAGACGACGCGTGCGTTTGTGCACTGTTGCAGGTGGCGTGGGGCACCGCGGTAATGGAACTGCAGAGCTGGCTGCTCTACCACCTCGTAGCCGTGAGCGACTGCAATCAAGGTACCCACAGCACACAAAGGACTGCTTTCTCCCTTATATACTCGCGGCTCTTATGTGTGTATGCGGCAGCACGCGATTTTGTGTTTGCGGATGTACTTGTGTACTTGTGTATTACCCGCACGTTACGTAGATCCTCGCTAGCTGAGCATCGGAGGATATGCCTGTATCGAATGCTCTCTGATTTTCGCGTCCGCGACGTTGCACAGCCGACTTTACGAAATTTGCCGCCGGAATTTCATTGCCACGCTAATGTCGCTCTCTCGTGCCGAGTCGTTTGCAAGTTACCTTGGCATCTCACGTACGTGTATACCTGTCACGAAAGCCTCGGTGACTATCCTAATAGCCCCAACTGTAGCTGGACGAATTCGTACGCCTGTGCTTTGTACGCTCGTCCCTCCTCAGCCGAAGTGTATTTTATGTCGATGATAATAACGCCACCGAACCCCCTGTGAATAGCAGTCGCTCTGCGACGTTGATTGACATGCGCTGCCGGTAAATTTAATTGTACATAAAAGCGCGATGTCTAATATGGCTCTGAAATTATACGGCTTGTTTGTTGTAAGCAATAGCTAACAATACAAACATTCCGGAGCAGATCTGTACGAGTCCATGCCCTTCAAGAGAATAAACGTTCTGTTTTTCAGAGCCGTTAAATGTTCCATGCGGGTGTCAGTCGTCGAGGCTTTCGATGTACTTTTACAACATAATTTTATATTATTATCATTATATCACTCTGTATCATCGCATTTTTTAATTTTATAGTTGTAAGTACGTAATGTATGCTTCATCTCATACCCCACTTTCCATTTTAGTTTCTTGAGTTAATCCTAAGTTTGGACAGAGATACACACACGCACACGAGCGCACGCAGCACCGTTATTTAATTTCTGATTTCGTTATCGTCCGGAGGAAGCTGCGGTCTGCCGATGTTTGATGGTGAGTAGCCGACCTATACCTATATATCACTTTCACACTATACTGCGCTTATCGTCGAGCTCGCGCATTTGTTATATTCGAGCCATATTTGCGCGTGCCATTCCACGCTCGCGTGTCTCATCTCGGTAATTACGTTTCTAATTCTTTCTCTCAGTATCTAAATTGATACAAGGTATGTCGTAGTGCTGTAGCTTATTTTTTTTATGTGGTTCCGTAGTTGATTAGCTCAATGTACCCATTATGCGTATCATGCGTGTGTGTGTGCATATATGATATAATATACATGTAATATGCGTATTTTGGAGTTAGTATATATATACAGAGCGAGTGTGCGATATGATAAAGGCGTAAAACCCAGCGAGAAAAGTGAATCATCGCTCCGCGCGCGCGATGACTGACAAACCTAAGCTTTCTTATCTGAATTTCGACATGCTCTTTATTGCGCCTCGCGATGTCAACAAAAGTGTAGAAAAAAAGTAGCGGTTTGTCAGTCTGCCGTCGTGCGCCGAGCAGGAGCGATCAATTACGACGATAATAACTACTATTACATCGGCTCGACGTTCTCGCAGTGATGCAGTCGGCGGCTACAGGCGGTGGAGTGTACCCAGCGGGCCCGGGCAGCGGCGCGATGACGACGGTCACGTCGGGCAGTAGGGCCCGCGACTTGGGCCTCAGGGCCCAGAAGAAGCTGCTGGGCAGGTTCGCGGCCTCGAACGCCGGACGCTCGCTGCTCATCGACGACGCGACGACCTCCCTCCTCGACAACCTCTACAAGCTCATGGAGCGCGCGGCGAGGAAGAGCCAGCAGCTCGACAAGAAGCAGCCCGAGAAGGTCCTCAAAAACATCGTCAAGCTCTCGATCAAGGTGCGTGAACCCGCGTCTCGCTGTACAATTCAGTCGATGCGAGTGATAATATAGTTGAGAAAAATAATTAATAATACCAATGTTTTTTTTTTCCATCGACAGATCGGACTGCTCTACCGCAACCAGCAACTCGGCCCGGCGGACACGGCGCACATCGAGGAGGTCCGCAAGGCCCTGCGCTCGAGCGCGATGGTCGTCATGTCGTTCTACGAGCTCGAGTTCAGCTACGAGCGCTCCTACCTCGTCAAGTCGCTGGAGCGCTGCCGGGCGGCGGTGCACGCGCTCATCAAGCCCCACCTGACCGACAAGTCCCAGGACCGCTGCGACCAGGTCTTCGACTTCCTCTGCCACCCGGACTTCCTCGAGGCGGTCTTCAGCCACGACTCCGAGCTGCGCCCGACCCTCGGCGCCCTCGTCCTCGACATCAACAAGGCCCTCGAGACCGGCCAGCTCTGATCACCGCGATTGTTTCGGAACCGGATGCAGGCCGAGTGCTCGGCACGAGTCCTCGCGAAGAACCAAGTGTCAATAGCTGCGCGCGCTACCTTCGTAGTCTTCTTATAACGCAGTGGAGTGAGAACGTCCCGACACGGGTAAGCGCGGCTGCTGCTCGCTGAGGGGAACAGAGCACGGCAATTACCGTTCATATCAACAAAATGACAAATATCTATTAATTTCAAATTTTAGACACGCGTTTTTTCGGAATTACAAAAAGAGCCTAACGGTCGGGAGGTTTTCGGTATATCGGGATGTTTGCGAAAATAGCATTGTTTTTTATCATTCCTTTCAGAGCCATTTGTAAATAGGAGGAATTGACATAAAGAGAAAATCGAAAACAGTACAGAACGTGTGTTAAATTATCAATGTGAGAATGATCGTAGATGCCACCCTTCCATCAGTCTAGTTCTTGTATGTAGAGGACTTGACTTTGTTAACGGCGCTCGATCCACATATCCGAAAAGTGATCTTACTTTCGTCTCGCGAGTAATCTGCAAAGATTCAGTATTTTTTACGCTAGTTTCCAAATCGGCAATCATTTTTAATTTGCGTCGAATTATTATTTAATAAGAATGAAATCAATCAAAAACTGTATGATCTTTTATCGGATATTCTCGTACCAATGAAAGTTTTGTAAACTCGTGTAATATATCAATAACGCAGGATACATTAATGCATGTATTATTCTGCCTAAAAATATTTGTATGGCGTTAATTCAAAATAACACGACCAAAACTGCGAGACGTTACCAATTTCTCATCAAACGAATGATAGCTTAGCTGTGAATATTTGCTTGGGCGAAAGAGTTAAATTAAAATAGATGATTCATCCGAAAACGACCTCGTTCAAAAGAAAAAAAAAATAAAACATACCTTGCCAGGAAAAAGCGGATATTTTTCAGAGCACAAGTGAATCTAAAATCTATCAAACAGTCAAAGACGAGTTCACTAAAGTTTCACAAAAGCAGTAATCAATGTATAGTATTCGTTTGATCTCGTATATCACAAAAGAATACAAAAAAATGCATATTATTCTGCAATGTATTTACACATCTAAAATTTTTACGGTTGTAAGCAATTTATGCACATATCATCTATTTTATAAGATAACAATAAACGCTGTTCAAAATCGCGCCTTTATTTCGACCACGAGCACGTATTATGTTTTTATCACAGTGTACGTTAAAAGATTTCTGAACGTTTTGTTGTACGTGAGATCTATGATAATTGATAATATAATTTAAATGATGCATAATTTTATATTAAAATACAATACCTACTTTAAGTTTAAAGAAAAAAGTTTCGATGTGACATATATTAGTATGTAGCACTATAGTAAGTGATTTTTAAAATAAACGATACAGTTGTTTTATTATAAGTTGACTTGAACTTTTCTTTGTAGAATTCTCACCCCAGCCGAATCAAATCAAACTACTCTTGATAAAATCTTTTTTATCTTTGAATTCGCAGATATATAATACTTAAAAAAAACTCGAATCACAGACAAAAACACATCCTGTTTGAGATCTTTTTTTGGGAAATAATTAAATGTAAACTAAGTATTTTTCGCTAATAGCTTGTTAGATTTTTTAAATTTATTTACACAATTTTTGCCAACGCGAGCTGCATATATATATATATATATATATATATATATATATATATATATATATATATATATATATATATATATATATATATATATAATTATGGATTACATCTGTATAATTATCATCATTATTTTACGTGGTTGAAGTCGCTGCCATGGATTCCTGTCCGGATACAAAATAACACGTGTCACAAATGAGGACAGCTGCCATACGCATAATTTTCATCGTAGATTAAATTCACCACTTAACGCGTTCGTGTATATAGCATTCGCCCTTTTTATCTTTATTTCCCTTTATTGTTCCTTTTTCTCGCCACATTCACATATATACCTTTCAACCATTATTTATTTTAAATACCAGTCTTGTTTATTTATTTTTTTGTTCGTGTATGTATACGATCGCGTTTTGCAAATAATTCGTGCGGTACTCTTATGGTTATCAGTTTTTCAGTATACAAAATGTTTTCCTCGAACTTTTTCTAAAGCTCTGAGTTTTCAAATAATTTCCTTACTTTTTTAGATTATTAACATAATCGTTGATAATTTTTACGTTTTTGCAAGTGATTTTTTTTAATTCAAATAATATGACGAAAAAATGTGTTACTCAAATTAATTTTCGTTATAATATTCATTGCATATAACAGAAAATTTCTAAAATCATTTGTCTGAAAAATAGTTTACATACTTTTTTATTTCATATTAAAAATGAGCCATGACAATGTACATAACGACATGAATATTTTAAAATGTGATAATGATTAAGTCTATTCCAGAGTTAGTACAACTGATAAAAATACTTAAAGACCGAAATGTTTAATTTTTATGAAATCACAGTATCTTTCTCTCGTATTATTATCGTATATAATGTCACTATTAGTTTCAAATGCATTTTAATCTTTTTACGAATAATTTTTGTTTATCAGAACAATCCTTATGTCTACTTGTATTTCTCTAAATAGTTTAGGTTTCTTAATATTATGAAATTTAAAATGGCTTTTAAAACCTTACACCAAAAATACAACTAAAAACTTTCTCAGCAAGTTGATTTTTCGACATTGAAGTCAGATTTTTGTCGTTGAAGATGTCCATTGATTCTTATTTTAATTTATTTGGACAATCTGAAAGTAGTTTGTATAATAAATATTAATAGGAACAACGGTTGACACTGTTTATATTATTAGCGCTATTCAATCGAAAATTTTAAACGAACTAAATTTGTACAAATCGTTATGTTTGGTGGTATGATTCAGAGAACAGTTATATTGGCTTAAAAAAATAACTAATATCCAGATCTGTCTTGCAATTTTAATAACAACTTTTTTTGATAGACGTTTTTGACTGATTATTAATAAGCTTATTTTTGATCATACATAATCACAATACTGATTAAGAAATAATTTAAAAGTAAATTAATTTCGACAATGAATCAACAAAAATGTGATGTTGAAAAAATGCCAGATATGTACAAATCAACCAGTTTTCTGCATATTAACAAACAAAAAAATTAATAAAATAACAAATACTCCAAGTGACACGAAATTATAAGAACACATTTATAATTAACATGATGATCATCTTGTATATTATATACAATAAATTTCTTTTTTGTGAAGAAACTAACGTGACGATCTAATTTGTACATGCTTTCACTGGAATAAATAACACGGATGAACGATTTTCGATCACTTGGAGTTTACAATATAAGCAACTTGCTTCGTCAACCTGTGTTTCAGGAATATGATTGGTGGCTACGATTGCAATAATGTAATAAAATGAGTTTCTTAATGCTAATACGCATACATTAAAAAAAATCTCTCAATTGCACTCTACCGAACGCATTTACACAATCACAGTTTACATATCCTGTTAGTTTTGCCAAATCAGTGGGAGAAAAATGTTATGCTATTTAGCTGGATCAGTTGACGCCCGCTGATTTGGCAGTTGGGACACGATTTGATTTTACAGTAAATTCCTGCAGTTTCTGCCGGATGTTCCTATAATACGCCATATTAATGGTACATAGCAGCGTTCAGCCTGCAGAAAGCACGCGGGAAATTACCGCAATAATTACAACATATTCCTGCCAAAATTGCAGAACATTCTCCTCCATGTATTAGATACTATTACTATTGAACTGAAAAATTTGAGCTGTTTGCTATCTCCTCACGTGATAAACATTAACTAATTTTTTTCTATATGTTTACAAACTCATACATTTAACTTATTAGTAGTTGGCGCGAGATCAATGTTTTTTCCATTAAATAATATTATAGATGTCGATTTTAAAGTCCTATAGTAAATAGTTGATTCGATCACGGATACACTAAAAGTATACATCAACACACATGCATTCTATAAAAACATGTCGTTATACGAACCGACATATCATTTAGATAGTAAAACGTAATATGTATAAATATGCATATTATGCAAATAAAGAATACCTAGCATTCATTTAACTATAATTTTATACTGGGCTCAGTGGTATGATTCATTTTGATGTTAAATGTTATAGTCTGGTGGTAATAATGTTAGAGTACATTTTGTAAACATCCTTACAATCTCTATTTGTATAAAATAAACTTAGCAAATACTACAACGTAGCTAAAATTGCTAAAATTATTTGAATAAAATGAGAAATGAAATTAGAAATTAAATTATACAAAAATTGATAACTTATTTCTTATAGTGTGATTGAAAAGAAAGTGAATAGACGAAATCCACTAAATGTTTTATACCAAAAATGTTGTTGTAAATGTTCACCACGCTTAATATGCCAATTTACTAAATAAAAAATCTCAATTTAAAAAAGTTTGCCTTGTAAAGTTTGAAGACTCTAAAACCACAAAGCAAATATATGAGAAGTCATAATTTCTAAAAACGTGTGAAACATCTTTTTTTTCGTATTAAGTCGCATACAATTCAAACAACCAAACGCTTTACAAAATTAACCTATTCTTATATCTTATACATTAGGCTGTCTGTACTCAATACACTACACCATGTATGTTATTATGCTTACAAATTTTAAGAATTTCCTACAGTCATTGAAAAATCTTTGTTTCGTGCAGTGTGAAAACACATCAACTGTTTTTTTAAATGCACGTAGCCAAATGCGGCTATCAAGACCGATATAATTAAGATTATATGTATGTGTCCAAAGAATTTCCATACTCATTGCCATAATCCTGCATAATTTCCATACAGATTTGTTGGAAGTGGTCCGCCAGCACAAAAGAGACGCGTACCCGACGCATCATAACAGTGCGTATAAATGGCAGGTGTGTATTTGACGTTTTGGCCATCTACGTACTCCTCATCGGGAAACTGATAAGCAAAAGGTTATCAACAATTTTTCTATAATAACATTTGTAAAAATTTGACAATTCTAAAGCCTTGTTATTCTTACCACATAGCCCTTGGAAGCTTTCAGCATGACAGTTCGATTGGAATTGATTGAAGATTCCAAATACTTTTGAGCTCTAATATCATAGAACATGAGCATTCCGAGTCCTGTTCCTACTGTTAACACCGAACCTTGAAAACTCGCTGATCTTATACCACATCCGCTGTACCTATATTTCACAAACAAACAAAATAAATATTTTCACTTATTGAAATATCAAATAAATTTTCTACGTAAAATAATTACCTTGATGGTACTTTCTTGATAGGTTGCAAAGTTCTGGCATCCAAGAGTAAAGTGTATGACCTGCATCCAACTGCATATAATCCATCATCGTGTACAGCTAAACAAACATTATCCTGGCAAGCAGGCAGCTTGCGGGATAATTTCTGTTTAAAAGTTTCAGCAGACCAAATATGTATGAAACTGTTCATTGACAAAACAGCAATTTCTTTGTAGGCTTTGTTGAATAGTAATGATCGTACTTTTTGCGCCGATCTACATTCTTTCATACAAACTGGTTGTATTAATCTGCAACATTAAAAAAAAATATACATGAAAAATATTTTGTTATTTGCCTATTTTACATGAGAGTAAATTCTCCTTGGTAAGACTTCCCATAAGAGTAATGTATTTCACCCTAATTATTTATGTTCCAATTTTGGCCACATTTGATTTACACGTAAGTGCTTGGTGCTAGTGTGCCCTTACCCAAGGCAAATTGGCCTGTCCTTGGAAGATTTCTTTTCCTCATTACACTAAATTTCATATTACAACTGCATGAATGATACGCACATAACATAGTTTATGTACTTGAGATTTTATTCATTCAAATCACAACTATTTCAGTTTATAGAATTATACGTTTATTTGTAAAGGCTGCTTGGACGTAGATATGAACTTTTTCTCGTTGTTACTTATTTGTCTTAAAAACATATTTATTCTAAAAGAAAACTGTCCCTAGGGCATGTCGCTCTTCTATTTTGTTGCCTTTAACTTTGGCTCTGGCAAAAAGTTAATTTATTGCTAGGTGCAAATAAGCGGACCGGTACTTTTATTGATTTCCATAGTAACCAATCATGGCAAAAAAGAAATCTCAGTCCATAAGGACATTTCAACAAAAAGTGAAATGGAATAGTTGATACATAGACTTTGGTCTATGAGAAAACCAATTTTTAAATTTTAAATCATCCCGACTCAGGTCTTTTTCTCATTTATAAAACAGATCAGTGGGCGAAAATGGTACAATACAATATATCACGTGGTATAAGCAGTCCATTTTTGCACTGTGCGATTAGTGCCTGACCGGAACAAGGGTAATGAATAAATAAAAATAAATAATTTACCTGTGTGATGGTATGTCAGCTTTATCAGGTGCTTCAGACAAATCGCTATCTATTTGCCACAAAGCCATTTTTGAATCTTTTGAGCCTGAAACTAAAAATTCGTCATCCAACCAACACATGTCATAGACCCAGTCTCTATGTCCCTGTTCTCCGACACAAACAGGATCTAGCGTAGGTAATCTGTAAATTGCTATTTCTGTGCTATTTCTACCTCCAGTAGCTAAAAGTGTTCTGTAATAAATAACACAAGTTATTTATTTCAATTATTTGCTGTGTAAGTCTGTATTTGTAATTTGAGAATATAAATTTTCAAAAGTTCTTTACCTAGAAGGATTTATCTGAACAGAATATATACCAAATTGTGTTTCCATATTGTTTCCAGTTCCAGCAGATGCATTTTGTCTTCCATGAAGTGATGGGATCTGATCCAACTTCTGCGTCGTAACATCATATACCATCAATTTATTACACTTAGTACCAAAAACGACTTGCCTATCACTGAGCCATTGAGAACAAAATACTTTGTTCATATTATTCAAACTAACTGAATATTCTTTAAAAAGGTCATGACTGAGAATGTGTCGGGAACCGAATTCTCGGTTGATCTTACGAATTTCTCTAGTATTAGTTTCTCGAGATCGAACATAATCTACAAAACTGAATGACGTTCTTAAGAACTGTTTTCCATCCATGGCAGGCTCTTCTTCATCATCACTTGATTCGTAACATACAAAATCATCTGGTTTGTCCGATTTTCTATTTCTGTCTATTATCATAGCAACTCTGTAATAAAAACACCAATCAGTTAATAACAATTTTAATACAAATGAGCAAATTGTTTGGCCAGTATAGAAGATTGTTTCACCTTCTAGATCTCCTTTCTTCAAGACGAGAACTGTATGCACATGATGGATACCTTCCATAGGTAGTCATACGTTGGGTTTCTGCCATGATGATAATATCAGATGCAGGTACGGGTCTAAAGTCCAGACAGATCAAGCTTTTGATTTTCGATTCTTAGAATGCAGAGAGATATTTGAATTTTAAAAATAGCTCTCCATACAAACTATATCAGGATTGTTGTGTATGCTTCTGCATACTTGAATGTTTTGTTCTGTGTCACGCAGTATGCTTGACCAAAATTTTTCCTACTAATTGCATTGTCGGTATCTTAAAAAAATGAACCATATGTATGAAGTGGCAATATTGTTCCTTGATAAATAGTATCTGTGCCCTTACTTGGGTTTTTATATACAATCATTCAATGCACATGTGTTGACAATGACCTGCAAAAATATGCTGTTTTGGGAATACTTATAAACAATATGTGCAGTGCAGCCAATAGCTTGACGCAAAATTTGCTGAATTAAACTAAAGAACAGGATAAGAAGAGGAAAATAAATCATCAACTCACAGAGTATAAACAAAAAACTTTACCAACTTAATGACGAGTAGAGAGTGCTTGTGCAGCTGAAACTTGTCGTTCCAAATCGAGAATCAAGGAAAATACAGTCCACAAGTGCACTGCGCCGAGACACGAGACGAACTTAATGTTACTCCAGAGATAGCAGTTGAGAAAAAGACAGATACGTGCGTTGCTCTTGATGCAGCACTGCAGTCTGCAATTATGCACTTTCTTACACAATCGAAATCAAGTAAGCGCCGAAACTAGGCGTTTGGGGCTCAATTTTACTCCGTTCTCGAATGTATTTTATAGATGTACACATCAGGCATTGGCCGACGTCAGCCACATAAGTAGTCTGGCTGCAGTGAGAAACGAGTGTAGCTATGTGGTGCAGAGGACGAGCCGAGCGCAACTCTCTTTCTTTCTCTGCAGATGCCTGCCCGTCTCGGGTTGATATAGAGATAAACGCAATGCAGGACTCCTTGCAGGTTGAGGCACGGGAACGCGAACTCGCGGAAACGTTGATCGCGACGAAGAAAACTGGGCCGAGCTGGTGCTCCGAAATGTTTTCTTTTCAGGCTGCAGCCGCCCCTCAGGCACGTCAACCCGGACGACGATGCGACCGACGCTCGCAACCCGATCCCGATACGCAGACCCACTTGCCATCACCACGGGACATGACTATGACGGGTCTGTTCGGCGCGATTTATCAAAACTTTGAAATGACGTTTAACCAGGTCCTGAACTGTTTTGATACGGTCATTATGTCATTGGTCGTAAGGTCACGGTGCGCCGTGCGGAGCCAAAAATTGCCGCGTAAAATTTAAATGGAGACTTCCGTTTTGGCGCCCCTCGATCTCCCTCTCCCTCATTCTGACTTCTCTCCGCTGTGCCTCTCTATCTCCAGCTCAGAATTTAACAACTATCGAACCAATACAGGTCGTTTTTATTTCTCAAATTATCGTCTCGACTCCCCTAAACCCTGGTTTCACTCTCAAGGCCTCGACCGTCTCTCGATCACCACCGTTTGCCGTATGAGGAGCGACCACTATAGCCTCGCCCTCAGCTTACATAACAAAAATCTTGTTGCCTCTCCCTTATGTCCTTGCGGCGAAGACGATGAAGATCTCAATCACATCTTCTGGGCCTGTTCTCGTTTCGACACCCAACGCTCTCGTCTTCTTTTTTCTCTCGCAAAACGTAAAATATTTCCACCCTTTACAATCTCTTCTTTCATTCCACGCAATGATATTATCGAAATTTTCCTTCGCTTTTTAACCGATTGTGATGTCTACATCTAATTCCTCTATGTCCCTCTATCGGTCTCTCGGACTACCTTGCCCTCTGTCAGTACTTCTCCAATGCTCTTTTCTCGCGGTCAATCTCCTTCTAGGGAGACTGGGGTTCACCCCCGTCGCCTTCCCACTGCCTCGCACAACGGGAGAACCCTGGTTCTCCCGGGCCTGCGGGGAGGTCGAGAAGCGCCACCTTTTTTCTGTTGCAGGCGGCAGGACTTCGAAAGCCCGGATCATTTCAACATTCAAATCCTCCCGCTTAACTCCACGCATGCGCAGCATGCTCCAGACAGTTGATGGCCGTACAGACCTCTGGCGCCACTAACCACCAAGAAGAAGAAGAAGAAGAAGAAGAAGAAAATTTAAATGATGTTATTTTTGTTCCATCAAGGGGCGTGGTAGCGTCCCGATGGCAAGTATAAGTTTTATACACTGTGCCGTCGGGAGCGCGCCGCGACCTATTATACTTTGAATTTGCTAAATAACCTATTTACGTTTTACGAATTCTGTATATATATATATATATATATATATTATTCGATCTCCTGTTGATGTTTATGTATGAGTATACAATTTCAAAGATTTTCATAAGATCTTTCTAATTACCATAAAATTTTGTTAAGAAAATTGCTTGTTTATAAAATAAATGAGTTTGAAAATTGGTTTTGCGAAAAAATTAATTTTTTGCCTCTCCGATCCTCTTTTTTTCTTTCAGTCAGTCATAGCTATTATAGATATACATAAGATTCTTTAATTATTACAAAGGCTACTTGATAGATATTATATATGTAAATGAATTTAAATCATATGTCCTGTTGACTCATCTGTTGTATTATAGACGTAAAGAAGCTTGATTGCTGTACACCCAACGGTAAAAATTTTGAATGAAAAAACGGCCGCGCCATGTCTTATCGGGTTAGGTTAATTGATCAGCTAATGCGAGTATAAACACTCTGCGCGGAGCGCGAGTGCTCGAGTTTTTTTCTCATTTCACGGCTTGCAGCCGTTTCTTTATCGTTGCAGCCTGCAAGGGTCGAATATGCATGTGCTATGCAGTTACATGCAATTTTTGGAGCCCATGCTTACTAGCCGACACTGGCAAAAAACCGCCTGTAGTTCCAAATTATACTTATTCCAGGAAGATAATCATTAACTGCAAGCGTAGCTGAGCTGATCAAGCAGCAGAACATTCAATATTCCAGTCAGAATTCAGCAGATATAGATAGAGAAGTCTTACTTATATATACTAATTCAGACGCCAGCTACCTTTCTGTGTTTTTTTTAATTGTCCCCTGGATTGTTATTGGTGGCATCAAGGCGCTCTTCTTCTTTTGGACGTAAAGAGATTCTTGAGTTTGTTGTAGCTGTTGTTGGAGTACGAACATCACTGACTTCTTCCCGTATGAAGAAGTTAGAATAATGTCTATTTATTTTTTCAATTGTATACGTTACTTGTTGAATATATAACACAACATTGTTTGATTTAAAATACGTTGAAATATCCTCTAGTTTATTTCCTAGTTCAATCCAGCTTTCGATATCGATTCTGAGCCCTCTGGAATATCGAGTATCCTTCAGTTCAATAATCGGTTGGTATTTTTGCGAGGAATCATCGTATTACAAGCCGATATAAAGTTTCTTCGATCCTGAGTTGTTTAGAAGATACGTAGAGGCAAACAGTTAAGCGGACGACCGTGATTTTTCGTTCTTTCACTGTTGAATTTTTCGGCAACAACATATTGCTTCTCCTGGTTTGCAAGTAAGATAGCTTCAGCCATATTGTTGTTGAATAAAGTAAATAAAACAATGTCTTGAAATGCATAATGTTTTGTTCAATCAGTTAGACGTTGTTGTTAAATAAAGCACTATATTGAACTGCACAGTGAATTTACATCGATGCACAAGGTAAAACAAATCGAGAGTTTTTCTAGTTAGGCCGTCAATGAAAAAAATTCCACAAAGATCGAGTAACTGGATAGAGCGAGAGGCAGACTGTGTATGGGTCCTCACGGTCAAGTGTACCCTTTTTTTATAGCGGTTCGCTGTCATTGCGAGAAAATCCCGGCTGGTGGTGGTGGTAAACGGTTCAGAGTAGCGGGTGGGGGGGGGGGGGTGCGGCGTGACTCGGCGTGAGAGTGGTGGTAGCGTAGACGAGCCTCAGGTCCTGCAGAGGGATTACTCCGGGCATCCCTGTATTATGTAAAAAAAGGGGCACTGATTCACCTGTATTGTGGAAAGTGTATGAAAAAAAAATGTCAACTGTTCTACTACTGAGGAAGAAAATTCTTTCGAGGGTGGACGAGATATCGGGAAAATCTAGCGGTCACTCTGAGTTTCTCTTGCGCAGTGCGGACTACGTCCCGTGTCTAAAGTTAAAAATGTCTCTCCGAAAAATTGTGTGGCGTCTCGTTCACTATTTAGTGAACAATAGTTATGACGTTCAGAGATTGTTTGTGCAGAAAAAGTGGCAAAAGTGCGTGAAACAAGCAAGCGAGCGTGGCTTGCTAAAAATTGCAGAAACAGTTTTTAGCCACGCACGGCCACGACAAATAGGCCAGTGCTACCCACTGTTCAGGAAAAATGAAGAGCTCGTTCGATTAGCCGGACAAGTGTGTGAAGCTTATCATCATTGGGACTACACACGCAATCGAGGTCCACTACGCCTGCTTGCAGAGCGAAACTGTAAGTAAATTTTATGATGATGAATAAACATTTCTTTTCTTTTGATTTTAAACGTGTGGCATATTTTAAAATATTTGTGATTTACAGGCCGTGTCGCACTATCACAGCCAGTAGCAGCAGCAGTACCAACATCACCACCGCAACCTGTACTAGCAACAACACCACCGCCGCCTGTACAGCTAGCATTACCACTGCCAGTAGCAGCAGAAGTAGCAACAACAGTTGAGGCGTCCAAGGAACTTTGATGGATTATTGAACACATTGTAGTGTGTGTAAATGAGCGTTATCGGCATTTAGAACGCGCATTAAATGAAATTAATATGAGTGCAAAAATTTGTCACGCGACGAACTTGTTGAAATTTTAACGTTGTATGACTACCATAATACTGAACGAAGCTATGACATTATTAAAAACATAGTTATTGATACAAGAAAATATTTAAAAACTTAGTTTTACTATGATGACGAAGCCAAAAATACTTGGTGAGCAGCCGAGAATGAAGCTGCTTGGATCTCTGTCTACATCTAAGCCTCCACCCGGAATGATCTACCTGGTCCCGTTCACTTTTAATGCGGCCTATTGTCGGTCTCAAGCCCGAAGAAAACGCGGAGAGAAAGTGTTGTTAATAATTGTAAAATCGTCCTCATTTAACAAATCATAATCGCGCGCTTGAAATCGAACTATAAGTTCTAAAGACGAAATGAAGCGACCTTACATTCCCGGACGCTGAACGCGGGAGGAAACCAGACGTTTCAATATACACTAACCTAAAGCTAAACTGGTTTGATGACCGTCGCTGATCCGCACTATTATATGCGGGACGGCCGCATGATGTCACAACGGCGGCATAAGGCGCGCGATATTTAAACTGTTAGGTGTTAAAATTGCGAAAAACAAGATAAACAATTAACTGAAATACAAATAATTAATGAAATTATGCATCTCGAGTATTTTTGTTTATCTTTATTTTTATATACTTTAGAGAATATAAGAGAAGATTGTATGAAATATCTTTTTTTTGTAAGGAAACCGGCAAACAAATTGAGTTATGCTATAGACTGTAAAAAATGATTTTTTAAAATAACTAAAATGTAGTAAAATTACATGAGGTTCCAACCCCTCGTATAGCAATTTTACTACGATCAGCTACGTAACATTACAAAATCTAGTAATTTCACTATCCTTGTTGTAAAATTGCTTCGCCCAGCGTAGGTCGGATTAGTTTACTACTCTTAGCGTAGTCATTTTCTCGCGTTCAGTGTAAAAATACTACCGCCGTTGTAAAATTACAGCGCACAAAATAGTAAAATTACTGTATACCGTTGTGAATTTACTTATACCGTTGTAAATTTACTGTGCTGGGCGTAGGACCGTTTGGTTTACTACTGGGTTAGTAATATTACGAAAAATTTTGTTACAGTGCAGTCGCCACAATGATATTATATATTATACTATTATGAAAAAAGAAAATGAAAGAAAATTCGCGAGCAAATGTAAAGAAATACTATTATATAGTATGACTTTTCCAAAACTAAAAGCAGTGCGCATAGATGCATTTTCCAACGACTCTGCATGTTTTTAAAATTAAACGGCCTGATGGTCATCCGAACGCACACCAGCATAGTATACTTAGCCTTATTGTAACTTCGCCGAATGAAAATTGATGTCGCCCAAGAACGGTTTATCTCACGGATGATATGCCTGCGTTTCCGTGAATCATATAGTTTCGCATATATACAATGTGATTGCAAAAGCAGGCATCGAAAACAGAATTATAATATAATGTATATGGATAGCGAGTAATTCGTGTATATTTTTCACCTGTCCGGATCGTATCAACGAATCTCGCGAATACAAATCAGGCTGCGGCCCAGCGCGTTTTCGGTTTCAAATTTCCGAGGAGCGCGCTTACCATTCGTCGTTTATTATATAATATAATGTAATGTATAAGTGTGTCAAGGCGAGGGACATGCCTTGGGGGACCAGCGGCTTCTGCAGCTCGCTTTCTCTCTCTCTTATCTTTGTTTTTTAGACGCGTGCGGTGCTACGCTGGAAGTGGGTAAAAGTACTCAAGGATCCTGCCCTCGCGTTATTTTTTCTCTTTTTCGGCGATTTAGATCGCATAGAACGGCGGCGAGTTTATTTTTCGCATTTCAGACAAATGCGGGCTAATTTTATTTTGGGTACACAAGGAAAGTATACGCTTTGCGAAATAGTGTATGTTTCCCCGTGGACCAAAACAATTATCGGCATTCAAAGTAATACAACCAGAAATAGTAGAGGATAATGTTTACATCCCAATTAAAAAACTTGGCAATTAAATGCGCGTATAGCTCAAATGGCCATGTTTACAAGTGTTGGTGCTTACATAAGCCCACGTCGTACGTGTAAAAAAGCAAATAAAGAAAGCCCCTCTACGATACTTCCCGCTGGCTGAAAAATCACGCCTCGGCTAAAATAGACGCGATGAGCAAAAGCAGTACTTATTGAAAAAAACGAACGCAAACCTGTATAAAAATACCACAATAATCCCACTCGCATGTGCCAGTGTGCGCTGTACACGTTTATCTTTTTAAGCGTTTGCCGTTTATGCGGGGTGATCCCCAGCCGTCTGGTTTTTCCAGTTTCAATAAGGCGGAAAACTTTTGAAAAGGCCCGATAAAAATGTCAGCCGGGTAGGTTATTGCCGCGCTTGCTATATATGGCGCGTCTTATCCCAAGAAGGAAGATCGCGCATCATCGCACGCCCGAGGAAAATGGGACGGCGGATCCGCGGATCGCGCGGACTCGAGCACTCGACCCGACTGCATCGCATCTTCCTAGCTCTTTCTTCCTCCTGGCTGAAGACACGTTGCTTCCTGATTAAATCTCAACTGTGCGCGCGAGACTCGATATAGGAGCGCGAGCCTGACTGATATACTTGTGTGCGCGGGTATCTGCAGTCAAGTGCACGCGCACGGAGTAGAATAGAATATAGCAGTGTCGCTATTTTTCCCTCGTTTATCGTCGCGGAGCTTTTCGATGCTAATGAAATTACATAAGGCATAATCGAAAGCTTGTCCGTTGATAAGGATCTTTCGTACGAAATGGGAAATGCTAATGTGTTTTGGCGTATAACGATTATAGATTATATATTAATTCTTTCCTGGAGCGTGCATAGAATTTCAAAATATAAGCTTATCATATTATTCATGAGCTGTATATGCGGCGGACGTTACAAACTGGCGTTTGAAGAAAAGAAAAGACGAAACGGCGCGTGACCTTAGACACAATGTTTACATGCGCAGTCAATCGACAAAGAGAGCCGCAGATAAGCAGCCGACTAAGAATAGCAATTTTCAGCATTTGACTTTTCGAAAGAGAAACAATATCGGAGAGGCTTTTTCCGCCTAACAACGAACATTCGGCGCGCGCGCAAAGCTCGTCCCGTACTTCTCCGCAAACATAGCAGGTACTTCCCCTGAACAGCAGCACTATATCCCAGATTTCCTTATAAGAGAGCGAGACGAGCACTGCGTGAGTTCAGTGTTTATTCCGCGCGCGCAACACACTTAATCATGAGTCTCAAAGTGGCCCTTGCAGCTTCCCTGCCCAGTCTCTGGCTGCTCCTCGTCGTCGCCTCCGCAGAACAAGGTAAAGTCGCTCTCCGCTCGATGATGAGAAAAATTCAAAGAGTTGCGCAATGGTCCGGCGTTCTTGGAAAATTGGTTTATCTCGCGATTTCGTAAATGATTCGAATTTTTTGCGTTCGCAGAGTGCGACAGATCCCAGTGCAAGGGACCGACGAGGTTCTACGAGGATCTGCGGTGCAAACCGATTTACGAGAACCCGGCGGATTGCTGCGCTGTCGCGTACGACTGCTCCCACCTGAATGGCAGATCGGCGGATAAGTGCTACGCCAACGGGCACGAGTACAGCATCGGCGAGAGGCTGAGGGACGAAGACATCGTCAACCCGTGCGACAAGATAGGCTGTTTCTGCAGCCAAGGCCCCAGAGGGCTGTACGTGCATTGCGATATTACTCAATAACCATATACCTGAACTCGATGTCGCGTGCAGCGTTAATTGCATTTCATCGAACTTTTCTCTCAACCAGGGCTCGATTCTCATGCCCGCTGGTGAACTGCATACTCAAGGAGGCCAAACCGGGCTGCTACTTGAGGGGCAAGCTCGGCGTCTGCTGTGGCCAGGAAGAAATCTGCCGTAAGCGTTAAGGGAACAAATCCCGATTTCGTATACGTTATATTGTTTCGAATATGTAACATGATAGCAAAAAATGTCTGCCTGTCGCACAGCCGAGAAGCCGGAAGACCGACCGAAATGCCAAGTTGACGGCCAGACCTACTTGGAAGGCGAAGGATTCATTCCGAACGATGAACCCAACTTGGCCTGCCAGTGCTTGGAAGGCTACGAAGGTAGGCCTCGCGGCTGCAGGCACGACGCAACCTTGTTTTTTACAATTATCTTATTTCATTAGCGTGTTTATGATCGATCGTTGCAGGGAAGAACGTGCACCCGTTCTGCAGGGAAACGCCGTGCGGAACCGAGCAGAAGCACTCCTTTGAGATTCGGGAAAATTGCGCTCCCGTATACCGCCTCGAGCAGAGGCCGACTAAGAATTGCAATAACTATTTCAGATGCCGTGAGTGAAAGCTCGCATTATCGAGATATAACCCGTTGCGCATTTATGCCAATTTCATCTCTGTTCTCGTTGCAGAAAAAGTCAACGACGCTGTCGTGCATCCCTTGGACGAGGATATAAACGAGTCGGAACTGTTGGGTGCGTACATGAATCATGGCTATTTACAGAGCAACATGGATCTTCGGGCTTATTCTTTCTCCTCGTTACAGAGCACGAGTGGTGCAAGTTCGGGAACCTGACGCTTCACGTGGGCGACCAGCTGACTCGCGGAACTAGCTTCCTTGAAGAGTGCGTCGAATGCAAATGCGAGGTGCCTCCGACATTGACCTGCAGGCAGCTTCCGGAAGAGCAATGCATGATTAAGTTTGCACACGGGATCGCCTAGAGCGAGCTTCGATTCGACGAGTTCACAAAGCGGATTGCCGCCCTGCAAGCAGTTCCTTCATTCCTATTGTATCGAATAAAGAACTCTTTCCAAACAGAACTCGATGACTTTTCCTCGAAGCGAAAAAACGGATTCGACGCACGAAGCGCGACCGATCGTGACCTGACGTCGGGGACGTCCTCCTCGTCCTCGGCCGGCGGTATAGCGTCGCTACTTGTTATAATAGTCGCGCCTCGCTTCTCATAGCTTCGTGCGCGCGCACACACACACACACACACAAACGAGTTGATCGCTGCCTGCCGGTCGGTTCGCTCTCTCCTCTCGCACGCCCCCGAGCTCCCGCGGCAGCGCGTAGGTATATAAGCGATGCGCGCAGCGTCGCGTGAATCCAAAGTGTCTTTTGCGTTGATCATGAGCGGAACTACGCTGCGCCTCGGGAAACCGATCCTCCCGGCTCTCGCCTACTTGTTCCTCTTCGCAGCCGCGCAGCCGACGAAAGGTGACGATCTTTTAGCTCGTGACCACTGCTTGAATACTAGTCCGTTTTTGCTTTTTTGGCCCAACCAGCATCGCTAGTCTCCATCAGCACGGGTTTCTCAAACACTTTCTCGCCAGTAACGCAATTTTTTTTTAAGAATGCGACAAGTCGCAATGCGAAGGACCCCTCAAGTACTACGAAGATCTGAAGTGCAAGCCCGTCTATGAAAAACCGGCCGACTGCTGCGCCGTTCGATACGACTGCTCGCATCTGAGTGGTAGATCGGCCGACAAGTGCTATGCGGACGGCACTGAATACGCAGTTGGCGAGCACCTAAAGGACGAGGATCGATCCAGTCCGTGCGACATTGGCTGCTTCTGCAGCACGGGATACAACGATGTGTAAGTACTTTCCTCTCGACAGTCTCATCATCTCCTGCGATGAGAATCGCTGAAAGCACGAGTTAACGGATTGCTTTCTTTCTCGAAACAAATACTTGATCCAGAGCAAGGTTCACCTGCGCCGCCGTGGATTGCTTCAACATCATGATGGTCAAGGAAGGTTGCTATTTCAGACACAGCCTGGATTCTTGCTGTGGCGGAGAAGAAGTGTGTCGTGAGTATCCAACGCGCGTCGCGTGTACATTCTAAGCTTGAAGCGACTTTTTCCAATGAATTTTAACAGCGCATCGACCCTTACAATTTTAGCCAACAGTGCCGAGGAAGAGAAAATCAAGTGCGAAGTTGACGGAAGAACCTATTTCGATGGCCAATCGTTCTATCCTCAAGAGGACCCCGAACTTTCCTGTCGCTGTATGCAGGGCTACAAAGGTAAAGCTAATCTGCCCGTTATTCCTCACAGCTGAGTATCGTGTGTCGTTGATGAGCGTCGACTTCGTACCTAGAATAAAAAAGTGCACAACTTTAATTAAAGATGCATTCATCGCAGATATCAAACGTGTGCATTCGATAAAATTACGGAAATTACCGATGACCTCATTTATTGTTACAGGTGAGAATGTAGAGCCATTCTGCAAGACTTCAAAATGCGGAACGGAGCTGAGGCACGGCTCGGAGATTCGCGACAACTGCGTTCCCGTGTTCTACAGCGGCCAGTCTCCAAAAACCAGTTGCAGTATTTCCTACAGATGCCGTGAGTATTTCGAAATATTCGGCACGAGCCCTAATCATAAGAGCGTTTCGCGATTACTTTTATAATCGTTCCAACATTTTTTTACAGAAAATAACAAGGACGCTGTCATCCACAAAGAGAGCGACAAATCTGAGAAATCTGATGCACAAGAAGCTTCAGGTAATTCCTATACTTCCAGATCTATCAGAATCATAAACTTCGTAATCTTATAATGTAAATACGCCACTTTGCTTTAGATGACATGACGTGTAAGTTCGGATCTATGAGAATGCACATTGGCGATGAATTGAATCAAGCAACCGACTACAGCTCTGTGTGCGTCAAGTGCGTGTGCGAGGTGCCGCCCACGCCCACCTGTCAAATGCTTCCCGATGAAGAGTGCGATGTCAGAAATCATCCCCCGTTCGAACATTGATTGGAGCTGTGTTATTTTTTGCTATATACTTTATAATTTTAAGTGCCAACTATTTGATGTGTTTTAGTAATGGTAGTGTGCATTATAGTATTAACTTCCTGTGATATATCGGCAATAATGGGAAAATATTAGTTGAAAGTACACATTGTTTTTGTATCGAAGCTACCGTATACAATGACACATGACAATTTTCTTAATAAATTAAGTATAATAAATAGTAATTCTCTTTATGTTTGTTTTTCATCATCTCCACAAAATCATTTGAATCATTGCAAATCAACAAATCCAAAGGTACCAAAGACCAAAGTTGAATGATAATGAGGAAAAAATCGATGATTTGAATACTTTTGAAATTATAGTTATAATACATTTTACCCATCACGTTTGACAATACTAGAAAGATTATTGAAAGTCTCCAAAGACATTATAGAAATGTAAAATTGAAAATCATCTGCTGCTATAAGTTCCTTATGTTAAGTTGGGAAATAATTGAAAACAAGCAATTTCCACTTTGTGTCTTTATTCTTTTGAAAACGACAAAGTAGATATTTTTTTGATGGTATAAATATCCTTAAGCACGTCTACCAAATCCATGTGGCGTTGGTTGGGAGATCTGTAGTCCAGGAATATTGGTGAACTCCAACATCTTGAGCATCTCCTTAGTTTCTGGATCAACTTCAATAATGTCGTGCTCCAAAGCAGAAACTTCTGGAACGTAGTTATCCCTACGTTCTCTCTCTTCTTCTTGCAATTTGATGGAAATACCACGTACTTGGCTGTGACGAAGCCTCTTCATGAGATGGGTAACAAATCTAGAACATTAAGAAAATGTCATTGACAACTTACAAGTGAACTAATTAAAAGAACCAAACAAGATATTTAATGTAATAAATCACGATCTATAGAATTGCATACAATTAAGTTTCAAGATGTAGTATTTAAGTAATAAGAATATTTTACAACTATTTTTTTTTTTTCAAGTTTGTTTGTATTTACAGAATTATATAGTGTTAATGGTTATTAACATAATATTCTATTTTTTTCAAACTTGTACGAAGTACAGTATATAAACCATGAAAGTTAAACTTAAACTTGTTTACTATTTAAGATGAAATGACAATTATTGTTCTATTAGTATTTATCAGAATATTTTTAATGTAGTAACTGTCGCTACAATAAGTTATTTAAATACATTTCAATGCAATTGAAATAAAATATATGGGTTTAAATTGTATAGTTTCAAAAACTAAGCTAGCTATCATAAATTCTTTAGGATTTTGTCAAAATTGTTCTGTAAGAATTTCAAGTTTAAAAATTCTGTTTTAATGGTACTGAACTTGCTTGATTTGCAATTACACAAAGCTAATAGCCATCATAGAATATAGTACCTCATGTTGGAAAGGAGGAATCTTACGTTTCTGAGTTTGTTATACATGTATAAACTATTTTTTATAAGTTTAAATTTGAATATAAATTACCCAGCAATCTTGTTCTTCAAGGGCTTGCTTGGAATGATAGCGATTTCCTCACATAATCTTTTGTTAGTGTGGAAGTCAAGAGTCAATCTTGTATAGTACTTCTCGATGATGACTCGAGCAGCCTTTTTGATAGTCTTCGTCCTAACGCGACCCTGTAGGATAAAAATAAAATTATTTACAACTGCAATAATTAGTAGAAACTCAACTTCTTTCAATTTTTTTAAAACGATTTGCTTTAATCTAACAACAACAAACTAATATAACCTCAACACCCAATACGATATTTTAACTTCAACTTTCATTTTAAATAAAAACAATTCAAAAGGAATATTATTAAAATCTTATAAAGTTATGTTTTATGAATTCATTGACGCCTTCAATAGTGTTTTTGAAGTAAGGATTGCACTGATTTTTTAGGATTTTAAATAAAAATCGCTAGCAACAATACGCACCATCTTGGCTGGATTTCAGAAAGGGGCACGCGAGGTGGAAGAGCAAACGAATGATAGTCAGAACCTCTTACGGCAATTTTCGAAACTACGCCTGCACGGTTGCGTTCGCGTTCGCCGTTCGCCCGTCGCCGTTGTTCGCGGTTCGTTCCAATGAGGAATGTTAACATGCAAGCTCAGCCCAGAGGGCGTCTTGGTTCCCAGCATCAAACCCGTGTTAAATGTATATCTATATATATATATATATATATATGCTCACGGACATGCTCTTGCATGTGTGAGTTAGGTCACGTGATACACGCCCACAAGAGCGTGTCCGTGAGCATATATATATATATATATATATATATATATATATACATTCAACACGGGTTTGAGACTGGGAACCAAGACGCCCTCTGGGCTGAGCTTGCAAGGTAACAATCCTAATTATGATTCCATTCCAGTGAAACGTGACTGCGATTGGTCAAGCTATGTAAAATTAGCCAATTGCAAAACATTTTTAATACGTTCAACTGATAAATCGAAACTGCATATTTTTCGGAAATACCGACTGATGGTGAATTCGGTAACAATAGATTCAAAGCAGCATAGAGCGAAGCTAAAATTATAAGTATTGAAGTTGTCAGAAATTTCAAATAAATAAATAAATAAGTAATGTAAATCAACATTCACAGTTTGTAAGGAATAATTAATACATTGCTGACATGTATTGTATTAGGAATCAATTTAATTTGTTTTTATAAATGAATAATCTTGCTAAATGGCAAAATTTCCAAAAAAGGTTCCTTTAACAGGCATTGATCGAGCGTCTGATACTGTGTAAACCGTATTACGTACTATGTATAACTATATATGCGTTTTGAGATTTCTCCACTGTATACTGTCACACGGCACACCGCAATCATACCGCATACCGGTATACGTTATACGTAGTGTGCAGTCGTAGTATGCAGTCCTCCACAATGAGATGGCGCTGATTTGCCTGTTTGTCTATAGTGTCGTTTTCTCCAGTAAATATAAGTTTTGTGACGTGTGGTGTAGTCAGATGCATATTTTAAAGAACAGTAATTTAAGTGTTTGAGTCACTAATTTTGGGATTTAATGTTGCCAGACGAAATTGCGTAAGTGTCGAGACTCGTATTGTCATAAAATTCTAATCCTGACATAAGTAGGCAAAAATTGTGCCTTCTCTTGCATAACCTAAACCTAAGTACTCGTAGTTAGAAAATTACGAAATGGTAGGAAAAAGTGATACAAAGAGTGAAATGAAGCTGTCCTAAACTATCTCAAATGATATGAAACACTAAGCCCAAAGCGGTGGCAAATTAAAAGGTTTTTCGGCAAGTCGATCTGGTACAGTGTGACAGCTCGAAGACGTGCGAGAGAGATGGCTGATATTTCGTGACAAAGGGTAAGAAAAGAGAGGTTAGGAGAGAAACAGCTTTTACTTTTTTACTTTTGCGTATTCCAATTCGTTAAAAAATTTCCACTTTTTTCTTCTTGTTTATATTTTCTTTTTGTAAACGTACTAAAAATATATTTGATTCTTTTAACTTTATTCATTTCTTCAAAACTATTGAAGATACAAAATGATTATATTTGATTATGCAGTTACATTGATATAGGAATGTTTTTTAATAATATGAATAAAATCCACATTCATTTATACTTGAAAACTATGAAATTAAATTAAAACATTTAAGTTTTTATTCATTTTACATCATTATTAGTCGATGAGTGTTTACCTGTGTTGTGAAAAAGATTCTAAATTAAGCACTTTAAGCTGCTCTTCTTACAAAGACGAAACAAATAACGATTATAATAGTTTAATTATGTATCAATCACATGATATATGTTTTTTATTCATCTAAATCTTTATCTGTATAAAAGTTTTTTAAAAATTTGTGCAATATGTTATTGAAAATGTTTCATGAGATGTCAATATGCTATACATATTAAAATGGGATAGTTGACAATGTTATCAATAATAATGTAGCAAGAAAGAATATTATTATTTGATATAAATTATTATTAGTATTAAATAATAGTTCATTGATAAAATCTAAGGAAATATATGCACCATTTTTTTACATTTTCTTTGTAATACTTCAAATGTTTATTAGGTGAATTCTCAAGTTTCAATTATGTGAATTATAAAAATAAATTAAACTTTTTAACTTTCGCCTTGCAATAAATTGAAATTTGTAAAAGAATATTTTAAGAAGACAAGGGTAATTCTTAACCGCCCTGTCTTTCTTCTTTGTAGAACATTTTTTTTTTATCTATATTCCTGATCACATTTGTTTTCTTTTTGTTCATTAATCAGTTATACATGAATTAAAGCAACTCTTACTGGTTGATATATTTTATTTATATAATTTCATTATAAGTTTTATTAATATAATGCATAATGTTTGTGTTAACTGTATTTTCAAACAATGGCGCAGTTATAAATTTATACTTAATCTAATCAAGTTATTGACAATGTATAATGCAAAAATATAATCTATTTCCATAATCAGCCTTAGTCATCAATTATTAAAAAATCTGCGGCGTAAGTGTAGTATTTCTTTACCGCATATTTGCGGTATTTTTATTCCGGAATTGGAGACGTCTCAAAAGTGTAATTGATAATGTACGGTATAGCGGAGCATGATATCTATTTTTATTTTATTTTACGCGCGTGAAAAGATTTGTTTAACATTTATTTAGCTCTAAAAATATGTTTGCGCAAAGATGAGAGAGTGGATATAATACGTCATTATTCTCAATTGAAAATGATTTTAACACACACGTAGTATTAAAGTTGCAATACGCAAATGTTGGTTTATGCGAGTGCGATGATACTCTTGCTATCAGAATTTTTCGTGTTTATGCTTCAACTTTAAGTTTGCTTTGTTTACCAACACTTTTACAGCAGTTCGGCTCGCGCATGGATTGAGAAGGAGATAGCGGAGAAGAGAGTGAGAGAAGAGAAAAAGAGAGAATGAGCGAATGAGAGAGAGATGAGGGCGTAGGTGGGGCAAGCGCGACTCTGCGCGAGTGAGAGAGAAAAGTGTGCGTGTGTGCGCGCGCGCAGGAATGGTAGTGTAGGTAGTGGGGCAACGCGGCGCATGCGTGGTGATATGCACTATACGGCGAAGGTAGATAAAGGGGCGCCTGAGGAGGCGGCAACGTCGCGTACTTGCGCTCGCGTGGGAGAAACGGCACGTTTGTTTATCGGTTCGGCGCTTGGTGAGTGGACTAGCGGAACAGTGGAAAGTTGGTAGCTTGACTCGTACGGATGACGGTCGGGAACACGGAGGAGAGCCGCAGCCAGAGCGCAGAGTCAGTGCCGTGCTACGCTTGGCCCCCGTCGGTTCGCGCGTGCCACACGACAACACTCCATTTCTTTCTCTTTCTTACTCTCTACCTCTAGCTCTCTTTCTCTTTCTCTTTATTACACATACACGTTTTCCCTATCTTCCCTCTTCTCTCTGTGCTCTGTCCGTCTGTCTGTCTGTCTCTCTTAATCCCTTCCTCCTTATTTTCCATCTCTCTCTTTCTTCCACTTATTTTTGTTTAGTCGAGCCGCGCGCAAAAGAGCGTTGGCGGTTTGCTAAATTCGTTGTTTTCTTTATCCTCTTCCTGTACTCCTAACACCTCGTTTTATTTATCATACGCTCATCTTTTCACTTGATTTTCATCCTATATGACAAAATTGTTGTCTCTTGAACTAAAGTGCGGGCGTGCGTGCACGAGATCGCGTATGCTATCTGCTCTTCGGTACTACAATTTGTTGACACATGAAAGTGCACTGCTACGTTATTCACGTGTCAATCAGAAACCTCTTTCGCTTATCACTGCCAATAATTTGATATCCGAATGCTTCGAGTAGCAGCGAACGGTAGACGGAGCTTTAGAACAGTTTATGGGTACGTTTTGAAAAAATTAGTTTTACTGTTGTTTTTTTTTTTATTGCTCTTGAATGTTGCTTCGCGTTTTTTACTGTGTTTGTTGACAATTTAAGTACGAAGCAGCTGGCGTCGTCAGCTGACGAGTGATGTGTGCATCTAAAAAACATCAACGAATAAACCGACAACTTTCTCTTTCCTCTCTATCTTGTAGGGTAAGCAGGAGCGCAATAAAAACCGTGAATAATTTGAACGTTTAAACTCTTCGTTCAAATTCTTGAATTTTAATTATATACGTTAATTTTGACATACTACATGTGTATGTAATGCGTAAAATGATAGTAGTATAAATTCGAGAATAAAATAATAAGCATCATGATTTATCAAAATTTAATTGAAAAATAAAACAAAATCAATGCAAATTATTGGAAAAATTTAAGTGAATGAACTTGTTATGGTCACAAATTTTCTTTAACATAAGATTTTTATCGTATACAAAAATCTATACGTTGCTTCAATGCACACATATTACTTATGTTTCAACATATTGTAGCTTTGATGTTGTTGCATACATTTCACCAAGGGTTACAGTAATATGATGTTAATAACAATACTATTGTCATGCTCAATTTTACATAAACCAAAAAACAATTTTATGAATCCATTGAGTATGAGGAATACGTGGTTTACTTATCGGTCATAATTTATACGTGAAATTTAGTTTTAAAAGAGGCCACATTTTATAGTACAAAAGTTATACTATTATTAGTTATATTATTATAATACTATAATTATATACCTGGTTGAATTTAGGTTACATTTGGGTTGCTAAAAGAATATGAATACAAATAATTGAAATTACATTCCTACCTTAATAGCGATTAAATTTGCAACATGTTATAATATGCTTAACTATGTTACAATAACATTTGTACAAACTTTACCATTTTACCATTTTTATAATATATTCTTTGATAAGTGAAATTCTCTTGATATTAAGTTTCTAGAAATTAAGTTGCTTACAACTTTTGAAACAACGTCCGTTTTTATACACTCGAGTTTCAAGAATACCAATCAATTAAAAATATGCTGTGATTTTAAAATATTACAAAATAGATTGAAACATTAAAAAATAGAAACTTGAAACGCAATTATACAAACAAATCTTGATAATTGAAGAGTTTTCTCAAAAAATTAGGAGACACCACCTTTACTTTAGTATTCTAAAGTCATATTTTGACCTACTTTGCCATAAGCCTACAAACCAAATACTGGTTAAAATATGTTAATGTATAACTATCCACGTTATTTTGAGTGATTTATTCACAGAGATTCAGAAATTCTAAAAATTGCAATTAATTTTTAGCATATGCAATCATCGCTATACAATCGTGAAAATTAAATTAGTATGATTGTTTTGACCTCTTAAGTCTTCTACTTATTATTGGAATACCATTATGTCTTAAATGGTTCACTTTTCCAGCATTATATTATATTACATTGGAGATATTTCGTTTTATTTCTTTTTATCTCGAGTATTAAAATTGTTTCAATTTTTTCGTGCGTTAAATCAATAATTAAATTTTCTGTGATTTCTTTTTTTTTTAATAATATTAGTTTACTTGATACCTTTGCTGTTTTAATTTTTAGTTGATAAATATTTTACTTTGCTGTTGCAGATTAAAGTTCATATGAAAGGGTGCAGTCAGCCCAAGGAAGCAAAATTTCGGGTGTCCATTAACTGCTTTCTCGCATTTTGGAAATCTTCAGTTGGACGAATCAGCGAACAAGCTGCGTCGTCTGTAAATTACTATATGAAGTGAAGATAGTTTAAAGACACTTTGTGGAAGTCAGTCACTCGCAACGCTGCTCCTAACGTAGTAGCGCGATTTGAGGACGGAGAAACTTCCTTACGATAAAATTATTGATTACCCATCCGTAAAAAAGTATCATGAGCTTCAAAGCAGAGATTTTCGTGTGCCTTGGGATTTTGTTGGCTGCCTCGGCAAATTTGGAACCTCGAGCCCGTCCGCGAATAGCACCAATTTATTCGAACCAGTTTGCAGTTCATGTAACAGCTGGACCTGAAGTCGCAAACAGCATAGCAGAGAAGCATGGATTCGATAATCATGGACAGGTATGAGACCACATCAATAGACACTTGTTTTACCATGTTACTATAAACTGAAATTTAGTTACTTAGTTTACAAGTCTATATTATATTATTATAATTAAATGCGTTGATATTTTACGATAAAAGAACGACATTGTATTGATTCTTTTGAAAAAATAAATAATATTAATGTCAAAATTTGAACGAAAAAGAAAAACATACCCTTAAACGCTTGTTTTTGAGTTAAATGAATCACTTTTGTGTCATCAAAGGATACGAGGTGTCAGAATTTTAGCCAAGATCTACAACAGCTATTCTTTGCGAATCAAATAAATCGATACGCGAATAAGAAGTTCCTTTTTAATTAAAGATAAAATTGCATTTTAATGAACATGATGTTAAGAATAACGAGAGAAATCCTCTTGATTAAAAAAATTAGTTATTTAGTCAGTAGTATTTTACTTGATATACGAAAACATCTCCTTTCAAATCAAATGGGTTTCGGTAGCAGGAAAATTTAATTGCTCCAAAAATTCTATCTTTGAGTGCAGGAATTCTAAGACGAATTGCATTTTGTCATTATTTTGTTAAATAATGATACATATAATAGAGTGTGTTTGTGATTAGGATGTTTGCATTTTTAAATATTTCCATAGATCACTGCAAAATCAAATTAAGGTTCACGAATACGTCTATCCATCTTTCCAAGCGTATAATTTAACAAGCTTTTCTATTTGTGCGGTTCACTATTTACTGCAGCTGTGACCTCTTCAATCCAAAGACGTTAGGGTACACAGTTTACTTCCCTTGTCTGAAATGTTCAATTGCTTCTGTTTGATTGAATGATGAACAGCTCTTCGGGGAGGCATAAAACTGTATAAGTGTATCTCAATGTATTGATTCTGTTACATAACAAAATAGAGAAATTTTGATGAATAGAAAAATAATATTTGTTAAATTAATCAATCGTATACGTGTTAAACGTAATGTGTAAATCATATGTGTCTATTGTATATTATCGTCGCTGTCTATACAAAGATGATTTAGATACAATGATTCATCTAAAACATCACAGAATTATCTATCTATATTCAATCACTTTGATTTTTCGATTAGCCGTTCAGTTAAATTCTATTCTGGAAAATTCAATATGACTGCTTACGAATACAATTTGACATGTACCGCGAACTTATTTGACTTTTTATCTTTAGCTTTCCATCCAGTTAAAATTCTGGAAAAAGATTGACGTTTTTGCTGTCTGAATTTGCGCCTGCTTTAAATCATAACGATATGACAATCATACAAAGTCATTAAGAGGAAGCTAACAACCCATTGCACTAGTTGTTCATATTTTTAAGAACGTAAAGCTGCGTTAATAATACGCAGATTAACATTTAATGACGTAAACCTTGTTGAAATAAACGGGTTTATTTAATCCATGTAAAAGAAGTCGAATATTGTAATTTAAATTGAAACAAGTAAAATAAGTTTTCGTTTCGAATGTAACGAAGAAATAAGTTGTTTCTTTGCATAGAATCGGTAAACGAGTAAATTTTTTGCAGCGAGTTCTGAACTTTGGATTTTGAAAATTGTTCAAGGTCACTCATGAGGCGTATCTGGTTGACAAAAATCAGTCCATACAGAAGTTTGGCATATCCGTCAAAACAAATGCGCGTTCGAGCAATACTTGTCACCGAAAACAAAGTTATGAGTATCACAATGTGTACGATTCTGATAACTGAGTGCGAGTATACTAAATACGCGCTAGAGTGTGAGTGCGTGTTACCCCACGGAATCTGGAATTCCATCGTTGGCGTTTTATAGTCGGTCATTGTATTCTCCGTTATGTGCGTTGAAACCAACATTCGACTTTCAAACGCGCCTATAAAGCCATACTGGTGTGCGCGGAATACGATGTTTCTAAATGGTCTTGCTCTTCATGTCTTTCTCTCTCTCTCTCTCTCTCTCTCTCTCTCTCTCTCTCTCTCTTGTTCTGTTTTGTATCTCTCGCGAATGGAGTAGCTTCCAAAGCTTTTTTTCGTTGGCAAGTGCAATGGGAGTAACGCAAAATATGTATAAAATACAAAAGAATGTGCGGACCGAAGCTATGGCTGAAGAAATTTAAAAGCACTCGCAACTTGAATAGCTATGGACTTTTTCCGCGTGCGTTTCTTTCCCGCAGCTGTGTTTTTTTAAAAGACCATATCGTAGATAGCGATGCAGTACAGTTTAATGGGCTCTGCTGGACCTGGGGAAGCTCGGGCCAGATTTTTCACTATTATGGCCAAGGTCGAGTTGGATGGATAAATATAGGTGCGTCTGAAATAAACTTATTCGCGTGCGTTATGCGTCGCCAACGATGAAAAATTGCATGATCCAAGTGCCTCTTCTGCCAGTCTTTAAACCGGGATTGTTAATAAATAGGTATATCTTATCGCTCATTTTGTGCTTGCCCCTGTACACTTTTGCAAGAGGAGCTATTCTCGTTTATCGCTCGAAAGATACACGCGGATACGTAGTCGTCCCGTTACAAGGCGAAGGTCTCCGGTTCGCGCTGCAGTTTACGTAGGCGAGGAAAGGTGGTCGAACTTTGACAGTTTGTAATGACACAAGGTAGCGATCGCGTGCGTGCGGTATCTGGGCTTTTTGCAGCTGTGTACAGCGAGCGGGCGGCCAAAAGTTCCTTCTGCAAATATCGACACAGACTGCAGGTTACAAGTGCGCGCGCGCGTGTGTGAGCAGAGAGGGAGACTCGCGGCAGCGCTCGGAAAGTTCTCGCGGCTGTTCGGCAATCTCGAGAGGCATCGGCCCATTGCAGTCGCAGTGAGAAAGCTTCTCGAATCGAGCTCCCTGGATTTTGGCACGCCTCCATCTCTTCGCTCCATCATGAAATAGCCGTACTTGGCCAGCCGTGCATAACCCAACTACTGCGCCTAACCTTTGCTCTCTCTCTCTCTCTCTCTCTCTCTCTCTCTCTCTCTCTCTCTCTCTTTCTCTCTCTCGCGCGCGCGCGCGTACAATCCGCCGCGCCAGTTCAAGGCCACTTTATTTCGTACATTTTCCATCACCTGCCTAAACTGAGCTCCTTATTCAGCTCTCTCGAAAATTTCCTCGCGGCTGGCGCGTCTATTATATTCCGGGAGCGCGCGGCGCGGCGTCGAGTGAAGCGCAATTTATTTCGAAGAAATGCGCGCAGTTGCGTTGGATGTCCACTTTCGACGTTCTTTTGTTTCGTCTCCATTGCTGCTCCGGGAAAGAGAAGGCAATCTGTTTAACCGGAGACCCCTGTGTTCTCCTTGCGCGTATCTCAGCATTTCCGTCGCGGCCCGCGGGCCCCTTGTCGTCGCGCTGGCGTTCCATCTCGATGGCAATATGAAAAGGAGAAATATTTTGCCGCGGCTCGCGCGGAATAAGCTCGCCTCGAAAAGGAAGCCGAGCTGAATAATATCCAGGCATGTCTGGGAGCGTCAAAGTCTGGCGCTGCTGCATACAGTGGCTGAAGCGCGCGCGAGCCCTGGGGGGGGGGGGGGGGGAGCCAGACCGAGAGCCAAGGAAATGAAAATGGTCCCGAGAAAGAATGTGACAAATATGTGCGGGATCGAATACCCGTGAAAGGGGGGCTGCTATACTGTGTACGAGACACGTACAGGGCCGTTGCTGGCGCTGCTTCGCTCGGCTTATCTCGCAACACACATATACGCAAGAGCCTTAAGATTCTCGTAAATCGTCGTTTACACTAGCTCTGCCGACGATGCCGCTGCCTCACCACCGCGCAGCGCGACAAGAGTCTCTCTCTCTCTCTCTCTCTCTCTCTCTCTCTCTCTCTCTAGGCGGGGGATCGATCTCGGAAAGACGGGCTAGTCTCAAATCGATCGTCGACTCGCGGAATCGCTCGCAAAGTTTTTAAGGCCGTGAGTCGATTCTTCGCGCTGCTTTCGCGTCCCGAGGGGCAGCCCACGCCGCCGGCTTCTTACCGTCAGCAGTGGCGGCTTTCTCGCGAGCATTCGACACTCTTTTGCGCCGGTCGCGCTGTTTTACAAGAAAGTGCACTTCGTGCCTCGACTTCCGCTCTGTCGTCCCGCAGGAATTCGAGAGCTCCCCCGCCGACTTGGCTCGAGCTATTATATCTGGACCTTCGTCTCCCGCTCTCGTGAATCCCCGTCCACGTACACTGCGCCCCGGCGCGTGTTTTACTTCTTCTTCTTCTTCTTCTTCTTCTTCTTCTTCTTCTTCTGCTTCTGCTTCTGCTTCCGACCCCTCGCGATCTGCCCCGCTACGCTCGTATTTATTCCCTTCCCCTGTCCCTCCGGCATATTTCTTGCATAGTATACGACGTCCCAGCTCTATTTCCTGACGTTTACACTTTGCTCGCGCGCTGTCTCTTAATCGCGTTCGTCCGTGCGTCGAATCCGTGCGACTGCAGTAATTATAAAGGGTATTTTAACAGGGTTCCCGCGCGCGCCCAGCTGTGCACAGACGAGTAGAGCTCTCGAGCCGTCGACGAGGCGATGCTATAGCCCGGGAGTCGAGGCTTTGATTTTCCGTTCTCGCTGTGTAAGAAGGCGCTCCTACGCTTTACAACTCGCCGTCGCTCTCGCGCATAGAAATGGGATTTTACGCTCGCGGCAAGTAATTATCGGTCTGTCCCTCATCGTCGTTGGCGGCGGCGGCGGCGGCGGCGGCGGCGGCGGCGTCCTAGAAGTCCTAGTCGGTCTCTCTCTCTCTCCCTCTCGCTCGCTCGCACGGTTTCAAGCCTACAGCGCGCCGAGGGAAATCGAGGAGACTTCAAGCTCCGGCACCTCCGCAAGTTCTTTTCTCTGCTTCGTCGCAGCGCCTCGATTGAAAAGTGAAAATGGAGCCCCCTTTCCCGTGCCTCGTTTCTCGAGAACATAACAGCCCTGCTTATGCCAACTATGCTCCCCGCGCGCGACCTCCTCCTTATCTTCTGCCTATTATCTCGCCTCCTTAACTTTCCATTTGCCGCAGTTTTTCTTCTCTCCCGGCGCTACGCTTTGACCCACTGCTGTATATAGATTTTCCCTCTGCTGTCGCGACGACTACTCCCTTATTATTTACTCCACTTCCGTCGCGATTCGCGCCGCGGCTGCTGCGCGTTTCATAAAGCTCGCTGCAGCCATTATCGGATCTCTGTTCCGACGTCGACGTAACGACTGGATTCAACTCGGCTTACATCATATTCTCATGTCTCATCCGATGCCGTTGAACCCGAGCGCGGGAAAAGAGTTATTATATATTTTCACTGGTGTGAAGTTTCTGCTTGCATTTGCGATGCTCTCTCGTGAATCTCTTGAATCAACCGCGCGTCTTCACTATCTGCGCCGCCGCGCATATTTATGCAAGCTTCTCTGCACTGGCATCAGAATAAAAATACCAATAGCAAACTTATGATGTTACCATGTTATCGAGAGAGGCTGCGCAACGTTGCGAAAGTTTTACGAAAGTTGCCTGACATTCGCAAAACTTGGCTGCAGTGTGTTTCGTGCTGGCCTTTCTTTTTTCTTATTCTCCTCCCCGTGCTCCCGGGCAACCGAAACGTCATTAGCTCTCATAGTTTGTCGACTCATGAGTTCTTTCTCGAGTCGCTGATCAAGTTTTCGTCCTCGTGCAATCGAGCTCGTACGCCCGCGATTAAGAGCTTCGACATTCAAGATCAATCATCGTCGCACGCGCTTATCTGCCCGCCGATAAGAAGACGTTATTTCGCAATAGGGTGTGCGATTAAGTGATCAATAGCCAATATCGCACATCGGCGAACGATGATCGAACTTGCGGTATATTCTGCTATGTGTTCGAGACGGGTAATAATGCAACCGCTCTGTATATAAGGAAATCGGGAGAGGGACTGGGACCGCCAGTATAAACACTAATGTTATTTTTGCAACAGCACCCCTTCCTATTCTCGCGAACGCTTGTGTCTGTCTAGCGTTTTGTACATGCAAGCCTTCACGAGTCGGTTGCGACGATGTAGGTGCACCCGACTATAATTACGCGCTATAAATAGGTCCATGACGTCGTCGTGACGTGTACTTTGTACTTTCAATCAACTCGTCGCAGGCGTTCGTCGCGCCGAAAGGGCGAAAAGTTTCCATAACATGCGGGAGTGTTTCTCAATTTGTTATCGCGTGTCTCGGGTAGGATAGGACAGCCCGGTCATTAGGAAGATAAGGGGATCGGCAGAAACGCCGGAGAACAACGCAACGAATTCCAGTCGCGCTCTGAAAGTCACATTAACATCTCGCACGTGCGCGCGGCGGCACATGCGAGAGGGCCATACCAGCGGCGCGGCCCGCGAAACAATGTTCATTGCGCCGAGTTGGTTAGCGAGTAAACTCGTTGCAGGTATTAAAACGTCACGAATCGCGCAGCTTGCCAGTTACAGTCTGATTGCGCACTCGCCGCCGTGCGCGCGACCTTTAACTTCCGTAATGCTGTTACAGAGGTTATACCGGTCCCCGCAACGTTTCAGTCCCCTCGCTGCACACGCGCGACTATATCAAACGCCCGCTGAAAAATGAGATGCACATCCCTGCGCGCAAAGTCAATTACTCGATGCGCCGCGTACAACGGCGGCGTTGCGCTCTCTGTGTGCCGGCCCCGCGCCGGCGCGGACTAAGTGCGAGCAATTTCGACGATTCAATTACGCGACGAGCTGGATTTTTGCGCGCGGAAAGTAAAAAGAGAGAGGGAGCGAGCGAGCGAGTGAGCAATACCTTAGCCTTTAAAGCCCTTTCCTCGTCGGAACAAGAGAAAATAAGTGAGAACGGAGGGGGAGCAAAAGAAATCTCGGCGACGGAGATAACAACAATGGGAAAGTGATATCGCCTTGCGCGGACTTTGTTCCCGATCGCAATAAGTTTTGTCGTAGCGATTGCGCCCGCTGCAGAGTTACGTCCTTATTATTATTTCTTCGGTATGCAGCTATACTTGGGGTACGACAAGGGGAATCGAAAATCAGGATCGAATTATGCCGGCTTTTAGCTCTGATTTTTCGCGCGCAATTCCCCGATGAACAAAGTCTTTGCGGATCATAAATTAAATTAATTCGCGTGGCGTGCGCGTACGTCTGATGCTGAATTGCGTTAAATGTAAAATGTAACCGATGCATGATTCGAATTTCTCTCGGCTCGAGCTGAATTTTCCCGTTTGACCGTGCGCGCGTATTATCCTGCAGCCTACAATTGAAATTCGTTTTTTGCGCAGCGCGCGCGGCTGCGTTAGATATTGCGAGCGTTTGACGCACGCAAGCACGACGGCGCGCGCATACGTAGGATATTGCTAATAAAAAAGATAATGCTGGGAAATGTCAATATCAAGGCAAACCCGTAGCAACAGTCTACGCACATGGTATAAGTACACAGCGTGTATGGGGAGTAGCGGGGGGCGCTATGCAGCCGGCCAGGTCCGCATCAACGCGGCAGCGGACCCGGGGCGCATTATACAAGGCGATAGCGGGGGCGACGAAGTAGTCGCGGTGGCGCACGCGTCCGGCGTGCAATTTTCCTCGCGCGCATTCGAGTCATTCCGCAGGGCCGGTAATGGTCTTTTTCGTGCGCGCGGCGGAGAAGGAAAGCCGCCGCTCGGGGCGGAATGAAAGCAGCGGAGGCCTGGAGCGCCGACGGAAGCGTATGTGGGAGAGCTATAATTACGGCGACGAAAACTACGCGGCGGGGGCAGATGGTCCGCGCGCGCGCGCGCAGCAGCCGCAGCAGCGCCATTCGTATCTCTCTATCTCCGCGTCACTCGGCCCGCAACCTCATTTCTTCGTCTCCTCCGGTCGTCGTATGGCACACGTATAGGTCTTAACGTCGACACATGCACACACGCCGCTTTGTTAGTCCGGAAAATACGTTCGAAAAACGCTTACCAGCTTGTTAGAGACTCGCGCGCGAACGTAAGCCGGGAGCCGAACTTTCTGAATAGCTATCGAGAGCTACGGCGCCGCTTATTAGAAGCACAACTTCTCGCTCTCCGGCTCGGAGCTACCTGAACAGCACACGGAAATTCGTGTCGATATAACTTCTTCTTCTTCGAGCAGCTCAATCGCGCACAGCACAGACGCAGCCGCAGCAGAGACTAGAGAGCAGAGCATTACTTCATTAACATTTACCTCGCGCCAAACTCGTTAGCCCGTTAAAACATTTACAAACTTTGCCTCCCCGTCCGCGCGGGGCAACTTCTCCCTCGCAGTCGCGCTGCGGGCGGTACTTGCAAATTATTACGTTTGCGTTTCCTTCGCCAATCAGCCGGCTGCGTACGTGGCGCGGAAAAATCGCGAATCGATCCCTGCGCCGCGTACACATACCACTATACCTACGCCTGTCGCACACTCGCTCGCGCGCGGCTGCACGAGACGTCACGCGGGCGGGGGGGGGGGGGGATGGCTGTCGAGGTCAGGAATCGATACTATAAACGGAAAGTGTCGGCTGCTTTTGCGCCCGCAGCTAGGCGTGTACGATACAGGCACACAGCGAGCATAGGCGGCAAAGGTGGTTCACCCGATCGGCGCTGATGGAACTGGGCCACGGCGACGCGCGCTTTTGTCCGCCTCGTCGCGCTCGATCTTCCCTGGCGCGCATAATGAGGACGCCCGGCGCCGACGCGCTATATGGCCCCGACGACGATCGCGCCCATCGCGCGAAAACAATAAATCGTGCGTTCGTGTACTTTTTATCTGCGGGGCGCGCGCAACTTCGCGGCGCGAGTGCAGCCAAAGTTCCAGCTCTTCGCTCTCTCGTCAGACGATCCCTTCCGCGAGACTCGACGGCGCAACGAATGCTCGCTCCGCAGTGCTCTACGTGCTCCCGCCCGGGCATGTGCGCGCGGGCCGGGAATTTAATTTCATTGGGAGTGCGCCGCGCGCGATTCCCGCGCGAATACTCAATGATCCCGCGTCTCGCAAGCTTCGGATTCCCAAAGCTCGGGCGTGCGTTATAAGCCGTCTCCGACGCGCGACGATCGCTGTATTATAAATCTCTGTCTCTCTCTTTCTCTCTCTCTCTCTCTCTCTCTCTCTCTCTCTCTCTCTCTCTCTCTCTCTCTCTCTCTCTCTCCCGCTCTCTCGCGGTTTTATACCCTAGCTTCCCGCTGTGTCTCTGTGTATACGCTCGCAGACCCGTATCAGTTGGGCAAATTTCAGGCCCGGCCGCGACTTATACAGATCCAGCCGCCGAAACCGGCAGCAACTTCCAGCTTCGAGTTGCTGCTTTGTTTTCCAACTCGAGCGAGGATTATCAAATTTCGTTTTACGCGGCGTATAACTCGTCGAGAGCCGTTTTAGCTTTGCCGCGGTGCAGTTTTGCGCGGCGTGTTCGAAACTCGCTCGGCCTTGCAGCCGTTCGACGATCCGATTCGTGCCATGCTTGTTTGCGCTGCGCACTCAGCGCCGCGGGCGACGCGAGTGTACTTGGATCCCCGTGAAAGATAAAGCGCCGATCGACCCGAAGCGAAAGGCTCGATCGGCTGAGGTCGCGGTTAATTCTTGATCCGTCCGCGCGCGCTTTGTGTATCGACGCACAGCTACGTTCGATCGCGGCGATTTAAGAAAGCCGCGACATTTGATTATCCAAGGCCGGCGGTATGATATGCGGCGACAGCCCGGGGGACGGGCGCGAGGTGTACGGTGGGTCATTATCGTTGCAAGAAACTAACAGAAAGCCGGAAAGCCGAGGCCGCGGCGCGAAACTCGAGAAGCGAGTTTACGTACAGACGTATTGCGATAGCCAGGGAGGACGGATAGATATAGATGGATAGATTTCGATCACCGGCCGCGACTGTAAATGAAATTCGAGCGCGCAGGGAAGGCGAAGGGTTCGGTAATTTTCACGCGGTGCGTGTTCATGGATTTGGAGGGCTGTTCGCTCCTCGCTCGCGTCATTCGAACGAACCGACCGGCCCAGTGCACCTGACTAATTTGCCCATTAACGGCGCGCGGCCGCGTCCAATCTCGTTCCAATCGTTTGCGGGGCGGTGCTCCGCGAAGCCAATGGCCCGCAGCTGCAGCCTTGTATATTACAGCGAGCGGCCAGCGGAGCCTGAAAAAGCAGCGCTGCTCCTGAAAGAGAGGTTGGCTGCGGTACAGTGTCGCGCAAAGGATCCGCTTTCCATTTACGTTCGCTCACGGCGCTCGCAGTACGTATTCGATTTCTCGCCATAAAACGAATTGAAAGCCCGCCGACATTGCTTTTATAGACGACGGCTGCTGCATCCGTAGGTCTTGATCCTCCCGGCCGCAGACACGCGCGCGCTTTTCGTCGCTCGCGGCCACTGCTCCCGTTCGCAAATTGGAGGAAAATAAGCCGGCACGTCCGTGCACTTAACCTCCGCCGACGCGCGCTGCTGAGCTTTTTACGCGATTCTTGGCTTCCCTCTCACTTCCCGCTCTCTTTGCATCGGGTGAGTCGCGCCGCGGAAAATCACTCTTTTCCCCGGCACGCGCGGCCGACCTCGGCGCTTCAAGGCTCGTTGACACGCGAGAGAGCAAGGACGCGAACTCGAGCCCGCTCGCGCTTCCTGCTCTCGGCGCCGTGTAACTCCTCGTGCAGCGTCGCGTATTCGCTCGTTCATTGCGCACTGTTTCCGCTCCGGCAAAGTTCGATAAGCTGCTTATTTGCGACGCACGATTCCCGCGCTTTGATGCGACTGCGAGCAAACTTGCAGCCGCCTCGTCGCGATCGAGCCCATTATAATTGATCGCCGCGCATCGGCTCTCGCTTGTTTTCCCCCAAGTTTCCCGACTGCGCAAGCCCATGCCCGCTGGTATACTCGCACGTCGCCTTTTGTCCAACTGCGCTCGTAGCCGTGCGCGCGGCATGATTATATGAGCCCGCGTCAGTCCATGCGAGCTTGTCTCCGTAAACGCAAGCTCGTATACGTATACACAGGCGTCTCTCCCCAGAGGGGCCTTTGGGCTTTGGGCGAGTGCCCAAGGCTACGATCATCGGATACGCAGCGGCGCTATACGCACTTCCTTACGAGAGCTGCTCTTGGGTGCGCGCAATGACACGGGTCGCGTCCATGCATAATGCATGCGCAAGCTCTCAAAGCTACCGGCGGCCGAGGGAGAGGGAGCGAGCCGCTCGTCGATCCGCTTCCACCGATATGCAGCGCAAATATACCGCATCGTGCAGATGGCCAAACGTGCCAAACCGCCCATGTATACTATTAGCGCGCGCGCAAAAACGAGCTGGCTGTATACGGTATCCGGTTAGGGCTGCCGAGAGCTGCGGAGAAGCAGAGAGAGAGAGAGAGAGAGAGAGAGAGAGAGAGAGAGAGAGAGAGAGAGAGAGAGAGAGAGAGAGAGAGCTCGCCGGGTCCCGCGTGTGTTTAGGCAGCCGGAACTTAGGCTTCGCTCGCGTGGACGCTATCGACCGGGAAGCTGCGATTGGTGCAGTTCTGCCGCCGACAACGGTTCCGATCTTACTGCTTTCGTCCCGTTTTCACCCCATCCGCATAGTAAACAGGTGGTAAAGCTCACTTAGCCCGCCGGAAATTGAACGTTAAGTTCTAGTCGCATATGCATCTCGTCGCCGAAAGCTGCTATAGCTCGTGCACGTCGCCGTAAGCGCATCATCGCACGCAGACTTTCACGACCTCGGCCCGGTGTATCGTATCTCGCTCGCCCGCATCTCTTATCGCGGCCCGCTCGACGGACTTTCCTCGTCGTCAAGTGCGATTCGCTTTCGATTAAAACCTGTCGCGGCCGCTGGTATAGAGAGCTCGCGGGGCGAAAAATCGAATCGGTTCGCCGCACAGCCTTTGGCGCGTCAACAGAGCGCGCGCGCTAGAGAGAGAGAGAGAGAGAGAGAGGGCCGTTGTTCTCTATCTCGGCCGAGCAGCGCATCGCGTGCACAATGCGCGCGCCCTCGCCCACAATGCAGCGCTCGCGGCTTGTTGCAATCTAATGTCGCCCCGCGTCGCTGCCTCCGCTAATATTGGCGCTCGCCGTCAAAGGCCTTTTTTCATTCGCCGCGGGCGATGATAGCGGGCGAAGCCATCGATGCGCATAGGCCTGCACTGAAAAATTCAGCCTCCCGCGGATTGACACGTACGCGCGCGTGGCGAAAAGTCAGCGGGCAGCGGCCGAGGTGATTTACGCGCCGCGCGGCGATGCTTCATGTCTTACGCGGCGGCGCGAGCGTGCGACGCCCGACGAAATGTGTGCATGCATGCCGCTATGTGCTCCGTCCGCACTGCGCATCGGACGAGTTATACGAGCCGGAAAGGCTCTTAACCAGCGCGCAGAGTGTATATAGCCCGCGCTGTGGCTGTCCTCGTAAATCAGCCGGCGCTGCGAGAGCCGCCGCGGCGCGGGCGCTGCTACCGGCCAATTTTTTTAATTGCAGCTCCGCCGCGCGTTATTTTCGAGTGCGTTATTGCGCCGCCCCGCGTCTTGTCCCCGCGCGCGCCCGAGCTATCGGGCTTTTTTTATCATGCATCTTGATAAAGGACTCTGCTTTATATCGCCCCCCGGCGGCTGGGGCTGCCGAGCGAACTTTATGCGCTTTCAAGTTGCGCGCCGTCGACGACTAAAACAATTTTTCTACTAAAAGAACTTTAGTATGTACCGGCGTGTGTATGCGCCCAAGAGCTGGAGCCACGATTGCCGCCTCTGCAGCGCCGCTGATATATTCATATTTTCCGCGACTCTCTAGCGCTGCTGCCGGGGATTTTTGCTGCTTTTATTCTCGCTCCTTTGACTGACATGTCGAGTGCCGCGCAGCGCTAGCTCTCCTTCTCACTTTGACTATTTAATATACGGCGCTCGCCGCACGCGGCCGCGTTTTATTATACTCCATTTTTATACCGCTCCCGGCTCGCCCGCTCGCGCGCCATGCATAAATGATTGGAATCTCCGGGCCGCGCTTAGAAATAATAACACCGCTGAGCCGCTACTGCGCCGGCTTGCGCGACGATATTGTCGGAAGGACGTGCATCGCGCGAGTTGCTCAAATGCGCGAAACTTCTTTTTCGTCGGCGCTTCAACGAAACTGCCCGCAAGTTTTCAATGAAAGCCAAATGAGCTAGTTTATCGGTCAGGGCAAGCGGCGCGTGTCGAGATCGGTTCCTCGCTCCAGTGCATGCAAGGTAAATATTAAAAAATCGAGCTTTGAAACGGAGCTCCCTCGCTTTGATGCGCTCCGCCTCTCTGCAGCTACTTCTCTGTGTATAACGAGTATGAAACGCACTTTTTGGCTTCACGGAAGCTTGAGGGCGCTTTCGAGCGTGTAACAAGCAGCGCTGCCTCTTTCGTCGCGCGCGCCAGCCCTTTTCCTCGATTTTCTTCGCGCTGCGCCACGCGCGTCTATAGGGTCAATGTTGTACCAGGAAGTTTTTTCGAGCGGCGCGCTTCCCGCCAAGTTTTGTGGATAATCGGTACGTCGGCGCGTCGCGAGCGAGCTTTCGAAGCTCTCGAAATTCGAGAGAAAAATCTTTTGACGCGCTCGCGCGCCTTTTATACGAGAGACGGCGCGACGACTTGTTTCAAAGGAAGAACTCCCGTCGCGACGACTTTTTTCCGTTAATTTTCGCAGAGAGACTGGGCTTTCAGCCTTTCGCTGCGCCGGAGGAAGAAGCTTATTATAACGAGCGAACGTGTCTCGCGATAACAGCCGGCGGAATTTCCGTAAAATTCTACTGGCGCGCGCTATTTCTGGCCGCTGAGCAATATGGAATTTGCACCGCTGGCTCTCGGCCTCTGTGTATTTTCTACCGGCATTAGCAAATACGCCAAGATGGGACAACAAAGTGTTGCTGCGTATATATGTCCGGGCAGGCCGGCAGGCGCGGCAGAGCTTGTTTTGGTTAGCAGCTGGACACGGACGAGGAGAAAACGGCGGTGAATTAAGAGAAAAACAAATCGAAACAGCGTATACTTGTATAAGAACATAGGCACGCGACTTTTTAGGTCAGCATCTGCCTAAAACTTGAATTTATTCGATATCCAACGCGTTTGTAATTGCAGCGCTAGCTATATGTGCAAAGCTATACATGTATACGTAATAAATTATAAAGGCGCTATCGTACGTTACGCGGTAAAGCCGTCGTAAATGATAATCGCGCCCGATTCGATTCATCCGACGCGGAATAAGCAATTATGCGCATATGCTTCGGAGCATTTAACAATGGCTCGCTCGAAAAATCTCAATCGGCGCTCAATTTTCATTATCATCTCGCGCGGCGAGAGTGAGTCACGCGCGGTATTTCCGAGTATGCGCGTAAACTTCGATTGGTCGTACGTCATACTTTTGATTTTCGCGGAAAAAAACACTGCACACAGCTCCTAGGGGAAACACTCGGCTTGATTTAGGACTTCCCCGATGTTTTACGAGTTTGCGTAATCGACTGCAGACTTGTAAAGAAGAGAGGAAAAGATAAAGAACGGCGCGTAAGATTGAAAGGAAAATCGTGTGGGACGAAGTAGCAGGAGCGTTTTATCTCGCGGAAACTTTTTCGACTCTGAAATATATACGCCGAGAGCTCAAAGTTCAAGTGTATGGTTTATGGTTCTTTTTTTCGAATAGCCCTTTCCGTTCGTTTTCCATCGACGTAACGTACACCTATAGGTGTGTGTGTGTGTGTGTGTGTGTGTGTGTGTGTGTATATATTCTCCGCAAATATTGTTTTTCGTTTTTATTTATATTTTGCGATCTGCACGGGCAGAAGCCGAGCTACTCTACGAGCCAAGAGAATGACTGCGAATCGATTTGTCGAATATTTATTTTAAAATATCCTCTTCTCTCGGGGCGAGCGTATTTTTCAAGTTTGATTCAAAATTGTGCAGCTCTGTACCTATGTATACCGTTTCGCATGGTAAACTCGTCAAAGCGCGCACGTCCCGCTGATTGAGCAGCCAATGGGATAAAGCTATTTATATTATAATTTCCTTGAGTATCGGGAAGCTCAGTACGGCGCCATTTCAAGGCGACGTCTTCCTTTTCTCAAGCAGATCCCGTCCTTTGAACGACCAACTATAATTAATTAACGTATAATATACACAAATCACGTTTTATTAACGATTCGTCTTTCTTCTGTTCCAGGTAAGGCCGTAAACCGAGAGCACTGCAGCACTTTTTTCGCAAGTATTATACTCACTGCATCGTTTGCGTAAGCAACTATTGAATTCACTCGGGCGAAATCGGGCATCTAGATTTCTTAATCGCAAAGTGCAAACGGAAGCGCGAGTCCCGCAGCCCGGCCGATGATGACGATGCACTCCGCGTGTTGTGTATTCAAAGCTTGTAAATATCACGTTCGCGGAAAATAGGACGTTGCTCGAGATTAAGCAGTCTCCTCCGCGCTTTAAGTGCTTAAGGGCTTTTATCGCACGCGGCGGCAGCACTTCGGCGCGCTCGCAAAGGAAGATGAAATTCCCTTTAAAGCCGTGGCGGCGCGGATGGTGGTTTGTATACCATGAAAAATGCATTTGCTCAAGCGGCCGGAATTTATTCTCGCCGGCCATTATTTTTCAGCCGGCCGGGCGCGTACATTATACACGCACAGAGAAATTTCTGCGGAAACGAAGAAACATTTTCCGAATTACAAAGCGATTTCCAGCGCGCAGGTTATTACGGGCAATTCGAGCAGGCAGGCGGAAAATGACCAGCGCGGCTGGCGAAATTTCCCGACGGATAAATGAATTTTATCCCTGCTATCCTAGACGTCAGAAAGATAGCGGCAGAGGGTAATTTCTGACGGCGCGCTTATCGCTTTCCCCGAGCTTATCGCCCGGAGAGCCGCCGCAGCGGAGAACACGCGACCGCGGAATCAGAGTTCAAAGCGCGCAGAGCCGCCGCGCTTTATGCGCATATATTAAAGGCGCCGGCTGTGCTCCTCCGGCCGTCGGGCCCGACAAAGGACGAGTGCGTAGTCGCAGGCTCTTATTTGACTGGACCGGCTGACGCACAAAGAAGAGCGGACTCTCTCTCGCGCGCGCGCGCGCGAAATCCGATCCGGCTGCGGTCAGGTGAGCGCTGCCGGCACGGCTCCCGACGGAAATCCGATATAGCGCGTCCGGGGAACGTCGACGCGTTAAAAGCGTCCTTCTTTGACAGCGCGCGGCCAGCTGACACGCCGGCCACCCCCGTTCCTTAATTCCTCCTTGACAAAGCCAATAAAGCACTTTAGTCCCCTTTCTCAAACGAATTTCCGGCTAGTCGCGTTATCGCCGACGCGGCTAATTGCGCCTGCAGGGGCAAGCTCGGCGGATAAGCGCCGCCCGAAGCCGCGCGGCTCTGTAACCGCTCGGTTCGGATCTTTTCCCGCTCGCGAATAAGCCTTGAGCGCGAGCCTCGAGAGGTATGTGCTCCCCCGTGCACGAATAACGCGTAGGCAGCTATTGTACGTCTGCGATTGAATAACCATCAGCCTGGAGCGCGGGCATATCATTTTCCGCCCGTAGTCCACGCTTGCGCGCAACGAGCAAGTTATGAATAGTACACTCTCTCTCTCTGCCTCTCTCTCTCTCTCTCTCTCTCTCTGTCTCTGTCTCTGTCTCTCTCTCTCTCTCTCTCTCTCTCTCTCTCTCTCTCTCTCTCTCTCTCTCTCTCTCTCTCTCTCCTCTCTCTCTCTCTCTCTCTCTCTCTCTCTCTCTCTCTCTCTCTCTCTCTCTCTCTCTCTCTCTCTATGGTATAGATGCAGTCAGCGATTTGCGCTCGTGCGCGCGGCGAGCTCGCGGAAGCTGGAACAGCCGGCCGCGGTAATCCGTTTTTCGAACTTGCGGGGCTGCCAACGCGCGACCTTTGGACTCTCTCTCTCTCTCTCTCTCTCTCTCTCTCTCTCTCTCTCTCGGCCATTCTTCGCGGGGCTCTACGTATGGGTGCAGCTATACGTGTATACTTATAAGCGACGCCTGTTGCGCCACTTTCTCTCCCGCCGAACCTCCGCCGCTAGGTGTACCGGCTCGGCCTCCTCCTCTTCCGCCAGCTCCTCCTTCAACTCGGACGGCCAAAGTCGCCGCCGACGTTGCCGCCTCTGTCACTTTCTCGTAAAGCACGCTCAACCATATAGCTACTGCGCGGCATTTTTCCGCCTTTTACCTCTTGTTCTCTCTCGAGTCTCGCTCGCCGCGCTCTATTATATCACGGGAAATGATGCTCACTTTGTACAATTCGAACTGTGGCCTGCCTTTTGGAGCGCAGGCGCCTTCAGCAAATCGTACCTTTATTCCTTTGCTTTGTCGAAATGACTTTTTTCCATTTTTGAAACCATCAGTGCTCTATTTTTTTCTCGCTAGAATCATACCGACGTTAATTAACAGTTCCAACTGCCATCAGTCAAACGTTGCTCAGTCGAAACCTGGTCCATGAATTCATGCTTTTTCACAATCAATCGAACTGAAATTTCTAAAAAAACTCAAAAGCAAAGCCTTTTTCAGAAAATCTTATAAGAGCATCTTCGATTTAGAATCATATAAAGAATCTAAAAAAATATTTTCTAGGTTGAAATAATATAATTTTATTAGAAATTAACAATTAATTTGTCAGTGACAAGTTACCTGACCACTTTTGGGCATTCCACCCTCGAAATTCGTGTTCAGGAGGAAAAAATACATAGGAATCAGCATGGTGATCTACTGGCCATTCAAGTTCGACGAAAAGTGTTCAGCGCCTCGACTAATGTCTAGGTCTTCGGGCTCGCCGATGACGGGATTCAGAGTCCGCATATAGGAATCTGTTTTTTGTCGATATCTCGTAAAGAAGGGCTTTTCATGAAAAACGGACGAAATTTTCGCCCCATACATTCTCAGATTTTTCAATTTTGAGGTTAGAAATCCTTGCTCCATCGATATCTCGTAAAAGGGGGGCTTTTAGAGAGAAACGGACGGATTTTTCGCCGCATTCATGGGGCTCGAACCTAGACATCATCTACGAGTGATTCTCACGTCTATTCCCCAAAAACTATTTAGCGCACTAGGTAGATGCATACTTAAGGCATAAAAGTTTATTCGAAGGTTACGGTTCAAATTAACACCATCGAGTGTACGAAATATTATCGTCTTATTATGGGTACGAAATATGCCGAACAGTTAGTTTCGAGCCCATAAATTACGGCGAATTTTCTACCAGGGTTGATGCTGTTTTATTTAAACTAGATTAGTGGAGTCCATTGTGATCCAAAATATTAGTGTTTCCTTGTTTTTATCCCGCCCGATCATTTCGCGAAAATCTTTATTTCTGTAATATCGGAGGAAAATCAATAGATGCCGCTTTTTCGAGTTTTCGTATCCAGCCCTGGATTTTACCACAAAACCGCTTTTCCGTAACATTCGAGCCTACGTGCGATACTCAAATTCATTTTTTCGATATTGCCTTTTTTTCTATCAATTATTTCCATCTGGTTGTATATCCGCAACTTTTCAGGGAATCATTGAAAAAAACTTTTACGAGAGTGTAATACAGTGCATCGTTGAAATCATTATCCATAAGATTATCAACAGGTGCTATAATATATCAATAGCCTTAAAATATCATGTGTATTGGGACCCTTTCCTCGTCACTGCCAAGCAATTTCATTTCAACGTTGGGATTAATAAATCATTTTAATATCAATAACCGCAGGGCAGATTCCCAGTCGTTTGAGGAATAAACACTCGCTTTTGCGCGGGTATTATCCGCGCGATCACCAGCTCGACTAGTAAGTTCATCGGTGCTGTATATATCTCGCAAAATTAATTTATCTTCGAGGCATTTACCTTATCGCTGAATCATCAAAGTGTCGGGTACGTTGCAGCGCGCTGATGGCGATTACTGCTATGCGATACGATAATGCATCGCCAGGAAGAAAAAATTCCGAGAATATTGCGAAAATGACCTCAGTATGAATTTCAGGTTCGCGTCGAAAACAAATGACGCGTTCAGCCGCGGCGATAAGTGCGAATCGAACACTGCAGCAGCAGCAGCAACGCAGATTTCAAAAAATGTCCTGCATCGACGCGATATCGGGGTTAAATTCATTAGCGACGGCAATATCGCGAATGAAATGGACGCGGAGAGCTGCTGAGGAGAGCGTCAAAAGAAGTTGCCGATCGAGAGCGCAGCGAGACGCGCGCGCTCACGGGGAAGTTAAAAGAATCGTTAATGGGGTCAAAAGGAGAGAGTCGAGTGGAGCTCCCCGGTCAAAGGGAATCGAGAGCAATTGACGCGCTGGCGATGGTACAAAAATACACATCCATACACAGCGGGGAGAACGAACGGGGGCGTCGGTGTAATAATTGCTTCGTCGCGCGCGGGCGACGAGGACGGAGTGTTCCTTTGCAGCGGGGGCTGCTTGCTCTCTCGCTCTGAGCTCAAGGAAGGAGAGAGCGAGAGCCGTATTGTGTCTAACGACCAGTGACATTAGAGCGTCCGCTCGAATTACGTATACTCTCCTGGCTCTGTCTCCGTTGCGACAGTAGCTAGCTCCGAGTGTGCGCGCGTGTGTGTATCAGCTCGTTAGGGGGGCGCGAAACGCGATCCTTCCTGCGCGCGTGTGCCTGTAGCTGCTCATCGCCGGGACAGATAGCAGCCGCGCCGAGTCGCGTCGCCGGGGAATTTGTTCTTCCAGTTGAGCGGTCTAGAGCTCGTAACCTTATTACGCGACCGCTTGGGCAGTGCAGCGGGCCTGCACCGCCGTACAGGTCGACATCCAAGCTCGGTTTGTTCCTGCTAAATGAGTTTGTTTGAATACGCCGGGCGTCGACGCATTCATCACTTCGGCCCGGCTCGTTCGCAATTGTTTTCTCCGTTTATCGTTCCGCACCTTCATATTTCAACACCAGCTCCCCTCCCTCTCTCCGATGCATGCGCGGATGCCTCGTTACTATTTCAAAAGCTCGGATAGTACTCGCGCCGATGGCCAAAGTGCTACGGGATCGCTTGCTCGGCCCGCGGATATTCCCTTTACACTCGTCGCTGTTCGCTCCATTTTATCATTCGTCGAGAGCACTGAGTGTGTACGACGTAACGCGTGAACGTTGTATACACCGCCATGGCGTACACTTTGCGACATTTCCTTCCTCCTCCTCGTCGAGCTGTACCGCGACGTTTTAATGACTCCTGGCGTCCGGCTTCTTCCTTCGAAATATCACGCATTTTTCTCGCGAGCGGGTGGGCATAATCATCGCTTGAAATGGACGGCGCGACGGCGTGTTATGTATTTTATATCAGCGCTCGCATTGTGCGCGCGCCTGTCGGAATATGCCGGCTCGGTATATACATGCGGCGGCTCGTTGACTTTACGTTCCTTCTAATGAGCAAACTGGTCTCTCGTGTGCAGTGCTCCGCACGCGCGCGCGCTAATTTGTTTGCGTGCGAACCGAACTGCGTAGTGCTGGCGCTACTGCTGCTGCTGCTGCTGCTGCTGCTGCTGCTGCTGCTGCTGCTACTGCGGAGCCTCATCTGTCCTGCGTGTATTTGCGTTATCTCGGCAAATATGATCTTCTCAAAAGTTACGCCTCGCCGCGCCTGGATTCCGCTGTTGCGTTGCAGGCGGCGATCAGTTGGCCGTACGTGACATTTTTTGCCTCGCAGGAAGCGAAATAAAGAAGAGAGTTGGGGCAGTGCATTTGAAATCGCGGCGGCGGCAAACCGCGCGTGACTCCTAGTGGGAAATCCGCGCTTTTACGACGAGGAAGCCTTTTTGTGCAACGCATGCGCCGAGCATAGAAATCGAGGTTAGGATCGCCGATGCGTTTCCTACCTTTGTTTTCATATGTGCGCAAGTGCAATGAACTTGAATGGACCGTGGAGCAATATTTTGAATGTCAGCCGCGCCGCTCCGCTAAGCAGCAAACTTTCAGAGTTTAGAATTTCAATATGTCCGCGCACAGCCCCCCTTCCGCGCATGTGAAATAATCGTCGAGCCTGGCGTATAATTCGCGCCGCGATGAAGAGAGCAGCGCAGGCGAGCTATGAAAATAGAGCAAATGTAAGAATCGAATCGCGAATTGCGCGATGGCACAGACGTAATTACAAAGAACGCGCGGGTGCGGAGGAGAGGAGATGTTTAGGATGCAGATGGGCGAAAGAGAGAGATGGAGAGGCGGCTAGGAGGGGAGAATGCGGAATGAGCTGCAGCGGAGGAGAGGACTATCGAGCATCTCGGTAAGTAAGTCGGGGGCACGTACTGTTCCAATGGGAGCTATCCGCAGCCTAATCCCGCGGCGGCGGCGGCCGCGCAGTCTTCCATAACTTGAATTTAGTGCACTGGGACATAATGGAGTCGGCGGGGTGGGCCGCTACCATTCCGTCTCGCAGCAGCAGTGCTGCCGGCATTCCGCTGCATTCCGGCGCCGTAACAGGGCTTCATCAATAGCCGCCGCGTTAATTAGCGCGAGCGCCCCGTAATAAAGTCATCGTTTGCGCACGCCGAGTTCAGCCCTGCGGTCTATACGGACGCGCGCGCAGTCACTCCTTTAGTCCTCTGCCGCCGGAGCTTTCGAAGCTTTTTCCGCTGCAGCGGCGGCAGTCGAGCTTTTAAGCTGATGCACGAGCGCTCGGCGCGCAGAGACGATTTAGGCGGCGCGGAGTAAAGTGCGCGCTGCGAAAAAACCTCGCCGGGAAACAACAAAAGGAGCAACCGCGAAAGCGAGGCAGAGAGCGAGAGGGCGAGGAGAGGCTGCGAAGCCAGTAATTTATATACGTGCACGCGCGGGAGAAATGAAAACAGCTCTATGTATAGCGGCGGCGGGAGGCGCGTAATGAAGCCGTAAAAAGGCATAATTGCGGGCGCGCGATCGTTCGTTTTGGATTTCTCTCAATGTTGGAGTGCGCCGCCGGCGCGGCTGTTAGCGGGTGTTGCGAGCTTTTTTTAATCGAGCGTCTCTCTCGCCCGCTGCGCCGCGGCAGCGGGAGTAAAAAAAGCGCGTGCGAGCACGACTGTGTATAGAGCGACAGCAAACGAGCGGTGTCGCTGCACTTGGCTGCCGCCGTGTGTACACACACTCCGGCCGGCTATCAAGAACGTCGAACTGGCTGCCGCAGCGTAGACTGCCTGGTTAGCGACATTTTTTAGCGCTGCAGCCCGCTAGGTCGCTCCCCGGAGAGAGCTGGAGAGTTGCCGCGCGCGCGCGCGAGAGAGGCTTTTGCGCTTAAACTCTCCTTTGGCTTTTTTATACGCTACTACCCTCATATTCAGCGCTCGCTCACATTTCGCCCAACCGCCTCTCTCGCTCTCCGGACACACCGCTGCCTCGCCGCAACTTTTTTGTTGCCCCTCTTTCTCGGGCTGTTGTTTTTTTTTATTTTACCCGGTTTTCCCGCAGCGGCAGTCGAGCAGGCAGGCAGCTTTCGTCTCGCCCGGCTGCCGCTGCAGCAGCTCGCGGCCCGGAAAAATATCGAGAGCGTGGCGCAGAGAATAAAGTTAAATCCCCTCGAAAATTCATAGACGGATTACGTAAGTACCGCCGCTGCATCGCGCCCGCGCCGGGCTAGATGACGTCGCGCACGCACAGCTGAGCCTCCCGCCGTGCGCGGCTGCTGAACAGTTTTCTATCTGCGCGTTGTATTACCGTTCTCCCGAAAATCGTCGCTCCTCTCTTGGTGCTCCACTCGGCGAACCAATCTGGCGCGGCTGCGGCCGATATTTACAACCGCTAGAGTGACACATAGGAATGGCCCCGCGCTGCCGAAAGCAGGAATTGCAATTAGAATTCATTGCGGAAGATTGGAAAATGCGCACGGCGAGGGAGCTGGGTCGCGGAAAAGGAGCGAAATTGTTTTTAGTGAGCCGTCACGCGGAACAGCGGTGCTGTGTAGACTGTGTGTAGGTGCAGAACGCGCGTCGACCCGAGCGGCTCGGCCCCGAAATCATTCCTCGCCGCGCACACTCGCCGAATGTGGGTCGACGTACCTCTTTTATTCCGCGCCTGCACCCCTGCTCCCGCACGCACGCTCACGCTCGAATTCATCCGATTCCCCGACTTTTATTCGGGGGATATCAGGCGGGCCGCCGCCCTCAGGACGAAATCTCGGGAGCCGCTCGCGACTTTTCGACCGCCTCGCAGCTGTTCCGTCGAGAGTGAAATATTCAGCGCTGTCTCGATCGAATGTGCAGTATACCGAAGCGTGAAGTGCCGCTGCCACGCGCGCGTGATTATCGAGCAGCTTGTATGATCAGTGCCGATCGAAAAGTCCTTAACTAGCGAGCGAAATAGCGGATCGTCCGCGAGCTATATTTAAATTAAGTGTTCTTCATCGCGGTTTATTTAGAAACTTGTTTCTCGACATTTTTTTCTTCCACTTCATAAAGCTGCGTTATTACCAGCTCATCAGGCTAGCTGATTGGCGATATGGAACGAAATTAATGGCAATATACATAATGTAAAAACGGCTGAATCGGAATTATGTTGTTTGAGTACATGTATGCCCTTTTTCTTATGATCAATAATTTTTACGGTACTGTTTCTCGCAGTATTTATGCCTGATCTGGATTTAATCGGATGACCTTCAATTCTTTTGAAAGTTAAATAGATTTTATACCGCATTTTACGCTATTTTTACTCGCAGCGACGTGAAGCTGCTGCAATATTGAAGTTGTGAATAGAATTTATCGTCGTGCATTGATGCAGCGCATGCATTTAAGATGAACAGTTTTACGCGCGCATATTTCATAAAAAAGGGAGTAGGTATTATTTATTCAGCGAGTCGTTTTAAAGTCAGACGGGAGGTAAGAAATTTACTCATTCGAGAAATAATATCAAACTTGTGGTTTCAAGGTTTTTGCCTTGATAACTCATTTTGCGTACGCGTTACTTCCGCAAACCAGCTCATCGTTACAAAAAATCACTCAATCACTTGGAGTTGTGCCGCTTTGATTTCAATATCCGAAAGTGCCCTGTGCTTTTTTAATCAGAGACTGCTCCGCGGGTATTGATCCGTTTGTTCTCTGGTTACGAAATGAAATAAAGGCTTGTACAGCACTGGCGCTGATACTAGGGCTTCGGCAATATGTTATGCCTGGCAGAGAGAAAAAAGTCGGACGTTTTTTTGGCGGCACAATAATTAATTTTAACCCGTACCCAGCGCCTCTCGGGTATATGACAGTTGGCGAAGCAATTGTGCCGTTCCAAACGACCCTATGAATTTTTAAATCATTCCTGCCAATCTCTGTGGCACCGCGTTTCGAGGGCCTGGCAGCTAGCCAGAAGATCTTGACTCTGCCACGGTTTTACCCGAAAACGAATAGAATCTCTTCCACGCGGATGAAGCGTTTCGCAATCGTCACACGTGGCAAATTTTTATTTATTCATCTCTGCCGTGCTTCGAGGGACCAATGGATTTCGCTGGAAAGCTCATGATTGTAGTTACTATATAGACTCTCGCACTCTGCACTTACGTCTAGAATCGACAGTATAATGTGCCGCATATGTACTGAAATTGCAATAAACCTGTGCCAAGTAAATTCCCATACGTCGAGATTTTCACTCCTGCCGGCTCTTGAGCTGACAATCGAATTTCGAATTTCAATTCGATGGTGGCGTGGCAACGAATTCAATTAATATCAGTTCCAGCGGATTTCAAAAGAACGTTACGATAATAATACCCGTAGGTTATGTTCAGGTGGCCTTAAATATAACAGGTTTCCGAACGCAGCAGCAGCTGCAGCAGGATATCCAGCAGGAACCGATTACGGATTTACGATTACGCGACCGAGCGTTCACCTTGATTGTGCAAAATTGAGATGAAAGCCAAAGAGATTACACGCGAGCGAGAGGCATATATCGGATGCTGGGGGAAGGGGGGGGGGGAACAAGAGAAAGAAGCCGAAATCGCGGATAGAGATCGAGTGAGGCGTAAATGCTCATTGAAAGGAGCTGATCGCGAGTGCTTTAGCCCGAGGAAGTAGAGTAGTCCGGGCAGAAAGAGAAGATGTTCGAGGGTTAGGGTTGAAATAAAAGAGCTGCAGCGTGGCGAGCACTTTGGCGAGATTGGGGAGAGTAGCTGTGTGTAGCGGTGCAATACGCATACTGCGCCAGGAGGGAGAGGCATGTGATGTAATTGCGCGCCGTACATAGCGAGGCAATAATGCCGCTCTGCTTTTCTCTACTTTGCGCCTGACATGAAGCATCGGCGCTGCGGTTCGGGCGAAGCCGGCGCAGTGTCGTCAAGGACGTTTGTCGCCGGAGTCTGCCGCTCTCCGCCTCTCTTCCGAAGCAAGAGCGAGCCGAGAGCGACGTCGGAGTGTATGGCGTTCCGAGCGGCTGATCCTGTTCCGCTCTGAAAGCCAGGACTCGCTTTTCTCAATGAACGAATCTCGCTGCGGGCTATGCGCGGAGCTGCGGAGCTCGCCGTCGTAGCGCATCCGTATTTCGGAATCCCCGCGCGGGATTCCTTTTCCTCTTCTGTGCGCGACGACGGCGATTTCTCCGTGAAGCAAAATCCCAAATCCCGGATCCCCCCCCCCCCCCCCCCCCCGAGGATACCCACAATCGCACATTCTTGAAAGTCCCCCCGCCCCGCAGCCGTCGCTCGCCGCGCGCAACTGAATAAATACGCGCCGTGAGGCAGCGTGCAGGAGCGGGTGAGATATTTGACTGAATTACTCGCGCGCACAAAGCCCCGCGAAAGCGCGCATTATACCTGCCTCGGTCCGCGCCTTTTCATCGAGCTCATTGTTCCAGCTCGCAAAAGCCCGGGATGAGGCCCGCCGCGCGCCGATTCCTAATTGGCGACTCCGCGACCATCTCGGCGTTCGATTTTCCGCGACTGCACGCGCGCAGGATCTCGCAACGGAGCCGCTCGCTGCGCGAGGTAATTCCAGCGCGGCGGCGCGCGGTTGAGCAAGACTTGATTACGGCCGCGGCTTCTTTGTCCATAACGGCGCACGCATGCGTGTCAAGGTTCGAGAGAGCGAGCGGGAGACAGAGCTGAGAACTCACAGGAGGGCCAGACGCGATCCGCTTCGACGCTTCGTAAACAACTCGAGTCCCGCATCTGCAGTCGAAAGTGGGTCGTCGTCGTCGTCGTCGGGGCGGCAGCCCTCATCGCCGCCGCCGCTGCTATGCGTGTATGTGTACTGTAGGCACACAGACGGATCGGTGCAAAAGTGCACTGGCGCCCGGCGGGGCTGCTATCCGCGTTCCGTACATTTCATTAGTCGTTTTTTCCCTCGCTCTAGCTCTATCGCTTGTACACGCGGACTACAACTGCGAGTTTCCTCTTACGCTGATGGCTGGATACAGCTATCGCACAATCGATATCCCCGGCACACTCTCGTTATAGCCGGCCGCTCTATGCCCGCGTGCAGCGCTGCAGAGCACGGCATACACGACACTACGCGGCAGCGCGTAGTAGCGCAGTAGCGCAGCTCTATAACACTCTTTCGCTCTCGTCCGCGCTCTCTGTCCAAACAATTAGCGCGCGTGTAGCACGGCCAGTGCGTAGAGAGTAGACTGCCACTCGCTCGCGCTGCTCGCCGCGAATCTCGTTATTCGGCTTTCGTTCTAATTCGAAATTCCCAAAGAGGCCGTGCGCAACTATATGCCGATTCTCGCGCAAGACGAGCTTCCGTCTTTATTCATTGTAATCCAAGCTAGCTCGATCTCCGGCGAGAAAGGCTCGGGAACGAATTGACGAAAAACTCTGCGCGTGCACATCGGGGAATGTTTTGCAACTCTTGCAAAGCTGCGATTCCGATATTGCTTCCTCTGCTGCCTGCAGGGAGGCAAAATATTCGCTAATCCGGCTCGGAAGGAAATACGCACTCCCTCGCGGCCGAGATTGCGCGCGGGGCTCGTATATAATTCACGTCAGTCCGGCACACGGCACGCGATTATAAACAGCTTGCGAGAATTTCGCACGATTGACTTGGGACGCTGCGCTCCGAAAGGCGGGGTTTTATCGCTGTGCACACTGGGTGCACATAGCTCGAGAGAGAGAGAGAGAGAGAGAGAGAGAGAGAGAGAGAGAGAGAGAGAGAGAAAGTTTATTGAACAGCTAAGGACTCAAGGTCCATGATAGCCAAAGACAATTACAGTTTCACACAAATTAAAAACACAATGTAAATGGGACTCGCTGCCCATGGGTCGGAGACGCACATACAGTAAGATAAAGTAAATATACATAAACGACAAATAAATAATTAAGTAAAAAAAACTACAAACGATATATAAAAATCAATAAATAAAAATAAAAATAAAACAAGACTTAAAGCTAAAATAGTCGGTGATCACAGAGAGACTAGCCACGGGGTTTACATTTTACACGCTTAAATCTTGCAGCTTGAGGTAGTATAAATATAAATGCTTTTTGAAACAATAATGCTTATAGATAGATCGCACGGAATGAGGAACCCTGTTCCACATGTACGCAGCGCCAATGCAAAAGGAGCTCCTCAGACATTCGGTGTTAAAACCCTCGATAACAATGTCAAGCCGAGAGCGTCGTTTGCTACCGGGCCTGTCTTCGGGGATAAAAGCAAATTTTTTAGCAAGTTATTTTGGCGAGCTCGTACGCAGAACAGCTGCCAGAAGACAGAGCGTTAGATAGTCGCGTCTAGCGGGATATTTCAGGATCTCCAGTTGTGTGTAGTTCGGCGATATGTGCTCGAAGATTTTCACCCCTGTCGCGAAGCGCAGGGCCGCGGTTTTACACCTACCTAGTTTCGTGGCCAGTTCTTTAGAGAGATCTAAGAAAATACTCGCACAATAGTCGAAGTGCGGGAAGACTAGAGATTTCACGAGCATTAGACGTGTGTCAGACGTCAGAAAGTTACGGCATTTTCGGAGCTTGGAAAGAGCCGCGAAGCTCTTCCTAGCGACAACGTTACACTGCGCTCGCCAGGAAAGTGTACAGTCGAGCGTTACGCCAAGTACCTTCAATGATTCACCAGGGACAACCACGGTGCCATCAAAAACTACCTCCGGTACGTTTAAGTTGCGCAAACGACTCATATATCCGCGAGACTCGACCCACATCGCTTGCGTCTTTGCGGCATTAATGATAAGCCCGTTCGCAGAGGCCCAGCTGGCGATTTTGGCAAGGTCTTGATTGACCTTGGCGACAATGCCCTTGACCTCGTTAATACTACCACTGAGATAGATGAGGAAGTCGTCGGCGTATAAATGATACGAGCAATGCTGAAGAATGAGAGGCAAGTCATTGATGAACAATGCGAAGAGAGGAGGACCCAAAAGACTACCCTGAGGAACACCGGCAAGCCTATCTAGGAGTGCTGAAGTTTCTCCAGTGCGAAAAGGCACCACCTGGGATCTGTTAGATAAAAATGAGCGCACTCAGTGACAAGCTGAGTCAGAGAAGCCAAGCGAGCTGAGTTTCTCGACCAATAGGTTGATATTAACCACGTCAAATGCCCGCGAAAAATCAATGCCAACCATCAATGTTACATTTCCAGCATCGCCAAAAAGCCAGCTATCTGATTGTAGGCGACCCGCTCTAAAATTTTTGCTGGTGAGCATAGAATGCTTATTGGTCGAAAATCGGCAGTAACTGATGACAATGGCTTTTTTGGCAGGGGCAGCACTATAGCTTGTTTCCAGTCTGACGGGAAGATACCAGACTGGAGAGAAGTGTTGAATATGTCCAACAGCGCATGCATAATGGCGGGCAGAGAGTTTGTTAAGTCCTTTAGGGAGATGTCATCGACACCTTTGGCATTAGAGTGTCCTGCGGAGAACGCATCAAGCACATGTTCAACTTCGACATATTTAAAAAAAAAACTGAGAATAGGACGGCGGTCTCTCGGGCGGGCTCGGAAGATGTAGTGGGGCCGCGCTCACAGAGCCTATGAAGTGCCTATTGAAGGTGTCGGGGTAGACAGGCATCGACGGTGTTTCGGTAGGCTTCGTGATGCCGAGTTCCTCGATAATGCGCCACATTTCCCTTGGGTCCGCGCAATTTTGCAATTTGTTTCTGTAAAAATTGAACTTAGCATTTCTTATGGCCGACTGTACAGAGTTGCGCAGTCGGTTGTAGTGAGTTCGAGGTTTGCCGCGATGCCTAAAGTCCCTCCACGCTTTGTCGCGAGAAGAGATAAGCCTATCGATGTCGGGAGTAATCCAAGGCGACGGATTTTTCCGAACTCACGATAAGGCGTATGCTTGTCCAATGATTCAATCAAGCTTTTAGTGAGAAATTTAACTTTGTAGTCAATGTCAACAGTGCGATAAAAAGGGATCCAGTCCAGCAGTACAAGGTCACCGAGAAGTTTGTCGAGGTTGAGCCTCTTGTAGGAGCGACGTCTGATGCTGGGAGGATCGTGAAGCGGTACAATAAGAGACAAAGTCGCGAAAAGTACATCGTGCTTCGAGATACTTGGGAGGTGCTGCTCCCTCGACGATTTAACCCTTGCTCCATCCGACAAACAGATGTAGTCTATGGTGGTATGCGAATTGTCTGTGTGGTGTGTAGGTGCGAAGGGGATTGGCTCGAGAAAGCAGCTCGTTAGAGAATCTGCAAGGGTGACACGGGAAGAAGAATTTTAACGCCAATCAATGTTGAAATCGCCCATCAGTATGTACAAATCATACGCATTCATGCAATTTCGAATGGCCTCCTCAACATCAGACCAGAATCCGGCCTTGGGTGGGCTGTAGACAACACCACAGAAGAGTGGTGTCTCTAGGGTGAACTCAAGAAAGAGGAACTCAGGCCGCTTCGAGTAAACCAGCGGTTGTGCTGAGCGACAGAGTACTCTCACGGTGATGGATCGGTGTAGAGAGAGAGAGAGAGAGAGAGAGAGAGAGAGAGAGAGAGAGATTAGATTAGATTAGTTTTATTTTGCGTACCTTATATTATACGATTACAAGTTTACAGCATTACGAGTGAGAAAAGAAAAAAAACAATAGATAATAGATAGATTGAGGCATGTTTAGAGTATGTATAGTGAGAGAGTGTGGCGATAGTGAAGGTGGAATGAGCGAGAAAGTAGGTGTATGCGTGGACTGTCTACGAGTTATGTGTCTTTGAGTTGAAAAAGTGATCCTTAGCAAGTTTTTTGAAAGTGACGGTGGATGAAGTGTTTCTGATGTGTGATGGCAGGTTATTCCATAAGTAAGCGTCTCCGTCGCGAATGCAGGAATTTCCAGAGGTGTCACCTCGCCCCTCACAGGCCGGAGTGTGATGCGGAAGTCAAAAAATTAAGTCGAGTTCCTGCGTCAGGTCACACTATACAAGAGAACAGTAGTCGATGATCGGAAATAGGAGCGCTTGCACAAGATGCTTGCGCAACCTGAGATTGGTACTCTTTCTGAAAAAGTAGAGCCTGTACATTAGCGAGTGAGCACGCTTACACACTTGTGTAACGTGCTCCTTCCACGTGAGTTTAGAGTCAAGCATCAATCCCAGATTACGCATAGAGGATTCAAAGCTGACCTGGACACCCCCGATATTAATGAAAGTGTTAGCTGTTAAGGGAAGTAAATTTATGTAGTAAGGGGAGCCTAGGACAATTGCTTTGGTTTTATTAACAGTGAGTTTAAGCCTGTTTTGCGCAGCCCAGCCCATTATCCTCTCAGCATTAGCACTTATCTTGAACAAAAGTTAATGAGTTCAAATTATATACACACATATATATATATATATATATATATATATATATATATATATATATATATATATATATGAGGCATTCTTTCCCAACGTTACACCCCTGCTGCCCACTTTTTATTTCATCTAAAAATTTTCAAAATATGTTAAATTTTGTAGAAAATTCTCAGCTTTCGAATGGCGAGTGGCAAAATCACCAGTGTTAATCGGATTATCCTGAAAATTCAAAAAATCCGTAAATTAAGGATGGAAAATTTATTGTAATGGCATCCTACTAATTCTGAAGTTGCTATACGAGTATTATCCAATAGGTAACAGCCTCTTTTCACTATAAAATATCTCGACGAACCGTTCAAATGGTCTCAAATTGGTTCTGGAAAAATTTGGATCCTGAAAATAGAAAAAAAATGACAAAAAGTTGTTCTTTCTGTGTAGTTATGACAATCTTGGTGTCAGAAAGAGGTATTAGACAACCTTTAGTTAACTTACAAATTTGAGAACACGTTGGAAGGTTCTCAACATCACTCCTGGTTTTGCCAAAAAGCCAAAATAATAATGCGAAGATTCATTTGAAAAATAGAAAAGATAATGATAATTCATCAATCGGATAAATTTTTCAGAAATATCTCCACTATGAAATATGAATGAATTGATGTGACTCATAGTCAAATTCATCATATGAAAGGAGAAGGCGTTTCTGTGGCAAATGTCTACCATCATCATTTTTTACAGAAGCACATATTTTAGCATTATCTCAACAGTCCTTCTCACGACTACTCTCAACGGTCCTTCTCAGGACTAATCTCATTAGCTTTCTGAATCTCACAATCTCAATAGTTTTGAACATGTCAAATATTCGCAGTGATAGGTGTTGTAATCCCTACGATTTGGAAGGACATAAAGGAAAAGATCTTCGGCGTATTTCGATTGGGGTTAAACGAAGTTTTTCAAGCTTTCCAGATAATGCTAAAATATGTGCTTCGTGTAGGAAAATTAAACATCCCCGAATGGATGAAGGTTTCTTTGACTCATCAAGTTTTATGAATCTGACGCTGAACCCTCATAAAGCTGAACAAAATATTCCTGAATCTCCAGGGGTATCCTCATCATCTTCTAGTCGAATGGAAGCTAACGTCAAGTCACAAAGAGAAATCGAGTTGGAAGATCTGTTGAATGGATTGAAAGCAAAGTTTTCTACTCTTGATATCAATGATCCTTTGAGATTAACGATTTTGACAGTAGTTCCAGGTGCATGGAGTCTTAATAAAACTAGTCGAGAATTTAACTGTTCAAGACAGTTAGCGAAGAAAGCTAGAGATTTAAAAGCTTCAAAAGGCGTTTTGGCAGATACAACTGCTAAGAATGGCAGGCCGTTGCCAAACAATACTGTGGTACAAATAGATAATTTTTACAATAGTGACGAACATAGCAGAATCATGTCGGGTATAAAAGATGTGGTTTCTGTAAAAAATGATGATGGTAGACATTTGCCACAGAAACGCCTTCTCCTTTCATATGATGAATTTGACTATGAGTCACATCAATTCATTCATATTTCATAGTGGAGATATTTCTGAAAAATTTATCCGATTGATGAATTATCATTATCTTTTCTATTTTTCAAATGAATCTTCGCATTATTATTTTGGCTTTTTGGCAAAACCAGGAGTGATGTTGAGAACCTTCCAACGTGTTCTCAAATTTGTAAGTTAACTAAAGGTTGTCTAATACCTCTTTCTGACACCAAGATTGTCATAACTACACAGAAAGAACAACTTTTTGTCATTTTTTTTCTATTTTCAGGATCCAAATTTTTCCAGAACCAATTTGAGACCATTTGAACGGTTCGTCGAGGTATTTTATAGTGAAAAGAGGCTGTTACCTATTGGATAATACTCGTATAGCAACTTCAGAATTAGTAGGATGCCATTACAATAAATTTTCCATCCTTAATTTACGGTTTTTTTGAATTTTCAGGATAATCCGATTAACACTGGTGATTTTGCCACTTGCCATTCGAAAGCTGAGAATTTTCTACAAAATTTAACATTTTTATGAAAATTTTTAGATGAAATAAAAAGTGGGCAGCAGGGGTGTAACGTTGGGAAAGAATGCCTCATATATATATATATATATATATATATATATATATATATATATATATAAAATTAAAATGGTGGAATGAGTGAGGGAAGCTTGGGTGAATAAATCAACGCAAAACACAATGAATTTCGCGGGAGAAAAAAGACGACTTGCCGCGGCGTAAAAACTCTCACGGAGTACAGAGAAAAGCCGGGACAAGCCTATAGTTTTATTTTAGAAATAAGGAAATTATACAAAGAAAAGTGACTCTATGATAGACTAAACAAATAGAGAGAAACGCAATTACAATGTACGCTTATACAAAAAAAAGAGAGACTCTACTATAGACAACAACCGAGAAAGAAACGCAAGTAGCTTAATTCTATCGCCGCGAGGTACCTTTCGCACGCTGGAGAGACGTGGACGACGTGACGTAAAGCCCTGGCCGCACGTTGGTGGGATGCACCTTCCTCGGTCGCAGGACGCCTCGACGTCTCGAGGGAACCAATCCTGGACCACGGGCAGGCCTTTTCAGCCCTGCCGCGTAGGTAGCAATCGCTGGGTGGAGATCGACACGGCGAGGAAGCTCACACGTGGCCGAAATTCCAATACTCGAACAATTCACACAATCCGCACACCGCACGCAAAATGCACACACACTACGCAACGCACGGTGATACAATAAAGAGTGTCGATCGTCCTGAAAAGGACGATGATGACGACTCTATTTGCTCGCAATTTACACAGAAGCTTTTGCAATTGCAAGTACAAAAGCGCAAAAGGTCAACTGATTACTCTAGAGGAGCTGTCAGAACTGAACTGCACGTGCTCCCTCGCGCCGGAGCCCGCGCAAACGGGAGAGGCCCACATCAGCGCGCGCATGCGCTCGACCGCTCTCGCTGCAGTGCTCGCCGCGCTACGGCGCGAAATTCAAAATTCACCCTCCCGCTCTTACATAACCCGAACACATCTTATTTGATAAAGAATCGAGCTCCTCGAGGTGGCATTGACTGTAAATTTGCAAGTCATCCGCATAGATAAGATGGGAAACATCGGAATCAAGGCAGAAACCGATGTCGTTGATGTACAATGCGAACAGCAAGGGACCTAAGACGGAGCCCTGCGGGACGCCGATGCTAAGACGCCGCGGGGAGGAACGCTCGCTATTGTCAGCAACGACGGCCTGCTCTCTCCTAGTGAGATAGGAGGCAAACCAGCAGATGACCTTAGAGAAGCCAAAGGTGGATAACTTTCTCAGGAGCCGGACGTGACATACAGTGTCAAACGCCTTGCTAAAGTCAAAGAGGAGGAGAAGTGTCACTTTCTTTTTGTTTATCCCGACCCTGACATCATCAGTTAGCTTAATTAGACCAGACTGAGTGCTGTGGCCAGTGCGGAAGCCTGTTTGAAAGTTGTCTAGTAAGAGTCTTGATTCAAGGTATTGTGAGACTTGCCTGTGCACCAGCCACTCCAGGGCCTTGGAGAGAAAGCAGAGAAGTGAAATCGGACGGTAGTCAGTCAGGGCTGTTGGTGAACTGACTTTGTTGAGTGCACGCACAAGCAAAAATTTCCAGGTAGATGGGAAACAGGGTTCGCTCAGAGACAGGTTGAAAATATGACTTAGTAGCGGAGCGAGAACAGGCAATGCTTTTGAGATGACAACCTGAGGGATTCCGTCGCTTCCCCTGGCCTCAGTGTCGAAGTGCGATACTGCAGCCAACACATTTGATTCCGTTATGGTGCTGAACTCGAAATGCTCCGGGAGGTCAAGACTTTCCAGGGTGAGAAGATAATCCTCAACAGCAGGAGCTAACGGATCATTGGAGATCGAGCTGAAATGCTTGTTGAGTTCATCTGTGCTAAAACGAGATGGTGAAGGGGCCTTGGTGGCAGAAATTCCAAGTTTCTCCTGCTCTTTCCAGATCTCGGCATCGATATTGACAGGCGTGAATAGTAATAATTCAGCCTGGCTTCCTCGACTTGTTTGTGAGCATTGTCTCTAGCTAGCCTATATATGCGGAGATCCGAATCGAGCCTGCAGTTCCTGAAACGCCTGTAAAGTCTATCTCTCTCAGATACAAGGTCACGAAAAGCCGTGGTGAACCACGGGTGACGCTGTCTTCTTGGTGTCACAGTCCGTAATGGGGCGAGATGATTGATTAGTCAGGTTAGCGTTAAGTGTGGATATGCATTCGTCTAGTGATGAAGAGGTGACGGATGACCAGTCACATGCGTTAAGAAAGTCCCTTAGCTTCTCGGCGCTGATTCCTTTAAAGTTTCTGTAAGAGTATGTGTTAGGTACGTATCGTGGAATCTGTACATCGAGAGTGGCCGTGATAAGATCATGTCCGTTGATGAAAGGTGAGTTTGTCGTCCAGTATGACAGCAGGCGATCCTGCTCGTCGATTAGACACAAGTCAAGCCAGGTATCAGAACCCTGTTTGTGGTGCGTGGCACCATAGGAAACAGATGAAAGGGAGTTTTTCATCAAATGAAAAGGGAACACTTGGAAATGAACTAGAGAGAGAAGAAAGAGAGAAGAGAGAGAAAAAAAAAAAAAAAAAGAGAGAAGAGAAGAGAGAGAGAGAGAGAGAGAGAGAGAGAACGAGAGAGAGAGAGAGAGAGAGAGAGAGAGAGAGAGAGAGAGAGAGAGAGAGAGAGAGAGAGAGAGAGAGAGAGAGAGAGAGAGAGAGAGAGAGAGAGAGAGAGAGAGAGAGAGAGAGAGAGAGAGAGAGAGAGAGAGAGAGAGAGAGAGAGAGAGAGAGAGAGAGAGAGAGAGAGAGAGAGAGAGAGAGAGAGAGAGAGAGAGAGAGAGAGAGAGAGAGAGAGAGAGAGAGAGAGAGAGAGAGAGAGAGAGAGAGAGAGAGAGAGAGAGAGAGAGAGAGAGAGAGAGAGAGAGAGAGAGAGAGAGAGAGAGAGAGAGAGAGAGAGAGAGAGAGAGAGAGAGAGAGAGAGAGAGAGAGAGAGAGAGAGAGAGAGAGAGAGAGAGAGAGAGAGAGAGAGAGAGAGAGAGAGAGAGAGAGAGAGAGAGAGAGAGAGAGAGAGAGAGAGAGAGAGAGAGAGAGAGAGAGAGAGAGAGAGAGAGAGAGAGAGAGAGAGAGAGAGAGAGAGAGAGAGAGAGAGAGAGAGAGAGAGAGAGAGAGAGAGAGAGAGAGAGAGAGAGAGAGAGAGAGAGAGAGAGAGAGAGAGAGAGAGAGAGAGAGAGAGAGAGAGAGTAGAGTGGTGTATTTATTGGCTAAGGACTCAGAGATCCTTGATAGCCCAAGCAAAAATATAATAGTTATAATAAGATAGAGTGTCGGCAATATAGGGCGCAGTCGTCTCTTTACAGAAAAGGTTTACAACAAAAAGTAACAAAATAAAAATTTAAAAACCGCAATAACAAATAAAAACTGAAATTTAAAATAAAATAACAAAGATCGAAATGGTACAATTAGAGTATAAAAATTGCGGTCCGTGTCCCAGTACGAAAAAGCGTCATCACTAGCAGTAATATACATGATACACGTTACAATTAAAATAAATTAACATTTAAGCTCGTTAGCAAGTAGATACTTATACGGATTAGACTTAAAGCTATTCGGTTTACGGTACAACAGTCGGAGATCATGAGGCAGACAATTCCAGAGATAAGCAACTCCAATGCGAAAGGAGTTTCTAAAATATTCGCAGTCAAACGGTTTGTTATGTAGGTCTAGGTGCGAGCGCCGTTTACTACCTAGGCCATCGGACTGTATAAACTCTACCTGTTCAAACAGATACTCAGGTGATTCAGTACGCAGGGTCAATGCAAATGTCAGAATGGCAGAATCTCGTTAGCTACATAAGACGGAGAGATATGCTCGAAGATCTTTGTTTCAGTGGCAAATCTGACAGCTGCATTCTTACATCGACTGAGCTTTATTTTAAGTTGCCTGGACATATCTAGGGAGATTCCGACGCAGTAATCAAGATAGGGAAAAACTAGCGCTTTAATGAGAAGCCATCTGGTGCCTTTACAGAGATACGCCGCACATTTTTTTAACCGCGCGAGCGCCGCAAAACACTTATTAGCGGTCAGAGTACACTGTGTACGCCAGGATAATGTAGAGTCGAGGCTGACTCCAAGGAGTTTTAAGGAGTCACCCGGCTCTATAGTTGTGCCATTCAGGACTATCGGTGTCAGATCGAGGGATCCCAGCCTACTCATAAAACCTCGAGAGCCAATCCACAAGGCCTGTGTTTTTCTTGCATTTATAACAAGCCCATTGTCGTCAGCCCACTTTGAGATGTTCTCTAAATCCCTTTTCATCATTTTCGAGACTATTTCTCTCGCATCGCACACTCTACCACTTACATATATTACGAGATCGTCCGCGTATAAATGGTGCTTTGAGTGTTCAAGAACACCCGGTAGATCATTGATTGCCAGCGAGAAGAACGGAGGACCGAAAATACTACCCTGCGGAACCCCAGAGAGACGAGTGCAAGGCTGCGAGCGCTCACCTCCAGGAAAAGCAACCAACTAAGTCCTATCGGTAAGATAGGATGACGCCCACTCACAAGCACCGTCCGAGAAACCCAGAGATCGCAGCTTGTTGACCAGAACAGGGATCTGTATAAGATCAAAGGCACTGGAAAAATCAATGCCGACCGCAAGTGTGATGCATCCATCATTAATAGCCTCTCTGAATTCGTCTACTACGCAAATAAGTGCTGTGTGGGTGCTGTCTGACCTCTTCTGAAACCTCTTCTGAAACCTGACTGAAACCTGTCTAGCAATTTGTTATCCTGAACGAATTCAGAGATTTGCTGAAGAGCCACCGATTCCAGAATCTTCGACGGAGCAGGGAGTATGCTAATCGGCCCATAGTCAGCAACGCAAGCAGCCACCGATTTTTTCGGACGAGGCCTCACGATAGCTCTCTTCCACGAAGCAGGAAAAATCCCAGATCGAAGGGATGAATAAAAAATGTGTCGAATAGGCTCGAGGATGAAGGGCAAACACTCTGTTAGGTGCCGCAGTGAGATATCGTCAGGTCCTAGAGCATTGGAGTGCGCTGAAGATAGCGCCTCTGTAACGTCAGAGAGTGAGGCCTGTTTGAAATCAAATGATGTTCCTGGACTAGACGCCTCAGCCATCGGTGCAAGGCGAGGGGGCGCTGTTGGCATCACGCTCGTAAAGTGGCGATTGAATTCGTCAGGACTGACAGGCATATCACGTTTATCCTGTTGCTTAGTGAGGCCAAGCTCGCTAATTACTTTCCATTTTTCGGTCGCGCTTTTACACCTGTTCAACCTATCTTTTATATAATGAAATCTCGCATTTCTAGTAGCCGTTTTGACCGAGTTCCGAATGCGTCTGTAGCGTGATTTAGCCAGATCTCCACCTCCATTTTTTACTGCGCTCCATCCACGGGGTACCCCGTTTTCTTGGCGAGAAGGTTTGGTACGGAGCATGCCTGTCATAAGCGCTCGTAATAGTCTGCGTGAAAAATTCGACCTTGACATTGACGTTCTCCGCGCGATACAAGGGACTACAATCAACCACAGCGAGATCGCGAAGAAGGTTGTTTACTTTAAACGCCTTATAATATCTGCGAGTAATCCGGTGGAGTTCACCCCGAGGAGCATCAAACATTAAGGATGCAAGTAAAACGTCGTGCTTCGAGATGCTGGGTATACAAATTTGCCTAAACGGGGCAACACGCGATCTGTCTGAGACGCAGATGTAATCTATGGTAGAATGAGTTTGGTCATTCGTATGATGCGTGGGAGTATAGGGCAGCGGCTGAAGGTTACAAGTGATAAGCGAGTCTCCGAGTGTCTGGCGCGCCGACGAATTGGAGTGCCATTCTATGTTAAAGTCGCACATCAAGACGGTGAAATCATACATACCCTCCGCTACAATAAAAAATTGCCTCTTCAACGTCGGACCAATAACCGGCCTTAGGAGGGCTAAATATTGTGCCACACAAGATCTTGGCGCCAGAGAAAGACAGCTCCAAGAAGAGAAATTCAGGCCTTTTGCACGTGTAGACTGGAGATTGAGCGGAGCGAGAAACTTTCCTAACCTCGATGGACTCATGCACATATATAGCTACTCCTCCACACTCTTTTCCTAACCGGTCTACCCAATAAAGATTAAAGTGCGGTATCTCGACCAACGATGAAGAAAGACCAGGCTTCAGAAAGGATTCGCAGATCCCGAATACGTGAAGATTGTTTTCACGGGCGACCGCCTGAAGGTCAAGCAGATGCGGATGAATCGATTGCGCGTTGGAGTGCCCTATATTAAACATAGGCTGATTCGGACTCGCGACTGCATCATTGGCCATAGTCGATTCTAGAGGAGAGAGAGAGAGAGAGAGAGAGAGAGAGGAATCGTTGCATAATTTCGGAGTTATCGACGCTATCCTCGACGCTCGACGATGCATATCCGGTGTTTTTTCTTTTTCGCCCCTGTCGAACGCGCTGCAAAAACGGAGCGAGTCTGATTGCGCCGAACGCTTTCTTTCCCTCTCATCTCGGCGCGGAAAATTAGAATGATTAAAGCGAGATCTGCAGTGACAGACGAGCTCGCGCTCGAGTGTAAGCAAGCTGGCGTCGGGTGCGCCGCTACAAAGCTTTGACAGCCAAGCCAGTAGCGCGCGTCTCTCGCTGAATTAATCAGGCATCATGATGGATGATCGGCGATCCAGTGTGCAGCCGGCCGCCGCGTTTTAAAGCAAGAAGCCGCGCGGTCTGGGGGGCAGTGTGCCAGCCCGCGCTGAATTATTCCCAAGATCTGCAGCCGACATTGGCATTATGCTAACCGATATAGGTGCCCGGCCCTCTACCTATACACGAGATGTACAGAGAGCGGGAGAGCGAGGGATGGAAAGACAATCGGCACTCGATTTCCTTTCGGCCACCAGCGCTGTGTAAGCGGGCGTTGTTGTTGATTCGCATTCCAGAAAAGCGCGAAGAGGAGAGCGAGAGAGCTGGCTGAGAAAGCAGCAGCACTGCAGAGAGGGATGGGAGGGTGGGGGCACGGAAATCGAAGCTCCTCACGGGATATTGCTATCCTACCGCACTGACGCAAGCAACGCGGCGCGGCAGCGGCCCGATGAATAGTTGAACTGATCGATTCCCGCGCCAGCAGCACCGCCGGCATCCCTCGCCGTCGTCTCCTCGCTCGTTACTTCGCTCCTCTATTGACTCGGTCTGCCTGCCCGCGACTGTCTATCCCCCCCCCCCCGATGCGCGCGGCCTACGAGCCTCGCCTGCTCCGCACTCCATGTTCACTCTGAATTGCTCTTATAATACTTATTAGCTCTGCTTCACTCAACGAGGCCGCACCAGCGCGAACGACATTTTTAGCCGAGTGCCTCCACTTATTACCGCGCTGCAACGACCAATGGGGATTTGAAATTTTAACGCGGCGATCACTTCTCCGCGCGATTTCACGACAGCCTTCGGGTCTTGTCGCTGCAGCTTATTGATTTTGATCTTGTCAGACCTTCGCGCGAGGCAAGCACTCCGGGCGCGTAAATTTGGCATTGCACGGAGGCAAATCTGCGGACATCGGTCCTTGTTTCGCGAAGTTTCTCGACTGCGAATTGTAAACAATCGTGATATTTTCGATCAGTGCTCGAGGTGGCGGGGAAAGGATCACAGATGGCTGCAATATACACACTTTTATCTCGACTTTTATCAAACCGACTTTTGAAAAGTGTTTAAGTTTTTGCTGCAAGCCCTCCGCAGAGTTTTAACGAGCCGTACTCGGCTCTAACTCTACGTCGACTTATTAATTCTCGAAAGTTTCGTTCGATTCGACGATACTTACAATCCGAGAATTGACTGATTTCTCATTTTCAATCGAATAGGTGTATGCCTTTTGAATTTTTAAACCTTGCTTTGCAGGCCGACGGTAAAAAATAGCATACCAGTGCGCCATCTGTGTCGCACGCCCGCACTTCGACTGTTGCACTGCATTTCTTAACGAGCACAAGAAAGCTTTCCACTTGTTATCCGTTTTTCGCGCGCGGCGATGCATCAAATCGAAAATATCATGTTGTTGTACAAGTCACATGTAACTTTGAATAAACTTTTACAATACTTATAGATGGGCACATCTACTGATAATGTATTGCAGTGGCAAGTATCAAACACGAATCTAATTTCTTTTCGGCAAACGCAATAAGGGCTACCGATAGAACTAATTGACGACTCGAAATTAGAGAAGTTGGCACTCGCTTTCCAATTGCTACGAAACACGAATCTCTACTGCATTGGGTTAATTGCTAACGCGTATATACCTGAAGTATCGCTTTTTGCGAATAGATAAAAGTGATTTAAAGGCGTGCCGATTAACGATTTATGATACGCAGGCAATACGATCAAAAGCACTCTGACGAATAAAGCCGAGTTTTAATTTGAAGAAAAGATGTGACGAAACAGTTGCTGGCAACCATTAAAGCCGAATCTACATTTTTCCTATACTATAAGTAACTATGCTGATAATTAGTATAACACTTACACGTATGCTGATCAAATTATAACATATAGAATAAGAGCTCAGGTCAAATTATAAGAAAAACATGTTCTTAATCATACGAAGTGATTTTTGGAATTCGTGCGGGAGTAACCTACAATCAAATTCTCTAATACTCGTCACTGTCGCGAATTAATCTTATCTTCTTTCTCCTTCCCTAGTAGAATCGGTAACTCACTTGATGGCCAGTTATTGGCAATGAATCTAAGAACTGGGCAGTTTTCTTTGCCGTTCCTTAGGCAGAATGTAACGCTATTTATGTACTTAACGGGCAGTTCTTGGGTTCAAACTACCCATTATAGTTGGTATAGAGTAACACAACTGAGTTGCACATGGCTTATCGCGGTTTGAATTGAAAATTGGAAAATCGTGGCTAGCATGCTTGGATTCGAGTTTTTTGTTTGAAGACAAGTGTAGATTAATTATTTGCATCGGAAAAAATTGTGTCTAACCAGAGACTTGAACCCGCACTGTGTGCCCTAGCCTCATTGAGCCACGCAGACGTACTTCTTTTACGCGAACCCTATACGAGCTTCGCCATACGTTTGAATCATCAAAATTATTCAGTTTACGTCTAAATACTAATAATTTTGTAATATTGGTACTTTCATGAAATATAATTCTTACCCATAAAAAAATACACAAGATATCGCTACTGTTGGGAAATTCAAAACGTCTGTTTCCTACCAGGGTCATTAATAAGTCCCAAACCAGAAATAGCTTCAGTCGACGGAACTGCTATCAATTAAAGTTTAAATCAGAGTTACGATCGTGGATGAATATTACATGCAAACAATTTCCGAGTACACTATACATTCCCATATGCCATCTCGCGTGGAAAAAAGTTCAATACTAATGCAGTTATGGACCACTCTGCGTATAGGATTTATAAACCGTATCACGGCGGCGGTTTAGGCATTATAGTGTGTCGGAGGGCGCGGAGAGGGATCCTCGCAGGAATGTGGATATACGTCACAACAAACGAGTTTGCTCCAAAGAGCTTTCCTGAAAGCCGCATCCAATTTGCATACTTCTAAATCCTCCCTCCGATTTTTCTTTGGCCGCGGCAGCAGCAGTGCTAGTAGTGCGGGTCAACAAGAGGCTTCCGCGGGAACAAGGACAACAATAACAGCGCGATCTATTAATCAGAGGCGTCTTTGTCGGGTCGAATTTATCGAGGCGCGTCGTCGGCGCAACGCTTTATGCGCAGGCCGCAGCGGCGCTGCGTCAATATCGCTCGTGATTTTGAATGATCGCACCGCGCGCGCATAACGATAGAAAGACGCTCGAGCTCGTGCGCGACGCTCCGCGCAAGCAAAATCGCCAGCGCGAGCACACAGATGACGCAGCGGCACACACAGCGAGAGTCGAGCAACGCCGTGCGCGGAGGCTCTACTTTTTCGCCGCTACGGCCATCCGGGCCAGAAGCGCGCACATGATAAATACACATTACGGAGCAGCTCGTCCGCTTTTTCCCCGGTTTTCGGCCCGCGAGCGACATTAGGCCGCCGGCGCATTTATCAAGCGCGATTCAGCGGCAGATCGAGAGCGCGGCGCGGCTGTATGTATAGGTAATGCACGGCGCGGGTGCATGTGCGCGCCGCTGCAAGGGAATATTTAAGGCGTACGCGCCCGAGTTAGCTGGCGGCGGGAGCCTTTGTCGAAGCGAATGATTAAACGATTCCGTCGGTGCGCACTTTGCAGCGCGCTGCGACGAAATTACGCTCGCAGCGGCGCTGCAAAGCGACGACACGCCAGAGAAAGCGCTTTTTCCGGCTGAGCGACCAATCGCAGCTGCAGCAGCGGCTGCTTTTCGACTGCTGCTCATCGGCCGGCGTCGTCCGCGCGGACTCGCGCTCCGGGGAGGGTATGGCCGCGCACGTGCCGCGCGCGTGTGCCGAACGAGTATTAGGCGCATTCCTCTCTCCCCCTCGTGCGTGCACGCGCGTCCCGGCACGCTTCGTAAATTCATTTGCGCGCAGCGCCGCCGCACGACTCCCGATCAATCTTGATGATTTCGTGCAGCGCGCGAGCCTGCGGGCCAATCGCCGCCGCCCTCGCGGCTCTTTGTCCCCCGCTCCCGGCACGCGCGCTGCTTTTTCGCCCTTTCCGATGCAGCGCGCATCGACGGCCCGGGCGCTGCCGCATGGCTGCAGGAGACAAAGCCCGCGGCGACAAAGATTGACGAGTCTATTACACTTGTGCGCGCATATGCGCCTGTCAGCTGAGCGGCCGGTGCGCGGGAATGAAATCGAACTTGCGAAATTTAAACGATACTTGCGCGACCGGCGCCGCTCACGCACCCGCGCGCGGAGAGAGGAAATATGCGCGACGTTCTCGGGCTAACGCCATCGTTCATCCCGCCCGTATTATTCTCCGCTCGACATCGACGCTCGAATTTCGGCCGATCAGCGGTTTTGACGTTGTCGTCGGAAGCATTGCGGCTCGCTGCAGCAGCGCGGCGCACTTGGCGGCAACGCAATTTTTGCCACGAAGGATTTTCGGAAAATCAGACCAGCCAGTGCGCGAGTACGTGCCGCCGATATGTAGCGGAGAAAGGGAGAGCACGTGTGTAGCGCGGCGGGGGCTGCTTTATTTTCAAGCGCTTTGTCTTGAAGCGCCTCGAGGGAGCCGCGCGTATTGATTTCCGCGCGGCTTTCAAACAGATGTTTGCAGCCGCGCGCTCACTGACTTGTCAATAAAAGCTCTTTCTCTCGTCCCTTGTCTTTCTGCGCCCAGTGCATCGGGCTCTTCGCAATTATAATAACCTTTAATAAAGGGAGTTAATATCGCCCGGCGGCCCCGTCGCGTCGCTGTTTTTCTACGGCGACTGAGGTCTCCGCGTCGTCGAGCTGGCCATAAAGGCCGGAGATGCTGATGCACGCATCATTGTGCAGCCCGCGAGCGAGCCCAATTAGTTTTCGTCTTCATTTTCGGAACTGATCCGAGGCCGAGAATTAATCACGCGCCGGGGCTTATCCGTGCGCTGCTGCGGCCCGCCGATAGAATGGCTATTTAATGACGATAGGTAAACGCCCTATATGCACTTGCAGGAGGCCGGCGGGTGGCCCTCTCTCCCTCTCGTTCTACGCGGCTCTCGGACAGCGTAAACTCCTCTGACGATCGGAACATCCGATAGGACACGTTTGCATAATCCGTATGCATCCGCCGGCTGCTGCTCCTGCAGTGTCTGAGAGTTCCCCGTGTCATACAATATCGCGATAATCCCCATTCCAAGGCTTATCCATCAAACTCGCGCGCGCGCGTGCAGCCGAGATTTCGGCTACGTTGCAGCCGAGCAAGCCCACCTGGGAAACCTGGGCAATATTTTGCGTTTGGCTTATACGCGAGCTACCGCGCGCCGCGGCTGTATTATTATACCGACGCGTACGCGCACGACCTACCATCGGCACGGCGCTTTTTTCCCATGATACGCACACCCCATCAAAATTGCAGTCTACTACGCTGTTCCGCTATACTAGTTAGCGAGGACAAAGCCCCGCCGTCTGTACTTTCGCGTCAGTCTGCCAATTAACTCAACGCGCGCGCAACTTTATCGTAATATATAAACTTTGCTTGTATGCAGATGGCTGCGCTGCCATAGTTCAACTTTTCCCGACCGCAAGGGGGAATTATTTTTATTGAGAGAGAATCGCGATGTAGAGCGCCTCGCTATGCCGTCATTTTCAAATGTTAAAATGGTTTTTTTAACACTCCGTGCGCGAAACTCGGTTTCTCGGGCTCGTTGTCCGTGCGCGAACACCAGGTTTTTTAACTAGTGCGCGAAACATGTCGTTGCTATCGAAACGCGTTGTTTCGCATACGCTACACGAAAAATGAGCCCCGTGAAAACCGCGTTTTTCGCGCACGTCGTGTTAAAAAATATGTTTCGATACATGCGTTCGCGGCACGGAAATAGAAAAAGCATCGATTTACCTTTACCAATTTTCGCCTGGAAGTAAACAAAAGCATCGCAAATGACCGCGAGACATTGTTTCTTTTGGCAAAAAATTTGCGCGCTTCCGTCCCTATTGTGTATGCAGATTTAGCATACGGTTAACAATGCGAATTATACAAAAACGTTTGCGTTGTGCAAGTAGAGACGACTGATGATCTGGTGAATCAGTGCTTTACCTGCCATGCTTTACAATTAACGGTGGTTGCAGTAGTGTAAAATTACGATTCATGTCGTCTATGCGTCGGCGCACTATATCGTTTTCCACGAGTGCAGTGCAGTCAAAGTTATTTTAATTAACAGTATGTACATCGAGAGCGCACAAGCTGCTGGCTGAAAAGAAGAATAAATGAATATCCGAGGTATTCACTCGGCGGTATAGCTGCGAGCCGTAATGAAAATATTAGCATTGTGCAATAATTGATTACTTATTGATAAAACGAGAAATTCATTGTGCGAATCGGCGTTTGTTGTTGTTTCATGGCAGACCTCACAAACTGTTCATCGAAATTATACGTTGCAATTTTGATTTTGATTTCAATAGATGAGTACGTACCGCGGGAGAAGATAATGTTCTAGAGAGAAACAATATATTTTAACTTATATAAACACAATATTACACAGCGATCGGGTCATTTATGTTTCGTTCATAAATTTCAATGGATTCCACACAATCTATTACAATAATAATTATTATTATCAGGAATCCCCTGGTGGAAAATTGAGTAGTAAAACTGACCAAGACTACACTGAAAATAAAACACAGTTGTAGAACACGGCAATTTTGAGCTAGTGTTGCCACCCGTATAGCGACTGTTCGGTAAAAACAGCGAGTGGCCACTGGTAGTTTTGGCAGGTCTTGGCAAGCTGTTTGTGCTAGGTTATGTATAACCGTTTTGAAACTCAAACAAATCTTCAGAACAGTTACATGGTAAAATTACAAGTAATGACCATTATGGGGTCGATATTCATGTAACTTATTTGCTAATAGCCACTCTGCATACAATATAATGGGATGGTAATAAGTTCGTGGTTTTTATTGAAGGTATTTTACTCTTTTATAATGGCCATCACTTATAATTTTAATTTAATTAATCATATTACTCATTTGAAAAATTAATTTCTCAAGATTTTTTTATGTCTCGAGATGGAGACAGCTTGCCAAGACCTGCCAGAACTAGCAGTGGCCATTCGCTGTTTTTACCGAACAGTTGCTACGGGTGGCAACACTCGCTAAAATTGCCGTATTCTATGCAGCAAAAACTGCTGGGTTTTACTTTCAGTGTAACTGGTCAAGCACATGCTGAGCGATGCTTACCAACCTTCAAGACGCACTTTCGTCTGTACTCTTTAGTGTGATACGTACATAGACATAACCTCAAATCCTTTTATTATGTAAGCTAACTTAAAATATTGGTGAAAACGTAGACGCGATGCCTTAAAATCATTTATACAGTCTTGCTTATTTGTTTTGATGCCTTTAATTAGCACGAATATTCGATTATAATGATTGTATTTGCAAGATACATGACGCGCCAGTCTTTGGGCAGCGACTCTATCAAAAATCCGACGAAACAGACATAACTCCCGGTATGAGTCATTGCTGAACCGATTCTACCAGGGTCTATTTGCACAAAGTCCAAGAAATCAATTCCCAATCAGTTTGCAATCGATGCCTGAGGGGAACCACCACGCACGAAACAAAAATGGCGATTAAAAATTCCTAAAAATTTTGAGGTAACTCTACGTTTTTCAGATCCCTTTATCGCGTCCATTTACGAGGTACGGGGATTCCGAAGCGGCTTTTGACATACTTTATTTCCCTCAGGCGTCGATTTGCAGTCATCGTATCGTCGGTTCCTGCTGAGACTGCCAAGAAAGGGCATATTTCAAGAGCACTAGAGTAAAGTTATCGCAGGCTGCCCTAGTGCTCCAAAAATGGTGAATTGAAATAGGTCTTTTAGAGTTGTGTCAGTAGTCTTCCTACTAAGCGACGCCTCGGTCGCCACACAGTGAATCGCGCGAATTCCATATGCACATAGATGCGTTCCGATAAATCGCGCGCGCCCGCGCCCACTCGATCCGCATACGAAATGCAGACCATAACTCTTAATTCGAATTGGGCGCTAAGTGCCTTCGCCTACATGGAGAGGCAAGCGAGCCCTAAATATTAATAGGCGACTGCGGGGGAGTCGACGAAATGATGGCAAATAATATCGAGTAGGAGGGAAGAGCGCGCGTAAGACGCCAAGAGAGGGCTTTTAGTGTATCTCGTCGCGGGACTGTATGCATAACAGGTCTAGAGATTATGGAGGCTCGGCGCTAAGAGCAGAAAGCAAACGATGCCCGCAAAGTTTGATCGGGCGTGCAGGATCGATCCTCCCCCCCCCCCCATCCCTCACGGCGGTGTAGATTTCGCCCGTCCTCTCCTCGACACTGGGGTGTTCGAGTAATGTCGTCCAATTAGCGTTTGTTAGTCGAAGAGCCGAGTAGAGCCGCTGCCGCCGTCGTTGCCGCTGCTCTGCGTGGAACAGGTTCCGAGCAAGATCTGCCGCGCGGATAGGTAATTAAGGGAGTATTAGTCGTGCGCGATTGTACTACAATCGGGGGCAGAAGTCTGCTGGTTAGTTCGCAGAGCCGAATAATGGGAAGGAGAGCAGAGCTCGCGACGACGACGCTCGGGCGCAACTATACGTCGACTCCGACGCGCACTGAGACCAGGCATGAAGAGAGAGAGAGAGAGAGAGAGAGAGAGAGAGAGAGAGAGAGCGTTATGTTCCGCAGCAGTGATAGCGGTATACGTATAGCACGCATAGAGCAGGGCAAACGCCGTCGTGTCTCCGCCCAGGCGTGTTCTGGTCCTATTATGCGCCCGCTCGAGCGGCCCCGACTCCCGGGGCTGAGCGCAAGCCGCAGCGACAAACGGATTATGCATTGCCGTGAGTCGTGCCTCCCCTCGACTCGCCGAGCTTACAGGTGGTAAGCGATGCGCCGCCAAACAATATCGCTTATTCACTGGGCCACTTAGCGCAGACGCCGCGCGCCGCCAGCTACTTCTTACTCGCCTCATTTTGCCCTCCAGCCGCGAGCTTTCTCGCCCGCCTGCGTTGGCGTCTAATGGCCTTATCTAATGGCGTTATTGTAGCAGGGTCGAGCTTATCGCGCCTCTTTTTTCGCGCCGCGGTTGCAGCTTTATCTCGAGGCGTTACTTCTCCGAGAGCCCAGCTCCTTATTCTCGCGCGCCGCTCGCTTCATTACGAGGCGTCGATGGCACGCCGACGAGGACTTTCCGCGCCTCCGCTAAGCCGTAATCCCGCCGGTCGGTGAGCTTATTCAAGCGCTCGGTGAGCGTCCGCTGTGACGCTAATCTCGCGGGGGTCAAGCGAGCACTTTTGCATACAAATACGCTTCCGATAGCCAATATCGCTGCCCGGATTATCAGATCTCGCGTATCTCATTGAATCTCCACTTTCGGATCAATCAGCTGATTCCAGCAAGTGCGCGTGCGACGAAAATGATAGGCAGCTGCTATGGGAAGTCTCGCGGCGCCTCGCCGAGTTATCGGCTTCTGCAGCGCAAACTTCTGCAATGAGAGACCCGGCGCGCGAGTATACGTCTGACGCGGATGAGCATTGAAAATTAGCCGCTCCCCAAGCAACACGCAGCGGACGCAGGAAATTCGCCGCCGAGCCAGTGGCGCACACGCAAGCTTGTTAAGGGTTGCCGTCCTTGTTATCTCGGCGAGCGAGTTTGCGGATTATGAATGTCTCGGCGGAGGAGGAGGAGAAGAGCCAGCCAAGTGAGGATGATGCGTTCGCGAAAGTCTGGCGCTCTCTTGCGCGACAGTTAATTCGGGTCAGCTGCAGAAGCCTGTCCCTCTCTCGCGCGCTCGCTCGGGAAATCGTCGCGCAGTTGCGTGTCTGCGTGCAGGCGCAGAGAGCGAGAGAGAGAGAGAGAGAGAGAGAGAGAGAGAGAGAGAGAGAGAGAGCGAGAGAGAGAGAGAGAGAGAGAGAGAGAGAGAGAGAGAGAGAAAAGAGGAAGCATCGAGCGCGCAAAGTGAGCTGCGTCTCTTGTTCTCTTCTCTGCAGCAGCTCCGTTAATTCGCTCGCGTCTCATCTCCCTTATACTCAAGGCAACTTTGCGGTCCCTTTCTCAATTGCCAGTGTCGTGTCGAATCGGCATCAGCTAGTTCGGGCTCGGCTTTCAAACTGCACGCGCCGCGAAATTAACACCGGCAATCCGGATTTGCGACAGACTCTTTCAAAGCTGCGCGCGAGAAATAATAAACGCGCGGCGTACTCGCGACGCTTTTGTTCTTATTCGATCGCGTTATTTGTTTGATGGCGAACAACGCGCGCATTGAAAGAAAAAAAAACATTCGAACGCGGCATTGTAAATTAATATACGCGCGCACTCTGTGCGCAGCGGACTGTAGGCGTGTCACCGAGCTCAAATCGTGTTTACCGCGTGATATCGCCCCGCGCATTCGCTGAGTCAAAGTAGAGGAAAATAATGACGGAAAACTTCCCTGGTATAATCGCAAACCAATATAATGGCCAGGTTTTGGCTAGAGTAAACACCAAGTTTTGAGAATTGGAAGCTTGGATTCGCGTTTTTGGTTAAAGGAAAGCATATAGTATAATTATTTGCATCAGAAAAAATTCTGTCTGACTGACTTCTGGGGACTGAACCCGCACCCTACGGGGTGCATGCACGAGGCCAAATAAGTACGGTCGTGCGCCTTAGCCGACTGAGCCACGCAGACGTTGTTCCACACAAGTCCTATACGAGCTTCGTCATATACGTTTGAATTATAAAAATTATTCAGTTTGTACGCCTGAATACTAATAATTTTGCAATATTGGTACCTTCATGAAATATAATTCTTAGCCCTAAAAAATACACAGGATATCGCTACTGCTGGAAAATTTTAAATGTCTTCGCGCTCGAAATTTCTGTTTTTGGAACAGTCTGATGCAGATTCATTAAACAAGCAACTTCCATTTTCACTTTTTTCTCTTGTATGAAATCAGTGATACGGCTGCAACGCTGAGCGTTACGCAAAACTTGTGTTTTCGCGCAGTTTTTTCTTGTCTGACATAATGAACGAGAAAAATACAGGTTTCTCAGGCAAACTTCGAAATTTGTTTCATCGCTTTGAGTGCCACCATTCCGGCGGTGGGTGTACATTCCTTGTTGACGATCGACCATATATGAAACGATTGTTTAAAAGACGGGATGAGCCGCAGATGAAAAAACTTCTAGTTACGCGACACTTGAATGCGAGTCTGCAGAACAATTATTTTACCTGGTATTAAAAATGCGCGCGCGAATACGAAGGTTATTATTCATGAATTCAGGTTCCGTAATTTAATCTTGTTATATATGTATTAATACGAGCATTCTGCACGCTGCGTACTATAATAAGACTGTAACGCAAGCAACAAGCGTGTTTTAATAACAACATATGCTTACATGCCGACGTAGCGCTCTCATATAAGCAGAATGTACCCGGGCTTTTAGGAGTGTCTGCTTCTTATTTTAGAATCTTTTCCTTTGCTCTTCTTTCCTCGTGCGCAAAAAAGGTTTATGAAGCTAAGCGCACGTACGCGCGCGCTCAACGGGCAAAACAATTTTGTTGTTCTTTGTTTTCCTCACTTTTCGAGTCTCGAGCTGTTTCAGTTTCTGCGCAATCTAACCGTGCGGCTCACAAAGACGGAAACGGACGCCGTTGTGCACGTTGTTACGCAGTATTTGGATACAGGTTCTTCATAAACGGAGCTTCCGCGCTTCTTGTAAATTCCTCTCGAAAAACTCCTCTTCGTCTCGAGAGACGGGAGGGGGTGATAGAGAGAGCCTAGGTTGCGCTTAAATGGATTCAAATTTTCCGCTAATGCATACCTCTTTTGCCCCCACGTCAATTTGCCTATGTGCTGGGATAGCCATCAAGGATATTATGTTTTCAAAGTAAAACTTTAGTACGATACACTTTGAAAAGTCGCAAATGCCGTTATACTACGCGCAAGAGTGGAAAATTTAAACTGCGCTCCGCAAATCATGAATTTCGCAATTTACTTGGCTGTGTGTTTGTGTAACGTATAATATAGCGCGTTTACGGCGGATTTTTATGAAGCAGTTTAACGTTCATGCACGCATGTTTACGCTTTATGCGCTGCGTACGAAAATGTTTCGTCCAATCACTTTTCAAAAAATCGTTATCGCAAAAACGTCGAGTTAAGACTCCTGCCGTATTATGCCGAACGGCTTTCCATGTAACGAGTGAATGACGCAGGCTTCATAGCGCCGAGATGAAGAAATTAATATAGAGTGACTGAAGTTATTTCCGCGAATTGGCGAATATTTTGAATTCGCCGCGGGGGCTACACGTAGAATTCATTTTCGAGCCATATTTGTTTTTCTGGTTTTGATTCGTCTGTATCCCGCGTAATGGAATCATGTATTTTCGGCGAATCAAATAAAGTAGGGGTTTTAAAATTTTTGCGCCAATGTTTGTACGGTTCGGTTCCGGGAATTACCGGCGAGAGAGCTTGAAATTTTCTGCGTTCGAAAAAGAGCCGCCCCGAGAGGCGAGTAGTGGCGACGGCCGGGCGTTCGTATACAGGGAAATCCTAGTTGATCATTAGAGGCAGAAATGCTATTACCGGGGCTCATTCCTCCTATCCGTATATCTAAAATCAGAGCCGTCGCGCAGAGCTGAAAAGTCGCGTGCAGTCGAGTTCTGCCCCTCGCATGAGTGCGGGCAGTGGTGGAACTGTGGAGGGAGAAAGAGCAACCTTTGAATACAGTAAGATCATTAGAATGGCGTCGACCGAAGGGGGTGGCGCGGAGTAGGAGGGCGCACGAGGGGCTCAATTTCACGCTTCCGTAAAACGCGCGGCAGCGCCGGCGAGGAATCGGACGAGCTTTGCTGGATCGCGGCTGACGGAAAAAAGTCCGAGTCGTGGCGATTTGTTTGCCGACGGGTCAAATAAATCAGTCGCGTTAATATCCTTCGCGCGCAGCTAGTCTAGCGCATCAGCTTCGGGCGGACAGCAGTGAATTACGCGCGGCGAAGCTGTCGGAGCGTCGCCGGCGGGGCTTCCGAATCTTTCCTCGCGAGCGCGAGAACAATCGCGCGAGAGGGCCCTGGCGCCGCCTGCGCGACAAAGGGTCTCCGCTGCCGTCGCCGCGTCATCGAACTCGCAGCAGCGACTGTCAGCGTCAGCTCCGCTGCTGCTGCAAGCTCTCTTCGCGCGATACTCGTGGAAACTCGATATCAGACGCGGAGCCGAGTCGGCGGCTGCTATGCAAATGTCGGTCGCGCGCGGCAAAACGGGGAAACTGTCGTCTGGAATTTCCGCGCCCGCCGCGGAAATATATGCGATTAACGCGCGCACTTACCGCTGCTGCGCTGACGCCCTGCGTGCGCGCTGCATAACGTAGCCGCCGCCCCACTTCGGCGCTCGCGGCGGGCAAATAAAAATCAACGAACCGCGAACATCGGCAATATTATTTTATTTAACATCGCCTCGGGCGAGTGGCTTTTTTACGTCTCGCGCTTCTTTTATCGCCGCGCTTCTTATATTTCCGATTCCTAATGACGCTCGCATTTTCCGATGGACTTTTTGCCCAGCTCTATACTGCATATTATGGAGCAGCGCGCCGAGCTTTTAATCTTCGTTTATTCCTTATTTTATTTTTAACCAATGTTCTTGACTTCAGGAAAGGTTCGTGACTCTTGAATGAAATTCTGAAAACAAAAGTTCTATTCACCCGCAGTGCATATTTACTCCACAGCTGCAGGCGCATAGCATTAACTGCGAGCGAGCGCGGCTTTGCATCAGTATGATTCATGTCCATTCCATCAAATTCGAATATTCAGCAGAATTACATTTCAAGCTTTTACCAACTTTTGCAATCACCGGCGATTGTTATAGAGGGATCCGATATTACAGGGTTGAATTCTGATGCCCACTCATTAAAATGATAAAGTTCGAAATTGGGTCCGCGGGAAACGCGAACGCGGCTTTTCGCCCGCTCTCTATGCGGGTCAATAGCATGAAATTTTCAAGCTCAGTTTACCCGTCGCTGCCCAGCCCAGCGAGCTCTGGCTTTCTGTGCGCAGAGCTAACTGATTAGCTTCCGTGGATCAAAATATCCCGAATTTTCAATTCCCGCCGTAAATAGCCCACAGCTGCTAATTAGGGCGAGTAAATGGTGACTTTCAAAGATTGCAGAAAATTTAATCGGTCGAACATATAGCTTATAAGCCATATCCATACATTTGCTTCACGTCCCACACAGTAATCAGCCCTAATACGCGGGTTTCCGGTGCATCTATAAAATTTCAACACACCGTACCATATACTATAATAATGCGTAAAATAAATGCACGTAGTAGCGATAAGTCAAGCTCTACGTTTCATGTTAATAATTATGCACGTATGTTTTTTGTTTCAGGTAAGCTCGCGCGTTTGATGTTTGCAGCGCCAGTCGATGAATGGGCAATTAGGTACTTATGCGTCCACATAAAGCGCACGCTCATTCAACGCAGGCTCTATCAATCGAAAGATACAAGCGTTTCCAGCGCGAACACAGGAGCTTATTTTCGAGATTTATCTGCGCCATATTCAACGAAAAGATCCAAAGAGCTTTTTGCGATTTTGCTTTTTCCATCAGTCGAAGTGAGCCCCAGTGTAAATAAATATAAATTTATACACCGAAGTGAAAAGCGTTTTTATCCCGCGTCATAAAACGAAAATCTTGATGTTTGCCGCAAAACAAATAACGCTTTTCTTTTGCGCGATAGCGCACAACTCGATTCCGAGAAGTAAACACGCGCGCGAATGTCGCTTCCGCGAACGTGATGTTATATTTGTCTAAAAAGCGCTGATACGCGGCAAGGACAGCTCTGTTTACGTTTAATTTCCACTGGATCGCGCGCGCGCGCTTAAGGCAACAGTGGTAAAAACGCGAAAAGCCAGCAGCGCGGCCGTAAAATCTCGCGCAAAGAGGCTCTGCATTGTATGCGAGAATTTGATAAATTGGAGCGTTTATTCATGTACGAGGAGAGAGAGAGAGAGAGAGAGAGAGAGAGAGAGAGAGAGAGAGAGAGAGCTGCGCGAGGAAAATGATAATTTCGCCGACGACATAACAAGCCCATTGTAACCTCTTAGCCCCCGCGGCGCGAGTTGTTTACACGTTAGGTGCGCGCGCCGCCGCCGCCGCCGCCGCCGCAAGGAATACAATAGCGTAGCCGCGTCGCTGGCAATTAATTTAAAGCGTTAATTGTGTTATTATTAGTCGACGCGTAGATTTGGCATCGCAGCGCGCGCGGTGTGTACACATACGTATACGCGGAGAGCGAGAGCCGGGCGTGTTAACCGCGAAATGATTCACTCTCGGGCAGAGAAAGATAAAGGAATGTAAAGGGCCTCCGAAATCCAATTAAAATGCTAATTCAGTATTTTGAACACCCGAGCGACCGCGCGCCAGCTCGCGCTTGCGGGAACTAGTCGAGCTTTTACCACCAGTGCTCCGCCCGCGCGCGTATTTGTCCGCAGCGTCCGCGTTTTCTTCCTCAATTTACTTCCTAAATATTAAAGCTCAGGTGATTCGCTCGGATTTTTTGCGGCCCGGCAAAGTCCGGCTTTTTAATGAGAAACCGATTAAAAGACAGTCGTGCGTGTAATCCGCGCTCGTAATTTTCATTTGGATCAGCCGCGCCGCGCGCGTATAATAACATTTTTCCATTTGAAACTCGCGAAAGCGAGTAAGAGTACGAGCGCTGATGATCGCGCGCTCCGTTAATTTATTTCCGCTAATTGGAAATCGCGCGTATTCAACGCAAATTCTCGAGTGTAAACAGGAGCGCCAAATCGATAACTCTCAAGTTATCGCCCGTAAGAGCGCAGAGGGAGATATAGACATGGATATTTATTTACACCCTGAGACTTAGAGAGCCATAAGATATATAGAACATTAGAATTGCAGTAAAAGATGCAAGTTGAAAGATTTGCATTATTACTTTCAAAGCACTGGGCCCTGCGCTAAAACTAACTCAAATACTTGGCTAAAACGTGTAGAGGGATGAGACATTTTTCTCATAGACATACCACGGAGAACAAACAAACGTTGCAGGTACTGAAAACTTCAGTAGAATCTACTCGACTACCTACTCGAGTAGAGAAAAATATGCGCGGTGGGCGCGCATCAGATGCGCAGAAGGTTATATAACTCGTCTGTCCCCACCGGGCCGCCGCGACTTCTCTTCTCCCACTCTATCGGGTTTGGACGTGCGTGTCAGGTCGGCTCTCTCGTCTAGTTAGGGGTGATTCCGTCTCGAGACTCGCAAGACATTTCTAGAAAACTAGCGTAAGATCGATTTCTAACAATAATTTGAAGCAAATGCGTCACTGAAAATTATCGTTGCAAACGTGTCACAGAATGTGTGTATGTACAAAATAACCTATCCGAGACAAAACGGAATACACCCTAGGTAAATCCTATTGAAGTGAGCTCAGTAGTCCAAAACACTCTCGAAATTCGTATTTAGTTCTCAGCCTCTTATAGAAGCAGAGAGACCGTAGAAATGTCAGCGCTCTTAAAAATAAAGTCGCGTAATTTAGAGATGGTAGAGACCTTATTTCAGATGGTGTATAGCATTCCAGAGACGCGCTCCTACCGATCGTAGCGAATATAAGCCCGCGTCGCAAAATGTTTCCAGGATTGCCATACAATTTACAGAGAGGCCCGCAATTAACGCTTAGAGCCGCGTATATCTTGGCGGGCCATCCGAGACGGCAGCCCGCGAGGGAAATAAAGTCGCAAGCTCAATGACGCGGACACTCATGGAGCGGGCGCGCATGAGAGTGTATTGACTCTCCAGGGGGGTGTTGATGTGTACGTAATCGAATGAGGCGGCGGAAGACGTTGGGTGTATAATTAGTTCTGGCTCGCGGCCAGGGCTCGCTCTGCATCACGTGTCATCGAGTCGGCGCACGGAATCTTCGGATCGCCGTTTGGTTCAGCCCAGTCCGGCTCGCTCTCCAGCTCTCCTCTCGGCCCTGAGATGGCGTGTCCGCCCCTCGTTGGGAGTCCGCTTTATATCCGCAGCGCTTCTCTCCACGCGTTCTCTCTGTACTCTTTGGCCCGACGTGGACGTACATTATGTGGCGCGGCGGCTCTCTTCCGTGCAGCGCGCGCGGAATCAGCGATTTTCAAACATGATAAATGGCCTGCCTCATTCGCGCTTCCGTCTTAATTCGTATTTTTCAAAGAAAGATGTTTGCCCCGGCTGGACGCGCCAAAAAGGTAAATGATTACCCGCGGCTTCTAATGAAACGTATACCGCCGGCGCGCAAAAAGGCGCTCGTTAAGTGAATTCACATGTCCGTAGGAAATTATTATACTTAGAGCGCGACCGCCGGCCGAGCTCCGGTCGATATATTCTTCAGCCGACTCGTCCTCGTCGCGCAATCGAGCCGTCAGTCGAGGGCTGACGGCTGCCGGTGGGGCGCTGGGGGAGCTGCACTGATTACAAACAGCCGTCACCTGGCTGCGAGGCCGGATGGAGCGGCGAAGTTTCGGACGGCAAAATTAGAGGAAAGCGGTAAACCGCAGAGAGAGAGAGAGAGAGAGAGAGAGAGAGAGAGAGAGAGAGAGAGAGAGAGAGAGAGAGAGAGAGCGGGGGCTAGAGAGCCGGGAGAGAGGCGCCGCTCGCGCTTGCGCGGCCCTGAAGTTTCTCGCTGATTTACGCACTCGGCGCGCCGGCTTCCATCTCGCAGCTTAGCGGTTTAATCGTCTACTCCCGAAGCTGCAGGGGATGCAGGCAGGCAGGCAGGCAGGCAGGCGCGAGAAGCAGCAAATAATTTAGGCAGTAGCGAGTGCAGCGAGCAGCTTCGTTCGGCTTGCTCCCCCCTCGCGCTTGCGGACTCTCTTCGGCGCGCTGCACTCGCGGGAGGAGATATATCAAGACGCGCTGCTACAAGCGGGCATAAATTGCTGTTTATGCAAATGATATATAAACTTGGAAGCCAGCGGCGGAGTCGAGTGCGAGGGCTGCTGCCGCTGCTATGCTTATTCAGCTCCCTTCTAATTGACTATCAAATACGGCTGAAAGCACATTCGCCCCGCTCGAAACTTTCTGCATAGGCTTTCCGCGTTTTTTCGCACGCAGCCATCGGCGCCTAAATATTTATGCTCGTTCTCGCGGGATAATGCTCAGTCGCCGCGAGGTAGCACCGGCCTTTTTATCCTCGAAAGTCGCTCGTACTCGCGCCCAAGTATACTCTCTCGAGCGCTGCGGGAGTTTCGGTCACGTCTCGCGCTCGCTGCCGGCGCAAATGTAGGTTAAAGTCAGGCAGAGCCGCGGTGAAAGGGGGCCGAAATTACATGTACGTACGGATTTCATTAGTCGTGTGCCGCGCGCCGGCGCACGTGCGCCAGTTAACGTTGCTCAATGCATTGCATTTTGCAATTACGTCTTCGCGGCGGTTGAACGCTCGCTCGGAGACCTTGCGCGCGGCGCCGATTCAGATGCGAATCGCGTATACGACGATGCTCGCGCGCTGTCCTTCGATTAATCGGGCCGTGGTAATTTGGCATCTTTTGCTTCTTCTCGGAGTAGCCGACGACTTTTAATCGTTATACGCGCTACATTGTACGAAAGATTGACCGAATTATGAATGTACTCCGGGTCGAAAGATAGAGACTGCAGGTTAAGGCGACGTTGCGCTTAATGAGATCGCGGTCCTCGCTGAAATTAGGGTAATCCCGTATAATAGTTTTAATGGAAAAGTGGCCGACTATACGTATAGCTACTTCCGCGAGTAGCAGAGAGGGAGATAGGGGGACGGCTTTTGGAAAATGTAGAACGTCTAATTATCGCAGAAGGAACATAATTATTCCATGAGAAAATGATAACGCTATTATTGCCGGGCCATCGCTGCCCCCATTGAAAGAACAGTATTGTAGCCGCTCGCGGCGAATCGCTGAAAGCGACAGCGGAACTATTCTTGGACTCGTTTACATCGGGTCTAAAAGTGTGTGCGTGCGTGTGCCTCAACGCGCCGGCTAATAGCGAACTCGGCCCGACTGGCAGCTCGCTTTCTTTTTTTCGAAAGTACACCTGTCGGATGTTTCACGTGCGTATAATTTGCTTTGAATATCAATGGATCGCGCGGCGGGACCTTGAAAACTCACGTTATCCGGCGCGATAGTCGAGATTTTGAAAAAGCGATACTTTCATATTTTCTATAATGAATTCACGCGTCTGTTACAGCAGCGACGCGCTCTGGTTTCAGGCCATTTCACCGGCGGGGGAGTGGAAATCCGTCGATACTCGATATCGGCAATTTTGTTTTTGTTTGTCTGTTTGTTTTTTTCTACCAAGACGGAATAACTCGCAGGGTGTTTACTTCGGAGCGCATAATTCAATTGTCGACGCGCCAAAGTTTCAACTCGCTTCGCCCGTGATTGCGCAAAAAGGAAAAAGTTTGAATCATCATAGTTATGGGTATGACGAGCCACGGCGAGGAATGACGAAAAAGCAGATGAATATTGATAAGACAAACGAAAAATGGAAGTTTGCGCAGCCGCGGGATGATTTAGAGCCGGCGAAGGAGAGTTTGGTAGAAAGTTGAAATTCGGAGAGCGCGGGAAAAAAGGAGTTGCCCGCGCCGCGGGAGCGAGATACCGGAGGTGTGACAAAGGACTGCTTAAAATCGCGAGATAACCTTATTTTATTGAACCGAACTCCCGGGAGAAAAGTTACGTAGCGAGTTCGCAAAGCCTCTTTTCGGCGATCTCATTGAGAGCCGCCGCAACCGGATTGCTGCTGCTGCTGGGAGAATGGGAAGAGGAAATACTTGCCTCGGATATTCCAAAAGTTCTCGGCAAATTTCGCAGCGAACTGGATCAGTCGCGCGCTCACGCCGGAGCGAGTGGCTTATCGATAGATAACGGTAATGACGCCGAGTCGCGGGGCAAAAGGCAAGACTCTCCGGCGCGCAAGGAGCGTTACGAAACTTTAAGTCGCACAAGGACGATTTCGGACACGACTCCGACGCTGCTGGCGCTGCTGTCAGAATTCCGGGAAGCGAAGCTGCCTTGAATGACTCTATCTACAGCAGCAGCAGCAGCAGCAGCAGCAGCAGCAGCAGGCGGCTAGACTGCTGCAGAGAAATCGAATACGCGCTCTTTTTTAGAAGAGCCAGCGCTTCTCTTCTTTTTCCCGATCCTCTTTCCGCTCGAGCTCGCTCTCTATTGGCGAAATAAAGCGAGTTATCTCCCTCCCCCCGACAGCGTGGTTCGAAACTTGTTCGACGGTAATTTTTCCAAATTCCATTGCCCTCTCGGAAGTCGAACGCTTCCATTGTTCGCGGTAATGCATCTCGACAATTACATCGGAGTTATGATTAAAGGTAAATTATTCCGAACATCTTGTGCCAGTTACGGGTGAAAAGTTCGCGACCGAAGCAGCGGCGGCGGAAAAGGGATAAGAAAGAAAGCGGCCCGGCGCAAGTTGGAAAAGTTTTACAAAAGAAATGTAAATTAGTAAGACAGACGCCATAATAGTCTGGCTGCTTTTATTGAAATTATAATCTTCACCCGCATTGAGCGCGAGCAAACCGAAGGAAAGGAAAGCCAACAAAACGGGGCTCGACTGCGCGCCGCTGCAGCTCGACTCGTTCTCTCCTTTCTTCCGCGCGTATAACTCGAAAAAGTGCGCCGTTGAAGCGGCATTAATTCTTTTGTCCTGGCGCGCAAGCCGCTCTTGCTTTTGTTTTATCTGCCGGTATCTCCTCTCTGTCCTAAATGCATCATATGGAACTGCTGCTGAAATCGTGTTTTTGGAGCGAGAAATCACGTTTGTTGGTAAAACAAGAGTCGCGCGCGGAAGGAGGAGCGCGATGTTGTTGGCTCGGTGTAAACAAGCGCGCCTACCCTCCCCCCCCCCTCTCTCTCTCTCTGTCTGCTTCCTCGATGGAGGCACATGTATACGTACAGATACAATTGCAGCGACGACAAACGACGACTCGTCGACGCGGTCCCTACGCGCGCACTCCGCTATATACTGTGCCGCCGATGCAAAGCTGCGCTGGAAGACTCAATTACCGTCACCTCAAGGGCTCGCTGCTGCTGCGTATTCAACGAATAATAGCCCATGCACTCGCGCCTTTTCCCCAGCCTCGTCGCAGTCGTTTCATCGCGCATAATAATTAATAACCCTTCTCTTTTTCTCTCCTCTTCCATAGTTCCATTCTCTGAAAGCCTCTCGCAATAAAATTCATTCTTGTGCGCGCAGAGTCGTTATCTCGCGGTAATGCGCCGCATACGCGTATACAGTCCACGAGACTGAACTATATCCCGCGATACACAAGTGGGCGTCGGCCAAGTCGGCATGTTGGACTTAACGCGCGACATAATCGCATAATTACATTTGCATAAGCTTCAAAGGTTACTTATTACCGCGTCCCCGGGCTCTGCTCTCTGACACTGACCTTTCTCGTAGCGGCCGGCGTCGCTGTGATAAATTGCGCCGTTTGCACCACTTAACGCTTGCATAATTTCCTCGATCGGCGCGAAGTTGCACTCGCAAGCGTTGTTGTACATCGGGAGCGCGCTCCGTTTTATTTTTCGCTAATTACCCGCTCGTTATGCCGTATTTACGCTGCACAGTACAGTTTAACGCGCGCACTGCGCTCGTTTTACGGCGCGACTGGATCGCAATGAAAACAAACGCGATCGGCTTCGGCTTAATCGCCGCGTGTCCATAAAACATCGCGAGAGCTGGAGTGGATAAACACTTCACTGGAACTGAAGACGTCAGTGAAAAGTTGGCCATCCGCCTAGACTGCGGCGGCGGTGAGGCAATATCCGCGGGTTCGGGAGTTGCCGGAGAATTTCATAAACTAGGCCTAGACAGAGAGGCGAGGCGAGTGCTCAGTGTGCGCGCGCGTGTGTGTGTGTGAGCAGGCAAGACAAAGTAGAGGCAATCATAGAGCGGACGTCTATCGATTTTGCAGCCGGCACCTCGCGCTGGCTTGCGGATATTAAGGGATTTTCCGAGAGTAGACTTTTCAGCGTGTATGTTCTCTCTCTCTCTCTCTCTCTCTCTCTCTCTCTCTCTCTCGCCTCGGCGCCTTTCTTCCTCGCTGAATTCGACTCTGCGGCGGCGGTGGGCATCGATGAGATAATCCACTCGCGAACGCTTGGCCGATCAGCGGTACTTATATATGCCATTCCTGCGCGCAGAGCAAGGGAGGCGGAGAGGGAGCGGCGAAACTTCGCGCTGCAAGAATTTCGCCGGGGCGCTATACTGCGCTATTACCCCGAGTCATAAGAGCGATAAATCTCACTTCTTTCCCCCCTCGAGCTTAACTGTGCAAACTGCAGATTGTAGAGGGACTGGGCTAGACGGGGGCTATAGCTCTCTCGCGCTCTCCGCTGCAGCCGTAGTATATAGCATTAGGGCCGAGTCCTGTTAGTTGCGGCAAGTTTCTCGGACTAATTTGTGTAAGAGCAGCCTGTACTCTGTACTCTTGGCGGCGAAATCAGCCGGGCCGTTTAATAAATTGCGATTATCTCTCGCGTATGGATCGCTAGGATCGCCGCGGCGCAATTGCACGGCAAAGTTTTCTCGATAAAGGCCTATCAGCTGCGCGGCTGAAAAAGCCGCCCCGGGAGCCGCGTCCCGCGCGGAAATATGCGATAGAGCATTTATCCTGCCGCGCGCACAGGGGCTGCAAATTCCTCGCGCCTGAATGCGGCCTGGGACTCTAAAATTGTTCCGTAATTTACAAGCGGCCCTTGCCCCGGCGCCGCTGCAGTATGAGAGCGAGAAAGAGAAGCCCTGATGATGGCCGCGCGTGCGCGGGTTTGATAAATCAGCGCCTGCTGTTTGAAGGCCCCCTCGTGCATTCAACTTCGTCGCTGTTGTTGTTTGTAAACCAATTTCTTTGCTCGCAACGCCAAGACTTGCGAATCGCCGTTGTGTACTCTGGTTATTGGATCGGGACGAAAGGACTATATCGTCATAATAGAAAGAGAGCTCGCGGGTGTTCTTGTCGGACTCTACTGACGAACGCGAGGATCGGTTCTACTTTTGGTATTTAAAAAAGCTCGAAGAAAGTGTTTACCCTGCAATGCTCGAGTAGTGAACGAGTGGCGGCGCTCGGAATATCGAGTGCTGCAGCTTTAATGAATGTCAGTGTGGAGATGCAGTAAATAAATCGCATAAAACTGTTTAAAAGCCTCTCGGCGGCCGACTACGTGCACATTCGTTAAAAAGGAGCGAGCTTCTATTTTATGTCGTATTTTACGAGTGCTACTCAGTCGAGGTGCTTTAGATGGAGCGAAACGTCCTCGCGGATTGTGCCGCAAAATCGTCTTGAAAAAGAATGAACTTTTAATATTGAAAACTAGCCGGCTGCTTCCGAGGGGAAAAAACGAACTGACTAAAAGGAAAATGAAGAGCGCGTCGGATGAAAAAATAGGAAAGGATACGCGCGTCTCTGATGGCGGTGCGTCGCTTTGCAGTGATGGATGTGCCGGTCGTTTCATTGAGTAATTGCGTTCGCGCGTTTCCTCGGGAAAGCCAGTCCGCGGAAACTCTCCGCTCGAGTTTTCCCCCCGATGAGCTTTGCAGTTGTGTCGCGCTGTCTCTGAATAAGTTTGCAAAGGACGCTCGGCTTGTTTACCACCACTCGCGGCCAATTACCAAGTACTCCGAGAGCCCGTGTCTTTGTGAGCGAGCGGATTCCGAAGCAGTAAAGGACCCTCACTCGTGCCGATGACTTTGAGACATTCGAACGAGCAGCGGAAATTTGCCTTGGCCATAGCGTAAAAGGCGGTTGTATGCTCTCTCAGCTCTTTCGCTATATACACCCACCTCTCTTGCTCTCGCTCCTCTTATTCGCCAGCAACTTTGCTGATTCCCCGCTGCTTGCGCACTGCAAACTGAAGCCGTCCTTTGTTCTCCTATACAACTAAAAGTCTGCTCTCCCCTAGCTCTCCAACACTGGATCAATTAGCTTTTACACTATGCCGAGTTGTAATTGTTGCTCTTCATTGAGCGGGGCTATAAATCCATTCGAATCAATTTCACTCGTCCCAGCTCCTGATGCATCGAAGCCGTATTTCGCAGTTATTTTTCACAGATTTATAATGCGTTTCCTAATTAATCCGTTAATCTTTACTAAAACAATGTAGTCAAATGCTTCAAAATTCAATATTTGGCGATACACCGTAAAAAATCTATCTGCTGCTAAAATTTTAAACGATTTCGTCGAGCGGTTCTCAAATAAAGAGCTGAAATGTAAAAACCGATTTTTCTCAAAACTTTTGCTTCCTCTAAACAATATTTTATTTATTGGACGCCTATAAATTTAGTTGGAGGAATCTGCGTGCCAGCGGTTTTATCGGCAAAATAAAAATGTAAAAGGATGAGCAAACAAAGAAAAAAATCGATATTTGCATTTCTCTTAAAAAGACTCTTTTTCCACTGCGCTTTTGATTGAATAAGTGTATTAAATAGAATCAGGTCAATGTCTGAAACAAGTCCCCGACTTGGGCGTACAATTTATTAAATGCTCGAATGAGGCGTCGTGCACTTATTTTTTTCATACGTACGCACACTTATAGTTCACTCGAGAGTTAGAGAGAGAGAGAGAGAGAGAGAGAGAGAGAGAGAGAGAGAGAGAGAGAGAGAGAGTGAGAGAGAGAGAGAGAGTTGGACAAGGCTGCTGCGGTAGAGAACACGAATGCAAGAATGGCTAGCATAGTCATTATATGCAGGTAAACCGCAAGTGCGAAAGCTCTCGTTCCTCCCTCTTTTTTCCGCTTTTTTCCGCCCGCGCTAAATCCTCTCCCCGGCTAGGCTCGTCTTCACTGCGCGACACTGTTTTCTTGTCCTGTACTTTGTACTGTTCCTCTCGCGTTTTCGCTTCTCTCCTCGCAGCTCGTTTTGTCACGCAACCGCGTTTCCGCCTGATAATAAAAAATGCGAGCCGGCAGGTGAAATCTCCGCGACGCAGCATTCAACGTGACAGTCGACCGAGAGAATCGGACTTTAACCCGCCGCGCTGCAGTGCTCTACTTGCCAGCGATGCTTTTCGTCAGCGCAATGTTGTTACACACCGCGCATGAAGTATGCAGCGCTACACGGCTGCAAACCTTTTCTATAATCAGCGCCGAGGCGAATCCGGCCCAAGGATGGAATAATTATTAAACGCGCGGCTTCATACGCTGTGTGTGCAGTGTGGATATAGACGCGCTCGCAAATCGGGAGGCACATATTTTAAATAATTAATACTGCATTCGTGTGCATTATTTAGCAGCTGCGAATGTTTGATCGCTCGAGAGCGGGGCTCGTACGAGAGCTAATGAACGCGATAAAATCGATATTTCGCAATTTAACGACGAGGAGAATATGTACACTGCGCGTGAATTGATCCACGGTATTATTACTGTCGCCACGACTGTCGCTATGACAGCTACATGAAAACTCCTCCTTTGTTGACTATGGCCATGTGGTTTTTTTGTGACGGTCAGATTTGGTAGCAATACCGTGGATCAATTCACGCGCAGTGTACGTGTATAGGGCGCGCGGGAGGGAGCCCATATAAACGCGCGGCGGGCGTAAAAATGCAAAAGCAGAGCATTAGAAGAACAAGACGAAATGGAAAATACGTGGAAGCAGTGCCGGTGGCTGCTGCAGCAGATAGCTCCGCAGCCAGCTCGTCCTCGGTCGCACAAAGGTCTGACAATTCGGTTTGCGTTCCATCATTTGCCGGCAGAGCAAAGAGCGCGCGAGCGCGGACTACAAGGAAAAAAGCCGGCCGCATGCAGCGCGGGATAAAAACATTCCGCATCGCGGCGTGCAGCCGTCGTGGCAATGCTGCCGCCGCCGCTGCTTCTGGCGTCACGTATGTAATCTAATTTACACGCTTCGCTGGGATCAGCCTTGTTTTGTATGCATTGTGCAACGCCGCCTTAGAAGCATTGTATTAATAGGACACCTGATATTGCGCACACGCTGCAAGAAGCGTTTTCGCATTATTTAGTGCAACTATCAAAGAAATGCTCTCGCACCCCCTGGATAGCTGCTATCTTCGTCTTTCTTAGCATAGCGCTGCAACATGCGCGCGCCCGACCCTCGATCCATTATTATAATCCACGACAGAGGGAGCGGGCGCGCAGCCTTCTTTCAAAAGCCGTGCGCGGTTCTAAATTGCGCGCGGAGTTTATCAGCGGGGTATATCATTTTCGAAATAGTTTCCGTGCTTCTGAATATTTCTCTGCGCGCAGGGGTAATTTAAGCGAACTTCATAAGTTTTAATTAAACTTCTTCCGCGAATGGAAAGCAAATAAGTTGCGCGAATGAACTTTGCCAAGCAGTTTTCCGGCACGAATTTTTAATGCCACGGAATTTCATATACCTACTCTGCGCGGCGCTGCGGAAAAAAGTGAATCAAGCTCGGTTTCGATGTGGCAGCCGCCGGAACGACTATTAAAAAATATATATATATATATATATATATATATATATATATATATATATATATATATATATATATATATATATATATATATATCGGTCGAGTCGCGACGTATAAAAAGAGTCGCTCGAACAAAAATTGGTATTTATAATGAAAGTGCGCGCGCACGCATATACGGCTATACGCGAATCGGTGTAGCGACTAGCGGGCATCGGCATTGCAAAATTCATTAGAGAATCTGTCAGTGCGAAAATTACGTTACGATTCCCGAATTCGGCTGCGCAGGCGGCGAACTTGGCCACACAAGCATACATACACACGCGCGCGCCGATGGCTGCGAAAACTTGTAATTGCGTTAGAGTTTCTCTGGCGAATATTTCAGCGCGGCGGCGGTCGCTGGCGAGCATTTTTACCGCGTCGACAAACAGGGCCGCGCCGGAGGAGTCGATGAGAGCGCGCCGAGGAAAATCGCTCGACGACGAGTGACTGTCGGCGTTCATTTGGCCGGGCTCTTTCAGTCGCATGTAGCAGCAGGCATCGGGCCGCGGGGAGGCGGAAGTCGACGGAATCGAAATATTCAGTATTTCCAATTACTTTGGTTCCCCGCTCGATCGGACGTGTCCCACGACGACGCGCGACTATCGCGCGAATTGGAATTTCATTTCGTTTTAATTGAACGTCGCGTCGCATTCCAATTCGCGAGAGTAGTTGCCAGTGCAACTCGCTCGATCGCCGCCGCCGCCGGAAGCCTGGCTCTCCCTCTCCCCCTCTCACTCTCGCTAAAGTTTTATATTTCGATCGTCTTCATCCGTCTTTTCTCTCCTTCACGCTCTTCTTCCCCTTTTATGTACGACGGCGATGAGAGAGGGGGAGAGGAAGAGGCCATCGTTGCGCTGCCCATGAACAAAGTGCTTATCTGCATTTCAACTCGAAGCTGCGCGCATCGGAGCAGCCCCGGCAGTCATTTTTTTTTATCAAGAAGCCTCCGCCGCTCGGGGGATGAATATCGCGCGGCGAACTTTTTTCCTCGCTCCGCAGCGCGCGGAACGTCTCTTCATAATTAATTAGCATCCGTTCTTATTTCGATTGCTCCATTTTCATTCATTCGGAATCCTTATTAAGAGCGGAGAGCTTGCAAGTTTTTCCGATTAAGGTGCGCCGGCGGCCGATCCTCTCAGCGCTATAAACGGCTCTCAAACTTTGATGAACGACGAGCCGCTAAACATCGCGCCGAAAGAACTCGGAATCCATCATCCTCGGCAAATCGCTCGCTCCCGAATCTGGCCGCATTTCGGACGTGTTTCGCGCTCGTGAAATCCGCGCGCGACACCGAAACGAGAGGGCCAGAGGGATGCGAGGTTGGCGTGCGCACGGCGAGCTCCGGCTGAATTTCGCAGCGTTATAACACTCGCTACCATATACTCATCCTTTGCAATGCGCTTATGGAGATTACTTCATTATCGCCGCATGTTCATTTATATACCGGCAGTAGTGCGGCTCAAAATCCGGCCCGAGCGCGAAACGACGAGCGCTATCAGATAACAGGCGCTGTAAACAAAACGCGTAATCACCCGCATTATATATTATCCGGCGCTGATGTGCATTAGCGAAGGAGCAGCCTCAAAATTAAACTCCATAATAGGATAAGCGTTGCCGGCGCTTTTTTCCCGCTAGTATATAAGCGTACGCGCAGACGAGCGTGCGGTATAAAAATAGCGATGACAGCCTCGCGAATTAATATTGCCGCTCTCGCGCGGAGTATGCTAATGAAAAGTGACGTCGGCGCGGGGCGGTTTTTGCGTAAACACACACACACACACGCAGCCGTAAGGCCATCACCTTTTTTATCCGGTTTCGCGGCGCGAGAGACTTGCCGGCAACGTAATGCGTAACGAGCTCCCGCGGGATAGAGAAGCCAAGGAGCCCGGAGCTGAGCCGAAGACGTTTGCTACACATAGCGCCGGTGGCCGCGCTCTCGCGATTAAAGTCTCGCCGCGCCTCGCGCTCCCGCGTATCATCTTTCAGAAGACAGCCGGGGAGCCTGAGCTAGGAGATGCCGACGGCCGACCTACATTGCTTTCTCTCTCTCTCTCTCTCTCTCTCTCTCTCTCTCTCTCTCTCTCTCTCTCTCCCGAGCATTTCATTTCGAGCGCAGAGAGCGACTACATGCCCCCGGATTAACATTCAAATATAAGATCCGCCTGGATAAATATGCTTGCTTTCTCGCCTCTGCATCTGGCTCTCTTGCGCGCGCGTGTTTCCTTTCCCGCTTCCGCGCCCGCCTGGCTGTGCTCGGAAGCTCAGCCCCGAGCTCGACGCCTACACCCGGCTATGTGCGCACCTTTGCAAATGTTTGCTCAACAAATTTCATTCGCTCCCTGTCTTTCATCGCGCCTGCTCTCTTTTTCGCCTCCTTTCCGATGGATGCGATTATCATCTCGGTTCAAAAGTTGTTCGCTCCCGAGCACGCGTCTTATTTATTTTCCTATAGCTCCTTCCTTCTTCTTCTCTCGTAAACAGCTGGCCGAAATAGCTCTCGCGCGCAAATATTTGTCCAGCAGCGATTAGTTATAAACTCCGCGGAAACGCCTCCCTCGTAACTCTCTGCTGCTCGCCTTACCAAAAGAATATCGTATTTTTCCCGGCGGTCTATGAATGTTAAGCGCTTATAGAATCAAAGTATAAATATATGATACGCATCCGTTACAATGTGAAAATCAAATTTGGGCTATGAGGATTTGTCTCGTTGGTTGTAAAATTGTAACATCGGAAATAATTTATGACTCGCGTTCTCGATGCAAAAGTAACGAGTAATGAAGATAGCGACAAATTTCAACAGATTCCACAAAGATCACTGAGGCGAAGGAATTCTATTCTATTCTGTTTCAAAATTCCGATAAATTATACCCTTTGTACTATGGTAGGTCACACTAATGAATGCATTGTGTTTTCGAATTTTCAAACTCGGTGACCGAGCACAAAAAGTGCCAGTATTCTTGGCCGCGTGAAATGGGATGCGCTACTTCGCTAGCGTTTTTCACACCAGGGATACATAAATTTTCTGCCCGTTTTTCAAATTGAAAAGCATATCCGTAATATTTGTCACGGCGGCAGTGGCAGCAGCCGGCAAAAAGCTGTATATAAAGAGGAAGTCGTAAATATACTTATATCGGGGGAAATGTTAAACGGTTTCTTACTTCTCTAAGTGACAGCGGGAAAAGGGCGGCAAATAAGATTTAGGTGCGCCGCGCATCGACACGGGAGAAATGTACGTGCGGCTCTGCTAAAAAAGCAGCTGAAAGAATCGAGGGCGTAATTGGAGCAAACAGAGCACTAATAATCCGGATTGGCCGCGGCGCAATTTCTTATGGAACCTCTCGTTCCCGCGAGGGATAAAAAGTTGCGAGAAATATAAGAAGGGAAAATCGGCGCGCGGGGCTGCATCGGGGATGATCGAAAGACGGCTAAGCGGTTTAAGCAAGGCTAAGGTGTGCGAGGGCCGCGCAAGGTGAGTCGGCTTTCCAGCTTTTTGCCAGAAAAGTAAACTGCTCGCGCGTCTCTCTGCAGGAGCGGAAGAGAAACAAGCGCATCAGGCTCGACGGTTATCGCCCGAAGCTAGAGCGCGCGCGTTTATGGTTCACGTTCGAGGAGAACAACGACAATGGGCAAAAAAGCCCGGGCGATGCGTCCTCCTCGTCGTCCTACTTTCCTCCCAGGACTCGTCGTCGCTTCTTCGCTCCGTCCCGCGGCGCTCTTCTTTTCCCCCCTGATTCGCCTCTTCTTCTTCTCCTCCTCCTCCTCCTTCTTCTCTGCGCTCGCGCGCGCTCACAGCACACCTTTTCCTACTCTTTGTAGCGTATGTCCCACCCCCTGTTACTATAGCCTGCTACGCCCGCGTCAGCTCCCATAAATCAAAGAGAATCGCAAGAAAAGCCCCCGCACAGCCGCCGAATCGCGAGCGTCTTTCCCAGATCGCTAGCGGCTCCTTCCGTCTCCGCGCTCTTTGCCTCTTGCATCCTTCGATGCCTGACGTATATATAGAGCCTTTGTTTTTTACGAGTTTCTCTTTTCCTTTCACCTTTTTTGCCCGCATTGTGTTTTGGCTCTCTATCAGCCCCTTTTTCGGCTCAACTTTTTATCTTGCGCTCCCTGCTGCCGCCGCCGCCGCCGCGGTGCTTTCCCTCGATCTGGCCCATTGTGCGCGTGAGCTCAGCGCGCCTCTTATATCCCTCCTCGAATAAAGAGCCCTTTCAACTTCCGACGAATCAATCCCTGCACGCGCGGCTACATCGATCGCTGGCTCATTTTAACCGCCGACACTTGTTATCAACCGACTATTGGCCGATCGAATTTATCGCGAGTTCACACGGAGCTGCTTTAATCATAACGAATCGCCTATATATTATTTGCATTTAATATGACTCCTATCCCGCTCATAACAGTTGGCCAATCTCGCCGAGTGGCGGATCATTTTTTTCTCCTGCCCCCCGATTTCCCTCTTTCATCTCGGTCTTCGTCGACGGCCGCGTTTCCCGGAGGTGCATTACGTAGTGCGGGGTAATGCGCAAAGTAAAGCGGAAAAGTTGAAAAGTTTGGGGCGGAGAGCAGCGCGTTATAAGGCCGCACGTAGAAAAAGGGAGCGAGCGCGGCGGAAAAGAAGAGCCAATGGCCCGACTTTGCTTTCTTCTCGCGCCGCATGCAGTAATCGAATGCTGCCTGTGTTTCCGGCTTTTTTTCTCCCTCCGGCGCGTATCAGCCCTCTGTACTTATTCGTTGCGCGCTTTGTCATTCCACGTCGTCGCGATTCAATTATGCGCGCCGGAGCCGGGCCGTATCTAATTTTCTCTCTAATTAACGCTCCGCGACTTTGAGTCGCGACATAACGAATGGAGCGGCAGCGATGTTCCGCCGATGTTCAGCGATGTTCGCCGAGCCGTCGCTTTTTTATCGGAACGATTATTTCCGCCAGGCTGCAGCCGCGCGACGACGACTACCGCGACTACTGCGTCTCGCGCGTCTCCGGCTTTTTCCCTTCCTGCACTATACAGCTCTCTCTCTCTCTCTCTCTCTCTCTCTCTCTCTCTCTCTCTCTCTCTCACTCTCTCTCTCTCTCTCTCTCTCTCTATACTACTCCCGAAGACTGTTTCGTCTGATTACTACGTAATTACGACGTTTTAAGCGCCTCTATCGTCCCGTCCTCGTTTCTGCTCCTCCGCGAATCCTACATTATTCATATAATTGCTCGTATTTGCATAAAACCGCGCGTCGTGCTTTCTCGAAAATTCAGCAGCTTACGCGCCGGCGAGCGATGCAGCTCTATAATACTCCATGCCGAGAGCGACGAAAAATTAAAAATCTTTTACTGCGCCCGCGGCTGCGCTTGAATTTTAAAACGCCCGCCTCCGACGCCGGGAATAATCCACTTACAAAACGTCCGTTCCGACGCGACGACTGCGGTGGCTGGGGGAGGGAAAGATCGGCAAGACGTCGTTCTGCACGCGGAGGAGCACTTCTTAGCATCCATTCGGGCATGAGACTGCAGCGGAAATGTCGACCTCGCGCACATAATAACAGCGGCAGCGCTGCTGCATAATATAAGCTGCTTTGAGCTAAGAGAGTTCGTTAACGGCTCACAATAAGTCCGGGAATCAGCAGCTCGCGAGGGAAAAAGTAATTTGCGACGCTGGAAATTCGTGCAGCGCACTGTGCTGTGTGTGCGGGCTCTAGAGAGACATTGTGAAAACGCGCACGGCGCGGTAGGTGTGTACGCGTTTTGCCGCCGGCAGAAAAGTGGGCAAAGAAATAACTAGAGGCTGCCGCTGGCTCGCGAAGTCGATTTGCCATGACAAAGTCGCTTAACCCATAATTCCTGCGTTATGTACTGCATGGATACAGCGCGGGGAGCCGGGCAAAAAACTGGTCGTCGCGCGCTAATGCGCTGTGGTATTATATACTTGTATTGCAGCCTGTGCAGACGTTCTCTCGCGAGGCAACCGGCCGTTCCGGAGGTGTATCGCGCGCTCGAGCGAGGAAAACTGGGGAAATAAATAAAGTCGGCGCGTTGCGCTTCCGCGCGGTGTATATATGTATAAATATATGGAGGTAGAGCTCACGCGCAAGTAGATGGGCTCCTGCTCGGGTCAGACGTGCGCTCGGCGGCGGCGAAAGCTCTCCTCTCTTTCTCTCCGCGTGCTGATTTATCGAATCTATACGGCGTATTATCGTATTATGGCTCCGTCGCTATCGTTCGGAGGGCGGCCCTGGCTGCTGCTGCTCCTCACTCATTCCATTATTCCTCGGGGAATCTGTCTTCGCCGTTCGGCCTTAACTGCGCGCGGAGATTACTTTGCTTCGTGGCTAATCTCTCAGCCTCTCTCTAGCGGCGCTTCGGCTGCACGCACCGCAGCTCCTCTTCTCTCCTTTCTCGCGCTAGCTCAACGACATTTTGCCAATTTCAGATAAGCCCGCGCTTTATTCTCTCCTGCGAGCTGCGGTCGCAGCTTTGGATTTACGATATGTAACGGCTTCCCCCGGCAGTCCTCCGACTCGTCGCCGGCGAATAAATTATCGCTCGCGAGCTCCTCTCGTAATTTTTCCCAGTTACACGACTCAATTTTACGCTCCGATTAATCCCTCCGCCTCCGCGATTTCATTGTCGCGCGCGTTTTTTTACTCGCTCGGATCGCTCGCCCGCTGTCTCCGACGAGGCGTGCGCGTGTAACGCGCACGTTACGTGAACGTACCTAAATAATTTTTATCGGCCAATTTTTCCGCGCTAGTTGACTGCACTAGATAATGCAACGGCCCGCGCGGACGGCGAATATTTTATTCATGGAATCGCGCGCGGCTCAAAATAATATCGCTATATTCCCTGGATTCTCGGCGAAGCCCTCTTGGAAATGATCGACGTCGGGACCGCCTATACCGCGTCGAGTTCAGCAAAATTTCATCGCGTCGGGAGTTATTGGCAGTTCGTCGTTCAAATACATTAATATTAAAACTGCGAGTCTGCGATAGGTCGCGCGCTAGTTAAATGTTCACTCGATTGAATTAGCGTCGCTGTTTGCAAGAAATTTATAACGATTCGTCGGTTACATACGCGCGTTCCTATTCGGCGCGTGTGTGGGTCGCGCTCTTTGAATAACTAATAGAGCGAGAAAATTCTGCCGCGCGGAAGGGACAGTCCTGCAAGTTCTAGACAAGCAGCCCGATTGTCAGGTGCGCTGTACTGCCGGAGATCTGGTAGTAAATTGCGATATAAAACGTACGTTCGCGATATATACATAAAAGAACCAGAGAGTAGTAACGGCCACTGGCAAAAAAGTTTTCGATCCCAGCTTTTAATGCGAGTCGATAATCGCATTAAGCTCGCCCCGCGTATCGATACGGTTATACCCTGCGCGCACGCGAGTACGCCGGTAATGTCGGGGTCAAAAATTTAGATTTATCCGGGCGGCAATATCGTCCGCGTCCTGTCGATTATAATTCGCAGGCAAAAAAATTCGCGCTTGATATTTCCGAATTGTGTCCCTGGTGAGAAAAATTGACCAGCCGCTTACCAACGCTTTGCAGAAATTCTAGAAGGGTTGGCCAACGATTTCAGTAGTAGCTCACCGATCGCTGATGAAATTTGTGACAGCCGTCAAATAATAAACAAGCAAGTTGATAAATAAATAACACACTCTACACCGCAAAATCGCAGTTAATCGAATTTTTATTTTTACCACCCACAATGAAGATGCGCAGAAGGTTAAAACTCTTCTTCTTTCGACTTCTCTCTCCACTCTCTATCGGGTTTGGACGTGCGCAGTATAAGGTGTTTATGCGCGCATTATTGGACTCTCTCGCCGATCTATAGGTAAATCCTACTGAAGTGAGTTCAGTAGATTCAACGCGCTTTTTTTCTCAGTGTATGGGCCGATCGATCTTTTATTTTTACCGCTTTATCAACGGCTTGGAATATTAAACATCCGGGCATCACACTTCTATCGAAGGATGAAAATCGGAAAAAACTGTTTTTTACATTGCCTCAAAATAAATTTGATTGCTTTGGATGAATGCCAGGAGTTGCATGCTCGTTGGATTAAAAATTAAGCCGTTATCCTGCACGACTTTTAACCGAAAAATGTTTTCTTTATATACCTCAATATACACACATACACACACGCGCGCGCGCGCACACACACACACACACACACACACACAAGATAACTGGAGCGCGAAGTAGCACGACCATTATTATTGGGTATTTCGCAGCGCGAAAGAGCGAGGCTATGAGAAAAGTTGGGCGTAACGGCGGGCTGATTAAAGCAGCCGGGAGAGAGGTGAAGTGCCGGGGCGCCAATATGTGAGAAGCGCCGTTGATCAAATGCAGTTTAGCGCGCGTATAAAAGTTTTAACAGGGCGCGTGATGCCGCACAACTCGCACAAGACGCAGGCGTGCGCGTGCGCGCGAATCTTTCGCTTGTTAATTAAAAGCGCGCAATTCCGACGCACGAAAGAAGCGCATCGACGCGAAGCGAGTCCGGTTGAAAAATCGGCCAAAAAGTGGGAATAACGCGAGGAGAAATATCGTGGATGTAAGATACTTAATCATCCCCGCGCGCGCTGCTAGGAAAATTTGTCGCTACTTTATTACGGTACTCGAGAGCGAAAGCACGGCGGCGGCGCGCGCTATATAACCGATGAAAAACACGGAGAGTCCGGAATATCGATGGCCGCGCTCCCGGCCGGCGCACTCGCGAGCCGTTTATTTTTCTTCCTCTTGCAGCCTTGATCGATTTCTAATAGTGCGCCCGCGGCGCTCGCGACGATGGGCGAAGAAAGGAAACAAAGAGCCTTGCGGCTAATCCCGCTTCACGCAGGGCCGCGGCCCGCGTCTGAAGTCGTTAGGCAGATTCGAGGCTGCCAGACGTCATCTCGGCAGACGACAACGAGCGGGGCCGCTGCCGCGTACATAGCCCCGGGGGAGCGGAGCGCGATGGCGGCCGTTTTGCGCTCTACGATTATGATTACGCGTGTAACCGGCTTACGCGCCGGAGAGCCAAGGGGGAAAGCAGCGGGCGTATAAAGCGCCTCCGTCTAATAAATGCGAGGCAGGGAAAACACCTGCTCGAATGCCGTGCCGGGAATTCCTTTTGCCGGCGCAGATAGCGCAGCAGCGGCTGATATTAAACTCCGCCATGTGGAAGAAGTGATTTACTCGGGAGATTTTCTTTTTCTCGTAAAAGAAAAAAGCAGGACGGAACGAAGAAGCGACGAGTAGACCGCGAGGTCGCTTTACGCCGAAAGACGCAGCGGCGCTACCGGCTGGCCTGGATGAAGCGAAGGCGATTACTACTCTATGTACACTGCACCAGCGACGAGCCTGGATGTGTGTATATATATATATATATGTGTGTGTGTGTGCGTGCGTGTGCGTGTGTGTGTTTCGCGAGAGGCTCGCGGTGGTCCCGGGAATTTACTCTGATTTATAGGCTGTATAATTGTGGCGCGGCGAGCGAGCGTATAGCGATAACGATATAGCGCGCGTAGCCGGCGAGGACTGCTACTACAGGTGTATCTTTTGGCAAATTTAGTTTTATTGCGCGGCTATCCAGCGACTTCAAAATACTGATACGCCTACAGCCTCATCCTGCTCCCCCCCCCCCCTCCCGTATCGCCTTCTTCTCCGCCTTGGCTCCGTAATCGTATATCTTTGCGCAAATTTGATACAGCCGGCCGTAAAATAAGAGGTTAATATACAAAGCGCGTTAAAATACGAGCCTCGTTTGTTTAGGCTCTAGCGCGAGGGCGCGTATTATCGATTTTTAATAAAACTTTGCACCTGATAAATTTTTGCCTTTGAATTACGCCGCGCGGCATGGCGGGGCTTCTATCGATTCCTACCGAGCGGACTCTTTAAAAATCGAGCGAGCCCAGCTACTCTCTCTGCCCCCCCCCCTCTCGTCTTTGTCTGAGCTGCCATTTTTTCTTTGCCGGTGCGCGCGATTCATTAATTATAATGGCCGCAGTAGTAGAGCCTGGATTTAATAAAGCCCAAAGATTCTTCCGTTTGATTCTTTCAGAACTTTAATGACTTCCTCGTTTAAAATTACCTCTGGCCTGTTCGAGGGTCCCAACTAAATTATGTTATACGATATCGACCTTATATTATATTACACGTCCAAGTGCACACTCGAGGTGAAAGGCCCGGCTTTTCACTTCGAGTTTTTTCCGAAATTAAGTTTCGCTAAATTGCGCGAACGAGTGGATTCAACGGATTTTGATTGGTACATGCGTGTGCGTGTGTGTTTGTGTCGCTAAACACGAATCTAGCGACGGCAAGGGCCTTCTAGATACCTGGTGCCCGGGGTGGACAGTATCAATGTCGTCTTCTAGAGTTTCACGGAAAATTAATAACATGATTCGTCAAAACTCGTTATTCAGGGGTTTTCGAGGTTGCTGAATACGCTCCTAGAGGTATTTGATTCGCAAGGTAGACAGTATCTAAGTCGTCTCCTATGATTATCTTGAGTATTACACCGCATCTATGTTCAGTGGCCCCAGAAATCTTTGAGTAAAGTGTTTAAAAAACTTCCGAGAAAAAGGTTTCATCTGGTTATGCTTTAAATTCCCAAAAAACTCCAGGAGACGACGTGATACTATCCACCCTGGGCACCAGGTACCTAGGAGAGCGTTGCCGCCACGATATTCGTGTTCTGCGACCGTAAAACCCCCCGTTTAGCAAAACTGGACTCATTTCCATCAATATTTACCGAGTTTTCATTTATTGTCTCCTCGCAATGCACTTCATATAGGTTATGATCGCATTCGCTTATTATAAGTTTAGAATTGGTTAAAAAATGGTTCACTTGAACGTAAGAAATAACCTTATTTTTATTAAGCAAACCAATGCCTAAGCTTATTCTTTTACCAGGGAATTTAACGGCTAATATTCAAATTATTCGAGCGTCTTCTCCGATATAGTGGACGTATATGTGTTCTATCTGGTACGACCGAAATAAGCTATAATATTATATCTACAAACAGAAATAGGTGGTTCTGAAATAGAGCGATCTTGTGTATAAATGAGCTGATGCGCGCTCTCATTGAGTGTCCGGTAGCCCGGGCTACCTGTCGCGAAAGTATCCGATGACTCAGGTCAGTATAGGCGGACTCAGGCGACGAGCGGGGGCGCAAGAGATCCGCATTGCCTTCCTTCCCCCTGCGGCTTACCTGGCTCTTAATCCCAACCTACTATACCTACACAGCACCGCTGGATATTGTGCGTGAATACTTAAATCCGCAAATACACTTACGTATTTGCATGTAATGTGTGTGCTACGCAAACACGAAGATATTGTTGTCAGGCAAGAAAAGCATCAGGAACTCAAACATCCATGAAGTCGAAATATGAAAGTTTTTTTTGATTTTTAAAAAATAATAAGCCGTGCACAAATCCCTCCCGCAAAAAACATGCGTCTCTCGGGATACTATATCAAATGCGAATGTATAATATGTGCGGGGTTTTTTGTACTCTTATACTATGAATAAATACGCTAAAATAATCAACTAGGGAGAGTATCGCGTGCTATTTAATTTCTCGTAATAAGCGGATATATAGTTGTAGAGTTTTCTCACCGCGACCGAAAACGCGTGGCTGTACTTATTCATATAAATGTCAACAACGTTGAGAAATAATACATACGTATGTAGGTAAAAATAACAAAGTATTCCGATTTGGAACTGAGAATTATAGTTAAGTGCTGCAAACGTCGGAAGTGTCTTATTACGAAAAGAGAGCGATTTTAAAAGTGCATCGTCGGTGGGTGCTGAGGCTCCAACGGTCGAGCGTCATACTCGCAAGTCGGAGATTCGAACACTTCTTAAAATAATGAAAACCCTATAATGGGATCATACCATAATATGCTGTCTACTGTTGGCATACTGACTCATACCTTCACTAGAATTTGACTGATGAAATATAAGCTCTGCAATGCTGCACGATTGACGGACGAGGGTGTTAATTTTGATATTGAAAAAGAAGTTCAAAAGCAGACAAAGTCCGCGCGTGATGCAATATCATAACTGATAACCGCAGAGCAGCTTGATGTAATTCCTCCTAATTCTTGAAGCTCGTAATTTACAAGGCAGATTAGACGGACTATAGCCGGCCGCGGGTGCTATGGCGCAATACGACCCACTCGCGCGCCACGTCGGGCGCTGCAGCCGCGGGCTATCATTGTTTCTCTCCCTGGCGGTCGGTGCAGCTCCACGATTTCCGCGCGAAGCCCGACGGCGCAGAGAGGGAGTAGAGAGCCGCGCGCGCCGCTGAGCGAGACTGCGATGAAGCCAGGCGAGGCGCGAAGCGCATAGGAACACTGAGAACTCGCGCAAGCACTTGTCCCGACGAGCTTTTCAGGCCGAGCTCGGATTTACGGGCCTCGCGCAATTTGCATTGACCGCGCCGAGACGCTGCACCCTTCCGACAGTCGCAGACGCGGAGTAGAGTAGAGTAGAGTAGAGAGAGAGAGAGAGGGAGCGGCGGGGTGTCATTACCGATCCCGAGCTGCACGCGCTCTCATTGGGTTAGCCGGCTCGGTTGCGCGGGCGCGCGCGTGTCGAACCTCCCAAGTATCCACTCCGCTCGTCCGAGCTGCCGCTGTAGATTGCGTCGCGCGTGTACGTGAGCTACACGGATGCGCTGCGCGCGGGGCCGAGGGAGGCGGGAGCGAAAAGCGCTTGGCCCCGATGAGGAGACACCCGCGTGCGCTTACCTGCAACGACGACGCTCTACTCCCTTCAATTCCCCGGGGTTACACTTGCCGCCGCTGCTACTGCGCTCGGGGACACGTCGTTCCGCGCGAGGAAGCCCGTAGACGCAAAATGGAAAAACGAGAGAGAGGCTCTAGCCTCCCGAGCAGAAACACCGGGAGATAAAATGAAGACAAGTGCGCCGGGCCGACGGACAAAGAGACGTTCAAGCGGCCTCGCCTCTTCTGGGGGCATATACAGGCCGAAAGCCACTTAGCCTTATGGACCGAAAGATTTGAGCCGGGCTGCGCTGCCGCTGCTGGATAAACAAGAGACGCCGGAAAATCGATTCCGCCGAAAAGGAAACTCGCCTCGCTCGCTTGCAGATATCGCACGGGCAGGGTAACCATGGGGACGCCGAGCCGGCGGTTGAACAGAGAGGCGGAGGGAGTACACGTGATTTAGCATAAACGTTGCATCGGCTCCTATGTACTCCCGCAGTTTATGATATCCTGCTCTCCGCGCTCCCTATAGGTATAGGAACACGCGCCGTTGCCCAGATTTAACATTTACATTTGCCTGGGCAAAGTCTTCAATTGCCCAAAGCTGGAATTTGCGGTGGTCCGCTTTATCTCGGCCGCTGCTCCATAAGCGCGCACGGCGGGGACGCGGGTGACGAAGGGGATCGACGGGGTAAGAAGTGGCTTTGCAGCGGCAAAATGCAGCTCTGGCTCCGGCACGCGAAAGGCGAAGAAGAGAGAGAAAGCGAACGAGAGCTGCTGCCGAATGAGAGAGAGTGAGAGAGAGAGAGAGAGAGAGAGAGAGAGAGAGAGAGAGAGAGAGAGAGAGAAAGTGAATAGCATCGGAGCGTACGTGGCCGGCATGATGTAACGAGGTGGCTTTCGTCCGATTTCGCTCGCGCGCTCCATACAGATAATACGGGTCGTCGTAACGGCAGCAGCAGCCTGCTACTCTCTTGTCTAGTTGTCCGACGCCGCGCTTCATAGCCGACGCCTGGGCTTATCCCGCCGAGCCGAGCATTCTTCGCCGCTTTGATTTACCGCCGGCTCCTGCTTCCTGGCTCGCCACTTACTGTCAGTGAGCCCGCGCCGTTATCTCGGCTGCACCGAGCTGCAGCTCCTCTCTCCCGTGTACTGGTACTCTCTCTCTCTCTCTCTCTCTCTCTCTCTCTCTCTCTCTCTCTCTCTCTCTCTCTCTCTCTCGGTCACTCTTTACTCTTTTCGATGCCGCTCTCACCTCCGCTTCGCGTTCAATTGGCTTGTCAATCTCCTTCCTCGAGATTGAGGGACCCCATCCCCCTTTTCCTGCCGTCGGCCGCTAACCCGCCCCTGCGACTGCCGTACAGCCGCACTTGATTAGACAAAGGTTGCTTGCTGTTGTGTAGCCGCTCCGCCTTTTTAAGGCCGCGCAACTTTCCCTTTCGAACTTTTCAAAGTCGCCTTAATGACTTTTTCAACTTTTTTCCCGCGCTACAGCGACACAGCGCCAGCTTGAGTGCGCGGAGCCGCTAAGCTCTTGCGACAAGCGGAATGCAAAATTTTTACGAGTCATGAATGTTTCATCCGGCTCCACTGGCCTCCTGAACTCTCGAAGAGAAGACGCGCCCCGTCCCCTCTCTAAACGCTCTACTCGCGAGGAATATATATTTTTTCACTTCTAAATTTACAATCGATTCATTGACGCCCGCCTTTTTTTCGCTCGGGGAAATACGCATGATTTTAAAACTCGCGCTTGTAAAAACTTTACGTATGCGACCTACTCGCCCGCGGCTGTTCGCGAAAATTGTCCGATTCGGTTTGGTTCGTCCGACATTGTGTATGCGTCAACTGCTTCCAAACTTTCGCAAATGAAATTCCGAATTTGGAAGGGATTTTTTTAGGTGTGTCTGTTTTTTTATTGATTTGGCTTCTCCGGGACTTGCGTTTTGTTAATTAATAAGAAAATATTGCCTTCCGACCCGTTTCAATGATATATCCGAATATAGTATAAATACTACGTTTGTGACTGATCTTACGTATATGAGTCTGAGCATTGAAACCGTTTTTTCTCGAAAGCACGAAAATCATCATCCTTTATAACTTTAATGTAGCCGACGCCTCTGACATATTTCTGATCGAAAATCAGAACGCGATAATTGAATTACGCGCCAAGTATGAGCACGTCGATCAGTCACGCGTAATTTCGTTACAGGTCAGCTGAATATACGCGGGCGTAATCGCTCCTCGACAATTTGCCACTGTGATATGTAATCGCGTTCATCGCGACTCGGCCGCGTTGTCGTACGATCCGCGCAGGTTAATACGAGAGCCGAGGTGCTGAGGAGGCGGCTTAAGTAGCCGCGAAATTGGCCGATAGAGGTTAGCGTGCAGGGAGGAGAGGCCCTCGAAATATAAAATGCGGACAATCGCGGCGGGTGCATCGCTGGGGGGATCCAATTACGGCGTAGCTGGTCCATTAGGTCGGTCTTGCTTTGAGCTGCTGGCGGCGGTCCTCGGAAAGTTAGGGGGGGGGGCGCCGGCAAGTCACACGGAAAATTGCCAGGGAAAAGTTGGAAATATGCGAAAGAGCCTCTCGGCGCCGCCGTCGACTTTATATTGCTGTCGCTCGCTGCAAGCTCTCTTCGGAAAACTTGCGAGGCATGCCCTGGCCGCCGCCGCCAGCCGTTACCACGCCTCGCAGTGGAATCTCGGCTACTCGCCGGATATGCCCGAGCTCTCATTAGCCTCTGCTCCTCTCTGTTCCTCCCCCGAGCGCCCCCTCCTCGCATATAACGCCGCGGCGGATCATTTTCTCCGCCGCCGACGCCACTTTTTACCAGCGTGTTTTCCCTAATTTTCTCCACGCGCAACTTTGGCCATTTTACAGCCGAGCTGCCGTTGCCTTGCGCCGAGTGGAGCTTTCATCTTAACATTGCCTAAATTTCCTCTTCTCAACGGCAGGTTCTCACCTTCGGATTTTCACTCGGGACTCTGCACAGATTGCTCGCGATCACGCTGCCGCACAAAAGTTTCCCGTCAAAATCACATTATACGCGCACGGCCCTTTCTCCCCGCTCAGCTCTGCAGCTAGGGGAGTGCCGTAATGGTGTATAAATTACTCGCTGTATCGGTCCATTAAAGAATTGGGTCACCCGCGCGACTGTATTACGGTCGTTGGTTTGCCAGAGCTGCAGTTCGGAAAGCCCGGCTCGGCCGGCAGAGTATAGCTGGCAAACGAGCGCGAGCGTCGCCTCGATATAAGTCGCGCGGGATTCTCGGGGCTTCTTATTTCCACTCCCGTCGCGGTTGTTTTCACTCAGGTACGCAGGCAGACAGGGTGTTGCGGCAAGGTACGAGGTATGTGCATCGCGGCCCGGCAGGCGCGCACGCCCGTCGTCAACAGTGTATTATGAAAAGTTATGCGCCTCGGCCGTGCCTGGTATACATTAAAGGAGTAGGGAGACGGAATGTGAATATAAATTCGCGCGGCGCTAGCGGGGGAGAAGAAGAGTGCTAGAATCTCCCTTTCCCGCTCGCTCATGAAATTCTTCGGCAGCCGGCGGAGAAAATTGAATTTGTGCGAGTTGTCGCGTTAAGTTTCTGCGGGAGGGCAGGCGGAGACAGTGGTAGCGCTAGTAGTAGTAGAGCTAGAGCCGACTCCCAAGTACGCATATAGATCTTGGCTTCGCGTTAGGCGAATACAAATGGCCGGAATCGCACGGGGGCGAACTTGCCGGATTGCCGCCGCGCTCTGAATGTGTTCCCCGGCTTAGCTGCTCTGCTCTGCTCTGCTCTGTGTGTGTGTGTGTGTGTGTGTGTGTGTGTGTGTGTAGTTCGTCGCGGGCCCTCGGAATCCATGAATGGCCGACTGGATCAGCCAAGTTCCGATAGATTCGCGCGCGGGGCTTTGAACTCGCGAGGAGGACACATCTTCGGGCTACAATTTGCAAACTATCGACAATATTCCACGCCCACGCACTCTCGCGCGCCGTCCCATCCTTCCGCCCATTCTCGGTTTTCCTCCCCCGCCCGCGCTACTCTATCGAGAGCGCTTTCTTGTTTTTCTCTGCGCGATAACGACTTTTTTTGGACGAGTGTCCGCTATTATTGCCTCATCGCAGGGCATAGACGACGAGGCGAGATAACGCCGCGCGCAATAGAGTCAATTTGCGCGCGGGCACATAGAGGCGGCGAACAATGAACAATGAACAATGTGATGAAGCCTGGCGTAACATAAATTTGCATTGTCTGTTTCAGATCGGCTCGTTGTCGAATTACTATCTGTTCGAACACAAGCGGCTCCACAAGCGCTCGCTGAGCATAAGCGAGCATCATCACAAGGCACTCAAGGAGGAACCGCACGTAAGCATGTCGACAGTGTAGCGATATACAGCGCGGGGCGATGATAGAGTCACGTTAGCGCTCGCTCCTTCCATTTCCCTCTATATCGCCGAGCGCTGCTCGTTGCGCGCACACACGGATCGGAGACTGTGCGCGCAGCGAGAGCAGGTCACCGCGTATAACAGCATTACCGCGGCGCTTATTTCGTTACGTCGTTTACACGCACCCGCAGCTTCGAAATTTCCGCGAAAGTGCACCGGCAGCGACGCCGTTCTTTTCGAGCTGCGCCGCCTGCTGCAGCCACTCGAGCATTCGACGAGCGTGTGCCGCCCGCGGCCTACCCCCTCCCTCCCCGTAATTAAAATTCCGCCTACAGCTTGTTGTTTTTTCGTCCGCTACTTTTTTCGCCCATTAATTCATACGAATGCACCCGTCGACGTAAAAATAAACACACTCTCCGCCGCCGTGCAGCGCGCCTGTTTTTTTTTTTTTTGCCGCTTTTCCGCGTGCCTTATACTCCCTCTGTCTAACGAGGAGGAAATTTAATTGTGCGCCAGTCGAAACGAGTTTATAAATATCGTATTATTTTCACTTTTTCGTTAAATAGCGTTCAATGCCGCAGGGCGGGTAAGTGCTTCTACCGAACGACACTCGCTGCAGTTTTCGCGATTTTTTGCCCCCAGCCCAGCCGTTTCGCGGAATACGCGGCTTTTCTTGATTACCGAAAACCCGACGAGCGAAAATAAATTTCGCCCGAGAAGCCACTTTGGTCGTGAACGATGTCGCGAATCGGTGCACGTGTTTTTATTGAGTCAAGGGACGATAATCGGACTATAACTGAAAAGGACTCGTGTTCACGTGTTATCGGTTCCCTCGGCGGGGAAACGACAAAGCAGACGTTTATTAAAATAGTGTTCACTAAATTTTTTCTACGAGTTTTGTGCCACGGCCCCACTTTGTATGATTAATTAAAATTACGCGGTCGAATGCAAGAATAATTTACCCTCTTCGGCAGTAAAATTGAATCATGCGGTCTCCGCTTGATTAACTCATCTCATTTAACAGCGCGCACATAAAAGCTATATAATTATCTAATTAATTCATCGTTCGGAACGACTGAAATATCGACGCGTCCGCCATATGTAATAAAGATTAGAATAGGTTGAAAGGGAGCTCAGTAATGTGCGTTTCTTCTGATTGTAGGTGCACTGGTTTCAACAGCAGCATGAAAGAAAGCGCAAAAAAAGAGATTTCTCGGCAGCGGGCGCTGCCGGTTTCGGAGATTACCCTCCGTTTTTTCGCGACTACGACCCCAGAGCGCGGCCCGAGAGCTACCACCGTCAAAGGAACCGAGGCGTGCCTCTTCAGAACCTGTTTACCGACCCATTATTCAAAGAGCAGTGGTACCTGGTAAGTTCGTCAGCTCGCAGCGACCGAGCGCATGTTTGTTTTACAAGATTTACACGCGCGTCGGGACCATGTCGTTTGCGGCTGCACTTTCAAAGTGCATTAATTTAGAAAGTTATAATTTCATTCTCAACAGAATTCAACAAGTTTTCGATGTAAAATAAAAAGCTCGTCGGCATTATGTTTTCCTTCGCAGCGCGCAAACAAGCTAAGCGCAAAGTAGGCCGGTTCGCGACCCGCACGTAAGCCTGTTCTGTGAAAACGGTTACGCGCGTGCGGTTACGTCCACGCGCATGGAGTAATGCAGTCCGATCAGCGGTATACACAGTGAATTTTCGCGCCGCGAGTGCGGACTCGTGTAGTGTCATGCGGACGATTTGAACAATTATTAAAGCGGATGAACAACAGGGTCGTTCTCGTAAATCTCTAAACCGGTTTTCATGTCTCAAAACAAGTACTTTTTACTTTTATGCGTAAAAATGTCGGGACAAGGGACAATAACGGTCCATTTCCATTTATCAACGATTTTCATCATTTGAAAGTGTATGAAACAAGATATGGATCAATATCGGATTTCGTCATGTTGATAATTTTTGGGTCCAAACTATAGTGTAGACATTCTCATTATAACGTCGCTCCCTGCAAAGTTTAGCCCAACTTAGCTAGATTTCAGACGAAAACTAGTGCAATAATTCAAAGTTTTTGCTCTTATTTTTTTCAGTAAAGTCCTTCTTTTAAAAGGACCACTACGAAGACTAGCACAAGTTACTTACAAAGGGATTCGACTTAGGCTAGTCCTCGTTGAAAATATGAAAGTCTGAGTTGCGCCAGACTTCGTAGAGAGCGATGTAAGAACATGAGTATTAATGAATACATTGTTATCTTGGACCATGGACTAAGATTTTTTGAATTTTATCGGAAGTTACATTATTTTATTTTAAAATTCCGATAAAAATGTTTGAAATTTAGAAATTTTTCAAAAATATTCAGCAAATTAAAGAATGCTGCAATGTTATTATAGTTTTGCCCTGGTAGAAAGGTTACCTATTTATTTACCATTGGCAAAAACCGGAAAGCTTTCCCATCCCTTTGAGTATCGGTTTGTCAATAAGACCCCGTATTTCGTCACGGACTTATTGCCCAACGAATATGAGAAATTTCGAAGTATACTTTTGAGGTTACGCTCTCTTAATAATCTTGATTAAAGTCGTTCATTACATTTTTACGATGCATGACCGTGATCTGATGAGTTCGTAAGAATCAAAATTAGATAGTGTCTATAGGTATCGGAGGTTGGCGATGATGATGTCTAGGTAGTTGGCGACGTATAGTTTTTCGTAAGTAGATGTGGATATCGACCATGGATAGTGCCTAGTCGTGATAAATATAACATTAATATCGCCAACCGGTGCTCTTTCGTTGGCCAAACTCTCGGCAAGCATATTGGTAGAAAAAATTGACGAATAATTGGGGAAATTTCTACCAGGGTATCTCAGGAATAATTCTTCTGCTTTAAAAAACAAAACATCTTTTCTCACGGGAAGAATCCGTGTTGTGCTAGTCTTCGTAAGAAGTGACGCTACCAGTTTCATGCTTTTCGGGAAGAATTTAACTCAGAGAATATGAAAAACCAACGTAACTCACACATTCTCCTAAGTTAGCGCACAAGTCCACTGTTCAGTACGAACATTAAAGTCGCGTTTTCTCGAAAACATGAAAAATGATTCCTCCGAGAGCCCTGCAGCCCACAGAAGAGTTGTAAAGCCAGTCTACACGAGGCATCAACGGTATTATTTTCTCATGTGCTTTGTACATATTTTCGGGTGCGTATCACGTTGCGACGTCGCGCAGTGGTAGAGCAGGAGATTGTCGGCTGCATAGGTGCGACTCGCGCGGATCAATTAGTGTGCGAGGGATCCTCCGCCGCGTGCAATGATCGCAGTTGTCGGCGCGGCGAAATGTCAAAAATCCAGGCGCTGACTGTTTGCTTGTTGGAAGCGGTATGCCGAGCGCGGACCGCAATGCTCGACACGCTCGTGCGTCTCGCCAACGATGTCGGCAACGTGACGTTCATGACGTTTCTCAACGCGCTTCGCGGACAGCCGCAGGCTTACACACGTGCGTCTAAACCCGCGCTGCAGCTGCTGATATGCGGAGCTGCTGCATTCGTCCGCGCAAGTCTGAATTCGGAACTCGCGAATCCCCCGTCCTCGGCATCCCTTTCCTCGAAATATAAATACAACGCGCGCATACCTACAGACATTATTTTCATAAACGTTCTTGCTCGAAGCTTCGTTCCTCCGTCGACGCGATACGATATCGAATTTGCCGTCGCTGACGTATTGCGCAAACGCCGCCCGCGTCGCAGCGTTGTGTAATATTTGCAATCTTCGTTCTCGACGGCAAGCTAATGAAGCTACGTATATACTCGGTGTGGGCGCAGCCACCTCGTCGTCGCGTCTTCGGAGTTCCGGGTCAACCGAGGAAACTCGAGTCCTCATTCGCCATTGACAGTGTACGCGGAACATCCAATTACTCCGCCCTGTGTAATGCGTCGCGTGTATAATATTCCTATGCGACTACGACTGCTCGTATATAGGTGGTTGGAGTTGTTGTCTCCGGTGCAGTGGTTGAACGTTGCACACGCATAAGAGTGGCTCGATCTACCGTTACGTCAATGGAAATATTCCGAGTGCTCGGGCTACAATTTGATAATTTCGCCGCGGCAGTTAGCAAGTCACGTAGTGGAACTGAACTATAAGACTCGTCTCTCGTTTTCTGTATCGCGATTGTGCACCTGGATTTTGTACTCGTCATTTCATCGCGCGCTATTTATAGATACGGGTTGTTCGTATCGCATGCACAGATCAAGCTCCGCTACGTAAGCGACTCATCGCGCTATGAACGTGAGAATCGAAAGAGTCGTCTCAGTTTTGCGCTGATGGGCTCGAAAATCCGTTTACGGCTCCGAAAGGCCTTTGAGCACAAGGTTTCAAACGCTCGCGGAGCGATCGTTCTTTTATGGGCAAATACTTGTATCCGAGAGAGAGAGAGTTCTGCTCGAGAATTTCATCGGAGAGTTTCTCTCTTCAAAAGATTCCCATCGCTTCGCTGCAGTTATCACTTTGAACTCGTCCGCTCAAATGCTATGTTGGCACGATGACTGCGTGCACTACTGTTTACCTCGTGAATGTGATTCGGAGTCGCGCTGGTTGAGTGTCGGTTACGCTACTGCTACTGCTACTACTGGATGCTCTGGCAATTTTCTCGGCTAATGTAAACGCGTTCCATAAATCATGCACACAAAGTTCCCTTTGTCGAAATTTCCAGCAGCGCGGCGGGCTATAATAGCAGCAGTGGCAGACGCAAGAAGTTTGAAGGTGCCAGGATAATGCTCGGGCGGCGTCCAAACTGCAGTCTGCTAAAGTGTAATTGTCGATTAAAGAAATGGATGTAAAAGTCGCTCTTGAGGCGATGTCGTTAAGGGGCGAAGGAGGTGCGAGTAAGTGGGCGCGGGAGGAAGGAAGGGAGTGAGCGAGGGAGCGCACACAGAGAGCGCGAGAGAAGAAAGGAAGACCGGAAAAAGTGCGAAGCTGGGCGGAATTCGGGCGGTAATTAGTCAAGGCGAATTAGGAGAGTCTCTCTCTCTCTCTCTCTCTCTCTGTACAGCGCGGGGGAGAGAAAAGGCTGCCAAGTTTCTTTTGTCGGCGAGCAGCTAGCTAGCTCTCGCGCAGGTGATGGGCCCCTGATATCTCGAGCTCGCGGACAAGATACTTTTGGCCCATTGTGCGCGAGCGCTCGACCACGCTAGCTGCCAGCAATATAGCAGCGCGCGACTTAAAGAGAGCCGGCCCGAGACAATAGGCTCTAGCATTGTGCGAATAACACAATGTGTAGCCCTCCCCCCCCCCCACCCCCTCTATATATGCGCCCCAACACTTCTCTCCCTCGCGCGCTGCCGCCGCTGCTGCCGCTGCAGCTCTTACACACAAGTGACTCGGTATCGCGCCCCAGCTCAACAACGCAACATTTTCGCCTCCTACACTTCTTCCCTAATGCCTTCTTTCTCTCCTCGCCCTTCTCGCTACGGCTGTTCTCGAGCCTTCCTTTTCTCTCACCCTAGCCCCTATAGCTCGGCTTTTGCTTTCGTAGGAGCGAAACTTTTCCTCCCTCGGTTTTTACTTTCCCAAGCTTAGCTGCACCTGATCTTTTGCTCTTATTCTCCCGATGGTTGCATGTACGTGTACGCGCGCTGCGCAACGCTCACGCACGAGCGCTTCGGGTGAAAGGCGCTGCGCGGAAATCGCGGCGCCGAAAGAGGAAAAAGCTGCAGAGAGCAGCTCCCGCGCGTTTTCGCTTCGTATATATAATATCATCGGATTCGGACTTTTCGAATGTGTAATGAGAGCATATATACAGATATATCTAATTCGTTTTCGGCTCTGTGCGCGGACCGCGAAAATTTCTCTAACTGGAATACAGTGCTTTTTGGCCTGGAAAAGCTTTGAGCTTTCTTTGCGTACGAACCACGCACTCGTGGCTGAAACCCTTAAAATGCAGCGAAAAAACTTATAGAACGTAGGCGAAGTCTTTTGCGCGCGCGCCGCGAAGGGCTTTCTCACTCTCGCTCTCTGCTGTCGCCCGTTAAGAAGTTTTGATAAATGCGCGCGCGGGACTTTTTGTTGCGGCCGGGCTAGCGTGATGCATCGTAATTTGGGCAAAGATTTCCCAGGGAAATGGCAAACAAATATTCCAAAGTTTCGAATTTCGTCGGCGCGGAACAACAACATATTGTTAAAAACGCAGCTGCTGGTGATTCGATTGAAAACCCGATGCGATAATGCTCTGACATCGATCACATGTTGCACGTCGCTGTCGCCGCATTAATGCTGTTAAAACAATTATACATTCAGCCAGCGCGAACTCGATAAAGCACAGCCCTTTGTAAACTTGTTGAATTTTGAAAGGAAAGGAGCACGATGTAATGCGTCCGTATACTTTTTTTTTTTTTTTTTTTTTTTTTTTTTTTTTTTTTTTTTTTTTTTTTTAATGAAGCAACGAACAAGCGGCCGGAAAAATACGATGGGCGTTGGCAGCGGAGCACGCCCGCACGCAGTGCACATGTTTCCGCGGATGGGCATTGTGCACGGTTTTCTATAGGTGTGCAGCGAACAGGGGGTACGAGCGACGAGATAATCGTGATGTGTGTTTGTTCCGCAGAACGGCGGGGCGAAGGACGGCTTCGACATGAACCTGGGCCCGGCCTGGCAGAAGGGCTACACCGGCAAGGGCGTCGTCGTATCGATTCTGGACGACGGCATCCAGACTAATCATCCCGACCTGGCTCTGAATTACGATCACGAGGCCAGCACGGACATTAACGACAACGACGACGACCCCATGCCCCGGGACAACGGCGACAACAAGCACGGGACCAGGTGCGCCGGCGAGGTGGCCGCCGTCGCTTTCAACCGCTTTTGCGGCGTCGGCGTCGCCTATAATTCCAGCATAGGAGGTAAACTTATAGATTGATGACCGACTAGCTTCCACGCACACGTGCGGCCATGTTGGAGCAGCGATACTCGGCCGCCGCCGCCGCTGCTGTTGCTGCTGCCGGACCCGTCAAGGTCCAGCTCCGTGCGCCGCGGTGATAAATCCTCGCGCCCGCGCGTACCCTTATAATTGAGATTGATGATTTTATTTTTGAGCCGCCGCCCACGCCGCGCGTCTATTTATTTATGTGCATCGCTCCCAGCTCTGTCACCTACTCTGATCGCGCGGCTCATTCGACAATTTCATTGTTCGGCGAACGGATGCGGCTTATTTCTTAATGGAGCCCAATTTTTCAATCACGCGCACCTACGATCGGGACGAGCGCCCTTCGCGCGTTACTGCGAACGCCAAATTATTGTTTGCTTAACGCGACACGCGAGGAGAAAACGTCGTATTTTCGCGCGAGAGCCCTACATAAAAATGTCCATCACGCGCGGAAGCTGTAAAGCCTCAACATCGCGGACGGGGGTCTAATTTTTGAGCGCGATAATCGAGTTATTATCAGCATCGTACGCCGGCGGGCGCCGGGCGCTCGGGAGATAAGCCGTAAAATTCACGGCGTCGTTCGGCAGCAGCAACGGCGAGGACAACGGCCCGAATTAAAAGCGGAAAAAATGGAGGGAAAAAGAAGAGTAATGCGAATCTCTGTTCAAAGGTGTTCGGATGCTGGACGGCCCGGTGAACGACGCAGTGGAGGCGCGCGCCCTAGGCTTGAATCCGGACCACATCGACATTTACAGCGCTTCGTGGGGGCCGGAGGACGACGGGAAAACTGTGGACGGGCCGGGGCCGTTGGCACGGCGCGCCTTCATCTACGGTGTGACCAGCGTAAGTATTTACCACGCGCCGGAGCGAAAGAGAGCTAGGTGCAGATATATCGCGCGCGGGACGGCGTACTCGTAAAAGCCGAGAGAGAGAGAGAGAGAGAGACGGGAGGCCCGTTACGTAACGTCGCTGCCGCGCGCACTCTCTTTCTCTCTTTAAAACCTCTCCGCTCCTTTGAGGATGAAAATGAAACGTGTCAATATCGAGCACGTCGCTCTCTTTTTAACGGCTCCCAGGATGATGCTCGCCCGCCCTCCGCAGTGTCAATAATCCCGTTCAAACAAACTGCTTTTCCACGCTCCTTCCGCGCGCGTGCACTCTGACGTACGCGCCCCGGAGCCCCGTCTCTCACGCTCCGCCGCAGCCCTCGCTAAGGATCGCTCCTCGGGATTCGAGTTTGTTATCGAAAAACATAGAAACTGCGCGCGCGCGATTGCAGTTTCAGAAATTAAGACGCGCGCGCGCACTTTAGCTGGCTACATTCTTAATAGAGGAAACGGCGCGGCTGCAGGCTACTGCCGAGTTCGAAAGTCATGCCTTATTCAGACGCTTATTACTCCGCACTTTTGAAGATCATTATTGCCGCATGGGGCTTCGAAATAATACATTACGCGGCTCTCGCGAGCGGAGTTTCGAATTTTCGCAGATTGCTATTTTCGACGTTCTTTCACGGAGCGGCAAAGTGCTCTCGGCCTTTGCTCGAGCTCCGCCGGCCAAGTTCGCCGGAAAAAATGTGTACACGTATACGGTTGGGAACGCCAGTGTGGCCAAGAACTCGCGCAAGTTCGCGAGTGGTGTACCTACGCGTGTTTGTTAATTCAGTCAATTGGACGATAGTGCATCCGAGCATTTCCAGCTCCCGCGTTGTCGATGCGGAGTCCGCGGGGAGCGGGCGTCACTCTCCGCGTCCGTCCGCTCTTGTTTGGCTTTGCCGCTCGCGGCCCGCAGTCCCCAAGGACGCTGCGCGAGAGCCGAGCGCCGGGTGAATCCGGGAGCCAGGTGGGCTGATGAGATAAAGCTGTTCGCAGGGTCGCCAAGGCAAGGGCTCGATCTTCGTGTGGGCCTCGGGCAACGGCGGCCGGCACACCGACTCCTGCAACTGCGACGGCTACACCAACAGCATCTTCACGCTGTCCATCTCCTCGGCGACCCAGGGCGGCTACAAGCCCTGGTACCTCGAGGAGTGCAGCTCGACCCTCGCCTCGACCTACTCCTCCGGCACGCCGGGCAACGACAAGAGCGTCACCACCGTCGACATGGACGCCAGACTGCGCGAGGACTACATCTGCACGGTCGAGCACACCGGCACCTCGGCCTCGGCGCCCCTCGCCGCCGGCATCGCCGCCCTCGCCCTCGAGGCCAACCCCACGCTCACCTGGCGGGACATGCAGTACCTCGTCGTCCTCACCTCGCGCTCCCAGCCCCTCGAGAAGGAGTCCGGCTGGATCCTCAATGGCGTCAAGCGCAAGGTACGTGGTAGTTGAGTTTGAACAATTCATCGCGGCGTTTTTTTCCCGAAAATTCGGTTCATTATATCGGTTTATATATCGAGCGGCAAACTGTGCCCTCGATTGTGTTTGCCTGCATTTTATTATCGTCTGCGTGCCTCCGGCTTTTTTTATCGCACGCAGTTAAAACAATGAACGGAGCCCGGCGCATATTTCATTAAAATAATTAAAAGCAGGGCCAACGTGTAGTGCGAGTCCGCTCAATCGATCGGCAGGGGTCGAAAGGGGGCGCGCTGAATAAATCTTGTTTAAAATATGAATAATAGAAGAAAGCTTCTCTTGCCTCTTGCTCCGTGTGCCCTCGACGTGGAACGCACGACTGCGCGCACCTGTAGGTTTCCCACAAATTCGGTTACGGTCTGATGGACGCCGGCGCGATGGTGAGTCTGGCCGAGCAGTGGACAAACGTGCCGACTCAGCGCATTTGCAAGTCTCAGGAGATCAACGAGGATCGCCAGATCGACTCGTCCTACGGCTACACGCTCAGCGTTTCCATGGACGTCAACGGCTGCGCGGGCTCGCTCAACGAGGTTCGCTTCCTCGAACACGTGCAGTGCAAGGTAAGCCTTTATACCGCCATTATGCTCCACAGCTCGCCCTTATAACTCCCCTCCTTCGCTCGCGTTCATTAACTGACCGTTGATGCTACTGAAAGACAGTGATTTCCGCGAATATAGCTATGTAGGTGTGTAGAGCACGGCCAACGAGCGCACGAAGCGCTTCTGGCTTTTAAAGAATCCCCCTCTCGTTTTTATGGCTCTCGAATTCGGATGGGCGGCAGTGCATTCGAAGTAACTGTAATGCGTGTGCCCGCATATCCGAAGAGTCCATAAAACACGAAAACTAACAGGAATACACGCAGAGAGTAGCTCGCCTCGTCTTGTTATTCCGCTGCAGGAATACGACGATCGGATATTTGGATTTCGCCAAATTTCGCCAAATTTAAAACCCTTTTTCGCTTTCGTTGCGAATTAACTGTTACACGGGATACATATCGAATCATGTTTTTCCTTCTAGAAAACGGACTGTAGAGATAACGCGCATAGAAACGCGTTGTACTCAAATTTTCATCGCATCGATTATAAAAGTTAACAGCTTGCTTTTTAAGTTGTCATGCCGAATATCGAAAATTTCGCCGATAGTAGAATGAATACTTTAATTCGTACTCTTTTGTCGCAACAAATGAACGTAATAAAAACCAATCTGCTCGTGCAGTACACAGCCATTGGATTCTATTTTAAACTCGACTCGGTAATCGACTGCGGATGACGAAAAAATGCGCACGTGAACAGTCAATAAACAGAAAGTCGGTGCGGTAAACATAGATAAATGCTGGGCATTTATTCTGCGAAATTTACAGGGCCGCGCGCTGTCGCGTGTGGACTATTTCGCGCAGAAAATTTGGCATGAAAATTAAAATCCGCATAACGTTTGCGGTCGAAGTAAAAGGGACAAAAAACGTGATTCTGCGCGAAGTAAAGTTATCAATCCAAAACTCTTTTCCGAGGAATATATGAAAAATTGCATGGCAGAGCATCGATCAATTTGCCGGCTGGAGTTTATGAAATTCGAGATAAAGATAGAGCGACGCGTGGACGTCTTGTTTCTTAGGTCTCCCTGAGGTTCTTCCCCCGAGGCAACTTGCGTCTTCTGCTGACTTCGCCGATGGGAACGACGTCGACGCTGCTGTTCGAGAGGCCGCGCGACGTGCTCAACTCCAACTTCGACGACTGGCCCTTCCTCAGCGTGCACTTCTGGGGCGAGAAGGCAGAGGGACGTTGGACACTTCAAGTGATCAACACAGGCAGTCGACATGTCAACTCGCCAGGCAAGTCCAACTTTGACAAGGAGCAGAGTGCACCCTCTTCATATATACTATTTCTCCTTTACACGGACTTCTTATCCGTCTTCCGGATGATATTTCCCGAGCGAATTTCCAGTTTTAGTGACATGCCCCCGGGCTTTTTTCGCGAACCGATCACTCTGCTGTTTTTCGAGCGTCATTTTGCTTGGTAATCAATTCCTGCTGTAGAGTCGGCCGCAAATACTTTTTCCATGCGCGCATAACGTTTTAAATGCAACGCGAACTTTTCTATTGCTACGAGATTCGTTCAAACAACGAAATTTCCGCCTGTCATATAAAGCCAGCAAATTACGAGCAAAGTTAAATTAATCCTAAAGCACCGAGGCTTTTTTCGGCTTTTATATTTTGGTATTCGGTGTTCCCGTGACGAATTATTGGATTTTATTTTGCGCGCTTATTGTGCATCTCGTTCACGCCAATAATACGAGCTTGAATATGTAAAGTTCCGCGAAAGGGGAAAAATGATATTATTATTCATTAAACAAATGTGCCTGGAAACGCAAAAATTGCGCACTTGTGATGAATTCCATTATAAGAAGTATTGCATTTCGTTACTCTATCTACAATATCGCATATTATTAATGTAAAAGAAGATTTTTCGGGAATGAATTTTCGACGAAAAATGTTCACGATGCGTACGGTTAATGGCAAATAATGGATTTCGGCTTCGATTTAGGAAATATCATCTGGATATTGCATATTTTACAATATCGTTTGATTTTTTCATGTGCTCTGTGTAGAATACTTTTTATGGCTTCCATGGATGTTTTCAGCGTTTATTTTTTTTATTTCAAGCATAGTCCTTTGTGTGTGGACTAGGTCGTAGAATTGCATACCTACATTTATCATCTCTGTTTTCGTGCATGAATCCATATCTTATGCTATTGTGAGCTACTTTTGTGAATCGTTTTCATTATGTTTTTCCGACAAAGGCCTGTGCTAGTCGCAGAAAGTATAACGCGTTCTCGGCTATTGTCCCGAAATTGGAATTTCTAAGACGGCTCCGAGTTTGTACTCATTTTCTTCATTCACAAGTTCGGCTAGTCAGCTTGCTTAATTTTCGATTAAAATATCAGTTCCTCGTTACAGGCTGTATAACATGGGCGCGGGGGCGTGCATAGCTTTTGCCGCGGAAACATTGGCTCGTCGCGCGTGGTGGGAAAAGTTATAAGTTACATATTCATTATATAATGTACGCGCGTTTAGAATAAGCCAAGATCGATACTGCCTATAATGGAGGGTGAGCGTCGGAGTGGAAGCGCGAATGAGAGTAGCGAGTCTGTGACAGCGGACGCGCAATTAGCTCGATTGCCGATAACTTGCGACTATCGGAGCTCGACTTCCGCCCTCTTTCTGCGCGCGAGCGGATAAGATTTTTGTTTCGAGCTCGCAGCGGATTCCGATTGCTCGGGCACGCACACCGGCGGCGCGCATAATTAATGTGATAGGCGGTAGACTCGCGAGAGCGCGAGCGAGCGGAACTATCAAAACAGCCAGTAATTAATACAGCAGTCAGCGCTCGAAGTGCACGGCTCGTGATAGTCCTCGTCGTCGGCTCTATACGCGGCGGTATATAGAGCGCGCAGTCGACGCGCTAATTAATAACACGAATCTCCCGCGGGCGCGCTTAAAAAGCACGGCTGCAGAGAGGGAGGGAGCGAGAGCGGAAACGAGATACATCGTCGCTTTGCTCTCTACTCGGCGCATCTGACGCGCGGGCTAATGTAATTATGCCGCGCCATAACTCCCGCCTCGCGCTTTTTTACCCTCGATTTTCCGCTCCATTCGCTCTCGCCGGAGTTCGCGCCAAGATTTTTATTCCCCCGCTCGGATTCGATCATTTCCCAGGACATCCAATTATCTCCATCTGCGCACGCAGTCGAGCCCAGCCGCGATGCACGCATGCTGCAGCTGTCCCTGTGCATTGTGCGCGGAGGCGCTCGCGGGCTTTTCGCGCGGTTCGAGAGAGGGGGGGCTTCATTCGAGAGAGCGCAAGCTTCATCGCTTTGCACGCGCGGGGCTTAAGCGATACATCGCGCGCTAGATAACATCGTTCGACGTGTTGCGCTCTGGATTTTGCTACATAAATTATCGCCGGCTGAATGACTGCAAATGCAGCTGGGTTTTTCGGGGATCGCAGCGCGCATTACCGAATGTTTCGCCTAACGCACTTTATATGCTGCGCGCGCGCCGGAGTATTAATCCGCATACGCTCCTACAGAAGCGTTATGCTGTTGTTACACGCTCCTATGTGTTTCTCGTCTTTTTTCGTTATACCCGGCGGCCGGCGGTGTTGTTGCCGATAAATTAATGCGCAGCCGCGTGCCTCGGCGCCGCACCGATCGCATCAAAGTTATCAATTTCTCCCCGATCGTTTGTTTTCGATTTGTCCGCGCGCGTATACGAAAGGCGCGAGGGCAAATTTACAAAATGATGATTTGTGCAAATCCGAGCGTGCCTCTGCCGAGCCGCGGTGCGCATATATCATTCATCGGATCGGTATATACACAAAGTTTTAGCGCCAGCAAAAATTATTGCCTCCGCACGCGCATCAGCCCCGGTGCAATATATACGAGTATTGCGCGTATATAAACGCGCTATGCGTCATATGGCACGCACGCATTTTGCAGAAAAAAAGCTCTCGCCAACAAAAGTCTTTTCTCTCCGAGGGTAAATGGAAAATGCTTGTCCTCTTGTCAGCTTTAAGAGATTTAGAGATCTTGCGCCACGAGTGCCTTTTCCCTTGTTGTATATACTATCCCTGCCGCGCGCGCAGCCTTTTATTATCTCTCCGAGAAGACGCGACTACCTTTTCTTAAACAATGGACATAATAGAAAACTTAATTCCAAGTACGAAACCGCGAAGACGAGGACGACCAAGAGATAATCCTGCGGCGAGGCACAGATAATTAATTTTCATACTTTGCGAATAGATCGTGCAATATTGTTATTCAACAACTTCGCCGGGTCCTACGTGAATTTCCTCGTTTATCAAATCATTAATGCTTCTTCAAAAGCCAAGTTATTACAGCCAGGTTATTATTATTATTATGGCATTGTTATACTGCCGGTACATATATACGCGCAGTACAGAATGCCAATGAATCGTTTTCTGGATCATTCTGCAATTGCTCTGCACATGAGTGCTCGGTCTTCCAATAGATGAACACGTTAATGCGCGTATTAATTCGGAAAAAATGCTGCTCATATACAAGCGTGTATGCGATGTGCAAATTCGAATCCCTAGCTGCTGCAAGGCAATTAAATTACATTAGAATCATCCAATCAATGGCTATTATATATCGATGAACCAATATACACAATCGATTTTACTGTCATTGCGCAATCAATTTGCCAAATTAACGGCCATTATATCTTCAGAGTGATCGAGGATAATAGAATTTCGACGACTTTGCGTTATCGAAGAACATTCTGCGTATACGCCCCCTATAGGGCTCGACGATATTTGCGATGTTTAAAATATCGATGTTTCGGATCGTTAATTCTCAAAAGCTCAAGTATCGATAACCCTGATACATATCAATTGCAAGATATCGATATTTAAATTATGTAACATGTAAAATAACTTAAAAACACCCCGCTTTTCAGGACCAAAATGTGGCCTTTCAGTCGAGAATGGAATAATAGTATATTACGATACAATAGTTCGATACGGCACGGCGTTAAGTTCCCTCGCTACGCTCGGGTGCTAATACACGCCGTGCCGTAATGGACTACTTATGCCACGAGTATATATCGTACGCTATTTTATAGCACTGACTAGCATAAATCCGCTGTCACGTCTATCCGTGGCCTAAATAGTTCATTTTTGCACCGTGCAGTTAGCGATCAGCACGGTGCAATAATGGACTATTTATGCCACCCAGTGCTATAAAATACTACATGCAACACGAGGCAAAAGTATAGATTTTTTCCTTGTGTGAGTATACCGCCCTTACGAGAATATTTTTCCCTCGGGTGCTTACTGCCCTCTAGAAAAATATTCTCGTTCAGGCACTAAACTCATCCGCGGTAAAAATCTTCTAATTTCGCCCCTGGTTGCATTCTGTACTATTTTTTGCATATGAAATAAAAAGACAATTGTTTTTAGCGTTTTATTACAATATCTTTTTTTACAAAAATTTAGATTGTTAGTTTTTACTTCTCTTAATTTAAATTATATAGTACTTTTTGGAAAGCATTGATAAAAATATTAATGACCGAAAGTTTGTTGGTATGAGACTGTTTTTGCATGAGAAAAAAGTCGCCCTATTAGCCCAACCTTGCGATTATAGTCAAATATTTAAGCGCGATTTTAGATAGTGTCGATGTTGGTGAATTTGACCAACACTTCGCATTAGATCTAATTTCTTATAACACACTATGCAAGCACACAGTACGCATAGATATACAAAAATCAATATTGTATGACAAATAATTTATTTATGGAAAATTTATTTTACCGATTATATCATCGGAAAAAAATTCAAGAACATTACCGATACCGGGGATATATCGTCTCGCATATATCGATAAAAAAATATCCATATTCCAAATATCAATACAATAATATCGCCCAGTACTAATCCCGCGCAGAAAGATTGACAGCGACGTGTAAAGCGCCACATGTACATCGCATTGCAGTGATATTCGAGGGAAAGTAGACTCATTTTGTGCTCGACCCGTGGCGAGGGACATGTACGCAAAAAGCCGTATAATTTAGAACTTTGGCAATTTGAGCTTACTCAACTCACTCGCCAGCATCGGCGAATCACCGGGAGCTCTCCAGCCTTCCCTAAGACTTCCTCGAGTGTTCTGCAGTCAAAATAAGTGGAAATCAATGTTCGAATATAAGTCAATTAAATTTCCCTCCAAAGTCTGCGCTTTGGCCAAAATGAAATATATGGCGATGAATTCCCAGCGAAAGCTCAATACGCCGCGCTCGAAAATTTGTGACGGAATTAATCACATATTGAGCTAGTCAACGAATTGCGATAATTTACTTCGATCTTGCCTCCCTTTACGTACGCGTTTATAATTAACGGTTTTCAATCATTTCAGACAAAAAAACTTTCACAAACGAATTCCAAGGAAGTTGAATCGATGTATGGGTAAATTAATCGCTTAAGGGGGTGTCGGCGCAAAAGCTTCGCAAATCTGCCACGGGGTATTTTGTATTTCCAAACTTTTAGAAAAACAGAAAGTCCGATCGAATTTTTCTTTCGGTAGAACGATTCATAAAACTTAACACTACGGCGCTACAGACTCGGTTTTTAATTTGCAGACTTTATTTAAAAAGGTTTTATGCAATAGAAAAACAGTGTTTTTAATGACGTGTCACAGACGCACACGTCTGCAACGCGAGCAGCGAAGACGAGTCAGCGATAAGAGTCCGCCGAGCCGTACTACGATGCATAGCGTCCGAATGCATCGTAGACGTTAGCTCAGTGGTTAGAGCACAGGCCTCTGGCTCTCGGGTCCGCGAGTTCGAGTCCCGTCGTCTACTTTTTCGCTTTCGACTCTGTCTCCTCTCCGTTTGTAACAGACGACATCCCCTTAATGAGCTAATTGATACAACGCATCTATATTTATTCTGATATAAACTAATGAATTGAAAGTATGGCTAAAATCTCTTATCAAACTTTTTATCGAGCGACTAATATAAATATTAACTGAATTCACTTTGAATCGATAACTTTTAATTAACAGATTTTAACTGAAATTTTTGTCAAAGCTGGAAAATGCGCGTTGATTAACATTCTTTGGCCGAAAAAAGCAAGGACACGCTTGATCAAACAAAATTATTGTTACTGTAAACTGAAAAATGACGTTTTTAATTTGGCTGCTGTTTAACGGCAACTTTTTGTTGTGCGGATATTTATTAAGCTTTTACATACTTGCACAGTCGCATGTGCACTAATGGCGAATGGGGCACGGTGTGGCTTATGTGTTGCTTTGGGGATTGTGGCATGTTGCAGTAGTGTTGGAGTATAAATATTGAACAAATAAACGATAACGAGGAATAACATTGACGTCCACTGCGATACTGTTACAGGAATTCTGAAGAAATGGCAGCTGGTATTCTACGGCACGGCATCGAACCCCATCAGGATACGCACGAAGCAATATAATCCGGTACAGGCGCCTTCCGAGGCACAGCTCAGCTCGATTCATTACCCCGCGCACTACGAGCGGGCACAGGCGCAGCCTGTTCGCGCCTCTGACTATGATTACCCGAACGCCGACTTCTTTTCTACCTCTGGCTTTCAGGCTTATCAGGACCCGTACGCCGGGGCGGCCTCCAATGTCGATCCCTCCATGACGACCCTCGACGGCTCGTCCGGGCCGCTCATGACCAACAGACTGCCGGGTGACACGGCCGCTGTTCAGCTGGACGGCTCTCTCGATCCCAGCAGGCGAGTCCAGCTGCGCGACTGCGATCCCCAGTGCGACGTCCAGGGCTGCTACGGCAAGGGCCCCACCCAGTGCGTCGCCTGCAAGAACTACCGCCTCGACAAGTCAGTCCTCACTCGCTGTTTATTAAATTTTATTCCCAATTACTTTACCGCCCATTTCGCTTTGCCCTTCCACTCGGCTTTCACTCGCATATACGCCGCCAGGTTTTTTTGTCAGTTTAATCAAACCTAGTAGAGCGCGAGCCTTTTACCTGCGGCGATACATTTTAAAGGGCAAAAGTTCAACACGCACCGTACGAGGCAATTTTTAGTTAGAGATTAATTTGCGGGATTTTATTTTGTGCGAAAGAATCATGTATACACGTGTGTGTCTTGCTCATTTTTTCGTATATTCCTATACAGGCTTTTAATCTTTCTACGCTGAGCTTCGCGTCAAAGGGGTTCAGAAAACGCGGATAGAAAAATATGAAAATAAAGGTTTCCATTCATTCAAGCTTTTATTTTGATGACCCGGCCGCGCCCTAACTGTATACAGCGATCATCTACTTCCTGGTTTGTTGGCTCAATTGAAAGCGGATGCCAGTCGCGGATAATCTGATAATCGCATATCAATCAATACCTTTCCGAATAATGAAATGCATAAGAGTACAGTGCTTGAGAGATCGAGTTGCATAAAAACAAACAGCCCCGACGAGAGCTAGCGCGACAGGGCTGAGACTCCGATAAGAGATCGCGGCGAAGTCGCATGACTCGCATCGCGGGGGCTCAAGAGTCAGCAAGAGTCATCTGTTGAACGCTGGACGGTTATAATAATGCTTGCAGCACGTGTGTAAGCCGATGCCCGCCCCGGAGCTTCCCGAACCAGGGTGGCGTTTGCTGGCCGTGCCATGAATCCTGCGAAACTTGCGCCGGCGCCGGCCAGGACTCCTGCCTCTCGTGCGCCCCGGCCCACTTACGAGTTACCGACTTGGCGGTCTGTCTTCAGCAGTGCCCCGAGGGCTACTATGAAAGTAAGTGATACAGTTACGCGCTCTGCGCTCTCGCACACTTTGCGGCTACGTCTCCTTGCGAAATTAATACCCCTAACGTGCGATCCTAACTGCGCGCTCGGGCCGCCGCATTCCCTTCCATCTTCATCCTTCTCTTTGGCGCCGGCTACGGGCAGCGCGAGCCACCGGTAGCGGCTCCCGCGCGGAGACTGATATACGCGTCGTTCCTTATACGCGATTACCCTCGAGTAGCTGCGGCGCATACCGCGCGCGACTAATTACCCCCGCGAGGCCCCGTGCGCGCTCGCTCTTATCGATACACTGCGCTTTTTCAATTTCCCCTGCGCTCTCGCGGTACTCGCGTTATTCTTGATTCGCCCTTTCGCAGAATACAGCCGTTATGTTTTTCCCCTCTCTGCGCAGCTATTGAATTCGAGTTTTTTTCGCCCTCGACGTATTCGTTTCACGCGTAAAAAAAAAACGACGCGATTTTTTTTCGTCGGATTTTTTGCGGAAACAACTTTTGACTAAATTTTGCTCCGGCATCTCCGCGTCGCGAACGACTGCTAACGAGGATACAGCGAAGCGATTTTGCAACGTATTTTTCAATAAACCGCATCCTTCCGAGAACGCCTCTCTCCGAGTAAGTCGACGAGAAGATTTAATTAACGAACGCGAAAAATCCCCTTTAACGGGCTCCCGATCAGTTGAACCCGTTGCTGCGTACGGGAAATACGAAGCAGCCGCAGATTTTGTTGTTGTTTTTTTCCGGCCGGGATTTCGATTCTTGCTGGTTCAAAAACAGAGGTAGAGTTTCGCCGGATTGAAAGAAGAAAAAATGGATGAAAAGAGAGATACGCGAGCGAGCGAGCCAGCGAGGCAGCCGCCATAATGGCCCGCGTTCGTTTTGCAGATGCGGAGAACAGCACGTGCGTGCCGTGCGAGGCGAACTGCGCGAGCTGCTCGGACCGGCCGGATCACTGCACGAGCTGCGAGCATCACCTGGTGCTGCACGAGAACAAGTGCTACGCCGCCTGCCCGCTCTACACGTACGAGACGCAGGACTACAACTGCGTGCCCTGCCACCCCAGCTGCGAGACGTGTAACGGCACCGGCGCGAATCAGTGCATCGGATGTCGATCCGGCCTCTACTCCTTCCGAGGTAAGTCTGATTCCGAGTCAGTGCGGCGCTCGCCAGCTATACAAACGAGAGAGAGAGAGAGAGAGAGAGAGAGAGAGAGAGAGAGAGAGAGAGAGAGAGAGAGAGAGAGAGAGAGAGAGAGAGAGATTTACTGCAACGGGTTTGACGGCTTTCCAAGCGCAATTCGCACAATTGCCAAGCGTTGCACACCGGCTACCTACTTCGTCTCGCCGCAACTCGCTTACACAACAGTAAAAAGCTTCCTCGCTTTCCACTCCATTCCTCGCCTCGGACTCTCACTCTCTATTTCTCTGCCTGCTCCCTCGCCTCCTCGTCCTTGCTCGAAGATTTCATTTTTCCCATCGCTCTCTCACACTGGCCGACTCGGAGGGCCAGAAAAAGACTCGGAGATGATTCGCCAAATGGCGCGCGCTCTCTCGCAATCGTGCGGCGCCGGGAAAAATTCTAATTACGCTCCCAGCGGAATAGACGCGCGCACTCTCCGTCGCGAGCTTTGTTTATTTGGCTTTTGTTTGAACAACCATTTTGTAATTGGAAACACAAATTTACTGGCAATCAGCAAATGGAAAAGCCGGCGTCGTTGAAAAAGCCGGCGTGCGCTCTTCCCCGGCGAAAGGAGCTCTGAACTTGCTTCTCATATTCACGGGCCGCGCTATGCTATGCTGCGCATTTTTTAGATGCTCCTATACACCTACCTATACACCGTGCGGCGTATAAGTTTTCGTAATTCTCATCGCATCGGGAGATCATTATCCGGAACGCGCGCACAAGGCGCCTCCGCGATTAAAGCCGAACGGCATATAGGTCGCGAGTGGAAAGAGGCCGGGCACGGCAAGGCGCTCGTCGACAGTATTCGTAAGTACATACAATTATGCTGCGAGTGCATCAACGAAATCAAGGAAAATCATAGTCGAGTCACCGAAGCGGAAAATGAGGCTAAGTATGCCCGCGCGCACTTCCAAAGGCTTTCCGCCCGCGAAAACTTGAGCCCCGAGTTGCAGCCGAAAGCTTTCGAGACTCGAAGAGAGTTCGGCGAAATTCGGGGCGGACTCGCGCGAGGGAGTTGATATAGCTGGGCCGCGATGGCGAGACAAAGCCCGTATAGAAGGTGTTGTGCGTGCGGTTGCAGGCGAGTGCCGGCGTTCCTGCCCGAGCGGCTTCAGCGCGGACAAGAAGCGGCGCGAGTGCGTGCCCTGCCCGCCCGGCTGCGCCAACTGCACCGCCTCGAGCTGCACGAGCTGTGAGGCCGGCTGGAGCCTGAACAAGAAGGGCCTCTGCGCGCCGGAGTCGCGCTCGCGCTGCGACAGCTTCGAGTTCTACGAGGATGGCCACTGCAAGCGCTGCCACTCGACCTGCGAGAGCTGCGCCGGCCCGACCGAGGAGTTCTGCATCACCTGCCAGAGCCCCCTGCTCCTGCAGGGCAAGCGCTGCGTCGCCCAGTGCGACACCGGCTACTACTCCGAGCTCAGGAGCTCCAGGCCCGTCTGCGTGCCCTGCCTCCACACCTGCACCAGCTGCGTCTCCAGGCTCAACTGCACCTCCTGCCAGGACGGGCTGCAGCTCCAGAGCGGCGAATGCAGGTCCTCCTGCGCTCACGGGTAATTAGAGTGCCTCGTATACCTCTCGTATACGTATATCCATCAGGCCCCAAATGTCGATCGCTTCTCGAAATCGCAATGACCTTCTCCCCGACAGGTACTACAGCGACAGGGGTCAGTGCGCCAAGTGCTACTTGTCTTGCAAGACCTGCTCTGGACCAAGGAGGGATCAGTGCGTGAGCTGTCCGAAGGGCTGGCAGCTGGCCGCGGGCGAGTGCCACCCCGAGTGTCCGGAGGGCTACTTCAAAACCACCTACGGCTGTCAGAAGTGCCACCACTACTGTCACACTTGCAAAGGTAACGGGAGTGCCGTTTGATTAAAGAATTTCATCGGCCACAGTTTTTCCTTCGAGCGTATTAGCCAGCGGTGCGGCTTCGTCCGTCTGTTTTCAGGAGAGGGGCCGCAGGAGTGCACCTCCTGCCCGCCGCACTCGATGCTGGAGACCGGCATGTGCATGGCCTGTCTAGGGACCCAGTACTACGACCACCCGACGCGCCTCTGCAGGAACTGCCACCTGGATTGCCACAGGTGCACGGGTCCCGGCAAGTTCAGCTGCTCGGGCTGCGCGCCGCCGCTGCACCTCGACAAGCTCAACAACCAGTGCGTGCCCTGCTGCAAGGGCGAGGAGAAGCTCGACGAGACCGAAGAGTGCTGCGTCTGTGATCCCGAGACCGGTAGGTCAATCTCTGCCGGTGCTGCAGCTGCTCGCTTTTCTTTATCTCTCTCTGTGTTGCTGCTGCTGCTGCTGCTGCTGCTGCTGCAGTACAAACGAGCCAGCGCACACACCCACACACTCGCGAACTTTTATCCATTTTCAGCGCGAGTGCACGCAAGCGTAACTTGCTTCTGTGCGCTGTTCTCTTTGAGCGCTGAGCGCGCCAGGCAAGGTCTCTTTGCGCTCGGCTGCACTGAATCAACCCTCCAGAAACAATTCTACAAACGTTGAACTCGGCATTAATTCACACACGCGTGTGTTACGCTCGCTCTTCGCCTTGTCTCTTATACTGTAGGCCTGTATCTGGCACCTACGCTCCCGAGATAAGATTCGCATTAGTCGACTTTGATGTGCGCGCGCGAGTGTGTGTGTGTGTGTGTGCACGCGCGGACGCTCGCCGTGAATTATTTGCCATTAATTAAGCCGAGCCCTTGTTCGCGTTTTGATTTGACAGGTGGCTGCAGGAACAGCTCTCCGGCCGGTAAAAGAAGAGTTCCTGGAGCCGAGTTTACACCCATGGAGAAGGCCAAGCTGAACGCTCTGTCGGAAGCTAGCGATTCGAACGGCTTCGATTTGAAGGACGAGTCGACGGATTTCGCCGTGACAGCGGCCACCACGCTGGCCGTGGCCATCTGCGTGGCTTCCATCGCGATATTCGCCACGATATTCGTCGCACTTCAGGTACACTTGCGCAGTTGCGCAAAAGTTACCAAACGCAATACCAGAATGTGACGCACTCAAAAAGTAATTTCTCACTTAGTTTCGGTTAAATATTTACTCCCTCCAATATGATCCTAGTTTGGCTGCTTGCAAATTATTCACGCAGAGTGCAGACCCCGTTGAAGCTTTATATTTACTCAGTTTTTTCTCTTATCGATTTCTAACGAACTGCAGACCTTTGACACGTCTCCAGTTCGTATAGTCACTTGAGTGTTGCACTTTACTCATAGTTTTCGATTAATTATTGTCATTCTCATGTTACACTGCATAATTACTTATTCGTGGGGTTTCACAAAGCATCCTCTGCACCTCTCGCACACGGTACACTTGCGCAGATCTGATTTCGTGGTACACGAGCCTTTTATTTGTCGCAGTTTGTCTCGTGATATGGTCCATGCGAGGCCGCGACGAAGCCTCATCTACTTCAATGCGCGCATGCACATTGTACTTACAGGAGTATCACACACCTTTTCAATTTTTTGATTCGCATTCGAGGAAGATGAGGCTTTCACTTTTGCTACACGAATCAGCTGACATATACCATAACAATATCATAACATGCCATATAGCATTCCGTAACATTCTATGCACTTGGGCCTCCACTGCACAGTGGGTGTCAAAAAAGGAGGAATAAAAATTTCACAGGAAAAAATCATTCAATGAATTCCTCCAAGCGGGTAAATGTTCGTTTAGTTGTGTATTTTAAGGATCCAAGCCCCTCAGGCTGATCCCCCGTAAGGAAAAATTACCCTAGAGCTAGTATGTACTCCATTAACCTTAACCGATTTTTGCTAAAACCGCTAAATTTGGTATATTTTCGATTACTCATTTATTTTACTGGAAAAGTTTTAACAGTACATTGTGCATCAAGGGAAGAAAAAGGGCTACTTCGAGCGAGGGTGAGGCGTTAAGCATGAGACATAGACGAGTGCTGAAAACACCTCACCCAAGTCTGAAATAGCCTTTCTTCCTATGGTACACCTATACTTAGCCTATTTTCTCTCCTTGATACACAATGTACCATTACGGCCAATTTGAACGTTTTCTCAACTATTTTTATTCACTTTTATGAACATTTTCGTTTCCCCCGAGCAAACATTTTATTTCGCAATAATCGGTTAAGGTTAATGGGGTACACACTAGCTCTGGGGTAATTTTTCCTTACGGGGGGATCAGTCTGATGAGGGACATGGATCCTTAAAATACACTACAACTAAACGAACATTATCCCGCTTGGAGGAATCTAGTGGATGATTTTTTTTCCGTGAATTTTTCCTCTTTTCTGACCCATCGGCTCCACTGTGCACTGGTTCCTAAACAGTCAACAGGCACTGATGCAGCATCGTTAACTCTTTTCAGACAATGTCGAACAGACGAGAAGTCGCCATGGGATACACACAATTGGCTGTGAGGATGGAACCCTCGGACGAAATGGACGTCGATGATACAACGGAGCTGATGACGTAGGCCGATTGTCCCATGTATCCAATGACTAGACCTTTGCTTTCTTACTCGTCTTGCGACGCTTGACGAAATTCAAGGTTGCCGAGTCATCAGAATACATACGAACATACAAAAAAGTAAGCGGAACAAACATAAAAAAGGGTGTATGCTCGGGTATCCAGACTCGTTGCAGTGCGTCGGCACGAGTTAGGATGTGCTGTTGCGTGCACTGACCAACAAGAAACTGAGACAGATTCAGAGATGCGAGCATGTTCCGAATGTTTCTTAAGTGCAAAGAAAAGGATGAGAGAACGCGCGAAAGAGATAGATAGAGAGAGAGAGAGAGAGAGAGAGACAGAGAGAGAGAGAGAGAATAAGAGAGCGAAAGAGAGCGAGAAAGAAATAAATGAAATAATAAAAAATGATGTACAGAAAAAGCGGATGTTTGAGTGCGAGCATGGCTGCGTTTTCAAAGTGTTTTTGCGTTGCGTGCGAGTGATGCTAACAAACAAAACTTAATGGAAGATAAATGGTAAAAATATATTAAAAAGACAATGCGGTGGCAATGAATTGTATTAAAACCTTCTCACTTGGATTCCTTCGGCCAGTGTGCAAACTGCCATTTTTTACGACGTGTTGCGCGGGAAGTTTTTATCAGGAATTAAATGAAAATAATTGAAAACCCGAAAAAGAATTTAATTATAAATAATCGGAAATTAACGAGCTGAGATGTGAAGAGAACGGACGAAAAAGAAAGCTAGTGTAAAGTGCCTGATTAGTGACACCTCTTCACCGGTGTTCCCTTTCTCGTCCTTCCGTCGTCTACTTTTGTGCTTTTATTTTTAATCAGTATTTTATTTTTTCGTAAAACGCTACGAGGTGAATCAGAAGTTAGTTATATCAATCAAGTTAATAAAAAGTAGATAGAAATAAATTTTTAAAGAGTATAACGTTGACCTGTCGAATCACAGTCGATCGGAGAGCTTACCAGCTTCAGAATCTCGTTATCTGAGTCCCGTAATTTATAAGGAAGCGTCCTTTGATCAGTTCTGCAAGTAGCGCAAGGATGATCGTTATCCTTCGTTTTTATGTACGACTTTTATATTGTAATTATACGACACGCTCATGCAGCTTCTCACTATGTACCCGAAACGTCACAAACCGATTTTTAGACATGTTTGTTGATACTTTGTTACTTATGAGCCTTTTCTTATATCAACTTTATTTACTATATTGTTATATACGTATATTGTATTTTGTTAATTAATAAAACTTTTAAACACAAACATTCTGCTGCTGCTTTCTTGTCGGCGTACTTATTATGAGCTATACGAGGAAGCCGCGATGGAGAATGCTACACTTCATTGAATTCAAGTGACTAACAAAATAAGCAGAATTACGAAAGAACGTTACGATCAGTCCACCGTGAATTTGTTGCGATACTCTTAAGGGCTAACATCCGCACTATGTGAATATTGAATTTGTCCTCGTGATTTGATATGATACTATTATTGTACTTTTATTATGAGCGCGATCATGAATATATATATATATATATATATATAGATATACATATACAATCTACATATCTTGTTATTCATTTTCCTAATAAACAAACATTTTTACTTCTAAAAATAAACTCATTTCTAATTCACAACCAACTTTTATTCTGCGACTTTCGAGAGAACGATAAACGCACGCTAAAAAGGTAAGTGTGCACGAAATTATCTGGGCACGTAGGTAGGTGACAATGAAAAAAAACCGAAGCGCAAAAATGATTGGCACATTCAGAGAAAAAGTTTTCTATTAAAAATATAAGAGAGGAAAAAGGCGGGGAAAAAATTATGATGAAAAGATGAACGACAGCTTCCCCGGGGATTTCCGTTCAGGGGCTGAAATAACACAGCTTCCGCTCTCGAGCGATTACACAACGGCTCAGTAACCCTGGCTCGAAAGTTCTCTTCCTCTTTCTCCCTCTTTCTCTGTCTCTCGGTCTAGCTGCCGTTGCCGGCTCTTCGCATGGCTTCATTATGCGGTCTGTGCTAATTTTTTGAGGCGCAAGTGCACGGGCTGGCGACGCTGACGGGAGAGAATGAAAAGAACTCGCGTGCGCGCGGCTTAATTATGCTGCGAAAAATGTTCTCAGCGGAGGACGGCCTCGTTGTTCTGAAGCCATGGAAGGCCAGAGCGGAAGCTGACTACAGACTCGACGGGAAGCAGAAAAAAGACTGGGCCGACTGAGTATAGTGAGGGAGGAATGGTCGCGCGGCTGCTGCAGCGCAGCGTATAAAACCATCAGATAATAGATGGATCAAGGCGAAGGCGGTAAAAAGAAGAACGCAAGGCAGGAGAGGGAGTGAAAAAAGTCGGCCGAAGAAAGACTGGGATATAGCAAAGGGGACGCGCAACACGTTATTCTCTCAGGGCCGGGCTACACACGGGCCTTTCCTTCTGATTCCGAAGATAAGCTTTTTATCTTTGGACTCTTACCCTTTTTATTAAATCACCCGAACTAAAGTAATTAGACTCATTATCTTCCTCAACATTTCCATTATTATTTTTTTATCGTCCTTTGAAATATTTTTTTTTCATCTTCTTATTATTCTTTTATCTCTCATCTCATATATTTATTCTTCGCATATGGTATCCTTCGCATAAGAATCATTTAAATCGCTACATTATGTAACTGAGAAGCTCGACTAATTTGATACACAAAAACCTATCCAACGAATTCTTCCTTTGATCGCCCACGACGACGAAGTATATATAAAACTTGAAATGTGATTATAAAATTTGGAAATATAGTACTACCGAATATTGTATTTCGTTGGGAAGCAAGCGAGATAGTTTTGAATTTATAAACGTGGAATTTGGCCCCAGTTTAACGGAAATCTGAGCAGTGGAGAGGTGGCGGGCTACCAAAGATCGAGGTGATTAAATTAGTATCGTACTTGAGTGGCATTTTATTTAATAATTTTTACAAACTTATGATAAGAGTATAAGCGGTAATAAGCACTTGGCAAAAGTTATATACGAGCTCTAGGTTTCTCCATGTGAAAATCCAACGTCATGAGCAAGCGTCGTAATGAACAGTTAGTTCCATCTAATATATTGAGGAATTTCGTCGACTGTTACACGTTTAAATGCTCTAAATCTGTTATAGAGTGATTTTTTCACTTTCTTTTAGAGTCACTATACTCTGAAGATTAGCGTGCAACCATATACGATGGTTTGAAATGAGGATGAAAATGATGAACCCTATCGAAAAGTATCGAGTGGAGTAACTTTCTCGATCTCATAAAGTTCACCAACAGCTTTTTAAATCAAGATAAGACAAAAATTGGCGGTCTCTGTGAGCTACAATTATTTATTTACCGTATAAAAAATTTTAAATTTATTATTTTTTTTTTTAATTCATATACGTATAAGTAAGTTTGATACTCTTAATTTTTAAATGTGATAACGATATTATTCCCCGTGATGTCGGTTCACACTGAGAAAAAAACAAAATTAGGGTTACCGGAGAGTCCGGTAGTCACTACCGGCGTTGCTCAAGTAAGCATTGACAAGTAGCCCTAACCGGAGAAAGTCCGGTAGCCAGTACCGGACAAAATCCATAGGCCAGAGTAGATGAATTTTCGAACTCGTGCTACCGCATCTACATTGTTCGTAAACTAGAAAATTATCAATAATAGATAATATGATCGATTAATGCAGTATACCCAGAAGCAAAATGCTATTTAGGAGCAAGACAGCGTAGGTACATTTAGAGGTTATGTTGGACTCCGGCTCTGGCTACTGGAGTCTCCGGTTGTGGCTACCGGAGACTCTCCAGTTGGTGCTACTTTGTGCTATCAAGTAACCCTAACTTTATTTTTTTCTCAGTGCAGGGATCTGTCGAGGACTGACGCTCTCGTCCCTTATGAGCGTCTCCGAAATATAAAAGAGCTAAACAACACAACGATTTCCTACGCTTACAAGAGATTCATAGAAAAATATTTTCAAATTGAGGCCTATATATTTCACCCCTTCTCCCCACCATATATGTGCAAATCCACAGAAAACCGAATACTTCAGGGGGGTCTGAGTGAACAAAATTGAAATTTGAGGGCACACCTACCAGACCAACTTTTTTGGGTTCCTTATGCCACCCAGAGCTGTGCACCAAAGTTGTCTAAGCTTGAAAATAGCAAAAAATTATGAAAACTTGGATTTTTTAAGAAAATCAACGATTTTTCCCATTTTTTAAATTCTTACAATTTTTGATTCGGGCGGTCAATTTTAACCATCCGGCCTTCAAATTACAGCTCTTTTCTTCTTATTTTGCTTTCAAAATTTAGATCAACATTTTAATTGTTTGATCAGCTACACGTATGCCCATCAATTATGGCTTTTTTTGGATCTTTTTCATTGCCACACACACACACACACACATATATATATATATATATATATATATATATATATATATATATATATATATATATATATATATACACAGCTGATAAAACTAATAAAATGTTCAATCTGATTTTTGAAAGCAAAATAAGAAGAAAATGGCTTTAATTTGAGGGCCGGGTGGTTAAAATTGACCGCTCGAATAAAAAGTTATAAGGATTTTAAATCTGGGAAAAATCGCTGATTTTCGTAAAAAATCCATAAGGTTTCATGATTTTTTGCTATTTTGAAGTTTAGACAACTTTTTACCCAGGCAACCATTTTTAACCCCCCAGCCCTCAAATTAAATGTTAATTTCCCATATAAGAGAAATCAAACTGCCCGGCAAAAAATAGGTATTTTGATATCGCGGGAACCCAAGGTTTTTCGTGTTCTGGGTACCTAAGGAACCCAAAAAAGTTGGTCTGTTAGATGTGCCCTCATATTTCAATTTTCTTTATTCAGACCCTCTGAAGTGTCCGGTTTTCTGTGGATTTGCACATTTGCCTATTTACTCGGGCGCAAGGAAACACTTGGAAAGAAATTTTTTTTCACCGTGCACGTTCGTTGGCTGAAGGTCCAAGGGAAAGGGAACGGTCAAGATCGTTGTTTCGGACAGATTCGAGCGAAGGAGCGCGACGAGAACCGAGTGCGGCGAGTTCGAGTAACAGGCGTTCCTCCGCGGCTAAGTCTGCATCTGCATGGATCGGCAATGCACACGCGTACAATAAAAACTATGCCTAATTAGTATAGTAAGTTTGCGCGCTCGGTCAACTAGGCGAGCGATCAAACGGACAGACTGATCGACGTGAGTCAGTCATCTCTCGTGCCCTTCGACGGGGAGATTCATATCATCGCGAGCAATAAGCATTCGACGTTGATACATCTTATTGTAACCCCAAAAGGAAGTAGAAATCGCTCGTTAACTGCGGCACGCTTTCCGTTTAGAGAGCGTGAATAATATTTTATCGCTATAATCTTAGTGCAAATTTGAGTATACAGATTTTACAACCTCAATAATAGGTAATATATAATAAACTCAGTCAACAGAATAGCGGAATTGTAATATACTGCTTGCTCGTATATAACATCGAACGCGTCTGTCTGCGTAGCAAGTCAACCTATAGCCGTGCGTTCGCGCAATAACAAGAATTTCGGAAGGGTTGGGATTCTTCTGGGAGATTTCTCTGAACTAGGGAGGAAACTCGGAATACGCTGAACCGGACGGGTCGGACGACTCCTGGGGTGATCGATTCTGGATTTCCAAGCCGTCTCATCTGACCATCACGAGAAGAGCTCATCATAGGTGGCGACTCAAGATGCACATATAAACATCATCCAGAATCGATATTCACATTTTCCTACCAACACAGCTACGAGGCTACGTCCCCAGTCATCAGCTACGACTGGGATCGATATTCGCATCCACCCACAAAAAGCTGCGAAGCACACCGTACCTTACACACTATATCTTAGAGCTCATCAAATTAATGTTATTCTGGAAAATACACAGATAGTCCTTGGTGCTGTAATTATTTCAATTTGTCGTCGTAATCGTTACAACCCGTACGTTCTATTGCATTAAATTCAATTTATAACATATCTTGTTTTTACGCGTTTTTTAATTAGAAGTTTCAACACATAACGGTAGTCAAAAACTCGCAACAGGTTGTCGCAAAAAATTCTGTTTCAGTAGTTTGTTATCCTCGTGCGTGGAGTACGAATATGCTCAAATTTTTTGTTTGCGATGTCTAGAACTTTTGATTACATGGGCAACGCCAAACTTTGGTTCAAAATGCATTTTTAATCTGTTGCATAAAGCTGAACATTGGCATGCTTTCAACTTGATTTACGCTTTTCAACGTGCAATTTTTAAAAAACTGCAATCATATAATATCCACTTGCGTTCAAAGTGAAGAACTTCTTATATTTTCGCTGACTAAACTATTCAAAGTACCGACTAAACTGCACACATAAAATAGCCTACACGAAAAAACTCTACACAATCGCATAACCTATTGTTGGATCATTTGTTACTATACAATAGGTTATACACTTGTGTAGAGTTTCTCAGTGTGCTAAAATAATAATAAATAGGTGTAGGATATTTCTGTGTAGAGTTTAGACGGTGTCATGCACTTGATATTTATAATACAGACAGAAAAATAAAAGACTGACGAACGATAATCTAAATTATCCAGGGTAAGAAGTAGGGTGACTGTATTCAGTTTCAGCCGCGTTACCGTTGCTACGTATTTCATTTTATGTAGGTTATCTTTGTTATGATGCTGGCGTATTTTCAACGAATGAAAAAATTGAGTAAAAGTTGAGCTCGGCCGGTTTGAGGAGCGATTTAGTGGTGCAAGAGATGCTCAGCTCGGGAGGGCAAAGAAGCGAGCAGGTGGCGACTTGACGTAACGGAGAGTATGAAAGAAATTAAGCCGTAAGGAGTTTGTCGAGCGAGGCGGTGCAGTGTGTACAGTGCGGAGTGTAGCGCGCGAGCCGGATCGAGGAAGGAATAACGAGCGCGAAGCGGAAATTGGTCATCCGAGTGGAGCAAGCGCTGGAGTTTTGTGTATACACGGCATAAAGGATTTCACGGCGGATTTCCTACAAGCGCGAAACAGAGCTTTTTCCTCGATCCGGCTCGCGGCGCGCGGAAAGAGCTACTGCTATATATAAGTACACGGCCTCTTCTCCGAATCTCGGGGGCGATATCAGAGCGCGTCGACGCCGCGTGCAGAGCTGCACTCCTTTGGCGCGCGATACAGCGAAAAGGGCGAAGAGGAGCGGGGGACTACGTGTATGTATATAGCGACTGAAAGTACAGCCAGGCACGTCCCGGCGCGAGCGCGAGACGCCGCCGAAGATAAATAAGGCAAAGGATCGACTCGAGCCCCGCGGAGGGTGAAATGAAAATAAAAGATTTCCCGGCGAAGCGTGGAATCGAGGAGCTGCTCGAGAAAGAGATAGAGAGCGCAAAAAAGACGTGTGCGGCTCGCCGGCTCGACGGGCCTGCAGTACAAGTTAAGAGGCGCAGGATCAACGGCTCGCGGCCGTAAACTGTCGTTGTACGCCTGCTAACTCGTTGCGCGGGAGCAAATGCCTCGGCCGATCAAAGAGTACATCTGAAAACATTACGCTCGAGCGAGAGGCGGCGGCGCACACAGCTATATATACTGCGCACCGGCATACTCTGCTTTTATCGCCGCATCGACTCGCGGCCATTGCGCGTGCTTAATGCTTTTACATCGGGGAATACATCTGATATTGCCGGCAATTCCGAGGCCAGTTTCCAAGTTCCTCTCCCGTTTTTATTGGCCGAACAAGTGTAACTGAATAGTCCAGAAGAATCCGGCGTTATTCGCTTATACCGCCTTTATGCGGAAAGAGGCGCCTCGTTTGCGCGCAGCTTTTTGCCGATGCTGCAGCGACGACGAGTTAAATATAATAAAAGAAAGGCAGGTTGCGAATGCAGCGCCGCGGGACGTAACGGCTCTCTCTTTCTCTCTGTCGAGTGGCTTCCTTCTTCTCAGTCCAGGACCATCGCTCGTCGGCGCGCGCGCACCTCACTACACGCTCCGAGAACGACTCTTTATTGATGGGCTCCGTAACTAGGCGCCTTCGATCCCCGGCGCCCGATTTCAATCACCCCCTGCGAGCGAGCGAGCGAGTACTTTTCCCCCTTACTTCCTTCGCTCTCTATAGATAGCGTATACGCGGCGCGCGCGGGAGATCGCGACCGCTTTATCTTTGCGACAAGATCCCTGCCCCGCTGCACACCTACACACCCCCTTTGTGCGCAGCCGATATCGAAAAGTCGAGCTTCCGATATAATTTCGAGCAGAGTCATGGAGAAGCTTCCTCGCGGCTCGAGCCGTATTATTCCGCTATCTACGTGTGCGGCTTCTGTACTCTCCCGCGTAAATTGTGCACTTTTTACTGTCTCCCGCTTCTATAACTGCACGCTGATTACCAATTTCGTGCGCTATCGGCTCGGCTGCGAGTTTTGACTTACACGAAATCTGCTCATTGTGCGGACACGGAACAAAAACTGTACACATAAAAATCCTACACAAATGTATTTTTCTACACAAATATACTCAATTTTTTTTTTTACTATACACTCTACATAAGCGTATACACCTATTGTTGCAACAGTGATCTAACAATACGTTATGCTATTGGTAAAATAATAAAAAATCGGTGTAGGGAATATCCGTGTAAAATTTTTTGTCTCAGAGCGCCAGCAAGCTTAAATAGTATTGACTCAACGTGTTTTAAAAGAGGTAAAAATGTTTCGCTGAACCTGCTGGATGTAAACAAGGTTACGCAGCTATATGTTACAATACAGAATCAAAGCTCAAAGCTCAGCTTGATTCTGCAGCCTGCGTGAAAACGTCCAAACTTATAAGATCAGATCTCGTCGCGACTGGGCCTAGGGAGCATCATGGAATGTGACCGTTCGTGCATACAGCGAATCCCGAGTATCGTTGTAGCGAGTGATGTACAATAATCTAAAGGTCTGGCGTACGCGTCTCGCATTATAAAGCTGATTGTGTTGCTTGGCCAATGAAATATTATATCAAATAAACTGGGAAATTCTGCGCTCGGGTAAGTATAACCGCGCTGTTCGATAAGTGCGTAAATGTCGGGGTAAGTGTATGTAAAGAGGCGAGCGATGCGTTACAAACAAGCAAGCAAACATGCGCGAGTTCGATAAAATCGTGCATATGGATTACAATGATATCAAATATGCTTCTGACATTGACTGCAGAGAAAAAAGGGCCTCGTGTTGTGGCGCAGGGTGTTGGATTCGGCGCGATTACGTCGTTCCGCGACTGACGTACAGCTCGATAAATCGAGCTAACGCCTCGTGTGCCGTAAATTCGAGAACGATAATTCGAGGGGTCACCGCTAGGTATCCAGTTTTATCAGTTTCGAGCCCGTCGCTTGTAAGCGGATGTCGTAAATTTGCAAAGGCAAATCCTCGCGTGGACAGGGATTTCTCTATCCCCGTGCAGTAGTGTACGATTCCGCACGGCGCTCGCTTTCTCTTTTTAATTATATATTGGACTACTCGCCTGATGCGCGCCGCCTTACCTAAAACCGGCTGCACCGTCGTCTTTTTCAAATGCTCCGCTTTCGCGCGTAGTCGCTCACGGGGAAGGACCGACTTTTCGCACAGCTTCAATCAATCGAGAAAAAATGATCTGCCTGGGAATTTACAGGATCATTTTAAATTCGAGAATGTACCGATGAAATACACGCGCATGTTATAATGTACTGCGCAAATATGGTATTAGTGCGCGCAGGCCAGAATTAAATTTCTCCGTGATTGAGCGTAACCCAAGACATAACTTTAGCAAATTAATCAACTGCTAAACAAAATAAATGATGAATTGCTATGGAGCAAAGTTCAAGGTACAAGTCCTGCAAGTTATTTGACATTGTAACGTAATAAGACAAGCATCCGGCCAATATCATTGATGTTAGTGCCGCGAAAACTATTCTCATTATATTCCGGCTGACTGAGCCTTCCGTTCATTCATCTTCTTAATCTTGTAAAGTTTTTTTCACGGACTGCTGGAGATCGGATTTCACATTTTACAAATCATCCCGCGCGTTTCCTTCGACGCTCCGAACAAATGAGAGTTTTTAAATTATATATACTATATAGTTGCAGAGGTACTCGTATCTTTGTGTACTGCTCGCTGCATGATATATACGCGCGACAAGTCCGACCTCCGCGCAGTTTTATGTGAGCTGCTATATAGCGAAGCTGTCAGCTCGTTTATTTTATTTGTCTGCGAGAGAATCGTCGCAGCTACCAAAATGAGGCTCTACTCGCACGCCACTTCGTCCACGCCAGCCAGCACTCGGCTCTATGTACAAGCGACGCCGACGACGTTATCGCATAAATGAAGCTGACGGAATTTTCATATAATAAAGGATGAGACATGTATAACCGCGCGAGAGAATAGAATTAAGACTAATAATTTACTAATATATAAAATCTGCGATAAACGGTATAATTTTATGGACGCTTATTCGATTTACCTCAAGTGCTATATTTATATACTTCTCACGGCAGGAATAATACTTTCGTCCTTATTTGCGTGGGATTGTTAATACAGACAACGTGTAAATTTCATGAATTCATTTCGTGAGATTTTCACAAAGTTCGTAGCAATAATACAATATCAGCGCGTGTGTACAAGTTTTGAGTAGCAAATTGAATGAGCTATACGACACTGCGCTCGCACGCACTCGCGAGCATTAGTTTAATGCATCTCCATGGTGGGTATAGATTTATATTTGAAGTTGTTAGACACATTTGCCAATCCTCTGGTGACTGCAGATATAACGGCTCGAATATAAGCAGAGCGAGTGGCCGGGAGATATTCCGCACGATCTGCTCGATGATATCGTCGCGCGCGGGATTTATACCCGCGCGGTGGAGAGTTGCGAAGCTCTCTTTCGCTTTGCTTCGTCGAGTCCCACTCGTGCAATGCAATGCAAGCGGCAAATCAGAAAAAATGAATGTACTTTTTTCCGCAGCTCTCAGCGCAGTATCCAGGCCAATTTGCAGCGCGCTCCATTGCAGTTTTCATTAATATTGATTATTCTTCGTGTTTTCTCTCTCGTTTCGTCCGGCCGATTGGAATGCATTGAAAAACTTCAACATTTTACGATGCATTACGCACAGGCAGGTACGATGCATTGCTCACATTGGTTTTTTTTTCAAAAGCGCGAATGAAAACCTCTCCATTTTTTTCAATGCGTGTAGCCATAGGCCTGCACATGTGTGCGGATGCTTTGTTCAAGCCCAACACTGATCAGCTTAATCATGCGCTGCTTATTTCGAGCGTGCGCGGGAGGAAATGATCATTCCCTCCCGCTACTCAAAAACACTCCAAATGAATCAAATTATTGAAAAATTTTGAAAATTTTTGAAAGAGAATGGCTCAAAATGCGCAACTTACCATTCACTCTATATGCATGAAACGGGTCTTTATACAGGCATTTGTCAACAAAAGTACAGTGTGTAACAAGGGGGAGAGGGCAATTTCTATCTCGGGTGAGATTTGAGCACTCGTCTTCGTCTCGGGCAAATCTCACCCTCGTTAGAAATAGCCCCCCCCCCCTAGTTGCACAATATACTATTAATTTCGTTTGTTAAATTTGAATCCTCTCATTCGTCTGGAATCAAACTGAATTTTGTAAAATAAATTCAAAATATTTTATCAATAATATCTAGATTCTTTTGCAGATCTTATTATAAGAATTAAATTAAGATCGCTCATGAAAAACTTAAACACTGAAAATTGGAAGTTTTGAACCACCATCCCAATGCGCCCTGACAGTTTTTTTTTTCGATGCAAGTAATAATATATCAATTTCATTATTATTGTTTCTTATCGATTTCAGCTCATAAATACTGATAAGTATTTGCCTAGACGTCACCTCAAAAATAAAATTTTTCTGCAAGCATGCATCTGTTTTGTAGAAAAATGTAACCTAATCGAGGGTTTTATGACAAACAAAGGATGTGAGGGTAAAAGTTTTCAAAAATAAAAATTAAAAGGTATTTAATTGCAGAAAGCAAAAATTTCAAAACCGAAATTTTGAAATCATACAATTTCTAAAAAGAAAGTATCGAATTAAAATATTAGGAAATAGAAAATATAACGAGTTCAAAGTAATTTATTTTTAACAACCTTACCTTCCTAATATTTTCAATTTAAAATCTTTATTATTTTTCAAAATTTTGACCCCTACCCAAATTAAGGCACCTGCATGCTCAACAAGATAAACACAAAGAATAGCTTAATTTTTTCCTATATTTATACAAGAGAATAAATAATTTATATATATTTTTTTTCAAAAAAATTGGGAATTCTCATACGATAAAAATACTCATACGCTTATTTCTATAATTTGAAATGAAAATAGTAGAAAGGTACTATTTTCAACGCACCAACTATTTAGAAGATGATTTACATTTAGCTGAATCCTATAAACAATTTTGAGAATATAAGTAAATCGTCGCTCCCTACGCACTGTTCAAATTTTCCAGCGAAGACTAGCACAATTCAGATTCTTTATGTCAGAAAAGATTCGTTATTTTTTAAATAAAAACAAACATTATTAAGGCAGGTCTAATAAAATGGCAAGATTAAATTGTTACGTCGTACGACGTATGCTTACTATTAGTAATATTTCTTTATGATTTGAACAATTCGATATGGCCTAAATTAAATAAAAATTGCTGAATCTCAATTTTCCAATGCGTCAGTGTCGCTTATGAGTTGAGTTCGCAAAATGCAAAGTAATCACTTTTGTAATACGATTTCGATTTACCTTGCGAAACAAATGACCGAATTTTAGAAAGGTGCGACGTTTTAAATAAGACTTATACGATTTTCATCGACAGTTTTTCGTCGTCAGTCACGAGCTCCGTATCGCGCGGGTCCGACAATCGGTGACAGTTATTTTAAAACTTAAAGCCGCCTAGCCGCAATTATATATTTCTTACAAAGTCTAAATATACAGATTTTATAAACTACAAGTCTTAGCTCTTTTAAATTAAGTGAGAATATTATTTTACATAATTGAAACGAGATTTATTATTTACTTTCACTTCTAAAAATTATTTGAATAAACGATCGGTTTACCGTAAAAGAGATCTTCTGAGTTATATTCATTTACAAGAAAATCCAAACTACCCAGTACGAGTCTACAGCTGCAATCTACTCAACTAGTACCAGGTTCAACGTAAAGGTAAGTTTCACATTTATTTTTACTAACAGTGAGTGTTAGGCGCGAATTAACAATTTCTTACAGCCTCGCCACTACACATATCATTACGTTCCTATCTATTCAATTTAGGATAGTCAGGACGTAACAAATTAAATTGCCGAAAATTTTTTTGAAATTAAAAAATTTTAAACATTTTATCAGAAACGCAATTTTTAAATTTTTAAATTAATTTAAACTTTCTATAAAAATCTTTAAAACTTCTGTTACAATGCCGCTACCCTAAGCGGGGCATTGTCGTCCAGATCGGATGGGTGGGTGCCTATCACCACTACACAGCGCGTCCTTAGGTTGCGGATAGAGGAACAGCCCCTGAGAAAGAGGTTAGGTGCGAATAAATTGAATAAGCAGCCGCGGACAGCCGATAGGAACAGGCGTGGGTGTGATGAGCCCACACTGTCGAACGCATTCATCTAGAAACAATACGCAAGCACCACAACAAAAAAACACTTCACATTATCTCTTATCTCTCAATCTATCTCTTTCATCACACATTACAAAAATAGGCAAAAATCCTGCTGCCGAGGAGGATGCGGGAGCGATGACAACTGCCCCGAAAGGGGATGTGTAGAATGATTCGTCACCCGGTCTTACGCGGTAACGATGCCAGCGAAGGCGCGCTGCCTTGCAGGGGGGCGTTAGGATGCGAGAATGAAACCGTAGTGTGTCTCACGACGAGTTGACACTGTCCTCGTCAAAGTCGGAAAGCTCTCATACTTAGTTCTAGAGAGGTATGGGGGTTATCACCTCTAGAACGATGGACTCACCTGCGATCGGAACAGGATCCGAAGCGCATGGGTTTAACATAATATCATGGCTCAAAAAAATCAAATCCGAACCAAAAGGGACTTAAGGGTCGGAACTTGGAATGTTCGCAGTCTATACAGAGCAGGTGCGTTTAAAGAACTCGTAAAGGAAGCTGATAGGTACAATCTAGATTTGGTAGCAATACAGGAATCGCGGTGGCCAGATGGCGCTGTACTAGCATCGGGTAACTTCACGTACCTGTATGGGGCCGGGAGTGGGGGATCTCTAGGCACCGGATTTCTCGTAAGCAAAAGCATCATACATTCGGTTAAAAGTTTCAAATCCGTCAATGATAAGCTCTCGTACATCATTATCGAAGGTGAATGGTATAGATATGTATTTATTAATGTACACTGTCCTACGGAGGACAAAGAAGAAGAAGCTAAGGATCTCTATTACGAAACTTTAAAGCAGGTAATCGACCAGTTCGCGTCTTACGACACAAGAATAGTATTAGGCGATTTCAATGCTAAAATAGGTAGGGAGGAAATGTTTAGGCCTACTATAGGGAAGGAAACACGAAGGGCACTAAGCCAGCAATGATAACGGTATTAGGGTCATAAATTTCGCGGCGGCAAAAGATCTTATAATCAAAACTACGTGTTTTAAGCACAAGGATATACACAAGGCAACGTGGACATCGCCGGATGGGGCCACACAGAACCAAATTGATCATTTCCTCATTGAAAAAAGACGTCATACTAACGTTCTCGACGTAAGGGCTTACAGAGGGACAGATAGCGACTCGGACCACTTAGAAGAATTAGGGGACGAAATTCACACTGCTGAACTCCACGTGGAGGAACCGAGCTACCAAGAAGTAGAGGCCGCTATTAAAAAACTAAAAAACAACAAAGCCGCGGGAAATTACTCTATACCAGCTGAGTTACTCAAATATGGGGGCGTCGAGCTCACTTTCAAAATCTATAAACTAGTATGTGCCATCTGGAAAAATGAAACAATACCCGAAAATTGGAAGGAATCTATCATTATACCGATTTTTAAAAAGGGGGATAAGACAGACTGCAATAACTATAGGGATATCTCACTTTTAGCAACGTGCTACAAAGTTCTGTCAAATGTAATACAAGCTAGACTCACTCCATTCGCGGAAGATATAGTAGGAGATTATCAGTGCAGATTTCGGCGCAACAGATCGACGAGCGATCAAATGTTTACCATATGACAGTTGTTAGAGAAAAAGTGGGAATTTTGCGAAACCATACACCAACTATTTATAGATTTTAAAAAAGCGTATGACTCTATTAAGCGAAGCAAAATGTATCAAATTCTAGTACTTCTCGGTGTACCGAAAAAACTCGTGAGATTAATTCAAATATGTCTGAACGGAAGCACGGGAAAGGTCCGAGTAGGCGGTAATGTATCAGAACCCTTCACGATACGCGACGGTTTAAAACAAGGGGATGGGCTCTCTACGGTGCTGTTCAACTTAACGTTAGAGTATGCCGTTAGAAAAATGCAGGTTAGCCAGCTGGGCGCAACGCTTAATGGAACAACGCAGATACTACGCTACGCAGATGATTTGGATATACTGAGGGATTGTAGGGAAACGGTAGCAAGAAACGCGGAAATCTTCATAAAAGCGGTGGACTATACAGGGTTAGAAGTGAGTGAATGAAAAACAAAGTACATAATTGTGGATAAGCTAGGCATCTGCAGAGGGGAGGAAGATCTCAGAGTTGGGAGTTTTACTTTTGAAAAGGTTAGCGAATTCAGGTATCTGGGTACAACCATAAATGATAGAAACGAGATTAATGTCGAAATAAATAAGAGACTCCATTCGGGTAATGCTTGCTTCTACGCTGTGAGTAATTTACTTAAGTCGAGGCTGTTGTCTAAAAACGTTAAAATAAGAATATACAGGACAATAATACTGCCGGTGGTTCTGTACGGGTGCGAAACGTGGGCTCTCACTAAGCAGGCGGACAACCGTTTTAGGGTATTTGAAAATAAAGTCTTGCGAAAAATATACGGGTCGAAGAAAGATGAGGAAACCGGGGAATGGAGGAGACTACACAATGATGAGTTACACAATCTGTACGCGTCACCAAATATTAACAGAATAATAAAATCGTGCAGATTGGGATGGGCAGGGCACGTAGCGGGAATGGGAAACGACCGTACGGCAGCGCGTATCATGAAGGGCAGGCCGATGGTAACGCGACCTCTAGGTAGACCTAGACGTAGATGGGAGGACAACGTAAAAGCGGATCTAGTAGAAATAGGACGGGTGGATGTCGATCGGGGAGGTGCATCTTGGATGGGGTTGACACAAGATAGGGCAGCGTGGAAGGCTTGCGTAGATGAGGCGATGAACTTTCGAGTTCCAAATGCCACGTAAAAAAAAAATAAATAAATAAAAATCTTTAAAATGATAAAATTAAAAAAAAAATTCGGCAATTTAATTAATCCTACCATTTTATTAGTTCTGCTTTAATAATGTTTGTTTTTATTTAAAAAATAACGAATCTTTTCTGATATAAAGAATCTGAACTGTGCTAGTTTTCGCGGCAAATCTGAATTGTGCTACTTTTCACTGGAAAATTTGAACAGCGCTACTCTTCGTAGGGAGCGACGAAATTATCTCCGTCACTGTAAAATAAATTCATTTAGTCCAAAAGTGGCTTAAAAATTTTATGCGAATGCATAGGTTCATGATGTCGGTTTCGAATATAGAGCCGTTACATTATCGATTATTTCGAGTAAGTTATTGAGAAAACGCGCGCGAGCTTCGTTCTGTCAGGCTATAGGGTATTGTATGACACCGAACAAACTCTACACAAACATATATTCTTACACGGAAAAATGTCTACACGGATATTCCCTACACCGATTTTTTATTATTTTACTACACTGCGAAACTCTACACAAGCGTATAACCTATTATTGTAACAATGATCTAACAATTGGTTATACACTATTGGTGTAGAAAGAAAATCGGTGTAGGGAATGTTCGTGTAAAACTTTTTCGTTTAGAAAAATATGTTTGTGTTGAGTATTTATTTGTACAGTTTGTTCGGTGTCCAGACGAGCACTGCAAGCACACGAGGTCGAGTCAAGTCCACTTAGTCCACTCAAAATTTGCTGCCACCTTCAAATGTGTTGTAGAAATTTTATTGGTATTCATTAACAGCAATTCAGAATTATTACACGGCACGCACATTTTTCAAAAACGCGCGCGTTTGAACACCTCGAAACCTGAATTGTATGAGGTATGCGCGTATAATGACGCCTGCGGGAAATAACGACGTGCAATAAAAGAAGCAGATTTTTTTAATTCTCATTGAGCTGAGGCGATCAAAGACTCTGAAAAATGTCCATCATCATCATCAACTATTATAGTTAATAAAATTAAAAATCGGCTGGGTTATTCCCCTCGAGCGTCGATTAAGCACGTTAAATATCCATCGAGCAGAATGGAAAAGCGCGAAAACTATTTTTTGATGTCGTGGTCGCACGAGCTAGCGGGTAGCGGGAGCGGGGAAAGGAAGGAAGACGGAGAGATGAGAGTAGATTTATACCTCCGTGGCCTCCACCGGGGGTTGCCACCCTGTCGAGTGCGCGCTTTTTAGGGCCTGGTGTGGGGGCTCGTAGCCTCGTCCTGCGAGTCTTCGTGGTCGCTTCGGCTCCGGTGACGGGAGCGTGACGTCTTGAACTCGGATCGTCCTGGCATGGCGGCGAAATTGGGCTGATGCAGGATACCGCCTCTCGGGCTCAAGAGTAGCTTCCCTGGCAGGATCCCCGTAAAACGGGCACTGCTGTCAGGCCTCTCCCCTGACCGAGGTCGGGCCTCGAGATTCCCGAGGGCGACCTATGGACTGGCCGGAGGCTAAGTGCAGTCCCCCATTGCGTTCGGGAGGAGGCGCAATGGGTATTTCATCCAACCCCTAATCCCAAGGTGTGAGCCATCATGCTGAGGGGACTAGTTGGCCGCTGGGGTACTAATCGGTCGCAATCGATGCCTCGGGGAAACCTGGCGAAATCTCCGAGTATCTGGCCTTACTGCCACATGTGGGGCTCTGTGGTGGCGGATCTTTACTTCCCTAGCTACTCGTGGGACTTTTTATGGAACCTTACACAAAAAATTTAGATGAGGGAGGAAGGGGGAGTGAAGCTGAAGGCTACAGGGCGGCACCGCCTAGTCAGCTGGAGGTGGAGCGCCCCACCGCGAAACCGGAGGGGAAGAGTGTCAAGGGCAACACTGCCTATAATACTCTGACCCGATGGATTACTGGGGCAGCTAGCACCAGTAAAAACCTGAATAGTGACCCCGCTGGGGCCTCAACTGCTGGGGACTCTTCGCAGAGCCCAACAGAGGTCGTAGCGGGTGGAAGCTCCGGGGAACCTTCGGGGAACCCGGAGCCGTCTCAGGGTGGGCAGGTCAGCATGGGGGTGGGCCTGGAACAACTGCCGGCAGGGGCGAATACGCGCACTGCTGGTGTTTCCGACACGGAGCTTGCCGGGGAGGGGGGCTCACAGAACCTTCAGGCGGATCTAGTAACCGACGGGCTTCGATCTCTGAAGTTGCGACCGAGAATTTCGGGAGCACAATGGAGAAAAGAGGCCCAGAGGCGAAAACGGGAGAGGGAGGCGGGGCACCTGGAGCAAGGGATGCCACGTGTCCCAGCTCTGGGTCTGTCCCCTCCTCTCTTCCTAAGAACCTGACGGCCGGGTTAGCGGGCGGGGACGGGAGAGCTCCAGGGGTTAAGCGGCGCAAGGACGCCGACTCGACTCCGCCGGCGAATCAGACCGCCAGAAAACGACCCAACGTGGAGCCTGAAATCATGGCTGCCAGGATGGTGGACCCCCTCACGAGGGCGATCGTGTGCGAGGAATATCCTGACGAGGAGCTGACGCATCAGCAGTTGGCACTCGTCAGCGAGACAGTCCAGACAGAGATCGATAAGATCCCCAATGGCCCGAGTTCAATGACTCCTTCGTGAAAATGGGGTCCATCATCGTGGTAGCCAGCAATACCTTTTCGAGGGACTGGCTGGAGGAGATAATCCCCCGGCTAAGACCTTGGGACGGCGCAAAGCTCCTCATGGTTGGGATGTCTGAGCACAAGAAGCCTCGAAGGGCCACTCTCCGCGTTCCTGGAAACAGGCTTGAGTCGGGAGTGGTTCTGAGTCACAGGCATCCGGACCTGTTGATTAGTAGGTGAAGGGTGCTGAGTACCGAAAGCAGGGAGGGGCCAGACTGTGGAACCATTCTGGTGCTCAGCATACCCGAAACATCGGTAAGGCTGCTCCGGCAGCGCAATTTTCAACTGCACTGGGGCCTGGGCCGGATTACCGTCAGAGTTGATGAGGGTCCCCGGGAGCAGCGCGAACAGAGCAACACTGTCCCGTCCTAATCACCATGGCTGGCGACGGGATAGTGTTTACACAAATAAACTTGCATCATAGCAAAGGCACCTCGGCTGCACTGGTCAGGCGCATGGCTAAGATGCACACAGGAATATGCCTAATACAAGAACCTTGGCTAGTCGCGGGGAGGATCAGGGGTCTGGGGTATGCTGGTCGGATCTATAGAGACCCCACGTGCAGCGTTCCCAGGGCATGCATACTTGTTAAAGGTTTTGATGCTCTGCTGCTGCCGGCTCGGTGCAGCAGGGACCTCACGGCAATAAAGATCAATCTCCCTGTAGGAGGGAGCTCTGAGATGGAGGTTATGGTGGCCTCTGGCTACTTCCCATACGACTCTCAGGAAGAGCCCCCACCAAGGGAGGTACAAGATCTTGTTGAACACTGCAGACAGCGAAGTATTCCTCTTATACTGGGATGCGACGCTAATGCTCATCACATAGTTTGGGGCAGTTCGGATACTAACGGCAGGGGCGACGCACTGCTGCAGTATCTGGTAATGACGAGTCTGTGTATTATGAACAGGGGCAGAGAACCTACCTTCTACAATTCGGTTAGAAATAAGGTGATTGATCTAATTCTGTGTACAGTTGGGATGGAGGGGTGGGTGGGCAGCTGGCGGGTATCTAACGAACCTTCACTGTCCGACCACAGATATATCCAATTCGAACGGAAGGAAAGATGCTCGGAAACAAGGGCCTTTAGGAATCCCAGGAAAACAGACTGGGCGTTCTTTAGGGAAAACCTTAGGAACGAGCTTCAATCCTTCAAACCAAGCTTTGGAACAACGGATGAGCTTGGTCACTGGGCATTTGAACTAGGTAAGATAGTAAACATCTCTTTCCAGAGAAGCTGTCCCTGGACCATCCCAAAGGGAACATGGAGTACCCCATGGTGGAACCGGGAGCTAGAGGATCTGCGACGTGAAACGGGGAGGACCTTTAACAGGGCCAAGAATACTCGCAATAGTGTCGATTGGCGGATTCACTGAGAAGCCCAGAGGCTATATAAAAACCGCATCAACGCGGTGAGAATCAAGGGATGGAGGGGCTACTGCGAGGATATCGAGAGATATCCTGACGCGGCCAGACTCCTCCGGTTACTCGCGAAAAATCCTGAGGAATGGCTTGAAGCAATCAGACTGCCTACAGGAGAATACACAGCCTCGGAAGAGAAGTGTTTAAAACTACTTCTGGAAGCCAACTTCCCGGGCTTTCGGCTCTCCCATGAGATGGGGGATGAGAGCTCGGGTAGGAATAGGCAGCAGAGGGCGGCATGGGATCTGGCGGCGAAGGTCGTCACACCGGAAAAGGTCAAGTGGGCCATAAGGAACTTTCAACCCTTCAAGGCGCCGGGCATCGACGGAATCTACCCGGCATTCCTTCAAGAGGGGCTGGAGGAACTGGTTGGCCCCTTAGTAAAGTTCAGAGCAAGTGTAGCTTTGGCTCATGTACCTGAAATATGGAAAACGGCCAAGGTTGTGTTTATTCCTAAGACAGGGAAGTCAAGTCACACCACCGTCAAGGATTATAGACCTATAAGTCTTAACTCCTTTGTGTTTAAGACACTAGAAAGATTGGTAGATAGATTTATTCAAGACGATAACCTGACCGTGCTTCCTCTTCACCCTAACCAGCATGCGTACAGGGCGGGATTCTCTAGAGAGACTGCCTTACACTCGGCGGTTTGGCGCATTGAGGAGCAGCTGGAAAGGGGGGAGGTAATGGTGGGAGTATTTCTAGACATAGAGGGAGCGTTTAACTGCACCTCTATCGAAGTAGTTATCAAAGAGGCAGGACTACATGGGATGCCTGGACCATTAATAAAATGGCTTCAGGGCATGCTTACACGCAGGACTGTGATCTCGAGTCTCGGAACCGTAACGGTCTCCGGCAAGGTCAGTAAGGGATGCGCGCAGAGCGAGGTGGTGTCGCCCAACATTTGGTGCCTGATGGCAAATGGGCTACTGGAAGCGCTGAATGGGTGGGGCTGCTATGCTCAAGCCTACGCGTACGATTTCCTGATACTGATAAAAGAAAGTGAAATTGGAGCAGCCATGGACGCCATGCAGCTTGCATTAAGGAAAGGGGAGAGATGGTGCTGCTCGACGGGACTTTCGGTTAACCCGGATAAAGTCGAAATGGTGATCTTCTCCCGCAAGTACAAGTTAGATGCCTACAGAGCACCCAAACACTCTGGAGTCGCCGTACAGGTAAAGGACTCAGCTAAGTACCTCGGCATTATTCTGGATAAAAAGTTAACCTGGGAGAAGCATCTCACGGCCCAGTGCGATAAATTCCTGGTGGCTCTCTGGACATGTCGCAGGGCATTTGGCAGTACATGGGGACTAAGTCCCTGGATTATACTGTGGCTATATAGGGCCGTCCTGGTAGCTCGTCTGGCCTACGCCGCGTTGGTCTGGTAGCCAAGGGCGAAGCTGGCGGGTGCTAGGGCAGCGCTAGAGAAACTCAGGGGACAGGTGCTAAGGGGGTCGACAGGGGCCTATAGGACCACGCCTACCAAGGCACTTGGAATCCTTGTGAAGGTGGAACCACTCCATCTTACTATCATTGGGATGGCTGCTAAGGCAGCGCACAGACTCAATGCGTACGGACAATGGACACAAGGCACGAGGCACACCCGGCTCCCGGGTGGGGTGGGTCTCTTGCCGGAATTTTCCATCAAAACTGATATGATGATCCCGCGCTACTTCTTTGGTAGAAGATACGGGATCGTGACAATCTACCAGGAACTGGGGACGTCTGGTACACAGATGGCTCTAGGGCAGAGACTGGCACTGATTCGGGGTACTACTGCCAAAGGGATGGAAGAGGAACCTTCTTTTCCCTGGGGCGGTATGCTACGGTCTTCCAGACCGAGATATACGCTATACTGACCTGCGCTCAGAGGAACATTGAACTCGGCGCAAGGGATAGAATTATCACCATTTGCTCAGACAATCAGGCGACACTTAGAGCACTTAAGGCTCATAGGACGACCTCCAGACTGGTCTGGGAATGCAAAGTGGTTGTAAATCAGCTGACCGCTCACAACAACAAGGTCAGGCTGCTCTGGGTCCCAGGGCACACCGGGATCAGGGGTAACGAAATAGCAGTTAGACTTGCAGCTTTGGGAGCTAAACACCCTCCAATCGGGCCGGAGCCTTACACAGGTGCCGCAAGGTGCCTGCTAACGGGCGAAATCCGGGGCTGGGTTGAGAGGGAGCATATTAAGGAATGGCAAGGAACTCAAGGATGCAGACAAGTCAAAGCGGTAATGGGACAGGACACCAATGTCAGCTGGACCAAGTGCATCGCAGGAGGCAGCAGAAATAACTCCCGACTCCTGACACAGATAGTGACCGGGCACATCCGCTTAAGGTACCACGGTCTGAAGATGGGGAAGGAGGCTACGGGTATATGCAGGTGGTGCGAGGGGGCGGAAGAAACGCCTACCCATGTACTGACTGTTTGCCCAAAATTTGCGCAGCTCAGACATCAGTGCTTGGGGGAGCTTTTCTCCACGTATGAAGAGATTAGGGCACTCGACGCGGGAACCATATTGACCTTCTGGAGAAGGCAGGCTTACCTGCGTAGGGGATGCCATGACGAAGGGTGGTACAATGGGTTTACAGCCTAAGTGCCAGGGATCTTGGTGGACCCACCTTCATAGTAATAATAATAATAATAATACCTCCGTGGCGGGCTTCGTACTGAAGGCAGCTCGCGCAGAAATGCGTTGTGTGCCAACTACTGGTTTGCTTTCCGCTCTCAGTGCGCCCTTGTCTGCAATAAGCGCCCGGCAGCACCTTGGAGATGAGAAAATTAGCAGCAGATATTAGCATTGTGCTCTCGAGGAATTAGCATATTCATGAGCGGCGGCGGCTCGAGAGTCGCTCGCCGCCCGAGAAATACACGTCCGAATAGGTGAATTATACTTTCCGAAGCCAGTCTAAATCAGCCCGCACGCTCCGCGAGTCTTTGCCTACGCGAGCCGCAGTCTCTCGCCCTCGTAAAAGTTATTCCTGCTCCCTTTTTTCACAGCGCGCCGGCTCGTCGCCGATAATTAGGCGAAATTAAGGCCGATATGACTCGCAGCCCGACGAGGCTAACGAGCTTCAAGGCATCGGCTGCACGCAAAAAGATACTTTGTCAGGCGCGCATAGCGTAGCGTGTTTGTCGGCACGCCAGCCCCCTGTTTACAGAACTTTGAAATGCAATATTCGCCGAATGCAGCTGCGCGAGAGATTCGAGTGTTTGAATTCTTTCGTCGTCGTCGTCATCGTCGTCGTGAGTCTTCGATCGAGGGTTGAAGTGTGAGAGACGAGAGAGAGAGAGAGAGAGAGAGAGAGAGAGAGAGAGAGAGAGGAGGAGGAGGAGGAGGAGGAGGAGGAGGAAGAGCGGGATTCAGAATTCATGCGGCGGGATATGCACTGTTTCAAACATTAATATCCCGGAGCTGCGGCACTCGGGGGAGCGCGCATTTTTCAAAAATCCCGACTCTCGCGTGTAGTACGAGCGGGCCGGCAGGATCGTCCGATGTATCCTGATTAATTCAGGTGGAGTTTATCCGGGAAAATGTCTCTCGGCTTGTGATTTGATTAAAGGAGAGCGCAGTGAAAGAGAACAACGTCGTAAGTATTTCAATGGCTCGGAGTCTGCCCGCGCAGTCAAAACGGCAAGGTCTCTCTCTCTCTCTCTCTCTCTCTCTCTCTCTCTCTCAGCGCCTGGCTCTGTCTCCGGGGGGATTCGCCTCGGAGCTCGAAATAAAGTGCTAAACGAAGGAGGAGAATGTCGGAATTTGCATATTGAAATAGTACGTGCCTGGATGTAAAAAATTTTTCCAATAATACCTAGCCGCGGGAGAAGGAGGCGAGCGAACGAGCGAACGGGAGATAGGGAGAAAGGATAGCGCGACACGAGTAGAAATCCAAGATACGAAATCATCCGGCAGCGATATCTACTTTCCTCCGCGCAGAATGATGAGATAAGCTCTTTACTCGGCTGCCTTAAATCAAGAATCGGAATTCGATGTCGGGCTCCTACATATAGGTATTATGTGCAGCGACTGGCGAAACTGGGTGTATCGCGCCGCCGAAAACAGCGAGGAGCTCGCCTCCGTAGCTGCTGGTACGCGCGAAAAAGCGCCTACGCACAGGGGGAATTGTAGCGGATGAGCCTCAATAATCGCCGCGCTCGCGCAATTTATTCGCCGGCCGGCGGTAAATCCTCGAATCTGACGGGATTACGCTTCTATAATTTAGCGAGAGCGCATAGCGCCGGCCGCGCCTCGACGGGGAAAGGGCGCCGGGAAAAATTTAGCGCTCCAAGTGCCCAGCGCGCTACGCTCTATATATGCACTCGCTCTTCATTACACGCGTGCCCGGGCAAATTCTTCGCAAATTCCTTTCTGATTAATTGACCTTTATTTGCCGGCAGATTTTTCCGCTCCTCTCCCGCCGCGCCGCCGGCCAGCTGTTTACCAGCTCCGCGCTCCGAGCCCATGCGCGAGTAAGTTCAAGTTATGCCGTTTGTCGGCCGCGAGGGCGAAGTTCAGATTCGATTATCGAATGGGCATCGGAAGGCGGGCAGGTGCGAACAGCGGCTCTAAGAAATTGAAATTCGTAATGAATTTAAGTTGTTCGAAAGACGTGCATCGACTCGGGCCTGAGCCGCACCGCTCGCGCGCGGGATTGCTTGTTTTCCATTTGAAAAGCAAACTACGTACGACGCGAGAGCCTGACTGCTGCACTGTGCAATATATTTGCCCGCGCCGAGTGAGCCTATACCTATACATTAAGGAAGGTGCGCAGGCGAGAAAGAGAGACGGGGAGAAAGCAAAATAAGCTAGCGCCGGCTGCGGTTGGCGCGCGCCAAGACTGCGCGAGCTGCAGCGCGGCTCCTTTCGAGACTAAATCGAAAACTTGTGCGATTACGTGCTGATAAAACTTTGAAATTGTACCCACGCTCCGAAGCCGCTGTGCGCGCCGCACATGCATCACCCGAATTATACCCCTAATGGACTAACCTGCCTGCGACCTTTTCTCAAGATGCTCAATTACGTTTCTCATTTTATCGCTTTCTTCCTGCCGAGATTTAATTCACGGCTGGTGTCACGGTATGGACGTTACTGCATCGATGCCCTCGTGTACAGCGGGCGCAACTTTGTTGCTGGCAAACTTTTCTGCGCTTCTTATTTTTGGTTCGCCGCGGAGGCTGAAGAACTGCGATTTTATCCAAGGCCCTTTCAGATTTTGCGATCAAACATAAATCCTCGTTCCGTATACGAAAACTAGCACAACTCACGATTTGCCGCGAAGAGTGGCACAAATCGCGACTTTATATTACTTAAAATGAGTGAGTATTTGATTGTAAGAAAAAAACCACTGTGCTCCAGCTGTGACCTTCAGGTCAAGGACGCCAACGGCTATGGCGTGTCACGGTCGCAAGTCTTTTCGGCAACGGAATACTTGTGCAGTTTTCGTTGAGATGTTTCCTGGGCCCATAACCTGATGTTGGGGATCAGGGAAGCAGATCTTGCGAATAAAATAGAAGATTAACTTGAACTCTATATTGTTTATTTACGTAGAGCGATTACTGTGGCGAGTATAAACTAGACTTGTTGACTGGTCGGTGGTCGGAACAAGAAGAAGGAATTATAAACGTTTCGGAGCTTATATACACAACTATAACCGTTAACGATCCGTTAGATATTACTCGCTTCAACTCTATAAACATATGAGTATCAAAGAGCGCGAAATATTCAAACATTTAATTGCATGAATTGACGAAAAATTATATCAGTATTTTACGTTGTTATTGGGTTATTTCGTTGGTTAAGTTCACTAAAAACCTTGGACAAAGACAGACAAACCTCAAAGTTTAAAAAGCTGGTTTCGAAAATTTTAGAAGGTTTCTAAAAAAAGTGAATAATTTTAAAAAATGTTTGTAAAAAATTATTGTATTCGTGAAAACAATTTTAAATTCGGGAAAAAGTTGTAAATTGTGAACATTTAAAACTGTTCATTAGGGACAGTTTCGCAAAAATCGGCAAATTTTTATAGAAATTGGCTGTTTAAAGTTTAAAAAATCGTGAGTTGTGCTACTTATGACGGGAAATTTTAACAGTGCTACTCTTCGTAGGGAACGACGAAATACTAACGCGACACATTCGAGACTCACACATTCGATAATTAGTGTCTACAGTTCTCTTGTCGCGCTTTTATTGTGAGACGCGCAAAGAGTGTAAAGTCGATCATTACAGCTTGAATTGTAAATAAGTATTAATATCGACATCATCCGCGACTGGGCCCTCTGCAGATGCGAACTAATGCAATATATATATATATATATATATATATATACACTAGGAGGGTTCCCCCTGCTCGCTTCGCTCGCCAACCCCTAATGTTAATTTCAATTCCAAACATGATTTCTATCTATAGTAGTTTTAATAAAATATTTCTATTTTTTCCACACCACCCTTGAGGTAAATAGAAAGGTGCGTTTTTTTTTTTGTTAATAAACTTTACCCATAATGTTTTATTGCTTATATAGTATTTCAGAATCATTATGTTTATCATAAACAAGTCTTGTTTACAATTTTTATTTACACTTATTTGTGTTTATATTTAATGTTTATAAGAGTTGGATGAATATAATGATTATATAATTTTGTTTTATGCGATTAAGTTTATTAACAAAAACAGTGGTATCCCCGATAGGCCTAATTCACTTTAATAAATCAACGTATTTTTTTCAGATTTAAAGTTTTTACTCATATTTGTCTAATATACATTTATTTATATGTTTTATATTCTATGCTGTAAACCGATATGAGTAAATCATTTTATTGTTTTAAACGATTAAAACAAAAACTAATCATAAATTATCAGAAAATGTATTGGAAAATGATAAATTTAGTGTCAGTAGAATGATTTAATTTTAATATTTTTATTTATTATCAAAAATTTCGTTCCACACAATATTTTCAATCTGTGATTTATTTTCAAATTCATTTTGAATGAAAATATTATTTGGATTTTTACATCGTGATAAAGCTACGTAAAGTTGTCCATGGGAAAATAAAGATCTTCTAATATACAGTCCTACAGAATTAAAACTTTGACCTTGTGACTTATTAATAGTCATTGCAAAAGCTAAGACAATAGGAAATTGTTTCCTATATAAAATAAATGGTAAGGATGAAGATTCTCCAGTATTTAATGTTATTCTAGGTATAAATACTTTATTTCCTTTGTGCTCTCCTGTTATGATTTCCGCTTCTATATTAAACTCATAAAGTTTTTTAATTCTTAATCTAGTTCCGTTACATAAAATTTCATTTATACTTAAATTACGAATCAACATTACTATCGCATGAATTTTCAAATTTAATTGATGGGAAGGAAGACCCTCTTTAATCTGATTTAGAGTTTCTGGAGGGTAATTCAAGTATATATTATCATCTGTTCCATCAACGCCTCTATGAGTAGCATCTATACTATAATAAGCTTTTGCTTCCCCATCGATTAGATTCAAAATTCTATCATTTAAAAGTCTAATATCATCATTATGTGGAGCTAATATCACACAATTAATACCATTATCATTATTTTTAATATTCTTGTTAATATTTTTGTATATTTTTAAACATACATCATTTGTTTTCAAATTATTCGGAATAATTTATGGATTAATTTTTCCATCTCCTAATTTTAACAAAAATGAAGAAAATTCATCATCTTCAGACCTTATATTTTTATGTAATTTCATTATATTAAATAGAGGCCATAATATAGAGTATTTAATTGTATTTCCGATAATTGTATTTCGAAAACTATTTTTAATAACGGGTAAAATTTGACGGAAATCACCTCCTAAAACCATTAACTTACCACCAAAATGTAAATCGTTATTACAAACATCTTTTAAAGTTTTATCTATAATTTCTAAAACATTTTTAGGAATCATAGAAGCTTTATCCCAAATAATAACATCTACTTCGCGTAATTTATTTTTGTCAGATTCTAATTTAAAAAAAGAAATGGTAATGTTAGTTAAATCTAAAGGTAATCTAAACGTTCTGTGACTTGTCATTCCTCTCGGCAATAATATTCATGCTATTCCTGTCCAAGCCATTGATAAAATATTTTTTCCAATTGATAGATAATAATATATTATGGTTTTGTATAAAAATGTCTTTCCTGATCCACCTCGTCCATCTATAAAATGAATTTTCTCTACACCATTAGATAATATTTCAAAAATATGTTTTTGATCTGTGTTAAATTTACAATACATATTATCAAACATCTCTTTGCATTTTATGACAATTTTTTGATAATTTTTTTGAATTAAAGTAAAATCTGGTGTTGGTATACCAAAGTCTTTACAACACATGTCTTCCGTAGATAATATATCATTAATTTGTATAAGTGCATTATTTTCTTTATTTTGATTAAAATCCTCAATAAAAAATTCTTTAAATTTTTCCCAAATTGATTTACCTTGTATATTTTCTGACAAAAGATACCATGAACAAAATTTTCGTAATTGAAATGGTAACATAACAACACATGCTTCTTCAAATGTACTAAAAATTTGTGAATCATCTTCTACTAATCCCATTGCAATAGCTGTTTCTTTATGTGTATTATAAACTATATTTTTATGTGTTAGTAAGCTTTCAAATGATGTTGCTCCTTTAACATGATTTAATATTAATTTTAAATAAAATCGTTCGGTATCTTTTGGAGAAATCACGTGACAACGTCCTATACATACATTTTTTTTTATATTTTTACGTTTTATCCAAGATTTAGTATTATTATTAAAAACATAAAATTCAGGTATTCTAGCATACTTTGTAGTTCTAGCAAATTCGTCTTTTTTATTTAACTCAAACCATGCTGTCAAAGTTGTTTTCCAGTTATTTAAAGCTTGTAATTCTTTATTTTCCTGATAGATTATTTTTTGTTGATCCTTAGTATGAATAACTAATCCTTTCAAACAATGACTTTTATAACAAAAAGGAAATTCTTGCAATCGCCAAGCAGCTTCCATTGCACTTAATTTGTAGATGGTAGATATTTATTTCATCGTACGTTTCATTATTATTATCATCTTGTTCCTCATAATTTTTTTGCTCATCATTCACCTTTTTCAGTTTGCAAAAAGCCCTATCACCACCTTTGTGTAAACATTTGTAAATATATTTTATACTTTGTATTGATAGATTGTATTCTAAATAATTATATAAAAATATACAAATATGAGACAAAATATAAAGATGCGCAAAAAGAGTTGAGATAAATATGAAGTCTGCAACATTTACTACAGCTTGTTAATAAGTACATTAGAAAGAAAATTACATTATCAAATTCTACTTAGTATCAGTAATATAAGAAAATTGAATTCTTTTATGTTACATAAAATACAAAATTGTGTTGTGCGTTTTTTGCTAACTTAAACGATAGTTTAAAAGATGAAAATACTTTTAGGTCTAGAAAAAGTATTTTCATCTTTAAAGTGAATATTATTATACAAGATGGACATGAGTATTATCATACAAGGAGGATATATTAAGACTATGAGGAGGGGTAGGAGGAGGGGCAGGAGGAGGGGTATGAGGGGTAGGAGGATCCTTGGGCCCTAAAAAATAACATGATTTTTGAAACGATTCTTGGTTATTTTGAGGAGGGGTATGAGGAGGGGTATGAGGAGGGGGAGGAGGAGGGGGAGGAGGAGCTGAGACTTACGAATCACATAAACAACTATGTAATATAGGAATAAATATATATATATATATATATATATATATATATATATATCAATTGAGTTTTATATGGTAAATAATCAGCAGTATACTTACACCTACACAGCTATGGCCTGCATTTGAAAGCGACTAAATTTGCGCAACTAACGTATAGAGCTCTAACGCAAATATCATGAACAACAAGCGGGAAAACCCATGTTTATCCAGGGAAATTAGATTGAATTTCCCGAGAACGTTAAATTAGCTATCCGGAATTTTGCCCGAAAGGGGGAGCGAACGCGGCGAGTCGCGATGGACCATTGATTTCCGTGTGTGCATGCAGTAGTTCACTGAAAAAATATTGGAATATCAATGAAAGCCATGACTGATTTATTATAGCGGCGCAGCGTAGGTACGCGTGTCATACTTGCGGCATATCGTTTAAAGCGCGCGTTAAGCTAGTTGAGCTTCGGGTGTGAATTACTGCTTCACGCGAGCTCAACAAAAAGTCCCGTGCGCGCACTGCATTTATTTTGAGGGAGGGAATATTGTTGTGCGCCGGGGCTCGCGTGGCGAATTAGAGATCATTGTTCGTTATTTACACTCGTATAAGGTGTGTACCGTACTCGTAAGGCGCGAGGGACGTGCGAGCCGCAGGAGCTGCAGAAATATAAGGCGAAGGCGACCGATCGGCGCGCGCGCGAGAGAGAGAGAGAGAGAGAGAGAGAGAGAGAGAGAGAGAGATAGAGAGAGAGAGTTGCAGTTGCGGAGTATAAAGTACATCTCGAGGGGGGTGAGAGGTGTACGTGTGCGGGGCGCGGGCCGGGTAGAGCCAGCGACAGAAGAATGCTTTTCACCTGCGCCTCGCGCGGAATCCTAACGATGCTCTTTTGCCGGCCGGCTTCCGCGCGGCTGCGGTGCTATATATAGCCGCTGCAGGAGAGTCGCCCCGCCGCTCCCCGCAAGTGAACGCGCTGTAGCAGCGGTCAGCCGGCGCACGGCACTGGCCGCGAGAGACCATTACATGGCGATCACGTAATGACGTTTCATTCGCCACTGTGGCCTGCGACCCCCCGAGTAATGTATAAATCCTTTGTATTCCGCGCGTACTGCCTAATTTATCTTGATTTTAGTACTGCGAGCAACCCTCCCCACTCCCCCCCTCTCCCCTCCCCCTCCCTCTCCAACACCCCATTCCGACTTTGCTCAATTTTCGCCCGCAGTCTCGCGATATACTTAGCTTTAATGTCTTCGCTAAACTGTAATGCACATACTTGCAGCGGAGGCGGCGGGAACGTCCCCTCGGCGAACATTACGCTCTTTGTTGCATGCATTCTGCAGAGGGCTTTCTTCTAGTTTTCGAACTGCGAGTCATCCGTATTTTTTCAGTAATACTCACCGCGCGCGTAAAATTAATACAGTGTTGACTAAGTTTTGTTCCTCGTGCGAATAATAGGGGATGATAACGGCCCCACGTATGTCGCTGCACCTTGGGATGCGGCTGAAGCGCACTTATGGATAGTGCTCTCCGAGCCAGCACCGCGTGTGTAATGTTGTTTTCTTACGTGACTCATGGATCCATTTGCAAATGGAGTCAGTCTCACGTCTGAAGAAAAAGCCCTCGATGCATTTTTAAAAGGGCCACATAAACTCGCCCACCGCATACCGTTTCCGATTATTTTATTCTATTGTAAATGTCCCGGAAAACGTTCCTTCGCTGAACATCCTTTCAAATACCATTCAATTTGCATTAGGACGTTTGTTTAAGCAATTTTTCCTCTTTCAAACTGTTTATGGCCCCAGAAACCGGAATGCACTAGTCTTAGGAGGATTCGCAAATCGAATTTCTTCCTTTCTGAGGAAACTTTATGCAACAGTGATTTTTTAGGTTGGTATAGAAACATGGTAGAAGTGCATTCTGATGTATTTTTAGTCAAAAAATCGTAAAACTGCACATACCTATATGTATGTATACTATCGAATTTTACAATAATTTAGAATGTTTGGTATACATCAGAAGTAAGCTTCAAATTTTTTGTAATCTAAAGAAGTTGACATTGCTGTGACAATGTAACAAAACACACCCCTTAGTATCATATTTTATCTATTTCCTTTTTTCTCACATGAATATCTCACGAGTCTATATATTATAAAGTAAAATTTATTCCCGCGTTAAATGAAATTTCAATACAATATTCTGCTTCCTAAAATTTTCATTATGATGAAGCTGGTCACACGTTTCAATTATAACCTATGATATAGCTACAAATATACTAAGTATTTTTGTGCGTTAAATTGAATGAAAGTCAAGACGACTTCAAATTCTAAATTTGACTAAATAAAACGCGTTCATTGAAGTTGAAGCGTGGACGAAAAAGTTGATTTTATCTAATTTTTGACATTAAATCTCTGATCACTTCTTGCAACTACTTGTATAGAGGTACACAAAACTTGGCCAAATATCTTCAATAGCGAATACCGAGAGCTTTGTTATGAAGTTGGATACAACGAGTAAGTGCAGCTTGAAAGTACAGCGCAGATAGTATAGTATATAAGGAGCGGCCATATAACGGCTGTCGTATAAGCTAGAAAGCCACCTACATGCGATAACGGAGAATATTAAATACGAACGATGTTTCAGTGATATAAGTCCATTACGTTGATAAATAATTTATGTGCCGTGGCATACGTGACACCGGTTTATATATATATATATATATATATATATATATATATATATATATATATATATATATATGTATACACTGAAAATTGTTTGTTTCGTCCGAATTTACGTAAAAATACTTCGTTATCGATCGCAGCGATCAAGAAGCTGTTTAATTATAATCAGGCAATTAAAACTCTTATGCGAGCTACGAAATAGCTTATGCGCCAAGGTAGAAAAAATGACCAGCCCATATAGCATGTGTTTGCCATCAAATTTGCCACTTTGACTGTCCAGACCTGCTGGTTACAAAACGCATGGTGCCTAATTGTGATACTGTTTTATAGGCCCCATAAATTCATCGAAAAATAGCCATTATTCAATGACACTTATCTAATGCATGAGGGCACAAACAGAAAATGTATTACGGTAGAATGAAAAAGCGGAAAAATAGCTTTAATTTGAAAAATGCGTTGCAAATGCTTGATTTGGTCAAAAGTTACGCATAATTGAAAATGCGGAAAAATCATGAAAAAATATACAAATTTCTTGACTTCGAAAAATCCTGCAATTTTCAAGCAAAAGTAATTGAATGTTGAACGAAAAAATCGTGCATCCGCCCATCAATTCGTAGACTTTGCTTCATTCTTCGCGTCCAGTTGAAAGGGGCCCCGAGCGTGGATCAGGAAACATTCTTCAGATCATTGCCAAATCAATCTTCCTTAAGCCGGTAATTCCTCTGGCGAACTAGGAATAGCCGAAGCGACCTAATCGAATTTCAGAGGTACCCTTCCAGACACAAGTAGTCAGCGTCCGCAGAATGCCTTTGACCGCGAGCAGCACTCAAGTGCTCAGCCGACCGGATAACTCAAGAGATCGCCGTAAATCAGTGATTGAATAAAAAATTTCAGGGGCGGGGATCGCCTTTGAAAGATTCATTCCCCGATTTAATTTATTTTACATAGCAACCTCCTTTTCCCAGCTTTCTCAGCTCTCCAGCAGCGCGAAATTCCAAAACGTGTCGAAGCGTTCCTATGAAACGCGAAGTTTGAGTGAAAATTTATTATGCATTTCGAAGGGAGGTTAAGGCGGCAGTGACGCATAAATAATATATCAGCTACTTGTCGGCGTTCGCGCAGCTGCAGCGGTGTAAAAAGGAGGCGTCCCAAGCGCAGGCACGTAGAGCCGATAGGTCTCGAGTCGTTGGTCGCGTAAGAGGACGAGGACGAGGACGACAAGAGCAGTCGATTCCCTCGCGTCGAGCTTTTACCTGGATTGTCGCGCGAGCCATAACATTGCCAAGAGGTTGTTTCCGACTTGTTTGCGGCTGCTGGTCGCTGGACTCCGCGGCTGCGCTGGTGCGCCGAGTGCGAGCGGCAGGGCATATAGTAGGCCGCGGCGGCGCGCCGAGAAAGAACTGACTTCCGCCGGCAGTAAAGCGCGCGGCCGCCCGAGCTTATACAGCCACGCACCTATATAATACGCTGCATAGAGCGGGCTCCTTTTACGATTGGCTTTAACGCCGCTCCGAATATATTAGGAATATAGCGCGCGAGCGTGCAAAACTGCCGCTTCGTGACACGAGCTAAGATATCAGCCTTTTCAATGTAGCGAGAGAGAGAGAGAGAGAGAGAGAGAGAGAGAGAGAGAGAGAGAGAGAGAGAGAGAGAGAGAGAGCGAGCGCGGCCGACTTGAAATTCATCCGGCCACACATAAAGTGCGCGCAGTCTTTTAGGACCACCACACCGCCGGCGCGCATTCAAATCAGCACTCTCGGCTCCCGAGATTTCTTTCGAATAATCGCGTTAATACCTGGCCGGGAATTATAATTCGCTGCGCGAGCAAAAAGTATTAGGCAATTAGTGCCCGGCGGTGTCCGCCGTGAAAATATTACCCCGGCGCACGGGCGCCTGTACGTATATTGCGCAATACGCGTGGTATATAGTCCGCAGCTCGGCGGTGCCTCGTAAAAAGTTTGTAATAAGTAGGTAGGTAGGTAGGTACCCATAGCCACGAGCGCGCTGCAGCTACATCTTGAAATCGTATAATTTTTTAAATGAAAAATGCTAATTTTACATATCTAACGCGCAATTAACCGCGCCCCGCATGCATATAAATTAGAGCATTTGAATTTTTACGGAGAATGTTGAAGAATGTATTATCATTTTAATGGCTAATAAAAAAGCCGATGCAGAAGAAGTCCGGAGAACGAGCAATCGTATATAGTATAGTCGCGCGCGAGAGGCGCTGCGCCGCTGCGTGTATACGTGTGTGTGTGTGTGTATGTGTATATATATATATATATATATATATATATATATACGCGCATAGTAGTAGCTGCAGCGGCCCGAGAGCACAAAGAGAGAAATGTCTGCTGGCATAAAACCGTCGGAAATATCTTAAACAAAGTCAGGAGCCGAAGCAAGGAGGACAGCGGAGATCAACGAGAGGGAGATGGGAGTGCGCGCAAAGAGGGAAATCCTCCCGGGCAGTTGGCGCTCTACTGCGTTATTAGACGAACATCATCTCCAGGGAAATATGAGAAAGAGCGAAGGAGGGTCGGAGAGATCCAGCTTTCCGAGCGCGCGCGTGTGTGTGCGGCTGTACAGCGTACCTACATGCATTCGAAATAGAGCTCGAGTTTCAGAGAGCGGAAGAGCGGATCAAAGCTAGAGAGAGAGAGAGAGAGAGAGAGAGAGAGAGAGAGAGAGAGAGAGAGAGAGAGAGAGAGAGAGAAGGGACCACGTGAATGGAAGGTCGCAGGGATGCATTGAGCGAGCTTTCCGAAGCACTTCGGCCGAATTCAACGAGCGCTTGTTAGCGCTATCGCCATCGCGATAATTAATACCGTCCCCATCGGACAAGTCGTAAGGCAAAAGCTATAGCTCGCTGGTTGGCCCGGCTTAATCGTAATCATAAACTACTAGGGCTTGCCGTCACTTGGGATAAGCTGTGTGCAGAGAGATATACGCTGTATGCGCGTCGCGTCCTATAGCTATACGCTGTGCTCTACTATAAACTTAAAATTCACGAGTTTGTTTTGCGCTGCATGGAAATCTCGAATATATTGCGCCAATGCTCCGCAGCGCGCGACCCGGCCTCCTCCCGTTGCAGCAGTATCGAGGGCTTCGAGTGCATGCATGATTAAACAATTTACCACAGGTATGCTGATTTTTAGTTGAACCTTATATTTATTATCATAAAGTAAAAAACTTGAAATGAAAAGAGCGTTACTCAACTGCTTGTCCTTGAAACAATTTACAAAGCCTTCTATTCAAAAGAGTACGTGTGTGTGTGTATGTGTGTATTAACATCAGCAAGTATGGAGCGAGGAGAATCGTTGAACGCCTATCTAAGCTTAAATTACTTATTCCGATTCGATAAAACGGCAGCAACTAGGAAGAATCGGTTGACGGCATTTGGAATGCAGCTCCTCAGCTTGTCACGCAGCTGGCAGTGGGCCGTGGACGACGACAATTTACAAGTTCAAGTTTGCCAACAAAGGCACGAGATCCACTTGTTTCTCGGTTATTTCGCGGCAGGCGTCGTTCCACGGCCCGTAGTTCAAATTCAAAATCTCCTCGGCGCGGTTCAGCAGCCGACGGGTCTTCTTCAGGATGTTCCTGAAACGTGAAAATAGTTCAGTCTATAATTGGCGAGCGCGCAACCTAAGCTCATTAACTCGAATCTCGCGCCTCATAACACGTGTACCTATGCAGCCAGAACTAGCCGAGAGCGACTTACTTGTATTGTTTGGTATTTGTGTTGGTTTCCTCGCGTAAGTACTGAATACAGATGTCCGTAATTTTGTTGAGCTCGTTGGCAAGTTCTATACTGTCGGGACCAAATCTCTCCTCCACCGCAGCTAGACTGTGCTCCAGATGCGATATGGAATCCAGCCATCGACCTATGGTAATTACAAGTTTAGTCAGCAAGTTTCTCAAGTTCTGCAAATACTGCCTACGCAACTTAACGAACTTTCTGGGCGTCACGTCCAGTGCCGCGTCCCATTCCTATGCTATATCGCGCGCGTGCTATAATATATGTATATACTACAAAACGACTAAAGCAAAAAATATTTTCTATTCCTCTACTCTACGCAGTCTTTGCCTCGGTAAGAGGTATAAGCCTATACAGTGTAAAGGGATAAACGATGCTGCACGTGGGGCAGGCTCTTCGCAATGTATCCGACCTATACAATGCAAAACGAAAAGCTCTTTAGATCCCGATGCTTTTGTCGCGTCTCTTTTCATTTTATGCATTACTCGTGTGCGCACTCCGCGAAATGAGTACCGCATACGATATGCATCCTTTATCAATAAATGCGGGTAAATTTCAACGGCTTGATTACAGAAATTAATAGTTCTTGATTAGGTTAAGTATATATACATGTATTCAAGTGAAAGCATGTTAAGAACGCAAGCACGGCTTACAAGGGAGGACCAATTGGTCTGCGGAATCCCACATATCTGCAACGATTTCATCCCACAAACTTTGATAATTGTTGAGATATTATTGTTCATTATAGGTATTGCTAAATGCAAGATGTATTACATATTATATATATATAGTTTTATGATCAATTCGAGCCCCCAAAAACGTTGAGCAAGATTGGTCACCCACAGACTCTGCGGCGTCCCCTTACTTTAAGTTCCCGTTTTATTTCTTTGTACAAAATATTGTTATTTTAAGTTGAGAAAATATATTAGGCAAAGAAACGCAAGGCTGCATAACAATAGGCAAAGTTGGCAAAGTTATGGAGAATGTAAATATTTCCGTCTTATTTAACAGCATGTGCGTAGGGCATTCACCATTTATAGGTAATACATTTCATCATGGCAAATAATGAAGCAAAAAATAGTACATTACGATACGTGTGTCTTAAATGGTTCTTTATAGCACAGTGTGGCTAAAATCCGCTGTTAAGTCACGCCTATCTGCGACTAAAGTAGTCCTTTTTTGCACCTTGTTTATCCCACTCGCTACGCTCGTGCGCTAACCTCACGGTGCAAGTAAGGACTACTTTAGTTACGAATAGGCGAGACTTGCGGATTTTAGCAGTCTGTGCTATAAAATTTTATACGATCAGTTTTACACGGCGCTTAGCGCCCTCGCTACGCTCGGGTGCTAACTGCCCCGTGTAAAAAAGAACCATTTAAGTCAAGAGTATCGTATAAAATTTTATAGCGCAGACTGCTAAAATCCGCACTAAAACTCGCTACGATCGTGCGCTAACCTCACGGTGCAAATAAGGACTACTTTAGTCACGAATAGGCGAGACTTAACAGCGGATTTTAGCCACACTGTGCTATAAACATGCTTTGAGTACCCTTTTCATAAATATTTTACTTTACGCTTCTAGTCACTTCATACTTTACAATGGTTCCGACAATATTGACAAATGTTAAATTATTTGTAATCATTAGTTATATCCACTGTACCAATACTGCACTTAATAGATATAATTTATTAGTTCATTCCGATCGCAAATTAATGTATAAGTAGCAAAGAACCGCTGCCAATTCATTATATGTGTAATCTATAATAGGATAATGTATAATATACATTGTTCAAATATTAAATGATTTCACCAAACTGCGCAGTATTATTATAATCTTTCTGTTACATGGTATGTACATGTGCAAATCCACGACCGAGTGGAAACAACTAGAGTGCTGGAAGTTGAAAATTCAGAGTTTCGGGCACATACACCAGACCAATTTTTTTCGGTTCTTTGAACTACTTATTCGATGCATGTAAATGTCCGCGCGCATCGCCGATCGCTTGCCAAACTTTTTTGCCGCACAATTAAAATTATCTTATTCGGAAATTTAACGCGGGAAAAATTAAAGAAAACCAGCAAATTACAACTTTATGTCTGGAGGTGCAATCCAAAAATATGTATTACTATAAGGATTGAGGTTTCAAAAGAGAACTTTAATTTGGGTACGGGTGGGTTAAAAATGGTTACCTATATTGAATCAGCGATTTCTCTCTGTTTTTAAATCCTTATTTAACATTTGATTTATCCTTATTTAAATTTAGATTAACATTTAAATTTTTCGATCAACTATATACAGCTATATACATATAAATAGCTGATCAAAAAATTAAATTTTTATTTGAAAGTAGAAGAAAAGAGCTTTAATTTGAGTCCCGCGGATGGTTAAAAATGACCGCTCGGATCGAAAGTTAAATAAGGATTTAAAAACAGAGAGAAATCGCTGATTCAATATAGGTAACCATTTTTAACCCACCCGTACCCAAATTAAAGTTCTCTTTTGAAACCTCAATCCTTATAGTAATACATATTTTTGGATTGCACTTCCAGACATAAAGTTGTAATTTGCTGGTTTTCTTTAATTTTCCCCGCGTTAAATTTCCGAATAAGATAATTTTTATTGCGCGGCAAAAAAGTTTGGCAAGCGATCGGCGATGCGCGCGGACATTTACACGCATCGAATAAGTAGTTCAAAGAACCGAAAAAATTGGTCTGGTATATGTGCCCAAAACTCTGAATTCTGAACTTCCAGTACCCGAGTAGTTTCCACTCGGTCATGGATTTGCACACGTATGTATGTACAATATACACGCACTGCGCGCGCACACGCTTACACTGCATATTCACATACGGAATTTTCATAAAAATGTTACTCGAACTTTATCACCTACGATATTAAATTCTCCTAATGGTACTTTACGTCACGAGGATTAGTTAAACCAGTTAAAGAATTGGTTAATACATAGCCAAGAGCTTGACTGGCAATTCACACTTACTATGATATTGGCACGCTATTTTACCTCCCGAGGGCAATATGCTATTTTTTGTAATTGGGTATAAAAGTACCACATTCGATTTTCGGCTCCGGGAGAGAATGTTTTAAAATCTCAAAATGTTACTAGTTCAAACTATACTCTAGACGGAAGTAATAACAAACTAAAATTATATGCAGATTAAAAATGAGTTTAGGAATAAACAGTTACTGAATCATATTATAATCATCCTTATTATATTAGTTTAAAGTATCATAGCCCTGGAGTATAATGAGGAAACATTTGATTTTTTAAAAAAAAGGTAAATTTCTTTTTACAAGTGCTTCAAAAACTATTACTTATTTTTAATTGCCAATAGCTTGATTTAATCAACCAAAGATTAAATAGGCGAGTATTATTACTTATATTACTGTATAGAATCTATACAAAAATTTAATTTAATATCTTTAATCAACTTACTGATCATTAAATCATAGTAATCAAAATTTGTGTTCAATTTTTTAAAACTATATCTATTTATACAAATAAATACTTATAAAGGATGATTATTAGTAAAAAAAACGCACGTTTTACGCGTTAATTAATATTAATAATTAAATAAATATATTTATGAATTTTAAACTACTATTATATTTGTGAAAACATCAAAACAATGAACCAAGTTAAGTTTTATGTCAATAAAATGCTCACCTGTCACTGCAAATATTTTGCCAATCAAATCATAAGTTAATGTGACACTTTCATGATATTCATATAGGATGCGTTTTCTTATCTCAAGACATTGTTTTGCATTTTCTAAAGCTTCTTTTACTTTTTGAGATTTGAGATTTATTTTAGCTGCTTCAAAAAGTTTATTAGCCTCTTCTAATTCGAGTAATTGACTTTTAACTAAATCAAAAGTTGTTTCACAATCAAGACAGCGCATGGATGAATGACTGATTATTTCAACAGGGCCATTGCACTCTTCACAATTAAATCTTTGAAACTTGTCCTGTAAAAAAGTGTTCAGTCGTATAAAAGATTTAATAGTTAATTTATTCACAATATTCAAAATTAAAATTATTACTGAAAAGTTCTGTAAGGCACGTTGAGTACAAGCTTCACATTCACATGTGAAACAATATTGATTTTGCAATGCTATTTGTCTATCTTTTTTCCTCATTCGTCTATAGTGAGGTCCTAAGAAATATTCAAAATTCATTAAATTATAGTATGATTATATTCAGAAATGAACAAACATACCGTAACAATTGAAAACTTCTTCTTTGGCTGCAATATCTTTTGTTGCTTTGACAATAAGATATTGATCTTTGAAACTAGAAAAAAATTATATAAAAAAGTTATGAAATAATAAAATTTATATCTTTTAAGGTGCCTACTTTTCTTTTGTTCAATTTACCTATTAATAATGTTTGGATCACAAGAATGGTTCATCATACTTGCAGAGGGATATATGGCAGTTGCTATTCTACACTGATATTCTGTAACAACATTTCCAGATTCAGAATCACTAATATTCAGTCTTGTAATTGCATGGCCATTACAAATCAACTGTAACATATGTCTTAAAAGTATTCCACTAATGTAAACAAAGTTAAGATCTTCAGTCCATTTTTCTGGTACGAATTCAGATAATATATACATATTAAGTTCTTTATTATCAAACTTTTTATAAAGTTTTTCGTAAATGTTGATTGACTTGAAGAAATTCGTGAATTTGTTTAAATACAGTGTCATCATTAGAGCAGACTGAAAAATTCAAATAAAAGTTAGATCTTATAATCAATCAAGCAAATTTGATATTTAGGAATCTTTTCATACTTACAACACCATATACAAACATATCTTGAGTTGCTATTTTATCTATATTAGTGACTAGGCGCTGAATCTCATTAAATTTTTTTGTGTCGTCTGTGTAACAACAGTTTAAAAACGTTCTTACTGTCAAATGAGCAATTCCTATCTGATCCCAAATTCCTATTTGATTACCAAAACATTCCCATTGATGGTATGTTGACCAAGCTTTTTTTCGACATTGCTCTGTGCAGTACACCGTGCTCGCACAAAACTTGCAACTAATTTAGTTTAATTTAATTCCAAGTGAATGTATGATAATATTTAAAATTTAAGCTGCATTATGTATAATAAAAAATACTTACGGAACTGGAACGTCACCTCTGAACTTGAGACAGTTAGCGCAAACAGCATCACTGTATTCATTATCTAATAAAACAAAAGCAAATGGCTTTTCCACAAATAATACTTCACCTTTTTGTACATCTCGATTTGCAACAACATGACGACCTTTATCTACAGAAAATTTTAGGTCTAAGGCAGCTGAAGCATTCGGAAAATCTGGATTTTCACCAAATGCAGGATCAGGCAGTTTGCAATCATCATCACAACAAATTGTAGTTTCTTCTATTTTTATAGCTTCTGCTAATAACATATCTATCTGTTTTTCTATACTCTCTTGAAGTTAAAACATTAATAATTTATTATTGACATATAAAGTTAATACCATTTAAACTTCAGTCGTTAAATAGTTATAATAACTTCATACCTTTCTTTGAACTCAAAAATATACTATTACTTTCTAGGCATTCATGAACTTTACGTAGAGCTTCTTCCATACAACTTTTATTACCTAATTTTAAGTAACATTGGGCAGCACGTAAATATAGTTTGTACAACATACTTTTAGGATAATCGTACTCTAAAGCTAATTCGATATCTTTGATACAGGCCTATAAAAAACAAAAAGTTGATGAAAAAATACTCTTTATATAAACATACTGATGTACATTTTATTTCTAGTATATTTATATATTGTAAATTTTATACGTGCCTCATATTTTTCCATATAAAATAAAGCAGCAGATCTATTAGCTAATGCCAAAGGTAAATCTTCACTTTCCCATGGAGCATACTGTAAACTCAAGGTATAAGATTTGATACTTGTGAGATACTTTTTATTTTGAAATTCTTTATTGCCTTGCTTTCTTAATTCTTCACTTTTTTGGATATTTTTTTTGTATGAAGTTTGATTTTGCTCAACACTGTGAAGCCAGAAGACTAGTTGCTTTCTGTATTGATTTTCCAAAACAAAATAAGCAAATAAATTTAAAGCATATACTTTGTTTAAAACTTTTATTAAATATTTATATTAAGATTAACTTTATTACAAACACTTAATACGCAGGTAATTACCTGATAGTGGTGTCATCGGTGAAATATTTCATTATTTTAAATTCATTTTTTTCTTTGTCACGTAAACTAAACGTTTTGTTTTGACGAACTATCAGACGAAGTGTTTGCTGCCATGTATTATCCATGTTTGTTTATTAAATTTTACTTTAAATAAATTTAGAAATCAACATTGTATAGCTCGTTTTAGAGAAAACATAGAGACTTTAAAGGTTATGGGTAAATTCTTAGGCAGTAATACAAATACAACATCTACCCAACCATGAAATGTGCTGGTAGTTTGCTCCAATTCAAAAAAGAATCTTTAAACATTTTTCAAGTGCCTAGGTCATTATGAGGAAAAGCCTGAAGTTTTTAAAAACACATGTTTGGTTATATACCCTTAAACACGGAGGCTCGCACGGAAAAGCACTCCGTGTATCTTTTGATACTTAGCGCAAGTGCAAGGCGCAAGCTCTTATATAGCTCTTCCGATTGTATACACTACTGTATATCTATATATACACACCTAACTGCGCGTGCAAGGTCAGGTCAAAAATAAGCGGTATTTTCAAATATAATAGTTAAGTATCGCAAAATCTAAAATTTTTAATAATATAATAGAGCACTTTATAATATCACTTTCCATTACAAGGGAATGAAATAAAGAGATAAATATTATAGTGTTTATAAATTTTAATTAAAAATTATTCCGTATATTTTAATTGTAATACATAAAATAAAAGATTTGAAACGAAAACATTAAATGACCTATGCATATGTATTTATGTACATGTATGCAAACGTTTACAAGTATATGTATGCACCTATATATATATATATATATATACCCAGAAAACATCGCATGCTGAGCAATATCAGCGCAACCGTTGCTCGGCGCGTTTGCCGTCATATTGCCGTCATTTTGCGGTCAGCTTTTGTCAGGCGCACTGTAAGCAGGCAAATTGTCAGCACGCGTGCCGACAAATTGCGGGACATGTTGAAGTGACAATTTGCCTGCAATTTTTCAGTACACTGCGCTGTTTGTTTGCAATGCAACTTATAAAAAACAGCGATGATGTTGCAATGCATTTTGTTGTTCAGAAATTAAGTAATTTTTTTAATACAATATCCCGTTTCGGAGCAAGGATGCAAAGCAGACGCCATCATATTTGGAGATGTGTCTTCTGCAGCAGTCTACGTTTACTCTAGCACCGCGCAGTAGTACAAATTGGAGCAGCAGTAGAAGTTTAAATAAACATATTTACAAGAGTTATAAAACGAAAACTATGTGTGTAGTGCAGTTATTAACTCTAGTGCAGTATTTCTCATGAGTTTTGTGCAGTTCGGAGTCTTCAAAAACATAACCATGAGTATGTATACTTTGACCTAACCTCACAATCAATCTCAGTCATATTTAATCAAAATTAAAACAGAGATTGATTGTTAGGACATTGCATTTGAATTATTCTATAAAATTGTTTACTTCAAGTAATCTGTTTATTTAGCAGGGTCAGTACAAAGTTGTAGCAGTAATTGAACATCGGCCAACAAACTTGAACATGCGGTGGGAAGAGGCTGACCATAGGAAGCAGCTTTTTGGAAAAAATAAAATGTATGGTGCAGCAGACAAATATCTTGGTCTTCAAGAAAATGTTGGCTTACATTCCTGCAATCATGTGAAAACTTCCTCTTTGGGTATCGTGTTTTCTAGAGGGAAATCAATTAAACTACGTTGGATCACCTTCATGTAGTCACTGGAAAAGCAGAAGTTATCATCGAGGGTAGCAACAGCATAGAAGGCCTGTCCAGGCGGCTGTACAGGAAAGCCCAGCCTTATCAGCTGCGAGTGAAAAGCTGACAGTTCATCAGTCTCCAGCAACATCAACTGGACGACTCTCAACATTTCCTTTTTATTTGCCATAGATTCCCATCGTATAAATTTACAGTTTTTGTTTACAATATATTTGTAGTTGCAGGTTCACAAACGGAGAGCAGATTTAAGAAGCTGACCATCCATCGCACTTTCCAATAACATCATCTTGGAGGACTCTCAACTGGATTGCTATCTAGCAGGTATGTGTTGAACAAAATTTGTTAAGTCAAGTTTGCTGAGACAAATAGCTTTGTAATATATAGCCAGACGCGCATACCAGTTTGCGGGTGTGTCTTTACAGGTAAAGTATGACACAGAGTAGAGTTAAATGAAATCTGCTACGGTAGATAGTTTTGTAATAGGTTTTATAATAACTGTAAAAGTTTAGAGACCTCAATCTAAAAAAGAAAATTAATTTCACTAGTCAAGAACCTTTTAGAATTCATACACTGACAAGATTTTTCAATTCTTTTTTGGATAGAGGTCAGTAAAATTGTACAGTTGTTATAAAAAGTATTGCAAAACCAGCTACCGTAGCAGATTTTATTTAACTTCACCCTGTGACACTGTTTACCTGAACAGCCAGAGGCGCATTACCAGTTTGCGTGTCTGGCTGTTCAGGTAAACAGTGTCACAGGGTTAAGTTAAATAAAATCTGCTACGGTAGATAGTTTTGCAATACTTTTTATAATAACTGTACAATTTTAGAGACCTCTAACTAAAAAAGAATTAAAAAAGCCTTTCAATGTATTCATTCTGAAAGGTTCATGACCAGTAAAATTAATTTTCTTTTTTAGATAGAGGTCAGTAAAATTGTGCAGTTATTATAAAAAGTATTGCCAAAGTATCTGCCACAGCAGATTTCATTTACCTCTACTCTGTGTGGCTGTTTACCTGTGAAGCCAGAGGCGCATACCAGTTTGCGCGTCTGGCTGTTCAGGTAAACAGTGTCACAGGGTTAAGTTAAATAAAATCTGCTACGGTAGATAGTTTTGCAATACTTTTTATAATAACTGTACAATTTTAGAGACCTCTAACTAAAAAAGAATTAAAAAAGCCTTTCAATGTATGCATTCTGAAAGGTTCATGACCAGTAAAATTAATTTTCTTTTTTAGATAGAGGTCAGTAAAATTGTGCAGTTATTATAAAAAGTATTGCCAAAGTATCTGCCACAGCAGATTTCATTTACCTCTACTCTGTGTCGCTGTTTACCTGTGAAGCCAGAGGCGCATACCAGTTTGCGCGTCTGGCTGTTCAGGTAAACAGTGTCACAGGGTTAAGTTAAATAAAATCTGCTACGGTAGATAGTTTTGCAATACTTTTTATAATAACTGTACAATTTTAGAGACCTCTAACTAAAAAAGAATTAAAAAAGCCTTTCAATGTATGCATTCTGAAAGGTTCATGACCAGTAAAATTAATTTTCTTTTTTGGATAGAGGTCAGTAAAATTGTACAGTTGTTATAAAAAGTATTGCAAAACCAGCTACCGTAGCAGATTTTATTTAACTTCACCCTGTGACACTGTTTACCTGAACAGCCAGAGGCGCATTACCAGTTTGCGTGTCTGGCTGTTCAGGTAAACAGTGTCACAGGGTTAAGTTAAATAAAATCTGCTACGGTAGATAGTTTTGCAATACTTTTTATAATAACTGTACAATTTTAGAGACCTCTAACTAAAAAAGAATTAAAAAAGCCTTTCAATGTATGCATTCTGAAAGGTTCATGACCAGTAAAATTAATTTTCTTTTTTAGATAGAGGTCAGTAAAATTGTGCAGTTATTATAAAAAGTATTGCCAAAGTTTCTGCCACAGCAGATTTCATTTACCTCTACTCTGTGTGGCTGTTTACCTGTGAAGTCAGAGGCGCATACCAGTTTGCGCGTCTGGCTGTTCAGGTAAACAGTGTCACAGGGTTAAGTTAAATAAAATCTGCTACGGTAGATAGTTTTGCAATACTTTTTATAATAACTGTACAATTTTAGAGACCTCTAACTAAAAAAGAATTAAAAAAGCCTTTCAATGTATGCATTCTGAAAGGTTCATGACCAGTAAAATTAATTTTCTTTTTTAGATAGAGGTCAGTAAAATTGTACAGTTATTATAAAAAGTATTGCCAAAGTATCTGCCACAGCAGATTTCATTTACCTCTACTCTGTGTGGCTGTTTACCTGTGAAGCCAGAGGCGCATTACCAGTTTGCGCGTCTGGCTGTTCAGGTAAACAGTGTCACAGGGTTAAGTTAAATAAAATCTGCTACGGTAGATAGTTTTGCAATACTTTTTATAATAACTGTAAAATTTTAGAGACCTCAATCTAAAAAAGAAAATTAATTTCACTAGTCAAGAACCTTTCAGAATGCATACATTGACATGCTTTTTCAATTCTTTTTCGATTTAAATTAAAATTAATAATAAGAAATTAAATGATGCTATTATTTTTTACTGTTTTTTGAATTATTGAATCATGCAATAACTTTGTCTTTTACTTTATAAATTCTTTTCTTATATTGTTAGCCTTTCTTATAATCATAAACTGAATAAACTTTATATTTTTTAGGTGTATTAACAAAATCATCGCACGGACGGAGGTTCATCAGAAGGTTGGAGAGCTTCGGTGCCTTTTAAGGGTTCAAGGGATGAGCCTCACAGGGAAGGGCGAGGTCGGGGCCCTTTCCAACCACCCCCCAAAAAAAAAAATTAATATAATTTCTTTGATTTATTTCAGGATTTCCTTTTGCAATCCATCCGCAGCCCACTTTCGTACTAGTTAATCTATACATCAGGTAAATGTTTATTGAATATATTAATTATATATTATAATAACAATTTTAATATTATATTTATTCATTATTTGTTTTACAGGTTTGCTGTTTACTACTTCAATAACCTGATGTCCATTGGCAAATAATTTTATACTTGTTGTATTTAAAAAAAATGTTTTAATGTTCTAATAAAATTAAAAAATAAATAAATTTGTAGATTTTTGAATTTGCGCGCCTTTATTTGTAGATTTGTAGGTTAGGAACGCTCGCCGAATGCGCACCCGCGCTGTCAAAATGACCGCAATATGCCTGCAATATGACGGCGTGCACGCCGGCATTTTGCGCGGCGTACAGCGCGCGATCCGCGCGCTCGGCAATTTGACCGCAACTTGACGTCAAAAAGCCGGGGTAGTTTGCCCGCTCGTGCGCGGCGTGCGCGTCGTCATGTTGCCTTCAAATTGCTTGCATTTTGCCTTGCGATGTTTTCTGGGTATATATATATATATATATATATATATATATATATATATATATATATATATATATATTATATATATATATATATATATATATATATATATATATATATATATATATATATATATATATATATATATATATATATATATATATATATATATATTATATATATATATATATATATATATATATATATATATATATATATATATATATATATATATATATATATATATCCATATATATAGCCATCTATACAATATAATATATTTAATTTAAGGGCCCTAGAACATTGTATGTATGTCATATTTTTATGGACATTTGACAAAAATCATGCAATATTGCTTGATAAGTTTATTGCATATTCAGAGTAAGAAAACATAATTTAAAATATACTCATAGATTTTTATATTGAGTATGTGTAAAGCATGTATAAAGTTGCACTTAATACATTAAAAAAATTTAAATTTACACGAGCTGTAGATTTAAATAACTAAAATGCCAGATAAGCTTGGTGCTCTTTTTGACAGAGTTTATCAAGTAATACTGCTCATTTGTTTAAGTAATAGGTGCATCCTATAAATCAAAAGTAAAAAATAAAGATGCGTATGTCATGATTCTTTCGTATGTATAAAATATTACATATACCAAAAGTGCTTGAGGAACCTTAATCATATATCAATTATAATAACATACTTTAGGCACAATTTACAATATTTACAGCAATAATTGAATAGCCGACTTGTAAACAAAACATCACAAACTTTAACTATTTTTGTCACAACTGGGCAAAAATTTAAGCATCAATCCCACTTTAGGTTATTTTATTACTATCAAATTAAGACTAATAGTTTGTGTATATAAACTTTTCATCTATAATCCTATACTTCGTTTCGGTTTTGCTCATATTTGGCAAATCATAATAGAGAATCAGTCGTAAGCTATAGTTAATTATGTATGTATATACCTATACTCGTGTAATAAAAACTGCTATAATAGAATATAATCTCTCAACAATTTTTTACATATCATATACAAAAAAATTTACAAGAAAAATAAATAACTATTCAATTTGAGAATAAAATTCTAACATGATTCACATTGTGGACTCACAAGAAACAAGATTTATTCTTTTAGCAGTTTTTATAATTATGATTTCCTTATTACACATTTTTAAGTATTTATGATTTTATTAATGAAGGCTTTAAATACCTATATATTTAATAATAAATAAAAAAGTCTGAGGAAAGAAAATTAGAGCATATGTTGGAAAGTACGCAATTGTTCAACAAATAGATTTAAATGTGTAATTTTAATCTCGCGTTTAATTGTATAATAAAAGAATGATGTTTAAATGATGTTAATAATACTGGTTAAACTACTATTGCTAATATTTATAAAACGTTTTTTAAGCACCATTTTAAACTATACTATATTATGTGATTCTTAAACTTGAATTTTGTGTTTATTATTATAATTATTATTACTAGTATTATTATTATGTAATCAAACTCAGAGCAAAAATGTAGTATTAATTTAGATAAAAAATTTAAAGACTATGATATGCATTGCAATTTCGATAAAAAAATATTATTGTGAAGTAAATTTTACCACCAAGACAGTGAAAGCATAATTGTTAAATTGTATTTGACTTTTTCAACATAAAAATTTCTATTCGGTGCTGTTCACAATGTTCTAATGAAGTATCAAGTAGAAAAACCTTATTATTAACTTGTTGATTAGCAATCTCATATTTACTTTCCTTAAAAATGTCCGTCAACCCACTTGAGTTAAATTCATACAGAGCCTCTGAAATCCCAAAAAATATCTACACTTTCTAACATTCTAATGCATCTCATGAATGCAAAAATGTTCAAATGTGAATTAAGCTTGAATATTTTTCAATCATACTACAAAACTGAGCCCACATCCAAATATACAAAACATTTGGATCAACTCGAGGTAGTCCTTCAATAGCCACATTCAAAGGCTAAATACTTATAAAGTTCAATTGTTATTTTCTGATTTGCACAGTGAACTTAAAAGATCTTCATAATGGTGCATGTTTGTTTCAAAAACTTCCAACTGTTTTGTGAGATCCCCCACTTGCTCTGCTAATGTTTGTTCTTCCATAAAAGCTTGAAGTTGAGGTGCACTTTGACATTCGCGGTAAAAAGTGCCCAAATCACTATTTGTATTAGTTGCAGCAAAAGGAGTTTTCTAAAAATAAAAATGGTTATTAACTTCTTTTATCTAATCATGCAAATAAATACATTTTAAATTATTCACAATGGGATGATATGTAAACAATTGCGATACACAAATTTCCACAACACAGTGTGTTATTTACATGCGAACATAAATCTGTTAATTTTTATTACTTTAATCTCAAAATAAGTTATGTAGCTTTAAAATTACGTGAAAATCAACACACAGATTGATTAAGTGATTATTAACAGTAGAGTCAATTTGTAAATAACGTTGTAATTGCGTTTTTAATAATTTGTATTGCGCTGACTTGCACAAATCGTGTCTCGCCTAACCATAGCATAAGTAGTCTATTATTGCACCGTGTTATTTGCACGATGAAAAAATAAATTTCTAATACCACCAATAGGTGTAAAAGCAGATTCATGCTTGTTAGTGCTATAAAAAAGCGTACGATACGCGTGTCATAACTAGTCTTTTACGGCACGACATTTGGCTCCCTCGCGACGCTCGAATGCTAATACACGCCGTGCTGTAATGAGCTATTTCTGCTACTGGTATCATAATATACTACTTTAATCGATCGTTTATTTGCATATTTTGTAAAAATGTTAATATTAGATAAACATTTGTGTTAGGGATAACCATATAATTACCAAGTCTACCATAATAAAGTCATCATTGGCGCTTGTCATTGAACAACTGCTACGTCTCGATCCATTTCGTGAATTGCATTTTGGCGTAGTATTTTCGTTTGCCGGTCGCTCATTTCCATTACTAGTATCTATAGCTCCTACAGAGGCAGTTGTAGCTGTAGTATTATTCTGTGCTGCATTTGATACTTCAGTTGTGGCTGGAGTAGGTGAAGATGTTTGGCGTGGAGTGAGAAGTGAACTAAATGGTATATCAGGATGACTGTCTTCTTCACTTATAGCAACTTGCTTATTGACCACAAACGCTCCAACTTTTATGGTATCACTTAAAGATTTGGAACTATCCTCACTTTAAATAATAAAATATGAATATAAATACAGAAAAAACGATGTTATATGAATAAAAATGACAAAGATAAGAAAATTACTTTTGTTGATAACGGGCATGTCTTGGACTCAAATCAGAGTGAAAATGATCGCTCTTAAGCATGATTGAGTCACGACCAGTTTGAGTAGGGGATATCATCATTTTTGTTCTGTAAGACACTGATAAATGAATCATCCCAACAGGTGTACATAATTGACCAACTCTTACATGCTTATAATTATCACCTTTAAAAGAAGAAAAAAAATCAGGAAACTGTTGGATAAAAATTATTTACAATGCAATGAAAATGGTGATAATACACACCTAAGCTATGTAGCTGAGGTTCCCCCATATACATTCTGTAATATATTTTAAACGAGTCAGGTCCTTGTCTCCTGCTTAACTTGTATGCAGGTGTAATTCTTGATACAGAAAGTAATGACTTCAATAAAATACCCATTCTGTTGTAAACTGTATACGTGACTCTAACAGTATGATCACTTTGTTCGGGAAGAACACCAAGGCTCCATGTTTCAAGAACCATGGTGTCACCTTCAACTGTTCTAAGTGATATTTCTATACACAGAGGAATAGTCGAGCTTATGATTTCTGCGCAAAGTACCTTTTTTGCTTCGGCTGCCACATCTGGTTCATCTTCTATTGCCAGATTGAACTGAAAATAAGACCGATAGAAGTAATGTTAGCACAATGGTAGTGTGAACGGAGGAGGTTAGCAGATAAACAAAAATTGTCAAGTGAATGTAAAATTACATTTACCCAATCTGTCCCAGATGAATTTGGCTTGCACTTTGTGCAAACCTTTTGCCCAGTCCTGGACTGCACAATAATCTGGGCAGCTTTGAGCGCCAGAAACCTGGTAAATTTCTCTAAATCCCGCTTATCTTGCATACTCAACTTTAACGAAGACATCTCATCGGGCGGTAGTAGTATCCACATATTCTAAGGTAGTAACGTCATCAATTTAAACAAAGCCACGAGAGCCTGGACAAGATGATGCTTGGACGAATGAAGAGAAGGCAACGTGTTATCCCTTCGAGAGGCATGGGTGTGCTATATGTGCGATTATAATAGACGAAGCCAGGCCAGCCGCTACGCATCGGGGCCACAACGCGTCAACGCACAGCACTATCGTCAAGCTACAAGGAAGCAACGTGACTTTCGACACACGCTAGAAGCCAACGACCTTCGCGCGAGGTTTCCTCTCGCCGCGAACGCAGAAATCAGCTGTCCTCTTCGGCGCCTCACTTTTTAACCATTCTTTTATGCCGATTTGAAAGTATAAGTTACAGCACTGTCATCGCATCTTGTTAGGCGCACTGTGCAGTCTCGCAGCTATTTAAATATCTAAGTACGTATGTACCTACACACGTGTACACAGTTTACGGCTTACTCGCGCACATATACCTAGAGCACGCGAGAGACTGACTGCGGGTGCGCTGAGCGCTGTGTTCTTTTAAGAATGAAACTCCAGCTCTTTTTTCTGCGTTAACGTTTTTCAGACTACTTAGAACGAGAGCTAAATCGATGAAAATGGGACAAACAACACGGAATTTCCAAAGCTTGACGCCATATTGCACTGAACTCTGAAGTGGCGATCTGGCATTCCCCAGTCACTGCGCCTGCATAACTACGCTACTACTATATATATATATATATATATATATATATATATATATATATATATATATGCATAGTATACTCATATACACTATATAGCTGACATCTGAACAAACAAAAGTATTATACCAACGAAGATAGAGTAGCACAACTCATTTCATGCACTCTAGACTATCACAACTCAAAATTTTCCGCGAAGACTAGCACAACTCACGATTTTTTAAACAGCCGATTTCTATAAAAATTTGACGATTTTTGCGAAACTGTCCCTAATGAACATTTTTAAATGTTCAGAATTTACAACTTTTTCCCGAATTTAAAATTGTTTTCACAAATACAATAATTTTTTACAAACATTTTTTAAAATTATTCATTTTTTTAGAAACCTTCTAAAATTTCCGAAACCTTTTTAAACTTTGAGGTTTGCCTGTCTTTGTTCAAGGTTTTCATGAACTTAACCAACAAAATAATCCAATAAAAACGTAAAATATTCACATTTGAAGTAATATAAAGTTGCGGCAAATCGTGAGTTGTGCTAGTTTTCGTTTGAAAATTTGAACTGCGCTAGTCTTCGTACCGCGTACGGAGCGACGATGTAAAGTGAGGCACCCCGAGCGCAAGTACGCACCCCGACCACGGCGGCGCGTCAGTCTAGTTTTAGCGTTCTGACGGTAACGGAGACAGCTCCTACCGCTTGGTGGATAACATATATACGTGATATCAACAATATTTATTATATCATGCAAAAAATTGAGAAAAGAGCATTCTTTGTACACAGCAAAAGAGAGCAAACGACAATTAGCACGTTTGCAATGCTCTTTTAACATTTTTTTGCATGCTATAATGAATATTGTTGATACCACCGCTATGTTCCACCAAGCGGTATATAGGAGTCTGTTAACGTCAGAACTATAGTATAGTACCTATACTATAGTCTATGAGCACGAGGCTTTGCGCTTCTACATCGTCACTGACAGTTGACACTCGTCGGCGGTCCAGTGTCAAATGTCGACGTTTAACTTTTATACTGTTGTGTTACTTTTTATGAGTTTAGTAATACAAATAATCTTCATCAAAAATTAGTGAGCAAGTGTAAAAGGATTATCCAGATTTTGTTTCAAAAATATTTTATTTATAAAAGGAAGTACAAAATATTCGTATCTCAAGAGCAAATATTTGAAAAGAAAAATTAATTTTAAGTTTTTTGCTCTTAGCACTTAAACGTCAATACATGTCATCGTAAGACATTTCACGTCTTGAAGTTAAAATATATGAAACAACGATTATGTAGAACATAGTAATCACAGGATTGTCCTATTATTTATATCACAATGCATTTGTCAAGTTACAAGTAAAATTAACACTTTGCAGCACTTTCAGTGCAGTATTGTCTGAAACACCTCAAGTGATGTTTCTTAACTGCTTTTGTTATATTCTGAGACAGGTCAATTGGATCTTGTATGCACATTGGAGAATCAAATCGAAATGTTTCCATGTAGTTAACTTGCAACCTATATTTATAAATTTGCATTTCTATGGGTAATTCATCTTTATACGCAAAAGTATGCTTTTTAATAATTTTACCCAAATAAGGGCAAGCTACATCGGCTTTGTAGTCAAACTCAGCATAGTAATTAAAAAATCCTTTTAAATGTTCTCTAAAATTCAAATCTGAATGGTTTGCTGAAAAATTGTCCACAAAACCACACTCCCAGCCTGCATTACAAAGAAATGACCTTTAATTATCATTTATTTAACAAAAATTAAAATAATACTATCATCAGGATACTACTTACCATCAACTATTTTGGATTCATTTTTTAGTTGTATCAACTCATATACGGATGGTAAAATCCCTTTGATTTGCAAATAAAATATAACATACCATGATATTGCAAAGGTTGTGATACAATCTGAGCCTGTAATTCTACAAAGAGTTAGCCATCTTTTCAAATAGAGAATCAATTCTCTACATACGGAATAAGCTGTATTATAGAACCTGTAAAATAGATAAATGTATCTTTTGTAACACATGAACGATTTTCGCGTTTTTCGTACCTATTAAACAGAACTAAAGTGACTCTTTTTTGACCAGCAAGCAAAAGAAACTTTTTTGTCCACTTTTAGAAAAATCTTGATTTTAATGTATTTACATCATTTATTAATTAATTTTTTAATGATTAAACAAATTAATTATTGATTTACAAAAATGTTTGAACAACATTTTAGTTTCCGTGTCAAAAAATATTCAAATATTCACCAGCCTAGCTTAACACGCACGAATTAACGCGAAAATCTGTCTGCGCGTTACAAAAAATATGGTGTACACCAAGGATAAAGTGGGTTTTTTGACCTTGTGTGATTGCAGTACTCGTCTTCAGATCACAAACGGTCCAGTCGGACTGTAAACTCCACTCTCGATCTAAAAAAGCCCACTACGCCCTTGGTGCACAATATACAATTCCAAATTTATGAATAATTTTTTTTACCCTATTAGTTTTGATTTTTCAACACTAAGACCATTTATAAACGAAATGTCACACTTGAGCATAGTTGGTATGTGTCGTAGTTTTAAAATGGGCACTCTAGTAACTAACAAAACTTCGTCAACAATCCAGATATTTGGTTTGGTTTCAAAATTTTTCTTTACTGACATTAAATAATGCTGACTTTGCTCCTTTGTTGTTCTGCTGTAGTATAAATTGTTGCAATCTAAAAATATATCCACATCACTGTCAACAAATCCTAAATGTGAAAGTCTTGAACCAAAAGTATGAGCTTTTGCATTGGGATATATAGACTCTACTGTTTCTTCAATAGCTTTTAATAATTCAGTTTCTTTGTATTTCTCTAGAACTGCTTTATTTGATTCATTTAATAGAAAATCAATTTGTTCATCAACATTCTCTAGTAAATCTAGAGCTGTAATTGTCATATTGGGGACCATGAAATCACCATTTTTTGCAAAACGTTTATGTAACTGATCTTGACAATGCACTGTATAAAAATCGGAACTAGCATACCAGCAAGTTATGCAAACTGGGCACATACCAAATTTAGTCATAATGCCTTTTTGCAATAACTTGGTAACATTTTGAACATGCTTTTGCGTTTCCAAATGCATTACAAAGTCTATTTCCATGTCATTCTTTATTTTGCAAATATCACAAAGAAACACTTGTGCATAATACCAAGCTTCCTCAAAGATGACAGATAAGTTTTTATAAATTTCATCTGATAGCTTTCTCCATAATTGACTTTTATTAATATGATTTGATTCTCCAATATGTAAACGAATGTATGTGTCATCGTTCTTCACTTTATTCTCACAAGCATAACAATGAACCAAATCATTAGATTCCTCTTGCATATAGTTTTTAGCCAGCTCTAAATCACTAAACTGTTCGTCATAAAATTGAAACTCTTTGTCACTTTCTTTCATTAGCTGTAAATTTTCTATATGTTTAGCATCCTGAAGATGTTCAAAAAGAATTTGTTGATTGACAAACTGTTCTCCACAAACAAGACAAGCATGTTCACTTTGCCAAGGAAAAATTAAAGAAGTTCCTAATTTTAATAAGCGAAGTTTATCAGGATTGACGTTATAAATATTATATACACCCAAATTTATACAATGCTTGATATAACTTTTTCCCCAAATATATGCATTTTGGTTGAATGAAGAAATTGTTTTTTTACCTTCAGCGTTTGGTGTCCTTGGTTTTCTTACTCTTGATGAACGTGATAATTTTTTTTGCTGAGAAACTGTCAAGTCAAGAGAAATTAAATCGTTTAATGCATCATCTACATCTACTGAGATTGATTCAATTGATGCAGCAGAATTTAAATTTTCAACACTAAACTCTAATTTGAGTAATTCTTCTGTGCTTGTTTCATAATTATTTTTCTGTTTTGGGTTTGATGATTTAGAGCTTGAAGGCTTGACGGGTACTGTTCGTAGAGTTACTATTTTATTATTGTTGGTGCTTTGACTATTATCTGAACTCGAATTACGAGAACTCATTGAAAGATCTGAATTTTTTTCTCTTTGCAGATGCTTTTTTCCCAATGTATGATTTATAATAGATGTGCAATCATACATAAAAATCATGCACAGTCTACATTTAGCTGCTTGTTTGCTTTTTACTTGAATAAAAGTAATGTAAGAGTTTTTAGTGACCAACCTGAAAAACTTTAGTTTGAGTTTATGCTTCTTTTCTTGATAGTGATCCAATAAATTCTCAGCATTGATAAATGATTTTTCACACAAGTAACATGGATAAAAATATGGATAATCAGCAACAGATATTTTATTACTAATTTTTTCAATTTTATTTTCTAAATGAAGTAGTGAATTATTTTTGTGCTTTTTTCCTTTTAGATGATCCTTTTTATCAGCAGCTGTTGACACTGAAACATCACATAATGTACAGAGTAGGGATTTTGAAATTTGCTTGTGAGGTTTAAAATTCATTTTTTCTAAATCTATTTGTTGATTATCTGCATCGTCCAATTCAATATCATCTTGTATATGCTTAAAAAATTTTAAACGTTCCAAGTGTAACGGTGATCCAAAGTGTGTATCAACAATTTGATTATTGTGTACAAAAGTATTACAGAGCAGGCATTGTATACTAGGTTTGTCGTACTGGTCAAATCTAAACTTTATAATATCAAGAATCAATGGAGTTTTAACATCTTTGTAAAAATGCATCAGACTATGAAATTGTAGCATCGCAGTATTTTTCAAATTAATTTGACATGATGTACAGAAACAAATTTCCATAAAATCATCTTTTGATTTAGTTGGTATGGATACATTATGATCAATTGATTGTTTAACTAATGTAAAAATCTTTTTGTCTTTGATTGCATTAGCTGCGTCTTTATGAAGATTTGTTTGAGTATGTTGCAACACATTCTTTGAGCCGCTAATTTGGCAATTACAAGCATGGCACTTGAACCACTTTGTTTTTTTATCTAAAGTAATGTAATCATTATTGGTTAAATTATTACATCCTACCTGATTCGTACTACTATTTTTTGGCATGTTCACTTGATTTTTGTTCTCAATTGCTGAAAAGTTTCTAGCGTGACAAGAACCTTTAATATGTTCCAATGTATTGCTTATTCCAGATATTGAACACTTGCAAATGTGGCAGTATAAAAAGTTATGTTTTACATCAGTTGTAATTTGATTCTTAGCGATTATCCCTCTCTGTTTTTCTGAAACTGTCTCTAGTTTTCGTGATACATCAGCTCTCATTGTTTTATCTATTCCATTTATCCTCTGTTGATGTTTATCTGTTTCAATGTGTTTTTTAATAGCAATGAAATTTTTATCTTGAATTTCATGATCACACAGGTAACATTTGAACCCTGGACTTCGGCACACAATACGATTTTCCAAACACTTTTTAAACATTTTGTTTTAAAACCTTTGAACCATTTAAAAACTGGGTATTGATTTGTTTTTAAATTCAAATTACAGTCAAGGAATTCATTTGTTTTACAAGAAAAAGGTCATCTGCAACGGCACATAAGTGAGGTTAAGAACGGAAATATTTTGTTTTGAGTTGTTTTGAAAGATAATTTTAAATGATTTATGAAATGCTTACCGTTAACACTGAAGAGATACTAATCCAGTGAATTCGAAAAATTTTAATCTCATTGACACTGCTTGTTAATTGTTAAAAAATGCAATAACATACGGATCGGCATCGTTGCAAATATCTTTTTTAGATTCCGCTGGATCAGGATTCCCCGATTTCCGACCACAACCGACTCGACCTTCTGTCTGCATCAGTCATAGTTTTCAAAGTCGCCTGTCGCATTACTAGTTGAGTTGAAACGTCTGGTTTCCTCCCGCGTTTCGCGTCCGGGAATATAAGGTCGGTTCGTTTCGTCTTTAGAACTTATAGTTCGATTTCAAGCGCGCGATTATTATTTGTTAAATGAGGACGATTTTACAATTATTAACAACACTTTCTCTCTGCGTTTTCTTTGGGCTTGAGACCGACAATAGGCCGCTTAAAAGTGTGTACGGGAAATAGTACGGGACAAGGTAGATCATTCCGGGTGAAAGCTTAGCTGTAGACTGAGATCCAAGTAGCTTCATCCTCGGCTGCACGCCAAGTAGTTTTTGGGAGGGAGAGGGAAAGGGAGAGAGAGAGAGAGAGAGAGAGAGAGAAAAGCGGAGGGGGGGGGGGGGTAAGGACCCAGATGTGCTGCAGGCAGAGGGCTCGGGTGCTCTTGGGAAAATCTCTGCGCACGTTTTATGACGGGTGGCAAAAAGGATCGTAAAGGGAGTAAAAGTGCGTCTCTCGGATTCGTGCGGAAAAACATCGAGGAAAGATTATCAGTTATATTAGAAACTAGATTTTATTCTTTTATTTTGAATATTTGCGCTTCTAGTATGGCGGACGGTATATTTACGTAACATGCAGAGTTGCACTCGTTGCGCTCATTCGTGCGATCTACATTATCAGCAGATTATATCCCATTACCGACCAAATATAAAAAAGTGAAACGATAAGATATATAAGTAAATACGCAGTTTAAAACTAGAAACCAAGTTGATGTTACATTATTGCAGCTGTCGTCCAAACAAAGACTTAATTAAAAGTAATTAAAAGTCAGTCTTTTTTTTCTTAATTGTATCTTATATACTTTTTTAATGCGCGAAATATGTGATCTATATCTGATGCATGTCTTTATCAATAAGATTACAATTTATCGATGGATCTACTTGAATATAACGTGTAAACCTATTTAGTCTAATAAATGAAATTGCAATTATTTGTACAAACATAAATTTATATAAAAATAGTACAATTAATAACATAATTGTAAAATTTCTTGTGTTGTCAAACAAATTGGTATGATTTTATTCACCCAAACTTGTTGTATCTGGCCGGATGACGCTATATTTATTTTAAAAGTGTACAAATAGTCTAGTCGTGTAAATTTCATGTGTATCTGGTGTACTCGTACACTGGATAATGGATACACGTGTAGACTTGATTGCTGTATTTTTTAAATTATTAACTCGTGTTTACCCGTAATTTCGGGACCTAAAGCTCGGTGCACAGATAGCCGCATCCTCATCCCGCCCCTTATTGAGTAACAGAATCAATGAACCGGAGGGCGAGAAATGAACAAATGAGGGGCGGAACGGAGGCGCAGGGAACGAGCAACAACCTTGTTAATAGGTACCATCTTTTTGTTCAGAACCACTTCTTGTACCTGGAGGAGTGTCCCGAAATCACAGATCCGTAATTTTGGTACTTAAGGATTAGCGCGTGTAGCTAGCATCCTTATCTCGTCCCTCATCGGGTTAATTTCTTCTTTTACCTGGTCGGAGGCATATTATATGTATACTATTTTTATGCGCAAATTATCCGCCTGATTCCTTCATCAATAGATAAGATTACTGAAGAACAAAGAAATAGTATGATAGTACCCTACTATATACATATAGCTGATGCATTCCCAATGTCAATTTAAACTAATTCATAACTTTCTTAAATCAGCAATGATTGTGTAAAATTTATATTTATTTACAAGTATCTTACAAATGTTTTCCATCATTTATGAACTGTTATTACAATTTTTTGATTAATGATTGTTAGGTATAATCATCATCAACATGTATGATAATGTACGTACATACACAGATATAAAATAAAAAAAAAATAAAAATCCTACTTTGTTCATTTCTTGAACAAATAAAATAAAGCATTGTAAAATCTATGTAGTAAAGAAACGAAATAAAAATATTTAAAAAAATATATAAGAACTTGAATTATTGTTACACCCATTTAAAAAAATGTTTATAAAATAAAAAAATAATATTCTATTCAGACAGTATCTTAAAACTCTGGGCGCAATAACTCTTGAAATATCTCAATTGATATTTGGAAACAGCTTTAGTTATATTTTGAGTCAGGTCAACTGGATCTTGGATGCACATTGGAGAATCATATCTGAAAAACTCCATTTCTTCTGTTTGAACACGATTTTTGTAAATTTCCATTCCATCTGGCAAGTCATCAAAAGTAACAAAGGTACGTTTCTTCAAAACTTGTCCCAAAAGTGGACAAACCACATTAGTACAAAAGTCAAATTCTGCATAGTATGAAAAAAAACCTTGTAGGATATCTTGGAAAGAATAACTTGTATCAGACACAGTCAATTTGTCTGGAAAACCACATTGCCACCCTGCAATAAATAAACTAAATAATAATGGATATTATAAATTTTTACCGTTTTAATTAATTAATATCTTACCATCAACTATTTTTGATTGATCTTTCCATTCAATCAGCTTTTTCACGCTAGGAAGGATTCCTTTGATTTGTAAAAAAAATATTGCATACCAAGAAATAGCATAAGCATTAACAGCTTGAGGTCCATACAAATCACACATAGAAAACCATTGTTTCAAATATAATATGAGCTTGCGACAATGTTTGTATGCAATCACATAGTTTCTATAAAAAAATAACATGTGAATTATTCAATAACTTTGCTATTATGTACACAAGATAAAAATACCAATTTACCTGATCAATTTAGATTTTTCAACTCCTAAACCACTTAGAAAAGAAATATCACACTTGAGCTTGGTTGTTTTATGCTCCATTTTCATTATGGGTACCCTTGGATTTAATAAAATTTTCTCCTTCTTCCAAATATGTGCATATTTTTTACAAAATTGATTTTTAGTAGTTTGAATGTAGGCCTGACTTACTTCTTTCGATCCTATCTCGGAATATTTATTTTCACAGTCTATGAAGACATCCACATCACTGGTGGCAAGACCTAAATACGAAGTTCTTGAACCAAAAGCATAAGCTTTAACATTAGGATAAAAAGATCTTACTGTTTCTTCAGCAGATTCTAATAGTTTTTGTTCTTTGTATTGTTGGTTATATGCTATTTCATTTGAATCGTCTATCAAGTCTTGTACTATTTGATCAGAATTCATCAAATATGTGATTGCCTTTTTTGGTATTTGAGGTAATAGTTCATCAAATCGTTTAAATGCTTGAATATGAAGAGGTTCTGTATAATGTTGCATGTAATTTGATTCACCAAACCAGCAAGAACAGCAACCAAAGCAAATATTTATTTTATTATTCTCTTTCTCATTAAGTTTTAAAATACTTGAACAATGCTGTTTATCTTGTAAATGTTTTACAAATCTTATTTCTCGATCGAACCGCACATTACATAATTTGCAGCTGAATCTGTCTATATAGTACCACAAGTTTTTTAAAAATATCGACATGTTTTCATTAATGATATCAGCATCTTTCTTGCAAAGCTGCATCTTGAGAATGTGAGCAGGCAAACAGATGTGATTTTTAATTTCATTATCCGAATTGGGTACCAATTTTTCACACGCAAAACATTTTACTTCTTCATCTGATTCTTCTAGCATGTATGACTTAGCAAGATCAAGATCACTGAATTGATCTTTGTAACCGTCAAAATCTTTGTTACTTGCTACCATGTCATCCAGATTCTGAATGTGGATTTCGTGTTGCAAGTGTTCACACAAATAATAAAAACTTGGCAAGATTTTATATCCACAAGGAATACACATTCTTTCATGCTTAAAGGGCTCACAGACAATAGAGGGTTTCATGCTTACTGTCAAGCAAGTTCCAAATTCCATCTGGTGAATTGCATCCTTATCGACATTATAAATATTTTCACTTCCAGATTCAAGGCACATTGAAATATATGAATCACCAATGTCCAATATATCCTGATTGTATGCAAGTGGATTTTTTCTTTCTCTGGGTTTTCTATCTTTTTTCTCTTTTTTTTTCACTACTTTGTCAACAGTTTTATCAACTTGTTTTGAACTAGGCTTGGCTTGAACAGTATTTGTTAAATTTCTAGAGCTGGCATTGTTCAAGGGTTTAGTTGCACGTGAAGAATAAGATCTACTTGTATTATTTGTTACCAATAGATCTTGTATGTCAACTGCATTCGATGAATTATAAATCATAAAAAAAATTTTCAATTTATGATTATGGATAAAGGATTTGCCGCAGTGCTGGAATAATGTGGTTATACTGTCAAATGATTTTCTACATAAAAAACACTTGTAGAATTTGTCATATTCTTCTAAATTTATCATGTTTTCATTGTTTTTATCTTTCATGCAGATTTCTAAATCCTCAGCAGGATCAAAAATATAATTATCCAATTCTTTTGAATTCATTCCGATCTTGTCACTTGCATCGGGGAGTACTTTCCTAGAATTTCTGCGTATGGAACGATTCCAAAGGTTTAAACTGTCAAGATGACTTTTCTCATCCAAATGTACTGCCATTTCTTTATCACTATGTGCTGTGACATTGCATAGTAAACAACTGATATCTACTTGGTGATTCTTATCAAATTGAAACTTGACTATGTCCAGTTTGATGTTTGGTTGTTCTTTGTATAAATGGAATAAACAGTGACACTGCAACAAGGTTTCATTGTTATTCAACAATATATTACATTTTTTACAATGTATATCACAATTGATTTTATGTAACTGGATAACAGGATTAACTTCTTGCTGTGCAAGCTTATATTCGTGAACATTTTCTTCAATATGACAGAAAACATTGCTCTGGTCTGGAAGAGAACACTCACAAATTTCACAAACAAAAGTATTTGTGGATTCTACTAATTTTATATGATGCTGCTTTAGAGAAATAGTTCCCCTGAAAAAATTCTCCTTCCCTTTTGGTTTTGATACTTTTTTGATTTCCACTTTTGGAGCTTTATCCCGTGATCTACCATTAATATGCGTATTTTGAAAATCATAACGCCTCCTGTGAGCTTTACCTCCTATATGCTCATCTGGCCTAGAAAGCGAGCATTTGCAGTAATAGCAATAATAGTGTTTAATCTTAAAAATTATTTTATTTTTAACGAGCTCTTCGTATTCTTCTTCTGAGAGTAAACCAAGTTTTTTCACTTCCTTACTCTGAGGTATCTTATGCCATGCGCGGATATCGGCAACAGCCCTATGATGTTCCTTTTGTATATGCTCTTCAATAACTTGAAAATTATCAAACGGAAGTGTGCAATGACAAATAAAACACTTGTATTCTTGCCCGTGTCTTCCAATGCAGTTTTCCATCAGTAGTTTAAACATGATTGAAATGGTCTTGTCTTGATTGCAGATCAGGACGCTACATTAAAAAGTGCACAAACACGCAAAAAATATACATAAGTATCAGCTTTTATAAAATATTACAGCGCATTATATTTATTTTTATTTAAAAATTTCACTCGTGAAATCCAATATATTTACCTCTTGAGAGAAATTAGTTTAATTGGCGTCGCAAAACATAAAAGCAACAATACTTGAATGGCAGAAAAATGTTCACATTTTTATTTCTCAAGTATAATCTGAGATTTGGTATAGCTAAGGCATCTTATGCGGATGTTTAAAAGAATATTCGTTCGACCATTGTTGAACTCCAAAGTCCAAACACTGCACGACAGTCGACAATGCAACGACAGTCGTGACTGTGAGTCAGCCACGCTGTATAGACAGTTCCGCCATCTATATGCTGCGACCTATAACGTAATTTACAGTGTTGGACGTTGGTAAATAATTAATATGTTAAAGTAAAAAAAATTTCCAGAAAAACAAAAAAATAACGCAAGAAAATAGCTGTACTCGACGTCACAAGATGTCAGTAGTCAGCACGCACTCAGGTGGCGCGTGAATTTGAATATAACTAAACATTACGTTATAACTTATTATAACCATGTTATTTTAGGCGACGCAAATAATTTAGTTATAATGTAAAAGTTTCTATTTGTAACTGTAAACCTACGTGCTTCGATGGGCGATTTCATCAGGCTATATTATTATTATGTATAGGTATGATGATTAATAGTATATTGTGCAACTAGGGGTAGGGGGGGGGGGGGTATTCGAGGGCTTTTCAAAGTAAAACAATAGTATATTGAAAATGTTAAAAGTTTCGAAAACTTCAAAAATTTTGAAAATTTTGAACATACTTATATAGACATACACATCTATCGGATAGGCTGCAGAGTGAGGAAAAAACTACTCTAGTAGTACTACTAGGGAGTAGTTTTTTTCCGCTGCTAAGAAAAACTCGATTTTCCATTCATTTTACATGCACGAAAAATATCATTTTTCGTGCACGTATCATGAAAACGTATTTTTTTCCCAAAAAGTAAGTTTTTTTTTTCAAATGACAGTATTTATAAGACTTTCCAAATTCATACATAATTTTTTAACCGATTTTAAATGTTTAAAATATTTGTCATTTTCATTCCTGTAGTCAACGGTTTGAAATGCCCAATCACTCATCGATCCGCTTTCTTTGTGCGAAAACGGGCCTATTCATGCCCTTATTAGAAAAAAGCAGGATGTATGCGGTACAAGGGGCAAATGATGGCGTTTTACTATTATCGCTTTGGTATTATTTGGAAAGAAACCATTTAGTTATTCACTTGGAAACTTTTTGAAAACTTTAAATTTAAAGCCTATACCTATATATTTTGGGCGCGGTACATGTTAAATTAACTTAAAAGTATACATATTAGATGACTGTGGACTTGTGCTCGCTTGTAGCAATATGCTCCTGTGCGATGGCTCTTAGAAACAAGCTTATTAGGCAAACAAATTATAATATTCACTATGGGGATTTTTGGCTCGGCACGAGTTGCAGACATTATATTACATCGATGCGAAACATTGGTATATGCCTAATCTCTAAAAAAAATTAACTCTTAAAAAAGTAAAAGGTTAGGCGAGTTTGATATATTCCGCAACAAAATTACAGATAGAAAAGAACTGATATCAATCAAACAAAGTCATGTTTATTATATTTAATCGTAATGAAGCAAAGAATAACTCTCAAGATAATTACTACGTCAATTGCCATGCCCGTTTCTCAGTTCTTTTCTATCGGTAATTTTGTTGCGGAATATATCAAACTCGCCAAACCTTTTACTTTTTTAAGAGTTAATTTTTTTTAGAGATTTCAATCCTTTTTTTAAAATTGTTTAGAGTATTTCATATTCAAAGTCGTAAAAATAAAATATAAGCATCTTTAGCACCATTCGACCACAGCTTTTTTGTAACATTTTTATTACTAAGATGAAATCACTGATTGTTCTAATATACATCACCATCGAATTATTTCTACACCTATAGACACCAGAAACCACGATGCGAGCTACCCAGACCTCGTCATCGGCCACCCTGTACACCTAGACGCCACCCTTAAATGATTTTTACACCTAGACACCAAAAACCACGGGGCTAACTACCTAGACGTCATTATCGGCCATCCTGTACCTCTAGACACCTTCCTCGAATGATTTTTACACTACCCTGGCAAGCTAATTACTGTTACAGCTCCGGAACGCAGAGTATGCACTGGCAACCTCTTAATTCAAAATATCGTACTATATTTTTATATTTTCTTGAGAAAGCAATTCTCATCTATATATAGCTTTGCGGCCAACTTCACGGTCCTAACACTTCTTGCGGCTAACTTAACGGTCCTTTCACATTTCGGGCTGAAGAAGAAAAACGTAATTTTAGCATTTGTGGATTATACACTCACATATTATAAAAATAAGCAGCCTTTTCACTAATATTTTTGTTGGAAATCATAGTTTAGCTCAGAAAACATACAAATAAGCCAAAAAATCTTACGAACAGTAACAATAAGCATTTTTTTCATCAATATAGAAAGTAAATAGTGTCACGGGCATCGGGCGTCGCGGCTTCGTCTGCTTCTCAAACTCGCCTTCGTGGCGCTACCGCGGCACTTGATGCAAATAAGTGGACGATCGCTTATTAAACGTGATTATAGTGTGTCACGAATTTACTATATTATATTATGTCTATTTATCATAGGAAATCATGTTGCGCTCGTTCGTAAAACAAATCAGCCCCAATCTTCCTGCGATCCACAGAATGTAACTATGATGGGTTGTTATTGCGATTTGCGCGCGTGAAAAGTAATTTTTTCATTTGCAAATGCTATTTATGTATATTTTTATTTAGCTTGGCATGATAATCGTTTACGTATTATCGATGACGGCTTGAAATAACTTTTTGGTTTGTCGTTATACGTATGCGACTATATAATAATACAATAAGATGCGAGCCAAGGAGAAGACCCTGATAGCACAGAACGGTTAAAAAACGTTTAAAAAGCGTTTAAAAAAATACCGGAAAACGTTTTTCAGAATTAGTTGAAAATATGTTTAAATGACGTTCATAAAACGTGAAAAATGTCCGCATCTTAGATTCGTTATTATAGAATTGGTTTTAAAAAACGTAATTTTAACGTAAAAAATACGTAGGATAAACGTTGCAAATACAGTAGATAAACGTTTTTTTTTAAGTAGTATTAAACGCTTTTTTTTAACAAAAAAGGAAGCCATACAGAGGTTTAATTATACGTTTTCGTATCGTTAATAAAACGTTTATTTTTAAACGCTTATCTGACGTTTTTATAACGTTATAGCAATTTATCAAGCCGAAAAATGCTTTTTATAAAAAAACGTTTTTAAAACATGAAAGGGATGTTTAATAAATGTTTTATTCTACACCAAAAATAAACGTTTTTAAAACATCGTGATCAGAGTTTATAGATTTTTATTTAGAGGTTTGTTACAAACAATTATATTCATATTGAATATTTAGCTTTTTTAAGATTAACTTAGATTAACAAACTTAGATTAACAATTATATTCATATTGAATATTTAGTATCTTAAAACTATATTTCGTTATATTTCATCTTATGAGTCCTCTTCATCATATGAGTCATCTTCGCTTAAAATCGGGTCAACTTTGCTACAAAAAATAATACATAATTTAAGGTAATATATATTATATATTTAATAATTAATATTCTTTATTGAACCCCTAACCTTCGTTTTCTTGATTTTCTTTCGTTTTTTCCTTTATTCTCGAGGTTTTCGTTCTTTTCTTGTTCTCTTTTTTTCGCTTCACTTTCCAGCCTAGTAAAACAAATATCCGTATAAAATAATTGTAGATTATATAATTTAATTAAAAAATGAAGATATTATGATGACAAAAATGTAAAATTTTAAAATTATTCCCATTGAATGTTTACCTTGCGTCTATTCTTCCTTTACTTGATTTTAGCCAATTGCCAACGGCTGTTCGAATGTCCTTCACTTTATTTTTCACAGTGCATTTCATAGCAGCAGCTAAAATTAATAAAAGTTATGTAAATAAGAAGATAAAAAAATAGAATTTTATTGATTTAAACTAAAATTTACCCTCTAAAATATGGTAGAACGGTTTGTCATCAAATCTCTCTTTCTCTAACTGGCCTTTTAGACTATATAAAACTCCTACGTTATCAGTTATAATTAATCTGAGGATGTTACGCGCAATTGCAGCACCATCATTTTCGCCTAGTGACTCGAAGTATTTTTTCTACAATAAATACAAGTAAAAAATTAATTACTTTATGTATACTTGTAAATATTTCGTATAATTAAAGGGAACGATTATCTAAACATTCTAATTTATAATCAGAGATAGCATTTCACAAAAAAAAATATAATTAGTAAATCGTAGATGCTAAAATAACGATTCGTACATAAAATTAAAACGTACAATAGAAAATGAGTAATTTGTTTTAAACATGCTTATTTTTAATTCAAAATGAAACGTAAAATAATACTTACAAATCTCATTCTGAATTCATTGTCGGTCTTCAAATGATTGTTGAATACATCAAACTGTGCCTTTGAGCGCAAAGGAAATTTCTCTTTGATCAGTATTCCTATATCAAATAATTCATTTGTTTTCTCCTCAAAGCGCGTAGTCTTCGTACCTTCGTTAACTTTTTTTCTGATCTGATTTGTTAGAATCGTCTGCATCAGCACTGAAAAGTGATAAATTTTTGAAGCTAGCTATGTAAAAATAATTTATTACACTGACCGTTAATGGAAACTTTGAATATTTAGAACGTCAGCCATAACACTTGTCATGTATCTGTTATATGAGAAGCTTTGACGTTAAAAATATTCAAACTTTCCATTAACAGACAGACGTACAGACATCGTATCTTCCAAAAGGTTGTATTAATAAAATTAAGTTTACTTACATATTGAATGAACGATTAAGTCCCTGTCAGACAAACTATTGATTTGAGCCACTGTTAGTATCCCTAAAATATGTATAAGAATCTGTTAGTAAAATTAAATTTTTTTTAATGATCATTCAAACAAGTCTTGATTTACACACCACTTTTGTCAAATGCTGCAATTTTCTTGCTCGGAGTTTTTTCTTTACTATTTGTATTTGAATCCTTGCCTGAATCGAAAAGTATATGTATTCTTATTTAATTGCCTGTACTGTTCAGAATATAAGACTATGAAAATTCTGCAATTTTCATAGCCTTCTTTCTGTAATGTGTGTGTGTGTGTGTTACTTACTAATAGTAGTACTTGCAGATGTACGGGGTACAGGATTTCCGTTTGCATTCTTTTTTTTTAAATTTGATCCTGACGACTGCTTTTTACGTTGATTGAGGGAGTATCTACTTGAATAATCTGCATATAAGTAATAAAAATTAATTTTTTAACATAAATATCAATGTAATCTATAATAACAATGAATTCATTTAAAATTTTATTAAAAAATGGAGATTGATATTTTTACGCAGCATCAAAAATTAAACTTTTTCAAACTTTAATATGAATTATTAAATGAAATAGAAGATGACCCAGAATTATGTTAATTGACGGAAATAATTACAATTTTTAAGACGTATTTACCTTTTCTTTGCTCATCTTCTGAAAAATCTACTTCCTGCCCATCATTAACATCGCTGAACGTCGATTGATTTTTCGACAAATTCGGATCGTTACTTAAGACGTCTAGTGCCGATGAGAAGCCACCGACTCCAAGTGTAGCATAATCTTGCTTATCGCCTTCATTATTTCCTTTAGGTGCTTGCACATCATCATCTAGTCAAATTCATAAATTTTATTATTTTTTATACACAAAATTAAATTCATAATGATCGCATTAATGAATTTTTAGTAGAATCATTTCGTTACTTGGCCGAATAAAAATATGTAAAAGAATTGATGTACAATTCCAAAAATGATATTTACAATAAAGATCTATAATAATTAATAACAGAACATTATGAAACATTTAAAGTAATAACTGTTTAAATTTTTAGACAATTTATACCGAAAAAGACAAAAAAAAATATATTTAAAGCGATCATCTAATTATAATTTATCTAGCGATTTAGCATTGTGGCTATTATTAAATTAAATTGCGCTACTTACTAATAATAGTACTTGCAGATGTAATCGGTGCAGGATTTTTGAGATTTACATTGTCTCTTGCCGAACTGGCCGTAGAGCCTCTATCTGTACTCTCGTTCTTCCGGTCAGAGATGCTTAATTTTAATTTTTCGATATTTACATTACTCTGCTGAATCTTTTTAACTTTGACTAGATGGGATTGAAACTCTTTTGATGGTGTTATCGGGAAAATTAGAGTACCTGCTAAATTTGTGATTTGACATTGATTGTTTTTAAACTAGATATTATACTTTAACTATATATTTACCATTATTTTTTTTCGGTACTGTCCATTTCTTTTTTTTCCTGCTATTTTCATTATGATCGACATTACTCTCTATGTCGGAATTTGATCCTGCCGACTGCTCTGTAGGTTTATTGGAAGGTCCAGTATCATCATGTGCAGCTTGTGACATGTCGTCTTCTTCACTTACGGCGTCTAATGCCGATAAGAAATTATGAACTCCTGCTCCAACATGCCCTTGCTTCTCGCTTTCATTAGCTTTTTTATCTACTTCAGCATCTGCTGAAATTTAAGAATTTTATTAATTTATTCAAAGGCATAGGCTTCAATTTTGTACATCTTGTGTACGCAAAATGAAATGCATAATTGATAGCAATCATAAATTTTTTGTAGAACAGATTTCTTCATTTCATCGAATACAAATGTGTCAGTTTTTACGTCTGTATTTTCAAGTGATATTTCAATAAAATTTATAACCGAATATTATGAAACTTTTATAGTAATTATAGATAGCTTGTTATAAAATTTATAGCGAAAAAATCCGCGAAAAATAGTAAAACATTTGTGTAAGTTTTGTAGTAAATCTTTTTTTAAATTATCAACATTTATTTTAATTGAATTGTGTATAACCAATGCTCTGGTTTCTCTATAAACTGATATTTAATTTACCTTGTTTCTTTGACTCTTGTTCATCTTCGTCAGATTCCTGTGCGGGTTCATGTGCATTATCTTCCTCCTGTTTGATATCTTCTACATTATCCTTTTGTTGTGTATCTATTCAATAACAAGATTTATGAATTTATGGTGATTAAAAAAATTTTTTTTTTAAAATGACGCTAATATATTTATTTTTTTTTTAATGTCCTTATTTTTACAGTGATATACTTTTTTTCAAGATAGAGTAATATATGAATCATCATGACTTTAGTAATAAGAGCAATGCATTCAAATTTCTATATTCTATTCGATATTATTGTAGTTAAAAATTTTAAAAATATTGTCAATTTACCAATTAACATTTGCTTTGGTGGAGTTGGCACATCGTGCAAGGATGCTATAGTTGAAAATGGTGTTGAAATTTCATCCTGTTTGATATTTTTTCTGCTGCTTGTCTCCAATTCGTCATCGCCATTATCATCGGAAGACTCTAGCGCCCTTCTTTTAAGGTTTTTGCGATTTTTTGGATCTACAAGTTTCTCGTATTCGCCATTTAAATCTGACGTATCCTCTGCAAATTCCGCTTTCTTGGCAGCTTCTCCATATGTGTCACATACTGTTGAGATGATTTATTTATAATATGTAGATATATGTAAGGACAAGTATTACTATTTAACTTTATAAGAATGTTTCAAAGTAGCGCTATATTCATTATTAACTATTGCAATTTTAGGCATTTTGAATTCCAAAGAATGCATCTGTTTTACAAGCATTTTAAAACGTTCTTTTATAGTATCATTCCATCTCTCTTAACTAGTCTTGTTTAGATAGTAAATATAACTGTATTATAAAAAAGGTTTTGTAATCAACTTTACTATAAAATAGTACGTAGTATAAAATGTAGCCTATTTTATGAAAAATAGATTTACAATAACGTGCTAATAATATAATATCATGCAAACATTTTTTTACGTCAATATTCATTCGAGTAAACAAATGAAAAACAAATCTTTATTGAAGTAATTATGCCTGGTTCATGCATTTCGTAACGAAGGAAAACCAAAGTAGACGGGAAGACGAAATTTTAATTTGTACTAAGCGAGAAACGATAAAACAGCATCAATTGTTTGCATGTTTATAGAATAATCAAACTCAATAATGGTATCGCGCATAAAACAATTATTTTCTTTTTGCGCGACGATGCGGTGCAACAACTGCGTCGCAGATTATATCGGCCATCAACAGACTCTACGCTACGTGATTATACTTATACTCGCCTAAATACTGTACTGTCAGCACACGTAGTGGCGAATGCGACCGATCACGCGCGATCGACCGTAGTGTTCAAGCTCCGCCAATGAAGAGAGCGCGCCTCACTGCCGCGGCGGCGCATCGCTACTAACTTACCGTCGTCCAGCGGCGATATTTCAACGCGGCAAGGCACAAACTTTTCGCGTGCGGCCGATTCGTATGCCATCGTCCACGAGCGATCGGGCTTGGCCAATGAAAGAGCATCTGCATGTCACAGCAGCTCGTCGCTATGTCGGGTTCTCGCGAGCGGCGGGCGCTTTTATTTCCCTCCCCTTAAAAAGTGCAAGGCACAAAGTTTTCGCGTGCTGATGATCTTATGCGATCGTCCGTAGGTCACAGCTTGGCGCGTATACTAAGAATTTCGAGAGTTCAAGACAAACGCGAGGGAAATAAGAGCGCCCGCCGCTCGTGAAAAGCCAACACCGGCGAGCACATAAGACCATAACAATAAGACGCATTGCCAATTTGTACATAGAAATCTTTTCTATATACAGATATATGTACATACGAAGCAATGAAAGCTTGCGTTTACTTATCAAATCGTTTTAATGCCTATAGACGTGTAAAGTAGATAAATGTAAAATAAAAACATACCAGAATCCCTGTAAACTTTCTTCAATTTGCAAATAGACCAACTATCCTCAGGAGATTTGCGGGATGCGATGGCTCTTATTGTTTTACGATCATTTGTCCATGGTGGCCACATAGCATCTTCTCCATTATTAAGTATCCAAAAATCGGGAATGGCTTCAACTGACTCTTTTTCTTCACCATTTTCCGCAAAAACCACTACATACCATGTTCCTTGATCGTTGAAACAATTTTCGTCGTCCATTTTTGTGGGCAGGCTACTTCCGACTCGGCACTTCGGCAGTCACAGCACGTTTAAGAAAATCTCGGATAACAAAGAACGGAGGGAGTAGAGGAGGAGCATCGATGAGGGCTAACCCGCAAATATAACAGCTTCACCATGCCCACTATATACTCAGGTATAAGTTGTACAGCGCGACCCCACGGGACTTTACGAAAGCTGCGATCGCTATGAACAGGTTGACACGGGTATAGGCGTATAGGCATACCTGCTGCACGATAGGTACTTACGCTATATGTATAAGTATTTGCGAACTACAAACGTTTTTTCTTTAGAAGTCTTACGGAAAATTCTGGTAAGAACTGGTAGGAATTGTACGTTTGTACGTTGATACGAGGGTAACAGGACTGTATCGCACATGTTTCATACATATTGTATGAAAAATCTTCGACAGTTATTGTTCCGAATTGTCTCGTCGAGTGATTTGTATATTGATTGTAGTTGTGTCTGCATAATACACCAACTACAAGACACACAAAGTCCATCAGTCAAGAAACGCTGCATAGGTTAGTATATACAAGATGTCGCATTAATTATCGAATTGTAACGTTTTAGTGTTTACTCAATAGTTTCTATCGACTTTTAAAAATTATTGTTTTAGTTGATTATAACTGATAAGAGGAGAGTAATGGCAATCATTACATTAAAGCTGTATCTCTAAGATTTCGTGCAATCACTTATATTATTATTTAACGACAAGTGACGACCGTGATGAATTTTACTCAACTACCCCCTTCGAAATTGATATTTTTTCAGGCCTACGACTGATGATTTTTCATTTTATGGGTGAGATTTCAGATAAGGGTCTGATCAGGGGTTTCTGATCATACATTTATTAATAACTATTTTTGCTTTGGGGCGTTGTAAGACATTTATGACAAATGTTTTAGAAAGTTTCTTTTTGCTTTCATATAAAATCTGGAATACCTATAGAGCTGAAAATACGTATAGATATTTGTTTTACAATGTTGAAACATTGTATTAAGTTGGATTTTACTAAAAATTTTTTTTTTCAATTTTCACTCCGACAACCTTGTGAACTGTTTGACGTCGAAAGAAAATTTCCAGTTAACTGTTGGAAGGACAAGTAAAAGTATATCACCTAAGGTAAATTGAACTTGATATCTTTTTACAACATTCTAAAACAAATCTCCATACCAATTTTCAGCTTTGTAGGTGTAATAGATTTTATATGAGTCCAAGAAGAAAATGAGATGAACATCGGAATAGAAATTTCTTGAGGAATGGTTTTGTGGCTCTAATACAAACTCTATCACACCTATGAAGCTGAAAATACGTATAGATATTTGTTTTACAATGTTGAAACATTGTATTAACTTGGATTTTACTCACATTGTCTATTTTCATTTTCCACTCCTACAACCTTGTGAAAATTTTGACGTCAAAACAAAATTTCCAGTTACCTGTTATAATGACAAGTAAAAGTATATCACCTAAGGTAAATTGAACTGGATATCTTCTTACAACATTGTAAAACAAATCTCCATACCAATTTTCAGCTTTGTAGGTGTAATAGATTTTATATGAGTCTAAGAAGAAAATGAGATGAACATCGGAATAGAAATTTCTTGAGTATGGTTTTGGCTCTAATACAAACTCTATCACACCTATAAAGCTAAAAATACGTAGGATATTTGTTTAACAATGTTGAAACATTGTATTAACTTGGATTTTACTCACATTATTTACTATCATTTTTCACTCCGACAACCTTGTGAAAATTTTGACGTCAAAACAAAATTTCCAGTTCCCCGTTGTAATGACAAGTAAAAGTATATCACCTAAGGGAAATTGAACTTGATGTCTTCTTACAACTTTGTAAAACAAATATCCATACCAATTTTCAGCTTTGTAGGTGTAATAGATTTTATATGAGTCTAAGAAGAAAATGAGATGAACATCGGAATAGAAATTTCTTGAGGTATGGTTTTGTGGCTCTAATACAAACTCTATCACACTTATGAAGCTGAAAATACGTATGGATATTTGTTTTACAATGTTGAAACATTGTATTAACTTGGATTTTACTCACATTGTCTATTTTCATTTTCCACTCCTACAACCTTGTGAAAATTTTGACGTCAAAACAAAATTTCCAGTTACCTGTTATAATGACAAGTAAAAGTATATCACCTAAGGTAAATTGAACTGGATATCTTCTTACAACATTGTAAAACAAATCTCCATACCAATTTTCAGCTTTGTAGGTGTAATAGATTTTATATGAGTCTAAGAAGAAAATGAGATGAACATCGGAATAGAAATTTCTTGAGTATGGTTTTGGCTCTAATACAAACTCTATCACACCTATAAAGCTAAAAATACGTAGGATATTTGTTTAACAATGTTGAAACATTGTATTAACTTGGATTTTACTCACATTATTTATTATCATTTTTCACTCCGACAACCTTGTGAAAATTTTGACGTCAAAACAAAATTTCCAGTTCCCCGTTGTAATGACAAGTAAAAATATATCACCTAAGGGAAATTGAACTTGATGTCTTCTTACAACTTTGTAAATCAAATCTCCATACGTATTTTCAGCTGTATAGGTGTGATGGATTTTAAATCAGAGCAACATCGTATCAAAAATATCTGACAAAAGATAAACGCAAAAATTCTTATTAATGAAGTTATAAAACTGGCAAAGTAATTACATCTGTAGGCATTGTTTGCAAATCAAAAGTTCCTCGAGAGCAGGAAATAGAATGTTGATATCAATCAATCTATTCCTGACCTCAGAGGTTCCTTCCACTGCTGGAGTTTATATCTTTGTTGCTAAACTTAAAGGTCTTCTCCTGTCGGCAGGTTCATCCTCGCATGTTGCTCCTACAAATCTTCTTGGTCTCTTCTTGCCTCTTCCTCGAGAGTACTTCTTGTCAGGATGGGTACTTGTAAACTTTTCCTTGGCATCTCGATTATCACACATATTTTTCAAATCACTACACTTCACACTTTTTTAAATAATTTCACTGCTCTGCTTTTTTCACTAACACTTCACCTATTTTTACTTTTTAGGGTTATAAGCTATAAGCTATAACCCCAAAAACACTACAAACACTACTTAGATTAATTAAAGCACACTTTTGAAAAATATCATTTTTTTTTTTATGTATTAAAATATCAGCTGTGTTTGGTCAGTGTAAAACACATCCCAGGACTATATCAGCTGTGTTTTGAAATATTTGCTGTCTGCTAGCAGAACAGCAGAACGGTCGCTCTGTCCTTCTCCGATACATGGATTCTAATCTGCCCCCAGGTGGCGCCCGGGCGCGCGATATTTGAATTCAAATAAATGTCCCTACGTTCGATCGAAGCCTCATATGAGAAGCGAAACTAGAAATTTATCTCGAAAATAACGCAAAAAAATCTTATTAATACGCTTGAATTTATTTACTAAAATGTGTACGCGGAGCATAATATACATATATACTCTACGGCAAAAAAAATGTATTTTCAACATTTACAATAAAAATTTTATTCAGATTAAATTTATACAAGTTAAAATTAAAAATATTAGTCATATTAGACAAAAAATGAAAAATACGCAATTTTACGAAAAAACGATAAAAATTTTGTTTTAGTATTTTGATTATAACTTTGCGGGAATTTTTTTGTTGTTGATAAAAGGGTTCCAGGAGCGTGGTCTACGGAACATTTCATGTCAAAATAAGCAATAAAAAAATCAATTTTTTGAAATTTAAAGGTGTCGTGTCCCCTTAAATCCATCGCGGTAACCTGTTTTTCATAATGAAAATTATTATCTTTGACATATTACACGCAACAATTATTTTCAATACAAAATTTATAAGGAGTGCATGAATTTCATTGCTCTTGTTTATTATAGCTATGATCCATGTGTAGATGTATCCATATATGTTTTGAACAGAACTAGATCTTTAATTCATTCGTTTTTGTTTAGCTCACCTAAAGTCATCAATACCATTCAAATGAGAAGGAATCTTTGTTGAACGTTGTCATTTATACTGCATTAGGTTGCATGTTTAATGTTTTCTTTATCATGAGGCATTGCGATAATTAAGCTGATAGATATCGAGCCAACATTATTACTATTCATCCAGAAGTTGCCACTACTGTTTGCAGGTATGTATTTTTCCATGTATTAAAAAGCAATGCTTATGTACTTGTAATTATTTGCAAATTTAGCAAACTAATTTTTTTCTTTTTTCATTCATATTAGAACTGGTGATAACATCATAACGAAGACTTTAATTTGGTAATTTAGTCATCTAATCCAGATTTTTCCGAGGTGAGTCAGAAAACAAAGCAGGTAATGGACAAACTTATGTGACTAACTGTGCCTGACTTAGATTGATTTAATTGCAGTGTAATAAATCATAGTATGATATATCATGTGAGAAATATTTTTGTTTGGAAATCAATATTTGAAATAGAAGTAAAAACTCTGAAATTATTTGAATTTATAAATCTAATCAAGCATTGATATTGTATAGTAATACGTATATTTTACATTTGATGGTAACTTTAATTGAAAATAATTTTGTTACCTGGACTTTCTTCCACTCGCTTCTAATTCTTATTATTATTTAATTTTCATCTTACAATTTTTTTGACTTTTTGTTAATGATTTTAGATGCTATTCTTTCTTCCTTTAAGAGGATTATCAAGAGAGAGAAAGAGAGACAAAGAGAATCGTAAGATCAAATATTTGTTAATGTACTACAATTGGCAGTAGTTTTGATCACTTCTACGTATGATCGAAGCAGCAACAAGAAAAGTGTTGCTGATTTACATTTGTCTAATAATCTGCGCTAACGGCACACCCTGCCTCTTGACGCCCTACTTAAGTGACCACAAGGATTGTTCACTGTAACAGGTCCCATAAACAGGCACTTTATTCACTTGAAAAAGCAAGAGCAGCAGTTTATTAATACAGGTGTTTGTTTTTTATTCTTTAGAATCAGAACCTAAGCTTAGCCGATTTTCACCAGAGTTTCGTGCAGTTTTACATGCATAAGTAATTGTTCACTTTCTCGCATTCATTTATGAAAAGTTCTAACTTTGCTATATTCTATAATTTTTTAATAAATAAATTTAATATTATAATAATAATTATATTAATAGAATCTATTTTTCACAGACATATCCTAAAGCGGATTTATAGTATCATCAGTTTGGACTGACTGCAGGCGTTCCTATTGTCAATGAGTGAATTCTATGTACATGATCCAACTTATAACCCGACATTCCATCGTCAAGCAAGTTGATGTTGTACGTCAACTATTCATGTTCTTATAAGCGACACGAATAAACGCAAGAATTGTTCATTGCAACAGGCCTAGTATCGGCAGCTTCATTACTTCGAAAAGCAAGAGCGAAACTTTAAAACTGGTATTTGGTTTTAATTCTTTAAAATGCCAAGAAAGTGTTATGGCAAACCTTATACGACAAGGCATATCCGCCGACAAATCAGTGAAAGAAGAGCATCTATAATGAAAGATGTAAATGCTCAATTTTTACAATATCTTGACTTAGCCTGCCAAACCTTTGAAAATGATTGCGAAGAAAACGAAGAACATAATAAAAATGTGAATAATACGGATACTTATGCAGATGATATGAATTTTGAAGCATGTATAAATATCTGTACACAAAAAGATAATACTGCAAGTTTATATTGTAAGCAATTAAGTGTAGAAAAATTCAATGAATATGATGTTTGCTCACAAAAGTCTCACAATGTACATAATAGTAATACTTTATCTACTGGTATCAATGAAATGCAGCAAAGTGATTTTGGAGAATCTGCAAAAGAAAGAACAGAGGCAAAAATGCATAGTGTTGATCCATTTATGCTTTTCCTACAGAATATTAATGACAGTGAAATAAGTAGTGACTCAGAAAGTGATTCACAAGAGACTGACAGTTTATCTGATAACAATGGAAAAGATGCCAAATTTGTTGATTCTCTTCGAAATTTCTGTTTGAAGTACATCCATACTATACCTCACGTTGCGGTCAATGACCTATTACATATCTTGAGGGAAAATACAAATACATATTTCCCAAAAGACGCTCGTAGTCTATTGAAAACGCCAAGATTTACGGAACTACATCAAATGAATAATGGACAGTATTGCCATTATGGATTAAAACGTGCCATTACTATTTTTGTGCTGAATTTTATAGAAAAAAATATAAACGTTGATTCAATACAATTGCTTGTCAACATCGATGGTGCTCCTTTAGCCACATCCTCCGAAAAAGGGCTATGGATTATTTCATGCTCGGAAACAGTATTGAACGATGTCGAATTAGTTGGCATCTATCACGGAGAAGATAAGCCTCCCGACAGCAACACTTTAGTCAAAATGTTTGTGGACGAATTAATACTTTTATGTAATCATGGTTTCGAGTGTGATAGCAAAGTATATAAAATCACATTACGAGCCCTCATATGTGACGCCCCAGCAAAAGCTTATATCTTAAAAGTGAAATATCACACAGGATATTGCAGTTGTACAAAGTGTCAGAAAGAAGGTGAATGGCTAAATAAAATTTGTTTTCCTGGTGATATTGCTACTTTAAGAACAGATCAAGATTTTAGAGATTATAAGTATGTGGATGAAGAGTATCAACGTGAACGAACCATTCTAGCTGACATTCCGAATTTCGGATTGGTCACAAATGTTCCGTTAGATTACATGCATCTCGTTTGTTTGGGCGTAACGTTAAAATTAATTGAGCAATGGATAAGCGGAAGAAGCAAAGTGAAATTATCTGAATATCAGCGAAAAATGATATCTGACCGATTAGTGAACCTACAAAAATATATGCCGTCCGACTTTAGCAGAAAGCCGAGAAAATTTCAAAATGTTCGACGTTTGTGGAAAGCGCACGAGCTTAGGCAATTTTTGTTGTACTCAGGGCCCGTAGTACTATATAATATTTTAGATGAAAATGCATATTTTAATTTTTTACTCTTGCACGTGGCTATATCAATATTAGTTAACCCTATTCTGTCTTCTAATGATTGTTATTTACATTATGCTGAACAGCTTTTGACGAATTTCGTTAAAAGTTTTCAAGTTTTATATGGTGCTAATAACGTGACGCATAACGTTCATAACCTTTTACATGTCGTTGGAGATGTAAGAGAGTACGGTTGCTTAGACTCTTTCAGTGCTTTTCGTTTCGAAAATCACATCCGAAAAATAAAGCAATTAGTAAGAAAAGGGGATAAACCTTTGCAGCAAATACATCGCAGATTAGGAGAAATCGTAGCATGTAAAACATATTCAGTGGATATAAATAACAAAACTTCTGTATTGTCAAAAAATTATTATAATGGTCCTATACTTCCATCTCATTCACGAGATAATCAGTTTCAAATTTTTAGAAAAAGCTCATTATACTTAAATATTGCTGATAGCAAAAGTAATTGTGTCTTATTAAAAAATGGTATGGTCGTCGAATGCTTAAATTTCGTTGAAAACATAGACAAAAATCAGTTCATTATGGGTAAACCGTTGGAAACAATCGATAACTTTTACTCTTATCCGTTAGATTCCAGGACTTTAAATATTAAAGTAGTGAAATATAGCAATGAAAATTTACAATCATACTCTTGCGGATCGATTTTAGCGAAATTATGTAAGTTACCGTATAATGAAAACTTTGTAGTCTTCCCACTTATCCATACCTACAATTTTGAAGCAAATTAATAATAATTTTTCATTAGAGTATTATGATCATGAAAATTAGTCATATAATGTATACAAGCGATCTGATACATGGTATAATCGAAATTTTATATTTAAAATCAAAATATTGTTAATCGTACGTTTTGTATATATTCTGCACTTACTATATTAAGACACAATATTTTAAATAATTATTGTTGTAGCCTGTTTTTGAGTAAAAGAGAGCCACATTGTAATAATTTTCTGAGGGCAATCTGAATGCTGCTCTCATAATCCTTTTATAAAATAAATAATTGTTAATCACCTTTTGTTGTACATCAAAAAGTTGTTTGTAACAAACCTCTAAATAAAAATCTATAAACATTGATCACGATGTTTTAAAAACGTTTATTTTTGGTGTAGAATGAAACATTTATTAAACATCCCTTTCATGTTTTAAAAACGTTCTTTTTATAAAAAGCATTTTTCGGTTTGATAAATTTCTATAACGTCATAAAAACGACACATAAGCGTTTAAAAATAAACGTTTTATTAACGATACAAAAACGTATGATTAAACCTCTATATGGCTTTCATTTTTGTTAAAAAAAGCGTTTAATACTTGTTTAAAAAAAAACGTTTATCTACTGTATTTGCAACGTTTATCCTACGTATTTTTTACGTTAAAATTACGTTTTTATAAAACCAATTCTATAATAACAAATCTAAGATGCGGACATTTTTCACGTTTTATGAACGTTATTTAAACATATTTTCAACTAATTCTGAAAAACGTTTTCCGGTATTTTTTTAAACGCTTTTTAAACGTTTTTTAACCGTTCTGTGCTATCAGGGGAGTCTCATCCCCGAATAAATGCATTTGTATACAGTCTTATATATACATATATTCCTTCAATTTTCAGTTGATCCACATTCGTCGGCTCAAGGCAAATGAAATCAACCGGTTGCAAATTGAAGCGGCGCGAGGATTTCAGGCGTCGGAGCAAAATAGACGGAGTGGAGAATAGGATGATGTCGGATCGAACAGAGCAGCGAGCGAACGGTGCTTTTTCGCTCGACTGTACGCGTGGCATGTATCGCGGCGTGCCGACACACGCCGCGCGCTGCAATGGAAATTTCCATCGGTCGCTCGCCACTTGCGCTGTCCGCGTATGTATATATACTTGTATACAATTCTGTGTCGAAGCGAGATGTCTTGGAGTCGCGCTGCAGCTAAAAAGCCAAACTGCGTCCCGCTGTATAGGTACCTACTTATGCCGCGGGGACCTGGCGAGCGCGAGGCCATTCTCGCGCTCTTCGTTCCTTGCTCTCTTGCGGCGCTTACATAACAGCCGAAGCTCGAGCCCTGTATATACCTGTATATTATAATATACGCACGGCTGCAGTGCAATGTGGATGCCTATGCATGGCTTTATACTGTAGCTATGTAAACTCGGATGGCTGTATAATATGCTTTCTGTCCCTGCGACTATTATATATATATATATATATATATATATATATATATATATATATATATATATATATATATATATATATATGCGGTTGCTGCTCCTTGCGTATTTTACGCGGGGATCCACCACGGCCACTACATCAACTGGCGCGTCCTGCGGCATATAAGTAAGTAGTAGAGGGCGCGCGAGAAACCGACAGTGACTATAGTCTATAGAGGAGTCGGAGAGAAAGGGTATACCTTTGTGCTCCTTATGCAAATTCTCGCTACGCGCGCAAGCGAGCGACTGCAGCTGGCCACCTTCCGGTGGAAATTTTTCTTTGCTTCGATATAATACAAGCGAGTACAATAACGCCAGACCCTTTTTCCCTTTTACTTCCCTCGGCTACGTTGCAGATCCCCCACATGCTGTTGTAATCAAAATTTCGGCGCATTAAATGTGACAGTTGAGCAGAACAGCGGGTTCGAGTTTGCGCGACAAGTACGCATTTGTATATAAGGATTGAGTTGGTACGTCCATGCTATTATATAAAAAAATGTACTTTCAATGCGTTATACTTACTTCTATCTCGTCCAAGCAAAACAAAAAACCATTTCGAGTACAAACAACATGTTTTGCAGCAATTGCTCGTGCAATTTCAATATTTATACTTTCACGTTGGAATAAATAAAATTGTTTTTCAAACATTGCGTAATCCGCCGCGGGGTTATGAAAAATGTCCGTTCTCAAATGGTAACAAAGCGCATTTTTCTTTTCAAATTTACCTCCCTTCATCAATCGTCATTGGTCCTTACAGGTCTTTCCGTATGTATGATTCCATTAAGTATTCCCATCTTGACATTTCGCAAATGTATGAACACCAGGAAGTATGGAAAGATCCATGCTCGGCCATAATCTTTGGTAAGAATATTTCATGACTCATTTGGCTTTCTCTATACAGCACACAAATGCACTACCACACCGTTAACTAAAAACTATTAATTAAAACTTATATGTGCTTATATATAAATGTAGTTTTAAAAGTCTTCAATTTTCTAATTATACTTAATAATGATAAAAGAATATGGTTTGGGCGAAATGGTTTGTTATTGAAGTTTCGGTTCTGTTGCGTAGGCAAACTGCGTCCATGTATGTAATTTTACCAAATTGATTTTGTTAGTCTTCGATTTCAACATACCAGTTCGACATAATGTTATAAATTGGAAAAAAAAAAACAAACTCGCCAATATCAATCTTGCTGTATAAGCGAGATACTTGGATGAAAGTCGAGTGATTATATGTCTGATTACTGGTGTAATAAAAGTATCGAAATTTTATGTCAAGTCTATACTGCTAGCTATATTCAGTATTCAAGATGTTTTGTTTTCGAACGCAATCCAACTATATAAGCGCAGTCGCGCCTGAAGAGAGTTTTTTGGGGATGCTGCGTTGGAGTTTTATTATTATACTGAAAGACGTCATCGCGGAGGCAAGCTCGAGGTCGTCGCTAGGAGCTTTCGGCGCCGAAATGTCTGGGTCAAGCTGCAACGGTTCCGGACAAACACGTCCTATACCCGTTCAATGAATCTGGGCTAGCGCGTAGGCGATATCAGTAAGTATAGACGCGCATTTAATTGTATATGTATACAGGATAAACCGAGGACGCGGACGCGGACCGTCATTCATCCTGCTTCCTACGTAGCATTGTCAATTAATAACGGAGATTTTTCGTACCTATACACGCGCATCGATACATCACCTGCCAGCTCATCGATTTATTTGCGCAATACTCTCGTATTTGAAGAAAAATGAGTATAAATGTATAAACTTCCTTTCACTGCGATACCGATCAATTTCCGCACTTCGTGATGATAACGATCGATACGTCATCATAGGAATTACCAAGAGCATGACACAAAAATACATGCAGTGTCACCCACATTGTAAACGAATCAACCTTATTGCAACTCTCTCCCTGCCTCTCTAATCGTGTCTCCGATGATGCGACTTATTCTCGGCTAAATAAACGTACGATTCCAATAATGCAATGGATGCTTGCGTTTCGAAAGCTGTGAAACAATATACACTTACAAAGATTCAGCGTAATGTGAGCCACCCGATGGCGACGCTTTAAATCTTTCGCTGAAGTGTTTATAACAGTTCGTAAGCAAAATCTGTGGACGCTTTACTTATCTTTCGAAGAGTAGAGGACACGCGCGTGTATTATATGTCTTTATTATTGTTCTTATTACTATGTAGAACGTCGCAATAAGTGTTTTCGTTCCGCACGTGATCATAAATTCATTTTTTTAAATGACGGGATGACTATAATCTTATATCGTCGCATACTTTGATTCACGTCTGATTTAAAGTGGTTTATCACGTACTAACGTTGCGTACATATGTGCAATACACGTGCATGTGTGTTTGCTGTAAGTTTAAGGTTAGCTGATTAACTGGTCACGCGTTTAATCTATAGCGTCTCTGTTTTTTTTAATTCCGTGAAATTTATCAATTACATGCGGTTATCTTTCAATCAGACCTACTCAAAATACCGATGACGTCCACGTTATAATGTGACTCACCGACGAATTTGAGGCTGTACATATCAAATTTTGAAAATATAAATGTTCGTGTCAATATTTTGACAACATTGATATAGAGATCGAGAGATAAGCTGCGCGTCGTAATCGTAAAAGAACATCGGAAAATTTGACTTTCGGTCGTGGGCGCGAGAGATCTAAAGTTGGAAAAAGTTTGAGCTAATCGCGCTTTCGGAAAAAAAACTCGAGCAGGCAACGTAAATTGAAGGCGCACGGACGGACGGACGGACGGACGGACGAACGGACGGACGGACGGACGAAAGTCGACGCGAGCGAACCCCTGATGTGGTTTATACGCAGTATTAGTCTGTTGGTCCTTCAAGGTCAGCGCAGGCAAGGCGTCAAATTGCCTGATTCCGCCCAGTAGACCCCGTTCGTTCCTGCGCGCGCGCGCGATCCCTCTCTCTTTAATTCTCCGCAGGAGATCAGATGCGCGTATAGAGTCGGATAGCTATAGGTGTGTATTTTTGTACGAACGCTTCGAGATATAGGGCGCATCAGATTCGCGCGGTTTTAGCTCCGACCAATAAGCACGCGTGCGCTCGCACGAGGGGGAGAAATTGAAGGAGAAGCTGAAGCAAAACAAGTAATAAGCCTCCGCGTCGTGTAGTAGTGTGTAAGTATATATACCTATATAACGAAAGCGCCTCGATGCGGGGATTCCGGGCGGTAGACCCATTCCCATTATTATTATACCAGCTATACTGACGTATTCAGGAACGCGAGAAAGTTGCGGGTACACTCGATGATGTTGTGCGGAGGCACGCATCGCAGGAGCAGGGCTGCTTGGCCGCGGTCGCTGAAGAGATTAGCTGGCCGCATAATATATCGTTATGTATGGGCTGAAAACGGAAAAGAGTGGCCATAGGACTTATAACACGTGATGCGCGTGTGTTGCGTCCGCCTCCGAGCCGCGCTGTGGGTTGGGTAGTTGGGTACTGCCGTACTGTGGGCATAAGTTCCAGCGCGCGCGCGCCTCTGCGCGGGACGCGGGTATAAGCACGAGCATGTGTGTGCTGGCCTGGCGACGGCCGACGACGGAGAAAAAGAGAAAGAGGAATGTCGCGCTCGTACACAAAGTAATGCTGAAAAGTGCTGATGGTGGTGGGCCCTGTTCAAGGCCCCTCTCCTCCTCGTTTCTCCCTAATTGGTTTAATTCCACTCTCGCGCTCAGCTCGATGTATAATATACCGGGTATCCTGAAGCGACTGCAGGATAAGAGTAGCGACGTTTTTTTCCTGCAGCTTGAAGCGCGATGACGTTTATTTATATGACGACCGGACGGCGCATTATGCAGCCGTGCAATTTTACCCATCAGAGCGCTCATTGCTCGGAGCGAGAATCGGCGTAGAAAAAGATCGATCCGGCGTCGTTAATATTCATAGCCATGTGCGTTAATGATTTCGTTCGCTTTGTTGCGCAACGAAATCGAATGGGAGGATATCCGATACATCGCGCCGAATTCTTAAAAACTGTTGAAAACCCAGAGCGACGAGAGCGAGTTTGAGGATTAGATATGGCAGAGCTGAACGAGCTTATTAGGATAAATGATAATGCGCAGGGAGGGAACCGGTACCGGTGTGGCCTTTCACGCGAAGTCCAGAGAATGGGACACGCGGCGGTGGCGCGAGAAAAGTAGGGGAAAGGAAGGGCCTCGCGAGTGGAGGGGAGAACGGGCGCTGAAAGCGGGGAAGGAGCTCTCTCTCCTGTAATCAGTGGGGTATAGCGAAAAGCAGTGATGTTTGGAAATTAATGTGGTGGTGCGGCGGTACGTTCCTTCCTCGACGCCGCGTCGCGGCGGCCGGGCAGTGGGGGCAGAGCCATGGAATAAGTATCGTGCAGTCCAGCCTGCGCACACACGACACACATGGTGCAGCCGAGCGAGCGGGAGTAGGGGCGCTCGGTCGGCGGTGGTGGCGGGGGGCGACTCGTTGCTCTGGTCTGGTGGGGGCGCCGGCTCTTTTCACGGCGGCGGCGCTGCGCTTCCTCCCGCACGTTGCGCGCTCGCGGTTTTCATTCTACGTCGGGAGCTGCTAGCGCGCGATCGACTCTCGCTCTCGAGTTGCGATCGCGTCCCGTTTGTTCATCTGCACTCTCTCCCGAGCCAACGCACTCGTCAACGCCGAGAAGCGCATTCACCGAAATCCGTCGCTCTCTCTTTCCTCCTTTCCGACTTCGTCGGCGGCGCGCACGTGCTCGGCCAAAACTCATCCGCCACCCGCGCTACACACACACACACACACACACACACACACACACACACGCATACGCATACACACATATCGATTCGCGGCGGTGCGCCAGCAGCACGCACACGCTCTCTCACGCACTCGCGCAGCAGAGGAGCGGCAGAGCGCGGAACGCGGAGAAGAGAGGCGTGTGTCGAAAAGGAAAAAAACGCAAGGGGGAGGCCGAGCAATCGCACGGACGGAGGACTCGCGCGTGTGGGTGTGCAGTACGGCCTGTCTCGCGGCGCGAGAGGGATAGCGATAGCTGCGCGGGGAGAGAGACGGAGAAAAGAGATAATAGAGCGGGACGACCGACGACTGACGAGTCGAGCCGAGCCGTTGAGGAAGAGCCGACTGTGTGTGTTGCCCTGCCGCTATCGTCGGATCGGCAAGCGATATAAGTCACTAGCACTCGCAGCTGCAGGACGACGATCTTCATCGACCTCTCCAGTCTCCTTTCGCCAGTGCTACTTCCCTTGACTTTCGGACGCCAGGATGTCGCGGAGGAGCGAGGACACCCTTCCCGTGCACGGGGGCAACTTTAAGGTGAGTCTTTGTGCTGCTCTTTCTCTCGTAATAAACTAAGTAGTCTGCAGTAGGGTACAAGCGCTTGCCTTCTCGCAGCAGCGGCCGCTTTTCTTGTTTTTCAGCGCGCGTTGCTATGCTACTCGGCTCTTTGCACTCGAGCGCCGGGAGCTCGCCTTAGAATTTTTCAGAATTAAGCTTCTACTGTAAGTGCGCCCAAAACATGCGGCGGGTACATACCTATACCCACAACGCTCGTAACGTTCCGAGAGAGCGGCGAACTTGGTCGGAGTTCAAAATTCGAGCTAGCATTTTTGTAACGTATACGCGCTCGCGCCTCAAAGGACGTAAAGCGACACCACGTGTGTTATCGTGATTATTGACACTGAAAGTTTACACACGACTTCATTCCTCTGATATTATTGCTCGCGTGTGCTCGTGTATCGCCGGAGGCGCAGATAAGGGTCGTGATTTGGTGTACTGATATGGCGTGCACCGGCGGATTATACTTTCGTTAAGTCTCAAAGCCGGAGAGCCGTTTCGAAATAGTTATAAGCACATGCATGTCGAGTTCACGAACCTCTTTTTTAAGTCGATCGGTATCGATCGTACTCCGCCACGTTCAGCGCGGCTCGAGGAATGCGAGTAATCTCCGCAGATAACACGTGTAAAAAGGCACTCGAAACCTGCTCCAGCGGTGTGTGTACTTATATATGCCGCAGAGGTCCACGCTCGGCTCAGCTGCATTTATTGTCCGCCGAGTACAATGCACCGACGTCGTACTCGTCCGCTTTTGAAAATTCGAATTCGGCCGAGTCTTTTTTCCCTGTGCGCCGTCGCGCTAAAGATAGAGAGAGGGGCTCTTCCGATTGAAAACCGCGTCAACGGACGCTATGCGGGTCAGCGCCGCGGCTTCTCCGCACACTGTTGTACTGTACACACACCGATAAGCGCGCGCGCGCGCGCGTGTGTGTGTGTGTGTGTGTAGTGTGTGTAGTGTATACCTGCGGCGAAGAGCGATGCGTGCGCGCACTGTGTTCTCCAAATGCCCTAAGTGGATTTCACCTCCGTCGTTATACTTTCGCGTCTGTTTTAGTTGCTTGTGGCTCGGATTAAAGATCGCTGCCGAGACGGTATTGTCTGCGCGCGATTATCCTTGCGCGAGCTGTATCATAATGCCGTGAGAGGAATGAGAGCAGCGCTGTATACTTAGTCTTCGGTGAAACTCCCGCGTACGTTTTTTTCTCTCGGGATTTCAGGCTTCTTTTTTGCCGGCTCGCGGTCTCCCCTTTTTGCGTGTCTCGTGAACGTTCGCTATATCTCGCTCATTGTGTACACTGTATACATTCATGCCCGTGGCGCCGGATTTTTCCTCGAATTCGTCGCCCCTCGAGTATTGGTTCTTGATGATTCTCGTATGAAGGCTCTTAAAAAAATCAAAGGTCGGCCGTTTGCCGCGGTGATTCGTTTTCTAAAACCTTAGCTCGGCAATGAACAACTTAACGATTTACGCGGTCGCCAGATTCAATGAAGAGGCTATTTTTTATTTTAATGCAGCGTAAATGCACTGTATGCACGGTCTATGAAAAGCGTTCGTCGTTCGTTTTTGCGAGAATAATATTTTGAGTGCCGCGTTTACAATCCAACATCGATGAGCGTCACAAGTGTGCGATTTCCTGTCTGAGAAATTGAAAGATTGGCAGAATCATTTGACAATGTCAGGAAAGCATAATTACGAATTTCCGCAGACGCCGCTTTTTTCCCGGTGAATGCGAGCTGTGCAATATTTTTTCAAATGATTATTCTCTGTATTTACGTAGAGGTGTGCAGGGAAAATAACCCGAGGTTGCAAAAGCGTAAAAATGCCGCGTTCGCAGCTTGAAAAATGTCGCCTCACGTCCGATGTCCAAAGCACAACAAAATTTGACACATCGCGTTTCGAGCGCACGTCGAAGATACTCGTTGTTTGGAAAAAAATGTCACGCATAAAAAATCGCTCTCGATAAAAAGCGGCTCGCGCAATGCGACGGTTGGCCATTCGGACAGAAGAATTCGCCACGCGCAACCGAGACGCAGGAGGTGTTTTAACGCACACGCATGAGGCTCGAATTTCAAAATATATAACACAACAAACGTTATCCTGATGACCGCGGTGTCAGATTCTGGCGTATTAATAGCAGCTGTATCGAGGCAACGGAAAACTTTGAGCTAATCAATTCGCTGTTTCGCTATACATTCTGCGGCACGCCTTTAACTGTCGGTGTAAAAACCGCAAAGACATGACGCATCGCGCGCGTGTGACGCAAGGACGCCAATTGTCAACACACGGGCTGTTGTGTGTGCGTTGCCGAGCGCAATATTCGGAACTGCCTTACAAAGCATATGCGAGCGCGAAGAGCGAACTCGTAGAGAAAGTCGGCCGGTCACACGTGCGGGCTACGCGAGATTCTTTCACAAGACGATCGCCAGGAGATCCTGCAAACTGTATATAAATTTATCCTATAACGCAGAGAAGCGATTTTTGCGGCGCATAAGCACAAACAGCGATCGGTCGTAAGTATAGAATACCGAGAGAAACTTTTGAGCGCAATACGATACTTGTGTATACGGTAAGCGCGGTCCGTAGAAGGCAAAGCGCAAAAAGTTCGCAACGCTCAGTGGAAATTTCCGCACCTTGATGCGCGCTGGCGCTCTCTTCCTTTCTCCCCCTTTTTTCCTCGCGCGCTCCTCGCCTCTCTCCCTCTCGCGTCTATTCATTTCGCTTCGCATGCGTTTCTGCGTCGTTGCTCTCTCTCTCTCTCTTTCTCCGCTTTTGCCACACACGCGAACGAATCAACGAGTCGCACTGCCAGCTGCGCGTCCCTCCTTAATTCAGCGCTCCCGATTTAATCGAGTCGCTACTTTTTTCTCGCGAATCCAGCGCGCGCGCGCGCTTTTGTCAATTTATCGATCGTCCTCTCGCTCGAACAAGAAGCCGTAAACGTCGTCTACGCGATTTATGCTTCGTTCGAATGACGTAAATCCAGCGTCGCCATGCCCTGCAGATGATGAGGGTCGAAATTTGTTTATGCTCTTATTACACGACCTCGCTATCGTCCGGACGTCGCGAAACCCAAGCGATAAGTGTCTCATTAGATAATTTGAGCGCCAACGAGGGGTCGATTTCGCGATTACGTAAGCGCGCGCACGAGAGGAAAGTTATGCATGTCTTGCAGGCTGTGTCCACAATTGGCTGAATTCGTTAGCGTATTCGTAGACGGTGGCGCTTTAGACAGTACTGCCAAAGTTCACTGCGTGCGTCTCTTTGGAGGGGAGGGCTGGCGCTGATGTCAATTTTACACACGGTCTTATGGAGAGAGAAACCAATCACGCCCACGGCGGCCGCTCGAACTATTTTTGGCACATAAGATTTAACGTGGAAAAGAAACCATTTCGAGGGCGCCATAGTCTATGCTCACAGCGAATAGGTTGGCAGTGCTACCCAAAGCACTGACGTCTACGAATACGCTAACGAATTCGGCCAATTGTGGACACAGCCGAGGATCTCACGAGCCAAGCGCGGCACGAGTGCGTTGACGAGTATACATACGAAACAAAGAGCGCTCGCTAATTCGAAGCGACGTGTTATATGTTCAAATTGTCAAGGCGACGATTTGATGAAATCGATTATAAGTAGTGGCGCGTCGGAAATCTTTCCTATAAGTAATTGATCGAAATTGTCACGGATCCATATAGATATAGAGAGAAAGAGAGACGCGAGCGACTCGATTGGCTTTCACGAGGCGACGTAGCAACAACGTGCGAATTAATTGATTCGTTTAGAGGCGGAGTATGTGCCTCCGCAAGTCTCGCGCGTGCTGTATATGCAATACGTGTGTAGTGTATAACGGCACACAAAGGGGCGAGGCCGCCTCAAATCGTACATTGACATATCTGCTGCGCACCTCTATAAGCCCTGCGAACAGACTATAGAAAGTCACACGCGGGGCTTCTCTCTCTCTCTCTCTCTCTCTCTCTCTCTCTCTTTGCGGCCGCACACGCGACTCTCCGTCGCGCGTTGCCAGTATACGTATATGTGCATATGTCTACTCCTCGGTCTCTCTCTCTCTCTCTCTCTCTCTCTCTCTCTATCTCTCTGTACAAACGCTCGTGCATCGACTGGAGCTGCCTGCAGCAGCGATATCCTTTTCACCGCAGCATCGCTGGCACTTACTCGATCTCTCGCGCTGGGATGAGTCGCGTCGATTATTCTGTTGACCCACGAGGAAATGCACTTATCTCACGCACCTGCGCGGCACTTGCGTAAACAGACGCCGGGCGCACGAACTTTCAGATAAATAATTATTATTCGCTCTCCGATCGAATTGCAGGAATAAGGCGTTAGTTATTTTGCGCCAATGAAATGCTCATTACCCATGTAAATTTATCCTTGCATTCATCTCCGACGATATACTCGCTGTAATTCACGGCTCATTCATAAACGGCCGTTTAATTTTTTTAATTGCCTGCCGGCTTAATTTATGAAAAATCCATCGGTCGATCAGCTGTGATCATGCATCGTGCATGTGCGCGCGCGAGAGAGAAGAAAAGATTCTAATTGTAGCCTGTCTCGCGTTACTTTGTATGCGCGCACACGTATGATTATGCAGCGCAAGGAGTCAATAAAAGTTGCGCCGTGGAAAAAAGGAGTACCGCTTCTCCGCACTCGGTAGCACAGCAAGGTTTCTTGGCGCGAGCGCTTACAACGCGACGTAACATTCGCAGTCCATCCTTTCTCTTCTTGCCGTCTCGCCGCGGCTATACGTAACGTAAGTGCTGCGCATTCGCGAGAGGAAACTGCTGCAAGGTCCAAAATCAAAACGGCGGAGGTCAAAGGCAATTGCGTCTCCGTTTTCGCGGCGGCTGGCCTCTCTGTGCATTACACTCGCGAGTGCATTCTGCATGCGCGCGACATCGCTTTGCCGCGCTTCTTCCCTCCCCGCCGCGCCGGGGCGCAGGAAGAGCTTGCCGCCGCGCGTTTAAGGATTATTGAACCTCATTAAGGCTGACGGTTGCGTAAGCGACCTGTGCGCGCAGGAAGGGAGCTGATAATTTCTGCGCTGGCTCGCGGAACGAGGAAAATTGAGACGTACCGATCGTTGAAAAAATTCGATCGGGCATTCCGTCGTATACACGGAACTGAGTCGCGTGATAAATTTGCGCTAAGGCAAAAGAACGTTTTTTCCCCGTATTTTCGAAGCCAGCTTTTTCCGCAAAATTGGCTCTCTTCGGCGAAGCGTAGCCCATTGTGCGGACGACCGTCAGTTTTTCTGTTTTTTTTTCTTAACAACGCGGCAATTAACGAGCTTCTAATTGCCGGCCGTCGATAACGCGACGCGGACTTGGAAGTAGGCGCCTTCCCGGGGAGGAAAATTCGCGCGCGGCGCTGCAGCGTTGAATTAGAGCCATACTTAGGTGCGCCGTGCGTCGTATAATTTCCGGTGCAGAAGCGGCAGCAGCGCTGATGCAACGACTCCGACGCGTATCCTGCTGCTGAGGCGTCAGAGGTTAACATGCGCTACACTGATACAGACCCATAATGCATACATGCATGCAGTCCGTCTGCGGTGACTTACATTGCACGCAATTCCGAGGCCGACGAAGGCCGTCTCCGTCAACTTTTCCTCCTCTCTCTCTCTCTCTCTCTCTCTCTCTCTCTCTCTCTCTCTCTCTCTCTCTCTCTTTCTCTTTCTCTCCTCTGCCCGCCTCGCAACGTGCCGCGCACATGGCGGAGGCTGCGCTGCTGCAGCAGCCATCCCCGAGGCCACACGAGTCGCAAGTTGCGCCTCTCCGCCGAGGAAAGAAGAGAGAGAGAGAGAGAGAGAGAGAGAGAGAGAGAGAGAGAGAGAGAGAGAGAGAGAGAACTGCAGTGCACACGTGTAGCGCTTTTACTAGCTGATAATGAACGTCCTTGGCTCTCCCGGAGACTGGTCTGAGGGCTCAGCTGCAGAGGAGAGAGAGAGAGAGAGAGAGCCTCGTCACACACCACACACACCGGCTACGCGGCGTCTCGTTTCGTTTTCCTCTTCCGAGAGCCGGTTTTTGCCCTCCCCCGTTTCTTCCACTCTCATGGCGGATCCATCGCGCAGCTTCTCGGACCAGGGCAATTTAATCCTTTCCTCGCCGACGTCGAAGTGTTCCCCGCCGTGCCTGCGCGTATGCACACCATAGGTTGCTAGGTAGCGATCGCGCTGAACTCGGTTAGGAATGCGATCTCCTCCGATCTCCGCGGCTTTTTGCTGCTTTGCTCCTCCTCCTCCTCCTCTCTCTTTCTCTCTCTCTCTCTCTCTCTCTCTCTCTCTCTCTCTCTCTCTCTCTCTCCCCTTGATTGGGAATGCGAATTACACTAATTGCAATTATCTCGATGTTCGCTTCCGACCGAGAGAGCGGCTTTCATTCGCTAATGACCGAGTCGTTTTATGTTACCTGTGACGATGCTGCCCCCCTCGCGCTATTAATGAAGCGACTCTCTGATGCGTATATGTATATACAGAACGGGCAGAAAAACTCGCAAAAATTAATCAAACCTCGAGAGAACTCGCGAGATAAAGCCGCGATAAGATCCAGTCTATATCCAGGTCGATCGTTCACTTTTCGAAAATCTCAAACTCGTTGAGGATCGGTTACAATGTCACAGCGCCGTGACATTGTAAGATCGACTATTTATTCTTGTACATTCGTAACGCACTTCGCCATTATGCGGCAAGTTTGACTTAACGCGTCTGACGATCGCGCAGAAGCGACTGCGCAATTCAAGAGCGGCAAAAAACTGAGTAATCTGCAGCGCATAAAAATGGAATGCAAATATGTACGCTAAATTTTAGCGGCCTGCCCTATCTTATCGAAATGCAAACTTCCTAACACGGTTTATCTCCTTTGTGCGTCGTCGGAGCAAAGGGAAACCCGAGCACCTTTATCCTGACTGTATTATGCACCGACGTAGATTAAAAAAAAATCACTCGCATAATTTCCATATCGCCTCTCGTATATCGTAGCCCGTCGTCGGCTGCAACGCAGACGGATAAGTTAACAGTCTGGCGATGATACAGAACGTTTTTATTTTTGCGTCGGAAACCAGTTGGGCTTGGGAGCTGGCGAGAAAAAAACTTGCGAGGTTATCGGAAAAACGCTAATAACGGCACAAAGTCAACATAGCTTGAACGTTGAGCTTGCCTTAGGTCAGAATTGCGTTACAAAACGAGATGCGTTCGTGACGCACAACAATGCCAGCGTTATGCTTCGTCCATTAACGGTCGGTAGTTTTTTGTGCGACGAGACTTATTGTTAGATTTCAATTAATCCGAAGCGTCGTTTGAACGTAAAACACATTCGAATCGGCAAATTGATCGTTCCAACCCTGAGCATTACGAAACTCCGTTACATGCGCATTATGAATTCTGAATGAAAATTGATCGCGCGTTAGCGTCAATTCGCCAAGTGTAACGCTGTCGAATGAAGCCGATAAAGCGTGCACTCATTGCGCGTGACAGCCGAACGCTGTTCACATGACCCTTCCAGCAATAAAAATCGATTTAGGCGCGATTTCGTGCGACGATCGCCGAGCTCTATCCGTAATTGGCCGTGGCGTATCTCAAGTGAAGGGAAAGTATCGCGGCTGCACAGCATGGGATCCGGCGAGTTTCTAAATATAGCAGGCTGGGCCTTCTTTCTGCGTCGCTCGCTACGCCGCGCCGCCGCGCCGCCGCGCCTGTCCCGATCTTGTATATTCCCTTTCCGCGGACTCTCGTCTCGGAAACGACTCGCTCTCTGCTATACGTGCGCGCCTATATACCTATAGCCATGCTGGCCGACGCGGGTATATACATGTATATTATACACTCGACTCGCTAGTTTGAGGTCGTCCTTGATCTTAATGGATCGGCCCGATCGTCGGCGGCGTCGCGAATCGGCTCGATGGTGAGAGCAGCTTATATCGAGATCGCGCGCGCACGCGCCGCCTCGGTGTCAGCGACCGCGAATATGGCCACCACTCTCTTGCCGTAACTTCGCTCTCTTTGCTTTTTCATCGCGTATATGGCTATGATACGCGTATATTAGTAGTGGAGCTCGAGGCTCTCGGATACGAGCACGTGACTTAGCGACGTGTGCTTCGCTTGCGTCACAGAAGCTGCTTCGATACGTTTTTCCTACATTTTTATGCGCTATAATGCACGCCGTTTATTATCTGCTCGGTTTCTCGAAAAACCCGTCCGAGGACTTTCAAAATTTTTGTTTCTCATACGCCGGGAAACAAATGGTCTCCTTCACGCACCAACGAGCGCCGCGCGGTGCGATTATCGCGAGATTTATCCTGTTAAATAATTTATTTATTTCGATGCATTGGTAAATTCAGAGAAATTCGATGTCTCGCACGAAAATTTATTCGGAATTGCGTCACTTTTACCCTCGAGCGGCGCTCTGCGTACATACAACTTTCCTTTCTAATCTTTCCGCTGCCGGCGCATCATTACGCCGAGCTGCATATGGATTACGGTTGGTTAATCTCGGGAATTTCGAATCAATTATAGTGATAAGTCGTAGCGAAAGGTCATGGTTCTTCCTTCGCGCCAGTCATCGACATCGGACTGACTGTGCACTTTAGTATAGCTGCGGTCATTTTCCGCCTGAGAGGAACTGATGCGTCGCTCGGAAAAAAATAACGTTCCGTAAGTGTACGTTGACATTTGCAGCGAGTTCGTATAGTCTGGCTGGATGTCACGAGAAATCGTTAGTGTAACGCATTCGCCACGAGCGAAGGTTACAAACTTTTGCCATTATTGATATGCGTGTATAACAAACTAAACGCGGCTTAACGCCGAAAGCGAAGTAAAGCAGTTAGCTTCTATTTGTCGAGTAAGGCGAGGGCAAATATTTTTCCTGGAAAGTTCCAAGAAAATGTAGATCGCGTTCTAGATCCGCGCTCATCTCGACATAATTGTTTGATGCATGGAGAGATCAGTTTTAGTGTACTCATAAAATTTTGATTACAAAATTTATAACTGCGACCATAAAATGCTCATTATTAATTTATAATCCACGGCCTTAACATTTTCTGATTTGCGACGAGATAAGCTGGACAAGACATGCTTTTCTGTATCGCGGTGGAACATCGAACATCATTGAGCGATAATGTATACAGTCGATAAGATCGAGTGCGATAGAACGTCAAATCGCCGCTAGGGTATTGATAAATCTTCGCATAAGTGAGATTAATGATCGTCATCATCGTAATCACGGTGGACGCTTGAGGATTAAATAATATCGATAGTCTCATGCATACTTATTAAAGTATTGTCCGCGTGTATATCTAAAGCATGCGGTGCTCTTTAGCGGTGCAAATCGTTTGTCTCGCCCGATTGCGATCGCGCATAGGCCGAGAGCCGCGCGTACAATTGCGTCGGAATTAATAAGGTCAACGCGATTACCGAGCAGCGTTACTGCGCACCGCTCGACTCTAGCTCTCGGGGAATTGTCGCGCGTTTCAGGGCCAGAGCACACGCACGCGCTGCAGCAGTGGACGCAATACGCATCGTCAGTCGGTGGCTTCCGACCGGCAGAATTACCGCGCAGATTTGCAAAATCCAGCGGGAGAATTTCGAGCCAACGATGGGGGGGGGGGGGGGGGGGGGAGGCATTCAAACGAGCGAGAAAACGCCGCCGACGCGGACAGGACGCGCGCAGCGCCGCCGATGATAATATGAGGATGTGACGCGGTTATAACCATCACTGGCACACCGTCGACGCGTTCGCTAATTTGTCATTGCTACGACCGAGCTCCGTCATTAGCGCTCCGATCTACCGATCTGCCGTGATGCGAGCGGCTCTGATTTGCGCGATTCCGTCGCGGCGGAGCTTTGCTCGAGAGTACAAGCGATAATTTTTTTGTTTTCTCTCGCCGCGCACGCGTTTACGCTGTTGCTGTCGCGATTTTACACAAGCTGATCGGTCGGGATCTCAAATTAAACTAAATTTAAATCTGCAAACAGGCTTTTAGCAAAATTTTGCTTTGCAGCGCTTCGAACGTTCCACGATCCATTTCAAGCTCTGTATCGTACGCAGAAACCGTAAAATGAGAGGAAATGGAAGAGGCACGCAATGAAGTAATCACGATAGTGTCAATTACTTGTATTTCATGCTTCGCCGACTGCCATTGCCAATGACACGCCAGGATATTCGTCGGTCGAATCCTGCAACTACTTCCGTTATCGTATAGTTATACTCTTGCACCCGTGTCGAGTCGCATTACAATAATTGAATTACAATTTTCTACCAGTTTATACCTGATGTTTATTCAGTCTGCAGTTGATCTTGTTCTTACATGTTTTTCCTTTACAATGAGTCATCCTCGCAGGAAACATGGTATTTTGCGAAAAAGGAAATCGACGTACAAGAATAAGAATAAACTCAGTGTGAATTAAACATCGTAGGCTGAGAGAACAATTGAACTAATGTCAGTGATTTCACGCAAACAATATTACGTAAATTTCGCAGAAACAATGACCGCGAAATGACTCAATTCTATTTGACGCAACGCGTTAAGTACATAGATACATTTGATGCGACACTTCGTGCAACTGCTGATTGATCAGCACGGATATATAGTGCCGCGAACCGATAGTCGTAAAATAATGCGAAAATTTTCCAACTGCGTACACACAATTAATGTGTATTTTAGTTGTGCAGACCGCGTTGACAATAAGTTGCTGTGTTGGGTAACGAAACGATCTCAACTCGACTCCTGTATTTTTCCAATAGGGTTAAGAACAAGTTAATGGGTAGCCGCGGAGAATACGCGCTCATCTATAATACTGCGGCGTCTTTGCGTTTCGTTGTGTGTATAATATATAGTACGGTCGACTGTCTGTCATCGCGGAAGAACCAGACATACAATCGTCCGGGTCTGTACATATTTACGTGCGCGGCTGCGCGTGTGTATGCGTGTTCACGTTTAATGTCTAGAGACCTTATCAGCGGGTATGACGAGGCGCGCGCTTTTTTTATCGGCCGCGCAATACTTATCGCTCGGTATCCCTTCAGCGGAGCTTATTTCAGTGTCGCTTTATAAGTAATGACTAAAGTTTTTGTTTCTTTTCACACACTTGTGCAATTTCGCGCAGTGACGTATAGCAGCAATCTCACATCTGTGACGTCGCATGTCGCTTCCATTCAGTCGGTTGATTTATTTATCGAGGTGATGTAATGTCTATCTTCATTTGAATAAATACTTTTCGTCCTCGTCGCATGTGTGTAATATACGACAAACGGAAACGAGTTGGTTCCAGTGTTATGCAAACAGACTAAAATACATTGGTAAAAATAGGCCGTTATCAGTTGCTTTTTTTTCTAAGAAACGACACGAGAATTTAAATGATAATTGGACGGTACATTATAGAAATTTTTCCTCGTATCAGGTAGCGTTATTAAAATTTCTATGCATTCAACGACTGCAATTATTGCGATCAATATGGTAGCTTTTGCTATTCGGCACGCGACTTCGTTTCAAAAACAAATTTTGAACTTGAATAAGTTTCGATATTGAAAGATTTCCTCATTTTCATTAGTGTCGGTCAACTACTATAGCCAGTATAATGTATTATAGCCAATAAACGGTGCCCTTGTACCCTTGAATTTTGCCATTGATTCGGTTTCAATAAAAACTGCACGCTGAGCTTGATTAGCTTCGAAGGCCCCTCTTCACCACCCTTCTCTTGGGCAATATATCATCTTCACTATTTGACTAATTACTTCCACTGCAGGTAGATAGTTCATTCTACGCGTGTATTCGAGCTTGCACACTCGATTTTATTTTGCGCCCAGGTGGGATTCATAGTTTACGTGCTAACCAAACAAGACGAATGAGCTCGAAAGATTGATATGCATCGTATACTCTTTCGCGTCACAGACATATTTTCTCGGGAAGCAAGAATAGCGCGCGTTAATCGGTGCTAATTCAAAAAGCAAGTCGAGAATCGCGCGGCTTTCGGGCAAGCCTCGTGCGATCGTAAGGGAAAAAAGTGCCAGTATACGCAGGTGAATGAGTTCGCGCGTTAATGAAAGAAATCGGCAAAGTAAAGATATTTTCGAGATAGCTGGCTATTTATTTGTTTACTGTAAATAACCTCAGGACAGCTGCAGGAAGCCGGAGTGGGGAACGAGATCAACAAATCGCTCGCGGGCTTGCCGATTGTTGGCAGAGCGATCACTTTTGTGTGTCTCTCTCTTTCTCTCTCTCTCTCTCTCCCTCAACGGCCGTACGGTTAGCTACAGCGCAACAGAGACGCTCTCTCGAATCGAAAATAGACACGGCGCAGTCTGGAGAGCCGCTGGTGCAGAATTAGAAATCTCTGGCCGAGAATGACCGCAAGGAACGCGATATAGCTGCGCGCGAGCAGCGAGACGGAGTTCTCTCTCGCTCGGAAAACTAAACTGCGGCCGTGCACCGCTCCGTATTTCACGTCTGTATTTTTAGCCAGCGTCTCCGTCGAACTCGTCGCGCGGCTGCTACGATCGCTGAATATACACCTATATACGCGCCGTAATACATCGGGCAGCACCCACGGCGGAACCGCTCGGCTAGGCGGCGCGTAGACCGGTGCAAACTAGATCCAGCCCTGGGGACCCTAGAGGCGCGATCAATGACCGCTCGCTCTCAAAGCTCGCTCCACAGCCCTTACATGCGCGTTGATGCACTTTGAGCACGTGTCGCGACGGAATAATGCCCGCAACTCTAATCACAATCAGCGCGCGGAGAGCGAATCGTAAGTCGGTCAGGGACCTTTTTGTCATTCATACCTAGTTTCCTCTGGGGCAATGAATCACTTCCGAATTATCGCCGCCGCGCATTAATAGATCCGAGTTCGTTCAAACGTTCTCCGAACGCTGTTTTACTTCGATCAACAAATTTGTTTCCGTATACAATTGTTACGGTTTACAGGCAACCTGCATAGCTGTATGGCAATCGCGCAGATATCAGACGCAACCGTCTTGCGTAAACAAAGCGTTTATCAAATTTCAATCTTATCGTCCCTCATTGTCTCAGCACATATCATCGATCGGTTTATATAATCGATTAGAAGAGCATTAGCGATTCATTACCTTAAAGACATCCTTGCTATTCTACATCGCGCCGGTATAATGATCTTTACGTAACGGCTATAAATTTAATTTCCTTCGAGATTTCACGCATTAGAAGCTTGGCCTGAAAAGTGATTGTCCAGCGTTTCCTTGTCCGATTGCGAGCATGCGTTGCAAGGCATTTGAAGAATTGCACGCGCTGGATTTAAAAATGAAACCTTTCCGCGAATGTCAGCTGCGCTTGATGACTCTAAACACTAGCGAGCTGTTTTTAGGCTTTCAATGCATGTTCACGCGTTACTCGTCGTTAGTACATTGCTGACGAAAGCGACGTTTCAATATTTGATGGGCCGTGCGAGTGTCTGTTAATTTCTGCACGAAAGTAACGTAAACTGCCTCTCCGTCACGAGCTGCGAGCTGTTTGTCGCAAGAAACACGGCGAATAGTGTGTATTTTCGAATCGAAAATGAACAACACTATATTTTGCCGCATTTCTTCGCGAGGAAGCAGCGGTCAACGCGGGACCGCAGCGCATATGCGTTAAAGCGTGACAAAGAAACGTCGAAAGCTCCAATTGAGACGTCGCGCAGTAAGCGCATTTATTGCTTTGCTTTAATTATATTGACCTCGGCTGGGAGCGTATTAAGGTAGAGCCTGCAGCGCGGCGAGTCGGACGTAACGCGCGTGTTTCATAGGAAGTATGAATGACTTGACCCGAATCGAGCGTAATTGGAGGCTAAGTTCCGGGCCACTCATTCACGTGCACACCGGGAAATGGTTTTCATCCACTATACGTTTTTCCCCGGACTTGGAGCTGCTTGTATAATGCATAATTAGAGATATATTAGAGAGAGAGAGAGAGAGAGAGAGAGAGAGAGAGAGAGAGAGAGAGAGAGAGAGAGAGGAAAAAAAGGCGCGGCAAGAAGCGCGCTCTTGAAATAGTCGCGCCGCGAGAGCTGCACAAGTAGCGGTTATCATCGAGCGCTCCACTTTTTACGATTCGGCAGAGTCGGAGATTAACGGCGTCGGCGCGCACTCGTAAAAACTAGCGGCAAGCATCGCCGTGTAACACACCAGCCCGGTATTGGAGAAGCCGGGCTCGCGATCGGAAAACTACCCGGCGGCGGCGCGAATCGCGCGAAGCCCGCCTCGTGGAAAAAACGCGAGCCAGCGCGCGCATTCTCCCACGACCCGCGGTCTCCTTTCTTCCTCCGTACTTCATACGCACGCACGCAGCGACGGGGGCGACGATTCGCTCGCGCGCGCATTATCGCTGACGCGAGGTCAGTGCAATTCGTGCGCGCCGCTCCGATGCCGCCGCGGCCGGTAGTCGTGCGCAATTCACCTGCGGCTGCGCTCCACGTCGACGCTTTTCTGCTCGCTTCTATTCGCTCTTTCCGGTTCCGAGAGAGGGGCAGCGCGTGCGAAGAGGAACCTCGTCCTCGGGGCAAGCGCTTCGAGCTTTTTGGCAGCCATCCGCGAGATTGTGCGTCGCCGCGACGGCTCTCCGAGCCCGCAGTCGCAGCTCTAGCTCGGAGCCAAGTGTTCTCGCGGCGCTCGCTCGCGCTACTTGTTGCGCCGCCACCGCCGCCGCCGCTGCTGCTTCCCGGTGCGAGTGTAGCCGAGTGGATGCTATTACTGTGCGCGCGGCCGCCGCCGACTGCGGATCGAGTGTGTGCCTACTGTGCTGCTGCTGCCGCTGCCGCTGCCGCTGCCGCTGACGGTTTCTCCCTCGGACACGGAGCTTGCGAGCTTGCGAGATGCCGCTGCTGCTCTGAAAGTTTTTTGCACGCGCGATTGTTACGTGATCAGGCATACGCGTCGTCGAAGGTGCAGCGACTCCCGGCCTAGTGAAGGAAACAAGTGCGCCACCGCCGCTACCAGAAGCACAGCGAGCCGCCTGCAGCAGCGACGAGTGTACGAGGGCTCGGGTGACCGTAGTGCGCCAGGATCAGCATGAGCAGCCCGAGCCTGAACGGCAGCGACTGGGGCGTCGAGATGAACGCCCTTTCGTCGATCTCAGCGGGCGACAAACCCCACAAAACGGTTATCACCCTTTTCAAGTACTATTCAAGCCTATCTGACTCTTCCTACCTGCTCTCATCGCCTCTCTTGCAAACGTTGCCCACTGCCTCGCCGCCGGGCCCTTCCAGAGGCTGCTGCTTCGGAGGTTCGCTCAAGAACAATCGCGCCATCGCGGCTCGGCAACTAATAATAACAACAAATATTTTGGTCGGATCCATTGTGTGTGTGTGTGTGTGTGTGTGCGCAAAGTCCCAATAAAGCCGCACGCAGCGGCTCGGAGCATACCAGAGCGGAGACTCACGCTCTCTCGCGCGGGCGCGTAAATCATCGAGCAGCAAATCGCTTCCGCTGCCATCGCCGCCCACTGTAGTGCTCCCACGAGCACAGTCGCATAGGTGCGCGCGTAAAAAACAATGAAGCAAGAGAAAAAAAGTACCGCTGCCGCGAGAACGGGGGAGGGAGCTTTCGCGGTCGGCAGCGTCTCCGAATTAATTATAGCGAGCATAGCACGTGCGCGTGCGCGTATACACTCGGGGCGCCTCGCGCGCGCGCGCGCTCTTTTTCCAAAACTTGGCCGCGGTGCCAAGTCCCGCGCGCCGCCACCGCCGCTCTTTGGCACACGGGACGACACTCTTTCTTTCCCTTGATGCTATCTCACCTACATCCTACGAGGCGCGGCTGTCAAGCCTCGCGAGGCCTGTCTTAATCGACGCCGACACGATGCATTCTCAGCTTTTGATTTTGATTCTTTGATCCGGCGACGAGCTTGCGCAAACGACTGCCGAGATTTATTCGCTCGGCATTCGCTCGGTATATTATGCTTTCGCGAGTTACGTCTGCGTGCCATACTTTTTTTGAGACACTGATTCATGCGCGCACGAAGTCACGCCTATATTATTCCCGTTATTGTCATCGCCGTATTGTAAACAGTCTATGGCAACGGACGTTTGGAAATAGTTGGATGTATCATCGCGTTTTTTTAATTCGCGACGTCTCACCACTGCGCTAGAATAATGTAGATTTATAGTCATTGTTTATGATCGACGTATACTCGTTCGATGCTGACGCTGGAATTGTTTGTTGCAGAAAACGCAAATGCGCCCGATGATTGCCGAGTACGACCCAAAGAAGCATGGGGTGAAAACCGAACTGTCGGACATGGTGCTTGTCAAGTAAGTGTTAACTTTTCCATTAACGAACAAAGAAAAGAAAGTTCTAAAAAAACCGACACGAATGAACCGGTCAACGCTCGAGTCGAGCGAATCACTCTACATCTGCGACCAATCATCACCATTGCTTTCTTGCCAAATCCAAATTGCTCAAGCAAACGTGAGTGACTCTCGAGGATCATATATATATATATTGTGCAATTTCTTTTTCTTCCCATCATCACAATGTCTAAATGTCAAAAGAGTTTTTGTTTTTTTTTTCTTCCTTTAACTTATTAGCGCTCGTTGAATTTATCGCGTTGCTCTTTTCCCCTTACTTTCAATGTCCATTTACATATGCATAATATGATCGATCAACAAATATCAACGTACAAAACACGCATACCGCCTGATCGCCAGGGTAGAGTTCGGCGAATCGTTACCAAGGTCGTTCGTCCGCCGCGGCGCCAAAGCTCAAGGAGCGCAGCTACATCATCCATCTGTTTGCTGTATTTTGGAGTGGATTTTCCGACATGGTGCGCTGAGTGAATGAAAGTGATTTTTCGCAGGTCTGAACGTCCCCGTGTGCAAGGCCGCCTCGTCGCCGCTTCATTACTACTGCCTGTGCTATAGCACAGTTGTGCATGTTCGCTTGAGAAATTACAAGTTCCATAATAGCATGTTGCCGCGAATTATCGATGTAGCTGGCGATACACACCAGATGCTTTGCACGTAAATCCTGTCGGGCTTGATTTTTCCTCGTAGATTCCGAGCTGAAATGACAACCTATTGAAATCTCGCTTGTGCAATCGGAAAGTGTTTTTTTTTTATTATTTCATCAACCTCCTGCAAGCTCGTATCGAAGAGAAAAACTTCATGAATATTATCCGTATCGGTTTGAATAATCGCGTTTTTACGGAGTGTGCTCACCTCGTCGAACCGTTAAAACTGGATGCAAAAATTAGCTTGAAGAATGCCTTGATACAGGCGCAGTAGCTCGCGCGCGCGCCTCTCTCTCTCTCTCTCTCTCTCTCTCTCTCTAGAGATAGATAGATAGATTTATTATTATTTATAGTCCGTCATTATTATGCAGGAGTTTGCGATGCAATAACGGCCTGGCTTACGTCAAACGGTTGATATTATACTAGTTGGGGCGCGTAATGGCTTGAGGCCAAGTGAATGCCGCGAGCTAAAAATGTGTGCTACTCGCGTGGGAGTCTGTGGTGCGCAGAAGAATGTGTCTCCGCTCGTCGTGGAGAAAGAGAGAGAGAGAGAGAGAGAGAGAGAGAGAGAGAGAGAGAGAGAGAGAGAAAATAAAAATTTTGGAAAAGTCAACAGGGATGATGAACAGCTGCAGCGCTCCTTGCGACGGCTTTCGCGTCACGACGCCGAGCGGCTTTCGGTCCTGAAACGCTTTGCGATTTTCGTCTTCTCACACACGCTGTTGTTGCCATTGCCACGTATTTTTTTCACTTTTTTCGCTCGCAGTCGATCGACATCACAAACTGCGTCTTATCTGCTTGTTAGTGATGAAAAAGCGAATAGTGACGCTCTCGAGCACTAACTCGCATTGGTTTTCTAAACGCTTCAAAACGAGTCATCGAATCATTCCCATTTTTCAAAACGACGCGCGGCATGAAACCAGAACATACAGCATGAAGCTTGAACAGCTTATGTCGGAGTCATCGCTATACGTAACGCGCAAATTGTAGGTGACAAGTATATCGCGTGCCGATAGTACGGCGCAACGAGTTTGTCTGTTGATAACGCACGAATCGAATCAAAGCATTTTCCGTGGTGAAATCGTGCTGAGTGTAATAAAGTTCAATGCGAACCGAGCAATCATGACATCTGTTTTTCTTTCTTCACTTTGATGAAAACGTTTTGCTTGACAAGCTGTGTGCTTATCGCTTCTGCGCAAATTTCTGCGTCTGCGAAGAGTTAGCCCCGAAGCGCTGCGAGAATACAAATATAGAGACAATAGGAACGATTTTCCAACTTGATTTCGACTGAGACGATCGTGCAGCGAGTGGCACTGCCGGCAACGACAGCGGCGAGAAAAACGTTGCGAGTATGGATCTTCGAAGCAATTGGCTGAAAATGCTCTTGATTGCGGGGATCATGCGGTATGCGATGAGAAGCGTATAGTGTTTATTTACTCCCATATGGCTGAATGATATGGCAGAAATCTTGTTTTTACTGTATAATATGTGCATTTATATGATTCCAGACGTGCGTATAAAGAGTCCGGGCTCTATGAAAGTGCTCTGCGAAACGATGTAGCTAAATAATGAAAAAACACAAATGAGAGAATAAATGATCATGCGATGAATGTTAATTGTAAATCAAAGAGAAAGGGGCTTATACGAGAACTGTGCAGATGTATAGGATACACGACCACTCGCGGCGCGGATAGACGGACTTGACCCGCACATCGCAACTTGCATTACGTCTTGTCTCACTATATTGCTGTGTACTCGAGTCTAGCTTCGTTACATGGATCAATTGTCGCGGCGACTTGAACGAGACGATAGAGACTTTCGCGCGGGTTCGAAGCTTCGCATTCGCTACGCGAGCAGTCGACGACTATTACTATATTACTATATTACTATATTACTATATTACTATATTATCGCATACACGCTCGACACAGGAACAGCAGCACGACATAACGATGTAACAATACGCGCGAAACAGCCAAGTCTCTTTGATGATGTGTAATTGTATACGATGGGCATATTTTATATATATACATATATTGTAGATGCAGTGTGATGAGAAAAAAGAAAGAGAGAAAGAAAGAGAGGCGGGCAAGCCTGCATACTGTTGTAATAGTTGTGAAGTGCCAAGTACGGAACAGTAACTATGCTTATAAGAGCGTAGTGTGTAAAGCACTGCAGACGGAGGGCTAGTCTTCGTCGTCGTACTGCGTCGGTGATGCAGTGCGGTGGTCGAGCAGTGCTACCTTCTCTACCGGTGTGAGATGCGTGACATAGGCCCGTCTTTCGTCACGTGTCGAGAGAGAGAGAGATAGAGAGATAGAGAGCGAGCGAGAGAGAGAGAGAGAGAGAGAGAGAGAGCGCGAGACACACACAGACCGAGACTCTCTTCAGAGTCGAACCAAGCGAGCTTTCTTCAGCGACTTGGAGAAAGCTCTCTCTCCACACAGCTGTAAAGGAGTGAGAACCGCACCTCGAATGGGTACCTACACGCCATTACCTTTACAATTACGTAAAACTTTAATATCTCTATAATAATATCGAATATTTTTTATATTTATCTATACTTGTTATTATTATCTACTATATGCTATGATATATTATACTGTTACTACTGGTACTGTCGTATCTGCGCGCGCAGAGAGTGAGAGGCCGAGAGGGCTGAGCGATCATGGGACGTGTTTGGAGCGATGCATAATGTGTGCAGAGCGAGAATGAGTCGTCGGACAGCTGTCCTGTGCGCCGGTTCATCGCGATTATAGGCGATATGCTGTACAGCGCGGGCGAGATAGCACAGAGTGAAAGATCGACCGTGTCGTGCCTCTGCTGGTGTGGCTCGCACATCAGGGAGCTTTGGGAGAGCTTTCGGCACGGCTTTTGCTTGTCCCATACGTTCATTTTCAAACAAAGCACACCTCGCGTAACTCGCTTGCTCTGCCGTGTCCTATTCTCTCACACATATACTTTTCGCGGATTCTGGGCTCGGGCCAATCGGTGAGAGATGGTTGGAAAATAAGCGCCTGCTGGCTTCCCTCGACGCGCATCCGTGCTTTTTTTCGTCTCCTCTCAATGTCACGCGGCCTCGCCGTGTTTGCGCGCTCCACTTTGGTTTACGGCGTAGCGGAGGATTCGATGCGCGAGCGAATTCCTGCGACGCGCGAGCTGAAACTCGAGCGACGCGCAACCTAGGCGCATTTTTCTATCTACTTCGCGGCGACGGAGATTCGTGGAAAATATTCGTTTCGACGATCTGTTTACGCGAAGATTCCGCGATAGGCGCGCACGCGGCATAAATGCATCCGAAATTGGCGCGCGTCTATAATGTAAGCGCACGGCCCGGCATAACAAGCGTCTAATCAGATGGACAAACGCGCCGCGTCGGGGCTGCCGATGTATGTACACAGGAAGGAGCAATCCTATATAGTGCTCGCTCGCGTATGCACTAATCTCGCGCAAAGAGGAAAAACATATTTTTAGGTCGCTCAGAGGCGTCTTTCTCTCCGTCTCCCTCGTGCACGCACACACTCGCACACGTGCGTCTACATATTTATAGAGCGGATTGCGACTTTAAACGCGCCGGCTATAAATACGCCGAAAAGTCGTAAGAATAGAAAATGTCGCCGAGGGCTTTCCTGGAATCCGTCGTCGCGCTCTTTCCGAAATTTCTCTCTCGAAATACAGCGCGCGATGTGCTTTCACGCGGATTAGTCGTTGTGCAACCGCGTCTCTCTCTCTCTCTCTCTCTCTCTCTCTCTCTCTCTCCGTCGACAGTTTCCAGTTCGGCCGACCTCGACATTTTCCGCGAGGAAGCGCGCGCGAAAGGAGTTTTTATCGGCGTCGAGAGAGAGAGAGAGAGAGAGAGAGAGAGAGAGAGAGAGAGAGAGAAAAGTGCTTGGAGTCGTGATTAAGTCGACTCGTCGCTGAAAATGCACGTTCAACCTTGAATTCCTCATCGCTCCGCGATGCCTCGCGCGCGCTAATCGACAGAAAAAACAGCGCGCGGGGGAATGCTTGTTTTTCTCTTGCACGCCGCGCCGGGACAGTGTGTCGCGTATAAATTTCGATGCACGGAGCGAGCTTTGCCTGGTCGAGAGCGAGAGCGAGAGATTGAGCAATGGGTGCAGTTGAGGTTGAGGGTAGCTCTTACGAAGGGGTTGCGCACCGTGCGAGTATCGAGACCTTCTCAGCAGTTTTTGCTTTCTACTTGCTTGAGCCTCTGTCCACCATGTCGTTGTCCATACATTACACACGCGCGCGCGCACACACCCACACACACACACACACACATACGCGCACACACACAGCTGACGCTCTCGGGTTTGTCAACTCTGCCCCGTGTGGGATCGCGCGTGCAGCTTTGCCGCAGTTTCTAAAATCATTCTTCATCGTTATCGTACACACACTTTGCACAATACTATCTCACACACTACGCACACACAGCGAGTTCGAGAGCCAAGATCGTTGTAACGGCGCCCGATGTTGGCGGCAAAATGCAAGCAAGTGCGCGGAGAGGCTCGATATACCATGCGCATCAGATAGGAGACTCGCATTCTCGAGGGGGGCGCGACCGAGCGCACGAGGAGCCCCAAGTGCGGCCCGTACTGATCGGCTTTGCATTACAGATACAAGTGCGAGAAAAACGAGGTGCCCATCACGCTGACGAATGGCTCGACGCTGCCGCTGGTCGAGCGGCCGAACGACGAGGAGGCGGCCCTCTACAACCCGTTCGAGCACCGGAAGCTGGCCCACCCGACCAGCGACATGGACACCCTGATCCACCTGCTCAAGGGTAGCCTGGGCTCGGGCATCCTGGCGATGCCCGCGGCCTTCAAGAGCGCCGGCCTCTTCTTCGGCCTCTTCGCCACCTTCTTCATCGGGGCCGTCTGCACCTACTGCGTGCACATACTGGTCAAGTGCGCCCACGTGCTCTGCAGGCGGACGCAGACGCCGAGCCTCGGCTTCGCGGAGGTCGCCGAGGCGGCCTTCCTCATCGGGCCCGAGCCGGTCCAGAAGTACGCCAGGCTTGCCAAGTGAGTATCCTGCGTAGTTATTATATACATGTAGCGCAGCTTCGCACAATAAATGCGGCTTTGCTTGTCTCGTCGCAGGGCCACGATCAACTCGTTCCTCGTGCTGGACCTCGTGGGCTGCTGCTGCGTCTACGTGCTCTTCGTCTCGCAGAACGTGAAGCAGGTCGTCGAGTTCTACACCCCGCCCGAGCACCACATGGACCTGAGGATCTACATGGCCATGCTGCTCCCCCTGCTGATCGTCTTCTCGCTCGTGAGGAACCTCAAGTACCTGGCCCCCTTCTCCATGGTGGCCAACGGCCTCATCGCCGCCGGCCTGGGGATCACCTTCTACTACATCTTCACCGACCTGCCGGCCGTCTCCACGGTCAGGCCGGTCGCGAGCATCACGGAGATGCCGCTCTTCTTCGGAATCGCCATCTTCGCGCTCGAGGGCATCGGTGTGGTAAGTGCGACGATATGCGGATATGTCGAGGCGCGCTGCGCGCTCGATCGAGAGTGTCCGATTAACCTCCGTGTACCTTCTCGCGCGCAGGTGATGCCCCTGGAGAACAACATGAAGACCCCGACCCACTTCATCGGCTGCCCCGGAGTCCTGAACATCGGCATGTTCTTCGTGGTGACGCTCTACAGCACCGTCGGCTTTTTCGGCTACCTCAAATACCAGGACAAGACCCAGGGCTCGATCACCCTGAACCTCGACGAGCACGACGTGCTCGCCCAGTCGGTCAAGCTCATGATCGCCGCGGCCATCTTCTTCACCTACGGCCTGCAGTTCTACGTGCCCATGGAGATCATCTGGAAGAACATCAAGCACAGGTTCGGCGCGCGCAAGCTCGCCGCCGAGTACGCGGTGCGCATCAGCCTGGTCATCTTCACCGTCTGCATGGCCATCGCCATCCCGAATCTCAGCCCGTTCATCTCGCTGGTCGGCGCGCTCTGCCTCTCGACCCTCGGCCTCATGTTCCCCTCGATCATCGAGCTCGTCACCGTCTGGGAGCAGGAGAACGGCCTCGGCCGCTGCTACTGGAGGCTCTGGAAGAACATCCTCATCATCGCCTTCGGCGTCCTCGGCCTGCTCACCGGCACCTACACCAGCATCGGCGAGATCACCGCCGGCCCCCATCCGACGCCCGCCGCGGCCAACCTCACCGACGCGCTCGTCGGCCACTAACGGCCGCCGGCCCTGCATGCCTGCGATATGAACGTATATGCGACCGACCTCTCGCGGAGCGCGCGTCCAGTGTGCCTCCCTCGCGCACGCGGCGAGCCGAGGACGCGCGCCGCGGGAATCATAGTCAGGGAGCCGAACCAGACGAGCGCCCTTGAAGCTCCGATCGTTGCTGCTCCGCTCTCGTCATCGTCAACGTCTCTACATCCTGCAAGTAGGTGCGCGGGACGCCGGCCGATGCGCCGCCGCTAGCTTTCCATAACACACGCGTGCCTTCATGCCACCGTCTGATACACAGTGATATGCGTAGCCAAGACCGAGCTGCTGCTTGCAGTCTCACTACTTGTTCCATTACTGAGATCTGAGTTTATTTACCCTCCCGCGATATGTCTTGCTGTAGACTATAGTTCCGCCGCGGCCACTTGTGTGCCTGCTGGGATTCCAATATCTCGTAGAAAAGGTTATTCTAGCGTAGCATTAATAAATCCTTGTAGAGCGATACGAGGCGAGCTTCCGCTGAGAAAGCGCACAGTGTACACACGGAACATTTTTCTTTCTCCATCCGTTTTTTCCCTTCAGATCCGATGTACACGCGTTTCATGCATGCCCAGCATTTTTTCCCACTATGATTGAAACTAAATTAACGACGACGTCGGTTTTTCGTAGCATCGAGTGGAAGCTCGTCGAAACTTGCCTCGCAGGAAGAAGGAAGAATACGCGCGCAGAGCGAGCGAAAAACGTGCATCGTATGTGTAAGTTTTCTCAGTTAGTCAGCTGAACAATAGCAGGCGATCCTTCGCGTGGAATCTCGTGCCGATCCGTCCGCTTGTTTATTATTTTTTTTTAGCCAGGCGAAAAACGCCTTTGACAGGAAAATTCCGAAAAGCATCTTTCTTACCCCTTATTCAAAGTGAATCTATATTTGTGAAATTTCTTCGGACGTTATTTAATCATAATACGCGCTAAAAGCCGTGGTGTATACGACACAGTTTTCTAAAATTACAACGATATATAATGTAAGTTACTCATGTTCATGGGAAACGATGGGTCATGGGAAACGACATATTTTGTTGATCAAAATTGCAGTCGAGAGCAAGGCGACGCGGAGATCCTTATATCTTGCGCGAAGTTCCAAATTAACCCATGAAGTCTTCGTTGTTGCAGCCATTGACGTATCCTCGAGCGATACGTCGACCGTCAGTATTGTTATTAGCAAGGAAGTATATGAATACGCTAGGCGCCAGAAACGCGCGCGGCTATTGGTTGTCTTGATTTGAGCATTTTTTTGTAATGTAAATACGGACACTATTCATTTTTATATGTGAAACATGTATTTTTCGGCAGTCGTTGAGACATGAGAAAGCAATAACCATTTTTTAAGCTGACAATAGAGTTTATATACCTGTATATGTATTTTTTAAAGAAGCAACGAAAAAGTTCCAGATGCCGCAGATCGACAAAGAGTACTTGATCATTGACTCGCGTGTGTGTAGTGTGTACGCGTACATGTTTGCTACACGATTATTTGAAACTATAGTACATGGCATGCGTTACTTTCGCGCTCGCGCATCAAGCGTATACGGATAAAAACGAAATTCATCTCTTGTTTTTGATTATCTACTATATTTTATAATGAACACACAAGGAGAATATTGAGTCGTGGTGACAATATGTATTAACGTAAAGATTCGACGTTTTTCAGAATACTGCAAATTTTGACGCGCGCACGATAAGTTACATTGTTACTGTGACGAACGTTCGATCTAGTGCCTGTGGTCGTTGCCTTGCAAGAACAACCGCCCGATACACTTTGGGACGTAGTTGCGCCAAGTGTAGAGGGCTGAATTTCGTACGTAGAAAACATGGGAGAGAGACCGAGAAAGGATGAGATAGATATGAGAGAAAGAGTGAGGTGAGAGCGTAGGTGAGGCACAGTCGCGATATTAGCGATCGTTACTCAACGAAAAGTGTTTTTACATGAATGTAGATATATACATATGCATACTTGTTCTGTGTATAATGTTATTTTATTAATCATTGTACCATACATTTATCTATTTAATACATGATCAACCGATTTGCAGAGGCTTTGTTTTGTTTTCCGTTTCGACCTTTTCAATCCTTTATTGTCCGCTACTACAAACATCTTTCAGTATCTATTCCGTCATCGATGCTTCAATATTTTGTTGTTTATTCATGGTGTAAATGTAATTATAAAATATGATAGGGATAGATGGTAAAATAGCACATTACGATACAAATGTCAGGGAGTTGTACTTTACGGCACAGCATGTATATAACGCCGTTTCATAAAGAACGACTTACGACACGGACATCGTACATTATTTTGTAGCACTGACTAGCATAAATCTGCTGTTAGCAGTAGCATCGCCCGGTGCGAAAATGAACTACTTATTGTCTCGTGATGAACTCTTAAGATCTTCATTGCTCAAGTAATGCTATTTATTTCCTTTTATAATACCTAATAAATTTAATAGAGTCAACGCACTAATTTCGCTAGATAGTAGTAATTTCGTATTGTATACGTTTCTTATTGCATTCTATATTATAAGACCTATGCTGATAAAAAATTATAAAGGTATTTTTACTTTTTAGCTGCACTTATGTATGCTTACTTAACAGTAGGACGCACCATTTTTTATTATCTAAGAGGGTTTTTAAAATCGTGTACCATGACAGATATGACAGGTTAAAGAACGTTTTTTTTATGAAAAAAAAAAAAAAAAAAAAAAAATTAAATGTTACTATTTTAATATAATATACATATAGTATGCTATTTATTGGGACATTACAAAATATATCACCACTGCTTCGATGAACTATTTAATTTAACTATATCGAACTTTAAATCCCTTATTGAATCTTTTTTGCAGCCTTTTTACTTCGTTTATCCTCGGATTTTGAAGAGCAGCAAAATTTCAATATTTTTTTCACTACTACTTTTATAATGTAGCCAATGATTATAAGCACGAGTAAAATAAAGCCATAGACGTCAATCAAGTTAACTTGCCACCAAGGCATATCAACTACAGGCGATCTTAAGGCGTTTTTGCCATGACGTGCGACGTATTCAATCCAAAACGTGGCTGTGTCAATTGGGCTCATCGGTCGGTCGAAGAATTTCTTGGAAAATGATTCAGCATTTTTCCTAAAATGATAAAAGCATTCTTTAGTAGCGCTTGATTTATGAGATGATGCGGATACAATGTATGGACAAAGTCTATAATTGTCCAGCAGAAATGCATTTTTAGCGTTACGTAATACATATATAAGCGTTAAAACTGTTCAGTGTCAGCCATTCCGTGAATTACAAAATATTTCCTCATTCGCGATCGCATATATAGGTATTATCCTCTTATTTTATCCTCTATAGCACCAGCTATACCCGGCACTTAAGCTAAACAGGTTTCGAGCAGTTGCAGCATTGCAGCATTCGAGTGATTTTATTCAAGAATTAATATATTGGTGAAATTATATTCTTTGTCTATGGGTGTCTACTATATCCGCATGCGTCATTTTCTTACTATTTTCTATTTTGTATGCGACTTACTTATAAATTGGATTGTTCAAAATTTCTTTGACAGCTGCTGTGAATGATTGCTCCGTGATTTCTTCGTGGTTAACGAATACGGCAATTTCTTGGCGCGCTTGAACCCTCACATTCAAGTGTTGGTCGCCGAATAACGGAACGCCTATCATTGGCACACCGGCGTACAGTGATTCTTGCGTGCTCATGAGTCCGCCATGAGTGACGAATGCTTTGATATTTTTGTGCTCTGAAAGATATTAATAAGATAATATTTAGCTTATTATGCAAGCGTAATCGACATTTTTTGAATCATGATTAAATTTTGTAGGGATCATTACTCAGGACTTGTAATTGAGAGAACCACGATTGCGTCATAACGTTTGACGGAAGTCCTGGTGGCAAGTCTTCAGGCTTGGCTATCTTCATCAAAACACGAACCGGAGCGATATTTTTGAAGGTCGCATAAATAGCAGCTAGAATAGGCTTGGGGAATGTTTCGATTCTGACCATTGATCCAAATGAAAAGTAAATGCAGCCATCTTTACTTTCGTCTAACCACTTTAGTACTTTCTGGAATTATAATTATGAAAAATCTTTAATATTTATATGCAGAGAGCTATAATTTATTTCGACATATCCTTACGGAAGTAATAAACTTTTGCAATTTCAGAAGTACAACTTTAGAACACAAATTTTACAGCAGCGATTCAACTAATTCAGATAATCGAGTAATATGTAATATACAGTAAATTCAATACTCACTTCGGGTAGTTTTTCACCGTCGTCCACAATGTGCAAGCCTCCAACTGGTATGATCGCAGGGGTGAATGCTCGTACACCATCGAGAGAATGATGAGTATTTACAAGTAGTAAATCTAAATCTCGTGGAAGTTCAGTGACATCAGGGTATCCGTGGCCGAAATGTTGCTCAACGTACTTGTTTTGGGCTTTAATATGATAATTAAATTGTGCCGATATCATGTGATACATAATTGTGTTGATTAATCGTTCCCAGAAATTCATGGGATGGAAAAGACCTGACCAGCAGCCTGGTGTTGCTGCAGGGTTGAATGGATTTCCAAGTGGCTCATTATACCAATCAATTAGAGTACTTGTCATTACACCGATCATCGGAACATTTAGACGACGTCCCCATGCAAGGAAACAGTTTGATACGAATACCTGTCGAATTATTATTAATTAAAATAGGATATATCGTGCAACTACGTCAGCCGTTTTTCACAAGGGCATGCAAAGACCCTTTTTCATTTATACTTGAGAGGAAACGATTTGACATTAACTTTGGATGCATGAGAAAGGGTCTTCTTCGTGCATTATTATAATTATACGCATGCGCGCGGACAGACATATAATTGCGATTTACCTCAATAATAACGAGGTCGTAAGGTTGATTTTTTTCCAAACTTTTAAAAAGGTCTTGAAATACTGGTGTGCTTAACAATTCACAAACTGGATTTCCCACATTGCTCATCATTGCAGCCATGTCAACTGATTGAAATTGTTTGAAAAAGTCATACGTCATGTTATTGACTACAGCTGGTAAAGTGCCATTGAGACTAAAGTCCTTGTGATTTGGAATAGGTTTTTTAAATGGAAAATGACTGTAGACATCTAATTGATGTCCTTGCTGAGCTAAATGTTTGACTAATCTTTCACACATAACAAAGTGACTTTTTCCATGCAACGGAAATAAGCCCAAGATTCTTAGCCCATCGATGCTCTGACTGCTGCAGGCGAGCACGATAAGAATCGTTAACATTTTGCTTTGTGTGGAGAGCATTGTCAGTTGCGATCTGAAAAAAGCGTCAAAACTCTTTTTATAGCTTCAGCTTTGTGGTGTAGTATTATTATATTTTACTATATTTTTATATAGCTATTTAAAAATATGGTATACTGCATAAAAGTGTATAATACTTTTTGATTTATTGATCTGAACGTTTTTAAATAAAAAGTTAAGTTTAGATAAGATTAAATTGAACATTCTAATCTTCAAATATTGAACTGTCTTATTGAATTACTAATAAAAGCAAACATGTAGATCATGTTTGTATTAAACATTGCAGTATATAATGTATGCCTACACATAATTTAGTTGTCTTATTACACTTTATTATAAGTAATACGGGAAATCGAGTTATTAGAGTATACAAACAAAGTCGCTTGCTTTAATGACGCCGATAATGCATATATATATATGTAGTTCCGTGATCGTTTCGGCGAAGTTTTTACTTACAAAACATAAATAAATAATAAATTATATCTAGATTCGAAAAATCCAAGATATTAATTATAATATTATTTATCATTCCATTATTTCTATGTCTTCAATTTTTAGTTTATAAATAGAACTTTACAATATCTAATCTACGTTGTCGAGCAGAGCAGGAAAGAATAATGCTAGAGGAAAGTTGGCATTTATAAATCGATGCGACTTTGCGTGCGTAGGCCAGGCACTTAAAAAGCTATGAAATCATTGGAAAAGTATGAGGAGTGAACTGATAAGTTCAGACTTAAAATTCGTTACATAACACCTTCATGGTGATTACCAATGAAAAAAGTGCAAGTATAATGTTTTAAAACGATCGTACGACTGAATTTGATATGAAAAGAAAAGTTGCATATTTGACGGCAAGCAAAAGGCTTTACGCATATTAAATACAATACATATGTAAATAATACTTATTTTTTAACTACAAACAAAACTGTAGTTAAGTATATGTAAGTTATTTCGCGCATAATATAGTTTAGAACAAACGGTTCACACATTTATCAATGAGTGAAGATTTATGTATTTTATATTTTATTCTATAGAATAAGGCAAATAACATACACAAATATGTTTGTATAAATCAGTTAACTGAATATTATACTTACATCACTATTTCCAAAACTATATATCTAGTTGCGTCTCAAATTACAGGCGTAAATTGTCACAATGAGTTACATCACTCAAGACCAAACGGAGCTGAAATCGTGAAATGACTTCACCGTTGAACGGTCTGTTTACTACTGAATTAAGAGATCTGTTCAAGAAAAACTCGATACAGACGACTTTTGTCGATCGGTAAAACAGGAATGTGCATACATATTTTCACTCCGCAAGTCATGGATGCTGAGTACTTAAATTTATACACAGATTTTTTTTTTTTTTTTTTTTTTATCAATAACGTGTATAGATGCACAGATGGTCAAAGTATCAGAGTTATATTTACTCTGTTAACTAATCTTTTTCGTCGTGAAGTAGGACGTGTATGTCGTGTTAAGTCATTGTGATCACGCATTTTTTTTAATTTTGAAAGATGATCAAATCGCCTTTGTGATTTGACAGATTTGATAGACATCAAGATTTGAAACTTACCTTTTATGGCTTGAAGTTCATGCTGAATATTTATTTTTTAGTAATAGACTCGCGATATAATTTATCTTTGATTGCAATGCATGTCACAGCTAGCAGCTAACACAGCAAAGCATTATATTATACTATAATTTATTATATTCAATAAGAGTAATTATATTTCATAATACAATTTTAAATGTTGGAATGATGATGTATGCGTGAAATAAATAATTTGTAAGTGGTGCGATATGGGTACAATTTAAATGCATGCAATAAATTATGTTTGTGCGCGGAAGTTATATGTTACTAAATCGGCAACGGATTTCTTTCGTTTTACGATATTTTTATTAACATTATATTTTGTATTAAATCAAGTCTTGAATTAAGTTACTTAAAGCTGGCTTTTGTTTCTTTGATTTAAATAAAATGTCACGTACCGGCTAACTCAAGCTCACCTTAGGCGCAGCGCGCGAGATTCAAAATGTAGAGACACAGAAATCCAAAAATTCGGGAAACAATAGAGAACCACTAGTAGGATGTAAGATTATAACTCGTCTCTCAAAAGACTATGAACGATAAAATCATGGATACGCGAAAGAAATCATTAAGTAACAATAAAATGGAGGCCAAAGCACGAATGAGGTATATTATAATCCAGGCGCAGCAGAATTAGGTTAAAATGCATCTCAGCTACAGGCATTACGATGAAACCATTCCACCACACCAGCCACCTACACCTCAATCTAGGGCCCATAAGATACTGCGGGGGAGGAGAGTGCAAAGGACAGCTGCTTCAGAACAGAGAAGATCGAAGCAGATCTGCTTGACACGCGCTTCGACTCGCATCTCAATTTGCAGTTTTGTAATCTAGAGTTCAATAAACGCAAGACTTAGAACAATACTCTAAGTCCTACTTATCTTCAACTTTACCTTTGGTATTTATCTCGGATAAGCTCCTGTTAAAAGCAACTTCTGTTTTTCACACAAATCTTCATTTTCGAACACGAATCACATCGATTCGAATTCCGCGCGCGCGCATCATGCTTCCATTAATTCTCCGACACTCCGACCGCGAACCGTGGTATATATATATATATATATATATATATATATATATGATAGGGTCATCACAAAAATCAACATAATTGAGCTACTGTCTACCTCTGTTGGGAAACGCAAGAACTACATTGACGTTCCGTTGACTCTGCCGCTCTACAGTCTGCGCAGACCGCAGGGGCAGGACTGTCGACTGAGGAGTGAGTGAGGACTGCAGTCTGCGCTCGCGTTGGTTTGGGCTGTAGATAGCTGCTATATGAGAATGTGGCTCAGTTAAGGCTAGATACTTGCAGGGCTCGGTGTATATTGTCATAATATGTCTGTGATATTTTGGTTTTCTTAAGTTTTCTTGATTGAAAATGTTTAGTGAAGTGAGCAAAAAAGTTTTAAAATCCTCGGAATCAAATGATGTGATCATCGCTTTATTTGTTAATTACACTGAGCTCATGTATGTTTATATTTTATAATCTCTTTCCCTTTTCAGGTTGATGTTCGTGAAGATGAAGAGCAAACTGTAAAATTAGAAGAAATTATAGAAATGCTGGTTTCGGCTGGCTACTATAGGGCACGAATCAAAGGCCTAGCAAATTTTGATAAGGTATGTGTTCAAAAACTTTAATATAATGGTACAAGAAGTTTAGTAGAAATCTGCTTTATCCATGGAGTGTACTATATTCAATATGCCGTGTATAGTTATATTCGCAATTTTAGTTGTCATTGCTCATATAATTTATGGTTTATTATAGTTAAAATGAAAACATTTTTAAAAAGAGTCCTTGAAATATAAAAAAAAATCTTGTGTAAAAAAACCTGATTTTGGTCTCGTAGTTTTTTTTTTAATTTTTATTGTATAATTATCAAAAACTTATATTAATTCAAAGCGATTTATCATATCTTTTTTTCTATTTAAACAGTTATAAAATATATTTAAAGAGTTAAGCGCGATCTTGATTTTTTCTTTATTTATATTATATATAAATAAGACTATTTATTTTGTGATGCGATAATTAGCACGATCAATTCATGCTATTTTATTTTTCGTTATAGTTTGTATTAGATTTATTTTACATATATTAGAATTTTTTTCGAAAAAAAATTTGTTTCTATTTCGGCACAGATCGTTGGGGGTATGACATGGTGCATAGAATCGTGTTATTTTGATGTCGACGTTGACCTACTTTTTCAAGAAAATCTCACTATCGGTCAAAAGATGTAAGATTTCATATTTTTATATTATTGAGCCAATAATATATTCTTTCTTACAAACTATTGCTGATTATTATTTTCAGAGCATTAACGGAAAAAATCGTCGTCATGTTGCCGAAAATGAACTGTCCTCACAGAATAGAACCTCATCAAATACAAGGATTAGATTGTATACATATTTTTCCAGTTATGCAGGTAAATACTATGAGTGTTTACCTGTATGTATACATTTCTCAGGGATAAAGAATTATTTTTTAACCTATTATCTAAAGCTAGTGAGTGCTTTGCGCGCTTAAGGGGATGTGGGAGCTGGAAACACGGTTTTTCTGTTCAATATAACTTTTTGAATAAAGCTTGCAATAAAAAACCAAGACGTTTCGCCGAAAAGTGGAATCTAAATAAGTTAGGGTCGATAAAACAGGACTGGGGCATGCCCTTAATACTTTTGAGGTTGGAAGTTCAAAATCGTAATTATATTCAGGTCGCACGCTCATTACTTCTTTAAAGAGAAAAACCATATTTAACTAGATCTAGTGCGCGCTTTGCGTGGGAGCCACCACACCATTTATATAGATATACTATGCTAATGTCAATTTACTTGATTACATGCTTTCAACTACTAGAAAAACGAGGGCTGTTATGACTCTCAAAAAATTATAGGACCTAGTTGTCAGTATAAGAATCTTTGCGCGGAAGTGAACTGGACAGCTTTTATCAACAGAATCCCAGGGAAAAGAATACTTAAAATATACTTTCCAGATATGTCAAATATTTTGGTTTAGATCAGATTGATCATTTATTGTTTATTTTGGCCGAGGCTAGACGCTCGAAAGAAAAGCGTACTTTGAAGTATCTTTTTCTCCAGGATCCCGTTGACGCATGATGTCCAGCTCACTTCCGAGCAAAGATTGTACCGACATCTACGTCCTGTAATTTTTTTAAAGTCATAAAAGCCCTCGTTTCTCCTGAAGTTAGGAGCAAATGGTCGCGTAAATTAACATTGGCAGTATATCTATATACATGCTGTGGTGGCCCCTTGATCTTCTTGAGGTCGCAAGCTCCAAATCGTGACTATATTCAGACCGGATATTTGTTATTCAACCAATCAAATCGTTTTATTAACGGTTTCACAACATTCAGCTATCACTTTTTTAAAGAGAGAAAAGAAATATTAATCAAATCTTTTTGGGTTTTTAGAACTGCGTTACAATAACTTCTATGTATTTTATTTACAGTGGTTAGTGCATGAATCAATGAAGATGCGTGAAGAAATGGCTGAATATGTACGTTCATTTGCAATTACACACTTTGATAAAAAGCATGGTTCGATTAACAATCGATCTGAAACTGAAAAAATGGATAATGATGATCTAATTGCAAATATCAAACTAATTAAGGTAATGTCCACTTACTATTCTTTTATATGTAGGTGACTTTTTGAAAGCAACTTACTATCGTTTCTTTTATAGAAAGCCTATGAACCACGACGACGTTTTAAACAGAAGGATGCCGTACCTGTTGATGAATTTTCTATAGTCAGTAATGCATTGCTAGAGTATGGTGAAACTTTACAAATACCACAAAGCGTAATCAATAAACTGCAAGATATGAAGACAAATAGTTTGTCTCAAGACAAAGAAATCACAAAAGAAATAATCGAAAGGAAAATTCAAGAAAAGGTATTGGGCGTATTTGTTTTTTCATATAATAATAATTTTGTTAAGTTTTGCAAAAAAACATGTTTTTCACAAATTTTATTTTTTAGAAAATAGTTGAAGAACTTATGAAAAATTTGTCCAAGTTCGATGACAATACGGTAAGATATTATTTTGCTTGAAAACAAGTGTAGAATATACATTATTTATAATATATGTAAAATATAATTTCTGTATGTTTTTTAAATTCATCAGAGTCGTGTAAGTTCGAATATTGTTGGCAAAATTGTTAATATTCAAGCACAAGAGGTAGCTAAGGCAGCGGAACAGTATGCAAGTCTATCCAATTCTGAATTTGAGGTTTGTGATGCATTAAAAATTGTTTGTTACAGTTTAAATTTTGATTTAATAGAAATAAAATTTTTTTTTATACCAATTTTAGAACAAACAGTCAACTGCTGCACATGCTACTGTTGCATTAGAAAAACAAAAATTGGCTCTTGAAAGTAAAGCTCAAAAAATGACTAAAGATAGAGAAGATTTGAAGAATAAATTAACAGAAATAGTAGAAAAAATAAAAATGGTTCGAAAGAGAAGACAATCAATTGATGAAGCTTTCGAAAAAATGAGAGGCATAGAGTCACAAGATAATAAAGGGTGAGACAATAGACATTCCCATCGTTTTTCATTAACTGCATAATGCATTAATTTTGCTAAATTTAACATTTTATCTCTGTTGGTAATCATTTAAATATGAAACTCCGAAACTGATTCATTCTACAAAGTTCTATAAACAGTCAGAAACGATAAGAGAGTATTTAAAAAATTGCATTTGATTCAGAGAGTTGATCCTTATCCTTTCTGTGGAAAATGTTCATTTAATTAGGAAATAGAACACGTACTTTACAGCTTCGTATAAAGGGCTCGGATAACTAAGATATTCACTAATGGTCATGCTTACGCATATACGTATTGTACATACATTGTTTGTAATATGCATACATATACATTGCATGCATATAAAATCAACAAAGATATGTTTGTATCTTGGATATCAGGGCCCACCGAATGAAACATCTGTTTTATTTTTTTGTCCAATCAATCGACCCCCCCCCCCCTCCTATAAAATTATACATCACTTAAGTAAAAAAACAACGTTACTTAAATGACCACGAAGTTTAGCTAAATTGAATAAAAAACTGAAATATATGCATCATTTGATATTTATTTCAGGAGATTGCAAAAGTTGGAAGAACTTCTTATTGTGCATGATGGTTTAAAAGACCAAGAAAATAAATTTCGTGATCAATGTCATCAGGATTTAAAAACTTTAAATAGTCTCGTGGAGGGAGTACAAGCTGGTGAACCTCGGGAAGAAGCGGACAGAGTTATCGAATATGACGAGCAGAAAGAAGTTGTCAATCGATTAAGACTTCAATTGGCAAAGAAGAATCGAGCTATTGCTACTTTAACAAGGCAACTAGATGATGTTCCGGGTAGATCGGAACTCACTCAGTATCAGCGTCGTTTTATGGAATTATACAATCAAGGTAAAATATTTGAATTGCAGTATAAGTACTATATGTATAAACGCGACTAATTTAATCAAATTTTTATTAAATTATTGCATTTTAGTGTCAGCAAAACACAAAGAAACAAAACAGTATTATACCTTGTATAATACTTTAGACGACAAAAAATTATACTTAAGCAAAGAATTATCCCTTTTGAATTCAATTCAAGACAATTATTATGAGTAAGTATATTTGATTTTATTACTTTAGGCATGAGTACTTCATGTAATTTATGGCAGATAAGACCTATACTATAAATGTAACATATTCTCAGAGCGATGGCTTCGACTAGCGGTAAAGAACAATTTATTAAACAATTTGAACTCATTGTTGACGGGGTGCAACGCAATAAAGCAAAGGTATTATTTTGCAAATACATATTTTAATGATATGTATGAACTCTTATAAAATCGAAGTTAATTCATTTTTATTCGTTAGGTAAAGAAACGTTGCGCGGAAGAAACTGCTCGGCGAGATGCTCTTAGTTGTCAACTACTTAGTCTGATGGAACAACAGCGGAAATATGTCGTAGCCGTTAGACAACTGACTATCGAGTGCCGTAAAAATGAGAGTCTTTTAGCGCGACTACGTGGGCCATGAACAACGAATGCAAAAAAATGTATATAATTTTATACATATAAGTTATAATTTTGATAATTATTTTTAATTTAATACTCAAAGAGATCAAATAAACCTATTTAATTAAATATATCTTCGCACCTCGAAGGACTCATACATATTTATAACTAATATACTCCAGTCTGCGATTCATACCGATTTTAATTCTTTGAACGCACTTGGTTCCAATAAAGCATGTTTTTTTTTGTCGAACCGACAAAATGAGAGTCAACGAGAACGGTATTCAAATATAATAAAGCATTCAGCAGAATTTAAAGCAAACTCACGTACAGTGCGGCTGATGAATAAACGTCTATGCGACGCTTGAATAAGACTCAAAATCCATGAATAATACCTATACACGTCGATGAGGCGCCCAGCTCTCGATAAAATTCTCAATACTTATGCTATATAATCTACGAATCGGCGCATGAAAAGTTTGTCGACGGCTCGGGCTAAATATGACAGTCACGTAAAACGAAAAGCTCGCAGCACACTTGACTGGGATTTCCCGATTCCTGAAAGTCCGACAAAACTATGGCGAACTGGAATCCGTGGGAGGGGGGGGGGAGGAGTGCACTGGGCAGCGGTATATAATAGACTCGTTGAGCCTCCCCCCGCCCCTAGCCCCGCACATGCCCGCGCCCGCGGTCACAGCTTTAGCGCGCAGAGAGGCGAGGTTTCTCGTTCGTGTCTGGGATTTTGAAGCACTCGAAATGCGAAACACAGTATTGACTGCAGGTCCTGCTTCCCCATGCTGAGCTGCTGCAGCGGGCAAGGCCAGAGGAGTCGGGAGAGCGACAATTCGCGCACTCTTTGTAAAATAAAACGGTCGAGCGAGACCCTCCAAAGGTAAAGTTATTAGCCGTTCTCCGCTGCGTTTTTATGCGAGTTAACATAGCGAATGAGTGCTTTTGAACACACTTGCCGCGCTCCCATCGCGGCCGACGACGCGCCGACCGTGACGCGACGTCGCGACCGAAGTATGTATGTGCTTCGCGCACCCAGTATATTTTTCTTTCGGAGAGGTTGGCTTTTTAATTAGTCCGGTAATTAATTTAATCTGCTTTCCTTTGGGGCTTGTTCTCGGCTCCGGTTGCTTTTCTTCGTCCCGCTTTCCTTTTACTTGCTCTTTCTCATTTACCTTATAGCAAACTGGCTCTTTTCTTTTCCGATCCGTCTCGCTCCTTCGTTCCTCCGCGATCTCCTTCTGTTATATGCACTGTCGTCGTGTAAACTGCTTTTCTACACCTTCTGAAATTTAATTTCACTGCTGCAGGACAACTTTTATGAGAATGCCGTGCTCTTTCGCTTTGCTTCATCGTCTCGATTTGGCGCAGCGATAGTATTTTCTTACATTTTGATTATGAGTCAAGTTACCCGCTTGTATGAGTGGGTTTTAATTCGTAGACTTGGGCGTAGCTTCCTTCAGCCTTATTGCTTCGATATTGGAATTGCTTTTACCTCGGTGATCTATAAGTTTTTGTACTTTTTGTTTGATGGACAAAACTATTTCCGATTTTTATGCACAACAGTAACAAACTTCATTATAGGGAGAAAGCAAAAACGTTTGTCCAGTATAGCTGATTTTTTTTTCCAGGAAAACTGTCCCTAATGAACATTTTTAAATATTCACAATTTACAACTTTTTACCGAATTTAAAATCGTTTTCCCCAAATACAATAATTTTTTACAAACATTTTTTAAAATTATTCACTGTTTTTAAAAATTTCCGAAACCTTTTAAAACTTTGAGGTTTGTCTGTCTTTCTTTGCGGCAAAACGTGAGTTGTGCTAGTTTTCGTTTGAAAATTTAAACTGTGCTAGTCTTCGTAGGGAGCGACGATTTATACAGTTAGTAGTTTTTATCGTTTAAAGTTTCATGGTTTATGAAATATCGAGCTAAAAGTCGAGTAAAAAATTTGAATTTTTTTATTTTTTCACCATCTTTTTTAGGTACATATTCGTTGATTCACTATTATCTACCCTTCCGATAAAATAATCATGATGAATTAAAATTTATGAGACTTGAAAAAATGTTTAATAAAACGTAAAAGTACTTCTAATTGCCACGGGAAATTGTACATCATCATTTGAGCGTGATCGCTGAAATAAAAATAGTATACTTTATAATTATGGAACTATTATATCACATTCAGCTTTATCCCAACTTGGTCAATATAATGCATAAAGGTATAATGAGTATTTATAATTACGGATTTAAAATATATTTAATTATTTATTTGTCTTAAATTACTTTCCTTGCATAATTGCAATTGAAAAAAATTTATTTACTGTGCGATAATATCTAGTAGTTCGCGCTTTAATACCAATTTTCTTGGTGCCTAGTCCTATAGTCAGAGGAGCAACCGTCGCTCTTATAGAAGTTCACGAACACTGATGCTGAAGAATGAAATGTCTGCAGTAAAGCGCGAGAGTACTGTCCCTATAAGACCGTTTCTCTTCTTCGACAATTTGCCCCCGAAATCATTACTAGCAGACTGACAGGAAATGAGGCTCTTCTGCCGTTTACTAGCTGGCGCGTTCTCTATCTATATATTAAGTTCCGACTTGTTGTTTTTTTTTCAGGCCTCCTCTTACCCATCACAATAGAATTTCTCAGACAAGCGCAGGAGATGATCTTTGCTTTTATATAATAATGAGAATAAAAGTGGAATTTATATAAATTGAGGCAGTTTTGAAATGTCCCTATTCATTTGTAATTACAATCTAGTTTAAATTTTTGCAATGATTGCAATATCTTTTCTATCATCGCTAGGACCGTTAAAAACTCAAGAAATCATTGTGATCATAGTACAATATTGTGTATTTTATTCCAAACATAGCTATTATGTATAGTAAAATCGAGATCGTGTTTGGTATTTTTTAATTTTATAAAGATAATAGAATGGTATAAATTTGGACTTACGTATCTCAAGTTCGAATAAATTTACAGTAATTATTCTGAAATGCGTATCAAAATAAGAGCTGAAATTAAAAGAGACGGAATTTACTGAATGAGAAATACTTCCTTGATTGCAGTGCAATTATCGGGTCTTGGCTTAGCAATTGGAAACATCCAATAAAACTGATAAGCGATAAAAGAACAAGCGTGGCTCATAAAACTTGGAATAATTTTGTTCGATTTTCAGTTGACTTACAGGAACGATGAAGATTCCTAATAGTATAGCGAATATTACTTTTTTAGGCATTTAAAATAAATGCTAATAATTAGCAACATTATTTTTACAGTAATAGTTAAGTTTAAATGAAATAAAATTATGAAGACACTAATTGCATCTTTGATCGTAATAAACTATATTCAGAGTAAGCATGATAATTATGAAATAACATTTGCTATTAAAACTTCCACAATACTTTTACATTATCTACAATGTATCCATCTGAAATATCGTTTATAATGTATCATAGTCTAAAATTTTATTTTGAGTTATTGGTTATAGTCTTGTTGTTCTGAATTTAATTTATAGGACTACTTGCGATCTCTTTGCCTAAACGTCGGTTATTTATAAAGTAAATTCTGATTTGATAAGCCTTTTTAAATTGAAATGATATGGGGATGTGTCTATAATAAGTACACCCCGGCGGGGGGTACCTGGACGTCACACGTGGCCCATTCCGTGCAGTCTCAGTGCCGTCATTCGGCCGACATCATGTTATCGGGCGGGGGGGGGGGGGGGATAGCGCCCTTTAAATGTCTGCTCCAATAAAAAATTCCTGCAACAGCTCTAAAATAATTTGTTTTTTTCTTTTATAGCTCACTAACCTCAAAATGACAACTTTATTGTCGTTTTTGAGGTTTTGGTCCTATAAAATATCGTATGAGACTGTTGTGATAGGTGTTTTTCTACCTTGCTCGAGGTTTTTCGCACGAGCGAAGCGAGTCCCACCAACTCCCACAACAGTAGTGTCATAATATTATACTATTAATGAGAGTCCTTGCCATCAGAAAATAAATTTTTGTTATTTAAAAATGAAACTTTTCTAGCTAAAGCGTCAAACAAATTTGAAACATTAAACCATTTGTAAAAACACTATTTCTACTGGAAGTAGAAAACAGCAATAAAAAAATTCTCGACTCACTATTAAAATTAGAATTGATCAATTTCGTCCATTGCGATTTCATTGCATATGTTTACCTGTCTCGAAAATATGGCTCTTATAATAAATTAGCTTTCTTCCATATGGTGCAAAAAGTTACAATTGATTCCAATTTTCGGGGGTTTATGTCCTTTTCGTATCAGACATTCTTGTACTCATATATTTATTTATTTTATATTCATACTGCTAATCATTGTGTTATTATTACATTTTATAGTGTCTGTCGCAACATGGCACTCGCCACTTGAACCCATGTTTTTAGACGACAAAGGCGTGGATCCATCGCTTCGTATTATCGGTGGCAACGATGCTGGAATTCATGAGGTACCTTACACCGTGTCCCTACGGGTATTCGACAGGCATTTTTGCGGCGGCTCAATAATCTCACGTAACTGGATAGTCTCTGCAGCCCATTGCTTTCTACCTGTAGTACCGATCGCCCTGGTACGAATAAGAAGCGGTTCAAGTTTCAGCAACTTCGCCGGCACTATGCATAGCATCAGTAGGGTATACAGCCACGAGAACTTCACGCTTACAAATCGTGGTTCGACTATTCACGATATAGCAGTTGTTCGCGTAAGTCCGAGCTTTCAGCTGAACAAGAGCACGAGGCGACCTATCGGTATGTTCGAGCCTGGTCAGAAAGCCCCTGACAATGCTGTAGGAGTGCTCTCTGGATGGGGCGTGCTGCACGAGACTGACAACAAGATGTCTTATGTACTGCAAAAGGTCGAGATACCACTGGTTCCAAAGTCCAAATGTAGAGAGTTACTCAGAAAATACGGTGGCCTTGCTAAAGGCCAGTTCTGCGCAGGATTCATGTCAGGCGGGAAAGACGCTTGTCAAGGTGACTCTGGCGGTCCATTCGTAGTTGGAAGGAAACTATATGGGCTGGTATCCTGGGGAAAAGGATGCGCTAGGCGCTACTTGCCTGGGGCTTATACCGAAATCTCATTTTATAGGCAGTGGATTAAAAAATACACAGGTGTATAAAGCATTAAATACTTCATTTTTGCCTTGATATTTAATAGATGTGATTACGTAAAACATTGACACTTGTTACTGACCAAACCGAGTAGCTTCTAATTATAGTCACTATATTCTGAAAAATTTCATTTTGTTTCTGAAAATGTGCTGTTAAGGTATTATTGGTTATAATATAACCAGCCTTATATCACTAGTTCATTTATTATCATCATTTCCTTAATAATTACTCATTATTTTTATTGTTTGAAATTTTTTTTTTCGCGCGAATAATGTATGAGCAACACAATAAACAGCACCATTTACATGATTGTGGCTTATATTTATTGGGCGAATAAACGTTAACGTTTGTATGATACCAATAATTTTAACAATATTTCAAGTGGATGCGAAAACATACCTTATACCGGTAAGTATAGAAAGACCCTCGAAATGTTCAGTATTCCATTCAATATTATTTTTGACAAGGACTTTTGATATTTGATACACTTGATTAAATACTGGTTTAGGGTCCTCATAACCTTGTAAAATCATGAATTTTCTCAAAACATTCTAAACTTCAGTTATAGACTTAACAAATTCTCGAGCAGGTCTGTCATATATGAATCACATAACTTCAATATCAAAATTTCTTTCAAGAATTTTAATACCATTCTTCAGAAGATCATTGAATTCAGCGATAAAATCTTGCAGAAACAGGTCTGCGGAACTTGGTTTGCCTACACCACAGCGTACTGCAATTTCGAAAAGTTGATACAAATATTTTTCTTTATAACCTTTTTCCAAAATTTGCCAAAATTCTTTTGAGCTGGAAATAAAAAGTGGCAAACCATCCACATGAAATTGAAGCTTTAAAATATTGTCCTTGTGTAAGCCAGGATTCACAATACGCTGTAACTGATGGTCAATTCCAAAATAGACGTACTTAGATTTATTATTACTGCTATTAGGATCAAACTTACGAATTTCATAAGTTTGATGAGAAATCGTATTAAACAATATTTTGGAGCAGAGTGGCAGCTCCGGATGATATGGTTTTGGTATTTTCAAAAGTTTATCTAAATGGTTATAAGGAAGCAGAATCTCTTTAGACCATATGATTAAATCGTCTTTCAGAGTCGTTGACTTTTATTTGTTACACCCTCGGGAATAATTTTACTGGAGCACTCACTGTTTAAGTTATATTCACTGCAATTAGAATTTGAATCTGAATCATCATCAGAGAAAAGTTCATCAAACTTTTTTTTCTGAATTACATTCAGTCGAGTACTGATTCATTGCTGTAATATCTGTTACAGCATCATAATGTAATTCTTTATTTTGTGACTACTCCACATTTGCCTTTGAACAGAGAATATTTTTTCTTCTCATTTAGTTTGTAAATGCATCATTTCCCCATCATTATTCGAGTTTTTATTAATTTTTCTTTTTGTATGATGGTTGCGATTTTTTAATCTCTTGCTTTGAGTAACTTTATCCATTATGAATTTCTACTCTATTTCCTCTATCTTCAAATTATCTTTTTAATTTTTACGTTTGTTATTTAGCTGATGCTATCGATGCACTGACTCACAGTACATATCGTCGCTCCGTACGAAGACTAGCACAGTTCAGAAATGCAGCCAAGACTAGGACAACTCGCGACTCTAAATTACTTAAAATGTGATTATTTTATGCTTTTATTGGGTTATTTTGTTGGTTAAATTCATAAAAACCTTGGACAAAGACATACAAACCTCAAAATTTTAAAAGGTTTCGAACATTTTAGAAGGTTACACCCCCCCCCTCCCTCACACACAGCCATCCGCACGGACATTTGCTAAAAATGCATGATTCGGACTCTAAACAACTTCAAATACATTTCTACGAAGTTTTAGCGTAACTGAATATTTTACTATTACAAAGCTTCCTCTAGGAAGAAGCAAAAATTGATTTTGGTAGGTAACATAAACCACACGACTTTGTTAAGGAGAAAGTGCGCAGGAATTCAATTTAGAATTAGTGTTGATGTTATTAAAGCATAGTTAGTATTTTCTTGCTTCAAAGCATCGGAAACCGCATCAAAGGCTTGAACAATCCTGTTGCAATAGATTCAAAGCTTCTCTAATTAATTATATTTGTAACTTGTGTCGCTTTATCAAGATGCCGTTACTCGTGTATTACACGGCTGTTCTCACGAGAAACAACGTATGCGTTATTATAATCGTGAATTTTATTCGTTTCATCGTTTATAATATAATTATTTAAATTAATAAATCGTCTTTACAAAATATCTGTCGAAATGTAATCAATTCATATAAATACAAAAATATATATTACAAACAAATATAGGTATAGCATGAACCGACAGCTTTTTATTTAATTTACGTTGCAGCAGTGATTTTTTCTGCCTTTATTTAATGTCGCCGTGTAGTATACAGCCGGACCTTTGACAAACACGATAAATTCACAAAGGCAACATTGTCATATAAAATGGAAACATGTTAAGTACCAAAAGGAACAAAGATAAATCAAATTATACAGAAAAGCAGACAGATTAAAAAGGTAAGAGTTGGTCAGAGGAATTTTCGTTTTCCCAAGGAAAATTAAATAAGTGCAAATCTCCAGCCGCTGCTCCATTCCTTTTTTTCGTTTTACTTTTCACATTCACGGTGCGGGACTTCCGGGTGCTTTTCTCGTATTCGAACAGAGACCCGAATTAGTTAATTTTTTTAAGCCCCTCCGTGCATGCCTCCGAGACTTGTCCATTTATCACGGAGAAATTATGCGCTTTGTTTTTCTTTTATTTTTTTCTTTAAGAACTCTTGCATTCTACTAAAAAGATATATACTCGTGAACGTCAAATTGGTTTATTCAATTTAAATGAGAAACTGCGAGAATACACTTTTTCAAGTCAAGAAAGCAGTTTCAATTTTTTTTTTAAGTAATCAAGATACATGCTTTTTATTTCTACATGCATCACCTTTGTTGCCGAAACGTTTGTGTTAATACTCGCACGAGAGTATTCTCGCGCAATTTGTGAGGAAGGATGAATAATTTGAACACAAATAGAAAAATAAAACTATATTCAAAATAAAAAAATTGCGAAGCGCACTGCTCGGAGTTCAGCTCTCGACTGACTCCCCCGCAGCCACCCTCCTAGACGATCGACGCTCGACACCACCGCTAGCCGCCGATCGTTTTCAAAAACTGGGAATTCCCCAAAATTCCCCTCTCCACACTTATACATACAAAACTGTAAAACACAGCACTCATTGTCTAAGCTGTCCCCGCCGCCCACGTTAATCCGACCCGCCATAAACCCCGAGCCCAACATCCGCGCCGCACAGCTCGGCTCAACAGCGCGGGCCCACACTCGAGCCGATGCTATGCTTTCCAGATGCGCGTACTCGAGATTCGGATTCGAGCCTACGTACTTTTCCTACAAAGAAAAGCCATAACTCGAACCCGAAAACAGCGCGGCTTCACGTGCGCGGCACAATTCGTCCGTTGTCCTTCACACTTTCTGCAGCCGAAAAAATACACATAAATCGCGCGCTTGCTGTTCCCACATTTGTCCAGACCGAAGTCTGTGACGTAGGAAAAACTCCACGTATTGTCTCACAAGGAGAAAACCAACGCCGAGAACAGGAATTACAAAATATATTATAACTATACGCGAACACTATCAACCAAATATTACCCGCGACATCTAAAATGCTTCCTTCGTAAGTTAGCTGTCCCCGAAATACAAGCGAGCCGCTACTACAAGGCAGGCTACCCTTCCAGACGACGCATCTCCCTAGGGCAAACTGGCCACAGCGAAACGCTCCCAAGTTTTCGTCTGTTCCGGGCCTCACCAATTAATCAGCCGTAACCGGCTGGGGGTGAGGGAAGCGGCCCCGATCGATCCCATTTGATCGTCGTGCACGCAGCCTACGCTGCCGGTTTCCATAACCGTAGCGCTGAGATGCTCGCCTATAGAAGTTTGTATTTCAGCAAGCTTACGTCGGTAACAGTTTGTAAAGTTGTGGAGTGGTTACCACCAAAAATCCAACGTGCCATATTTATGCGCGTCTACCCCGTGCACAATGATTGAAAAGGATCGATAAAAATCGATAATTGAAGAGACGCGGGCACAGAGCGAAAGAGGCTCTGTGTGACCGCTCGGCAACGGATGTATGTGTGCATATAAATGTGTGAGCATACATGTTATGTATATTTATGCGTATATAATAAATGTGTTTGAATGCCAGAATAGAATGATAGTGGAAGCATCATGTATTTTTTTAAAACAAAAATCGAAGGAGAAGATTTTTTCTCATTCTAAGTCAAAGCCAATTCAATAAATTAAAAAACATACAGTCATTTCTCATTAATACTTTAGTCATCCTTTAGCAGTACTTCGGTCGGTTTGTGTGAGTAATGTGACGTTTATACTACGCATCAAATCCATGATTTATTCCATAGTTGCAGGCTTACGTGTTACGTATTGTATATTCTGTAGGTGCGACTGAGTTCGCTTTCTAGAACAGCTGCAGTGGATAGTAGGCGGCGTGAGGAGAGTGCGTCAGGATTTGTCGGGAAAAAAACTCTGATTAATCCTTCAAATGTGTTGTGTATTGTCACTAATATTGACACTAAAACTATTTAACAATTTTGAGTTCTGTGTACGCGCAGATTGCTGATTACGAAAAAACGAGTTGATTTGAAATATATTTCGCACAGAGACGGTTACTCAAGCTCGGAGACAATTCGTGCCGTCGGCTGCCGTGGCCGAATCAGTTCTGACCGGAAAACTCTCGCGAGGTCCGAGCAGAGGTCATCACATGAGCGTCTTCACGCAAAAAAGATTTACTTGAGAAAGATGAGTATGCGTGGTATTATGAGAATTCGACGTTGCCGCTACGCCGTACGCGATTTCGCCGTGCCAGCGCCGCAGCGGCACACGTTTTCGCTGTGCTACTAGACGCTGATGAGGGACGCGAACGTATGGTCTGTAAATAAAAGACCAAGGAATCAATACGCGAAAATACGCTGTAAGTAATGTCATAATTAATGATATCACATATAAAACAAAAACGATAATTGTTGTTGAAGTAAATGAAGAAGGTCCCTTATTTGGTCAAATTGAAAACATTTACATTGTAGATGATGAGATTTTCTTTAATTATATTCCGATTGATATAATAGGATTCAATTCACATTTTTTTGGTTACAGCGTTAGTATAAGCAAAGCAGGAAACTTTATTGTAAATTATAAATCGTTATCTACAAAAACACACCATGCCTATTATTTCAAATTGTTAATACTCACTTTGTTTTGACTAGGCATATTTTGTAATAGTTCATCGTTAAATGAATAAAATGTATTAAAATGTTTATGTAGATTCCCTAATTACCAATCCTAATAAAACAGTGCGCGATATAGTTACGCGCCCGCGCCAGGAGTGTTTCTTTGCCGCCGCCGTGCGCGCGGCGTAGCGGCAACGTCGAATTCTAATATAATACAACGCGCCTGCCGATAGAGCGTGCTAACTGCACGCCCCCGAGTAGAAATGATACCAGTTTATGTTCACCTAAAACAAACATAGTTAAACCGCTTAAAAACGTAAATTGTATGGAAGATGAAATCAATCAGAGTAGTTTTTTAGACTCTCCGTTTTCCTACGAAGAACTAGAATTCTGTTTAAGTAATGTTAATGTCAAATCATCACCAGGGTTAGATAAAATAAGTTATGATAGATTAGCTGAATCTTAGCCAAATCACAAATGGGCTTTCGTACAGTTAAATCTAGTAGTGATAATCTAAGTATTTTAATTTCCGATGTACAACTTTTACCTAAAAGATGATGTAGCTGCACTATTTCTTGATGTAAAGGGAGCATGTAACGATGTTATCCCTGAAATACTAATCGACGATTTAATAGGTTTAGATATACCAAAGAAAATGGTAGCTTTTATTAGCCATCTAATATCTGAACGATACGTATTGTTTTGTACGAATAGCGAGATTATAGAAAAAGATATTAATAAGGGCCTCCCGCAAGGCAGCGTCTTAAGTCCTCTTTTGTACTTTATTTATAAAAGAATGATGGAAAACGTAATAGACGCTAAATCAAACATACTACAGTTTGCAGATGATATAAGTATATACAATAACGAAGTAAACGTAAATGTGCAAAATAAGATACACAAATCGGAAATCGACGCGAGCAAAATCATAAAGTTACTTAAAGAGAGAGGACTTGAAATTGCTCCGGAAAAATGCGTGCTTATAATATTTCACAATTCGACACAAAATAAATACAGAGATGTAAGCATCAACATTAACAACGAAACAATAGTAGCATCTGAATATGTTAAATTTTTAGGGATGATCTTAGATAGGAAACTTGAATGGAAAAAACATATCTAATATGTATGTGATAAAAGCCTCTCAGCGATGAGAATCCTTAGTTGTTTAAGAAGAACGTGGTGGTGGGGGGGGGGGGGTTAATAAGCGTTATATAGCGTTAATAAGATCTCGGATAGAGTATGGAGGCTTCCTTGTCTCCCAATGCTCAAATACAAATTTTGATAAGCTCCAAAAAGTACAAAACATTGCAATCAGAATTGCTATGGGTTATAGGATGAGTACTCCAATTAATGTTATGTTAGCGGAATCGAAAATCCCGCATTTAAGGATTAGAATGAATGAAGTAGGTTGTAAATATACTGTAAAATGACTTTCAATTAACGATAGTTTAATAATTAAAATCTTGGAAAGTCTTACAGAAATTTCAGAAATGAATATTTAACAAAATAACTATACCAAATCAATTCTTTTAGAATGCTACCAAGAATATTGTTATTATAATTATTCTATCATGCTATGAGCGCGATCGAGCATGTGGCGTGAACAATACTTAATCTTAATTAAAAATTGATTTCTTATCATGAGCTTGTTCCATTAAAAAATTACTCCCAGCCTTCCTCGCTCGTAGAAAAAGCCAATTTTGCTCTTCAATACTGTTTGATTTAATCAATCGCTACAAGATGCTTATAGTAGGTAAGTAAGTGTGCCCGTTAAAAATGTCATTTTCCTTCCTGTTATCTCCCTTATAAAATAAGTTATTTGTCAAAAAGAAAAAGTTGTCTCGAAAAAGTGCTTGACCTTATGTACACTATAGGTATAAATTTTTTCGGCTTTATTTAGTATCTTTCTGAAGCTACTAAGCTAGTGACCTGATGTTGCGCGATACGACGTCTTCTGAGACGTCTGTAAAGGAAGATGTCAGGTTCAATTACGAGTACAAAGAATTCGCTCGACGTTCGTTGTTCTTTGTTTGTCATTTGTTTGTTTGGAGCGGCTGCGCGCGTCTAGCCGAGGATCATCTATTGTGCGCACAAATTGGGTTTTCGCAGGATTATCGAGAGAGGAAAAGGATGGGAGGACTTGGTGCGCGAGAGATGGGGGGGGGGGGGAGACACTTCTTTCACAAATCTGATTGGATCGCCTTTTGTAATAAGTTAATGGACCTCTTACGATAAGAATTCTTCAGACCACGCAAAAAAAATTTAAACGTTTTCTTCCGAATAAATGTAAAATATATCCATCGTAATATGAATAGTCCACATTTCTTTTAATATTCTTAATATTATTCTTGAAATATTTCTATGATAGAACTGTCATACCTTTTCCAAAAACATCTATGAGCTTGGATTTGTTAACATACTAAGGCCTTAATTCGATAATTGATAACGATAACTGAAAAATTGCCACCAAACAAATTGGTCATTTTTAGGTTTCTGCATACGTATAATACAGATTTTTCCATTAACAGATGTTCAACTTGTTGATATAAGTAACAAATACAATTGAGGATTGGAATAATTGAAGACAATTCACAATCCAAGCTTAGGTTATCCTTGCGTTAAATCTGTTCGAAAAGAAAACTCGTTTAAAAGCAGTGGTAAAAATGGGGAAACAAATAAGAACTCGTTCTTCAGGAGTAACCATAGACTGAGTGAGAGAAAAGGGTGGTAGAGGGTCAAGCAAAATGACCGCTTTCTGCAAGAAGACTTCGGAAATGCTTTTATAGAGAGAGCGCGAGAGAGAGAGAGAGAGAGAGAGAGAGAGAGAGAGAGAGAGAGAGAGACGGCGAAGAAAACGAAATTGAGGAGAAACGAAGAGCTACAAAGTACGCAGTTCATCGTACGGCGAGTTGAGATCGAAGCCGCAAATAGTCGGCAAATAAAACTTAAAGGTTCGCGCAAGTAGTTGGGCATGCGCGCGTTGCTCTCTCTCTCTCTCTCTCTCTCTCTCTCTCTCTTGCACGCATGCTCGTCTCTCTAGCTGACTCGACTGACTTTCCCTCTTGCTCTCTTTTCACTCTGGACGATCTCAACTCTCATAGAATTTCTCGCGCACGTGCTCTTTACGAGCCGGATCCGGGGAGAAAGCGATCCTGTTTTTTCCGGGGTACTTAGTTTACGCGGGCTCCGAAATTGGCGGCGAACGGAGGGCCTGCGCCAACCACCGTAGCTGAGGACTTTATGCCGCGCGGGCTTCCCAAGTGCTCGCAACTTTCACTTTCAGTGCCGCGCAAACTTGCAGGTATCTCTCTGTAGCTTTGGCTCCCACTTTCTCTAGCGGTCTCCCTTGAAAGGAGACCAAGGGAAGCCGACGAGATGTACTTAGAGGAAATGTAGGTGTACATATATATATATATATATATATATATATATATATATATATATATATATATATATATATATATATATATAATATATATATATATATATTATATATATAATATATATATATATATATATATATATATATATATATATATATATATATATATAATATATATATATATATATATATATATAGTAGCTATAGCTTGATATGCGAGCGGCGCGAGTCGTAGTTGCCACCATCGTCGTGGCGACGAGTGTCATCAGGGTAGCTTCCGTCCTGTAGTTAAGCTTTCTACAGCTACAGGGAGTTTCAAATCCATAAAATTCGATGTGGCCAGCTGGAAAGTTTTTAAGAATTACTTCGATCTTATCAATACCTATTTCCAAGATGCATATAGATTCCAAAGTGAGGACGGACGACCAACCAAGATATACATGGAAAACCACGATCTGATGTTTACAACTTCATACAACACAAAGTCTATACTGATTGAGGAAAGACCTGTTGGAACACCTCTCTTTCCAAATCTTCTACTAGACGAAGAAGACGAGGACGAAGTTAATAGCGCTTCCGGTGCTTTGGCTGAAAGTGCTACATGTGGTAGTGATGCTACTCCTGTTGGCGGGGGATATCAACCTCCAAGGGCGAAGAAACAAAAAACGTCCCACATTCAACCTGCTATTTGCATGCAGAAAGTTACTTTCGATGGATTGAGGATTGTCTTACCATGTGTCGACGAACGTCTCGAGAAACTTGAAGCCTGCGTTATTAGGGTAAATGAAATCATGGTTTATATTAAAGAATTTTTAATTGAATGTATTAAAAACGATACAGAAAACTTGATTGAAAATGCCAAATCTACTATGATGAAAACCTACGAGGTATTTCAACAATATTATACCCTATATACAGCGATAATATTAAAATTAATGTTGGTGATAAGTTTGTAAACGATATTGATGAATCATTGGTTAATATAATTATTTGTAAAATAGCTGCCTTTAAATTGTTTGATATCTATAGGGATATATACACCACTATCGTCAAATCATAATAATTTATCATGTTATTCTTCGTTATTACGCTTTGTACATATGCACTTTTTACTTCAAATAACACTGAAAAAATAGACATATTTTCTCTTGTTACGTCATTCAATCCTCACTTTTCCCCCTCCATTCTCCCTACGTATCAGTATAAATACCTTTGCGATTCGGGGAGCTACTCATGCTCACATGTACCTCCTTGAAGCATCATCATCATCATTGAAAAAATGGATAAATTAAAAAACGTATTCTCTTCGAGCAAGAAGAAGGGGGAGAAAAAGCCTCTCATTGAAAAAGATAAAACGTCAGAATCCAAATTTAAGAAGTATTGTGATGAATACTCTAATAACACCTTCTCGATTCCGAGACAACAAGGCTACAAGAGCTTGGATGAATAATCTTTGAATTTATACATTTTATTATTTAAAACGGTCCTTTTAAGGACCACAATATTTTCATAAACGTAGCGTAAAATAATAATATACACATTCCTCATCCCATACACCATGTAAGATTGATGTTTATATTAGAGGATGGTGACATCATTAAAATTTCATCTTCTGAACAAATAATTAGGATATGTTATCATGTAAACATATCGTTAAGATGTCTTATACACGTGTCATAAAGATAATCTTTATCTTGTAAATAAGGTGTCCCACGTGTCGAATCCTTATCTTATAAACATGTAATAAAGATTAAGTATCATGTTTGTTTATACAAACAAGTAATAAACATATTGTTTAATATTGTGCTAAAGATATCTTGTTTGTTTATGTAAACATGATATCTGACTTACACGGTATAATCATGATACTCTTATTTTATTATTTTTTTTTTTTATATTATAGCCTTCTCGAGTCCTCTCGAAGAGTCTTATATGGCTCTTCCCTCTGTCCGATACCATACAATGGTATCGGCCAGAGAGGCTCCCTATAGTCGCGGTGCATGTGCATCACATAGGAATGTAGTGCGCATGCATCTCGACTGGCCCTACAGTTTAATTATACAGTGCGAAACTGCATACAGTGGGATCCGGACCACTGGAGCTTTGATGTTATAAGACACTTATGCATATAACATACAAACGTATGTAATCATAGAGGTGTCCCGATGTCAGAAAATGCCGAGAGTCAGGCTTGAACCCTGAACCTCTGGATTACTAGTCCGACACTCTGCCTACTGAGCCATCGCCGCTCATACTCTTAGCGGCGAAATTACGAGGATCCACTTCTGACCAGACATCTGATCCAGCTCTGTAAATGTGTATAGCTGTGTATGTGCGTGTATTATACGTACACGCGCAGGTGACGTTCCCGAGGGTTGGATTGCTGCTCGAGCGGAGGATAAGTTCAAGGATAGTCGTAAACCGGAAAACGCTCCCTCGAGCGCCTACGACCGGAAATTATACTTCGTTTGTTGCCGTTTGCAGAAGAATTATAGCGGTTGCGCGCCGGCATTTCTTTGAAAAAAACTTCAATTTCGCCGAGGCTCGTCACGAGTTGCTTTTTACCCTTTGTGACTTCGATCAAGTTTGTCGCGTATTTATTTTAGTGAATTTCCCATTTACGACACATTTTTGAATTTTACGCAAACTGACCAAAGTTTAATGATATGAATACAGAGATTGGTTGGCGGAGGGGGAGGTCAAGTCAAAGCATGAATAAAGTTTATAATACGAAAGTCGGGAGTAAAGATACGCTTCTTCGCCTGATTTATATAGACATATTTATACAAGTAGTGACAGAGGACAGGAAATGGAGAAAAACGCTTAAATTCAAAAGCAATTAATTTAAATTCGATCCTGCATCATAAAACGAAAGCAACAACATGGGAAATAACAAACCTTAGTTACGAATGTTGCGTAATTCAAAACAAAGTGAGAATTTTGTGGACAAAAGAAAAAGACTTTTTGTGGTTCATACTTACAAATTGTAACAAGCCACGGGCGTATGGCTGGACAATCCAAGAGGCTCCAACATGTTCTTACGAAATTGTCCAATACGCAGATCATAAACAGTTGATGAATCAATAAATATCAAGGTCAATGTTGACTTTTATAACTTGAAACAGTAGTGTGTATATGTAGTTTAGTGAGAGGTTAGGAGAAATGTAGAAGCTGAAAGAGTTCCTGCAGATGAATCAAAGGAAGTTCTTAACACAGGAAGTTGATGCAGAGAGGGCTTTTCCCGAACTCAGAGCGGCTAAACCTCTATATTGCGCAGAACGGTCACAGACGCGGAACAGCCGCCGGAAACTCATTAGCGCCCAACAAGACCAAAGCGTAGCAGTCACGATCGCCTTCTATATTCTCGCTGATTGCAGAGGATCTAGATGACAGTAGCCTCACAACCAGCTTACAAAATTCGTCCTTTGTATAAATATTGGTAAAAGCACTTTTTATTGTTAACTCTCACAACCCTTTCTAGCTGCTAAATATTATATGCTCCATCATAGTCTTTAACGTGCTTATTTCTCCTTTAGTCGAATCACTGGAATGCTTGTATTTTCTCTCTTATTTTTCTATTACGTGTTCTACATCGTAATATTATAATATCGCATGTAACACACGAATTCATGTATAATCGCTCAAATCGTACAGTTATATCAAGGTGATTACGTATGCTCTGAGCTGGGGATTTGATTGAAACCCTGAGATATATAGTTTTGGTCAACAAAATGACTATTAACGTGAATTCATTATACGTATAATATAATTTTATATCAAGCTCTCATTACACGGAGAAAAATATTCTGCAAAAATTACTAAGTTGGCTAGTAATGCGAGGACAGACTCGACAAATATGATTTTTCTTATACTTTTAGCAAACTTTACTTAACTTTCTAGAAAAATTTACCATACGCTTGGCAAAATTGCCATTATCAATTTTTACAATTTAAAAGATGTATTTTTTACAAGAAAGTATGGGAAAATTGACTGAACAGTATAGTAAAAATTTTCTTGAGAAAGATGTATTTACGTTTGTGATTCTTGGCGCGCGCGTGTTTGTTTATAAAATATGTCATGTGCGAAGAGATTAGTACTCTTTACTAACCTAGATGGCTGCAGCGACAGACGCGATTCCGCAAGTGGTCAGAATTCAGTTCGGTTAGTATATAAGACCAACAAGAAGATAAACTTCACAACAAATTGCATCACAGCGTGTAGGTTAAGTTCATAAAAGCGTGTGAAACTAAATATAACTCTAGCAAAACGAATCAACTGACATTAGAAGAAGGGTCTAAAATTCAAACAAGAAAATTATTTTTTATCTCGTACAGTTTTGCTTTAAAAGAAAGAAGGAAAAATTACTATACTTGTATAGTACAATTTACTACAGAGTTCAGAAATAATTACTATATTTAAAATTTACTATACTACATCGTAATTTTTCCATTATTTCGAGTCTGTCCTTGTATTACTGTACCAGTTTAGCAATTTTTGCTGTACTTCTTAGTAATTAATGCAAGATTTTTTTCTCCGATAATCATATTTTTCATAGGTATATAATATGTCGCCAAATCTATATTCTTGCAGATATGATTGTTTAAATAAAACTTTAAAATGATTACTATATTCTGTAGTAAAAAAAAAGAAAAAGAAATCCTTCTTCACAGTTGACTTCACAAAATGACCCGTCATCTCATATATGTTTTGGATATTCACTATATTAACGGAAATACAAATAAAAACATGTAATTTATCGATGCAATATATACACTAGCAAACATTACCGTCACATACATTTCAGCATTACTTCTATACAAGGATCAGAGAAAATTACGAAGAAAACGTAATGGCTATTTATTACCGCAGCGTGCATTAGCAACAGTAAATGGATATAGAACATTAAAATAATCAAAGCGAAGAGAAAATAGTATATTGTGCAACTAGGGGAGAAAATTGGCTTTTTCTAGCGAGGGTGATGTTTTGAGCACGAGTGGGAGTCGAGGGCGTCGTAGGCATCCGAGACGGACACGAGTGCTCAAACATCACCCGAGTCTGAAAAAGCCACTCCCCCCTTGTTGCACACCGTACTTTTTATGATAAGTGTACAAATAGGCCACTTATCATGCATATGAAAGAAATGGGAAATTCGAGGACTTTTCAAAGTAAAACAAATTTGTATTCGAAATTTTGAAAATTTCACAAATTTCAAAAATTTTGAAAATAGTTATATCGACACACATCGGATAGGCTGCAGAGTGAGGAAAAAACTACTCCCTTGGGAGGAAAAAGTCTTTCGTGCACGTATCATGAAAAATATATAGAATGGTAGTGTTATTTTAACGAGAGTTGCGGACAGGATCGTGAAAAGGTGTTTATATAATTAACAGAGAGCATCGGCAAGCTTCGCTCGGCTAAAATTTTGAAGAATTCGTAAAGAGGTAGAGTATAGCATATTTAGCATAGGAGGAGCGACAAAAGAGAGCCAGACGATGACTGTCGGAGGACGTGATGGATGCTTAGGCGAAGCTTAAATTTTCTTGCATTCCGCGCATTCCTCGTTCTCTCATATATTTGTAATTCCACCCCTGTGGCAGTGAATTCACCTACATTGCCGCGAGGTGTGAGAGAGAGAGAGAGAGAGAGAGAGAGAGAGAGAGAGAGAGAGAGAGAGAGAGAGAGAGAGAGAGAGAGAGAGAGAGAGAGAGAGAGAGAGAGAGAGCTGCTGTGCGCGGCGCGACGAAAAAGCTCCGGGAAGGTCACATGCAGGATAGGTGCTGTGTAGTGCTTCGCAGCGGCGCATACTGCACTACCGAGAAAAGAGCCCGACAAGCAGTATACCGTCACCCTTACCGAGGAACCCTTTTTTTAGAGGGCGAGGCGTAAAATTATATTCCGCATTCCCGCACGATTTCGAGGGCGCGTCTGCGTTACACTCTCTTCACTTCTCTTTCTTACTTTTTTGGTCTCTTCTTTGCAGCATTCTCTTCGTCTCTCGTTTGCATGGCCGCCATAATATTCGCTCCCGGTCTCTAGACCTGCCGAGTTACTTCACTTGGATCTGAAACTACCGCAGGAGACGGCGAAACTCTCGCGCGTACATATTTTGCAAAGGGAATCCGCACGACATTCCTCTCGCACTGCGAATGAATTTCCATTCTTATTTCACTTAGCTGACGTTTGTTTTCGCTACGCTAAAAAAGCCGGCGTTAGCATAAGAGCTTTTTTCCTATTCAATCGATGAAACATTTTGACGAGCTAAAGTTAACATTTGGTTGAATGTTACCTAACGAGTAGTGGACTCCTCCTGATCAAGTATAAACGGGTGCAGGATACAGGCGACATTGAATATATGATCAAACGGGAATATTGACCAAGCTAGCGGGTTCTAGTGGTACGTGCTGCAGTCGCACTTGCATATGCATATGTGCAAGGGCGCACATTTGTTTTGAGGGGGGAGCGATCGACGCGCGGAAGGGAACGTGAATGATGCTCCCAAGAGTGCTGCTCTCGAGACGCCAGACACCCTTTGCTAGTCTTGCTGCCTCCTGTCTGTCCGCCTATCTGCCTCTGTCTGCCTGGTCACACGGCGACCCTCTCTAAGTGCCGAGTATTATGTCACTCTTCCCTTTTTATCGCTACACGCATACATTTACGTTTTCTCTATGTACTTGACGATACAAAGTATAGCTTTTGATTTAACTAATCATGCAGCCTTTCGCTCTCGCTCATTTCAAGAATGTCTGAGGTATTTAATAACTGCTAATAATCTTCGAGAAGCATCGTTGAATTGTTTGATATTGAATCATTAGACGGTGATTGGGCTAAACAAATATTCGACATGCATATATTGGCTAAAGATAATTATTTTGCAAGGTAATATTAAATCCAACGTCTGGTCGAGGACACACTACGTGGTTCCTCCACATGGATGCAAATAATTAAGGCTTAATTGGAGGTGAAGGAGGCACAGGAACTAATCAATTGCACGGGCATCAAGATTGTACAGCACTGGACCGTCACTACAGAATATGCCAGGGTAGTCGTGAGTTACACGTACACAAGAAGGTACGAGTATGTGTGTTTGTGTGTGTGTGCAAATGTCGAGAGAGAGAGAGAGAGAGAGAGAGAGAGAGAGAGAGAGAGAGGGAGAGAGAGAGAGAGAGCAATTACCGTGACCTGATCTGGCTACAGTCCCTCGAGCGTAATCGCCAACACGTGCTACTATTAGCTGGATGTGTGATCGATACGTTGCTTTAACGCAAAACTATTTTGCTCTCTTGCCTGACAAAACTGTTTTCGCCTCGAGTAGCATTTATTTATTTTTTTAAGTTACGTGTCATTTATCATTGCTAGATATATCCTTAGTTTTCACTTACAATGTTACACAGATCTAAAAATAAAGTAAACATGGATAAATGTAGGAACCAATTATGTTTATAAAAATTCCATTCATAAAAAAAAGTAAAAATCGTGCCAAAAAAAGGAAATAACCAAGCAATTAATACAAAATGTTATTAATGTTTCTATCGATAACAAGAAGTAGAGTAGAGTACTATAATTTAAGCATTGTCAATCTGCTGTGGCAGCACATAAATATCAAAAATCATGCCATCAGACATTATATTTAAATCAATGTTCATAGTTTTTTTCTGGGAATTTCTCTAGTTACTTGTATTCTATAGACACGAAACGAAAATATTTTATAATTGCGTTCCAAGCGGATTTCAAGGTCACTCAAAATAAGACGTTTGGTTTCATCTAACAATTGTAACACGCTCGATGAAAGCACTGATACACATGACAACTATCTTCTACTTTTTATTGTAATAGAGAACTTTATTAATCTGGAAATTAGCAAAATACTGTAATAATTTCACTATCGGTTCGACTTCTTTTACAAATTCTTTTAACATTTTTATGTTAATTGCTTAAGACTTATTCGTCGACACTTATTTTAAACCCGAGTGAGCGCATTTGACGTTAAATTCATTGAAACGAAATGCATTGAATTCGGTAGAATACAGAATAAGAAATAATACGAAGCTTGTATACACAACTAACCTTCTGTAAAAGTCGAGAATGAAGAAATAAATGTGAATGCTTTCCATCCAATAAATGGAGAAAAGAATTAGGTATGTAAATAGCGAGGCATTAAGTTTCCTTTCTTTCGTCTTCATCTTGGTTAGCTGGTTCGTACTATTCATTTTCTCATTCAGCAGCTAGCGCTCAAAGTCAAGATGAGCACCGAGACTTCTCTTAAGATTCGAGGCAAACGAGATGTCCTTAAGTAGTTTTGCATATCTGCTCTGAATCACATATAGAGCTAACTTTGTATGTCTAGTACTCAGGGAAGAATATTTTCTCTACCCTCTATATTTGCATTAAAAATTTTACTATAACATGCTTTTTTTCGTCCTTCTTTGCCGATTTGTTTTTCTGCGAAATCTTGAGTGCCTTCCCTGGTAGAAAATAAGCTAACCAGGATGGCCTATTCACCAATGGTTGGCTCACGGCGTTGGCCAACCGCTGCCCAACCAAATTTATCTATTAGAAGCCTGCTCTGTGTGTATTAGCAAACATGCGCTCTGCAGCTGATGCCACGCATGCGCACTATAGTCACACAGTAATGAAAGTTTATACTCACTTAAAATCTAATTCTACGATGTCAAAACCATATTATTGTTCGATCTAATGCTTGTTTATTAATAATAGAGTCATATTAATAAATTACTTGAGCATCGATAATTTATTATCTTTTTGTACGAGTTTTAAAATTGGACAACCGTTGCCCAATGGATAGTGTAAAAGCGTGACGAAATAAACGCGTCTGTTGGCAAATGGCTGCCGGAACTGTTGGTCAAACTTCATAAAATTGGCCAGCGAATAGTTCGCGAACGTTTCTACCAGAGTTACAATTATCTACAATAGACGATGCTAATGCTTAATCATAAGTACAAATAAACTGATACTAATTTGGTAGTCTCCTCTACATACTAAATTATTAATACATAATTACAAATAGTATATTACGTGTTTATATATATATATATATATATATATATATATATATATATATATATATATATATATATATACACTAGGGGGGTACCCCCCTGCTCGCTCCGCTCGCCAACCCCCAAATTTTGGTTTTTATTATATTGTATTGATAAATAATAAATTGAGTATAAAAAATGTAAATATTTATTTATATAAAAGTATTGTAAATAATTAAAAAAGGACAGTTCATCTGTAGATAGTCAATTTAGATAGTAGATTTTTTTTGGAATTTAATCTTGAAATCATATTTTAACTCTCGTTTTTATTGTCTGATATATTCTGAAATTAATGTAAATAAATCAATTTGGTATTTAAATAGAAATTCATTTTTTTACTTAATAACCAAAATATTTTATACTAGATGATTTAAAAATGTTACCTTTATGATAAAAAGTAATAGCTTATGTCTTTACAATAGAATTTCAAAAGAGAGGATTACCACACGCTCATATTGTAGTTACGCTACATACAAAAAACAAGCTCATGACACCTCAATCTATTGACAAATACATTTCTGCTGAAATTCCTGATAATTCAGATAAAGGTTTACAAAAATTAGTATTTAAACTTATGTTACATGGACGACATACAGATAAATCTCTTTGCATCATCAAAAATAAGACTATTTGTAAAATAAAATTTCCAAAACCATTCCGCGATATCACCATTTTTAAAGAAAATGGTTATCCTGAATATCGAAGAAGAAATAACATTTCACAAAACTATACTTATCGAATTAAAAAATTTAGAAAAATTATTTCAGTTGACAACACAATGGTTGTTCCTTATAATAACTTTTTATTGAAAAAGTATAAGTGTCATATTAATGTCGAATATTGTGCATCAATTCAAAGTATTAAATACATATTCGATTGTATTCACAAAGGTGAAGATAGAGCATTATGTAAGATGAACAAAATTGAAAATCCAAATAATTCTAGCGAAGAAACTTCCATAGTACATGATGAACTCATTCAGTATGTAGATGGTAGATATTTAAGCCCAATGGAAGCTGCTTGGCGTCTACAAGGATATCCTCTTTGTGGTAAAATACCCGCTGTAGAACGTTTAGGAATCCATACAAAAGATCAACAACATATAGTTTACGAAGAAAATAAAGAATTGCAAGCCTTAAACAATAAAGAAACTACTTTAACAGCATGGTTTAAATTAAATAAAATTGATGATTTTGCAAAAACACTTAAATATGTTGAACTGACTGAATATTATAGATTTAATAAAAAATCAAAATCTTGGATAAAACGTTCACGTTCTTCTCAATACAATACTATTGCTCGACTTAATATCGTATCACCAAAAGATACTGAGAGATTTTTTTTTAAATTAATACTAAATCGAGCAAGAGGTCCAACTTCATTTGAAGATTTGAAAAATCATAAAGATATAGAGTATCAAACATATAAAGACGCAGCACTTGCAATCGGCTTAATAGAAGATGATTTACATATTTTTATTATTTTTGAAGAAGCTTGTCACATCATGTTACCATTTCAATTACGTAAATTTTTTGCATGGTTTATTTTAGCAGAAAACATACAGGGTAATACAATTTGGAACAAATTTAAAAATTATTTCACCGAAGATTTTAAGACAAATAAAGAGAATAATGCTCTATCTCATATTCAAATTATATTAGAGAATGAAGAAAAATCTTGCAAAGATTTCAGTTTACCAGAACCAAATAGTATTATTAATGATGATGCAACATCTATAGATAATGTCTTACAAAGTGCCGATATCTTTAAATGTATGTTTGATCAATTGACCGATGATCAAAAGGCAATTTTTGAAGAGTTAGTTGACAATGAACACAAAATTTATTTCATTGATGGACCTGGAGGTTCGGGAAAAACGTTTTTATATAAAATATTAATTTATTATTTAAACAAAAAAGTTTTATCAATGGCATGGACTGGTATCGCGTCTATTTTGTTACCTAGGGGATTGACAAGTCATCGAACCTTCAGATTGCCTTTAGATTTAAATAATATTGAAAGTGCTTTTTTGAAATTAGAGTCTGATAAAAAAAGATTAAGAGAGGCAGATTTAATAATTTGGGATGAAGCTTCAATGATACCTAAAAAAGCTTTAGAAATTATTAATCGTACTTTACAATATGTATGTCGTAACGATATTCCTTTTGCGGGAAAATTAATAGTATTAGGAGGAGATTTCAGACAAATTCTTCCAGTAATTAAACATGGATACCGAAACTCTATCATAGAAGAAACAATTAAATATTCAACTTTGTGGCCTCTTTTTAAAGTCTTGAAGCTCAATAAAAATATACGTTCGAATAATCTAGAATTTTCCTCTTTTTTGTTAGAAATAGGAGAAGGTAAAGTCGATACATTTAAAATTCCTCAAAAATGGAAAACTACCGATGTTTGCAATGAAATTTATAAAAATATTAATTTAGGCGCTTCCGTTAGTAGCGTGATCTTAGCTCCTCATGATGAAGACATCAAAATTTTAAATAACAAAGTTCTAAAATTATTACATGGCGAATCAAAGACATATTATAGTGTAGATTATGCAACACATAAAGGAGTAGATTAAACAGAGGAAAATATTCATTTAAATTATCCAGTTGAAATGTTGAATAATATCAGAGAAGGTCTTCCACCACATAAACTTAATTTGAAAGTAAATGCAATAGTGATGTTAATTAGAAATTTAAGTATTGCAAATGGTTTATGTAATGGCACTCGTTTAAAGATTACCAAATTATATGAGTATAACATTGAAGCAGAAATAATTACAGGCGAAAACATTGGACAGAAAGTTTTTATACCGAGAATAACACTAAACACCGAAAATTCATTTTTGTTTCCATTTACTCTTTTTAGAAAACAATTCCCAATCATATTAGCGTTTGCCATAAAGATAAATAAATCACAAGGCCAAAGTTTTGATTCAATAGAAATTTTTTTGAAACGACCATTGTTTTCGCATGGTCAATTATATGTTGCATTATCTTGATGTCGAAATCCTGATAATATACGTATTCAGAATGAGTCAGGTGAATCAATACAAAATATTGTTTGGAATGAAATTTTAAATATATGATTCAAAACTGTTTAGTAAATTCTTAGGGTTTTCGATCATAGAATAAATTATTATTCAATTTTTTTTTAGATTTTTTTCAAATAAAAGACATGTATTTATATTAACTTCTTGCTGCTTTTCAATTTCGAATTTTAAAATCATTTTGTAGACATTCAAATTAGTATGCATATATAATTCTTTTTAAAATTATTTTATAAGAATCATCAATATACACAATGCAGAACAAAACAGAAACATAAATGATCGTTTAATAACAATAATGAATTAATTTCATATTATTATAGGACATGATATAATAATGTCTAATTAATTTATAAATATTAAGTGATTATTTAACATATTTACTTAAAAAAAGTTTCCATTGAGATTTCGTCCTGTTAAAAAATATAGAAAAAATCAAGATTTATTATCAAATTAACTACGTATTTAAATTTCTTTTTTCAATACGAATACGTAAAATTAATTAACTGATAAAAATTAATAAAAGTTAATTTTTCTTAATTATATCATATTTTACTTAATTCAAAGGCGAAAAATTTAATTTAAATACAAAACTGATTTGATAATAAATTGATTAATATCCATTATTTTTAACAAGATATTATTTAGATTAAATGCATAAATTAAAAGTATTAAAATGATTATAAAGATTGTAAACTTTTTTTAAGTAAATATGTTTCTGCAGGATGGATTTTGATTTTTTTAGATTTAATTGTTTTTTATTGTTGTACATTGTGTTGTACATATACAATTATAGTATATTATAAAAAGAATAAAAATGTTGTGTAAGGGTGCCAGTGCGTGTGAAATGGAATTAAGTGAAATGAGATGAATGAGAATGTGTGTATGTTTGTGTGATGTTTATGTGTTTTCCAGATTTAAGAAGTAATTTTTAGCTGCTTGTTTAAAGTGTGATATGGATAGTGTGTTGCGAAGATGAGATGATGAAAAATGAATTCTTCGGCGTCTCCGTCTTGAAGGACGGGATGTCCAGTGGAGTCACCTCACCCCTCACAGGCCTGAGCGCGACGTGGAAATCAAAATAGGCTAATAGATAAGTAGGTATTGAGGTGTTGAACATTTTTCTTAGCAAACAGGCCATGAAGTATTTCCTACGTCCGGCGGTGTTAAACCATTGCAGCTCACGTCTGTAAGGGGAGATGTGCTCGTCCCTCCTCACACCGTAGATATAACGGATCCCCGTATTGACAAGTCTCTGTAGTTTTAAGTCAAGTTCCTGAGTCAGGTCGCAGTAAGCAAGTGAGCAATAGTCAATGAGGGGAAATAGGAGTGCTTGCACTAAATGTTGGCGCAATCTAAGGCTAGTGCTTTTCCGAAAAAAATAGAGACGGTATATTAAAGAGTGAGCACGTTTACAAATTTGTGTAACGTGCTCTTTCCACGTAAGTTTGGAGTCAAGCACCAGCCCCAGGTTGCGCACCGATGATTCAAAGTTGACCTGGGCTCCCCCTATATTTATATAGGTGTTAGCAGTAGAAGGTAGAGCGTTTATATAGTAGGGGGAACCCAGGACGATAGCCTTAGTTTTAGTTACATTTAGTTTAAGTCTATTCAGCGCAGCCCAGCCCATTATTCTCTCGGCATTAGCGCTCATCCTGACAGAACAGGAGTCAAGCTCCTCGAGGTAGCATTGGCTGTAGATCTGCAGGTCATCCGCGTAGATTAGATGGGACACATCTGAATCTAGGCAAAAACCAATATCATTGATGTACAACGAGAACAACAAGGGGCCTAAAACTGACCCCTGTGGGACACCGGTGTTTAGTGGTAGAAAGGTAGAGATCTCATTGTTGTCACCAATGACGGCCTGTTCTCTTCCCGAGAGGTAAGATGCAAGCCAGCGGATAACCTGCTTGGAGAAGCCGAAGGAGGATAGCTTTCCGAGTAGCCTGACGTGACACACCGTATCAAACGCCTTGCTAAAATCAAATAGAAGTAGAAGAGTGACCTTCTTCCTGTCTATCCCAAGCCTGACATCATCAGTCAGCTTAATTAAGCCGGACTGCGTGCTGTGGCCAGTGTGAAAACCAGTTTGGAAGTTGTCAAGATAAAGTCTTGTTTCAAGGCATTCAGAGATTTGATTGTGCACCAGCCACTCCAGCGCCTTGGATAGGAAACTGTTAAGGATAAAATTGGTCCAAGGATCTCGGCAATAACTTGAAGTCGAACACAATTTGAAGAGTACAATATTATAGGTTAAATCTTTATTTAGGAATATAATCACAAATGAGTAGCGGCCTGTATCACGACCAACTACTCGCACCAAGGGTCAGAGTGCATCTGACTGCTGTCGATCCTTCGTCGATCTGGATCGCCACTGCCCCCACCTATGCTAATTGCCGCCTAATACGCCGCTGATGGCTGCCGGGGCGTCGCGGAGAGAAAGAGAGAGAGAGAGAGAGAGAAACCAAACTTATCGCGCGCGAACCTTTAAATCGTACGCATGACATCTTACACATAAAGGGCCGTCGCCACGTCGCCTCGCTCCTCAGCCGAGAACGTGCCACGGCCCGCCTTTCGGCTTCCCCGTGCAACGTGGGACCCTCAAAGCAATGGAGCAAGCTCCCTTTGGGGTCGAAACAGCCTCGGGGCACCAAAGCACCCCTAGCTGGGGGCCAGAAGCCACAGAACTCCCAAAATTGGTTCTGCGCTATGGGAGCTCGGCCAACGCGCGCGCTCGTCTTTATCGACATTCACTGTACATTGCGCACTATCCTGTTCTCTCTCTGTCTGTCCGCTCCCCCCGCCGCATCTCCAAGGTACATATCTATATTCTATCCGTAACAACACTCCCCCCCGTACAAAATGATGCTCAATTTTGTACCGCTTTCTCGCTAATCAGCCTTATCAGTTTTCGGACAGGTCTAACAAAGTGACCACTCGCAGTGTCGACCTTCGCTACTCTGACTTCGCCGTCGGCACCTTCGTACACCTCGATGACATTTCCCTTTTTCCATGAATTACGCGGCGCTTGTAAATCTATAATCAGTACTATATCGCCTACCGCGAGCGGCGCTTCTCGGTGGAACCATTTCTTTCTAGGGATTAGCGTTGGGACATACTCTCGTAACCATCGTTTCCAGAAGGAATCCGCGAATGCTTGCGCAATACGCCATTGCTTTCGCAGGCACACCGCTTGCGCGTCATATTTTCCGAGCTTAACTTCTCCCGACGACGTCCCTATCAGAAAATGGTTCGGCGTTAAAGCTTCCTCGTCCCGTGGATCCACTGACACGTGAGTTAGCGGACGCGAGTTCACCGAATGCTCAATTTCTGTCAACAGAGTGTACAGAATTTCCTCGATAGTCGTTTGCCCTTTGAGCACTGCGTTCAAAGCGATTTTTACGGATCTGATCAGCCGCTCCCATGCACCACCCATGTGCGGCGCATCAGGCGGATTAAACAGCCACCGCATCCCACCCTGTAACGCGTACTCTCTTTGTTCATTGGTATTTATTTTCGCGATTTCGTCCTTCAGTTCTCTGCACGCGCCGCGAAAATTTGTCCCGTTATCGCTGTAAATGACAGTCGGGCATCCCCTTCTCGCCGCTAATCGTTGCAAAGCTAAGATCGCGGACCCTGCGGTTAACGATGATGCTAGTTCTAAGTGAATGGCCCGCGTCGTTAAGCACGTAAAGAGTACGCCCCAACGCTTTTCCCTGCGCCTGCCAATTTTCACCTGCATCGGCCCAAAATAGTCCACTCCGCAGTGACTAAACGGCCGTACTTTATACGCTAATCGGCCAGCCGGCAGCGAAGCCATCACAGGGCCTTGCGGTTTGCCTCTTCGAAGCTTACAAATAAGACACTTACATGTAATTGATCGCAGCGCCTTTCTTAGGCCGATAATATAACATTTTTGTCGCAGTTCGTTTATCACGGTTTCACCGTTCGCATGATACATTTTTCGGTGATAGTGATATATCAAAAGTTTCGTAGCTGGGTGCTCGCTTGCTAGAATTATTGGTTGATTATTAAACAATTCGCCTTGCAATTTTGTCACGCGACCTTCGGCCCTCAACAGACCTCGGTTGTCTAAAAAAGGTTTAACATTTACGATTTTACTATTTTTGCTGATCGGATTACCGCTCCGGAGTGCGGCTAATTCACTTTTAAAACAATCATTTTGAATCGCGCGAAACCAATAATTCTCAGCGTGTTCCCTCTCCTCGATTTTATCAAGCGTTTTTAGGCAGTATTTATTTACGTCCTTTCGCCTGCGACGTGCCGTTTTTGCTCGCCATTTGTTTACGGCATTCCGAACACGACATGCCGATACAACCAGGCTTCGCCAGCCAAAAACCTTCGCAGACGCAGGAATGATCATTTCGTTCGCAGTTATCGTATATACGCACGCTTTTCGCGCCTCTGTTTCGTCAATACTTTTCTTTTCATTTACGTCGAGTATTTTTTCTTTTGGCCAGCTTGCCTCCTCCCCTCGCAGGAAACCAGGACCAGCAAACCAAAGGTCGTTTTTATTAATATCATCGGACGTCCATCGCGTTGCGCAATCCGCAGGGTTGACATCCGTCGGGACCCACCTCCATTCGGAGCTTTCGGTGAGTTCGCCTATCTCGCCCAACCTATGCGCGACGAACGCTTGTTTAGCTCTAGGTTCGGATTTTATCCACCGAATTACCGTAATCGAATCCGACCACAAAACTCGCCTACTTATTTCTAATTCCAATTCTTCGGCGACGGTTTTTATTAATCTCGCGCCGAGCAACGCAGCTTGTAACTCGAGCCTGGGTATCGATAAGGTTTTGAGCGGCGCAACTCTCGACTTCGCCATGACTAATACAACGTGTGTCGATGTTCCCGGGGAGATAAAACGCGCGTAAACAGCTGCCGAATACGCTTTGAGACTAGCGTCGCAGAAAACATGGAGTTCGGTTTGCGTGAACGAGCTTCCCTTCGGTGTAATGCATCTCGGCACGCGACACGTGCTTACATCTTTCAGATATTTTGTCCATTCCAACCATCCGACCTGCTCTTCGTCCCTCAATTGCTCGTCCCAACTAATCCCGCTGCGCCATATTTCCTGCATTAAAATCTTTGATTTTAACGTAAACGGGGAGATTAAACCGAGCGGATCGAAGAAAGACATTATGGTCTTAAGAAATTCGCGTTTCGTGGGTTTTCTCGAACCGTTTATTAATTCCTCGGGGACCCGATCTATTCCAACGTTGAAGCCAAGCGTATCAGTTTCCGTATCCCAGAAAAGACCTAGAACTCGCTCTCGCTCTCCTCCTCGATTGCAGAGCTGCATTTTTGCAGAGCTTTTTCCGCGCGCTTCCTCCTCAACAGAGTCAATCGCCCGCTCATCGTTGCTCGCCCACCCGTGCATTTGAAAATTTGCCGCTGCGTTTATCTCGATTACGTCCTGTACTAATTTTGCGGCTTCTTCTACGCTTTTTCGGCTAGTTAAAATATCATCTGCGTAACAGTCTCGTTTAATACTTTTCACGGCGTCCGGTTTCGCCTCGGCAAAGGAATCCGCGTTCTTATCTTTCACGTATATAGCGCTACACTGCGACGACTTGGCACCGAATAATAAACAAGTCATCTCGTATACATCTGGCTCTCTTGTTCTATCCCTCCCGCGCCAAAGAAAACTCTGCATTCTGCGGTCCTCCTCGATAACACCCACGCGCATATACATATCGGCGATGTCCGCTTTTATCGCGATCGCGTATAAACGGAATCTAATCATAACGCCTGGAAGCGGTTGTAATAAGTCCGGACCTTGATCGAGCTGGTCGTTCATGCTCTCGCCCCCTGTTTCTTCGGCCAAGTCGTGAACTATTCTAATTTTCTTCGGTTTGTTTATATTAAAAACCCCAAAATGTGAATTGAACCAACGTTGTAATCCGATTTCTACTTCTGAAATCTTTCTTGCGTATCCTAAATCTATGAGTCTCTGCATTTCTTTATAATATAGCGCTCCATACGTCACGTTTTTGTCGATTTTCCGCTCTTCCGCGAAAAGTCTTTTCAGTGCCGTTTTATACGTGTTTACTAGCGGAAAAGAATCTTTTTTCCGTAACAGCCCTGTTTCCCAGCCATTTTTAACGCGCCTGGTCGTACTTTCCAAAATACCAATCGCTCTTTTATGTTTGGCGCTCGGACGGACTATTTCTTTAACCCCAAAATCGTCTATCTGGAAATATTCTTTTATTAAGTGATCCAGGCTCTTATCGTGCTCAACTGATTTACCCGCGTCCATATTTACATCGGCACTTGTGCAAGCCGTTATCTCGCGGCACGCGTCGGACGATCTGGTTACGCCGTGTACAACCCAGCCCAGCGACGTCAAAGAAATCGCGATTTCCGTTCCCGAAACAGCTCGAACTTCACGTGTAGCCAGCGATTGCCAGTTATCCTGTCCTATGAGGATTTCGGGTTGTACGTTTTCGTACGGTTGCACAAAAATACCCTCCGTCCTCGCGATGCGCCGTACTATTTCTTTAGTGAGCGTCTGTGACGGAAGACTTAAGTTCGGCACAGCGACTGCGTTTTTCACCAGGTACTCATCCAAATCTCCGCTAATCCGAAACGCTACCTTCTCGCAACGCGCTGCGACTACCTCGCGGTCGTTGATGCCTTTAATTTCTAAATTTATATGCGCACCTTTAAGTCCCAACCTCTTTGCAGCGTCGCCGTTTATTAGAGTGACAGTTGATCCATCATCGAGCATCGCAAACGTCTTTATCGCTTTCGCGGGACCCCAAACTTCTACCGAGATTATTTTTAGAAGGGTGCGCGGTAACGATGGTCAGTTGTTCGGATCGCTTACATTCGAAGTGCCGCTGGTTTGCTGATCCGCTGGTTCCCTGGAAGCCTCGATCGGCTTCTTATCTCCCTCGTTTCGAGTATCGCGCGTGAGCCTCGGCGTGTGCAACAGAACATGATGCTGCCTGTTACAGTTGCCGCAATTCGGCGCTTTGCAATCGGCTTGCCGGTGGCCTGATTCCAAGCATTTATAACATAGACTAAACTTACGCGCTAAGAATCGCCGCCTGTCAACAGTTTCGCGAATAAAGACTCTACAATCCGCGGTCTTGTGGTGGTCTCGCTTACATATAACGCAATCAAATTTTCGCGGAACTTCACCCGTTTGTTCTGGCTCGCCATCGAGGTCGACTTGAGTTACCGCCGCGGTAGCTTTGTTCGTCTTTCCCCGTATTGGCCGTTTGGTCAACGCGCTGGACTCGGGCTCGTCTAGGTTTTCGGGCTCAACCGCGAAGATGCCGCCCGCTATCGAGAGCTCCGCTTGCTCATAAAGGAAGTCTGCTAGTATGTCTAATTTTGCTTTTTCTTCCTTTATGCCAGCCGCGTACGCGTTGTACCCAAATTTCAATGCAGATGGCAATTTTCGCGAGATACTTTGCACCAAATCCGGACTCTCTAAGTGCCCCGTGAGTTTGAGTGATTTTAAAGCGCAAACTGCGTTTTTCAATTTCGCGGCGAAATGCATCAGACTGCTTTTTCCCGTGCACATCGCGGGCAAATCTTTCAGTTCGTTCACTATCTTACGCGCCACGGCATCTTTGTTACCGAAGAGTAACTCGAGCGTCCTTATGACGCTTTCTGCGTCTCGACCCGTCACCAACAACGCCTGCACCGCCTCTCGCGCTTCTCCCTTCAGCGCTGCGAAAAGTCGGGAGATATTTTCCTGTGGAGTATAACCGCCGAGTTCGGACGTCGACGCAAACGTCTCCTTGAAGTGGACCCATTCCAGTGGGTCGCCCGAGAACGTAGGCAACGATTTTGCGGACGTCAATCTGTTGACGAGCCGCGAATTTCCCTCGGATGTAGTGTTATCACGCACCGCACGCAGCGTCGACTCTATCGCCTCTGTTAAACGCAACATCGGATCGCTTCCGAACCCTTGCTCATTCGCACTGACATTTACACCGTCATTAAACCCGAAATTTTGCGTTCTATTGTTCGTATCAAAACCTCTCTCATTTTCGATATAAATACGACCGTTATCCCCAAAATCTCGGTTGCTATTTTCACCAGAATCTAACACTCCGCGACCAAAGGTTCGTCCGCGATCATGCCCTAGAAAATTGCTAGGATTTAACATGCCGCGATCGTAAGCTCGACCCCGACTATCGCTCAACAGATTTGTGCTATGTAAAATACGATTATTATTTACGCCACGCGTGTCACCGTCAACGTTTCGTCCGCCATGATTACTGGTACTAAAATCGACGCTGCGCACGTCTCGATTATTTACAAACTCGCGGCCGTGTTCAATAGCAAAACTACGTATCGGTGGGCCACCGACGAGCCCGCGATTTCTTCGCACACTGAAATTGCTCGTAATCGCATTATTTACGAGGCCACTGCCTTCGCTTATATCAGAATCGAGCACCCGCGGGTTAACAGTACTATTTGGCCAAAGGCCTCTTACTCGCTCTATTGATGGAATTCGCTGCTCGGGATGTAGGCCGTCCTCCTCGACTCCAGGCTCCGATGACGACGTCTCCGACTGCTGCGCGTCCGCTCGCCCTTGGATGGCTCCTAGCATCACCTCGTCGTTGAGCACCCGGATCGCCGGAGACAGAGGGGCTCCCGGCCTCGACGGTGGCTGGGTAGACGCGTTGGTTCCGGCAGCCGCAGCTCCTGCTTCTGCTGTGTCCGGCGCCGTGGTATTCTTCGTCCTTCTCGTCACCGTGGCTTTCGTCCTCGTGGCCGTCGTCTTCTTCTGGGCGCCTTTGGGTTTTACAGCGCTCGTTTTCTTCGCGGCAGGTGCCCTCGTACCTGTCTTCTTCTTCTTATCACCGCTCGCCGCTCTGGCTTTCTTAGCTGGCGGTTGACTGGTGCCTGGAGGATCAACTTCTCTTCGCTTTTCGTTGGCTCTCGTCTTTCTTTTAGGCGGCATGATTCTCCACGTTCTTGTTCGACTTGACGAATCCTTTCCTCGACTTGCACTTTATCCTGTTTTCTTTTTACCCGATTTAAATGAAGTCCCGGGTTTCGGCACCAGTTTGTTAAGGATAAAATTGGTCCAAGGATCTCGGCAATAACTTGAAGTCGAACACAATTTGAAGAGTACAATATTATAGGTTAAATCTTTATTTAGGAATATAATCACAAATGAGTAGCGGCCTGTATCACGACCAACTACTCGCACCAAGGGTCAGAGTGCATCTGACTGCTGTCGATCCTTCGTCGATCTGGATCGCCACTGCCCCCCACCTATGCTAATTGCTGCCTAATACGCCGCTGATGGCTGCCGGGGCGTCGCGGAGAGAAAGAGAGAGAGAGAGAGAGAAACCAAACTTATCGCGCGCGAACCTTTAAATCGTACGCATGACATCTTACACATAAAGGGCCGTCGCCACGTCGCCTCGCTCCTCAGCCGAGAACGTGCCACGGCCCGCCTTTCGGCTTCCCTGTGCAACGTGGGACCCTCAAAGCAATGGAGCAAGCTCCCTTTGGGGTCGAAACAGCCTCGGGGCGCCAAAGCACCCCTAGCTGGGGGCCAGAAGCCACAGAACTCCCAAAATTGGTTCTGCGCTATGGGAGCTCGGCCAACGCGCGCGCCCGTCTTTATCGACATTCACTGTACATTGCGCACTATCCCGTTCTCTCTCTGTCTGTCCGCTCCCCCCGCCGCATCTCCAAGGTACATATCTATATTCTATCCGTAACAGAAACAAAGTAGAGAGATCGGACGGTAGTCTGTTACAGCTGTTGGAGAGTTGATCTTGTTTAATGCTCTTACGAGCGATGACTTCCAGGCGGAAGGAACGCGTGCCTCGCTCAAAGACAGGTTGAAAATTTGACAAAGTAAAGGAGCGAGTATTGGCAATGCTTTGAAGATTACAACCTGTGGGATGCCATCGCTTCCCCTGGCCTGGGTATTGAAGTGTGATACTGCAGCCAACACGCCCGACTCTGTGATAGCCCTGAAGATGAAATGTTCAGGGAGGTCTAGACTCTCAAGGGTTCGCAGATACTCCTCAACAGATGGAGCTTGAGGATCATTTGAGATGGAACTAAAGTGTTTGTTGAGAGCATCTGGAGAACCGAGCAGGTGGAGAAGGTTTAGAGGTAGTAATATCAAGATTTTCAAGCTCTCTCCATATCTCTGCAACTTCGGTCAGAGTAAACAAGCGTGAATAATAGTAATTCAGCCTGGCCTCCTCGACCTGTCTATGAGCGTCGTCCCTTGCGATTCTATAAAAGTATAGATCCCAAGGTAGTCGACTTCTGCGAAAGCGCCTGTAGAGTCTATTCCTTTCAGTTAAAAGGTCACGAAGAGCCGCGGTGAACCACGGGTGACGCTTACGTCCAGGTGTCACAGTCTTTAATGGAGGATGGTATTAGGTGGAGTCTTAGGGGAGAGGACTGGTATCCAAGACTCCCGTGGTTATATGGCTCTAGGCGATGATTCCACGGTTTTTTATTAAATTATTATATAAAAAATTCAAACTGTTAACAAAAGATAATTTCTAACTTGATATATATCCAAATCAATAGTATAATTTTATTTACTAAATGAAACTATTGTTCATAGTAGCCTTTATTTTATATAATTATATCATGTCATATAATTACGTAAAATAATTGGCGAATTTTTTAAATAATAATTTAAGAAAAACAAAAAAAATCAACGCGCCTGAAACACATTGTATATCCATATTATACTGTGCTTCTGACAATACCTCTTGGGTGGTGTGGAAATCTGTCGTTATTATCTTCTCAATTTAAACTTTTACCCATCGTTATACCATTTTTCCAATAAAGGAAATTTTGTCGATCTTCTTAATTTGATTATTACACATCATTATACCATTATTAAAAAAATGGAACTTTTGAAATCTTTTTGACTAAGTTTTATAATTATTTTAATATTAATAAAATTGATTTAAGAGGGGCCATCGGAGGGGATGCGAGGGGGGCGGAGGGAGCGGAGGGGTTATTGACATAAATTTACACATGCATCTATATAATATAGGAAGATATACACACACACACACACACACACACACATATATATATATATATATATATATATATATATATATATATATATATATATATATATATATATATATATATATATATATATATATATATAGTAGATCACTTTAGAGAAAGACTATTTGCTTCATAATGTAAAATCTTAGTTTTTAGGCACTTGCCCCGTATAAAGAGTTTCGAAGAAACGTCTTATACCCAGGGCGAACGCCTATTGGATTTGACCAAAAATGTGTTTTTTTCAATTATTTTTGAGCCATTTTTTATAAAAATGGTTTTTTCATAAAAGTATTCTGGCTATTTTGTAGAAAATTAAATTCTGAACAAATTCACAGTATTTAAAAATTCTAAATACCCAATTGAAAAAAGTCTGTGCGCAAAACCTGATGTTCATAAGAAGTGACCTTATATTACACAACATACTTGCTCAAAACAACTTTTTTCACTCAAATTCACTATGTATATTAAATATACTATATTTTACATGATCACCATGTATATGCAACTTTCTAGACATACTTTTGTAGACCAATAAGGTAGAAACTGACTATACCCATACTAAATTCTTGAAAAACTAAACTTTCCACACTTGCTTCTATGAAATACTTGTAGAATTACTATATATGTTCAATATACTATATTCTAAGCCATCACTGAGCATATGTATATGTATATATACGTATGTTTGATATTTTATCCCTCCGCATAACCTTAAATCTTAAGAAAATATGAATTGTTTTCACTCTAACTATATTAAACACTTGCACTGTAACTGTATATTATCATACTCATCGTCATGTATATATACGCATACTTTTACTAATTTTTATACGAAGTGACCTTATATTACACTTTATACTTTCTTGAACGAACTTTTTGCACTTACACTCACTATATATACTGAATATACAATATTCTACAATACGCCTAGCTTAAATTTCTTAAAAAACCTTATATTACATGTCATACTTGCTTGACTAAAATTTTTTCATTTAAACTCTACACCATGCCTACACTAAATTTTTAGTTTTTTCTCCTACTTCCTTTTACCTCTCTTCTGACTAAACCTTCTCTTTCTTCTGTCTTCGTGAATCTTGTAATCCTGTTACTTTCTTATCACTCCTTTTTTTTAAAAGCACACGAATCCGTTCAGAAATATTTGAATTAATCTCACGAGTTTTTTCGGTACCCGAGAAGTACTAGAATTTGATACATTTTGCTTCGCTTAATAGAGTCGTACGCTTTTTTAAAATCTATAAATAGTTGGTGTATGGTTTCGCAAAATTCCCACTTTTTCTCTAACAACTGTCTTATGGTAAACATTTGATCGCTCGTCGATCTGTTGCGCCGAAATCCGCACTGATAATCTCCTACTATATCTTCCGCGAATGGAGTGAGTCTAGCTTGTATTACGTTTGACAGAACTTTGTAGCACGTTGTTAAAAGTGAAATACCCCTATAGTTATTGCAGTCTGTCTTATCCACCTTTTTAAAAATCGGTATAATGATAGATTCCTTCCAATTTTCGGGTATTGTTTCATTTTTCCAGATGGCACATACTAGTTTATAGATTTTGAAAGTGAGCTCGACGTCCCCATATTTGAGTAACTCAGCTGGTATAGAGTCATTTCCCGCGGCTTTGTTGTTTTTTAGTTTTTTAATCGCGGCCTCTACTTCTTGGTAGCTCGGTTCCTACACGTGGGGTTCAGCAGTGTGAATTTCGTCCCCTAATTCTTCGCTATTTTCGTGCACGTTTAATAATTTATCGAAATAATTTTTCCACAGCGACAGTAATTCGTTGTCATTTGTTACGAGGTCCCCGTTTTCGTCCTTCATCAATTGCGCTCTACTCCTAAAACCCTTTCTGATGGCGTTAATCCCTCTGTACATTTCGCGGGGGTTATTTTCCTTACTGTTAGTTTCTATTCTCCTAATAAGATTCTTTTGATACTCCCGCTTCTTATTTCTGTAGATCGCGCTCGTCTGTTTCCTTACGTTAGAATACTCTTCTACGGTCCTATCGCTTCTATTTTGTAAGCTATCTAATTTAGCCTTTTTGCGCCTTTCAAACCAGAGTTCGCACTCTTCGTCAAACCATGGTTTGCTTTTTGGCTTTTTCTTTTTACCCAGTACTTTGTTCGCGGCCTCTTTTACCGTTTTTTCGATGTCCCCCCATAAGCTATTCGGTTCGTCATTCCCCTCCGGCGATGTGTTTGCTTCTTCAAGTGCCTGAAACCTGTTATTAATTTCTATCTGGTACCTAATTCGCTCTGTTCTATCTCGTAGTTTCTCAATATCGAAGCTTTCTACCTTGTTTGCTCGCTTACTATTTTGATTCGTTACTAGTCTAGCTCTTAATTTGGCTACTACTAGGAAGTGGTCCGAGTCGCTATCTGCCCCTCTGTGAGCCCTTACGTCAAGAATATTAGTATGACGTCTTTTTTCAATGAGGAAATGATCAATTTAGTTCTGTGTGGCCCCGTACGGCGATATCCACGTTGCCTTGTGTATGTTCTTGTGCTTAAAACACGTAGTTTTGATTATAAGATCTTTTGCCGCCGCGAAATTTATGACCCTAATACCGTTATCATTGCTGGCTTCGTGCAGGCTTTCCTTACCTATAGTAGGCCTAAACATTTCCTCCCTATCTATTTTAGCATTGAAATCGCCTAATACTATTCTTGTGTCGTAAGACGCGAACTGGTCGATTACCTGCTCTAAAGTTTCGTAATAGAGATCCTTAGCTTCTTCTTCTTTGTCCTCCGTAGGACAGTGTACATTAATAAATACATATCTATACCATTCACCTTCGATAATGATGTACGAGAGCCTATCATTGACGGATTTGTAACATTTAACCGAATGTATGATGCTTTTGCTTACGAGAAATCCGGTGCCTAGAGATCCCCAACTCCCGGCCCCATACAGGTACGTGAAGTTACCCGATGCTAGTACTCCGCCATCTGGCCACCGCGATTCCTGTATTGCTACCAAATCTAGATTGTACCTATCAGCTTCCTTTACGAGTTCTTTAAACGCACCTGCTCTGTATAGACTGCGAACATTCCAAGTTCCGACCCTTAAGTCCCTTTTGGTTCGGATTTGATTTTTTTGAGCCATGATGTTATGTTAAACCCGCGCGCTTCGGATCCTGTTCCGATCGCAGGTGAGTCCACCGTTCTAGAGGTGATAACCCCCATACCTCTCTAGAACTAAGTATGAGAGCTTTCCGACTTTGACGAGGACAGTGTCAATTCGTCGTCAGACACACTACCGTTTCATTCTCGCATCCTAACGCCCCCCTGCAAGGCAGCGCGCCTTCGCTGGCATCGTTACCGCGTAAGACCAGGTGACGAATCATTCTACACATCCCCTTTCGGGGCAGTTGTCATCGCTCCCGCATCCTCCTCGGCAGCAGGATTTTTGCCCATTTTTGTAATGTGTGATGAAAGAGATAGATTGAGAGATAAGAGATAATGTGAAGTGTTTTTGTTGTTGTGGTGCTTGCGTAGTGTTTCTAGATGAATGCGTTCGACAGTGTGGGCTCATCACACCCACGCCTGTTCCTATCGGCTGTCCGCGGCTGCTTATTCAATTTATTCGCAGCTAACCTCTTTCTCAGGGGCTGTTCCTCTATCCGCAACCTAAGGACGCGCTGTGTAGTGGTGATAGGCACCCACCCGTCCGATCTGGACGAAAACGCCCAAGACCCGCTTAGGGTAGCGGCATTGTAACAGATTTATGCATTGTATACATTAATTAAATTGTAACTAGATTATACATAGCAAATTATAACAATCATAAATAACAATCATTATTGCATTGAAAAATTAATAATAATAATAATAAAAATTAAAATAAGAACAATATGTTAATTATAATTTTAACCCGCGTAAACAAATTTTTATGCAATTTTTGACTATAATGAATATTAATCACATTATACTTTGCAATAAAATGCAAAACAAAATCATTTATATACAAGATAAATAATAATTTTAATAAATTAAAAATAATATACTTTACTAGTCAAGAGGATGATAGAAAAATCAATCTACTACAAACATCATAGACATTGAAGAACCTGCAACAATAAAATAAATTCCACAAAGTATATGCTCAATAGAAAAAGTTTTAAACAATAATTTTTGTTTTTAATTTATAAGAAATCTAATAATTCCATTGAAGTACTTTATTGAAGGCAGGATAAACATACATGGAACACTTGTGAAATTCAACTAATTATATACATACACGCACATATATCACTAATAATTAGAGAAAAAAACTATTAAACAATATTATTATGCACCAACAATATATGCAATACAATTTACAGTTTAAAATTGAAAAGTCAAAACAAACTAAAATCTAAAATCCTAACTAAATATTGAGTGTGAACTTCAATATTAAAATTGGACAAACGATCCGAATCATAAAAAACATAAATGTAACTATAGAATAACACCATTAGTAATCAAAGGCAACTTCACTCCTTACACAATTTGCTAGCATGACTCCTATGGCTTTTACGGAAAATTAGAACATTATTAATTTGCTAAAATACATTAGCTCATACTTTTAACGTTCAGAATGATATAATTTGCTCCATATATATAAATTTCATTTAACCGTAGTAACAGAATTAAGAACTATTTAGATAAGAACACATCTATTTCAGAGAGAGCAATAACGACGACAGAGCATACAGTGGCGCTGTCGTCGTTCAGCAAGTCTCAAACTGTACGCCTTAACAACACGACATAAACCGTCATAAGTGTCATACAACATGTCGTAGATGGCGGGACTGTCGTACGTTGCAATGTCGAACTGTGCCATTCCGGTATAGCCGTGGCTGCTAGACAGATGAAAGTGTTGCCACTGTCGTGACTGAAGATTAGGCCCGTTACACGCAAAAAAGAACAGAAACAAGTAAATACTGACCTATCATGTTAAATAAGTATTATCCCGTAGTGCAGCATTTATCAGGAATAGTTTAGTCTGTTTCCTTAGGTGGAATAATGCTATTGCGAAAAATGTCCGTTGATTATTATTTTCTAATCGTATTATTAACTTATAAATTTTACATAACACGTGCATCGAAAACGCGCTTTCCGCCTACGAAAAAGTGGAGCGAAAGTCGAGTTTGTCAAGCCTGGGTGAAAGGCCTTTTTAGTGTTTTTGTGTGTATATGTATAAATAAACACATCCAAACACACACATATACATATATCTTAAGGCGAAAGTGTTTTTTCCCTAGGGGCGAAAGTGAGCACTTCCGCCCCAGGAGCGAAAGTAGACTGCACTTTCGCCTCCAAAATTTCAAAATTTTCAAAATTCTGCTTTTTTAGGCAGGCCATAAAGAGCGCTATCGAGGCCCTGATTATAAAAAAACACGGTACACAACAAGGGGCGAATTGGTTTTTTCAGACTCGGATAATGATGGAGCCCTTGTGTCCGTCTCGGGCGCCTTATTGACTCCCATTTGTGCTGAATCATCATCGCTTGAAAAAGCCAAATTTCGCCCCTAGTTGTGTAATGTACTATTATATGTTATTATCCCCGTCAAAACTATTTAAATCAAATTTTATATAAAATGTTATGTATAGATTTTAAACTATTAGATATAAAATTCACATGCACGAATAAAATTGTAAAACTTTACGTAATATTTCATATAAAATTTTACATACTGATCTTTACGTACAATTTTATTTAAAATTTTACGTAAAGTTTTACAATTTAATTGGTTTATTTAAAATTTTACACGTAAAAGTTCTAAATTATTACATAAAATTTGATGTAAAATTTGGTGTAAATATTTTTAACAGGGTATCATTACAATCCCTAAAATGTTTTACACACAGATCAATGGTCATTAAAATTCAACATTATTTTTTGCTGCAGCAGATCAATAAAAGTATTCGAATGAGACTGACTAGTTTTATTTAGATTATGCAATTGATGAATCTGAAAAATTGATTTGTTTCATAAGAATACGAATTTCTTCTATAAAGCATGGTCAGTATATTGAGAATACCATCCGATAACACAACCGGTAATTAGAACAGGAAAAATGACGATGTTTCCTCTCATCATCAAGTCTTACCCCATTACAGTTTAATGAATTTATCAACAATATTTGAATATCTGCATACTCTGTGTGCGTATGCACTGTGTCTATGTGTGTGCATGTATGTGTGTTCATCAGCGGACCTTTAAATATCGGCGAGTGCCTTATGTGAAAAGCAAAGCGTTTCGCTTTTAGCGATGTTTATATTCTGTAGGCAGAAGTTTTTGAATAGTTGTAATCTAGTACATTACGATCTGTAATAGTACATTACGATACATGTGGTACAAGTGGAATTTTCGCGTGCCGATCGCGCTTAATTCGCCATGACAGAATATGTCATTAAAGACACGCGTATCGTACAATATATTATATCAGTAAGTATTATATAAGTAACAATCATATTGGCGATGGCGCCACCCGAAAGTAAGCCGCCTGACAAGGCTGATATAAATTTTTACAAGTGCCATAAAAATAAAAAAGTTTCAATTGTGATGTGTTTTATTTGCGGTGGTGTTTATGATAAGAGTTGTTTTGAAAGATTGAATAACACAAAATTCATTGGAGAAAATATTGTAATTTGCCATGAATACAATGCCATAACCTCAAACTACGATGAGTCAACACTAAATGAAGATACAAGAAAAGTAATTGCACAGTTAAGATTAAGTATGATAAACGAAATAAGAGAAATGGTATTAAATGAATTAGAAGAAGATAATACCTCCAGTGCCAGTCAGCAGGATGAGGATGAAGCAAAAGATATACATAACACAGCCCCACAATAAAAAAAATTGTAAGTCCCAAAAACTTGACCACGGTACTAAATATGTTTCTGGGATCGCTGATTCTGAATCCAGGGACATTTTAACCCCATCAGATCTTAAATCAAGGTCAAATAGGGGTCAAATTATCAAAATACATTAAGAAAAGACTAAACCATGGTATCTTGGGGTTTTTGGGGTCGCTGAATGCGAATCCAGGGTCAGTTTAACCCCATCAGAAAGTTCTCAAGATCAGTTGAAGGTCAAATTATCGAAATACATGAAAAATACACAAAAACCATGGTATCTTGGGATTTTTTCGGGCGCTGAATCCGAATCCGGGCTTATTACAACCCTATCAGGTCATGGTCAAGGTCAGTTGAAGGTCAAATCATAAAGATCCATAAAAAGTAAAATCAAACCATGACATTTAGGGGTTTTTGGGGTCGCTGAATCCGAATCCAGGGTCAGTATAGTCCCATAAGGTTATATTTATGGTCAGTTCAAGGTTAGTTCAAGGTCATGGACGTAAAAAGAGTGAAAAAAATAGTTATAAACTGAAACAATGCAAAAGGTAATGTAAACCATAAAGCAAAGAACAATATATATGCAAGTACAATCGTATCCTTTAAAACTATATCATAGTTTACTGCTCCTTCATTTACAATTGTCAAACATGTTCTTGTACTGCTCTTTAATATTTTGATTGATTTTTCTTCTATTTTTTGGGGTCTCATACTTGCCACAAATGTAACAAAAACTATCCCGTTTTGCTATAAGGCATTCTTGCTCACCAGACCTCAAGTGATAAATTCTTGTAGTATTATACTCTTCGAAAGCCCAGTTTCCCACTAACAAAGAGCTGCGGTCGCTCGATGACGACGCCTGCGGGCCCGCTTGCTCACCCTGACCAGCCGCCGATACTGGGGTTCCGAATCCCTGCATCGTAATTTTTTGCTGTTTGTCTGCCATGACGGCTCTAAAGCCTTCACCCAGGGGTTTAGCCGACCGAAAAAAAGAATCGGTCGTTTTCCACCGTCACCACGTGGAGGTACCCTGGGGGCAAACAAACAGCATATTCATATCCGTTCGTATCAAGTAGGAAATACAAGTGATACAAGTGAGATGAAGATTACTGTAACATGACTTTGGAAACCTTTTGGGAAAGAAGACCTTAACACAAACCCAAGATAGTCAACATCAATCGTCTTGGGACTTACACTGAGAGAGACACCCGATAATGAAGACTGCCTAATGTATCTAAAATTACACTTTTTATATTCGCATGTTGATGAGTTTCCAGAAAACCTAGGTGATTACAGCGAAGAGTAGGGAGAGAGATTTCACCAAGATATCAAGGAAATGGAGCGCAGGTACCAAGGAAGATCGGACATAAAGAGATTTTAAGATACTTGCATATACATATATTGTTCTTTGCTTTATGGTTTACATTACCTTTTGCATTGTTTCAGTTTATAACTATTTTTTTCACTCTTTTTACGTCCATGACCTTGAACTAACCTTGAACTGACCATAAATATAACCTTATGGGACTATACTGACCCTGGATTCGGATTCAGCGACCCCAAAAACCCCTAAATGTCATGGTTTGATTTTACTTTTTATGGATCTTTATGATTTGACCTTCAACTGACCTTGACCATGACCTGATAGGGTTGTAATAAGCCCGGATTCGGATTCAGCGCCCGAAAAAATCCCAAGATACCATGGTTTTTGTGTATTTTTCATGTATTTCGATAATTTGACCTTCAACTGACCTTGAGAAATTTCTGATGGGGTTAAACTGACCCTGGATTCGCATTCAGCGACCCCAAAAACCCCAAGATACCATGGTTTAGTCTTTTCTTAATGTATTTTGATAATTTGACCCCTATTTGACCTTGATTTAAGATCTGATGGGGTTAAAATGTCCCTGGATTCGGATTCAGCGATCCCAAAAACATATAAGTACCGTGGTCAAGTTTTTGGACAATTGTTTTTTATTGTGGGGCTGTGTAATCTAAAGAAAGAAAACAAGTTACTAAAATTATTAAACATTGAACTACAAGATAAAAACTCATTACTCAAAGAACATCTGAATCATGTTAAACAAGTTAAGAACAAGTCTTTTTCCCAAGTTCTTACTGATGAAATTCCTAAACAAAAACGAATTCCCAAAATCATTATAAAAAAGAAAAATAGAGATGATGGTAATGACCTGAAGAGAAATGTCACTCATTATTTGAACAAAGAAAAATCAATTCAAACAAAGAAAGTGATATTCAAGAATGATAGTGAAGTTATTATTAGCTGCATGAATGAAGCAAGTGCTATTGATACCGAAAAATCGCTAACTAAGAATTAAGCGCTAACTGCTGAAATATACAAACACATTAGAGAAAGCAAAAACAGGAATTTTGTAGGATACCAGAATTGCAGAGTTTATGATGACTTAAACCTACAACCTTGTTTCAATTGTGGTAGGTTTGGACATAATGGAAATAAATGCTTTAATGAAAAGGTATGTTTGAAATGTGCTGGATCTCATAATAGTTTATACTTTAACAGGATAAATGAAATGTGCTGCGTAAATTGCCTATACAGTAACAATACGTACAAAACACAGTACGATACTAAGCATGTTACAAACGATAGTCAACACTGCCAAGTTCTAATAAACAGAATTAATAAGTATATAGCAATTACTGACTATCCATTGACTCCAGTTATCCAGAGATACATCGGTAAGATAGATATCTACAAAAACACCGGAGTTGAATCAACAAATGCAAGACAGAAATCACAATCCATGTGATACAGATAAAAATTAATTTACAATTATTATATTATATTCTTATTTACCTCGTCTTGTTGGGAAGCATTATTGTCATTTGTCTGTGACGTTGATTGAATATAGTTTGTAGTATTAATAGGTTTTCAATTAACCCTAAGATCTTTTGTAAAAAAGTTGAATTTTTAAGCAAATCACCGAGTGAGGAAAAATTTTGGTAAACTACTCAAAACCCACATTTATTGAATATATACACCTTATAATGCATTAACAAGTTATATTTTTAATTGATTTGATAATATAACAACTTACTTGATCTTCTAATTATTATTAAGGAGACGGATACATCTTAAATTGTCAAAAAATGAAAAATTCAATTATTAGTTTATATTTTTCCTAAACTGTTAAATATATTCAGGTATAATGTAGAAAACATAAAATAATGTTTCTATGTGCCGGATTATTAGGTATGACATTTCTTCGAGGGCCAAAACTCAGAATTTCCATTTTTCAGCTACCGCAGACTTACTTAAGATTTGGGCTTCGAAGGACACTTGGAAGAATTTTAAAAGAACATTTTATAAAAAAAAAATGTTTTAGCCTAGAATCAACCTCTTCGGATAAAAATATATTTTTTGACACTCTGTGTCCGAAATTCTATTTCTCCTAGCTGCGTAGCGTGCGCGAAATGCCTGATTTTCACACTAGTGCGCGAAATTCTGAATTTCACGCACGGCGTGTGCGAAACTCTGAATTTCGCGCACAGCTTCTGCGAAACTCTGAATTTCGCATACTCGTGTCAAAATAGTACATTACGCAACTAGTGCGAGGGGAACACGATTTAAGCATGCGTGGTAGTTCGCGCCCGAGCGAAGCGAGGGCGCTGAACTACCTCGAGAGCGTAAGTCGTGTTTTCCTCGCACGAGTTGCGTATACTATTTTTCATAACAAGTGTCGCGGAGCTCGACATTATACTAAATTAGTATATTATACAAATTAAATTTATTTCATAATGCGAAATAGGCCACGCTCCTGTGAAAGTTAATTCATACAAAAAGTTCGTTAAATCACACATTGTCGCTATATACGAGTGTAATTATACTAAACTAAAATATTTTTGCAAATTTAAAAATGAATTATTTTTAATAGAAAATTATTACATCTTTTATCAAAAAATATTAAACTAAAACATAAATATAGTGTATCGTACATTGTAGTTAATTATGATGATTATGTACATTAATTGTAATATTAGAATTATTAAAATGAAAAGAAATATTTTTGTCGATGCTTTCAATAGTACATGATTGTTCGCTTTTTTCATCACTGTTTTGTCTACGTTTTTTCAACGGTGAACCACATGTAGCTTGCTGTGTTTCGGTTAATCGATAAAATTCATCCTCAGCGTGTGGTTCATTATCATCATCTCGACCTTCTGAATCAAATCTGGTTCTTTTTAACGAAACTGTTACAGATTTTTTGGGTTGATCAACTGTAATTTCTGCTCCAGAAGTAGATGCTACTTGATTGTCACACTGCGGTATGTGATTTTGGGTGGAATTTCATTTCCATAATCGGATATATCGTCTGTATCACAAGAACTGTTATCACTCATGTTTACTTTTCGGTTAGGTACCAATAGGTTATAAGTGTCTAAGTCGATGACTTTAGCGCCAAAACAAATGACTCTAAAGTCGAGCTCCGCGCACGCTGTTATGAAAAATAGTATACGATACCTCGCTACGCTGGGGCGACAAAATGCGCTCGTGCGAAAATCACCTACTTCGCGCACTCGTATCATAATGTACTATTTCAATATTAAACAATAAATAAATAGAATTTTTATTTCGCAGGTTAGTGATAGTGATGCTGAGCCTAATCTGTCAGATTATTCAAGTGATGAAGAACTGATAAAGATTTTAGAAGGAGACGACGAAGATCCTAGTGATGTTCACTAGTTATTTAATGAGTCATCATTTTTCGAGTCTGTTGATTTAAGTGTTAGTACTTCTCCAGCGGAATCATTTTTCATGGCTTTAAAGTATTCTTTGTCGAACAGATTATCTATTAAAGGAATACTGAATTTATTACTGTTCATCAATAGATTGTACCAGAAACCAAATATCAATTCGATAAATTATGCAATCATGAAAATACTCTTTCGCTTCATGCAGTATGTCAGATTTGTTCAAAGTATTTAGGTACATCTGAAGAATTAAATAAATCTATTAAATGTGAAAATTGTGATAGTATAGTAGATGTATCAAATCCTTCAAATTCATGTTACTTTGCTATAGTGAATCCATCAAGTGCCATACGTGAATACTTAGAAACTCACGAAAATTATTATGATTATGTCGTGTCAAACAGAATTCATGAAACCAATATGATTAAAGATATTTATGATGGAGAATATTATAAGCAATTTTTGAATAAGTTAAATGCAACTGACCGACGTGCTTACGTAACAGCAGTATTTAATACAGATGGCGCGACAGTTTTTGAGTCTTCAAAGGTAACTATTTGGCCTATATATATATATATATATATATATATATATATATATATATATATATATATATATAATGCTGAATGAACTTCTAATCCACGAAAGATTTAAGACTACAATCGTTACTGGCTTATGGTTTGGCACAAACAAACCAGATATGAAAGTTTTCCTGGATGCATTTGTTGAAAGTATGAATCATTTATCAACAACTGGAATACTAACTACGATTAAGAATAAAAATCGTAAAATAAAATTGTTTCCATTGCTTGCATGCGTCGACACAGTTGCTCGTGCACCGATGAATGGTACTACTCTTTTTAATGGAAAATATGGCTGTGATTGGTGTGAGCATCCAGGTCAATATTATGGTGGATCTATGAGATATCCATTTATTATTCCATTTCCAAAAGATAGAACTAAATAATCGTTTACTCACCATGCAAGAGAGGCAGTTCGTACTCAGAAACGTGTCTTTGGAGTTAAATGCATCATCAATTTTGTACTTAAAAAATTTCGATATCGTAGATGGATTCACTCCTGATTATATGCACTGCTTTTTAGCTGGTGTAGCGGCTCAATTTACAGAATACATAATTAGACATTTAACCGCTCCTGGCATACTTTATATGGATGAATTATTAATTTCAATTAAAGCGTCACATGCACTTGAAAGGTTATCAAGACCATTATCAGATCGTAACCAATGGAAAGCTACAGAATGGGAGAATTGGCTTCTGTACTATAGTATACCAGTTTTAACTACGGTATTAATGAATACAAGAACCATGCAACATTGGTCGCTCTCAGTGGAATCTTTATGGATATGCTTGGGAATGCAAATCACATATTCTGAATTAAATCAGGCAAATAAAATGTTATATAAATTCGTTTCAGAGGTTGAAGATATCTATTCTTTAACGGCGATGACTTATAACGTTCATCAGTTACTTCATATTGTCAAAAGTGTTCATAATTGGGGTTCATTATGGGCACACTCTACTTTTCCGCAAATCGTGATATGCTAACGGCGATTCACTGTGGTAAAGGTGTCGTTTTACAAATTATAAGGTACACAAATATTCAATGGACAGTACAAATATTAGAAAATAAGTTATATCCATATTGCTCCAAACTTGCACTCGATTTTTGTCAACGAATCACTTCGCCGCTTGTCAGAAAAACTTTAAAAATGTCATCTGCTACATATTTTGGAAGTGGAAATATCATATCATTAGATCTAGCTATACTTTTTAATATGCCAAAAACAACATTGATATTTTCAAAAATGGTTCTAAATGGGTGTTTATATGCTACATCAGAAAACATTAATAGACGCTCTTGTAACTATTACGCACAACTGTTTGATGAAACGTTTATAAAAATACTGTATTTTTTAGTTGACACGCGCAGCAAAACGAAATCAACAATATGCGAAATCGTTAAAACACGGCCTAACAATCATGCTAGTGTAGTAAAAGTTCTACATAGCTCAGAAAAAATTTGCTTACCAACAAATGTAATTGTTAAACCATGTATTTTTATTGAAACAAAAAAAGCAATGTATATCATTCCTGTACCAAATGTAATTTCACATTAAGCAAAATATGTTATGATAAATCTATTTATATTGTATGTACAGTAATTTTCTAATTTTATATCTACATTATTCTTAAAACAGAAATTGTATTCAAAATAATTATATTTTTTTAGTAATAAATTTTGAGTATATCATGTGATAAATCGGTCGAAATTATCACGCGATAATCACGTGATTATCACTCGATTATCACGTGATTTTTTCCGTAGGGAGGTTAGAAGGTTAGGACAAGCACACACATACTGATTTGCGATCACTACATTTATTTTGTTTCATTTACTACAGCCCTACTCTATATTATAATCTATGCAAAGATTAAGTGATACACGTACACTGCACTTTATTTCATCCTAACAGAATTGTCTTCAAATTTTGTTTCATAAAGATATGCTATCAGAGTAGACAAATTAATATATACTGTTTCTATTATTAGGATGACAATAGTGTAAAATATCTTGTCTAACAAAACTAAACTCAAAATATACCCACTGGAACACTCATTGTTGCTTCGAGTACATGAGATAAGAATTTCACATTTTGCTAGGCATCGGTGATTAGGACCAAAATCTCAAATCAGTCAATGAAAGTGATAACGCAATAAAGATTGTTTGAACTTATTCATCAGTTCTTGGCATTTCCAAAAAGAGTACACATCAATAGGTTTTGATTTATAGTTCAGAAGCTATTAGAAAATTCTTATCTTCTAAAATTAAAAACCACGACAAACTTATTAAATTTTTTTTTAATTTTGTGAGTAACTTTTGAACTATGAATCAAAAGTTATTAATATGTACTATTTTTGGAAATGCCAAAAGCTGATGAATGAGTTTAAATAACCTTTATTATGTTATCACTGTAATTGAATGATTTCAGATTTTGGCCCTAATCACAGATGCCAAGCAAAATATGAAATTTGTATGTAATGTACTTGACAAGCCACAATAAATGTTTCAATAGATATATTTTGAGTTTAGTTTTGTTAGACATGACATTTTGCACTACTGTCATACTAATATAATCAATATCTGTTAATTTGTTTACTCAGATAGCATGTCCTAATATGAAATAAAAGTTGATGACTTGGTTTGGTTAAGTGGAAAGAAGTGTAGGTTATAGAGTAACGCTGTTTCGGATAAAGATAATTAGAATATTAAAGAAATAGAACTGCTTTATTTAGCAGAAATTATGAGTAAATGTAGTCATAGAGATGTAAGCAAATCAATATATGTGTACTCAATACTCATTCTAACCTCAAATTGTCTTTCTATACCTCCGCCAGAAATCTGCCCTCTAACCGCCGCGCCACTCCCAAGATTTCTGGCAACATTGTGTCGCAGATTCTGACAACACACCAGACATTCGCCAGAATTCTGAGCAATATAGCCTCAATTTTCTACCAGGGACACTGTCGACACTTAGTTGATTGTTTTTTCGAAGTTTTGGAGGTATGATATACTATAGCTATACTAGAGCTATAATTTAATTTTTGCTTCAGCACATTCTGTTTCAATTACAAATCCTTTATGTACAATTATGGCATCCCTCGTTCGCTGCAGTTTGTCAAAAATTCCTAATTGAGTAAATATGATTTTATCTGATGCTCGCCCACCATAAGGTTTACTTATAAAAATATTTTATAGTTCTGATACGTCAGATGTTACTTACTTAGAATAGTCTTCGTTTTTGAAGTGATAACCGCAACGACCATATTTAAGGTTCGGTTATTAATTTTAAGGCAATAATCTACTTTTTTACTGACTTTAAAAAGTATGTCAAGAAGCATTTTGACTCATTTTAGATTGTGCAACACAGATCAGTGATTACTACGATTTTTAACGCAACCTTTATCAGCATTTTCATGTTTACTTGCGTAAAAGACGCAAGGTGAATATATGCAGGATCGATTAGATGCAGGGGGCGTAAAATGTTCTTGAACGCACGCGGAGCGTGCGTAAAAATGCATTTTATGTACACTGTATCAAAAAATAAATTTAAGCTAAAGAGTTGATTTAAATTGGAACAATAGACGATTAAAACTACTATAATATGAAGGCAAACTAAAATTAAAACTCTAAGAATTAAGTAAAATTATGAAATAGTACATTATGCAACAAGGGGAGAAAATAAGCTATGTCAAGCGTGCTGAAAACACCTTACCCGAGTCTGACATAGCTTTTATCCCCCTGCTACACACCGTGTTTTTTCCAATAAGGGCATGAAAGGGTCTTTTTTTATGCGTGAAAGTTGGGTAGGAGATCGTGCATTTCAAGTCGTGCACAAAAAATTTGAAAAGTTTGAGAAATTTGAAAAAATTAAAAAATTTGAGAAATTTGAGAAATTAGAAAAAGTTAAAAAATTTGAGAAATTTGAAAAAATTAAAAAATTTGAGAAATTTGAAAAAATTAAAAAATTTGAGAAATTTGAAAAACGGGTATTAACAGAGGGGAGCAAATTTCTCGCACGTGCTTCGCAGTCGTCCTCACATTTTTGAGCCCTGCACTGATCCCGCATTCACTCAGGCTTTTGCCTACGACGCAAGAAAAACCTCTTGAAAATAGCTAACCTCTCATGGCAGTTGATCGGGACAACATGCTCCCACGAGTATCGCTTGTCTTAGCCCGTTCGCATCCGCGCAGGAAAATCTCGGCTTTTCCTCGCCCCACGGTCTCTCCAATTATCTGGTGTATCCACTCAAGGGAGAGAAAAAAAACACAAGTTTGGCCACACATACCACGAGGCCTACGCGACATTTAGCATGTCGCGCTGGAGCATTCATCCGCCGATTTTGTTCTCACTTCTATCTGCTCACGCACGTCGGGAACACAGAGGACGTTACGATGTATCCAATAGTCAAACCCTAAACTATCCCTATATAAAATAGTCATGACCGGATGAAGTGAAGACAAGAATGCGTCAATATGATTGGCTCATGTAGTGCGCATGCGTCAAAAGTATCGTTAGAATTTTTTGATTTGTTTTTGATTTCTAAAATTGATTCTAATATTAAAAATGTAATATAATACTATAATACATATCAAATTATAATTTGTGTATTTATAATATTCTAGAGACATTCTACTCTCGAGACTATTCTATTCTCGAGACATAACCTTAAAATTTTAAAAGGAAGTTGGCGACGAAACCGCGGCAATTTTGAAATTTATATGAGCGCGAAATGAATCATATATTGTAAAGTTTGATATATTTCCGTGATAGAAAACAAATATTAAAAATATCAATCAAGTATTTATATTCCATTTAATAAGTTAATGAAATTATAGTCTACTACAGTGCGCGTAGCGCACTGCGCCAAGTCTAGTATAGTATAAGTTCCATGATAAGTTGGTTAATATAAAATATTATGATATGAAAATATTATAAATAGTGTGATAATTCTGACAAGAAAAAATTTTGCTTTTGGCAGTTGTATTTGTGCGCTCATTTGCTTTTTTGCTGAGAGTAAAGAGCGTGAATCAGAGATTTAGAAAAGCAAAACGACGATCTGGCGAAAATAGAGGAAAGAGTGCTTTGTTGTCGTAAGTCAGTCTTTCTTGCTCTTATCCGTTCCTTTGTGGTAGAACGTTACACTTGACACGTTGGGCAGTAATCGGATGGAATAAATGTCTATCGACATCTTCACAATGCAGCACTTACACGATGAGTTTTCTCGCGACACAATTGTGATAAAATCTTTCAAAAACATCATTCTAGAAGCTATTTTTCTCCTATAAGCACGGAAAAATTGTTTAGCAACTTTTCCACAAACACAAGAAGTCTATCTAATACTAAAATCCACAGAAATCTAATGATTGACTCAAAAAATGCATCTTTAAATGATGCAATAAAGAAAATTTTGAAAAGGATAAGCCTTGGAGAATATTAATTACTGCTTATTTTTGCGCATTAGAAATGAGATTATGGGATGGTTAGAGATAAATTGCAGAAATTTGTGACAAAAACTGTTTGCGTTTTTGCCTGAAATTATTAGTCTCTGTATTGAGCTAATCACAGTAAGGTTATGCTGGCCCAATGACTTATTTCCGCAGTCCTACGCTAAATTATAGTCCTTTACAAGTATTTAAAAAAAAAAATTTTATTGGTTGAGAAATGTGTTTTTACCCAATTTTGGTTCAACAATACCTTTTTAAACCTCAGAATAGTATAGTGTACGGCGCCGCTAGTAGATCTGGTACCCATTAGCAGAGTTGACATGTGACTGAGCTTGAACTCGCAAATGTTAGTATATTTGTTAGTCTGGTTCTAACAAATGCTAAAAGCAGACGTTTTTAATGTTTTAATAAAGATCAGTGTGATCGGCTTAATTAAAATTATAAATTAAAAAAATCGGCTGCCAATTCTTTGGCACGTAGCTTCCTCCAACAAAATTTATAACTCCAATAGATACAATATTGTTCAAATATACAGTATATTGATGATTTTTGAAATACTTTCAATCTTAATTATTTTACTGAAGGAGCACCCATCTCAATATCAAATCATATAATTTTCATGAAAAAATTTAAACCTCAATATTTTAAATATCATAGAGCCTCATAACCTCATAAAATCATGAATTGTCTTAAAACATTCTGAACTTTAGTTAGCGAGTTAGATGGTTTAATAAAAATAGTAATTTTCAGTTACACAGGGTATACAGGGTGAGAGACAAAGAATTTAAATCCTGATATTTTTTAAACTAAACGGTTATATAAGCTGAAAAGATAACTTAGCCGAGGTAATCAAAAGATCGATATTTTCCCAAAATTTCAACTTAATTGAAACCTTTTCATTCCCGTAATCGTACGACATAGAAAACCCATTTTTTTTAGTTTTCGATTTTTAGCTTGAAAAGTAATCATTAAAATGATTCAAAAGTTTTACAGCAAATATAAGATATTATCGTTTTTTATTGTCAAAAATTATTTCAAAAAGTTTGACAATTTAGTTTTCGGGATATTAAATTTTTTTTTTTAAGTTACCCACCATGGTAGAAATGTTCATCAGTTTATTAGCAGTCACTGCCCAGTTTAGATTAGGGATGCGCGATATTCTAAATAGATACTCCGTATCGATATGTATTAAGGCACTAAATATCGATACGTGCTATATATTAGCATCCAAATATCGATATTACCTGTATCGAATGTATCGATAAAATAATTTGTAAACATTTTTTTCTTTTGAAAATCAACTAAAATTTAGAATTTGGAAATTGCTTCTAACTATATCTTTATTATTTTATGATCAACATCTGATAATTACATGCTGCTGATGATGATGATGATGATCATGATGATTCACATCAACAATATATTAAATTTTTGTTTAACAAAATTATTTTCTTTCTCTGTAAACTCAATAAATAATCATTCTGCTATAAGATTAACCTTTTAAAGGTGCCAGTCTTTTTTTGGCAATGACGCTAAAAATAGAAGATGCTGCGGGTTTTTGGGGCACAGACGACTTCTATATTGTGTCATAATTTTTCCAGCCTTAGAAAATAATCTTTCTGAAGGGACAGAAGTAGCGACGATGACGATATACCGCTTAGCGCGTTTCTCTCTTTTTGTTTAGTCTATCCTAGAGTCACTTTTCTTTGTATAATTTCCTTATTTCTAAAATAAAGCTATAGGCTTGTCTCGGCTTTTCTCTCTACTCATTGAGAGTTTTTATGCCGAGGCAAGTCGTCTTTTTCTCCCGCGAAATTCATTGTGTTTTGCGTTGTTTTATTCGCCCAAACTTCCCTCACTCATTCCACCATTTTAATTTAATATATATATATATATATATATATATATATATATATAATTTGAACTCATTAGCCTTTGTTCAATATCCATGTGTAAATTTTGCCCCCGGAGCCATGGGCTTCGGTGTGGATCAGCTAGCGAAGACAGACAAACAAAAATTGTTACGCTAGCCTGTTTCTACATAATAAAATAATCATCTACACTACAAATTAAACATCTTGCACGAATACACTATATAAGGCACTATAATGATGAATACTACCTGCGACTGACTTGAACACAGAGTTGGGAATATCTATCAAGATCATCACTTTTACACTTCATCATTGATAAAATCTTGAACACGCAAATTTGACTTAATGTTTCTAATATCTAAACCCACATAAAAAGTGTACATTTCAGTGTGAGTGTTGAGTGTGGTCATGTTTGTACATATGCATAAATATGTGAAAGGTTAGGTTGCCATGTATAAAACGTTCGCCATAATTTTATGGCATATTATGGCCACTTACCGTCGCCTGTTAACAGGGACATATGGCCACGATATGCCACATAATCTGGCTATTGGGCATAAAATTTGGCATATCGTAGCCATATTAGCCTCAATTTCCTACGAGGGTATAAACAGTGCAATAATGTACTACTTAGTCACGGATAGACGTGACTTAAACACGGATTTAAGCCACACTGTGCTATAAAATAAATTATTACACTCGGAGAGCGTAGGGTAAGTGGGTTGAAGCGTTTTGGGTTTTGATTTATTCCTCGCTTCGCTTGTCTTCCTTCGATGTGCCGACGTGTTTATAAAGTAAATTATTCTATTCGGGGAGTGTGGGGTAATTGGGTTTAAGCGTTTCAGATTTAGATTTATTCCTCGCTTCGCTCGCCTTCTGTTAGATATATAGAATGCACAAGTGTGCTGCGGAATGCGTCAAGATAGGAGCACTGGTGTAGTGCTGTACTGAGTGCGCCATCTATTCGCGAAACGCACTGACGTCGGGTCCTGCATGTCCCGCCACGCCGCTCACTCCGCGCTGATCGCTCGTCCGAGACGGATGTACCATTGTACTCTTCTCCAATAAACTAACATTCCACTACTCTGTGTATCCACTTATTTAACACCTTCCTTCGATGTGCCAAGGTGTAGTTTAAATAAATTATTATACTTAGGGAACGTAGGGTAGATTGGATTACGCATTTTGGTTTTGGATTTATTCGTCGCTCAGTTAGCCTTCCTTTGATGTGCCGACGTGTTTTTAAAATAAATTATTGTACTCGGGGAGCGTGGGGTAATTGTATTTACACATTTAGGTTTTAGATTCATTCCCCGCTTAGCTCGCCTTCCTTTGATGTGCCAACGTGTTTTTAAAATAAATTTTTTTACTCGTGTTGGAGTTTTTGTTAAAACTTAGTTTTAGTATTTTGAAATATTATTCAGTTCAATTTTATTGTAGCTGGGAAAAACCAAAAACAGACGCCGTGCCGAGTCCGTCGCCGAACTCGGCAGCGCATCTGCCCGTTTTATAATGATAAGCTTCTCGGAGACGCGGTCTGTTTGTTGCCTACAAAAAATACGTGCGACAAACACGGTAATTAGGGATTAAGAATGAGTGCGCACTTCGCTGAGTGCGCGCTTTTTATGATATCCAGGTGGGCGGCGGGGGCCATTAAGAAGGTTCCGTCCGCTCACGCTTCGACCGCGTCGTCGCGTACCTGAATATCGGCAGCGTCCCTCTTTCGATCAGCCGTAGGACCACGTCACCGAGGTATTGTAAGACCCTCAGCGGAGGATAGCAGTTAGTTCTGTCCGAATCGAGCAAGCGAGTAGTTGTCCAGTCGAACGCTTCACTGACATCTGACTATGCTGTCATACTTGTACTAATTTCTTGTTCCTTTTTGTATTAATAAATATATTCACAGTGAGAAGTTATACCTTGCTTGATTATTATTTAAACAGGTTATGGGCCCAGCACGCTTCCACTGCGCAACGTGAACTTTGTTTATTTAATTAAAATTAAAGCAAGCCTTGCAGCATACAAATATAGCACCGGATAGTCTCCTCTGCAAGCTGGTAGAGTAAAGTGTTATCAATCGCATCAGTTTGTGAAAAAGTTTCCAAGTGCAGTGTACAGCAAGCTTTTTTATCATGTCAGATAAAGAGTTTAACTTCGTTAAGCTTAAGGGGTCAAGCCTGGGTTAAAATCAATAAATTATTATGCTGAGAATTTTTTTTCAATGTATCTATACAATTTTTTTTTACAAAAATTATAGATATTATATGTCATTTTTACCAATGAATATAACATGTATATCACATTTTACCATCTATACAAATTCACTGATAAAACACTGATTTTATGTCTTTTTATCCACTTGCCGCAGGATTTCTCAGCATCCGGATGATCAACTGACACCATATTTTGGGAAAATCTTCAAAATATGTATCTCCTTGGATTAATCGGAAGACATTTCTGAAAAACAATAATTTTCAATCATTGGCCACTTATATGTTGAGAATATTAGTAATTATAGTGAAGGTGTACGCGTGTAAAGATGCGTAACCTTCACTTTGGACTTATCTTAATGAATTCTGCTCCGATTGGTCCAGGGAGGATGGTTTTCTGGAGCTGCTATTAAATTTTTAGCCCAATTGACTGACCGGATCCTGAGAAAACCTGCGGCAAGTGATCTAAAAACATGAAAAACAGAAATCAGAGAAAAATGCATTTAAAGTTTGACTTAATATTTGATAAAAAAAAAGGTACTTACAACTTGTGTATAGATCTGGACCTTAAATGATTGAAAGATACTTGCACCCTGGTCATGTACACCAGGTTTGGTGTAGATTCGTCGCTCCACAGCTTTGTTTTTCTGTTTTAAGTCATCTGAAACAGAAAATAATAAATAGTTAAAAATTGCAATTTTTGAGCTTGAAACTATTTTCATAATTAAAGCACAAAATACTACTTTTTTGGTAGTTATTTTATTCTGATAAGTATATACTTTGTTTCTGACAAGTAAAATACTTAATAGAACAAAATTTTTACAAAATAATAAAATTTAAATTTATTAATATCAAATTTGAATAATTTTTATTATACTCACATTAGATGATGTCTCTTATTGAAATTTAAATTATTAGCAGTACAGCAACACTACAGGAGTCAGGTTGAAGGTTAGAAAACTTGTCCAGATGAGATTGATGAAAAGTAGGCCACATGATCAGCTAATCAGCCGCACCAGACCGCTTGCCTGCTGCTTCTGTAACCTGCTTGGCATCTCCTCTCCAGCTGTTTTGTGGGCAGAATATCTGTGTTTAGGATGATTAAAATAAAAAAAAAAGAAAAATATGTATGAATTTATGTGTTTCAGTGTTGTGGTGCTGTATAGTGTTTGTGTTTTTTGAGCTGTGGTTTAGGTGTTGGTTAGCTGTGTGTAAAAGTGTATAAAAATAGGTTAGTGTGCCCCAGCTGAGTAAGAATCATCATCTGGATGATTCCTCTTCCTTCTTGCTCGACGTGCTTCCAGTGTTGATTCTGTTGCTTTTCTATCAGACCAGAATATCCTTTCTTCATCCGCGTTCTTGGCCCAGTTCACTGCAGAAGACCCCGGTTGGATGCTAAACTTCTTCATCACCTTCAGTACTCCTATTTTGCCGTCGTTGAAGCAAGTGGCTGCGATTTTGACACCAATTTGCAGGACTACAAGACCACTAAAACTTTGTTTAGGGACCAGTTTCCAAATAGATTGGTTGAAGCTTTCATTGCTGTTCTGTGTGAAGCCTCCAACGCATCTCTCAAGCAAATCTGGCTGTGTCAAGTCCTTATAAATTGGCTCAATCACATCCATGATAGCAGCAGGAAAAACATCAGTGTGGTGGAACTTTTTAAGTTTTCTGTTAGCTTTGGCTACCTGCCATTTGCACCAACTTGTCTTTCCTGGCGGGCAAAGGTGGTGTGTAGGATTTTTATCTGTTGATTTCTTATGATAAAATATAGCCCATATGGCGTTACTCATTGCATTAACAGAATTATTATGGCCTCGGATGGCATTGCCATAATATCTTATCAACTGATCAATCCTTTGAGCAGTTAGACGATCTTGTCCACCAATACCTTTGCCATCTGAAAGTTTTTGGCCAGCCAAATTTTTCTTCAGATTTCTGAGCCTTGTGCCCATTCTCTTGTGCACGTGTCCTACACACCCTTCAAGGCTTAGCGTCGCACAGAGCTTTGTAAACTTTAGAATCTCCATCACCTATATAATTCTTGTACTTGACTCCATGGGTTGATTCCGACCTTTGAAACATTTCCACGATGCCAACCACTTCCATCTTTTCAGAACTTCCTTGATGATTGGCGGAGCACTTGTCTTGATGGGCCTCGAACCACTCCTTGTACTGTTGAGTATCCTCTTCTGGGTGCATTTCGCAAGCTCTGCAAAATGATTGTTTTGGAGCAACGTCAATCACTTTTCCATTCGCATTGCGAATCAAAGTAGAGACCCCTTGAAGAGAACAGTGTCCACGCTTTCTCCAAGAACCATCGCCTGATACAGTCTCACGGTCATCCTCTTGAGTCTCACTGCTACAATCTTCCTGCATAGCTGCTTTCGTTGTTCCACAAAAAGTAGTCAAGCCAGCGTGTCCATGGCCAAGAGATCTCATAGATAATACTGATCGTCTATTAACTTCATACGCGTTACCTTTCACACCAACTTTTTTACTGGAGTCAATGAAAGCAACTTTGTTGCACATGGTACAAGTGATCGTTAGCTTGAAACCAAGACCTCTTACATCTTCTTCACCAAATTTGACACCTCCACGGCAAGCTTTGCAAGCCAGAAATTCCTGCAATCCTGGATAAAGTAAAGAGATGTCAAATATTCTGTTTTGTGCAGGACCAGCCTCTATATCTTTTGATTTTAATTTTTGCCTAGATCTTGATACATGAATTTCTGGTTGCGAAAACTGAACGGGTGTGCGAACTGTTGAAGCTTGTGCAATGGTTCGTGTCCTCTGAGTACCAGATGTTGAAGGAAGCATATTGGGCACAGTTGCTGAACTCGTTGCTGCTCTTGTTGGCATCGATGGTTCATTACGTCTCCTTGTTGATGATTGTGCTGGGGGTTGGACGTTGACTCCGTAGCTTCATCCAAGTTTTTTCTATAAAAAACTCTTGGTCTCTTCTTTTTTCTCCCAAATCTTCTCTTTTTATGTTCACATGAACCTGGCAATCTATTTCTTGAGCCTGGCATGTTGACAATATACTAAATTTTTCACTTATATTATCACAGATTATAATAATCAATTATTCTTATAACACACTAAAACTTTTCAACTGTAAAATCGAGTAGTTTTAGAGTAATTATTTTTCGAAATTCGCAAACAAACGTTGCAGTCAGCAAATTCGAAAAATATAAACAATTTTTTTCAAAAAAATAGATCCTGGTAATACGGTAAAACAGGGATCTAGACGAATCACCGCTCGCTCGTGCTCTCGCATAGCGCAGTCGGTAAGCGCGTAATTCAAAATTCGCTATTTCTACTACGATGATTACTAGTTTCAGTAATTTGTTAATAACTTATTAACAAAATGGTCTTTTGCAAAACGGGTTTTTTATCGTATTGTACGTGAAATTTACTAAAAAACCGTGTATAAAAAGTGCCAGAATATTTATTTTTTGTAAAAGTAAATCAAAATGTGTAAAATACAAGGATTTTTCAAAAATTAGCTATTCGCTTTTTTCAGTATTTTCTCTATAACTTTACGACAAATTTTTTTCTAGTAAAATGGGTTGCGGTAGCACATTCTAGGGACTATTTCCTATCCATATAGCGAATAAAAAAAAATCGATTTTTTCAAGATTTTAACCCAGGCTTGACCCCTTAACGAAACCAATTACACGGTGTGGAAATTTGGAGTTGACATCGCCTTAGGATATGACGATCTTTTAGGCTTTATAGACGACGATGGCGAGAAAGAACCAAAAAAGAGGAAAAACCAGATGACTGGAAAAAGTGGAGAGTGCGCTGGCGTAAAGCGATGGGCATAATCGTCGGCTCAGTAGAACTGAAGCATCAGGCCTACCTAGTCAATTGCAGCACACCCAAAGAAGCTTGGAAAAACTTCGGCAGCGTTTCGGAGCCTCGAGCACAAATGCAAAAGAAAGTGCGTGGCAACAGTTCTATAGTTTTGAAATTAAATCAGGCCAGGCGCTCGCTCAGCAACTGGAGGATTTTGGGTGCATCTGCAAAAAACTTGCAGATGCAAATGATAAGCCGTCGTGCACTTCAAGCTATTGAATAGCTTGCCACAGAAGTTCTCGACATTTCGGATGGCTCGGGAATGCACTCCGCAAGCTGAGAGGACCAGGGAATTGCTGATAAGCCGGCTACTTCGTGAAGACATACGTCTCTGTGAGACGGAAGAAAACGAGACGAGTTTGGCGCTCCAAATCGAAGCGCTTGGTTTCAAGAGAGATCGCAGCCAGTCCATGGGACAACAGAAGCAAGCCAAGAGTAAGAAAGATATAGAAAAATTGAAGAAAAGAACAAAGTGCGCGATCTGCAAAGAAAAAGGACATTGGGCGCGAGAATGTCCAACGAAGAAAAGTGACGACGAGCGGAGCGAAAAAGCCTTCGTAGCTACAGCTTACTGCATCAGCGATGCGGCAACTGACAGTTACCAGAATGTCTGGATATCCGACTCAGGTGCAAGCATGCACATGAGTCCGATAAAAGAGTTTTTCACCACGTTCAGCAGCATCCGTGAGTCTGTGAAAATTGCCAACAAAATCCTGCATGCGGTATGGAGAGGTACGATTGTCATTCGTGAAAATATGGATGGAAAAGTAATTGAACGAGAACTTCAAGATGTGTATTTTGTACAAGAATTAAGGGCAAATATGTTTTCAATACCTACGATTAACGCGAGAAAATACTCCTTTCATTCATATGAAAGTTATTGCGAAGTACGTGACATCTGTTCAGCCGGCTATTAATCCAGTGGGAGATAAGTGGCAAGTTGACAAAAATCACGGCATACTCCAACAAGCCGACGATCCAGAAAGAGAGCCGCAAATCAGCGGGTCGGAAGAATCGCAGACTAACCAAGCTGGTCACGACGCGGTCAGAGCCCTCCTAGCAACAGCAACAGAAGCCGATTATGAGATCATCAAGTTTACAGCATGCAATACCAACGGAAAGACCAAGGAAAACGTGGACAGCAAGACACCCGCCATAGTGTTGAAAGACTTAAACTTCAAGACTATCAATAGTGATAAGTGTATTCTAGCGGGTATGATTGGCATGTATGAAGTGTGTGTAGTGCTGCATGAAAATGATGGTGTTTAAAAAATGGATGGATAGGTTGAACAAAATATATGTATTATGGGTACAATAATATGTTGGAATTAAGTCGTAGAATAAACATTTTCATAATTCACACACACACACACACACACACTCAGCCATCCGCACGGACATTTTCTAAAAATGCATGATTCATACTCCAAACACCTCCAAATGCGTTTTTACGAAGTTTTAGCAAAACTGAAAATTTTACATTTACAAAGCTTCCTCTTAGGAGGAAGCAGAATATGCTTTTTTTAATTGATCCTCAGATACTGGATTTCTGAGGCGGCTTTCGAAGCAGATACCCATACATGGGGGATATTCCCCTTAGGTATCATTATAAGATTTTTTCTTTCTTTCCAAGAATGCATTGTAATAATAATTTTTAGAGTTTATGTAAAAACATTAATGTATTTTAAGTCAAAAAATGGTGTTTTCAGAAAATGTCCGTACGGGTTTGTGTGCGTGTGCGCGTTCGCGCGCGTGTGTGTTCGTCGTACACGCGTGTCTCAAAAAATAAAACATATAATGGCATAGATATATGTCCTCCTAGGACTTAGTTCCTCTAGGAGGAAGCAAAAACGGCTTTTTTAAATGAAACATGGAGTTTGCAGTCCTCGTCTTTGGCTCATGCTAGCTCGTCTTCACTTGTAATTTTTAGTAATTATAAGTTACAACGATTCCATGAAACGGTGAACTTAAGGTGATGTCGGCGCAAAAGCTTTGAAAATCCGCCACGGGGTATTTTGTACTTCCAAACTTCTAGAAAAACAGAAAGTTTAATCGATTTTTTCTTTCAGTAGAACGGTTTATTAAACTTAACACTACGGCGCTACAGACTCAAATTTTCATTTGCAACTTGAGAATAAAACCAGTAGGTGGCTCTAGTCTCAATAGACTTAAAATGAAACCAGTAGGTGGCGCTAGTCTCGACGAACTTGAGTATAATAGCACCAACAGGTGGCGCTAGTGTCGACGATCGACACCAACGCTATGGTATTGAACACTACCGATCTACGACTAGCAGTTATTTTCGAGTGAACTAGTGGAGAGTGCAGTTCGAAGGGTCTCAAAAAGTGATTTGTGTCCTAAAGTTTTTGCTCAATTCATATATCAATCAGGCGCGATTCATAACATAAAATTAAAATTAAGTTTTTATCTAACAGATGTGAATTTAAGATTTTTATACAAGTTTCTCGTGCCTATCTAAGTAAGTTTAAAGTTAGTGCAGTTTATTAATAAGTTTATTAATCTGATTTTTAATAAATTAGTTTATTAATATTAATTATTAGCAAATCAGTTTATTTATCAATTAATAAATTAGTTTCACCTATATTTTTCGCACGATAATCCATGCCGTATTAAGTGCTTATCTTAGTAAGTTTAGTCTAAAGTGAACGCATTTTATTTATAATAATTTCATTAATTTGTTTGTTGATGGATTACATTTTTTTAGTCATTAACTAATCAGTTTATTTATTGATTAATAAATTGATAAATTAGTTAATTGATAATAGAAAAATGACGTCAGTCCAGCGAGGAGGTGTTGACAGCGTTTTTGAATTTGCGGCATCGGACACCAAGGAAAGGCCGGCTATCAAAATGATATTCAGGCGTTCAACTAAACGGCCAGGTTAGTGGAATATCATATCTAATAATATAAATGCGTCAAAAAGACGAAGGCAAACGTCTGATAGTAAAGTTAGTCCATTAGCGAAACGGCTCTGTACTGGGAATGTAGAAGAAATCAGAGCCGTTCGTACTGTTAGTGTAGTGGATCTATCCAATGATGATGACGATGATATTGTGTTTGTATGTTCGAGTACAAAGCGCGATAACTGCTATAAAGATATTGCAAATAGAACTGCATATTTTAAAAGCAAATTATTTGAATATGACTTGAGCGCGATACCGCCAATAATAACGGCACGAAATGCATGGTTGAATGACGATTCAATCGATGCTTTTTTTGGCATAGTTCAAGAAAATCATCCGAAATATGAAGTACAAAGTGTGATGTTCTTAACTATCCACAATGCGTTCAACCCGTAAGAACTAAAACCAGTGTCGTTATTATTGGAGGTACGTGCACAAGGCATTGGCGCTTTGGATACTACGATGGTCAAACAGTACGCATATATGACACGATTCCTAATTACACGGGTGGAAAACTCGTCGAAAAGGAAAAGCGTTATATTTTGCTGCGCTTTCCAGACATTTTGGAAAGCGATATCAACTTCGTTGATATCGTCACAATTCAGCCTGATGGACAGCATTTTTTGCAGATATTGCAGAGCCGAAAATTAACTCCTTTTCCAATTGCGGCTACAGGACATAATTGAGTCATTGAAGTAGGATTTACTGCGAAAATGTATAATATTAATAGTAATTTTTTAGTAACGTAACTGCTAGTAGCATATTCTTTACTTTTTATTTAAAATTTTTTTAATTTTCGTTTCGAAATCAACATTTTTTTTGGTACTACATAATTTTCTTTAACTCATAAAATTAAGCCCATAGATAATTGACGTTTGTGGTTATATGGCTCTTGGCGATGATTCTACGTTTTTTTTTTTAGATTATTGCATAAGAAATTCTATTTTTAGAAAATTGATAAATGTCAATTTTTCAGTCATGAAGGATTTTTGTTAAATTTTTAACGAAATCCATTTTTGAAAAAAAAACAAAAATTTGAACATTAAATTTTAACTTATAAAAAATGATTGTTATTTTTTATGCAATAAAATAAGAAAAAATAAAATAAAAATCAACGCGCCTGAAGCGCATTGTATAACTATTATACAATGTGTTTTCGACAGTACCTCTTGGGTGGTGTGGAAAACTGTCATTTTTGGTAAAGAATAGCTTTTTTGATATAATTTATAATTAAGACATATACATGACATGAGTTGTTCTGGCCAAAAATTTTTGAATCTCGCTACCTATTTATAATATCGTCTAGAACCTCGATTGATTTTTCAATTTAAACCTCTTTCGCGTACGCAAACAACGAAATTACGCAGTCTCCACCATAATCTGCCCTTCTTTGCTTATAAAGGAAAATTTTGTGGAAAATTTTTTGCTTTATCCTAGAGGGAGCTTTGTAATAATAAAATTCTGAATTTTGTTGAAACTTCTAGAAAATACCTTTTGGTGTGTTAGAAGTTCAAATCAAGTGTTTTTAGAAAATGTCCGTACGTATATATATATATATATATGTATATATATATATATATATATATATATATGTGTGTGTGTGTGTGTGTGTGTGTGTGTGTGACATTTAACATTAATATCTATTTTTGGATTCTGAATTCGGGAAAAACAATTATTTTTTATGTTCTCAACTATTTTTTTTTTGGCCATTTTTTGATTTTGAAAAACACTATTTTGCGTTTTTTTTTCAATTATCCCATTATTACAAACAATTCAGCTAAAATGCATTTCAAAGACAATAAAATTGACTACTTTTCCTTGTTTGGCCCTTGGGATCAACCGCTTTGTTCGGCAGATAAAATGAAAAAGGTCATTTTTTTTTAAATTCATATCTCTGAATCTAATTATCATAACCTCGCGAAAAAATCATGTCGATGGTTCACGTGTCAAACTATATCCCATTAAAATTTCAAGTGATTTGACTACTTATTTTTTCAGTAATAAATCAGAAATAGTAGATATTTTATGTGTTTTGGCTAAGTTCATTGCATACTTATGGTGTTTGTATGACGTTCTAATACGTAAAAACAAAATTTTAATTGTTCACCAATAAATAAAATGAAACGAACATGGCAAGTTACGTAGTAATTATCTTGAGGGTTGTTCCTCGCTTTATTACGATTAAATATAATAAACTTGACTTTGTTTGATTGATCTTATTTCTTTTCTATCTAATTCCCTTGCAGAATATATCAAACTCGCCTAACCTTTTACTTTTTAAATGTTAATTTTTTTTAGAGATCGTAATGTGCTAATATATTGGTAAATAGGGTGTTGATTGTATTAGTTGATATATCTATGCCATTATATGTTTTATTTTTTGAGACACGCGTGTACGATGAACACACACGCGCGCGAACGCGCACACGCACACAAACCCGTACGGACATTTTCTGAAAACACCATTTTTTGACTTAAAATACATTAATGTTTTTACATAAACTCTAAAAATTACTATTACAATGCTTTCTTGGAAAGAAAGAAAAAATCTTATAATGATACCTAAGGGGAATATCCCCATGTTTGGGTATCTGCTTCGAAAGCCGCCTCAGAAATCCAGTATCTGAGGATCAATTAAAAAAAGCATATTCTGCTTCCTCCTAAGAGGAAGCTTTGTAAATGTAAAATTTTCAGTTTTGCTAAAACTTCGTAAAAACGCATTTGGAGGTGTTTGGAGTATGAATCATGCATTTTTAGAAAATGTCCGTGCGGACGGCTGTGTGTGTATATGTACGTATACCGTCATTATACTGGAACCACGCGATCGATCGTGATACAATTTGGAATGCATATATGTTTTCTGATTCTGAATTCGGGAAGTTTTTTTTTATGATTCTGACGATTTTATGGCCATATTATAGCCATTTTTTAATTTTTGCTTTTTTTTGATAATATGATATATACAATATATTCAACAATAATGTATCTAAAGAGCATAAAATTACCTACTTTTTTCGCATGATTTTCCAGATTGACCGTTCCGTTCAATTTTTATGATAAAAAATGTGATTTTGAAAAAAAATTTAACATCTCCAAAACTAAATCGTCAAACATTTTCAAAAAATTTATGACAATAAAAAATGATGATATCTCTTTGCTGTAAAAATTTAAAACCATTTAGATGACTAGTTTTCAAGCTAAAAATTGAAAACTAAAAAAAATGGGTTTTCTATGTCGTACGAATACGGGATTACTTTGATCACCTCGGCTTGTCTTTTAGTCGAGTCTCAGTTGAACGTTAGGATCTACACTAAGAGAAACCTACAGTTGAAATCGCTTGGGAGACCCAGGCAAAAATTGCTTGGCTCGCCAAAGACTACCAGAGAAACAAAACAGTTCACGTATAGACACGCAAGAAATTATAAGTTGGCGAACGCCGTGACGGTACTAGAGAAGGAGAAGAGGCGTGGCCATATAGCATCACTTTAACCCTTCTGCGCATCTGATGCGCATCTACCACGCATGTCATACCGACTACTTGAGAGCCAGGCAAATACTGCCGGAGTCTTTGGCAGTTTTAGCTTTAGATTTCTCTCAGTGTAGGCATCCTCATAATCCTTTCATCGTGGTTATTATTTGGAATACTGGTTGATGCGCACTTGCAATAATTTGCTGTTGTTGAATCTTTATCTTCTGACAGAGTTGCTGCAAAATTAATAGCACTGACAATTTTGTATCAAATTTTTTCATATATAAGCAATCGTATCTCTAATTCTTGCGTCACGTTTGAGTATCAGTAATCTGCAGAATTCTTTTTGTTACAAAAATTTTCTTCTTTAACCCACAGTAAATATGTTCCAGAAACAGTTTCCAATACGCCTGAATTTTTTCAAACTTTTAAATTACTTTTTACCAAATTGGTAGGGAGCCAAAGATGTCAATTTTAGCAATTATTGGGTTTTCAGCGCAAATTAACCACCAACAAATTCATGGAGATACCTTTTTATAGTGCAAAAGTTCTTGTATGGGTCCCAGAATGGCAGAGACCCTGTGTATTGGCTAAAAATGAAGATATTCATAAATTTGTGCTAAAATGATTAAAATTCATATTTAAAGCCTGTAGCAAAGCTTATGAATTGCTTGAAGCATTCCTAAAAAAATCACAGAGGTAGCAAACATCAAAATAAAAAAAGCCACCGTAGGAGAAAATTGTTCCTTAAAGTCCGTCATTGACTAAAAATTCAAAGCTTAGTGATAAATTATTTAAATACATGTTTGCTTATAGAAATAAATTGAGTAACTTGGATCATCGCCAAAAAAATCATAAAACTTGATTTTATTGTTACAAATATTTCTACCAAAGTCGAGAAATCGTAAATATATTATGTCTTTTGCTAAAAATTAACTTAACTATCCACTGACTTTGAAAAATTATGATCGAGTCTATGATTTATGTTATGATTTTTTGCAAGAGATATAAAATAAACAGCATCGCCATAGTTTCAGAGTAATCTATTTAGAAATATCGATAAAAAATTGTATCAACCATTGATGAGGCGCGTTACACAAATAAAACCGTTTGTTATGTAATGAAATTGCTAAGTATATTCATTCTCTTTTGTCAAAATGGACATAGGAAGCGGGAAGCGAGTCGGTATTCGGCTATCGAGCGCCAGAAAGGTTCGTAAGCGGTACGACAATGTTGAACGTTCTGGAAGCGTGGGTTGGTGTGCAAGCGGGGCGAACGGACAAAATCAAATAACAGAAAGCGGCTTGTTTGCAAGCCGCCCCCAAGCGATCGCGAAGCGCACACATGAGCCGCTGGCGCTTCTCTCGGTCGGGGTAGTCAAGCGCTTTCTATCTCTCTATTGCAACAGCTTCGGTTGATGCACTTGCAGTCCCTCCCTCCGCTTTCGCGCTACCTCTTCAGCCGTGTTCTAGCCTCTCCGCTCCCGCAATCTGCCCGATAGAAGGACACAGCAATCAACGCGAGCGATAGTAGCAGCAACGAACGCTGCATACAAATGCATGCTTTTATTTAGGGCTTTCGGTTAGAAAGCACACAGTCCATTCTGTATATATGCCGCTTTCGTCTCTTTATCACGACGCACGCGGCCCGCTATCATGTGCCTTCCGCCTCTTCACTGACTTTTACACGTGTATATTGCATCCGTGGCTTTCGGTTCATGCCATGTGTGATGCGTAACATTCATTCAATTCTTCCAGTTATCACTTATCGGTAGTGTTTGGTTTCATAAATTGCTATACTATAAGTGCGATACTGAATTTTTTTCAGGAGTTGTAAGGCATGCCAGGAATTGTATACACATTGTAATTGGGGTTTTCGTGCTACCCCAGTTATGGTGCAATCCCTAGCTCGGGGCTTGGAAAATGACCCGGTGGCGCCAGGCGCTCCTCGCGAACGCCAGAGTCTCGCGACTCTTTGTCTCCCGGCGCGAGGGTTTTTTGCACGTGGTTTGCTCGGCTAGCTGCAGCCCCGAAAAACGGTAAGGAGAGAGGGCGGTTCGGGATAATAGAGACACGTGGTTTATCAGACGGAACTGTATATTCTTAGTAAATTCTTACAACTTATAATCGACTCGTACAACTTGCTAAGATAACCCGCGAACAAAGGCAACTCCGACAAGCAAATACCCGTACACGAAAGATATCCCGCGTGACTCGCGCGCGTCTCAAGGCTCAAGAAGCAACCAGATCACACACGCTTGCTCGCACTTTTCGTCTCTCACTCACTCACACAATTGCGTCGCACGCGAATTCCGCAAACGCCGAACGATTTATCCTAGAATTGCTCGACCACCTTACGCCTCGTGCGTGCAAGTGTCGGCGCCAAGTATTAACCTACGTTTTCACAAAATAACTCTACACTTCTATCATAAAAATCGTTAATTCTACACTTCGCTTATTACTCGAGACAACACAATACTTCGACGGAACACAATACAAAGATATAAAGAGATAGAGACAGCGATCCGGAGGTAACTAACGCGTACGCGGGATAACCTTTTCGTTCGCGAAACCGAACGTGGAACTGCTGTTCACCCGCGAGACGGATACGACCGGAGAAAACGGAAAACGATTCACTGACCTTAAATCCTTCTAGCTGGAACACCGGGTGAGGTTGAAGTTGAGGCACGTCCGTTCTGGAGCAGCCGGGGCAGGCGAGTGCCGGCTCGAGCGCTCACGGCTCGCGGCCGCCACTCTGCTCTCCCTAGCCGCCGTACCGCGCGCGCGCTGATTGGTCAACGCGTCGCGGCCAGACGGACCGTTCGCTCGCAACACTATCGGTTCACGCGCCGTTGCCGAGTCGCGCGATCGCGCGTTCGCGCAGATAGCCCCGCGGACACGATGTCGAAACAGATAGCCGCGAAATTCGAATTCTCGTAGCACACAGGCAGCCTTTCCCCGCAGACAACCAAGATAACTCTTGACTGCGGAACACGTAGTGACTCCCAATACCCCGTCGTCAGGGCCCTTAACTCGGGCGGCATCTGCCACTACGAACGCGAGACGCTGTAGTTTTTGTTCCTGGCGTTCGTGCGGGCGAGCTGCCATCACGCTGGTCCTGCTGCATCAGACGCTTACGTAGGTAGACCCCACGAAGGGCTCCGCCACCTGCATCGGCTGTCTTACGGTGCGCGGGGCCGACTTAAACACCCTGTCGAGGTGAAAGGTCGCTGCTTCTGCGCCAACGTTGCTCCCCGTCTCTTACTCACGAGTCGGCGACGTGCGTTGTCCTTTTCATCCATCGCAGCCACTGCTCCTCTCTCGTCGTTCACTCAAAATTAAACGACGCACTTAGACACGTTCACTCTCTCATTCACATAGGTAGCCTTGAGACGCTCTACCCCGACCACGTCGAACATCGTTGTTACACGGCGAAATTTTGCCGTGTTACAACCTATACTTATGTGTGATTTTTCATAGTTCAATTGAAGTTATCTGCAGGATGTAGTTATTGATCGCTATTAATTTTGTTTGAGAAATGCTATTCTATGGTATAAAATACTATTAAATTAAACTTTAATACCTTGATGAAAGCAACTCTGCTGTACTTTACTAATACTTGCAGATATCGTACGGGTCTATAAATTCATCCGACTAAATTTTCTGTCAAGGGACGAAACGATGACTAGATTTAATAGTCTTTTTGAGATTTTTTTCTTCGTAAGTATAACCTCAGAATATTGATAGATATTTTTGTATTTTGCAGTCATTCGAGTATATTTATAACGTAGTACATCATATGTTTAGCTTAATCGTATATTTATAAAAATGAATAGTTCCGATGCATAATGATTTAGTTGATCCATCAACTACGTTAATAACTGTACTTTTTTCATAATGTGCTCCATCTCATGAGATTCCAAGAATTTCTTTTAAATTTACATTCATCATTTCGAAAATAATTGAAAAGAGACTGAATGAAATAACGATACAGCATTTAAAAACTACTATGGAATTCTTTGTATGCACGAGGCCATTACAAAATTAAGACTGAGGCTTGAAAATTGTAGACTGAATGACATGTATCACTTTGTGAATTTGCATGTGCTTGATGAATGTCACCAAACTAAGTTAAAATACTTAATCTCAAAAATGTTAAAATTTGGAGAAAAATGATCTCAAAGTGCACAATTAAAATATAAGTCATCGTTGTAAATCAGAGTATTAATTGAGTATGAGTAAAAATAGGAAATGAGAAATAAAATACGCAAACTATGTACTTATAATAACCGTGGTAGGAAATGCATGTAACACCTATCTGGCTGGTTGTCCAACATTGGGCCAGTAATAACTGGTGTACCACATTCTGTGTGACACATTTTATGGAAAATATGTGCAGGCATGAGCGGAATTCAGGCTTCTCATATATAGGGATAAGCCTTACACATGTCTGCGTGTGTTAGCTGGAGCCTATCTACAATGCGTTCTTTCCATTGTTTCGGTGTCATGTTCCCCGCAGAACTGTGTCCTGCTGTACCGACAGGAATACGATATGAGTATGCCATTTCATGTGTCTAATTAGTCATCGAACCATGACGACACTACGGTATATTGCGTTTCGGTAGGTTGGGCGTGCTCCAAAATGGATAACTTTGAAGTTTTATTTATCCAAAGTTTTTTAGTTATATTCATACTATTTTTCTTCTTTCTAAATTCTGCACTCTATCTTGTTCAGGAGGGTATAGCTTTTAAGAAGAAAAAGAAGTAAGTCATGTTTAGTAAGTATGGATAAACTAATTATTTTGAATTAAAACATTTACCTGTATACTTATGACTGGGTTTTATACTATATTTATATTTTTAGATTACCACAGCTGATTTTGAGGTGTAGCTATATGCTTTCACAACCAAATCACTGTACCATCTTTGACTGAACGTCTTTTCTAGATGAAACTTTATAAATCCGTCAAATCTCTTTTTCAAAACTAAGCACTGCTCATTGTTGTCAATGAAGTTGATGTTTTAAGTTTTAGAGTAACTGCTGGAAAAAAGAAGCATTCTGAAAAATCTAGAGAATGACGAAAAGATTCTTTTGATTGGAATGAGATACAGTTACAGGCTTTGGAGTATTGGATGTTTAAAACTCAAGCTTGTAAAAAGTTGCTGAAATCTTACGTTGATCAACAGATAAAGACAAAAAAGGTAAATGAGCGATTCGCTTATGATTAACTGTTTAGAAACAATTAAGTTTCCAGGTATTTCTTCTTTTTAAGGGGTCCAGACTGGGTTAAATCCTGCAAAAAAACAACAAAATATTCGTCTAAAAAATATCTACACTGAGAAAACTAGATATTAAAATTTACTATATATGCAGGAAAAATTACTATATTATATAGTAACGGGCGGTTATACTTGCTTAGTATTAAATTTTACTATCTCAGATAGTAATTTCTATACTGAAATGAAATTTGTAAAAATTTAATTTTTTTTTTGCTGGCCAATTTTACGCGCTTATTCGATTGTTATTATTATTGATAGTTAATGTTGTCAAGTGAAAGAAATTTTTTTGCGGCGACGGGAATCGAACCTGGACCTCCGGCATGGAAGTCAAGCGCGCTGACCCAAACAGTACTATTATGTACTAAATTTCAAATCTGATATATTAATCACATTTACTCATGAGTTAATATTAATTATATCACTTACTAATCCAGATAAACAAAAAATTATAGATTTTGGTCTTTGATTACTGCATAAATCAAGTTTATAACCTCAAATTCTGGCACACGGATAAAAAATCTTAAAATAATTTTTATTATATAATGTAGTCATTTCTAGTAAACACGTAACAAGTTTTAATATAAGTCTAACAATTTTTACTATGAATATCTATATCTATGATATCTAATATAGTAATTTTTCCTACATATGTAGTAAATTTTAATATATAGTTCTCTCAGTGTACTGAAAATATTTACAATACACACTATTTATCAGACACACTTGCCACGGCTATGTGAAAGATCCGGACTGTCTTCTTTACTCTACACGGGCTTAAAATGTACCTTAAACATGCCCCCTCAGACCTCATGAAAGACATTTCTGAAAAATATTAATTAAATATTATTATCCATACGTTGTATACGTAACTAATAAATTTAATTAATATTTTTCATACTGTACTTGTTGCTAATAACATTTAATTAATATTTTTCAGAAATGTCTTTCATTAGGTCTGAGGGGGCATATTTAAGGTACATTTTAAGCCCGGGTAGAGAAAAAAAGATGGTCCGGATCTTTCACAAAGCCGTGGCAAGTGACTAAAACACTTATTTATATAGTAAAATGTCATGAATTTTGGTCAATGATTTTGTATGGTATATATATGATATTATTTGGTAGAAATAGTGTATATTGTAAATATTTTTAGTAGATATTTTTTGTTTTTAAATTTACTTCAAAAGAAAAAAAAATTTCAGACGAATATTTTGTTGTGTTTTTGCAGGAACCCAGGCTGGAACCCTTAAATACTTATTATTTAGGTTGAGGGATTGTTAAATCGCCTGCATGTCGCTATATCAGACCAAGAGAAAACAAAGTTTGAGCTCCATGCATACTAAAAACTTTTCTTCGGAAGAGAATGTTGCAAGCTGGGAAGGTTAAGAGAAAGAAAAAAAGAGTTCTATTTTTGGGATGGTACTTGTTTGATTTCGATACTGATAATTCTAAGGTTGCGAGCCAAAGTGACCTGAACCACCTTTGGTACCCGCTGACGGCAAGACGGGAGGCCGGTTACATAGCCAGTTATCGGCTAAGGCGAGTGCGTGATACTGCTGATGATGTCTGACAGAAATTCGCCACGCCACCAAGCACTTTGTTCGGGGTGGGAGGTTCGAGAGAGTAGATGGGCTAGGGCAGTATCGCGTGCTATACCCTGGTATGATGTTCCCAGTCTGGCATCGCTTACAGTCATGTGTTGGGGTCATGTCAGCTGCCTCCATAGACGAGGGGATTGAGGGTGGTCGGACACATACCGGGATGAAGACTACTATCGAGCATTGATAATTTAACCAAGCAAGGAGAGAACGCAGGAAAAGTGAAAAGGAGCTCTCGAGATCTGGAATAAAATCCGGGATGATGAGCGAGAACGAGAAAGCATATGGGAGAAGATCCGAGACAGGCTGGACTCTATGGATAATTTTGTGTCAAACGCATCCAACATTCATAAGTCTGTTAAATGCGATCTATCGGCGATTATATCACAGGTTTAGCGGCTTGAAAGAGGACAAGTGGTGCTGGAAAAGAGCAAGGAGAGCCTTGGATTGATGCTAAAAAAAGCGGAAATGTCACCGAACCAGCAGCATATTCAGAAGGAGGACAATGCATCACAGACGATAGATGCATCAAACGCGGTGACGACAAGAACGCTAAATAAGCGTAAGGCAATATCACCAAGCCAGGTAGAAGGGCGACAAGATAACTACGCTAAAAAACGAAGAAAGATAAGGAAGTAGCCCCTGTAGTAGTCACATTAAAAAGCCAATCACAGGTGTCTTCGGAAGAAAAGGCAGACCCACCCTGGCAGGAAGTTATCACCAGAGGTAGGAATATCAAAACAGGGACCCAGCGCGAGTACAACGACCAATAGAGTTAGTTGGAAAATGAAAGATTATGATAAGGAGATGTTCCTGTTAGCACTTAAAGAAATGCAACTGTATAGAACAGCAAACAGCAAGGTGGAGCAGGTGACAGCAAACATCACCCAAGCATGTGAGGCTGCTATGCCTCGAAGAGTGGCATACAGTAGACGACCGCCAGTATACTGGTGGGACAAGGAGATTGCGAGTGTCACTGGACAAGAAGACGAGAACAACGGGCAAGGAAGAAATACTATAAAACTGGTATAGGCAAGGAAATTGTAGACGCTAGCTGTTGCTAGCAATGTTTAATTAATATTTTTCACACTGTACTTGTTGCTAACAACATTTAATTAATATTTTTCAGAAATGTCTTTCATTAGGTCTGAGGGGGCATGTTTAAGGTACATTTTAAGCCCGGATAGAGTGAAGAAGACGGTCCGGATCTTTCAGAAAGCCGTGGCAAGTGACAAAAACACTTATTTATATAGTGTAATGTCATGAATTTTGGTCCATGACTTTACAAGATATATACATGTTTTTTTTCCGATAAAAATAGTGTGTATTTTATATATTTTCGATAGAATTTTTTTTTCAAATTACATCAAATAAAAAATTGTTTGGTAAGAAGAATATCTTTTTGTTTTTTTTTTGCTGGATTCAACCCAGGCTTGACCCCTTAAGGAATTGCAGGACGAGGTCGAACAAGACCCTTGGGTACGACCGTATAAAATAGTAATGAAGAAGATTAAAGACAGCTACGTGCCTTAACCAAAGTACCCGGAACTATTGCACCGGGCAGTGACCACACTGTTTCCCAGGCAACTGGAAGAGCCAAGTGTCATCGAAAGAGGTGTGAATGAAGAGCCTATCCCTCCGATCACGATTGAGGAATTGTTAGCCGCCTGCAGAGGGGTAGGAAACAACAAGGCCCCAGGGCCGGACGGCATTCCAAATATTGCATTAAAGCATGCCATTCATGCTTATCCAGAGGTCTTCGTAGACTTGTACAATACATGTCTAGAAGAGGGAACATTTCCCACAATCTAGAAGAGACAGCGACTAGTGCTTCTGCCAAAGGGAAAGAAACCACCCCAGGAGTCCTCATCATACAGACCGCTCTGCATGCTGGATACTCCAGGTAAGATCCTGGAACGCATTATCTGCGTCAGAATGGATCATTTTATAGAAGGAAAAGGTGGATTAGCGGAACATCAATATGGCTTCAGAAAGAAGCGTTCAACCCTGGACGCAGTTAGTCTAGTGATTGACACTGCATAAACAGCGATAGAGGGAAAAAGATGGAAGGGAGGAAAAAAGATGTATTGCGCTATAGTTACATTGAATGTCAAAAATGCATTTAATTCGGCCAGATAGAGTGAAATACACGAGGCACTCCGGAAGCAGGATGTGCCCTTATATATAAGAAGAATGATGTCCGTACGATGTACCAAGACCTATAAAGTTACAGGGGGCGTCCCCCAAGGGTCAGTACTTGGCCCACCGACTTGGAACATCATGTACGACGGGGTACTAAAGCTACAATTACCTGAAGGAGCCACAGTCGTGGGATTCGCTGACGACATAGCAGTAGTAGTAGTAGCGAAACATAAATAAGAGGTGACAGACATAGCTGAAGAGTCAACCCGTATAATACACGAATGGCTAACAGAGACGGGTCTGAAATGAGCCAGTCAAAAAACGAAAGTAATTCTCATTTCCAGTAGGAAGGAAATGGAGGAAATCACACTGACGGTGGATGGACATTAGATCGTTTCTCAACCAACTATTAAATACTTGGGTATCACCATCGATGCAAGACTAAGTTTTAAACAGCATCTGGAAGTAGTCAGTGATAAAGCAGCAAAAGTTAGCGCTACTCTATCACGATTGATGCCGAATGTAGGAGGGCCAACTCAGAAGCGAAGGTTACTCTTAGCTAGTGTAACTACATCGATTATGCTATACGGAGCCCCAGTGTAGGCAGATGCGATGCGGGTGAAATCGTATGCACGAAAGTTGACTACCGTGTGTAGGCGAAGTGCACTAAGAGTGGCATCCGCTTACCGCACGGTATCGGATGATGCTGTCTGCATTATAGCAGGCATGTCACCCATTGGCCTTTTAGCGTTGGAAAAAAGGACGTATTTGAAGGCAGGAGACGATCGAATGACAAAAGCCAGAAAGAGATCTGGGATGCTGCAAGAAAGAAGACGATGGGTGAATGGCAAACAAGATGGGACGCTAGGCAAGGGGCGATGCACTCATCGCCTTATACCAAAGATAGAAGACTGGATTGGAAGAAGAAATGGGGAAGTTAATTACTACCCCACGCAGTTTTTGACCGGACATGAATGTTTCCGGGCGTACCTGCATCGGTTCAAACTAGACGACCGTCCGAACTGCCCAATGTTCGGATGCAACAGAGGATGTCGAGCACGTCTTTTGCAAGTACTCACGATATCAGCAGGAGTGAGAAGAACTTAAGAGTTATCTTCAGACCAGAGTAACTCCTGAGTCGATTATGACGGCCATGCTGACTTCAAAGGATAGATGGTGCGCAATCAGCAACTATGCAGCAGACATTCTCAAAAAAGTCAGAAAGGACGAAGAAGACAGAAGAAGACGAAGAGGCTGAGTATGTACGTGTGTGTGTGCGACGCAGAAAATGAAGGATGACTATAGTGATGACGACCACATCAACCAGAAGCAGGCGAAAGCCTTTCGCCCCGTCGCGAAGCATTGCTTGACGGTGGTACCGCGGGGTCCAGGGGCATAGAAGATGGAGCTAGGCACGTTTACCAATGGTCGATAAAGATAAAGAGGGCGTTCCTTTTACGGCTGGGTGTTTTTTCACCTGCCCGTAAGAGGGATGGGTTTAGTCGGTATGAATCCGACACACAACTGACATTGGGGATGGGGCTGTTCCGACGACCCCATAAACAAGGTCATGCTATGGACTTTCTAAGATTTTCCCTAATACCTTTTTCTCCAAGAGAGAAAAAAACCGCTGCCAATTCTTTGGCACTTAGCTTCCTCCAACAAAATTAATTTTTTTTTTTTTTTACATGGCATTTGGAACTCGTAAGTTCATCGCCTCATCTACGCAAGCCTTCCACGCTGCCCTATCTTGTGTCAACCCCACCCAAGATGCACCTCTCCGATAGACACCCACCCGTCCTATTTCTACCAGATCCGTTTTTACGTTGTCCTTCCATCTACGTCTAGGTCTACCTAGAGGTCGCGTTACCATCGGCCTGCCCTTCATGACACGCGCTGCCGTACGGTCGTCTCCCATTCTCGCTACGTGCCCTGCCCATCCCAATCTGCGCGATTTTATTATTCTGTTAATATTTGGTGACGCGTACAGATTGTGTAACTCATCATTGTGTAGTCTCCTCCATTCCCCGGTTTCCTCATCTTTCTTCGGCCCGTATATTTTTCGCAAGACTTTATTTTCAAATACCCTAAAACGGTTGTCCGCCTGCTTAGTGAGAGCCCACGTTTCGCACCCGTACAGAACCACCGGCAGTATTATTGTCCTGTATATTCTTATTTTAACGTTTTTAGACAACAGCCTCGACTTAAGTAAATTACTCACGGCGTAGAAGCAAGCATTACTCGAATGGAGTCTCTTATTGATTTCGACATTAATCTCGTTTCTATCATTTATGGTCGTACCCAGATACCTGAATTCGCTAACCTTTTCAAAAGTAAAATTCCCAACTCTGAGATCTTCCTTCCCTCTGCAGATGCCTAGCTTATCCACAATCATGTACTTTGTTTTTGATTCACTAACTTCTAACCCTGTATACTCCACCGCTTTTATGAGGATTTCCGCGTTTCTTGCTACCGTTTCCCTACAATCCCCCAGTATATCCAAATCATCTGCGTAGCCTAGTATCTGCGTTGTTCCATTAAGCGTTGCGCCCAGCTGGCTAACCTGCATTTTTCTAACGGCATACTCTAACGTTAAGTTGAACAGCACCGTAGAGAGCCCATCCCCTTGTTTTAAACCATCGCGTATCATGAAGGGTTCTGATACATTACCGCCTACTCGGACCTTTCCCGTGCTTCCGTTCAGACATATTTGAATTAATCTCACGAGTTTTTTCGGTACACCGAGAAGTACTAGAATTTGATACATTTTGCTTCGCTTAATAGAGTCGTACGCTTTTTTAAAATCTATAAATAGTTGGTGTATGGTTTCGCAAAATTCCCACTTTTTCTCTAACAACTGTCTTATGGTAAACATTTGATCGTCGATCTGTTGCGCCGAAATCCGCACTGATAATCTCCTACTATATCTTCCGCGAATGGAATGAGTCTAGCTTGTATTACGTTTGACAGAACTTTGTAGCACGTTGCTAAAAGTGAAATACCCCTATAGTTATTGCAGTCTGTCTTATCACCCTTTTTAAAAATCGGTATAATGATAGATTCCTTCCAATTTTCGGGTATTGTTTCATTTGTCCAGATGTCACATACTAGTTTATAGATTTTGAAAGTGAGCTCGACGCCCCCATATTTGAATAACTCAGCTGGTATAGAGTCATTTCCCGCGGCTTTATTGTTTTTTAGTTTTTTAATCGCGGCCTCTACTTCTTGGTAGCTCGGTTCCTCCACGTGGGGTTCAGCAGTGTGAATTTCGTCCCCTAATTCTTCGCTATTTTCGTGCACGTTTAATAATTTATCGAAATAATTTTTCCACAGCGACAGTAATTCGTTGTCATTTGTTATGAGGTCCCCGTTTTCGTCCTTCATCAATTGCGCTCTACTCCTAAAACCCTTTTTGATGGCGTTAATCCCTCTGTACATTTCGCGGGGGTTATTTTCCTTACTGTTAGTTTCTATTCTCCTAATAAGATTCTTTTGATACTCCCGCTTCTTATTTCTGTAGATCGCGCTCGTCTGTTTCCTTACGTTAGAATACTCTTCTACGGTCCTATCGCTTCTATTTTGTAAGCTATCTAATTTAGCCTTTATGCGCCTTTCAAACCAGAGTTCGCACTCTTCGTCAAACCATGGTTTGCTCTTTGGCTTTTTCTTTTTACCCAGTACTTTATTCGCGGCCTCTTTTACCGTTTTTTCGATGTCCCCCCATAAGCTATTCGGTTCGTCATTCCCATCCGGCGATGTGTTTGCTTCTTCAAGTGCCTGAAACCTGTTATTAATTTCTATCTGGTACCTAATTCGCTCTGTTCTATCTCGTAGTTTCTCAATATCGAAGCTTTCTACCTTGTTTGCTCGCTTAATATTTTGATTCGCTACTAGTCTAGCTCTTAATTTGGCTACTACTAGGAAGTGGTCCGAGTCGCTATCTGCCCCTCTGCAAGCCTTTACGTCAAGAACATTAGTATGACGTCTTTTTTCAATGAGGAAATGATCAATTTGGTTCTGTGTGGCCCCGTCCGGCGATGTCCACGTTGCCTTGTGTATGTTCTTGTGCTTAAAACACGTAGTTTTGATTATAAGATCTTTTGCCGCCGCGAAATTTATGACCCTAATACCGTTATCATTGCTGGCTTCGTGTAGGCTTTCCTTACCTATAGTAGGCCTAAACATTTCCTCCCTACCTATTTTAGCATTGAAATCGCCTAATACTATTCTTGTGTCGTAAGACGCGAACTGGTCGATTACCTGCTCTAAAGTTTCGTAATAGAGATCCTTAGCTTCTTCTTCTTTGTCCTCCGTAGGACAGTGTACATTAATAAATACATATCTATACCATTCACCTTCGATAATGATGTACGAGAGCCTATCATTGACGGATTGGAAACTTTTAACCGAATGTATGATGCTTTTGCTTACGAGAAATCCGGTGCCTAGAGATCCCCCACTCCCGGCCCCATACAGGTACGTGAAGTTACCCGATGCTAGTACTCCGCCATCTGTCCACCGCGATTCCTGTATTGCTACTAAATCTAGATTGTACCTATCAGCTTCCTTTACGAGTTCTTTAAACGCACCTGCTCTGTATAGACTGCGAACATTCCAAGTTCCGACCCTTAAGTCCCTTTTGGTTCGGATTTGATTTTTTTGAGCCATGATGTTATGTTAAACCCGCGCGCTTCGGATCCTGTTCCGATCGCAGGTGAGTCCACCGTTCTAGAAGTGATAACCCCCATACCTCTCTAGAACTAAGTATGAGAGCTTTCCGACTTTGACGAGGAGAGTGTCAATTCGTCGTCAGACACACTACGGTTTCATTCTCGCATCCTAACGCCCCCCTGCAAGGCAGCGCGCCTTCGCTGGCATCGTTACCGCGTAAGACCAAGTGACGAATCATTCTACACATCCCCTTTCGGGGCAGTTGTCATCGCTCCCGCATCCTCCTCGGCAGCAGGATTTTTGCCCATTTTTGTAATGTGTGATGAAAGAGATAGATTGAGAGATAAGAGATAATATGAAGTGTTTTTGTTGTTGTGGTGCTTGCGTAGTGTTTCTAGATGAATGCGTTCGACAGTGTGGGCTCATCACACCCACGCCTGTTCCTATCGGCTGTCCGCGGTTGCTTATTCAATTTATTCGCAGCTAACCTCTTTCTCAGGGGCTGTTCCTCTATCTGCAACCTAAGGACGCGCTGTGTAGTGGTGATAGGCACCTACCCGTCCGATCTGGACGACAACGCCCAAGACCCGCTTAGGGTAGCGGCATTGTAACAGCCAACAAAATTAATAGTTCCAATAAATGAAATATTGTTCAAATATACGATATAATAATAATTTTTTAAATACTTTCAATCTTTATTATTTTACTGAAGGAGCACCCAATACAATATCAAAATATATAATTTTCATGAAAAAGTTTGAACCTCAATATTTTAAATACTAAAGGGTATATATTTTAAATACCATTACCTCATAAAATCATAAATTTTCTTAAAACATTCTGAACTTTAGTTATGAGGTTTAACAAAAATAGTAATTTTCAGTTATACAGGCTATACAGGGTGAGAAACAAAGAATTTCAATCTTACTATCTTTTGAACTGATTGGTTTCATAAGCTTCGAAAAGAGCTTAGCTGAGGTAAGCAAAAGAATTATCTTTTCTTAAAATTTAAACTTAATTGAAGCCTTTTTACTCCCGTAATCGTACGACATCGAAAACCCATTTTTTAGTTTTCGATTTTTAGCTCAAAAACTAGTCGCCAAATTGGCTTAAAATTTTAACAGCAAATAGATAGCATCGTTTTTGATTGTCATAAATTTTTACTAAACGTTTGACAATTTAATTTTAGAGATGTTAAATTTTTTGTCAAAATCAGCTTTTTTATCATAAAAATTGAACGGAACGGTCAATCTGGAAAATCTTGCGGAAAAAAGCAGGCAATTTTATGCTCTTTAGATACACTATTGTTGAATATATTATATTTATCATAAAGCTCTTTGCTATGTGCCCATAAACATTTTTATCACGCCCAGTCATCTTGCGAGAAGCTTGCAAAAAATGCCCAGGAACTGAAACAAAAAAGAAGTACATCGATAACCAATACAGATAAAAATACTATAAACCACAACAACAACAAAACTCAAGACAATCTGCTTGCTCCATCAGCTTCTTCATCGGTGCAATCAAGTAGTGACTTTTTAAATGATGTAAAGTTAGCTTCCGATATTCAGAGAATCTCACAGTATGAATTTAAAAAAGAAAAAAAATGTATAAAACACATCAGATGCTACAGGATTTGATAAGCTCTACGGCAGAAGCAACAAAGAAAAATGTTTCTGAAAAGGAAGGGAATGAAGAATATATATTGCCAGTAATTAATTTGTTAAAAAAGATTCCATCAACTGAAATTGATAAATGTATTGCTGGAGTAATATCTATCATTAAGGGGACCTCACGACCTTAAATTAAAAAATAATGAGATAATGATTTTTTGTGTAAAAGTACCTTAAATTGTTTAAATAATCAGCTAAACAATTATATTAACTCAGGAATACTGTAAAAATTATCAAAGTTTATAAATACCATATGTCAGGTACAATAGGTCTTTGAAGGCCATAAATCACAATTTTCATTATTTTTTATTTAAACAATTTAAGGTACATTTATACAAAAAATTCAATATCTAATTTTTTTGAAATTTAAGGTGGTGAGGTCCCCTTATGGGGTCCAGCCTGGGTTAAATCCTACAAAAAAACAATAAAATATTCGTCCGATAAAATTTTTTTCTTTTTACGTAAATTAAAAAACAAAAAATATCTACTGTAAATATTTACACTATAAACTATTTCTACCGAGAAATATCATATATATATATATATATATATATATATATATATATATACACACACCATACAACATCACTGACCAAAATTCATGACATTTTACTATATAAATAAGTGTTTTTAGTCACTTGCCACGGCTGAAAAATCTGGACCGTCTTCTTTACTCTACCCGGGCTTAAAATGTACCTTAAACATGCCGCCTCAGACCTAATGAAAGACATTTCTAAAAAAAACCAATGATGTAATGTATACTTTTTAAATTATTGAATTCAATTAACAAATAAATGACCAACAGTTTTCTTTGTATACCGAATTGTTGTAATAAATAGTTTTTCATGAAATATAAGATTCTTGTCAAGGTTCAGCGCTTTGAGAAGAAGAAAAGTAATCCTCACATCTATTTCTAATATTATTAGGTAAAGCAATGCTCTCTCTCTCTCTCTCTCTCTCTTTCTCTCTCTCTCTCTCTCTCTCTCTCTCTCTCTCTCTACAGTAGTCGTAGAATTTTCCTCTATTTCAATATTGTCAAAATGATTCTTGCGTGACAACGAATAATTGTTTAATCTTATTGTCTTATTATTGTGGTTATTAGTAGATCACAAATTTCCACTTTGAATGCTAATGCTTTTTTTATTTTTTTCTACTTTTCAGTCATAATGCCTAAGGCACATTCTATGGTCCAGCATACTCTTGAAAATCTATAATTAAAGATCTTTTCTTCTTTATACTTAGTTAATTTTTGCTGGTAAAAGGTTTCATTAAATTTTTAGTTAATCTGAATATCTCTTGTGCTACAAAAGTTCAAGTAGTCTGAACAGATGAGTTAGGTAATTGTCGTTGGAGGTGGAATATGAACTTCATTATTTTTAGTTTATGTGATAAGTCAGTAATTGCGAATACACTTGCATTACTGTATGAAGCTGTACTGGGTAATCATTAAAACAGTTATTAATTGACATTATCAATATTAATGTATCTGTATCGTAAGATTTAAGAACATAAATTACTAACCATAATCACCCAAATTAAACCATGTAATTTTTGATCTTGCATCACAAGTAGCTAATAGGATAATGCTATCATATTTCGTGTAATTCTTTGGGGGTCTGAGTAAACAAATTTGAATTTTGAGAGCATACCTACCCGACCACATTTTTTTCGAACTTTAGGCCATAGAGAACCCGAAAAACCTTGGGTTCCCAAGATGAAAAAATACCAATTTTTTGCGGGGCAGTTCAAATTCTCTTATGGGAACAACACGGGAAAAATTAACGAAAACCAGAAAATTGCCACTTTTTGTCTGGAGGCGCAATCCAAAAATGTGTTTTAATAGAATCAAAGTATTAAAACAAAAAAGAATTACTTTGAGGGCTGGTGGGTTAAAAATGATTGCTTAGGTCAAAAGTTGTCTAGGCTTGAAAATGGGAAAAAATCACCAATTTTTCGATTTTTTACGAAAATAAGCGATTTTTCCCATTTTTAAAATCCTTATAACTTTTGATCCGAGCAGTCAATTTCGACGATCTGGGGCTCAAATTGTAGCTCTTTTCTTCCGCTTTCGGTTTGAAAATTTAGATTAACATTTTTATTTTACGATCAGCTATATGTATGACGATGAAAACGGCCATAATTGATAGGCATATATACAGCTGATCGTAAAATTGAAATGTTAATCCAAATTTTTCAAACGAAAATAGAAGAAAAGAGCTTTAATTTGAGCCCTGGATGATTAAAATTGGCTGTTAGGATCAAAAGTTATAAGATTTTTAAGAATAAGAGAAAAATCGCTGATTATTCGTAAAACATCTTACTCTTCGCGACTTTTTACTATTCAAAAGCCCAGACAACTTTTTACCCAGTCAACCATTTTTAACTCACCAGCCCTTAAATTAAAGTTTACTTCTGATACTTCGATCCTAGCAATACACATATTTGGATTACACCTTCATACACTGAGTGGGTAAAGTTGAATCGTGGCTTATTTTCGATAATTTTCCCCGTGTTAAACTTCCATAAGAGAATTTAAACTGCCCGGCAAAAAATAGGTATTTTTTAATCTTGGGAACCCAAGTTTTTCGGGTTCTATATGATCTAAAGAACCCAAAAAAGTTGTTCGGGTTGGTGTGCTCGCAAATTTCAAATTTGTTCACTCAGACCCCCTGAAGTGTCCGGTTTTTTTCTGGATTTGCACGTATAATGTGCAGGGAAATCGAGCGGTTTGTTGACAACTTCTATACCGAAGTCACAATTCTGACGTCAATCGCTTTTGTTTTGTTTACGTTTTAGTCAGTGTATTAGGTGTGTATATGCATCGCTTAGTTGCTGTGTGTCTTCCTTCTTATTAATGCTATTAATTTGTAGGTATATGTATCATATCAGGAATCGATCTTTTGTTTAGATTGGGCTCTTTATCTTTTATGTCGAAATAATCCAAATTGAATGAGTGATTATGGTGTGTTCGGTGTTCGAAAATTACATTATTTTTTGATTTTCTGTGTTCCTTAGCGCGTATACAAACATTCCTTTTCGTTTGGCCCACGTATGTAGCAGAGCAGTCGTTGCATTTTAATTTGTAAACTACATTGTTTTCGAGATTTTTATCTTTTTTGTTTTTTCCTTTTATAATGATGTTGCACACCTCTCTGTTAATTCTTGGGACAGTATCAATATTGTTATTTCTTTTGTTTTATTAATCAATTTACTGTTGGTTTTTACGGATTATATAATATTATGAATGTCATACTTGTGCCATAAGTTACGTTTTTTCGCGTTTTTGCAGTTTAAACATTACACCAAAGTGAGCATCAGCGACAAGTCAGCTACACTGTACAAAACCGTATAATAAAATAAGCGTGATTTTCCACTGACTAGGAAATCTAAGTGCGCTTCGCGCACTCCTCATCATGTCATAAATAAATTTTAAATTCTGCCACCTGCGGAGAACCAACGGTTTAAAGCGTTTGTAGATTATGTAATAAAATTGACATTTTTAATTCGCGTTCCGAAATTCTTGTACCAGGAGACCGATTATTAATTAAATGCTTCACAACACTGCCCATCACTTTTTTAAGAGAGGAAATCGCTGGCCAAAATCGGCAACATTGGCTAATCGATCAAGAAATAATAGTGAACGTTTTACATTCTACCAGGGAAATGGAATTGTACAAAAATAACGCAAAATTATGTACGTTTATAAGTTTACAGGTTAAATAAATTAATACAACTTATTTTTATTTATGTTATCGTATAAACAATTCACTTAGAACTTGGTATAACAAGAATGTTTTTACTTTATCTCTTATTGCATGAAGGTTGCATTTTCTCCCTCACTCCTTTTTCCCTATGCAGACATGCAGTATAGAGCTGCGAGGTATTAAGGAGTTTGTCACTGAGGTGGTGCCAACGAATCTATTCGGTTGTTACAGCTGTCGAAACTATGAAATTCAATGCAGCAAATTTGCATGCTAATCCGTGAAGCGTAAAGCCATGTACCGAGTGTCGGGATGTGTCTAAGTTCTAATTCAATGAAGACAGTGGCGCTGCCACCGTAACCATAACTTGGTTAACTAGCGCTACTAATGACTTTACTAACATAGGTACAATCGATCACCTAGAACTTTCGTAGCATATTTTCGTTACTTTATATATTTCATCATCTATGTACGCAGATCAGCAAAAATATACCTTCTTTTCAAGAAAACTATCGACTTTTACATCGACACATTATTCGCAAAAACTCCATTGTAATACTACCGTTATTTGTAAAAACATAACAGATATCTTATTAGATAGAGTCAGACTTATGCATTTAGGAAACTCAGGTTCGTGTCTGAGAGCCTTGCATCAAATTTAGTCTAGATCGAAATCAGTCTAAAATTATTAGTCGAGAAAATTCTCAAAAGTTGGATAACGAGAATAGAATAGAGCAAGAATACACACATTAAAATACAAAAAAAAACTCGCAGAACAAATAAATTAAAAAATCCATGGCTCTTAAGGGGCTGTCGGAGGAGCAGCCGAACGGTGCCGCCGCAACGTCCAAGTGGCGCTGCGGTCAGGTGGCCAAATCCCAATTGAACAACAAATACAGCAGAACCGCGTACTTAAGAAAAAAACATCGCAATTTACCGCCCTTCCTTTTTTCCTAAAGTAAAAGTAACTCGTGCAAAATATAGTATTAAGTGCATATTTTCCACGTAGTATTGGAATTACGTTTCAGCAACAGAGCAGCTAAACAAGCGGCCATCTTGAATTTATATACAGTCACCATGCTTTGGTAGGTTTTTTCTTAAGTACGCGGTTCTGTTGTATTTGTTGTTCAATTGGGATTTGGCCACCTGACCGCAGCGCCACTTGGACGTTGCGGCGGCACCGTTCGGCTGCTCCTCCGACAGCCCCTTAAGAGCTTAAACCGAGCCCATTTCAAGTTTTATGTAAAATTAGATATTAAGGTTGACGCTATAATCGCGTGAGTACGCATACACATATGTTCGTATTTACAAGATTTTAGAAAAATTTAACGCCCGATCGAAATTTTCCTTCGTAGAATGATTTATTAAACCTAACACTAGAGCGCTACAAGCTCAGTTTTTCATTACTAACTTTATTTAAACAGTTATGTGTAATAGAAAAACAGTGTTAGCGACGACATCCCCTTAAAAATGTTGTGTCCCCTTCACTCTACTAACGTTGATGTATTACGGTCACGGATAAACACCGTTGTAAAGAAAAAAATAAAAAATTTAAATTTAAATTCAATTAAATAAAAAACGGATTAAATTTAAATAAATTTAAATTTGATCTGTTTTTTCAATCGTTAAACCAAATTTAAATCAACCACTTTCGTAAATGTGTAAGCTTTATGCAGATTTGGCATTAGAACAAATAACAATAAAATAACTGAGGGTCACTATGGTTACTCTAATTGCAGGGGAACGTACAGGTATGTCGTTCCTCTCGTGCGAACACCCCCAAGCTTTGAAATCAGGTTGAATTTCCATCACTGGTATCAATTGAATAAAACAAAGTCGTTACGTATCAGGTGATAATTATAGTGAAAAGGAATTTGAGCTCTTTCGATAGTTATTGAATGCAAGTATAGTATTTGATTAAACTTCTGTTCATATTTATAACTAGTAGCTAGTTATGTTACATGAGAACTGTACTAAAAGTACAAATATATCTATTATCACTTGGTAATTTCAAACCACCAAGAAAAAGTCCATAAATGAATACTTTAGTCCTGTTATAATAAGAAAAAATGGGAAAATCATATTTGTGTTACACAAGAATAGTTGCGTATGCTTGTAATGACTATTTCTTTTTATATACTAGCAAGTTTGGACGCGCTTCGCGCGTTCTTTTTACCTTATCATATATTTTCTCAATATACACTTTTTGAGCTTAGGATTACATACATCTGCATAGGTCGCGCGCGGAAACGAACAGCCAATCAGAACGACTCTTCACTGTCCTTCAAGATGGCGCGATCAATTCTTTTAGATAGGATAGGGGAGATGCGCGCAGTATGGAACTACTTTGCCTGTTGTTATAGCGGCTTTTGACGTTCTGTACGATGGTGTCCTTAATTTTGAGAAAGATCTAAATGCGAAGCGAAATTGTATAAGTTAATCTTGTTGGAGATCGAGAAAGTATCACCCAGTATGTAACGCCATTGGTATTTACAAAAATTACAATACGTATGCATTGTAAACATCTGAAAAATATTTGATTTGTTAAAGCTAATCAACCCTTGTTTGCCGTCGATTTTATCAATATTTCTAAAATTTATCGAAATCGATCGCAGTTTCTCTTTGACCTTTCCTTAAGGCCTTTCCCAGATAAACAATGCTTTTTTTAAGTTATTGTAAACGTTTGAAAGTTTTACTTTAAAAATCAAAAATTCCCAATGGCAATCATATGGAAAACATGTCTCGGTCCATATTGGGAAAAAAGTGCGTTCACGCGTTGGGGTTTTGCGGCGGAACGGAGCGAGATATAGGGCTAACTAACTCCGGTTCAAACTTCAGTTACTACTCAACAAACTAAGTTCAAACTTCAAACTAAACCTCTATAAAGGTAAATGTCATTGAATTCGCCTAATATTGATCTGCCAAAAAGCGAAAATTATCTTTTGACAACTCGAATAGTGCGAAAAACAATACTTTCTAAACAACTTTTTTCCCTCTCGCTCGAACAACACGGTCTCGAAGTATGACTTTTAAAACGTTAAAAACTACTAACCTATCGGGCGCAAGGGCCATAATCTCGCTTCAGAAGCTGGAACCTGATAGCATCCAATGCCGAGCACCTTTCCATGCTGGGCGCATCTCCCCTAATGACAAATATGTTTCACATGGTGGCATTTAATTAATTTGTAAGAACTTTTTAGCTTAGTTTTAAAAAGAGAAACATCGCAATGAGCGTATAAAGTAGGCATATAAATGAACAAATGTTGATGCGAACTAGTATAAAATCAATACCTATTTGTGTTTACGTTATTCGAAAAAATGTAATTTTTATTCTTTGTCAGAGATGTAATACTAATAACTTGAAACTTTTCATCTCAAATCAGCTGTTTTATGTCTTTTGATCTTTGTCTTACACTTGCTTAATCATTGCAAGAGCTTTTCATTTATTATCTTTCTTATATTTTCAAGAGCGTCAACGAATATCGATACAGTATCTCTTAATGTAATATAGATGATGCAGCACTAATGTTATTAGGTTTAAAGAACTAATGACACGTTATATCAAGTAAAGATACAATTACAGATTGTATCTTTACTTGATATAGCATGTATATTATATTGCTCGGCACACTGACCTGTTTCAAATACTCCAAAATGAATGATTAGGATTTAAAATTTTACGAGAAGCTTAATTAATTAAGATGCAGTAATAAGCACAGACAATGCGATTAACATGCCGAGATCTGTGCACTCATTAGTTCTTTAAACCTAATAACATTACACTGAGAAAAATTTGACAGTAAAAATTATTATCTTGGATGATAATTTGGTAACAGACTCGGATGCTAGTAATTTTTACTATCTTTTATAGTAAAATTCACTATAAGAGATATTAATGTTTACTATCTCAGATAGTAAAAATTGTTACGGCTTTCAAAAGACCTAATTTTTACTACCTAAGATGGTAAAATGCTGTTACAATGCCGCTACCCTAAGCGGGTCTTGGGCGTTGTCGTCCAGATCGGACGGGTGGGTGCCTATCACCACTACACAGCGCGTCCTTAGGTTGCGGATAGAGGAACAGCCCCTGAGAAAGAGGTTAGCTGCGAATAAATTGAATAAGCAGCCGCGGACAGCCGATAGGAACAGGCGTGGGTGTGATGAGCCCACACTGTCGAACCCATTCATCTAGAAACACTACGCAAGCACCACAACAACAAAAAAACTTCACATTATCTCTTATCTCTCAATCTATCTCTTTCATAACACATTACAAAAATGGGCAAAAATCCTGCTGCCGAGGAGGATGCGGGGCGATGACAACTGCCCCGAAAGGGGATGTGTAGAATGATTCGTCACCTGGTCTTACGCGGTAACGATGCCAGCGAAGGCGCGCTGCCTTGCAGGGGGGCGTTAGGATGCGAGAATGAAACCGTAGTGTGTCTGACGACGAATTGACACTGTCCTCGTCAAAGTCGGAAAGCTCTCATACTTAGTTCTAGAGAGGTATGGGGGTTATCACCTCTAGAACGGTGGACTCACCTGCGATCGGAACAGGATCCGAAGCGCGCGGATTTAACATAACATCATGGCTCAAAACAATCAAATCCGAACCAAAAGGGACTTAAGGGTCGGAACTTGGAATGTTCGCAGTCTATACAGAGCAGGTGCGTTTAAAGAACTCGTAAAGGAAGCTGATAGGTACAATCCAGATTTGGTAGCAATACATGAATCGCGGTGGCCAGATGGCGGAGTACTAGGATCGGGTAAAAATAGTAAACGAGCAAACAAGGTAGAAAGCTTCGATATTGAGAAACTACGAGATAGAACAGAGCGAATTAGGTACCAGATAGAAATTAATAACAGGTTTCAGGCACTTGAAGAAGCAAACACATCGCCGGATGGGAATGACGAACCGAATAGCTTATGGGGGGACATCGAAAAAACGGTAAAAGAGGCCGCGAACAAAGTACTGGGTAAAAAGAAAAAGCCAAAGAGCAAACCATGGTTTGACGAAGAGTGCGAACTCTGGTTTGAAAGGCGCATAAAGGCTAAATTAGATAGCTTACAAAATAGAAGCGATAGGACCGTAGAAGAGTATTCTAACGTAAGGAAACAGACGAGCGCGATCTACAGAAATAAGAAGCGGGAGTATCAAAAGAATCTTATTAGGAGAATAGAAACTAACAGTAAGGAAAATAACCCCCGCGAAATGTACAGAGGGATTAACGCCATCAAAAAGGGTTTTAGGAGTAGAGCGCAATTGATGAAGGACGAAAACGGGGACCTCATAACAAATGACAACGAATTACTGTCGCTGTGGAAAAATTATTTCGATAAATTATTAAACGTGCACGAAAATAGCGAAGAATTAGGGGACGAAATTCACACTGCTGAACCCCACGTGGAGGAACCGAGCTACCAAGAAGTAGAGGCCGCGATTAAAAAACTAAAAAACAATAAAGCCGCGGGAAATGACTCTATACCAGCTGAGTTACTCAAATATGGGGGCGTCGAGCTCACTTTCAAAATCTATAAACTAGTATGTGACATCTGGACAAATGAAACAATACCCGAAAATTGGAAGGAATCTATCATTATACCGATTTTTAAAAAGGGTGATAAGACAGACTGCAATAACTATAGGGGTATTTCACTTTTAGCAACGTGCTACAAAGTTCTGTCAAACGTAATACAAGCTAGACTCATTCCATTCGCGGAAGATATAGTAGGAGATTATCAGTGCGGATTTCGGCGCAACAGATCGACGATCAAATGTTTACCATAAGACAGTTGTTAGAGAAAAAGTGGGAATTTTGCGAAACCATACACCAACTATTTATAGATTTTAAAAAAGCGTACGACTCTATTAAGCGAAGCAAAATGTATCAAATTCTAGTACTTCTCGGTGTACCGAAAAAACTCGTGAGATTAATTCAAATATGTCTGAACGGAAGCACGGGAAAGGTCCGAGTAGGCGGTAATGTATCAGAACCCTTCATGATACGCGATGGTTTAAAACAAGGGGATGGGCTCTCTACGGTGCTGTTCAACTTAACGTTAGAGTATGCCGTTAGAAAAATGCAGGTTAGCCAGCTGGGCGCAACGCTTAATGGAACAACGCAGATACTAGGCTACGCAGATGATTTGGATATACTGGGGGATTGTAGGGGAACGGTAGCAAGAAACGCGGAAATCCTCATAAAAGCGGTGGAGTATACAGGGTTAGAAGTGAGTGAATCAAAAACAAAGTACATGATTGTGGATAAGCTAGGCATCTGCAGAGGGGAGGAAGATCTCAGAGTTGGGAATTTTACTTTTGAAAAGGTTAGCGAATTCAGGTATCTGGGTACGACCATAAATGATAGAAACGAGATTAATGTCGAAATAAATAAGAGACTCCATTCGGGTAATGCTTGCTTCTACGCCGTGAGTAATTTACTTAAGTCGAGGCTGTTGTCTAAAAACGTTAAAATAAGAATATACACGACAATAATACTGCCGGTGGTTCTGTACGGGTGCGAAACGTGGGCTCTCACTAAGCAGGCGGACAACCGTTTTGGGGTATTTGAAAATAAAGTCTTGCGAAAAATATACGGGCCGAAGAAAGATGAGGAAACCGGGGAATGGAGGAGACTACACAATGATGAATTACACAATCTGTACGCGTCACCAAATATTAACAGAATAATAAAATCGCGCAGATTGGGATGGGCAGGGCACGTAGCGAGAATGGGAGACGACCGTACGGCAGCGCGTGTCATGAAGGGCAGGCCGATGGTAAAGCGACCTCTAGGAAGACCTAGACGTAGATGGGAGGACAACGTAAAAGCGGATCTAGTAGAAATAGGATGGGTGGGTGTCGATCGGAGAGGTGCATCTTGGGTGGGGTTGACACAAGATAGGGCAGCGTGGAAGGCTTGCGTAGATGAGGCGATGAACTTTCGAGTTCCAAATGCCATGTAAAAAAAAAAAAAAAAAAGATGCTAAAATGTGCTATAAAATTTGGGAAAAATTATAATATTCTCAGTCGGTAAAGTATGAATTTAATTTTTTTCTGCGCTAATCAGTATTTTAGTTGACATTTTACGTTTATTTTATTATAATAAGTTTCTGTGTCTATTGATTTGACTTTATTATTTATTAATCTTTGTTAATTTTTATTAACTTTAGTTCGTACATCAATTAGTACATCAGCTAGATCTGAAATTTTGTACGTAACAGATCTGTTTAGGTAAATGGTCAGCGCACTCGACTTTCACGCCGGAGCTCCAGGTTCGATTCCCGACGCCGCAAACAAAATTTAATCTCTTTCTTTCTTTAAAACAGCATAATAATAATCAATAAAAATAATAAATAATATAGTAATAACAGCGCGAAGTATCTGATAGGTGTAAAATATAGAAACAAGCGAAATTAAAATTAAATTTTTAAAAATTCGATTTCATCAAAAATTACTATCTTTGGATAGTAAAATCATATATCTTAAAAGTCTGTTACCAATTTATTATGAAAAGCAGTAAAAATTACTATCCCAAATAGTAATTTCTACTATCAAATTTTTCTCAGTGTAGCGCTGCATCATCTATATTACATTAAGAGATATGACTTGGGTTGAAAGGAAAAAAATAGAATAATCGCTGCGACAAAAGTTTTCACCGCATAATGAATATCAAACTGAAACTCGTAATCGTATTATTTGCCCGGTGCAGCGATAATGGAACTCCGGGGCGAACGGAGTTTTCGAGCAAGTTAGCTTGTCTATACGCGCGCACGAGCGGGCGAGTGGCCGCGCGGCGCGCAGTCCTGTGCAGACTCTGCGAAATTAATATCGACGCGCGATTAATTACCCTGTCAAGCCTGCTGCGTTATACCGATTTTGTGCGCGCATCAAGTACAGCGCGAGATGATAGGGCGTGGATCGAGGGGGAGAGAACGGAAGAGAGAGAGGCTGATGGCTGAGGAGAGCAGGATAAAACGGACGTGTGCCACGCGTAAACGAGGGACTGAGCGGTCAGTTCACTTAGGCGTGCCGCTCTGTCATGCCGCACATATTCAGATCGAGAGCGACGCGTCGCAGCGAGCATTGCAGCAGCGACGGACATGCAGAAATTAGCCCGCGTGCGCGCATGCACGTGCTAATGTACACGTGTAATCCGACGAACGAGTAGACGGCTGGGCGACCTGCTCGCGCACACATGCCTCGCCTATGGATACATATACGTGACACATTTATAGAGAGCAACGACGAGAGCGATTCTCGGTAATAAAGGCGACAGAGCTCCGCCCGCAGTTTAAATAGCACCGCGCGAGCACTAAATTGTTTTGGCCGTTCCACTGCTGGACAGTATTATCGCCTCATCAGGATTACGAGAGCGCGCTCCCCGGCACAAGTGCCTGCGCCCTGCGTCTATTTATGCGCCTCTATGGCCATGAGTATAGCACGCGCGTCGCGTCTTTATTGTTTTCGAGGCTCGCCGCCCGCAAGCCGGATCATCCAGCTTCGGGGCGTGAGCTGTATTCGAATGCCCGAATCTATATGCAGTATGCTAGCCTATACATATATGTATAGGCTAGCATATATATAATATGTATATAGCATACATATAATATGTATGTATTTGTTCGAGTCGAGCTCGCGCCGATAGCTACTGCTGGCTACGCGACGCGGAGAGTCCGCCGCGACCGCGCTATGTGTTTTATCTCGTCACCGCGCGATTAATCTGCCAGCCAAGTTTAGTGAGTCCTGATAAAGACACGCTTCCGAGCGTTTTAAGACACTTAGCTAAGTTGTGGTTAACGATTTAACTAAATAAGCGTTTAAGCGTTATAAATGCATAGATATAACGCATTAACTCATGATAAAACGAAACTTTTGCTTGAAATTTGTCAAATGACTATTACAATCCAAAAATTGTAGAAAAATACGTTGCAATCGTAAAATATCCAAATATTCGTAATAAGACATATATACGATTTAATGCCAAAAAAGGGAGAAACAATTTTTAACTTAATAATAATACTGATGTGATATTATAGATACGCATCACTGAAATATTAGCAATATTTTAATTTATTTTTTTTACATTAAAATTTGATAAAACTGGCCAATTAAACTTAACTTTTTAACGAATTTCAACCGTTAATTTTCTACCAGGGCACACACATATATATATATATATATATATGTATCTCTTATCGATCCATATATACTAGTACGTTGGAAATACAGAACTTTTGTAAAGAAATTCGTAATACCATATTTATTTGTTGTTAAAACTTTGAAGAACCAATTGAAGTGAATTTGTAATGGTAAAGCTGAAGCAGATCACACAGCATAATATATAAAGAAGATCAAATACGACTTTTATCGATTGAACTCTGAAACGTGTAATGCGTACTCATTGGCTATTCTCGGAATTTCGCCTTTTTCTCTGTCTAATCTCATCGTCTCGGAAGTAGAAATAAATATTTCAAAACTTCGTGATTCCAGGACGAAAGAGAATAATATTCACGGGAAATCGAGGACGGTAGAAAGGACGCACGCATAAGAGAGTAGAAAAAGATTCGATGCTCACGCATCAGGATAGTTGCCCTTCACTCTCTTATACTTTTTTCTGGCCTTTTGTACATTCCTTGTACTTCATCTTTTTTTTCGTGTATTATTGAATACGCCTACCCACATCTTTCTTCGACCGGCGGGCGATAATAGTGTGTAAGAAGAGGAGAATATTAGCTATTTCTATAGTAAGTCTGAGATATTCAGACATACACACACACACACACACACACACACATCCGTACGGACATGTTCCAAAACACTATTTTTCAACTAAAAATGCATCAAAACACACTTGCTACAGGTTTTAACATAAACTCCAAAAATTTCTATTACAAGGCATCCTACGAAGAAAGCAAAAAATGAAACAAAATAGTTATTTAAACTCGAAAGATATATAGTGCGTTTGCTTTACAGATTTACAGCGACTCAAGGGAAATTTTAATTAATTGAATTCTGTCGCAGTTTTATCTAAGATATTTGGTTTGGACGAAACTTTTAATGCATCAAAGAAACTAAAATATTGTACAGTTTGGTTGTTAATTTATGAATAAAGAATTATGTTTTTTCAATTACGTGTTTTATGGAAAGCCACTTGTTAAAAAAGCACCAAGTTCTTGTCAGGAGCTCTCACACTTTTATTTTTCGTGTATAAGAACCAGTGGTAATAAAACACAAATATGAAACAGCAACAATTTTTACCTGTTGATGTGGTGAGCGCTGTTATGAATTGTGTGCATTGGCCTAATCATCAAATATACATCTTATAAACATGTAAAATTTTCATTGCTGTTTGCAAAATATAACTAAAAAGCAAAAAAGCTTTAAAATTTTACGAGATTGTTAAAAGTGATAGCTTGTATGTCAACTTATAAGTACTTGAAAATAATTTAATAATTAGAACCAGCGTGATGTATGCATATAAGCTGATGTAGATGTGTATAAAGCAGTAATATGATTCGGTCTCAATCGATTTGAGTGAACGTTATCAATAGTACCGATAGTTTGCATTTATTTAATCCTGGCGAGGTACAATTAACGGTGCCTTCTTACAAACTGTCGGTAATGTAGAAAAGTATGTAGAATAGAGAGAGAGCGATTAGATTAGATTAGATTAGTTTTATTTTGCGTACATTATATTGTACGATTATAAGTTTACAGCATTACAAGTGAGAAAAGAAAAAACAATAGATAATAGATTGAGGCATGTTTAGAGTATGTATAGTGAGAGCGTGTGGCGAGTGTGAAGGTGGAATGATCGAGAAAGTAGGTGTATGCGTGTGCGTGGACTGTGTACGAGTTATGTGTTTTCGAGTTGAAAAAAGTGATCCTTAGCAAGTTTTTTGAAAGTGACGGTGGATGTAGTGTTTCTGATGTGTGATGGCAGGTTATTCCATAAATATGAAGCGCTGATATGGAACAAATTTCTCACCGTCTCAGTCTCGAAAGCAGGAATTTCCAGAGGTGTCACCTCGCCCCTCACAGGCCGGAGTGTGACGCGGAAGTCAAAAAAGGCCAGTACGTATGATGGTACGACCGAGTTAAACATTTTACGTAGGAAACAAGCTGTGAAGTACTTCCTGCGTCCGGCAGTGGTTAGCCACTGCAGCTCCCGCCTGTACGGGGAGATGTGCTCATCTCTCCTTACACCATAGATGTACCGAATTCCTGTATTCACGAGCCTCTGTAGTTTTAAGTCGAGTTCCTGCGTCAGGTCACAGTATACAAGAGAACAGTAGTCGATGATCGGAAATAGGAACGCTTGCACAAGATGCTTGCGCAACCTGAGATTGGTACTCTTTCTGAAAAAGTAGAGCCTGTACATTAGCGAGTGAGCACGCTCACACACTTGTGTAATGTGCTCTTTCCACGTGAGTTTAGAGTCAACCACCAATCCCAGATTACGCACAGAGGATTCAAAGCTGACCTGGACAGCCCCGATATTAATGAAAGTGTTAGCTGCTAAGGGAAGTAAATTTATGTAGTAAGGGGAGCTCAGGACAATTGCTTTAGTTTTATTAACATTGAGTTTAAGCCTGTTTTTCGCAGCCCAGCCCATTATCCTCTCAGTATTAGCACTCGTCTTGTTTGATAAAGAATCGAGATCCTCGAGGCGAGAGAGAGAAAGAGAGAGAGGCATGGAATAACATATAAAATAAGCATCTTTATGTAGGTAAAAAAGGATGACGTGTGCTGAATGCAAAATCAGCTTTGGATCCCAAAGGCTTGGAGCAGCGACGCACGATCTCGTCCTCAGACTTTGTTGATTCTACAATAATGCTTGGAGCTTATTCTGCGCGTCACTTTTCATAGTCCGTGACATGATTGAGAAAAGCGCGTCAGGCTCAGAATTTCCCCGATTTCGCAGCGTTGGAGAAGGAGTTCACGGAGCAGTGAGGTAGATATACAGGGTGGAAGGGCAGTAAAAAGGACGGAGGAAGTGGACCAACAAGTTTGTGTGGAAACGATCTCGATGGACTCGAATGAAAAGAAAGATGGCTTTCTTGCGCCAGAAAGTTTGTCAGCCCGAAGAGTTGGATGCAGCTTCTTACGTCACTACGCCAGACGTATCCATTGAAAGCTTTTTTCTCTCTCATCGCTTCCTTCGAGGCTCCAGTCTCGCTGATGCAGACGGATCGTCTTATCGCCCGAGCGAATTTCAGCGCAGCTAGGAAGCAGGCGAGTGAGCACTGAATGCCTTTGCGCTTTGCAAAACAAAGATTATAGAGTCTAGCAGTAGCAGACGGCCTATTTTCTGAGCCGTTGGGCAACGCCCAGCAGGTGTGGAGGCTATGGGGTACGGAGAAGTTCGAGCCGTTCTCTATGCAGCAGCTCTCGATTTCTGTATGCTCGTCTGCAGGCTTTGGCCAGGAGCGGAAAGTCATTCATGCGTTTTCCGAAAACGCTCAAGCACGGGCCGGGACACACCCTTACACCTACACCCGTGAGATCTCCCAGATCGTAAAAATGCAAAGCAACGCATTCGCAAATAAAATCCGTCGATCGGTGTGAAACTCATGAAAGTTTCACGCTGTCGAAGAAAGAACACTGGAACTCGAATAGAGAGAAGGAAAAAGGAAAAGAGCCAGCTGGCTGGAGGGAAACGCAAAGCTTTGCAATGTACATAAAGAGAAGCCTTCGTCATATACCGTAACTGCGCGAAAATTAAGTCTCAAGTGAGCCATAACTTTCCTCAAACATGTACATGTCCGTTGGCTGAAGATGTATGCGAATCAATTGGCGAAACAAAAGGAAGCATCTTCAAACAACTTTTTTTTGTTCTCAAGACGATGACTTTAGTGCCCAGAAGGTTGGCATCTGTCATTTTTACTACTCCACGCAATTTCATCACTTAAAAGGAAAAGTACCGGGCTTTGTTCTAGTTCTGCAAGGGGTTTTATGCTGTCCAAAAATAAAAGAAACAACGTGTGGTTGGATCTCAGACTATAAACAGCAGTTATTTAAATGCTTTGGCGAATTAAAGGTTTTGATTTATTACATTAGGTTTCAACAAAAATTTGAATAATCATGCATCCAAAACTGATTATATTAACAAACTTTGACAAGAGAAGGGCATCTGTAAGAGAATTTTTTTCATTGGAAATCAAAGCATTTAAATTTAAAGAAAAGTATATAAGCACTAGCTATAACGTATCAATAGAATCTTAATTAATTATGATTCACGCTATAGCTAGAAAAAAGCCTCTTCCCTTTCTCTTTCTCTCTAATCTGAGAAGGTTCTTTGAGTGAGTTAAAGATTCTTTTCATCGGCGTAGACGCAAAAGAGTCGGGTCTCTTTTTCACTCTTCCACCCTGCTCTATCTTTTGTCTCTGCGGCTTTCTGTTGAGGGCGCGAAGCTCGCGCAAAGTCCGATTCTTATCGATTCCTGCCCTCGGCAGAGTTCTAACCGCGATAGCTTGTTGCCCTCCATTCTCCATCCTTCCATATCGTTCTGTCTTTCACAGGAGATCTTTTAATGGCCCGACCCAACCGTCTGCCAGCGTCAATGTCGTTTTATTTCTCTGGGCGTTAATTTTTCTCCCACAAGCTTTACGCACTTGGTAGCCACTTTCTCTCATTCCCTGCATCGAGATCATATCGACTGACTTATCCCAATGTGTCGAGACTTAATTTTCCAAGGGGGTCGCACACGAGGAGTGAGGCTCGTCTCTATACCCTCGCAGTGGCTGAAGCGACAGTGTGCCAAGGGAGAAATTGACAAAACATTGCTCTACCGCGAAGCCATTTGCATAATTCTTGAGATCGTTCGATGAGAAAAGCTCGTTATCGCGTTGATTTCTTGGGGCGTATTGAGCATGAATTCCTTTAAGGGGCCAAACTTTTCTACAAGTTGCTTTTAGTTTTTAACAACCACAAACCTCTATACAGACGTTTCTGCTGTGCAACTGCTTTGGAGGCTATTCATTACAGCAGTGATAGGATCAAGTTCGAAAATTCTTCATATTTTTCTTTGAAAGATAGCAAAGTTAATTAGATACTTCAAAGTTCAAACTTGGTTCGACAGACACTTTGCACAGCTCGGATGATCTGATACAACGTGCGCCAAAGTAAGTTAATGAGTAATTTAAATTTTCAGATATTTTCAAACGAGAAATATCGGCATTCCGCGTCGATATCGGGTGGAGAAAAAATTGAAAACTTGCCTCGACTATTTAACCAATACTGCCCGCGCGCAACTCAATCCTAGCGCAGCGACGCCACGTCGCTATAATAATGTAATCAGATTAGCAGCAGAGATTTGCTGATTATAGTGAATCGAGAGCTCAGTCTAATCCGATTGAAACTGACTTCATTTTCATCATAGGCTTCGCCTAATTCTCATACGCTCTAAATTATTCCGACGCTTTATAGCCTGATTATGTCGAGATGTATATTGTCGAGTCAATTTGGCAGTTGGATTCGATTGAAGTTTGAATAAAAGAAGTGTAACTCAGATTTCCCTGGAGAGAAGGTAAATTACTATGAAGAGCTGGGTATCATCGATGTCAGTCATCCGAAAAATGGGAAAAAATCCGAGCGTGCGTGGGAGATCGAAGCCCAGTTGCTTTGGAGACGAAATGCCGCGCGGATCGACCCAGTTTCCTTCGTGCATAAGTTATGCGTGAAATTTACGCGGAGGATACGGAAAGGGAAGACGCTGGCAGAGGCGAAGGCGGAGGCCTCCGCGCGCGAAAGAGCCAGATTTAGTTCTCTATCGGTTGAATGGATGGATTTGGGTGTCGCGCGGCGGTGGGGCGCAAGCAATGGTGGCAAAGCGTGGCAAAGCCTCTAACGTAATAATTCCATGTTAATCACACGATTTCCCGCTCGCGACGGATCCTATCTGGATCCTCGAATCCGGAAGACTTACGCGCTATCGTCGTTCTACGTCGTTTCGCAGTGATTTACAGCGCGGGAACTCGCAACCACCGGCGGCGAAGCCGCCACTGACGCAGGGTTAAAGTCCACACCGCCGCGCGCTCGAAATTGCCTGCAGCTCCTATATACGTGCATTCGGGGACACTTTCCCCCGTCCCGAAATTATCGCCGCTTCTCTCTGCTGAAAATAGCCGTAGCTATATATATATATATATATATATATATATATATATATAGAGAGAGAGCGCTCGCTGATGCCGCTCTCCGCTCTCGGTGCTCGCTCTCTTCCTCTCTCGCTCAAATGTATCATGTATGTGTGTCCCCTGCACTGCAGTTATACATATATACATATATATCTGTTCTGCACGCGCTATCAGTGTACACATATATGTGTATACATCATAATGGCGTGCGAAATTCTCTGCTGATGCTGCTGAAAACATAATTTTCCCCGTTTAATTCCGCCGCGGCTTTCGTCCCTCATATATATTCACGGGCGCTCTTTCATCCTCCGATTTTCATCGAACACTGCTGATATTACCATTGCTCGATATTCTCGACGTGCTATACTCGACACGCATACACCTGCAGCTTCTTTTATGAGTTCTCATCGAAATTAAAAGCTCTAATTTTAAGGTGAAAGAGCAAATCACCGTCATACCTTTTATCCCTCCATCCATTGGCATTGCGAAAGCTATACTGAGAGATACATTTCAAACGATCATTATTGCGGAATAAAATAAATTGTTAAATGTGAAATTCAATCGATTCATATCCTCCTTTTATCTGATACAATAATAAACATAAGCAATTCGTATATCTTTCAGCTATATTTTAGTAAAGTGTAGTTCATGGAATTCCATTTCTGCAATATTTTTACAGGATTTGCGTATATACTCTGACGTCAGTACGTCTGCCGTTTTCTTAGTGGCGTATTTGAACGAGGTTCTGCTTTTCGTCAAGCGGACAGAAAACTTTTCCAGGCGAGTACACCGAGTGACAAAGCTAGAAAATTTATCGTGATCAGAAGACCACTTTAAACGAAAAATTAATAATATGGTTCATAGCGAATTTATCAAGCTGCAACTTCTTCACATTAACCTCAGTTAATTTTACCTTCTGATTAAGCTTATCAATTTCTATCCTCCTCTATCCTTTGGAATCTCCAGAGGGCGCAGACAATCGCGATGCCATTGCTTGGAAACAATAATGATATAAAAATAATGATCATTTGTATCATATCTCATATAGAGCGATGGACCAAGAATGCTGATAAGACGCAATAAGTAAAATAGATGAATAGCAAACCCGCGTAGAATACACGCTGTTATTACGGTACTTTATACGGTTCTTGATCAACGCGAAGCAATCGCCTCGGTTCTCTTTCATTACGTTTTCGTCGAAGCATTTAATCTTATGGCGTTCTTCGAAGTCTCCCAGCACGGAGGGGTTGCGAGGAGCAGAGCAGAGCAGAGCAGAGCAGAGCAGAGCAGTGCAGAGCAGTGCAGAGCAGAGCAGAGCAGAGCAGAGCAGAGCAGAGCAGAGCAGAGCAGAGCAGTGCAGAGCAGAGCAGAGCAAAGCAGAGCAGAGCAGAGTAGAGCAGAGCAGAGCTGAGCAAAGTAGAGTAGGGAGCAGGCTAGAGGCCAAGGAATCCTGACCTAGGCGTACCTATAACATTGTGAATCGACTATGGAGAACGAGTGAGCAGCGGAAAGTATAACCTTCGGAATTGGAGGTAAATTAATGATCGAGCGGGGAGTCGAATTGCGCGCGCGCGCGCTCTCGAGGAAGCTCCCGTAGTAATTACTGATCCTCTCCTCTAGTCTTCTCTCACTCTCACTCCTCCCCCTCCCCCCCTCTCTCTCTCTTTCTCACGCTAGCGCCGCTTACAGGCGCCGATGGGGTAAGGAATTTACCCAGACTTCCCTGTAATTTCTCGTTCATCCTTTGGCAAACTTGGCGCACTGGAAGCGGCGTGCTTAAGGTTACTTGCGTATATAGATATACGTATGCGAGAAAGAGCTGGAGGACGAGCGAGAGAAAGGGAAGGTTGAGCAAGAGTTTTGAGATTGGCGAGCGCGAGCGAGTAGTGGTGCGTCGAGGCGCAAGCGCATGCATAAGGAGTGGGCGAAGGAGTGTGTATATATGTGTGTGTGTGTATGTGTGTGAGAGATAGATAGATAGAGAGAGAGAGAGAGAGAGAGAGAGAGAGAGAGAGAGAGAGTAATGGAGGATGGGGCTAACGGGTGGCGACGTCGGTAATGGTACTTGCGGAAGAACAAGTTCCTACTTCTAAGACACGTGTCAGTGAGTTATCGGCCATGCGACCGACGTCATATGCAACTAGGCCGCGCCGTCGCTGGCTCCTCTGTGAAATTGCACAAGCCTAAGCGTGAATGAAGTGATAATCCAGCGCGATTTGTCAGCCGCACGCGGTCAATCTATCACACGCCGAACCATGCTGTTTGATAATGCGATTTACGCAAACTTTTTATTCGCATCACCACTGATGACCAGCAGCTCTTATAACATATTCATAACAACACATGTGGCCATTGTTCTAGTAACCATTTGTATTGAACACTCATCGAAGCATTTCGACATTTCAGACACATGTGATTTCTTCACATCGAAAGAAGTTCGAAACGCCTGACCACAAATTTACCTTGACTACTGCGAGTAGGAGGATTTTTACGACAGAACGTATATATTCAATAAGATGAAATGTTGGCGTCTTCGCAACCAATTTGATATACACACAAAGGTTAGCATTATTGCAGGATGGAAAGGGGCAGTGGAGATCACTTAAGCGGGCTGCTTGCCAAATGGGAGCAAATAATCGGATTTATAACTTCCCGATGCCAATCGATAAGCGCGCAGGAAGAAACGTTTTTATCCGCATTTTACCGTGGTACAGATAAAACGCTGTTAGATTCGCAATGAAATACAGCTGTTTGTGTATCAGTAAACTTTCGCGTTGAATATAAAACAGTTATAGTTATCCATATGCATATATATTATCAGGCGTTTAATCTTGGCCGTTTGGTGTAAGCAAATTTCGATGTACAGGACGAGGAAACTGATATAACCGCTACAAACGTTTATTAAAACGCAAGACGTAAATTGACGCGATTGTCAAACATACACGCAGGTTCCCCGTACATCATCAAAGCAAGCGATCTGCTGGCCGCTCGTGTGCGAGTGTCGAGTATACATATTAGAAGATTCAGGCAAAAGAGAATGGATCCAGAAATGGAATGGCGTAGCATGGAGTTGCCGGAGGCAAGAGGTCATGGAAATTTAATACGTGTCCAGGCCGACGTATATCAGCGCGATCGATCAAAGTCAAAGGCTGATTGGGAGCTGCCACTCTTGACTGCGGGCTCCGCACCGACGGCGCGCCTCGTCATCGCTGCCAGCTGCGCGAAATGGAAGCGGCCGCCCGCTTTTATTTATACGCATCTCCGCAGACGGAGCGCGCCCAAAAAAGCTGCATTATCGATTTCGCAGCGCGCTGCAATTTTCCTAATAATTCAGCAATTAATTCAAAGCTCGCGCTTGCGGGATAGCTGCCGCTGCAGGTCACGCTCCCCGCATACGGGACGCAGACTGCTCTATAATCTCAGCGCGTAGCTGGCGACGAAAGAACGAACTTTCTCCCGGCTGACAAACTAGCGAGCCGGCTGCGGCGCTTCTAATAACGACCGAATGATTTAGCTGATTAGAGCGTGTTACGTATCCGATTGTTATCGCGCGCGGACGCGTCTCGCATTTTCCTTAATAATAGGCCAGCTAGCCTGTGGAGCTGGGCGCTGAGGCGCCTTTACGACCCGGACATTCTCGTAAATAGCGCGCGGAGCTACCTATACGCCGCGCCGTAGATACATGCACGCAGAGGATAGAGCGAGAGGATGCAGTGTCTTTTTATCGAAGGGCTTTGGCATTCTAACGCAGCCGCGCACGTGCATTAGCCGCGTGCGGGTGGCTCAGGCCGCCGACATAAACCTGGCTATGCACTATCTGGCAGTGGCCCGCTTCTCTCCGCTCTCTAGAATAAAGTCGCTCTCCCTCGCTAAATCTGGCCCGAATCTCGCGCAATTCTGATCTAAATCGAGGAATGAGCGAGCGATAAAAGCCGACATAACGAGGGCGCGAGAATGCTCTCTTCCCGCCGGAGCGCGCTCTGCCTGCAGTGTATTCGTATAATATAAGCCCCGGGTGAAAGGCGCAGAATGCGCGCGAGGGGGAGGGGCTGCGCGAGCGATTCGAAGTACATTTATCTTGTTGCTAGGGCATGCCACATCGAAGTGTACAGTTTCTGCCAAGTTTCCTCCCTTCTTGCCCCTGCCCGTTGCCTGATGCTGCCTACTTCTTCCTTCCCAGCCAGCCAGCCCTCTCCCTCTCTCTCTCTCGACCTTTACCGGCTTCCGTTCTCACGCCGCTGATGGAATACGTGCGTGGACTACACCTTTGCTTTTCTTATTATTCCAGCTTTCTCTGAGTCGCGTTTCTATACGTGCGGCATCCTGCAAGCTGCCACTTTTCTCCGTGGCAAACTTCCGCCGCCCGCCGTCTACAACTCGCCGTCACCACCAGCGCGCCGCAGCTGCAACGGCATATCTGCGCGGCGGGCTACTGCCGTGTACAGTAGTGTCGCGCGATGACAAGCGACAAAAATTATGTTTATTCCAGACGCCGCTCGGCCGCGCTTCGCTTACAGCAAGAAATTTTTTTGGTTTCAGCGCTTCTCCAAGTATTATCGCTTTACCGAGCTCCCGAAACCGTCGATTTATACAACTATGCAAATTCTTCCACTGGAATTTTCAGAGCTCGCGCGCTGCGGTGATTAAGGAAATTTGCATTCCTTAGCTACCGAAACATTTAATCATCGCTATAACTATGCTGCAAAAGTAAACTGCTCGAATGCATTTTACTGCTTCCTCGAAATTCATTATTTGTACTTTAAAAATTGTGTAGCGTTACAGCACTCTATGTCTTGAGGATTTTTGTCACAAATCGATGTTATTCCAAGCTGACCATCAACAACGATAACAAGGCGTTCACGGTCGTCTATTTTTTGATTTCAGAAACGTTTGCTCTATCAATACTGAGCGCAAATTGAAATAATATTGCATCATTTCAATTGGATTTTGCATCCATACGGCATTATTCGTAAACGAGCGAAATACTTATAGCGAAATGAGGTGGAATGGAGTAATATCATATAGATACGGAGAACGTGCAGCGTCTGACCAAATCTGGGCTCAATCTACTTTACCAGTACAGGCTGTCTCTTTTGCAGAGTAGCCCGAATATTAGCGTCATTTGACAAATTTATGAAAAGTTTGCGGATAATTAGTTTTAAATTTCAACCACGTTTGGCTCCGGGCTGTAGTTAAAATTCTTTAAAAAATCCTCTCGAGAAATTACGGCTTGAAACGCAATCAAGTCGTAAAAATAGTATCACCGCGTAAAACAGAAGAATAGAGCCGGAGACTCAAAGTCTTATCAATACACAAATAGTCGCGCACGAAGATGCGAGCGCTGATAAATTTTTGGCGTTAAATCTCCCCCACCCAGCACGGGACTAGAACTGCGGGCTGCGGGCAAGAAATCAGGTCTGCGGCATAGCCCAGAGATTTGTTATCGTAACACCAGCGACTGCGTTGTTTGCCAAACAAATCCCACGCCAAGCGCTTGTACAATAGCTGCATCTCTGGCCAGGAGCGCAACAGCAGCAGTCTCACACCCCTGGAATAACAAAAGGCGCGCAAACGCGGATGGGTGCAAGCTTCCGGTGGGGCGCGGCCGGTCAACAGCATCGGCAACTACCGCGCGGAATCGAACGAGAGCTTTTGACTGCGACAGAGGGGACGAGATAGCTGCTCGAAGGAGGCGAGCGAGGGAGAGAGAGAGAGAGCGAGAGTGAGAGAGAGAGAGAGAGAGAGAGAGAGAGAGAGAGAGAGAGAGAGAGAGAGAGATAGGAAGAGAGGAAGAGAGAAAAGCAACGCTCAGCCAACCAGTGCACGGCCGCGTCCCGCCACTTAAATCCTTCCGGCAAGCAACCCATATTACCGCGCGCGATAAATCACCTAAGATTCTAAGAAAATTTACGCGCGCGACCCCGATCTCTCGGCGAGTCGGCGGTAGACTGCAGAGGCGCACCGGGACCTCGGCCGGCCAGCGCCGCCGCGCCCGGCTGCAAAAACCGAGGGTCGGGAATGCGAAACGGCTCTGCGCGAATTTAAAGCTCGATCGTGGTCTCCGCACATTTGAATTTACGAAATACGAACCACGATTTCCTGTTCGAGACCTTTCCGGAGCCGGCGCCGTCGCGCTTTTCCTCCAAAAATATCCCCTACATTTCGCACCGTCATAAGTTATTCATTCAGCGCCGCGAATCATTTATATTGCACCTGCTTACGGTTTTTCATGGCTGATGACGACAAGTGATCAAATACCTATTGCGATTGTTATCTACGTCACCCGAGTGTACACTCGATAAATTTCTACACCTGGATCCCTCTCGAGAATGTTAGTTTTAAAGCAAACTTATTAGTATCAAGGTAATTATGGAAAGTCAAAATACACGTTGGAGTATTCGAACTTTCGATCAAAATATACGATAGGTCGATCAAAGTACGACTAAGTAGTTTGTAATAGCAACTTGCCTTTCTTGTCTAGCGCCAGGAAAATTAATTAATTTCGTATCAGTCCAGATCGTAACAGCATCGTAAGCTGCCTTGGCTCTTCTTTGCGCTCAAGTACGCATCGCACTGTGGTTTTGGCCCTCTTCCAAAGCACACTTGCTAACTGCCTCGTGAACTCAAAGGAGGCTGCTCCTTCAACAACGCGCGGCAAGGCATCTTCAGCATTATTGGCCTACAATATTTGATGTGGCGTAAACAAAGCCAAATACTCTTGCACTCGACATCGCATACAGAGATGTGTATACGCAATTATCTGAATTGGACAGCGCACAGACGTAAGCATTTCGATAATATTCCGTACTAACCTTTTTATACCTCGCTTTGTATTTTATAGTTCAATTTAGCATTTGCGCAATTTCGCCCTCCCCCCTGTCTCTCTCTCTCTCTTTCTTCATCCGCTCGGAAGATTCAATATTTGCTTTCTTCCTCAAAACCTCATTTCCAGTGTTTCAGTAGGATGGATAACGGATCCAGAGGTCACCTGAAGCAAATAGAGCCGAAGCACGATACCCGGGCTAGACCAAGGAGTCATGGCATAGTAATCAACTCGGAAATTCGGGTCAATCGACACGCGTAAATAGACCGAGGGCTTAACTTGTGCGACGGGTTCGAACTCTCTGAATCTGTCCTTATCATACATAATGTGCATGAGAGTTTTAAACGGAATTAGCAACTCGTAGTGCTTTGCGCGTGTTTTTATGCTTATATGCCACTGGGAAGTTTGGCACCTGCATGGAAGTTTAATCATTGTCGTCGAAAGTCAAACTATGCCATCGTTAAAGCTGTACGTGCTATGAAACTAGTATACCAAATAAAATTTATTTGTTATTTCGTTAAAAACTTTATAAAAGTATGAAATACGATTGAACGTAAAAAGGCTCCATATTATGAAGTATTTTTGCATACTTTTAGCTCGAATTTTACAGATATTTAGAAGTAAACTCCTCATAATGTTGCGAGTGAAGAGCTCGGATAAGCACTTTTTTGTAATATTGTAAAATATTTACGATTAACATATAAAATTAACACTGTGCGTTTATCGTACATACATACTGTGTATTTAATGTACGCTAATTGTAAGCAATCTAGTGGGAGGTTGGTTATTGACAAAGTAAATCATTGAGTCTAGATCAATAAACTTAGATTCACTTTCGCGTTGATGATAAAGATGCAGAGTGATACGTGTGAGCTTCTTATCACCGAAAGCAAGGATCAGAACAGAGAGCAAGGTAAGCTTGCTGGCAGTCGCTTTTGCATAGTACTCCTCGTGAGTGAAGGAGGGGGTGGAAATGTGCGCAGCTATCGCGCTCTCTTACGGTATACTCTGCACTTTGGGGCGACGCATCGTGTCTCTAGCTTATTTTGCGTGTGGAGTCTAACAATGTAAGGGCTTTTGAGTCGACCCAGACATACCTACGTCATTTATTTTGATGGGCTATTCATCGGTTGAAATCCTTCTTTGATATTTTATCACAATTCTAGAAGTTTCTGGCCTCCGGGTAGTACACGGGCTCGGATCGGTCCAACCAAGATGACTCTACTAACCGTTGCTAGATGATGACCGGAATAGGACTCTGATAGAGCGAGGAGAAATGTGATTTTATTTGGGGTCATCAAATAAAATCTCCTCTAAGGGGTGGTATTTCCGAGAGTGACTCCGAAGTTATGCCAATCGGAGGAAGTATATGCGTATGTACGTTCACCATTCACACTCATACTCCTGCTCTAAGAAAAATATAAAAATGAACGGGAAATAAAGAAAATGCATAAAAAACGCGAGTACAGCTGGATTTTTCTAAATCCATCATTATTATGACAGGCGATGCCAGGCAAGCGATGACTGGTCTCGCTTTAAGGCAGTAGCGGGGATAACCAGCAACATGTTAGCTGTAACTTGGCAAATATAAACCAGAAGGAAGGAAAGTAGCACTACCGTCGATACGAGCAATAGGCACAGGCACGAGACAAGGAAACTGTTAGAGGCTAAACAAAGTTCTCTTGAACAGCGCAACACCGAGGCAAATCAAGAAGAAGGTAATCGGCGAGAGTTACAGCGATTGTTATGGACTTCAAAATGACTTTTGCTTCAGCCAAATTATTCTGAGGACAAGCTAAGTGATTTTTATTCAAAGAAACTGGTGTGGGATCTATAAAACACCATCGACGAAGTTCCAGAAGAAGGACATTGTCTTCACTTGCTGAAGAACTGCTCACTGAAAGGAGCGCGGGTTTTCCAATGTAAGGAATAGAAAGACAAAACCATTAAGATGAAGGATCTCCAAAAGTTGAAAAAAAGCGTTAATTAAAACGACTCTTGATTTCACACACCTGAAATTGTAATGAAATAGCTTAAGAGGTAGAACCCCACCCTATTTATGGAAAAGTAGAAGATGTTAAACCAGAAGAAGGTGATAACGGACACAGGTAATAGAGGATGGCAAAAAAAAAAACGGCAGTAAGAATACTGGAGGAGGAAGGGGTTAAATCTCTAAAAGCTTTAAACGCCTTTCTGTAGCTTTCTGTAGAGGATCCAGGGCTAATTTTATCCTGATCAAAGAGAGGAAAATCGAGGACAACTGACGACTGGGGGAATCCCACGCGATGGAAGTTGACTAGAGTACGGAGGAGTAAGCAAGAGTAGGTGTAAACGCGAAAGTGATCAACTACGATGGATAATCAAGTGAGGTCAACAAAAGTGAAAGCAAGTATTGGGCCCAGCGAGGGGCCCAGTCACATACTGATGCCCACAATTGCTTTCACTCACTAGGAACCTCAGCAAAATCGCCTTGGCTGTTCTAACCACACGACTTGCTAAAGTACATACAGGCATACGCCTAATCTAAGACCTTTGATTTATAAAGGCAAGAAAGTGGGTTAGCCAGCTAAGGAAAACTGATCGGTGGAAGTGCCGACAACAGTAGAACCTGCATAATTGTTAAGTGATTTAAAGCGGAAACAATGTACTTTCCGTATGAGTTGACAGTATCCACCTGAGGCAACACAGGAACTCCTAACCGATATTGTGATCAGTACATTCGAAAATAACTGTGAGCTTAGATAAAGCCCTGCTTCAAGGGGGCCCTTGGTAGAACCCTATACACGGAAGATGCTTAAGAAGCTAAGATGACTTTGTAACAGGGCGTACTGCGCGAAATATGACTAAGATAAATAAATGCAGAGGCAATCACAAAAAGAATATAAAAAGCTGCTTAATGAGGCTAAGGTTCAAGGCAGTTCAAATAGGTATGTTGGAAAACGTTAGGCTATTTAGAATCCTGCAAAGTCCCAAGGGGTAGCTGAGACAATATAGAAACGCAAACTGGTAAGTTGGCGAAGGACGAGAAAGAAATCCTGAAGCATTTCCTAAACATACTTTCCCTGACATACAGCCAAACATCCAAAAACAAGACTCAAGATGGGCAAAAGTAGTCTTTCTACCCGAACCTGGTAGAGCGCAATATTAGGTAGCGAGCAACTACAGGCTTATCATCTATCATAAAAAAAAACGCATTGGCAATAGACGCACTGCATGAAAAGCAACATACCCTATCAAATGAGTAAATTAGTGGATACAGCATTGGTAGAGACAGTAGACTTCATCCAAAATGGCAACCTTTCTGTCTCGCCAATTTTCCACTCTTTCGCAGTGTAACTTACCATTTCATATCTAATTTTATGTAATCTATATTGCTTACATCAGCATGGTGGGAACTCAGTCTATAATTGTTTTTCATAATACGTGCATCGAAAACGCGCTTTTCGTCTACAAAAAATGGAGCGAAAGTAGAGTTTTTCAAGCCTGAGGCAACCGGCCTTTTTAGTATTTTTGTGTGTATATATACGCATAAACACACTCCCCCCACACACACACACATATACATATATCTCAAGGCGAAATTGTTTTTTCCCTTGGGGCGAAAGTACTCACTTTCACTCGATTTATTCACTCAGACTGTTTGCGGCCTAATCGTACTAAACGGTGGACACTGCATCTGAGATAACCGTCAGATCTCTGCTGCTCTAAGTGGAATTATAGTCAGTGACAATAAAGCACTCAGTAGAGCATCATCGGATCTTAATTAATGACAGCCACCATTCGATTTAGACTCGCTTCCAGATAAAGCAATTTTCCGATTACGTGAAACTGGCTGCAGTGAGCGTGGGAGAGAGAGAGAGAGAGAGAGAGAGAGAGAGAGAGAGAGAGAGAGAGAGAGAGAGAGAGAGAGAGAGCATTACGAGTCTACTTCTCACGTCAATTGCAAGCTTGCAAAGTGTCATTCGAGCTGTCCGTTCAAGTAGTAGAGCTTCCGTAACTGGAATATAAAAATGCGGCAATTCGGCGATCAGATTTTTAAAACTAAGCCTCATAAAATTATAATAAGTCCGATGAATACAATTAGCATACACGGCGCACAAAGGAGAGAGCGACGAGTGTATTGGTCATGCCGCGGTGATAGAGGGGGGCAAAGCGAGGGTAGGCGCTATCCGACGGCTGAGCTTGCCCGCAGCTATATACAGAATTGGCGAGGAGAGAGAAAGAGAGAAATAGCCGGTAGAAACAAAGCGAAACAATAACTCTCGGTGTAAATCCGGATTGGACGTTTCACTCTTTTCCTTTTTAACTGTCTATACAAACGCGATTCTTTTAGGAGGGCAACAAAGGGCAAAACTGCGCGAGCGTGCTCCGCCGGCCGGCGGAACAAAACGCTCAAGGATTTCAGACATTGCGCACAGGCGCGGAGGGTCGGGGAGTCGGGGGTAGAGGCCACGTTGCGCGGTCGGTGCGGCGAACGTGTCGGTCAGTCAAATGCTGCATGCTGGGGCTACAGTGGGATGCTGCACAAAGTCGATAGACGAGCATTACCGCAGGTGTGCACAGCGCTCCATATAGCGCGTCGTGACCCAGCGGCTGCTCACGTAATACGATTTAAGGTCAGCGCTGCGCAACGCTCTGCCTTTGACAGCGGCGAGCTTGGCTCCTCTGCGAAGGCATACTCCGTCCGGTGGTGCTCTCCCTCCTTCTCCTCCTCCTCCTCCTTCTCTCTCTCTCTCTCTCTCTCTCTCTCTCTCTCTCTCTCTCTCTCTTACTATCTTGCTCGCGCGAGCACACCATCAAAATACAGCTAAATATGGTGCGTACACCTGCACGTGTTGCCCGGGACGACGAGACGAACGAAATGGCGGCGGCATATGAATCACGCGTGCCACGCAAGAACTGAAAGGCTTGGTTTGATGCAGCAGCGGTACAGGGCCTGCGCTAGCCGGATCATAGACGCGGGGCGGGGGGAGGACTTAGCCGAGCGAGTGCATACGAGAGCGGAGAATATTGTCTATCGGTGATGGCACTAAATCTCGCGTGACACTGTCTCTCATAAAGTGGAGCGCGCTGCGGTATTTTCCCGCTCACTCGCTCGCTACCTGCTGCCCCGCGCGCGCGCTCGCACGTATGACTCTCTATACGTATATACGCGCGGACGCTTTTCGACTTTATGACAGCGCCCCACGTGGGTAATTGAAGCCGATCCCAGGCAAAGTGAAAGAGCCTGGACCGACTTTTTCATCAAGCGCGTCTGCGCGATGTGCACTCTTCCCACGTTACAGCCGGAATATGCGAAACGAAGATAGAGTAGTGAGGGGCCAGAGGAACCGATCGACGTTCATGGACTGAAATTTATCGACCGCTGCCAAGGCTTTTCATCATGGATCAATAAAATCAATGAAACTTTCCTGACTTTACATTATTTTCTATCTGAAACCTGAGTATATCTCATCTGCTCAGTTGATTGTATGCGGATATCATCGTGCTCTTTTAAAATCGGATGCTTTATTTTCTTTGTGCGTTCCACGAGAAAGTAAATTATTGTCAACGGAGGAATCTAAAAATCGATGTTCCTTCAGGACGGGAAAGTTAAGCTTAAGTAAACAAATACAATTCTTACGATCGTTAATTAATGAACTCCTTTACGAGACCTATGTTTTTTTTAGTTTCCGCACGTGCTTACCGAAAGTGGGCACTGTTATAGCATTGAAATCATAAGCTTATCATATGTCACAGACGCTCACGTCTGCAACGCGAGCTGTGAGACGAGTCAGCGATAAGAGTCCGCAGAGCCGTACTACGATGCATAGCATGCGCTTGCATCGTAGACGTTAGCTCAGTGGTTAGAGCTTCCGCTTGTTAATCTCGGGGTCCACGGTTCAAGCCTAGGTATACTTTTTTTCGCTTTTCGGTTCGTCTCCTCTTCGTCCATTACGCATATTTTAAACGTCCAAAAAGTTTAAAAGTTTAATGTTCCTCTTGTATGCTATTAAGGGCAAAAATAATGAACGTTTGAAAGCTGCAGTTGCAATTTTTCATGATTTGCCAACAAAGAAACAGACGAGAACTGGTGCAAATGAGAAAATCATTGCAAACAGCACTTGTCCATAATGTCGAGTTTCATCGTTTAAAGCTGAATCTTCAATTTCTGCTGTCTGATTATAATTTAGCTGGTTGTATTCGTTTTCGAGTTCCCTCGTGCAGAAGCAGAAGCAGAAAAGGACGGAGGGAGGGTCAGACGAATCAAAAGAATGAGGGAGGACGAGAGTAAGATAAAGGAAGAGAGGAAGAGAGAGAGAGAGAGTGCGAGCTTACCCCGTCGAAGCCCATATCGAATGTCTGGTGCAGGCGGGGAACCGGGAAGGTGTCTGAAGGCTCGGGCTAAGGCTACCCTCCAATACGGCTGCGCGTGTATACCCACACCTTCGAGTCACACCTCATTACGCCACCACTTCGTTAACTCTCGTGCGACTCGCTCGCGCGAATGTTCGCATAATTTGCGATAAAGGAAAATCCCCGACAATGCCTCCGCGACATTCATTTCTTTTTATGTGCGCCTGCCTCTGGCTTTATATAAAAACGTCGTCGTCGTCCCTCTCTCCCCCCTCTCTCTCTCTCTCTCTCTCTCTCTCTCTCACTCGTAAAAAAACTTTCCGACCGCGCACACTCGCATTGTCTCTCATTCCGAAGTACGAAACTTTTTCCTTACGAAATTCCTTGCAAAAAAGTGAGCGGGAGAAAGGAGAAGAAAAAGATAAATGAACTTTTATGAATATTGGACTTTCAATAGAAAGCGCGACTCGGAGCAGGCTCAAGCGCGAGGACTTGAGAAAGAATACGTTTTTACCTTCTTCGCGTTTTGAAATCTTTGGAAAGTGCTCGTAAATTCGGAGTCCTGCGCTCTCTTTCTCTCTCTCTCTCTCTCACGGAGTAAGCCGGGGAATCGCAAAACGCCATTATGTTCACTCAACTCTATCGGTCGAGCAAAATCGCGTTCACGAGGCGCAAGAGATTCGCCTCGCTATTATAAGAGTTTCAAAGCGATTCGAGTCGAAGATGCCTTTGGACCCTTTGTGCGCAAGCGCGCGGGGAGAGGACTGAGAATATAGACGGATGTACACTCGCGCACACAAAGGATCTCGGCCGATGGAAAATTCTTCGGCTACATGAAGATACGAGCCCGCTGTGAGATGTATGGCGGCCGGTATAGGTGTGCGTACGTGGTGCGCGAGCGCGTATAAATACGCAAGGCTACCGTAAAAGGAGAAATGGCCGGCACCGGCAGACAGCTCGCGCTACTGCGCGGCAGCCTGCAGCTTCTGCACTCGTAAAGCAGAAACTTGCGCAATCACAAGTTGGTGAGGAAATCTACAGGGATGGGAACTCATAAAACTACAGTAATTGTAAAACACGGAGGGAGAGGGAGGAGAGCTTGCGCGCGAGTGAACGAGCCAACCACAGAGAAAAAGGTAGAGGGGGAGGGGGAACTCGCGGAACCGTTAATATGTCCGACGAGTGCGCTACTGCTTGTTCTTTCAATCATGATTTATGTTATCTGCTCTTCAAACGCTAATTGCGGTGAATTTCCGCGATAACAGCTGCGCGAAACTTTAGCGCTCGCATTCGCGCCGCCTCCTCCGCCAGCTTTCGTTTGTTTTCCAAATTTATGGGAATTCATAAAAACTGCGCCTCTCCCTCTATTGTTCGTTTTATCGCTCGTTCTGGCTCTCATTCTTTCTGTCGTCGCTATGCGCTAAATTGAAACAAAAGATTTTCGACAATTCGCTACTTTGATTAAAACTTGCCTTCAATATACCAGAACTTTTTCCATGAAATTTACATGCTTCAAACTACCGGAAATTTACCACATGTAATTACTAAATTTTCCTTGTAAAGAATCAAAATGACTGTTTGCTCGCATACTTCGCAGAGTTATGTATATGTTCAGGATAAAGGCGAATTTTGTGCAACAAATAAATAAAAGAATGTAATCATCATATATATATATATATATATATATATATATATATATATATATATATATTCAACAGAAAAAAAGGATACAACGTCGAATGCTAATTGCTTGCGACAATATGTATCTCGATCGAAGGGCACGAGATGGCTGACTCATGTCGATCAGTCTCTCCGCTTGATCGCACGTCTTATTGCTAAATCGCGACGCCGAACGTGCGCTCGCCGGTGAGCGCCGAAGAAGCCCGTAGATGACCGAGCGCGTGTGCGAACCTAAGTCACCTCCTACGGTTTCGTTAGCGCGGCTTGCAGCCAGGGGTCGACCCGTTGGTCTCCCCGCGCAGAGGCGACTTCAGATACGCGGAGCAAGCTTCTGGGAAGCAGTATAGGTAAGCTAGGGTGGTATGAGCTCAGGGTCGTATGAGCGTAGGCTGGTTCTGGCGCAAAATGGTATCAGCGCAGGGTGGTATGAGCCCATAGTGGTATCAGCGCAGGGCGTTACTGGCGTAGACGTATGAGCGCACAAACAGTTAACCCAAGAGGTTATGTTGTCCGCTCATACACGCGCACGCATTCGAGACTCACCGACGGATTCCGCATCCCGCCGCTGACGTCGCGCGTGCCATTTATCAGAGATTTAATGTGATCGGAAACACACCTTTCCTCCTAAGCAGTTCTTTTTGAACATCGCTGAACTCTTCCATGAATTCTTTATCGGCTATTCCCAACTTGTCCAAGTATGGTGCAAATTTATCAAGTGAAGATAGCATGAATCAGAATGAGTCAATAAACTTGAAATTGATTTCGCTTTCACCAATATTCTGTGGAACGATAGAAACTCGTCCTTTGAAGTTATTTACAAGCTCCTTTATGAACAAGTGTCAATCATATCCGCTCAGGTTATGGAAGACGACTAGAATACTTCGAGAATCCTTATAGTTGAGATTACAACTGTTATGAGCTGCTTCACGATATCTGGAAAAGAATGGTAATTAGATAAAGAATAGTAATTAAAATGATAATAAATAACTAACTGTCTCCTAAGGTGATAATGATCTTGGATTTTGATGTCTGTTCCGTTGAACGGTCCACCATGGATGTGTCAAGTTGTAGCAGAATCAAATGATCTCTGGTCCACATCCTTTATTGGCAAGGGGTTCTCGTGTATGTTAGCAAGTTCTTCAGCTATGAAATTGTAAGAAAACCATTTCACAGGATCTTCGTCTGGTTCTGTTTTTCTTCTGTAGCTTATGTACTTGCATTTGGATTCGCCATGAGTGTATTGAACATAACAGCCAATGCTGAAGGGTTCATGCTCTTGGTAAGCACGATTATCATCAACAGGCTTGAGAATATATTCAAAGTCTGCGTAAACAACTATTGGAACTCTCACTTTGTTTTTGAAGTTATTAAATTTCAGCACGCTGTCTTTTTTTTGAGGTAGCATCACTTTGCAATTATTTACTTGTGAACAGTTAAGTACGTGAGCGTTCAATTTAGAATAAAATGAATAAATATAATGAAGGCAGCGATCACAAAGGTGCTTTCGATTTCCTTTCTTAGACAGCTGTGAATAGAATAGACAAGATAGACCTTTAATTCATATGTAATGGAAACGTGGAACTCTCAAATTTCCCTGTTGTTCTTCTTCGTTCTCATCTATATAGGTGTTGTACGAGCAGTAGATTCACATGTTTATCCTGTTTTAATGCAGCAAATGACACAGTGAGACATCAAATACACTACCCTTCTTCTTGAGTATGAAGAGATTTACAGATACGTCATTCTGCTTCTCGAAGTTAGATATCTGCTTCACAGATACTGGGAAATCGATATCTTTGAAGTTCAACTCATTCGTATAAGCTTGATACTTTGAAACTCGCTGTGCACTTTTTGCAATAAGCTATAAAGCTGAAAGAATAGCCCATTTAAAGCATTTGTTGTCTTGATTTTGACACAAGCTATTTTCTTTTGTATAGTCATTGGTAACTCAATGTATGACGCAGCTTTCATAGGACTAATTTTTTTCATATTCATTGTTAAGTTGAGAATGCTCTTTAAAGTCCATCCAGAGTCTCATTCCTAGAACTCTTCCATGTCACGTTTAATCGTCTGCTTGATGTTAGCAGTAAACAACTCTTTTAAGTCACTAGTTATGTAGACTGAAGCACACTTTGTGTTAAAATATTTTACTTTCACAATTTCTTTATTGTCTTTGACGATCGAGTACTCTGCAGCGAGAATAGTGTCAACTTTCAACGACTTATGAACTAGTAATACCTCCTTGATTTTCGACACAAATAGAGCACATGCGTCTTCCTTAAATGAGATTATGTCTAGATGTTTCACATTAGTAATAATGCTGGTTTTGAGATTATTCTTGAACGCTGAATTGGTATCGTCCTATGTTACACTAGGCCTAACTTCTTCACGTCTTCTTCCGTATATAGTCGTTGAGTAATCGTCGAATGCTGTTGAGTTGTCCACATGAAGTATGACATGACTTCTTCTTGTGAATGTCCAAGGTTGATGACTATCAATTCACTTTGGCAATAGCAGCCAAGGTTAAATCAAGCCATCTTTGCAAGTCACTAATGTCCGTCTTTACACACCCCCACAGCATTTTCACGGTGTTCACGAAATAGTTTGTTTGATTCATCTTGTATTCGTTAATCACTTTTTCACAACACTTTTGTTAGCAATTCAACGTCTTTCAGCAATTCGTCGCACTTTTTCACAACACTTTTGTCAGCGATTCGATGTCCGCTAGGTTGTCGTCCAGAAGTTCGTCGTTTACTCCGATGATCACTTGGCACTTATTTAATAACACTGTAACCAACGGCGGTGGGGTCTGATGGCGAGATACATGCGCTTGCGTTACATAACCTCAAAGGTGTGCATGTGTGAGCCATGCGCTTAGGTGAGCGGGCAATATAACCTCTTGGGTTAGTTGTTCATGCGCTCATAATCCTGCGTCAGTAACGCCCTGCGCTGATAACATTATGGGCTCATACCACCCTGCACTGATACCACTCTGCGCCAGAACCGGCCTGCGCTCATACCACCCTGTGCTCATACTACCCTAGCTTACCTACTGTGAGCCCTGTGGCAGTTTAAGAGTGGTTAATCGTGCTCTTTCGCTCAATTCTACTCGGAACAATATAATATCGCAGAGTTCACAATCTGACTACCTTTTGAGAGTATGAATGTCAATAAAAATTAACTGATCAAATTAGGAATTACAAAGGAACACGTACGGCATGGCGACGGCAATGTCGAAGATCCATTGTACTTTTTAATTCAATTTTTCTTCAACCTTGAAGAATTTTTCAGTTGCATTTTATCATTGTAGATATAGACATCTGCCCGTTCTATCGGATTTACTTGAAACCTCATTATTTAATAATTTTTGTGGAAAAAGATTCGTTTATAAAAGATTTCTTTATTAATTCTGGTTGAAATTACGGTCCGCATATTACATCTCGTTAAGAGCATCCATATATATGTCTTGTCTTAAACAGGATTTGAAACAATTGATTAATATTAGACGAGAAAAGGGCAAACCAAAGAACCATCAAACACCAACCCTGATGCGCGCTCCGACTGAGTGAGTGAAAGAGAAACACTTTATTTCGTCAATTTTCAGCGATCGTCTGCCAAAAGAAATAAAGAGGAATCAGTTGTTAAGTGCAGTACTTATGGTGTGCAGGTTGCTCGTAGTTGAGAATGTACTGCGCGTAAAAAGATACCAATCTCGGTAGTATTTTGGCAACCACTAGCAAGGCCGTGTGAATCGGGGAATACTGTTTTCGAGGTAAAAATAAAGAAGGTAATAGAAATTTATCATAAAGTTCAATGAATTTAATTAAACAGCAAAATGGACTGGAGTAAATTAGAGTACTTCCACAATTGAACAAAAAATTCTATTATTGGCCAGATATCAATATCATCATTAATATTACTTGACATTATCTAAATTACCAGTTGCCTCCTTGTTTTTTTTTCTTGCAAAGTTTCAATCGTGTATACAGGCAGTTACTTTAGATAGTTTTGCACAATAATTAGAAATTGATTCTGTCTCTTCTTGTAATATCGGAACTGATTTTTTTTTTCAAAACTCAACAGCTTTCAGATACTACTTTATTTAATTACAAATTAATCTAGAAAGATTCCTGTATTAAAATTTTAGCAGTTCCTATAATCATACAACAATGACGTTTGCTATAAAAAGTTTAAAATCATGCAGATGAAGAAACACTTTTGTGTAAAGCATTGAAAGCTTAAATAAAATAGCATTTACTGTTGACTTTGGATTTTAAATTTTAAAATCGAAAGTATTCCACGCGTGAATAGCTTTCCATTCGAATCCCCGAATTGCTTAGATCGAAGTAAAAGGTTCCTAAAGCTCAATTTTCTTTTATCGGAATTCGATATTCGCTTTTATACTCACAGAGCTATAGTCGACGTAGTGCAATGACAGACCTCCTATTATTTTGGTAAAAAAAGACTTCAAGGTTACCTACTTACTTGGATGATTACAGAAAATTAAAAATTTATAACAATATATTTTGTTGCACATAATTACATTGTACTATAGTTTCAGAGTATCACTCGAGATGAATCGAGATTTATCTCGACTACTTTTTTTTACATGCGCTTGGATATACAATTGGTAAAAAAACATAGGTGCTACCTCCAAATCATATGCCAACAAAAAGTTACGGGCCAATTACTAATTGCCAAAAAATAGTCTTTATTGCGTCCCGGATAATTCATTACCTGGCCGAGCGAGCATTATTTTCTCTGGCATCAGTGGACAACTGCGCCCGAGATCTTTAATTTAGAAAATAAATTGTCAAAAATGACCATCCCTATCGAAAGTTGCGAGCAATTTAAAATAGAGTAAAATTCGTCGAAAATGGGAAAATATGGCTAAAAAGCACGTTGCTGCATTTATTTCCTGTGAACGATGCGTGCCAAGGACTGTCAAGTGGCCTGCCGTCTAAATCTGTTTTACTAAAATTCGTTGAAAAATCTGACGCTGCAGATATTCTCTTCTTATTTTTTTTGAGGCGGGACGAGCAATATCGAAGCTCTTTTCGGTCTCGGATATTCTTACGCGTTTTATAAATGTTAATAATTAAGATTCTTTAATCTGTATTCGAGGTGTTACGCGATGGGTAGTGCCACGAAGACATGTCAAATTAAATGGGGTGGTCAGTATTAGAACTAAAGTAAGTATGATTTAACATGGAGCGTATACAGCTCGCATAACGGCTCGAATAAGTGTTAATTTATACATGTATTCAAAATATTAAAATTAAGTAAACGAATAATATTTTACGTTGTTTTATAATAAGTGTAAACAAAAATTAATCAGCTTTTTATTTAAGCTCTTAAGCAGTATTTTAAAAAGGTTCTTGAAAAAAGTACTAGGAAAACTGAAGCTTAAAAAAATCGAGTACAGCTTTGATTTTATGCATTAGTGCATAGTAAATTATTATTTTTTAATAGAATGATAACACTGTCTATCTCTAGTCATTACTTCATGAAAAAGCAATGATCGGATTGTCTGAAGGCATTATAATAAAGCGATTTGATTGGTTAAAAAACAAATATTAGATCTGAATATAGAGGTACGATTTTAAATTATTAACCTAAAGAAAATTGAGGGCGCATTAGATTTGGCTAGTAAGCATTGAAGCAGGATTAAAAAGGGACTGCGAACATGCGCGAAGTAACCTGAAAAGCGTTCAATATGAGAACCCGGAGAGTCTCAAATGTCTCACTAAAGAATACTATACTGTATACTAATCGGGGCACGAACTCGGACCTATGCAGAAAATTTAGTATGTTTGTGTGAAAATTTACTATACATTTATCAAAAATTGCTATACCAGTATAGTAAAAATTGCACTTCCCTCTGACTCGATGTGTTCCGTCGGTAAAAGGTTATCGACAGAGCTCAAAAATTCGTCGTAAACTAACCCGACGACATAAATTAGCCTGTTTACTTACTGCCGCTAGGGGATGTCTCGTAAACTCCACTCGCAAGTAACGAAAAATTGTTTGGTTAGTATATAAGGAACTTCCAGATCGGAACATTATATATAAATATAAATGCGATTAGTCTAGCGATGCGTTGTTAGGTTGCGACATGTGAAATGTGTAATAATATTAGCTTGCGATATATGTAAATTAGGTTATCATATAAGAAATTCTATGCGAAGCGACTTTGTTCTTAAACTGCGAGATTGAATGTGACAAATAAATAATGAAAGAAGAAAGAAGAAACATTAACAGACGACAAAATGAGAGGGACAAAAATATATTTTTAAAAAGATTTAGTATCCACAAAATTTGGTATGCGGTATAGTAAAATTTGATGATTTGAAATTTTACTATACCGTATACTAAAATTTACTATAAGTCGAGTTTGTGACCTCTTTACTATATTGGTATAGTAATTTTTGATGAAAATTGTAGGAATATTTAGTGATACATTTCTCTCCGTGAAGAAAGATATTCATTGGAATTATTGTTCGATTAATTTTTATTTTAATAAGATAGAGTTCGAGTTACCTCATTTTCAAAACCCGTGAAAAGTATGAATTTACTTTATCTCAATAAAGAGTATTTCCATGAAGCTCATCAAGTTTTAAGGATCAGCGTTAGGTCTGTTGCGCCCGCGCAAAGGCGTGACGAGCAATTGCGCATCAGCATCGAACTCTGTGTGGTTCGAATATTCTGAAATTTTCAAGTTCGCTTCTCCCGAGAATTTTTTAAGTATAATCATCATTTCGTGTATAATTTATTTAACAAAACTCTTTCCGTTAAAAGTATACATTTTCTGCGGTAATGTACTGCAGGGTGCAGCTTGTAATGTCATATGTTTACGTAAAAATGGAGTTATAAATACGACACAATCAACCTTCAAGATAAGCAGCATAGCGTCAGCTACTTATCACTAAAGTACTATTCTCATACCCAGCGCGCGCGCGAGCCGCGACGAGTATGATTACGAGTCTCGGCTAATGCCAGCTCGTTCATCCTGCTTACCTCTTGGCCAGGTAAAAAACGACAAACATTGTCTTCGTGTAATTATAAACGGGACAGCAAATCATTCGCCAAAGCCACTGACTGCAGTCTGCGGGATAAAAGAAAAAATTTACTCTACGCCACGGCTTCCTTGTTCTATATTAATACTTTGATTCTGTTTGCACGGAGTATAACGGTGCGACGATATATAGGTAAAGCTCGAAAGAAAAATATGCATAGTCGGGCGCGCGCGCGCGCTCTCGTTCTCTATCCCTGCTTCTCTTGTGCGCTGTGCACAGGACCACCAGTTTCAGAGAGATAAAACGGAAAAATATATAGGATTGCCGGCGCGTAAACCATCTGAATTCATGATATTTGATGCATTTTAATGTCGACAAAATTTTTCACGGAGATCTCGGCAATGGATTTTCGAAAGGTTTCCGACGCCTGAGCTCGAATTATTTAGCGGTGCTTGTTGGGGGTACGTACTGGTTGTTAGGGGTGCGGAGAGGAGGAGCAGAGCTAGGCTCTGTGCGCACCGAGGAGGAGGTTAGAGCAAGGAGGTGGAGGCGACCCAGTGTGGAAGACCGCGGTTAATGGCTTCGATTCCCAGCGGCAGCGCTGTCAAGCCCACCCCACATAACTGAAGTATATTTCATCAAGCCCGTTTTACGAACACAATAATTAAAGAGGGCGCGTCGCTTCTTTATAATAAAATGCAAGCCTCGGACGATGGGTCTTTGTGCGCTCGATGCCGTCAGCTCTAATTTAACTGCGATTAAAATTGCTAAAATTCTGGCGCCATAATACCTGTATATATATGAATACAGTTACGCAAACAATATCAGTTCGCTTCCAATTTAGCTGTGTGCATATAAGCCATTGCGTGGAATTAATTAGACTTTCAGGATCGCCGTAATGTTGTTTGGGTATACGCGAGTATCGCGCTCGCATCCGATGTAAACTTATACATTCAATTTCCGCCGGTAATGCATGTGCGCCAACATTTACCTCTGTACACTGCAGCACTTTTCGTCCGTTGGGTTTGATTTACATCTTTTATATTTCCGTAAAGTTAGAATTCGCCAGAGCAACGCAGAGAGGCCCACAAACCAGAAGGGTCTACTACTAGGGGTTTATGGGAAGATATTATACCGTGATTAAGTAGATTCAATCGGTTTAGACATTGATCGAAATAACGAACGTTATGGTCACATTACGAGTATAAGCCAATGTGCGCTTCAAATTCAATTCAATTCTTCATCTCATTGTTATAGCATATGATACTCAGAGAAAGCTTTTTAAAAATAAATCAAAGCTTTGAATCTTCGATGTTTAACTTATGATTTACTAGAATAATCTGTATAAACTGCTAAAATTGACTCACGAATTCTTGAGATCAGTTTGTGCACAAGCCTTTTCTGCAGACATAAATGCGATCTTTGCTATTTAATATCGTTCTGAAAAACTATCAACAAATACTGTTTGTTGCGGTCTTCATTAATTCTGAGCTCTCAAAATTTCATGGTTATTGGCGTTTGAAATAATTATTACTTCTATGCATCATACTCCAAGCGTTAAGTTATTACGTATCAGATATGTACATAATATGCAATGTCTGCTTGGATTCTTCGGTAAAGCAAAATCTGCTGGCAGCCAAGTAGAAACTGCCGAACTGAAAAGCAAATACTACTCGACTGTGAAAAGGTGCTTCAACCTATAACTATTTTCAGAGTGTAAATCGAGCGCAAAAACGAACAGCCAATAATAGAGCAAACGATTAATTCCTTTTTAGAGTACGATTGCTACACATTAATATGGATAATACTGATAAGTATTATTTTTCCTCTCCATATTAATAGTATTAAAATTTAAAGTAGGCAAAAGTGGGAGGATAACCCTGGTTGTGAATAAACTTCTCTCAAACAATTATATATGGATAATACTGACTATGTAGAAACAATGTGAGCATAATTACCTAGCGTGCATAATAATTCAAGAAAAGAATGATAACAATCAACTGATTGATATTTGCGGGCTCCTGCGATGAAATTGATATAATGGATTTGTACGTCAAAAGTACATACTAATTGTAGCATGGTTCATTACGCGGCTAATCTCGTATACAGTATAATTATGATAATTAATTGAATAAAGCCAAGAGAGAGAGAGAGAGAGAGAGAGAGAGAGAGAGAGAGAGAGAGAGAGAGAGAGAGAGGTGGGGGGAGAGCATGTGACATGCTAATAATTTGCCTGATATGTAAGAAGAAAAAACTGAATTAGCGGATGCACGTGCAAGGATTTTTTTCGCTCGGCGACGTGATCTCATCAAAAAGACGGCGCCTGCATGGCTCGAACGCTTCATTAGAAAAACAATTAGCCGCTAATCGCAAGTACACCGCCGTCAGAGTAAAAGGCCGCACGCGCAGGATTTTAAGCCGATCAAACTGAATTTTCAGCTTAAAGGAAGAGTCAAGGGTGCGCGCACGCACGCTCTCTCTCTCTCTCTCTCGCGTTTTAACGCGCCCTGTACGTATATGATACACGAAGAGCTGATGGTACAGATACGGCGACCGAGGAAGAAGGAGCGAACAAGTACGCAGGCGGGCGATAGAGGGAGAGATGAGAGCAGCTTCTGAAAATAATATTATGTTTTATAACCCTGACGTGCGCATTGCGCACACATCCGCGCGGCTCGCCCGGATGCGTGCGCAAACTCCGGCGCGCGCGCTGGTAGTCTCGGACCAGCGCTATTGGAATCTCTTAATAGGAATTTTTCGCATTTTCCGCCAGCTTCTGCAAATAAGAAGACTGCGGCAAGCTGCCGGCATATCCATCGGCACAGATTCCAATGTGCCCTCTCAGCTCCCGACCACGACAATCTCCCTCTCACAGTGCTCATGCATGCGCACACACTGCTAAACTCTTCCACGTATATTCTCTATCTCTCACTTTCTCCCTCTTGCAGGTTGCTCTTTGCTTTTAGCCTTCACTTTTTGTTGCTTCGAAGTCGCCTACGGCCTCGCTGCTGCGGCAAACGCGGCGACGAGGCGGAATTTTCACGCGCCTTTGCAACGGGCAACCAATGAAAATGTGTCTTTCTCTCTCGTTCGTCCTTTTGCTCTTTACTTCGCTCTTCAACTAAACTGCTCGGCTCATCGCCGCTCAGCTGTTTCTTCCGACTTTCTCTTCGCCGGGCACGTATACATTTATCACTCATGCGTCAGACCAAGTTTAAAGTGCTACACTCCACTTCTTGCCAACGTTCTTCTACGTCTTTCGTTCTAAGTTTCAGTGTGCAACTTTTAATACAAAGACAATAATCCACGCGACTAACCAGTTAGTAACCACCAAAATGCTTGCAACAGTTTCGCTGCGCATTCAGGTACCGAACTGTCGCTTCATCAAAGTCTCGATTATATAACAATCCTATACATTCATTTTTTATTGTTCACGAATGAATGCGGTTTTAATCAATAGCTCTTCATCAACAGGATTGCAAACAATTTTTAGCTTTTTGATGCATTTAATTTGTTAACATTAATTGAGCTCACGTTAAAAAAGTTTTAGATTAAAAGCTGAAATGAAGAGACACTTCGCAGCAGCAGCAGCCTGTAAGAAAGGTGTTACTAAAAATGGTCCGGCTGGCTTTGCTAAATCGATAAAGCACGGGAGCTTTAGACACGTAATTTAACAGAGAGCGCGCTCGCTCGCTCGCCTCCCTTTTTTAACTCAAGCATTTATTGGCCATTAAATATAAAGTATGCTGCTATCCTTAACAGAATAAAATCTCGGCGTTCCAGTTTTTTATTATAGTCGCATTAACCGGAAATTCGGAGGGTTTGCTCTTCTGGAGGATAATCTCTTTCCCGCGAGGCGCAAGGGAGAAAAAAATTCATATCCCCTGCTGTCAGTTAAATTTCTGAGAAAACGGCAATCAAAGCAGTACGCGAACACACATACACGCGTGGCTATAGCTGCGGCGAGCGACTCTGCGCCGCCTCTTTTCGCGCCTCATCGACGAGGTTTTACGAGTTCGTACACATTTGCAAGGGGATAGAAGCTTTACATCACCTTTCGGCTTAAGGAAAGCAAATGGAAATGGGAAGAGAGTCGGAAAAAAGGTGAGAGGTAGAGAGGGGGGGGGGAGAAATGAAGGGGAAAGGAGATGTAGGATGCGGGCGATAAAAGACGTCGAAATTGGCGTGTCGAAGAAAAATTTCCTTTTAACGATGAGCAGCGTAATAGCGATTCCCCAACGGCCGTCTTGGCCTCCCACTATGCTTGCACCTATCGCCACCGCGAATTACCTTACCTTCGCTTCGTGCGGCAATTTCATAATAACCATTCTTTACGACGACATGTTTATGAAGTTCCAAGGCAACTGCTGTAAACGACTTCATGTATTCCACATTAAACCTTGGCTTTTGCATACTCAATCTCCCTACCTGCTGTAAAGTGTAAAAAAAAAGCTCGCCAGTATCACCCGACTAAGTAATCCTTGACGTCACCATGGCCTCAGTCCCGTAGATAAGTGTAAGTGTAAGCAATAACATTTTCTGGATTAAATTTTATATCTTCTTTTAAAATGGCAATTTTCTGCCTAGCTTGACATCACGAAGTTATAGAATGTTTTGTTGCTTAATGGAAAGATTGTTGGCCTCAATCCTGCCTGTATACATAATATATTGGACTATGCTATTGATATTTGATTTTTGGCTTCATTTTTCATAATCAATTCCACTAGCGCAAATATCAAAATGTTTTCTGGAAAAATCTCTGAAAGTTTTATACTTTGCAGCTTTTTGTACTTGCTACTTTGTGATAAGTATTCTTCAAAGTATACTATCGCCGCTCCTTACAAAGACTAGAGCAGTTTAAACAATGGAAATTTTTTTTAGTTTTAGTTACGAATTCATTACTCTCACAAGGTTCATACCCGTTTGCTATATCTTACACAGATAAAAATTTTCTTTGCTAAAATTTTATTAGATCGACTAGACGTTTAACTCAATTGATCTCTCTTCTACATCTTTCATCACTTCTATTGCAAATGCGGTTAATCCTCAATGATCATAATAGAATCACTTATAGGACTATTAAGAAGTTTGTCGCAATAATGACAACAATTTGTAACTTCAATCTAGGATCGATAGTACTCAGCAAATTGAACTAGAAGACTTAGAAACTGCAATCAATAATTATGTTAGGATCCTCTCTTGCTGCTGCAGAGCTAACACTTATGTATAGAGTGCTTATGGTATAAACTCAGTAGCTTATTCGATTATGTTAAAATTTATTTATTTATTATTATATTATTTATATTACCATAAGATTATCTGTTACCAATAAAATGCACGCCACTATAATAATTGAAACGATTTTATTTCATGTTGCTAACAAAGACTAGAACAGTTAATTTCCGCTGCCAATTCACAAGTAACAAATTTCAGGAGTTGTCACGAAAACTAGTACATTTTTACGTCTATGCCGTGATGAGTAGCGTACACTTCACACTGCCAGTGAACTATGAACTGTAAAATTATAAAATTTGTATACAAAAATGGTGTAAAAATCCTTATAATAAAGGTTATAAGTTTGAATTAAAATTAAAAACTCGGCGACCTACTATTTAATAAATGAGGAATCTGCTGTAGTCGTCGCACTGGGAATGCTCAATGTGCTACTTTTGAGGCAGGAATGGGAGCGTGCGAGTCTTCGCGACAAATCGTCGAAACGTGTTAGTCTTCATTGTTCATCGTTAATTTGAAATTGTCTAGTCTTTATTAGGGTTGATGATATTGCCCTCTCATCGACTACATATTTTTACGAGTAATTTATATGTGTATTTATTGTGTGAATTTCCATAATCTCAAAAAGTTAACTTTTTGAATTATTGATATTATTAAGGAACGGAAAAGTGGCGAACGATTTCAAATTTGAAATGCAATGAGAGTTAATATAGAGGATGTATCGAAATACGGCTTAGCTTACATAAACATGAAGCTAGAAGCTTGCAGCAAAACATTATGACTAAATAAGAAAAATGTAGGTCAGATCTTTATATCACGCGACAATCAGTAAAAATACCACGAGAGCTCCTGTCGAAAGTCTGAGTGTAGACTCTAGAGGATCCTCGAGTATTGGCTCAATCGTTGAGGGCAGCTATTCTGACAAAAACGGCGGCGCTTGCGTGAGAAGTTCACGTAAGAAAATCTCGATATCGGACGATTCGCCGAACTATTGACTTCCTTTCTTGCCAGGTTACTCGGGTTGAATCCACTTTTGCCTGCGACGTAATGACTTTCATTCACATGCTTGCGTGACCCTTTCGGAGCATCTGCGCTGCAGCCGTCTCGCCAGAATGCATAGAAATGAATTCAATAACAGACGTTTTGGAGCATGAATCGCGTGTGCATTCAGGGAAAATAAAATCGATGTACTGGTCGTGCCCTCATTTTTCTTTCTTCTATAATTTATTATTATATACCATCTAATCCGAATAGAAATTGCACGTCTTGGATTATTGTAATTACTATTTGTTGTAAAAAGTGACTGCAAGATAGTTAGCATAGTTCACAAATTTTTATGAATATTGAAATGACTGCAAAAATCAGGAATCTACTATTTATTTAAGAGAGTTTACCAACTCTCTTGAGAAGCTCATGAAATTGAAAGACCAGCGTTGAGTCTGTTGCTCTCGCGCGACACATGGAGGGGGGCAGTTGTGCATAAGCGATCAAAGAGGATGGTTAAAATTTACAAGTTAAATTTTCTCCGAGGTTAATTAGTTTTGCGCTCAAGTCACAGGAATAAGAGTTTATTTGAATAAATGAGCTCCTACATGGAAAAACTACCATATTTTTGATTCTACAAAATTGAAAATTACGATTCATATCTTTCCACGGGAACCCAACTTCCATGTAGGTACAAGAAGAACAATAATAAGTAAAATTTTCAAATAAATATTTCAATAATATTCGAGACTATATTCATGTGACGCATCTCTACACCAGATGATTAACTAACAAAACATTGGAAGATCCGTGTTTGCGGATGATCAATTAACATATTCGATGTGTATCCACCGAACGACCATACGGATTTGCCAATACATCTGGTTGAATGCTCAGGCCAAATAGTCCCAATTCCAACCCTCTTGCTACTTAAATATGTTTTTTACTGGATTTCCTCGTATTTACGTTAATTGCTTTGTTTTGCAATATTTGATTTGATAATAAACAAAATGATTTTAAAGTATTTTGAAAACTAATTATCACTTGAGACTGTGCGCCCATTAAATCAAAAAGTAAGCAACTAGAGACTGTCATTATTCGGTACTAGAAAACACCTTGAGATTCTCATTAAAATGTACGAACCATTAGGTGTGAACTCTTCTCACAAGTTCTTGTTTATCGAAGCTGAGTACGTAGTAATTGTAATTGAAAACTTATTTAACTTTGATGTTGAAATTAGAACCTCTAATGCCTAGCGATGAGAATGCTATAGATACCGCTCAATTTAATGTGTTTGGAATACAATTGACATATTATTTTGTGTAATTATTTCGTACTGTAAAACATAAAGCGGAACAGTTGTTAAAGCTTGCATAAATGCGAGGGATGGGCAGCGAGGTGCGAGTAGTGCAGATACCTCGATCCTGAGCCAAAGTCAGTTGAAAATCAGCATATTATCTGCGGGCGGGATAGGAAGTTTGATTAATTATTGAACTCGAGAAGGAAAATAAACTAGCCTGCAGACTAGGCTTACAGCCAGGAGCGGCACTAGTGTGAGGGTAGAGGCTCGTAAGAGAAACAGCTGGCGCAAGTGCTTGAGAGGTCTTATCGACGCTACCGTATGCTAGTTACGCAAGGAAGTTGGCGTTAAGTCCCCCTTTAGCATAGCTTCGCGACGCGAACACGCGAGAGAGTATACGCGATAGGAAGCAGGAACGCTTGCGAGCGAGCGAGAGAGAGAGAGAGAGAGAGAGAGAGAGAGAGAGAGAGAGAGAGAGAGAGAGAGAGAGAACTCCTTCTTACTCGTCATGTGGCGTGCTGGTTCTTAGCGATCCCATTAATTGCCGCCATCCAATTAACGGTAACTACTAAGTACTACCCAGGTTGGCACACTGCTACTGAGCGCAGCTTCGTGAATTTACCGAGCAAAAGCGCTTCTGCCGCTGCTAAACGCTGCCTTCTTAATCAGAGATTATATTCTATTAACCTTCGCTAAAATTCCTCTCTCGTCTTGCGCTCTCCAATCCTGCATGGATACAGACAATATTATCCTCTGCGCACCAGCTCCCAACTCGAGCGCACGCTCGAGGATAATCATGCGCATTAAAAGTTTTAATTTTAACTGCCTGCCGTCGCTTTCCTATTTTTCTTTCCTCCTTCCGGTCGGCCATTCTTCTTCACCATTCAGACGTTTAGACTTAAGCGCGCCCCTTCTATCAGCCGTAGTTCCATTTCTACAAAGATGCCCAAGTGCGAACGGTCGAGAGTACTTTAAGTCTCGTAACTTCTTGACAGCTTCGATTTCCGAAGAAACCATTTAAAGCCCAGAGTAGAGCGCATGGCGCTTCTTACTCGTCTATGGACAGGACAGACGGACGCTTATAGCCGCTGCTGCTGCTGCTGTAGCTTCCGTTTTCTAGAAGATTCATATTGATTCAACTTTTACAAAGACTTTAGTGAAGAATTTCTTTGCAAATTAAAAATAAAAATATTTCCACACCGTCTGCCCTCGCTCCTCTTTTTCCTTCAACTGTCTGTTCTTTCGATTCTCCTTTCAACTGTGGCCGGGATCGCAGTTTCAATGCTGTCGTCCGCGAAAGCGACGATCGCTGCAGCTCATCCCATCGGAGACTTTCAACTCTAGCTTTGAAGGTAAAAGCTCTGCCAATAACTAGTTAGGGCTACGCCCTAGCATGAGCTTCAATCATTACTGAGGAGTCCAAACTTTTTCATAAAAGAACTCATTAATTTGAATCAGTTACTACTATCACAAAATTTATAAAAAAAAAAAAAAAAAATTGACTGCTGTGACGTTGTTCAAACTAAGCGGTGAGGTTAATTAGAGACTTCGGACAATATGATATCTGTACGGTTTTTTACTCTACAAAATTAATTGCAACTCCTCGCGGAAATAATCGACTCATAAACGTTTAAGGAGGTCACAAAATAGTAGACGGCAAAAGAAACCAATTTGATTATAACGAATAATTCAAACAAAATCACCATAATCCACGACAATACTCGAATTACGTGATTTTAAGATATTATTAAAAGTTTATTCTGTGAAATATTGGCGTATAAACTTTAAACTTTATAAAATGATGAATAATTATATTACAGAGGGCAAGTATGCCGTGGTTTATCGTAATTTGAATTTACTATGGTATTCGCTTAAAACTTTGTACAAACATTTTTGGACGCCCGTAAATGCAGGTAAACCCCGTAGCCTTGTGGGCAAGTGGATTCCCAACCACAGATACATATTTGAACAGGAATTTTCTGTAATACACACACATATATATATATATAGGTCATTCTACAAAAAGTCGGACACTTTAGTTGAGGGCACACGCACCAGACAAGTTTTTGACATGCGTTTGGGCATACAATATGTAAAAAACATGGGTAGCATCTTCAAACCCTATACCAACAAAAAGTTACGGGCCAATCACTAACTACCGAAAACTGGCCTTTATTTTGCGTCCCGGGTAATTTATTACCCGGCCGAGCAAACATTATTTTTCCGGCTTTAATGGACAGCAGCGCCCAAGATCTTGAGTTTAAAAAAAAATTGTTAAAAATGACCGTTGAAAGTTGCGAACAATTTAAAACAGGGTAAAAATCGTCGAAAATGCGAAAAAATGCTCGCAACTTTCGATAGAGACGGTCATTTTCAACCATTTTTTTTTAAACTCAAGACCTTGGGCTATTTTTTGGCAATTATAGTAATTGGCTTGTAACTTTTTGTTGGTTTGGAGGTGGCACCCATGTTTTTAGGCACGACTGTGGCACGCAATTTTTTGTAAGCAAAAGATGTGTGAGATGTGATATCTCACGCAATTTTGGACCGATCGAGCTGAACTTTTAGAAGGAGTCTTCTTTTTCACAAACTGAAATACATTTTTTTTTATCCCAATCCTTTACGTCGTTTTCGAATGAGGGCACCATTTGTTCGATTATTACGTGTATTTTCGAATAAAAATGTTTGTGTTACACTATTATCTCTGAGAGACTTTAGTTGATCGGGCTAAAAGTTTGTGTGCCACCAGAAGCTTGCGGTTCTATTTTCAGCTCAATCCCGCACATATACGCAGAATGCGGTCACCTCAGAAAATCGCCAAAAACGTTTTTTAACTTTCTAACTCATATATAACGTTTTCTAACTCATATATACTGCATATATCTCACTAATAGATCGTTGAAAAATATAACTGTTCTATCGACATGAAATCATGAAAATGCTTACAACTTGAGTTAACAGCTCAAAATCGTTTTTCTACAGCAAAAAATCAATTATATATTAAGGTTTGGAGATGCTACCCATGTTTTTTACATATTGTATGTCTAAACGCATATAAAAAACTTAGTCTGGCGAGTGTACCCTCAAAATTGCAAGAGCTTGATTTTTCGACCGCAGAGTGTCCGTCTTCTTATTGGATGACACATGTGCTATTCAAACTCGTAAAATATCTAAACTTGTTCCGACTTTTTAATAAATTGGAACATATTACTATCATGAAGTTCTTCGGAATGTCTAGATCCAATCTTCCAGATGCTGATATTTTAATATAGCATAGGAAGCTCGTATCAGCCTCGGGAATATGGACTTGTACTGACAGTCTTCTGTTATATAATTTATATTTCGTTATAGTTTTTTAAGTTTATAAAAAGGTTATCAATAAATATCAATGTTCAACTTTTATGCGTGCAAACGGAAACTTTCTAATTCCTCGCATAACGCGCGTACAATCGATGCTCAATAGCTGCGTTGACGTATACAAACTCGTCGGCTGCATGTCGGTGCGCTAAGTAGACGGAGCATCTAAAGGGGTTAAAGGACGAAGTTATCGATCAGAAGTTTGTGGCCGCAGACTGCGTGTGGATAATTAGTGAACGCGTGGCATTTTAATGGTACTTTAATGACACGCAAAGTCGAATCACAATCGCCTGGGTCTTCAGCCCGTTGACCGCACGGCATCGCCGTCAAAATAACGCGCGACGGGGCAGTACAAACGAACGAAACGAATCAACGCACGGGCAACCGGTTGAGTGCGTTTTCATTTTGCGGACCAAACGAGCATCCTATGCATATGCGCTGGTTAAAATATTCGCGGGGAGTCGTCGCGATGACTGCAGAAAACGATCGGCGCCAGCTAGCGTCCTCCAATGCCACGAGGATGCGATGAATTATAATCGGGCGCAAGTCTACAATGCGACCGCAAGCTCGTGTATGCATACATATGCACGCATACCTGGCTGGGGAGAGTACAAATTCGCTGCGATGCGCCAGCCCGCTCCCTCACAAACAGAAATTTAATATTGCCGAAATCGAAACGGTTTGATTACAAACGAATTAGTAATTAATGTCCCGCCACAGATTTTCGTGGATTAATTGTTTGTCGAGCGAACTGCGCTCGTTCTGAATTTAGCGAGCTCAAAAATTTTGATGACAAATTGTTTGCGTTCATTTGTTCTACATACAATTTATTTTATTTACCAATACTAATCTCTGGCTTTAATAATGATGAATAGCTGCTTCGATTCAAATTATGATGTCCTCTCTCAAATCACGCATTCTTGTATTATAAGTAATTAAATTGAGCATGCAAGTATCTATTGGCAGGTGATGCTTACCCGAAAAGTTTTATACGAATATTATGAGTTTGTCGGAAAGCCTCATAGAACCGTAAATGGCACAGAATAAATGGTAATGGGTAGTGTGCTCAAGCCTGGAAGTTGCGTTCGGATATTGGGACCTTTGTCGAGGCGCGCTAGTGTTTGCCAGGCAGCAAATGGAATTAATTGGTTTAATTAAGTCACCGAATTGGATTCGCTTGCGGCTTGCGTCAGATTAGTATGCGATTAGATTCAGCACATGTGTTTACCACTCTGCCATATCTGAACGGATATGCGTGAACGCATCACTGCTCAAAAACCTCCTTATACCTCTACACAAGGCAAATGTGATACGTACAGCAATTTCGAAAGCCTTTGATGTCGAAATAAAATTACGCGGAAAGGCCGGAAAAACGTTTTTAAAAACGGGCTGTTTTTACACTGATATACGCTAGTTATTTAAGGATCCTCATAAATGTCATCAATTTTGTTCTTTTGTTCATAAAAGCCATCGTAATCTCAGCAAGTCACATTTCAGTGAACGTTCCCATCTGTTGGTTATTTATGGCACTACAAATACGAGTTGTGAATAAGTCGTGGTGAGTTTAAATATTAACATATCACGTGCAATAAATTATCTACCATCAGCTGCAGTTATTTCTTCATTAATTAAAACTCTAAAAAGACTTGAAAAATACAAATCCTAAGCAAAGTATGATTTGCGCATGCCACATGTAATTTTTGGTTTATTATGGTATGCAAAAGCACACCAATATTTGCATCCAGAAATACCTAATATCTACGCCTGATGGCTTAGAAGAACAACGATCTAACTCATCATAACGTTGAAAGGCTCTTGTCAAGTAAATCGAATTTGTTATTTATATAATCACATCTATATAAATAATTTTTTTCTAACACACGCATGAAATAGGTCCTTTTTCATACCTGAAATCGGTGTTGTTGTTCACTTATTAACAGGTGAGAAATCGGTCTATTTCTCAACTCTAAATTCTTTTTTTTGAGTTTTATTATGCAATATTAAATTTATTATTATTAATATTGTACACGACTCAAAACGTATAATTCCCCCTCTCTTTCTTTCGCATAGCTATAATTGTTAAACTGATCTCCAAGAATCATCACCCTCTCTTTTTTACCTGACACTCTATTTACTATCTTATATATTTCTAAACAGGGTGTTAGTTTTATTAGTTGATATATTATCTCTGCCATTATGTTTCATTTTCTTACACACTTTAATAAAATTTTACGTAATTTTTGTAATAATTACATTTTGATGATATCGTTTCCTCACCACCAAGCGGTAGATATCTCGGCGCGTTTTTTTTTTTGGAAGGAAATGTAACAGTTTTCCTTTCTCAACATTTTTCTATTAACTAAACTGAAATTATTTTCAATTTTCTTTTACATTTCCTTTAAACAATGTTTTATATCTTATCATTTAATGAGATTTACATATAAAAGTGTTACAATGAATGATATAAAACTTTGTTTAAAGTGTTATCCCCAATCGCATAATATTTTCTAAATTAATTAACCAATAGTGTGGAAAAGTGATACTTTCCACCCGATTTACATCAATTTAATAGCATATTTTTAGTGTAATAGAACAAAAAAATAGTAATATAATGGATAATATTATGCAAAAAGGCCTAATCCACTTTTTTTTTGTTTATTTAGAATCATTTCTCAATTGTTGATAGATACATATTATTTAATGAATTATATTTCTTCTAATAAAATAAGATAAGCATCTTTGCTGTACTTAGGCCAATTTTGTTTTATTACATTTAAGTCGTCGACCGTTATCCATTTATTATTTTTCCGTAACATGTTCGTATAATGTCCTGAATTGATATTATTACCATGGTTGAATATTGCATTTGTAATTTTAACTGCGAGATTTCATTTCCAGCCACGAAAACCATGAGATTTCACGTCTTTGCCACGAAGAGCATTAAATTTCAATAGTTGCCGCGAAGAATATGAGATTTCACATTTTCGCCACGAAAACTAACGGATTTCACGTTTTTTCCATGAAAACTAACGGATTTCACGTTTTTTCCATGAAAACTAACGGATTTCACGTTTTTTCCATGAAAACTAACGGATTTCACGTTTTTTCCACGAAGACTAATAAATTTTAGATTCTGATAAAATCTATGAACATCAAGGTGCATACAATAAAATCTAAAAAGGGTTCAAATGAATAATAAAATAGTGATCGAAAAATCGCCATGAAAAAACACACATATTTTTAACGAATTGGTAAAACAGAAAAACAGAAAAAAATGAGCCTAGGTATAGATTAAAATCCATTCAATAGAAGCTGAGATCGAAGCGATGCAGTTTTCAGTTATATAGAGTATACAGGGTGAGAAACAAAATTTTGAAGCTTAATATCTTTGAAACTAACTGGTTTCATAAACAACCCAAGGAAAGGGATTAAGGTGCTATATAATGCTAACTTAATCCAAAATTTCAAATGGATTATTGCCTTTTTACTCCAGTTATCGTGTCACGTAGAAAAAAGACTTTTTTCAGTTTTTGATATTTTTTTCCGGATCTGCTCCATAAAATGAATTAAAATTAAAGTGATATATAGTTATAATTACCTTCAATAATCATATAATTTTTTAGTAAGATTCGACATTTACTTTTCGAGTTATAACGGTTTCAAAAAATTGCACTTTATGGTGTATAATAAATGAACGACGAGCGATAATATGAATTCTCCGCGGTAAAAAGATAGGTAATTTCATTATTTTTCATGTGCATATTAAGCAATTTACTTTTATAAACTTTTTCAATAACTTTATTGGAAAAAAAATGGATTCTCAAAACTAAAAAATCGCTATAAAAAAACACGCCTACAAAATGTAAAACGGACTGTTTTCCCTTCATGTTATAGTAAAAACGAAGAAAATGAGAGTTGGTGGATTAAAATCCACTGAGTAGAAGCTGAGATACAGATGTCTACGAACGAACACACACACACACACAAACACACACACACACACATCCGTACGGACATTTTCTAAAAACACTATTTTTCGACTAAAAATGAATCAAAATACACTTCCTACATGTTTTTACACAAACTCAAAAATGTACTATTACAAGGCTTCCTTTGGAAGGAAGTAAAAGACCTTTGACGTGCTAGTTGGAAAACTATCATGTAGGACATGGGAAAAATAGTATATTGTGCAACTAGGGGGAAAAATTGGCTTTTTCTAGCGAGGGTGATGTTTTGAGCACGAGACGGAGACGAGTGCTCAAATCTCACTCGAGGTAGAAATTGCCCCCCCCCCCCCTGTTACACACTGTACTTTTTTTGACAAGTGCCTGTAAAGACCCGTTTTCATGCATATAGAGTGAATGGTAAGTTGCGCATTTTGAGTCGTGAGCCACTCTCTTTTAAACATTTTCAAAATTTTTCAAAAATTTGATTCATTTGGAGTGTTTTTGAGTAGCGGGAGGGAATGGCCACGTGTTAAGAAAAAGCTATTTCAGACTCGGGTCAAAAATAAATTCGTTCAACTCAATAAGCTGGCATTACGTTTTTTTGTACGCGCAACAAGGAGAGTGTAAACGTTTGAATCCCTATCCCTATACAAAAGAGTCATGACCGGAGGTTGATACCAAATTCTTATGGAATGCGCATGCGTCTAAGTCAGGAAGTCTAAAAATCTTCAAGGTTAAGGTGCGCAACGCGAACTGTTTAAATTATTGTTATTAAATTTCAATGATCAAAGCTCTCGTTATTATCTAGGTGTCGGAGGTCAGTGATGATGGGGTCCAGGTAGTGGGATATGCCATTTCTAATACTCAGATGTGTATACTGCGATGGCGATGGTGAAGTCTAGATAGTTCGCTACGTAGGTTTTCGTAAGTAGATGTGCATATCGACTAATATTCACCATAAGCATCGAGAACTATATTAACTAATATAACATTAATATCGAATTTGCCAACCGTTGCTCTTTCGTTGGCCAAACTTTTGCCAAGCATATTGGTACAAAAATGGCGAATAATTGCATGTGAATTAGCCATTTTCGTTGAGAAAATTTCTACATTTTTTTTTATTTACGTAACGCTTTTACGGTATTATGAACCAAAAGGTAGATCAATAAATAATTCACTCTATGTACACCGTGGAATCAGTTAATTAAATAACTGAAGCTCGTGAATCGAGTATGGCACTAAATCCACGCCTGCGCGCTGCACTATAGCCAAAGACGTAGTCGTCTCATCATTCATGGCTCGTATCGTATACAGATACCTGTCATACTAGCGGTCTATGTTTCACCGACGATATTGCGGCGGAGTGTTGGCGGACTAAGTGCGGACGATTAAATTAGTTTTTATCAACAGGTTTGCCAAATTGAACATTTTGTTTTCTATAACTAAACACTAACGCGGATCCGGTAAGGGAATTTAAAGATTATTGTGTCCTCGTTGATGGAAAAAGAAATGAGTAAAATTCAACCGAGCAGTCGTCTTATGTATTATACACAATGCGCGTATAGTAGTGCAGGTGGACAAGCGACGAATTGACCCGTGTAGTACGTGCGATTCCTCGGCGGGAATGGACCGAAAGAGGCGTCCCCTTGACGGAGGCTCCAGGCACGGGTGGCTGCACGCTGTGAAAAAGACAAAACGTCAGCGAAGACATCGCGGATGCCGAGAGCTTGCGAGAAAAAAAAGAAACACTCGCAGGGAAAATGTGGAGATAGGAGGGTTGAATGGAATCAAGGCAAACAAAGAAAATGAAAGAGCTTGGCAGAAGAGAACGGAATCAGCCATAGGAACATCGCTCGAAATTCAACGCGCCTGCACGCTCGCGCCTGTTGTCGCTGCTTTTCCGTCAATCGACAAATACTGGCGCAAGCAAAGCTCGCGTCAATATAAGCCCCGATATGCGAAAAGCCCGGACACCGCGTGCACATGGAGCCGCGATGTGGTGACCCAGATACAACTATAGGATACTCGGCAGCTGGGCAAGCGTGTGTCGCCCGTCTTATACGTCCTCTCGCGTGCCATCTGCATGCGTGAGAGCTTTTCACCGAGAGCAAAGTGCAATGTATATCCCGAACTGCGCTCTCCCGCCGCCGACTCGCTTTCTCTCGCTTGTGCGAGCCGGGGAACATACGTTTGCTTTTATGCGCGCCTATTTTCCCTGATCGTATACGCCGTGGCGTCTTTTGCTGCGCCGCGCGCTACTGCGAGGCGAACGAGCGACGATGAAATGCACACGATGAAAATCACCGATAAGTAATGTCGCGCGCTCGGGCCCTAAACCCGGAGAAATCGCGCCCGTGCGCATAGGTGCGTAACCGGTGCAGCGAGCCGGGGCAGAAGCTCCCGCGCGTTATACGACACGATTTTACGACCAGCGCCTGCAGCAGGATAACTACCAAAGATAAATTACTTTCTAGCCGCGCTATGCAGCCTCCGTTCACACGAGCGGGCGGCGACTTCTTTGTTAACTTTTTTCCTTAATTAATCGAGCCTCGCGATTGCTTGTCGACGCCTTTTTCTCTCCTTTAATATTCAATCTCGCAGCTGGAGCGTGGCCCGCGTGTTTGCGCTCGGAGAAGCTTGCAATGCGGCCACGCGACAGCGAATTGATTTGTTATTTTAAAAAAGACTAAATCATCGCGCTAAGCCCGCTAGGGAGTGCGCGCCGGGCTCCCCGCTACTGGGATATTATTAGAACATTAATGAGGTTTATCTTTCATTATCGCGCGCTCGAGCTCTTTTATATGCGTTTGCCCACGCCCAAACTACTTTTACCGCTAGCCCGTTTTAATGGCTTCTCTTCCACCCAGGAAATCTTCCCTTGGTTATATCACTTGATCGAGTTGTAATTAGCACATTGTTCTTTTAGCGTGTTTGACCTGTGGACGCTAATTTTCAAATTCCCGTGCCTTTTCGACAAAATTTTTTCGAACAAATACATTTTTAAAAAAGCTTGCTGCTGGCCGCTGATGAAGAGCGAAAATTACGTACTTGCGAAGCGCAACATTTTTTAATGGGCCGACTGACTTGCAAAGTTTTTCATGGCTAATATGGCTGACGCATATTGACTTTTACCACTTATTATATTTTATGCGCGCTATAAAAGTATGCGAAACAAAATACAGCTTCTTCATCCTTAACTATGTGTTCGCAGGAGTTAACTAAATAAATATCAGCAACGATACTGCCATAGTATGAATAAACCCGAGACCTTTGCTTTACTGCTTGCTTCGATGAACTCATTCACGGTCTTTCAAAAAGATCCCATTTATTTCCATGAAAAGTTTCCCCTTATAAGCTCTTCTTATCCTTTATCCTTCCTAACCTTAAGAAATCCGTGCTACCAAATGTCTCTTGCTTGCTATTTCAACGCGAATAAGGTGAATATTCTGGAAATTCAATTTAATTATTCCTGCAGCCATAGGAAATAATACATTTTTATGCGTTATCGATTTCGAGCCTATAAGATAAAACTTGTTAACAATTTAAGAACTGCACAAATCGATAGCATTATTGTTTAAAAATTGTTTACACTAGAAAAAGTTGCAATTAAAGCTTTCGGCTTTGGCGGCTTCCAAAATTAAAACAAGAAAAATTCACATAAATCATATCAACTATTGATTTTTGAACTCATCGACCTAATATAGTCAACTTTATCATATGAAGCACTGTTAACAAAAAAATAAATAAATAAAAATAAAAATAAAAATTATTACAATGAATGAGATTAGTGCATATTTTGCTATTTCGACGATATAGTTACAATAGGAGATATTCACAAATGATAATCAGTACTTCCATTTCCCTAATGTTTCAAAGATAAGGATAGCGATATGATATCAAATGCTGTGTATCTATGCTATATTATGCAGTACTTAAAAGTTTTACTGCATATTTAGAGAACGACAGATTATAAAACTACATAAGTAAACAAAATAATGTAACGAAATCATATATTGTAATATCAAACAATAAATATAATTATGAAAATAAAGAACAGATCAAATGAATAAGAAAAACATAAATACAACATATTGTTTTAAAAACGAATGATTATTTTATTATATTTCAAAAAAAGCTGAGATTTATTCATTAGTAATTAAATCTGCTTTCTCATTACATAAGAACCGCTGCCAATTCTTTGGCACGTAGCTTCTTCCAACTAAATGTATAGTTTCAAAATTTTTAAAATAGGGGAAATGTGACATTTCAAGGTGTGGGGCGTCCTGCAATCGCATCGACTAGCTATTAGAAGGGCGCTGTTCCTGTCCACCACCCATTACAATATCAAACCATATAATTTTCATGAAAAATTTGAACCTCAATATTTTAAATACTATAGGATCATCATAACCTTATAAAATCATAAATTTTCTCAAAACATTCTGTACTTTAGTTAGCGAATTATAATTATACAGGGTAAGAGACAAAGAATTTGAATCTTAATATCTTTTAAACTAATCGGTCCCATAAACTGCAAGAAGAACTTACCAGAGGTTAGGAAAAGATCTATCTTTTCACAACAACTCAATTGAAGCTTTTTTACTCCCGTAATCGTACGACATAGAAAACCCATTTTGTTTGGTTTTAGATTTTTAGTTCAAAAACTATCATCCGAGTCTGAAAAAGCCGATTCTCCCCTTGTTGTGTACCGTGCTTTTTGTAATCAGAGCATCGATAATGCTCTTTTTAGCCTGCCTGAAAAAGCAGAGTCGATCAGTATCTCATAGCAGAATTTTGTTGTAAATCTAAATTGTGTTCGATGCCACACGTATCGACGGTATATACATACATATAAGAGAGTGTCACACGCATACACACAGGCCTGTGCCTACTGCCTAGAACCATTTCAACATGGCGTCGATGGCCAAAACCGGCGTACCAACTTCCAAAAAATTCACTAGCAGCATGGCTCACTACTACACGCCCAGCGCGGCCGTGTCGTGTCGGTGTGAGCGCTCGGCCGAGTTATGGCCAAGCATGCGCAGTGAATTCGGCCGAGCCAAGGCGCGAATGAAAATTTTTAAATTTTGCAGGTTATGTGCAGTATGGGTTGCAAAACATGCAGAAAGAGTAACTTTCTGTTTGAGAACTGAGCTGAATAGCTTGTTATTTTATTTAAAATCACAGCTGTTAAAAGACTTCGATTAAACATCGAGTCTGGATAATGCACAAGATTTGACTGATGCCATTTTTAGTCAAAGAAATTTTTAAAAACTCAATTTATATGAAAGTAATGTATCGTATAAACTTGAAACTTGATATTCAAACCATTTGGATGTAATTAAGCAGATTTATAAAGTTTCAACACTTAAGTTGAACCAGAAGATCCAGTTCGTCCCTATTTCAAGTGTAAACCATGCACCACTATTGAGATTTGTTGTATTTGGTAATAATCATTTAAAGACCGTACTCTTTTTAAATTGAAATTCTTTAATCTAGTTAACCCACGCACCGAAACCTCAAACACGAGAATATTGCTAAAAACGAGTTTCGCTTTGGCAAATCAAAGGAAGGCGAGAGGGAGCGAGCCACCAAAACAAAAACCCTTAAATCTAGATACCCCACACACCGAGACTCCTACCATGAGTTTTTTTTTTAATACGTCGGTAAATCGGAGGAAGACGAGCGAGAGCGAATATTAAAGCTCTAAAACAAAAACTCTTAAATCTAGCTACCCTACGCTCTGAGACTCCTTATACCTAGTATTTTTAAAAAGAAAGTACGTCGGAAAATTGCAGGAAGGCGAGCTAGAGCGAGCATCTAAAACGAAAAACCTTGAATTTAGATACCCTACGCTCCGAGACTCCTTATACGAGTATTTTTAAAAAGAGAGTACGTCGGCAAATCGGAGGAAGGTGAGCGAGAGCGAATATTAAAGCTCTAAAACAAAAAATCTTAAATTTAGCTACCCTACGCTCTGAGATTCCTTACAAGTAACTTTTTTAAAGAGAGATTACGTCGGCAAATCGGAGGAAGGCGAGCGGGCGAGCAAGCAACAAGGCTCAGAAACGGAAAACCTTAGAACCAGCTACACTACGCTTTGAGACTTTAACATGAAAATATTAAACAAGAATTATAATTTGGCAAATAGTTTTTTTATACATTATATATTTTTATTGAAATAAGGTGGCACATCGATGGGAGGTGAACGAGAGCGAGAGACCAAGCTTCGAAACAAAAATTCTTAAATCTAGCTACTCCACGCGCCGAGAGCCTTTATTGAAGTCCTATTTTAAAAAGTTTAATGCTCAAAACCTAAAGTCCTTAATATCAATTACGTGTACCCCAAGTGGAGCGTAGGGTAGCTAGATTTAGGAGCTTTTGTTTTAGAGCTTTAATATTCGCTCTCGCTCGTCTTCCTCCGATTTGCCGACGTACTCTCTTTTTAAAAATGCTCTTTGTGTGTTAAAAATGAGTCTTTGAGCGTGGGGTAGCTGGATTTAAGAATTTTCGTTTTGGAGCTTTGCTTCTCGCTCTTGCTCGCCTATCTCCGGTTTGCCAAAGTATAACTCGTTATTAAAAATATTCTTGTATCCATGGTTTTAGAGCGTGGGGAGCTAGATTTAAGGGTTTTTGTTTTGAAGGCTTGCTCTCGCTTACCTTCCTTCCATTTGCCAAAGCGAAACTCGTTTTTAACAATATTCTCGTGTTTAAGGGGGCACACCACCTTCAAAATTAAAATCAAGATTTTTAATGAAAAATTTTGATTTTAATTTCAAAGGTGGTGTGCCCTCTTAAGGTTTCGGTGCGTGGGTTAACTAGATTAAATAATTCCAATTTAAAAAGAGTATAGTCTTTAAATTCTGTTACAATGCCGCTACCCTAAGCGGGTCTTGGGCGTTGTCGTCCAGATCGGACGGGTGGGTGCCTATCACCACTACACAGCGCGTCCTTAGGTTGCGGATAGAGGAACAGCCCCTGAGAAAGAGGTTAGCTGCGAATAAATTGAATAAGCAGCCGCGGACAGCCGATAGGAACAGGCGTGGGTGTGATGAGCTCACACTGTCGAACGCATTCATCTAGAAACACTACGCATGCACCACAACAACAAAAACACTTCACATTATCTCTTATCTCTCAATCTTTCATATTACAAAAATGGGCAAAAATCCTGCTGCCGAGGAGGATGCGGGAGCGATGACAACTGCCCCGAAAGGGGATGTGTAGAATCATTCGTCACCTGGCCTTACGCGGTAACGATGCCAGCGAAGGCGCGCTACCTTGCAGGGGGGCGTTAGGATGCGAGAATGAAACCGTAGTGTGCCTGACGACGAATTGACACTGCCCTCGTCAAAGTCGGAAAGCTCTCATACTTAGTTCTAGAGAGGTATGGGGATTATCACCTCTAGAACGGTGGACTCACCTGCGATCGGAACAGGATCCGAAGCGCGCGGGTTTAACATAACATCATGGCTCAAAACAATCAAATCCGAACCAAAAGGGACTTAAGGGTCGGAACTTGGAATGTTCGCAGTCTATACAGAGTAGGTGCGTTTAAAGAACTCGTAAAGGAAGCTGATAGGTACAATCTAGATTTGGTAGCAATACAGGAATCGCGGTGGCTAGATGGCGGAGTACTAGCATCGGGTAACTTCACGTACCTGTATGGGGCCGGGAGTGGGGGATCTCTAGGCACCGGATTTCTCGTAAGCAAAAGCATCATACATTCGGTTAAAAGTTTCAAATCCGTCAATAGGCTCTCGTACATCATTATCGAAGGGGAATGGTATAGATATGTATTTATTAATGTACACTGTCCTACAGAGGACAAAGAAGAAGAAGCTAAGGATCTCTATTACGAAACTTTAGAGCAGGTAATCGACCAGTTCGCGTCTTACGACACAAGAATAGTATTAGGCGATTTCAATGCCAAAATAGGTAAGGAGGAAATGTTTAGGCCTACTATAGGTAAGGAAAGCCTGCACGAAGCCAGCAATAATAACGGTATTAGGGTCATAAATTTCGCGGCGGCAAAAGATCTTATAATCAAAACTACGTGTTTTAAGCACAAGAACATAGACAAGGCAACGTGGACATCACCGGACGGGGCCACACAGAACCAAATTGATCATTTCCTCATTGAAAAAAGACGTCATACTAATGTTCTTGACGTAAGGGCTTATAGAGGGGCAGATAGCGACTCGGACCACTTCCTAGTAGTAGCCAAATTAAGAGCTAGACTAGTAGCGAATCAAAAGAGTAAGCGAGCAAACAAGGTAGAAAGCTTCGGTATTGAGAAACTACGAGATAGAACAGAGCGAATTAGGTACCAGATAGAAATTAATAACAGGTTTCAGGCACTTGAAGAAGCAAACACATCGCCGGAGGGGAATGACGAACCGAATAGCTTATGGGGGGACATCGAAAAAACGGTAAAAGAGGCCGCGAACAAAGTACTGGGTAAAAAGAAAAAGCCAAAGAGCAAACCATCGTTTGACGAAGAGTGCGAACTCTGGTTTGAAAGGCGCAAAAAGGCTAAATTAGATAGCTTACAAAATAGAAGCGATAGGACCGTAGAAGAGTATTCTAACGTAAGGAAACAGACGAGCGCGATCTACAGAAATAAGAAGCGGGAGTATCAAAAGAATCTTATTAGGAGAATAGAAACTAACAGTAAGGAAAATAACCCCCGCGAAATGTACAGAGGGATTAACGCCATCAGAAAGGGTTTTAGGAGTAGAGCGCAATTGATGAAGGACGAAAACGGGGACCTCGTAACAAATGACAACGAATTACTGTCGCTGTGGAAAAATTATTTCGATAAATTATTAAACGTGCACGAAAATAGCGAAGAATTAGGGGACGAAATTCACACTGCTGAACCCCACGTGGAGGAACCGAGCTACCAAGAAGTAGAGGCCGCGATTAAAAAACTAAAAAACAACAAAGCCGCGGGAAATGACTCTATACCAGCTGAGTTACTCAAATATGGGGGCGTCGAGCTCACTTTCAAAATCTATAAACTAGTATGTGCCATCTGGAAAAACGAAACAATACCCGAAAATTGGAAGGAATCTATCATTATACCGATTTTTAAAAAGGGGGATAAGACAGACTGCAATAACTATAGGGGTATTTCACTTTTAGCAACGTGCTACAAAGTTCTGTCAAACGTAATACAAACTAGACTCACTCCATTCGCGGAAGATATAGTAGGAGATTATCAGTGCGGATTTCAGTGCAACAGATCGACGAGCGATCAAATGTTTACCATAAGACAGTTGTTAGAGAAAAAGTGGGAATTTTGCGAAACCATACACCAACTATTTATAGATTTTAAAAAAGCGTACGACTCTATTAAGCGAAGCAAAATGTATCAAATTCTAGTACTTTTCGGTGTACCGAAAAAACTCGTGAGATTAATTCAAATATGTCTGAACTGAAGCACGGGTAAGGTCCGAGTAGGCGGTAATGTATCAGAACCCTTCATGATACGCGATGGTTTAAAACAAGGGGATGGGCTCTCTACGGTGCTGTTCAACTTAACGTTAGAGTATGCCGTTAGAAAAATGCAGGTTAGCCAGATGGGCACAACGCTTAATGGAACAACGCAGATACTAGGCTACGCAGATGATTTGGATATACTGGGGGATTGTAGGGAAACGGTAGCAAGAAACGCGGAAATCCTCATAAAAGCGGTGGAGTATATAGGGTTAGAAGTGAGTGAATCAAAAACAAAGTACATGATTGTGGATAAGCTAGGCATCTGCAGAGGGGAGGAAGTTCTCAGAGTTGGGAATTTTACTTTTGAAAAGGTTAGCGAATTCAGGTATCTGGGTACGACCATAAATGATAGAAATGAGATTAATGTCGAAATAAATAAGAGACTCCATTCGGGTAATGCTTGCTTCTACGCAGTGAGTAATTTACTTAAGTCGAGGCTGTTGTCTAAAAACGTTAAAATAAGAATATACAGGATAATAATACTGCCGGTTCTGTACGGGTGCGAAACGTGGGCTCTCACTATGCAGGCGGACAACCGTTTTAGGGTATTTGAAAATAATGTCTTGCGAAAAATATACGGGCCGAAGAAAGACCAGGAAACCGGGAAATGGAGGAGACTACACAATGATGAGTTACACAATCTGTACGCGTCACCAAATATTAACAGAATAATAAAATCGCGCAGATTGGGATGGGCAGGGCACGTAGCGAGAATGGGAGACGACCGTACGGCAGCGCGTGTCATGAAGGGCAGGCCGATGGTAACGCGACCTCTAGGTAGACCTAGACGTAGATGGGAGGACAACGTAAAAGCGGATCTAGTAGAAATAGGACGGGTGGGTGTCGATCGGAGAGGTGCATCTTGGGTGGGGTTGACACAAGATAGGGCAGCGTGGAAGGCTTGCGTAGATGAGGCGATAAACTTTCGAGTTCCAAATGCCATGTAAAAAAAAAGAAAAAATAGTCTTTAAATTTTGTATTACCAAATACAATAAATCTCAATAGTGATGCATGATTTACGCTTCAAATAGGGACGAAGTGGATCTTCTGGTTCAACTTAAGTGTTGAAACTTTATAAATCTGCTTAATTACATCCAAATGGTTTGAATATCAAGTTTCATGTTTATACGATACATCACTTTCATATAAATTGAGTTTTTAAAAATTTCTTTGACTAAAAATGGCATGAGTCAAATCTTGTGCATTATCCAGACTCGATGTTTAATCGAAGTCTTTTAACAGCTGTGATTTTAAATAAAATAACAAGTTATTCAGCTCAGTTCTCAAACAGAAAGTCACTCTTTCTGCATGTTTTGCAACCCATACTGCACATAACCTGCAAAATTTAAAAATTTTCATTCGCGCCTTGACTCGGCCGAATTCACTGCGCATGCTTGGCCATAACTCGGTCGAGCGCTCACATCGACACGACACGGCCGTGCTGGGCGAAATCATATAAAATTTTAGCAGCAGATAACTTTTTTTATGATAAATCACCAAATAAAATTTTGAAGCATTTGACTACATTGTTTTTGAGATATAAGAAATCGAAAAATTGCCAATAAAAAATTGAAACCTTGATATATTAAGAACCATAGGGGTTTGAAAGCTGCGCAATGAACTTAGGCAAAACACATAAAATATCTACTTTTTCTCAAAATCTCAAGTGCAATAAGTTCTTTTTACGTCCGTAATCGGGGCACAAAAAAACCTCATTTTTTTCAGTTTTCGATTTATTACTGGAAAAATAAGTGGTCAAATCACTTGAAGTTTTAATGGGATATAGTTTGGCACGTGACCCATCGACATGATTTTTTTCGTGAGGTTATGATGTTTAGTTTCAGAAATATGAATTAAAAAAAATCACCTGTTTCATTTTATCTGCCGAACAAAGCGGTCGATCCCGAGTTTCGGACAGGAAAAGTAGTTAATTTTATTCTCTTTGAAATGCATTTTAGAAAATCAAAAATAACTGTTTTTCCCGAATTCAGAATCCAAAAATAGATATGCATGTCAAATTTTATTGATATTAACGGAGTAGTTCCAGAAATATTACGGTATACATACACACACACATCCATACGGACATTTTCTAAAACCACTTGATTTGAACTTCTAACACACCAAAAAGTATTTTCTAGAAATTTCGACAAAAATCAAAATTTTACTATTACAAAGCTTCCTCTAGGAGGTAGTAATACAGAAACTCATAAGAAGTTCCCGACAATTATTTTTGGTGTTTTTTCGATACACAGTGCTTTTAATCGTGTATTCGGCAGGATACGAGGAATTCTTCAGAAACAATACGAATGTTTCTTCGACTATGCCATTTCCAAACAAAATAAAGAAAATATTTTTAAAAAACGAAAAAAAAAAACAACATATAGATAGAAATAAATGTGCTGTCGTGGTTTATTGAATTTCGCTTAGTTTAGTTAATAAATCAAAGAGGATTCGTTATCTGGTGGAGAGAGAGAGAGAGAGAGAGAGAGAGAGAGAGAGAGAGAGAGAGAGAGAGAGAGAGATTTTAATTTAGATTTAATTGTTATTTTTATTGTTGTACATTGTGTTGTACATATACAATTATAGTATATAATAAAAAGAATAAAAATTTTGTGTAAGGGTGCCAGTGCGTGTGAAGAGTGTGAAATGGAATGAAATGAAATGAGATGAATGTGAATGTGTGTATGTTTGTGTGATGTTTATGTGTTTTCCAGATTGAAGAAGTAATTTTTAGCTGCTTGTTTAAAGTGTGATATGGATAGTGTGTTGCGAAGATGAGATGGAAGGCTATTCCAGAGGTAGGAGGCGCTGATGAAAAATGAATTCTTCAGCGTCTCCGTCTTGAAAGACGGGATGTCCAGTGGAGTCACCTCACCCCTCACAGGTCTGAGCGCGACGTGGAAATTAAAATAGGCTAATAGATAAGTAGGTATTGAGGTGTTGAACATTTTTCTTAGAAAACAGGCCATGAAGTATTTCCTACGTCCGGCGGTATTAAGCCATTGCAGCTCACGCCTGTAAGGGGAGATGTGCTTGTCCCTCCTCACACCGTAGATATAACGGATCCCCGTATTGACAAGCCTCTGCAGTTTTAAGTCAAGTTCCTGAGTCAGGTCGCAGTAAGCAAGTGAGCAATAGTCAATGAGGGGAAATAGGAGTGCTTGCACTAAATGTTGGCGCAATCTAAGGCTAGTGCTTTTCCGAAAAAAATAGAGACGGTACATTAAAGAGTGAGCACGTTTACAAATTTGTGTAACGTGCTCTTTCCACGTAAGTTTGGAGTCAAGCACCAGCTCCAGGTTGCGCACCGATGATTCAAAGTTGACCTGGGCTCCCCCTATATTTATATAGGTGTTAGCAGTAGAAGGTAGAGCGTTTATATAGTAGGAGAACCCAGGACGATAGCCCTAGTTTTAGTTGCATTTAGTTTAAGTCTATTCAGCGCAGCCCACCCCATTATCCTCTCGGCGTTAGCGCTCATCCTGACAGAACAGGAGTCAAGCTCCTCGAGGTAGCATTGGCTGTAGATCTGCAGGTCATCCGCGTAGATTAGATGGGACACATCTGAATCTCGGCAAAAACCATTATCATTGATGTACAACGAGAACAACAAGGGGCCTAAAACTGACCCCTGTGGGACACCGGTGTTTAGTGGTAGAAAGGTAGAGATCTCATTGTTGTCACCAATGACGGCCTGTTCTCTTCCCGAGAGGTAAGATGCAAGCCAGCGGATAACCTGCTTGGAGAAGCCGAAGGAGGATAGCTTCCCGAGTAGCCTGACGTGACACACCGTGAAGAGAGAGAGAGAGAGAGAGAGAGAGAGAGAGAGAGAGAGAGAGAGCTGGTGGAAAAATGAGAAACGAACATAGCGAGTATAATCACGGCGAGAAGATCGTGTGCACACGATGTAGTAATTATATGGCTAAAATGATACTCATTTTTCTTTCAATCAAGGGATATTCTGATTAATCTAAGTTTTCCGCCTTTATGACCCAGATATAGCGCTCGATTTGTCACCATCCAAAGATCACACGTTCACATTTTGTATCGTAGCTTCATGTTCGTGACACGTCTGTCTTTATTAATGTACTTAGATAATGTAGTTACGAAAGTAGATGTTTTTATTTACATTAAAAATAATTATATAGCATACATATAAATGATTTTTTATATATTATCTATCAATTGCTATTTTCGATCAGTTCCAGTTGACTGTGAATACATTTACTTAATGTTTAATATTAATAAGAAACATATTCTTAAGGCTAATTAAGGTATATATTATCATTTATTATTAATTACGAAACCTGTTTTAAAGTTACCCATGTGCTTACAATAAATTCTAAGAGACATCTTATTATTTTACATTTTGAGCCTGTAAGCCACATTTACGACCAAAGTCATCTCTCACTCTCTCTCTCTCTCTCTCTCTCTCTCTCTCTAAAATATTAATTAAATCAAGTACTTAATAACTGTATGTACAATACATAGATGAAGTATTTAATTAGTTTGGATTCTAAATCATATTTAAATAACGTAACATAACAGTGGATTGCATATAAAAAGTTTGGCTAGTATATAAGAAAACTTAACAATATTTCGAAGTACATACATAAAGCGTAACAAATTATTAACAATTAATAGATTGAGACAGCGCTGTTCGCACTCCGCGGGACCGCGGAGCCATATGGTATACTATATAGCTATAGTAAATCAGTCCGCTTATCATGACTGCCCTGATACAAGCCTATAAGAATCAACATTTCCTATTTTATCCAGGGAAAAAATAGTTGGTGACAGTAAGGAAGCGCTTGGGAAAATACGCACCAACTATATTTTTGGTAAACCTTACCAAGAACTTGGTAAATGTTCCAAACCGATAAATGTTCTAGTCCGAGTATACGCATCTGTGCAAAAAAGTAGGTAACTTACCATACATTACTTTGCATATTACAATATAAGGACGCTCACTGCCGTCCTATCGGCTGTCTCGTGCAGTCGTACCTCTTCATTTACAGTTAGCACGCTCTGCCAGCCATACACTCTGAGATTTTTTCCACAAAATATTTGCTATTTGTCATTTGAAAATTAGATTTTACATTTTTGAACATAGTTAAAAGCTTGAGCCGGCAATGTAGACAAATAAGTCTAAAGTAATCGATGGAATAAAGAAAAAGTAGGCTTCTGAGAGTGATGAGCGTAGTATACTGATTATTTAAGCTCATTCTTGATGGAGTGTTGACAGCCGGAAGCAAAAGACGTGTTAGTAGAAGATGGATAGATGCTCGGCTGTAGCTGCACTGGCGCAGGTCCATACGAAATAAGCAGTGGACTACTGCAGTGCAATACGGACTCAACAGACTAGTCCAGATTTGTTGGGTTAATATTTTTGCAATCCCAGCATTTTTCAAGTAGCCCATGCACCCACGGAAACTAGTCTCTCGCTTAAAACACGTTTTGCTGAGTGAACAGAGGGAGACGGAGAGATGGAGCAGGAAAAGGGATGGAGAAAGTGAAAGAGAAGAGTAAAATATTCAACTAACCTCCATTTTCAATGTTCGATTTTTCTCCAATCTCTCTCCTCGCTCCGCCAGTTTTTTTTATTTTTGTCTTTTTCACTTCAATTGCACCTGAAATGCTTCACGCTCGCTTCACTCTGTAGCGCGCAATTTTCCGATGGCACGCTTCGATTCTTTGTTGAGCGCCCAAGAGAAACGCTTAGAGAAATCAGAATTGAAATATAAACAGAAGGTGCTGCATTTCACGCTCGGGATTTTTCTTCAGTGTATACTCTTTCTGGAAAAATATAACTATTAAAAAACAGCTTATAAATGACGAATCCAACTTTCACAGTAGAAAATATCCGAGTAAAGCAGATTTTGTTGAATATTTTTCGACATTTTAAAATCCATACAAAATTGAGGTCCTGATTCATGACTGTGTCAGTTAATTTACTCCAGTTATGTGAAAATTATACATTCATAACTACTTTGCCCTCGTATACTATAGTATAAAATAAAGCCAACTAACTGTTATATCTCCAATTCAGCATGAACTTCTCGGACACCTTTTTTCAAAAATTATTTTTTGCTCTGAATAAAGTGACTTTTTCAAATGAATTCGTTGTCATGCAGAGTAGAAACTGTCGCGAATACGTTGATTAAACGAAGCAGCCCAAGTTTAAATCACGGTACGTACCAACGGGCTGCTCTCTAGTTTACTTCTCCACAAAGTCGGCCAAACGTACACTTTTGCAAGACTTTACTTGCTTTTATTTTGTACACATATGTGGGTTTCCGCATGCGCGCGGTATTAAACGTTAGGCAAAATAATAATAGAAATTCTCTGCCCACGAGAAAATTCAACGAAAAACAAAATTGAACCCGATTTTCAAAAAGTAGCACAACTTCATGGAGCGCGTAGTTCAATTTTCAACGCTATAATACGTTAATTTCTTTCCGTAGCTTAAATCTCTAAAATCCAAGCGGATGAGCACAGGATTATACTTAATTATACTTATATCCCATCTGAGACGAATTATGGGCCGTAGGACACTGGCGCGTCGGCTAGTTCTGCAAGAATCGAGATAGCGAAATGACGAAAAATTCAAGAGGTTGAATTCAATAAATTTTCTCCTCGAAATACCGTGAAGAATCCGCGTTAGGAAAAGTAGCGCGTACATCGACGGTGAAGTCATAATCTCGATTACTTGGTTACCTATAACAATATAAAGAATGGAAGTTTGTCATCCCAAAGTCTTGGTCTGTCAAGTCGCGAGCGTCCGACTTTGCATTCCCTTATTCGTGGAGCGTCAAGTATGATTTTACTTAATGAAGAAAGTTTGCTCGCATTGCCAAAGCACGTGTGCGCTTCTCTGTCAGTTTTGCAGTCCGCTTACGTAAACACTCACGCACGCGTAAACTGCGCGCAGCGGCTGAAACGGGTGAAAAGTTTATATAAGGACCCGCGATTGGGTGGACGATCAGCCGTTAAAACTGGGTCTGCCCCCTCCCGCTCCCCTCCAGCTCCCTCTCTGTCTACCGCCCTCGCTCGTTCTATCTGGCTCTCGTTCGGTTCGGCGCTAATCCGGCGAGGATGTATGGCCTTTGGATTTTATGCAAATACAGCGGGTCGTTCTCGCTCGTTCGTCCCGTAGCTCATAGCTGCCGGGCGCCGCTGCAGCCGATATTAAATTTGTTGCGCCGAGAGCAAAAAACAGCCTCCCGGCTATATTTGGCCATTTTTCTTCCGGTGCGCGGCGGGCGTATTGTTTACCCGGCACCCCCAATTTTTTTGCCGCTCCTCAAACACCTTTATGCGCACGATGGTACGCGCGAGAGGGAGAGAGAGAGCGAGCGAATCAGTGGACACCTGCTCGTTTGGCTACGGGTGGAGAGTTTACACTTTTTCTATCTCCGCACGTTCGGTGCACATCGTAATCGCACGCAGTTTGGCCGACATTTTTTTTCCTCGTCGCCATGCGCTGATATCGAGCTATTACGATACTGCCGCGATTTAATCGGAAAAATTTTTATGGTTTTGCGCGCTCTTTCTCTCCTTGTCCCGCCTCCCTCTCTCTCTCTTTCTGCAGCGCTCTACACGCACTGGAAATAAATGTCACAGAGAAAACTTACGTTCGCGTGGCCCTCCTGCCTGCGGGCCGGGAACCGATTCTTTATTATTAGAAATTCATTTTGCGCGTGCATTGTCAACTTTTTTCCTAACCTGGGGATACTGCTGCTGGCTCACTTTTAAATATACAGACTCTCCTGATTTATCGCCTCTCTCCTAGGAAATACTCTCTAGCTTATATTTCAGTATACCTGCAACTATATATCTAGAAAAATGACCTTCTAAATCATACGACCTACTACTATTGCGTGCACAATTTTTTGAATTCTAGATTTATTTCCCGAAAAGTTTTACAGGGTTCAGGACTGTGTAGCGGTACATCATCCGGGTATACGCATCTGTGCATTATACGCGTATGTGGTAATATAATGCACTATATTGGATGACCATAGTGTAAATTATGTACGAAAAAGGGAAATGCGTCCTTTATGGCATACATCGGAAATAAATGTGATTCCACAGTTACGCAGAGTGAATGCAACGACCATGCTGAGTAGATGTCGGTTTGAAGTTCTCCCGACATGACATTTTAGAGCTTGTTTACTGCCAGATTATGTTACGTTGAAACTCGCAGGCTTTTTGTTGATACAAAGAGGCTCCACTGTAAACACTTTCAAAGCAAACTACACCAAACTCGATAAAACATATAGTGGCTGTTTTCTTTTATGAGCCGAATGAACTTTCTAGTCTGTGTAAATTATAAAAAGAAGAATCGATGCATGCATCAAGGCCGAAAAAAAAATGTCAATGATAAAAACAACGAAAAAAGGTAAAGTATCATGGAAAGCAGGCAACTTGGGTAATATCGCGGCACGACGGCACCAATGCCATTTTCGCCGAGAGAAAATAAAACCGGGGTTGGTCGTCTTGAGGAAAAATCCCATCAAACTTGGGAACGTCTCTGGCCCGACTACCAAGTTAGTATAATACGTATTTCCCCTTTTTCGCTCATTTCCATACCCTTCATCTGCGACATCTCATATACTTTTTTGCCGTGAAGAAATTCCACCTCAAGTGACTCAAAGGGGCAATATAAACATCCGATGATCTTACGCTGGATTATGGATTCGTATTACATGTCGAATAAGCTGCAGTGAGCGCGTGGGAGAAGATAGAAAAATTAGTGAGAGCAATTACGATCGAGAAAGTTTGCGTGGGATTTTTGGCGTTTCTTTCTCGACAGTAAGCATCCGTCTTCGTTTTATGGGAAAGCGTCGGCGCGCCATAGGTCTCCTTCTCTCGCAGCATTTCTTTCCCTCTCGCCTCAACGACAAACCACAAACGGGACACACGTCACTCGCTTTTCACGCAGGCCGACGGAATAACTCGTGAACGTCGACAGAGAGATTCCCGGCGTGTCCCCTACGGGCGACCGCGTCTAATCAGAATGAATGGCCCTGCCATTTCCCGGGCCCGTCGACTCGCTCTCTTTTGCTGCGCGCTTCTTCCCTCCCGCCCTCCGAGCCTGGGCTACCTCTCTCTCTCTCTCTCTCTCTCTCTCTCTCTCTCTCTCTCTCTCTCTCTCTCTCTCTCTCACTCTGTCATCGCTCTTCATTATAAAAGGGAGAAGCATTCGCGCGAGCTAAATCTCGTTTGCCTATTTACCGGCGAGTGAGCGCTCCGTTTTTTCGAGCTCCGAGCTCGCCCCTCCCTCAGGAAAACCGCCGCGGGCGTCGGAATCTCTCGACGCAGGAGAGACAAAAATTAGCCAAACACGCAACATGTTCGACCCACGCACACGCGCGCATATTACGCTTCTCTGTGTTAGTATGTAGAAGCGGCGTACATTCTGTCATACGGAGAGAAAGTAGATGCCCTGTGGACGTATACAAGGGAAACAGAGTAATAGACGAAGAAAACTAGAGATTGTCCGATCACCCCCCGAATGCGGCAGTGCGATACGTCAAACGGGAGATGCTCGTGCGTGTGCGTGTGCGTTGGAGAGAGGCTCGAGAAGCTGTCGGTAAATACGCGGGGATTCGGCCTAGCGTGCTCTGTGTACACGTATATACGTATAGATGGATGGGAAATGCCCGAACGCCTCCGCGCGCGCGCGCGCGCTTCGGCATCCCGAGCCGCCCGGGAGCTGTATATTGGCTATATCTGTATTAGGATCGGCGAAGGCAGCACGCTTACAATTATGGCTTTTCCCGAGTAGCCCAACAGCTCTACTGTTTGTCTTGCGCGCACATCGCTGAAACCCCGTAGCCGCAGCTCCCCCTCGGCCGATCGCCCGATTCTAATCTACCTCATTATTTGTTTTTCCCTCTATACATCTCCAGAGACTAGCTCGCGCCAATGCCTGTCGTTATTGCGTAATAAACTAATCAAGATGTGATTGCATTTAATATCTCGTTTCCACAAAACAGTCCGGCGAAATCAATTTCCCGAGAGCGTTATTGCAATACCCTGTCTCTTGCCCTCGACGCTTTTCTATACTGTGTACAGCGCGCTCTTTAATTAAATAAGACTTTAAGTCGCAAGATGAAACGGGAGTTTGACAATATAACATCAAACTCGCCGACACACTTGTTACGTCGATCAGCTATCGGTTATTGTACGCTCGAATCGATCAGCTCGTCGGATTACTCTTCGTGCCTGTGGATTCTGTTTCGTAAGCTTTGCAGTTTTTCTCTGAAGATTGAACTTTAGCTTATTACTACTGGTAGCTGTCAATTCCGCGAACTTATCCGTCCTACGATGTTTGACAGTAGATGATGAGAGGAAACAAGAATCGTCCAAAACAAGTAGTCGAAGGTCGGACTTGGTCAGACGCCCGGCCAAAGTTATTCGAATGTTTTCATGTCAATGAACAGTCCATGCAGCGGTATGCCGTCTGGATCAATAATAAAAAGCACGCGATGAGAGATTGGGTTGAAATTTTAATAAAACTCGAATAAAAGTTGGATCGAATATGCAAGCTATTTAATAAGAAGATTACGTGAAACGTGAATTCAGCTGGGAAGAAGCAGTAGAAAGAGAAAAAGGCCAAAAAGTTCGGAGCAATAAGTCGAGAAAGAAAGGAGGAGGAGAAGAGAGAGCGGGAAGGAGGAAGGGGGAGGGGGAGAGCAACAGAAAGCGTGGCTTCAACAGGCCATTGCAGCTCGTCGGAATCGTTGGCGCGTGAGATAGCGAGAGAGCGAGAGCGAGAGGGCGCACGACCAGCTGTTTTTGACAGCCGACGAGTACAAAGAGCCGCACGCGCGCGCGCGTACGTATAACAGCGCAGCGGCGACGATGGCAGCGGACCAAGCGAGAAAGAGGTGGGAGGAAGCGAGAGTCACCTCAAGCAAAGGGGATGATACGACGACGAGGCTAGACGAAGACAACGCGGAAAGTGGGTTAACTCGTAGTGGAAAGGCGGAAGCCGGCTGCAGGAGAAAGGCGCGTTACGCTACTGCAAGGGTCCTTGTAAGGGGATCACGGAACGAAGCAGCATCTCTCTCTCCCTCTCTCTCTCTCTCGCTCTCGCTCTCTTCGGTCTGGGAGAAACGCGATACACACTCGGGTGCGCGAGCACGTAGCAGCGCGCCGAGGCATTCATGGACGTCGCGGGATTTGTGACAGGCGCGCGGCGTGGCCGCAGAGGAGCTTAAATAATTGATGAAAAGAAAATACCGCGACTTGTATCGCGTCACGTCTCGCACACTTTTTCACGAATTCACCCTTGCCGTTTCCGCGAAGAGTATTTCATTTTTATATTAGTCTCCTCTTCCTGCAGGCGAGCTCCAGGTCTGCTCCTTCCGGCATCCATTTTCTCTCGCTATGTCGGTTGCTTTCCTGCTTCTTTGTCGTGCCCGAAGAAAACACTTACTGCGCAATTGAATTTCGCCTGCGCCCTTCTCGCCATTCCCACTCCCTCTCTCTTTCTCTCTCATCGCTTATTTCTTTCGCTCCGCAAGCTTCATCTCAGCAAATCAGAAAACTCGTTATTCGCTTTATAAGCTCGCGCGCTCCTTTTTATCGCCGTGAATGCGCCGCGACGCCACTCTCGCGTAGTCATACTATGCAAGTAATATCGCAAAGGTAAGTTTCGCGCGTCTTGAGCGATTATAATACGGTGCAACGAATGAACTGATGCCAGCGGTGGATTTCCAAAATACGTTATTAAATTCCTCGGAAAAGTTGTAACGCGCAACATCGATTCATCGGCAATTGGGAAAATTGCACGCGGTAACCTCGCGGAAATTCTGCAGCAACATAGGCGAAGCCGATCGACGAATCAAAACATGAAAACGCGAGACAAAAGGTTCCGAGACGTTTTCTCGATAAAGTCAAACAGCTCGCGACTGCTCCATCCCTCTGAACAAAGCTGCCGGCGAGAGGGCGTCGTAGGTGGATGTTTGCGCGTGTGCAGTGCATCCTATACCATCGGCAAAGCAAACCTTGGCGGGGAAAGGTAGATGGCGGCGATAATCGAATCCGGCGATCGTGCATTTCGTTTATTTATCCACTCGCAGCTCACTGTAAGGCATTTTGCCGTCGCCTGCAGTCTTTGCTCGGAGGCTCGAAATCCAGGTCAAATTTATCCGGCTGGGATAGGCGAGTGGGAGAGGGCGCGAGGGAAGAAGAGCTGAGGAGCATGAAGAAGTCGCAGAACGCGCTCTGTGCACGCTGACCCGCTTGGGGCTACTTATTTACAGAGAGGAACGCGCGTCGACGACGCGACGCCAGGGCTTTTCTCGCTAAGCGCTTCTCGTCTCGAGGATATCCTTGTCTCCCCATCGACTCGCGGCAGGCCGACTGCACAGGCTCTTCCGCGCCCAAAGTATCTCTCTTTATTTCCCGATAACTTTTCTCCTCTCGCCTCGAGCTACAGCTTGAAAATCGAGAGGCCGCCCGCCGCGCGCGCCTATGAGACTCGATTCCACTTAGCCGCTGCTTCGACTGCTGCGCACAGAGGGAGAGAGAGAGAGAGAGAGAGAGAGAGAGAGAGAGAGAGAGAGAGAGAGAGAGAGAGAGAGAGAGAGAGAGAGAGAGAGAGAAAGAGAGCAGATCAGGCCAGCCGAGAGATAGAGAGGACGAAGAATTTCTTAAATTGTTCGTACACTCCCTCCCCCCCCCCCCCCGTTCACCTCTCTCTGAAACTTGCCTCGCGAGCACACTACTTCCTTTTTCTCGTACCTCCACTCGGCTCTTGCTCCTTCAGCCGCTGCTTCTTCTCCTTCGGCTGCAAGTATAAACTGTCTACTCGAGTACACTAACGACATGGCGCAGCGGCAGCGGCGACGGCGAGACTACCTTATAATTCTGCCCGCCCGGGAACGGCATAACGAACAAAGTTACAATAATAAGGAAGGAGGATTTTTATAGACACGCTTCGGTCGGCTTCCATAGGAATTTCGAGGGGCGCGCTGCATGTGTACCTGCAGAGAGCAATATCGCGCGAAAAAAGAGCGGTGAGCGAGCGACCGGGGAATCATTATAAGCCGCGTAGCTCAGCTCTTGCTTTTATTTTCGGATGCGTACACTGAAAAAAAAAACACAGTCATTTCTGCTGTAAAGTCCAGTAGTTTTAACCGTTCTGCCACCGTAACGACTGTTCAGTAAGAACAACGGTGAACCACTGGTAGTTTTGGCGAGTCGCGACTCGTAAAATTGGTCGCTTACGCGGGACACCAGCAAAAACGACCGAACTGATTCTTTAAAACTACTGAACTGTACGGTAATTTTGGCGAGTCTTCGTACAATGACGGATTACTGGTGCGATTTCAGTTAAAATGACTGAGTTTTTTTCAGTGTACAGAGGACAGAATTTATAAACTACACCAGTTTTGCGATGTACCGCAGTAAACGCGCGCGAGCGACCGAGCCGCTGCTGCAATCTAATGAATAATTCATCCGGATCCAGCTCCTTCATATAACTTAGCTATACAAACTGAATTTCCGATGCGGTTTCATAAGATTCAGTTATTGGCCTCGCGTTGTTGCGCTATATTTTTGATCTCCTCCCGCCGCGTAGCAATTTTACGGATATTGCTCCGCGCGGAAATGGAACTACTGCCGAACTTATATCTTTCATACATATACGCGCGGGATCAGCTATATTTCTGGATAGCCAGCATGTCAAAAAAGAGAGTAGGAATGAAAAAATTGCGAAAACTTTATTCGAGAGCTGAAAAGCCATGGAAAGACGGGTTGGTTCGCTGAAAAATTCTGACAAAATTCCGAAAGCCGCCGTGAGGGGGGTTGAAGCGCGTCAGTTTGGACGCGATAGTTACGCAGGCCTTTCATAGGTTTTACGATGCGAACGCGCGAGCGATATCGGGAAAAAAGTTCGGGTCCCGAAAGTTTACGCGCTTGCACGGCGTTATACGGCCACTTTATCCCGGGCGTTTACGTAAGGGCGGCCGCGCCGGCGCGGATAGGAAGATAACTCTAATTGGACAAATTACAGCGACTCGAGAGGAGAGGAGATTATCCGCCGAAGGGCGCAACGGCAGCAAGTAAAGCGCCAGACTCGTAAAAGCCAAGAGGCTGGGACGGATTATTCCGCCGCCAGGCCCAGCAGCCGGCCATAGGAGAGGACGAAATTTTCTAGTGAATTCGTAATCACTGTTCACGGCCGCTCCGCGAGGCAAGCCTACAATTAGAGTTCTAATAAAGGAACTAGTGCTACTTTTAAAACTTCGGTTGCGTGCGTATAGCTCCAGCGCAGGAAATATCTTGAATTCGACGGGCATTCGGGATTGGCGCTGCCTGCGATAAATTGCCGAGTTCATGCAACACCGGAGTACATGTTCGATTCGCCCGAAGGATCCAACTTTTAATCATTCTCCCGAAAGACTTGAGATTGATTTTTACATTTGTTTTCAAAAACCTTTTTCTGCGAAAATTAAAAAATATTTCATGGCCTCTTGGCTTGTTGTTTGCCGGAAACAATTATTGCTATCGCCGTTACTTTATTCAGATCGATATTATGGATATTATGGATATTATGGATATTATGGATATTATGGATATTATGGATATTATGGATATTATGGATATTATGGATATTATGGATATTATGGATATTATGGATATTATGGATATTATGGATATTATGGATATTATGGATATTATGGATATTATGGATATTATGGATATTATGGATATTATGGATATTATGGATATTATGGATATTATGGATATTATGGATATTATGGATATTATGGATATTATTCATACAGGAGTGTAAAATATGCAATCCTGCTGATTAGCGGGTACTTAGGTACGGGTGACTTCAAACCACTGTTCTCAATTACGAATGGATGGTACATTTTCTTCGTGTAAGCTAGGCGTGTGCGGAAGATTTGAAACAGTCCATTGCTATCATCTTAATACGATAGTGTGAGGTCTGGCACTGTCCGACCCGTTCTCAGTTTAACAGGATTAGCATAATACTAGGAAGCCCTTCTCAGAAGTCTGTGCAACCCTCCCGTTTCGTGTCTGTCAGGGATTCTCGTGCTCCGCAACGCCTGCGCGCGCTTGTCTGCACGAGTATACGAGCATTATTCCGCTCTTGTTTGTTAAGTTCTGACAAGGAATTCCCCGCAGCACTAGTCTCACTGCCTAAAGTTACAGCACTTTAAACTTCGCTTATTTTTACCAAACAATTTCCACCATGGCAATTTCATTACCTAACTATGCCTTTGCGCTTTGTTGCCCGCGACGCATCATTAGGCTAGTTTACAGTCAGTGCGAACGTCAGAGCGTAACGTGTACTTGTTATATCGTCTCGCGAGAAAATTTAATCGTGTATGGTAGTAGCGAATGTTGTATAGCCTGTAAAATTAATTGAATCCATTTGCAGAAACTATGCAGTAGCAGGCATCTAGTTTACATAGCTTGACATTTTAATTTGAAAGTGAAATTGATTTTCTGTAATTGAATATCCGTTGCGTTGTTTCCGCTATGGTCAGGAAGAATTAATCTAACTCTTCCCTTAGTTTTGTTTCGCTGTACTATTTAGCTGTAAAATTGTTGCAAAAGGCGAAAAAAGACGCATACGGCAGCGACCGACGCATTAGGCCTGCCCGCAGTAGATAGGCTATAGGCATACTGGAACACACGGGTTCTAGAACACCCCCTCCTCTCTCATAGTGTTCTAGAATCCGTCGCGTGTATAAGCCAATCTTCGTCTCCCCTTCCCTTTAAAAATATGTAGTACCCTCCTCCTACATCACCCCTCTCCGAGTGTTCTAGAATCCGTCGCGTGTATAAAGCAATCTTCATCTCCCCTTCCCTTCAAAAAATGTGTAGTACCCTCCTCCCACATCCCCCCTCTCCGAGTGTTCCAGAATCCGTCGCGTGTATAAGCCCATCTCCATCTCCCCTTCCCTCCAAAAAAAGTGTAGTAGGTTTTTCTTTTGTCCCTCCTCTGACACAGCCCTCGCTCTAGATCAGAAAAAAATCTATTGGCTGTTTTCTGAGGAGAGAGGGAAAGAGCAGCCCTTCGTATTTTCTAAAGTAATAGAATCTAAGGAAAAAACAGGCTTGTCACGTTCTCAGGGAAAGTGTGCACAATGTATTTCCTGTGCGCAAAAGAAAGCCTTCTTATACAGTAGGTGCATTATTCAGCGCTCTTTAAGAATGAATACACTGCTGGCCTTTTGTTTTAGAAAAATGTTTTCACGAGTAAAAGCGATATTTGAATGCTATTTACCCTCGCGTGCAATAGTCCCACGCGCAACAGCCCCCCCTCCCCCCGAGCGGGTGTAAAGAAGAAAAAGGATTTTTGTCAGCGCTCTGTTAGAGTTAATTTACTGACCAAGAGAAAGAAGCGTAGGCTGTGTGACCTTTGCGGAGAAATGTATACACAATTATGCCACTGCTTTCCACCTCGCGCGCAATAGTCCCACGCGCATCAGCCCCCCCCCCCCCCCCCGAGCAGGTATAAAAAAAGAAAAATGTATACACTGCTTTCCACCTCGCGCGCAATAGTCCCACGCGTATCAGGCCCCCCGAGCAGGTGTAAAGAAGAAAAAGGATTTTTGTCTGCGCTCTGTTTGAGATAATTTACTGACCAAGAGAAAGAAGCGTAGGCTGTGTGACCTTTGCGGAGAAATGTATACACAATTATGCCACCTCGCTTAGATCGTATGTTTGCTACCCATGGCTTCGCCTCGGGTGGCAATACACATGCGATCTTGGGTCATTCTTTATTTTTCCGGACTAGGTGTGTAATATACTATTGCAGCGGTATTTAGAGTTAATTTACAGTCAAAGAGAAAGAAGCGTAACCTTTCCGATTGCGCGTGAAAATCGTTACCTCTTAGCTTCCCACGTACAGGTACAAGAAAGGGCTTTTTCAATTAAAATTTATTCCGCAAGGGAGAAGTTTGAGAAATTCTGGGAGGGAAAAAAGTATCTTAGGAATGTTTCTTGAGAATTCGTTAGGTAAATTCACACGAATCGTAGGAGTTTTGGAAAATGTGATGGAAAGGGAAGCTTCCGTTTGCCTGTATAAATAGTCCCAGTGCATGCTATGGTAAGTCAGTCTTCGATTTTTCCAATATAGTGAAAAGTTACAAGTGATGCAAGGAAGAAAATGGCTTTTAGAAGGAGCAACAGGAGCAGCATAAGTAACAGCAGCAGCAGAAGAAGAAGAAGTCTGCAAACAGTCCAGGAGAGAGTTCGCTGGCTGATTGGTTAATGCTCCGACGTTCCTCATGATGTTGGAGCACGTTTCTTGGGCCATGGAGGCTATTGAATCCCGTAAGTATTTGTTCATTCATTCTTCTTTTCTCATTATGATTTGTTATTTATAATCATATTTTATTTGTTATAGTGCCATCGTTACCGTCATTTGCTGCTATGCAGCAGTTATATAATACTTATGCATCTCCAAGAAGCAGCCGAGAAGATGAAGATGAAGATCGCAGCTCTTCCGGCCCAGTCGAGAGCGCTCAGGAGAGAGCAGAAGAAAACGCCCAACCAAGAGCGTCGCAAGGCTAAGAAAACGCCCAACCAAGAGCGTCGCAAGGCCAAGAAAACGCTCAACCAAGAGCGATGTAAGGTCAGGAAAACGGCCAACCAAGATCATCTTTGAGGCGCCGTTCAAGTTCGACTTCTAGACGCCGTTCAAGTTCGACTTCGAGTTCTAGCTCGAGCTCGAGCTGTAGCTCATCATCGTCGAGCTGCACATCTGCAAGCTGATCGTCTTGCAAGATACAAGCGATCAGGCAGTAGCAGCAACGCGCAAGCAAACAGTAGCAGCAACGCACAAACAAGCAGTAGCAGCAGGGGATAAAGGAAAAAGCGGAGAAACGAGTCCAGAGATGGCTAGATCTTCTAACACAGGTAAATTCACAAAAAGAAAATATAATTTCTAATTATAATTTATGATGAACATTTAATATTTTATTAAAGTAAATTTTTTAACTTTTTTTTCAGAGGACGCGAGACCTACTCAAGAATACCGAATCCCTTTTAAACGCGACAGGCTGCGTTCACAAGGCATCAGCAGCAGCGGCAGCGGCAGTACTACTACTACTACCATCGCTACCAGTAGAGCAGCCGAATTCTCACCTGCAGCGAGAAGCAGCAGCAGCACTACTAGAGTAGCCGAATCTACACCGGCAGCGAGAAGCAGCACTAGTAGATCAGCCGAATCATCACCTGCAGGGAGAAGCAGCACTACTAGAGATACTGAATCTGCAGCAAGAAGCAGCAACACTAATAGAGCAGCTGAACCGACACCGGGAGGCGAGACTTGCTATCAACAAATAGGGTAGTGCAGGATGCACCCCGTCGAAATTTGAATAAACCGCGAATAATAGAAGATATAATATTTATCGATTGAAAAAAAAAAAATTTCAAAGTGATCTGTAATTATAAAAATAATAATAATCATGTATAAATATTTCATTTTTATAAATAATAATTGTATTTCAAAAATAATAATAATCATATTAAATTGTAATCAACCATTATTATTATTTTTTAATTTTCTAAATAAATATAATAAAAAAAAATCTTTTTTATATTCAAATTATTTCGATTTTGAAATGAGGAATCACCTAAAAATTTAGAACGCGCATAGATCTTCTATTATCCACTTTGTTTTCAAGAACGTTAACAAAAATGTACGTTTAATGATATCAGTATAAGAAAAAATATTAATATGATATAATTAAAAATTAAATTTATTTCCAGTATAAGCATGTACATGTGTCCTTATAAATAGAAGCATCAACTTCATCTTGGCCCATTGTATCGTTTAAGTAATGAAGCAACCAAGTCCGAATTGAAATAACGTTGTAGACGGCACACATGGGTCTTCTTCTTATGTAGAGGTCGTGATTGAAGCAGAAGTAATGACTGTCACGCGCCATTTCTTCAAGGGGTGGACATCCTACGTCTTTAATGTTTAAAATTAATCTGAAAAGAGGGTAAAAAAATAATGTAAGAAATTTGCGATACAGCGTCAAGTTCAAACGTAAATACATAATATTAATTCATTACTTACATATTTGGTAAGAAACTTGACAACCATTCTACTTTCTGCTGACCCTTAATATACAATTTTTTGAGACCTTGCGAGCAAACTTGTAAAATTTTTTAAAGATGATTATATGGAATATTTCCAGCGTCCCATGCTATTCCATGGTACTCTTTTCAATCCATTGAGTCATACACTTTTCTTCTGCAGTCAACGCTTCCCATGCAAATGAAGATTTGAAGAGATAAGAGGTTGGTAAAGCAGTTTTCTTCATATTGAGGAAACTGATTTCTTTAAAAATGAAAGAATCTTCTGCGATTCTTTGGTATCCTTGTACATCGAAAATATAAACATTTTCTTCTGGATACTGCAATATAGTGTTTCTGAACATTGTATGGTAAGTGAGCGATCTATCCATGTTTCAGATCTGTGCTTACTTCGCTACAAGAGGAAAGCTCAGAAACTGGTGAAAAATATTCTCACATCCTAAATTTATATCTAGAAACTCCGCCTTATTCTCTCTCAGGATTGGACGATCGAAAAGAGCTCAATCCTGATTGGTTTTAACTAAAGATGCTTTTTAGATGGTCCAGAGAAAGAAAATTCATCCCTTCCCGAGTCAATGACTAGCTTTCGTCTTTAGCATTGGTCGAAACTATCTTTCCCAAAAAAGAAAACCTCAATCCTCATTGGATGTTGTGGAAAGATGATTTTCGGATGGTTCATCGAAAGAACATTCATCCTTTCCCGGGAAAATGTATCCCTTCTCTTCACATTTGCTGGCTTTAAAAAGGAGTCTGTTGCAGTTAACGTGAGTTGGCTTTAGTAGAATTTTTTTAAAAGTGATATTCCAATAAGCAAAGATGGCTTTAATCAATTTTTTTGAACGCCTTGTTCAATTACTTCGTGACACTTTACAAAATGCTAGCCAAATGAGCATTAACGATATTAATTATTGGCTAGACATGTGTAATTCTACTATAAAGGAGTTAAATGAGAAAATAGTAAAATCTAATCTTACACGAGAAGAGAAACAGAAATGTCAAACTTGTATGACACATCTTTCATGTATGCAAGTTGAATTGGAGCAACATCTCCATCAAGGTGGTAGTTTACAATCCGAAGAAACTAGAGTTGAGTGGCGAGATGTGCAGTCTGCGTTCCAAAATCGCATTAGAAGTCGTGTGGTTGTAAATATAAAACATGTAGACATTCTAAGTTTCCTAAATGATGCACAAAAACTCTTTAAAGTTAAAACAGAGACATGCTTAAAATAAGATAATGCTGTGAAAATAAATTCAGACTTTATTGCAGAATTTTCTATGCAGAAAAATGGAGACGAAACTACGGACATAAAATATTTTATAAGTGAAAGTGCTACAGTATACTTGGCACCAGATTTAGATGAATGGTTTAAAAATAATATCAAAGATCCCATCCTTTCACAGCTAGAATAATTTCAGGAAGAGGATTCTGGTTGGACTTTAAAGAGTATTATAAGTTTTTGCATAAATATGAAAAAATATTCCCCACTCAAGGGCAGTTCATACATCCCTCTTCCGAAGTTTATAGAGAAGAAAAAGGCGTGTATTAACGTTCATAACAATGACAATCAGACAATGCCACTTCAACGTTGATGAAAGGACGAGTCAGTCTAATACCACATAATAAGGAAAAATATATTTCATTCACGAAGTATATAGATGACTGTGACATCAGTTTTAGATTCATAGATTCTTGGCGATTTTTACCGTCATCATTGGAAAAGCTTGCATCATATCTGAAAAATGTGCCGATAGCAGTAAAGGAATTTTGATCAGATGGACTTACAGCTGAAAAGATAGATCTCCTTCGACGAAAAGGTGTATTTCCATATGATTTTGTAAATGGATTAGATAAGTTAACGTCTACAAAATTGCCAGGAAAGAATGATTTTCATAATAAGCTAACAGATTCTCATATTGCTGAAGAAGACATGAAGACAAGAAGCATGCTATCCAAGTTTGGGATAAGTTCAATATTAGTACGCTGGGAGAATATTTAGATCTTTATCTAAAAACCGATGTTTTCCTATTGGCCGACGTTTTCGAGAGTTTTCGAGAAATATCTCTTAAAGCATATGCTTTATGTCCTGCTCACTTTTACACGACTCCTGAACTAACTTTTTCAGCAACTTTAAAAATAACAAAGGTAGAATTGGAGCTTCTTACAGATATTGACATGATAATGTTTATCGAATCGGGCATTCAAGATGGAATAAGTCAGTGTTGTAATCGGTATGCCAAGGCAAACAATCCATATATGGGTTCTTCATACGATAATGATCAGAAAACACAGACTCTCTTATATTTTGATATCAACAATCTTTATGGATGGGCAATGGTACAGCCTTTACCAGTTGGAAAATTTGAATGGATTATGAGACAAATCCAAGTTTTTTCAATACACCGCCAGATTCTGATATAGGCTATTTTGCTGAAGTTGACTTGGAGTATCCCGAAGAAATACATGATGATCATAGTGATTTACCTTTTTGCGCAGAACATCTTGCACCACCTGGTTCAAAGCAGAAGAAACTTCTCACGACTTTGAATGACAAGAAAAGGTATGTCATTCATTATCGAGCACTTAAGCAGGTCTTAGATAATGGACTTCGATTAAAAAAGGTGCATAGGATTTTGAGTTTTGAGCTGAGGGCGTGGCTCAAACCATATGTTGAATTTAACACAGAAAAAAGAAAGCAGGCAAAGAATGAGTTTGAAAAACTCTTCTACAAATTGTTAATTAATGCAGTCTATGGCAAGTGTATTGAACGAGAGCGGAAACGAATAGATGTGCGATTAGTAAATAAATTTACAGGCAGATACGGAGCAGAAGCACGCATAGCTTTGCCAAATTTTCACAGTTGTGCAATCTTTGATGAAAATTTGGTTTTCATACAGCTGAAGAGGACAAGTATTACAATCAAAAAACCAATATACGTTGGTCTCTCAATTCTAGATTTGTAATAAACATTAGTATATGATTTTCATTATTCTATGAAAAAGCGAATTAGAGAAAAATGCAAACTCCTGTATACGGACACTGATAGTTTAATATATGAAGTTGAGGATGTAGATATGTATCAAGTAATGAAGAAGATATACATAAATTTGATACTTCTGATTATGACGAAAATAATCAGTTTGGAATTCCACGTGTTAATAAAAAAGTTCCTGGATTGATGAAAGACGAATGCTGTGGCAAGATTATGACAGAATTCATTGGTTTAAGAAGCAAAATGTATAGTATTTTGATCAAAGGTATAAAATCCAGTGTTGTAAAGAAATCAATCATGTTCGAAGATTATCGAAAATGCCTTCAGGATCTTGTTATTATAAAACGTGAGCAGTGTAATATTCGTTCAAAATTACACATTGTGCATACTGAAAAACAGGAAAAAATCGCTCTAAGTCCACCCGATGATAAAAGATTCTTATTGCCTCATAGTACAGACACTTTGCCTTGGGGACATTACAGAATTATGGAAGAACAGATGGCGCAAGCTGCAATGCAAGTAGAGGGGGATACGGAGGAGGGGATCGTGGTGGAGGAGAGGGGATACAATGCAGCTAATGGCGAAGCTGAAGGACGAAAAAAAGAGGGAGAAAGTGAGTGGGGGCATGAAGCAACCAATGAGAATGCTTCGCGGGTGGGGATGACACTTTATGGTGATGGAGGCGAACCAATCAGGATTGAATATGATGTTTTAGAGGATTTTATGCACGAGTGGGATCCATCATTGGACAGGTTAGGAACTGAACAAGGAGAGAGAAGTGATATATTACTAGAGGCTATGAAAGGGGCAGAAATTGTGGAGGGAAACGGGCTATATGAACGGACGAAGCACGATGAAGAGCACATTCGAGAAATCGAAGCAAACAACCAACCTTGTGCAAAGAGACCAAGACTCACCTAACTCTAAAATAAGTAAGTTCTATTTCTTAGTTCTCTCTCAATTCTCACCTATAAGACATTTTTCACTAAAATACATTCTTATTTTCACTTTTCAGAATGGATCTATCTGCACTCAACAAGATTGCTGAGCGTGAGTTCTTGCCTAAAAAGAAAGTCACGGACTTGGAAAAAGATCACGAGTACATGGTGACTGCACTCAAGGAAGTAAAGACGAAATTCGGCACAAAGATCGTGGCTGATTTCTGCCCGGAAAGATCTCATCAGCAATCATGAAAGATCAAAAACTTTTCAATAATCTCTCTAACACAGCAAATAAACTTAGTTTATTCATATCATATCAGGGTGGAACTTCTTTTAAGTTCAGCACATGCTAAAATAATGAAATATAAAGACTGACTTTTGTTAAATACTATTTATTTGTTTAAACTTGTATGTAATCTACATGAATAAATACATTATTAAATAATAACATTTGCTTTCTTATTTATTTGAACCTTAAGTAATTCATACAATCTCATTTTTATTTATCCAACTACTGTGATCGCTACTGAATCCTAACCATTTAACATATATACGTTTACCACTTTTCTTTAAAACTTTTTCTACTAAATAAATTTCCGGATACATAGTTTTGTGAATTTCCGTTTCATAAAAGCCGCCAGAGACGGGTTTATCATAATAATCTTTGAGGTGGTAAGTTACTGGATCTGTTTTTACAACTCGCGTTATTGTGAAAATTTCCATAGACCAATTTGATGTGTAACCTTTTTCAAAAACATTTTTTATCCTACTTATTCGTACTTTATCTCCTACTTTGAATTTCGGCTTTTTCACTGGCGACTTTTCATTTGGAAAACGTCTCTTGACTTCTCGCTCATTTGCCTGTGTAACATTTTCAGGCTAGATTCCTGCTGTCCGATGTTTTCTCGAATTGTATGCTTTGAGCAAGTTGGGTAAAATACCCAACCATTTATAGCTTTCTTGTTTACTGAATTCTAACCACATTACATTTTTCAACGTTCTATTAAATTGTTCGCATATGCTTGCATGGAGATTACTATGTGAAGAGTATAAGTGTATATTGTGTTTCTTCATAAGTTTTTGAAAAATTGAATTTTAAAATTCTTTTCCTTGGTCAGTTTGTAGATTCTTCGGTACCGACCTTCTTTCAGTATTGACTTCATAGCTGCAGTAACATCATTACCACTCTTTGACTTGACTGGGATGGCCCATGCATACTTTGAAAATATATCTATGACAGTGAGTAAGTAATGAAAACCTTTGTTCTCTTTAGAATATGGTATCATTTCTACAAGATCAGCTTGCCAAGTCTCATCTATTCCTCGTATGTCATATTTTCTTCTCTTGTATCGCCTACGTGCTGGCTTGTGCAGCTCTTCAGCTACTCCTTGACGTTCCATCATCGTTTACAGTATATGAAAATCCATCTGGAAATTCGTCTATACGAACTTTTAATTGTTTATTCACTTCTTCAATGATATAATCAATACCAGAGTAATTGCGAAGAGTTGTATTATACAGATAACGCAATTTTGCGTTCACTTCCAATTGATGTTTTTCAACTTGCTGCTTATATTCTTCTATAACTTCACCAATTCCAGCAAGTTTAGCAGCTATATAATTTATTTCAGTTTGTAGAATAACTTTTAGTGAATGCAAGGTGATTGCATCGGTTGGATGATTGGGCTGTCCTAGGCTGAAAGTCGCTTATTTTCTAAATCAAAATCACCATCTGGTGTAAAATTGAAACCAATGCCTGGAGGACCGCGACTCACTAGCGAGCCCTCAAGTTTTCTTTCAAACACATCGACTCATAGTAGTACTGATGCAAAGAAGAAAGTTGCGTGTCAATATATATGCCCAGCTTCACGTAATTCCTCAATAATCGACTGGATTTCATTGACGTGATTATTACTTCCAGCTGATCGTTCGGCAATCAATAATCGAAGTCTCTCAGTAAGCTCGTTTGGATCATCCCAGTAGGCGAGATCAATGGAAGAATTTTTCTTAGCTATTTTATATTTAGGTATGAGTCCTCCTCCGCTGCAGTTGTTCTTTTTACGTGGAGTGTTGCGGAACATTGGTGCTAAAATATTCTTATATTTATTACTTCTCGACATTCGTATAAATTCATCTTTGCTGAATTTTTTCCGATGAGCATTTGTTGCTTCCAGAATCTTGCGATAATTTTCACGATCTGATGAGCTCAGAAGAAGATCATCCGGATATTTTTTAAATAGCAATTCTACCAGTCCACTCATTTTAGGATAACTTTCATTTCTGACTTTGACATATTTATCATCAAATTCAATTTCTGAATCACCAATCATATACACTTCATCAACCTTTCGCATTCCGTATATATTATCAATTGTTCTACGGCTTTTATCTAGCAATGATAAAAAGTCTTCAGCTGATTCATTTTTTCCACTCGCAGATCTAAATGTAGAATTGGTTATTGTGTCAAAAGCATCATCATCCTGGATATCAATACTGCGGTCCCGGAACCAAATTGAAAAAGCGAATGAAAAGAGGAGATCCTGGCATTAATCCGCTTGATAAGGCATGTAAAAAACATGATATAGCTTATTCAGATAAAAACGGAGATCGTAAAGCTGCTGATAAGAAGCTTGCTGAGGAAGCTATGCAACGTGTCAGAGCCAAGGATGCTAGTCTTGGTGAAAAACTTTTGCTTTTGCTGTTAGCAATGCTATGAAATTAAAAGGAAAAACTGGAATGGGACTGAAATTTAATAAGTTAGTGACTGTAGCTAAAAAATCAATGACGGCAAGTAAACATTCTGGCAAGGTTATTCAATCAGCCTTGAAGGGTGCACGTCAAGCTGTTAAAAGTGTAGGTGGAAAGAAAAAAGTTATCATTCCACGTGTTCTACCGCTTCCATCAAAAATTGGTGGAGTTCTTCCTTTTCTCATTCCATTGTTCGCAGTACTAAGTGCCACCGGTGCTCTAGCAGGAGGTGCTGCTGGAATAGCTAAAGCAGTTAATGATGCTAAAGCTGCGCAGAAAAATCATGAAGAAAGTAAGAGGCATAACAAGGCCATGGAAGCTATTACTTTAGGCAAAGGTCTCTACCTCAAGCCCTATAAAAGTGGAATGGGATTATTTATGAAACCTCATATAGGTCGTGGTCATCAAGTCAATAGAAAAAAAAACTTCGATTTAACTTTGCCAAATCGTGTACTGACTGACTACGATCTAAACAAATATGCTCATATGATGAAAATTTCAGATTTCCGTGGTGTTTTCATGAGAAATAATCTACCTCCCGATGGCCCATTGCATAATGAATCAGCAGTGGTAAACTTGGATGACTTTCAAAATAGAGGCACTCACTGGGTTTGCTATCGCAAACGTGGTCCTGAAGTGATTTATTTTGATAGTTTTGGCGATCTCAAACCTCCTAAAGATCTTATGATGTATTTTAATGTGAAGGAAGTGAAATACAACTATAAAAGATATCAAAATTTTGACTCATTTATATGTGGTCATCTTTGTCTTTTTTTTATTTATTTCTTTCTTAGCTGGGAGACTATAAAAGAGGTGCTCACAGACAAATGGAATCATTATCTTTCGATCAGTTATGGAAGATAGCTTCACTCTGAGTCTCTCAGGAAATTCATCTGTCCTAGAAGCGCAATATTTTCCTTCGATTGAACTACCACAGGACAAAAATTTTGTCTTGGGTTTAGTTGAACTCTTATCATTTAACTCTATTCCCAATGTTGACTATTCAAATGATAAACTGCATTTAAACGGAGATACTGTTATTAGTATTCCTACTGGCAGTTCTGAGATTGATGCCATTAATCAATTTTTACAAGTAACATTGAAATCCAAAGGAATTGAATTCTCTTTGAAAGCTAACAACAATACTCTTAGAAGTGAAATTCTCTGCAGTCATCCGATAGATCTCACACCTAACGATTCCATAGGCTGTCTCCTTGGCTTTGCTCCTCGCATTCTCAAAAAGAACATTGAACACAGCTCTGATTTACCAGTAAAAATATTGAGAATCAATGCACTCAGAGTTGAGTGCAATATTACTGGAGGTGCTTATATCAATAATAAAAAAGTTCATACAATCCATGAGTTCTTTCCTAGAAGTTCCGTCACACGTCATATATCTACTGCTCAGTTTCAAGTGCATAGATCATCTATAAATTCGAATCGTCGATCAGGATGGAAATTTGGTGAATTTTCGAGGAGAGGAAATCACTATTAGACTCCACATCAAATCTGTATAATGGGTATTGTTTACAATTCTGGATCATATATAAGTCAGCCATCATGTCATCAGTTGACCGAAGAAACTCAAACCGTTAACACGCAAGAGCATTCAGTTTCTGAAAAGTCTAGGACTAAAAGTTCATGGAAAAAATTCACGTGTGTAATTCTTTGCAAACTGCTTCCAGAAAAATGAACGAAATTACTTACTCATCATTAAGCTTTGACAACAGCGATGAAATTCGTATTTCTATCCAACATCAAGATCTATGTCTCTTACCATCGCGCAGCTCTATCCACATATGTGGAAAATTGCAAGTAAAAGGTGAATCAGCAGCACTTGCTAAAACTAAATTTGTTAACAATGCCATTTGTCATCTTTTTGATGAAATTCATTATGAGATTAATGCTGTGGAGATATATAAAAGTAAAAATGTTGGTCTCAGCAGTGTTATGAAAGAATTGATTTCATTTAATTTGAATCAGAATGATATGCTAGAGAATGCAGGCTGGCTTGGCATTCAAGACGATATCAAATCGGTCGTAGATAACAAGGGAAATTTTGACGTTGCCATTCCACTGAGTATGATCTTGGGTTTTGCAGAAGACTATAAAAAGATTATAGTTAATATGAAGCATGAGCTCATTCTCACAAGATCGAAAAGCGACTTGAACGTAATAATCCAGGAAGGTACTGTAGCAGTTGGTGTAACTACTTATGAAGATTACGAAGTAAAAGTAACAAAGAGAGAGTGGTTGATGCCATATGTTGTTGCATCTGATAAACAAAAAATTCAGCTATTGAATTACATTGGTAGAGATAATCATATCTCCATGTGTTTCCGTTCTTGGGAGTTATTTGAATATCCTCTTCTCCCGAACACTAATAAACACGTCTGGACGGTGAAAACATCAAATCAATTGGAAAAACCTCGTTTTGTGATTCTTGGACTACAAATAAAGAGAAAATCATCGAGAACTGCAAATGCCAGTCGATTTTATCATTGTGAGTTGAGTAATGTGAAACTTTTCTTGAATTCACAACATTATCCATACAACAATATGAATCTCGACATATCTAAAAATCAGTTTGCCATTCTCTACGATATGTATGCTAATTTTCAAAAATCCTACTATGGAAAAGATCCGCAACCGCTGCTGACAAAGTCTTCGTTTTTCAACTTAGCACCACTCGTAGTTGTCGACTGTTCACGACAAAACGAATCTCTTAAGAGCGCTCCTGTCGATGTACGTCTGGAATTTAAGGCTAAAAAAGATTTTCCTGCTAACACTTCAGCATTCTGCCTGAGCTTACACGATCGCGTCGTTCAGTACAATCCTATCAGTGGGGCTGTCAAGAAGCTCGTATAGGCTGCACTGAAAAATGCAGTATGCAGTAGACATGACTGGTTTCAAGCAGACCGAAGAAGATTATATTCTAAAGGAAATAGCAATCATATCTCTCAACGAAAATAGTGATCCTGTTTTTCTAACATTCAAAAATCCCTTCTCATGGAAAAAACTATAAGACAAAATGCAAAGGGAAAACAATTGGCTTAAACATAATTATCATAGCATAAGATGGAAAACAGATGGACATGACTACTCTCAAATTGGAAACTTGCTTCGTGACGCTTTACATGACGCATCAAAAATTTTTGTCATCGGTGCATTAAAACAGAAATGGCTTCAACGATTCAAATTTTCCGTCTATAACATTCAACAATATGGCTATCCACCAAAACCATCATTCAAGAGCGTCACAGTATGCACAAATCATAATCCAATCTATAAGACTGCCTGCGCACTTCACACTGTCAAACTTATAAAATAATTCTATCCGTCATGCAAACATTTGTGAGAAAAAAAATTTTTTTTTTTTAAATAGTAGAGAACACTATAGGCATACTAGAACATGTGAAAGAGGGGGAGGGGAGCTCTCCCCTCCTTTCTACTTCGGATTCTAAAACACTCTTGGGTGTTTTAGAATCCGTACGGATTCTGGAACACTTTGACAGGGAAGGGGGTGTTCTAGAACCCGCGTGTTCCAGTATGCGTATAGCCTATCTACTGCCCGCACGCCGTGACTAGTATAGAGCATCAACAACGGCTGTATCGCGCACTTATTATCACGGAAAATGAAGTAGTCTCTTGGGTGGGCGCATATTCGTCGAGTCGATAACGTATGCACATACGAGAATCAGAAAGTACGAGGATAATATATCTGACCTGATGGAAGCGAGCTTATAAACGCTGATTAGTCTCCGCTTCAATGCACAGATCCATCATTATATCGCCCGGGCGCTTGTTGTAGATAGCTCGACAATAAAGTATAGCGCGCGCGCTCTCTCTCTCTCTCTCTCTCTCTCTCTATACAACCTACTACACAATATCAGCCGCGCGGTGAAAAGAACAGAAACCCGCTTTTCATGGCGAGTGCTGAGTGAAACTGATGGGAGCGCTTCGAAAATTACCACGAGCGCATTCGGATGAAAAATAATTAACTGTCACAGTAGTGGGAGGGCTCGTTGTAGTCGAAGTTACGAACTCTTATTAATTTTCAAACTGAAAGCACAATGCTTATCATTTTCCAACTTTCAGCGCGGGCCCAACCGCGAGAGCCGGGAAGAGATATGAAGGATGTATAACGCGGCATTATTGCAGTATTCCCGTACTTTTTAGCCGAGACCCGACGTCGTCGGCGAAAAACTTTGCACAAAGCGCGCGAGCGTCAGAAGTGTGTATTAGCGGAAATCTCAAGGGCATTGAATGCTAGCTCCAGCGACACGTTCATCACAGCGGACGAATAAGTAGCAGGGCTGGCTCGCGCCGGCGAATAAGAGGACGGGGGCAGTAGCTTTGCGTAGGAGAGGACTGAAACGAACGGCGAGCAGAGTAAAAGGGAGAGCGAAAGCCAGCTGCCGGTGGGGTAGACGAGCCGTACGATTTCGCAATTCATCCGCGTGGAATTCCATAAAATATATTAAACGCACACGAGCATGAAATACCGGACTGAGCGCTTGCGCGCCACAGGATGAAAATGGTTGCAAAGCGATGCATTAAGTATTTCAGCGTGCAAATAGCTCAGAGCTCGCTCCGGGGGCCTAGGCTCCTCCGCCGCAGCCTATGTATAGAGCGTAAACCTCCGTGGATCCTTATATGCGGAGTACACACAATTTCATACGAAAACCAGCCCACGTTCTCTGCATGCGTCGGCTGCCTTTGCCTCCCTCTCCCCCTCCCCCGTCGCCGCTGCCGCCTTCTCTCCGTCGCTCTTTCTCCTCGCGCGCGATATACGTATATGCATTTCGCAGCGGCGGCTATCCGTTTCTCGGGTTTTCGCGCGCGCTCTGAAAATGTCACCGCGTTCTCCACTCGCTCCCGCGATCTTCTTTTAGAAATCCACACACAGGAGTTTAATTTGCTAAAGAGACACGATGCCGAGAAAGCTTAACCCATTTCCGAGCGCGTGGAACTAAAGGTTTAGCGTGCGTCGGCCTTTTGAATTTCAACTCATCTCTCTTTTCGCGTTTTTCACGTTCCCGTCCTTACGCTCGCGTTATTACATTACAGCCGGCACAGAAAGGACTTTGGACGAGAACGCCGAACGAACAGCTGCAGATCTAATTATCGCGCACTGATAAGCTTCGTGAAAGGTTATTATTAATATCGTTAATGCAGTAACGTTGCCCGTAACGAATTGCAGGGATTCATCCATTAGAAATTTAATAACAGAGGGCTGAACGCACCGCAGCGGCTATATGATATAGCAGCACCGCGCTGATATTGCAGGCGCCCGCGGAGCATCGTTGAACAGATTAAAAACACATACACACAGTTGCCGCCGTGGCGGGGGAGGAAAAAACTTCTCTCGCGCGCCGGCTCTCCAAGGATTTTAATCTGCCGAAGGCTTCGCCGCGCAGCCTGCGTCTGCGCTTTAATAAAATCAGCTGCCGAGCTTGCAGGCTGCGTGGCTCGCGCTCGCGCGATTTGCATACGCCTGTTTCGCTTGCCCGCGAGTATAGATAGCCCTAGCCCTGCGAGTAATCACAACAGCTCATTGTGTTTTCCGATCGAAAACAGCCCGACACTCGCTGTGAGCGAGCCGCAATAATAAGCCTGAATCAACAAGCTCGCGAGTTATCTTTCGCGCGCGCAGCACCGCGACGTCAATATCATAACGTGATTATTGCAGCGCAGAGTCGGGATCGGGAAAAAGCGGCACTTCCTTGATGCCGGATTATGATAATGTAGTCTGCTTCGAATTTCGCGAAATTTCTCAAGAGAAGAGCAACTGCGCTGACGCCGGCACGCGCGCGCGCATAAATATGGAGGAAGCTGATTGAGCCGAGCCGGCGAAGAGGAGAAGTGGATTCTCGCAGCGGTTCGAGAGCGAATGAATTATGCGCTGCTGCGGGAAAAAAGCGAGAGGTGAGAAAGTAAGCGCGACTGTACAGGCAGCGCGGGCGCAAAGATCGCTCGCGTAGGCTTCCACTCAGCGGAGAAGCCGCGAAGAAACGGAAGCTCGAGAAGATGAGGAAGAAAAGGAGGAATCGAGGCGGAGGGAGAAGGCTCTCCCCCGTCGTCTCGGCCCCAGTCGAGCTCTCGCCTCTTTCTTCGAGCCGTTGATGCAGCCCGCGATTGGAATGGAGCGGGCGAAAGCAGCTACACCGAGATTGCTGCTGCGCGGCAGACACTCTTACCCCCATCGGCGTTATCCCGTATGAGAACATTTTCCCGGCGACGAATGCTTCGCAAATCACGCGGCGGTTTGTCTGCACCCGCGCGCAGTAATACAACTTTTACGTCTAATGCACTCCACGGCGTCGAAGCTTTGCCTCGCTTTCAAGTCTCGGATAAACTTTCCGCTGTACAACAAATCCACGGAAGCGAAAAACGCACGCGTTACTCACTTATGCGGCTGGAGTAAAGCAGTTTGCCCCTCGGGACGAGCGGCTATTATACGGAGGAATTCGCAGCTGCTTTGAGGATCTTTGCCACCGCGTAATCGCTTCGGCAAACACATACCATTCGTTTTACTTAATTAAAAAAAAGGCCAACCTAGTACAATTCCGTAAACTTTCAAACTTTTACTCCCATCGCGTGCAGGTAATGAAGTTAGCCGAAACTATGGAATGAAAAATTCTTCCCTCCACCTATACGAGTAGATTTATTGGGCTTAAGTGACACTGCAACATGAACATTCGCGTATTCGAATATCCAGACGCAGTAGTGTATAAAAAGTTGCACAACTTAATTTTTACTGTGGCATAGATAAAAGGCGCGTGCATCGTGAAAACTGTTTTGTCCAATAGCCTTGGGACACTTCATTTCACTTTAAGCTTTATTTTTGTGCAATACAAAAAAACCGCTGCCAATTCTTCGGCACGTAGCTTCCTTCAACATTATGTATTGCTTTAATATCAAAATTATTTTACTTCATATATATTTCTATAAAGTATTTGTACTTTTTTGTTTGAAAGATAAAATTATTTCTAATTAATTGCTAAAGTTTTATTAGTTGATATATTATCTCTGCCATTATGTTTCATTTTCTTACACACTTTAATAAAATATATTTTACGTAATCTTTGTAATATTTACATTTTGATGATATCGTTTCGTGATTTCCTTCAAACAATGTTTTATATCTCATCATTTAATGAGATTTACATATAAAAGTATTAAAATGAATGATATAAAACTTTGTTTAAAGTGGTATCCCCAATCGCATAATATTTTCTAAATTAATTAACCAATAGTGTGGAAAAGTGATACTTTCCACCCAATTTACATCAATTTAATAGCATATTTTTAGTGTAATAGAACAAAAAAACGTAATATAATGGACAATATTATGCAAAAAGGCCGAATCCACTTTTTTGTTTGTTTATTTAGAATGATTTCTCAATTGTTGATAGATACATATTATTTAATGAATGTTCGTATAATGTCCTAAATTGATATTATTACCATGGTGGAATATTGCATTTGTAATTTTAACTGCGAGATTTCATTTCCAGCCACGAAAACCATGAGATTTCACCATTTTGCCACGAAGAGCATTAAATTTCAATAGTTGCCGCGAAGAATATGAGATTTCACATTTTCGCCACGAAAACTAACGGATTTCACGTTTATTCCACGAAGACTAACAAATTTTAGATTCTGATAAAATCTATGAACATCAAAGTGCATACAATAAAATCTAAAAAGGGTTCAAATGAATAATAAAATAGTGATCGAAAAATCGCCATGAAAAAACACACATATTTTTAACGAATTGGTAAAACAGAAAAACAGAAAAAAATGAGCCTAGGTATAGATTAAAATCCATTCAATAGAAGCTGAGATCGAAGCGATGCAGTTTTCAGTAATATAGAGTATACAGGGTGAGAAACAAAATTTTGAAGCTTAATATCTTTGAAACTAACTGGTTTCATAAACAACCCAAGGTAAGGGATCAAGGTGCTACATAATGCTAACTTAATCCAAAATTTCAAATGGATTATTGCCTTTTTACTCCAGTTATCGTGTCACGTAGAAAAAAGACTTTTTTCAGTAATTGATATTTATCTCCGGATCTGCTCCATAAAATGACTTAAAATTAAAGTGATATATAGTTATATACCTTCAATAATTATATAATTTTTTAGGAAGATTCAACATTTACTTTTCGAGTTATAACGGTTTCAAAAAATTGCACTTTATGGTGTATAATACGACGAACGATAATATGAATTCTCCGCGGTAAAAAGATAGGTAATTTTATTCTCTTTCATGTGCATATTAAGCAATTTACTTTTATAAACTTTTTCAATAACTTTATTGGAAAAAACTGGATTCTCAAAACTAAAAAATCGCTATAAAAAAACGCGCCTACAAAATGTAAAACGGCTGTTTTCCCATCATGTTGTAATCCAGAAAAAGCCGGACACTTTTAGGGGTCTGAGCGAACAAAATTAAAATTTGAGGGCACACCTCCCAGACCATCTTTTTTGGGTTCTTTAGGCCACCCAGAATCCGAAAAACCTTGGGTTCCCGTGATTTGGAAATACTTATTTTGTTGCCGGGCGGTTTAAATTTTCTTATGAGAATATTTTTTTTTTTTTACATGGCATTTGGAACTCGAAAGTTCATCGCCTCATCTACGCAAGCCTTCCACGCTGCCCAATCTTGTGTCAACCCCACCCAAGATGCACCTCTCCGATCGACACCCACCCGTCCTATTTCTACTAGATCCGCTTTTACGTTGTCCTCCCATCTATGTCTAGGTCTACCTAGAGGTCGCGTTACCATCCGCCTGCCCTTCATGACACGCGCTGCCGTACGGTCGTCTCCCATTCTCGCTACGTGCCCTACCCATCCCAATCTGCGCGATTTTATTATTCTGTTAATATTTGGTGACGCGTACAGATTGTGTAACTCATCATTGTGTAGTCTCCTCCATTCCCCGGTTTCCTCATCTTTCTTCGGCCCGTATATTTTTCGCAAGACTTTATTTTCAAATACCCCAAAACGGTTGTCCGCCTGCTTAGTGAGAGCCCACGTTTCGCACCCGTACAGAACCACCGGCAGTATTATTGTCCTGTATATTCTTATTTTAACGTTTTTAGACAACAGCCTCGACTTAAGTAAATTACTCACGGCGTAGAAGCAAGCATTACCCGAATGGAGTCTCTTATTTATTTCGACATTAATCTCGTTTCTATCATTTATGGTCGTACCCAGATACCTGAATTCGCTAACCTTTTCAAAAGTAAAATTCCCAACTCTGAGATCTTCCTCCCCTCTGCAGATGCCTAGCTTATCCACAATCATGTACTTTGTTTTTGATTCACTCACTTCTAACCCTGTATACTCCACCGCTTTTATGAGGATTTCCGCGTTTCTTTCTACCGTTTCCCTACAATCCCCCAGTATATCCAAATCATCTGCGTAGCCTAGTATCTGCGTTGTTCCATTAAGCGTTGCGCCCAGCTGGCTAACCTGCATTTTTCTAACGGCATACTCTAACGTTAAGTTGAACAGCACCGTAGAGAGCCCATCCCCTTGTTTTAAACCATCGCGTATCATGAAGGGTTCTGATATATTACCGCCTACTCGGACCTTTCCCGTGCTTCCGTTCAGACATATTTGAATTAATCTCACGAGTTTTCTCGGTACACCGAGAAGTACTAGAATTTGATACATTTTGCTTCGCTTAATAGAGTCGTACGCTTTTTTAAAATCTATAAATAGTTGGTGTATGGTTTCGCAAAATTCCCACTTTTTCTCTAACAACTGTCATATGGTAAACATTTGATCGCTCGTCGATCTGTTGCGCCGAAATCCGCACTGATAATCTCCTACTATATCTTCCGCGAATGGAGTGAGTCTAGCTTGTATTACGTTTGACAGAACTTTGTAGCACGTTGCTAAAAGTGAAATACCCCTATAGTTATTGCAGTCTGTCTTATCCCCCTTTTTAAAAATCGGTATAATGATAGATTCCTTCCAATTTTCGGGTATTGTTTCATTTTTCCAGATGGCACATACTAGTTTATAGAGTTTGAAAGTGAGCTCGACGCCCCCATATTTGAGTAACTCATCTGGTATAGAGTCATTTCCCGCGGCTTTGTTGTTTTTTAGTTTTTTAATCGCGGCCTCTACTTCTTGGTAGCTCGGTTCCTCCACGTGGGGTTCAGCAGTGTGAATTTCGTCCCCTAATTCTTCGCTATTTTCGTGCACGTTTAATAATTTATCGAAATAATTTTTCCACAGCGACAGTAATTCGTTGTCATTTGTTACGAGGTCCTCGTTTTCGTCCTTCATCAATTGCGCTCTACTCCTAAAACCCTTTCTGATGGTGTTAATCCCTCTGTACATTTCGCGGGGGTTATTTTCCTTACTGTTAGTTTCTATTCTCCTAATAAGATTCTTTTGATACTCCCGCTTCTTATTTCTGTAGATCGCGCTCGTCTGTTTCCTTACGTTAGAATACTCTTCTATGGTCCTATCGCTTCTATTTTGTAAGCTATCTAATTTAGCCTTTTTGCGCCTTTCAAACCAGAGTTCGCACTCTTCGTCAAACCATGGTTTGATCTTTGGCTTTTTCTTTTTACCCAGTACTTTGTTTGCGGCCTCTTTTACCGTTTTTTCGATGTCCCCCCATAAGCTATTCGGTTCGTCATTCCCCTCCGGCGATGTGTTTGCTTCTTCAAGTGCCTGAAACCTGTTATTAATTTCTATCTGGCACCTAATTCGCTCTGTTCTATCTCGTAGTTTCTCAATGTCGAAGCTTTCTACCTTGTTTGCTCGCTTACTATTTTGATTCGCTACTAGTCTAGCTCTTAATTTGGCTACTACTAGGAAGTGGTCCGAGTCGCTATCTGCCCCTCTGTAAGCCCTTACGTCATGAACATTAGTATGACGTCTTTTCTCAATGAGGAAATGATCAATTTGGTTCTGTGTCGCCCCGTCCGGCGATGTCCACGTTGCCTTGTGTATGTCCTTGTGCTTAAAACACGTAGTTTTGATTATAAGATCTTTTGCCGCCGCGAAATTTATGACCCTAATACCGTTATCATTGCTGGCTTCGTGCAGGCTTTCCTTACCTATAGTAGGCCAAAACATTTCCTCCCTACCTATTTTAGCATTGAAATCGCCTAATACTATTCTTGTGTCGTAAGACGCGAACTGGTCGATTACCTGCTCTAAAGTTTCGTAATAGAGATCCTTAGCTTCTTCTTCTTTGTCCTCCGTAGGACAGTGTACATTAATAAATACATATCTATACCATTCACCTTCGATAATGATGTACGAGAGCCTATCATTGACGGATTTGAAACTTTTAACCGAATGTATGATACTTTTGCTTACGAGAAATCCGGTGCCTAGAGATCCCCCACTCCCGGCCCCATACAGGTACGTGAAGTTACCCGATGCTAGTACTCCGCCATCTGGCCACCGCGATTCCTGTATTGCTACCAAATCTAGATTGTACCTATCAGCTTCCTTTACGAGTTCTTTAAACGCACCTGCTCTCTATAGACTGCGAACATTCCAAGTTCCGACCCTTAAGTCCCTTTTGGTTCGGATTTGATTTTTTTGAGCCATGATGTTATGTTAAACCCGCGCGCTTCGGATCCTGTTCCGATTGCAGGTGAGTCCACCGTTCTAGAGGTGATAACCCCCCATACCTCTCTAGAACTAAGTATGAGAGCTTTCCGACTTTGACGAGGACGGTGTCAATTCGTCGTCAGACACACTACGGTTTCATTCTCGCATCCTAACGCCTCCCTGCAAGGCAGCGCGCCTTCGCTAGCATCGTTACCGCGTAAGACCAGGTGACGAATCATTCTACACATCCCCTTTCGGGGCAGTTGTCATCGCTCCCGCATCCTCCTCGGCAGCAGGATTTTTGCCCATTTTTGTAATGTGTGATGAAAGAGATAGATTGAGAGATAAGAGATAATGTGAAGTGTTTTTGTTGTTGTGGTGCTTGCGTAGTGTTTCTAGATGAATGCGTTCGACAGTGTGGGCTCATCACACCCACGCCTGTTCCTATCGGCTGTCCGCGGCTGCTTATTCAATTTATTCGCAGCTAACCTCTTTCTCAGGGGCTGTTCCTCTATCCGCAACCTAAGGACGCGCTGTGTAGTGGTGATAGGCACCCACCCGCCCGATCTGGACGACAACGCCCAAGACCCGCTTAGGGTAGCGGCATTGTAACAGTCTTATGAGAATATAACATGGCAAAAATAAACGAAAATTAGTCATGGTTCAACTTTACCCACTCAGTGTCTGAAGGCGCAATCCAAAAATGTGTATTATTGTAGGTTCGAAGTATTAAATGAGAGCTTCAATTTGAGGGCTGGTGAGTTAAAAATAATTGCCTAGGTAAAAAGTTGTCTCTTTTACGAAAATCAGCGATTTTTCCCATTTTCAAAATCCTTATAACTTTTGATCCGAGCGGTCAATTTTAAGCATCCGGTCCTTAAATTGAAGCTCTTTTCTTCTAATTTTGCTTTCAAGAATCAGATTAAACATTTTACCGGTTTCGGTTCCGCCTAAGAGAATTTAATCTGCCCGGCAAAAAAAAAAAAATAAGTATTTCGAAATCGCGGTACCCAAGGTTTTTCGGGTGTTGGGTGGTCTAAGGAACCCAAAAAAGTTGGTCTGGTAGGTGTACCCTCAAATTTCAATTTCGTTCACTCAGACCCGCAAAAGTGTCCGGTTTTTTCTGGATTTGTACATATAACGTATCGTGCATTCTTTTGTAATTTGTCGTGCTTTTATCGTAGTATATCATCGTAATTTTATTATTCATGCGTTTAACACATATGCCATCGCAGTCCTTCATATCAAATCATTTTAGGTACATATTATTATCGCATTATGAATACAGTCATTTTTTGCACAAATGCACGTTATTCTTACCAAGACAATAATAGTCCGTAGCTTGTAATTACGTGCAACAAGCGTCAAATTACGTACATCAAACATTACGCACGTTTAGCATATATAGATGTACAATATCATCATCGCTGGATTTTCCGAGAAGGTGCTCAATAACTGCCTTTAATCTGTTTACACGATGACAGGTATTTGATAGCGCTCGGGATCGCGTTCCACAAAAGTGAGCCCTAATATATAAAGGATTTTAAACCAGTATCTGTGCGAGCAGGGATTGATACTGAGAGTAGCCGAGAATCTGTCCTGCTTTTTGAAACGAATCGGGATCGAACTTCAAGATACAGGACAACTCGAACGCTCGCGTTTCGATTCGCAAATGAAATAACGTTGTTACGTTTAAAACACACACATAGAATACAGGAACAAACAGCATCGAGCGAAGGAATAAAATCAGCGGACTCGTTCGTCACGAATGACATTTCGCAAATTGAAAGCTTTCCTAAGCGGATAAAGCGAAGCGAAACAGTTCTGCATATTTTACCGCGCTCGGCAGAGAGCGGCGGGGGAGTGAAGTGCGCCCCGCGAGAGAGCACATTCTGACATCGAAAAAAAGTTCCACGTTTGCCCATTTCCCGCAGAAAGCCGGCCCCCGCGACCGCGAGGGGATTTGGCGAAAAAGCCGAGCTTTAGCATTACGCCGAGACAGCAACAGGTAGTGACGCGCTGTGTAATTTTTTAAGAGAAGTTATTAAGCGCTCGCCGAGAACGGCCGCCGCCGCCGCCGCGCTGCAGCTCCGGGACGAGCGGGCGAGCGGGCTGGCTGGCTGCGAAATAGCGAGAGCGCAAACTGACGCAATGGCCATCCTCCGTCATCGCTTTTCGCCCGCGCGAAGCGTCCGGCCCAGCGGCATGCGCCAGAGGAGCCGCAGCGCGTATTGATTTGCCTCGCGTGCATGCGGACGGAGCGCGGCGCGTTAACCGAGCGGGATTACGGCCTCCGCCACTCGGATGCCCCACCGATGCCTCGTGGATAAGGAAGCGCACGAGCTGATTTTTCCGAGAAAATGAATCTCCGAAGGAAGAGCTCGCGGCGCTCGCGGCGCTCGCGATTTGCGTTCGTTCCGCGCGGCAGCTCGGACGAGACAGCTGCGCGCGACCTCAGCCCGGGGAGAAAGAAGCTCGCGTTAATCGGGGCTTCGCGTGAGAGAGTTCTTCTTTCTCCTGCGGCGGAAAATCTCCTCACCCCAATCACGCCTCGGGGGAGGAGGAAGAGCGCCGTCTATATGCATGGCAACGGCTGGGAGCGCGAAAAGACGCTGACGACTGCGCCGACTAAGACGAATGCTTACCAGATAATCTATTAATGGCGCAGCTCGTCCAGGTGCGCTTTAGCGGCCGGCTCTCGCTCCGGGCTTGAATCGCGCGCTTGGCCGCGTGCCAAAGGCTGCTAAGTGGTCCGCGCGTTTTCTGCGCGGCTGCAGCGACGACGAGGACGAGGACGAGCTACGGTGCTGCTACTGCTGCAGTATCCCCGTGACACGCTAGCCAGTTTTGCCTCGTCCGCCGTTTTTTGTCGCGAGCTTTGTGCAGCCACTTACCACTTGAATGAGGTGGCTCTGCGGCTCCCGCGCTCGCTACTGCGTGCTGTATATACCATTGCCCGTATACACGGCAACTTTCTCGCCCCGGCTGTATATGTATACTCGAAAAAAGGACCGCCGCGGGCTTGGCTAGCCTGGATCAAGTGGACTCCTCGCCACTCCCAAGCGCTTGTGGAAGATGCTTTGCGGCTCTTCTCTCTGCATCAACAAGTCTCGGGGGCTCGAGCTCCGCTGATCATTTTCATCAGCTCCGCCGCTGCTCTTCATACCCTATACATATAGACGCGGTATTACCTCTGATGGTCATCAAGGTTTTTCTTGCTCTGAAGAAATCAAGTTTATCGTTGAGCAAAGGAAAGAGGAGTGCACTGTTATGCACCCCGTATTAATTATGCGGCGCTGTAGCAACTTTTCAATGCAACGCACGCTAAGCGGACATGTAATTTTAATCATCAGCACGAATGGAAATGTGCAGCAAAAAAGCGCCCAAAGTACTCGTTTGATTGAATCACCGTTACCAAGAAACGGTGCATTCATAAAGTATCGCATACACAATTCAGAAATTGTTTGAAAGATATAGCTGAAACTTCCATGCCCGAGTTTTAAAAACAAATATTATTCGCCGAGGACTGAAGAAAGGTGTGCGCTGCGCTATACAAGAGAAAGTGCAGGCAAAGCCAAACTGATCGGTAAACGTTAGGCGGTGTAATTTCCACCTCTAAGCGCGCGTGCAGCGAACGTAGCCGTCTTGTTACGCGTGAAGCACATCGACTAAGTCTTGGCTTATCGGGCTTTTGCACACGCGCTTGACGTCTGCCGCTTTCGCGCTGGCGCTAATCAAGCTCATGAAGGTCGACCAACAACCACCTCGTCAGAGATCGAGGCTTCACCTTCATGAGTCTGTAGCTGTCAGTAACAGCGAAACTCGAGAATCCGCATGCGTGCATACAGTACGAAAGACGCGGCGGAAGCTCGCGATAAATTTAATCCGGGCGCTAAAACTTGTTCGTGCGCGCACGGGTCACGCACGTTTAGCTGCCTTGTACATACGTATACTTTTATACGATTCGCGCAAGTTACTCCGCTAGTTTCGAGCTAGCAGTGCTCGATGTCGAGCCCCGGCATCAAAAATAGGCTTGCGTTATGACTACGCGCTTCACGCTTTGCTGACTTTGGTCTACCGTATGGATCACGCACGATAAGCTCGCGCTTGTTCCGCTGATCGCTCCTGTTTTTCTAGGATCATGGCGGCTTACACGCGCGGCTCTTATTCTGAGCTCCGCCGTCGGCTTTGATCCCTTTACTTTGGCCAAAGTGATTCAAGGGATGAATCTTCTGAAAGTTGAGAATGGCAAAAAGTTTCGGCTGCAATGCGCGACTAAGTGGCTGACTCTCTCGTGAAATCTCCATGGCAGTGTTTTGTTCACACCGAGCAGCACATTCGTTTTGATTCCGATTTCCTTTGCTTGTTCGACGAATAAAGCTCCATTGCGCTTTTATAATCTTTTTATACAGGCTGTCGCGTTCATTTGGATGCGATGATTGTTTTTACGCGCGTACGTCGATGCGCGACATTGTCACAGAGCGTGTAAGAATAAAAATCCGATTTTCATATTTTGGCAGTTTCAGGCGCGTCATTTCTCTCGTATTCGTATATACATTTTACGCCACGTACCGTCACAATAGGCGCAGCGGTTACTCATGGACAAAATAATAATGCAAATCTGCGAATAGGCTTCCACGTGGTCCGTTTTTAATGCATAGGCAAGTCCAAGCCTGGATACAGGCGCCAATAGAATTGCAGCAGAATCGCTGGGTTAGAGCTTAGGCTTTGGAGAATCTCCCTGTTGGTATTAGCTCTCGCGTTCTGAACCGCTCGATAGCTGCTACTCCCGAATTTCGTCCGGCTGCTATTCCATGAGTGAGATGGGCAGATGCGAATAATTTCTGGTGCTCAACGATGTTATTAATTGCAGAAAAGATGAAATTTAGTACGGCATAACATGTTCTGCAATGATACGAGGGAAAGAGACAAGAGCCGCAATCTCGAAGAGACAGAAGGCTGTAGGCCAGGATTTAGTATTCACGAAGCCGGTTGCCTGATGGAAAATTTAGTTTTGAAAATTGACAAGAGCAGCGGCAGGTGAGCCGTGCAGAACAGCGACGAGGACGCAGCGATCGTTCTCTCTCCCGCTCCCTCCTGCCCCCCACCCTCCTTTCAAATCGCGCTTCGGATTTTCCGCAGACGACAGCGTCACCATTCTCGACATGTACATGTGTGATCATACGTGCGTTACATGGCACACGAGCGGCGTGCCGGCGGTCGTGCGTTGGCCGCGAGCAGCATCAGAGGCAGGCCTGGGCTTTCAGAGCCGGCGTGTCGCCGGCGGCGGCTTTATGCACTTTAACAAGCTATAGTTCGCGTGGAACGGCCATTCGAGCGCGGCTCGATTATATACCAGTCGGTCCCGGTAATTTAACTCGTGAATTGCGCACCGGACGCGAGTGACGCTTTAATTGAGAGATGGCGAAGAGGCTGAAAGAAAGCGAACGTACACGTATACATATATAGAGAGCAGCTGAAGCCGGGCTCGACTGCAGGGATGAAAAGTGGAAAGAAGCGCAGCGAATAAAAGAAGACAATCGCCAATTCAATTAGGCGGTGACGATCTCGATGGAGTTCTCCCTGCGCGGCGGCACAGGCAGAGGCCGACTGCGAGGGGTATAAAACAACGGGGGGACATCGACCGGTTGCGTGTGAGAGGGAGAGGGGGAAGAGAGCCAGCGGGGAGAAAGAACGCGCGATCGTTAACGCGATTCTGTTCGGCCATAACGCCATTACCGCTTGAATCCAAGTCGATTGAATTGAATTTGCATCCGGGCTTTCCTTGCTCGGTGCTTCTTCCTCTTGCGTCTCGCTCCGCAGACTCGCCCGAAGTTCCTTTTGCGCTGCTACGCTTCATTGAGGAGGAGGTGAACCGATCCGTTGACCATTTGCAGCTCGAGCTTGTCCCCCGAGGTGCGCGCGCCGTTACATAGAGCTTGATTTTCGCTCGAATTCTGTAGCTTCTCTCGCTTTGCGATCGACTCGCTACGCCGAAAGTCTTCGCACCCCCTTTTTGCACTTGAAACGACGATTCGGAATCGCGGAAAGAAATGGCCGCCAATTAAGCTGCAGCGCTACGACGCGCCGTGAAAGTTCGGGCAGAAAGTGCCGGCGATGCTGCTTTCTTTTGTACGGCTCTCTCTCTCTCTCTCTCTCTCTCCCAGAGAACGAGAGTAAAAAAGGAGAGCAACTGCTGCGAACAAGAAGAGAACGACAGTGAATAAAGTGCAGACGATAAGATGAGGGGCCGGCAAGAAAAATGCGCCAAGCTACTCTAAGAGGATTAAACTCGCATCGATAAAAAGCGTGCGTTGTTCTCTTGCCTCCATCACTGCAGCGGATATTTTCCTGGAATGTTCCCGGCATAAAATCGAGATAAAGCTCTACTCTTTTTCCTCGACGAGTGGTAAACAATTTTAATCCTCGATCGTACTTGCGCGACGATGATACTGCATCGAATGCGCGACCTGTTATCTTTATAAAGGAAGCGCAAACAAAGGGTTCCGCAGTCGGAAAAGTGTTGTCGATTCGCGGAAAAAGCGCGACGGATCAAACTGGTTTCCGACCGAGCGACGCGCTCGTCGATGTTTTGCATAATGCGTGCTCGCGAAAAACAACGCATGGGCCAAACGAGCGCAGAAGTGGTCAGCAAGCGGCCGTAACAATAGGGAAGGTAAACGCGCAGCGGAGCCAATCGCTTTTCGACTTGGTTGTGCTTACTTGTTATGTTTGAAGCGAGGCTGGAAGCGCTGTGGTCTGCGTGGGGGGTTCAGAACTCCGCGGTGACGGCGGCGGTGGCGGCCCCTGCTAGGAAAATCAAACAAACGATGCAATCAGCCAGGCAGGCATGCCCGACCACCGCGCGCAGCTCGCTCTCGCGTTCTCTGCTTTCGTCTAATTAAAACAAATTAATAAACTGGCGTCTCGCTCTGTATTAATCCACCGCAATAGCGAAACTTGGTATTATATGCGCCAGCAGCGGTTAATATATAACAGTGGCAAACGGATTCAATTAGTCGGAGGTGTACAGGCGAGCCTGCTTACACAACTGCGTACAAGTCCATATGTTACACGCGTATACCGCCCGCGCATAGACGTACACACATTCCTCGCGCAGTTGTGCAAGTTTACGGCACGGCCGACCGCCCGTAACCGCGAGGTGAATAAAGACGGCTCTCGAAAGCTCATAGGTCCGCGACTAATTGGACGCTAATACTTATATATCGGAGCTAGGTTTGACGCGCGTCGGCCCATCGAACCCCTACTGCCGAGTGCGTACAGCCGCGCGATCTATAATAATTGCTCGGATTATCGGCTCGGCTATATCAGCTCGTTCGAAGTGTAAAGCCTCGGGCTTCGACGGGCAATCTCCACTCTGATTGCGTTTGACGCCTCGTCGGCTCGAGTGATGAAGATGCCCGCTGACAGTCCCGGTGTGTTATGACGCTGCTAATTTACTTATATATACTCGCGAATTATTTGAAAAACTCGAGATCGGCTGAAGGGAAAGCAAGCAGTTTTGGCACGAGCAATCGTCAACAGGTTCGTTTGAGAATAACACGAGCGAGAGAGTGTCGAGACGACATCAGTTAGCGGAGGGAAATAGGAGGAAAAAGCGCCGCGTCGTTATCTGGCGAGGATAGCCGAGAGTTTTCCGCGCCTGCTGTATTCCCTGTGATTCATTTGGCTCATTCCGAGTCTAATTTCCGAAAGCACTGCAGAGCCATTCAACACGTATCTAGAAATATTCTTTTTTCCTCGTCTCCCTTTAATTCGCAGGCGCAGCCAGTAATTAAGCCGGTTTAAATGGAAAAGTTAGCTTATTTATCTGGAGTACTGGGATTGCTCCGAAAGCGCTATAATTTATGGCCAGCGGTGCTCTTTCTCTCGCTCATCGTCAGCCGAAGCAGCAGCAGCAGCAGTCCGCAATCGCTATTAGAGGAGTTATCCTGATAAAGCGCGCAGTCTCGACGACGCGGCTCTATACCTATATAGGCGCACATTCGCCGGGGAAGCGAGGACAAAGCGTCCCGTGTCGAATTCTCGCGGAGCTGCGCGAGCAAAAAGAGTTGCCCGCACGGCTCGAGGGCGTAATGTATTCTCGCCGGATAGAAAAGCGGATCTGCGGCACCTTAACGCGTGCGCGCAGTCTCTCGAGCGCTCCCAGCTCACCTGCACCCATACCCGGCTACCAGCTCCTTACACGGCGCTTTTTTCCCCGCCCGCCTCTGCGGCCTCCTTCCTATCTTCGTGCCTCTCTTCGTCTCTCTCTCTTTTCTCTATTTTCAGCTTCCCCGGGAAAAACTTTTTCTATATTATGTCGACACCCGCAGCCAAGCCATAACGTTCTAAGTTGTTGGGCACGCGTCCTCGCCGGCGCTCCTGCGGCTCTTTCTCTTCGCACGGCGCTTCGTTACGCGATTTTGCATTTCGCTCCGGCGGAGGAGGATTCCCGCCTACGAGAGCCGGCTCGCCAGCTATACGCAGGCTAGTTGAATTTTCGCGAGAGGAATTCCTTCCCTCCCAAAGGCAAAGTTTCGTGAGAGAGAGAGAGAGAGAGAGAGAGAGAGAGAGAGAGAGAGAGAGAGAGAGAGAGAGATCCGCTTTAAGTAGTTTCTAGCTGTTTATGCACGCGCTCGCATTTACGAGGCGACGAACGCCTCAGCCTGGCCGAGGGCAGTTGTGATCCCCTTCTGCGAGATCGGATTATCGAAATTCGAGTGCTTTCGCATTATCTCGGGAAGCCGGCAAAGTTTCGGGCGCAACAACAGGTACGTAGCCGGCTGGCTGGAGCAGCGAGCAGAGTAGCGTCCGGTCTCCGCTCTCTTGGCTCTAATCAGACTCGCAAACTGTACAGCTAGGAGCCGACTGACTACTCTTCCGCTCGCTCGGCTCGCCGGCCGGCAGCTATCGCTCTCCCTCTCACGGAACTCGCCGCCCTCCCGGCCCGCGCACACGTGCAATCGCACGGCTGGTGCCGCTTCCCTCGAGCTGCCCGCGTCAACGCTATCGGACACTGACAGGCCTCGTTTGACCCCGCGCTCTTCTCCTATGAGCTTGCTATTTTCATTATATCAAATCGCTGTTGGACTTGGGAAACTACTTGTAATTTATGGACTTGCGCGCGAGTCTCGCCAGAGGCTGCGCCGTCTTAAGGATTGTCAAACCTGTCGAATGGATTACGCACGTGTGTGCGAACTCTCAGCTCGATGCTGCTCCGTGCAAATCCTATCAGCGGTCCTATACTTAGCCTAATCTAATCTTGTGCCTTATGGGAAATGCACGAAAGGTCTCCTGTGTCCTTCGCGCATAAAAACGTCTCTCTCTACTCCCATGCAACCGTGAGTGTTATATAATCGTTGGACTGAATTCTTCTTCGAGCGCCATCAAATGACAAAATTCTTTTATTTTCTGCGATGCTGCAACACTGAGAAATGCACTGATCAAATATTTGTATCGTGATATAGGTCATTGTGCTGTTTTGGCCAGATAAACAAAGCTCTGTATGATTAAAACATCAAAGCAACAATTGGTCATGAATGCAGTAAGATTTTTCATACATTTTACGGAGAGCTTGCATATGGCACTCTGAATAAAGCATAAAAAGTTTGATTATTCAGGTAAAGTTTAGGTTCGTGTACGATATTATAATTATAAGCCGGCGTAAAGTTACTTATACCTTTGTCTCAAACAAGCGAAATTCGCTTTATAAAGTGCAACGGAGTAGTGAAATATTCGATGAGTTCGAAAATCGACTTAAAATTATATTAAAATAACATTGACGCCGAAGCAACGTAGCTGGCAGTAGCCGATCGAGAAGAGATAAAGAGAATCGAGAGAAGCAGGTGAAAAGTTTCTATCTCTATACGATATTGTTCGACGTCCAGTAAGGTACGATCAAATATTTGAACGGCAGACTTAGCTTCGATGTAGCGCAAAGTCGATTTCCTGATGTCTGAACGGGGGGAAGGATTGGTTTTGCGAGCGAGAGCAAGAATGATTCGCGCAGATAAATGGGCGAAAAGGGAAAGTGGAGGACAGAATAACAGAAAAAAGAGCTTGAGAGAGACGGCTCCAGGTTTTTGTCAAAAAAGAAGCGAAAGGTAAAGTCTCGCGTTCTCGCGTTCATTGTCAGATGCTGACTAGTTCGGGTTTTTATCACTTGGCCCCTCGGGGGGATCGCGGAGACAGGCCGGCCGTAGAAAAGCAGGTTCGCCGGCGCGGCCAGCGTTCTCTCCACGTTTGACGGGTTCCAGAGGGAACATCCCAGGCCTGACAGCCCATCTACTCTCGCACAGCAGCATAGCCACATACGAGACGCGCTGCCGGCGACTCTCTCACTCTCGCCCTCGCCCCTCTCCACTCTCTTTATCTTTCTGTCTCGCTCGTAGATGTAGTTGGCTGTCCTCGCGCATGGAGAGACTTTTATACGCCCGAGCCGAGTGTAGTCAGGGCCCTTTAAATCTCGGGGGCAAAAGTTTCTCATTGGCATTTCGAAATTGCTCCTCCGATTCTGCAGGGATTTTAGTTCATCAAATTAAAGTTAATGAGATAAATTAATGCGCGATGTAATAACATAATATAAATTATTGCATATAGACAACAACGTGTTACTGCGATTAGAGCTATCGCAAGTAAAACTACGGTAATTAAATTCAACCGTTACTAGAGCGTGCAGAAATTTTCAGCGGGGGACACACGGATACTGCAGTGATAGATTAGATAGCAGGACACCTACCCATGCCCGTAACATAATAGCACCCTCGGTGAGAGCAGAGTCAAGCGGAAGGTAGGCAGCAGAGAGAGAGAGAGAGAGAGAGAGAGAGAGAGAGAGAGAGAGAGAGAGAGAGAGAGAGAGAGAGCCAAATGAGATTTCAGATTCAGATTTCAATTTAGATTTATTCAACACCCTCTCGGCAAAATCCTGTGAGAGAGCTATACCCGTTTAAACACACGGTTAAAAATTACGCATTTTACATAAAATAATTAAATTTTTACATTCCATATTTTACTGATTGCTATTTTACGATGGACATTACGGTTGTAATTTTTCGCGTACTTATCTCCTCGAATTATTCAAATAATGTTAACCGAACCGACAAAACGACCGAAATGAATATTATGCTAGCCCGATTTGTTCTGAACGCAGAATACTACAGAGTCCTGGATAATCCGCTCATCGTTCCTGTTCGGGTTAGGTACGGGGTGGCAAATAAAGTATCCATTTTAATTTCATTTTCATTAAAAAGGTTTCATTTTTTATTTTCTGTAACCATATGACGCGTTTTGCGAATGCGCCGAGACCTCGGCCCTGCCCTCCGATCCTGCTCTCTCGCGCTCCTATTTTAGACTGCCGTTTTCCCTCCCTCCGTCGCGTTCATCTTTCCCGAGCCCACTTCCCACTACCTGCGCCCCCTTCCTATCTCCGGCGTACCGGCTTCTACCTGCGCCCCAAACCTCGAGAAAAGGTCTTATGTTTTCCTGCCTCGCCTGCTATCTTACCTCCGCGTATTCCTGTCCGGAACAGTTCCGAAGCAGACTCGTACATCATACACAGTCAAAAGAAATATAGCTGCACTTGACTCTCTCTCTCTCTCTCTCTCTCTCTCTCTCTCTCTCTCTCTCTCTCTCTCTCTCACTCTCCATGGGATTCCATCCCCTGCAACATTCGACTGAAACCATCTATTGCCTTATTCAAAGTTGCCCTATTCGACTACCTCTTAAATAATTAAATAGATCGAGCTTTAAACTGTTAACTAGTGTTTAGCATTAGCGAGTAATCAACTGTTAACTAATGATTAGCACTCCGATAAACTGTGATCAATACCGCTTTAAGTAGCCCTAAGCACCTCGTTGTTAACTACGGTAGTATTTCAAACTTCTATCATAATTTGTCATATCTTGCGCAACATTGTTTTTCTATTGAAAGCATAGCATGTACATCTATATTTATATATTGGTCTCTACTTTCTACTTTCATGCGTAAATTGTTTATTATATTATATACGGCATACGGTTCTGATGGGCCTTGCCGGTAATAAATAAGTTTTCAATCAATCTCTTTCTCTCTCTCTCTCTCTCTCTCTCTCTCTCTCTCTCTCTCTCTCTCCGAACACTTAGGCCTCGTCGTCAGTAGTCCCGCGGGTGATCCGCTCAGCAAATCCGACAACGAATGTCACCCATGAAATAATTGATGGATTATTAGGCCCATTTTTCCTTCAACAAAGAAAAAGTGTTTCTCAATACACAATTCCATTGTATATAACTTCAATCGTTAATATTTGATTTGACTATATTTATGGACCAACGTTAAGTGGAATATCGGCTGCAGCGTTCGTCTTCTCGAAACAAAGATTTGATTGGAGGCCTTAGGGCGACTTTCCTTCGGAAGCAGAACAGAGAGAGAGAGAGAGAGAGAGAGAGAGAGAGAGAGAGAGAGAGAGAGAGAGAGAGAGAGAGAGAGAGAGAGAGAGAGAGACTAAAAGACAAGAGAAAAGTAGCGGGCTTGTTAATCTTATGAAGTATACACAAGTCAACGGTCTAACGGCCGTCTCGAGTGGTACTGCGATGATGGTCGAGACTTTGTCAAGCACTTGTAAACGCATTTTCACGTACATGTGACTCGACATTTTTTGTCTCCTTTTTTACAGAACACTCGAGAAACGAGCGAACGAAAAAAGTCGTATAATACCACCGTCCGAAAATTGACGTTCAAAAATATTTACACTACAAATGCCTATTTTAAAGTTTGAGAGGCTTAATGGTTGATGTCAGCTGACTAGTGGTTTTCAGTTAGAAACCATTCAATAGTTCGAAAGTTACCATGAGCGAATAGAGTGAAACCAATATGTCATAGAGCTCTTAGCATCGTTTTCAAAATAACCGCAGTCGTCAAGCCTCAGAATAGATTTCAATAAGAACAACCGCGATTTCATGTCTCATTAGCTCCGAGGCAATTTATTGAACCTCGCGGTCGAAAACCATTTTACCAACTAAGACAGGCCTGCACGCCTCGCACTTGATTGGACTCTTATGCAAAGTCCGAAAGAGAAAGAAAAGTTTCATTAGACATTCATGAATTTTTAAAAGACAATTTATAAATAATGAATAATTCGGAGTCGAGGTCGAGCGAGCTTTATCGAGCGGGAAATTTTCCGCGTCGCAATGGGCGGCGCAAAATATAAGCGCCGAGGTAAAGCCTCTTGCCCCCTTCGGCGGCTCCTCCGCAGCTATAAATGACGCTGCACATCCTTGTCATAGCATTATGTATAGCGGACTGATTCATTAGGGCATTCTCTTTGAGCGCGTCGGTACTTACGCGGACTTTATCTCTCACACCGCTATGCATTATATATATATATATATATATATATATATATATATATATATATATATATATATATATAGCCTCCCCCTACATATATATGTATACAGCCATCAGGCCCGCTGACCTGGCTCTCGAACTTAATGAAAGCGCAATTAGAAATATGCAAAATAACGTTGATAACGGACACAGAACGGTAGAAGTCGAGAGTTCCAAGCAAGGCGGAGATGCCACCTAAATTGTGAAATGCTTGGAAGGATTCCAATATGAAGTTGCCGAGTTCCGAGCTCAATAAGCACGAAAGGAGAGACGCTGGGAGTTGAAGAAGAGAATAACAGAAATGAAAATAACGAGTGCGGGGGACGGCAATAGCTGTTGCTCGACTGATGAATCGAACTCGCGTTTCAACGAGGACACGAAACATCTTCCTCCCCCCCCCCCCTTCCAGTCCCCCTGCCCGTCTCCGCGGCGGAAAAGAAGAAAAGCACGTTATGTCGCAGCGCGGCCAAAGTAGAGCAGCGGAGCAGATCGTAGCCGTATAGCGTCGGAAAAGCGCCAAAAGATGAAGAGCTTTCGGAAATAGCAGTGCAAATGCACCATAAAGTCGGTGCAGACCGCTGGCGCTCTCTGCTTCTCTCTCTCTTTCTCTCTATCTCTCTCTCTCTCTCTCTTTCTCTCTCCCTCTCCCTCTCTCCCTTTCTTTCGCCCGACGCGCAGTAATTCCTTTCATCCGAAAGTAAGAAAGTAAAAATAACGATTAAAGCTTTTAGCTTGGCCAACTTGAGCTCGCAATATTTTCTTTTCCCTTTCTCTCATCCGCGCAGCCGGCATCCTCGCCCTCCCCGTCTCTCGGCGATGCTCTCCTGGCCTCGCTTCCGCTCGAATACGCGCATGCATCGCAAACGTACGAGTGGCGCACACGTATAGATGTACACATATGTGTGCAGCCATGTGCAGGGGAGGCTGCGTGTGCTATGTGCAGTAGACGGCACCTGCACTGCTGGCCACCGCTGGCCGCGGCGCTGGGGAAAAAAACGCTTCCGTAGGATCGGCCCTCGTTCCGGCCACCGCTGAACAGCTTTCCCGTGGCCGCGGTTTTCTCGAGGTCATAAATACCAACACCGCAGGGGGAGAGAAGCAAAAAACGAGAGAGAGAGAGAGAGAGAGACCGAGGCTAGCCAGCCGGCGAGCCAGCCAGACCGAGAGAAGGAAGCCGTATGTACGTGCGGCCCTACATAATGTGTGCGAACCGCGAGCGCGGGCGGGCTTGGCGAGTGAAAAAGAGACACGGCGTCTTATGAAGTGATGAACAGAGAGAGAGGGAGAGAGAGAGAGCCAGACGCTGCACTGGGGGAGAGGAGAGCAAAAAGTCTCCACATTTTTTAATTCTCCGCCGCGGACTTTTTGCCAGCGCCGCGCCCTCTCTTAAAAATTGAGTTTCATGATATAAGCCTCTGCCAAGGACGCTCGAGTTAATATTTCTCCCTCGCTCTCCGCTGCAGCGTTTTCGCGCTCTCCGTCTTTCACTGTATTTTGATGGAACTCGCTCGCGCTGCGCGGCTGCAAAGCGTATTTGCTCGGTTACATAAAGCTCGCGCAGAGCGAAGCTAAAACCATGGAGAATTTAAATAGGTCAGCGATCAGCTGACTATGCAAATCTCCGGCTCTTGATGCACACAGGCTCTTGACAAAAAAGAATGGCGCGAGTAATGTGCATACAGAAAGCTGCGCGAGGCCAAAGAACTGCGCGCGGAAATAGGAAATCCTCTCTGCCCCAGCGCGCTCGCTCGTGTCCTGATAGCTTTCAATTTTATACGCACACGTACGCGCGCGCATTAATCGAATGGCTTTTAATTAAAAACTCGAGCTTTATTTTATAGGGCGCGCTCTTCATCTGATCCTACAATACAGACATCGCGCGTGTAACAGGCCAGCTCCCGGCGGGTGAACTGCATCAGGCAGGACTGTACACAAAGTCGGCCAAATGTTAATTCAGTCGGATTTTTATGATAGCACGCACGAGTCGGTCGAATCTTTCTTGTTCCCGCCCCCCTGCGAGGAAATGAAAGTCCTGGCGCGGCTTCGCCGACTGGAAGCTCCGAACTGTTCTGCCAGCTCTGCGGGCTGCACCGCCCGTCGCTGCGCCGCGCATACACCTCTCCCGCGCGCTACCCAGGCACAGACAGTCCCGCGCACACTCCTGTGTTCGAGATTCTCTTTCTCGTCGTATCACCGTCTCTCGATCCGCTCGAAAATTTCTTTTCCGAGACTCTCAATTCCTCGACGTTCCCCGCTGCGCCTCTCTTTCTTCGTCTTCGAGGAGATTGAGCCAATGCATAGTCAGACGTCGGGGATCCCATAACGTCGGATCAGCAGCGAAAAAACAAAGCGGATCACGTACAGGCAGATGTCTGCCAGCGCTATTTCATCACAAGCCCCCTGTATACTGTAGGCGCGTACGTATCCCTATCTCCACTTGCGCCTTCTCCGCTCTCTATACAGTGGCAGCTTTTTGCAGCTTCTTGCCAGACTAGATGCGCGCACGCATTTTGAAAACTTGCGCGCGTCAGTTCGTAAGAATATTTTCCTTTCACCTCAACTTCTCCCGACTGCACGCGCGATATATCCGCTTTGCGTGTGATTTAACGATCAGAACTACTGTTTGCTTTGAAGAAATCGTTTTCTTTGAACTTTTGAAAGAAGCTTACTCCAGCTACTTCTCTGCGTTCTTTGCGTTTCTCTCATTCATTCGCATCGAGCAAAAAAATATTTGCTTGACTCCTTCCTCTCGCTTTATTCCTATGAAAATGCAACGATCGATAGAAGCACATGGTATATCGCGCAAATAATATACCCGCATCAGCTGCGCTCGCGATGTGGGAGCGGTGCAATATTCGCAAAAATGGAAAGGAGGTCGCGAAGAAAAACTCGAGGCTCAAACCAAACTGAGCTGTAACTCATTCCCTGCGAGTTTAGGCGTCATTCTGCTATGCCAGGTTCAGCTTACTTGCATTATTATGTCAGGAGTTGGCTTGCAGGGCGCCGGCAACAAGCGTTTCTGGGAAAAATAACTGGAGCAGTTTAAAGTTTCAAACTGAATTCCGAAAGAACTTTGGCTCCAACGGGCTTGTACTTGAAACAACTTTTTCCTCGCGTATAATTATATTACCTATTCCAATTCGTAAAATGCTGCCACGAGAGGTGACAGTTGAAATGAAGTTCCATTTAACAAAGCAAGTTGTTGACATCGACTGATATCGTTCTCGGATCGGGATGAAAAAAAGCAATACGAGACTGAAGTCAAAAGGGCGTGCGCGCAGTGGAAAAATTCGCGCGATGATGACGTTTACGAGTTCTTGAGAGGTCGAAAGTTGATGTTGAAATCTAATAACTGGAGAGCCGGCGCGAGTGAATACGTATGCAAAATTTTGTTGCTTTAGCGTAACTAGTTTAGAAGTTATTGTAGCATAAAATAGTGTCATGTGAGTAGGCGAATGCGCATTTAGAGCGTGCCGGCGGAGTCGCTTTCAAAATAGCAGCGCAATCAGCATTTAATATTCTCGGAAATCCGCATGCAGAATAAGAATTCGCAAGTCTGCAGCGCGAGACACTTTCACGTTATTAAACAATACATCCAGGCGCGGGCTCTGCTATCACAGGGAAACGTATAAAAGCTTCACACTCGCCCGAGAGCCTCTGCAGTGCGCGCGTTTTTCGCCGAGGCTTCGCTGCGCAGCATCGCGTGCACAGCCCGAAATTTCGCGGGGCTCTAGCTCTCTCTCTTTTTTTGCCCGATACGCGGCATTAAAGCGGAGCGCGCGAGCTCTCGACCCGGCGCGGATGCACGCGCGGCGTATAAAAAAAATACTCCTTTAAAAAAAGGCCCAGGCAGAGCGTGTAGAGCGCGCTGCATGGATAACGAATGTCATTGGCATGCGCGCGCTGGAAATAATTAAAGAGCCGCAGGCATGAAGGAAAAAGCCCGTAACATAATACCGCGGGCGTTGCAATTATTCGAAGTAGCGGGATCCGAACCGCAAAAGAGATTGGCACGAGGATCTGCGAGCTTAGTGCGCGGCGGCGAGTCGGCCTGCAGCCTGCAGCCAACCAGCCAGCCGGTGTCATGACATATTGATCGAGAGCAACACGACTGGACAGCTGTATCTCTGTCTCACTCTCTCCCGGCTTTCTGTGCGTCTCTGTGTGTGCGCGCCTCTCTCTCTCTCTCTCTCTCTCTCTCTCTCGCTCTCTCTCCGCGGGGAGTCAGCGCAGTGCTATGCTCACTCGACCGCGATTAACGCGCTAGCGCAACTGCTATTATGCCAGCCGTGTTTCGCCGGTTGTATCGCTATTATCGCGCTCGCGCGTTCAAGGGGGCAATGGAAGAGAGGCCAGCCCGCCGCTGGAAGCTATGGACGTCCGCCGTCGCGTTGCCCACTATAGAGAAAAGGCCGCCTCTATTGTCGCCTCTACCTGCGGCCGCTAGACTAATTGCGCTGCGAGCCTACCTCGCTCGCTTCCTGTCTTGCGCCTAGCTGTGCTTCGACAAAGTTTATTCCTATGCTTGCACGAGCGCGAAAACCAAATCACCTGCTTGTTACTTCGTTTGAGCCGCGCGCTGCAAACTAAATAATTAGATTAGCCAGTTGTAGCAGCGTCAGCCCCTCCTATCCTATAGCTACATGTATTTTCCTCGCCTCTGCTCGCGACTATACCGGAAATAACAATAGAGAGCGGGAGGACAAGCTCTCGAAACAACTGTCTCTACCGCGCACAAGCACATTGCTTCGTTTGTTGATACGACCTTCAATGCAAAACAAATGCTCGCACTCAGCTCATATATTGAAAAAAGAAAGTTGCTGTTCAGACGTCTCTCTTCTGTGCTGCACGAATTAATGATGATTTTTAAATTCAACTTAAAGGTGAGCCGAAGCTTCATTAAATATTTCGTATTTGCCCGCCTCGATTATTGAACTCGCGTTATTCCTTGGTCAAGTAAGTAATACATCTATTCTTTTCTGCTTCATAATACCGGCGCGAAGAATTTTACCAGAGCAAACCTTTTCTAGTATGCAAGCAACATCAGAAATGCATACACTATTATAATACTTAGACTTTATTATCCGTTTGCAAAGTTCGCAGTTGGCTTAGTTAAATGCGTGCCATTTGGTTCTTTGCAAATCATTGCATTTTACATCTAAATTATATGTATGTTCTGAAATCGAATCAGTAATCGAAAACGTTAATATTTCAAATCCCTGTTAGAGTATAATCGGGCGCAATTATACGTATATTATACAAGGAAGCGTTGAGCTCGCATGGTTCAAACGCAGCAGCACGCAAAACTCGCATGTTATTATCAGTCGATGGGCACTCGAAGAACTTCAAGATCGATTTACGTTTAGAAGCAGGCGCGAATAACATTGATTGGGCAGATAGATACTGCAGTGTATCGTGGAAATGGCACGGCTGTGTGCTTGCGTATCCGTCAAGAAATTACGGTTGGCTCGAGAATCATTCGCGGGTCGTGGCATGATCAGAGCGTTGCAATACCGGCTCGTCGAATCTCGAACGAGCCATTGATGGCTAATTCAATTACTCAGTGTGCACAGCTTGGCTTTGTCCGAGCATTGTTATAAATACGGTATTCTCCGATTATCGCTTTGAATATCATGTCGCAGTTAAATTGGCCAAGCAATGTGTATTGAGAAAACCTGAAAGAACGAGAGATTCATAAAAAAGAGTTGTCACGAGAGTTCATAAAAAAGTAAGTTTACTTATTCAAAGTAACTGATTCCTTATTATATTTGCTCAAAAATCAAAGAACGGGTTATCGTTTTAATGGGTCTGACACTGCGTGCGGTTATTGATACCTAAGTTTTGAAAACGTTCATAAGTAGAAATGGGCGGGTTAGTTAGACGTCACATATTGTGAATTCATTCATGCGTTCGTGGCTGAAAGTCGATTAGAGCTTTTACTAAAGCTCTTTTCTCGACAGATAAAGTAAGTCTTTATAAACCTCTTAAAAATCTCGGATCCTTACAAAAGTAGAAAAGTGGAATTCTTGGCGACCTTTCACCTCTTTTCTAACTGTTCCTCCTAAATCTTTGGCAGTTTTACATGATTTTTCGCTCAATCTACTAACGCCGTTACACATAGTCATCTCATTACGACTCTTTACTGCGGAACAATCACTATGTTTTAATTTTTGAAAAAGGGTTACAAGAAGCTCATTAATAATTTAAGATCTTTCTTTGAATTTCGCGCAATACAGCTTCATAAAAGCATTTTCATAAAGTCCTTTGCAGAGTCATAGCAACGGGAATACCCAGTCGGAGAAATCTAATACTGCAAGAGAGACTCGCGCTGTTTATTAAGTGAATCGGCACATTATTACTCACGTGGAAGAAAGAATAAAAAGAAGCTCGCTGTCATTTATACACATTAATTTTCTGACGAGGAGATGTACTTTGAATAAAAGAGTCGGGGCCGTGAGCAGCGCAGAAAATGAAAGGAATATATACTCACAAAGCAGTAGCAAATGCGCCTGGGGAGCATCTTCTCATTCAAAATGAATCCAATTTTTCAAACATAGAAAGCTGTACGGGGGCGAGGAAGGAAGCCAGGGAAGGGAGATAGAGAGAGAGAGAGAGAGAGAGAGAGAGAGAGAGAGAGAGAGAGAGAGAGAGAGAGAGAGAGAGAGAGAGAAAGAGAGTAGAATGGCTGAAGGGGGAAGATACATCACATTCGCGCGTTAGCATCGCCGTCTCGAGGAGCGGAGGCGAAGGTAAAAAATCGTGGCGCGCACCCACGGAGAATCAAAATCGTGCGCGCGAGCCGGCGCTAGCAAGTAGCGCTCCTTCGGCAGAGTTAAATATTGTCGGCGCGGGGGCAGGCAGCCTTCTTCTCTCGCGGCGGGCTCACGTGGGGGGTCATAAATTATACGCGTATAGCCGACTGCGTGACAGGTGCGTACAGAGCGGGGACGAACTGCGCAGCCTGGCGCGCCAGTGAGCGCACGTCCTCTGGGACACGCGCGCGCGCCCTGCACCATGAGAGAGCAGCGGGATACGCCGCTGCGCGAAGCCCACTCGATATATTTGCTTGTCTCGCTTTTAACCGGGAAATAGATAGTGTTCGGCGACGCGCGATATTTACTAGAAAATAACTTCACTCGCTGCAAGCGCGCGCGCGCCTTATCCGACGTCTCTCGCTTTCGCTCTATGTCTTGCATTACATTTGCATTCGCGGCGCTGATTACGCGCGTTTTGCATCGCACAGCTACTGATTCACAAATGTATACGTCCTTTCTTTTCGATTCGCGCAAAACGTTGGCTTTGGCTTCGTAATGTCTCTTAGCACGTACAGTTACTTATACGTAACCTATACGTGTATGCGTGCTGTACTCTGGGTACACGCGAGCGAACGGTTCGACATATCTCGATACCGATACAATCAATCGAGTTTGGGCAAACGAGCAAACCGTGTTTATCCTGCGATCTAGGTTGAATAATTCCGCTGAATCAAACACGTGTACACGATGCGCGCGGCAATAACAGCGCAACGCGCATATTTTATCGAGAGCGACGGAAGAGTTATCATATGTCGAAGATTTCGATATTTACGACGCGGCGGGTTTAGCAGATATATCGCCGGCACAAAAACATTTGTAGAGCGGAAGCCCCGCTGTCCTTTCAGCTCTATATTGACGAGAGCGACGTTTGTTTTGTCTACTCGTAAGCGGGAATGAAGCATACGCTCGAGATCGCGATGTCAGTAGACGCTTCCTCTCAGGAAACGGCTCGGATCGAAAATCTAGTCTCCGGAGGTCGCAGTTCCAAGACGTTAAAGAACATTGCGTTATATACCCGCGAGCTTTTATCGTCAGTTGTGTACTGTTTTTCGCATTATTGTCAAACTTTTATATCGCATCAAAAGCAAACAGTTCAATCCGTTCCAATGGAACGCCATTAAAAGCTCTTGGGTCGCGTCGACGGTGGCGTCTCTTAATCTGACACATTTAAACGGGCACTTGATAAAACGCGAACATTACAGAGCGCCGGTCGAGGCAAGTAGTATAAGCCTCGCGTTAATCCCCGGGAAAATAATGACGATATCCTCGAATCCGCGAAAATTTCGAAAACAAACTGCCAGCCGCCTAGTGCGCGTATTACAGTTCCGCGCGGCCGCTGCGGCGGCAGTGGCGCGCGGCATTAGGCAGCGCGGCGGGCCGAAAGAAACAACGGAGCGCCGTCGCGGAGGCGCATGCGCCCCGACCCGCGCAGCCCCCTCTCGGCACCTATCCACCCCCGCAGCCGCCGCCGACGCTCTTCTGTCTCTCGACTGCCACGGCTGGCTCGCGGCCCGCGCGCTCGATTCAGTTACCGGACCGATTCGCAGCCAGCGCGAACTTGCCGCGCGCTCGTCTCCGCTCTTGCGCGTACACCGCTTTCTCGGCTCTTTTCGTCGGAACTTTCCTCCCCGAAGCTCGAGCGCCCCCGCATTCATCTCCGCACTCGGGGCCGCCAACTGCTGGGAAACTCCGCGCCCCCCGGCTGTGCGCGCGCGCGAGCGCGAGTGTGTCTGTGTATTTACAAGTGGCGCGCGATCAGTGGCTCGACACGCGAAACTTTTTCCGCACGTGCGAGAAAGGCCCCTACCCTGTGCGCTCGCTCGCGGCCTCCGCCAGCTGGTGGACTGGCGGCGCGCAGCCCGCGGCAGTGTGTGCCGTTTGCCCACGAAAAACATCGGTGGCCGCTTTTAATTGAGGCGGCCGCTCTTAACGAAGCCGGAGCCCGGAGGTGGGAAGTGAGCTGCGACGGCGGCGGAGACGAAGTGCAAGCTTGCATAATGGTCGAATCGATTATGCCCGCGGTGAGAAGGCGCATTTCGGGCCCGCCTGCTCGAGGCACTAATGACTACACCAGCAGCGGCTGCGGCAGCGGAAGCGGCGACGGTGTCTGCGGCCAGCGCGTTTGCCTGCAGACTCGACGAGCGTGAATATTCTGCGCGGGCTCTCGCTTGCCGGAATTTCGAGAATTGAATTGAGGAGCTCGTGCGGCAGAGCCGCTTATATATACCCGGCCCCGTATCTGCGACCGCGCGCTCTCTTCCCGGCGTATGTGGGCTTTGCCATTGTGCGCGCGGACACGTGAATTATTGGCGGGCTAAGCAGTTAACGGCGCCGCACAGCCGTGCAGTATGGGCTGCCTCGGAGAAGCATGAGGGACGAGAGCGAGAGCCGCCGCTTTCTGCGCCTGTGTAATCAAAAGCGAGTAATGCCGCGCGCCGGCAGCCCTCCGGTCTGGAGTCTCTGCGAGGCCAGCCGTTGACCGGCTCCGTAATTTCTGTTTTCTTCCCGCCGGCCTTTCTGCTGCTGCTGATGCTACTGCGGTCACTGTTGTTCCCGTGGTGAAGTGCGTGTTTGTGCAGTGTGTGCGCCCGCTGTCGAACGCGACCGGCTTGTGTGATTGGCTTGCATAATTGATTAACTGGATTGGGTCGCGGCGGGCGCGAGTATGCGGGGCCCCGGAATAAACATTGTGTGATTTAGTTGCGCTCGGCCACCGTCGTCCGAAATTCAGTGAACAGCGACTGCAGAGCCGCGGAGCCGAGAGCCACGTAGAGAGACGACGAGAGGAAGGAGCTGCCGCCGCTTGATCGAGGACAGAGCGCACAAAAGTCGAGTCGAGGTAAGAAGCAGCCCGCGGCGACGGCACCTACACCCTTCTTGCACCCGGGAGAGAGAGAGAGAGAGAGAGAGAGAGAGAGAGAGAGAGAGAGAGAGAGAGAGATATCAAGGTCAGCCGTGTTTACGCAGCCCCCACCCCCTGCATCCGCCGCGACGAGGAGGCGACTAAAGAACAGCCAATGCGAACTCGAATTTCATTGTGTTCCATTGATTCGACGAAGCGGCGCGAGCTAGTCGACTCTGCCGCGACGTCTGCGAGCCGTGCCAATTATGCAAACAGCGCCGCCCCGAGCGCTACACTCGACACAATTCGCCGCCTTCATCTTTCTTTTTATAACCGACTGCGCGCCTGTACCTACTTCTCCGTACTCGGTCCTTTTTACTTGATTATCGTTACGTACTTCTCCCTCGTCCATAAATATTGCCCGTGATGGCGGCCAATTTAAATGCTGCTGCTGCTGCTGCTCGGCTCGGATGCGAGCGCGTTTTATGCGCCGGATCCTTTCCCTGCAGCGCATAAAATTTAGTGGCCCGTAGCCGACGATGTTTGAAAACAATAAAAGGAATTTTTCGACGTATCTTTTTGACGTACTGCCAGAGCACGTGGGTCAGAAAGATAATTCCAGATTTTAAAGCACTAAACATAAATTAGAGCGCGGAGAAATGGATGGTGAATGAGGTCGAGCTACGGAAATATCTCGACGTCAGTAATGAATAACGATGAAATGATAAAACAATTCGCGTTCGCTCAATGGATTTATTGCGTTCGGCAATTGCGCGTTTCATTCTCTTTCCGCCGTAATTTGCCTTACGGTCTTGAAGAAAAACTTTCTCCACAGCCGAAAGGACCGTAGAGTTTTGAAATGCCTTTTCTCCGTATTCTTTGATTAGATTTACGGTGACATTCGTTAAGGCATCTTTCAAAATTGTGCTCTAACTCGTATAATTTTTGCTCCTCGGCAACGTTTAGCTGTTTCTTTTTTTTTAGCTTTTTCTATCCACGATGATCGAATAGTGAATTTTCCATATAAACTAGAATGACTGCAGGTATCCTTGAAAATTACGCAATAGGTACTCGCCGATAAATACGGACAATTTTTGAATAAAATTTAATATTATCCTTATCTTATTCTTCTACTGATTTGATATCTCTACAAACACCTTTTTAAGCTTCTTGTTGGAACATTGGAACATGTACATTGGAATAATGCCACTGAAAATGAAATTTGCAAAAGTTTTTTTTAAATAAATCGTAGAGATTTCTCAGTGGTCGAATCGTACTTTTTTTCCATAAAACTGACTATGAAAAAAGCAATTTCACAAAAAAAGAATAAAACTTTTGATTTTCGTTTTACTTTGAATCCTCGTTCCGCTGAATATGCAAATAAAGGCAATCCACCCCCGAAACCTTTTTCAATATATAACAAATACGCTGTGTTTCGATTTTAGGCTTTTTAGAGTTATGTTATGCTTCTTTTAATTAAAAACACTGTACTGTAGAATACAATAGAACTATAAAATATATGACTATGCTCTGTTCAAATTTACATATATACGTGTTTATAGACAGAATAAAACTGCAGTACAAGTAAATGATTCTATGTATCTATAATGTAAGCACTAAAATAAACGATGGTATTAATTAAAACTTGTACATATTTAAGTAGCAAATCCAGAGGATTGTCAGACAATAAGGAGTTTATTAAAAATTGAGTAAATATGTATCTAATATTTGTCGTAAAGTCAAGTTTAAAGTAAATATATACTTGATGATAGACATACTCTCTTACTTCTGTAATTGTGTATGTTGAAAGAATAGTTTCTTATTATAGTTAATAGTGTTATCGTATGTGCTTAAACGTTTCATAATATATATTAAGAAAGTTAGAATATGATGAGAATGAGTTAACTTGACTGGATGTCGTGAAAGTTTACTTTAAACTCAAATGAAATAAAATTTTTAGTGTGATGGTTTAAATGACATAATAAATACGGTCTAAAAAACTGTAAATTAACTCTTGAAGAAAAAACATTTTTGAAACGTTTAAAACCTCTTCGAAAACGAAGAAAGAACAAGTTATTATGCTTTTAAAGGGTCCTCTAAGGCAATATTGTATAATTAACAGGAAAAACAAGTGTGTTCGGACCATTGAAAAAACACTTGTTTTCAGAAATGAATATGAAACACGAGGGCATTCGAAAATTCGTAAAATTGAAAGAAGGCTTTTTAGATGAGTGTGAAAGTTGAGGCAATCACACAGAGGTTGGGATAAAGATAATTCAATTCCTTTAACATGATCATGATTGCTTTTTGGTATATTAGTAAAATTCTTCTTCTAAAAACTGAAAAATCCGCAAATATCGATAAATATTTTACACGGTCTACCTATACAAATTTGTGGCGGAATATTGCATTTTCAGACTAAGAACTAGTTAAATGTTATATTTTCATAGATATAATACTCTTTGAGTGTGCAAGAAGCAATTTCAAATAAAATTTGCAAGGTTTTTGAAAAAGGAAAAAGCTTTATAGACTGCGAGAAAGTTAAACCGAATAGGCTGAAAAAAACGCTCAAAATTTTACGCAGTTATAAGCATCAATGTATAATAGATAAGTGCTTCTATAATCAATCCAAAATTGTTAAATCATGGTAGCTTTGTAGTAGCTAAAGCTGAGAGGCAAACAATCTACGTTGAAGCCGAAATCAAAGAAGCGATTGTAGTCAAACCGAAAAAGGAGCAAAAGATTCTAAATAAGAGGGAAATTTCCTCCTGCAAAGAGTTTCTCCTTCCACTGCTTCTTAACGGCCATGTAGTTTAGGCGAAGCGAAGCGAAACTAAATAACACAAAGACTAAAAGAACGGCTATGAGCTGCGATTCTACTGAACACGAAGAGAAATGTATCACTAAAAATTACTATATTTTCTCCTAATCGGGAGACAAACTCAACCTAAGCAAGAAATATAGTATGTTTGTGCGAGTATTTACTATACATTCATAAAAAATTGCTATACCAGTATAGTAAAAATTGCACTCCGCTTTGACTCGCTGTGTTGCGTCAATAAAAAATTACCGACAGAGCTCAAAAATTCGCCGTAACTCAATCCGAAACAGGAATTCGCTTGATCACTTACTGCTGCAAGGGGACGACTCGTAAACTCCACTTGTAAGTGACGAAAAACTGTTCGGTTAGTATGTAAGGAACAAACAGTCTCTGTTGCAAACTTTTGAGTGAGAAAACTAATATTTGATGAATTCAAATTGCTTTTGAAAACGATTGATGGGTACCTCTATGCATGATAATTAATTGGCCTCATAAAAAGAACCGCTGCCAATTGGCACGTAGCTTCCTCTAACCTAATTTATAGGTTCAATAAATAAAATATTGTTTAGAGGAGCAAAAGTTTTGAGAAAAATCGGTTTTTACATCTTATTTCTTTACTTGAGAACCGCTCGACGAAATCGTTTAAAATGTTAGCAGCAGATAGCTTTTTTTATGGTAAATCACCAAATAAAATTCTGAAGTATTTGACTACATTGTTTTAGAGACTAGGAATGAAGGCGCGCTTCGCGCTCTCTTGATTCTATCCCTGTCTAATAACTCTGGTAGAAAATTCACTATAAGTGTTGGGCGGCACACTAACTTCTGCTAATATTTTATAAGCATCTGATACGTTACCATACCCGCAATACTATTTTAAAATAAACAATTCCCAATGTCGTCGTCATTAAGGTTTGAGTAGTGAATTTGAATAAAAGTTCAGTATAAGAGTCTGTGAGTTTATCTATCATTACAATTCAAAGGGCATTGTATGATGATAGACTTAAACTTACTGACTCGGATACTGAACTTTTTTTAAATTCATTCTTTTAATTGCACTTCTCACTGACATTTCAAAAAAACGGAATAATATTCACACACATTATTATTATTACTTTTAAATAGGGTTATGGTGCCACTTTTCAATACACATGTTTTAATACTACACTCTTGGTAATGATTAATTTACTAAGGTTTCCTGCTAGTTACATTTCATATATTTTTTCTGCCATCGAGGTTTCCACATTTCATTTTAAACACCTCAAATATTTCTACCAGGGTTATGACTGTTTTGAGGTTATGAATTTAAAGCGCGCGGTTCTGATCTCGTTGCCTAGACAACCAACCAGCAACCAATCAGAATCACGTATTAAATGCTTCACAACAAAGTCCATCATTTTTTTAAGAGACGATATTAGGAATACAAAAATTTTCAAAAAAATTGAAACCTTGATATCTTAGGAACCATAGGGGTTTGAAAGCTTCGCAATGAACTTAGCCAAAACACATAAATTATCTACTTGTTCCCAAAATCTCAAGTGCAATAAGGACTTTTTACGTCCTTAATCGAGGCATAAAAAAACTCATTTTTTCAGTTACCGATTTATTACTGAAAAAATATGTGGTCAAATCACTTGAAATTGTATTAGGATATAATTTAACAAGTGACCCATCGACATGATTTTGTTCATGAAGTTATAGTGTAGAGATATGAATTTAAAAAAAAATCAACTTTTTAATTTTATCTGCCAAACAAAGCGGTCGATCCTGAGGACCAAACGAGTAGGTAAAAGTAGGTAATTTTATTCTTTTTCAAATGCATTATAACTGAATTGTTTGTAACAACGGGATGGTTAAGATAACGCAAAATGGTGTTTTTTAAAATTTAATAGATGGCCATAAAAAATAGTTGAGAAAATAAAAAATAACTGTTTTTCCCGAATTCAGAGTCCAAAAATAGATATGCATGTCAAATTTTATTGATATGGACGGAGTAGTTCCAGAAATATTACGGTATACATACATACACACACACACACATGCTGTTGCTGCCACTATATAGGGAGATAGAGATGAAAGTTCACAAAGCTAGCGAAACTAGAAATCAGTGGTGAACACTGTTTCACCGTCGCTACTGCTTTTCAAATAAGCTAATGCCATTTAGTCAATCTAAAATATTTTTATTTGATTTCGGTTAAAATACGAATACAGCTAGTTAAAATGGTGAAATTGAAAAATGAGTCTCATTGACTTTTTATTATTCTTTTAATATGCAGAGTATATCCAAATTCAAATTTTCAATATGATTCATTCTTTTTTTTCCTCGGTTAATGTGGTCTATTAAATACAAAGCTCCCTTATTAGGACAGAAACAAAAACGTTTTTGCTTCCTCCTAGAGGAAGCTTTGTAATAGTAAAATTTTAAGTTTCGTCAAAACTTCTAGAAAATACTTTTTGGTGTGTTAGAAAATCAAATTAAGTGTTTTTAGGAAATGTCCGTATAGATGTGTGTGTGAGTGTGTGGATGTGTGTGTGTAACAGTAATATCAATAAAATTTGACATGCATATCTATTTTTGGACTCTGAATTCGGGAAAAACAGTTATTTTTTATTTTCTCAACTATTTTTCTTTTTATGGTAATTTTTTGATTTTTGAAAGAGAATAAAATTACCTACTTTTTCTCGTTTGGTCCTCGGGATCGACCGCTTTGTTCTGCAGATAAAATGAAAAAAGCGATTTTTTAAAAATTCATATCTATGAAACGAAACACCATAACTTCACGAAAAAGTCACGTCGATGGGTTACGTGTTAAATTATATCCCATTAAAATTGCAAGTGATTTGACCACTTACTTTTTCAGTAATAAATCGGAAACTGAAAAAAAAATCATTTTTTGTGTGCCTCGATTAAGGACGTATTGCACTTGAGATTTTAGGAAAAAGTAGATATTTCATGTGTTTTGGCTAAGTTCATTGCGAAGCGTCCAACCCCTATGGTTCTTAAGATATCAAGGTTTCAATTTTTGTTTGAAAATTTTTTTATTCCTTATATCTCTAAAACAATGTAGTCAAATAATTCAAAATTTGATTTGGTGATTTACCATAAAAAAAGCTATCTGCTGCTAAAATTTTAAACGATTTTGTTGAGCGGTTCTTAAGTAAAGAGCTAATATGTAAAAACCGATTTTTCTCAAAACTTTTGCTTCCTCCAAACAATATTCTATTTATTGAACCTATGAATTTAGTTGGAGTATACTACGCAAGCTACACGTAGCTATAAGTAAGTTACGTGCCTATGAATTGGCAGCGGTTTTTTAATAGCCCACAAAATATATTTTTTACAACAATATTTGTGATGCGTGAAAGTTTAATTTATTTAGTAGCTTGAGAAAAATGAGAAGATAGTGCTGTAATTTACTCTATAGCCTTTCATAGTATGCCTGTCGATGACATCTCGGTAATTACTTTTCAAGTAGATGCCGTGCAAATGAGCACCAACGTGGAATGGTAGTTAAATATGATTTCAACTTTGCTTCATTTTATCTTTCAACTTAAATAGATAGATAACTTTTTACACAAAAAACTCTTGATTGAAATCAAGATAAAGCTTTATACACTATAGGATACTGACGGACAGAAAGTAAATTTTCAATTGAAAATAGTGGGTATAGTGACTTTAATCTAAAAAACAAATTTCTTTAAGGGGACCTCACCACCTTAAATTTAAAAAAATGAGATATTGAATTTTTTGTGTAAATGTACCTTAAATTGTTTAAATAATCAATTAAACAATTATATTAACTCAGGAATATACTGTAAAAATTATCAAACAATGTTTATAAATGCCATATGTCAAATATAATACGACGCTCCTAAAGAAGACTAGCACCACTCAGCTAACTGCGAACACTAGCTCATTTCACGACTTGTAACGAAGGATCGCACGAAAACTGAAATTGCCGCGATTACTAGCTCGCTAAGAAACCTTTACATCGAATAGTAGCACACGTTGCGAGCTCGCAACGAAAACGAAAACTCTCTGTCTTCCATGCGACGAAAAGTAACTCCAAAACCGGATTTCAGACGAAGAGAAGCACGCTCTGTCGTCTATGCGGCGAAGATTAGCGCGTGAACCGAGTCGCGCCGAATTCTAGTATGCACGCCCGTAATCCTTAACACATGGGCCACATTTTACTAGGATCGCCACGAGACTCAAAGGGTCTTCCCTGTTTTTACATTGAAAATGCCGCATCATACACAAAATATCGTAGAACACATTTTAATATCCAATAAATACCGATTTAAATGAAATTCGTATCATAACAATCAGACAAAATTAAGTTATTGTTCTAGTACTTTCACGCGCCGATCAATATTTAGATATATTAACTTCGTGAAAATGAATCAAGATTCGATTATAAAAAAATGTTTTTAAATATAAATCTTATCCGATTTTTATCATTCAAATTTAATTTAAATCGGTATTTTTTGCATATTAAAATGTGTTCTACAATGTTTTGTGTATAATGCGGCATTTGCAATGTAAAAACAAGGAAGACACTGAGTCTCGTAGTGACCCTCGTAAAATACGTGGCCCATGTGTTAAGGATTACGGGCGAGTGTAAACCCGGTTTTGGTGTTAGTTTTCGTCGCACAGAAGACAAAGAGTTTTCGTTTTCGTCGCGAGCTCGCAACACGTGCTACTATTCGATGCATAGGTATCTTCGCGGCAATCTTGGTTTTCGTGCGATTTTTCGTTACAAGCCCTCGTTTTGGTCTTTTTTTCGTCCCAAAGTAAGTTTCGATGCTGATGTTCGTGGTTGTGCCGAAATACGTGCTAGTCTTCTTTAGGAGCGTCGAATAGATCTTCGAAGGCCAAACATCACAATTTTCATTATTTTAGCTACCGCAGACTTACTTCAGTTTTGGGCTTCGAAGGGCACTTTTTTCTTTATGGATCTACTTCAAACACATATGTTTATGGAGTAAATGTGGGAATTTAAAAACAATTTTTATTTAAAAAAGTTGTCTACAATTTGATAAAAAATTTGTTTAAATATTTAGAAAATGTCAAAAATTATGATTAACTTGTAGACAACTATTTTAAATAAAAATTGTTTTTAAATTCCCACATTCACTCCATAAACATATGTGTTTGAAGTAGATCCATAAAGAAAAAAGTGCCCTTCGAAGCCCAAAACTGAAGTAAGTCTGCGGTAGCTAAAATAATGAAAATTGTGATTTTTGGCCTTTGAAGATCTATTGTACCTGACATATGATATATATAAATATTGTTTGATGATTTGTACAGTATTCCTGAGGTAATATAATTGTTTAATTGATTATTTAAACAATTTAAGGTACTTTTACACAAAAAATCAATATCTCATTTCTTTTTAATTTAAGGTGGTGAGGTCTGCTTAAATTCATCTTTACTTAGACTTTGGACTAATGTAAATTGCATAATCGAAAAATGTTTTTTGTATTGTTCTACTGTAAACAAAATTATTGACACGCATGATGATATTAAAAACATCAAACGCGTCTAACCTGTGTACTTTAGTTAAGTTTTTTTCAGAGATTTCATGTATTGATGTTTATCGATTTCGATATTTTCGAAATAAAATATAATCTATAGCAATGACAGCAAGTAAAATGAAAATTTTTAAAATTAAAAACCGATATACATGTTTTGTTTGCCCCTTTTTGTAAAAATTTTAGTGTATTAAACCGAATTTTTCGTTTGTAATAATGAAATACGCTTATACAAGGAAGACTGAGTAAAGGAAAATAAAATATAGTAAGACAATAGCGGAAAACGATGAAGAAGGAAATATGGGGATAAAAGAAAAAAAGGGTGCATAGTACAAAGTGTTTCTCGAGGGTATCTCATCTGTCAATAAATCATGGTTATTGAACGTAGCTCTTAGTTTGACGGGGATAACAGTGGTCGTGCTGTGATACGTCATAAGTCACAGCTGGTCGCACGTTGCAGCGACGTCATCTCCTATACTTGGCGCGACTGCTTGCCGTGCTTGTAACCCGTAGCTCAGCCATAGTCGCGTGTACGATATAGGCCGACCGTGAACACTGCCTCAGCCTTTTATACGCCTACGAAAAGGTAATAGTGCCATTAACTGGTTCTGTATCTTAGCAACCTGAACCCTCGGTACACCCGCGCTTTATTATGAGTTATGATTGATACTATTTAATATAATCTGCACCTGCTGTCTCAGGCTATTATAAAGACTCGCTTGTACTTTCAATTTTTATCACTTACCTATCAGAGAGGAGAAAGAAAGAGAATAGTTTTATTACTGAAAGTGTTTCAATGTTGTATTTTACTTAATTTCGTTAATCACATTTGATACATTAGTCAAATCGATAGGGTTCATCTGCGTTCGTCTGCAAAGTTCAGCCGTAAGCCTATGATTATATTATAGGTGTTTTCTACATATGAAAAAAAAAAACGTTTCCTATTCATAAGCATTTTTTTTTACACCTGCTCACTACACACTCAAGTATACACATATATATACTCATATACACTTATAAAATAGATTGCGCGATATCGCCAGATAAATATGGCGCTTGTATACATTACAATTCGAGGATAATAGAAAAATAATAATAGTTGTCTTAGCGTAACTTTTTATCTACATTTTTTGGTTCATTTTCTCAGTGCCCTCTGCATCTGAGAAAGCATTATACTTATTGCTAAATAACTGCTACGATTGCGTTATAAAGTTACAATTTGACAAGTATATTTCTCTGACAGCACTTGCGAACAGTAGAGTTCAGTGTGCAAAGAAAATTCAAATACAACAAAAAGCTGATATGATTAAATTACACAAACCATTTAATCTGCAACTTCAGCACCTAAGTTTTTTCGCAAGAGAAAGTGTTGAATGGTGATAGTAAATCTATTAGCTGAGTCTTAATCATCATTAGCGCGGCGAAGCTACTGAAGAAGTGTAACGAAAACGTATATTCTCATTTTCCGAATTTAATGGGCATCTAAAAGTAATAAGTTATAAAGTTTGGTTTAGCACGTTTCTACAAATCACGCCAGATTTACTTCCTTCCTCGTTTGCGCTTCCGCGGGTACTGCGCATGGAGTGTTATAATTGTTGTTGTATAGCTGCATATCATCTACAACAACAACAGTACCATAGTATTGGTCTTTGAAAATGGATAACGACATCATACTATTTCAAGCATTACCGCATACATACATCCTTGTTTCGACTTTAGCCGCCCTATTGAAACAACAGCATGATAAACTTTGCAATTTCGTTACCACATAATTTATCAAATCGCCCTCGTAGCACTTTGGACGCATTTAATAATGTATTGTAATGTATTCAAACAATACTTTTCCCCCGCCGCGAGAACTAGCGCACCCCACGCGGCTATTACGGCCGCGGAGACTTGTCACCTCGCATCGCTTCGCATTTTGCGTGCATTTACTTGAAAAACCGTTTTTAAGAATTTGTCCTTCGTTAAAGCATTTCGAAAAAATATTTGTCACGGTAAAAAAAAAGTTCTGTTTTGAAAATATCTACAACTTTTACGTTCAAGATTTTCACGTAAAACGTATAGCCATAAAGTTTTATGGTAAATAATTGAGTTTTTTGTTGTAGAAAAAACCATTTTCAGCTATTAGCTCGAGTTATAAGCATTTTAATAATTTAATATGATTTGGTATGTCAACAGGAAAAAGTTGTATTTTTCAAAGAACTACAACTTTTCCGTTTAACATTAGTTTAAACAGACGTAGGAGGATAACCCTCGGTTTTTCAGAAAATAAACACACAAACTATTAATGTACAAACATTGGCAACGTTTCGTCCAGGGTGAGGACCTCTTCAAGCCTTTATTTGAGAAAAACAGAAAAAATTAAGATATAAATGTATACAAATATTTTTTACAATAAGTATAGAGACATCATAAACTTTGTTGTTATACAATAATTAAATAATTCATGGTCATACCATAATAATAAACTATATAATATCACAAACCGAGATGAAAGCGTCTCGATAGTCGTATACTTTTTCTCAGTCAGTAGAAGTCAAATATAGAACAAGTATGTATAAGAGACCACGCAGTACGGAGATACCCGATGATACCCGAGATCACTTCACGCACACATGCACGGCCATACGCAAAACATAGAAATTTCAAAAAGAGAGAGATTACACAGTAAGTGAATCTAATTTTTTAAATATTTACTCAATTTGTTATATTGTTTACTAATCATGTTAAAATCTTCTTGTTTATTGATATTATTGTTATTAATATTAATAAAAATACTTTCTGAAATCAGTCTTTTAAAATTATTTGGTTCTTTATCTAAAATTTTGACATTTTCAAAATCAAAACTATGTGAAAAATTATTTATACGCGTGGGGATGCGTAATATTTTATCTAAAGACGTTTTTTTATGCTCATCTATTCTCCTTTTTAAATGTCTCTTAGTCTGGCCTACATAAGTAGCATTACAATCATTGCACGAAATCTCATACACAACATTAGTCTCACAACATTTATCAAGCTTATCCTTTCCTAAATTCATAACATCACTTAATTTCTTCGACATACGAGGTACAATTGTAAAGCCATATTTTTTAAAGGAAGACTTACATGTAAAAAATAGTTTTTAATGAAACGGAATCGACATGACATTTCTAACAGTAGGTACCTTATTTCTAATACTTGAATTGCCAAAAGTGTGATATCTCACACGATAACGAATACAACTATCAATAAATTTATCCGGATAAGTATTTTCAGATTTTTTTAACCATAACTAAATTTTTTTCATGGAATTGTTTATGAGAGAGAAGAAGAGCTCTATCTACTAGATTGTAAATAATATTACGTTTTAATTGGATTGTATGATTTGAATTAAAATATAAAACTCTATTAGTGTTTGTAGGTTTTTGATACCAATTTGTTATAATACTATTGTTTTTTATTGTTAATGTGATATCTAAAAAAGGAATCATGTTATTATTTTGTAACTCATGTGTAAATTGTAAGTATCTATTATAACTATTAAATTTATTTAAGATTAGATCTAACTCATTCTCTCTCACGCATAAAATTGTATCGTCAACATATCTAAAATAAAACAAAGGTATGCAGTCATGATTATTTTTTAGTTCCATGAGTACAGTAGTTTCTAAATCCTCCATAACTAAATCTGCAAACAACGGTGAGATAGGGGAGCCCATGGGTGTGCCAAAGATCTGTTTATAAATTATATTGTCAAACAAAAAATATGTGTTATCAAACAAGAATTTCACTACATCAATTATGCACTCAAACGGAATTTTTGAATGACTTTGAATTTTTTGAAAGCGTTTATCTAAACTGCATAAAACTAACTCTAAAGGTATATTTGTAAATAAAGAAATCACGTCGAGGGAAACTAGGATATATCCTTGAAGAATAATTATATTAGTTAATTTTTTTATTAGATCAAAGCTGTTGTCAATGTGTGAAGCCGGATTTTTTAAAAAACCTCTAAGAGTTTTATCAATGATGTTAGCTAAGAAGTGTGTAGGACTATTAAGTGTTGAAATAATAGGTCTGAGAGGAACATCTTTTTTGTGAATCTTTGGCAGTCCATATGCTCTGGGTAGAACAGTATTTGTTTGTGTTAGTTTAAATTTATCATATTTTAAATCTAAGCTGTCTCTATCGTTTAAATCGGACAAAATATTATATACGTTTTTTTTTGCAGAGATACAAGAGGATTCCTTTTTACAGTTTTGTACGTTTTTGTATCACTCAGCAAGTTGAACATTTTTTCTTTATAATCTTCGTAATCCAGACACACCGTTATACTACCTTTATCCGCTCGAGTAAAAAATAAGGACGGATTATTAAAACAAAATTCTTTAGTTAGTGCTACTTTTTGGCAAAAATCCTTATTGAATCTATTATATGGTAAAACATTATTGCACGCTGTTTCAATATTTTTAATAAGTATATCTCTAAGTAACATTCTGGCTTCAGCATCTAGCGCATACGTACTACATTCAAAGTTTTTGATAGTTGTAATAATATCATTTTTATTGAGTTTAATATTTTTGTTGAAATTGTGACCCATAGATACAACATCAATAACTTCAGAAGGAAGTTCAGTATTCAACAGATTTATAACCCATTTTTTGTTGTCAGCACACGATTTTTGGGAATTTTACTATCAATTAGATTATTATATTTCTTGTCGAGAGAATTCACTAATTGGAAGTACAAATTTGAACATTTTGTCCCTGTAGATTTTAAGAACATATCAAGTAGGTTAACCTCAAATTGTAGAGAATCTAGTACGAGGGCTATCGCATTAAGTCTTTTTTTCAGATATTCTATGTGAACAAAAATATCATTGATTTCTAGTTTGAGTAGTCTTGAACATTGAGATTCTTTTTGGTGATTAAACTTTTGTTGACAACTATTACTTTTAAATTCTAATTCACGTTGACAACTCCTCGAAATGTGTACAGGAATAACACTTGCCTTTTTAAATTTTATTAGAAAAGATAATCTGGCGTTAGACTTTGTTCGGGTTATGTATGGCCGTTTAGGGAGATTTGAATTTCGCGCCGTAGCGCGTCGATCGCTGCGGCGAGAGCGGGCGAGCACATGCGCGCGCCGCCAGGGGCGTCTCCTTTTCGCGCGGGATTGGGGCTCGCGAGCACGTGCCTGTCAGTTCTGACAACACCTCCCCTAGGAACCGGTCGACTTTTGCATCTTGCAAATAACTTGCGTCTACACCTCTTGTATTGCGTGCGATTAAAGTCGTCACTCACGTCCTTTTCAGGACGGTCGACTCTACTTGTAATTCCGTGCGTCGTGTATTGTGTGCGAATTACGAGCGGTGTGCTGTGTGTGTATTTTCTTCGTGTGTTGGGACGTCAGCCACGTTCGAGTTTCCTCGGCGTGCCGATCTCCACCCGGCGATCGTTACCTACGCGGCAGGGCTGAAAAGGTCTGCCCGTGGTCCAGGATAGGTTCCCTCGAGACGTCGAGGCGTCCTCCGACCGAGGAAGGTGCATCCCACCCACGTGCGGCCAGGGCTTTACGTCGCGCTGTCCACGTTTCGTTCTGCGAACAAGGTAGGAGAGCTCTCCAGCGTGCGAAAGGTACCTCGCGGCGATTTTAGCGTTTAGTCATAATTGCGTTTTTCTCTCTCTCTCTCTCTCTCTCTCTCTCTCTCTCTCTCTCTCTCTCTCTCTCTCTCTCTCTCTCTTTATTTGGTCTATTCTAGAGTAACTTTGCATTGTATAATTTCATTATTTCTTCAATAAAGCTATTCGCTTGTCCCGGCTTTTCTCTCTTCTCCGTGAGAGTTTTTACGCCGAGGCAAGTCGTCTTTTTCCCGCGCAATTGATTGTGTTTTTTTTTGCGTTTAAGTTATTCACCTAACCTTCCCTCACTCATTCCACCATTTTTAGTTTAAACATATATATAGAACTCAGTAGCTTTTCTTCATGGTGCCCCGGGTGAGGAATGAGTGATTGTTGGGTGCAAGATCAATAACTTCAAAAAGCGAATCTTTGTAAGCGAGCGAGTCGCTACCGGCGTCGGTCGTCAGTTCACGGAATCGGCCGTTGTTAGCGAGCGCGCTAGGACCTCGTGCGTCAACTTGGCGCTTCGGCGTTGCGCTGTAGGCTCGCGACGTAAACACTTCGATTCTCGGTACTGAGTGGCGATAATCACACTCGTGCCGCGTATTCTGCTATTATTTTGACTTCTCTCTTCATAGGTGTGTTTGTTCTTTTCCCTCGAGCATTATTAATTTCAGATTTCCGTACGAGTGCAGTCTTTGGAATTTTGTTTTTTTTCTTCTTCTCTCATTCGTCCTAATTGGTTTAGCAGGAAGGCCAGTCTACCATGGCTCCCTCAGCGCTGAAGAAGATGACAGCGTCACAAAAAAGGCGTTTGGCGGAAATTAGGGGCTTGCATAGCCGGTTGCTCGCTAAACCACGGGCGTCGCTCAACAAAAATATACTTCAGGCATGCATCGATGCTGTGAAGCAAATTTGGGATGAGGCTCGAAAAGTTCATGCTGACACCGTCGCTAGGGATGATGCTGAGAGAGATTTGTACGTCACTGAGGATGAGTTCGGTACTCTTGAACAGGCGTATGAGGAGGTTCTCGACGAGTTTCTGACTTTGCTGGCGCAGTTTGAGTTAGCTGATCAATCCACACTCGATGGTGGAATTCTAAATTCTACTTTGTCAGAATCAGGGCTCACGAAACTCCCCAAAATCAATCTTCCTTCGTTCTCAGGGAATTATGAGGATTGGGCAAGTTATCGGGATAATTTTAGGATCATGATTCATGATTTGTCTCGGATTGCTGATGCCACTAGAATTCAGTATTTGAAAATGTGTTTGACCGGCAGTGCAGCCGATTTAGTTAAAGATGTGCCAACCACTAACGCTAACTATGCAAGCACATGGAAGGCGTTAGAGGATCGTTATCATAATCCGAGGCTCATCATAACTAGATATTTGACGGCTTTCATGGAGCTTCCTCACCTCAAAAAGGAATCAGCTAAGGAGATACGTTTCTTTATTGACGAAGCTAAGCGTATCTTTCGTGCTTTGCGGGGACTGAAGATGCCAGTAGATCATTGGGATGTTTGGTTCGTGTTTCACTTGTCTGAGCGCTTAGATCCAGAGACTCGCAGCAGGTGGGAGTCCTTGCTTAGCGAAAAGGAGCGGACAACAGTCGAGGCGGGAGCAGAGGCAGTGCAGGGGGAAACTGAGCAGACGTACACTCCAGCAACCTTCAATGAGTTTGTCGAGTTCCTCGAAACAAGAGCTCAAACTCTGGGCATGCTTGCTCCTGAGCGACGTGGTGAGAAGCGTCCGACTCCTCCGTCTAAATCGGTTCAACCTCGTAAGATTTTCCATGCTAGCCCTTCGCAGTGTCCTCTCTGTGCTGAGTCCCACGCTCTTATGCGATGTCCTCAGTACAAAGGCAAGAACCCCCAGGATCGCCAGAAGGAAGTCCAACGGTTGCGGCTCTGTTTCAACTGCCTGGGACATCATCGAATGAATTCTTGCTCCTCTTCTGGTCGTTGTTCGGTATGCAAGCAGAAGCATCATTCTTCTCTTCACGATTCTAGCAGGAGCAGCCAAGGTTCAACGTCTGCAGCACCCAAGAGCAACCAAGGGAACCCTGGTAGCGGCTCGGCGGTAGTGCTGCACGCAGCTAAGTACTTGAAGCCTTCAAGGAAGATTCTGCTCGCTACAGCTCGTGTGTTGGTAGTAGGTCCAAAGGGCAAGGGCACGCATGTTCGGGCGCTCTTAGATCAAAGCTCAGAAGCGTCATTTGTATCCGAGGCCATTGTGCAGTTACTTGGACTGCCTAAGCGACGTATACATGTGCCATTGTCTGGTCTTGGAGCTAGTGCAGCTGGCACTGTTCGTTCGATCGCTCCACTCACTCTTAGATCAGCTGTAGATTCGGGCTTCCAGGTCGAAACTGAGATGTTGGTTCTTACCTAACTTACGTCGCTTCTTCCTTACTATGAGGTTAGTGAGGATCTGGCGAAGGAGCAGTTTCCAGACGTCACTCTTGCTGATCCTGAGTTTACGGTACCGAAGAAGATCGATGTGATCTTAGGGGCTGATCTTTATGGTCAGCTACTCCGCTCCGGGGTCAAAAGATCCGCGTCGTCGCAACTCGTAGCTCAGAATACGGTGCTTGGTTGGATCGTTTCTGGGCCAATGAATGCCAAGCCTGTCTCAATTCTCGTCCTCTGGGTGCGTTGAGTGCTGACATCAACGATCTAAGGGCGCTCACTCCCTCTCATTTTCTCAATGAAGGAGTCTCTGTGTTACTTCCAGAAGCTGACTGCCCAAAGTTGCCAGAGAATAGGTTGTCTCGATTTCAGTTGCTTCAGTGCATCCGAAACAACTTTTGGAAGCGTTGGTCGACAGAGTATTTACTCCACTTGCAAGAGCGGGAAAAGTGGAGGGATCTGTGCGAGAACTTTGCGGTAGGTCAGCTGGTGCTGGTGAAGGATGATCGGTACCCTCCATCAAAATGGCTATTGGGCAGGGTCGTTGAGGTGCACCCTGGTCCAGATGGTCTAGTGCGAGTCGTCACCATCAAAACAGCCACATCTTCTCTCCGACGACACGTTGCTCGTCTTTGCCCTCTGAGGTTAGAGGAGAAAGCGAAGTGAGCGGTTCTTTCGACCTTCTTAGGGCCTGATTCGTCCGTCGGACGAAGGCGGGCAGAATCTTCGGGTTATGTATGGCCGTTTAGCGAGATTTGAATTTCGCGCCGTAGCGCGTCGATCGCTGCGGCGAGAGCGGGCGAGCGCATGCGCGTGCTGCCAGGGGCGTCTCCTTTTCGCGCGGGATTGGGGCTCAAGAGCACATGCCTGTCAGTTCTGACAGCTCCTCCCGAGGAACCGGTCGACTTTTGCATCTTGCAAAGTCGTCACTCACGTCCTTTTCAGGACGGTCGACTCTACTTGTAATTCCGTGCGTCGTGTATTGTGTGCGAATTACGAGCGGTGTGCTGTGTGTGTATTTTCTTCGTGTGTTGGGACGTCAGCCACGTTCGAGTTTCCTCGGCGTGCCGATCTCCACCCGGCGATCGTTACCTACGCGGCAGGGCTGAAAAGGTCTGCCCGTGGTCCAGGATAGGTTCCCTCGAGACGTCGAGGCGTCCTCCGACCGAGGAAGGTGCATCCCACCCACGTGCGGCCAGGGCTTTACGTCGCGCCGTCCACGTTTCGTTCTGCGAACAAGGTAGGAGAGCTCTCCAGCGTGCGAAAGGTACCTCGCGGCGAATTTAGCGTTTAGTCATAATTTCGTTTTTCTCTCTCTCTCTTTATTTGGTCTATCCTAGAGTAACTTTGCATTGTATAATTTCATTATTTCTTCAATAAAGCTATTCGCTTGTCCCGGCTTTTCTCTCTTCTCCGTGAGAGTTTTTACGCCGAGGCAAGTCGTCTTTTTCCAGCGCAATTCATTGTGTTTTTTTTGCGTTTGATTTATTCACCTAACCTTCCCTCACTCATTCCACCATTTTTAGTTTAAATATATATATAGAACTCAGTAGCTTTTCTTCAGACTTAGCAAGCTGACATCGAAAATTGGACCACTTTTTTATAATATTGCAGCTATGATTTCCATACTTTTTAAAAATGTAACTATAAAAACTCAACCTGGTTTTTTTCCGTTTAACATTTTTTTTTTCGTAAAATGCCTAGAATTGAAGTTACAGCTAATAAACCGTTTTCGGCGATTTTCGGAGATGATTGCAATCTGCGTATACTTAAAGGATTAAGCCCGAAATAGGACCTAACCGTCACCTTACTAGCATAAGAGGATTTCCCAAGAAAATGTTGAGTCTGCTTGACTTAAGTCTCTCAGAGTTAATTCCATCAAAATTTTTATTAAAAGTTATACGTAAAAATCAAACAAAAAATGTTTTTTTAATTTGTGCAAGAGGAGTACGCATATCATATCACTCATTTTTGCCTACAAAATTATAAGGCACTTTCTTTCAATTATAAGTGACGTTTTTGCACGTGGTAAACAACATTCTCTTTTGTGCTTAGGCTTATCTTGTATACGTTCTGGCTAGGAAATTCAATTAATGTTTGTATCATACTGATGTATGAATAACTTGCTACGATTCAGCGAAACTTAACGTCTTCGGAGCATTTAATCTTGTTAAATGCAAACTTACCGACACATTTACGAATTGTTCGCGTGCAGTTCAAATGAGAGTTTGGCGTATAGGGCCGTTGCTACAGGAGCGTGTAGAAGGCAGAGAGCTAAAGCGCAGAACAAAGCGACAGCTGAGGAAGATAGAGAAGGGAGAGGGGGATGGGAGAGAAAATAGTTATTTCCAGAAGTTTGAGAAATTCCCAGGAGGACTAGAGCATGACATCTCACTGAGCCTTGACGTAAAATCCTCGGTGACTTTTGCGTGCGAGCAAGCGTGACAAAAAGATTGCGACGTATCCATCTTGGTCTTGCGTGTCTTGCGCTTGGAAAGGCATCGTCTTTTTCAGGCGTACTGTATATTGTTCGGCATTGGTTCGCAGCCAGTGACACTACTCACTATCCCAGGCACTACTGAAGTATACATACAGCCAATGGATATCCATGTAAGAAACTTTTTTATTTTTAAAATTTGTATTGCAAATCTTACAGCAGAAACTTATTACTGAAGAAATTAATGAACGTCTTAAATTTAGACACAATTATTGCTTTTCCACATCAGTGCGTTTAATTATACCTTTTTTATCTACAGTTTGATTGAACGAAAAAAAAGTGGTCGGGTAGGTGTGCTCCGGACGTTTTCGTCGTATATATATATATATATATATATATATATATATATATATATATATAGCTGATCGTAAAATGAAAAGGTTAATCCAATTTTTTAAAATGAAAATAGAAGAAATGGGCTTTAATTTGAGCACCAGTGGTCGGGTAGGTGTGCTCCCAAATTTCAAATTTGTTTACTCAGACCCCCTAAAGTGTCAGGTTTTCTGTGGATTTACACATATATTACGCATTATAGCTTAGACCTCACCGTATATTTTCGTTTCATACAGCAATTCAGCGCACGATTATGTTACCTTCTGTATGCGAAAATGTATTCTTAGAATTTGAGAGTGGACCTTACTTTAACCCTTGCTTTTGTACTAAATTTTTCTTTGGCCTTATCCTTATCAGCTTATCGCTATCTATGTGAACTAAAGCGACGTTTCTTTAGAACTATGAATGTAATATTAATAGAGCATGGCACCGAACATCATTTAAAAGATGTAAAATCCTTTTTTATTCACACTTTTATCATTGCCCTTTTTTACAAAAAGTCTAGGCAAATTAACACGAATGAACAGCAATAAAGTTGCTTTAAAAAGTAATGAAAAAAACGCTAACAATTTATTAACCAGCCATTTTACTTTAAAAAACATATCGGGTACCTGTGCCTCATACTCTTCTTTCGGTAGAAAGCAAAAAATATGCATATATTTGGAGTTATAAGAAGGGCCTAAAACTCGGAATGCGCGGAATCGGGTGCGCGGAATGTTGTCTAGCACAAAATGTCATTAGTTCCTAGTTTTTGACGCAAAGTGGCATTACGTGCACCTGACGGATCAGTAGTTTTTGACACTTGGAAAGTCAGGCCATGTCGCTCGAGCGAAAAGGAAAAAAGTTACCTGGAACATTTTTGTTTCTTATTTTTGGAACACAAAAGATAATGATAAAACTGACGGTAAACAAGTTGTGAACCGGCTTAAACTTTCGCACGAGGCAAACAGTTTTAATTCTTTTAGACGTTTACCATGTATTATAATTATTGTAAATAACAATGACGTTCCAAACTGGGTAACATTTTCCGATATCCAAAAAGTTTAACTTTTACGGTTTGGCCTTCCATTTGGTTATCCCGAAAAATTAATAGCACTATCGTACGCGCTTTATTTATAAATAGTGATATTGTTACGGATAGGATCGCGTTTATACATGACAGTTATGCCTGTAAATTAATCTTGGCCGTCATCGATGACGTTCTCGGCGGCGATTAATGAGCGTAGCGACAGTTACCGACAACTACTCGCGAGAGAAAGAGCTGATCCTTTCGTTAGGTTGATTAATAAACGATTGCTTCTATAACAAATATACTTTGTTAGAAATTGTTAAACTTGAACTTTACTTCGTTCCAAACAGATATGGCGTAGAAAAGCAGCATTTTTATAACACGTGCATAAAAAAGACCATTTTCGGCGCCTATAAAGTGGACCGAAAATAGGGTTTTCCGAGCGTCAGACAAAATGTAGAGCAAGAGTACCTGGTCATAATACACGTATAAATTAATCCATTTTGTCTCCCTATAAGGTAGAACGAGCCTAAAGTAATTTGAGAATCTGAAATCGAGAGGAGAGAAAAAGGTCGTTTTCGCCCCTACACTGAGAGAAAAGAATCCTTGACACAAAGAAGAATTCTTAACTGTTAAGAAAATTGGATTAAAATATGGAGAAATCCAAGCGTCCTAACAGTTAGGTTTTCAGATTTTTTAATTTTCGTAACTTTCTTTCCATCGACGTAAAATCACTAGCACTTTATAATTACTTGTTTTCACTTTTTATTATCATTTAGTATCGCTCTGAGACTATTCGATGTTAAAAGATTCTTTGTTTTTGCAAAATATATTCGAATGATAGCACGATAAGTATCATACGAATATAACCTTACACATAACCCCGCCTTTCTCTGTGCATGAAACTATCACAAAAGTATTTATGCATACAGAATCTTCGACTTCATCGAACAAGCCCTACGATATTTTAAATGTTGTGCATCAATATGCTTTCTTCCAGGTACGTAAAAAAGCATATCACGCTTGAAATCAAGGGGCGCGACAGCGCCGCGCTGGCAAGAAAAAGTACGAAGTACGATTTGTCGATGGCGCAACCCTATATTCTTTGAAATTGGGTTTTCATAACCTTAAAAAAAATCTCGAGAGTATTTAAATCATTACTATTGCGCGTATGCGCAATCTGCTGGTATCTACTTGAATATATTAACCTAATCTTTCATGATTAAAAAGATTCATCCAAAAATATTAAGTTACTAACGTAATATTGCAAGTTGAAAATTTGCTCGGTATATTTCTTTTCGTTCAAAGTTTCCATACTCTCCCGATTTTTTTCGTCTCCTCCGGTCACGTGACTTCCGGTGAGTATTATATTAGGTATTATACACCAGTGGTTAAAGTGGTTCATCTACTTGACCGACATTCGTCTGCTACTCGGCGACACACGCGATTATATGCATATAATAATGTTATACGATTATATGCGCGATGCGATCAATATCTAAATCAATAGTAGCTTATTGTCTATCGAATAGATCAAGATTTCATGAAGTGCAATAGCAAGGAGGATATGCTTTGTAAAAGATGTGGAATCTCCCAAAAAAACTTTTTTCAAAAGTGAAAACCTTGGCAAGAAAAAGACTAATAAACGTAGTGAAATCTCTAAATATTAAAATGTCAAGTAAATGTTTTTTGCTATACGCATTGAGATATAAAATTACAGTTAAAATTAGTTTTCCCAAAAAATAATATCTTAATGCGTATAGCAAAAAACATTTACTTGACATTTTAATATTTAGAGATTTCACTACGTTTATTAGTCTTTTTCTTGCCAAGGTTTTCACTTTTGAAAAAAGTTTTTTTGGGAGATAGTATAAACGCAGGTACGGGTCTCCGATTGCAGCCGACACGTTTCGACGCCTCGCGTAGTCGCGTGCCGACGAGTCGCTCTGTTGCTGCACTCGGTCGATAAGTTTTTACTGACTGTGCGCCACATTCGCTCAAAAATTCCTAAATCCTTAATAGTTAAGAATTCTTCTCTTACTATGAAGAAATTTTCGTTTGCAACAAATACATGAAAAATAAGCTATGGTTAAGTCGCGAATCCTTTGCGACAAGGGTTCTTTTCACTCAGTGTAGGCTATTCAAAATTTTCAAAATTTTCAAAATTTTGATTTATATATATATATATATATATATATATATATATATATATATATATATACACGCACACCGTAGTGGAGGACTCGAAAAACTCTATTCTCGATCTATTTCATAGGCGACAAAAATGGTCTTCCTTATACACATAAAAAGCACGGCGAACAACGAGGGGCGAATGTGCTTTTCCAGACTCTGATGATGTTTGAGCACTCGTGTCCGTCTCGGGCGACTACGGCGCCCTCGACTACCGCTCGTGCTCAAACATCATCCTCGCTTGGAAAAGACCATTTTCGCCCCTTGTTGTACAATGTACTATTTTATCTAAGATATCCCCATCAGTATATTTATTTCGAGCGTTTGTCACATATCGCCAATCTCGCAGACTACACGTTGTTTGAAGCTCGATTGTATATACGCATCGCAGCCATGTAGATGTTGGAGCACATACATTTTTTTGGTAACACACGAAAAATTATATTCATAACAAAAATACAAAAATACTTTGTACTATGTAGCTTTGAGTTTGCTTTAAAGACCTCAACCATACGTAGCTTTTACGAAAAATATTGTACCTGAATAAAAGAGAGGAAGAGCGAGAGAGAAATCAAAGTTTATCATGCGACGTTATAATATCGGATAGTGAATTTTCCATTAAGAAACACTCGCGGGGGTCAATCCATTTTCGTTCATTTCACTGTACGCTTCATCGACGGGTCGGCCGCAGTGCCGGCGCTGCTGCATCCTATATGCCGGCGCGGCGTCGAGGGTTGCTGCTGGTCGGATGTGCGCTCGCTCGCATGCAGGAAGATATGGGGATTTTATGACGCGGCAAAAATAGCTTTCAGGCTCGTACGAGCGGGCTATAGCGAGCGGACGAATGAAGGCTTTGCGTCTATTCTCCTCTCATCCTCTACTTCTTCTATTTTGCTTCCGCGACGCCCATATAACGCTCTCTCACATAGCTGGAGGCCGAAAATTCCTCGAACCTTACGGCGAATAATTGCAAGAGATTCCAGTCACGAGTCGGTAGAACTAAAAGCCATTAAGCTGTAACTGATTGAAGTGCCTGCTCGCCGCTCGGTCAAGGCAATTTTCACGAGTGCTCGCGCCTATGGCGGGCGAGCGGTGCGATAATATTGAGATTCTTGACAGTGAGTCCGCGAGTTCCCGATGAGAGCTCACGCATGATAATACGTCCTGGCTACTGTCACCTGCCCAGCGAACTGTGCATCGTATCCTGGGCACATCGATGAAAGCTAGAGCGCAAAAGCTCCCTCTGCAATTTCGATAGCCGAAAAATGAAGAATCGGTGGAGGTAAACTACTTGAAAAGTGAGAGGACGATGCAGCGGATAAATTGCTGGTACGAGTGGAGGCTAATACATTCCCTCTTACTCTTGCCGGCTCTGCCGTCGCTTTTTCACCGGCGCACGGGGATAAAAGCAACTCGCGAAGGACGCGGAAAGCGGATGCACTCGGCAGGATCGAAATACAGCCGTCGATATACGTGTAATGTATTTCTGCAGTTTTGCCTCATCCTGGGGGGAGCTGGCGGGAGTGCAAAGCTGAAGGAGTAGCTATTGCTGTAGAGTTGCTCTTCGGCATGGCGCGGGCGGAACGTCGAGCGCGTCCGCTTTTTGCTCTCTCGCTACTTGCTTCTGCTGCAGCGAGCGCAGGCTCTTCAGTATCTTCTCTGCCTCTGGAATACGCAACTCGTTGGATCCGTGAATGGAATTTATTATTACATTTAGCAGGAGGCGAGCGCTTTCTTTTCCTCTCCTCTTTTTTATCTCGCTCTCGCCTATTCTCTCGTTTGCTAGGCATCCGTCTTTCCTTCCCCTCCGCGTATAACTCGCTGCTCGCAAGCTCGCTCTCGGCATAGCTGCTGCGGCCCGATTCAGCGCAGGCAAGCACCCGCGCCTCCTCCCTCCATCTGACTACCTTTCGAAACTCTGAATCGAGCAACTCATTACTTTACATTGTGGCTCTCGCCGACAATGGTCCCCTTCTCTCTTCTCTCCACGGCACACATAAAAGCGAGCGGTCTCCTGTGCAAAGAAACCAATGAATGTGGATTCCCTGTGTGTATGGCAGCACGCACGCGCGCGCCGCTTGCGCAGTCTTGGGATTCATACCTGCCCGTACTCAAGGGGTTTCCTTCTCTCCCCTCTTTCTCCTGCCCTCCGTCTTCTCGCTTCGTTCCGCTGTTTCTTCCCTCACTTTTACTAGCACTTTCTTTTCTTCCCTTTCTGTCCGCCGACTCGCCGCACCGTCCCCCGTCTCCGTTAGCTCCTTCACCCCTTGCTTCTCTCTCTCTCTCTCTCTCTCTCTCTCTCTCTCTCTCTCTCTCTCTCTCTCTCCGCTTTTCTCCCTCTGCTTCTTTCTGCTCCGGGCTCGGAAGCAACTTCCGCCTCTATCCAATTCTTTCATTCTTTTGACAATTATTACTATGATCCCGACTTTTTGATTAATCCCTCTCCTGGTCTGCAAAGTTATCGAGGCTTGCCACCGCGGCTCCGCTCTCTGCAGACGCGGTCGACGAGTTTCATTCAAGCAACCAACATACTAACCCCGCTTGAGCTTACCTTGGCCTTAACTACAACATTTGTTTTGTTACTGTTTTCAAACCCACTGACACGAAATGGGTATATGTTGCACGGCACATCTCATCTCACAAAGTTCCAGCTATTATCGAGAATTCATGAAACCAATTTTCTCGATAAAATTTGTACGATTTTCATTTTTTTTCCGTGACACGAACGATTTTCGCGTTGATCAAACCGTATTAATCAGGACAATGACAGGATAAAAGTACCATGCCATAGTTTAGAATGTGAATAAATATTTATTTAAGAAATTCTGACCCCTCACTGTACCCCTGCGGGAAAGCTGAGGTATTCAACAGTATGTATATGCCGCATTTTATTTCTTTTGCTGAAAATCTTTAGAATGCAGTGACGATTTTTTATTGTTGGTTATTATTATAACCATAAATAAATTACCTGTGTGCTCAGCAATCTGAACGCGTATGTTACAATAGTATATTCATATTCATTAATTGACAAAAAAATTACAAGCATTTGAAAATTCAGGATTCTATAAAAAAGAGGCAAAACAAAAAATAAAAAAGGGAATCTTATTATTTAACGTGTAAATGCCAACGTAGTCACTGCAGTGTATTTTTTATATAATAAAAAGTTCGGATAATCATCAATAAATAACATAAAAAGTAACATGCGTTTATAACGCTACACCCCTGCATGATACGGAATATTCTGGCAATTGCACAGAGGTGTCAAGTTTATTTGGGAATTATATTATTCTTCTAACTCGATACTACCAGTTACGTGAAACGGGATAAGGTTTAAAAACAGTTTTGTCAATCATCTCATAAAAAGTCGTTTTTTTAAAAAAGTCTCTTTGTTCAGAAAACAAATGTCATAAGCATTGCCCTCTCAAACACCAACAAATAAACGTACACGTGTAGAAGTTTTACCTTGGAGTTTTCTGACATTTCCGCTCGGCCTTTGAAAGTCTCTGCGTCTGTTGGGTTCCAGTTCCTAGCCGAGAAATGGCCTCACGTAAAACTGGTTAGTTAATTGTGGTCTATAAAACTCTAGCTTCATACAACAATGTTTTACATTTCTATATGCAACCGAAAAAACTAGCGGTCTTTTATTTACACTAATAAAATCTAATGCACGCTTTGCGCGCTCAGTTTGAGATTAAAACTTCGGAATCGTAACTACACTTAGATCGGATATTTGTTTCACAACTATTCAATCAAACCGGTTTGTTAACCGCCTCACAGCATCCGATCATCATATTGTTGAAAAGAGATTATAAAGTTTTGCTTACGAGACAAGCATTTCAAATGTGTTGTAGATACGAAAGTTTAACTCATAATAATAAAAATACTCATAAAATAGAAGTAACGTCAAATTTTAAATAATGGTTTTAATTAATAAATCCATAAATCTAGACAATCGAAGTACTGTAGCCTATTCACTGAAAAAAATGGTTAGTTGTGGTAACCAAGTGATAATTGGTTAACCAAAAATTGGTTATGAGAACTAGGTGCTTGGTTAATTTTACCAAGCCAACTTTTTTACAATGAAAAAGTCAACTTTATAGGTTACTAACCAATTTACTTGGCAAGGACAACAATTTTTCTGGTACATCACTGTTTTCATAATGGGTCAACCAACATTTTTGTTGTAATTACCAAGATATTCGTTGAAATCCGAGTTGCAGCTTATATTTTAAAAAATTTTCTTATTTACCAACTGGATCGCTAGCGCGACGACAGAGTCTCTGCCTTTGGAGTTGAAGGACCCGTGTTCGATCCCCAGTGAGGGAGACATTGTTTTCAGCTATATAATTGTATTATAAAATTGTAAACATGTAAATTAAATGTAAAAAATAATAGCACACTTGTATATGGGTCTATAAAACAAGTCTGCATGTATAAATAAATAATAATAATTAATAATAAATAAACAATAAATAATAAATAAAAAAAAGTAAAAAATCAGAAAAAATTTTGTTTCTTCATCGTTCTGGAAACAAGCTTGATTACTTTTTTAGTAATCAGAACTAAATTATTTCTTGAACCAACAATTATCTTGGTTGTACTGACAAATTGATTATCATTGTCGATATATTTTGTTTGTATTACAAACCAATATATTGATTAAGATAACCAAGATTAAATAGTGTTTGTCGCCTCGCGACTACACAAAATACAACCATATAGTTGGTTATGGTTACAAATTTTTCTTAACTAAGTCCACTTAGTTAATGATACCAACAAAATAGTTGGTGCGTATTTTTCCAAGCAATTTGGTTATCCCAACCAAGTACTTGGTTATCACAACTAACCCTTTTTTTCCGTGTTGCGACTCGTTGCGCGTCGAAGTTATGCACGTTTTATGTATTGGCTTGCGCATAAATTATCCACACAGCATATTTGAGTAAATGTTTATAATCGTTTGCAGAAAATAGAAAACAACAGATATATACGCTTCTTGCATACAAGCAGCAGTCAACCTTACACGGAAAAAAATGGTTGGTAACGGTAACAAACCGCTTGGCAAAATACGCACCAACTATTTTTTTTTGGTTTACCTTACCAAGTACTTGGTAAGTATAATAAAATAATTGGTAAGTTACCTGTTTTTTTGGTAACATTTCTCAAGTTATTGGTTAGGTCAAAAAAATAGTTGGTGCGTATTTTGTCAAGCGGTTTGTTACTGCTACTAACCATTTTTTTCCGTGTAGCACTCTGTTATTTTAAATCCTTATCCGCTCACGATTACATAGATTCAGCTCACAAAGCGTACTTTTAATTAAAAATTTTCAGATCGCTTATTCCCGAAAGCTTTTAAAGTATTGTGACGGGTTCCAGAAGAAAAGCTACAGGTGTAGCGAGGAACACCAGAGCGAGAAAGAGCGACTACGCGTTATTTTCACAATCCGAGGCACGCATGCAGAAGGTGTGAATTCCCGTACTTCGGCAAGCCTTGAGAGTGTAAGCCGCTGCGTGGGTGAGAGAAAGGGTGAGAGTAGGATGGAGAGAGCGCGTAGCGCTTGGAGGGCTTCGAGAGCTGGTGCGAGTACCAGTATGGTAGAGGCAGCGAGACGGCTGCGAAAGGGGGAGAGAAATCCGCGGCGGCTGCGACGACGAAAACTTGGCTGTACGAAATGCGTATGCAAAGAGTCTATGTAATATGTGCGCGCGCGCGACGCAGAGAGAGGAGGGGGGGGGGGAGAACCAGCTCGTGCAGCTCTCGCGAAAGAACAAAAATACAACGGATGAACAGGTGCACGCAGACATAGCCAGATGGAGATGTGCACGCATATGAGAAAATCCAAATAACATTTAGTTGGCGCGTTCAGATCGTCGCTCCCTACAAAGAGTAGCACTGTTTAAATTTCCCGTCATAAGTAGCACAATTAATTTGACGCACGCTAAACCAGCACAACTCGATTAAATATTCACAATTTACAACTTTTTACCGAATTTAAAATTGTTTTTTCAAATATAATAGTTTTTTACAAACATTATTTAAATTATCCACTTTTTTATTAGATCTAATAAATAAAATATGATGTATAGGAAGCAAAAGTTTTGAGAACAATCGGTTTTTACATTTTAGCTCTTTATTTAAGAATAGCTCGACGAAATCGTTAAAAATTTTAGCAGCAAAAAGCTTTTTTTATGGTGAATCACCGAATACAATTTGAAAGCATTTGACTACATTGTTTTAGAGGTATAAGAAATCAAAAAATAATTGAAACCTTGATATCTTAAGAACCATAGGGGTTTAAAACCTGCGCAATAAACTTAGCCAAAACATATAAAATATCTATACTTTTTTTCAAAAATCTCAGTGCAATAAGGCCTTTTTACGTCCGTAATCAAGGCACAAAAAAATCTATAATAATATTTTTTCAGTTTTTGATTTATTACTGAAAAAAACAAGTAGTCAAATCACTTGAAATTTTAATAGGATATAGTTTGACATGTGACCCACTGACATGATATTTTTCGTGAGGTTATGATGTTTAGTTTTAGAGATATGAATTTAAAAAAATCACTTTTTTCATTTTATCTGCGGAACAAAGCGGTCGATCCCGAGGACTGAACGAGGACTAAATTACGAGTAGTCAGTACAGTAATTTTATTCTCTTTCAAATGCATTACAGCTGAATCGTTTGTAACAATGGCATGATTTAGGAAAACGCAAAATAGTGTTCTTCAAAAATCAAAAAGTGATTATAAAGAAACCGCTGCCAATTCTTTGGCACGTAGCTTCCTCCGACAAATGTTGTAGTTCAAATAGATAAAATATTGTTCAAATATAAAGTATATTAATGATTTTTAAAATCCTTTAATCTTAATTATTTTACATAAGGAGCACATTATTTCACATAGGGTCCTCATAACCTCATAAAATCAGGAATTGTCTTAAAACATTCTGAACTTTAGTTAGCGAGTTATAAGGTTTAACAGAAATAGTAATTTTCAGTTATACGGGTATACAGAGTGAGAGACAAAGAATTTGAATCCTGATATCTTTTCAACTAAACGGATTTTTAAGCTGCAAAAAAACCAAGCCGAGGTGATCAAAAGTAATCCCGTAATCGTACGACATAGAACACCCATTTTTTGTAGTTTTCAATTTTTAGCTCGAAAAACTAGTCATCAAAATGGTTTAAAATTTTTACAGCAAATAGATATCATCGATTTTTATTGTCATAAATTTTTTCAAAACGTATGAAAAAATTTATGACAACAAAAAGATTTTTAAAAAAAATTTAGCATCTACAAAACCATATCGTCAAACGTTTTGAAAAAATGTATGACAATAAAAATCGATTTTTCTCAAAACTTTTGCTTCCTCTACATCATATTTTATTTATTAGACCTATAAACCGAAACTTTTTAAACTCTGAGGTTTGTCTGTCTTTGTCCAAGGTTTTCGTGAACTAAACCAACCAAATAATCAAAGTCGCAAGTTGTGCTACTCTTGGCGGCATTTTTGAACTGTGCTACTCTTCATGGCAAATCGTGAGTTGTGATGAGTTTTTGTTTGAAAATTTGGACTGTTCTAGTCTTTGTAGGGAGCGACGACTAATGGTCTGTACAAAAAAATTGATGCTACAACTCTATCGAAGCACTTTTTTGATGTTACAGTAACAACATGAGTAAAATAATGATCTTACAGAATTGTTCTCGAAATGAAAATGGTTGCCTGGATCAAAAGTTTACAAAATTTGTTGATTTTGCATTATTTTCAATCGTAAACATTTTTCAATTCAAGCGACCATTTTCATAATCTACCAGCTTTAAAATGAAAGCTTTTGTATACTGTATACTTTAATTCTAGTGATATGCATTTTCCGTTTGTGCCTTTAGACATTAAGTGACGACGCTGAACAATGGCTACTTTTAGCATTGTTTGGAAAATAATGTATCGGGATCGATTCTGCTTGATCATTATGTTTCAATTATTTTTGATGTACTGTAGAACACATTAGCGCGCCACGCGCGGCCTTACGGCCTTAAGCATGTCTACAACTTTTACATTTAACATTTTCATTTAAAACGTAAATCCGTAATGTTTTATGGCAAATAATTGATTTTTAGCTGTAAAAAATCGATTTTGGGCTGTAAACTCGAGTTATAAGCATTTTCATGATTTGATTTTAATGGGAAAAAGTTGTATTTTTCAAAGATCTATAACTTTTCCATTTAACTTTTTTTTTGTAGAATGCTTAGAATTCGACTTACTTAGAGCTAAAAAACCGTTTTTAGCGATTTTTGGAGGTGACCGCATTCTGCGTATACGTGCAGGATCAATCCCAAAATAAATCTGTCAGCTTAGTATTACGAGGGGAGTTCGTATACAAATTTTTAGCCCGATTGATTAAAGTCTTTCCGAGATAATCGCATAACAGGAAAATTTTTATTAAAAAAACGCTTAAAAATCGAACAAATTGTGCCCGCATTTCAAAACGACGTAGAGGATCGGGATAAAAAAAAATAGTTTTTTAGCTTTTGCAAAAGGAGACTTCTCCTAAAATTTCAGCCCGTTCGGTCGAAAATTGCGTGAGATGTCGCATCTCATACATTTTTCGCACACGAAACTATAAGGCACTTCCGTGTCGCGGTCGTGCCTAAAAAGCAGCATTTTTACTTCATTTGAACGTGCTAACTAAATATTTTTCCTGGATTTCCTCACATACAGATACAGAGTTACGGAGACACGCGAACGAGAGTGAGTCGGTGCGCACGTGCCAGCAATATGTAGAATCGCGCGTGGAGACATGTGCCGAGAAAGAAAGGGCGTTGTCACCCCGGCCGGTGTCGTAGTTGTGGTAGTCGTCTGGCGGGTCGTCTCGTCGTCGTCCTCCTCGTGTATTGTCCATGCAGACAGATGGGTTGGCTCTTTACTGAAATGCAGTCGGGCTTTCGAGAGACGGGATCCGCCGCGACTGCCTCCCAGCTATACGCGTCTTTTCATATGAGGACCAACTACTCCACGACACGAGAACCCATGTACGCACCCGCGGATACGTAGACGGCCTCGAGAGCGACCCTTGGCCTATTCACCTTCCACCACCCCCATGGTTAAACCGTTATGCCCTGCAATTTCTCTTTTCTACCCCTTTTCCTCTCTCCACCGCTTCTTATCTAATTTTTGAAGTCATAATTTCTTATGGGACGGTGAACCTACAATGTTTGTAACTTCTGGAATGCGTTACAGTGATATCTATAGGTATACTGATATAGGGCTCTTAGCTCTCGACCCGGCAGGCCCCCTTCTCCGTGTGCAAAGCTAAATATAGATTTACTCTCTTAGGACCTTATACACTCTCTCCGGGCGCAGGGATAAGTATACATATAGAGCAATACCTATAGATTTAGTCTCTTATGCATACTATACCGCATTACTTTGCTTACGCTTTCCTTCACTGTCTTTCTCATTCTCTCTGTACTCCTCGTTGGTATATCGCCTTCTACAGACAGTGACACTGTGTATTTATGTTATCCAGTGTCATACGAATTGTTAAATGCATAATTGTGAAAATAATTGAGTCAGCTCTATCGGTACTTCGAGGAGGGAAGCTTACCGATCGGCACAACTGATTCGGACACACGCCAATTTCGGTTATCGATACAGAAGGATTGCCATACGAGATCGTGTTTGTACGGAATAAATTTTATATAATCACAACCAATATTAACGTAGTAGATGGGCTTGCGAAGGGTGCAGCGACAGCGACAGTTGGAAAATTAGTTTACATTGAAACTAACGATCAAAATGAAATTACACGTGTATGGTTGCACTTTCAAGATTCACCAAAAACTGGACAAAAAATAAGACTAAAGCTGCTGCTCACATAACTAAATATAATATCCATCCTTAAGCGGTGCCAATAGACCGAAGAACTGCAACTGTTTACTTAAATAATAATAAAAAAGTTATTTATTTATTTATTAAGAAATTATACGGGCCGGAGGCCGTTTTACAGAGAAAATAATTACACAAGGTAAGAAAAATGACCAAAATAACGAAAATAACGAAAGAATCAAAATTGTAGAACAAAGTTCCTCAATTCTGACTTAAATTGCGGCAATGCGGAGGTCGCGGTGACACTCCGCATAAGGGTATTCCATGACCTTCTTAATCTATTAACCGTAGAGAAGGATACATAATTAGACAAATATATAATTTATTATTACTAAAATTCAAAACAAGCGTATCTTCCTTTTATAGAGAGACATTTAGAAACAATAGAAAAATCAATACAAAAAGCTTCTGCTTGATTTGCATACCAATCTTTATCTAGCTTTTAGACCCTTCCGTTAGTTACTCATGTCCTGAAGCTCTAAACTCTAGACGATGTAAACAGTGACCTGTCTTGATCGCGTGCAACAGAGTTGAAAGAAGGGCGGAGCATGAAAAGAAGCGGAGACAAAAAAAAGTGCGACGTTGTCTCGACTACACGGTGTAGCAGTGCTGCTAAGGTGACAGGCTGGGTGTAAAACCTCCCATTAATGCTATTACATTCTGTTCTTATTGTCGCATGTTCTGAGCCGTTTAGTATACACAATTCCTTCTTTTTACTCTATTGTATTAACTTACGCGTGTAGTCTATATTTACAAATAAGATACAATAAGATTTTTATCTTATTTTTATACCATTGTGTATGAAACTGAGAAATCAGCATACACTCAGCTTCTCTAAAGGTTATATAAAAAATGAGTTTTGATCTTTAGACGTTTCAAATTCAGAAAATAATCATTTATAAGTTTAGAAATATTAATAGGTGCAATGTATGCGTGTTTGGACACTTTTTGTTTATTTAAGAATGCCACTTTGCATATTGGAAAAACATAAAAATTAAACTCTTAAAATAAATCTGTCAAAACTGTTTTAAAATGTATCAACAATTTTCCAATAACTTTTCAGAATGTACTAAAACTGTGAAAAAATGTAACAAAATACAACTAAATTTTTTACTTAGCTCTATTAGAAATGCCTGGATTCATAATGTTTTTAGACGTTCCTTATTTATGTAATTTGTTCAATGAATAAGTGCAACAGTATATACGGCATTCTACTTTTCCGTGTTAGTTTGATTGTCAAATTTTTTAAACTTTTTCGGGACTTATAAGAAGTGAGAATTTGTAGAAACAAATATTATAATTTTCAATGGCTTATTATAATTGGAAATATAAAAAAAGGCTTAAACAAAACAAGGAATCAAAAACTGTTTTTTTGAAAAGTGGCCTTAGCGATTAGACGCTACCAAAGTTATAAAGCTTTTGAAGCATTCCCTCAGGTCCTCAAAATTTACCCACAAAGATTATATTTTTATGGCTCGTTCAGTTGCTTCCATTGCTGCTTCCTATTTTCCTCTTTGGCTCTCTTTCGAAACATATGTATGTAGAATGAAATGTTGAATTATCTTCTATTATTAATTTATTCAACATTACAACTTCTAACGGCCTCACAGTATCCAGTCATTATTTTTATGGAGAAAATACATTTGATTATATAAATGTATTTATAAAATGGCATTTACAGTAGGGTGAGGTATTAAAAAAAAAGAAATAAACGAAGGGAAATTACAGGATAATGTGCGGTACATTTACAATAAAAATTTTTTCCCGTACAACCAATCTCAGATAGTTATTACCGACAAACTACATAGAGTAGTCTCATCGGGATATTTGTAAATAGTTAATTCAAGTAGTCTACGGTCTTGTTTGCATGCAAGCTCTCATTCCATGCTGCGCGATCAAGCGCGTAAAAGTAAACTCAAATTTTTCCCGAAAACAACGAAGCTGTTTATGGTAGCAACGCAAGGCTGTGTACATTTTATTAATTCAAACAATAATCTGAAATCTCAAAGAGCATACGTAACGCGTATCAAGTGTATAAAAGAATGGAAATAATGCTAAACTACATAAAATAAGCTAGGCTACTGGTTGAAATTCTAAGGAATCAAATTTATGTATCTTCGGGAAGCATGCGCAATTCGAGATGAGGAGAACAGAGTGGACATAGCCACAGTAGATTTCGAGGCCATAATCCATGGTACAATAAATAAGGGCAAGAGCAAATCTTATACTTAAAGGCTCGGAGTGTACGTCAAGTAGAAGAAGGGAGGCAACTTGCTGGATGCATGCGGCACGTCAAATACACTCTGTGCGCGGTCCATCAAAATGCAAATGTCTTTTATCCAGCGGTAAGGTAATGTATGCGTCCGTCGAGAATCAGTATTCAGACTGTAAGGCGTATGCGATCCGCCCCTTGCATTACGCTATACACTGCCCTGCTATAATAGTACCCACGGATCCAGGCCGCTCTCTTACCCTCTCTCTCTCTCTCTCTCTCTCTCTCTCTCTCTCTCTCTCTCTCTCTCTCTCTCTCTTACTTACTCCCATCCTCTCTTCTTCAGAACAAAGTAACCCTCTATTGAGCAAGAACTGGGCAAGCCGCGATGGCCGAGCGACGAGCCACCCACCCCCTTAAGCTCGCGCCAAATCTTTATTTTACGACCCAGAAGTACGTTCAATTGGTGACTTTGTGAATAAAAGAAGAATAGGGAAAGAAAAAGCGTGTGTAGAGACATCACCGCAAAAGTGGAAGCAAAATCCGCGCCATTAAGATGCGCACCCCCTCTTGACAGTTTCTCTATTATTCCATCAAACTCGATATATGCTAGCTTTCACAAATTTTGATCGAGCTATGCGCTGCCTCCGTCTTATAGACACATGGACGCCTTTCGCCGTATAAAACTCCATAAAAAGCTGTTAATAACCATGGACTTTTTTAAAGATACGAAAGAGGTTCAGATTTATAGCTTTTTTATTCTTTTAAATGATTGACTATTGACAATCTTTATACACTTTCTAAATGGTTTGCCGGAAATTTTGCATTTGAACGGAGTATTATACATGCAGCAACATTGTTCCACACATGTGAATGAAACTTTTGGACTCACACACTGATTGGCATTTCAAAGACTAACTTTGTTTACCAACGGCCACTTTACGTATGCCCCAGCGTTGATGTTGGAGGAACATGTTTTAGGGATCGCAGTGTGCCAAGCTTTTAATGTCCTCTTAAACAAACAGACTTCTCTATACAAGTCATTACTCCGCTTGCTCATGCTTGAGTGGACGCATACACTTTAAATTGTCAAAAAATGAAAAATTCAATTTCATCTTTATACTGAGCTGTTTGGTGTATTAAAAAAAATTAAACCATTATATGCGTATATATTAAATTATAATGTAAAAAACACAATATTCAAAGGCCAAAATGCAAATTTAAAATGGGCCAAAAGCTAATAACTGGCTACTTAACATAGATAAAACTGTGCACATTTTATGAGGCTAGAACTTTTTAATAACTATCGTATGGGAGAGAAATACATTTCATGAAAGTATGGATCATTTAACTGCTTTTTGCGATTCTGAATACAAAACTGTCAGTATTTAGGCGTTAAATGAACAACATTAGTCGATTGAGGAAAACATGCTTTGCTCGTTGTTTAAAAACAAAAAGACACCGTACATACTCTACACAAAAATAACCCTACACCCTACACAAAATAACTCTACACACATATTTGCTACACGAAAAAACTCTACACAGATATTTACTACACACAAAAACTCTACACGCATTTTTGATTATTTGACTACACCGTAAAACTCTACACAATTGTATAATCTATTGTTGTAACAGTTATATTACACTAGCTAAATCAAATCGCTTCATCAACGGCTTCAAAATATGAGGTCATCACTTTTTTAAAGAGAGATTATACAAGTCAATATTATAATAAGAAAATATTGCTGAATCTTCATTAAAGAAAACAACATTAGTCGATTGAGGAAAACATGCTTTGCTCGTTGTTTAATAACAAAAAGACACCGTACATACTCTACACAAAAATAACCCTACACCCTACACAAAATAACTCTACACACATATTTGCTACACGAAAAAACTCTACACAGATATTTACTACACACAAAAACTCTACACGCATTTTTGATTATTTGACTACACCGTAAAACTCTACACAATTGTATAATCTATTGTTGTAACAGTTATATTACACTAGCTAAATCAAATCGCTTCATCAACGGCTTCAAAATATGAGGTCATCACTTTTTTAAAGAGAGATTATACAAGTCAATATTATAATAAGAAAATATTGCTGAATCTTCATTAAAGAAAACAACAGTTATATCATATGTTGACTAATATTAAAGCAATATTATACTAGAACTAGTAGAAATAATTGAATTACTTTTGGATATGCGATTACCTGAAAATCTCTGGGTGTGATTCGTAATGTGAATATTCGCAATATCTGAATCCTTGCACCGATAATAGACGCACTCGCAGATTTAAATGATTGCCGCGATGAAGCGCGCAATTGCGTCAACATAAACCTCGGATTATGTCTGGGAGCTCTTGTGCAATTGCGCGTGTGTCGCTTACAAGCATTATAGGTATTACTCTTTTCTTGTTTTAGCTTTTGTTTTTGCAGTTTCAAAGGTTATACTATTCAAATAATTTTTCGAAAATCGCTTTCTAAAATTTTTTGTAGCAATCGTTGCAGCACGATGCCCTTTCGTCCTTTAAACGTTCTTTAAATTCAATACAAGTTAGAAATGTGATGCCTTAGCTCTGTTTTCAAGAAGGGTATTATTAACGCCTTTATCACTTAGCTCTATTGCTTTCCTCTGAATGTGCGCAGAGTAACTCAGCTTTCGTATTAAAATCCCTTTCGTGTAGAGGAGCTAAAAGACCAAGCTGGACGCCGTAGATCAAAGAAAAGTCTCACCAGAAAAGGAAGGGACGTCAACCGAAAACGGTTACAACTGAGATTTGTTGATATCAACCTCAATCATATTGTTTTAAAATATATTATTTGAAGTATAAGATAAATATTTAGTGTTTTATGCTTGATATTTTAATCCCAATAATTTATTTGGAAAAGTTTTGCATTTTACATTATTATTCATTCTATTTCATTTCACTGCAAATGTTAACTAACCGCAAGCATTTTTGTATACCAAGGTGAGTCCAAATTTATTTTAAACAATGGACGTAAAGGTCATCTATTTCTCCTCTGAAAGCTATAATACCCTCACAGCTAGCGCGTAAAAACTATGATGAGCAATTAAAGAGCTTCCGCGATACCAATGATAAAATAATGACAATCCATTAGTTTGTCTTTATCATCATAAGTAGATATATATGTTTTGCTTCGCTACACTGAAAAAAAAAATCACAGTCGTTTCTGCTGTAAAGTCCGGTAGTTTTAACCGTTCTGCCACCGTAACTACTGTTCAGTAAGAACAACGGTGTGCCACTGGTAGTTTTAACGAGTCGCGACTCGTAAAATTGGTCGCTTACTCGGGACACCAGCAAAAACAACCGAACTGATTCTTTAAAACTGCTGAACTCTACGGTAATCTTGGCGAGTCTTCGTACAATGACAGATTACTGGTGCGAGTTCAGTTAAAATGGCTGTGTTTTTTTTCAGTGTAATACGCTTTTTTTGTTTGTCATCAGTGAACCGAAGTAGTATACTGTTAACTTTTATGATAAAATCATTTGAGGTAGTAGATGCTGAGCAAAACAAAAAAACTACTATGAAATTTACAAAAACGTAGAATGCTGTTAGACATATTGCATTGTAAAAAATTTTCTTTGGAAAAATTTGTGAATATTACTTATTGAAGCGAGGTTCGATCAAACATTCATTTACATTCAATCATATAAGAAGCATTGTATTGCTATTGGGCGGAATAACGTAAGCAGGTAAACAAAGAAGGTAAGCATAAGTAAGTAAGGTATATTCCGTTGTAAGCGAGACACATAAATAGGACCTCTTGTTAGGTGCCGTTAAAGGCTTATCGTTATTCCGCACACGTTGGCCGTTCATTGCAGCTAGGGCAGTAACTACTTACGCCAGGACTCGGCCAGGAACCCTTGTGTAGATAAACAACCGGCTCTCTAGCTTTCTCTCTCTCTCTCTCTCTCTCTCTCTCTCTCTCTCAGACTCCGTCCTCTCTCTCTGCCGCGTTCTGCTGCTGTTACACCCCCTCTCTCCTGCCTGCTTTTGCCCTCTTCATCCTTTGCACTTTCTCCCGATGCCTGGAAGCATTCAATTTGCATAGGAACACGACAAACTTCAGCTATTAGCTGAGTCTGTATCCGCCACTAACTGACTTTGTACTCATACACCGAATTCCAGACCAAGCTACTCTCCCTAGCTCTTTGACTGATTTCACTTACAGCTAGGATGTACATAGATATGCACTAAGTCACATGAGGGATTGGTAAAATACAAATGCTGGTTGACAACTACTTCATTGAAATTCAAAGAGCTCTTGGCGTCAATGATTAAACTTGCCTACTAAGTAGCTTTTACTGGCTCTGGGTTCTGTAAAGTAAATAAATCTTATCAATCGATTTAGATTTTAAAGCACAGGAATCGTGGCACGGTTCACCAGTATGGTACAGTTACCATGAGCGACGAAACAAAAACGATTAATGCTTCGCGAGCACATTTACGTTTCTATGGACTACAATAGCCTGAATGAAACTTACGCAAAAGTGTGCTCTTGGTAGATTTTCCATAACGAGCTGAGCGATAGAGGTAGCTTCCAAGAACTACGTGCAGTCACATTCGCCGGCCAACCACAAACCGGAGACTTTTCAGAAGCTAGACTAGATGGTAACTAAGTCTTATCTGCTAGCACACATGAGCTCTCATTTGCGGCTCGATGTATGCAGACCTCATTTCCCTTTACAATCCTACTTATGAAAAGCCACGTCTACTTTGAGTTGTCAATGTTTGTAGAAATGAAGGACGATCGGCTTGGCGAGATAAGCGCCTTGTAGAAAAATACTTACCGAAAAGCTAAATGAAGGTACACCATATAATTGCAAAGCAAAATAGGCGTTTCAACTTCTCTTCCCAGCGAGCAGTTCTTTTCATAGTTTCATTAGCATTCCTTTCTAGAAAAGAGCTCTACTGCGATTAAAACGTGAAAAGCTCCCTGTTATTTTTTTACTTATCCTCAATTCATTCGTGTAATTGTTGCCTTTTCTAACATTCACGCAAAGTGTATATTTTTAAAAGTTAAGTGTGCAGATCCTACCAGAGGGGAGCCCAACTATATGGGACTTTTCGCTTCTTTATTTAGCTTTCTTCGTCTGTTCGCACTAGCAACACTGGCTTCCATGAGTTTTTTACGCTCGCAAACCCCCCTAATCTTTCGAGCCTTTGTTATGCCAAGCTAGTACTTACGCAGGAAACTTTTTTCGATACAGCCAGCGCGCACTCCCCCATCGAGCTTTTCACCTTTTCTTTCGCCTCTCTTTTCTCCAAATGTCGTCGCATTGATCAAGCTTTTTTCTCTCTCACGTCTGCCTTTGTGTGATCAGCAGAGCTTCATTCAATTTTGTTTCTTTATCCAGCGCTTGTTTATCCACGAGCATCTACTTATGCGACAGCTCTGTTTACTGTTTACTCAATCACCTTGAGCCACGCTCGTCGAGATTTTATTAGCGAAGACCTGCGGAAGCCTGCGTTCGAGGAGCAGGAAGAGAGGAAGAAGAGAGAGAGGGAGCATTGTCGGGCTTGCTGATTTTTCCGGAATTGCACTTCTTTGCCCCTTCTACTGACACGCCCACTGTGCACTCGAAGCATTAGCGATAGCTTGCATCACACCGTCTACACTCCACATTCTACTTTTACTTCTTATTTGTCCAACCCATACATATTTTTTAATCTGAATTCAATTCACTTATAAAATAATTTCAAAGAATTGCAGTCGATTTATTAACAAAGATCGGAAGAGTCATTAAAAACAAATCTATACAGATGCAATTTAGTGAGATTATGCAGGTACGTGCTTTTAGATAAATATACTTTTAATGGCGCGTCTCTCTTGATTTTAATATAGATATTTTTTCAATCGAATTGAGAGTAAATAACGCATTCGTTTTGTTCCAAAGTAAATCATACTTTATTATATATTCAAATTTTTTGCGATTGAAAAGGCCTTTCGCGGGATTTTAAATGTAACATAAGAGGTTCGTGTAATCCGCACTTTGCAAGAGGATTTCAACTTTATGATGTAACCAAAAATATTACGAACGTTTCATCCACGTTATTTGTTCTCCTTGAAAAGTGATGATTGCGATTTAAATTCCAAAAGATACCTTCTCTGTACACTTTATCACTTCAAAGCGCGTGCATTACTCTCAAATATGAATACTGCAAGTTGTGAAGTTTGGGCGTGGCATTCATGAGCGTTTGCATTTGTATCTGAGACGTTGTGATCCATTACGTCACAGGGCAAGCTTTTTGGATGAAAATAGTTCCTAAGTTTTGCTCGAGAGTAAACATTTTATGCACCACAGCTGTTCTGGAAAGAAAAACCAGTTTGATAAATGTCGACAAATAGCAACGTTGACAAGCAGCGTAAACTGGGTAACTTGCTATAAAGAAGACTGCTTTTTCATTATACATATATACACGCTATCAAGATTGAGTTTGCTACATTTTTTTTAGTTAGAGATAGAATAACTTTTGCTGTTTATGACATTCGCTTATGCTCCGAGAAAATTGAGAAAAGAAGTCCCGGTAGAACGTCTTGAAATCTTTTGATGTAGTTTTGTTTGATATCCTGGTCAAAGACACGGATGCAGGCTATTTACCGAGCGGTATATGAATGCTTTCAATCGAAATACGGTAAGCCAGGCCTTAATCTAAAAGATGTACGCAAACTGTGTAGGAACTAGTCCTCAGAAGCTAGACGTAAACGTAGCTTTGGGAACTTGTTCTGGTTTATGACAGGAAAGCTGATCACGAAAGTTATTTGCATTGAGCTGTGTATATATATACGCATATATGTATACAGCTATATAACTCTGCGCGCTCCCTGCTCAGGAGATCAGCTAAAATGGCTTTCTGAATTCCGTATCGCCGCTGTAATGTAAGTCAACAAGTATAATCAAATATTGACTCGTAGCTGTTAACGTTTTAGCTCTAGTAATGAAAATAACAGCTCTAGGCACGCGATCGCGCGCAGCCGATTGTACAGCTCCTGCGCGCGTTGTTTACCTCATTACTTCGAGAGCAAACCCAGCGCAGCCGTGTGCCGGCTCTTTTTAATAAGCGCTTTCTTCGGTACACGATGTCAGTCACTGATCGTTCGTTTCCCGCTGAACGAGGAGAGGGGAGGGCGAGAGAGAAAGAGGAATTCCCGACTGAGGGGTTTGAGGTTGTATTGATCGAGGCTGGCTGCGTGCGCGGGTAACGGCAGCCGTGACTGAAACGCGACTCACTAGGCCGCGGCGGTTCCAGAAAGCCATGGCCTTGACCATTTGAACTTTTTCTACTGCGCGGGCGGAAATTCAACTCGCCCTCTGTGAATGTACGCAACTCTGAGTAAGGCGCGCCGATTCCCTTCGCAGCTCGTTGAGCGCTAAAAGTCGCTTCAAGCCGAGGGCTCTATAAACTGCTGCTTCGAATGTCTGCAGCTCTGAAATTCCGCGCGAACTCAAAGTATCTCCGCAGTATGTGGGCTGCGCAGAGAGCAGTAAATATTCTATTCTTCCGGGCCGACGAAAAGCTAGCACTACTAGGCGTTTTAATCCCAAAAATGCCGGCCATTCATAGTCAGCGCGAAATATCTCCATCGATTTCCCATTCGAATCATCCTTTGGGATCGTCGATCAGCTGCATCGAGGGCTTCCTGCTACTCCTGCTCGGGCTCTCTTTGTCTCTCGCTTCTACGAAGCCATAAGTATATCAGCAGCCCTGCCGAGAGAGTAAGAGCTTGCTGATCCAGCAAACTGCAATGGCGCGCCGCCGGTGGCTAGGACTGCGAGCCCTCCCTCCCTCCCGCCCTCCTCGCGCGCGCGGCCACCGCACGCTCTGCAGTGCAGATAAAAGGCTGATTCCCGCGCGGCGAGGAGTGTAGGCCGCAGCGATAGAACCACTAAGTGCGATCGAAAGAGCGAGTATATCGCGGTCCAAGCCTACTTGTGAAACTCGCTAATATCGTCTAATTACCAGCGGCGCGACAATCAATTACTCGCTGTGCGTTGCGCAGTCGAGGATGCCGCCGCTACCTCAAATTGCCGCCGGGAAAGGAACTCTTCAAAGACTGCCCCGCTCGCGCCCGCGCAGAAAGCCACGAGTGTGCTGGATGAACGCGAACCGCCAAGAAAAAATATGATTAATTTCGTTATACCGATCCGGGCTCGGCGCCGAGAGCGCGACAATTATTTCGCCACTGCGGCGCGGTGCGATGGAAAAGAGTTACTCCGCTCTTCTGATGTAGCGCGCAATTAGCCTACTTCGCCGTTATCCGCGCAAATGTTGACATCAATATAATGCGTGGATAGTGAATTTCCCCGGTGATACCCGCGTACCCACACCATGCTCGTAAGGAGGGAATCTCGTTCCCGTCGTCCCCTAATGGCACCGGTGAAAAATTAGCGGAAAAAGCATCGAGCTCAGCGGGTTATATGGAAGAAACAAGCTGAGCCGGTATTTAAGGACGGACAGCGGCGCGAAATGAAGAAAAAGCGCGCGACGTCACGTGAAAAAGCAGAAATGTGTCTGGGATAACGGGGAATATTAAAGCGATGTGCCGTGCAGTGGCACGCGCGCGCAGCCGGCAGCGACACCGAATATTTAAGGTAGTAGTACTACCCTTACTGTAGTAGTCAAATCAAGTCCACTTTTTATATTTTGTTTATTTGCGAGATACACATAATAATAGAAGTTGCATAAATTAAGTTACATTAAATAATGATTAAACATTCAGACATTCTCATCAAACACTTTTATTTACCGTATTATCAATAAAAAGTTTCAGACAGAAGCTGATTTGACTCATCTTTTTTGAGGTTAAGTGTAAATTTTGGAACTGTTATTTGTTTATTACTACGCTCACAAGTTCCAAGTTTAGATGTTTGAGGTATCAACGTATTCGTTACATGTTTATCTACTAATTTGTAAAGTTTGGGTAAACGCTGAATGGTCAGTTTTGTTAAATCAAGCAATTACTCGCGAAAAGTGTAGATTTTCGTAAATTAAAATGTTTATAACTTTTGTCACGTCCTCCAAACCATCACCAAATTGTAACTGGATGTTTATCTTATCAATATCTAACAGCATATCAAATTTTATTAAATTCTGAACGGTCAATCACTTTTAGATAGTACTACCTTAAGGCAAAACCTCGGCTCGCCGCGGCGGCAGTAAGCGCGCGAGCTATGCGTATTACGCCGCGCGTTCAGCTTCGCTCATTTGACCGGAAGTGCGGGGGAGGGCGCATGACTGTGCGCATGTTGCGCGAGGAGCCGGTTTCTATGCGCACACGCGCGCCCGCAAGTTTCCCTGCCGCGGCCCTCGTAATAGCGCAGAAACGCGACGCTCCCAGGCTCCCGCGCGATATAGCCCACTACTTATTTTTCATAATCGTCCAAGTTTCTGAGTAGTCGAGGGAACTTTGCCGCGAGCGCGTGCACATCTTCGAGGAGAACGACGAGTACCTAGGGCTCAGCCGGGGAGGAAGAAGAGGAGGAAGAGCTCCTCGCCTCTTTAGCAAACTTCGGACGCGTGCACGTCATGCGGAAGGATTTAATTTGTTTTTAATCCGGCCATCGCTGCGCGCTGACTGTCGAACAGCTGGATCAGTCTTGGGGAAAGTTCACGCATACTTTTAATCACTATGCTAAAAGAGAAAAGAAAAATAAAAGCGCTGCCGGCGGTGGAGAGCAATTGTACTTTTCATTTTTCCGCCTGGTCGTGCGCTCGTGAAAGCCCTGTCTCTCTCTCTCTCTCTCTCTCTCTCTCTCTCTCTCTCTCTCTCTCTCTCTCTCTCTCTCTCTCTCTCTCTCTCTCGCTCTCCCTGCTTCCCATAGCACCGCTACGTGAGAGCTATTAGTCGGAATCTTTCGCTGCATTAACGCAAGCCAAAGTGTACGCGAGAAAGCGCCGGCACGCCTTCATTAACTTCGTTAAGGCAGCTCGTTTCAATGGAATAGATGTGCAGCACCTACTATCAGCACTGTAATAAGGCTAAGGGCAGCAGCCAGCATTAACGTTTTACACTAGCCGGAGCTCGCTATAGCTGAGGATCCCCTCCCTCTTCTCCCGAGCTCCAGCTCCGCGTAATTGACAGCGTGCGTGTTTATACCTCAATTTCTCCGTCGTATACGCTCCACGCCCTGTTTCCCACGTACGACGATAATGATTTGCCTCGAAATCACTGTACATGGAGTATGTTCGGCCTCCTGTTTCCACTGCCGACGTCAGTCGATTGCGCAGAGTGAATCTCAAATAAAAATGACCCTTAATATCTTCAGAGTGCATAAGTATTTGGAACTTGAGTCGGCTCCAGCCGGAAGGAACGAAAAGTTTACGGCAAGTCTTCACTATTGGCTGCTGGACAGTTGGCGGAAAGTATGCGGAAAGTCGCGTGCAGACTTGGCTACAGCTCTTTTCAGAGGGGGGCAACGACACTCATCAAAAGCCACAATACGGAAAAAATATTAAATATGAAATAGACTTTCATTACTCATTCAGGTCTCTTTTGAAGGGAACATTTGAATCAGAAACGCGCGTGGTCCAAGATACAATACCAACGCATCTAGACCATCAAAGATAACTTTTCGTAGCAGTGACAGTTGTCGCTTCCGTCTATGGCTCGAAAGGGGACAGCAACAACGGCAAACTTTTATCAAGTCTCCCCTGCGACTTATTGACTGTTCAATATTTGCACATCTGACAAGGTACGCATAGCTCCATACAATTGTAACAATCCGATTGAGCACGAGTGTACAAAAGATTTAAACGCGTGAACACATACATGGTATTCTCTACAAAATAGATGCTGCCAAGTGTTATACATTAATAACGTAGATTGAACTTGAGTCTTTACGGAACAATAAAATATATTATCCTCTGCATCCTATGGGCATTCCTCGCAAAGAGTGACTACGGCAGCAATAACTGCAGTACTGTACTATATAGTCTCGATAACAGCAGGACTGTAGTTTCACCTACAGCAGTATTTTAAAGTAACGATCAGCACTGTAAAAAGAAATACGCACAAAAAGCTACATGAAAGTGTGCCATAAACATCGTCACTATATATTACCTGTACAATTTCTCTAAATTATCTGGTAATAAATCCATCAATAAAAAAGAGGGGACTTTTTATCAAGCGGAAACGCGATTATTCTACTGTTTCAAACCCCTGTTTATAAAGTTTGGATTGGTATTGATGGTTCATGCGAGATTTATCATCAATGAATAAAAAATATGATTTATTGTTATAAACGTTTTATATATTTGGTATCTATATTTGAAATAGAAAACTCTCAAGATTTTTTTTCTCCAATAAAACCGTCATTGTAGACTCGAGGAATCTAAAGAGTAAGGTTGCCAGGAAGACGTGACCGCCCCGAGACTGCTGTACAAATTAATTCAAATATTTGCCGCTGCGTAAATCTCTTTCCCGTTCGTTATTCTCCCACTCTTTCGGGCAAGGTAACTATTTCAAAGTACATACACGATTCATCGAATATGCAAATAAGGAGGAAACTTTTTTATCGCCGCCAGCATAAAAAGCAGGTACTTAACTAAGCGGTCTCGTTTTCACGAGCTCAGGGCGCGTTGCGACATTGCTGAGTTGTGATCTCGGCAAGGGCGGCTGCAGCGTATAAAAAAGTAGCAAAAAAACAACAAATGCGGCAGTTATACGAGGCATTTCAAACGTAACGAAGTCACTTTACGGTAGTGTCAGTATTTTCCGCAGGACTATGGTTTAGAGGATCGTTGTCCCATCCGCAATGATCGTAAAACTTAAAGTGTAGCCGGCGTACGTGACGTATTCGTACAAAGCCGAGAACAAAGACGGCTTGCCTGAAATTACGAGAAGCGTTGTAACGATTCTAAGGAGAATCTCTTCTGTCGCGTCGCTACACGCCGCAGTCTTTCCTTTTGCCGGCGTTTCTCCCATCTCTCTCTCTCTCTCTCTCTCTCTCTCTCTCTCTCTCTCTCTCTCTCTCTCTCTCTCTCTCTCTCTCTCTCTCTCTCTCTCTCTCTCTCTCTCTCTCTCTCTCTCTCTCTCTCTCTCTCTCTCTCTCTCTCTCTCTCTCTCTCTCTCTCTCTCTCTCTCTCTCTCTCTAGCTCGCTCTCGCTCTTACCCGAGCGACTGGTTTCCTTTGAGACTCCTGTTTCTACCTCGTCTTTGTCTCACATCTTTCCAGCAACGTGACCGAATTTTACGGTTGCTCTCATGGAAAGCACTAAATTACTTTAGACGCAACTTCCCTATTGCAGCTGATTAAGAGTCCTTCTTTCCCTTATTTACAAGCTTATCTTTAGTTGAAGCCAACTTTCTTATGACAGCTACTTTTGTACGGATGCGCCTGTAATTGATAGGATTAAGTTGCTTTGAACGATCATCTATAGGCCGTTACTTATATATAGTTCGAGCTAACCGTCTTACTACAATAATTCAATAAGTCAACCTATTACTATGCTCGAGAAAATAAGATCTTACTTGATTTTCACGCTCTTAAATGTTTACACTCTGGTGAACGAGCAGCTTTATAATTTAACGCTATTTTTTATTTCTTTATTAAAATCTAATTAACAAAAGATTTATTCTTCAATATAATAGTTTATTTGATTTCTCTATGTAATATATTGTATATTATATTGCAATGTCAATAAGATAATCTCGAACGTTTTTTATTCTGTTTCAGATAAAAATTGAGCTGTAAAGCATGGACTGGTGATTGAGAAAATACAAAGCCGGATTTTCTTCTAAACCACATCGTGAGTGATACTCTTACAATTTACGATGTTTCCTCCCTATACAAATAATGAACGTGATATGAAACTCCGAAACCTACGCGACGCGACTTGTGCCAAGCATACATATCCATATGATCCACATATAAATTATTGAATCGAAAAATTTCCAACAACTTTTTATTTGTTCATAAATTACTAACATCAACAGATGATCTTCTTGAGTTACAGTGTAATTCGAATATTTTGATCGATCTCTAAAAAGAAATGGCAATCATTTCATTCCTTCCGTGATTGGCTGGCCATTCGGCGTTTGCGCGCGGTATACTACGGGGAGATACCTTACTTGCATGTGCTACAGTATGTTTGTATGTATCTCTTTACAGTATATTATATAAATGTATACTGTAATGTATGCGAGTAAGGCTATAGCTTGGTGAACAGTCGACTAAACCTCAAAATATGACCTCCGTTTTTTGGGCCAAAACATCGTTTCCCAAATTGTGTAGACTCTCCTTGATATAATGAATTGAAATCTGATGAGTAGAAGCTGAGATATATAGGCGTATAAGATACACACCTATAACATACAGATACATCCATACGGACATTTTCAAGAGAACTATTATTTTTTGGTTACAAAGAAATAAAAGAAGTGGTCATCGTGCAGTATATTTTAAAAATAGAAACCCCGCTAAAATGAAAATTCGTATTTGTTATGTTGAATAATGAAACTACTTTTGCTTCATTGCAACACGTGTATCCACACACTTACGCTGTAGTCTGAAACAATAACGAGCTTGCACAGTTAAAAAGTGTAGTATTACTTTTTCAGGAAAGAAAAAAGGTAGAATAAAAGCCTCAAGAGTACTGGAAGTGTCCAGACATTTGAGCTGGAACAGCGGCATGATAATTGCAAAGAAGTTAATTAAGAACCCCGTAGGAATGTTCCTATTTGCATTTACGTTCAGCTCTGCCGTCTGCCTGCTCACAGCTCCCAGTCGTAAGAGTCCGAGTCAACTGAAAAGAGATAGCGAAATGGTAAAAAGAAAAAGGGCTGTATTTAAAACTGAAACGTGCGGTTCTTTTTCACTTTCACAAAACTCCCTACTTTTTCTACATTTTATCTTTGCTTTGCTCTAACAAAATATTTGTAGTACTTTAATTTATTAATTTCTCATTACATACTTATGAATGTCCCTTCTTTCTCTATCGCGTTCTTTATTAAACGTTTGTATGTGATTATAGGGGCAGTGATGTTTGACTCGAGTTTTAATTAAAATCGCGCATAAGTTTTAGTCTTCCGACTTTATACGAGTTTCGGGGTTTTCGTTACATTTATCATTTGTATCCGAAATTTCACCAGAAGGTGTAGAATTCATATTTTGGTATTTCACTCAATCTTAAAATATTGTATGATTATTTAAGTTGCGATTCTAATACTTACACAATCGTATAGCATAGTCTGTTATTAGTCGTTAAAACAAATTTTCACTGATCAAATGATTGAGTTCTTTAGCGACCTTTATTATGCGTATAACATTAAGATCAGTGCTATCTTAAAAAATAATCTGTACCTTCTCCACGTGAAATTTTTTCATTCTTTTTTTTTCAAACCATCAAAATTTTCAAGTATACCAAATATTTCCTATTAAATGTTTCCGATTTCTCTAGAGGTGCAATCAGTCGAGTATGAAATGTCTCTAATCTAGAGTATGTTTTGAAATCATTTGTAATGTTTTATGTGGCGTATACCTACGCATGCTTAATTTGTTATTAGTACTATTAATATTATTGAGTCGTAGATAACTGGAGAAAAATTTTGCGTTTGCGCTTGTTATTTAAACATCCTATCGGGATGATTAAAGCATCGCCGAGAATGCTTTGGCAAAGGGGTAGCAAAATGGTCAATTCAGGCGGGCGGCGATCAATGCCTTCCCCTCGCGCATCTCCCTGTCTCTTCCCAGCTCTTGCATGCCGAAATTCTAGAGCAGCATGTGGTGGTGTCTCATACACTTCCTATACGCTCAGAGGAGCGACAATGGTAGAGGGCAAGAGAAGGGCAGGCGAGAGTACAGGAACAGGACAATCAGCGTCAGGTGTTTGCCCGGGCTGATTAACGTTGTTCCTCCACCGCGTCGCTATAGCTGGGATAAGGTACGGTCGACTACCTACTAGTTGTATCGGCTGTAACGCGCTTAACTGGCCAGGATTTCGGCTACGAAACAGGCCTGCCAATTTCCCTCTTCTGTCCTCTTCACTGAACCGACGCATTGACCCTTGTTTGCACTTGGTCTGGCAAAGCATTCATTGCCCTGATTTCAATCCCCCAGACTCAACCCTAACTCCAAATAGGATAAACGTACCAGAAGGACATTGAATCTTTATGAGATCGTACGCAAATACAGCCAACTAGCGGCGGTAACACAACGGCGTGATAAATATTGCTTTTACAATGCAAATTGCATACATATGATTGATCAATCAACAAAATCAATTCACTTCGATTCAAAGTGGATACGAATAAAACTTTTCAATTAATTAAAGTTCTTCGATCAATAATTAGGCATGCAGCAGCGAATTTATCATCGGCTTCGCTGTTTAACGCAAATTATTGTATAATGTCCAACAACATTATAAAATCTATTTGCATAACTCCGGACGAAAATCGATTTCTCATAGAAATATAAACACTAGTCAATTTTCGCCATAAATTATCATTACTATCTACTTTCATCACGATATCAGAAATGGGGGATAACTTTGAAAATTCTAGTAAAAAGTACGAAAAAAACTTTGGAAAATGATTCGGAAATGAAACTATTTTATCATGCAGGGTAGAGGAGGATATGTTTTCCCGGTGGTCGGTAACGCGGATTTCGCGGGCGACCATAGCCGGGCGATAGCGGGGTTGCTATACGTCGCGAAGCTTTCGTGCCCAGCGCCATCTGTCGGTAACGAATCTGCGTTACTCTCAGAGCAGTTCTAACTTCAGTTGCACCGCCGCGTAGCATGAGGGCGCAGTTCCAAATTCGGCAAATCGACTAATGTTCCAGCTTGTACGAGCGAATCTGACACCAAAGCTTCACTCCTCATTATTGAATTTCCTAAAACACGTTAAACCTGAAAGCGCATCGCTGAATCATCTATTCGTGAATCTTTCGAAACAGCGAAAGCGGCATTTCGTGCTAATTTTACTAATGATTAGTCGTGGAAAAACGTTTGTCTAGCGTCAACCGAAAAGGATATCCGATATCAAAGTAACACTTAATATGCAAGCACCATCTCTGGTCCTTTATAACGGGGCATCAGGCACTTTTATGCCAGGGAAAGCCAGTTTTTACGCATAATCACAAAGTAGGTACATAAGTAGTCCTTGCACATTTTCTCAGAGCCGCTATAGCCGCAGGCTTTCAGCCCACCGTAGTGGTGGTAGTCTAGTAGTACAGCGGCAGCAGCCTTTTGCTCGCGCTCTCCTTTTCTCCTTGGGGTGGCGCCGTGCGGTAGAACGATAATTGTTTCACAGCCGCATGAAGTAAAGCTCTTTATGCCGGAGCTTTATTTCGCGGTCATCAGACCACACGGGAGAAAACGAGCTCTCTCTCTCTCTCGCTCTCTCTCTCTCTCTCGCTCTCTCGATGTAAGGGAGACTATAATAGGGACGGAGCAGAGAACAGAGTGAGAGGGAAGCGCAAAAGCAGGCAGACGGAAGCGCTCCTAGGAGAACCGGGATTAATTAATAACTATCTCCGACATGAAGCCACTGCGACATTAAGGCTAATCTGCAGGATCGCTCCTGAGCCCTGCGCCAAGAGAGAAAGGAGGAGGAAGGGGGAAGCGAATTAAATCAGTGCGTATTTGTCACGAGTCGCGTGACGCTATACTTTTATTCAGTCTACGCTGGCGGCTGCTCGCATATAATATCTACTTACCGCGTATACTTGCTTGAGTTTACTTCTTTGTTCCTCGCTCTTTTCGTACGACTAAATCATCGTTATCATCTATGAATCAAGGTGTGAGATAATTCGCTGTGCGCAATCATTTCTTACTCTGTGCCACAATGGTAAAATTCGCATTTGGATGTATAAAGGCTGCTCTTACTCTATTCAGCTTCTACACGAATGCTGGCGTATCGTCGCAGTAGACAGTGCTGGAATCTGAGAACACGTTTCAGGAAAAAAAGGGCATCGTTAAATATTCAGAATGTACGCAATATTTGAACTGAAGGATATGAAAAGTCCATACATTTTTATGGACACCCTGGCTAAAATTGTGCTCTTTTTTCTCTCGAGCAAACGGCGACGAAGTCGTGAACTTCAGGAGAGAGGGGGCAAGAGAGGAGAGCGGAGAACTTTTTGAGTGATCTCAAATTCCGGCGCAGTAGGAAAGGTGCTCGGTGTTTTTCATAAACGCTTCTGGCGAATATTCTTGTTCCCCTCGGCTCAGGCATATAAGATACATTGCATTCAAAAAAGGCGTCACTGGCAGCAGCAAAAAGAGACAGAGAGCTAGGGAAGCGCAGTGAGCAAAGAGAAAGGAAGAAAAAGCTGGTAAGTTTTATCTGGTCCGCACGTAAAAGTTAATGGAAAAGAGCGCGGCTCTCTTTCTCGCGCTTGCTCTTTCTCTCCACGCCCTTTTGCAAAAGCGGCTGGAGCCTAAGTAAGTTCGCGTCGCTGACGTGCTCATAGGTATACGCATACTACAATACGCCGAATCCTTGAGCGCTGTCTGGGCCACTAGTGCTTTATGCCCTTTCGCGATCGGATCAGCCCCAGCTGCGTGCGAGGAGGAGGCACGAGGATGAGGGAAAAACGCAGGCCCGAGAACTCGGCGTTTAGAGCCAGTCGTCACATTGGTATGCGAGCTCGTCGACGGGTGTCCGTGGCAGCGCCTGTTATTTCGCGAAACGGATCTATTTTGAGGGTGCCTGACCCTTAAGTGATATGTGCCGGGCATACAATGGGGGACCGCCGACGCCGCACATGAAGAACGAGGGTGGCAACGTGTTTGCCGACGCGAATCTCTCCCCTATCCCCCTATCTCCCTAGCTCGTTCTTTCACTCTCTCACTCGCTCTAACTCATGTAGCCGGTTCGCTCCCCGTTACCATATCTACATGTGTTTTCCATTCGTCAGACTGGCCGAGGAATTTGAATATTTATCTGTCTTATCACAACGTCATCCGATAGGGAATACCATTTACAAGAGGAATTATTCCCCTATCAAACTCATCGGCCATCATATTTTGCTTACTACCACCACACGAATCATCATTTCGTTTCAGTAATATGGAATCGCGGCAATACATTAATCATGCTTTTATCTTTGTGCGCTACTGACTTTCAGCTTTATCAATTACGCTGTTTTTCCATTTACGAATGTTTTGACGACGCTATCAACTGACTTTCAACAAACTGGAGAGTACCGCGTTAAAAGGACAGGATATTCTTTGATGTTGCAGAACCCGTCTGTTAAATCCAGCTTTGTTTCAAACATCGCGTTTATTCATTCCAAGTGCATACAACAAACATGTACAGAGACTTGCCTACTAACTAGTGACTCTTTAAAAATATTGCTTATAGTTTATAAGTCGAGTCGAATGTAAAAAAAATGTCGGTTTATTGCTATACAAGAAATAAGCTTTGCGATTTATGGTGAGTTCTAAGCATGACAATTCTTAGCATCGCATTAGATGATATGCATTAAGAGACAAACTTTCTTATATTATTAAGGAAAATAAAAATGAAAACCATAATTTTTAAAATAACTTGTATAATTAGCGATAAAAAATTTGAACTAGGTAATTTTTTGGATAATGAAAAATTCAAATATTCAACTTATTTTCAATTCAGTCTGCTTCACTTCGGCGCGTACAAAAAGTTTTGGGAAGGCTAAATCCATCATTTTCGAGAAAAGCTGTGGATGAGCTGCGGCCTTTATCGGCAAAATGAATAGAGTGAGAATTTTTAGTTTTTCTCTCACGAAGAAAGTTGTCCATAAACTTATTAACCATACGTAAAAAATTTCAAATACATCATTACGATTTATTTTTTCCATGCTAGATAACGTTTATACCCGGCTATTTTCCTGCTAGCTCTTCTCAATCCATGCCGCACCTTATAAACTAACTCGCCCGGGCCAGATTGAAAATTGTGTCCTCTTAAGAATTCAGGCGCGAGGCCACGTCTACGTACGGCGCACTTGCGGCGCATAACTACTGTCACTAGCACCGGGTAGAATATACGTACCTGTTGCCAAACTATCGCCGGCGCTCCACCGTGCAAGCCCCTCTCTCACTCTCTCTCTCTCTCTCTCTCTCTCTCTCTCTCTCTCTCTCTCTCTCTCCCCTTACATTTTCGTACTATCGACATCGCTCGCACGAACAAATTTTTAAGCTCCCTATAAAAATGACCCACTTAACGTTATTAAATTAGTTACGAAACTGATCTGAACTCGATCCAAAATAAGCTTGTTCGCGAGCTTCACAACTCAATTTAAAAGTGCCCTCATTCTGTCGAAACACCGTGTCTAAATCAATCTGCTCGGGATTGCTACAGGATAAAATTCGAACAACGCTTGCATCAGACCTTGTGCTTTATCAATTTTTGCTTGCGCGATTCCCACAAAGTATATAGCATTTAATTTATAAAACGTGAATCGGTCTTTATTAAAAATTTAGAATACTGTGGCCAAGCCCATTACGACGTCGAACAGAAAAAACGTTCGCTTTAACGAGTTTTGCGGGAGTTGCACACGACAAGAAGAACGACTAACAATTAAGCGTATCCAGTTAAAGAAAACGAAGATGCCTCCAGCCACAACTCGTTAGTTGTTGTCTTCCTTGCATAACATAAAGCCAACCCCGAGAACAATTAAATCCACATAATGATACACGCACGCAAGGTCCGTCGAACGGAGACAATGTGTGTTCGTTTGAATAATTCGTTTGTCGCTTCGGCGAGGAAAAGGTTTCGAGCTGGGGAAAAAAGGAGCAAAAACCCTCGAAGCAGCGAGGCAAGTAATGAGGCGAAGAAACGGAGTGTGAGAATACGTGCCATCCGAAGGTATAAGAGGCGGCGCAGCCGTGCGCCCCGTTTGCCAAGGGATAAGTAGGCACGGCCAACGTTATAAACATACATTATACACGTATACTCCCGATAGACAATCGCGATCAGTGTGTGCACACAGCTTATACGCTACGCAGGATCTCTGCTCGCTCGAGACTGGCTAAATAAATCTGATATCTTAAAAGTCCATAATCCCCGTTTTAATTAAAAGTTGATCCGAGCCACGGAGCGCGCGCGGCCCGTAGTCTGCGCGGATGACACTGCAAAGTCCTCTCGTGTGCGGCGGAAAACTCGTCGCTCGACAGACGTGCACGCAGTGTGCAGTATGCAGTTTGCTTCGTTCTGTGCGCGTTCCGCATTTTTTCAACTTTGAGCGCGCTTCAGTGGCTGCTTCCGATCCGTACGCTTTTTCCTCCTCGCAGTGCAGTTCCATCATTTTCATCAGAGACGAGCTTCGCTCGGCCCGCCGATTGTCCCCTTCGTTTGTTCAGCTTTTGTGTGTATGTAATAGCGCTGGGGCAAGTTCATTTATTCCTCGGAGCTCTCTGCGCGGAGCTGCGAGGTAATCACGAGAGTGACAAATTTTTTCAGTCCATTTCCCCGACTGCCGCCTGCACCCTTTCGAGCCGACGAATTTTCCCGTCTCTGACCGGGCGCGTCTTGAGCTATAGCCTCGGCGTACTTAGTTCTCCGATTTCCTCTTCCCGACGCTGCGAACGAGAGAGCGCGAGAGCGATGTCTCCCTGCGGATAATCCGTACTGTCTGCTCGACTAGCGAGACGGACTTTCTGAAATTACGACGAGTCTTCATTTGGTAGACGTACGAATCTTAGGAAATGACTCCGCGGATCTTTTTTTCAGTCCCAGTCGGCTCCGCGAACAGCGCGGCACAGAAGCTCTGGGCACCGACGCAATTGCACACAGTCCGTCACGCGAAACTGCGACGCATTAAACGCCACAATCCCTGCTGAAAGTGCAGTTAATTCCGGGGAAGCGGCCGCAGTCGCTCGTCGCGCGAGTGCAATTATCCTACAGGGCGAACTGCAGGGGCGCGTGAATTATGGAGCCGGTCCAGCAGCTCGTTCGATTTTTCTCGATGCTCAGCAGGCTCGCTACTCGCGGGATGCGGTCGGGCTCGTGTCGGAGTGAGAGGCTCTCCCGACTCGTCTCTAGCTCGCGGATGGACGGATACCCGCGTGTCAAGGGGGACGAGAGCTAGTTGCTGAGAGAGCTGCCGCCCCCGCCTCCTCGGCGAGCAGTACCCCGGCGGCAGCCTATCCATCAGCAAGATCCGCTGCCGGCTGCCATTGCCAGACGCATGCGCCCCCAGGCTCGCCGCCAACTTTAACCAGCGCCACCGCCACGCGCACACATGCGGATCAGGAGTCTATGTGGCGCTCCTGGCCCCGCGCGACCGCGTTTTCAATGATCCAATGCAGATGCATCGTGCACATGCAGCCCGGCTCCTTTATCCCCCTCGCCTGCTCAAAACTACGTCTGTCTAATTAAAACTTTCAATTATGCCTTCCAGTTCCTGCTGGTGATTTCACTTTGATGGAAAAGAGGACCAAGCAGGTTGGCGAAACCGCGAAATCGACTCCTTGCCATGCGCCTCTCGATCCCGTCTTAATCTAGTCACCAAATGAGAAAAATCTATTTTTTCACCATGCATTTTTCTTTTGCGGCCTCGGAGAAAGCAGAGTGATATAATAACAAGAGAAGAAATTTTGAAAGTTTAGCATTTGCTGTCCCCGCAAAGTGACGAATTCAAACTGATCTCTCACGAAATGTCAAACGCGGTCGGCGAATGCGTCATTCCTGGTACACTGGTGATGGATGTGGACAATCGACATAATTTTGCCATTTTCATCATTTCTTCTTATAAACGTGATCTGCTTCGTATACAGATAATCGCATTAGTTAGCGTCGATGTTATCTGACACTTGCGATGCCAGAATCAAATAATTATCTATAGTTACTGGAGTTCGCACACGATTTTTTAATAACGAACTTTAAATCCTGCTGAAGTGACGCATATTATGCACTCGAACGTAATTGACCCGAGTGTCTTGAGAAAATTGTGCGCTTAATAAATTCCTGAGCGAGCTCTACCTGCAAAGTCATCAGCCGCGCAAGCATTCGGCGACGACCGCGAACTATGCAAGTGTTACACGAGGCGAGCGGAGCTTCGAGAGTCGAGGGAAGCTGTGTTTGCGCAGCTCGCGATCACACAAATTTACCTAGGCACATTTCGCGGCTCTGCAGTTGTACGAAATTAATTTGGCCCGCCTATCTCTCTCTCTCTCTCTCTCTCTCTCTCTCTCTCTCTCTCTCTCTCTCTCTCTCCTTCTCGCGAGATGTACGAGAGCGAAAAAGGAAAGACCTCGAGCGCAACAGTCTCAATTTGGCGCAATTTTCGTAATAGAGGAGCCGTCTAGCTGCGCGAGGCTGCACTCATTCGCTAAGCGAGGCAAATCCAGGGGGAGAGAGAGAAGGATTGTGGATGCGCCTACGTGTAGAAGTCAGTCGCGAGAGGTGACGTCTGGTTGGAGAGGCTGTTGGAATGAGCGGGAGCTTGCGTGCAAGAAGAGCGAGGCTGAAGGGCGCGGAGAAATTATTAATCATGGTCGGGATCTCATAAAGCTTCGTTTAAGCTCCGCACAGTGCATCGTTTATTACCTACCTCTGCCGAGCTTCGTATACGATATGCCGAGTCCGCAAATACACTGATATCGTCTCTTCCCTCCCCCTCGCTCCCTCGTTATTGCGGGCGCGCGCTTTCTTACCTGCCTGCTTGGCTTGTTTACAGTAAATAAATTCAGCTTGCCTCGTCGGCTAAAAAGCTCAAAGAACGAGCGACGAACAAATTATTTTCCTCGGCAGGTTTCAACCTCGGTCGCTGTTTGCATTTCTTGATAAGCTCTGTTATAGCTATACAATGCAGGGCATGTCTTTGCCCCGCTGCTGCTCGCAAAGGGATATCGTCGATTCTGGCATGTTGAACGTTTCATTTCCTTGATATTGCAGACTCGGTCTTGTTTCTCCTCGCGGCGAATTTTCGATTTCGCTGCAAAATAAACGAAGCAATGATTCTCGTTTTCGCGAGCGAAGCGACAAATGGCGGGCGGTAAGGTAACACCGAAGCGGGCGAGGGTAAGTCGATTTGCAGGTATGAGGCATCCGTCGCAACGGGGCAACGAGGAGACGTAGAAGAGGAGGAGGGGGAGGGGGGGATATTGTCGTTTCGTGATCGACGTCGATCAGCACCAGGCAGCCTGAGGGCTTTAAGCCCTAATTTCCGGCGGCATAGGCGTCCTCGTTGTCGTTTCTTTATCCGACGTCAATCTCGCTGGCACGCGCAGTAATTCCTGCGCTCCTTGGAGCCAGTGTAGGCCGCGCGATCCCTTTGATATTGGCGGAGAGCGGCCGCCGTATCGACAGCGCGAGGCGGCCCTCTCGGCTGGCGAAACAAAGTTTAACGCGCAGGTAACAGCTCGCTGCCGGAATATATATGTATATGTTTTCCTCGATGATCGCGGCCTCTCGAACACAAAGGGACTAGTTGAAGAGTGTCTAGAGACTGTACACCGCTCCGCCTCGCCTTCTCTTACCCGTCATTCTCGAGCTGCTTTTCTGCACCGGCGCTTTCTGGCTCGGCCGAAAAGCTGCTTTTTAGCAAGCGGAATCCCAGGCGCACGCTCCGACACGCACGTGTCTCCTGCACGTGACAGCGCGCGCCTCCTCTGCGTCGTCGTCGGAAGGGTTTCGGCTGTCGAGGGGTCAGCGAGCGCGATGAGATTAGCGGCTGCTCCAGTAATTGCGAGGAGCAATTTACCCGGCAAATCCCTATTAACCGACGGTGAATCTTTGCCTGCGCCGAAGAGCTGAAAGAGCTGAGCCGCGGTGAAAGGATGATCGCGAAGACTCCATCAGCCGTCGAGGCCGCATTATGTGGACTTTTATTGTGCGCGCGAGCGCGCGTATCGAGAGAGAGAGGGAGAGAGAGAGAGAGAGAGAGAGAGAGAGAGAGAGAGAGAGAGAGAGAGAGAGAGGGAGTGCCGAACAGCGGCCGGGCTCGCGATTTCAATTAATATAGAGCCTGCGCCGCGACGAAGCAGCAACGACCTAAGAGGTTAAGCGGATAACGCCGCCGGCTCTTTGTGTCGTGACAAATCTTCTTTTCACACAGCGCATGTACTTCCCCTTGTGGCCCCGTCCAGCCGCCCCAGGGCCGACCTTTCAAAGCTTCTAAATCGCTTCACGGCCGCGAACAATACGTTTTTCTCTTTTCCATTCCAAAGCGGGCCAGTACGCGGCTTTGCAACACGTGTGCGCCGCCCCCAGCCCGGCTTCTTTGTGAATTAGTCCCGCTGATGTAAACCCGCTTGAAACATATTGCGCGTAGTGCAGGAAATGCGCGACCGTCGGAGTTTAGTGATGGTTCGAATGCAATGGCAACATTTCAACTGCAGGAATAGCATAGAAAATTCTGTTTCGCCGATATAACCGAGCTGTTTTTTCATACTTTCACGTGCATAAGCGATCTGAAATAGCACATTGTGCAACAAGGGGAGAAAATAAGCTATGTCAAGCGTGGGTGAGGTGTTTTCAGCACTCGTCTACGTCTCGTGCTGAAAACACCTCACCCGAGTCTGATGACATAGCTTTTATTCCCGTGTTGCACATCGTGTTTTTTCCAACAAGGGCATGAAAGGGACTTTTTTATGCGTGAACCTGGGTAGGAGATCGTGCATTTCAAGTCGTGCACAAAAAATTTGCGAAATTTGAAAAATTTTTAAAAATTGAGAAAATAATTTTCTCCCCGCTTGAGCTTAAACTTTTGGAAAACGTTTAGAATGGACGATTTTCTACGCTACTTTTAGGCATGAAAAAAGGCCCAATTCATGCGCGTGTTGGGAAAATTACCTCAACTCTCTGCCGTTTGCGATGAAATTCCAACGATTTCCATTTTTGGACATAATACAATTTCTACCAGCATTTTCGCGTGATCGAGGTCGAATGGAGGTCACGTTATTTTCAATTGCATCAAAGACAGATGCATCCGCCGCATTCCTTCAGTTGAAGAATTTTCGAGTGCGGTGAATTTTAACGAGCGGAATCGCCATTTAAAATCGCAACAGGTCTAGACGTTTTTTCCAGCCATTATAATTGAAGCCCAAATACAAGGCGAAAGTAGTCCGCGACGGTGCCGTAGCTCAGAGTCGCGGGCCTGAAATATTGATGGAGCCGCGGTTCGAGCGGACGATCGCTCGACAGCTGTCAAGTTGCCGGCGCGCGAAACTCGGAGCTGAAATTCCGACTGGATAACGCGGCCGGTGCGGCGGCTTTTCGCGTTAGCTCTCCGCGGCGTAATCGGGCGGAGTGCATCATCTATTCGTAAAGAAGCCTCTCTCGCGCGGGCATGCGCGTGGCATCACTTTTCTCCATTTGAAATTTGGGGAGCCTGGCTGCTGGCGGCGCCAACCAATAAATCGCTGCCGTTACATCGAGCTCGCGCCTGTTTAATTTCGACGCGGCGGCGGCAGAACACAGCCGAGCAGTGCATCCGCGAGCTTATTTAATTTGCCACGACATTATATATTTAACTGCTCATTCACGCGGCGCGCGAGCGCAGTATATTCCCAGCCGACCCGATTGAATTATGCAGGATTTCCTCGGCCGCGCGCGAATCATCGACTGACCGAATGCGTTGCTCTCTCTCTCTCTCTCTCCCCCCCCCCCCCCTCTCTCTCTCTCTTTTGCGCGAATAATCTCGGAAACGTCGCTCTAGCCCCGTTTCCTTTATTTCCATGCCATGAAAAATGCAGGCGGACGCGCTCGTCACTGCCGCGGTAGACGCGCGGGGCTGGGGATGAAATTCATTACAGAAATTGAAATCTCACACACATACGCGAGCTTCGTTGTTTTTCCCGCGCTTTCTCTCTCTCTCTCTCTCTCTCTCTCTCTCTCTCTCTCTCTCTCTCTCTCTCTCTTCATTCAACGTTCATCAGAGATGGGAGACTCTACATGCGCTGCAACGACGACAGCGAGCATGCTACCGTCATCAACACCGATGCTGAGCTGGAGACTTTTTAAGCCCGGTTCCCGCCTGCTGCCGACATCGTTCAACACTGAGGCTACAACACAAACACATCATTCCACCACATTCACCATCAAGCTCATCTACCATGTCTTCATCCGGTTCTAAGGTATCTCTGTCCGAAGGTCTATGAGTCTGTCATTTTAATGCGAACTCGCTTACGGGTCACATTGAGATGATCAGGCTTTTCTTATCCACTAGCTCTCCATTCCACGTAATAGCTGTTACCGAGACCTGGTTGAGCGACAAGGTAACGTCCATCCCTTCACTGGATGACTACCTACTGTACAGACGGGACAGAAACAGAAACGGAGGAGGTGTGGCCCTCTACATACATAAATCACTGACGGCTAGCGTTATTTCATCATCTGATGGTGAATGGTCTGGCAAGCCAGGTAAGCCTGAATATCTCTTCTGCGAGGTATCGGCAAAGGGAATCTCTCCAATCTTCGTGGGGGTTGTGTATCGTCCTCCTCACGCTCCATTCTTCCAAGGCTCTAACTTTATAGACCAGCTAACAACCCACATGCACAACTACTCCACGAAGGTCATAATGGAAGAGTTCAACTCTGACCAGCTTTCTTCATCTGAAGATGCCAAGTTCATCAAGGCCTTCATTGATGAAAATTCCCTTTCTTCTGTCCCCTATAGTGCCACGCATCATAAACAGGGTTCGGATACCTGGCTTGACTTGTGTCTAATCGACGAGCAGGATCGCCTGCTGTCACACTGGAAGACAGACTCACCTTTCATCAATGGACATGACCTTATCACGGCCACTCTCGACGTACAGATTCCACGATACGTACCTAACACATACTCCTACAGAAACTTTAAGGGAATCAACGCCGAGAAGCTAATGGGCTTTCTTAGCGCATGTGACTGGTCATCCCTCACCGCTTCATCACTTGACGAATGCATCTCTACACTTAACGCTAACCTCACTAACGCCATTAATCATCTCGCCCCATTACGGACTGTAACACCGAGAAAACAACGTCACCCGTGGTTCACCACGGTTCTTCGTGACCTTGTATCTGAGATGGAGAGACTTTACAGGCGTTTCAGGGACTCCAGGCTTGATTCAGATCGCCGCCTATACAGAGTAGCTAGAGACAATGCTCACAAACAGGTCGAGGAAGCCAGGCTGAATTATTACTATTCACGCCTGTCAACCTTGACTGATGTTGCCGAGATCTGGAGAGAGTTGGAGAAACTTGGAATGTCTGCCACTAAGGCCCCTTTGCCACCTCGCTTTAGCACAGATGAACTCAACAAGCATTTCAGCTCGATCTCCAATGATCCATTAGCTCCTGTTGTTGAGGAGTATCTTCTAACCCTGGAAAGTCTTGACCTCCGGAACATTTCGAGTTTAGCACCATAACGGAATCGGACGTGTTGGTTGCAGTATCGCACTTCGACACCCAGGCCAGGGGAAGCGACGGCATCCCTCAGGTTGTTATCACAAAAGCGCTGCCAGTTCTTGCTCCTCTACTATGTCACATTTTCAACCTGTCTCTGGGCGACACCCGTTTCCCATCTGCCTGGAAATTGTCACTTGTGCGTGCACTCAACAAAGTCAGTTCACCAACAGCCCTGACTGACTACCGTCCGATTTCACTTCTCTGCTTTCTCTCCAAGGCCCTGGAGTGGCTGGTGCACAGGCAAGTCTCACAATACCTTGAATCAAGGCTCTTACTAGACAACTATCTAACAGGCTTCCGCACTGGCCACAACACTCAGTCTGGCCTAATTAAGCTAACTGATGATGTCAGAGTCGGGATAAACAAAAAGAAAGTGACACTCCTTCTTCTCTTTGATTTTAGCAAGGCGTTTGACACTGTATGTCACGTCCGGCTCCTGAGGAAGCTATCCACTTTCGGCTTCTCTAGGCAGGTTATCCGCTGGTTTGCCTCCTATCTCACTGGGAGAGAGCAAGCTGTCGTTGGTGACAATAGCGAGAGTTCCTTTTCGCAGCATCTTAACATCGGCGTCCCGTAGGGCTCCGTCTTAGGTCCCCTGCTGTTTGCATTGTACATCAACGACATCGGTTTCTGTCTAGACTCCGATGTTTCCCATCTTATTTACGCGGATGACTTGCAAATTTACAGTCATTGCCACTTCGAGGAGCTCGATTCTTTATCAAACAAGATGAGTGCTAATGCCGAGAGGATAATGGGCTGGGCTGCGCAAAACAAGCTTAAACTTAATGTTACAAAAACCAAAGCAATTGTCCTGGGCTCCCCATACTACGTAAATCTACTTCCCTCAACAGCTAACACTTTCATTAATATCAGGGGTGCCCAGGTCAGCTTTGAATCCTCTGTGCGTAATCTGGGACTGGTGCTTGACTCTAAACTCTCGTGGAAGGAGCACGTTACACAAGTGTGTAAACGTGCTCACTCGCTAATGTACAGGCTTTACTTTTTTAGAAAGAGTACCAATCTCAGATTGCGCAAACATCTCGTGCAAGCACTCCTATTTCCGATCATTGACTACTGTTCTCTTGTATACGTGACTTGACACAGGAACTCGACTTAAAACTACAGAGGCTCGTGAATACAGGAATCCGGTACATCTATGGTGTAAGGAGAGATGAGCACATCTCCCCTTACAGGCGGGAGCTGCAGTGGCTAACCACTGACGGACGCAGGAAGTACTTCACAGTCTGCTTCCTTCGTAAAATGTTCAACTCAGTCGTACCACCATACGTACTGGCCTTTTTTGACTTCCGCGTCTCGCTCCGGCCTGTGAGGGGCGAGGTGACACCTCTGGAAATACCTGCCTTCGCGACTGAAACGCTGAGGAACTCGTTTCATATCAGCGCCTCATACTTATGGAATAGCCTGCCATCTCATATCAGAAACACCTCATCTACTGTCACCTTCAGAAAACTTGCTAAAGATTACTACTTTCAACTCGAAAACGCATAACTCACACACACTCATGCACACGCACACACCTACTCATTCTCGCGCTATTCATTTTCACCATCGGTACACTTTTACACTAAACATAATCTAAACACGCCTCAACTTACTGTATTCTACTTTCACCTCATAATGCTGAATCTTATTATTGTACAACATAATGTACGCAAATAAAAACTATCTAATCTAATCTAATCTCTCTCTCTCTCTCTCTCTCTCTCTCACTCTCAGGTCAACTTTGAATCATCTGTGCGCAACCTGGGGCTGGTGCTTGACTCAAAACTTACGTGGAAAGAGCACGTTACACAAACTTGTAAACGTGCTCACTCTTTAATGTATCGGCTATATTTCTTTCGGAAGAGCACTAGCCTCAGGTTGCGCCAACATTTGGTGCAAGCACTCCTATTTCCCCTCATCGACTACTGCTCACTTGTTTACTGCGACCTGACTCAAGAGCTTGACTTAAAACTGCAGAGGCTTGTCAATACGGGAATCCGATACATCTATGGTGTAAAGAGGGACGAGCACATCTCCCCTTACAGGCGTGAGTTGCAATGGCTCACCACCGCCGGACGTAGGAAGTACTTCATGGCCTGTTTTCTTAGAAAAATTTTCAACACCTCAATACCAGCTTATCTACTAGCCTATTTTGACTTCCACGTCGCACTCAGGCCTGTCAGGGGCGAGGTGACTCCACTGGACATCCCGTCCTTCAAGACGGAGACGCTGAGGAATTCATTTTTCATCAGCGCCTCCTACCTCTGGAACAGCCTTCCATCTCAACTTCGCGACACACTATCCATATCACACTTCAAACAAGCAGCTAAAAATTATTTCTTTAATTTGGAAAACACATAAACATCGCACAAACATACATACATTCTCTTTCATCTCATGTCATCTCTCAACATCACACACACCTTATACTATATACCCTTACACAAATTTTATTTATTCCTTTATCATAATACACTATATTTGTTATATGTACAACAAAATGTACAAAAATAAAGAGCAATTAATCTAATCTAATCTAATCTCTCTCTCTCTCTCTCTCTCTCTCTCTCTCTCTCTCTCTCTCTCTCCCTCTTTATGACTAATTCCGCAAAGGCTATATTATATCTGAAAGCTACGTGCCATTTTAATTTTTCAAATTACACCAACGCGCCGAGGAGATCTAGCCGCGCACACGTCCATTAACCTAATTTATGAATTTTTCAATGAGCCTGGGAACATTAGATTTATGGGGTTCGAGGACAGCGGCGGCGGTCGGACGAGTTTTGGTGCGTCGCTCTCGTCGGGCTATAAATTAGCATCACGTGCTGTTATTTACCATTTTCTATTTTACGTGGCCATGGAGAGCAGCATAAATTAACGACGAATAAGAAACGACGTCGAATAGGAAAAGGGAATCAGTAATAAAAATGCAGAGCTGCGTATAAAGGGAGCAATTAGCGGCATATCTGTCGGGCTCGGTCACGATAATCAAACCGAATGATTACAAGTTCGTGGCGAGGCGTATATGTGTGTTTTCCGGCAGCGGTCCGGTGGCGTGACGTTCCCGCATAAATATAAATAAAATAATAAAGCGCGCATTCTATAGCGAGGGGAGTAGGCGCGCGTGCGGTCGGGCCGATGGAGCGGCTGAGGGAGTCGGCACACGGCGTGAGGATCGACTCGGGAAGGATAGGCCCTATACCGCGGCCGGCGGCGGCTTCTATCACGCGACGCGTACACTCTTGTGTATCGATTCTGCCGACGCGGCCTGTGCCCATACTACTCCCTGTTGCACGTAGGCCAAATGGCGGCATATTATTCCCCACTTAGCCCGCCTCCAGTTTTCCCCTCCTCTGGCGGCGAGTACCTAGCGAAGAATATACGCCGCGCTACAGTGGAACGGCCGGAGAGGAGGCGAAATCGGCTCGCGTGCCACATGAATCATCATTCATTTCGTGTTACCGGCAACTCGGCGCGACTCGGCGCGACTCGACGAGCGCCTGCGTGTGTGTAAGTACACGCGCGGGAGAGCGCGGCGTAAACGTGTGTGTCAAGCGCACCGGTGACCGCGCTGCCCTTTTTTGCCTGCCGAGCATTTCTCCGTATGCCCGGCGTGCGTGCGACCCGCTTGTGTGTGTGCGCGCTGGTGTCTGAAGTCGAAAGTAGTTTTATCTGGCGAAATCGGTTTACATGACCGGCATCTGATAAGCCCGGCCAGCCTGCGCCGAGTCGGATACCCCTATTTACCCCCCCCCTCTCTCTCTCTCTCCAGCCGATGTCGCTAGCTTTCTCTTTTCTTCCCTCTCTCTCCCTTTCTTTCGTTTAGCCGTGCAATTTCTCCTTATTTCTCGCTCTTTTGGACTTTCTGCGCCCAGCACTGCAGCTCACCCCCGCGGTCGCCCCTTTCTCCGCTCCATCACGGATGTCGCGACTACTACTCCATCGTAGGTATACCCAGCACTGCAGTATACTCTGCTACGTACTCTGCACGCTCGCTGCAGCCTTTGCGTGAATCGAGTGAGTGACACGCATCGAAACTTGAATTGCTGTTCTGAACTTTTTTACCTCTCCCTCGGCTCTTTTTTCTCTTATCGCGCCTCTGTATTTACTCGGGAACAATCGGACGGATAAAGTTTGAAAAACACGCGGTCTGCAAGTTTATTTAGAAAAATGAATGTTTGCCCGCGGTCGATCCTCGGCTATCCATACATGGCATTCAGAGCATCGTCTATGAAAGAAAATAATTGGCCTTCGAATCCTCATCTGCCTTTGTATGTACATATTACGAGCAGATAAAACGATCGTACTTTTTGTCGAGCACAACTATATAAATGTAAACATATTACATGCGTTCTCTGTGTGCTTATTCTGCTTCACTTATGATTGTATCTATACGAACTAAAACTACAGCAATTAAATGACATAAAATGAGTTGATTCATCTTGAAAGACAAAAGCGTTGATAAGAACACTGGCATGAGAAGCAAACACTTTTGAAACCCTTGAAAACTGTAAGGGTCTATTAAAAATAAATCATCAGTAGAAAAATGCGTGTATAATCAGACATGCGACTCCAGTGACAATTATATCCGGAAAATCAATACTCAACTCGTGATGCTCTGTTAAGTTAAATAAATGGAAGTTAAATAACAAGTAATATAGCCACCCTTTTGTTGTTATTGTCTGCACGGTACTACCAACAATTGGTATCAAATATAATTATTATTATTACGCCGCAATTTTTAAGTTTTGAGTTCACTTTACATAAGTTGAAATCGTATAATTCTTTTCGACCAGAAGTGAGAGTCCAAGTGCACGAGGTACTACCTTTAGATTACGTGTTTAGGTGCTTAGAAAGCTGTGTAGCACACTATACCTGGACATCATACTCGGTAACCCTGAAAAACCTAAATACCTTCCCCAGCTGATATTGTCATGTACTAAAACCTATAGAGCACACTATGGAGACTTCAAATATTCCAAGAGTTTGAGGCTGTTCAGGAAACTATAAGCTTTGCGAATGAGAGATAATTGAATCGAACTAGGTATACGAGTCTGAGCGTTTATCATTGTCGAGTTTGATCAAACAAGTTGTCACTGCAGCTACTTGTTGCGGCTGAAAAAGACACTGTTTCATAACACCAATATGATCTGGTTACCGCAGATTAACCAGCGACTTTTAGAGTTGTCACGGACGAACGCTAGGCTCTCCTATGACGGATCCTATGGCCGCCGACGACGATGCTCAGACGCATCGTCGGCAGGGAACGCCGCTGCCTGGAGTTCTGACGACGCGTTGCATCGATGGCGGAGCGGGTAGATCACCGGCGACCACGACACAGAGCAGAGCTCCTCTCTTGGACACAATACATAATCTCTACCAAGCTCCTGCCTTGGGCTTTTGCTTGCGGAGTGAGCCTACCCCCGCTTTATCTTGTCTGTGACAGAGTACGCGTATAAATGAATGACGTAAGACGTAACATAACGTAAAAGTTGGTAACTAATTGCGGAAGTCCACTGCAAAGGATTATCCACAGACTCGCAGCGCTTGAAGCCGCGATGCGACGATGATGTTGTAGAAACGGCGGATCTGTAATATTTCCTGTTTCGCACTCTCGTCCCGCACAGTTGGAGAAATAGGAGAAGGAGCAAGGGACGGTAGGAAAACGTTTCACGAGCAAGCGAAACAATTTGCGCTTCAGCGAGCGATAATCGATGGAGCTTATAAGTAGAGCTTAGAGCGAGGCGGGCCACGTCCTCGTGGCACAGTGACAATCAAGTTTCGAGATTAGGAATCTCCGAGACGGGAACTTGCGAATCATGATTTTTAAGTGATCCCCGTGGGAATATTACGAGACCGTGGCTGTGCTTCAAGAGCGAGAGTGAGAGAGAGAGAGAGAGAGAGAGAGAGAGAGAGCGTTGGTCGCGCCCCTCTGCGCTTTTCCACCTTGCTGATGCAAAGATCCCACTCTATCCATGCCCGAGATTTTACGGGATCTTTCCGGCGCTGCCGCCGCTGCTCTCCTTTTTTCCGAGCCGTATTATGATGACAAAGTGGATCGTCGTGCCGGATGGGATGCGGACCGACAGCCACGCCGAGAGACCGAGAGAGCGAGGAAGAAGCCTGGGAAACGGGTAGGCGTCGGCGGCACGGATGTACGGGGGGTGGACGCCTCGGCGACGCTCTGACTGAAGGGTCCCGTAATGCGTTACGTGGCGCCCTCCCTCCCCCGCCTCTGCGTATACTGTATGCCGGGCACATGCGAACGCATCGCATAGATTGACTGAACTTCTCTGGACGTTCATCCCTTTCACGATGCCGGCGACTAGCACCCAGGAAATCTCCGGCGGCATTATCACTTTATTCACTTCTTTACGCCGCTATCGACGCTACATATATACACACACACACACACACACACACATACAGGCATACCTCCCGCCTACGAAAGAGAGCCAGGGGGAGCTGATGCTCGTAACATCTAACGATGATACCCGGCAGATTTATCACTGCCCTGAAAAAGGAACGACTTCATTGAGCCGCTCTCCTTTTTCATCGGTTGATTAACTTCGAACTGAGTATAGATCCTCGCGCAAACTCTTTCCCGGCGGCGCAGCGTTGCCGGGTGGTTGAGCATACTTGAATTTCATCAGGATTTTCCGCAAATATTTTAAGGAAGTGGAAAATGCAGAGTGTATTATGAGGGAGATTCATTATTCTCACATTATCTATCGTCCCCTTTTGCGCCCGGGTTTTTTCTTTTTCAAAAAAAGCTTCGGCTTATCTCAGTCTTTTCCGACTAACGTGCGGACGTGACGGCTCGGCTATCACGGCGTGAAATTTGCTATTTCAGTTTCTCGCCCACAGGACGTCGGCTTTCGACTGCCGGACAACGGAGAAGCGTCTCTCCCAGTGATGCGGTAGTTTCGCCTGGAGGATTTTGTTTTCCCGCCCGACGACACGCGGGCTCATGATTAATGGAGTCCCCTGATGCATCACTCTCATTTTTACGCTCCCAGATATGTATCTGATATCTCTGATTTCACGTCTCCATAAGCACGGCGGCGCGACATTCATTCGCTGCGCACGCGTATAACTAAACTTCCATCGCGGGGAGAGCGAGCAATTTCCGAGAGCCGAGCGAGCGCTCGTCCACCGGTTGAAATAATGACTATCAATAAAAATACGAGGCTTCAGAGGAAGAGGCACGCGGAGAAACTACGATCTCCGCTGTCGGAAGTGCTGTATAAATTTAGGTGGAGGCAGCGGCCGCAAGTTTTGCTGATGCCCACGCTTTTTGGCAATCCACTTCTCCCAGTTATGGACAAGAAGAGAAGAGAGCGAGCGAGCGCGTGGGAGGAAAAAGTGGAGATGGACGATCAGGCGAATCGCGCGATCGTGTTTGATTCATCTTTCGGTGCGCCCGCCACGGCCTCGGAGCGCTAGCTGCGGCAAAGCTCTTCCATCGATGGAAGATTGAATAATTCAGGAGCGCCGCACCCAGCGATTTTCAAGCGAGTAGCCACTTGCGCTACTCGCGTGTGCGCCTATGCATGGATGTACATTGCTACATAGCTCCAGACCGCGGCGCGGCGCGCACATTACTGGCTCCTCTTCGCTCTACGCTCCGCGCCTCTGAATTTTTGCTCTAATTCGGACTTCGGAGAGGGGCTCCGAATAAATGCATACCATTAATGAGAAATGTTTTTACGCTAGAAATGGCTTTTCTTAAAAACTTCCTCCCGGCGGCGCGAGCCGACGATCGATGCGATTTTTCTACCTCGACCCGGCGAACTCTCTCCTTTGCTCCCTCGCTGCCGATCCGTAGGCACTAACATTTATTCTCCTCGCCGGTGGAGCTCCCGTATAATCTCCCGTACGCTCGGCCAATCATCCGCTCTATCAACGAAAGTCGACTCCTTCGTTTCCGAGTCTGCACTCCGAAAGTGGAATCCAACCGATTTTTCAATGTCGGCAGGCTGCTGCACGATCACTGATCACGGACGTACTATAATGAGGTTGTGTTGTTCGGGGTACTCGGAAAAAATGTGCCAAGATCTTTGATATTTAAATCATCTATTTCCATCGATGCGCCCGCCGCGTATCTGCGAGCAAATACAATTGTCATTATAATAGATATCCCGGCGATTGTGATTCTAATCGGGCAGGGAATATAGCCTCGCTAATAGATTCCATGATTGATTACGCTGACTAACATTATCAGTGCAAATAGCTTCGGCTACTTTGCGCTCTCTCTCTCTCTCTCTCTCTCTCTCTCTCTCTCTCTCTCTCTCTCTCTCTCTCTCTCTCGATATCGCAGTTGCCTCCATATAACCGAGATGAAATATGACGTAAACAAAAATGGCAGTTTCGTCGATTCATTGTCTGGGCTATTTTTTACGCTCGACGTCCGAAGGGTATTTTGTTTATAGACCACGCCGCGAATAAACGGACTTTTTAAAGAAACAGCTGGAATTAAGCGATAGAGTTTAAAATAAGAGCACATTAAAATAGTATACATATTGTGTACCATAAGGGCGTGAAGAGTGCCAAGGTCAAAAAGCCCGTTTTTATAACACGTGCATAAAAAAGACCATTTTCGGCACCTATAAAGTTGACCGAAAATAGGGTTGCCGAGCGTCAGACAAAATGTAGAGCAAGAGTCCCTGGTCATAATACATGTATAAATTAATCATTTTCGCTCCCTATAAGGTAGAACGAGCCTAAAATAATTTGAGAATCGGAAATCGAAAGGAGCGAAAAAGGTCGTTTTCGCTCCTCTCGATCTATTTTTTTCCATCTCCTTAGTAAAGCTTTAAATCGTTAAAAACTTTTGAAACAATTTCCAAAATTTTCAAAATTTTCCAAAATTTTCCAAAATTTTGATTTATATATATATATATATATATATGCATCTATACACGCACACCCTAGTGGACGACTCGAAAAACTCTATTCTCGATCTATTTCATAGGCGACAAAAATGGTCTTCCTTATAGACTTGTTATAAAAAGCACAGTGAACAACGAGGGGTGAATGTGCTTTTCCAGACTCGGATGATGTTTGATCACTCGTTTTCCGTCTCGGGCGACTACGGCGCCCTCGACTACCACTCGTGCTCAAAATGAAAAGCAGCTTGGAAAAGCCCATTTTCGCCCCTTGTTATACAATGTACTATTTTATATTTATTGTAACACATGCACGATTTTTGCGTTTTTTTTTTAACCTAGAAAGCCAGCTTTAAGTTATCATCTTTTTATTTATTGGTTTTTAAAAATTGGTAAAAAATCAAATATTTATGAACTAAACAGACGTAGTGTTCTTGCCGTGAGAATAGTTGGAGGTGGCCTTGAAAGCCTCAGAAGTTTTTGTGGAGTGATGGATTTTCCTGCTCCAGTGCAAAACTCAAGTTTTACTAAAATCAGAAAACAGCTATTAAACGTTACCTGTGATGTTGCTCATAAATTCATGACTGATGCCGTTGAAGAGGAAATCAAACTTACTCAGAATTTAAGCAAAGAAACTGTTGATGTTGATGATTCCAATCAAGAAGCTATTCGTCGATTGAGAATCGAAAATTTAGAACAGGAAGATATGTCAGAGAATGAATCGGAGTTGACAAATACTCCAGACGAAGTTGTAGCTTGTACGCGAAACATAGGTGTTCAAGGTGATGGTACATGGCAGCGTCGAGGTCATAGATCTTACAATGGTGTTTTTACAATTATTGGACAAGAAAGTGGAAAAATCATTGATATTGAAGTGCTTTCCTCATACTGTTTACAGTGCAATTTATATAAAAAATTCATGGACCTGAAGGGACTCCAGAATGACAAGAATGGTTTAGTGCGCACTTACCATCGTGCACTAAAAATCATATTGGCTCATCCGGATCAATGGAATCTTCAGCCATTGTGGATATTTTCTGTCGCTCAGTAGAAAAGTATGGTGTAAAATACGTATCTTACTTGGATGATGGAGATTCTTCAACATTCTCAAAAATTTTGGAAGCAAAGCCGTATGGTAATCATGTAGTAGTTACGAAGAAAGAGTGTTGTGGCCACGTGCAGAAACGTTTCGGCAAGCAACTCAGAACATTAAAAGAAAAAATTAAATCAAAGATTCTTTCCGATAAAAAGAAAATTGGTAGAAAAGGACGCTTGACAGATAAACTAATAGACGAACTACAAACATATTATGGAAATGCTATCAGAGGAAATTCTGATTCTTTAAAAAACATGACCAGAGCAATTTGGGCCATTTTTTTCATAAAGGTTCGACTGATGAAAATCCCCAACATATGTACTGTCCTACTGGATCTGGATCTTGGTGCAAATATCAAAAGGCATTAGCAGAAGGTAAAGAACAAGATTATGTCCATCCTCCAGCAATACCAAAAGCAATTTTAGATGAAATTGAAGATGTGTTTAAAAAACTGTCTGAGCCGGAGCTTCTTAGAAAATGTTTAGGTGGACAGACGCAGAATGCTAACGAGTCCTTCAATAATGTTTTATGGAACATCGCACCAAAGACTGATTTTGTTGGACTTGAAACATTAGAAATATCAGCATATATAGCGTGCATTATGTTTTCGACTGGCTGGAAAGGATTATTATTTCTCATGTCTAACCTTGATATTGAACCTGGCAAAAATGCATTATCTGCTGCAGTGATAAAGGACCAATTACGTATCAAGGAAGCTGAAAAACAAACAGAAATTAATTAAAAAGAAGCACGAAGATTGAGAAGGCAATTGAATATTCCCACTGCTGATAATGAATATGTCAGTGGCGGATACTGAAACTTTATTTTAATTGTAAGTGACGTGTATAAAAAGCACAAATACATTTTAAATATTTTAATTGTAATTTTTCATTCTAAGATTATATGTTGTGTTTACAGATTTAGCTTGGCGTATTCAGAGGTCTAATAAGTATTGAGACGCAGTCAGATAATCAAAAGTATTATGAGAAGTTATCAAAAAAGTATTGAACTATATCAGTCGCTATTAGTAGTCTCAGTCAGTGATGAACACAAAAGTTTGCAAAAGTGTAAAAAAGTGAATAATGTGATATATATTAAACAAAAATGTAATATTAATAAAAAAAAATATTGAATATAATTGTGATATATTAAATATCACAATTATAACTGTGATATTTAATATTATTTGACAAAAGTTAATATTGAGATGATTAAGTATTGTTCACTGACCGCAATATTCAAGCGTACTGAAGCATCGTATTACAACAAATCAATGGTTATTTTGTTCGTTGTGAGTATTCTCATGGTCCGAGTGTGGGATTTTGAAAAAGAAGCTAACCTTAAAAAATGTTATGGAACGATAGTCAAAATTTTCAATAAAATCAAGAAAAATACAAAAATTTTGACTTTCATTCCATTAAACTTTTTACGACTAGCTGTTTTTTTTAAAATCCCACACTCGGACCATGAAAACACTCTCAACAAACAAAATAACTATTGATTTGTTTTAATATGATGCTCCAGTGCTTTTGAATCCTGCGGTTAGTAAAAAAACGGCATGCTTATTAGCATAGCTATTTTTGAGCATATAAGGCCATACAAAAATATTTAAAACTGTTTTTTTTTCGTTTTTGCTATATATAACATATATTATAATGTATTTTAATCATCTATCAAATTATTTATTTTTTTTTTTTTTTAATATGACAGCATAACAAATATTATTTTAAGGTGGTTAGGTCCCCTTAAGTGGGATTATACCATTTTAAGGTTATGTATCGCGAAGCTACTGTCTGGCTCAAAGCGTCACTGCGCATAGGCGCGACGTACACTTTCGATGTTTCCACTCGATTCGATTATTTGAAACACAACTAATTACGTTATTATTTATAACTTTATAACGGAATTCTTGTTTTTACAGCTTGGAGAAAGCCTGTTATAACTTGAAAATGTATTGTGAATGTTAGATAATTCGAACGAAATTCACACGATCAATTGGCGAGGAACATGTGATTCGATATACATTTCAATACATTCGATATATTATCGCAATCATTCTTTCGTAAGGGGATTAATCGGGTCTAAAATGACTCTTTTTGACTGCTTTTCAAAAAGCATTAATTTTGATGTATTTGCATTATTTATTTATCATTTATGAAAATATACAAAAATTGTACTTTTCTATATTGTTCTAATAAGAGTGTGGTTACGCGTACGAAAAATCACGAAAATACGTTCGCGCGATACAAAAAATATGGTGTGCACCAAGGACTCAGTGGGCTTTTTAATCTCGCCTCGACTCCTACTGCAAATTCCACACTCGGCCTGAAAATCCCACTTTACGCCTTTGGTACACAATACACTATTTTTAGCCTATTAGCATACAAGCTAGGAGATGAGTTTTTGAGCAAAACCATTCCGCTACAATGCCCGCAGAATGCAAAATATCATTGCAAACGAGGTAACGCGCGCGAACGTTTGTTTTTTCGTTTTTCCCGGAATATAAAGAGAGCTGCAGCTGCAGTAGCGAGTAGGCTTTTGATGTACGTAAAGAGCGCCATTAAAGCAGGATAAAGAGATTTTTCAGCGGCTATGGTTTTGTCAGCGCACGATTGTTTATGCGCGAGGACGCGCGCTCGCAAGACTCTGAAGCAGAAGCGCCGCGGCGGCGGAACTGACAGTCCTCTCGGCGACATGCATCATCCCCCTGCCTACTCTCTTTTTTCTCTTCGCACAAAAGCTACACAGTCGCGCTGGTTCGACTTGGCTGAGGCCCGCGAGAGAGTTTTCTGCACCTGGCTTTCTGCTGCAGTAGTCGCCGCCGCCGCCATAACGTTATATGACATGGGCGCAGTAGTATGCAAGCCCCTTGCTGCCACTCGACGCTAGACGTCCTTCTGTCTAGTGCGGCGACTGCGCGGCCTAGCTCGTGTGCATATCTGCATCGCTCAAGAACACAGAGCGACGCTCAATCATGCAAATATTTTTCATCCGCTCTGCCCGTCTGCGCATATCTGTATAGCTTGCGCGGCCCCCGTCCCTGTTCGCTTCTCTTACGCGCATAGAGGTTTAGTGCATGCACCTTTTTTCAGGTGCTTTCCGTTTATTATTTTCATCCCCTGCTGGTTTTAACTCGGATGATGGATCTCTCGCGGCGGTGCGCGATGCCAGGCTAAATTCACGGTGCGCCATGGCAAAAATAATGTGGCGCACTGTGCGAGTAACTTTGCCGCGGCTGCGGCTGCGGATTTCCCAGAACGCATTACAATCGCGAGTTGGGCGGAGTTTCAAGCGAAAATTTTTCCAGCTGCAAATTTGGCTTATACAGGTTAATGAACTCACCGAAATGTAAGCTTGCTAATAGACACTTCATCAGACGTTCTGACATTCCTAGTTCGAAGCACAAATGTGGCGGCTGAACTACGTATTATGCAAATTAGAGTAATATGTGCATTAAAATCCAGAGCATCTGACTGACTAGCTGGCGTACACTCTGTGTACTTAGACATTGAAAGTACAATTTTGAACATTCAGAAGAACTAAATGTGAAACAACATTGAGTGTCGCTCCCTACGAAGACTGCTGAGCAATATTCAGTTTTCTAACGATTAGGAATAGTGCTGTCAAAATTTGTACGCGAAGGCTTTGGTATTTGCAGCACGGACGAAAACACCGCTCGCCACGTTCCAGAAATCAGCTCGACTCATGTATATCTAAAGCGGCATTCCCGCGGCGAAAGCCCAGCTAAACTCGGAGCACCCAAACTAATATTAACGCATTTACGAAGCATCTCCTGACCGACACGACTGCAGGTGTCATGTATTCGCTGTGTGCGTCTCGTTCGAGGGGAGGACTGGTGCTGATGTCAATTTTACACGCGGTCTTATGGAGAGAGAAACCAATCATGTCCACGGCGGCCGCTCGAACTATTTTCGCCCATAAGATTTAACGTGGAAAAGAAACCATTTCGAGGGCGCCACAGTCTATGCTCACAGCGAATAGCTCATGTTTTATAATATCAATGATGAGCTTTTGAACACATTTTGAAACGCTTTGAAAGCATCGCAGTATTTATATTCTTTGCATGTATCACAATGTATTTCTGGAACTTGTCCAAATAAACACATTATATACGAAGAAAGACAAACTCAAAAATACTTTTTAAAGGTTTATTTTATTGAACTGGTCTTGTCTTAGTGGTAGCTTGACAGAGAATTAGAAAAAATGGTCGCTCAACGTCTTCTTCTTTTTCAATTTTGTTTTGACGCACTTTTTTAATATTTAATACGACGCTTCTTGCACATTCATTCTATTCTAAAAAATCAAACTCATTCATGACATACGCAAAAAAATAATAAAATACCGCTGCCAATTCATTGGCACGCAGCTTCCTCCAACTAAATTTATAGTTCCAATAGATAAAATATTATTTAAATATACAATGTTAATGCTTTTTTAAATATTTTCAATCTCGATTATTTTGCTGAAGGAGCAATTAAAAAATAATAAATACAAAATATTGTGGATCTGAATAATTTGGAATTGAGTACAGGGCAACTACAAAAGAAAAGTTTTATTTATATTTCAATTGTATTATTAATATTTTACAATATGTCAATGTTTGTGATTAATATCTTGCGTCAAATATTTCTTAGACGTAAATTTTCGATCACAAATGGTACAAACTGAACCACAAGTAGCAACGTGCCGTTTCATTGATCCACTCCTTATATATGTTTTACACTTTTACACTATATATTGTTTACACTTTTTGCACCTCATCCTTTTAGAAGAGTGCACATCTTGCTCATATTTATATAGATTACGCACTTGTTTACCACATGTTCTGCATGTTTGTTTCTCATTGTCATGAAATTTTATGTGACGACTCAAATTGCTTTTTTTCCGCTCAATTTTCCGCGAAATTAATGTGTTTCTCATTTCAAAAACCCAACGACTCATTCCCATTTCTCTTTAATTATACATAATCATATTGATAAACTTTCAATAATAAAACTAGTGTATTATGTACAACAAAGATTATAAACAAAAGAGAAATGTATATTTTATTATTTTTCTAATAAAAAAAAAAACAAGTGAATGTCTTGAGACTTTATATTTTACTCTACACCACTTCTTTTAGAACGTTGATTCACCATTTGCATTATTCATACACAGTGTCGTATATCAGAACTCCGAATACCAAATCAATCAAATTATCAGGTTCCAAATCTTCTGGATCTGAAACGGATGAAATCGTCGAAAAAGTTTAAAATTATAATTAAAAAATGTTTAATGTATTGGTTTAATAAACATACAATATATGTTAATGAAATATAATTTGAATTCAATATATTTCCAAAAAGTATTTTTACTGCGTTTAAGCAAGTCATCTGCGCAAAGATTGGCAGTATTCATGTACTATATGTCATACTGATGTGTGTGTATATATATATATATATATATATCATTTTGGCATAAATTAATAGGGAGGGACTTTAACGACGTGCAACGACACCCCTATAAGAGGAAGAAAAAGTTTTAAGAAAAATCAGTTTTTACATTTTAGTAGTATTAGTATTTAGTTACAAGTGCAATACGTCCTTAATCGAGGCACAAAAAAAATGATTTTTTTTCAGTTTCCGATTTATTACTGAAAAAATAAGTGGTCAAATCACTTGAAAGTTTAATGGGATATAGTTTGACACGTGACCCATCGACATGATTTTTTTTCGTGAGATTATGGTGTTTAGTTTCAGAGATATGAATTTAAAAAAAAAAATTACCTTTACATTTTATCTGCCGAACAAAGCGGTCGATCCCGAGGACCAAACGGGGAAAAGTAGGTAATTTTATTCTCTTTCAAATGCATATTAGCTGAATTGTTTGTAATAATGGGATGATTGAAAAAAACAGAAAATAGTATTTTTCAAAAATCAAAACATGGCAAAAAAATAGTTGAGAAAATCAAAAATAACTGTTTTTCCCGAATTCAGAATCCAAAAATATACATGCATGTCAAATTTTATTGATATTGACTGAGTAGTTCCAGAAATATTACGGTATACATGCACACATCCATACGGACATTTTCTAAAAATACGTGATTTGATTTTCTAACACACCAAAAAGTATTTTCTAGAAGTTTTGACGAAACTCAAAATTTTACTATTACAAAGCTTCCTCTAGGAGGAAGCAAAAAACATACGCATAAATGTAGGTAGCATGTATACACACATTTATGTGCACACATATACACCCGTTTCCGAGCGGTCACACAGTGCCCGCGCTTCTCCAATTATCGATTTTTGAATCAAGAGAGAGAAACTGCAGCCCCATCGATCCTTTTCGATCGCTGTGCACGCGGTAAACGCGCCCAAATGTGGTAACCATTCAACAACTTTACCAATGTGACGGGAAAAGCATGTATTGTGAGTTTTATCTTTGATTCAAACTGGCAAATTTTAATTTGCCAGTTTGAAAGGGTCGTGTTTAAAATCATCACCATAGTACTTTTCCTGATAATCGCACGCCAACTGCAGTTTTACACCGAAACCAAAATACGAATGACTACGAAGTGTACAAAATAAATAAATTCATATAGATAGGTGCGCGGATGGAGCGAGAGCGTCGCGCGTGTCTCGCAGTTCTTGGACTAGAGCCGAGTGGAAAAAGTAAGAGAGAAGGCGGAGAAAAAGAGGAAGGGGGGAAAAGAGGGAAACCGGACTTTGAAACAAAAGCAAAGACCTTAGCGCGCGTCGCTGGCAGAAGCGAGCAGAGCAGAGACCTTCAGTACTAGTAGTACAACAAGACTTGCTGCAGGTTCGGGCCGAGGGGGAGCGGGCCCGGGGGAGGTCGATACAGTGGCAGCGGTGCGGGGAGAAAAGAAGACTCGCTGGTAGAGCAGCGTGTGTCGCGCGGACGAGCGGCAGCTCTCCTCCCGCGACAAAGAGTTTGGCCGCGGCAGAAGACGAAGAAGGGAGTCGGAAGCAGCAAACTCGAGTGCTTTGTGTAGCAAGTGAGACGCCAGTCTTTATGGTGCTGCGTGGCCATAACGACGCCCATCGCATTGTGCCGCCGCTCCCCGGCGTAAGCCCGCGCGCGGTCCTGGCACACTGAGCACCGAGTGCCTACAGCAGTGCGGCTTCCTCATTCCATAGCCGCTCGCCCGGCTCGTAATGCGCGAAACTATAAAAGAAAGGAATGTCAAGCGCGCCCGGCGTTTTAAGCACGAGAGCGCGAAAGCCCCGCCTCGCTGCAGCGTCGCCCTGCACTCGCGGGCCGAGCGCTATGCCAACCGAACAATATAAGCAGGAAATTCGCTTTCCAGAATTATTCGCCTCCTTCCGCCTCTTCCCGCCGCGCGGCGGGCGCCCCCTCTCGTACACCCCTTTTTGTTGTCTTAACTTGGCTGCTCGGCTCTCGGTCCACTTATTGAACTTTGTCTTTTTGGGCCGCCGCGGGAGTCTTGCTCATGTACGCGACTACTCCTATTGAGGTCGATTATTATTGCCCTGGAATAGGAACGCCAGCCGAGCAAAACATGTATTTTTAACGACAGCTCGTGTAAACTTTTTCTACTGCGCGCACTACTTGTCCTGCTTTCATTATGAACTCGCCTCTATTTACTCACGTGCACATGTAGTTTTTATCATCGCGCAGCCTCGTAAATGTCGGCAATGAAACCTGGCGTGCATTCGAAAATACGATGCGGCTGTACATGAGAATGCTATTTTCTCATTACCGCGGTTCGATGTATGGGTTATATCATCCGCGCAGCTGCTGAAAAATTCGCAGACGGCGCTTCTGATAGTTGTGATTGCGGCTGCCTCTGTTGTGGGACCGCAACTGGCGGCGCCGAGCAATACGAATTTCCTGTACTTCTGATTATCTTCCTGACTCTATACCTATACGACTGTTTGTCTTGCAGTGTTTCCTCGTTTGCTGCTTGATAAACTCGGCGAGAGATATTGCGCGCACTGTTATCAAACTTTCCGAACGTATCGATCAGCGGGAAGCGCGAAGCCTCTGCTTCTTGTTCGCGTCTATGATATTTTACAACGTTCATCGATGCGCGGCCAAATAGGGCAGTCGATGAGACAATAATTAGAACAACCGAGCAGTCCGCCTGACGAAAGCCGACTCGTACTACTGGAACCCGAAACGGTTGTTTTGAGGCTTTTGGCCCTATTGCTTCGGACAAAGAATGTCGCTACCAACCTCCGACGATGCAATTGTGTTTCGCCGCCGCTGCAAGCGAGAATCGACTGGCGATTGCAGCTCGCGAAAATCGGGTGGGCTTTTAATAAGTTTTACCAGCACGCCGGTGAAGCAGGTAAGCCGCTTAGGCGCAGCAGACGGCTTGGCGAGGCTCATCGTTCGGGATAATCATTTTGACTTCCGTGCCGGCGGGGAATAATTCAAAATATGCAAATGGCGGCGAGGAGATCAGTCGCGCCGAGGGGCCGGCATCGAAGAAGTCCGAGTGGTGGCGGCGAAAAGAGCGAGCGAGCCGGCGGAGCGCGGATATAATAGAGAGCGGGACGTATAATGCGCCGAGCGCAGCAGCAGTGTTTTTAGGTGGGAATTATTGCCGGTTCCGCGACCGCCTGATTTACATTTATTACGCCGCTCTCGTAATGGCGCCGCTTTATCTTCCGTTATTCCAACTAATTATACTCCCATTCTGATAAAATATGAGCTACGTGCGCGTATGCGCGTCTCTCGCTCGCTTGCCCGCCGCCGTCGGCGACTGCGTCTACGACTACGACGAGGACTTTGCCAGCTCGCAAAACGCCGCTGGGGCGCATAGTATACGCGGGGCTCCCCCGACGACGCCGCGCGCGCTCCTTTTTCCCCCAATTTTTTCGAGCTGCCTGCGCGCGCGGCAAGTTTGATTAGAAGGGAGCGGGTCTATTAAAAGTTTCTCGTAGCCAACCGGCGAGCAAGGGCCAACTGGACAGCCTGCGTGCGTGTCGCGCGCGAGCAGGAGGATGACCATCAGCCGGGCTGCGTGGCAGAGCAAACGCTACTCACGTTCGGCTCGGGCTCGTAATCCGATCGAGCTGATCCTGTCCCGTCGACACTCACTTGCTCCGCCCGCCTCCCCCTCGTACTCACACTTGACACAACGCGCAGAGCAGGAATCCGGCGAGTCGTTCGATGCGAGTATACAGCGAATGTATACTCGCATAACGCCGCCCGACTAATTGGCCCCGCATTTCGCGCACGGCGGGAGCCTCTTCTTTATTGCCCATCATCTGGCCCCCGGCGTTATGGAGCCCATATAGCGCCCGCGCAGGTACATCGGCCTAATGCGCCGGGTAAAGTAAGCTTCATCAAGCCTTAATCTGCTGTGCGCGACGCGAGGCTGGATGAGAGCCGGAGTGTATAGGCACGAGAGAGCGAAAGCCAGTCGGCTCTGCAACGTTGCGCGCGGCCTATAAATAACTAGTGAGGACAGTAAATGCGAAACAGGATCGGCGGGTCGATACGGACACGACGCGCGCGGACTTTATGTTTGAATGACACTGCTATAATAGAGCGGGATGAACTGTACGCCCGGGGGGAATGGATCTTCCGCCCGCCCCTTGTTTTTATGACTCTAGCCTCGGCGCTATCACCGCGCGCTCTGGCTCGCGGCAAAAACCAGCGCGTCACCCGCTATTTCAATAGTTTCACCGGACGTAAAAGTAAAAGGGGTTTGTACTCCGTGAGATGAGAGCAACTTTCTTAACGCGTTGAAACGTCGTCGAAGCCTTGTTTTTTTGAATCCGCGGAGTTTTGCTTCGCAGCGAAATAAAGAGCGAGTCGTTAAGCGATCGAGCGCTCGGGCCCGTGATTCAAAGAGCGAGACACGCTGTCTCGTGAAAGAAATTCAAGCTCGCAGAAAAAGCCTTGGCACGGCTGTACACGGGCAGCATGGCAGCGAAGCGGCAATCAGACTGCCTGATTTAAGGCGTGCTGCACTCGGACAAAACATGATGGAACGCGCGGCAATCATAGGAGGCATTATGGGAGAAGAAAGAAGGGAGATATGAGAAATAAGCCCGGCCTCGCGAGCAGCTTAAATAGTTTATTTTGCCCAGATAAGCTCCGACGGCCGGCGAGGAAAGTTTTTCGACGTGGCACTGCGCGCGCCAGATATACATCGACGAACGGCCAACTTCTTGTGTTAGGAAGATTGGAGGATGTTCGGTCGTTCGAGGGGGATGCTCCGGCGCTCTTATTCGGCGACGACCGACACTCCGCTACCTCTGCACTGCGCGCTCTCTCCTTTTCCATCGGAGCGAAATGGACTTGCCGCAACTAATGTGGTTAAGCGAATGAGCGGTCGATGAGCCATTTTGTCTCTGACCCCTCGGACGGATTTTTCATTCCCGCTCTGGCCCGGAATCTTTTTTTCCTGCAGCACAGAGCTCTGTTGACGCCGCCGAATCGATCGCGTTTCTTCCTCGCGATATGCTCCCGATTTTTCTTTCCCCGAACTCTAGCCCGCCAGACAGCCAGCAAACAAATTGCATTTCCCTGCGCCAGGAATAGCTCGAGCGTTTAATGCTCGCTTGCTTCTTATCGCGCTGACCATCCATATTATTTTTAGCGAGTCATGAGTGACGAGCTAATTCAATAATGAAAAAATAACTGAAACGCGGTGAATGTGATACAGGGGTGTATTTAATGTGACATGATTACGCAAGTAGAAGGAGGAGGGAGAGCTTCCAATGCTTATATTTGATTACGTCCATATCTGAATTTATCCAGGCAAATCGAGACTTCGTCCCGCGTCCGGACTGCTTTTTAAATGGTCTTAATTGGTCGAAGCACTTGATCAGAGAGGGACATGCGCGAATGCTGGTAAAGTGAAGTGGAGAAAATGAGAGAGATGGAAGAGGAAGCGAGGCGAAACTGAAGAATGTTCCTAATGAAATTAACACTTACCTGGTAAAGTCGATAAGAATCTCGGCCTTTAATCAGACTCTTTCGCCCCAAGGCTCTCATCGCCCCCGCTTCTGCTATCACAGTGCAGACTCGAGACTCTGCGCGGAGCTTCTCGGGCTCGAAGCAACTTTTTCCCACCCTCCCCTTTTCTCTTTCGGCTCTCTCATCACGAGCGAACAGGGGCGGGGGTAGAGCGACAGAAGAGGAGAAGATGGAAGTCGAGACGAAGCAAAACGCGGGGAGGCCGACGCATCTCCGGGGGAGTTTCGCGAGCGACGGGGGTGGAGAGTTGAGTAAATAATGATTAGGCTGATTTGTATTTTTACATCGTGCCCGATTTCCAGCGGGTAAATATTGCGAGTATTCTCAAGCCCGACTCGGATGTTGTCGCAGGAGATTCGAAAGCTGCTCGATACCCGCTGGCGCGATAATCGCGCTCGCTCGATGCGTTGTCGGTCTTGCGCGAGAAACAACGAAACAAAATTGGACTTTTCAGTGCGTCGAATTTCGACACGGCAGTGTTCCGGGGGGCCGCGGAGCTGGAAACGCAGCCAAGAGCAGCCGTAGAGTTTAGTTTAAATTAAAGCATAGTTTCGTAAAATTGCGCTCGCGACGCGACAACAAATGAAATTCCTCGACTGCGCCGCGAGAAGTAAAACTCGCGGCGAGTAGCAGATAAGAAACTGACGGAATAGAAAATTAAAAGACAAACTAGGCTGAAGTGGATTATATCAAGCAGGGAGTGAGAACGGCGAAGCTCGAGTGCAAAGAGAATGCAAATTCTCGCAGACAATAGCGAACGGCAAATCTGCGGGAGGCGGAGCGCGCTGCGGCTGCGTGTCGGGCGCACACGCTCTGCGGCCGTCTTGTGCTCTCTGCGCACGAGTGTGTGCCGGGAAGGAAAGAGCAGACCGCGCGCGCGGTGCGTGCAATATCGTTTAGTATGCGGTGTAGACAGTTAGGCGAAACTTCCACTTGACTTTGCTCGGCAGAAAAGCTATATCCGAACTTTTGAACTACGAATTAGGTACTAAATGGCGCGTAACGGAGCAGCTCTCGCTGAGAAAGAGCTTGCCCGAGAGCGGGAGGGAGAGAGGGAGAGAGGAAACGAATGTTCGGGGCGTTGCTGCGCGCACATCGACCGACTTTTCCGCGCGCGCGTGAGTATCGCTTTGAGTAGCCGTGCGAGCGAACAGCTCGTGCATTATGCATGAGTGGCCAAACCGCTGCCACTGCCGGCGAGCTCCGGCGGCTGCGATAAAGAACCGAAACCGATGGCAAGGCCGCGGAGATAAGAGCCACAGCGCCAAGAGCCGAGTATACGGACAGGAAAGAGCCGCCTGCGTGCGCGTCGCTCTCTCGTTAACTTTGTCCCCGAGCTGTCCGTCCGTTCTTGAGTTTCGGCTCGCACACGCCTCCTCGACAGTTGTGCTCAAACTTTTAAGCTATCGCCTAAATAAATCTCGCGCTCGCCAAAGTCCCCTTCAAATACAGCGCAATTTATAATCGAGCCTGTGTTTCACTTCAGCTGGCGCTCCATTTCCACCTTCGAGCGGGATATTTTTATCAAAGTCAATATTATGTGTGTAAAGAGTAATCTTAGAGAAAGTGCAAAGATAGGTTTATTAGAATGACAGTTATTATTTACAATCAATAACATGAAGTTGCATGGGAAACAATAGAACTTAAAAAGAACGTTATATTTCAATTAATCAATAACCGAATGAACGTCGAATCTTTTGGTTTCGCAATTGACGAGGTCACCTCATCCGGCTTCGATTCGCGCATCGAGAGCGAGTGCGAGCTGCGCACTGCTCATTCCCCGTCGCGGATTTTTAAGCAAAAAGGGCGAGAGAAGCGAGGATGAAAGCTGTCGAGTAGAATAGAGGCGCGCGTGTAAGACAGCGCGAGAGGCGAGTAATCTGCGGGGTCGCACATATTTTAGCCAAATGACTACGTCAGGGGGAAGCAGTCCTTATCCTGCGACTACAAGAGCGTGTCGAGAGGCGCTTTCCGGCTCCACCTGCAGCCTATCGTACGCTGCACGTTTGAGGAAAAAAGAGAGGGACGCTCTCTTCTCTCTCCATCCCAGCCGGCTTTCTCTCGCTCTCGCTAGATGGAACGACGCGCGACTAGCTTGCATGAGAGTGGCGGGGCGTGTTATGAAAAAGACAGGTCTCGCGTTAGGAGGTCACACGCGTGCGGCACTAACGCAGGTATAGAGGGCAGCCAGCGCGGGAGTCGGAATCCCTAATGGAGGAGCACGCGAGCGCGCGTTACTCCGGCTCTCTCGCGCAGCTAGACCGTAAAATTTTATACGTACATTCAGACATAGTGCGCGCGCGCGCGCTGTCTCCGTTGGCCTTTTTCCCCCTTTTCTTCCTCGTACTTCCCTTTTTTGCACGCACGCGCGCGCGCGCACGCCGAGAGGGAACAAGATCGATTCTTTAAGAACCCGAGCTTACCTCCTTTATGGGGAGCAGCCTCTCCTCTCTTATTTGCACATTTGCGTTCGTCAAGCTTTATTTCTTTCCTGCGATTCGCTTTCGAAGGAGCTCCGCTCGTTTGCGCAGCAGTGACTTTCTTGGATGAATCGACAGGGCTCTCGGATTCTCTCCCTGTACAACCGCGCGCGCGAGTTTTTCTTTTGCTCTTGCATCAGGATTTCCGAAACCCGCGTGTTAGTTGAACGTACCACTTGACCGCCAACTTCCGAAGGGTCGGCTATTTGTTTTACTCTCGAGAGCTCCGGCCATAATTATTCATCCCTTCGGCTTTATGCTCGCACCCACTTTCGCAGCTTTGTTGCTCGAGACTAATAATCGCCCTCCCCTATTGACCCAAGTCCTTGCAACTCTATTGCGGTCGCTTTTCTTCCTGCATCCTTTGCCTCGTCGAGCAGCGACTGTAAAAAGACTGCTCTTCGATTTTTCTTTGTTTTTCATCTGTTTCACGGTGGATGTTGTGCATTTATTTTTGCTAGAAATTCAGTTGTGAGCTGTAATTCATAAAACTCCGCTTTATCTCTGCTATAGCAAAATTACTGTAGCTATTGGTCGGTCTGTTACTGAGCTATACAACAAATACTTGGAACTTTAATAAATTTTAGTGAACTTTAGTAAATAATAGATAGTGTTCGGAAAACTGGATAAGGTGTGAAGCGAGGGAATTAGCGGGCAGCTAGGCAAAACACCTTGTCTTGGAAGTTCCTTTTAGATCACTGTTTATTTCCAATCCTTATGCTAATCTAACTGCTAATGTTGAACTATACTTGCGCGGAGAAACTCGAGGGTTGCGCTCAAGATCGGTCCCGTCGGAAAGCTCGTGGTGGCAAATGAAAAAGCCGAAAAGACGATTACGTAATCAGACTAGAGCATAGCGATTCTTCGAACGTACTCTCTCGGCAGATCTACTTAGGCGCGAAATATGAAATATAAACGGATCGAACAGACGCCGATTCGAGTATCCGTGCCCAGTTGACTTATTTACACGCAGTCCATAAAAAACCTTTATCCAATATTCTGTAAGCGGTTGTAAATATCAACTCGAGGACCGATAGGTTATACGTGCCGTGTGAGGCCAATCATATTGGCCAATCGACGTGTGATCAGGGGACAAATATAGCGATGGCTCTTCTCCTCGAACAAGCATTGAAAATAGATATCGCCGGTTTTTCAACACTCCACTCTCATCCATGTTCGTCATCTGTTTTTTTTTAGAAGAAGCTCTCAATAATTCAATTCTACAGTCAGCTTGAATTTTTCATGAGAAGTGTGTCAGCACGCTCAGTGATGCGAGGCAAGTTTTCAATGAAAAGTCGCGAATAACTTGCTTTCTTCAATCATTGACGCTTTTCGACTTGGCTGAATAGACGCAAAGGCTGGAAGATAAAATGCTTACTTGCGTGTCAGGCGACATCAAAGTACGCTACGACGCCGCGCATTAGCGGGTAAAGCCGTGAAATCGCCCTCGCGGCGGTATAATTTTGGAAACAAGGCCGAACTTTTGGGCGAAAGTTTGCGCACGAGCGAGCGAGAGCATGGCGCGCGATTACGGCAAAGGGAAATGTTTGCATTTCTCTGGCCTAAAACCTGAAAGGGTTCTCCTGTAGATTAGAAAGCTTCTGGTAATACAAGTCTCTTGGCTTGAAGAGAAGAAGATTGGCCTGCCAGTCCATTAGACGGGACATTTCATAGCCTACCATAAACTCTACTCCCCTCCCATTCATCCGCGACTCTCAACTTTAAGATTCTTTGCTTTTTCGCCCTCGGCGGCATAATTGCGGGCGCGTGCGAGCCAAAAAATGAGCCCGAGTAGACCATGGTTATAAATTATTCCGCGAAATATCTTCTCTCCCGACCATTTTCATCGTGTCTCGCTCTTCTCGTGTTTCAGATGGCGACGCGTACACATCGCTGTATTTCCGGACATTAATTGCAGTAAAACGTTTTTTTTCAAAGCTTGCGAGGAGTATATTTCAGCCCCGTGCGACCGGATCAGGAGTAATAGATAAGAAGGTGAGAATTTCACTCGTATGTATATGTATATTCCGGCGCTGCAGTGGAAACACAATCAATGGGGGTCGCAGATTAATGCCTCCATCCTCGAAAGTGGGAGCTGGCCGTTAATTACGAGGCGGGCGAGGGCCGGGGGCGGAGAAGTAGGTAGCTATACGTATAGCGCCGGCGCCAGCGTCGGACCGCTCGACCTGGAAAATCCTAATTTACGCTCAACTGGCACCTCCTCCATTTAGCGGAAATTCAGCCGGCGGTTCTGCATATCTTCCTCTTTTTCCCGCTCTCGTATCATTATATCATTATATCATTATACTATATATACGAGGCGAGGGCCCTTGATGAATTCAAAGTGTAGCTGGGGATAAATCAAATGGACTGGGGCGCCGCGTCGATAATTAACGCGTTAATCAGGCAATTTCGCGCTTTTGCAGGCATCCCAGCGCAAAGCGCATGGGCTGCACGCAGTACACGCGCTAGACTCGCGGAAAGCCCGCGCACTTGACTAGTAATAATAGTTCTGCGGCGCAGTTGATTGCGATGAGATTACTCTGATGCTCGTCGCGTTGATCAAAGGCGAGAATCCTTCAATGGCCGCGCTTTGCCCTGGCCTGCAATCCGATTTGCCTTCCAGCCGGAGAGACGGAGGAAGCTCCGCAGCGATATTGCATCCATGCGCCGCCCAGCTCTCAAACACGCGCGTCCTGCACGTGTGCGCGCGACGAGTCGGTATTATACACGCACGGTATGGCTCCTCCGCGCAACGAGTCCCGTCGCAGCTGCAATTTCGTTGTCGATAACAATGTTTGCCGCAGTTAGCGCGGACCTATGTCAAACGGCTGCGCAATAATGAATCGGCCAGCTCTCTCCGTATATTCGCGTTTATGACCGCCTTTAATCCTTCCGCGCGTGTCTGTGCGCTCTGTTGACACGGCCGGCCGCGCTTTCGAATACCCAGTGGCGCGAGCGGGGATCTTGGCCCGGCAGCTCCTTCTTCTCCGCGCCGCGCGTGACGCACGGCCACCCGCGGGATATTAAATCTGTGTATACACAGTCGCGCGCGCGCCGTGTCACAGTCTTCTGTTTGCGCCAAGCAAGCCGCCGCCGCGACCAACCCTTCGTCTCTTATTACCTTTATGGCGAAATGAGCGCAGTACCGCGCAGCCATCCGCACGAGCTTAGTGATGAAAATTTTGATTGCAATTGCGGGCGTTATGCGCTCATCTGTGCGAGACGTGCTACGAGAATTGTTGCACGGAAAAAAATGGTTGGTAACAGTAAGAAACCGCTTGGCAAAATACGCACCAACTATTTTTTTGGTTAACCTTACCTTAAGTACTTGGTAAGTATAATAAAATAATTGGTAAGTTACCTGCTGTTTTGGTAACATTTATCAAGTTATTGGTAAGGTTAACCAAAGAAATAGTTGGTGCGTATTTAGCCAAGCGGTTTGTTACTGTTACTAACCATTTTTGTCCGTGTGGACATCCTCGAGCCAAAATGTCCGGAGAGCCTCCAACAAGTTCTTTGGTGCATTTATGGACAGGACTATGCAACAGGGTTATGGTTTCGACTGGCTATCCTTTTCCCTTACATTTTACGGGCCCCAACGAAGCAAAAAATACTACTAATCGTGGAATCGCTCATGCGTACGCGAAAGGCGCGCTGCGACCGGCAGCGAGCTGGCTCTCTCATATCGAGCGAGGGCTTGTGCTGTAGGACAGGTCTCGGCGCGGCGGGAGCCTGCGGTGCTCCGAGAGATAATTCATATCCATCTATATTAATTCCCTCGCGGCCGCGCACAGCCGCTTCTGATATGTATATACATTAACTGGCGGCAGCAAGCTCGTATCGTACGCCAGGCCGCTTCAATTAAGTTCGTCGGGGAGCGGCTGTGCTTTCCGTTCTATGTTTGCCTCGTCCCGAATCTTCGCGGAGCGTCTCCGGCGGCATCTCTCGTTTGATGAATCGCCGCGCAGAACGCATGCACGGCCGACCGTCGACGAGCCGCGAATGAGAGCAGAGAGGAGATGTTTGCGGGGAACGAGTCGAAATAAAACACGAGCTGCAACAGTGCGTGGCGCGACGGGGTTAACGCGCCGTGTCGAGGCCTCCATGCGTCTTCATTAGCTGCTCGCCGCGCCGCGCTCGCGCTTATCATCGCGTGCTGTCGTCTATTTTACGGTTACGCTCGCGCAACTGGCCGCTCTCGCGCGATTCCGATCGCGGCAGAGAGATAGCGCGTCGCGTCATTGTGCCTCTCTTTTCTCCGGCGCGTATTTCGTGCTGCGCTCCGCGCCCCGATAAAAGCCAGCTCCTCTTTTCCGATCGTCGATTCGACGCCCATTCGTCTGGCTGGCGCGCTCTCGGGCCGCTGAATCCGGCAGTGTGAAACAATTCTGCCCGAGTATTCCATAGTAACACTTACGGAAAAGCCGCTTCTGCTTACGTCGCGCAAAACTGGAGCGAAAACATGCATCGCTCGTTAGACCTGCCCATATTCAAATTGCCGTCGAGTGAGAAATGTTTGAAAGTACGACTCGCGGCGCTGCTCGTCATTACTGCCTGGCGAGGTGACAGAAAGTTGGCACTCGCGTGCACACGAGACCGTGAAAAAGGGTGAAAAGGCTCAAAGCGAAAAGGCCCGCCGAGTGCGCGTACGTCGGAAAATGTGAGAAGGTGCAGGGTAATGCGCGCGGGAGGAATATGTGTGCGGGCACGTTAAAGTCGGGCGCACTCAGACCAGACTGCTCTTTTTGAGAGCGTCGGCATCGCTGCAGCCGCCGAGGTCGAAGAGCGCGATTTCATGTAGTCGCGCCGCAGCCTCCGCACCTTGCCCCTCCCGGCCGCAGCGGGCTAATTAAGATGGACGAGTCGGTTCATGGGGATTAATGACGATCGTCGGCTTCCGTCCGCCTCTCTGGAGTACCGGGCTCCGCAAGCACGCCTAAGCAAGCCTAAGCTCCGACGCTACTTGTTTTAATTGGAAATCGCGCGAGTCCGGCGTCGCGCTCCCGCCGCGACCGTATAACACCGATAAACTTTGGCGCCGCCCGCGCTCTCATTCTCCACGCTATCGACGGGTTACATTTTCCTGTTTCTCGAGCTCTCTGGCCGGGGATGTTTCTTCTCAGAAGTTGGCTATAACACCCAGAAAGTAACCGGGATCATCGTCGCTTATTACTCGGGTGTTTGCGCTATTCCTGTACAAGCGAAAAGTTTTAAGATTAAAAATTGAAAGGGCCACGTTAGAATGACGCTCTCATCTCCGCGTACAAAGTCTCTTACCAATTAGTTTCAGAATTATTGTATTTCAAAGTTTTTTTACATCAAACGTCGTTAATAAACGCACCATCCATTATAATATCTTAATAAACGTGTAATGATTATCCATTATAAATACTTATTTTATGCTAGACCTATTTTGAAACTAAACTCGATTTTAATTAATTACCTAACGAAGCACGATTTCAGTTACATTATATTAACGTGGACTGCGTCCATTAGCAGCTATCGCATCATCAACGTGTGATAATTTTCCATTGGCGAGTATTTTATATGCTAGAACTGCTGCCTGAAACAATTAGTTCTGAGCAATATAATTTGCGTCTGCGCCGTGGGTGGGTTTGGGAGTAATCATCATACGAACTAAATTTTTCAAGAGTTTCAGTTTTGAAATTAAAAAGCTTCTTTGGTCTCGCTTTTCAGTAGTAAAGTGCAATAAAGTGACTACAATAAAATAAAATATGGCCATACACGGCCGATAAACAGTGGGTGAATACGTCACTCTGCTTTATTCGTCTGGCTCGGGGGTTGATTCCTGCATGCTTGCAGTATAGACGGAGCAGTGAATAACGCGTGCATTAAGTGCGCTTCTCTCTACGTCTGTGTTTCTGCACACGGAGCTGTGTTGTACCACAGCGTTCGTAATTAGAGTTGCCGCAGTGATGCCCGCCGAATCATAATCGGCTAATTTGAAGGTTGTCGGTCCGATCAGAGCTGATCGCACGAGAAACTGCGCCTGGTCGACCTTGTATACTGAAAATCAATGCTCGAAAAATCAATGTCGAATAAATAGTCCGTCGAAAACAGAGCTTTCGCCCGCTGTTGTTGTGCCGTCCGGGTTTGTACATCGGTTCATCTGTCTCGCGTTTAATTGAAGGCGCGGTCCGAAACGAGAAGCACGTTCTTGGAAAATATGGACTGCCGCGTCGTGCTCCGATTCGAGCGAGATTAGAGCGGCGCCTGGCGACGAGGGGTCGCGCAATTAAGGAAAGTGCAAAAGATGCATTGTAGATCGCTCGGAATCGGAGACGCGCGAGCGTTAAGCGAGCGGGGGAAATCATGAGCGACGACAAAACAATTAGGAAAGTCGTTGGCGCGACGGGCGAAGCGGATTTTTGCGCGCCAAGTTGGGAATTCCCGCGAGCGTGCGCGCAGGCAAAGAGCGCGAGGCCGAGGAGCGAACGAGGGAACAAGGGGAGGCGCGCGCCGCGCGCCCGATTAGAACAGAAAGGCGCGAACGGGACGGCACGGGCGCTTCGCTGAGTCGAGAACTTGAGAATGCAAGTTGGCATTACGCGCGGCATGCAGAAATCGTCTCCGCGTGCTATAATTCTTGCCCGGCGCTTGCTTATACTTCTATATATTATATAGCGCGCCTCGCCGCCCGCGCATCCAGAATTTCGAACATCCGGAGCGCAGCCTGTACACACAAGTATACAGCCACCCCCTCCCCCCGTAGCGTCCGGGCAACTTCGAGATCGCTCGTTCGCGCGCGAGTCCGGAAACTTGTCCGTGCAAGAAGCGCATATGCGACATAATGCATCACGCTCCCATTGCGAACCTCTATGCAAAGCGTCTGCGCGCGCGCGTGTGTGTGTGTGTGTGCATTACAGGAGTGCGAGCGCCCAACTTGCATGAGTTACGTCTGCGCCCGCTTCGAGGAAATCGAATTGTGCAATTTTAATGCGACGCTCAACGCCGCGTACAAAACATTCCTAGCCCGGCTCTAACTGTTTGGATGGAGAAACTCCGCGATGCAAACAGACCCACTGATTTATTTTTCACGATGATATACGTGCTCGTCGTGCTATCTCCTCTTGCTGCTCCTGACGCAACATCTTCGCTCGAGCTATACAGCGCTATTCGGATGAGACCTGGCAATCGTCAAACTATTGCGTGCAGCCACGTTTTCATGTCGCAGTGTTATTACGTGTATTCCAGCGCGTGTGTTATCGTACGAAAACAAGGAGACGACTCCGCGTTGGAACAACTGAAATCGATGCGAGGATCTTGTATTATACTCCGGCGCTCGCTGAAAAAATATTGACCCAGCTTATGAAGGTGTATAGCGTGCATTGACACTGAGAAGGTCTCGGGTGCCGGTGTTATGGGACGTCGACGACAGTGTAAACAGAGTTTCGATCAACGCTTGTCTCTCGGAAAACGTCGCAGGCAGTCTCTACGTGACGTTGGTACATAAGCGCTTGCGGCTTGCTCGCCCGGCCATCTGTTATCCCAGACTTAGCTCCCTCTAACGCATTTCACATTATATTTTATTATATAGATCTCGGCATCGCGTATTTCGCAGTAACGGGGGACACGGGGCGACCCAGTTTGTTGTTATTTGCCGAGAGGAGTAAAAAGATCGCAACGGAGAGATTTTAATTTTCATACCGAGACTTCACTTTGCAAGATTATCATGCAGCTTGCGTACGCGCATGCCGGCGCTTCTTGTCTCTGATCTGCGCGTCTGCAATTTCTTCGTGCATTATTAGGTTAGCTGCATTTTCACTAGCGCTGCTCGGATTAGATCCGTTAATTTGTACTTTGTGAAGCAGCAAATTTCAGCGGAATGAAGTGGCTTTTTTCTGGTAAAAGAAACACTGCACGATTAAAAAGGCGCGAAGAATCAATAGCGGCGTTAACGGCTGCATTGACGCCGATTAATCGAATAACGATATCGCGTAATTCTTTCCCTCCCGAGCTTCGCGCCCGATCGGCAAATGCGCTTTTTGCTTGATTCCTGTTTTGCTGTTCAGCAGTCTAGCGGCTGCAGCCCTTTAGTCTCGCGCCGGGGACGCCCCTCCTTTTATCCCGTGGCCTCCGCGGAGATAACGCTAGCAATTAATTAGGGCGCACCTATAGTCGATAATTGCATTTTCAGGCCATTTTGCTAAAACGTTTCGGCGCAACGACCCTCGTATCGAGAGAGCTCCGCATCACCACTCTTTATCTAGCCGAGAGCGAGAGTACATCGGCGGCGTGACGACGTGCGAGAAACTGCGCAAAGCTTCGCGCCTGAAATGGAACGGGGGGCCAAAGTGAGCTGGTGACTAACTGCATTAGCCTTTCAACCCTTTCACCTCATCGAACCTGCTTACCTTCCTCTCGCTACCTACAGCTATATATGCGTGGCCGATAATAGATCATAGACTCGTCGGCATGATTACACGGTCCCCCGAATTCGGGGATTTTTAAGCTCGGAGGAAAATTTAATCACGCTCTTTGCTATTTTTGGCACTCATTGATTTTTGGCATTCATTGATCACAATTTATTATTAACGCACTCCACGTACACAGCGCTTCTCGAACATACTCGTGCATGCGGAATGATGAATGCGGAGCATTTGCTTCCACAAGTTTATGGGCGCATTATACAACAAATTTAGATGGATGTGCATAAAACTCGGCGTCTGCACAGCGCGTACAGTTGCCGCGGTGTGAGCGGCGATCGATCACAAACTGCGCGAGCGACCAGATTTCCTGCGCGAGTTTCAGCATTTTGGCGATATAATACATTGATATTGCGTTGATACATTCTCATTATCATACTCGTCAAATTAAAAGAGCCGAGAGGCCGGCGTGCAAAAAGCGCGCCGCCGAGGCTTAATTGATGCGCGCGCGATGGGCTGACGCGCTCGTACATCAGTCCCGCGGCGGTCCACGGCCAGATGCGGTGGAATATTTATCAGCCCGACAGCCGTAATATCTCGCCGCTCGGAGAGAGTCGCTTTTATGGTCGATTCGTCGAGTAATTTTTGATGCCGCGCGCATCCGCGAGGCTACTCCACACTGCGCACACTGCAGACGAGAGTGATCGACACACCGGCGCACGACGTGGAGTGGAGAGAGCGGACGAGACCGCAAACGTATATGGCGGAGAGACCGCCGACGATCGCGTCGCAAACCTTGACAGACAGCACCTGCTGCCGGCCGCTGCGGTATTGGAGAGACAGAGGGCTCGGCTAGCCCCGATAGGCAAAACTTATTTTCGCGTCGGGCTCGGAAAAGCGGACAATATTTCGATGTCCGCCGCGGCGGTCGCGCGATGCCTGTCTGGCTCTGGCTTGGACTGACCGCGCGTATGGGCTATGCACGCATCGCCGCGCCGATATTGTCCAGCCGCGGATTCGTATTATGAACCGCAGCCGTGATTGCAGCCGCTTGTTTCGATGGCCGGTGCGTGCTTTCGATAAAACTGTCAACGCTATTGACCTCGAGTGCGCTGCTGGCGCTGTCAGGCCGCGCGCCGCGATTATCGAAGAATCCCGCTCAAGAGCGCGCATTGGCAGAATAATTGAACTCGTTCTCAGACTGCAGCAGCGTCCGCGCGCGTATATCGCCAATCGCGCGCGCGGTTTACCTTTCCGGCTCGGCTTTCATCGATATAACAACGTAAAAGAGACCAAGCGCGGGCGCAGTTCGAAACTCGCCTAATTGTTCATCCGGCGAAATTCAGCGTTGCGTGAAAACTGTTTGTACAAAGCAATCGCACGTGCGAGCGGCGAGTCGCAATTTAAAATAACGCCGCTGATTGCTTTGCCGCCAGCCTGTGTCAAACGCAATTTTTAGCGTCTATCGTTTTTCAATAAAATCCTCTCTGTTTGCGCGCCTGCAGTGCGCCAGTTGTTCGATTTCTCGAATTTTTATGGAGCTACTCTCAGAGTTCGTTTACCGCATTACATTAGGCACCTTTTCAGTTTTCATTAACTAGAAATAGAGCGAGTTTCTATTTAGAGTTCCGAGTAGTTGTACCATGGAAATTCTCAGAATGAGTTTCTGCTGTAAGTCGTCGCAACTTGAAAACTTTACTTTGTCTACACCTGTTGTCTCTGATTCCTTACGTTTGCACACGATCGCTTTACTGAACGCTTTTGTAACTATTCATATTTGCTGCTGCGGCAGCGTCGACCGTTCCATTCTGTTTGCGCGTGCAAGTGCTGCAGTGGTAGTCGTGCGTCGTTCGATTCCGTCCGCAAAGCGCTTACGTTACATTAACCGCAGGCGAGCAATACCTACCCGCCAACGGTCTCGCGATGACGAGCGTCAGCCGAAAGTTCGCGCGGGAAAAGCCGCAAAGCAAAGTTTAATTGCAGCCTTGAGTCCCGTCGCGCGGCGAAACGAGCTCGACAGTGCGCGAGCTGCAAAGTTGCTTAATTAATAATACCCGCACTTGCAGCTGGTTAAGGCTGGATGAAAAATGAGCAGCGCGCGAGTGGCTGTGTCTCGAAAAACGGAAAAACTCCGATTCGCTTTCCCGAATTTAATTACGATTAATAATCCGCGCCGCGAAAAAGGAAATAACGCGAATTCAAGCGGAGGGAAGGAAGGAAGTAGAGCGACGCTTGGCGCTGCACGCAGCCGGAGAAGTATAACAAGGGGCACAGGCGAGCGATCCCACTACAGACTTTGTATGTATACTGTATAGCATACACAGCAGTAGACGGCTGTACACAAACGTGGCACGTAGAGCAGCAGCGGCGGCAAAGCTCGGGAACGCGTGCCGCTGGATTACCTTTTATGGCTGGCTGAATCTGTAGGAACGGCTTGTAATTGCGATTCACGTGGTCGCCGTTATATCGCTCGCTCGTACAAGCGCTCCCGTACCTAATACCTATCCAGCTTTCATCTCGGTGCGTGCGATTCTACAACTGCGAGCGCGCGCGGAACTATTGAATTTCCAGCGTCGGCGAAGAAGCGGAGCAAAGGAGGCTCGTCGTCTTTTAGGGCCTTCGCGAATTACGTCTGCGCGATTAATGTGCCTCGATTTTACGTGACTACTTGCGCAGCGCATGGTGAGCGCAGCGTTTGGCGCTATAATCCACTTATAGGAGTGCCGAGCACCGCCGCCGCCGCCGCCGCCGCCTTTGAAGCTGTCTTGTCAATGAGATTTTTGCAGCGATGCGAGTCCCCTATTAGCCCGGGATTGCATTTAGCGCGAAAGCGGGCTTTTGTGGCTTTTGTATCATGCAAAACGCGCGGGGATCCACAGCTCACGAGACTGTAAGGACTATAGCCGCAGCTCGTGAGTATATCTGTAGGTGAGTCCGGGCTTTGCGTGATGAGGTAAATAGAGCGTCGGCGCGGCGTCTGGCAAGTGGCAGCTAAATATTGCGTGCGCGAGTGTGCGGCAACAACCTACTCCTATCGACTTACGCTCTGCTAGACTTCATCTCCACCGCAAAAACGCTTCCACTCGCGCGCACCCACTCCGCCGCCCGCCTCTACGCACGCCTATTTCGCGTCGAGCCTGCATTTTCACTTGTACTGCTGTACTTTACACCGAGCAGACGCGCGCTTGACTCTATACACGCCAGCGCTCTCGATTACCGAGCGATCCATCTTCGATTATAAACGTATTAGCAGTCCATTTTGCCGCGGATACACGTTGCACTGCAGCCGAAGCCCTTTCCGTCAGCGCATTGTCCATCACTTAAACCGCCGCTTCGCGCGTGTCCCCGCGAGTCATCCTGACTGTCGATTAAAATCCGGTTACATTTCGGTGCGCGCGCTCGACGCAATTAAGGAAATGGGCCGCATTCCCCCCCCCCCCCCCCGCGCTAGCGAGAGAAAACCGAAGCGGAGCTGTTGCCGGGCAGGGCGAGCAACGGAGAGGTTTTTCCGCGGCTAAGAGCGGGCGAGAGTCAGGGCATTAGCAGTAATGAGCGCGGGAGGCCGGTACATCAATATCGCAGGGACGCTGAGGCAGGCACTCTCGGTAAATTGATAGATGAGCGCGCGCCGGAACGCGCAGAATTTTCATAACTGACATAGTTAACGCGAAAATGACGGAGTAGCCGAGCAGCGGTTGTTCGATCTGCGCGCCTCGTCTCGCCGTGCCCGCGCTCTCTGCGAATCGAAGGGGAATCCTCGCGGGAGTCGAAGAGCATCGGCCGGTAATGCGAAAATAACCGCTGGGGGATGAATCACCCCGGCGCTCAGACCGAAGCGCTGCGTATGCGCGCGCTTGTGTATACACGGGCACACTCTCTCTTTTTCGAGTTACCGAGCCACTGCGCTGCGCTGATCATCGGCCAGCTTTTAATTGAAGCCTCGAGATGCGGAATGATGTATGGTCCTGGGGCTTCTCTCATATTGCGGCGCGCGCATAAGCGCATTTTCAAGGAAGAAGCATTTATCACCCCCGCGGCAGTCTCGGCGTGCAGTCGCCCCGACAAATGGCTCATTTTATAGCGAACGCTTGAATTGAGTTCTGCGGGAAAAAATTCCATTGAGAAATACGAGCGACGCCGTATCAAGTGCTCTCTGCAGTACATACATCCGAGCGGGACTCTTTATCGTAGATCATTAAACGTTGCTTTAGTGTGTCATTGACGAATTACGAGAAACAATAAGGACGAAATAAAGCGGGCCGTATACAAGATTTACGATATAACGGGAGGGTCGTAGCGGCGCGACAGAAAAGTCGAGGATTCATTTTGCCGACGTGTTGACTGTGCGCGAAGTAGTCGATCGTAAAAAAAGAAGCGGCGGCGGCGGAGAAAAGTCGAATGACTATGAGGCGAAAGGCGCGAATAAACGCAAGCGCGCGATAGTTATGGCCGCTTCGGAATAGCGCGCTGAATCTTTCTCGTTTCAGCTTGTCTCGCGGCGCGGGGGACTGCTCGCGCGCGTCGATGGCGGGCGATAAAGCGGTTACCGCCTCTTGGCTTTATGCGTGCGTGAATTCGAAAGAAGAAAAAAACTGCGCGCAGCCGACGTCGCCGCACTTGCCTTTCTGTTCACTTATTTTCCCGGCTATATGCGTACGCGAATATTGCGCGCGACATTCTGCTGCTGCTGCTCCTCGCGTGTGCTCGTGCTCGCATCGCGCCGGGATAAAGGCCGCGCATAATGCGCTTCCCGTTGCCTCGTATACTGTATAGTGCATGTCTTGCTATTCTTGCTTTTAGAGGCGTATCACGTTTGCCCGATACTTTTCCCACAGACTCTGCTTACTCTACGCTTGAACAAGTTTTTTTACCCAGCACAGTTGAATGTTCGAAATTATCGTTGTGTTGCTATGATTTTTGACGACTCCCTCTAGCTATACTCGCTTGCATTTAAAGGTGGAAGTAGGGATTTACTATCATGAAAAATTCTTGAAAATATGATTTTCCAAATTGTCCCTAGGAGTGCTGCTGGATGTATACAAATAAAATGCGTTAATGGAAAATTGAAATAATTGGTATACTTTTTTTTAATGATTCGATACAAAATTTCAGCAAGCTTCGCGCGCACTGTCGCCATGTTTACCCCGTACCACCCCTCATGCCTTAATTAGGTGGTATATCTATTGATAGTTAATTAGTGATGCCAAGTCGAAAGGTGAAGGATGGTTTGGATGCACTTCAAGAGGTGGAGTGCATGATTGTAGCATTTTAGAAGTAAACAGTTCACCCCCTCAAACCTTGAATAGGTGCATCTATTGATGGTTAATTTTTGGAGCCAAATAAAGGGGGTGGATGGTTTTTAGTAAGTGGATCCAAGCAGCTGGAGCTTATGAATACAGGGGTTTAGAAAGAACGATGGTTAGTTCTTCCTAGTTTGTCTTACCGATACTATTTATATTCTCTAATACTTTGAGTTTGTCTTTAATTAAGAAAGGTCGTCACTTCAACAGCAAATAACAAACTTCGCGAAGATGCATTTCAATCGTGAATACATTGTGTTACTAAGTATGGCAATTAGGTCAGTTGCGCCTGTTATCGCCTGGATCGCACGAGCTGTGATCCGTTCGATGACAGGCGGGTCCAGTACTATGACCTAAAGCTGCATCGAAGTCTCATCAAGATCTTCCTCGAACATTGTCTTACCAGCGGCCAATAGATCAATAAACTTGTCAATACCCCCGAGCAGCACAGCGACAAGAACGCCATAATTAAGCTGGTCTGGCGAAAACCTGTCCTCGGCAAGCTAAAGAAAACTTCTGAAGAAAAGCAGGCTCTCGCTCTTTTGAATCGCAGTTTTTAGCAACTACCAGAATTCAGCCGAGCTGCTCTCACGTTAGGCTCAGGTGCCGACGTCAACGAGTTTTTCGGACTGTCGAACTCGCACAACGGACTCGCCGAGAAATCGCTTATTTTCCAAGCGCTGCTCTAGTACATTACGCAACTAGTGCGAGGGGAACACGATTTACGCACGAGTTGCGTATACTATTTTTCATAACAAGTGTCGCGGAGCTCAACATTATACTAAATTAGTATATTATACAAATTAAATTTATTTCATAATGCGAAATAAGCCACGCTCCTGTGAAAGCTTATTCATACAAAAAGTTCGTTAAATCACACATTGTCGCTATATACGAGTGTAATTATACTAAACTAAAATATTTTTGCAAATTTAAAAATGAATTATTTTTAATAGAAAATTATTACATCTTTTATCAAAAAATATTAAATTAAAACACAAATATAGTGTATCGTACATTGTAGTTAATTATGATGATTATGTAAATTAATTGTAACATTAGAATTATTAATATGAAAAGAAATATTTTTGTCGATGCTTTCAATAGTAAATGATTGTTCGCTTTTTTCATCACTGTTTTGTCTACGTTTTTTCAACGGTGAACCACGTGTAGCTTGCTGTGTTTCGGTTAATCGATAAAATTCATCCTCAGCGTGTGGTTCATTATCATCATCTCGACCTTCTGAATCAAATCTTGTTCTTTTTAACGAAACTGTTACAGATTTTTTGGGTTGATCTACTGTAATTTCTGCTCCAGAAGTAGATGCTACTTGATTGTCAGACTGCGGTATGCAATTTCGGGTGGAATTTCATTTCCATAATCGGATATATCGTCTGTATCACAAGAACTGTTATCACTCATGTTTACTTTTCGGTTATAGATAGATAGATAGATAGATAGATTAGCCTTTATTTTGCACAAGTCAAAAATACATATGTATAACATATTGTCATTAATTTATCACAGATTCGTATTACGCATTATGTACATTTTTTCTTCTTATTTACTACTCTATCACGTCACTTCAATAAAAACCTTTGGTCATTTTTTTTTTTTACATGGCATTTGGAACTCGAAAGTTCATCGCCTCATCTACGCAAGCCTTCCACGCTGCCCTATCTTGTGTCAACCCCACCCAAGATGCACCTCTCCGATTGACACCCACCCGTCCTATTTCTACTAGATCCGCTTTTACGTTGTCCTCCCATCTACGTCTAGGTCTATCTAGAGGTCGCGTTACCATCGGCCTGCCCTTCATGACACGCGCTGCCGTACGGTCGTCTCCCATTCTCGCTACGTGCCCTGCCCATCCCAATCTGCGCGATTTTATTATTCTGTTAATATTTGGTGACGCGTACAGATTGTGTAACTCATCATTGTGTAGTCTCCTCCATTCCCCGGTTTCCTCATCTTTCTTCGGCCCGTATATTTTTCTTTTGATACTCCCGCTTCTTATTTCTGTAGATCGCGCTCGTCTGTTTCCTTACGTTAGAATACTCTTTTACGGTCCTATCGCTTCTATTTTGTAAGCTATCTAATTTAGCCTTAAGAATCTTATTAGGAGAATAGAAACTAACAGTAAGGAAAATAACCCCCGCGAAATGTACAGAGGGATTAACGCCACCAGAAAGGGTTTTAGGAGTAGAGCGCAATTGATGAAGGACGGAAACGGGGACCTCGTAACAAATGACAACGAATTACTGTCGCTGTGGAAAAATTATTTCGATAAATTATTAAACGTGCACGAAAATAGCGAAGAATTAGGGGACGAAATTCACACTGCTGAACCCCACGTGGAGGAACCGAGCTACCAAGAAGTAGACGCCGCGATTAAAAAACTAAAAAACAACAAAACCGCGGGAAATGGCTCTATACCAGCTGAGTTACTCAAATATGGGGGCGTCGAGCTCACTTTAAAAATCTATAAACTAGTATGTGCCATTTGGAAAAATGAAACAATACCCGAAAATTGGAAGGAATCTATTATTATACCGATTTTTAAAAAGGGGGATAAGACAGACTGCAATAACTATAGGGGTATTTCACTTTTAGCAACGTGCTACAAAGTTCTGTCAGACGTAATACAAGCTAGACTCACTCCATTCGCGGAAGATATCGTAGGAGATTATCAGTGCGGATTTCGGCGCAACAGATCGACGAGCGATCAAATGTTTACCATAAGACAGTTGTTAGAGAAAAAGTGGGAATTTTGCGAAACCATACACCAACTATTTATAGATTTTAAAAAAGCGTACGACTCTATTAAGCGAAGCAAAATGTATCAAATTCTAGTACTTCTCGGTGTACCGAAAAAACTCGTGAGATTAATTCAAATATGTCTGAACGGAAGCACGGGAAAGGTCCGAGTAGGCGGTAATGTATCAGAACCCTTCATGATACACGATGGTTTAAAACAAGGGGATGGGCTCTCTACGGTGCTGTTCAACTTAACGTTAGAGTATGCCGTTAGAAAAATGCAGGTTAGCCAGCTGGGCGCAACGCTTAATGGAACAACGCAGATACTAGGCTACGCAGATGATTTGGATGTACTGGGGGATTGTAGGGAAACGGTAGCAAGAAACGCGGAAATCCTCATAAAAGCGGTGGAGTATACAGGGTTAGAAGTGAGTGAATCAAAAACAAAGTACATGATTGTGGATAAGCTAGGCATCTGCAGAGGGGAGGAAGATCTCAGAGTTGGGAATTTTACTTTTGAAAAGGTTAGCGAATTCAGGTATCTGGGTACGACCATAAATGATAGAAACGAGATTAATGTCGAAATAAATAAGAGACTCCATTCGGGTAATGCTTGCTTCTACGCCGTGAGTAATTTACTTAAGTCGTGGCTGTTGTCTAAAAACGTTAAAATAAGAATATACAGGACAATAATACTGCCGGTGGTTCTGTACGGGTGCGAAACGTGGGCTCTCACTAAGCAGGCGGACAACCGTTTTAGGGTATTTGAAAATAAAGTCTTGCGAAAAATATACGGGCCGAAGAAAGATGAGGAAACCGGGGAATGGAGAAGACTACACAATGATGAGTTACACAATCTGTACGCGTCACCAAATATTAACAGAATAATAAAATCGCGCAGATTGGGATGGGCAGGGCACGTAGCGAGAATGGGAGACGACCGTACGGCAGCGCGTGTCATGAAGGGCAGGCCGATGGTAACGCGACCTCTAGGTAGACCTAGACATAGATGGGAGGACAACGTAAAAGCGGATCTAGTAGAAATAGGACGGGTGTGTGTCGATCGGAGAGGTGCATCTTGGGTGGGGTTGACACAAGATAGGGCAGCGTGGAAGGCTTGCGTAGATGAGGCGATGAATTTTCGAGTTCCAAATGCCATGTAAAAAAAAAAAAATCTAATTTAGCCTTTTTGCGCCTTTCAAACCAGAGTTCGCACTCTTCGTCAAACCATGGTTTGCTCTTTGGCTTTTTCTTTTTACCCAGTACTTTGTTCGCGGCCTCTTTTACCGTTTTTTCGATGTCTCCCCATAAGCTATTCAGTTCGTCATTCCCCTCCGGCGATGTGTTTGCTTCTTCAAGTGCCTGAAACCTGTTATTAATTTCTATCTGGTACCTAATTCGCTCTGTTTTATCTCGTAGTTTCTCAATATCGAAGCTTTCTACCTTGTTTGCTCGCTTACTATTTTGATTCGCTACTAGTCTAGCTCTTAATTTGGCTACTACTAGGAAGTGGTCCGAGTCGCTATCTGCCCCTCTGTAAGCCCTTACGTCAAGAACATTAGTATGACGTCTTTTTTTCAATGAGGAAATGATCAATTTGGTTCTGTGTAGCCCCGTCCGGCGACGTTGCCTTGTGTATGTTCTTGTGCTTAAAACACGTAGTTTTGATTATAAGATCTTTTGCCGCCGCGAAATTTATGACCCTAATACCGTTATCATTGCTGGCTTCATGCAGGCTTTCCTTACCTATAGTAGGCCTAAACATTTCCTCCCTACCTATTTTAGCATTGAAATCGCCTAATACTATTCTTGTGTCGTAAGACGCGAACTGGTTGATTACCTGCTCTAAAGTTTCGTAATAGAGATCCTTAGCTTCTTCTTCTTCTTTGTCCTCCGTAGGACAGTGTACATTAATAAATACATATCTATACCATTCCCCTTCGATAATGATGTACGAGAGCCTATCATTGACGGATTTGAAACTTTTAACCGAATGTATGATGCTTTTGCTTACGAGAAATCCGGTGCCTAGAGATCCCCCACTCCTGGCCCCATACAGGTACGTGAAGTTACCCGATGCTAGTACTCCGCCATCTGGCCACCGCGATTCCTGTATTGCTACCAAATCTAGATTGTACCTATCAGCTTCCTTTACGAGTTCTTTAAACGCACCTGCTCTGTATAGACTGCGAACATTCCAAGTTCCGACCCTTAAGTCCCTTTTGGTTCGGATTTGATTTTTTTGAGCCATGATGTTATGTTAAACCCGCGCGCTTCGGATCCTATTCCGATCGCAGGTGAGTCCACCGTTCTAGAGGTGATAACCCCCATACCTCTCTAGAACTAAGTATGAGAGCTTTCCGACTTTGACGAGGACAGTGTCAATTCTTCGTCAGACACACTACGGTTTCATTCTCGCATCCTAACGCCCCCCTGCAAGGCAGCGCGCCTTCGCTGGCATCGTTACCGCGTAAGACCAGGTGACGAATCATTCTACACATCCCCTTTCGGGGCAGTTGTCATCGCTCCCGCATCCTCCTCGGCAGCAGGATTTTTGCCCATTTTTGTAATGTGTGATGAAAGAGATATATTGAGAGATAAGAGATAATGTGAAGTGTTTTTGTTGTTGTGGTGCTTGCGTAGTGTTTCTAGATGAATGCGTTCGACAGTGTGGGCTCATCACACCCACGCCTGTTCCTATCGGCTGTCCGCGGTTGCTTATTCAATTTATTCGCAGCTAACCTCTTTCTCAGGGGCTGTTCCTCTATCTGCAACCTAAGGACGCGCTGTGTAGTGGTGATAGGCACCCACCCGTCCGATCTGGACGACAACGCCCAAGACCCGCTTAGGGTAGCGGCATTGTAACAGAACCTTTGGTCATAGATGTTAAAATACATTAATCCTCTCTTAAAAAAATGATGGACTTGGTTGTGAAGCCTTTAATACGTGATTCTGATTGGTTGCTATGGTCGGTTGCCTAGGTAACAGATGAGAACCCGCACGCTTTAAATTCATAACCCTCATAACAGTCATAACCCTGGTAGAAATTTTTCAGGTGTTTAAAATAAAATGAAATGAGGTTAAATAGTATGAAATCTGAATAGCGGATTCAGAAAAAAATATATGCAATATTACCAACAAGAAATCTTGATAAATTAATCATTACCAAAAGTGTAGTATTGAAACATGTGCATTGAAAAGTGTCACCCTAACCCTATTTGAAGTAGGTAATAATGTGTGTGCGTGTATGTTATTTAGTTTTTTTTTAAATATAAGTGAGAAGTGCAATTAAAAGAATAAAAAGTATAAAGATATATTGTGTCTCCATGCCCAAAGTCGCCCACGGTGAGGTTTAAGAAGTGAATTTAAAGAAAAGTTCAGTATCCGAGTCAGTGAATTTGAGTTTATCACTACAATGCCCTTTAAATTTTAAAATATGTAATCTAGATAATTGAACTGTTTTCATTCATATTTTCACACCAACGGCAATGTGAATTTTTTAATTTAGCGGCTCACATTTTGCTTATAGACAGTCACGCAGTAACTACTATCTCTAGCACATTGTATTTCCGGTTTCCAGTGTATTTTTACCTGGAGAAAATGATAAATATTTTGGCTTTTTTGTTAAGGCATTAATGAGAATATTTACTTTTAATAGTTGTGAGAGATTTTGAGATTTTTCCATTGCATTGCATTTGCTCTCATTTAAAAACTAATTTCTAGAGAGCTCATTTTTTGCATATATATTTCTGTTTTGGTTGTGAAAATATTTAAAGTTGAATTGACCTTAACTGAAATACTTTTGATTTCGACTTCAACACCCATGATAATTATTTAGTCGTATAAGTTATTCACATCAGTGTCGGAATCGAAATAAAAAGTATTTCAGTTAAGGTTAATTGAACTTTGTATATTGTTTCATTGACACAAAATAAATCTATATGTAAAATATGCGCTCTCTAGACCCGTTAGTTTTCGAATGAGAGCAAATGCAAAAATAGAGAATTAGGCATCGATCTCAAAATCTCTCACGACTGTTAAGAGTTAAAATTCTTATTAATGTCTTGACAAGAAAGGCAAAATATTTATCACTTTCTTCATGTAAAAATACACTGAAAATCAAAAATACAATGTGCTAGAGATAGTATTTACTGCGTAATTGCCTATAAGCAAAATGTGACCCGCCAAATTAAAAAATTCACATGTGCCTCAATGTGAAAATATGAATGAAAACAGTTAAATTAAAATCATCTGGATTACATGTTTTTATAGGTAGCATATCAAGTATCTGTGTAAAATTTCAATTGCCTAGCTTTTTTACAATGCAAATGAATAGGGTTGTAATAATAGGCTTATACTCACTGACTCTTCTACTGAACTTTTCTTCAAATTCACTTCTCAGACCTTAACGACAACGACTTTGGGCGTTGTTAATATATTTATATTAAAAGTATTACTGAATATGGTAACATATGGTAGGTAATATGGTAAAAATATTAGCAGAAATCAGTGTACCCAAAACTTATGTTGTTTTTTCTACCAGGGTTATTAGACATAGATAGAATAAGGAGCGCGCGAAGCGCGCCTTCATTCCTAGTAATATAAATAAATAAATAGAATAAATATTTGGACGGTACAATATCTAACGGAGTCACGAAACAGTCGCAGAATCAGTGTTCTGATCGACAGTACACTCAATCTCGCGTACGTATATGCGCCTCCGCATCACAGCCTTAAAAGATTTAAGCGACGGGAGATCTCTCACGTCGCGCGGGAGAGAATTCCAGAGGCGCGCGCCCTGGGCTTTAAAGGAATATAGCCCTGCATCGGTACGCGCGCTAGGCACCACTAGTTCTTGCGGATCCCTAGCTGAGGTTCTAGACTGGTTCCTATCAAAAAGGGCAGCAAGATACGGCGGCTGTCCTATTACAATTGCTTTATAAAGAATCACCGCCGCGAATAATTCCCTTCTTGCCTTCACTGGAACCCAGCCTATCTTCCTCCTATAGGGGGAGATGTGCTTGTCCCTTCTAGCACCACATATGTATCTCACACATGAGTTCTGCAATCGTTGAAGTCGTGTACTTTGTTGACCTGATACGTCAAGATAGACAAGAGAACAGTAATCCAAGTGCGGAGTGGCAAGAGCGCCCGCCAGCTGCTTACGCAGTTCCTTGGTGGTGCAGGATCTAAAGAATCTAAGTCCATAAAGGACTCTATTAACCATTCGGCTAATCGCATCCACCTGCGGTTTCCATGTCATCTTCGAATCCATTACAACACCAAGGTTGGTTACAGTGTCGGCAAAGGGCACGAAGACGCCATCCTCGATCTCAATGCAAGGCAGCTTTAGACTTTGCACCTTGTTAATATTACTGTCCGACCCAAAAATAATAGCTTTAGTCTTTCCGACATTGAGGCGAAGCGCGTTCTCGGACGCCCATACTGCCACTGCACGCGCCACAGCCGACAGACGGTCCACACCCCCGCTCAAGTCGTCCCTCGCCACCTGCGTATAGGTTTGAAGGTCATCAGCATATAGCAAATGCTCGACACTATCCGATAATTCGCCCTTAGGGCCCTTAAAAGAAGCCAAAATGTCTCTGAGATCGTTGATGTAAAGACTAAAGAGAAGAGGACCCAGGACCGAGCCCTGTGGAACGCCAAGATTGGTAGTGAGCCAATCAGAATTGCCAACTGTTTTCGTAACCACTTGATGGTTACGCCCTGTAATGTATGACTTGATCCACAGAACTACAGACCTAGAGAAACCCACTCCTATTAGCTTTCGAAGAAGTTTAGAGGGTGAGATCGTGTCGAACGCCTTACTGAAATCAAACATCAGGAGGATAGTAAGCAGTTGTTTTTTGCTATTAATACCCACCCTAATGTCCTCTGACAGACTCAGTAGTGCTGTTTGCGTGCTGTGATAACGCCGAAAACCCGTCTGACGTGTATCAAGAAGCTTCTCCGACTCTAAGTACTCGGATATCTGGTCGTGAACAATCTTCTCTAGAACCTTGGCAAGAAAACATAACAGAGCGATCGGACGAAAGTCGAGACCCCGGCAAAGTGGGCATTGAGCTCGCCTGGGTAGAAACCGTGCAGTTCCTCCTTAGTCGTGGACAATAGTCCAAGATTACGAAGCTCAATCCAGATGTTTTTGTTGTTGTTCAGGGCCTCCGAAATTCTGGCCTGAATAAAAGCCTCGATTGTGCGCTGTTCTGCTTGAGCCGCAAGAGACTGGAATTCCGACCAGAACCTCGAGTCACGGGTCCTTTTAAATCTTCGTTCAACCACATCACGCTTATCATAAAGGTCTTGAAGTTCTGCGTTGACCCACGGTGAAGAATTTTTGTTTTTGGGTTTAAATTTGTTTAAAGGGGCAAGTTTTTCAATGACAGTCATGATGTTACCACTAAGCGCTTCTAATTTAGTCTGTGGTCATGCCCGGGCAACTGATGGTCGACCAATCGCAGGTTTCGAGAAGGGAAAGAAGCTCCTCGCACCTGATGGATTTAAAATCTCTATAAAAGAATGGAGTTAGAGTAGGAGATTCCGACTTTGGAGTCCGAAACGTAAAATCAATGATGTTATGCCTACTCGAAAAGATCGCCATCATGTTGTTCGCATTCAGCACTACTTCATTGTCGTCAGCATAGATTACGTCAATCCACGTATGAGACTACCCGACGTGGTGCGTCGCACCATGTTCAACTAATTTGAGATTCAACTCACAGGCCAAATCCCTGACAAAATTCGCAGCCTGAGACGTCGACAACATATTTGCGTTCAGGTCCCCCATGACTATACGATGATTATAGTCATCCGTATATAGTTTTAATTTATCCACCAGGTCAGAGTTGATCATGAAAGAAATACCTGGTGGTCTGTATATAACGGCGACAAAAATGGGGGGCATGCGGCCCTTTTGAATTCTACACATAAGGTACTCTGGAATTCCGGGCTTTCTACCATCCGTCGTTGTTGGAGATGAGCACAGTATGGTCGCCTTGTAACTATTATGGATCCATAGTGCCACACCTCCTCCCTGGGTATTCCTGTCCTGACGAAGGACAGAGTAGCCCTTTACCTGCGCAAATACATCGTCGACGCCTGGCCCGAAACACGACTCAGACACGCCAAAGAGATGGTAGAAGGGACGAGCAGTCGCCAGGAATTGACGAAACATCTCCATGTGCCTGTTCAACGAGGTAGCGTTGACAAAACCCGCCCTCAACCCATCACACTCTGCTCCTCTCACCTTCACTCCGCCTAGTCAGTTTTTCGTACTCTCTTTATCTAGCGATCCTGAGCATGACGCAGTCTCAGTGATCGCGTTACCGTTATGTACCGCTGTCGCAATATGATGCAGCGATAGATTGCAAGTCAGCTGCCGTTTGAAAATGATGTGACATCTCCCCGTCCCGCATTTTTGCCAAGAAACGACCGCCTCTATGCCAGACATACTTGAAACCAAGACCGCTTACTACACTTTTAAGACTTTTAAACTGCAAAAACGATTCTTTACTTAACAACTCATTTATGAAGATTTTACTTTGAACCAGGCTATTACTCTTTTCCTGGGATAAGTGCGAGACGTTGATATGGCGCGTGTTTAAGCCGGTTATCTTATGTTTTGCTCGCATAATATTTTTTACGATCAAGTGGCTCGATAGACAGACAACCCATGGCGATGGACGCCCACCGACCGTTGCCACTCGCGTATTTGGACGGAGTAACCTCGCAGACACAACGTCATCCCTAGCGACGGACGGCAGAACAGTAGCGAGGACTGCGTGGGCCACGTCCCCACGTTATTGTTCCGGACAGTCAGAAATACTAGAGATGATTATCTCTGCAGTCGACTCTCCACTGCTCATCCCGTCCGTCGGAGAGGAGCGCACGCCAGCAGAATGTTCCCGACCCTCCCATCGATGTTTACGAGCCCGGGTGTGACGTCGACCTTTACTGACCCTAAAGCCATCTGTATCAGCCGACGTGGAGGCGCCCGCGCCACCACTCGCGTCAACAGATTCACAATCCCTGAGCGAGACGAAGACTCGAGACGCCTCCGCGATACATATATCCGCGCTGCTACTGTCTCCATCATTATCATTATCATTTTTGTTACTACTATTACTAAGACTAAGACTAAGATTACGACTAAGGTTACGACTAGTACAAGAACCGCCATCATCAGCATTTATGCGAGTCTCTACTCTATGCATCATTCGCATAGCGTCATCAAGACTCTCCCGAAGGGCTTTATTTTCTTGAGAGAGCAGAAGGCGATCATTTTGCAGGTCTTCCAGCTTAGACACCTGCTTTTCAATTGTCTCCTCGAGTGATGATACCCTCCCCACCAGCCTGTCAATCATCTCCAGTGCTGCTGGGGCAGGATCTGATCTCTGGCTGATGGCACCAAGCCTCCTCACAAGCAGAGTTTTGAAATCATCAACTGATCTCTCAATGAGCTCGAACTGGTTACTAAAGAGAGTAGGCATGGATGGTGACAGTGTGCAGTAGCGAAGCGCACCCATATCCACCAGAGAGTTGATCTGTGCGCGCTTCCCATCACTGGCTTTACTAGTAGAGACGGCCGGCGTTGAGGCAGAAAATTCTTCCCTCAGGGAAACATTGTTGTTTGAGTCATTCGTAATCGAGATGTCAGTCTTGTTCACATTAGAATTATTAACATTTTCGCCAGTGTATTATTTACACCAGTAATATTTACATCAGTCTTTTTATTTTTAATGTTATAATCTCCTTTATCTTTATCCTTTTCTAATTCTAGTCTAGGCGCAGATTTTCGTTGCGTTTTTATCGTGTTGTCTTTCTTTTTAATTTTACAAGCTTGACATATATAGTTGCCTTTGTCTGTGACGTGCCAAGTCATGCAAAAATTATGAAATGTTGCAGAACAGATTTTGCAATGACGAATTATAGCGCCTGCACGTGTGACATTCCTACGCTTTTCACACGAGGCACGAGGCATTTTTAATAAATATTTACAATAATAAATAAATAAATAGATAAATAGGTCAATAAATAAATAAATAAATAAGTGTCAGAGAGTAAAACAAAATAGGCAACAGAGTTTCGTCAAGCAATAAATAAATAAACAAATAATTACATAAATGAATGGTGACTAGAGACAACTAGGTACTGGTTACGAACGAACAATTGAATTTCCCGCTCTACAAAAATTCAAATTCAAATCTGGCGCGTTGAGAGCTACCAGATTGCACATGCGCGTGGGCCGAGTCAGTGCTGCCAACTGTTGCTCGAGTAATATGAGTTGTGATAGTGTTGCACTCTTGCGGCAGAATATCGATCCTCGATCGCGGCGATGATTTCACATTTATTGAGCGAGATATATATGTGTATATATATATATATATATATATATATATATATATATATATATATATATATATGTGTGTGTGTGTGTGTGTGTGTGCAGATCTGACCTCAGAAGATGCAGCGAAAATACGCAAGACGCGCATAGAAGCAAGATGTTGCTGCGCTGAGAACGCCGCTGGCCAGAAATCCCCTCAGAGCGACGAGAGTAGATCGCTGCAGTTGTCCCAGACTCGGTGACAGAGGCGGCAGAAATTGTAGATTATGTCGTCGACAGTTAGCGGAAAATTCCCTCCAAGCTCATAAAAAGCACAGAGATTGTGATTTTTTTAGGGCGACCATAAGAGCCGTTTGGGGGGTCCTTTCCGCTGTAAGAAAACACTCCGAGGAGTGAAGAAAATATTAGGAAAAGTACAAAGATAGCAGAGCAACTCACTACTGCTTCTTGACTTACCAATAGCAGACGACGCGTTAGGTACCAATAGGTTATAAACAAGACGTCTTGCACTAATCATACACAATTTCGCAATCATACATATGTAAAACAAATGACAGAGACAGGATAGGTATCCCCGCGCACGCTGTGAGAGAGCGAGCCTAAGTCGATGACTTTAGCGCCAAAACAAATGACTCTAAAGTCGAGCTCCACACACGCTGTTATGAAAAAGATCTACCCTTTCCGCATGGAACGAGCGGTTCATCGGTATGGTGATCAACCATGGCGCCGATATAAAAGCTCGTGAATCTGATGGCCAAACTGTTCTGCATTGGGCCATACGAAGCAGCCGAGACACGGTGGCTTAAATGCTTCTCGAAAGAGAACTTGACGTCAATGCTACTAGTTACACTGGCATGAGACCACTACTCGTGGCTTCTCACACTAACGAAGCTGACGAAATGATGCTGTTGTTGATGAGTTACGGAGCTGATATCAACGTTACGGATACTAACGGTTCCAACGTCTTATGTTGCTTGGCATTGTGCTCTAAAAAGGAACGCGTCGATCTGACCAGATTCCTGATCCAGAAGGGCCTCTCACCACTCGAGGTAGTCTTGGGCGAGTAAGAATAGATACGCGTCGCCGCAAAGAGAGGAAAGATCGAATTGGTTAATCTCTTCTTGGACCACGGCGCTAACGTTAATGCACAAGGATTTAACGACCAATCTTCGTTATACGTCGCCGCTCAAGAATGCTAGAACCCGGCGTTGCTGCTAAATTTACTCAACCGGGGCGCGAACATTGATCTAAAAACAAATATTGGTCAAGCAACATTACACGTCCTCATCTCACATCGCAGCTTTAAACGAGACGATGAAATCAAAAATACTTCTGAACTTTAGGGCGACGATTCTTGATGACGTCCGTCGCGAAAATCTGAAAAGTCTAGGCGTTGGATACATACTTAAGATACTGGCGCTCAAAAGGACTTGCTTGCAGCCTTTAGCCGAATCCAATATCATCAAGGAAAATATGTTAAAATATCCCGAGCCGTATGATCATTATGAAGACTGCGTCGAAGATATCGACAGGACAAGATCCAGCAGATTAATCGAGAAGTGAACTGTATTCGATCTTTTAACAAAAGCCAGTGTGAAATAGCAGCGCTCATGCGGCATCGCGATTTTGAGAGCAACTTCAAGGTGTTCAATCTCTGCAATTTTCCTATATACTTCGTACTCCGAAAACACGCTCGACGCTTTCAACAGCGTGGTACACTATTACGAATCCACGATGCACCGGGAGAACTTCATCGACGATGCTATCGGTAATATCTTGTCTTACATAATTGTAAGAAAGTTCGTTAGGTACACCTTGAGCTGCAAAATTTATGAGATGTTGAAAATTATGAAATCATCGAGAGGCATATCAAGATAAGAGCACAGATGTATATATGGGGAATTTTACGGGAAAAATATACTTTCTTGTCTTCAAAAACGGCGAAAAAATTGCTGATACGGTGTGTACCATGGGCAGAAAGGCTATTTCAGACTCGGGTGAGGTGTTTTTAGCACTCGTCTACGTTTCGGGCGCCCTCGACTCCGACTCGTGCTGAACACCTCACCCTCGCTTGAAATAGCCTATTTTCTCCCCTTGATGCACAATGTACTATTCTAATTGTACACGTTTCAAGCAATGCAAAACCACGTTCCAACACTAAAAAAGTGCCTCGTTACACTGTTTCCTAGGCCACTCAAATTCGTCAAAAAATAGACAGTTCAACGACAACGACACGTACCTAATGCACGAGGGCACAAACAACAAATGTGTATCGGTAAGATGAAAGAACGAGAAAACAGATCCAATTAAAAAAAATGCATTTAAAATACTTGATCTGGTCAAAAGTTACCTGCAATTAAAAATATGGAAAAATGATGAAAATTGCAAGAGTCATGTTTGTACATCTTTTTGGGATTTTTCCTGATTTTCAATTGTGCATAACTTTTTACTAAATCATATATGAAGCATTCTACGAGAAGTCGAACACTTTGCGGTCGAAAATCGAGCTCTTGCAATTGTAAGGGGACACTAACCAGACCAAGTTTTTTACGTGCGTTTGGGCATACAATATGTAAAAAACATGGGTGCCACCTCCAAACCCTATGCCAACAAAAAGTTACGGGCCAATTAATAATTGCCAATAAATAGCTTTTATTGCGCCCCGGGTAATTTATTACCCAGCCGAGCAATTGTCATTACGTTCAAAAATCGTTCAAAATGACCGACCAAATTATTGGCCCTTAACTTTTTGTTGGCATAGGGTTTGGAGGTGGCACCATTTTTTGTACATATTGTATGTCCAAGCGCATGTAAAAAACTTGGTCTGGTCAGCGTCCCCTCAAAATTGCAAGAGCTCGATTTTCGACCGCGAAGTGTCCGACATCTCGTAGAATGCCTCATATGCATGTCAAATTTTATTACGATCGTTCACGTGGTTCCAGAATCATAACGGTATATACGTACATACACAAACACACTCATCCGCACGGACGTTTTGTAAAAATGCATGATTCGAACTCCAAATACCTCCAAATGCGTTTCTACGAAGTTTTAGCGAAACTGAAAATTTTACTATTACAAAGCTTCCTCTAGGAGGAAGCAAAATAAAACATGCTTTTTAGACATTCTATCGACCAGCATATATTATACGCCCGTAAAAGGCTATAAATATATAGCGAGACATAAATACAACCGGATGAAACTGCTCAGTAAAAAAGTACTTATTTATGTTAAGCTATTTTTGCATTATCTTTAGCTAAGCAATTGAGTAAAAGCGGTTAATCAATTTTCAACCTCTTTTTTAACCGTTAACTTTATACCATTCTTAGCAACGCCTTTTCAAATTTCAATCTTTTTTATTATATATAAATATATAAAAGATAATCGGTAATCCAAATCGACTTGTGTCTAATGCACTCAAAATATGTACTACAGAATATAGCTTTTCACTATTAGCGTGGAAAGCGTTTCTGGCAAGTATACAGGAATCAAAAATTGCGAGGGCAAGAATCGCATGGGAAAATAGTAAGCCAGTAAGTGGCATAAAGGAAAAAAGGAACAATGATGTCAAAGGCAAGAGTGTCGGGACAAAAGGAAGAAATTAGGTTAATGCATCGTCTGCCTTCACCCCGACGACATTGCCTTCTTTGGGCGAAGAGGCGAAGATGTAACACCCCGGCGCGGGTACTTTCATTCTTAGTTAAATCACTTTGCTCTTGGCTTTGATCAAAAAGATCAAACAAGCTGACAGAAAAAACACTAAAATTACGATAAGTTCTACACTACATTTTTGGTATATAACCAAAGTTGGACAAAGAACTACAATTATGAAGAATGCGCACGGTTAGATGCATTAGGCGTTGAAAACCAAATTTTCTCGAATCAGAAAATCTCGTTTGTCGAAATTAAATTTCAGGATTTTCGTGCTCGCGAACATTCCGTGTTTTAAGAAATTAAGAAACGGAGAAACAAAGGAGAATCTCCAAACAACTGGATAATAAGAGCAGGAGAAATCGAGCCCCGAGAGACGACACAGCTCTCCGAAGAATACGGCCCCTAGTCGCTCGAAGTTCTGCCTGTTTTTCTGTAGGTATATCGTAAAAACGCAATTTTCGCTGGAGCGCGCTGTTTGTGTGTGTGTGTGTGTGCAGCGCGGGATTAGCGACACCGCGAACGCAAAGAAGAATAGCCAATAATATTTTTTAATTAACTCGAACGGGGGCGCCAGGCCGAGCTTTCGGTGTCTATTGAGACCGAGTATACCGAGGCAATCAAATTATATTCCCAACGCAATCAACTTTGCCGGCAAACGAGAAACGCTCCTATGAAATTGTATTCACACGTAGCAGTAGGTGAAAAATATAAATATCTCTGTTGCAAAAGCGATGTATTTTCGAGCATGTAGCTACACCTGTATATGTATAGACGCGCGATAATTATAAGGGAAAGTTTGGCGAAAAATACTCCGAGAAGCTATTTAGAAATTTATCTCGTCCGTTAAAGTTCCGCCATAGCAAGATCGCCAAAGCATTCGCAAATAAATTCGCAAATGAATTCTTTGCTTTCCCTTGGCGTCTCTGTCTGATCTTCGCATTTCGCATTAACACAGCTTCGCCGTCGTTGCCTCTCCCTCTCTCATTTCAAGTTTATATCCTGCCTATTCCGTTCTAACGGGCCAGAGAGCCCGAAAGTTCGTCCAAGGGGAGGCCGGAGAAAATTGAAACTGTAATTATTTTTCTTTGAGCTTCTCCTAGCATTTTACTTCCGAAACGAAGGAGAGAGAGAGAGAGAGAGAGAGAGAGAGAGAGAGAGAGAGAGAGAGAGAGAGAGAGAGAGCCGCGTAGGGACTGTGCAGACGGTTTATCTTTGCCCGCCTGACGCTTTCATTTGTACGCCTTTGGCCCACTCATTCCTTTTGCCGGGAGGAGAAACTGAGCAGGCGCGAAACGGTGCAAAAGAGGAAAGAAGAGAGAAGCCGGCTGCTGCTGGAGCTTTCGGCAAGAAGAGAGGAGGTAAAAAAGTGCGGCAGCTTTTTTCTACTTTTTAGCTCGTTTACGCGCGGAGCTTATTTAACTCTACAGGTGCAATGGAGGATAAGTGACGTTTCCTCCGGGGGATAGCGATTTTTTAAAATTCTCCGAGAGTCTTTCATTTCTTGATAATCGCTGTGCCGACGACGATGCCCGCGGGAACCGCCGCCGCGAGCGCACGCGGGGCCCATCGGAAAAGTACAATCGCGCGCGCACATATTATAGAGGGCGCGATGTCCACCGGCGCGCGGCTATAATAGTGTGCTCTAAAGTTTCCTGCCCCTGCAGCTGCGTGATTAAGTGAGCCCGACATTAGCGAAAGTCTAATTAAATTAATTCCTCTACTTTGCGAGCACTTTGGCCAAGTGCCACTGTCATTATTAGCTCCCCTCGCCGCTGCACCACCCGCGTCGCCGGAATATCAAATTAAAGATTATTCGAAAACTATTTTACCGGCGTTAGGCCTTTTTAATTGCGTCCGCGCCTCGTTGCAATTATCCGATGAAAATCCCTTGGCCGGTGATAATTCGTTCCCATGTATCGCCACTGCACGCGCATGTTCGTTTATTATTCTGAAACTGCCATGCGAGAGCTGATGGTACGCATGATTGACATTGCTCCTGACTAATTATTAGGTGCATAATAATTATAGTTTGTCGACAAAAATCCCCAAAATTGCACCACGGCCGCGCATAGTGCTGTAAAGCAGGCAGCAGTACATTGTTGTCGATACAATATACATATATTTGTTGAATCATTGATGAGCGTGCGCATTTAATAAATGCGCGTGCATGGCCGGATAGCTTAATTTAGTTTCACTTAAATACGGATGTACATGTATCGTATAGCGTTTGCAATTACTCGGCTAGACTTTTCCAAAGCACAATTACCGATTCTTTGAAACGATAAGTAGCGCACTGTTAACATTTACTAAAAAAGAGATGGTTACAATATATCTTATTTCACAGGTAGACAACAAGCCGTCATTAGTGACAACAACCAACTGTCCTCATACTTACCGCTTAACACGGGATTCCCTCAAGGATCAGTACTTGGTCCTTTATTCTTTGCGTTGTACATCAATGACATAAGTCTTTGTCTGGACGGATGTAGCACATCTGATCTATGTGGATGACCTGCAAATTCACAGCCGATGCCACCTCGAGGAGCTCGATTCCTGTTCCGTTAGAATGAACGCTAATGCCGAGAGGATTAAGTGCTGGGCTGAACAAAATAACCTCAAACTTAATGTCCTCAAAACCAAGGCTATCGTCCTGGGCTCGTCCTGCTATATCAATGCTCTACCTACAATAGCTTACACCTTCATCAACATAGGAAGAGCCCAGGTCGATTTTGAATCCTCTGTGCGCAGCCTGGGGGTGGTGCTTGACTCTAAACTAACGTGTAAAGAGCAGGCAAAACGTATATGTAAGCGTGCTCACTCTCTTATGTACAGGCTTTTTCAGGAAAAGCACTAACCTTAGACTGCGCAAACATCTTGTTCAGGTCCTACTCTTCCCCATCATAGATTACTGCTCACTGGTTTACTTCAATTTGACACAAGAACTTGAGACTAAACTACTAAGACTGGTAAATGCAGGTATACGTTATATCTATGGTCTAAAGAGGGATGAGCACGTCACACCTTACAGACGCGAGTTGCAATGGCTCATCACCGCCGGACGTAGGAATTACTTTACGGCCTGCTTCTTAAGAAAGCTATTTAATACTGGCAAACCATCGTACTTAATTGCCTACTTTAACTTCCACGTCGCACTCTGTCCTGTTAGGGGTGACGTGATACCTCAAGTCAAACCCCTCTCCTTCTCGTCAGAGACGCTGAGGAATTCATTCCACATAAATGCCACATACCTGTGGAACTCATTACCCTCACAACTACGGAACACTATACCTATCAATCATTTCAAAAGCGAGGCTATAATCTATTGTTTTAACCTCGAAAATACATAATCACCCTCACTATAAAATCTCTCACTGATATATCACACCTCAATCACAATCATATATATATATATATATATAATATAATATATATAAACACACACACCGGCAAGCACATCTACACACAAATCTTTATAATCAATGAAACTATGAAACTAGAACCATACAGTTATATATTGTACAACACATTGTACAGCAAATAAAATCTAATCTAATCTAATCTAATCCCTGGGCTTTACCCTTGGACGGCACAGCCTAGAACCTCACACCACGCATAACTACCCAATAAAACGTCTCTGCTATGTATTTCTTTAGCTGATGCCTAACTAGATCCCGTTTCAAATGTTACCGATGAACGAGGTGAAATCTGTTAGCCAACTCTTATAAGCTCTTAGCGTTTTTGACCAATGAACTTTCTGCCATTCTCTTTAAACAGTGATACTGGAAAATTGAGACCGAAAATGGATTGGTTATTTCAATTGCGCCTAAAATTCTAACCTTATAAAATGCAGCGTTCTTCAATGTACCTAGTATGATTAAAACGAATGAAATGACTGCTATGCAGTTAGCGCACCGTGTACTATCGATCGAAAAATAACTTTCATATAGTTAAGTGAACGATTATATCAAAAGCAAATACTCAACGTGATGTTGTTGTGAGTTTTCAAAGAGTTCCCAACAGTGAAGAGCTGTAATTTCGGCCGTTCGCCGTCAGACAGATGAGCAGAGTAGAGTTAAGCTGCGTCGCTCAGAAACAATATTTAAATGCATAGAAAAGTTTAAGCAGCCCGTAACAAAGGAGACTGACATAAAATATGAAATTCAAAAGTTGCTTCCCACCGCGCAACGAATGAGCGCGGTGGCAGCGAGATAAAGAGAGATTGCGACAAAGTTGAATATTCGATTTCGTCGCGCGCAAAGTGAGGGCGCGTTAATGCCGGGCGGGCCTCCTCTCGGCGAAAAGATACAGCGAGGCGCCAGGGGGTGCAGGGCGCAAAGCCCGGAAGGGCGTTTTTGGCGTGACAGCCCCGCTCCGACAGCGATTTACGTAGCAAATGAGCGCCGGCGGGTTCGAGATGGGGAGAAGCGGCCTCCGCGCCGGAGGATTCGCGACACGGCGACACAGCGGCGCGTCCTGGCGCAACACGTACGTGCAGCGAACACAGGGCTGTGAGCTGCAGCGCCGATGTAGCCGGGCGCGCACTACGTTTCCCGTAAAATCGCATCACGACCGCCTGGCGGTAAACGCAATGTTCCGGCGTAATTCAGTTACCGCGCAGTTGTCCGCCCTGCGAAGAGCCGAGAGCGACCCTTCCCGCCCATATAGCTGCCACGTGTACTTGGCCATTATCGTTGAAAGCACGGCACTCTCGATTATCGCCTGAAGCCTCCTCCCCGATGCGATCCTAGCGCGCTCCTATAGCCGAGCTCTCGAAAACTGAAAAGCTCCGATAATACCGGGAGCTCGCGCTTGCGACCCTATCCCTCGCGGCGCGCTTAAAATCCGACCCCAGCCGTGCGAATTTTCATAATTCGCTTTGCGACACCGGCGTCAAACTCGCTCGACCCGATCGATCCTCGACGACGGATTGTACGCCGGCAGACGGGCGGAATCTCCGCAGCTGATGCTGCGCAGCCAGCGCTTTAAAATACCGCGGCGCGCGGCCGTTTTTCCGCAACTCCGTGGCGCGGAGTAGCCATCAGCGAGGCAGTGGTTAGAAAAAGCCTCGTGGCCGTCGGAGCTGACCGGAGGGCGACAAGCCGCTTTCAGGAACTTCAAAGTGTCGCTGGCCCCGGGCAGCGAGCAAAGCAGGCGCTTTTCTCGCCCGTGTCTGCGGCCAGAAACGAGGCGAAGCCGCACAGCACTTTTCCCGGCTGCAAGGTGGAGGCCGAGAGCCGCTCGCTGACCAAAGGCTCGTCACGCTCCGCGAAAATCTTGGGCGCCGGCGGCCAGCGGGGCGAACTTCACAAAGGACAACTTGCCGCCGCGCGGTCGCCAGTCCGAGTAGCCACTGCCGCGGAAGCGGGTCGCGCCGCGCGGCCTTTACTATCGGGCGTATGCACCTGCGCGTTCGCTCCTCTTTCGCGCAGGTGCGAGGCCACATCAAAGAAATTTGCTTCGCGCCCATCCGACAATTAAAATTGCAGTCGCGTCCTGGCTTCTTTTCAAACGCTCCGGCGCGCGCGCGCGAGGGGGAGAGGGAGCAGCGGCCACCGCTAATGAACTTACTTCCACGCTTTTTCTCTCCTCTCCCGCGCGACTCACAGTTCTCTTTCGAGCGGACGAAATTATTTCGCGATTTAATGCAATTAACGCTCGGAAAAGTCCGCGCGAATGGGTTTTCAAATCGTTCTTCCGAGCGTATTTCGATTTCGCGGCGACGTGGGCCGAAAGTAGAAACGGCCAGGCGTGGTCAGGCGCGCGCCCGAGTCTGCTTTGATCAGCAAGCCTACGTGTGCATCGAATTTCGACAAAGGCCCGCCCGCCCGACTCTCGCGCTCTATTAAATATAAACATCCGGTAAACCCGTCGATATGTTTCAATAAAGCCGACGTTGTAATCTGGCGTAGCTGGGCTCAAGAGTCGTCAAACAGCATACGTACGTAGCTCGATGTATCGGCTCGCGAGGGTTTGTCGGTACAGTGAAGTATCGAGGACGTTTACACTCGAGCTAGGAGGATTGAATCGCGAAGACAGAGAGTGCGTATGCTATGGATATACAGAGAGATTTCGCCCGTCTCTTCAACTTCTGACCCTTGCACGGGCGGCAGGCCTTCTTCCATCGAAATTATATACATACGTATATCGATCCTGGGCGTCCTCCAGATTCGAGTGCAGCCGAGAGCCATATCCATCGCTCCAAAGGACAGGGGCGCAAGGGTCCTTCGAACGCGGAAGAAAAGAGCGCAGGAGAGGAGAAAATTTGCCCCTTGTCCCGCATTTTTCCAGCGGAAGCGTCAAAGGTGTCCTCCAGAGCGTGATTGAGATCCGCTTTGAGAGACACGGAGGTCTTGGAAATGGGAAAGCGGCTTTAATTAAGGCGCGAATTTCCGTCGCTCCAATGCAGAGATTCTCAAAAATCGCGCTACACCTTGCATCATTCTCCCGCCCCTCGGGAAAGGCGACTTTGACGCGCGGTGGGAGTGTGCGTGTAATTGAATAAGTCAGTTCTCTCCGCACCCCCGCGTAGCGCACACGTGCACGAGGGCCGTCTCATTTTTATTTAACCTCTCGCTCTGACGTATGCGTCTTTGCGCTCTCCCCCCGTCCGTGCTATACCCGCCGCGTCGTAGTCCGCCGTGATATCCCTCCGCTCACGCTAAGCAATTCCGGGAATTCCATTTGTATAGCGGGCAAACATATTTTCTTGTACACGTTATCCAATAAATTGTTTAATGCGCCCGACGCGGCGGAATAACCGGCATTCCCCTCGCTTCTGCGCTTCTGCGTGCGGAGCTTTTCGCTTCGTCGGCAAAAAGGCGGCGGCGACGCCGGCAGCAGAACTCAAAGATACTTTCCGGATAGAGCCGAGCTAAGTTTTAGTAAATCACGCTAATGCGGGTATAATCACATCAGCGCAAAAAAGAAGCGGGCACGTCTGCGCTGCAGCGCGGGCCGGCGGGAGTAGCGCAGCGAATAAGCAATTAGCAGATTCGAGTTTAATCAAGAGTTCTTGCGCGCGCGCGCGCGCGAGAGAGAGAGAGAGAGAGAGAGAGAGAGCGAGAGAGAGAGATAGAGAGAGCGGGCGGCACGTCTCCCGGCCCCGGCAGCGATGCGTCCCATGAATCAATGCGCGAGCTGCACGCGTTGCAAGAAGAGTCGAGAGCGGCGGCAGTGGCGGCGGCGGCAGCCACCGGAGCTAAACCGAAGTTGTCCTTTAAGCCAGGCGATTTTCCGAGAGCGACTTTTTCATTCGCATCCGGTCGAGGAAGAAAAGCGCGCCGGGCAATTTGTCGCGCTGCGGACGACGAAAGATCTCTCTCTCTCTCTCTCTCTCACTCTCTCTCTCTCTCTCTCTCTCTCTCTCTCTCCCTCTCCCTCGCCCTGCTGTAGGCCTTCGCAGCCGCGTGGCCTCGAGCTGAGAAAGCCGTGGGAGCGACTAACTCGGTTTAACTGAGCTCCCGTTAACTCGCTTAGCGCTAATGCCGGTCGCAATGTAGCTAAGTGGCTATTGCTGCCCCAAGCGATTCGCCGGGCTTGACTCATTTACCAATTACTTGGAAGGCAGGCGTTGCTTCTCTCGCCTGCTGCCGTTGCCGCTGCCGGACCTGGTCCGCGGCGATGTCAGCCTCCGAGCTATGCGCCTGGCTCGAAATTATTGTCTCCGCAGCTCTGCCGCTGCTGCTGCTGCAAGTACGCCCTAGCTCTCGAGTCTCTCTCGGCGTGACCCCGAGCTTTAAGCAGATTACACGATAAATTAAGCGATAAATCTCCGAGATTAAGAGAAAATCGATTACGCCACTCTGCGGTCGCCTTTCTTCCAACGCTGGCCCTCGCGCTGAAAAGTGGCGAGACTCTTCACTCAAATCCCTGCTCCCTGCCTTGAACGAGTATCCGATAAACTCCGCGTCTACAAGCCTGTCACTCGCTGTTTACCGGATCCTGCGGGGTATTGTTTTTCCAAATCAGTTTATCGATCGACCGACTTATTCGACCGTTGAACAAACATTCCTCAAAAAGCATGCTGAGCGCTCGAAGATTACCTCAATCGAAAAGACCTAATTGTCTCGCACGATTCGTCACACCTTATCGCGGCCATTCCGAAAGGTGCAGTAATTCAATTCCGATGCCCGAAACAATGCGACTGCACTGCTAACCGCGTCCTTCCCGGTGCGTACAATGCTGAGGTTTCGTTGCTGGTCAGCTGCAGGCTACGCGCGCTCCCAGATAGAGCCTAAAAAATCGCGAGCCATCAGTCCAACCGAGTTTATCTCCGCGCGGCGGGGAAAAGTAGTTCCGGGTGCGCATCATGGACAGGGCTGCGGGTGTAAAAAGTCGGTCGCGCACGCGATACGCGTGTATAGCCAAGGGGCAAGAAGCGGGAGCTCTCGAGTAATGACAAATGCCGGAGCCGGGGAGGAATGAGTTCGAGAACGTGTTGGCCGCAGCGGAGATGCTCGCTCCCCGGTAAATACGTTTTTCTCCGCCGGACAGCGGCAGGTGGAAGAAGAAGTTTGTCAGTGCGAAATCAATAACCGACGAGTTCCAGCGCGCGCTCGGAGAGAGAAAAAGCTCGGCTCGGAAACTTATTTCCCGCGTCTCTCGCGCTCGGTCTTTCTTACACCGACTGCTGCTAATAGAATGATTTTCGGGTCCCGCGCAGACTTCTCTTCGGCCGTCGTAAATCAAAGCTTTCACGCCGGGCTCGCAATTCTCTCGCGGCAGCTCCTTTTCTCATCCGCGGCCAAGTCCAGGGCATTGTGGAGAGATAGAAATTCATTCGCGCGTTATTCGAGACACACGAGGCAAGCTTATACCGTAACCCTAATGACGCAACTTCCGCGCGCGGCGTTCGAGCCGGGAATAGTTGGGGAAACAGGCCGCTAATCGCGCGCAACCTACGGCTAAACGAAAGTCAACATTCGATACCGCGCCGATACACGCGCGATGCGCTATTATGTTTTGCTTGGTTAGTTGTGGACGCCCGCGAACACACACCTGCCGGAATATCGAATTTTAATGAATGCCCGACAGATGTGGACTCGCCGCAACTCGAGGCTTCGGCCGTTACGTGCAACAACTTATTGGCCCTGTTGTCTTTCGCGAACATAAACACGCTGCCTATACGTATACAGCGAGGTAATGATCGACGATTGCTATTGTCTGTTGCAGTGTGTCAGTGCTAGCGCGAGGATGGACGAGCGGAGGCATCGGGGCCCTCCGAGCTGGGCCGCGACTGTGCTGCTTCTGCTGCTGCTGCTGGTCGGCGCCTCCGCAGCCGGCACGCTGGAGAAGCTTCACGAAGGTAAGATACAAGCTTTTCTCTCCCATCAGCCGATCGCTGCGCTGCGCTCGCCAACTTTCGTCGTAAACTTTCATCGCTGCGCAGCCTCGACGTGAATACTGTTTACTCGCCTTCTCGCAAACTTGCTTCCCGCTTACAAGGGAAAATGCGATTGATAAGTCCCGACAGAGCAACGCGCAGGGTAAATTCTTTGAAAACACTACACTCGTACGTGGCCGGCTATAAGCTGCATGGGAGCACGGAGAAGTGTTTAAAGCCCCGTGGGTCGTGCGCGCGGCGACTATATCCATCATAGCGCATAAGACAGTTTAAGGCGCATTCGTAATGTAACGAGCTCATCCCTCTTCGGTCATTATCCTGGCGCCGCGTAGTATATACGCCAGCCCGAGGGCTCGAGTCGGAAAACGGAAAAGGGCTGCATACAACGCGATAGCTCAGCGTCCGTGCAAATTCGATCTGCATCACAAGTCGCCGCCCCATGAATAGAATCATTCGGATTTCTGTATTAATCACGCTCTCTCTCTCTCTCTCTCTCTCTCTCTCTCTCTCTCTCTCTCTCCCGCTCTCCATATCCTTCCCTTGCGCGAGCTCCTCTCTGTCTCCTTTCTTTCTACATTAATTAGCTTTTATATCCGGCACGGACTTTATAATTGAATTCCGAATTTCCTTTTGTTGCCGCCGCGCCGCTGTAGGATCGTCTGCTCCGCGTGCATACTAAAACGCGCGCGTATCGGGATTTCGAGGGGCGAAAAGTCGTCGCAATTTTCACCTGCAACGGTGTCTAAAATTCCTTTACCCTCGTTTCGCGCCAAAGCGAAGTCGGCGGAGCGCGGGAATAAATGCTATGTATAACATACCTGCATGAAAAGAGAGCCTGATCACGCGTTCGCTCGCGCGAACGTTCTCGGCGCTGCATCTGGTGTATCGGAAAGTGAATTTCCTGCGCCACTCTTTTCCCGGGAATTATCTATCTCGGTTGCCCGCCGACGAGCTATCTATGTCGATAAAGTCGTCGCAGCGGCGGAGCGCGTGTACGTGTAGAGGCGCGCGCACACTGGCGCACATAGGTGTACGTATAGAGGCGCGTGCATCCACAGCGGCTTCCGGCCGATAGGTTTGCATCTGGCTCGCCTACGACGAGTGCCTGACGAGCTTCTCTTTCTCTCTGTGTGTGACGCGGCGCGCGACTTCCGTCTGAGCGAGCATCGGCCAACTTCCGCTTCCGACGACGTGGCCTTTCACATGCGCGGCTCTCTTGCGTTTCGTGCACTCCGGTCAACGAGCGCCCTCACCCGTCGACTTCTTATGCCAGGTCCCCTGCACTGCACTTGGTCGAGTCCTCTCTGTAACGTGTGTCGCGCTTCTTGTCTGCGGCTTCTCTGATCAGTCGTGCGCGCACGAGTACGAGCTCAAAGCCCCCGCTCGAAACTTGGCGTGCTGATTATGCGGACGCGCGGTAAAAAGCGAGTATTGGCGCGCGAATCCTCCCGCAAGGCCTTTGTCTGCCTGAAAAATTATTCAGCGGTCCGGCGTTATGCGGCCGATCAATCATCTCGGCGCGCGGGAGCGAATCTCGGCTCATTTGTCGAGCGAGCGAGAGCCCGAAGCGCTCCGGCCTTACGTTCCGACGTCTCATTCTCTCCTGCATCGCCTGTCCGTCTGTCTGCGGGAGAGTCTCTTGGCACATTCTCACGCGCCGGCACTCAATTCCGCGTCGTGTGATTTGTGAGAGAGCGCCGCCCGTCTGATGTGCGCTCTAAGCCTCGGCGGGCTCGCGAGTCACGAACTTGAGTGTGTGTGTATACACGTATGTGGCCCTCGTGTGGGCGCCCGGCTAAAAAATCTCCCAGACTCGGACCTGATCCCGCCCGCTCCGCCCGTGCGTTCGCGCGCGAGACCTGCGTGCGCGCGAACTGATGCTGTTTACCGTAGACATTGGCTAGCGAGCCACTTTATCGCCGGGACGTGAGTCTGCGGCCAGACTCGCGATATCTTGATGATTCCATCGATCGGCTGCGAAGGCGCAAACAAAGCGATCGACATCAAGTGCCGCGCTTTTGCCTTCCTCGCTCGCGGCGGCAATCGGGGCGCGAAATAATTCGCAGCTTCCTCTCGCAGCCCAACGAAGCTATGCAGAAGTACGCAGCGAGCTCGCGAAACTTTGCTTCTCAAGAGTCGTTGAAACGTTCGATGAAACTGCGCTCAAGGCTAGAAAAACGTATACATACATCTCCGGGTAATTTGTCAGCTACGCGTTTTGGCTGTACGCGCACCGCTGGAAAAAAACTTTGTTTCAACTTTGCACAGTCGCTGCCACGCACTTATACACAGCTGAATGTGTGTGAGCTTTTCATCCGATCAACGAATTCGACTCGGCCGAAGAGACTTAATGATCGCAATAAAGTGTATAAAAGCGGAGCGTCGTCAGGTCGACGCCAAAGTCGGCAGCATAAAAGAATCATGACTCGCGCTGCCATTTCCCGCGGGATATAATTGCCCAACTACGGCTAGGTAGACAATAACTCGATGTCTACTTTTGCCGCGCGCGTTCCGCCATTCTGGCTATCGAACAATGCTTGCGATTCTGGAGAAAAAAAGTATGTGTAGGTACTTTTTGTGCCAGTTTTCAACTACCTGCTCTGTACCTATAGACAACTATACGCCAAACTTCTGAACTCAATGCTAGTGGATTATTATTTTAGCCATCACTTACGTTGACACCATCGCGTCGAATAAATGGTATTCACGTGTGAGCTGATCGTTAAATATAGACGCTACGTATAATTAGTAATTCTCAGCAGCTCGATGAACCGAGGTCCGTGTTCGTTTGGCGTGTGAGTATTGCATAAACTTTTCTATTAACAAGTTTTCTCGTGCACACACCTTCGCCGCGTTTTTGTCTCTTCTCTATTGTGAGAAAGTGGGACATTTGGAATGCGCTTGATTATATGAGGACCTTTCGGAGATTGATTTTTCAAACACATACACAGCTCAAATTCGTTTGCTGTGTATCAACGTGTTTTTCCTCTCCTGGGATGCGGAAATTTAGCCATATCTCACGATTGTTCCTTGTTTGCTGCTTTTGATTTCACAGAATTTTCCGCTTGAAAACAATGAAAAGTAATGAAAGTCGTGCCGTTATAGGAGAGATCAAACGGGTTCGTTAAAACGCTTGAATTTATCGTTTTGCCGCACAATATACTGCCGAGCAGCAAATCGCTGATAATGTCAAACGTTCGACGTATAATATTCGATTTAATTATATACATCGATGTTCATATAGGCAGAAATAAACAACGCTGCGGGTTGCGAATGCGCGCTTCGGCATCGTATCGCGCATTGTTATGGAATTACTCGGAGCACTGTGCACACAAAGGTTCGAGTCGAGTTATATAAGGGCTGTAAATTTCGGCGACAAAGGAAAAATGCCGGACGAGCAGGCGAGCGGGAAATTGCATGTTTTATGCATCATTTTTTGGAAAATGCCATTGCAGGCGAGATCGAGGCTCGCTCATGAACAAAAGTTTTCTTTGCTCGACTCGCTCGCTTCACGCCGCTATTATGGGCGTTCCGACGCGTTCGGAATTTGCATAAGCGAGCGCGCGAACGCACGAAAATTGAAAATCCCGGCCGCAAAAAGAGCGCGCGCCGCTGTTCCCGGCCGCGGAGGAAGAACAAAGGCGCTCAATTATTCGCGTATCGCGGAGCGTCAAACTATCTTGCAGGTATAAATTCAAGTCGCGCAGGTCATACATAATGCCGAGCGGTCGTCGCTTTTTTCGCTCGCGCTGTAAAATGCAGATTTGGACGCATTGTTCGAGCCTCTACTATTTTACGGCGCATTGTCTTCTCTCCCGCGGCTGATGCCGCGTGGCAATGAGCGTCGAACTTGCCGGACGCAATACAGGTACCTGGTGTACGCCATGGGTACAGCTATAGCTAGCGGAGCTATGCTCATGCGGCGCCGGCAGCAGCGAGCGAGCAGAGCTGCAGCGGGCAGACTCGGGGGAGGACTGCCGGGTGGGGGATGGCACGGCGTATAATTCAGTTTTACACTGAAAGGACTCATTTACATGCGTTCGTTCGTTTGATTGAATCTCTCTTTCTGTCCCTGCGGCGTGTTTCTGCCTCGCTCTTTCTCCCCGTCGCGCAGCGTCCGATCGGAGTGCGAGCTCTGCGCAGCCCACCCCTGATGCGCGCTCAGGCCAGGCAGGCCAGGACGACCCCAACGCGGTTAGCTGTTTCAATTTCCCCTCGCTGCACAAAACTGAAAGGAGTTGTGTCGTCTGCTGCCCCCTATCTTTCTGCGCGACTCGTCTACTCGCACTCTCCACTCCGATGGACGCCGCTGCCCGCCGCTGCCCGCCGCTGCCTCCCTTGCCCAAGTCTGGACTATTTCCCTCTGGCTGCCAGTCCCGCGCGTCACGGATATCATTATTATATTGCCATCTACTGTGATTACGCTTTTTTCAGTCCGGCGCTGGCACCCTTGGCGACTCGCCCTCTCTTACAATCCTGATATCTTTTCACTTCGATGTGTACCACTAACTCCTGTAATGCTTTTATCGTGGGATATTTTCTTTTGACGTTGAATACACGGGCTTGCCCGCCACTCTGCGTTGCATGCGTGTAGTCTTTTTCGATACGTCTTTGTTTGGAATGAGACTTCGCGTCGTGTACTACAATATATTATACAAATCGAGTAAAAGCGACATGTTGTTAAACAATGATAAATCGTGCAGTGTACAAGTGGATAATTGAAACAACCCGAATCTTTATTTAGTTTAACGTAACACGGCATTTATAACGTGACTTCTAGTCGCGAAATTCCCAAGTGAGTCTCGATAAATGCTCAAGTGAATGCCGAAATTGCTTTATTATAATATTTTTGCACAGGGACATTTTTTTCTCGAGAATGGGGCTTTGTGACACTGTTCTTTTGACCATTCAAACTCATCGAAAAGAAGCCATTGTTCAACGGCACGTAGGTACTCGATATTTGAGGACGCAAACAAAACATTGCTATTCACAGAGTCGGAGTTCGGGGACAGAGACTTAATTCGAAGAAAACATTTGTTTTATGACCGTTTTTTGAATTTCACAAAACTATATTTTTTTGTATTTTATTTATCATTGACTTGCTATAAATAATTCATGTATAACCCATATAAAAGAGAATAATATTACCTACTCTTACCCGTTTGGCTCTCGGGCTCAACCACGCCGCAAAGGCGAAAAAGTAATGTTTTTCTAAATAAGCCACTCCTAAATGAAAAGTCAGAGCCTTGTTGCAAAGAAAAATATGACGATTAATTCCTTGGTAAAAAAGTGCCATCTCTTCTGGCCGGTCCGCGTACTATTGGCTATTATGATCTACCAGCGGATTCCGTAAAAATTGGGTGGATTTTTATGTGATTCCGGTGCACCGTCGGTAAAAAGTTATCGACGGAACGCAGCGCTCGAGCCATGTGATCGTATAAACCCGAAATCTAACTAACATGCACGTATTTAATTAACTTATTTCACGGTGTAAAGTGTGTTATTATTATTTTATTTGAATTTTTTTAACAATTTGAAAATTTTAATAGCGGAAGGCCAGCCATTCGTAAAAACCGCGTGAAAATGTTAGTGTTTCCTAGGCAGCTGTTACCAAAATCATTAGTCAAATATTCGTGAACATTTTTATTAGGGTTATGAGTCAGACTATTGACTATATAGCTGTGACTGACAGGCAAAATGGCATAAGTTCACTTTTCGCGAAAATCGAAATAATTGTGGATTTCATATCTTCAAACAATCTCTTTTCATGTTAAAATGTTGGGAGTTACTGAAAGGTTGCACTACAAACTACGATACACCCAAGAAATAAGTCCATAAATCCGGTTTTTCGATTTTCTTCTCTATATAACGACATAAGTCAATTCCAAATATGAGTTTTTTTATGTGGACTAGATTTTGAACAGCGCGCGTTGCGTGTCCTAACCTCGAAGATGTCTTGACTTTCTAATTTAGACGCATGCGCACAACAATCTTAGCTTCACAACATCCGGTCATGACTTTTGGCTTCCTCCTAGAGGAATTACAAACCACTTGAACCTATTCAATAAATACAATAATTTAATACACATTGAGTCTGGAAGATGAAATTGAAAAAAGATTTTTGCAGTTTATTTATAATGTCAGTTTACCAATATAAACAGTATCCCTATCAAGGTTTGCGGCTTCCTTTACATCAAATAATAGACTTGGTTTTCGCGTATCTTGGAGGAGTAAAGTAAATTGGAGTGTTCTTAGTCTTTTCAATTGATCTACAAGCTCTGTAGTAGCCATTCTAAATTAAAGACAGCATGGTAATTATAAAAAACCTTGTTTCATATAGGGCCTATTTCAACATAAACATAACCTATCAAGACGTAACGCGAGAGTGTACAACTGCAAGATCGCAGGTAAAATGGAAGTCCGCAAAGCACGAGCGCGAAAAACAAATGCAAGCTAATGCGACTGACGCAAGGAGGCAAACAGCAGCAAGCAGCTCATTACCTCTTGAACGACGGACTGCAATAGCCGCTTCGCTAATTTACTGCATTGATAATTTCATTCACCGGAAAGACATCAAGACATCATCGAAGATCATGGATTCGGCAAAACCAACTCAAAGTAAGTTCAATAATATTTTTAATAATTAAACCGACGCGTTCGCGGGAGCCCTGTACCTAATCATTTTTTTTACCCGCGTGAAATTAACATATTCCAATAAATTATTTGTTGCAGACGAGCTTGCAACGCCGGCAAACGCAAAGGAAGAAAAGCGAGTCACTTACCAACAGGTGATGAGGTAGATGGAAAAGGATTCAGTGCGGATGGCAGCCGAATCCTTGGCCATCAAGGATCGTATTTTCAAGTTGAGCCAGACAATGAGGGCTGCACTACAAAAAAACAATGATTACATTTGAAAAGTACATTTACACTTGTGAATTTTTTAAAAATTACAATAAATAATAATAATTGTAATTTAAAAATTACAATATTTGCCATTTGGCTTTCATTCCCTACTGAAAAAATCACGCGATTATCACGTGATAATTGATCACTGCAAAAATTATAGTTTTGTTCAAATATGTATCACTAATTATAAGTTTAATAAAGACATTTTCATATCAACATAGTGTAATTATTATTTTATATTCATTTTAGAAATAAATATAAATTATTTTTTATATAATAATTTTGTAGTACGTATACATTTCAAATAATATATTTATGTGCACTGATTTAAACGCAGATATTTAATTTTGTAGTTTTTCAGTTACAAAAAAATTGAGTGTATCACGTGATAATCACGTGATAATTTTGTCGATTACTTGACGTGATTGTCACGTGATTTTTTCAGTAGGGAATGAAAGCCAAATGGAAAATATTGGTAAATATTGGAAATTTTTTTTTATTATAATTTAAAAAAAAATCACAAGTGTAAATGCACTTTTCAAATGTAATCATTGTATTTTGGGGAGCAGCCCTGCTGATGCTTTGCTTTTTCCGTAAGGATGCTCTATTTCTGTTTGATTCACTAGTTTCCTCCTCTAGATCAGTCATTATTTTCAACTCATCCACAGCCTCTCTGCAAACATTATTTACAGAACTCAAATCGAGTAATAAATTTATCTCGAAATCTCTGTTGAAAGCCCATTGAACTAGTATCGTAATGTACTATTGAAACTAACTGGTTTCATAAACACCCCAAAAAAGGGATAATGGTGCTATATAATGCTGTAACTAAATCCAAAATTTGAACTTGATTATTTGCCTTTTTACTCTAGTTGTCGCGTCTCGTAGAAAAACGTCTTTTTTCAGTTTTTGATGTTTTTTTCAGGACTTGCCTCATGAAATGACTTAAAATTAAAATGTTGTATACCCTGGTAAAAATATTAACGGGTTTACAGCTAGAAATATGCATGATCCGTTAAAAATTATCATGAAATTAGTTAAAATCCTGCTATCAGAGCGACCTTTTTAACGGGTTTCTAGCTACAAACCTGCTAACGAGAGTGAGTTATTTCAATCCGATTTACTGCTTGAAACCTGCTAATTCTGAAATATTAGTACACGGCGAATGCGCGGTGCGCGGGATACAGCGACAGCGTAGATGCCTGACCTAATCTTCCGATGTACATACACATACAAGTTTCCGATACACATTATTCTTAATCTGAGCTTGGCTCATAAATAATCGTGACATTTCGCTCTTCGTAACTGCGATTCCACGTGTGCGTGCGTGTAAGTGTGCGAGAGAGAAAGATACAGAGAGCCAGCACGTTGTGTTGTGTCATACAGCACACGAGTGCGAGTGAGAGTAAAATTTTACTTATTATTATTGTGCTCAGCGACATACTGTTTCTTTTTCTCCTGCGCAACGAGGTTATTCCAATTTTTACATTTACGGTCGATAATTTACCGACGGAGAGTTCGCTTAAAATATCATAACAGGTTATTAGCAGGTATCAGTAGGAAATAAGCTGTCAAACAGACAGGTTTCTAGCTACTGTTTCTAGCTACCGTTAACTACCGTTTCTAGCTACTTTATAACGAATGAAACCCGTTAACGCTTTACCAGGGTAGTTCTAATAACCTTCAATAATCATGTTAAGTTTTAGAAAGGTTCGAAATTTAGTTTTTGAATAAAACGATTTTAAAAAAGTGTGCTTTATGTTATACGTATAATAAATGAACGACGAACGATAATATAAATTTTCCGCGGTAAAAAGATACATTTTATTCGCTTTAAGGTCCATAATAATGAGTAATTTACTTTTATCAAGTTTTCCAATAACTTTATTGCGTTCACAAAATGTGTACTCACAACTATGTACTAGTAAAAACAAAGAAAATGAGACTTCGTGGGTTAAAATCTACTCAGCAGAAGCTAAGATACAGGTGTATACGAACGAACACACACACATACACACATATGTACGGACATTTTCCAAAACACACTTCCTACATGTTTTTACACAAACTCAAAAAATTACTATTGCAAAGCTTCTTAGGAAGGAAGCAAAAATAAGTATTCTATAAGCATATATGCCCAACGACTACGAGAATAGAAAAGCTGAAATTGATTTCAAATTTTGGAAAAAGGTAGATTTTTTATCTGTCTTGGCTAAGTTCTTTGAGCGTCTTTTAAAGCCCTATAATATGGTTTTTAAGATATCAATCGAGTGATTTTATTTTGAAATTTTCTAATTTTTAATTTCTTATATATTTTGTGTAATATAAGTCCAACTCATAAAAACTCCGAGCCTGGCGCGCACGTGGGCTCTTGACTTGGCTAGTTGACACCCGAAATCTGTCCCCACCAACGTTTCCACGCACGTTCGAACATGTGCTCGCTTTCCTCTACGACGCGACTCTCGCAACAACACTTAACTATTGTGACGTCACCCACACTTAAAACGAATGCATTTTGAATTCTGATAATCCGTACAGCATTTCTTTGTCGAGTTTTACTATAAAATTTTCAACTTAAAGTTATTCATTTAAAAATTCAATTGATACTTCTGTATAAAACTTCTAACAATTATATTATTTATCTTTACAACTACAAACGATTAAAATTCAAATAAAACTTTAAATCAATTTAGTTGACTTTTTTCTCTAACTAAACAATAAATTTATCAGTACAAACACGATAATCGATTAAGCAAATTATATTAGCGTCTCAATATTAAATAACTAATTAAATAAATTTAATTTTAAAAAATGGCTACACTTCAAATGGACATATCATGCTTGATAAAAATCTCTACGTGAAAATAAATCGCAAAATCTCAATATATTTGTCTGCCGAATATCTCAAAAAGAACAATTTATATATTAGACTGAATCATAACAAATCGCGAGCAAATTCTACTCTCATGTAACTACATTATCAAAACTTACTTCCCTAGACAAAAGATTTCATACGAAGAAACTTCGCGTATTTTATATGCCCAAACAAATGCACAAGTACTTATCTTTACATTCAGCGTTTAATTTTCCAAAGCTGCTGGCCTTATCTGGAATCCGCTGTGATGTATCCATTTGATCGTCCATTGAAAAATAGTCGCATAGAACCAATTATTTGATACGCCTTCGACTCGTCTTTGTCCTCTGCATCTTTTCTTTATATCCACGCGTTGTCGAATTTTCCTCCCAATTAAGATATTTCTTCTTCCTGTCGACGGGCTGCATCCATCGCTTGATGATCTTCTTAATTCTCTTGCTATTTTGTCGTCACTCATGCCGTATAACTGTCATTTAAATAAACTATCGCCTGTCCTGCAATCTAAATTTCCCAGTTAAGATAGTTCCCGGGTTTTGGCACCAAAAATTGTATGGGACAAGACTAAATTAAGGTTCAAAAATAAACTGTGAAATCATTGTTGATCAGATATTATGACTTTATTGAAATCTCCTAACGATCAGGTCCTGACGTGACCTTCTCTCACAAGTTGTCGCCGAGAACTGACGCTCTACTCATTAAACGCCGCCAAAAACTCGGGCCCGCTAAAACAAAGACGCTTTCCCGAGGACTACCGAAGGAACTCAAAGCAGTGCGCGCGCTCCTCTATATCCATAGCTCTATACACACGCAGTCATGTGTCCACGCGAACGCCTCCCGCCACTTGACTCTCTGGCCTGGCAGTCACAGATCGGCCCTTTAGCCTCTCCGCACTGAAAGTGACCTTCAAAATCTGTGGAGTAAACTCCCTACTGAGGTCGTGGTAGTCTAGGAATGATTATAAAACCACTCCTAACCGTATTGGCCTGAATCCACAAATCGCCTTGTCAATTCGCGGATATGAGAGCCAAATGACGGAGAAACGTTTGCTAAAACTACTAATAGGTAGAATATATTATTAATAAAGAATAAATACGCCGCACTTCCTATTATTCCTAGTAGCCCTTGGTTACGTACAGAAAATATATAAAAGTAAGGAGTCAATTGCTTCAAAACAGATTTGGTGATTTACCACGACAAAAGCTAACAGATGTTAAAATTTTAAATGCTTTTGTTGGTTCCTGAGTTATGGTCGGATCTCTAAAATCCGTTCTTCTACATCTTTGCTTTTTCCTAGAGGAAACTTTTTGATCGCACAGAGTTCTCGTCTTTATTGAATACGGGTAAAGGTATTTGGAGTTTGAATCACGTGTTTTTAGCAAATGTCCGTATGGATGTATGTGTGTACGTGCGCGCGCGCGTGTGCGTGATTTTGATTATTATTTTTTGTAAAAAATAATTTATACTTATTACACATTACCACTGCTCTAGATTATTAATCATTTCAAAATTTAAAAATTGTATAAGTTGCTTGTATAATAATGAAAATCGGCCTTGAAAGAGATACTCTCATTTTGAAAATTTGTCATTTAATGATCCCAAAAATGGACTAAATTAAAAAAAAACGTCTCGTACACACACTATTGTCACGTGTATTTTCATGTAGTTTATAAATAAGCATTATTACATCTTAGAATTTGATTAGATGTACAATCTCAAAACAGATATTGTATCGACAGTCTTGAACTACATACGCAATCCATATACCGTAAAACACTAGTATTGTCTGCATTTAGCATTAGACACGTAATACACGACTGATTTTGACCGATTAAATTCTAATTAAGTGCATCCTATTTAAAAGTGAAAAAGTAGCAAAGTAACCGAATTTTTTAAATTGTCCATGATTGAACCGTTCAATTTGAAGGCCGTACATCCGCTAAATCCCGAATGCGAAATCGCGCTTAATCTCCCATTTCCTGCATAAATTGTCACCCGTACAAAAGTAAACCTATTTTGCTTAATTCACTTGTTCTCGGCATCTCGCTACTGTCCGAGGTAGCTGTGCGTATATGCGCGACCACGCTTATGTGGACACATGCCCGTGCGCGTGCGATGCAGACATTGTCGCCGTATAACGTATAACGAGCCTATGTCATTTATTACAACAATCGAACTAACGAGGTCCATTCGAATTGTAAATTTATACGGTATCGGCGCTCCTGTTGCCGGCGCGTGATTACGTCACAGACGACGCATTGCGCGCGCCCTCTCTCGACCCCCCCCCCCCCTCCTCGCTCTCCCTCTCGATTCATCCATGTACATCTGTTTCCCTCCTTCTCTAACTGGGCCATATACGACCACCGCGACGGACTGCATTAACATACCTGCTGCATTCGAAGGTCGTTTCAATTTAACCTACCGTCTGATCCCTTTATCTTCAATAACCGAATCTTCATAATATTATATATCATCTAGATACTAAACAAAGTGCTGATATAATATTGCGCACGTATCGATACATTATAATATGTTTAACGTTCGTTAAACACAATGCAAGCTTTAAAAATTCACCATTGCTTAAATTTTAATCAAACAAGCGATTAGTAACGCTGTTGGATTAATAAATAAAAAATTAATATAAAATAAAGTGTCTAGACGTAAGTTACACGTTCATCAGATACATTTTGTCGTCATTTTTATGACTCTCGGTTATAACAACCAGTTTAAAACCTTAAAAACATCGCATTGGAAAATTTCATCCACAATGTAACGCGACGTTTCTGTGTAGATCAGCAAATCGTGTAAACCTGTCCGAAACGCGTTTGGCAAACAATTTTCTTTATCTATTAACCACTAACACAATGACATTTTGGCCACGTCAACTCGGTTCACTATAATTGGACTCTGCACCTGTATACAGGCATACATACATGAGTGTAAGCCAAGTCATTATAACGCTTCGCTATATAATCAGTCTTATTGCAGATGATGCTTGGTACCTCCGACAATCGGCTATGTAATTACAAACCAGCAGCTTACCAATTAAACTGATGCAGTTATCAAATGTCGGCAATATATTGCATAGCAAGGTTCTTTTGGTACACTGCGCTGCTATGGATTTCCTGCGATTGAGCCTCCGTTATATGCAGCATTGTTAAATTTAATCGAATAATAATGACGCAACGCGATGGCCAAAAGCGATGCTGTGTAATTGCTTCTGCTTGTATACAGAATCGAGTAGGATATTTTAATAGTAATTCGATTTCCTCGATTTTTTTTTCACGAATCAATGATCTCGAGTATGATTTTCGCCCGAAAGAAGTGCTCTCTGGCGGGTTCACTGCGTTGATAATGCGCGCGCAGGGGTACTGCAAAGTAGATGATAAACCGGGTGGTCCCTAAACGAGCCATTGTTCGTCCATCGTTATTTCTATTGCCGTGTAAAACGCGACTAGGCTTTAGCTTGTTATACAAGGAATTATTACCTACCTACCTACTACAGTTCGCCAGCGAACTCGTTCTGTAATCCCTATGGCCACTTGGCTCCTCGGTGATTTCCGTTTAATAGTCACCTGCCTCATGAGATCTACGATTTAGTTTCTCCATCTCGTTCAAGCGAGAGCTGCGAGAAAACCAGGCTCTGACCTTGTTCGTAGTAGTAGCTTTTTCCGGCGTAAACATTTGCACAGCGAGGGTTTTATCCCCGATCAATTTCATGCGAAAATTCGAATCGCGGGAAGAGAAAAAATGTCCAATCACACACGCGCTACTCTCGGCTCTAAACACTGCCGGTAAGGCAACACCGCTGTGCTGCATCAGGGTGTGTAGCGCTCGCAGCAGTCAAGGAAAAAAAGGTATTCCGTTACTTAAAAGGGCATCAGAGCCGGGGCGGGCTCCCGCTCGCCATTATCGGTATCGCATAACGGCGCTACACTGGAGTAAGCCTATATTATTGTCCAGCGCGAACACTCTAGTGAGCCGGGAAAGGAGGACGTGCCGGAAAGCGTAATTATAAAGGGGGGCGGCGGCCCCCTTGAAAGATCGGATCCTTGAAAATAACGAGGGCTGATTCGCTCGTTATGTACGCGGACGAGTTTTTGTTGCCCGGCTTTATCCGGCCAGTGGTTGGTACGCGTGCGAGAGGGAGGGAGGCAGAGATAGCGAGGCTGACGCGCTCGGCTGAGCGGCAAGGGTTGAGAGGTGTGGGGGTAGTGGCCGAGGCAGGTGTCGATATAATCGAGCTGCTCACTCTCGGGCCGGGCTCGTGATCAAAGTGCCGCAGGGCTGCCGGCTGCCGGCTCCACTCGTTAGCCGGCAAAAACGCGACGCACGCGCGAGATGATGGATGGATGCTAAATTGCATTAATTAAATCCAGCGTGACGGCGGATCCGCTGCAGGTTACACTCGCGGGGCGCTCTCTCGTCGGGAGACATGCCCGTGCGGCTTGTAGGTCACTTTGACTGCCGAGTAGCGGAGTTCCGCGCGCTTACTTCCAGTCTACCTGATCCGAGGCCTCTGCACTACTGCTGCAGAGGCGGCTGCGCAAAGACGACGGCGACGGCCAACTTTCGACGGCGAGAAGAGGACTCGTCGATGCAGATCGCTCGGGAATGTCAGCCCGAGCGTGAACGGGAATTGCATAGCCTATACTCTCCGGTGGCGCGCGAGATCCGCCGGATGTCGGGAGAGGAGTACGGCAAAGTCTACTCGAGGATGACTCGGCTCGTCTTGGATCATCTAGCTCTGGCCCGCCCGACCCCCAACTCTCCGCTGCAGCTCTCAGCGCTTGTCGCTCGCTTTCTACCTTCCTTAAGTATTGGACGCCTTTGATCCTCCGCTCGATCGATGCACAATGGCTCTCCGGTGCGGCTTTGAGAGCTGCCCGCGCGTGAGTGATATTTGGGCTCGTTGCCTTCCGCAGTCCAAGCGATGTGTCGCGCCAGTCGCGCGAAAGAGGCGCCGAGTTTATTCGTCGGCAAGCCGAGACTCGACGAGTATAGGAGAATGATTAAAGGATCATTCGAGTCTGACGAGGCGCGGTTTATGCGGCACCCGAGTAGAGCGCGCTCGACTTACCCGCACAGCGCACCTCCGAATCGATCTCGCTCTCCCTGCCGCGCATCGGGCTTTTCCGGGAAATACGAAGATGAAATTAATTTCGCGCGGAGCTAGGCCGTCGCCCGCGTCGCCGTCGTCGTCGTCGTCGTCGTCGTCGTCGTTGCTCGGGAGCCACCTATACAGATATACACCGCGCGATGTAGAGGAGCGGGAACGCTGCGCGAGAGCCTCGTCGAAGACGGCGAGTTATAGCGAGATATACCTACATGTACAGAGAGAGAGGAAGCGAGGAGAGGAAACGAGAAGGAGCGAGACGAGCTCCGCTGCTACGCGCACTTGCGTTTCTTTTGCACATCCACTTTGACGTTTTAACAAAAAGGTGGACAGAGCGAGGGGCGCCGCGCCTGCGACCGAGATACAGAGACATAGCTGCCAGAGGTTTCTAAGAGGATTTCGACGAACAAGAGAGAATAGCGGCGCATGCGACGCCGTCAACCTGCGGCTGCTTCGGCGAAATGAACGAAAATATATGTAATCAGTCGTAATTTCATTTACATTATTTTTTTCGAGTCAACGGATCATCCCCAAGCGTTTCGGGTCGGACGTTGCGAGGCCGTCGATGAGGCGGTTTGCTTGCTAGAGTTAAATAAATACCTCCGGTCTAAATATGATGCCAATACAATTGGTTTAAGATTTTCATTTGAATTATAGCGGAGCTCTGAGACCAAATAATTGTCCAGCTTTGAATAATTGAGCGAAAAATCAAATAATTGACAATTTAAATGTGGTGTCGGTGCAAAGCCTAGCGTCAGTTGTCGTGGAGCAGAGAGAAAAATAATGTAAAATTCTCGGAAAAATAGCGAAACCTGAAAATAAAGCTCGCGGTGGCGTGATACGAGTGCGGCTCTCACTGGACGTGCTGTTCCGTGACATGCAAGCGAGCTCCGCCGAGTTGGTAGCGAATCGCTGGAGAAAGCGTATGGGTGTCATAAACTAGGGAAAAACTCGTCGGTCGGACCTGGAGTGGCTCTTTCCACAGCTATTATACACATATCGGTAATCCGATGAACGCTGCGAGCGCGTAAGGGATAGAGGGTGTGCGTGTGAGTGTGGGAGAGGAGAGCCGAGCAGAGAGTGAGTGAGAGAGAGAGAGAGAGGGAGAGAGAGAGAGAGAGAGAGAGAGAGAGAGAGAGGCAGCGTGTAGGGGACGTTTATTCTTGGCTCGCATTTACAATCCTGCCACCCTCTCGTATCGCGTGCACGTCTGTCGGGGCAGCTCGAAAATCCACGCTTCGCTCGGCAATGCCTTTACCTACCCATATATATATATATATATATATATATATATATATATATATATATATATATATATATATATATACCCATCCGCACGCGCAGACACACACACACACATACACACGTAACACACCTCTGGCTCTACGCACACGTGGCTTTATGGATCCGAGTGATTTTCAAGCCAGCTTCAAACACACATCGACGTAAGCACGCATACCTTGCCTTCCTTTCGATCTACGCTCTGTACGCGTATGCCGACATCGAATGTTTAGTGCGGGTAAACAAAGTTCTATTGGAGCAAAGCCATCGATACTGGTTTTAGTTTTTAGCTCATCGAGTGGCGTCGACGTATACTTGAATCTCCTGTTAAGACTTTAATACAGAATAATCCGCTGTTTTTGTTAGAAGCGGTGATATACAGTCCGGATGTGGAGCTACTACTCCGTCAATATCAATAAAATTTGACATTCATATATATTTTTGGATTCTGAATTCGGGAAAAACAGTTATTTTTTATTTTCTCAACTATATTCTTTTATGGCCACTTTTTGATTTTTGAAAAACACGATTTTGCGTTTTTTTCAACCATCCCATTGTTATAAACAATTCAGCTATAATGCATTTGAAAGAGAATAAAATTACCTATTTTTCCTCGTTTGGTGCTCGAGATTAACCGCTTTGTTCGTCAGATAAAATGAAAAAAGTGATTTTTTTTTAAATTCATATCTCTCTGAATTGACCACTTATTTTTCAGTAAGGAATCGAAAACTGAAAAAAATAGTATTTTTGTTCCTCGATTACGGACGCAAAAAAAAAACCTTATTGCACTTGAGATTTCGGGAAACAGTAGATATTTTATGTGTTTTGGCCAAGTTCATTGCACAGCTTTTAAACCCCCATACATTAGCAAGCAGATATATAGATATAAAACAATATTTTATTTATTGGACCTATAAATTTAGCTGGAGGAAGCTACGTGCCAATGAATTGGCAGCGGTTTTTATTTTGTTATGCTTTCATGGATTTCAAGAACGACTTTTTAACGTGCCTCACAAACGTACTTTGCGTGTTATTTACTTAAAAGATCAAATACTCTGCTTAATAGTTCAGAAAAACGTTTCACCCGTACTCTATATACGGTATCAATCCAAAATACATGCATACGAATCAATGAGAATGCACCTGAAAATGCATGACGTTAAATGCGAATGCTTTCGATTCGTGTCAATACGCGTTGGGTTTAATTAATCTATAAATATTTAATTTATGTCAATTTTCCTAATGGCCCCATCAATATTGCCTAATTGGCAAATTAATACACATTCAATTTGAGAATTCAATAATAAATTGGTATTATAAATCGACAAGCTTGAACGTTTGAAATAATTTACTGAATCATAGCACTACTGTCAGAATTAATTAGTTTGAAACCTCAACTTCAAAATACACACGTCGCACAGAAAATGGTTCCAACAAAATACGTAAGTACGTTTTACATAGCGAACATTTCAGAGTTTCGGGGCAGAGTGTGCTGTGGTATAAAATCTGAGTGCCAAAATAGGTGATAATCCGGATAGTACTGGAGCGTTCGTTGGAAGCCCCGAAGCCGCTAAGGTCTAGCGGTTAGCCGTCCTTGTCTCAACAGAGAGTTCGGGGTCGTGGTCATAAAGTGTCCCTTTTATAATGAGAGAGCGAGCGCAAGCGTGGACGGGGACTTTGTTAATCCTTCGGTATATTTTGAAAGCACGGATGGACAGTAAAATTAATCTTTTGGAATTGTTTGAGGCGCTGGGCATTATGTGTCGTAAAATAAAATCTTCCATAAGCGGCAAGGTGTCTATCTTCACGCTTCTCAGGGACATTATACGCTTGAAAAAATAGTCTCCAATCCCAATGGCTGTCAGCATAAATGAGTGGATTTTGAACAAACTGCGGCGGCTTAAATGATTTGCCGAGTGGTTTGCGGCGCGAAAAAATTACTCGATGAACGTTCGCTTGACAAACACTTCTCGGCGTGACGGTGAATAAACCAGATGTCGTTACAAAAAGAAAAAGCCTTAATGGGATCACTTTCGTCAGATTCGATCAAACTAATTAAATGCTTTGTATGATGAGGGGCGCTTTATTTGAATGAGATTGGTTAAAAATAGTGACGAGGCAGCAAATTCATGCAGTGAAGCTCGATCTCGTTTCAAATAACGTTCAAATGTATACAGAAGTATATTTTAGCATGTAATATATATAAAACGGAGAAAAATTGAATTTTAAAACGTAAAGGAATCTCAAAAACAGGCAAAATCAAGTGAAATAGAGATTCTCAATGCAAGAGTGGGTAGCATCAATATATATATAGAATGCAGCTAGCACCTCAGGCTCGATCTCGAATGGTCTCTCACTCTCTCTCTCTCTCTCTCCCTCTCTCCCTCTCTCTCTCCCTCTCTCTTTCTTCGCAGTCCAGGTATAGTGGCGAGAGTCTCTCTTCGGCGAATCGGAAAAGCGTCGTCCGCCTCATGCAATTCTAAATCGTCTCAATGAAATGGAATAGCGGCGCGGGGATTTGCGAGACCACGAGGCAGAGAGAGAGAGAGAGAGAGAGAGAGAGAGAGAGAGAGAGAGAGAGAGAGAGCGCCATGGTCGTGGACCACTTGACGCATACGCGTGCATAGAATCGCATCCGCAGAGCAAGAAGCGCGTCATGCGTTTGTCTGTGACCCGAAATTCTTAATTAAATATTCCGACGAGTTCATCTGCGCGCTTAGTTTAGTCGAGCGAAGCCCATCAAGAAAGGAAGAGGAGCCGAGTATGGGTCCAGATCAAGGAACCGAGACGAAGAGGAATGGAAGAGTAAATTACGTAGTCCGACTCGCGACACTAGTGTGCAGGGGTCGAAGAAATGTTTTTCTTCCGCGTTACTTTAGTATAATGCCGGACGGGACCGAGACGATCTATACATACATACACTCTGTATACTTACTACGCCTTCCACACCCATCGCACTGGAAGTTATACACGGAGAGAAATGTACCACTAAAAATTACTATATTTTCTCCTGATCTCCAGAAAATATAGTATGTTATTGTGTGAATATTTACTATACATACATCGAAAATTGCTATACCAGTATAGTAAAATTTGCACTCCGTTTTAACTCGCTGTGTTTAACAAATAAATAAATGTCAATTCTCCTACAACACCCAACAAAGACAAATAAGAGAAAACGCACCAACAAACGACAAAATAAAAGGGCCAAAAAGATTTTTAAAAAGATTTAGTATCCATGAACTTTGATATGCGTTACAGTAAAAATTGCTATGTAGTATAGTAAAATCTGGTGATCTGAAATTTTACTATACCGTATACTAACATTTAATATAAGTCGAGTTTGTCTCCCCGTTACTATACAGTATAGTAATTTTTGATGGAAATTGTAGGAATATTTAGTGATACATTTCTCTTCGTGCAGCGTTCGCGCAGGTGGCAATTAAACGATATTGAATCCTGATGGCTCTTGTTACAGTCATTAGGGCAATATCTTTTCTGAATGATATACATGACACTCGTCATTGCGAATTTCGACTAGAACAGCTGGTCCTTATTTAACTTCATCCAAGTCAACTCGTCATGAGGAACAAAGTCCTGCCCCGATCGAATATAGTAATGGTATAGTTCAACAAATAAATCTCGGAGGACTTTCATAGGTGCGTGACGGAAATTGCTGACTCGAAAATAGATACCTATCTGCAGCGGCGCGAATTCGGCGATTGATCAATAACACGGTTAATTGATAATATTGAGTGAAACAGCAATCTCAATGTGTAAATTCAAATTCGTAAAGAGTATATCATGTAATCATACACGAACCGTTCAAAACTTTGCAAACTGCATGTTATACGTACATTAGGTATATTTCAAACGAAACATGTGTGATTGGACAAATATAAATGCATCAATACAAATTTTATAATGATTAAATGAATGATAAGGAAATTGCTATACCAATCACTTTAACACTGCGTTACACAATTCGGAACAGACCTCGTTTCGGTCTATGGAATGTACTTTCGGGCGCGTTTAAAATAAATCGCAACGAAAATGTCAATCAAAAGCTACACCCAAAATAGCTCAGGGTATTTATATCTGCGCGAATCGAGCAACAGTCAAATCGAAATTGATCCTTTCACGTGAAAGGCGAGCGTCAAGAAAAGTCGAGAAAAAAAGACTATCTCGTGTATGAAAAAGAGCTGCTTCAGTGCGAGTATAATCGAGCGGCTAAAGAGAGAACAGCGGAAAACAAAGCCGACAGACCGTTAAAAACAATAAGCCCCGGGGCGGGGGCGGAAAAGCTGTGCTGTGTGTGTGTAGCGCGGAGCTGAAAGAGCAAGAGAGAGAGAGATAGAGATAGAGAGAGAGAGAGAGAGAGAGAGAGAGAGAGAGAGAGAGAGAGAGAGAGCGCAGCGCGGAGAGTGTGCGAATAAGGGTCGAAGGCGCGAGATTTCGAGATAAGAATCTACGCGCAGTTCTGAAAAGCCCACCCTCGTGCTCGCGCGCAGGCGAGACTGGAGCCGTCGCGGCCACGTTCGCAGATAGATTAAGAGGGCCGCCGTCGCGGAACACTTTTCGAGAGGGGCTGCTGCATGCACTCGCGCTCTTCTCTCTCCGTCTGCAGTGCAGTGCAGCGCGCTCTTTCTGCACAGCCGACAGTCTGGCAGAGTCTGGGGCGCAGCGCCGCCGCCGCACTCGAAAGGGCAAGGCGACACCGCCGCGTTTTCACGGATGAGCCGCGCGCGGAGTCTGCTCCCATACATACCTCGTGCATAATACGAGCTACAGTGTGTGCCTGTGTACGCGCAGCGATAGAGAGAGGGAGGGGAGGATGAAGAGAGAGTCCGTGTGTATAATACGCGCGCAGCCACAGACACACACACACACACCGCACTGCTGAGAGACGGGACGGAGGTACAAGTACGCGCGCACGTACACGCGGTGCCTACCTACAGGCGGAAGGGGCGAGGGCAGCCGAGCTCGGCCGAGCTCGGCCGAGAGCGACAAGCGGCGCGCGGCGAGAGATCAGCGGCAGCCCGACGCGCTAGCGCAGGCCGCAGTCAGTACTCAGTAGTGCCGCGACCTCCGACTCGGGGGGTTCGTTTTCTCCTCCGGCCTCGACACTCCGTGTGCGACACGACCAGTGATACACATTCGCTCGCCTGCCAAGGAGAAAGAGAGACTGCTTGTTGCAACGGCCGACGACTGAGACGACGGACGCTGGCAGCAGTCCTGCGGCGTGCGATCGCGCCCGGCGCTAGCCCACGCTCGATGCGACAACCGGCCCAGCTGGCTCCTCGTTACCCTTGGTTCCAGGCCGCAAAGTTGCTGTTGTTTTTGTTGTTGTTGTTGTTGTTGTTGTTGTTCTTGTGAGTGCAGTGATAGACCAGCGCGCGCTCGCGCGATAAGATAGCGCAACTTTCCGTCTCGCGGGCCTCGCTCCGCTGCGTCGGCCTCGTTTCGGAGCAGTTCCTATACCTGTGCGCCGCGAGAGCGACTCCTTTGTCCGACAGAGACGCTCCTGCCGCCGCCGCCGCCGCAGAGGGCAACAACCACGCGGCGCGCGAGGACTCAAGGCCACGCTCGCCGAGCTGCTGCGGTATACGCACGGACGTAGAGAGTGTGCTGTAGTGCGGTTCCGTTCGGCGTGAGATGAACGATCCTCAGCGGCAGCCCCAGCTCCAGCGCTGGAAGAACCTCGGCGGCATGGCGATGCTGCTGGTGCGGACAGCTGTGCTGGCAGCTGCGCTCAGCCAGATCGTCGGGCCCGTGGCAGCCAACAGGCCACAGGGCGCCCACCCAGGACACGCGTACTTCGAGCAACCCTGTTGCGGACGCTCGCATCTCAGGCATCACAAAGGTACAAGCTCGCGTACAAATTTCCGTTTCCCAAGCCCCGCGCTGTGTGCCCCGCTCGCGGCGAGGAGGGGAGGGGCGCGTTTTCCGAAAAGCCCGAGCGCACGAAATTTATGACCTTCCTCCTCTCTCGCTGCGCTTGCTCCACAAGTAAAGTCCACGCCGACTGTACCTGCGCGCGGTCGCCGGGAAAAAATGCTTTTGTGATTTACGGGAACGTGAGCGGCGTGCCGGGCTCTTTTTCTCTCCGAGGCCCTCTCGCTCTCTCGTCAGCGTGTCGAATGCCGAATTCTCTTCAGATTGAAACTTCGCTCTATGTGACAGCCCGTGAAATATCGGGGCTCGCTCGCCGCGCCGAGAACAGAAATTACCAGAAAAGCAACGTTTAAAACTTCCTTGCGGCTCGGTATTCAAGGAAGCAGTTTTTGCTCCCTCGCGCGCGTCCCGCACGCTGAAACTATATAAAGTTGGAAATTTCAATTTAATGCCTCTCTCTCTCGAGAGCTTGCTGTCCGAGTTTATTTGCCGCGCGAGTCCGCTCTCGTAAAGACGGAGAGATCGCTTTCGAGTGTATAAAATCGGCTGTGCCGCGTTGACAGTAAACACGGGGTCGCGTGCGAATAAGTCGTGCAAGGCGTGATCTATTCCACGTTTCCTGGTTCAACAGCGTGGGTGCCGGATTCACGCCGAGCGTGTCTGATAAATTCTCGAGCTATCGCGCGAAACGGCTCTCGTGACGCCACAGCGCGCGGCAGAGCGCCGAGAGTGACATTTGTCACGTGCTTTGCCGCGCGCTGACAAATTAAGACCTCTCTAGAGAGAAGAGAGAAAGAGAGAGAGAGAGAGAGAGAGAGAGAGAGAGAGAGAGGCAGACTTTTCGGAGTCGCTTATACCGCGGATATAATAGTTAGACACCCGCGGGCACTTCGCGTGCGCTGCGTCCCGGGAAGCGTTTTGTTTCCATTTAACGAGGTTAAGCGCGTAGACAGCGGCGGAGAGCATTTTCTCGTCGTTAAAGCGCCGGCGAGAGCGGAGCAGGGAAAAAGAAGAGCGCGAAAAAACACTTTCCCGCGGCAGCAGAGACTGATCCCCGCTGGGATTAGCCCGGTTCCTCCGGGCTCGGCTGTTTTTCTTCCCGCGTCAGGTTGCCGGTCCTGCGCCGCGAGCGCCAAACCGCACTCGCGGTAAATCATTTAAGGCGGCCGCGGAGACACTCGCCGTATGCGAACTGACCGCGGGGAGAAAAACGCCGTTAGCATACACATCGTCGTCGTCGTCGGTGGCGGGGGCGCAATACCATCCGCTGCTCTGCCAGGCCGAATTACGGAGGCTCAGGACGCCGGCACTGACTTCATTATGTTGCGCCGCCGAGAGAGAGAGAGAGAGAGAGAGAGAGAGAGAGAGAGAGAGAGAGAGAGAGAGAGAGAGCGAGAGAGAGAGAGAGAGAGATGGCGGCGGGGGGAGAGGGAGAAGATGGAATGTGGAATGGTCGGTTGCCCGACCGGCTGTGTTCTCCTCTCTCCTCCCGGCCTCGCTCTTTCTCTTTCTTCTCTTCCTTCTCTTCCTTCTCTTCCTCGCGCAGCGCGCGCTCTACGAGAGCTACTCATCCTCGGGCTCATCGCCATGCGCTGCCGCCGCCGCCGCCGCCGCCGCGAAAACGTATACGCACATAGGACACGCATGCACCGCGAGGATGATAAACTCGAGCGTTGCGAGTGATGTACGGGCGGAAAGGCTACTTTGAACTCTTTATGTCCGCTTTGCCACTCAGCTCTGTCTCTGTCGGCTTAATGCAGCGCGCGGCCGGTCTACGTGCATTCCGCCCCCGCCTCCGTGGACGAGCACTCGCGTGTCAATAAAAATGCTTTATGGGCTCGCGCGCCGCTGTATGACCCGAAATCCTCGCCGACGTCGGAACTGATGGGACACTCGCGCGCTATAGCTTGTCGATGGCAAAAAGCGGCCTCTGTAAATCATCGCGAAAACTGAAAAGTCGTCGCAATTTGCTCTCTGCAGCTCCAAAACTTGCATGAGCGATCAACTCGGGAAGTTTCGAGCTCGCAGCCGGCAAATCGAATATTGATTCTCCCGCGCTCAGTCGTCTCTTGGTTTACGGGCATTAAAATTCTTAGAGAGCTTTTATCGCACTCCGGCGCCGCGCTCCTTCATTTTCTCAAATATAATGAATAGAGTACCCGAAGAATTTCCACGGATTATGTTTCTAGCGCCCGGGGAGACACCGAGCGCTCGGGTAATCCGCGAGTAATTTATGGAGAATATATTCGGTGTCAATTTTAAGAGGCGCGAATCAATATTGCCCCGATGAATGCGGCGCGTCTCGCGCGCAAGAGAGACTGAAAGAGAGAGCCGAGCTCTACGTATAAGTGTAACCACAAGAGCGCTGCAGGGCAAAGCGCTTGAATTTAAAAGTGAAACTCAACCCCGTTCGCGTTGTTCTCCTCCTCGTGTCGTAACTCAAGGAGCATATCGCGCGATAAAAGCTTCTCCTCTTTCGCACTATCGTCTCGGCCCCGATGCCAGTGCGCCGCGTGCATCGATATACGCGTGTACATAGATTATAGATTGCGTAAGAGAAAGAGACACGCAGGTGCAGCAGTGGCGGGAGACTCTTCTCTTTACTCCGTGTGTAGCACGAAAAGGAATGTCGCCGCAATATAATACGCGTGCGAGCGAGCGCAGGCATTTGTCATGCGAACGCAGACCATTGTAATATCCGATGCGAGATCAAGCGGGTAACGCGATTTTTCAACGCAGGTACCCCCGGCAATAGCGACTGCAAAATCATTCCGCCTCCGCTATGCACCTGCCCTGGGATTTCCGTTGCCTTTGATCTGAGAGCTTTCACATTTTTTTCCAAGCTGCGTCTGCCGCGCGCGACTGTAGCTCTTACGGTGCGCTTATTTTTCCATAGAAAAGTTGAAGGGGGAGAGGCGTATTTTTGTTTACCTTCTGGCGTTCAGGGATTCTTTTGAAAAACAATCCTCGCTCTAAGAAGTTCAAAACTTTGCGCGAAGCAATGGACGTATAGCGAAGTCATATTGAGCTGCCGCAGCAGCGGTAAGCTTTATGGATGTCTTCACTGAAAATCATCAATGCGGCGGTTGAGATTACTCGAAAAATGTTCTGCTCGATACTTCTTCCAGCGTGAGCAATGAGCCTCGCGCACCAGAACGCATACAAACGTCGCCTGAAAGCGGATATACCGAACTGTAAATCCCAAGGCATATTGAGTAATCTTGCTGGCGCGCGGCGTCTAGGCTGCTGGAGATCGATAATGCTAGTTACCGGAATCACAAGTCATAAGCTCTCCACATCGGATCACTGATAACTAACCAAACGGATATTAATTCCGCCACACATCTCGAGCTGATCATTAAACCAATTTGCACTCTCGCACATGAATGTAATTCCAATCATATTATGCATCCGCTGCTGGATTTGTTGCAATGTATTTGTATCCTGAGCAAACGAAGATACGCAAACAGATATCCGCGAGAGCGATTGCCTGGAAGTTATTGCCACGCATAGATGGCCGTTCCTCGCCTACATAATCCTGAGAACAGTCGACGCGATGTGGGATAATAATATAGCGCGCCATAGATCGTTTCGTATGCAGATTCGCGCGCGCGCAGCAGCTGATGCGGAGGCAAGTTATTTAAAACTTTTGTTGAACTACACGCCCATAACACAGTGAGCGTTTTGTGTAGCAACTAATTTGTGAATAATTCACGCTCTCTCGGGTCGAACGGATCTCAAATTAGCTGAAACAACAGACGTCGAGCTTTCAGTCGTAAGCTGCGTGTTTCAAAAGTTTCAATAAAAGTCAATCCAGCGAAGTGGGCCACGAGCAGACGGCAAACTTTCAGACTCACGGGCGGAAAACAAAGCTGCTGCACTCTGATGCAGCTCTACCTATGTATATGACGCGCGCGAGCGTCGAGAAGAGGTTCTCGGGTGTATAATGCGAGCCAACTGCATACCCAAAAAGCAGCTAACTGCACAGCCGCGTCTGTGGAATATCAGAATTCTTCGCGCGCGCGGTCGAAAGGTCGACGCGGAAGTTTGCGTCCACTCAAGGTTTCCCTTTGGCTCGATGTCCGGCTTGCCGCCGCTGAAACACGACATTGTCGCCATGGGAGAGCTGAAGATTTTCGAGATTAAAAGCTCCTCTTTGGCGCATAGGAATAAAACTCGCTAATGAACCGTGACAGGTCGCCTCGGCGCGCGACGGCAGCTTCCCTTTCACGCACTCGTCTTCGAGTTTCCGCAGTGTATAGCGCGAAATTTCGCTTTGGCAGCTGCTTGAAACTCTCCCACCAAGCTCTGCTGCTGCTTCGCTTCTCGGCCCTCTCTCTCTCTCTCTCTCTCTCTCTCTCTCTCTTTCTCTCTCTCTCTCTCTCTCTCTCTCTCTCTCTCTCCCTTTTCTCACCGGGGCCGATCTCCAGACTACTTCTTCGCCGCATTCTGCCGCTGCTTTTTTGACGTCTCATTCAGACCGGCGTCTTTATATCTTTATCTGCCTCTCGCTATTGCCCCTAGCGCTTCTTCTACGTCCACGAGCAGCGCACTTTTAATGAACGAGTCGAAAATTTCATCGAGGCTCTCATCTCCTCTGGTCGGATAACATCTACACACTGCGTACCCGGGAAATGACTCGCCGAATCGAGCTCTTTTAACTGACTATAAAAAGCCATCGTGGATTTGTTTCGTAGACGTATAACGATCCATACATCTATTTCTAGTTTTACACTCTCGAATCGCGGGTCGGCTGGTCCGAACGTATTGCTTAAAATAAAAACTACACAGCTTGTTCAAATTCTCTCGTCTCTCGTTCGCGCCGCTTTTTCCCGTCCATTATAATCATCTCTTTCCTAGAACCGCCGGGACGACTCGTCCACGCGAGTAATGCGTATACACGAGGACGAGTGTTAAAAAATGAGTCTATATTTTTCTGGGTAGCGCGCGCTGTCCGTCCGCACGTCAGCCGATTAGCCGGAGGCCTCGCGGTAATTTTCGGGTCACGTTTTCTTCCTCCATTTTTTCAACGCACGCGCGGCTTTTTATCTGCCCTGCCCGGGCGCGTATACTTTGTGCCATACGCAGATAACTGTGCAGCGGCAACGTTGAGTAAAGCAGAGGCAAAGTTGGCGGGAGCGTGATTTTTTCGCCGAACAAAAAGCGGCGCGCCGTGTTTCTGCATCGAGCTTAGCGCACCGGAGCGAACGAGGAGAGACGGAGAGAGAGAGAGAGAGAGCTGAGAGAGATAGAGAGAGAGAGAGAGAGAGAGAGAGAGAGAGAGAGAGAGAGAGAGAGAGAGAGCGAGGCACTGAGCTCATCCTAGTTATAAGTAAGAGCATCATGATAACGAGGACACGAGCGACGACGAACAGCAGCGAGAGACACGAGCGATGCGGTCGCTCATACTCTAAGTCATGGCTTACATGCGCCCGCGACGCAACATCGTATACAACGACCGTCGTGTGTGTGTGTGCGCGCACGCGCGTGTGTGTCTGTACACTGCACGTATTACATGCAAGCACTCCGAAGAGTTAGTTGCCTTTCCCCGAGCCGTCGTGTATGGTGTTGCGATAGAGCTTCCGATGACAAGGTCCACGGGGAAAATACACTCGGTGACTGACTATGGCGGTCGTTCTTCTCCCACACCCGCAGCCTCTTCTAATTCGAATCGAAAAAATTATCGGAGAGCTTTGTAATTATGTAGAGAGATAGCGATCGTATTTTTCAACAGCTGTTTTCTCACGCAAGGCGCAAGACGCTCCCGTCAAAGCGAGTCCCGTTACGGATCCGGACAGCGGTGCTTATTAGTTGCGGCCCCGTCCGACACTCTCGGGTGATTCTCACGGTGTGCTTTAGGTCGCCGCGGTGCCTTGGCAACGGCAGAGCGCCCGAGGTTGTATCACTCGATATAATAAAATCACGAAACTCCTGGGGAAAGAGACGAAGTTTGCTCCGCGTTACGTATACGCGCGAGCTTCTGTTCTCCGTCGTCGTCTCGGTCGTCGTCGGTGGCTGTATGACGAGTCGAGGCAAAGCCGGGCTTTCCGCCGACAAACAAGAGGACAGCGGCAACTTGTGCAGTCCGACACTTTGTTTTTTCTGCTTTTCTGCTCGGCCCGCCGGGCTCGCTCCCGCTCCTTTTCCGGATCCGGCAAACAGCCGGGGATCCGCAGCGCTCTTTTGCCTTCCATCTCCTGCTCCTCCTCCTCCTCCGGCTTTTTTCTCTGTGTGTGCTTCCATTATGCGCGCTTTGCCTATATTGCCGCTTCGTTTTCACGCCACTCGAATAAAATTGCTCATTCTCTTACTGGCTGCAGCGCGCGGTGTACGTCTCCTCGGCCTGATGCTAATTAGAGCTCTTAAACGATAATTAAATAATTCCCGACTTTTTCGCTGTATTCCGAAATCCCCGCTGTCCTGCGGAACGCCCAGAAATATATTCTTCAATAAGCAACGCCAAAATATGGATTTACACTCTCTGATATGAGAAAAGTGAAATATACGGGATGCACTAATTCAGCCGCCAACGGAATTTCCCGCCTCTCTTTCGACATCAATATTACACGGGGCAAAATATATCGGCAGAGAGCAGCGGTTCCCTTTAATAATAATTACGAATAACAGCTGTTGGCTCGGGGGCGAAAGAAAGCGGAGTCAGGGGAAGCAGTGCGCGTCTCTCAAGTCGTCGTCGGTATAGCTTCCCCCGCCGCCGTTCGCAGTGTTGTAATAACACACGCCGTAGCTATAACGCGCACAGGGTATGATATGTGTGCGCATTATGCGCCGTACGCAGGTTACCGGGGAAATCGAACTTTATAAAACTTTCACCCCCGAACAAACAAAATAATCGCGCTCGGCTCGCTTCCATATAAATGACGCAGAGAGTTTTCCCCCAGACGCGTACAAACGCTTCGTCCCGCTCTCTCGCGTGTCTGCCCGAGCGACCAACGCGAGCAAAAGACCCTAATAACCCATCGACATACAAGCTGCCAGACAGCTAATTACCCCTACGTGACTCTCTCCCTTCGCTCGGATGCCGACACCGGCGCTCGCGGGGCCGAGGTGCGTAGTATACCTTATCAATAAACAGGCGCGTGTGCGGCGCGGCTGAACTCGCTCGCTCGCGCGAGCCGCTGCAGGCGGAGCCGACGGGAAACTTTGGAGATCTCGCCGGGCGGCAAACTCGTGCAGACGGAGCAGTGGAGAGAGGGAAGCCGGCGCGAGCGCGAACCGACAGTTTTAACGTTGTTTCCACGAGCGGTGACTGGCTGGCTCTATCAAATCCGAAAAGCGTCGGGAAGCGAAAAGAGAAACAAGCATCGACGTGGTATATCATATCAGTGGTTATCGGCAAGAGCCGAAAGATATAGATTTTGGAGCAGGGGAGAGGGGAAGCTCGGAGCTCGAGTTGCAGCAGCAGCAGCAACGGCACGCAATTGGATAATGCCCCGGCAAGTTAGACGCGCGGAAGTTGGCTTTTGTGCGGAGCTGTGTGACGGCAAACACCTCAAGGGCTCCTGTTCGCGCAGCGTTACGTAATCGCACGTAAGCGCCGCGAGCTCTCTCGGCTATGGCGCAGCAGCAGCTGCCGCTGCAGCTTTCGCTCGCGCGCGAGCTTAACTAGCTCAACTTTGTCATCAGCGGAGCTATACACTCGGCCTCGTCCCGTTAGATCCGCTTTCCCCTATAGCTAATACACGCGCGACGCGGACTCCTCGGCCTACACCTTATTATGGCACGCCGCGTAGAGTATGGACTTTTTCGAGCCCCCCTCGTCGCGCAATATCTGTCCCGCTGCAGCAAAGCCTCTCGCTAGACCGACGGCGGATCTTACAGTAATTCTTTTTTCTGCGTCACCGAAGAGGGGGCGGCAGCGGGAGCGAGACGAAACGAAGGAGAGAGAAAGAGAGGGAGTGGAGGGAGAGCACGACCGAGAGGAAATTGAATCGGGCTTTATCTAAAGTGACGTTTTGCGCGACTAAATCTCTCCTGATTCCGTCAGCCACGAATATACAGGGAATAAATCGATCGATTCGAGCCCAGCTCTCTCTCTCTCTCTCTCTCTCTCTCTCTCTCTCTCTCTCTCTCTCTCTCTCTCTCTCTCTCTCTATATACTTCCTTTTTCGGAGAGCCGAGCTCGCCTATTTAATTTTCCCGCGGGACCCGCCAGCCTCTTGATAATGCCGCGATTGCCAGGTCTTGGGGCCGCCGCCTCGTACGTCGCCGCTATTTTTTTCTCCACCTCGCGATTGCCAATCTCACTAGGATTTCGCTTGCTTAATCCAGTCCACCTCGAGCGCGCAAACCTCGTCCATATTTTATACCGCTTGCCGCAGCTCCCGCCCACGCGAACTAGACTGGCTGCTACGGTCATTTCGTGCGCGGGAGGACGCGCCAAAAGGGTGGAATCGATTTCTTGAATGTTTTACGACGTATTTCTCCCTTTGTAATTCGCGCGAGAGGGGTGTCGAGACAGTGCGCCGTTCATTGGAAAATCGGGCGCGGCGCGAAGAGGAGGATTGAACTTTTGAAGCGCTCCGAGCGCGCGAGCGCGTAAAATAATGATATTAAAAACAAAGCAGTAAAGCCGCGCGATAAATTGGCCCATATAGCCGCGTAGACATTCAATGTTTACGGCGCGCAGGGCCAGCCAGATGAAAGGGAACGCAAAATTTCGTGCAGCACGTGCGGCTATAAAAGAGCGCGCGGAAATTCATCAAATTACACTCGATCGTTCGGGAAAGTCCTAAATTAGCATGCACCAGTAGTGGGAACACGCACAACAAGAGGCCGGCCCGTCAAGGGTGCCTGACTGCCTGCCTACTGCGGGGAGAGGCGGGCCGTTCCATCGCGGGCATAAAAAAGCACGAGCCGGCTCTCGCTCGCTCTATCCTCTCTCTTTATTGCCGCGTGCGCGTTTATTAGCCGTTCTCCCGCTCCTTCGCCGCGTATACATACAAACCGTGAACGGCGGAGCCTAGAGCACCGGCTATGGCCGTTGTTCGTCCCCTATATAAGTATACGCACAGCTGTACGATGCCTAAGTAAAAGCGTTGCCAACCGGCATTTATTAGCTCACGCTCGATCTACCTGTCCTCGGCTCTGCACGCACGCGTCATCCTATTTGCAGTCACTCGACTGCGTATAGTGTGAGTGTGCACGCCAAGAATGGGCAATTCCGCAGCGGCCGGAAGCTTTTTAGCCCGGGAAAAAAATATAAGAAAAGCGTTGCCATGGATAAACGACTCTCTCTCTCTCTCTCTCTCTCTCTCTCTCTCTCTCTCTCTCTCTCTCTCTCTCTCTCTCTCTCTTTCTCTCTCTCTCTCTACCGTCGTGGCGCGCGAGCGCGAGGATTCCGGACTTGACGTTATACGAGCCTGCCGCCTGCGACCCTCTTTCTGCTATACGTACGCGAGCTACTTAGCTGCCGCCGTGCGGATCAGCGCCCCGTGTGTGCGTGCGCGCGTGTATCGAGTTTACGGAATCTGGCCTGTTCCGCCCCGCCGCGGCGCTTGTATACTCAACTGATTCTCTTTTTTCTCAACCGAATTCGCCTCCAGCCTGCCGGCTTTACAGATTTCGTTCGCCGCACCGTTTTCCCCCGGCGACCCGCGCGCGCACTTTTCATCTTCCATTTGCGGCGTTTCTCTTATAGCCCGTGTAAAACACGCCGGCGCGCTTGCTTCGGAGCGAAAACAAAAGGGAAGCTGAAAAAAGTTCGGCAGCGCTCTCGGTGCCTCCGATGTTCGCGCGCTGAAAGGGCGCCTCTTTTCCGCCAACTCTTTCGCCCTTTACTTCGCCCGCCGAGAGTTTATCAGCGAGAAACTATAATCATTATCGAGGTGGAGGGGTATAACGACGCGCTGCAAAGAAGAAATAACGATACTTCCTTCTCATCCAAAGGCTCTTGCTCTCTTTGTAATCGACGGGGCGGCCCCAGTCGGGGAAGAAAGAAGACATCGCGAAGGTGTGTACCCTATACCTGCGCGGCAGCTGTGTTCTCACGCTCGACTGCCGTGCGGCGGACTAACGAGCTCGTAAAGCACTATTTCTCTCGCGCGCCCAAGATTACGCACACCGCGCCGGTCGGATAAAGGCCGCGGAGACAGCGGAAAATCGCGGCCGACGAGAGTCGCGAGTCTGCATTTCTTAATTGTTTCCTAACAAGAGAACTTGGCACGCGCTTGTCTTGCAGCTCGAGCCTTTTAGCGTCCGGCGTTGCAGCAGCAAATACACGCTCGCGCACTCACGGCGCCAACGGCACACAAAGCCGCTCGTTTGCTTCTGTCGGCCGAGAGCGAGCCGGACCGCCTGTCCTCGATTCGGCGTCTGTAGGTGCATGCACTTTTTGCGCTTTCGATTTGTCCTTTGTCTCTGCTCTCCGGCGTCTCTTTGTGTGTGCGCGCGCGCATGTGTGTGTGCGCTTATAGGCGCCAGGAGGGCTGCCGCCGGAGCACGCCCCTCGCGCGCACCGAGCACAGCCCCACTGTGTGCAGCTCTGTATACAAATAAACTTGTTGACTCATTTATTTCCGCGCCACCCGTAGCGTTGCTCCTTTATTTTATTCACGCGAGGAACCCGGTGCTGTTGTTGCGAGGTGGGGCTGTTTTTTCCTTGAAATCTCGGAAATAGCGTCGAGTATTGTGGGCGCGGAGCTCGTCAGGAAATGAGCGCCAGTTAATCGCGGCGCGGTTCGCCCCCGAGCGGGGACAGCCAGCTTTTTTCCCGCGGCAAAATTGCTGCGACATAAGGGTTTTTGCTCAGGAAATTAAGCGCGACGATCAGATAGAGCTTTGGCAAAGTTGGCTGGGCTGGTCGGAAATTTCGCAACCGCACGCGCGCCGCCGGGGCTCGACGCGAGATGGCTATCGTCGCGCGCGCGATTCGCGCGTGGCCCGCCGCCGGCTGGCTGCAGCAGCTCGCTCCAGAAAATTATGCGCGTTCGAACGAACTGCTCTCTCTCTCTCTCTCTCTCTCTCTCTCTCTCTCTCTCTCTCTCTCTCTCTCTCTCTCTCTCTCTCTCTCTCTCTCTCTCTCTCTCTCTCTCTCTCTCTCTCGTGGAACTCACTTCCTGCGCTCGACAGGAGGCCGCGTCGTGCCGCGCGACGCGGGGGAGCACGCCCGACACGTTCAACGTTTTACGCCGCTTCCGCGTAGCTTCGTTACGCCTACGTGTACTCGGCGCGTCATTTCGCTCGCTGCTACTTCCTGCCGAAACTTTTCCGACGCCACGCCGCGTATTATCGTGGACAGGCAGTTTCGCTAAAACCACGCGCACGCACACGCTGCTGAATTGAGTGCTCAAGTGGAAAATGTGCAGGCGATGTCGTGCGCGCGATTACATCGGGTCGGGCGAAAAAATTAATGAATCCTTGGACGCAAAGTTTTATCGCTCGGGCGAATCTCGAGAGCTGGGGCCAGCACGAAAAGTACGCGAGGAGGTGGCTTGGCGTTTCTTGCTGTCGGCGCGCAAATAAATCAGAAGCAATTAGGCGGGACTAGCGCAGAGAGCGAGCGGGGAAACAAAACAGTCAGTAGCAGGTAGCCGGCGGAATGCATGTGTGCGGACTCGAGAGGGAGGGAGAGAATGAGAGCGGGCGGCGGGTTGGCCAGTGGCGCGCGCGATCGTTTGCAGAGAGCGAGCACACACAGCAGTGCCGCGGCATTTCCTCTCTGGCTTCGCTAGACTCGCTCTCGGCATCGGAAGCTATTGTAATTCTTCGGAAAGGCACGTACGGCCGACGTGCAAAACGCTAATGGTTCCCCGACGTCGTCGTCGGCGTCGTCGTGCACGCGCTCTTCTCTCTCGGGGGCCTCCGCCGTGCGCGCACACAGAGATGACCGTAATAACGCGCGCGGGCTACGCGGAACCGAACAATCTTCCTTGCTTCCTTCCTTCCTTCCTACCTTACTTACTTCTACCTTGCCTTCATTCCATCGCCTTCTCTCTCTCTCTCTCTCTCTCTCTCTCTTTCTCTCTCTCTCTACTCTACGTTCGCCTTTTAGTTAGTTTTCTTCCCCGGCTTCTTCTACGCTATTTGCCGCTCTCTGTGCGCTCCCGTTTTCCGATAACTTACACTTTGCCGTGATTCTTTCAACCTCTCCGCGCGGCTCTTTCGCTTTATTGGTGATTTTGTACTTTTTACTTTGCCGCTGCTGCTGTGTACGTGAAGTCAATGGCTTCCAACGGATTTCGGAAGAAAAAACTTGAAATCCTATAACTCAAGGGCCGTACGCGCGCGGCTTCCAATTGAATTAAGTAATAAATAAAACGCCCAGCTTCGGTTCAGCGGAACAGTTTTCCATTACTTTTCGCTTCCGGGCTCGCGCCGCGCAACTAAATAAAAGCGCTCCGAAAATTGCCGCAAAAGCGTCAAAAGTTTCGAGTCGTTAACCCGCTTCTTGGCCTAATGCGGTTTCTTTAAGCTGGCATTATGCTTCCGCCGCCGGCGACGGGTTAGCGGCGTTAGCGCCAACTTGGCCGAAAATACTGAACGTAATTTACACTCTCGAAAACTTTTGCCCGCCGACAGTTTATTCAATTCCTCTTATTTCGAGCAACGTGCCAGCTCTAGCGGCTCCTGGAAAATTGCGCTTGTAACGTTTTCTGCGCGCGCGCGCGCGGCTGGCGTTGCGTAACGCGCGCCGAGGGCGCGAGCAGGACTATAAATGTCGACAGCTCGCGGACTGGCGCGCAGGCGAGAACACATTTCGCGCGTAAATATAATTTAATTGGTTGCCCAGAGCGCGACGACCGAGCCGCATTCGAGGCGTCGGCAGAGGCGGCGCGCAGTCGAATAAGAAAAAGCAAACGAGAAAGAATGAAATGTGCGACGTTTTCCTTTTTTTCGGCTTCTTTCTCCTCCCGTATATACGACGCGAGCAGACCTTGGAATTGCAACGCGTCGGCAGGCGCATATATATATATCCCGGCCGCAAACCGACGACTACGACTACGACGACGACGACGACAACGACGAAAAATCTCTCTTTGCGACGAAAATTTTTAAAGGGATTCCCGCGAGCTAGCGTCTGTCTCGCACTTATACTCGTTTCCTCTCTCGGGGGGGGGGGGGGGGAACTTTATTAAAACTTTCCTCCGAGTCCTCCGAGTCCGCCGTGGCCGTGCCGCACACTCCTCGCCATATCGAAACCAACGAAATTAAGATATCGCTCTCTGTAAATCTACAAGAATAACTGTTTGTGAGTTGAAAGTCTGCAGCGAGGGCCAACTTTTCGCGCGGCAGCTAGCCGTTCAATTTTCACTTACGGCTTTTTTCGCTGATTACAATCTGGCCCTGCCGGAATTAAACTGCGTCCGGATGTTTCCCTAGCCGCTGCAGTGCGGAGAAGCGTAGCGCGCGCGAGATTGAGCTGATATATACTGCCGCTGCCGGCGCTGCTGCACTCGCTTCGGATCTTGTTTTTTCGCAGTGAAATTTAATCTTACCGAGAATATTAGACTGGCGTGCGAATACGCGTACTGTGCAGCGCTGCGCGGCATAATTCTTTTCTTGATGTGCAGCCATAAAGTCTCCTTGTTTTAGGGGCTATCAGTAAAAAGGCAATCTCCAGCTGCGTCATGTTTCACTCGGAATTATTTTGACAGCGGGGAACTCGCAGCGAGATTCGCTAATAAAGTAGCGCAATTAACTCCGCTAGTATATTTGGGAAGCGAGCCGCGTCCGCGCTGCGCTGCTTCAAAGCGCGCCCGAAATAAAGCGCCATTACTCTCGCAGCCGCGACTTCAGAGGGCCGCGCGCGCGAGCAGATAAGCAGAAAAGCTTTCATCGATTTCAAACATGCGTGCGTCGCGCAAAGCCGGCGACATCCGGATGTGCGGGACGTCGGCGCATCGGAGCTAGCAGCATGTGCACGACGCCAAGAATAACCGCGGGCTTAATAACTGGTCCGTCGGTAATTCGCCTCTTTGCTGCGTTAGTTTTGATCCCCCCGCACTCTTTCTCTATTTCTGGCGCCGCCCGCGCCGGCGCAGCGGCAGTCGGAACCGAAATAACGATAGTCGTCCGTGATCGATCGATCGGTCGGTCGATTAGTTAACATCGTTATAACCGGAGAACAGCGATAGCAGCTCGACTAATTCTCCCGTCGACCACAAGAAGAGTGTGTTACACCGATGCTAATGGAGCCTGACATTAAAACGTCAAACGAGGACGCACCGCGCCGCCCGAGATTGATGCGCGCGCGCGCGCGTGTGTAAATATAGATCGACCCCAAGACTCGTTGTTACTTTTCCTTTTTTTCGTCCGTCCTACTGCCGGTGTTGGCCGGTTCCGCGCCACTGGCACCGCTGATGCGCCGACTCTGTTTATTTGTTTTGAGCGCTCGCTCAGCTGACAAATTAGATGCGTTAGTTTGATGCCTGCAGCAGCGGAAGAAGCGAGTCTTTGAGGTATAAAACTCGTCGCTCCTCGCCTGCCGAGAGCTGCGAAGATTAAAGACCGGAGATTCGTTATGGGCCGCGTTGCTTTCGGAGCATTCCCCGCTGTGTTTCGTTTCCCATTCGGCAAATGCGTACGCACGCGGCTTTTTTCTATTCGAGACGTATGCCCGTCTTTATCTCCCGAGCGACGTCGAGTACTTCCTTCTGGCTCGTCGAACGAGTAGCCGCCGCTCTAAGTATAGCGAGCGAGCGAGTGATGCAATTAAAGCGCCTCTTCGGCTGAATATTGTGTATACTGATGCAGCGCGGCGACCGACGGTCCTATATTCTCCGCTGTATGAGAAGATTGCGAGAATGCGCAGGCAGGCAGGCAATCAAATGAAAATCCCCGCAGGGTGCAGAGCGAGCGCAAAAGAATAAAAAAAGCGAGAGGGCGGTTGACCTGTATTTACGCGCGCGCGAGAAGTACAGGCTCTTGCGGATATTGCTAGTTGATCTGCTCCTCGCGCGCACACCCACTCTATGTGCTCGCGAGGAGCTCTCGTCTGCGCGCGGTTGATCTAGCGAAACTAGTTCAAGCCCGCCTCTCCTCGGCGTCTCACCTACATACTCGGGAAACTCGAAGCGATTGCGAAATTCGCTCCATCCCAGATACATTATATAGGTGCCGGTATATACGAGGGTTTTCCGAGCGCGCTCTCATCGCAGCCTTGTGTTACACGTCGCCGAACCGACTGAATGCGGCTCAGCGGCAGCTGTCAGCGCGCGCGGGCCACTTTGCATGGAGCTGGCGGATTATTGCGAGCCGGGAATGTAAGCGGCAGGCGCGAATCCGCATTTTTTAGCGCGCTGCCGCAGGCAGACGTGTTTTACGCCACGGGACGCCCGGCGTGCGTATATTATAATACGCCGCGCGCTGTTCTGTATGGCCGGATCCTGCGCGCGAACCGACTTTGCGCGCGCATACATATTCATGAAGCAGTCGATGGAGAGAGAGAGAGAGAGAGAGAGAGAGAGAGAGAGAGAGAGAGAGAGAGAGAGAGAGAGAGAGAGCTGAAACAGGCGGACTGGATCGGCTTAATGAAGTTGTCTTCTTGGAAAACAAGGCGAGAGAGAGATAGAGAGTGAGCTGTGGCTGCTTTGGCCGAGGCGACAGAGGTCCTTTCTCCGCCCATTCCTCATCCTGGGGCCCTCGCAGTCTCTCGCTCGTTTGCCTGCTATCCCCCTCCACTCGCGCTCTCTCTCTCTCTCTCTCTCTCTCTCTCTCTCTCTCTCTCTCTCTCTCTCTCTCTCTCTCGGCATCGGCCGCCGCAGGCGCTGCTGCATCACGCGCGGCCGGGACTTGGGAGAGAATCGTCCTCGTCACGGCTCTGGCCTGCGCGCCTCGAAAACCTGCGGCTGCCCGTGTGCGAGTGTTTGATGTCTTATTTACTCTCAGCGGCGGCGGGCGGGACCGCGAGAAGGCATCAGCCACGGCTGCGTGCGTCACGGGTTTATTTGCGGCTTCTTCCTCGAGAGAGAGAGAGAGAGAGAGAGAGAGAGAGAGAGAGAGAGAGCGGGCCTAGAGCCGTCATAATTTATTGCCGCCTCTGCCGCGCCTGTTTAACGGAATCGTCGATGTGTAACGCGCGCGCAGCGGCGCTCGCGGTCCGCCGTCCTTCCTGGACGCGCGCCTCTTCCTCCGTACACTGTATACTTACAGCGTATAGCTTCCGCTGCACTCGTAAACTCCCGTCTCGAGAGGAATCAAAGGCGGAGCATCTCGAAACTGCTGCAGTGTTCTTCAAAGTTATTCTGTGTATACACTTTTCGAATAGGCTCCGCATGGCGAGCTATAAATACCCGGCTTCGGAGACATAAAGCTGCTCTCTTCTACACACTCGTTCGCTTCGTTCGCTCCGTTCGCTTGGTGTGCGCCCGACAATGACGCCTCTAATAAACTCGCTTGCCTCGATATAAATTAAGCCTGTATAATACGCCGTACGCGCTTTACTGCAGCTCGGTCTGCCTATTCTAGAGAGCACAAGCGGGGCCACATTTATGCGTACGAACGCGGGGGCTCGCCATAATAGTGCTGATTTATTGGGCCAGTTGATAGTCAGATGTACAGCCGCGCGCCGTATAAACGCCACTTGTTAACCATCGTTGTAAATTACTTTTTCGCACTATTATCACTGCTCAGTGCGGTAATTTTATTTTATCGCTGCTTTGATTACGCGCGAGCCGTTAAATGTTAAAGCTTATTAAGCGCATTATTTCATGCTCCGTGCAACAATAATACGCGCTCGGTTGAAAAATTCGCGAGACTTCTACCGCTAGGTATTATACACCAGCAGCGCGCGTTATTTGCATTTCAAAGCGAGACAATTAATGCGGCGAATATTCTTATTGCGTTGCGCGCTGCAATGCCAAGGGTAATTTCACGCGCATATTCCGCATACGTCTCGAGTCGAGGAATCCGTCGAATCCCCGATGGATTTCGATTTGCCTCGGCTTTGAGCACTTGTCGTACCGCCGTAGCCCCTGCTGCAGGTCGGTTTACAGAACGTGAGACTTCTTTCCGACGCAATACCAATTTCCGTCCAGAGAAGGAGCAGCGTTATCGACGCGCTCGCAGAGGTGCTTTTTATACACGCGAGTGCTAGACCCGCGAGTAGATGCAGATTCGCCCGTAAGGCGCCTTGGCCGCCGTGACTATCGGCGCGCACAGACGGTGCGTTGCTGCTCGGCGACCGTTATTGGACACTAAACCGGACTCGAGTTTGAGACGATGTTTATGGCGGCCACCGCTCTCTGTCCCCGACTGGAGCCAGCTGATAGTGCATTATGCGAATCCCCGAGAGCAGTATTACGCGCGCATAAGTACTGATTGGTCGGCCCGCAAAGGGCTATAGCCATATATGCTTCCTATGCGCGCATTCGGCGAATTTCAGGCCATAAAGAGGGCGAGCATTTGATGGAGGCATTGCAGTATAAATATTATATGCTAATTAATAACGATTCGCGAGACCAATTTCAGCGTAATACACGCGTATGCGCGCGCCCGCCTATTGGCACTCTCGCGCTGAATTTATATTATGCGCAATAATTATTTCGATTCGACAATTATTTCGCGTGCTCCTCAATGAGAGCCAATTTCGAGAGCCATGAATCTGTTCTGCCCGAATTTGAATACGCGGCTCGGGCGCTCCACATTTTGGGGGCATTATGAAGTTCAAGGCTGAACGAGTCGATTTGCATATTTTCATTCGATTTATGCTAGCGCCGACTCGGCTGTTTTGCTGGATTTCCGAGACAGACAATGAATTTGATAACGCGCGCATTCTCCGCGGCTCGAGCCCGCAGTCCGTGCACAGCACGTACGCGTGTGCAGCACTCCGATTTCGCTCGACGCGTGTAATCAATAATTTGTCTTCTTTCTGTTGCAGGTAAGCAAACACGGCGTTTACGGGAACAACAATTGTTTGCATCGTGAGTAAATGTACACTGCACGTTCAACGCTACAGAGAAGCTGGAAATTACACTTGTTACCCGATGCATGCGGTGAACTATAATTCATGGCGCGGATATATCTCGGCGAAGACAAAGCGTAGGGGAAAGGCTCGAGTCGCTGTAGCTTCTAGCCAGCAGTTTTGCCTGCAATATACGCGCCGCCGGCGGAACTCAATGCGTCTTGACCAAGAAGAGAGCGAGCTTAAACGGCAAAAAGCCTGGGCTATACGCTCGGAAGTTTACGGTGCTCGGGCGCGACACCATAAAAATCAATGAGGCCTGGAAATTGAAATAAGCTGCCGGGTATAGGGCGCACGGGCACCGTTTTTCCGCTTTTTATACAAACATAAAAACCGCCGGGAGAGCTAGCCTCTGCTCTGCACTTCGGCGCGATTATACGAGCAGAAATTTTCAATTTTCGAAAAATATACCTCTTCCGGCACGTATCCATAGATATTGTGCATGCGTATACATAGGCGGAGCTCGTTTGTTATATATATAAAATATATATATAATATATATATATAAATATAAAATATATATATATATATATATATATATAATATATATATATATATATATATATATATATATTATATATATATATATATATATATATATAATATTATATATATATATATATATATATATATATATATATATTATATATATATATATATATAATATATATATATATATATATATATATATATATATATATATATATATATATATATATATAATATATATATATATATATATATATATATATATATATATATATATATATATTATAATATATATATATATATATATATATTATATATATATATTATATATATATATATATATATATATATATATATATATAATATATATATATATTATATATATATATATATATATATTTAACGGGTAGGTATAAAAGATTGTTCAGCCAAAAAGTATCCGACTTGCATAATTTAGGGAGCGAGTCGCTGCACGCGGGTAAAAAGTTTTTAACGGGCCGACGTCACGTGACGCAAGATTTGAATGGCTAATTGTGGGAGCTAGAGAGGGAGAGACGAAAAAATCAAGCGTGTGAATAATGTATACGCGCGCGGCGTCGGCTGGAAAGTGGGCCCCTTTGACATTTAGCGGAGTAATTAAGAAGTCGAAAACGAGGGAATAAAAAGAAGCGGATGCAGCAGCGTGTGTGCGAGAGAGCAAAGAGAGGAACGGAGCCGCCGCTAAAAAAGGAGAAGAGGAAAAAAGCAGCTGGCCCCCGCGGGCGCTAGCAGTCTCGAATCTCTCGCGAAGCATGCAGCGAGTACGGAGCGGCGCGGCTTTGCGCTCGAATCGAGCGCGGCGAGCGTGAGCGAGGATGCTCGGCACGGCGCGATTAATTAGACAGCGCGTACGTGAGCGTGGCGAGAGCGCCTTTTTCCTGTTTGCGGCGTATTTATAGCGCTGTGTGTCTGCGTGTCCTCCGCCCTCTGTTTGGCGCCGGATGGATGCCCCCGGGCCGTTCATTTGCAGGCTGCGCTCGTCCGGATCCCGCGGCTCCTCCTGAAAAATGCTGATTGCTCGTCGAGCAGCTGAGCGACACCTTGCGAATACACGCGCGGCTCCACGCCGGGATTGCGCTCGTTAAGAAAAGTGCCGGCGATCGACTCCGGCCAGCTCCCGCTCTGCAATGGAAATGACTCCGCGCGCTGCCCCGAAGAGGCGCGTAATGCCATGCGCTGGAGGAGTCTCTCGTTATTCGTCGCGCCAGATGCGCCCCGCGTCTGCAGCGAGCTCGGCGAATCTCGTTTCACGGCTAAAGACTGCTCGAAACATGACCGGCTGAGATTCCCCGTTCCCCGTGTGTTGTGCTGCGCATCGCAGCAGCACACACGCGTCAATCCAAATGTCGTGCATTATCGAGCTGAATTTTCGCGCCGAACATGCCGCCGAGGCTCCCCGCCGCGAAGGCCATCAAGTGCTCGCAATCGCTCGCCCGGCTTTGCCTTCGTAAATACAAGGTCGATCGCGTTAGCCGCATTATGCAAGCATAACAGCCGCTGCATTAGCCTAAGCGCGTCTCGGTGCGGGCAAACAAGATACTTATCGCGTAATAATGAGCGCCGAAAAGCGCGCCACACTGGTTTCATGATGATACATCCGCAACGCCTCGATGCCGCCGCGAAGCTGTAACACCCCGGCGGAAAAGAAAGAATTCGATTTGGCTTCTGCCTCCCCGTATTGGTATCCCGGACTGTTTTTCTCTCGGCAGCACGCGCCCGGACATTATTATGCTCCGCGCTGTAATACGTTATCGAACCGACTCTCGCTCGCTTCGGCTCCGGCGAGGACGCAGTGGCAGCTCCCTCTGTATTCAAGCCGCGAAGAATATTACGTCAATTTTTTAAGAACCGCGACCGCGAGAGCTCCCCTGATTTGGCATGGAGAGCTGCCGCTTCTTATATCGCCGTCCATTAGGCGGCGGTCGATCGATAACCTGACTCCCAGAGAGAGATTCCGCCGAGAAGGCTGCAATTGAGAATACAGATAGGGGGTATATAGTCGTCGACGCGACGGCGGCTCCGATCAGAATTGAAATTCCTCCGAGTGCTGCGGCGTCGGCCACTCGCGGGATATTTATCACCGACGGAGCGCGTGGACTAATTCTCGCGAGCTCTGATGCTCGGCCTTTACTCGCCTCGGACGCACTCTCAAACGTTAACGACAGCCGCGAGCGCACTCGACGCCTGCAGAGATCTAACTAAGTATATACGGATCTGCCTCTCCTGCATATTTCGTCTCTCTCTCTCTCTCTCTCTCTCTCTCTCTCTCTCTCTCTCTCTCTCTCTCTCTCTCTCTCTCTCTCTCTCTCTCTCTCTCTCTCTCTCTCTCTCTAGCGAGATGCGTCCGCTCCGCTAACGATAATCGATATTCGATGCGCAGCGACCTGCTCCAGTCGCTCCGTGCTCTGCAGGTACGCTGTACTCCCGCCCGCTCCTCTCTGCGGCTGCTTTTTACGCCCTTTTAGTGTAAAGAAATAAATTGTCGAAACCTTACGCGTCGCGACTGAAACGGATGCCTCACGCACGCGGCGTACTCCATTGGCTTTTCCGCCGCCCGGCTTCGATGGCTTAATCGATCGATTACGCGCCCGTTATTCATCCACGGCGCACGCGAGTTGCCGATTAACGTCTCTTTCTCCGTCCCGTGTTTTCCAGCCTTTTCTATTTATCAATATTTCACGGAGGCTCGCTCGCACGCGGAGGCATTGTTATGATTCGATTAGCATAGTATACGCCGCGGCCGCGGGGGATTCGCGAGCGCGGCCGGCGTGCATTAGCCGATATTGAAACAGATCGAGAGATGAAAGTGCTGCGAGCGCACTTGACCCGAGCGTCGGGTAAAGAAAGAGCGTGCTCGAGCTCTCCTCAAGCCGGCGGGCCGAGATTCCGAACGAAAGAGCTGCTTCTGGCGGCGGCAGTCGGCGAAGAGAAATGAAAAGAGGAGCGACTCTCCGACGAAAGCGGAGACAAACGAGGCGCTCTAAAGGCTCTCGCAGCTTTCACGTAATTATCCGTAGCAGTAGGACGCGCTGCTTCCCTTTTCACGGCTGACCGATCGCGAAGAGAGGCGAAAAGAGCGCTCCTTCCGTAAAAAATGTTCGACACAGGGGGCTTATTCCGGTAAACGCGAGGAACGTGTCCCACCGTTCTCGCCCTCTATTGTGCATGCGTGCGCGCCTCGCGCCGAGTTCAGACTTTAATAAGAGACCGAGAGAGTCCTTGCAAAAAAAAAATAAAACAAAACAACGGGAAAAACGTGCAGTTTGTACAACTGCGCGCTGCTGCAACTGGGTCGCGTTTAAGAACACGAACAAAGTAGCATAATAGCAAAGCGAGCGGGCGCATGTGGAGGAGCGGCAACCGCCAATTTAGCGGAGCGTACCACGACATTTTGCAACAATTACGTTTCTCCGTTTCGTTATCGACGTGTCTCGCATTTTCATTCCGTAATTCGCCCGTATCACGCAACTCCGCCGCAGCGGCTGAATTCAGTGTCTCGAGTCAATACTCTCGCGGCCGCGGAGGGAGATTTATGAATTCGCTATCGCCGCGTGAATGGCGCTAACTTTTTCTCCCGAGGCGAGCCTCGACGCGCGCGGATCGCGGCCGGCTGAATGCGGGGATATAGAGCCGTCGCTGCGGCGCGCAAATCTGAGACAGCGCGTGCCTGATAAATGTGCGACCCTCCGCTTTTAAAAATGCGATTTTTCCGCCGCCATGTATCTCCCGCGCGCATCTATGCAGTGGCAGCAACCTCTCTTGCACGCGTGTGCGCATCCTTTTTATTCAGCGGCGCGCTGCTTTATCGACTGGCATCGTGAAAGCGAGAGAGGGGGGGGGGGGGAGGGGAGCAGCTCGGGAGATACGCCGCCGCGCGCAAAGTTAAATCGGCCGCTGGACGGGAAACAAGATATCGTTGACCGAACGCAGCTGTCCTGGAGTGTTGCGTATCGCAAACGGCATCCATCATGTCGAAGCTGCAGCACCGAGAGCCTATGTCGTGCCGCGCTGCCGCAGCCTCTTTGTCGGCGACGTTTTCATGGCCGATCGTGTCGCCTGCGTGTGCGGCTACGCCGCCACAAATATCGGCGGACGCGCCATTTTTCCCCGCCTCTCTTTCACGCGCCGCTTTATGAAACGCGAGATCGCGCTCGGCTCATCGAACGCGCGCCGACGACAAGCGATGCGTTATCTCGCAATGTACGCCAGTTTTATTTTCAGCGCTATTTTCGCTCGGAACGCGAATAAAGCTAAGTGGATGCGGGGCGATTCAAAGGCAACGAGCGGGCCGCCTCGGAGACGCTTCCATGAAATCGCATAAAGGATTAAGTTGCCGGATAAAAAGCAGACGGGGCCACGTAGCGGCGCTCGAATAGCCGCTGTACGTATGGCTCAAATGCTCCCCGTGCATCCTAACGATTTCTGGCGCGGCGCCAGCGCGAGCGAGCCACTTTGCAAAGCTAAAAATCGAACAGTCGCACACAGCCACGCATTGCGCGAGCGTATAGGCCGGAGCGATGCGCTGCGCGCCGCATAATCGCCGCAACAATAGCGCCACCGGCTGACCCGCGTCCGTGCATGATCGCTCCGAACTCGATCGTTTTTATTTATCCGAGCCTGCTGCTTTGTCCCGCTGTTGCACTTGTTTTTTCAACCCTGTCTCTATTTCCGAATCCGACTTGCCGCTGATTCGCTTCGAGTCGAGGGAGCAGGGAGAAGAATGCGGAGCCGCACGTGCACGTTTTATTTACGTAAGATTATAAATGCCGGTGTCCGGCAGCTCGTCCGCGGTAGAGGATGCGGCATCAGCCGAGGATTGCGGTTGCCCGCTGATTTCCCTGGCGACCGGGAGCGTTATTCCGAGCCCGGAGTATCCGGCACGTACTACGCGCCTAGGATATTCATCCGTCCCGAGAACTCTCGGAAGCGCCGCGCGCTGCATCAGTGGCTATGAAAGGGATCTCGACTGCGCACTGCACGCACGTGTGCAGAGTCTCTCAAAAGAGTTTCCCGCCCCACTCGGAAAGCAAAACAAACTAGTTTGAACGCTCATGCATTTATGCTAAAAGATCCCCGCGGAGCCGCGACGGCGGCGGCGGCGATAACTCGCGGCGACCGGCAAAGTAGTTGCTCGCGCGTTGAGCGAAATCGAATATTGAAATAAAACCCCGCCAGTTCCGCCGGGCTTTCGGCCATAAACGGGGTTAGCAATGCGCGCGAGGGCTATGTTCTATGTATTACGTACGTCATGCTGTGGGCGCAGGTCCGCTGCTCCTTTTCGGCCGCGTCCGAGGTGGCTGTACGGGTTCAGCAGCGGGGGCGCAGGTGGCGCGGGAATCAGCGTGCCAAGAGAAACGGGAATGCGCGATATGTATGTATATATACGCTCGACGATTGCGGATGGAACACGCTCCAGCGAACACCGTTTGTTCTTTCCGGGACACTGGCTCGTGCAATCTTTTCGCGTATACGCGCGCGCTCCACTTTGACTTTTGTTGTCGACAGTTATTTCGACGGTCGCCGAGCGGATTCGCTTTTTCCCTCCCCCGCGTATAGCCGTGATACTTTTCCAAATACTTATATTCACCGGGATTTTTCCAGGTTTACATCGTCGACGCGTTCAATGCTTCGCTGTCTATCATTCCGATCCCGAAGAAAATTCAATTAGTCGCCGTATTTAGGTTCACTCGAACGGGGTATAATTTGCGCACATCTGGAGCTACGCGGCAAATTGTTCCGATAAATTGGAAATGCAGGGCGAAATATCACGGCTGTAGGGGTGAAAAATTGTGCGTGGAACCTGTATGAAGGTCAGAAAATGTGTCGAGTGGCGGTGGCGAATCAATGGATATAAAATCATTCGGCTCTATAATACCGGGAGCGTAATATTCAGCTAGTCGTTGCGTATCAAAATGCTCGTCGTCGTCGCCGGCTGCTCGCGGGACGCGACGTCATGTGGGACTTGTCGCTGCCGCTGTTGCCCGACCGTCCGTTGTTTTCTCTACGCCCTATACCTGCTCCGGTTGGCGAGCGCACGAGAGAGCCGCAGTGTCGAATCAGCTCCGATGAATACATTGTTGATTTGCCAACAATTTATGCCGATGCCTCGCATCCGCTCACTCGTGCGGGCCTCATTTTAATCACGGATTATTCAGACTTGCCTGATTACGACTGCGCCCTCTCTCGCTATGCGCGTGCTCATATAAATAATTACATCGTTTGGATTATTCCGGCATCGACCCGGCGCTGTCCCGCACCGTCTCCGAATTATCGTTGATTATGCGCGCGAACATTTCGCGAAAAATCAAAATTAAATCGAGAATTAAAGGTAATACATGCCGGGAAAATAATGCGAACGAAAACGCTGATCCCGATTAATGAAGCTCGAGTATTATCGTTGTACGGCGTCGCTGCATCGGGCGCGAAATGCGATTATATACGCTGCGCAAAGTCATCGATGCGTGCGTCGCGAGCAATTCCCAAATGAATGCGCTTCTATTTGCGGCGGCAGCGGCAGCGCAGCTATAAACTACAGCCTCCGCTGATTTGCTCTCGAGCGCGCGCGACAATTAAATACTTGCAGCGCTGCTCGGAATTGTCGATCCCGTCGCGCTAGAGAAAGACCGCCGACGGCTGCGCTCGTCGTTTTTTCTTCGGCGAGTTTGCTTCGCCCGTCGCGACTGCGACGACGACGTCGACGAGACGGAGCGACTTTTTTTCTTCGGAGCGGCTGCTGGCGCGCATTTCGCATCAACGCCCTTCGACTGCAGAGGGCCAAGGCGAACGACGGGCTTTCGGATCGAGACAGCGGAGGCAGGTACATCGCGCAGTATCTCCGGCGCGTCTGGGTACAAAGTCTCTCTCCCTTCCTCTCTCTCTCTCTGTCTCTCGGGCGCGCGGGGAAAAAAGCGGAGGAAAATTTTCCTCCGCTTTTTTCGATTGGGTGCCCCGCGATGGGTCGGTCCGCTGGCGCTGCCTTCCGGCGAGGAAATATCCCGACTGCTGCACAGCCCGCGCCAGCGAAATTCCTTAAGGATCTTAAGTCTTCTGCCTCCGCGCTGCGTACTCTCGTCTTCAACTCGTCCCCCCGCTCATTCTTCTCTCTTTACTCTCGGCCGGGGCCGAAGCTGCTTTTCAAAGTGCCACGGTCATTCGCCAGCATCGCCCCGAGAGACGTTTCAATCGCACGGCTCGCGCGAGATTTACGAACGCGAGCGCATCGAGCCGTCTCCGAAGTCCGTCTGCGTGAGACTCTGGAGCGACTTTATATTCCAGCGGTTTAATGCGGCAGTTCGTTAATCCGAAATTTAAGGCGTCGCACAGACCAGCCAGACTGAAATCCTTAATTGAACAGTCGCGGGGCTAAAACTGGCATTATGAGCGGCGGAAGGCGAGCAGACGGCGATAAAAAACGAGCAGTGACCGGTGTCTCGCGCGCGCGCGCGCGTCGGCTTAATCCCGTTTACGGAGCCGGAGTTTTAATTGGGGGTGGCTTTGCCCCGCCGTTTTGCACCGCGAGGGTCAGAGCGAGAAGTAAAGCTGTTTACGATCAGGCGAAAGACGCGTACGCGTTATACACGCAGTATACACACAGTCTGGATGGAGCTGGTCCCGCGGGACGATCAGAGCGCGCAGCTGTTTCGCCGGCGCCGAAGCAATTACAAGGAGGCTCGCCGGCGCTGCCAAGTTATCGTGAAAATAGCCGGGCGCGCGATAATCCTGCGAGCCTCGAAATTATTAGGCAGAAGGGCTCGCCGCCGCCGAGTAGTCGCCGAGAACCGCAGCACATCCGCCGCCGCCGCCGCCGAACGCCGCTAATAGGCGCGCGAGCAACGTTGCCGAGCGCTCTGCCCTTTTTGAGCCCCTATTGTTCTAATTAATAGAGATTATAATTGGCAATTAGGTACAGTAGCAGAGCGCGAGACGCGGGCCTGATACACACACCCGCAGTCCGCACGCGCCGCTCCGCTCTCGCGCGCTGCAAGGAGGAACTCATCCTTGCAGGCTGCGTGCGAGAGCTAGCTCGAGAATTAACGATTGCCGCCGCCAGTCTTAAATAAGCTTAATTACGCTATTTCCCCGCGTCGTAGCCACTTGAGCTAACCAGCGTTATTCCATTACCATTGCCGCCGCCGCCAAGTGCACGGCGCTTAACTACTCGCTCGCTCGCTACTGCATCCGTGCCACTGCCGCGCGCATTGTTTCCAGCTTCTTAAGTAAGATCTGAGCCGAGCCACATGAGTTGTTGTTTCCCCCCCTTGCATGCAGTCTTTTGGGCTCGAGTATTTTACTACCCCCGCGCGCTCGCGTACATCCTCAACTCGCTAATAATCTTTTGTTTTTCTTCCTCTGTTACAGGTACGTTTTCCGGCTTTCCGACGACGGCGCCCGCCTACGTCTCGGACGAACATTCACTGTTGAACTTCCACGAAAATTCCACCGCTAATGGCGAGAAAAGAATGAAACCACGCCGGGGCTGGTCACCCCCGGGCCAAGCCGACCGCTGCGAACGCAGGGCCAACTTGTAGATCGCGCGAAAACCGAGAAAAACTGCGCAGTTGCCAGAGAGAAAACGCGGTAAAGAGACGTAATAATGTAAGCGGGTGCAATCAGCGAAATCGGCGCAGGATACTGCGAGCACGGCTTGAGAGAGAAACGATCGAGGGGCAACGCAGCTAAGTGTGCGTTTGATCTGCGATGGTAGGAGCAGAGTCGAGGGAGTGAGATAAATCGACAGCATATTGACGTCGATTGGTCGCATCAATCACGCCGCGTGTTTGGTACACGTGTATCAATCACCGGCCGCGCTATCTCGAATCGGCCGTCGTCGAGCTGCAGCGCCGCTCGCTCTCGGCGCAAGCCAGGTCGCTCCGCACATACTCGCGCCCGCTTTTTCCTTTTATCGGCCCGCCTTGCCCCCCCCCCCCACGTCTCTCTCACAGTGAATTATATTTGGACGCGCTTTGACCTCCATTTTTTGCCCCCGCCTTATCTCATCCACTCGCGCCTCGCCGGCTGGGTGCGAGTGCGTACCGAGCGGCGACCCGGAGGTGCCAAACTGACACGCGGTTCGAGTGAGTCGTCGATTCCAAAGCAGATTCAGTCGTGGGAGCCAGGTCGAGGCAGAAATTAGCGCGAAAGAAATGGCCGTGTCTGTCGCGAGGAAATTGATTATTTGCTGCCGGCGGGGAAGTGCGGCGCTGGCTTATCTGAGATGGCCCCGCACAGTCGGCGACGTTTTCCCGGGAATCCGCTAACCGCGCGCTCCCCACCCTCTCGCCCTGGGTAAAAAGTGCCTTCCGCCTCGCGCTCCTCGGAAATGAGAAAGGGTAGAGCCGAGAGCTCGGCTCACTTGTCTCGTGTCGAGGCGGCATGGAAATACAGCGGCGCGCGATGAGATTGAACTCCGCGATTCGAGCCGAGACTCGGTCTTATCGGCCGACATCGCCCGGCTGGATCCGCGAGGCGACGCGTGGCGTGACCGCTAGGAGAAACCGCAGACGCTCGTTATTGTTGTCAAAGGCGAAGGAAACGCTCGACGATTAAGCCTCGCCATTTTCCAATTAACGCCTTAATTAAATCCGCTGCCGCCGCACGCTGATCGCGGCGAAAAAGGGAGCCGAAAATTGTTCGACCACTTATTCCTCCTCGCTGCTTCATCTTCCGCTGGCTGCCGCCGTCTCGATGCTCCGGCACTTTCTTGCTCCGCAATTACTCGATCCGTCGGCGGGTAATTGCTATCCGCATTATTACCGGCGACTACTTGTCCCTTATACGGAATGCAAGCTTGCTCGCAGCTTGCCGAGCCGTGGCTCGGATCCTCTAGCCCTCTCGACGGATCCGAAAAATCGAAGCATGGAAAAATTAGCGGCAATCGGCTGCTCGCGCGACGAGAGTACGAAACTCGATGAAAGTGAGCGCGCTCGCATATATTTCCCGCTCGCGTCGCGGCCATTCGCGGCTATAATTTAGCTCCGAAAAATTCCAAAGAAGTGCGCGCGAGCGGCTTTGAAAGCGCGCGTGTCGGGCGGGCCGGTGATGGATGGACGAGCGGGAATCCGGCGAGCGACAAATGAAAAGAGGTGAAAGCGAGTGCGTCGCCAGGGGGAGGAATCTTGAAAAAAGCCGGGGCTCGATATAGCCGGCGCGCGACGCAGATATGGAGCGCCATATACGTTTAACGTCCTCTCGTTGCAGCGGGCGTATAGTCGGCGGCAGCGCCCTGTCATTTGCACGCTCGCGTAAATTTCAATCTACATGCATCGGAGACCGGAGCGCGGCCGGGTGCGTGCCGTTGGTCGCTGCTTCGCAGATTCAAACTACCTATATGCGATTGAAGTTGGAGAGCGAGCGAGATGGAGCCTCTCTCTTACTATCGCGCTGCGGAGATCGCGTAGCAACAGCGCGAACTTTGGATTTCTGTACATCGGGGTGCAGAAGATCAGTCGGAGCGCTTTATTTGTGCTATGTCTCGCACAGGAGAGCGCGCGTTAGGTATGTATACATATATGCCGCGCTTAGGATTTCCCTTCCCCAATTAATCAGAGCCCGGTCTTTCAGCGATGGAGAGCGCGTTATCTCTCTCTCTCTCTCTCTCTCTCTCTCTCTCTCTCTCCTATTTCTGTCCGCGTACGCGCGTCGATTTACTCGCACACGTGCAGAGACTCGGGCCGATGTACGCCAACGAAATGTAGATTGGAAGTCGACGGGGCGTACATCGATTTTCTTGTTTTCCCGGCGCCACTCGAATTAATAGGTAATTCTCTACGGGCGAACGAGGAGTCGCCCGCCGCGGCCGACGCACGACAGGGCTTCCGCTGAATAATACACCGCGCGGCGGTACAAGGAAAGGGTAATGTGTATTTTTGGAGCGCGACACACTGGGCGCTCTTCATAATTAATTGGCGTTGCGAGAGAAGCTTTTGTTAGAGGATTATAATCGAAAGCAGCCGATGCATTCGGCGAGATATATAAAATTGAAGCGCATAAATCAGCGCGGCCAACAGCGGCAGCGCGGCGCTCTTGCAACGCAGGTGAGCGCGATACTGTAAGTTATATCGGCGAGCGCGCCGCAGCGGCTTTGGAAAAAAATTCGACTTCCCGCCATTGTGCAGAGGAGCGGGGTAATAAATAAAGTCCCCCCGTAGGTATTTTCGCAAGGGACGAAATCCAAGCGCGCGCGAGGCCGTGTTCGACGCTCGCGTTTTTCGAGCTATCGATCCTCAGCATCGGCAGAGACAAAGGGAAGGCGAAATGAGAGGGTTCGTCTTACGCGGCGCGCGGCGGCGATGCTTCTCGGAAATAACAGCCGCGGAGCACTTTATACCGGCGCACTCCGTAGAGCGCGCAGGTACGCGCCGCTATAACGAGGAGCGAGCTAACCGGCTCTCGGTTACTCGCTCTCTGCAGGTGAGCGGCTTTGTTTATTGATAATCCAAGGCCGGCTTTGGTCGCTGCATGCATAACGCTCGCTGGTTGCGCGCCATCGATTTTCATTAATGACAGTAACCCAAGCAGGAAACGAGCCAATGCGTCTTTGTCTATAGCGTCGCTGCAGCAGCAGCAGCTCCGAGTCTGCACTTAAGCAAATGCTCGTTCATACGTGCTATAGAGCCGCGCGCGTCTATAATATGCGCCAGACGACATTGCTTCGCTGCAGAGCGAGTAATCGTTAATTCATGCTCGCGGCTGCTGCATCGCAGCACAATCATCGGGACGGGCATAATCGATAGATTAATGGAGAATCGTGTCTAGCCTATGCTGATTCGACGTAGACCGTCAACAACGCCGGCTTTCTCGGAACTGGCCTACTGACATCTTTTGCTCGCGGCGCAGCAAAACGGCTCAGTCCTACATCCGCAAAGCAGGCGACGCGGCGTATTTTTTCGACGACTAATTCGGGTGATTAAAGCCCGCGGCGCACGGCCACGCACGCTAATAACAATAATGATAATAACGGCGGACCAATGTTTGAGGGCGATTTGCGAGCGTCCCCATTAATTAACATTTTAAGCTAATAGACCGAGCCTTTGAATTACAAACGCGCTCATCATCGAAATGACTGTAGCGCCCACGCGCGTGTCGATGGGAAATCGCATTAGCCGGCGCGGGGGATCGCGTATGCGTGTCGCGCATAGTCGAACAAAGGCATCGATTAAACGAACCGAGCGCGCGGTCCTGGAATTCGTCGCCGAGTGAGCTCTGTGCGTGCGCGCGCGTACCCGCCGCACGCGCGGAAATAAAAATACGGGAATCGATCTATCGTTCGGCCGATCGCTGCCTTCCCCGAGGGGAGACTGAAATCTCCGCTCGAGTCGAGGATTTCTAAATCAAGCCTCTATCTCTCGCGTGTAGAGCTACGCGGGCGCGAGGACAGCCGAGCGGCGCAGGACTCTCCTCTCCTCGCCCCTCGAGACGAGAGGGAGTCGGGGAATACCGGTCTGACCGGCTCCGGTCCGGTTTACGGGAGGTCTCCGTCGAGATGAACCCCCCACCTTTCCCCTGCGCTCGGTGCTTGCTCTTGCAGATTGTACGCGCGCGGCAAGCAAAAAGACGGGCTCGAGAGCGTCCCTTACCCACGGCACTTCATGCTCTCGCGCTTGTCTTGCCGCTGCAATAATAAGATTTGGCCCGTTAGCTTTTATAACTTTGTTAAGAGAGCCGCGAGCGAGGAATGCACGCGCGGTTACCTCCGCGGAATATCCGTCGAGAGCAGAGGGAGAAAGGGAGTCTCTCGTGCCTGATTGGACCGGTCGGCCGCGTAAAAACTCTTGCGGATAATTAATCGGCCGCCGCTGCCGCCGAGCCGCGCAAAAACTCTCGCGCGCGTATTTAAATTTCAAATTTATATATTTCTGCAGCGACCTCGCTGTAAATCAAAGCGCGCTGTGGCAAACCGGAAATTTACACAAGTGCGCGCGCGCGGTGGGGGAAAAATGAATTGCCCCACTTGAAAATCATCGGCGCAGCGACGGCGATGGAAATAGTTGCCAAAGCCGAGAATTTCGTGCCGGCTAAAGAAATCCCGAGCGGCGCATCCTGCGGAGAGCCAGTAAGTGCACAACTGTGCACACGTATGCGGGGGTCCACTGGAAAGCGCTTGAAAGGAAAGTGGAGCGACGTGTGCCGGCGGCGTCCGCTGATTTTCCGCGCGCGCGGAAGGAGGATGAACGCAGCAGCTGAATTATAATGGCCAGCTATTTTCCGCCGGACTAGTGCGCTCTCCTCGATTCTTGCTTATGTTATTGCGCACACTCCCTCTCGCTCGGAATGGCTCTCGGCTTTGTATCTCTCCAGCCGGCAGCTGCTACTAGAAGCTATCCAAGCGTGCTTAACGAACAAAACTGCCCGCTCGATTTATCCATACGAGTGCTCGGAAATATACGGCCGCCGGACAAAGAGCCCACGCGACGCGCGCAAGGATATTAGCCAAAAATGCGCGTAAGTATAAGTGTATCCCCGTCGTCGGCGGCGCCGCGGTAATAGACTCGGCGCGCATTGCATTGCGAGTCGAGAGACTGCGCGATGAGTCGAGGGAGCGGGGGAGCGGCGCGGGAAAGAGGTGTGAAAGTCGATAAGGCGAGAGCGAGCACTTTGTTTGGCCGGCGTTCTCGCGTCTCGAGGAGCTGCAGCAGCCAGGAGCGGAAGGAAAAAAGAGACGCCGAGAGACACAGAGAGCAGCCTATTTGCGCTGCAGAGAACGAGTGCGAGAAAAGGGGGAGATTAGTTCTCTCCGGCTCCGGAAAGTGCCTCCAGCTTCGCGCCGCGCTCCCGAAAAGACGAGAGGCTCGAAGCGGCAGCATATACACGCACATAAGTAGTGGCAGTCAGTCGGCGGCGGCGCGATGCGACGGAGCGATAGGGGGAGTCGCGAGACAGAGATGTTGATGCGATGGAGCGTGAGCCAGCTCCCTCTCTCGCGAAAAATAGGAGGAAGAACGAGGCGAGACGGTGGGGGGGGGGGGAGTGGCTGGTCCGCGATAAGAGCAAAGAAGTCGGCAGAGCCAGACGGGAGAGACTGCAGGAGGGAGAAAAAATGGACAAGCCGAGCGGCGCGCCAGATAAAAGGAGAAAAATGTTTAAAGAGCTGCGAGTAACGCGAGACTGAGGGAATACATGCAGCGAGCCGTCGAAAAGTGCGCGCCTGCAGAGTCCCCCGGAGACGCGAAAGACGCGCGCGCTCGCGCTCGCTCTCCCCGGGCGATAACGCCCAAGAGCCTCTGAATGCGCGCAGATGGACTGGCTCTGATAACGGCCCAGCGCACGTATATAGCGCACACACGGCCGAGCGTCTCGCACTTTTGTCCGGGGACGTGTCAGTCAGTCAAAGGAGTCGCGATAAGGAGAAATGCACGAGTCACGGAGAGAGCCGCTGCTCATCGCGTTATTTCACGCTTGCACGTCACGCGTGCGGAGCTGCAGCGCCGGCGGACCATCTCCAGAGACTCGCTCCGAGCCGGCACTCTCCGGCTGAATTACGGATTCCGCCGGCGCGACGTCCTTTCTTTGCCGCTCCTGCAGCCGCGCGAGCTCATTCGTTTGTTGCTCATGCAAATCGCGCGCGCAATTACAGCATGGATGCTGACGCGGAGCTTGCATATCTTCTCCGTTACACAGCGCGCTATGCGGCAGCCTCAACAGGTTTTCCGCGGCGGACGAAAATCCCTGATCCATATTCCATTGTTGCGCAGCGGGGCTCCGCCGATAAATTGGCTAATTCGGCTGCGGCCCGGAGATTTTGCCAAATCGAGCATTATTTCAGCAATTTCCATTCTGCTGACGGCGGCGTTTATCTTTTCGAGCGAGCGACTCTGCATAAATTTGCTATTTATTTTTCGCGGTACTTTACATTCGGCGCAGCCCCGTCGCGCAATATACAAGCGCAGTGGCTGTGCCGGAATGATGTTTCCTTCGCGCAGCGGTTTTTCGGTCGCGACCCGCGCAGGGGCAGGGAGACGGGTCGATATGTTAAATTATGCGAGGGTAACGCGGCCACTCGCTATAGAACTCGCCGGAATCCATCGATGAGTAATTACACTCGATGATTTACAGCCTCGAGAGCAAGTCGCGCGAGAAACGAAATAGGAGAATCCACGGACTGCGGGACTGCTGCACGTGGGGTGCGACTGGAAGAAGAACGTAAAAAAGGACAGATTGCTCGGCATTGTCGGAGAAAGGAGAGTCGGTAGTCGGACAGAGACGCGTAAATCATCTGCACTCGTTTCGAAGCTCGCCCGATGCGCAGTCAGCTGTACGGCGTGTGCGCATAGAGGGAGAGAGAGAGAGAGAGAGAGAGAGAGAGAGAGAGAGAGAGAGAGAGAGAGAGAGAGAGAGAGAGAGAGAGAGAGAGAGAGAGAGGACAGCGGAGTCGAAAGTCGTCGGGCGGCTCAAACAATGCGTGCAATTACGCGACCCGCCCACGCGGCGCTCACGGCTCTTGGCTGGCCGGCTGGCTGGCGCGGCTCACGCCTCCACACAATGCCGCGCGCGACAAATGTACCGGCTCATTTGCCAATATTGTCCCACTTTTGCCGCAGGAGCGAGCGAGAGAGCGCGCCGGCTCTCTGTTCACACAGACACACGCGACCTCGCTCCCGGGACAAAGCGCGTGGAAGGGCTACTAGGTAACGGCCGACTCGTGATTCCGATCAAATTAACACTCCCGCGCCATTGTCCGTTTAACGGAATTATTCCTCGTTTTCAGGCGCGACAATGGCCGAGTTTACTGAGGCGCTGGCTGCACTCGCCGCATATACGCTCGGCACACCTAACGAACGCTATTTTGCCTTTAAGGGGATGTCGTAGCCAGAAATTGCGAGTTGTGGGGTCTACTGCTTGTGTCACGTGACAGGTGGAATTATGTAATGGCGCCATCTATCATAACAAAAATTAGCCGATAGATGGCGTCCCACTTTTAAAAAGCGATAGAATATGAATACAACCAGAACCGTGCTTTCTTGTCAATTATTAAAGACGCAACGGTCATGACTGTAGTTTTTTTGCACATTTTATTTTTTTGTAAAATATTTTTTTTATAAATATATAATTTTTATACTGCACATGTGGTATATTAAAAAAAATTTTGCATAACTAAAAAAACTATTTTTCTATTTCCATTTTGTACTCTTTTCAACTCCGTTGAAGAGGTTTTTCAAAGCGTCTACAACTCACTTTAGCATATACCATACATTCTTTTAAATGTAGAAAGTTATAAAAAAGCGTATGAGATAGAGCAGGTGAGAGACATAATTGACATAAAGCGGTTTCAATAATCTGTCACTGATGTTGTTTGCATAATATTTGTGCCAGCATATTTTTGTATGTAATGTAATAATTTTGTTTTGCTTTATATAATTTGTTTTTTTGCACCACAACTAATGATAATTTTTTAATACAGAAAAAGTAAGCATGCACTACACAATATATAGCAAGTAATAAAAAGTAAGAAATTTAACATACAATGAATTATTTCTGACATTTTCATGTTTTATTGTAAAGTACATTGCATTTTATTTCGCTTTTGTACGTATTTGTATCTTTTATTTATTTAATTTTTTTTCTTTTTATTTATAAACTATTATCATAAAAACTAAAAATAGTATCTTGTGTACCAAGGGCGTACAATGGGCATTCTTAGACCTAGTGTGGGGTATGTGTATGGTCGAATTGGCAGCGATAAACAGTAGGTTTTTTTCGATTATTGAGAATGGACATGAACTGGACAGTCTAGTTCACTAAATATAGACATACTGCAGCATGCGCTTCGGACTGTTCCAGGCAGAACTGAACTGTCTAATCTCCAATATTGAACGAATCTAGTACTTAAATTATTTCTGTCCTCTGATAGCAATGTCACATAGCTACCAGCAGGAGACATGGGAATTACGACATTGATTCCACTCTAAAAACAGATCACACAGTTACATAGATACTTATTTCACTGCACATAACACGATAAAGATCTGTTGTAAACATAATAAACACAAGAATAACAAAAAATCTATTATCAATCTTGTGTGATGGTGAATCTTTATCCAGGCAGCATCTAGCAAGAAGAATGTATCAGTACATCAGTAGAATCAGCAGGATCAGTCAGAAATACAAGGGATAACCTTCAAATGCCAAAATCTCAAGTTTCTTACTGGAGTTACGTATCTTCCTATACTGCAGCACTCCTTGATGGGATGTCACTCACGTATATCATCGTCAGTGCCATTCCGGGTGCATCACTTTTAAATACTTTTCGTACTGTCTCATAAACGAAGAACCGTGAACAGACGATCAGCGTGCGAGATCGCGGGGAGCCGAGCGGAGGTTATGTCTCAAAATAGATACGGGCGCCACACTAGCACTTCTGATTATATAACTGACACTTGTAGCTACATCGCGTAGTTACTATCACTGCGTAATAATGTCCGAAAAGTCGATCTGAGCAAAATATTGCGGTTCGCGGAGGTCCTCAAGCGGCTACGAAACGATCAAAACACGCACAGGCGGGAAGGCAGAGCATGAACGTGCTAGCCGCTCGCCAAATAAACGCGCACAATGCTGCGCATAGCTCACTTCTCCAGAGCCAACGAACAGCTGTTCGACTAAGTCTGGATGATAGTAAAAATAGGAATAAAACATTTTTTTATTCGAATTAATCAAATCCAGGACACATAGTTGCCGTTTGGCGATAATCTATCCATGTAAATTTCATGACTTTAGGAACGTGATAGATAAATAGATCATTTTTTATAAATTTTTTAATTTCCGAAACTAATAATGGTTTTTAATAATATTTATAATAATTTCGCTGAGATAAAAGAACGCATCTTAAAATTATTGACAAAGAACTAAAAAAGTTTGCATATGATGTTGGTTACTTGTAGAATGGTCGTATATAACTCATATAAGCTTTTATAAAACTACCGAGAGCGCTATATAGAGCCGATATTTTCACGTAGAGCTAGAGTCTGCGGGGACCCGGCAGCAGTTCGGAAGAACTGTTGCCTGGTCCCCACAGGTTCCAGAACATTGTTTATATCCTCCTCTACTTACATATGATATTGAATACTGATCGCGAGGTCGAGTATAACTTATTATACCATTTATAGCACACTAACCTCAAAATGCCAACTTCATTGTCGATTTTGAGATTGTTGTGCTATAAAATATCACTGTTGTGTCATAATATACTATTTTATAGATAATATACATGAATAAATTTGAGGGTTTGACTTTAATATTATATTTATGAATAAATATTTTATTTATGTGTAGAGATAATAACTATATATTTTGACACGGGAAAATATTGCAAGCGCCATCTACAGCCACGTACTGCTACCAGTTACTTTCATGGCGGACATGGCGTCGTTCTTGTCGTCCCACCTCGTGTCGTAGTTATCATTGTTTGCCGTGATTGTTTATTTATCAGTGTTAATTTAGGCCTACACGTGTTTCTAAAAGTGATAGGCATCGCGGAACACAAAAGTTTGTAATGTGCAGTGCTTTATTCTTCCGTATTGAGGGATTCTAATAGCCGTATGCCATCCCACGGCATCGCACTACCTCGCGTCGTAGTTTTCATTGTTTGTAAAAAATACATTAGTAAATGTGAGTTTGATGGCTTGATATTGTTGATAATCATGATAGGTACCGCGGAACACAACGTTTTTGGGCCATACGTGCTTTATTATTTATTATTGCAATAAATATGTTTTTCGGTAGGTTAGGTACCTACATTGCCGACATTCTGGCTCCGACATCCCCTTAACCACCTCTCGTCTTTTTTCCGCGTCTCTTTTCGCTGCCTCTACTGCTGCGGCTCGGAATGGTAAACGGTTTTTTAAAATGTTCACGACTGCCTCTCTACAATCTCTGGATGAATTCTGCCTCGCGAAGCCCTGACTTATTGAAATATCCCAACGAAAACACGCTCCGTGACAATCTCATCCAACTTTCCCATTTACGAGGATGTAATTCTCAGATACGACAAGGCCATTTTATTGGTCCATATCAGCGCTCCAAAGAGATATGACGCGCGCACATGTAGGATTAGACGCGTTTGCAATTTATTACGGGCCTCGTCCCCGCCGCTCGTAAAGTCCGCAGACTTTAACGAGCATTACAAAACGTCGACACGCTATACATAGAGTCGGACAAGTTTCTCTCCGAAACTGTCCTCGAGAGCGCAATTCGGCGGCTCTCCGGCGTGGCGGACATTACAAGAAAAGAAGCAGACGAAAGCGAGACGGAGCAGCGGAGAGAAAAGGAGCGAAGAAAGACTGCTCGAGTTCTGAAATAAACCAGAGAGCAGCTCTTCCACTAGAAACTTTTCTTCCGCGCGTGTACGTTATCTCACGCGTGCGGACAGTTACACTTCTGGCGACATGTGCGGTTCCGTGCACTTCCGGCGGTAGATGTGTATGACCGTGACACTGCGCAGAGCGCTTTCCGCGATGGCTCTCTGTCGCGCACATACTGCCACGTTATATAATACGCGGTGGAGCGGTGGCTCCATATCAGATTTTAGCCTAACTCCGCGCGCTAATGCACGCGCGCACGCCCGATGCTCTCGCGGAGAAATTAATGGCATATCGCATCGCGCGCAACGCCCGCGCACTAGACAATATTACGTTAAGGAAGGCTCCCTCGCTATATAGCTATAATCCGTCAGCTCGATGCGGAATAGCGGATCCAGAGAGCGCGCTCGCTTCGTCGCGCGGAAACTAATTCCGCTGATGCGATCGGGCATGTTCGGGAATCATTATTTCGCTCGTAATTCCTGCGGAATTTCGGCCGGGCGCCCGTTTAAATTTAAATTACGTCGTAAAGCGTGGGTATTCGTCTGGTGTACACTTGCTAAAAAAGTATGCGAGCATAATACTGCAGCGAGGTGCCGCACGGGTGATAAAAAGCGCAGGCGTGCACGGTTCGGCTCCAGGTGCGTAAGCGCACCGAATGTACGCTCGCCCCGCCGTTTGGACTTTTTACCTAGCTGCGAGAGGAAGAAAACGCGCGCGGAAAGAAGGTGCCCGCTGAAATAGAGCCTCGCCCCCGCGGCGCTGTAAATTATGCAAACCGCCGCGGCGAAATCAGAAAAGCTTATTTTGCCGCTGTGTGTGAGAAATTATGATGCCCAGGCACTGAAGGACTAGAGCGAACCAAGTGGGAATTCATTTAGCCGCGTGCGCACACAGACCGCACCGCCTGCAGATAAGCATCTTTAATCGAGAGATCGATCCGTGCCCTCTCTCCCGGCAAATCACTTCCCCGTCAATCGGAGACGCGTGATTTGATCTCGGCTCTCCATCAATCATGCCCCCCGGCTTCATCTTGCAGTGTCAGTGTCCCGGCGCTGGAGAAAAAAGGGCCGCGGCCGAAAAAAAGTCGTAAGAAACAAAGGCGCGCGCACTCGGCTGTGTTTTTCACGCGGATCGATTAAAGCGGCGCACACAAAGTTTACTTTACATATTATTTCATGCAGATGGGCCTAAGCGCCCGCTCCTATTTCGACTGCTGTGCTCTCACTCTCTCTGTGTATGCAGCGCGCATCGGAGAAACGTGTAATATCTCTGCTCGCATGCAGATGCTGGGGCAGAAAAAAAGTTATAAATCATTCTTCGATTTCTGTACTGACATTCGATTAACGCCGTGCCGCGCTTTGTGTGTGTGTGTGTTGCGATCAGCGGCGGCGCCGACGGCTCGGATCGATGAAAAACGAAAGTTTCGAAAAGCCGCAGCTGGAAATGGAGCCGCTGGAGAGGAAAAAGGATGGGCGGGACCGGCAATCGCGCAGCGGCGGGGGAAACGCAGAAAAGCAATAAATATATATATATATATATATATATATATATATATATATATATATTCCGGAGAGATGCGCGCTGCCTCCTCCATTAGCCGGTGTCTGCGGGTCGAAAACACGAAGACGGAGGGAGCGTTAACGCTTCTGCACTGTGCCCATACGAGCATGCGCTGCAGGCGCGGGAAGAAGAAAAACTATTTGGCCTGGATAGTCCGGCGCCCGGTGGGAGAGAGTATCGCGCGGCGGTGGCGATTGGCCCCTTAAACGTGCCATCTATAAAAGTCTTGCGCGGCTACCGCTGTTCCGGCTCTGCACAGAGCTGGGAGATAGTCCGGAGCGTACAAATAGCGAATGAATGGCCCTCCGGGGTACATCGGCGACAGCGACTAATACTCGCGCGGCGAGCGAGTGGCCCGGCCGAAACTGGAACTGCGCGCGGGCGTATGTCTGTGTGTAGCCGGGGTCGGGTCTAGATCGCATAACGAGCGCAAAGGGACGCTCTCTCTCTCTCTCTCTCTCTCTCTCTCTCTCTCTCTCTCTCTCTCTCTCTCTCTCTGTACATTGCGAGGGGCGGCGGTCAACTCACGCTAATATCGACAAGGCGGAGATGACTTGTGTGCCGTATACCCGACGGCTTCTCCTTTTTCTCTGCATATGTGCGGGGCGCGTGCCGCTGCGCTCCTTCTTCCCGACTCCGCGCACCGGGGATGACAGCGGCTCCGAGGCGTGTGATTCGAATACGAACGGCCGCGGCACAATGGAAATGTAATTTCCCCCGCTAACGCTCTGCACAGCCACCCCAAGTGCTATATTGAATTCTTCCTGGCGACGTGGCCGGACGTTGGCCCTGCGCGACACGGCTGAGCGAGAGAACGTCACTTCGTGCCTGCTTGCCCGACTGCGTCTGTCATCGAGATTAGTCAGCGTGACGAGTGCTGCTCATTTCCCGCTGCGCGTGATGCCTGCGCCCGGCGCTGTACGCCGGCTCTCTTTTTTCGTCCGCCCCGCTGGCACATGTGCACCGACTTTTTTCCCTCGGAATCTGCTCTTATTCTCTCTGGCTCCTTTATACCGGCCCAATGAATATATCGCAGTCCTGGGACACGCCGGACAGGTTCTTTTATATTCGTTTGATTCCCCATCTGCCGCCGCTCGCTCTCGTCCGATTGGATTTTCATTGCCCTTGCAGCCGTTGCGACGCTTGTTATTCGCCTGATTTCATTTACTGCGCGGCACAATGTTTGCGCGCGGGTCTCCGACTAGAAGGAGATGAGCAATACGCCCGGATCGATTTGCAACAGCGTCAAAAGACGGGATAAACTTTCGGACGATGTTTACCGAGATCTCAAGAGCGCGTTGCACAAGAGCAATATTGTCAGCCGGCGTCGCGGCAAGCCGCTTCCTCTTTCCCCCGGTCCGTTGCTACGGCAGCCCACCTCGGTGAGTAATACTCGTACTTAGCGCCCCAGAGACTCGATCTCGGAGCTCCCCTGACCGACGCGCCGAAAGGAGAAAAGTCGAGAAAGACGACGAGCGGGGAGGGCGCCCCTCGGAATAAGGCGCGCGCGAGCGATATGAGAGAGCCGACAACGGCGACGTCCTAATCGGTCCTGATTGAAATCTTAGCAATTTCTCGGCCCTAACGACGGAGACACGTTATCTCGATGCTCGACAGAAATTTCAAATCCTCACAGTATTGGAAATGTTTACTGATATTCCGTACTGGATTTTAAATCTTCGTGAGTTTTAAATCCTTTGTGGGTTGACGTTGCGACGTCGCCGCTGTAATATAATATGACTTCACGCGTCTGTGTGCGTAAGCGCGAACGGAGTGTAGGGAATCTGCACTCTGACACGATCCTCCGAGGTGAAAGTTCGCAAGAACAACTAGAACGCTGCCATTTTGACTGACTTGTAGTCCAGGGAAATAATAAAAGAAGAAATCAGTGTATTTTTATTTTATCTTTATTTCACCGGGTCCTTCTCTAAAACCTTAACACGCAGCACGATCGAGTCTCGGCAAACTCGGAGGCGCGCTTCTTCGGATTTGGAAGAGGAGGGGAGGTATTGAAAAAGTCCGTCCGCGTGTGTCTGCACAAGTTCGCGGGAAGTCGGATACTTCGAGAGAGGAAGCTCGGACCATTTCAAGTGCCGCGACGATCTCTGTAGTACGAACACAAAAAATGAATGAAGCGAAGGCAGCGCAGCGGTACACTCTGCAATCAGCGACTCAAAGTTTCGACGACCTTTTAGTCGGATCGTCGCGCTTTCCTCGCTCGTACTCGGGATAAAACTTGCGGCATTCCCCGGATCCTCGCAACAAAGCCGCTGCGTGCATATAGTGCATATAGTCGACGCGGCGCAAAGTTCACTCATTGCGATCGAACTTTGCCACCCGCCTGCACCACGAGGCAGACGCGGAGGCAGTTGCTGCGCGTGTGTACGCGTGATTAACAGCCGCACGCTTTGAGCGGCCGCGAAATCAACGCATTGCGCATTAGGAATCTCGAAATTCTCGGATGCTGCGCTCGAGTGGCAATAGCTCCATCAGCGGGCATCGGTTGCCGCGCGAGCCAGCAGCCGCAGCGTAAGGTTGCAGTCGTTGTCGGCGCGCGGACTAATGAAATTAGTTTTAGCTAACATAGCTGCGCATTCCGGCCCTGTTAGCCTAATGCAATCCTCGCGAGCGGGGGCGCATCGGGCGCATCAGCAGCCGCGTCCTTGATTACGGGCCAAAATGAAGCATTGTAGTCGCTCGAATTCGGATGCGCGCGCTTATCGCGTAAGCGCGGAGGGCTACCGGCACGCTGCTCCATTATGTCTGCATGCCCGGGATGCCGGCCGTTTCAATTGAATCGTTCGCCAGATTACTCAATGACGCATAATGCTGCTACTGCCGCTGCCGCTGCTGCGTCTCCTCTCCCTCAGCTATGCAAGAGCATCGCATTGTGAGCGATGCAGCCGACGCGGACTCCCTCCAGCTCCACTCCATCTCGCTCCTGCCGATCCCGTGCAATCCCAGAAACGTAAAAGCAATCCGAGGATTCCCTTCATTGTTACGCAATCACGGCCGGCCTGCAGCGGCGTAATAATTTCGGACGGGTCCCGCCGCTGACCCTTCCGGTTTCGCCCGCGTGCCGGCATGTCTGCGTTCGTTCGTTTCGCGTTCCGAGGCTCAAAAGCCGCGATTGCTCTCGACTTGTCGAGAAGACGCGAAGCCGCCGTAACTCGGCGTGGGTAGATCGATCGGCTGATTTGCAATCGCTGCTAGGCGCCGAGTCAGGATGCAGGAAAGTGTGCGGCCGACACGCAAACTGGCCGCAGGCGTCGTCCGCCAGCAGCAGCGTGCGCCGGCCGTGCGGCCGTAGGGAGGAGGAGCCGCGGCGCAACTGCTCAGGGCAAGTTTCAGCGCGGAACCCCGTCGTTGCCAGGTTCACACTCGAACCGCATTGTTTTGCCATGGCAAACTTGCGAGCTATTTAACGCCTTGCCCTCGCCCCCTCTCCCCTGCCGCGGGAGCGCGGCGCTTAGCCAGAAAGTGCAAGAAGCCTCCTCTCCTCTCTTTCTCGCGCGCGCGGGAGGAACACAGCATCGTTCCGCCCCCGGGCCTTTAGATATCGGGCCGCACGGGAAACTTTGCGCCAACTTGGCCTCGGCATTGTGCGCCGAGCGTGAAAGGCGGAGACGAGACAGCGCTAAAACAAGTCGCGCGCTGCAACTAGCATATCAGCGCGGGAGAGGCAGAGGACCGAGCGGCTCCCCCGACAGACGCGCGCAGCTCATCCGCGAAAATTGATATTCATAATGGAACTTATTCGACGATTTCGATCTGCCTTTCTTTGCGTGGGGAGTAATTTATGCCGCCGCGCTCGGTCGGGCTTCGAGCTTCGCCGGCTACCGTTGTTTGTCTGCCTTCGGCGCGCAACAACGCAATCACAGCCGTTTATTAGAAAGGCCAATCTTGCGCGTCATGCTCTCTCGGCCCCGCCCGCGGAAAATTGACTAGGCAATCGCCGCTGTTTGATCGAAACGAAGCGGTGCGTGCCCTTTCGACGAAACATAAGCTTACACGCTAATTTCGCCGAGCGGCCAGATAAGGCGAGTCGCCGCCGCGCACGATTCTCCTCTCTCTCTCTCTCTCTCTCTCTCTCTCTCTCTCTCTCTCTCTCTCTCTCTCTCTCACTTTGCTGGCGCCGCGTGCAATTACGCGATGAGTATACCAGGGATCGTACCAGCCACCAGGGCCAACTTTCCGGCCGGCGGGCCGGCGGTAGGGGATCAATTTCGCAGCGCGATCATACCGCTTTTTATCCCCCTCGGCATTGGTGCGCCGCCTGCGCGGGTGTGCAGGTGTAGCTTTCCGCGGGACTTGCACCTTACGGTGCGTGATTTATGCCCCCCCGCGATGACCACGCCCGGCCACGGGATGGACCCCGCGCGCGGTGTTTGTAATCCAGCCGCGCGGCGCCACCTCGCGGATTGTGGAGACGAGCGTTTTTTTTAGACCAGCTCGTTCATTGCACTGACACTGCCAAGTCTGTTTTCGCTGGCTTTCCTCCAAAAACGATCAATGTCTGCGTATTTTCGTCCGCGTCGTCGATCGACTGTTTTTCGTCGGGAGAACTATTAATATGCAGGATTGCTGAAACTACGTTTCCTCGGCGTGTGTATAGCTCGAACGAAATAATTTCTCCGATTGCCGCGCGGCGACTGCACACCAGTTGCGCGCACGCGAACGCAATTTCCGAGGATCGATAAAGAAGCGCGACGACGGAGCGTCTATAGGGCGGCCCGTGGGATTGTAGTACGCGTCGACAGTAAAGAAGATGTAAAAGTGCCCGCCCGCGCGTACGCGTACGTGGATGCATAAAGCGATATGCTATCTCCCGCTTGTGCATTTCGCCGGCTGCAATCTAGTCGTTTTATCCGCCGGGCGTAGGCTAAACTTTTCTAGACGCTCAATTTCGGTGTCGTCTCCGCGCGAGAGATCTCGCCCCGGGCGAAGACGGAGAAATTACAGGGGATATAACGTCTTGCTCGCTCTCTCGTATCGAAGAGCGACGGCCAGCCCCGCGTGCACAGCAGGATGGGAGTATCATATCCCCGCGCTGCGGCGCAACACGTCGGGGCGTTCTATAAATAATTAATCATCGCTTAAATATAGGCTGTCACGGCAAGGCACACAAAGTATACAGAGAGGGGCTGAAAAGGTTTCACGCTAGCGGCTCACTCCCTCTCTCTCTCTCTCTCTCTCTCTCTCTCTCTCTCTCTCTCTCTCTCTCTCTCTCTCTCTCGCGTCATTCAGCCGCGCGGCCGTAATTATCCGCGCGCACGTCCCAAACGCGCGCGTTATCGATCACCGACGCGCGGCTGCTGCTGCTGCTGTCTCACTTTTTCTCTGCCGGCCGCGGCGCGGTGTGAGATTACGCAATATTTCGTCGATTGGCTCCATAAAAAGGAGCTCGCGCGCGATGAGTTGTCGGCTCTCCTCGAAAGCAAGGCCTTTTCGCTTTTTTCCCTCCCCCTTCTCCGCCGCCTCCGCCTCTCTTCCCTCTATCCCTCTATCCGCGCGCAACAAAACAGACTGCGCGTCGCGCGATTTATGATCCTTCCCTGAATAAGACCTCGGTTCTTTTGTCTGGCGCTCTGGCCATTTTTTTTTTCATCATCCACACCGCAGCTCGCGCGTATTTCCAGTGCTGTAAACGCACCATCGCGATAATTACTTCCGCGCTAAATTTTAATCTAGCCATTGCCGAACGCCGCCAGCAGATCGATATCAGCGGGAAAGAAGCATTGTTGTGTTTTCCATCGTTGACGGCCGCGGCGGATATACAGCCAGCCGCGGCGCTACATGCGGCTTTCGTGTTACCTCGAATGCGAAGCCATTAATTACCCCGGCGTGACTAGCCATTAATAGAGTAATAACTCCTCATCACGTAAATGTTGAATAGCACGTAAAACTTATCGAGAGCAGCGTAATGGAAAATATCATTAGCCCCGGCGGCGGCGGGGCGTCTAGCGAGTGGTATAAGCTGATTAAAAACGCATGAGCAATTCCCGCGCGCGTGGCTGCTAATTAACGGAGAAAGAATCGCTCCCGCATACAACGTGCGGGAGGCGCGCGCGAAAACGAGGTCGCTCGTCTGATAATTAGGCAGCTTGCTCGGATATGCTCTCAGCCCGAACTCCGAGGAATGTCTTCTCGGCGTCGTCGTCTTCGTGATCGAGGCATCCATACAGACAGGAAGCCGTAATTGCAGCGTTGAAAGTGAACTCGCTGCCGCGCGCGCGCGTCTTTTTTCGGAGCTGTCACGCCGCGTCGTGAGACGGAGCTCCTGCGTCTCGTCGCCGCGTCCGTCCTCGCGGCCTGTATCTTTCTGCGCGTCATTTTGTCGCCGCCGATCAAGTTCACTGACCGACTATTAGGAGCTCATTCCTCTTTCGCCCTCTTCGACGTCGTAAATACCCGAGCGCGAGTTCACGGTTCATCGGAGAATGTTATTCCGAAACGCATAAGTAATTTAAGCCGGTGCCGATCAACGATCGCCCTGTTATAACCATGTCATTCATTTCTATTTACAGGTAAGTCCACGCTCACTCGAGGCGTAAAGTACGAGAACACACGGACACACGGACGAGTCCCCAGCGCAGTGCACGTACGTACGCGCGTGAAAGGGTGCGTCCACAATTGAACGTATACGTTAGGGTTTACAAGGGGTTTACGTAGAACATAACGTTTTGGGCAGTACTGCCAATCCACTGTAGCAGACTGCAGTTGAAACGAAGGATCACACCTGCTCAAAATTTAACCTATAAAAATGTTTAAATTTAAATTGTATGGTAATAAATTGTAAAATTCTTTTTTCAAATAAAATTATAAAATGTTGTAAAAGAATGTATTATAATAAATTAGTTTCTGATTAAAAAAAAGGTCTACCACTGTCTCAAAAACAGAAAGGAGAATAAATAACGCACATTTCCAAATCAAAATTTTATTATTATAATTAGTTAAATAGCATAGGCAATGATTGTATCTTACAACATTTTATAATTGTATTTGAAAAAAGAATTTTACAATTTATTACCATACAATTTAAATTTAAACATTTTTATAGGTTAAATTTTGAGCAGGTGTGTTCCTTCGTTTCAACTGCAGTCTGCTACAGTGGATTGGCAGTACTGCCCAAAACGTTATGTTCTACGTAAACCCCTTGTAAACCGTAACGTATACGTTCAATTGTGGACGCACCCTAACGCAGAGGTGCTGCCGCGTGTATACACTGGCTCCGCAGCAGCTTTACGTGTATACGTCGTAGCAGGATTTATTGCGGTGTAAACAGCGCGGAGAGGCCGAAGAGAGAGACTAGTAACTACCGACTCCCGTACGCACGGCTGAATCTACTAAGAGGAAGCTACACCTAGTCGGCGAGCGCAATTTAACGGTGCGGAAAAGCCTCTTTTCTCCGCGCGCCTCGGTTCAATTCGATGCGACGCGGCGCCGCGCGCTCCCGCAGTCTCCTTACTAATAGCTGCTGCAGATCTCACGGCCCGATGCATACACCCGATGCGAGCTCGTCAATTAACAGCCCCGAAATATACGCCTCGTTTTCATTCGCCGTCGGTTTTACCCCGAGCCCCGGGCTCAAATAAGCTTGAGTTTCGATGCGGTTATATTTATACCGCGCGCGGAGGACGGCGACTATTTATCGATTCACGGAGCCCGCCGTTCCTCGGCCCGTGTGCGCGGCTCTCTTTGAACTTTAGAGTGTACTCTTATTTTCGGTTTCTCCGCGCACGACAACAAAGAGGAGCTTTGTGACAGGGAGAAACAAAGAGGCCGAAGCTCGCCGCGCGTCTTGGAAACTCGAGCTCCCGTCGGCTCGCGCCGAGGCGAAGGAAAAACTCAAAGCTAATGGGAAAATATGATCGCCTAGCTCCTGGGCTACGGGTTGACGAGTTCGCCCGTGCGCGGGCAGATGTAGGTGACGTCGAAAATCCGTTCGACGGACAAAGCGTCACTGTCGGGATCCGAATCAAATCAGCGAGCGATCGACGGGACTGCAGCGCGCGAGAGTAGGAGAGCGTCAAAATTCAATGGGTCCTGGGCTGACGCGCATTCGAGTGCATTTGCAAATACAGATCAGCCAGCAGCAGCAGCGCGTACGCCGCTGATGGCTCGTTCGGTCGCGTTCGCGTGGGAGGTGTGCTTAGCAGCAGCGCAGTCCGGGGGCTCAGGGGACGGAATCCGCTCGCGCCCGCCGCTGCGAGAATCTTTGCGCGCGCGCTCGACCGGCCACGTATACGATATACTTATCAGCTCGTCTTGGCCCATTGTTCGGCCGCGCGCTACCCCAAACATTTGTCCCAATTAGCCTGCGCTTCCCGACCAGCATAGCTATGGCGCTGGTTGGCGGAAGATAATCGATACGCGCTGGACGAATGATTCGTATCGCTGTGCGGCAGGAGCTCGCTCCGAGCCAATCTCGCGAAACTTTTGACGTCCAGCATCGGGCGCTCATAAAACGCGAGCCATTTCCGCTGGGGATCCGCGAACGCAATGTGATACGGGAGCGTCGTATTTACAGCTGCAGCTATTATTCCGGTCGTAATCAAAATATCGACGCGATTGAAAAGGTTCGCTGCGCGCTGCTCTCGCCTCCCTCGCCGAGTTTACGATCGCAAGGCTTTAGCGGGCATTAGTGCACGCGCAGATATGGCGAGAGCCGCAGCGGAGGAGGGCTTCTGCAATCCCATACCTCCAGTGAAATACGACAGGTGTGCGCGCACTGGCGCACGGAGAGCAGACCGCATTGCCTCGTAGGTACCATCGGACTATGCGGCAGGGCGACACAATGCACGGGGCTGCCGAGGAGTCGCGGGGACGACGCGAATATGCAGCGGAGCCGGGCGGCTTGCGGCGTGCGTTACAGATGTAATTAAGATAACTGAGGTGAGGGCAGCTATGCACAATGCCTCAAATGCCTGATATATGCACGTGGGATGGATCTCCGCAAGCGCCGGGGAGCGAGCGCGGCTAAAGTGTTGCATAATCGCCGTGCATATAGTATTATGGCGCACGGAGCCCAAAGCCAGCCGCCGAGCTTCGGACTGCGGCTATCCGCAGAAATCTCGGGGCGCGCCGTAAGCTTCTGCTCCTTTATGCTTCAGCAGCAGGCGTCCTATCTCCGAAAATCAGTCGTTTATCTTGCGCGCGAGCACTCGTTCTTCCATTTATATCTGCCCCGCGCTTTGCGCTTCCGCAATAAAAGCGCAACCGTCTCCCGGCCCGCGCCGTGTCTTGTATTTATATTGCATTTTCCCTCATGATTGGGAACTTTGTTTACGCGCGCGGCCTGCGCTGTATTTTCACGAGAGGAAATCAAAATCGATACGCCCCCGCGCGCCGTGCGTGCAGAGAGTGCATACACGCCGCTCCGTGATTTACTTCTCCCTCGCGGTCCTCGCTCTTCCATTGTGCTCTGTCGACAAAACAAAACGTTTCTACATCGAGCTTTCAGGGGAGTTTTCATATTTTACTCCCGGAGAAAGCTCGAGCTCTTCGGCAAACAAAACACCCAACGCGCAACGAAAGTGCGACTATTTTATCGAAATCCCGGAGAGCGCAAATTTTTCGAATGCCGTAAATGAGGCAAGCTTGCCCTCTGCCGCGGCTTGATTCAGTTTGGTCTGTGTACAGCTGAAATGACAAATTGACTCGTCCTCGGGCGATTCCGCCGCTCCGAGCGAGCGCTTATACGGCTGCGCGCGCGCGCGTAAAAATTTATATTCCGGAGTCGAGCATCTGCTTGTAAGTTGGCGAAAGTTTTCCGCGCGCGACGAGTCGGGGGCGCGAAGCTTTGCGATGTTCCCGCGCGACTACATTATTCCGATCGCGATGGCGCCTCCCGCGGAAACCCCGTGATGAATTTCGTAGTACTATCGATCCCGGCGACGCCGACGAGTCCTCTGCCCCGCGCACACGGCTCTTTTTTCCCCGTTCCGCATAAAGAGTTGAACGCTCCGACGCGACCGGCGAGGGATGCTGCTGCTCCGTCTTTCCATCTATTTCCCTGGCTTCCTCGCTTCCTCCACGCGCGGCTTCTCTCTCATATATGCCGCCGCGGCGCGATGTTATCGCCGCCATTACTTTTATTAGTATCATATTTTTGGCCGCACCTGCGAACCGCCCCCGCAGCCGCGAGCTCGGCGCTCGCTCTCCGTGCCAGTGCACCGTAAAACCGAAAGCCGCGCGTCCGGCGCGCGCGATAAATAATTACGAGTCTTTCCTTTATTACGCACGCGACGGCTCTTCCCATAATGTTTACGTGCAGCCCGATTGCTGCTGAAAAATTAACGAACAGAAAGCTTTCGAAAATCCATATTGCTCGCGGAACATTCGTCGCGATCCATTTTACTCTCTCGATCTGGAAATTATGCATAGCCGGCATAGCCGTGCGCATTTGGGCGCGAGCGTGCGCGGTAATTTAATTATCCTTCTCGGTGTTATCGGCTTCTGCTTGCAAGCGCATGACTCAGACTCCGGGGTCAGCACTAAAGCCTTCAAAGACGACCAGAAACGTGTAACGCGTTACGGTGTGTCAGAGAGAGAGAAAGCTAGATCGCTCCTTGTAGGGGCACGCGATACTCCGGCGGCGGCGTTGTGTATTCGTCGAAGTATGTTTGAGATTAATTAGCAGAAATACGCACAGCTGGTGCACGCGCTTTCACCTGAGATGAGATTATTCTCCGCACTGCGCGTATAATCAGCACACGCGTCGCGAAGCAGGCAAACAACACGCGCGCTGAACGCGCGATTATCAAAGTTAATATTCACGCATGCACGCAGATCGGATTATTGGCCAATGAGTTTGTCAAGCGCGAGTGGCATGCGCGAGGAAGAATAATCGCGCAGCAATCGTTACCGCACAGCCAAGCGTGCTCCATTATGAACGATTGCCGGGCAACTACGAGTGCATACGCTGCGGTGACTTAAAATGAAATTCTGCACGCTCGGTAATTATTACATACTGCATGCATCGCTGCTGGCAAGCGAGAGACAGCGCTTTGGTTTCTGGGTCGACGGCGGTGCCAAAGCCCGTTTCTGCATGTGTATCGTCGCACCGCTAGCCGGCACCGGAACGGCTCGCCGCGCGCGAGTGTACGTTGCGAATGCGCGCCCTGGCATGGACAGCAGCGCGCCGCCCCTGTACCGACGAATGTCCGCGGTTGATGACAAAATGACTGCGAGACTTTCAACTAAAATCCGTCGCCCCCCCCCCCCCTCCCCCGTGTGTATACCGTACACCCCACCATCCAAACGGTCGTCGCTGTATACCCCCGTTGTTGCCGCACGTCTCGACGTATACGGGGCTTGTTTACCGAAACCCGTTCCCAAAGATCTGGCGCTTGTTTTTGCAAACGCAACCGCGCGCGCTCCCCGCCGTCTTAATTAATCTCGAAGTAGGTTGAGAGAGCGCGTTAATTGCACGCGCCCCGCGCGCACATCAGCGAGTTGCTCTCGCGGTTCTGGAGAATGGGTAATGTTCCGTAGCGTTTGGTAACAGTGCGGGGTTGCTTTTCATATTCGGCGCAACGCGATACCCTCGAGCCTGTAGCTCTGCTGCGGGGCTTCTTCCGGTACTTGGAAAACTCTATTATATGTCTGGAAAAATTATGCGTTCATATATCTTCTTCTCGCTCCCGACTCGAATCTCACGGCGAAATTATGTTTGGATTGACGCTTTCTAGCGCACGAGACTACTTACTCGTCAGATTGACGCGACGGGGACTTATATATTATATGAGAGTGGATTGAAGCTGTCGAGCATTGTCGCAGTTTCGTATGCATGTTACATTGTCTGACGATGCAAAGAATTATTTGACGCGTCTGACGTTGAATTCATCCGTCGCGTTTCGTGATTACGCTTTGAGAAGATGCGCATGATCAAACCATCAACAACTGAAATGCGATTGAGGATTGTTTCACAAAATAATTAAATTCATCCTTCATCATGTCACGGACGAGCTCCAGGCTCTCCGGTGACGGCTCGGGTCGCCGCTGCCGACGGCGCAGGCAATACAGCGTCAGCAGAGAACGGCGGACTCGGAGAGAGTGGATTCGCATGTAGCGAGTTGGCGTGATTTAATCACGACTTACGCACAGCCGGCGGACCTCTTTCCTCGCCGGCGCGAGGCAAAAACAGCGCTCCATTCCGAAACGCGCAGTGTTCAATGCGGCGGCGGTTAGCGAACAAGCTGAGAAGGGGAAGGGGCTCAAAAAGGATAATCGTGCGCGGCTGTGGCGGCCACGGGTACGAGTATAGTCCGATTAGCGCGAGCGGCTTTGGCATCGTGCGCGTGGGATGTAACCGATAGAGGGGCGTTGTGCAGCTCGGGTACAGGGTACAAAAGGTCGAGGAAAAAATAGCTACGGCGGATGACAGTGCGCTGAGAAATACGAGCCGCGGGGCTGTCTCTCTCTCTCTCTCTCTCTCTCTCTCTCTCTCTCTCTCTCCTCGGAGTTAACTCCACCGGATTACTTACAGAAATTATAAGGCGTTTAAAGTAAACAACCTTCTTCGAGATCTCGCTGTGGTTGATTGGAGTCCCTTATATCGCGCGGAGAATGTCAATGTCAAGGTCGAATTTTTCACGCAGACTATTACGAGCGCTTATGACAGGCATGCCCGTGCCAAACCTTCTCGCCAAGAAAACGGGGTACCCTGTGGATAACTCCAGCCTTGCGTAATCTCATCAGGGAACGAAACCAGGCCTGGAGCGCAGTAAAAAAATGGAGGTGGAGATCTGGCTAAATCACGCTACAGACGCATTCGGAACTCGGTCAAAACGGCTACTAGAAATGCGAGATTTAATTATATAAAAGATAGGTTGAACAGGTGTAAAAGCGCGACCGAAAAATGGAAAGTAATTGGCGAGCTTGGCCTCACTAAGCAACAGGATAAACGCGAAATGCCTGCCAGCCCTGACGAATTCAATCGCCACTTTACGAACGTGATGCCAACAGCGCCCCCTCGCCTTGAGCCGATGGATGAGGCGTCTAATCCAGGAACATCATTTGATTTCAAGTAGGTCTCACTCTCTGACGTTACTGAGGCGCTATCTTCAGCGCACTGCAATGCTCTAGGACCTGACGATATCTTACTACGGCACCTAAAAGAGTGTTTGCCCTTCATCCTTGAGCCTCTTCGACACATTTTTGATTCATCTCTTCGATCTGGGATTTTTCCTGCTTCGTGGAAGAGAGCTATCGTGAGGCCTCTTTCGAAAAAATCGGTGGCTGCTTCCGTTGCTGACTATCGGCCGATTAGCATACTCCCTGCTCCGTCGAAGATTCTGGAATCGGTGGCTCTTCAACAAATCTCTGAATTCGTTGAGGATAACAAATTGCTAGACAGGTTTCAGTCAGGTTTCAGAAGGGGTTACAGCATCCACACAGCACTTATTTGCGTGGTAGACGAATTCAGAGAGGCTATTAATGATGGATGCATCACACTTGCGGTCGGCATTGATTTTTCCAGTGCCTTTGATCTTATACAGATCCCTGTTCTGGTCAACAAGCTGCGTTCTCTGGGTTTCTCGGACGGTGCTTGTGAGTGGGCGACATCCTATCTTACCGATAGGACTCAGGTGGTTGCTTTTCGTGGAGGTGAGTGCCCGCAGCCTTGCACTCGTCTCTCTGGGGTTCCGCAGGGTAGTATTCTCGGTCCTCCGTTTTTCTCACTGGCAATCAATGATCTACCTGGTGCTCTTGAACAGTCGAAACACCATTTATTAATATATGTAAGTGGTAGACTGTGCGATGCGAGAGAAATAGTCTCGAGAATGATTAGGGAGTTAGAGAACATCTCAAAGTGGGCTGGCGACAATGGGCTTGTTATAAGTGCAAGAAAAACACAGGCCTTGTGGATTGGCTCTCGAGGTTTTATGAGTAGGTTGGGATCCCTCGATCTGCCACCGATAGTCCTGAATGGCACAACTATAGAGCCGGATGACTCCTTAAAACTCCTTGGAGTCAGCCTCGACTCTACATTATCCTGGCGTACACAGTGTACTCTGACCGCTAATAAGTGTTTTGCGGCACTCGCGCGGTTAAAAAGATGTGCGGCGTATTTCTGTAAAGGCACCAGATGGCTTCTTATTAAAGCGCTAGTTTTTCCCTATCTTGATTACTGCGTCGGAATCTCCCTAGATATGTCCAGGGAACTTAAAATAAAGCTCAGTCGGTGTAAGAATGCAGCTGTCAGATTTGCCACTGGAACAAAGATCTTCGAGCATATCTCCCCGTCTTATGTAGCTAACGAGATTCTGACATTTGAAGCAAGAAAAAATTTCCTGGCAATCTGCCTTCTTGCATCGACCCTACTCACTGAATCACCTGAGTATCTGTTTGAACACGTAGAGTTTATACAGTCCGATGGCCTAGGTAGTAAATGGCGCTCGCACCTAGACCTACATATCAAACCGTTTGACTGCGAATATTTTAGAAACTCCTTTCGCATTGGAGCTGCTTATCTCTGGAATTGTCTGCCTCATGATCTCCGACTGTTGTACCGTAAACCGAATAGCTTTAAGTCTAATCTGTATAAGTATCTACTTGCTAACGAGCTTAAATGTTAATTTATTTTAATTGTAACGTGTATCATGTATATTACTGCTAGCGATGACGCTTTTTCGTACTGGGACACGGACCGCAATTTTTAGACTCGAATTGTACCATTCCGATCTTTGTTATTTTATTTTAAATTTCAGTTTAATTTTTATTTGTTATTGCGGTTTTAAAATTTTTATTTTATATTACTTTTTGTTGTAAACCTTTTCTGTAAAGGGGACACTCTATCGTATTGTAACTATTATATTTTTGCTTGAACTATCAAGAACCTCTGAGTCCTTAGCCAATAAATACACTACTCTACTCTACTTACTCTACTCTCTCTTTCTCTCTCTCTCTCTCTCTCTCTCTCTCTCTCTCTCTCTCTCTCTCTCTCTCTCTCTCTCTCTCGCTCGGGCATTTAATTGCCGCGCGTACTCGATTCGAGCCCCGATAACGCACCGCGCGACGATTAGCCGCTATAATTGACTATAGCAGTTGCCGCCGCCGCCACCGCATCCTCGCACCCTTTTTTCCCGGCGCGTAATGGCCCGTGCCAATAATATAACGCAAAGAGGATTCCCGCTAGTGCCGAGCGGGCGCACGGTACGTAAATGTGCACGCGAGCGGCCGGGCGGGCAAAACCTGCGCTCACGCCATTATTTTCCCATTTAAGCGTATTATAGGTTGGATTGATGCTATCGGCGTATGGTCTGCCGCTCGCTTCATGAAACGAAAAACAAACGAGCCTTTCTCTCTCTACTCTACTCTATCTCTCCGCTCCGGCGTTAAGGGCTGGGGGCTTACCCGCTCTCGTTCGTCCGCCTACGCGATCGCGATGCATCCGCAATGGGCGCAATTATTTCCGCATTAGCTCTCTATTTTCCCGACTTCCTTTTTCCGCACTGCGCCTCGGGCGCAACAGCTCGAATATTAAATCCGGCTCTTCCACCGACGCTGCGCGATCGGCTCGATTTGTTTTCATGTGTAGCTTCTCCGAACTTTTGTTTACCTCTCGTCCGTTATCGCATCGACGATATTACGAGTTTGCTGAATTTTTGACGCGCTATCGCGATGAGTGCGCATAACAATGAGTCTGTATACTGGCTGCGACGATAATAAGCGGAAGCGATCCATGCAAAGTTCATTCGTTCGAAAATGTCGATACCCCGCTTGTCTGAGCTGCCGAGATTGTGATGAATTGTGGATTCTGCCGCCGCGATCGAGTTTATTCACGACAAGTACTGCGAAGCACGGCTATAGAATGTTTCTCCAGTTCCTGGAAAGGCGGCATTCAAAGCGGAAGAGCAGAGTTCGGCCCTCAATGCCGAGAGAGTGTATACAGCCTTGTCTCACTGCGAGATGGCATTGTCGAAATCTTGCCACGCGCCAAAGCCGATCGATTGACTTATTCATTGCTCTTGGGACAAACGAACACTGCGAAGCTGCTCTTCTTGATCGAACGTTCGCCGTCGATAAGATACTATCGTTAAAAGCCCGCAACCAAGAAGAAAACAATGAAGATTTAATTCGAACGTCAAATCAGCGATTGGAATTTGCTGAATCATTACATTCTGCCGCACCGTAACGCATTGTTCGCGCGGCAAAGTTTGAGCAGCGGACATCAATCGGGAAAGGAGCGCTGATGGTGCGGCGCATTGTACCCTCCTTTAATGCGAGTCTTCGTGCATTATGTAGCATTTCCGCGTAGCGTATAGGCAGGCGTATCGTAAGTCCGGCTAAGGCTGCGTCCACAATTAAGCGTATACGTTAGGGTTTACGTAGAACATAACGTTTTGGGCAGTACTGCCAATCCACTGTAGCAGACTGCAGTTGAAACGAAGGAATACACCTGCTCAAAATTTAACCTATAAAAATGTTTAAATTTAAATTGTATGGTAATAAATTGTAAAATTCTTTTTTCAAATAAAATTAAAAAATGTTGTAAGAGAATGTATTATAATAAATTAGTTTCTGATTAAAAAAAAAGGTCTACCACTGTCTCAAAAAAGGAAAGGAAAATAAATAACGCACATTTCCAAATGAAAATTTTATTATTATAATTAGTTAAGTAGCATAGGCAATGATTGTATGATTATGTTTAGATTAGAGCATGTTTTATACAACTTAGCCCAAGTTTTTATCATCAAAAATATCGAATAGTAAAGAGTCATAGAGAACAATTAAACAAATTGCCCATCGATACTTATTTGCAAGACATCAATTCAAAATGGCTTTTCTGAAGATTGAAGCAATATATTGTAAACCAAATTTTATGTCAAAACTATGTTCAATTAATTATAAACTATATGCTGGACAAAATTTTAGAATGAGCAAAATTTCAAGTTATTTTAAAATAAAATACGTATGATTCGTCTTTCAGTTTGAAGCTATTAATCGCTTACTTATACAATGAAGAACATAATCATACAATCATTGCCTATGCTATTTAACTAATTATAATAATAAAATTTTCATTTGGAAATGTGCGTTATTTATTTTCCTTTCCTTTTTTGAGACAGTGGTAGACCTTTTTTTTTAATCAGAAACTAATTTATTATAATACATTCTCATACAACATTTTATAATTTTATTTGAAAAAAGAATTTTACAATTTATTACCAGACAATTTAAATTTAAACATTTTTATAGGTTAAATTTTAAGCAGGTGTGTTCCTTCGTTTCAACTGCAGTCTGCTACAGTGGATTGGCAGTACTGCCCAAAACGTTATGTTCTACGTAAACCCTAACGTATACGCTCAATTGTGGACGCAGCCTGACGGGTCCTCGAGCAAAAACTTGCGCTCGCGCACACAATATACTCGCAGCTATAGGTAGGAGAGAGACACCTTGGGATAATACCTCGAGGTTGCCATGGTGATGCAGCGGCGGCGGCGAATTCTTTGCGGAAGCGTGCCGTGCGTTTCGCGGCGTGTGCACTTTCGCAATGTCTATGCGCGTGCATCGCCAGACTATATGCCTTCCCCCGTCAGCTGGTCGATTCGCTGTAGAGCTCACTCGGCTCTCACCGTCGCCGACAGCGATCGATGCTTATCGAAGCGCTTGATCGGTTAGTCAAGTGGTCTGCCGTTCCATGCTCTCGCTCTCTATCTCGGTCTATCTCGTTTCCACTCCAGCCCGGCGGCTTTTTTTATTGTCTCTGCACTTTTTGAACGTTCAGATGAGCGGAAGCTTCTCTCTCTCTCTCTCTCCCTCTCTCTCTCTCTCTCTCTGTCTCTGTCTCTCTGTCTCTCTCTCTCTCTCTCTCTCTCTCTCTCTCTCTCTCTCTCTCTCTCTCTCTCTCTCTCCCGCTGTCCTTGTCTGGCGGCTAGTAATTTTTGGATCGTTTGTCTTCTCCCGCGGCCGCGAAAAATAGCCGAGTGCCCGTTGCCGAGAGGGAGAGAGCAAACAGGAAAAAATCGGCCCCTGGGGCCGTCGGGAGGATAAATACAAGCCCGGCAGAGGTCCCGGCTACCTTGGCAGCCGATGAATTGCGTCATCTCCAGCAGCAGTCTCGACCGTGACCGGAGGGAAATATTTCTCCTGACTAACTGCTTATACTGGAGATTAAAAACGCGTGAGTGAACAAACTTTTTTGTAACACATGCACGATTTTCGCGTTTTTTTTTGACCTAAAATTAGGGACTAAAGTGGTCGTTTTCCGACCGGCGGGCGAAAAAATACAGCAGCGGGCGTAATAGTATATTGTGTACCAAGGGCGTAAAGTGGGCTTTTTTAGGCCGAGTGTGGATTTTGCAGTACGAGTCAAGGCGAGTTAGCCCGAACCGAAGGCGAGGGCGTTTACAAGCTGCAGACAAGTACTGCAAAATCCACGAGGCCAAAAAGCCCACTTAGCCGTTGGTGCACACCATATTTTATGTAACGCGCGGACGTATTTTCGCGTTTTTTCGTACGTGTTAAGAGGGACTGATGTGACTATTTTTTGACACGACAACCGTGCTCTTGTCTTGTTCAAACATTATATAAAAGTCAAATTCATTTTTGTTTTTTTTTTTGTAAATAAATAATTGATTTGAACAGTACCGAATTTATAATGAGAAAATTGGAAAAAAATGAAATAAAGTATTATGTAAAGGGTTTTAATGAAAAAAATAAGAAATTTCGACAATGTTAATTTATATTTAGTTATAAATTATATATTGTTCAAGGACATAACAGTTTGTACATTTTTTATTTAATAATAAATAATGCAAATTTATCAAAATCAACTTTTTTTCTTTATTGCCCGCTAAAATAACTTTTTTGCCCGGCGGTCAAAAAAGAGTCACTTTAGTCCCTAATTAATAGGTACGAAATACGCGAAAATCGTTCGCGTGTTACATAAAAGTATTTATAATGGTCTTTATTTCCCGCTGTTTGCGGGCAATAATGGCCTTTATTGCCCGCAAAATTTTTTTTTGTAATTTTAAAAAAGTTGATTTTGATAAATTTGCATTATTTATTTATTTTATATAATGTTTGAACAAGACAAGAGCACGGTTGTCGTGTCAAAAAATAGTCACATCAGTCCCTCTTAACACGTACGAAAAAACGCGAAAATACGTCCGCGCGTTACATAAAATATGGTGTGCACCGAGGGCTAAGTGGGCTTTTTGGCCTCGTGGATTTTGCAGTACTCGTCTGCGGCTCGTAAACGCCCTCGCCTTCGGCTCGGGCTAACTCGCCTTGACTCGTACTGCAAAAACCACACTCTGCCTAAAAAAGCCCACTTTACGCCCTTGGTACACAATATACTATTTTACGCCCGCTAATTTCTTGGCAAATCTTCTAAATACGCGAAAATCAGTACATGCGTTAAAATAAAATATGGTGTGTACCAAGGGCTAAGTGGGCTTTTTGGCTTCGTGGATTTTGCAGTACTCGTCTGCGGCTCGTAATCGCCCTCGCCTTCTGCTCGGGCTAACTCGCTTTGACTCGTACTGCAAACTCCACACTTCGGCCTAAAAAAGCCCACTTTACGCCCTTGGTACACAATATACTATTCGAAATTGCTTATAATGTCTCTATCCGACTCGGCCGAAGTGCGTGGAAACCTAGAGTTAAGGAACGAGTTTCCTCGCGCGCGTGCGGAGGAAATTACGGGGTCCGGGTCTTTCAGGGCCTTTCGGGCCTGCGAAACGAGCGCACCTTGTAATTGACTCGTTGAGGCGAAGCGAGCAGAGGAAAAAACGACGAGAGAAGGCGAACGGCGAGGCTGACGCCTCGAGTCGGTAGCAGCTGTTGCTGCCGGCGGACTGTCTACCTGCGCGGCCTTTATAGCCGAGCCCGCTGCTGGTCTCCATTATAGCGTACTGTACGTCTACACGCGCGCCTGTGCCCGTAAAAATCCACGTCTCGTTTCGACCGCGGATAAATTGGTCCATGTATCAAACTAAATTAATGCCGCGCTGCTCCTGCGGACAATTAACGATTTTCTATAGTTTATAGACGCCGAGGGCTTTCGTTTACCGCCTATAAATCCCCGCCCGCGTTTTATGCAATATATATACACGCGCGCGGACTTGCGGGCATTTCTTATTTTGCCCCCCGTGGAAGAATTAAGAAGGGGAAGGAGATAGAGAAAGAGAGAAGAAACAATGATAAAAGTTTACTTATAAGCCGGCTGCTCGTTAATCTTCTGTCGTCCCCAAGACCGCACCGCCGCACATTTGTAATAATTAAAAATCACCAAAGTTTTAAGTACCACACTTATCCCGCTTTCTTATTCGCTTGGCCGATCGATGCGTATGAACTTTTGGAAAATGCGTGTAAAGGAAGACTCGTCGTGATTCATATTTTGATAAAGACTTTATTGATCCCATCAAAATACATCCGCTCCGTGTGCAAGTTCTCGCGCTACTCCCCATCAAACGCGTCCAGGGCTTCGTCCCCAACGCCAAAAAACAAAGAAAGTCTCGTTTCGTCTTAGCAACGCATTTCACTCCCCGGCAACCCACGCACCAAATCGTCAATACAGAGCTTGATCCGAACATTCTTTGAAATTAAGATCAAAGTCGTTCTTTGCGGTCGAAACGGCCGACCACGAAATAACACTAAACGTGCCGGGGCACCGCGGCCCAACAGGAGGTTGAGCGTTACGGTTCTATTTTTATTGTCGCGACAACTCTCGAGCCAGTTCCGCCAAATATCGACAAGAATCCTGTATTCTTTCGATCTCATCGGCCCCAGAAACACTATTTCTCTCTGTGCACGAGGCGACTGACCACAAAAGAGACGACGTCATTCTTTCGTGCCAGGGCATCGTGAATTGTCGCATGAACTTAATATTATAATTAAATTAGACCTTGCATACGAAGCTGTAACAAAACATGTAGTACTTCTTAACTTGTACAATGTGTGTAAACGACGAAGATTAATGGAGGACCAGTAGATGCGGAAAAATAACACGCCCGAGATTGCAAAGGCAACAACCGACGAGGCTTTACGACAATTTCGGAATGAGTATAACTGCCACTGTAAATTCGCCCGACTCCGAAAGGTTGCGCCTCGTGTGTAGTTGCGAGCATCAGACTGGACGTCGGGCAGCGGGCGAAGGACGGCTGGAAAGGAAGCGATGGACACGAGCAATTTTCTCGGCTTGTCACGCGAGATGCGGTTGTGTGCGTGTGTATATACGTGCGTCGGGCAGGCTGACGAACCGTGTATATGAGTAATAGGATTCGCCGAGTTTTATCGGCCGTAAAGCGAGTAAGCGAGGACGGCAGCGACGGCGGCGCTGACTCTTGCCGGGCGTGTATTTCACGCACGGTCCAACGCAATCTAGATCTCGGGGGCTCAGCGCGCCCTCGTTTCGCCTTGCGCCACCTCCACCTCGGCAGATATCTGTACGTTTGCCCGCGCGGAAATCCACATTCTCAATTTGCGCGCGACGTCGACGACCCCGCACACTAGCTTTCGCGTGTAGCACGTTAATGGCGAATAAATTCGGTCGGATCTTCTGCTCGTCTCTCTCTCTCTCTCTCTCTCTCTCTCTCTCTCTCTCTCTCTCTCTCTCTCTCTCTCTCTCGCGCGCGCGCGCGCCTTCAATCAGATCCGGGGAAGGTACAAACAGCCGAAATAAATTGGAGACGTAGTCTGAGAAAAGAACGTAACAGTGCACGCAATAAGATGCGCGAGGAAAAAGAGGGATGAGAGACGGGACACGGCGTGCAGCTGCAGAACGCGCGTGAACGGCGATAAATTCGACGCTGAGAGCAATCGCGGAGGCCCCGATTCGATCGCAATCCGCACGGAGCTGCGAAACGAAAGCTCTCTCTCTCTCTCTCTCTCTCTCTCTCTCTCTCTCGGCTATCACGAAAAAAGTCAACAAAGCCCTGTATAGTCTGCGGTTTATCAGGGGCTGCACCACTGAGACTCTCCGCAGAAGGCTAGTTGAGACACTTATACAACCGCACATCGACTACTGTGCTGTGACTATCCTGGACGCGTCTACCGAACAACGAATACGGTTACAGAGACTGAGCAATTCGTGTGTGAGATTCATCTTCGGGGTTGGGAGGGATGAACACATCAGTCCCTACCGGAGGCGTCTAGAATGGCTTCGCACCGATTCCAGAAGGCTCTACTATGAGGCCATTCTACTCTACAAGGTAATTCGGATCGGTGAACCCTCGTATCTGGCCTCATTTTTCAGCAAACACGAGCCGAGGCCCTCCAGTAGGAGAGTTCCCCCGGAACTGAGCATCCCTACCGTCAGTACTGAAACCGGGGCTAGGGCCTTCCAGGTCCAGGGTGCTCGGTTCTGGAACTCTCTCCCTTCTACTCTACGAAACCTGCCATCTCTCGCTTCCTTTAAGGGGGCACTACGGCGGCACCTGCTGGCCACGGAATCTTGACGACTCTGAGCCCTCTGGCGCTTGATTCTTAACCTTAATCTAGTTTTAATCTAGTCAGACTCGGCCCTGAGGCCGTAAAAATTCATTAAGTATTACGTAATTTTAGATTTCCAATGTGCAATACAGATAGGTCTATGACCAAACCATAAATGTGCAACGTAATATTTGAAAAGTTTTATGTGATAATTATATGTGACCAAATATGTTTTTATGTGATTATATGTGACGATATTTGTATATATTGTATTTTATAATTTTGTTAGACTGTAGCGACACAGTCTATGTGACCTTAATTGTATTATTTTTTTTTTGCCTTAGCAAATAAAGACCTATCTATCTATCTATCTATCTATCTATCTCTCTGTCCTGGACATAAGGTTAAATTACAGGCTGTCCCAATAACGGGTTGATTATCGCCGACGCTTCGGCCATCCCTCTCTCGCTTCGCGTTTAGTTCCTTCTCCTTTTCTTCCTATTAGCTCTACTTTCTTCTCTCTCGGGACGAGCTGAGGGGCTGCGTTGCTGCTATATCGCGCGTAACAGGCGCGCCGCGTACATCGGCGGCATGTTGGGAGGGAGAATCAATCAGCGCGCGGGCCGCACGCGAGGCCAATTATCGTTTTGGCACGTTGCTCTTTCCTGCCCGGCAAATCAGTCCTGGACACCGCGCACTCGAGACGCCGGGAAAATCTTGGCAAGCGGCGCTGCCTCGGCAACTGGCCTCTGTGCTTTGCCTATGAATTAGCGATGTGGCATCGATCCGCGGCGGAAAAGCGCGCGCGACTCGGGGTATCGTCAGCGACGCCGACTTCGCTTTCTCCCGCGCGTGTACACTGACCTCGGCATTAGGTATGCAGCCCTCCATCGAGCCTGCGTGACGTACGCCCGCTTGTGTAAAGTTCTGACGTATGCGCGCGCGAAACGTCAGATCGGCACCGATGCTGCGTTCGGTGTACTTCGACGTCACTCCGTATAGTCGGGCGCCGCTCGAGACCATAGCCGCATGACGTGCAACGACGCGGGGGAGTGCGTAATCACCACTTCGAGCAGCTTATTATTTTCCGAGTAAATTTAAACCAGCGTCGCATTAATCTTTTACAACGTGAACTCGCTCCTACTATTCCGAGAAGCCGTTCACTCGCGAGCTCAAATCGAAACCTCGACTTGGCGATATCGAGCCCTCTGTGGGTATTCACCCTTCGCCGCTTAGCGGCCCCCGATATCGCGAGTTAAATTTAATGAGTCGCAAACAACGGAGCGGCGTCTTAATAATCCGCCGCATTATCTGCGACGAAGAATAAATATTAAACTAGGCCGCGGACTCGGAAGCAGCAGAGCCCATTCATTTGTGGGACAGAAAGGCAGGAAGGAGAACGAATCGAGGGCCGCAGCATCGGCTGGGTAAAAAATTAATTTTCTCTCCGCTCCTGAATCTCTCATCTCCGGAGCTCGCGGCAGTCCCCTTCCGTGGTCGACCCGACGATTATGCTCCCCCCCCCCCCTCCACCCCTCAATATCGAAGCGCCATCATAATAATAGCTGTGCGCCGCCGTCGTATTAGAGTCTAGCGCGTCTCTCTTTTTGCTCTCCCCGACGAATCCCTCCGTTCCATTCTGTGTACGCTCGCCATCCAGAGCTGCGGAGCCGAAAGTGTTTCTCGACTGTCAACCAATTAATCTTATTAATTTGTTCGCGAAAGCCTCGCGTTGTGCGCGACTCTTCTCCCGCAAGCAGTGTGCGCCACTTGCTCGGTCACCGGCGTGATTTATGGGAGCTTTAATTAAACCTTTGATGATAAAGACACTTGCGAATAGCGCGGGGTCCGAGCAATCGATCAGCGTTTCGCCGCGATTTATGCTAATGGCTGTAAAAACGCCGTTATTATAATATATCGCTCTCTCGCTTTTTCCTCGTCGAGCGCGATACGCGGCGGACGAGTGAAATCGAATTTCGCGCGCTTTTGTTTTCGCCTCGTTATTATTTGTTGTCGTGGCAGTTGCTCAACAAAAAGCCTGCTTCCCGGCTATTTTTCAACGTCGATAAAGCGGCGCTATGCCCTCCCCTCTCTCTTTTTCTCCCGCTCGTTTTATATAACCGCTGATCGTTCTTAATTACGGTGAATGTCACTGCCGCATCAGAGCTCGTTTGCAGCTCCGCTTTCAAGCAGCAATTTTCGAATATGCTGATTACGTTTGCGCGGAAGTTTATTCGCTCACGTTCGACACGGCCAAAAATGTAATCGTTCAAGGATTTGATACTCGCGAAAACCGATACGTCATGTATACTTCCAATTTCGAAGTTTATATTCATCATTCACACCGCGGCTGACGGGAGAATGTAGGGCGACGGAATAAATCTTTGGTGTGTAAGCTGTACTCGATCAATAATGTATAATATGCTGAAACGAATTTTTAATTATCCGTGATTCGGAAAACTGACAAGTTATTCTGATAAGGTGCGCCAATAATTCATGCTTGTCGGGTAAGTGTCTTCGGGTCGAACGAACAAATGCTAGCCAGTTGTCATTCGCGAAATCGCGCGCGAAATGATGTGTCTTCATTACTGCGCAGTGAGCGCAGTATAAAGTCGGCTGTTATAGCCTGGGAGCCAGCAGCTGGCCGAGATTCCTCTTCTTCGAGACTAGTTATCTCGATTAACGTAAAATTAATGCTCGCGCGCGCGGCAGTTAAAAAAATAATTAAAATGCATTAGAGCCCTTGCTATGGCCATTTAGCCGGATAATATAAAGGAAAAAGTTTGTAAATCCGTCGGGCGCGATAAAAGTTTTTCATCGAAAAACTCGAGCCGTATATATACCTCTGACCTACTTGTCCCGTTGCTCGACTGCAGCGCCGCGGTGTATGGGGTGCGCATACGCTCGCTGGCTCGAACACGCAGACGTAAACAGCCGGTACGCGCGTAAGAGCCGAAATGCGTGAAGTCTGTTATACTCGGTCGCGCGGCGGCCAGATAAGCTTTACAAGGTGATAACCGATAGCGCTGCTGCGAGCTCGCGTGCAGCCCCGAGTCTCGAGCGAGCCGATAAACCGCCGCCGGCGTCGTCTGTACCTATATACCTGCAGCCCAGCCCCCTCTCGCGTGATGCTCGATCCTGCGGCCTGCAGGTAGCTCCGTTCGTTCGACACTCTCCCGTTTTCAAGATCAGCCTCGGGGGCCCCCGCTGATCTACTTTGCGCTACCCGTACAGGCATAGCGCGCAGTAGGGGCGGCTCCCGTGGGAATCACTCGCCAACGCGAATTCGCGGCATACATCAGCAGCATCCGACGTGCGTAGATGTGTACAGACAGGTGGCACGCGAGCATTCTCTCTGATGAAACAGAGCACAATTTTCCCTCTCGAGATATATGCCCCGCACGCGAGAAGACGCGCCTCAATTCTTCCACTGCCCACGCGCCACGCACCAATTTCTCATTCGCTTATTTCCATTCTGGCAAGCCTCCGTACGCGGATCCGATGCGCGGTACCATGCGATCGGATGCTCGAAGCGCGCGAAAAAAGAGGACGCGATCGATCTGCGCTTCGACAGCCGCGGTTCAAATAGGTCAACATGCCAGGCGGACGGTTTGATGTAATGAGCAGCCGCAACAAAAGCGCAAGCTCGATCGGGGCTTTTTTCGAGTCGGCAAAATCAGAGAACAGCTGTGGAGAAACAGAGCGCGCGATAAGGTCGGAATTGTCAGCCGTGCAGCGCGCGGACGACTTTATGCACGCGCGCAGCCTTTGTCGGCAGGGCTCCGCGAAAATTGAACCGAGCAGCCTTCTCGCTGCGGCGCGCTCTCGTTTCGCAGGTATTGAAACAGAAATCCGCGCGGCCCTCGTAAAAGTCCTCCCTCGTCCTCTTTATTACGCGCGACGCGCAGCGCGCTCTCGTTATGCGCACATGTCCACACGCGCGCAGGCAGGTTGCCCCGGCTAAATTCCTTTTTTTTCCACTGCTCTGCCCCGCTATATCTCTCTATCGCTCTCTTCGTGTCCGCGGCGGCGTGTCGGAGGCCTCAATTTTTCCGATAAATGCCCGAATCACGATCGATCTGCGTGCCATTTCGAATGTCGGGCTCATTCGAGTGGCATAAAAATCCGCGGGAAAACAAAAAGCCCCGCCAGCGAGCCGAGAGTAGCCGAAATCGATTTTACGGCCGCGAGCTGGAGGAGTCACCTTTGTTTGGGAAGTGTGCGTCATGGAAAATCGGCCGCCTCATGCTGCATGCCCGTACCCCATTTGAAACATTCGTTACCCCGGCGATATATAGCTTATGCAGCCCAGGCCGGCGCTCTTCCGGCTTTTTCGTTCGAAAAGCTCTCGCGCTGAAATCCTAGCTTATGATTGCGAGCGTCGATCTCGCGCGCATATATTCAACTCGACTCTGTTATTTTCATCGTGTTCTCTCCCGAAACAAAATAAAAAAATGAAAAATCGAAATTAACTAAGTGCTCGCACGACAGCGGTCGCGGACAGAAACTTTCGACAAACAAAAAATACGGGGAGTAGAATTAATATCGCGTTCGATGGTCGAGAACGAAAATGTTCATACGTCGCGCGCTTAAGCTCGTTGGTCCGCTGTCAGAATAGCTGAACGCTCAGCTGGGCAATTTCAACAAAGCAAATTTGCATACTCGCGAATGTTCAACGTTCCGAAATCAGGATGAGTGGCTGGCGCAGCGGCCGTGGAAAAAATAAAAAATTGAAAGGGCGGAGCGCGCCGCCGGTGATGTATCTCAAAAGTCCTCTCGGACGTGGACTGGTGGAGGGTGACTCTTTAAAATTTGTCGGGAGTACGCGACTTGAATACATATCCGAGAGAGAGAGAGAGAGAGAGAGAGAGAGAGAGAGAGAGCAACGCGGGGATCGATTTTCCAGCGCACGGACTTGGCCGAAGAAGAATATTATGCCGCTGGCTCTGGGCGCAACAACGACGACGACGACGACGACGACGACGACGAACGCTCTCGGTCCGCATGCACGCGGTGGGCCAATTGATTTTAATGTTGCAGGCCGCTGCGCTGCAAAACAGCGGCAGCTGCGAAGAAATAGCGCCGCGATATTTCAGGAGCGCGCGCCGAGACAAGTGGAGAAAATTGTATCTCTCCGGAATTTAGTGCTAATATTTTCTTGGGCCGCGCTCCGGCTCCTCGTTAGTTACCGCCAGAGCGCCGTACGCGCGCTGCTCCCCGAGATCTGCCGAAGAAGTCGACGCCGCCGCGACGAGATGCGATTTTTATTGCGCGTTTATATCGCGTCATCGCGCAGTTATTAAACTGCGCGCGCTGCAGACAGCCCGACATTCTCTCGCGACGACGCGCGAGCGGAGCAATTTCAAGGCCTCGCGCGGGGAGGAAAAATCGAGGCCCTCGCTCGAGCAGGAGAATAAGATAGAGAGACAGAGAGCGCCGCGCGGGCTTCGTAATCGTCTCTGGCGCTCGCGCACGGCATAACATCGCGCTGCAGCTCTCCCGCTGATAAAGTTTCGAATATCCCGCGCAAACTAACTGATGCGGCTCGCCGAGTTACCGCCGCCGCGCGAGAGCTGCTTTTCGGGCTTTAATTAAAACTTTATTCGGATTGATGGCCTTGTTATCGCGCCTGTCGCCAATGGGCTTTTGTATTAATTTTAACGATGCGCAGCGGCGGCAGCAGCAGCGTCAGCCTCGCTGGCGGCGGCCAATTGCCTGTACTGCATGCATATGCATCGCCGGTCGCGCAGTCTTTTTGACGGCTCGTTTGCTTTGGCCCGCTCTCGATATCCGAGCCCGCTAATAGATATTATTAAAATTTTCCCGAATTGAACGCAAAGCGCCGCGAGCCAAACACCGCCGCACGGAATAACCGATGAATATTTTAACGCCTCGACTCGCGCTATTATATTGAAATCATAAATATTTCATGCCCGGCTCGCTGCAGCCTTCTTAAACATGCGCGCGCGCCGTTTCATTGTTGCCTCTCTTCTGCTCGTTAATTGATTCCGCTTTAAAATATTTTTCCGATATAGTTTGGCCCGGCCGTAGAGAGCGCGACTTATCATCATTATCATTAGCGGCCCGGAGCCATTTTGTTTTTTCGCGAAAGACGAACGGGCCCGGATGGTTTGTTTTTCCCGGGCTATATTCGAGCTGGTTTACGATCGCCTCGACGTCGCCGGCAAAGTTTTAAAGTGCACTTAAAGCGGCAGCAGCTCCGCGGCGGCGGAGTATCGTTTTACGCGCGCGCAGCAGCCGGACGGCCTTTAATCTCCCTCTTCTTCTTGCTCGCGCGCGGAGAGGAGGGCTGTGTTTCACCTCGAGTGCGCAATCGAGAATCAACGGAGGAATCTCGGCGCGCGCTGTTTCTCCTCTCTCCCTCAACTTTCATTAGTAGTTTCGATGCTTTTTCTCAATATTCGACGCGCAAACGTCAACTCATCCGAGCGCGAGACATCCAGCGGAGCCGTTCAAACACTGGCAGGAAAAACAGCCTGTTGCGGAAAAGTTGTTCATAACGCAGGCGGCGCAGCGCCGAACTGCCGAGAGCCCGCTCGGCATACAGCGAGTCAATCGCGACGCATAAAGTACCGCGCGGCGCGATAACTTCCATCGAAATAATTTTACGTAAGCAGCGCGCCGAGCCTGATCTGAATATTCGAGGCAGCGGAGAAAGACAGAGAGACACGTGACGCGCATTCCGAGCAGCGCGCGCTCTGCGCGCACAGTATAGGTGTAGGTGTGGGAAGACAGCCCTCAGCTCTCGCCATTGTCGCGCAACAAATAGACGCGTATATTCGGCGAGCCGCGACGTAAATCCAGCTGCTGCTCGCGCCGCATGCGTGTCACGTATCACTTTCGAGCGAGCCCTCTGTAAACACGCCTGTTTACGATAATATTCCCTCTAATGCTAACGAGACGGCCTCTATCTCTTATCCGCGTTTGTATCTCTCTCGGCGCGGGTGTACATAGATGCGCGCTCGGCCTGTCCCATTATAGTCGATATGCCGGCCTACTCAAGGCCTATATATACACAGCGCGCGCGCGCGCGCCCGAGCGACGCTCCGGTTAGTGTCGCTCGACTGCTCCGCATGTCGCGCAGACATGCACGAGCGTGCAGAGGATGTATATCGCTCCTTTGCGCTGCTTATCTCTCGCTATGCGCGACGCGGTCGATAGTCTCGATGATTCGCTCATTGTGCAGCTCGTGTGTGTGTGTGTGTGTGTGTGTGTGTGTGTGTATATATATATAAAAACCGGCCGATTCTTCGCGAACGCTCTTTGCTGTGTCTCGCTATCGCTGTAGTGCGGAGAGCGGACTAATTGGCAGAGAGCGAGGCAACTCCGCTGGGGTCGATTGTCTGCGGCAAAAGTTTTTCTCGACTTTGACTGAATTGTCGCGCTGCTACTGCAGACAGTCGCAGAGTTTGCGTTACACTGGTACTTAACCTCCTCCCCCTCGCTTTAATTTTAATATTCATTCGTCGACTCTAATTAGCTTAATTGTTCGAGGAATTATTGGAGATCGAACGCCGGAAGATAAAATACGCGCATGATATTCACACTCCGTGCCGTCGGTGCTGAAATATCACGCATTTCAATAAATTAAAAGCTGGGGCATGCGCGGCGCCTGAGTTATATTATGACATTGACTAAAAAAAAACAATTATCGAGAGTTTTATCATTTGATGCATAATATTTTTGCACCTACCACTCATCCGCGTGTTTATCGCGCCCGAACGAGAGTAAGAAAAGAAAGCAAGTTTATTTTTCGATCGTATAAAAGTATGGAAAAGCAAAACAAATACGATGCGCACATGTGACCTGGTTCCTCTGAAAGGTATCGCGAAAATAACATCGCGAACTCTACTAGCGCCCATATGAAAACAATATACAGTAAAGTAAACAATATACAATAAAGCTGATGCACACGCGGACTGCACAATTTTTTATAGCGCACAGATCTTCGTTCTCAGTTTGTGGAATAGTTTGTGAAACGTAAAAGTTGTAATGCATGCGGCTATATAAATCAAAACCACGAAAACCATTGAGTTTCTAAAAATTGCTCGCGCCGCTTGCCTTGCATTAAAAAACACGCGGAACGTGTGTTTTGTGTTTTTGAGAACTTGTTTGCAGCTGCCAAGCAGCTCCCCCCCCCCCGGGGGAAAGCAAAATAAACGGCTTGTATGATGCGCGCGACGCGTCAAGTGTAGAAACTCCTCTGCGGTCCGCAGAACACAAAGCTAGTATACAGCCCTGGGCATAGAAGTATTTCGAGCACGCGGCCGAGGCAGCGTTATAATATTGAATAGCGTTGGACCGCCGAGCGACAACACATGATTTCTATAAAGTGCATTAATTATCATAATTACACTTTGCCCAGTCTTCTAACACGTATTTTCCATTGCTTGTTTCAGGTGAGTGGACTCTCGAGAGCGGCAGCGGTGCAGCGCGGGCGACCGCAGCCTGCGCGCGGCGGACGGCTCCGTGACATGATGAAGGATGAATTTAATTATTTTGTGAAACAATCCTCAATCGCATTTCAGTTGTTGATGGTTTGATCATGCGCATCTTCTCAAAGCGTAATCACGAAACGCGACGGATGGAATTCAACGTCAGACGCGTCAAATAATTCTGCATCGTCAGACAATGTAACGCCATACGAAACTGCGACAATGCTCGACAGCTTCAATCCACTCTCATATAATGCCTAAGTCCCCGTCGCGTCAATCTGACGAGTAAGTGAATCGATGCGCTAAAGAAAGCGTCAATCAAACCTTATAATTTCGCCGTGAGATTCGAGTCGGGGCGAGAAGAAGATATATGAACGCATAATTTTTTTCAGACATATAATAGAGTTTTTCCAGAATTGCCGGAAGAAGCCCGCAGCAGGCTACAGGCTCGAGGGTATCGCGTTGCGCCGAATATGAAAAGCAACCCGCACTGTTGCAAACGCTACGGAACATTACCACATTCTCAGAACCGCAGGAACAACTCAGCTGATGTGCGCGCCCAGGGCGCGTACGATTAACGCGCTCTCTCAACCTACTTCGAAGTTAATTAAGACGGCGGGGGTACGCGCGCGGTTGGAATTTCACAAAAACAAGCGCCAGATCTTTAGGAACGGGTTTCGGTAAACAAGCCCGTATACGTCGGACGTGCGGCGGCAACAACGGAGTTATACAGCGACGACCGTTTGGATGGTGGGGTGTACGGTATACACCTGCGGGGGGAGGGCGACGGATTTTAGTTGAAAGTCTCGCAGTCATTTTGTCATCAACCGCGGACATTCGTCCGGTACAGGGGCGGCGCGCTGCTGTCCATGCAGGGCGCTTACATTCGCAGCATTACACTCGCGCGCAGCAGGCCGTTCAGTGCCAGCTAGCGGTGCGACGATACACATGCAGAGAGCGGGCTTGGCACCGCCATCGACCCAGAAACCAGCGCTGTCTCTCGCTTGCCAGCAGCGATGCATGCAGTATGTAATAATTACCAGGCGTGCAGAATTTCATTTTTAAGTCACCGCAGCGTATGCACTCGTAGTTGCCCGGCAATCGTTCATAATGGAGCGCAGCGGCTTATTGCGGTAACGGTGCTGCGCGATTATTCTTCCTCGCGCATGCCACTCGCGCTTGACAAACTCATTGGCCAATAATCCGATCTGCGTGCATGCGTGAATATTAACTTTGATAATCGCGCGTTCAGCGCGCATTGTTGCCTGCTTCGCGACGCGTGTGCTGATTATACGCGCAGTGCGGAGAATAATCTCATCTCAGGTGAAAGCGCGTGCACCAGCTGTGCGTATTTCACCGCTAATTAATCCTCAAACATACTTCGACGAATACACAACGCGCCGCCGCCGGGTATCGCGTGTCGAACGCCCGATGCGTTTTACCGTCGGCCGCAATCACGATTCTGATTCTCGAGCTATATTCGATTTTCAGACTACTCTGCACTTGGAATATTGGATTTCATAATTTACGCTGCTTGAAAGCACTTCTTTCGAATTTAATGACTTTTTCACGGCTAAACCACTGTCTCGCGTGCTTTTCCCCGGCGCGTGATTTTTAATGCACTTTTCCGCGCTGATGATTTTGATTCGCGCGGTGCGCCTATTATTTTCGTAGCAGTAGCTTCAATTTCCATTGTTATGTACGAGTGTGCACGCTGCGTATATGTAACTGCAATTTCGTAGCGCTGCAATTGTTCGTTTAATTATTGCGTGTATATGGAAAATTATGCTAATGAATCAGAACCGAGAGCGATAATGCTAAATTCGTAAATGAAATTCATACGGCAATGAGTTTTCAAATTTATTCGCTGCTCTGTAATTAATTACGTTTTACGACGATCTCGCGGCTTTTATTAAAATTTTTCCGCATTATTTTTCATTCGCGATTCATGCAGATGTTACATTATCATTTTCGATGTTGCTTCCATATGCGATGATGATTAGTAATTAATTAAATTCTATTTTTAAACTTCTATTAATTAAACTTTCATGATGGCATATATAGCGTACGACCTTATTTTATTCATATAATAAATGTGTTACCGATGAATTCGTCAAACGGCCAGGTCGGTTAATTGCAAGTGAGTATAATTGCTTATTGAATACGCCATCGCAGGGCTTTTGAGATATTAAGCTTGACAGGTTGAAACTAATAATCAATATAAAATGTCGAATAAATCTAGAAAAAGCAGACTTCCATAAATCAGAGACTCAACTCTTCGGGCGGTAGATAAGCGCGAAGCGAGCGACGAGAATTTAAAAATTAAAAATTGAAGCACGCCCGCGTAAAGCTCGCAATTTACACCCTCTCTAATTTATAGAGCATCGCTCGCGTAAAGCCGAGAAAAACGAATGAGAGCTATAACGGCGGGCCGCGCTGCGGGGGAGCGGCAGCGGCTTATTAAAACGAGATAAGCTTTTTATCATGGCATTATTATTCATAAACTCGGGCTTTCCCATCCAAGATCCGACGACGCCGGCCGGCTTCGAGAACGTACGCAGCCATATAATTAAAAGCCGACACCTTCGTCGTTGTAAGCCCGCGCGCGCAAAGGCTTTGCAGCACCGGCTCCAGCGAAGACACGTGCGTTTAACGTCGGTCAGCCGCTTGATGGCCGGGCACGCAACGGGCATACGAATATGTCCTCCTCCCGCGGCCCAGGGCACGTAAGAGCCTCTCGCGCAGTTTTGCACGTGCGCGCCTTACGTGTCTCCTAGCTGCGCAGCCATCAGCGCGCGGAGAGGCAGCTGCCGCACTGGCGTGCGCGGCGTGACGTTTCGACCTGTCGCTTTCGCCAGCGGCGACACTGCTCTCGCCCCGGAATAATTACCTCGCCGCGCGGTGCACACATGCTCGCGCTCCGCCGAGCCGACGGAGCAATACAAAGAGGGTCGGGAGCGCGCCCCGCGAAGAATCGCCGCAGAGCTTCCTCTCCTTCCGATGCGTTAGTGCCCCCTTAATCTCGATCTCGGTCAGCCACTTTGACGGAACTCGTAAACTCGCCCCAGTACACTGCTTGCCCCCTTGCTTTTTTCTCCATCGCCCTCATCGCACGAAACTCCGCACTTTGATCGCCGCCTATATAGCTCGCTAGATCGGAGAAATGAGATATTCTCGGGAAAAGTTTTATCGGCTTCCGTCCGTTTATTCGTGAAACGAAGCCCGCAGCTTTTGAACGAGCACACGCACTTGTTGGTCAGAGGATATTCATTAGCGACCCTGCATATACGCCGACGAATCGGGAAAAGGCCGCTTCCAGCGTCAGGAATTTCGAGTAGCCGTGTGCGCTCGAGGCAAGAGCTACTAGTTTCAATTAACGTCATTAGCAGAAAAGAGGACGGTTTCGAAAAAAAGTATCCCGCTTTTCGTATAAAAACTGGTTGAATACGCGCGGAGGCGCGCCACAAGTGGCCTGCAATCGTCGTCGACAGCTGATGGGAGTGCCTTTGTGCACTGTCGAATGTGTGATTTAATTAACATAATGCGACGACGAGCCCTCGCCAGAAAATTCTCGAGGCTCCGCAAACACAGCGAAGTCGCGCAAATACACAAAAAGCTTCACGAGGAGAGCATTGCGCGCGTATAGATAAGACTTGGAGAGTCCAAGAGATCTGGAAGGCAAAAGCGATTTAATTAATTGGAGCTTTGTTCCTACACGCGCAGTTAGAGAGAAGTAAATAAAAATCAAGGTCGACGGAGAAAGATTTTTCGAATCTCATACTTTGATGTACGACTGCACCCATTACGGCTCCTCGTCCTCGCCGGTACACTCCCTGCCGCTTTTATGTACACTCAACTTCCACCTCCGATAATCGATCCATTATTCACAGTCATCTTTGATGAAACTTTATTGGTCGCCTGCTTCCACGATTCGTCCGTCGCGTCACCGTTTTCCCGGCCGCGCTATTCCCAGGCTGATCGCTTTCGTAATTTTCTGCCCCGTGCGCACAGCTCGAACTCTTTGCAAGAAAAGGCCGGTCGGTAATACGGCACAAGGCAGGAATAATTACTGCGGGAGATTCCTCGGCGAGCTAGTATACGGCTTTTTTAAGCACCCCATTCGAGAGTACACCGTCGTATGCTATACGTTATACGCTACACATTCTATGCGAAAGCTTCGAAAGCCGCAAAGGTATATTTCGCGGAAGCCGGCGAGCATAGTACAGCTTTTATGCAGGAGATGAAAAAAAGTAGCAAGAAACATTAACCCGTCATATACATAATTTTTTAGAAGCTCCGTCAGAGCTCCGCCGCTCGCGTTTCTGCCTATCAAAACGCTCTCTCTCTCTCTCTCTCTCTCTCTCTCTCTCTCTCTCTCTCTCTCTCTCTCTTTGCGAGCCGCGGAGAAAATTGTTAGGTGCCGCAGCCGCGAGGTAAAGTGAGAGAGCATAAAACGAAAACATAATCGTAAGCGCGCCGCTACGGCCGCCGGGGAAATTGAATGAACGAGTCGTTGCGCGCATCCGCCGCAAGATTATTCGAGGGTTTTGCATTAGCGGGCGGCGCGCGGCCGCGTCAAAAATATCGCAATTATGAGGCGCGGGCTGCAGCGCAGCACAGCCAGACAGGCCGACAGACGCTATGCGGTATCCAGCGTGTGACTGCGGCGTCGGCGTCGGATATTTGCATAGGAGGACCGTGCATCCAGCGCTGGCACTCGGCTTTAATGCCCATGCATCATGCATATTCAAACCGTCCCCGTACAGCTGTACGCGAAAGCTAAATCCCAACGCGTCTCTCTCTCTCTCTCTCCCTCTCTCTCTCTCTCTCTCTCTCTCTCTCTCGCTCTCGGGACGGATCCCCCGAGCTCCCATTCGCCCCCCTGCCCCTACCGCTCTCGCCCTCCGCCTGCGCGGCACTCTCTTATTGAAAATCAAAATTCAACTGAATTAGTCGAGCCGCGAGCTCTGGCGTCTCTCCGCCGCCGCGGCCGCTACAGCCGCTGCCGTTATCTCGCGCGCAACCGCCGGGTTTATTGACTCCTTTATTGCCGGAAAGCTAAAGCGACAGTTTTAGAGTGCCCCAGGAAATACTTTTTCACTTTAACCTGCCGTTAAATTCTTCCATCTACGGCGGCGCTCGTTTGCTGCTTTTTTTCGTCCTCTATACGATAGGACCGAGCGAAATTATGAACTCGCTCAATTACTCCGCAGCCGCCGTACGTACTGCATAGACCGCGCTCTGCAGCGTTTTTATCGCGCGGAAAATCAAAAACAATTTTTGCGCCAACTTTTCGAATCGATGTATACGAAAAGTTTGATTTCTCAAAATTACATCCATTCGTCTTACTCACGCGCGGCAGGTATAACGTGGCGCTCTGCTCCAACACCCAAGTTCGAAATTAGTGAATGCCCGGAGTGATCTATATTTTTTGCTATATGCACGCGGAGCGCTGCTATTGGTGAGCATAGCCTATTAAAACTTACGAGAGAGAGAGAGAGAGCGAGAGAGAGCGAGAGAGAGAGAGAGAGAGAGACGGAGAGATGATGAATGTATTATTCCGCACATACCTACTACAACTCGAATGCAAAACTTGATAATTCTGCTTCTGCTGCTGCTGTGCTATAGTATACAACTTGTCGTCGACCAACTCTCTAAGTGAATTCTCGTCTCTGTAATTAAACTTCTGAGACGACAGATCGAGCTTTGATCGCCTTGACCAGCAGCGGGATTGAAGAGGGCTTGCAAAGCCGCCGCGCCGGCTTCATATTGAATCCGCTCGATCGCCGCATAGTAATTGACTCTGCCCGCGCGCGGAATAACTTTTCCTTTTGGCCGTCGCGGCAAAACAATCCTCGGCGTAAGCGTGACCGGAGATTTGCAAGAATTACCAATTATACCCGCGCCGTTGATTTCGATTGAAAGAGTGCGTGAGTGTGAAATGAAAAAACGCCGCTTCATCACATTTGAAATCGAGGATTTATTTGGACGCAGCGAGCGAGATAAAGCTAGGAATTATTGGGCGTTACCGGAGCGAGAAATTGTTCCGAAGTATAAATCGCAATAAAAAATTTTTCAATCATCCGGCCGCTGGTTTCGCGCCCGCGCGACGATAATGTATAATCCCCTTTTGATTATTCTCCGGCGCTCACGGTCCTCGCTTTTTCCCCCCGATCCCTTTGTCCCGCCTGTCGCTGCTCCTTTGCCCCGGAAAAGAAGGCACTTGGAAGCGAATAGCGCGGTGGCGGCGGCGGCGGCCGCGGAAAAGCGCCGGCCGCGCTCGCTCTAGCTGAACATTCAAGGGGTCGCTCGCCTGTCTTCTATATTCTCCCAGCTGCGCGCGGCAAGTTGCCGGGGCGACGGCGCGCCTCGAGGAGCGAGCAGTCGGAAGAAGGCGCGCTCGGTTTGGGCAACTTTCGGATTTACACACTGGCCACTGGTCGACCTCGCGTCTCTCTTTGTACACACTTCCTTTCCTCTTCTTCTGCCGGGCTGTTCTGGGGGATGTGGTGCACGCCGGCAGAAAAGAAAGGAAGAAAGCACGTGTCTGTCAAGGGGAACGGTCGACGCTCTATACTATACGCAGTGGCTCGTCTCCCTCCGGGGAGCTGCACACACTGTGCGCATATCCCTCGATCTGACGTTGACGCGCCGATGTATGCGTATATACATGTGCGTGGACGGTTGCGCGCGCAGTTGTATGCGAGCGCAGGCGGCGCGACGCGCGAGTCGACCGAAAAACAAATAAATCCGCTGCGCGAGCTCTTGTGTATTCAAAAATTGACGGGAATCCCGCTGGCCACTTTGTTGTCGGCACCGCTATTTTTGCTACAGCTTATTTGTGCCTGTGGGTGACGCAGTCGATGCTGTAGGCCGTGATGTTCGACGTCCTGCTCTGCGCGGCTGAGCTTTATGGAAATGAAAAAACGCGAGCGCAAACCTCCATCGACTGCGCGCTCGTAATCAAAATCGGAACACGCGGCCGAGGATTTATTTATAGAACCTGCAAATATAATCGCACTCGGCTATGAAAGAGTGAACGTTTCGTGTTTGGATTTTCTCGATTTTTCCCCATTAACTACAGCGCTTTCCCTGTTTACTACTAATTGCCTTTCCGAAATTCCAAATTAGCCCACGCCCTCTGTTTAACGAGCGCCAATTATTTGATCGCTGTTCAAACAATGGCGAAAGCCCCGCAGCGATCAACGCATCGCCTTGTTTTTCAAGCCAAAAGCCGATCCGCCATTTTTACACACACATACACACACAAACTACACCATCTGTATAAAATACTGTTTCGCTCGATTTTTTCGGGGAAATCCACTTGCCGCCGCTTTTGCCATGCGCGCAGCGTGCCCGAGTGCAATTTTTCCCTCCCGTTAAAATAGAGATTTCGAATTTTTATTTCTCGCCTGCGAAATCTCTCGTACGGAGCTGCTCGCCGGCGATTTTTCTATTATCCCGCGCTCGCAGTTTCATTTATGCAGTCGTGTGTCGTCGGCGAGTTTTATTGCGGACAGACGCATAAAGGGGGCTTTGTCATCATCGCCTGGACGAATCGGACCGTGTGATCAGATTCTTTCGAACGCGCAGCAAATTTTCCCGCGGCGTGCAGCACAGCGGCGCACTCGGCTGTCCGTTTCGATCATCGTAACTTTAATCACACGCTCGGGCACTCCGCTAAATGAATTTGTGACAGCCTCCTGAGCACCGCGAGATGATCTCCGCAGTTTATTATCGCAGCCAGCAGTGCGTGCCCAAATATTTTCGTTCCCGCGTCCCCTGATCGCCGCGCGCTCGAAAATCGAAGTCGCAGATCGGAGCTTTTTTCGAAAACAGTCCATACTGACGAAGCGGCCTTATCTCGCCGAGTATATAAGTGGCTTACTCGTTCTGAGGTTTGATAAACACCGGCAATCAAGCTTGACGAAGAGAGCAGAAATAAGAATGGAGCAACAAACGCTTTCAGAGACAGAGATAAGCGGTGTACACTGTACAGCGTGGCTGAGTTATTTCCAGCGCACGCGCGCGCCGAAAGGGAAGAAAGTTAAAAAGGGCGAAGGCTAACGCGCGAAATCTATCAAGGAAACGCGCGAGCGCCTCCGGTGCGTTGCCTCTTATCTCCAACTCCCAATAGGCGTCGCGCGGCGCAGGCAGGCTAAAAACCCCAAGTTTTATTCCTGCGGCGACGACTTCTCTCGCGCTTGTGTGTATACGCCCCAACTCGCAATAAATGATCTCATTCCAGTGATAACTGTCTTGATGTATCACGAGAGAGCAGCGAAGGTTTGACCCCGCGCGCTGACGCTCCTCCGTAGCCCCTGGCTATGCCAGATGCAGCGCCGATAAGGACACGACGCGGAACTCGCGATATTCTCTCCTAGCTCTCCTCTGTCGAGACCGAATCTTAAAAAAGGCATTAGGCGCAATTGAGGCATCAGTTCCGACCCTCTAAACAAACAGGCCGCGCAGACGGAAAATCGGGATTCCGCTCGCGTCCGGGCGGAATTAATACAACGATTGCGAGCAGTTCGAGCGTTAATGCCGAGAAGTGTACAAGCTGGGCGAGGAATAAGAGAAAAAGAAGAAGAAAGGGCGCTCGGTATAAATATCAAAGTTTTCGTCGCGAGCGGGCGCGTTCACGCGGGTTTATACGCAGCCCCGAAGCGTACGGGGGGAGGCGGAGAGCAGGCAGAATTGTTCTGGGCCGCTTAGGACAGTATATCAGAAGGAGGAACGGGTATACGCGAGCGTGCGCCGGTCTGGGACGAGGTTTAACGGCTCCCTCTAGGGCCGCCAGTTACCACGGTCCGATGCCTACCCTCTCGAGCTGTCCATCCCGGAATAAGGATGGTCACGGGCCTCTCTCTCTCTCTCTCTCTCTCTCTCTCTCTCTCTCTCTCTCTCTCTCTCTCTCTCTCTGCCGAAGCAACAGAAGCGCCGAGCATGGGGGGCTCTATCCTCGTGGGGCTCGAGGGGCAGAGGCAGCGCGCTCACCCTTTGCAGGATAACGCACCGACGACAAAAGAACGAGCGGCACTTTGGAAACGTATCGGTGATTCGCGAGACGAATGGCCAAGCCTGATATGGAATTCACAAAGGCCGTTGAAGACCTTGGCCCACAACTCGCGCCGATGCCGCGTACGCTCGCGTTATTTGTTTTTAATTACACGCACCGCCGGCGCTCGGATCTCTGCTGCTCTCTTATGGCTCTGCGTGCGCCACGTCGAGATGTTTATAGGCCCTGACAGCTGCGTTAAGCGAGTGATGGATGAGAGACGCGAGCACAGAGCTGTGTGTGTATACATACGTTATATAGCCGCACAGACCGAGTGTACACGTATGCAGCGAGAGGACTGAATCGCGCGCGCTACTGATCGCGTGATACACCAGCCGCGGCGGGGCGCGATATTATAGCGCCGCTGCCGCTGCTGCCCCCGAAAAGGGCACCATGCATAATATTCAGCCACGCTAGCTCGCGTTTATCAGATACGACTATGCGCGCGGGCGTCTCATTCTCCCTCTCCTATCAAGATCCTCGCCGCTGCGGAGAATCTGGCCGAGACGTGCGGGCTTGTCAGGACTTGATGGATCGCGTTGTCTAGCGGCGCTGCGAGACACTTTGCTAATCTATCTTTCGAGTAATTGGAATTTAATAAGGAGTTTAATCTTCACTAATCAGTCTATGCAAATTCCCGACCCACTTTTCAGCCGGCCGCCGACCCGATGCCGAGATCGATGCGCCGCCGGCTGCGCGCGCGGGGAAACACTGCAGCGAATCATTCATTAGCTCTTTTTCCACTTCCTCCTCGTATACGCGGACGCGGCAAGTCCGCCGTTATCATCTCGCGCCTCCGCTCTTCTCGTATTCCGCGAAAATCCGTCAACGAACGGCGTTATTGCGAGAGTGAGGGAAAAAAACAAACTGATTATCATTCCATTATATTTTTTCTCGCCCCCTGCGCAGCAGCGATCAGATAGCGGGAAATTACAGTTTTTTCCGAAATGAAAATATAATGTGGTTTTCCCGCTTTTTACTCCCCTCCGCTCGTGCTTCCTCGATCCCCCTTTAAGATAATTGATATATGATACCCTGAAAGAGCGACATTTGGTTGCGTTTCGCCGCTCCCCCGCGCCGGCCTATTCGTATAGAAAAGCCATTAAAATTACTAATATCTGCTCGAGCGTTGTATATGTATACGAGTTGCATGACGTTATGACGTATGTGTCGAGGCATATGTATCACGGCTATCTCCCTTTGTTCGGGCAAATATTCATCACGAAAACGACTCGGGGTGATGGATGCTTTTCCTCAAAACCGCATGTGTTATTGTCAAGCGGCGTACACGCGGCGCCGGGCTTTCGCGCGCGCGCATCAATCCCGAGATTGACATTCGAGAGAGTCTATTACGCCTGTTTACTAAATTTCAATAGTCTATTAAAACGTTTCTCCGCAAACTAGAGCTCGGCGAGCGAGACGCGAAAGAACTTGGTCATCGACGAAATCGATCGCAATAACGTGCCCTCGACTGCATCGGATGCGGTGACTCGGCGCTCCGCAATCAACGAACGTTGTACAATTCAGTGCGCCGTGAACGCAGCTCACGGCGGCGACGAGTCCCGACTAGACTAACGCGCGGGGCTTGTTTTGCCTCTGCCTCGCCGCGCGGCGCATTAGACGCCTTCAAATGCTAACGAAAAAGCGGCTCGCGCGCGATGAGCTCTAGCTAGACTGCTGCGCGAAACTTTGCCCGCGCCAGAGTCGACAAAGTTAATTCGCGCGCGCTTTCATTTTGCTGCCACTGCATACGCTTCAGCTCGAATAAATCCGACGCTGCAGTGGAAATTCGTTTTACCGGTCGTTCCGGCTCGGCCCGGCAGGGTGGGAGAAAGGATGTATGCTGCTTGCAAACTCGACGTAACTTGAGCGCGGATCACCTCCGCGATCGTGTGCTTTCGCATACGATGAATGCGCCGACTTTTTACGGCCGACGTTATAATTATGGAAATGCTCTCGTTTCGGAACTTCGGCCGAAACAAAGGGACGCCGGAAAAATAATTCCCGAGGCGCTGTATGCGCTCGGTTTTTGAACCAGTTTCGCTGCACCCCCCGGGGTCGAGGTCGATTAATCTGTGTAGACGCGCATGCGGCAAGTGCATTTTCTCGCAAAAAGACATAATGCAGATTGCTTTCGGTTCTGTTCTCTGCTCGTTCCTTTTCTGCGCCGCGGAAAGAAGCAGACGCTGGCGTCTCTCTTTCATCACTCCGACGTTCCAGTTTTTTTAAGCATCGCCGCCAGACCAACCATCTGTATACAATGGGAAAATTGGAAAGATGACACCGCTCGAGGGCGCGCGAGCTAGCGGCGAAATAACGTCAACGTAGAAATAAAATTTTCAAAACACATCGCTAGCGGCAATGATGCTTCGCGGAACTAATAGCTTCCATTACTTGTCGAAAAATGGGGCTTCGCGGCAAGCGGCGGATCGTGTACATACCCAGATCCACGCGGACAGCAAAATAAACGATCCTTTTCAGCCGACGCGCTGTTCGTGCACGGGAGTAAATAATACCGACAAACTGAAGTGATACCCGGCTCTTAATATTGAAACAATATGACGTTGCGCTTTTTTCGCCTCTCGAAACGTAACGGGAAAATGTGCCGCGTCGGCGGGCAAACACCATTTGACGGATCAAAAACTACCTTTCAAATAAGTACACCAGCTCTCTCGCGCTGTTCGGCTTGTCATGGCAAACATTTATATTTCAATTTAGCCTCACTACAATTCTTGAACGCCGCGAAACACGTCTTGCATTTCATCGGTTTGTCTCTTAGTCCATCAATTTAATGCCGGATGCAGCGAAATCGCGGGAGACAAGTAGGGAAAAGTTGGCAAGCGACGCGGCGGCAGTTTCCAAGTCTGGATGTAAATCATTTTTCGTAAGCGAGGAATTTATATTTTGCATGAAAACCGACGAACGCGGTTATCTTGCGTGCAAACACATCTCTGCGAACGCAGCTCGAACATCACTGCCGTATTTTCCATGCAGGGACGCACTATATCGATGCGAGCAAAGCGAGCGTGCAGACAGGGTGTGCTGGAGCAGGAGCACGTGTCGCCGACAAGACCGCCGCGCGTGTCTCTCTCTCTCTCTCTCTCTCTCTCTCTCTCTCTCTCTCTCTCTTCCCTTTCCGTCCGGCTGCAGCGAAGACAATCATGCTGTTCGGCCATTACCTGGACACATTGTAACGTCCGGCGGCGCTCGAGCCCACGCAATATTGCATCTGGTGTCAAAGCTGTGTCCGTGTGTGCGCGTGGGCGACGAGGCCAGTGTGCACTGTGTCTCTCGCTCGCTTGGCTTCTGCCCGGCGTTTGGCTTGTGTCGATAACTCAAGCACTTCTCGTTATAGAGGAGTAACGTCGAGATCGAACCGGCGCGCCGTACAGTGCCTTCGCGTACCGCCTCATGCCCCTGCGTGTATAACAGAGCGCATGCATGCGCACAGTTGCGGATGACGCGACTTCTCGAGATTCAATTATCCCGACGCCGCCGTCGCCGAGTTCTGCACCTACTTCGATCGCCGAGCGCACACCAACTCGCCGCCAACTCGACTTTTATTGGATTAACCGCTCGGGGGGCAAGACTAAGAATTACGGCTCTCCGAAAAACGCTGGATCGACTCCTCGGAAACAGCTTCGTCAAAAACAAGGCGCGCCCCTTATCCGCGCGTGTGTGCTCGGAACGTCGGCGCCCCTCTGCGCAAACTTATTCCAGCCGATGGAGTTTTTTTTCACGAGGAAGCGCGCATATCCGGCGGCGGAGGCGCTCTGTTTTGAAACGCGCGCTCTCCCCTTTCACCTGGCGCGCTTGGGCCGATCTGTCGTGAGCCATATGCCGCAACGCGCGTACAACCCGGTTCCCAGCATCGTGTTTGCTAATGTTCCTGCTTCTGACAGGTTCGGGGCAGCCACTTCCATGCGCGAGCGCGAAATTTGATAGTCATATACGCGTTTACACGCGAATGCCGACGCGCGAGTCTGACGTGCATCGGCGTTGCTGCTCCTTGAGCGGGAGCAGCGGATGCGCAAAAAGCCGACGCGCTTCCTAAAATTTTTCGCTCCCGTTGTTGTGCAAACATCCGCTGAAAAAATTCGGTAACAAAACGTGACGCGACAGATGGCGCGAGTTTTTTCCGCGCCGGCGGATCGCCATCCTCGTCCTCTGTTATAGTGCACGGACAGACACACGCGGAGCGTCAGAATTGTCATCGAAGGCTCGATAATAGAAACTGCGTCGTCGATTCTATTTTCTCTCCCTCGGGAGCACCACCGTCCCGCAGTCGTCGCCGCCGCCGCGCGCATACGGCCCGACTCGCTCTCGGCTCTGCAATAATAGTTATTTATTAGCGTTAAATCAAATACGTAAGCGGGCGCTCGAGTGGGCCGCGCACCCGCGACGGGCAATATATATGATAATGCCGATAATAATAATTCTGGAGGAGAGGCCACTTCGGCGGGACAGATCGCGCCTTATGCCGCGGCGGGAGTATACGCCCAGATTGGTAGGTCGCGCACTGTTCGAAAAAAGCGGCGGATGGGGCGATGCTAATGCGCAATTTAGTCACCCCAGAGCGAGCGAGAGCGAGAAGGAAGCCCTCGCTCGCTCATTTCCATAGTCATTGTTTACGTTGTCAGTCAAAATATGAGATTAGCCAGGGATATTCCCGAGTGCGCAGCGTCAACAAGGAGCCTGCAGTTGTTTAATAATATTAACGAACTTGTTGACTGTGTTGACAGAGCGTGCATACGTTTGGGGAAAAAGCTTATCGCACCTCGAATAACTCTTCGACGTCCGCATTGAGCTGCATCGAGGCGCACCGACGAGCGAGAGCCCGGGAGAAAGCAGCAGCATACTGATGTTCCATTAGCCGGGCTCACTGCTACCTCTCGAACTGTCAATCAAGGGGCGAGGCCGCCGCTGCGGCCCGCGGCGCCGTTCTCGAGAATCGAACCGGCCCGGATCCGTTCCATAAGGGGATACAATTATCCAATGTTTGATTACCCATCCGCGAGCGTGGGCGCGCTTGCAATCTGCTTACGGCGCTCTGTGCGCGCGCCATCCGCATACCGAAGCCCCCGCGGGAGAACGGCAGCAGCGGGTCTGCCTCTCCGCCTTTGGCTGGTCGCGCGGCTCCTTCCTTTTTCACCCCAGCCGCTTCTTCACTCGCTCGCCTTCTCGCGCGCGCGCTCCTTTTGTATATACCTAACGGGCATATTAAAGCGATTTTCTACGGGCCACACTGCTCTGGCAAGTTCTCGCAAACCCGATCGCGAGACAAACCCCCCAAGAGAACGCTAAGCAAAGCTGCGATTTGGGGCGGTGCTCTCTCTCTCTCTCTCTCTCTCTCTCTCTCTCTCTCTCTCTCTCTCTCTCTCTCTCTCTCTCTCTCTCTTCCTTTCTCGCTCCGACGGGCTTTTTCTCCGCGAATTCTAAACTAACTTTTCGCCCGGGAAGAACTTTGATGTATTAAGAGCGCGCTGGAGTGAGAAGCGATTCTTAATCCGTAATCCAGATCAGCGTTTCAATTCTGCTCCGGTTAGATTAAAATATTTTCCGCGACTTAAAGGAGTCTTTGAGGACCTATTCCGCTCGATCGGAATATTTATGAAAGTCATTATCCGATGCTCCGCTGCTTATGATTCCGTTGTTCTGTTATTACGCGTCGTAAAGACGAGCGAGTCCGAGCTCCCGGCGACAGTAAAAATATGCAAATCTCAGAGGTTTAGTGGCACTTGAGCTGATCAAAGCGGGCGGAGAGTCAGCAAGCCCGGGTGCGATACGCAATCGCGCCTCTCGATGCCGTCGCTCTGTCGTCGTAAAAGCCGACGACCCGCTTCTGGAGGGGCGTCGGATTATAATTAGTCGTCCCCGTACGCGCGCGCGCACGATCGAATGAGAATTCATACGGCCTTATCCGCCGACGGTTCTTAAAACACAGTTCGCCGGGATGCATCTACGCAGTCTCCCGGGGACGACGGGGGGTCGTCGCAGCGTGTGTGATTACGTTAGCAATTACTCCCACCAAGTCGTCAGCAGCAGCAGCAGCAGCAGCAACGACGGCTCGGGGGAGGCAGCCGCCACACAGGCTGCTGACAGGGAATACGGAGAGAAGGCTTGTATAACTCGTTATTAGCCAGGCGGAAGGCTGATTGCAGCTCAGAACTGTAGATGGCTTGCCGATGATAAACGCAAATCCAATCTGATCGACTCGCTGCCTCTCGTTCTCCTCTTCTATTTTTCTCCGCTCGCAGTTACGAGTATCTGCGGCTACCGAATGCATGTTTCATCGATAAGTCGTTCTTCCAGCTCGTGTACACTCGCTTTTGCAGTTTACCTACTTGTTCAGCTCCGAGAAATCGCGCCGACGATCGGGAAACTATTTTCGTATGATGCAGGCGTTAATCGAGCCCTTTCTATCCTTTTTAGTGCGTAAACTAAGAGCAAAAGAGCGAGAAATAGCACCGAAGCAATTAGCCAGCCGAGCCGAGAGAGCGAAGAAAACAGATTTAAAGAGCTCTCTTGCCAATCATTTCGAGCGGCCCTCGTGCGTGCGTCAACTCGACGGCGGCGTCGCAAGTATGCGGTCTGCACAGCGACATCGCGTACAGCCAAAGAGCCCTCTCAAAATGGATGCACTTCTCTCTCTCTCTCTCACGGTCGCAATAACATCCCACGCGCGCGATATTACTCTCTACTCTGCGCACGAGTGTGCAGCTTCGTTGCGCCCCTCCCCGCTGCTGCTGCTGCTGACGCAGTGTGGCTATAGTCGCACCAGAGAAAAGCCATACGCGTGGAACGAAAAGATAACGCAATTTAGCCGGGCTTTTTTAATCCACTCTTGCGCTTCCTCTTTCGCTCGGTCGCTCCTCTCTCTCTTTCTCCCTTTGTCTGCAGCAGAGCGGCGCAGTAGGACACTTTTGCGCGCTTTTTTACGCCCCATCGGCTGACTGAAAAGCTCCGAGAATTATGACTGCTCCCGAGAGAGAGAGAGGGAGAGAGAGAGAGAGAGAGAGAGAGAGAGAGAGGGAGGGAGAGTGAGAGAAGCTTCATTATGTCCGATAAAATCTAGCGTACGTCATGGCTTCCGCTCAAGGGATCATGTATAATGCGCGCGACGAGCGACTAACGCGCGTATCGTCAGCAGTGTCGGGCCTTTCACGACATTTTCAACCGCGTGTCTCCCGGCTCCGATGATAAGCGGAAAATATGATTTTGCGGCAGTGCAGCAACTGCCGTTGATGCCGCGCTCGTCGTATCGAGATTCCGCGGCCGATATGAGCGATAAAGCGATCCGCCGCGCCGAGTAGAAAAACGTGTCGCTCGCGCGAAATTGCTCTGATTTATAGGGGTAATCCGTATACACAAAGATTTTTCCTCGCTGCCGGCCGCGCGCGCCCGCGATATTAATTATAATAAAAGTCAATTCGGCGGCGAAATTCCTGTGTATAAATCAGTGTGTAAGTCTCCCGTGGTGGCGGCAATTTTTCCCGCGAAAAAAGCCGCCGCGCGCGCGAAGATGATTTATATCTCTCCGCGCGGCAACCCCATACGCATTATACGACCGACGATCACTGCTATCACAGCAGCGCCTCGTACGCGCAGGAAGCTCCCGACAGTCCGGATGACTAAAACGACGCTCGCGCGCGCTGCCGCTGGGAGAAATCGGCCGAAGCTCGGGCGTTCGCCTATTATCTTGATTAAAATATCCAATAATCAAATTCCTGAGAGGGCGAGAGAGCGAGAGTCGTTGATTAACGAGCCGACGATGACGCGGCTCGAACTCGCGCGTTTCCATCATCCAGTGATCGCGTCTTTTTGCCTGTGTTCCCTGCGCGCGGCGCTATTTGGCAGCTGCACGCCGACATCGAATTTTTTTTTTGTTCGGCGGCCCGTTCGCCCCATTTTCACCTCGCGTCTCGGCCTATCCCACCTCTCACTCGTTGTAGCAAGATTCTCGATCCCCGTTGTCCCGAGCTACTATGCCATGTACGCGGCGCTGTAATAGGTATTCCGTTTGCAGGACGTCCATATTTCTCGTTCGCGCCCATATTCGGTCATTTCAAGCTTTAAATCGCGCCGCCGCCGCCGACTACGACACTTTGTTAGCCGCGCCGCGCGGGCACAAAGCGTCAGGGGGCGACGGGGGCGGGGGACTTTGGGAAGTTCATTTCCATCGAAGCTACGAGCAGCCAAAAGCGGACGCGCGCCGGCACAGCGAAGGACGGTGGAGGCAGTGGCAGCGGCAGAGAAAGGAAAAAAGCATGGAAATTTCATGGGGAATTTATGGGACGCGCTATCGCGCCGCGACGGAGACCGGCGGCGGCGGCTGCGGATTTTCCCATAGTTGGCCTAATCGGGCCGATATTTACGAGGCTGCACGTACGCAGCGGGGCAACACATCTTTCCGCATTCACTCGCGGGATTATGAGAGCGCATGCAGGACGTACGTTCCTGCTGCCCGGCCCACTGACGCGCGGCCTCGGGAAAAAAGCTGCGCGTTAATCTGCTTAATTAGAATACGTCTGCGCGAGGGGAAGGAGAGTTGATCTAGCTCTCCGGAGTCATTTGCAGGGCAGAGAAATTGGGTCAGAACAGAATAGAGTTTCCAACTCTGCGCGTGGCCGCAAAGTTTTTCAAATGAATTTTTTAATAACTCCTCGCGACAGCCGAAATGTATGCGGTCAGGCTGCGCGGCGGGCTCTCCGCGACTTTTATAAAATTCGTCGCCATCCCGCGGGGGGAGGCGTGCTAATTAACGGCGAAATTGACGGGCGAAATTAGTCGGGAGCCCCGCGGGGGATGCGTCATTGATGCGCGACTCGATGCACTTTGCTACAGGTCGAGTGTGCAGAGGGTCGCTCCTTAATTTCGTTTTTCGCGCTTTATTTCGGCCGGTCGGTGATTAGAATAGCGCTTAACTGTCCGCATACATTAAATGAGGCGGACAACGGAGGTGGCGTCAGCGGCGAGCCTCGCGGGACATGCAGCGAGCGACTGCCATCACCGAACACGCTGCTGCTGCACCGAGGGCAATTTTCTGTTGGTTTACGCGGGCGTTCGTCCGAGTCTCTTTATCTCGCTTCCCCCGCTTTGCGCGCGCTGCGAGTGCAGGGCTCCCTCGCTCCTCGCCGAGCTCCATGCCTGCCCCAGCGGCAGCCTCGGCCCTGAAAAACTTTTTTCATTTAAGGAACTTCGAACATGTTAAAATGCCATCGCCGACCCTCTCTCTCTCTCTCTCTCACACACTCTCCCTCCCCGCGTCCTTATCGCTTCTTCGGCTCCCCAGCCCGGCGCGCTGGATGTGTGTGGCTCTCAATTACAGCGTAATGGCCTTCGAGGCTGCGATAGCGAGATTTCGCGATCGATTTCTTCCGCTACATTGCCGCCGTGTATTTCGATTCTTTCAATAACTCGCGCGCTTTATCCGCCTCCGAGCGGAGGGGTCGGATATCCATTCGATGAACTCGCCGAGCTACATGAATAAACACTCTTCATCTGGTTCGCACGTACCGCGAGCGAGCGGCGGCTCAAAAAGTTGGCGCAAGTTTGTTCGGGGTTTTATCGCGCGTGGCTGTCTACTCGCTGGCAAGTTGCTAGTCGCGCGCCCGCCGCTGCACAGCCCGGGGTGAGAGCACTTGTCTGTGCGGCTCCTCGCCGGGCGGATAAACGCAAATCGGGGGCCGCCGAGAGAGAGGTGGAGAGAGAGAGAGAGAGAGAGAGAGAGAGAGAGAGAGAGAGAGAGAGAGAGAGAGAGCCGTACAGCAGGAGATACTGCGATTCCCGAACGGTCCGGGCACTGTGCGGTTATCCGTGCTGCGCCGGGATACGGAGACTCGCTATCGGCGACGCGGCTCTTAGCTCGCTGCCTTGCCGCTCGCTCTCTAGTCTCTCTCTCTCTCTGTACGTACGGAGCCTCGGGGGGCCGTGTAGTGTGCGGATTTGCGAAGAGTGTATTGTCGTGTCGCGAGAGCGGATCAGTAAGCATCGCTGGAGCGCAAAACATGTCTATTTCGTCGTGAGAGACGGCCCGGATGAGAGGCGGGATCGAGTGCAGGCAGGATACGCTGCGCTGTTTGGCCCCAAACTCGGCCTCTCTCCTCAGGCGCTACTACTTCTGCTCCGCTCGGCTCCCACCGGTGCATCGAGCACAACCGCCGGCGTCGCCGCTGATGAGAAGCGGGATACGCGTTGTTCTACAGCAGCAGGCAGCTTCCCACGAATATCCAGCAGCCCTCCCCAAACTCTCTGCTGGCGCTCGGCGATCTTTCCGCTCTCGCAGGTCGCGGGACCCTGATGCAGCGCGTAACGAAGAAACAAAAGAGCGCACCCCGACGATCCGACGGACAGCCAGGAGTGATCAGCTCCTCCCCCTCGCACGCGGGCTTTAATTTATACGCTCGCCGGACGAGCGCGGAGGGGAGCAGCCCTTTAACGAATCCGCGTTATTATCATGCTAATACACGCGAAGAGCAAGTTTTCGCTTCGCGGTAATCTCGGGCGCGCGAGCAACAACTCGTGTTCGCTATCGGCGCCCGGAGAGTCGGATTTAAATTGTAAAAGTTCATTTGGCAGCGGCGAAGGAATGCCGCTCTCAGACAAAAAAGTTGAGCACTCAATTCTAATTTATTTCGGAAAGAATTTTAATCCGGGCCAGCAGCGGCAGTCGTTTCCAATTTGCCGAACTCGGCTCAGCTATCGAACCGCGACCGCGCGCTCGCGGGGGCAACTTTTAAACAAAGCAAACTTTTAACGAATACATACGATCGGGCGCTTGCACCGGGCTAGATCTGCGTATCGGATCCGCCTGTACACAGAGAGCCAGCGTAAGAAGTGGCGAAAGAACGGGGGGCACAAAGCGGCCGAGCGAGCGAGAGAAAGAGAGAAAGAGAGAATAACTCTCCTCGCGGACTCGAGGGATTAAAATAATAATAACGTTGGAAATTGGACACGGTCGCGCGCGAGTTGCGGGTAATCCCCTCGTAATCTTCGGCGGCCATATGCCCGCGCGCGTGGCTGCGTGCGCGTTACCTATACGCTCGCACTTGGAAGCGAGCCAGGCGAACGTAAAAAATGATCGCGCGCGTGCGGCCCGCTCCTAATCTCTCGCGCGCTCTACTCTACGCACCGCGGAGGGGAATTTATTCAATTGCGAATCCCGGGACCTCGTGCGTACACCCATACCTATATAGCCGCTCAGTGCCGCAAGCCCCATATATCACGAGCCGTAAAGTCGAGCTATGTAAGATTTTTTTTTTTTTTAATATCGGAGGGGATGGAGCGTACGGCGCCGAGACCATAAAATAAGCTTGACGAACTGGAACAAAAGAAGCGCGCGCGGGCTTTTCCACACGCGAGCGAGCGCCCTTCTCGCATTCTCGCACTGGCTATTATTCTCTCGGCATTTTTTTCCGCCGCCGTCCCGATGCCAAAGTCGTTCGTCGCGGTTTTCAGAAATTATACGCGCAGGGGCATTTTTCTCATTCTCCTAATATCGCGTCGTCGAGTCGCGCTTTGATTGAAACGTCATCGATCGGAGTCGGGGCTAGCGTAGTACAATGAAGTTTTATAAACTTTCCGATCAGATTAGAGGAGCGAATTTAAAAAATTCGTTGCGCCAATAAATTTTACGAGCAGCGGCGCATAAAGTTTCCCGATAGCAAAACAAGCGGAGATAACGCAGTAACAAATGGGCAGACGCTTTTTATTGGCGACGCTTTCGATCTGGCAGACGCGGCCGGACTTGATTAAATAAAACCCCGCGAGAAGAATCAGTTAGCCGTGAAAGAATTGATTGCGCCGGGAGCAGCATACCTATACACGCTTTACAATAAGGGAATCACGAAATCTCAGGTCGCGCGGGCGTTTGTACGTCGCGAAAGTATGATAAAAATAAAACTGGAAATTTTATAACTCGGCCTCGATCTCTGATGGAGAGAGAGGGAGATAGCCCAGTGCGCACGTGCGGCTATACACAATGCCGCGCGCCGCGCGCAGGTATACCTACACTGTTATGATAACGAAAGCCGATTTTATTTCCGCGCGTAAAATCGTAACGCCGCAAGTTCATCGACTCGCGCCGCTCCGGGAGCGAGCGAGCGCGCGGAAAAAACGGATCCGAAAAGTCGGGGCAAAGAAAGCCTCGGGGAGCTGCGCTAGCTCGCTGAAATATTTCCCGTCTCCCGCCGATAAGAGTCGCCGGGAAATAAAATTTCGCAAAATCTTTCGGCATTCGTAAGCCGCGCGCACTGGGTGAGTCACGAGCGCGTGCTTTCCAAGGAGCGGAGCGGGAGCACGAAACCAATTTAGCGCCCCATTGTCCCCCGAGTCATAATCCCGAGCCATTGTTCTCGCGGCCGCGCGCCGGCGCTCTCGGCATTTACATTCGATCGTCGCGGGCGAATCCGCGAGAGCCTCTATATAACATCCTCCTCTTTCTGGCTTTCCTTCTTCTTAGCGAGCGTAAACTCATTTAGCCGCGCTCTCGCGGCCGGGAATAAATGTTTTTTAAAATTCCCGCGGCTCGTCGGAATATCTCGCGTCGTCGCTGCGCAGCTAACCCGGTTACGGGGAAAAGTTCCCTGCTGAGCACGGAATCAAGGTTCGTCCTTTTTTGCACTCGGCGCGCTGCTTGCTGCGATTATCACGAGAACAAGTGCGCGATGATTCCGGGGAGCTGCGTTCGAATGCGTACGCGGAAGATCGATCGACACGCGCATCGCATGTACGAGGGCATATCGAACATTGCTCATATGCTCGGAATTCCCCGCTGCGAAATTCGCGATGCGCAATAATTCGCGGCAATCGAGTAAGCGCGCGCGCATGCGAGATTTTTCGCGATGCGCTAAAGCGATCCCGCCGGCACACCCCGGAAGTTGCCCGGCGTAAATATTCCAGCGCGAGGTACCTATAGCTCCCGCGCTCTCTGCGGAAGACGTTTAAAAAGTAGGGCAGGCGCGCGGGCGCGAGGAAAAGCGATTAAGTCAATATCGCGCCGGCGGCGACGGCACCCGCCACCTTCCTTTTTCTCTCTTCTCTTTCGCTAACGATTTTCTAGTTTTGCTGCCCTACTTTATAGAAAGTTCAGCGACACCGACTGTTAGTCAATGCGCATCGGAAAAAGAGAGAGGCAGAGAGTGAGAAAGAATAGTCGGCGCTGTTTAGCCAGCGAATTTTTGCCCGATTTATCAGCTCGAGCGATCGAGCTCGTCCTGCCCGCTCGCGAGACACGGCAATAAGAGCTACGAGAAATCCTCGAGATTTAATTGAATCGAGCTGGCACAGAGAGAGAGAGAGAGAGAGAGAGGTCTTTATTTGCTAAAAGCAAAAAAATAATACAAATTAGATCACAAAGACTGTGTCGAGAGAGAGAGAGAGAGAGAGAGAGAGAGAGAGAGAGAGAGAGAGAGAGAGAGCGGCTGTCTGCGCGTCGCTCGCGAGATTATTCAGTCAGCGGCGCGCGGGCATAGAATGGTAATAAGATAAAAAAGCGACGAAGGCAAAAACATCGGGGGCGGATAACGAGTTGCGCATGCGGGCTCTTTTAATTGAAGGACATTCGAGTCTTTTCTCTTCTCCTGTACAATCGGGCCTTTGCGTGGACTGAACAGTGCCTCCTCTGGCGGCACGCAGAGCACGACTACTGGCGAAGGAAGAAAAAGTTGGAACGCGCTTTAATTAAGCTCGGATCGAAGGAATTTTCAGCGCGCGGCGAGCTGCTGTTTTCGGGGGATCCTCGAATTCAAATAGATGGCTTCCGATGCCGAGGGTCGTTAGCTATTATCTCGAGCGCTAATAACCCCTCGGACTGGCTGCGCGCGATCGTATCTGCGCCTCTCGAGCCGAGGCGAAGTTGCGATCCTCTATACCTATACACATACGTAGCGGCCCGATAGTTCCACACCGACTTATCTGGCCTGCCTCATCTTTCTCGGCCTGGAAAACTTTTTAACGCCGGGGATCAGTAATGGCTTTCGTCGAGCCTAGTCCTGCAGCCGTGCCAAGATGAAAATCTCGCGTCGACGTGTCCGCGTGTGTGTGTGTGTGTGTGTGTGCGCGCCAGATGAATCCTTTCCCTTTCCGCCCTTTCTCCCTCCGGCACGCAGCCGCCTCATCCTTTTTATCAGCGCATATTGATTGCCTTATCTCGTTCAGATAAATTATCCCCCGACTTTTGTTCTCGCCCGCTTGCGGCTTATTCTATCTCCACGCTCCCGCGTCCGTTTTAATTTCGAGCTCGGCCTCTACTTCTCGCGCGCGCGCGTGGATTTTTTCATTTTGCACTGCGCGCACGATGTAAACCTCTTTTATCGTCGGCGCGAGAGCTGCAAAAAGAGAAAATCCCTTGAAAGCGGCGGCGGAGAGAAGCCACAAAGAATTATCCATTATGTCCGATCGATTGATTTTTCAGGCTTTGTGAAAAAAGGCGAAAGTGAAAAGCCCTTTCTCTTCTCTCTGCGTACGTGTGTGCGTTATAAATATCATGAGCCGCTCCGATAGTCGTAAGCCGGCGCGGAACGCATTATAAACATCGGATAAGCCCGACGTCGTTACTACACATATATCTCGCGCAGAAGAAAAGTCGATGATGGATATTAGGCGAGGGCTTAAAGCCGAAGCGAGAACAGGAGCGTTAAAGAAGTGCCAGCGAAGAAGATATGCGGCTCTCGCTCGGCTGCGGGAGGGGGTTGGCAAGTTTGGAAATTCACATTCTTATCGCGTGTCGAGCATACTCTCTCCGAAGAGAATAATCCCCCTAACTAAATGTTAAGCATACGCGCATACAACAACACGCGCGTGCGCTCCCAGCCAAGAGCAGCGCGGTCCCGGCCATAAATAGCGGCGCAGAGACAGGCCCTCCCCAGCGACAACGCGCAGAGTGAGAGAACGGAATGTCGTTCGGCTGAATGAAGATAGTGATAGATGCAGAGAGCGAGAGAGAGCTTTTCGGAATCGACTGCGCGCAAGAGCGGGGGCAGCTAGCGCCGAAAACCGAGGGGAGAGCGCGCGCGAGAGAATCTTGTTAGACCCCTTTCATTCGCGCGCTCGTGCGCCCCTGCGATATCGCTCGTAGCTCTTTCTCTTTCTCATTCTCTGAATACATGGCGCTAGTTCGCTCTCTCTCTCTCTCTCTCTCTCTCTCTCTCTCTCTCGCTCTCTCTCTCTCTCTGTTAGTCTAGCGCGCGCCATGCAGTCTGTACAGCGCGGGGCTGAAACTTCTTTCTTATGTTAAGCAGATCATTGTCGAGCCCGTCCCACGTGAAAACTCGAATCGGGAGCGGGAGGAAAATCGCGTTGGCTTTTTCCCCGCGCGAGCTTTGTAGCCCTCCCTTTGTTTTTACTGAGAATTTCTCCCGACTGCCGCCGACGAATTAATTAAAGCCACTTGCCGGGGCTCCGCAGGAGCCCTCTGGACTATTGACATTCGTCTAGTAGCTGGCTGTGTCTTGGCTTTGCAGCCGGATATCGCCGGATCGACGTATTAAACGTCCTGTAATTTCCGCGGGACTACACGCGAGAGTTAGCCGTTTAAGCAAAAGTCGGCTTTGGCCGGATTACTCTGCGGCCGCCGTCGTTATTGTAAAAGTCGCGATAAAATTTTAATGGCGACGAGCCCAGGCCAACGAAAGCTTCGGACGGTATATTTTCGGCCCTCGTCCGCTCGTGAGCAAAGACTGACGAGCTGACAACCTGCTAATCCTGCGCAACTTTTTTCTGCTTCCAGAGCACGTACGTGAATTCAGCTGCGGCATGCTGTACTACAGAACACTCTACCTGGACAGCAAGAGAGACGCCTTGTACGTCGGAGCGATGTAAGTATCGATTGACTGCTATGCTATATATACCGTCGTCGCTGCGCGCGGCTTTTATATACTTGCTCTATCCTGACCGACTGCTATACTTTCGATAGGTTCTTTGATGTCTTGCCGATAACTGGTGCTTACTTGCAAAGACTTTTATCTCCACTTCTCTGCTTTTTTCTCCTCCGAGAACCCTCTAATTTCCGAGCTTGCTTCTACGCTAATGGCACGGGATTTGTACCATTGCACGAGACGTAGACACTCCGCTCATGTTCATTCATATTTTTATGCCCCTTGCTTTCTCTTCCATGGTTTTATATTATTTTCGATCGATGCGTTGAGTTCTCGGCGCGTAATTGTTTCTTCCCCGAACGTGTCAATTAGTTATGATGCAACCGCTGGCTTTTCAGGTCAATGCGATCAAGCGGTGCATTGTTTTCGAAAATATTTTCCGATGCCGGAAGCGAGCTACGCAGAGCCCGCTGACCCATAGCTCGCGCATATTTTTGCGTGTGCGCGATATTGCGCTCTATACGACGCGAATAAAAATAACCGTCGCCGCGGGACTTTGGAAAACCTCGTAATTATCGTCGTCGGCGAAGGTTGGCGTCAACAGAAGATATACACATAGAAACAACAAGTCTCGACAATGTCTCTCCGCATTTAGAATTAACAAGCGTTTTTCACGTGCGCACTGCTCCGCGGACATTGTACGCTCGTATACATATAGTCTTTTTTCGTCAGTAGAGCGCTTCAGCGAGTCAGAAGAATCGGCTTTGTAAGAGTCTCCGGCAGCGGCAGCAGCGCGGCAAAAGCCTCTTCTTTCGCGGGGGATAGTGCGCGCACCACGTCCGGGAAAAAAGCAGCGCAGTGACAGTGTGAATGGCCCTTGTTCACTCAAAGTTCGCGTCCTAATGAGTTTCGCGGATCGAGTCCTCGTTTAAGCTCATCAGCCGCGCGCGCTTAAAAAGAAAAGTTACGAGATGACGACCGAGAGAGAAACAAGGTATGAATCACATGAAAGTATTGTTAATGTCGGGACGGGTCCTCTACTCCCGAGCCGACATTATTATTTCGAGTTCGCGAGTCGGCTCTCCTAATAAGCGGCTGATGTCGCCGTCAGCAGCGACGAGAGTCGCGTCATTAGTGGAGGAGGATATTATTCCCCGATTCGGTCTTCCGTCGAAACTCGCTTTGTGTGCGCCCCCTTCTTAATTTGGTAAATACCGACGAAATCTTACCGTCGCACAATATGCGCGGGGAGCACGAAGCCGCGGGGGCGTCATCGGGTTGCGATCTTGACATCGAGACGCACGACTCGTCAGTTCTCGAGAGGACCGGCCGACTGCTGCACGCGCTGTATCGGGTTCGCGTATTAGCTGCTTTGGCAAATCCAAATTTCATCTCCCGCCTGAGAATAAAGAGGAAGAGGAGGAGGAGGAAGAAAACGAGAGGCTGCTATAAGAGAAGCCCGGATTGTCGAGTCGTCCGGTCGGAAGTAACGATTCGCATGGATGAACGGCTTGGGACTGGTGCCAAGCTTGCGGAGGACTTCCTTCTTTGCCTCCTCCCAACTATTGCTGGCTGCTATCCTCTCCTTTTTTCTTCTTTGTCCTTGTACCGACGCTGCCGCTGTTGCTGGGGACTGCGCGCGAGGGAGAGAAACTTGTGTACAAGCGGTGGAGAACCTTTTCTTGGGATAATAAATGCGCGAGCGCGGCCGCGCCTCGAACTTTGTAGCAACGGAAATACGGGCACTTCCGGCATCTTTGCCGCAATAATTTTTCCAAAAATCTTTTGTTCGCTCTCCCGCTCTGCGCTTCGTGCTAACGAACCGCGAATAATGCGAGCTGACAAAATTAAACAAGATTCAATTATAAAGGGCACGGCAATCTCGTCTAATTGAATGTCTGCCGAGTGCATCCAACGTGTGCACGAGGATCGAGTCATCAGCTTTACTGCGTCCCCCTTAAATTAATAAGATCGTTAAAACTGCACGCCTGCAGAGCCGAGGGCAATAAATCTCGAGTGGCTTCCGTCTCGCTGATGGCGATACTTTTTCGATCATCTTATATAAAACTAATCCTTTTTGGCCTTTATAACGCAATCAAAGAGCGCAGCGAGTCTATATCGCCGCGTGTATAGAGCGGGATCGGGAAAAGGCTGAAGGGAAAAAGGGTCGGCGGGCGGGGCGGGGGTAGTAACGATAAATCGCATTTTCCGGAGGAGGCAGGTACTTCGATTTTAACGTTTCCGGCTTTCTGGCTCGGTTCCACGTGCCTGCACTCGCGCTCGCGCAGCCCGCCGCCGAGGTGCGCCGCTCTCCGTTCCGCGCTCCGTGCAGCGTGTATATACGTGTATACATATACGGAACGCTCGGAAAGCCGAGTCTGGGCGCTCTCGCACTATCAGTACCACTATAAAGAATCGAATTCCAATAGGAATTCCAAGGAAGAAGAGACCCGCCACTGATAGACGTTTCGCTTCGAATGGCTCGTAACGATAAATTATCCTTTCTCTCGTATATCTTTTTCACGATTATCTGCAGCCGAGCTTATCTCTCTGCTCTCTCGCTCCCGGATGTTTTCTCTCTCCGACAATTACCTTCGCTGCCGACAACCTTTTTTTCCTTCCGACTCCGAATACCCCCCGCTGATTTGTGCCGTTTATTTTTAGCGCGTGCGTGCCGTGGCCTGCCGGCGTCCATCGAGTATTGAATGATGCGAGCGCGCGCGGAAACGATTCGCGTGTGTGTTCATTGAAATATGAATTTATTTTTCTCGACAAACGTTATAATCATAATAATAAAAGCTTTCCGCGGAGAAGAGCTCGCATTTGATGCATAATTTCGTAATACGCTTTGCGCGCATTAACGTTCAATTAATAAACATTGCATTAAATTCATCAATTAAATTGCTCACAGCTACGTGACTCAGCTGTCATGGCCGCCGCACCTACAACATAGCTGAATGAACCTCTAAACCAACATGAGTATTCGCATAATTATTGCGAATTTTGCAAAACCTAAGGCATTTTTAGAATCCGCAATTAAATTGCAAACGTTTTGTGCTACTCTTATGCCAATGTACAGTTTTTATATCGTATAAATAGGCCACCTCACTTATTCTCTGCAGCGAAAATCTAGAAACAGCCTTATATTGGCATAAGAGTAGGATTCTACAAGTGCCTTGGGTCTTGCAAAATTCGCAGTAATTTTGCAAAAAATAATGTTGAATTGATTGGCGTCTCCCCTCCATGCTCTCCACATTATGCATTTGAATTCGCGGCAGTCTGCATTCTGTTCTTCTATTGGTGCGTGGCGGCCATGACAGCTGAGACGCGTACTGGCGCCACCTAGGCCGAGCTTGCAGGGCAAACATCCTCATAGCAAACGTGTTTGCGTAATATGTTTTATTTTCACGTTCGGATTAATTCCTCGAAATTTAATTGCGCATTTAATCGCATTGCAAAGATGCGAAAATTTCGTATGGACGCGAGCTCAGCAAGGAATTTAACTCGAGGGAAAAAACGAGTCGCGCTTGTTCAGCTGATGGGAATTTAAGCGTTTACATCGAAACTCGTTTTATCATCCGAATGTGCGGAGTTTCGCGCGGGCATTGTCCTCGGCTGCATCGTTCGGGCGCGCGCGAGTTCGACTGCAAGTGTTTGCAGCAAAATATTTGCTCGACGGCGCCATTTCTTTTCATCTCTCGTCGGCTTCGAATTCTATTTCCCGGCCGCACGCGCGGCGACGAGCGTTGCGAGGCAGCTCATCGATCAATCCATTACAAAAACTTTTTGTTGTCCCGCGCGCACTTTATTTTTCCCGCTCCGATGAGTTTGCGCTGCGCACACAGTGGCTGCGCGCATATTTGTGTTCCGCGCGCAAATCGCGATGGATTCAGCCGAGGCAAGAGCTCGGGAACAAGTGGCATTGTCGCGCAAAACGGTTACTACCCTCGCGCCCGCGCACCGTACTCGCCCCCGTGTCTATATGCACAAGGATGCGCGAGGCCGCAGTCGCGGAAAAATGGCACGACCCGACGCGCTCTTCTTCGCGCGCTCGTGCAAAAGCTTCGTTATGTTTTCCACTCGTGCGCGCGTTGTTTTTTACCTTCGGGTGGCTGTTTGCGAAGAGCGTCATCCCCCGCCGACTCTTGTAACCGCCGTTAATTAGAAGTGCGACGCAAGTTAATTCCGGTTTGAGAATTTTGCGGCTACGCTCGCATCGTTTTCTCGCAATTAAGGCTCGCGCTAATTGAACGTTCCCAATTATCATGCGGCCTTGTTCTCCCTGCCTCTCTCTCGCCAGAATGCGTGGGTGCTCTCCAATAACGTGAGTGCAGCAGCAGCAGCAGCAGCTCTTCTCTTTTTGCACGCCCGCGTTTTCCCTCTTTCTAGGCGACTGCTGGATGAAGACTGATAGACGCCAACGACATAATCAACGCGGCCGATTGCGTGACCCTCCATCAGCCATTAGCCGCGAGCCGTCTATCTGTCTGTCTCCGTCTATGTCTGTCCGATGTAGGTTCGCGCGCGCGAGGGACGCTAGTTCGGGAAAGTTGTTTGTCTTGATGACCGTATAATTATTCCCGATCGAGCGGCGAGCGTTCGTTTTCCTAATTGCTTTCCTCGCGACTATCTCTCTCTCTCTTTATGTTTACCCCGCGCGCGTAACTGGGTGATGCGTTATATTCAGCGATGCCGAAACCGCCCGGGGCGAAATTCGACGAAGCTCGCCTCGGAGCCCGACGCGCAGCTATCGACAGAAGTTGTCAAACACCGACACACACGCGCAGCGGCTAAAAGACTGGCTGTTGGCAGTTCGAAAGCGGGAAAGACTTTTTTCCCACGTGCGCGTACTAGCCGGCGGAGTTGCAAGTTGGTCGTTTTGCGGCTCCAAATTGAAATTGATGCTCCTATCCCCGAGTAGGTACTTGGGAATTTTTGTACCTCCTCCATTTCGCTCCTTCAAATTCACTCGTGTTTTTTTCACGGCCGCGTATTGAGGGGGCAAAAGTTAACCTGCGTTTATACGTTTTTCCGTCCCGTCGAATAATCAACGCTTACGATGAACGGGATTACGCATCGGCAATAAAGTTAGCCGGAGCGACGGCGCTAATGCCGCAAAATACCGTCGACCGCTGTCGCGGCGCGCGCTAAAGTGGGTGAATTCGATTTGCAATCGCGCGACAGTCTCTGCCTCTCCGCAGAGAGAAAGCCGACGGTTCCTTTCGAGCGCACCGCCGTACTCCCTTGCGCCTCTTTGCTCTCCTCCGCGCCCGGAGCTCCTCGAGCCGCTGGAAATCTCCGAGGTAATCGTGACCTAGCGCGAGATCGACGCGTTCACCTCTATACCGTGCAGCGAAGCGGAGAGAGAGAGAGAGAGAGAGAGAGAGAGAGAGAGAGAGAGAGAGAGAGAGCCGAGATTTTATCGTCCCGGGCACTCTTTACTCGCTCCGTCGGGGAACAGTCGTATAAGTATTTCTCTTCCGCTAACCGATATAAGATTCGCACTGACCGAATATACAGCAGCGCCATCTATACCCGCTCAGCTATTCTTCTCGCACTCGATGCATATATCTAGAGCGCACTTCTGCGCAAATAATCTCGCTTCTGCTATACCTATACCTGCAGTATACTGCGGCGAGAAGCGAGCAAATGAAAGACTCTCTGCGTTATAATAGCGAGGCGACGCCGCACAACGCGGCCAGCGCCGCCGCCTCTGCTGATATGATGAATTAATAATGCTTCCTCTAAAATGTAAATGCATCTCAATAAACTACTGGTGCGAGCGACACTCGCAAAAACACGAGGCAAGCCGGCGCGCCGTAGCTAACCATAACCGTATATAACGCGCGAAAGATAAGAGAGAATAACATATCGTGCAGACGTGCAGAATAAAAATCCAGCGCGCGCGAGCGAGCGGACCCTCTTTTCGCTTAATCTCACCGTTAACCAGAATAAAGTGTTCCAAAAGGAAAAGAAAAAAAATGACTAACCATTTCTCTTCTCTTTGTGTGTTCCAGGGACAAGGTCTTTAGGCTAAACTTGAGCAACATTAGCCACTCCAACTGCGAGGTAAGCAGCCGTGCGATGCACTCTTTTTCGGCGCATTAAAACGCGCAAGTACAACGTTATTTCGACGCAGCGAGGCCGGCCGGCGCCGTGCGAAAGTTGAGCGAGAGTTTTGATGGAATGTACGGAGGGAAAGTGTCACCTGGTGCGCTGCGAAAACTTATCAACTTTGCGAATTTAAAATTTCCCAGCGCGTGTATTATGCGACGGACTACGTCCCCCGGAAAATCGCAGCCCGGGAAGATCGGCAGGTCTCTCCTCTGTATTTATTTTTTGTTCCTCCGCCGGAAGGACTTTAAGCTCGGCTCGGCGGTTCGCCTCGAAAGCCGGGCATAAAAAATGCCCGACGGCGAGTCTCGCCGCGCGGCGCCACGCGCTTTGTGAATAATAATGCATCGAGCCTCGGGGGAACCAGCTCCGTCGCAGCTAAGTATAATGCGCGCGGAGAGAAACAGAGCGGGCGCACTTGACCCGCGTAATGTCGGCTGTGATTTTGAATCATTGCCGCATCCATCTCGGAGGAAACATCTCTCTCTCTCTCTCTCTCTCTCTCTCTTTCTCTCTCTCTCTCTCTCTCTCTCTCTCTCTCTCTCCCTTTCTCTCTCTCTGGCTCAGCGATGGACAGAGAGCGAGCGATCCCCTCGGCTCTTGAGCCCCGAGTGACGACCCAGTGGCAGCGCCATACAGTCTGCAGCGAATATGCCACACGCACTGGCTCGTAAAGCCGAAAATGGCTCGAGAATCCCCCGTAAAACTGTCAATCATAGAGCGCGTGAGAGAGACTGCTGTACGCTGCGAACCCTTTTCGGCGCCAGGACAGCTGACGCGTTTCTGCTGCTAAGCGATCCATTGTCGATATAGGCGAGTCTCGCCTACTCGCTTCTCCTCTGGTCGTCGGACGAAATTTCAGGTACAGCTCACCGACCACTGGCTCCAATCTAATAATCGATTCTCGAAAGGCTCCGTTCGTTTGTTCACATATTCATCCATAATGCAGCCCGAATAATAATGGATCACAAAAACGGATGCGGAAGGATCCGGGCTTTGTACTTGGCACACTAGCGTATAAGAGAAGGAGCGCGCGTTTCGACTGTGGTCTCTGGCGCGCTCTGTTCCGATGAAGAAATAATGCCGGCCAGCAGCCGGGGATGCGGGCAGGTAATCGCGAGAGCGTGCCACGTGGCAGATTGCGCTCGCAGTCCTGTTCTTTATTTTGCAGTCCCGGCGCGATCGTGCTCCTCGATGTTTGTGCCGCTGCCTCCTTCTCCTGCCGTTCCCGGTTTCCTCCTCGCGGGGCTCCCTCTCGGATCTCGGGAGCGAGATTTCGCCCGAGTCGTGACCGGTTACAAACGAGGTTGCGAAGAACACGGGAGCCGAGATTGTCCGCGGTCGTTTCCGAATCGATCTCTCGACGAGCGAGCGGAAAAACGAAAGAAAGAGAGCGAGTGCGGGAGGAAGGAGGGAAGCAGCCAGCTGCAACTATCGCAAGTGACGCTAGCGTTTTACTGTCGGACACTCAAATATAAAGACTTTTTTATTTTCTTTCTCTCGCCCCCTGCCGCCGTCGTTCTCTATATCTGTCCGTCTCTTTCTCTTTCTGCCTCTGCGTCTCCTCCGCAGTCCCCTCTGCTGTTTTCCCTTTTATTTAATTTGGCAGTCTGAGCGCACAGGTGATTTGGGGGCAGAGAAGATCGATTTTATGAGTTTTATCGCACCGTGCGGCGCCTTTGTCGATTTCGCGCGAATGTTGCTAACTCAGCCCCTTGCCATAAGAGCGCATACATCGAGTTCCCGCGATTGAAACGTATCGAGACGCCGCCTGACTATATCAATAATTGAGAAACTCGCGCAATCGCTTGATTTAGAGTACGCAGAGGAATTGCTCTATTCAATACGCAGGACGCTGGCTCTCCCCGCGCGATATTTTATTCACTACTACAGCCATACAAAATTAAATGTATAGTACCTCGGAGAGCCGTATCCAGTCGTCGTCGTCGTAAAGGCCTCCCCCCGTCCTCCCGTACCCTCGCGAAAAACTACGCGTTAATACTTCATGCTATACCAGCGCAATGAATATTTCACTTTTCTTTATTTCATTTCCATTCGACAACGCCTGTCACGTACGTGTCGCGCCCGATGAATTTTGAACGAACTGCCGGAGGGACGTCGCGCGACTCACCCGTAAGACGAATAATTGTTTACGAGAAAAGAGCGGATAATCGCGCTTTCTCGGGTGTCCGATGGAGGAGATCTCCGGTTTCGCGTTCCTCGGAGCCATTAGAAAAGCGCCGAATAATCCTCGCTTTGGATTGCGGATTGCCAGGCTGGGGGGACATCAGAGAGAAAAGCGAGTTAGGGGAGGCGCGCAGGCCGATCGACGCGGCGGTTTCTCGTCAATAATTCCGCGAGATCCTGAATCTTTTATCGCAGACTCATTTCGCCGATATATACGCGAGCGGAAGCAGCCGCGGAGCTCGTGTACAGCCGTATATACCGAGCGCCAGATACGGGGTGACGCACGCGATGGTGTGGAAGCGGTCGCGCAGTGAAAATCCTATTGCACCGACGCCGCCACCGCAGGGTTCGATTCCATGGAGAATTAACGCCGACGGGAATGGGGTTTCGATTTTACTTGGGGAGCATCGACGGCAGAGAGACAGACGGATAGAAAGAAGGGAGAAGCGGCTATACAGGCTCGCGCGCACACGCACACTGAGCGCGCGAGAGACAGAAGAACGCGCTAGAAAAAAGAGCGGCGGACCAGACAGAGAAGAGAGCGAGAGGGGGGGGGGGGAAGCGCCGGGAGTCCCGAACCGTAAAAACGTTAACGCCAAGCCGCAGAAACGATCCCTTTTCTCTGCCGGGCATTCGTCGACGGCCACTAGAGCGAGCGAGCGAGCGAGTGAATGGCGAACGACTGCAAAAACGATCCGAGTACGCGTCTGTGTTCTAGTGCCAGCAAACAGAAAATACGCCAACACGGAAAATAGAAAAGTCGACGAACGGTTTCTTGCGCCACTCTGTAATTATCCCCGCCTAAAAAGCGCCGCATCGTCGACGCGCTCGCTCATAAAGCACTCCGCGGGGCCCTCCCGATGCGCAACGCTGCGGCGAGAGAAAAAGCTGCCCGTTTACCTACTAACGTCTCGAAATTCGCCGGCGATCAAACGGCTGCGCGAGCGCATATGCACGAGACGGGGGCACTGAAAGGCGCGAAGAGCTGCACGCAGACGGGAAAATAACGGAGCGTGATTGAATTTTACGCGCGCGCATCGATCTCGTGGCTGTGAAAGGCGTTGTTCTTGGATATCCTGCTTGGAAATAGCCGGCCTTCGAGCATTGCACCGAGCGAGTATCACAGAAACGAAGCCGCAGTAGCAGGCGATCCGAAAATCAAATGAAATTTGAAGTTTCCCTGCAGAGCAAGTTTTACCAACACCTTACGCGCGCGCAAGGACAGGAACATACGAGAGCGGGAGAGGTCGATAAGCAATGGGACATCTCCGAGCTAATAAAACGAGCGACGTATATACATGGCCAGAAGCAGCAGCAGAACGATCGAGTGGAAGAGCCAGTGCGGATTTTCCGCGCTGGGGGCTGCAGCGCACGTAACATGTTCGTATCGAGCGTCCTATAGCCTGTCCGCGCGCGCCTGCAAGCTACCGGGGAGTTGGCCGGTCACGCGGCGCACGGAGAAAGTTCCTCCTCCGTCGACGCTGCCACTCTATGCACTGCCGACGGCCGCACATGTGTCTACGTCGGTGTGTTCGAGCTGCATCGCACGCAGGGCCTCGACTTCGGGCTGCACTTGTGGGACTATAGCGAGCTATGGCTGCTGCTTCTGCTGCGGCGGCGGCGGCACTAAAGTATTGAAGGAAAGCTACACGGCTGTAAAAGCGTGCGGATGAGGTATACGCGCCAGTGGTGTATTACACGCCGGCCGCTGCGAGATCGGTTATAAAATCCGTCGGAGGAGCGGCCGTAAACAATCCTGCCAAGTTGCGAGCAGCTGCGCGGCTCTGGACGAATAGAAGCCTTCTCTCGCTGCTGTTGCCGTGGTTGCCCTCTAAAAACGATGGCATATTAAATATACATCGCTCGCGGAGAAAAAGCATGCGCTGCTGCAGCAGGTTGCCTGCATTACTCCGGCTCATCCAGCACACTGCGATTTTCGACTTCCGGCCTTAGCTCGTTTCCGTGCGAGTTTATTTCGACGCGTTGAATTCCATAGAGGCCGCGGCGGTACCCTTTTATTACGCTTTGACGAGCGCTGCACGCTAGACTCCACTTTCGCAACGGGCGCGGGACAGGTTTCTTCTTCCGCCTTCTTCTCGCGTGGTTCTGTCTCGAGACGGCCCGACTATAACACGCCGCCGCCGCCGCTGGCTTCCTATTTCTCTCGGCGAGTTTTGCTCAAACAGTTCTGCAATTTTTCGCCTTCTATTCTCTTGACACTTGATGCGGATGGCGGAATCCGATAACACACGAGCTTTTTTATTTTAACTCGGTATCGTATGCTTCGCTGCTATACTATCTGTATGAAATTTCACGGGGCGAAAATGGGCTTGCCATAGTTTATTCAAGCCCGTCAAAAGGATGGAACTATATTTGACCTCGAAGGTATTCAATTGCGGATCGCCAGGTTGTTCTGCGCAGCGCTGCGCAGCGATTAAAAACATGCATCTGATTGACGTGACTTGATCTTGTTCGATTCAATAATATTCTATCAGCTCCAGGCAACTCGTTGCACCGACAGATTCCAACAATCTCCAGAAAGCTACAACGGAAGCCGTCTGAGAAAACCGTCGCGTGCGCTCGCGCGAGAGTCGGACAATAGAGTACGAGTGTAGCGAGATGATTTACAGCTCGGGAAGCTTATAACTCTGATAGATTTTCGTTTAGGCTGGTTGGAAATACAATTATAAGAGAGTTGATGTCGTTTGCGCACCATGAGCGACAACTAAGTAGTCCGCCCTCCGCCTCTCTCTCTCTCTCTCTCTCTCTCTCAAGAGAGAGAGAGAGAGAGAGAGAGAGAGATAGAGAGAGAAAGCAGCAAGGCGTCTGCCGCAGTCGGCGGCGGAAAGTTTGCACTTCCTCGCTTTGCTTTCCTCCCGGCGTCTGGCCCGTCCCTCGACAATCGGCTTCGTGAGCGAGCGCGCTAACTTGAATTCGAGAAAACATCGAGCGCGACGACGAGCGTGCCGGGCCCAAGCAGAGAAAGTGGGAGGGAGCGCGCGATAAGATAAAGCCCAGCAGCGAGTAGCACAGTGCCAAGATTCTTAACAACCCCGGTAATTGGAGACAACGAAACTCTCCCATTATAAGAGCGAGCAGCTAGCACTCGCGCGACTGTCAACCTTCGTCTCCATAGCATCTCTCTCCCTGCCCCCCTGTCCCCTGGCGGAGTACTCGCCGCCGTACGGCAGACTCCTTGCACTTGGGTGCGCGGAGCACTTGTTCAAAGTCCTTCGTGCGAGGAGGCCACCGCCGCCTACCATCTCTCCTTCTCTCTCATCTCTCACTTTATGGCTTAACTCTTTAATTACCATCTCGACTTGTGTTTATCGTCGCGTTAATTCTCTCGCCTTTGCTTTACCCCGCTCTTCTCTTTGCTCAACTCCCAGGGCTCTTCGTCCTCTCTGTCTCACTCTCTTCGCGTTTTTTGATTGTCTCCCCTCCCGCTGAGCCGCTACTTCATACAAACTTACCGGCAAATTCATGTTTAAATAGCTAATGACATCGCGCGCACGCGGGGGCGGCTTATGTACTTTCCAACTGTCATGGACCCTGCGCGCAGCTTTTCTCGCCAACTCCTTTAATAAATTCTCGCTCCCCTCGCGCTGCACCTTTTCTTGACACCTCCTCGCCGCGCCTCATTTTAGTTTGATACTTCCCGGGACTCGTTATTGTGCGACCTTGCGACGTACTCCGACGATGCTGCTTAATGAAGTACGCGACTCGTGGATCCGATTCGCGAACGAGTTTTATCGACAAATCTCGCTCGTAAAGGGATAACCCGTGCATAGGTATGGAGAAAACGTCGGGGAAAATAAATAATACGTTTTTTCTTGCGGGAGCGCTCTACCTCTCGTCGTCCCTTTTCTCCGTCGGTCTCGCCGCTCGACGTCAATGAACCGGCGAACTTTCAAATGAAATCCGAGCTCTCTGCGGGCAGTGCGTAAGAAGTAAATCACAAAAATGCAAGTTCCGCGGCGGTATCGGATTGGAATCAATATTGAAAGCAGATTGACTCGCCGAAAAATGCCAACTGAAAAGCCTGTGCTCGACCGGCCAACATTAAGTTGTGACCGGATTTCGATGAAAATATTTTTTCCTCCCCTCACACTGCTCTCTTTTTTTAAGTAGCTTTAAAAAATACGGCTTTCAATTGAAATTTATTGCTCTCTTCGATGAGTCCAGCGCGCTATCTTCCGAATGAAACTCTCTTTTCCGCGAAGGGAAAATCCAATCCCGAGTGAAACCGCTGTTACGGGGAGTATAATGGAGCTGGTTTCCGAAAGTAATTAAAAACACGATTTTCGCGAAAGGTCATTTTGGCTTTCGGCTGCTGACCGCACAGCTTTCATCCGCGTGCAATCGAGCCGTACACGAAAATAGTCCAAGTTAAATTTCCTCTTGCGAAAGCTGTTCTACGACTAATCGCAATGGCGATCAGTTTTTCCAAGTCTTTTTCGAGCTCGGAAAGTAGGGGCACCGGCGGTAACGGGGCGAGAAAAAGTCGGTTCTGCGTCGTCTATTCAAGCGTCACTCTATAGGGTAATTTTTTCTGCTGCAACACTGACGATGGCGACGGCCGCTCTCTTTCAGCTCGCGCGCGAGCGGTCTCGCTGTGTAACGCTCCCGACGACACGAATTTCCCGCGCGCGAATTTCGGAGCGACAGGGTCGTTAGAGTCGCGGGGCACAAGTGCCGCATTGAGCGTCGGAGTCGCGCTCATTACTATTTGATGAGATAAAAAGGGCCGCGCTCGCGCGCGGTGGCAGCTCTTGCATTTTTCAGAGGCGGCCCGCGTTCCCCTGCGATACTTCGAGAGGAGTGGGGGAGGGGGAGGGGGTGCAGGAGTGTTGTTACCCCAGGGAGACAGACCCGCAGTTTTTCGGCCTCAATATTTTATCAGGGTAAATTGTATGATCTTGCGCGCAATGTCCCCGCTGCCTTTACTCCCTCCCCGGCTGCCACTGCTGTCGCACGGCGAGCTTCCACGTACGTCGCTCATTTTTCATGCTTTATTTTTTCCGCCGACTTTTTATCGCACTCTCTCCCACTTTTCACCCTTCAAATTCCACTCTAGTCGCGGCGCCGCCTCCACACGTCGCCGCGCGCCCGCTTGTATAGGTGTGTGTGTTTTTTGGCTCGCTCGGATTCTGTCCCTTCCACCCCCCCCCCCCCCCTCCTCCCTAGCAGCAGCAGCTCCAGACTTTAGCCCGTAAATTAAGCGGGGAGAAGCGGCGCTTTTATTGCCTCGCTCCAGAACTCTGCAGACCTGATTAATTAGCTGCCTGTTCGTGATTGAATTAAACCTCGCGTCTGTGTCCATTTATTTCTGAAATATTAATTTCTCGCTCTCCTAATACTTTCCTTATTCAGCGAGCTTGATGGACTCGGTCCACGTACGCGCGTCTCCACTTAGAAAATCGCGGCTCGATAAGGAATTTGCAAAATGCTGCCCTGAAAACGGCGGGAAAGGCAATTGGCAATGAGACGCTCGTACAGCAATCGCGGGGGTGCAGTCAGCCGTTGAGTTCCGACTCAGCAACAGCGGCAGCACTCGAAATTAATAGTCTCGAATCAGCGGGCTGACGTTTCCGCGCGCGATTTCCGATTCGCGACGAGGCGCGTAAAAGCTCGAGTGCCCGAGGGACACCAGTCCTCTTTCTCGGGCGCACGGCACCGAAGAATCGCGCGACACGGAGCGCGGCGTCGACGAGTCATTTAACACGGCTTCGCGCAGCCCCTTTCACGCATCGCGCATACGCCAAGGCATTGATAATGAGGAATTACTGGCGGCGCTGTTTGCCGCCGCGCGCGTCAGCCCGCGAACGTCGCTTAAGCCTGTAATTAAAACCAACGAGCTCGCTCAGCTTCGCACAGGTGCGTGCACGGTAACGCGTCTGGCTGCTGTGCTTCTCGAGATACGTGTAATTAGAACGCAAGTGCCTCACTTCGACTTGTACTCGCGTGCTTCGGACCACTATTTTCTCGCTTCGCACACTGATTCACTTTCGTTATACAGTCAGACGTTACTAGCTAATGTCGAGATTACTGCGCAGCTTCTCCCCTACATCAGATTACCCAGGGCGGGATTGAAGCTTGTCCGCGTGTACGCTGTATCTTCTTCTTTACAACCTCTTAGCTGACTCGCAGACTGTCATTCGAACTTTTTCACCATACACTTCGCAGCCCGAACTTGAGATGCGTACTTGCGAGCAAACTTCACTATTCGATATTTTCAACTCCGGCTATTAAAAATTTACGCGAAATTTTTTTATCGCGCTTCACGAAAGTTGTTGGTATGCGCGCGGCCTGTTTACGAACTTCAACCCGCGTACAGCCCCCAGGTATATGTTAAGCGAAATCGTCCATCAGTCGCGCAAAAGTTCACAAGGACAATTAGGAAAATGCGCCTTGTGAGGAGTGAAGCCGCGCGGTGGAAAACTTGGATCACGTCTCTTTTTACAACTGCAGCACTTCGGCAAATGACAGTAACAGCCAAGGATTATTATTACGCAGTGCGCGCGCTGGCCATTAAGTTTACAGCTGCGGAGGCATTTCGAGCTGCTAGCACGCAAATCAGCCGAAGAGAGCGGCACGGGCGCGCGTGCATGCAAGCGAGCCTCCATTACCGCTGCTGCTGCCGTTGCTGTGGGATGCAGCGAGGCGAACGGCGTCGCGGTGACTATTAAACAGAAATATCTCCCGCGCGCCGTAAAGCTCCCACTGCGGAATCCGGTTCTCGATGCCGCTGCCGCTGCCAGTGCCAGTGCCGCCGTTGCTGCCGTAAGGCCTTTGAGCAGGGGCAGACTCGCGGAGGAGGAAAATCGCAGCATCGGCGCTGCTGCGCTGGCTAAGAAGAAATCGGAGAACGGGAGGTTAAGAACGAGCGGGCGAAATCGCGGAGCTTGCATATCCGAGCGAGAGCGCGGAACTTGCGAGAAAGGAAAATGCCGTCGTTATTATATAGTCGGCCTGTCTCGTCGTTGACTGCTTCTTCTTCTCTCTCCTCCTCCTCCTTCCTCCTCTTCTTCTTCTTCGCCTTCTGCCGCCGCTGCGGTTATATGCTCGGCTTTTTGTGTGCCCACTGCATGTATACGCGAGGCGGACGCATGTTTCACTTGCCTCCACAATATTTCTCTCACTCTCTCTCTCTCTCTCTCTCTCCGCCGCTCGCTTTCTCCAAATCCGATAGCTCAGCAAATCCCTATTGAAAAATGTATCTCTTTCATCCGCCTCTATATTCGTAATTACTTTATCCCCGGATTTTTCAAGCGCGGTCGCCGTATCTCCGCGACTCTCGGGCCGGATTTTCATTGCGCTTCTGCTTGTTCGTCGGATCATTAGTTTCGAAAATCTATTCTGCGGGGGCGTGCGCGCTGATAGCACGTACAATGAGATACGAGAGGATCGAGGAAGATTCAGTTTCCGGCGAAAGCACTTCGCTAATCTCGCCGCGCATAATGATTTTCTATGGTTATGCGCGCGGGTATCTTGCGAATTCGAAAACGCGCGCCCGCTTTAATCAAATTCCAGCGTTTTTCTCGGCGCTGCTCGGCTTGTACACAGCTCAGTAGGGCGATACTCCGGGGGAGAAAATTGCGGAGACGCGCCGAGCCCGATAATGTATAATTTTAATATCCACGCAGAAAAGAAGTCGAGAGAGCGAGAGCGAGATGAGCAAAGTATGAAAAGAGGCGCTTGGGAGTTTATCGACTCGCTGAATGCAATCGCGACGCCGAGAATGAGGGAGCTGGAGAAAAAATAAATAACGACGGCCCTCGCAACTATGCAAACGCGGAAACAAAAAGCGCACACAGCATCAGCGCCGCGGGGAAAATAGAGGAGAGGTAGCTGATTACGCGCATCCAAGTGTGAGTAATCACTGTTCAAGCGGACCCGAGCGCGTCTTGCGAAGATCTCGCGCGCGCGTCGCTCTCGAAATCAGTGACTGCTGCAGAGCCGGGCGTGTACACTGTACAGTATTCCACGTCTGTTTGTCTCCATCTTTGTGGGACACAGCGCCGGCAGTCCATTGAAAGCTCGGCGGGCCGCGAACACCTCGACTTTCGGCATGCACTTTATGCAGAGCTCGCGCGGTTGCTTGATTAAACTCCGCGGCAGCAGCGGCGGAGCAGTAGAACGGGGAATAGCGAGTCTCAGGACGATGACGAGCCGCAGATAGAGAGCGAGAGAGCCAGGGCGAAATAAAGCAGTGGTTGTCATTTTGCTGGCGCGCGCTTCGCCAGACTCGTTTGCGCGTTAATCATGTGCGCCTTTACTTGCTGCTGCGGCACTTTGGATTCCCGGCCCGAGAGAAAGGGAGGAGGGATGAGCCACCGCATTTCCAGCTACGGAATGAGAAAGCCCATCCTCAAAGGGATGGACGAGCACACGCGCGCGCGTTATCGCGGATTGGAATGTTTTCTAATTACGTTCGTCCCGCGCGCTCTCTCCACGCACGCTGCTGCAGATTTAATAACGGGAAAGTGGAATTTTACGTCGCTCGCGCGCTCCTCCTTTTTCAGCCCCCCTGTACTATTGCCAGTTCAAGGTCTGTACTGTGAATTTTTTATTGAGTCGGGCTGCATGCGCCCTCTCCCGCCCGCTCTGTGCGCGCGGATTTACCTGATTTTAATCTTCCTGCGCCAACCGAAACGAAGGATGGGAGAAGCTAAATATATTTTCGAGATGAGCTCTCGGCTAATCACATAAGCGTAATCCCGTTTGATAATTTACGGCGGCCGCGGAATCTGATTTAATAAATAAAGTTTTTAACATTTTTTCATTAAAGCGCGCGAGCGGCCTTGTTCGCGCTGCATACGAAAATACGAGACAGTAATTACATTTTTTGCGAATGCACGAGGAGGAATTCGTCGCGGCGGCTGTATGTGCGCTTTTTTTCTTCAAATAGAGGAACCGCGCGGCGCGCATAAATGAAATAGACGGGCAAGAATCTCATTAGTTTTTGACAAGCAAAGCGTGCGAAAATTTAACGACCTGCAGTCTCTTTTGAGCGACATTCTACTCGCTATCCCGACAAAATCTCCTTATATTTCATCATTAAGCGAAAAAATGACGCACTCGGAGGCTGTCCATAACGAAGCGCGGAGAGATAATGCCGCGCCGGCTTCTCGAGACGGCGACGAGAGTCGTGCACCTACTTTTCCCCGCGCACTCGACCTAGCTCCGCATGACGAGTACCGCTGTTGCAGAAGAGCGCAAGCCCCGGCGAACTTAATTATCGCAGGTGTCGGGTCGGCCGAGATGAAAGGCCGCGAAGCGCGACGGATACGGCACACTGAGCCAGTGGCTGCCGCGCGCCTCTGTGGGTGAACATACAAGTATGTGAATGGAAAGCCGCGAGCGCGTTCCGGCGACGACCTCGTTCCGCGGCGTAAAAGCTCGTTTACGCGGGAATAAAACGGGCGCTCGCGCTCGCGAGAAAAAGGGCCGCTGCCCAAGCACCTAATCAACGCGCGCAGCCAGTCGGAGTAGAGCCGTCGCCGCCGATGCGTGCAGTCGCGATCTCGCCTCGCGGAAATGGCGCAATAACAGCCGGAATGGTTCGTCCGCCGACACCGCTTTTACTGCACGGCTTTGTCGATTGTTCCGGAAAGATCGCCGCGCTGTATTCATTTGTCGCCGGGGCGCGCGTGATTGCCTTTCCGCCGCGCGAGATGGATGAAAATCTAATAATGATCTACGCTTTTGACCTTACCCTACGCGGTTGACCTTATTCCTCGCGCGCACGCTGATTGCGGAACCTTTTAGGTGAAGTGTGCCAACTGTTTTGGCACCTTTTTCTCAGCACCTCGCACGGCGACGAGAGACTGCACAGTGCACAGTGTATTTTCCGACTACTCTTTTCCTCTTGAAATGAAAGAAAGAAATGAAAGAAGAGTGAGAGAGGGAGCAGCAGCAGCGGCAGACATTTTTGATACACTCGGCCTGTGGCGCCCCGTCGACGGCACGCTGGCCTTTGGGATCTGGAAATTAAATGTGAGAAAGAAATGAATAGGGGAGTGGGAACCGCCGACGACGGCTAGGCAACCGGGTTGCGGAGAGCGAGGAAGAATGCGAGAATGCGAGAGTGAGCCGGGCGAGTGTGGCAATGACAAAAAACGCGGATTGCGCTGTTGCGCTTTTGAGATTAAACGCACGAAATTAAAAATTAAATGTTCTAATTGGCTTTTCTCTTTCTGCTTCTCCTTTGCAGAGGGACGCCCTCAATCTCGAGCCGAGCAACGTTGCCAACTGCGTGTCAAAGGGCAAATCAGAGGTACGTACATCATTTCGCTCGTTTTTGCAGCGCGAGAGGAGAGATTGACCGCGAGTAGCTGATGGAAAACGAGTTTGTGCGTGGATTGCGGCGGTCCATCTCTCCTCTCTCTCTCTGTCTCACTTGGTTACTCGATTCGGCTGTAATGGCAGCTTCCTGCACATAAAAAGGCCGGCGAGGCCTGTAATAAACTCTCGGCGCTCGTGTTTTCAGCACTTCGACTGCAGAAATCACATAAGAGTGATACAGCCCATGGAGGAGGGTAACAGGCTATATCTGTGCGGTACGAACGCTCATTCGCCTAAGGACTGGGTGATCTACGTAAGTATTTATCGTGGCTTCGCCTCTCGTTATTTCTCCGCCGTTCTCGAGCCCCATACAGCCGGGAAGCAAGATTTATCTGGCCGCCGCGAACTACGCGCGCGCAGTCATTCGTGCGTTTAAGTACCCGTGTAACGACGCCGAAGAATATACGAGCCGGCTGATATTTAAAGATTACGAGTCCCAAATGCACAATAGGCCTCTCTTAACGACGTGCCTTCTCCCCCGCGTTATGGCCGTGTACTGGCTGTGCTACATACTCGCGGCACATTCCGCTATCGGGAGCAAGAAAAACGCATCTAATAACGAGAAATCGCGCGTCGCTTATTGTATTCGCAGAGCAACCTGACTCACTTGACGCGGCACGAGTACGTGCCCGGAGTGGGCATTGGCATAGCCAAGTGCCCCTACGACCCTGCGGACAACTCGACGGCCGTCTGGGTCGAGAAGGGCAATCCGGGAGACCTGCCAGCCCTCTACTCGGGCACCAATGCCGAGTTCACCAAGGCCGACACCGTCATCTTCCGCACGGATCTCTACAACTTCACCACCACCGACAAGGCCTACAGCTTCAAGAGGACACTCAAATACGACTCCAAGTGGCTCGACAGTGAGTACACGCCATTATACCTCTTTTCTACATCTTGCAAAGTAAATTCACAATGAAAAGCGGGCATGTTCCTTCGATTTGCATAATCGCGATAAATATTGCCGAGGAAAAGAGCGTCATTTCGCGCGGAGAACCAAGATATTCGGAGAAGAGTTCGATAGCGCGGCATAAAGGGCGGCGGCAGCCGGGTGATTGAATCCAAACACAGCGCGACGACCGAATCTAAAGTCCCCGCAGCATTTCTTCCCCCCTCCGCGAGGGGCCGCGATGCTTAATTCCGGGAGGCAGAGAGATAGCAGCTATGCAAAGCAGCGCGGCGGCGAACATTACAATTTCAATGCAGGTGCGCGCGGCTGTAGCGGCGAAATTGCCAAGCCGAATAGAAAGAGCTGGCTGCAGAAGCGAATAATAAGAATAAGAGCATATAGCCGCAGTGTCGCCTGCGCTCGCGCGGGGTATAAAGGGGGCCGCGAGCCGGATGAAATATACACGCGCCGGACAAGGGGTTCTTCTCTCGCGACGAGAGAGGGAGAGTAATGGAGGCTCGGTAATAAAATAACACCCCTCAGGATCCTCGACTAAACGTCCCATTCGGCGCTCCTCTCTCCTCTTCCAGCTGTACGCCGCGCGCAGTAGTATACGAAGAAGTTAAACTCGGCCGCCGCCGTCATCCACGAGAGCTCCTTAATCGAGTCTCGCGGGAGAAAGAGACTCGGCGAGCGAGCCTGCGCTCGCGGCTAAGGTTAATCAGCCCGCCGCTCTAATGCCGGGGGTGGAGATTCCTCTAATTTCCGACTATTCTTCCTCGCAGCCCCTGCCCGCCTGACTTTGATTGTTTTGACGCGGTAATTAGCTCCCGCTCTTCTTTTTCATCTCGTTCGCGGCGCCGACGTGCGCGAGAGTCGCGGCGTTGTTCTTCCTCTAATTGCTTTTCGCCGATTCCTATGGCCCGCCGGGAGCAGCGATCCGCTGCGCGCGCGTACTCGGTTGTCTCACCGGCGAAACAGCCGACGAGTCACTTCGGCCGATGCGGAGCGCGTGTGATCAACTAAAGCAAGCGTTACAACGGGAGGGGAAAAGGCGCGGAAATTGCAATTAGTCGGGACGCGCGGCGGGGGCCACATCTCTCAGACGCGCGCGGGAATAAATCGCGCCGGCAGCGCCGGAGTCAACGGCACTCTGCGCGCGCGCGCGCGTGATTAGCCATTTGTTTCCGCGATTAATTCAATTATCTCGCGCGCACGTAAGAACGGATCGTCTCGGCGCAGACTGCGTGACAATGGAGTCTGCAGCGCGCGATACGCGCGGAGGACACACGGGCTTAACGGGCTCTGAATAAGTGGCTGATGAGAAGAGGCTAGCAGGCACTTTCACGGGACCGTGCGCACGCGAGCCCTCTCCCGACATATTCCGCCGGGTGTCGCGACGTTTCTTAGCTCGAGCTACTTGCTCCAGCAGCGGACTGATACTCGCCCGCGAGCTCGAGATAATCGAGTTTCCACTTTAAGACAATCAGCTGACTGTCTGGCGCGCGGGCTATTTGTATTCCTTTGAGCTAAGACTCCATAAGTCAGTTTGAGTTTTAATTGATGGACAGAGCGTGAGCGCGACCTAATGATCCTATAGAAATCCGCTTTTCATTCTCAACTTCGCTTTATATTTCTCGGCCTGCAGCGGGTAAGATACTTTGACATTCCCTCTGGCCCTCGGACGCATCTTTGCGCAGTGGCTTTTATCGGCCGATAGATATAAATTCGGGCGGCGCGCGTCGCATTAAGCATAACGAAGCAAACGACAGATCTGTCAAACGCGGCGTCGGGAAAGGTGCACTTTGGCGTAATTAAATTACCTCCCCGCTTCGCGGACGATAAATCACCGGCTGCAGCAGCGCGCGCGCGCTGTGACTTGCGCCAGTGCGTCGCCTCGTATATAGTCCGCTGATGGAAGGATGCCTATTGAATCACGACAACAAACTTTCCCATTCGCTGGCTCGCTCGCGCGCCCAGTCGATTTAATCGTTCAACTGTGAGGGAGATTGCAAACTTTCCTCGAAACACAATGAGCTCGATCCACTGTAAACATGTGCGTATGCGCTGTGTGCGTCTCTGCCTGTGTCTGTGTGTGTGTGTACTCTGTCGCTTTGTATCTATCTCTCTGCGCCGTATACTATTACGCGCCGCGGCGGCGACTGTAAATAACTCTGAATTTTACGAGCTCTCGCGCGCGCGCTCTGTATAATCGACTGCGCGCAGCTTTCCAACTTTAATCTCCGTGATGTCACTTTATATCATTATGCAGCCGTCCCCGCCGCTCTCGTGTATTATTTACCTTGTTTCTCATTTTGCAATTAAATGGCATTATAACTTTCGAGCGCGTACATTTGTTTGTGCAAAACGATTATTTCAATTGTCAAAAGGATGATAGCGGGATTTTTAATTGAATTTCGCGGCGGACCGAAATGAGAATCCGCTCTTGTCGGGGGACGAGCTGCAAGTTTTAATGGGACTTTACGAGCGTTGAAAATGAGAGAGAAGCTGACGTACGCGCGCGCTTTTTCGTCCGCGAATCGTTCCATCGAAAATGCGGAGGTTCGAAAAATTTTTGACCCGCGTAGCATTTCGAACTGCGCACTATATGCAGGTAGCGGGAGTTATGTGCCCGAGCTGAAAACGGAGCCACTTGATTAAAATAAAGTATTAATAAAAGGGGAAAAATAAAAAAATCCGTAAAACCGTAGGCAGCGCTCGAGTCGACTGTGCCAACAGCAGCGGCAGTTCATTTTAAAATGTACATAAAAGTAACGCGAGAGCATTTATGTGTCGGCTGCAAAGTTATAAGATTATACATTTCTGGAGTGGAAGGATAAAAGAGTCTCGCGCGAGGCATAAAGTAAAAGAGCCTTCCGCTCTCTACTTGCATTAGAGTTATTATCCAAGCAGTGTGGCGACGCGATTACGTAAAAGTGAGCCTCGCCTCGCTCGTCGCTCGCGTCTTAGAATACTTATTGAACGTAATGCATGCAGCGTCCGAGTGGGGATCCGGCCTCCCGTAGCTCGGGCTGCCGGCGCAAATTATTGACATTTCGAAGGCAAAAGCTGCGCTGCGCCGCGTCGCCTGCACGCCCGGATGAACCCTTAAGCGGCTTTACGACTTTGGATCGTAAAGCGACAAGTGGCTGCTCATTAAACTTTCGTTATAACCCCTCATGCATGCGCTGCACTGCGCTGCCGCAGTGCCGCCGGCACGTTAAATGAAAAGTGCAAAAGTCGTTTACCCGCATCGCGACCGCTGCCTTTGTCGTCGTACGTTAATATGATCTACGACACCGATACTCCGAGCGTCCGACTGCAAGAATTCCTTCCGAATCCAGGCGCATTTCGGCCGAATCTCTGCGCTCAAAAATCGATCGGAAGATTTAATTAACAGCGTCAGAGCTGGGGTAACAATAAAAGCTTAATTTCATTCCTCCTCCCCTCGCGCCTCTCGGCAAGAAGTCTGCCGGGTTATCCTTGTACTTTTGTTCCTGCCCGAGACTGCCGAAGGGGCAATAAGATTCTGGAGTTGGCGCGCGACAATCGCTTCTCCGGCGAATCGTAATTAGTAATTGTTCGGCTCTGGCGCCTTCTTCTTCTTCTTCTCTTCGCTCCGTTCTTTCATTGCGAAGGCGCTGCCGCTGCAACTTTGGCCCCGATGTAAATTGCTTTTCGCCGTCGAGCCCCTGCGCCCCGCTCATTTCACGCCATTTATCCAAAGCCGCCTATTCCTGTGTCGGGCGCGGGCGGGAAAAGCCGAGTCTCGCAAGAAAGTACAACCAGTCGCTATACGTAATCGCCGCAGCTGCGCTTTTATCGATCGTCCGCCGAGGTGAATCAACGCTACGAAGCTTCCGTGACAGAAGATACTTATAACACGCGTTCGATTTTTCGCTTTTCAGAGCCCAACTTCGTCGGATCGTTCGACATCGGCGAGCACGTCTTCTTCTTCTTCCGGGAAACAGCTGTGGAGTACATAAACTGTGGCAAGAGCGTGTACTCGCGCGTGGCCCGGGTCTGCAAGCGGGACACCGGCGGCAAGAACATCCTCGCCCAGAACTGGGCGACCTATCTCAAGGCGCGGCTCAACTGCTCGATTCCCGGAGAATTCCCCTTCTACTTCAACGAGATACGTAAGTATACCCGCAATAATTTCAATCTCGCCGCGGCGTCGCACTGCATCCAAACACCGAGGAACGCAATCTAAAGTTCGGCAAAGCCCTCGAAGCGGCAGCGGCGCTGTGTTTGTCTTGCCAGCGCGAGCGCGCGCCTGCGCGCATAAATATCAAATATTATTTCCCGAGCGGCACAATAAACACGCGGCTTCCGGCTTCCAGAGAGCATCTACAAAGTGCCGGGCGACGACACGCACTTCTACGGCACGTTCACCACCTCGACGAACGGCCTGATGGGCTCGGCCATTTGCTCCTTCCACATCGACGCGATCCAGGAGGCCTTCCGCGGCAAGTTCAAGGAGCAGGCGACCTCAAGCAGCGCCTGGCTGCCCGTGCTGTCGAACAAGGTGCCGGAGCCCCGGCCCGGCCAGTGCGTCAACGACACCGAGACGCTGCCCGACACCGTCCTCAACTTCATCCGCTCGCACCCGCTCATGGACTCGGCCATCTCGCACGAGAACGAGAAGCCCGTCTTCTACAAGCGCGACGTCATGCTCACCAGGCTCGTCGTCGACAAGCTGCGCATCGACTCGGCCGGCCTCGACCTCGAGTACACCGTCTACTACGCCGGCTCCAGTGAGTACCACGCGCGTCTCTCTCCTATACTTATTACGCTCCTTTTTGCCAGCACTTGTTGCTCGCATCTCAATTTTCGCGTTGCATTTCCCGCAACATCGAGAGCACGTCTGACAGGCTTGCATGCCATCTCGCGTTTGCGTTGCAGGTGACGGCCGGGTCCACAAAGTCGTCCAGTGGATCGACGGCGAGGGAGAGTCCCAGTCGATTCTGTTGGACGTGTTCGACGTGACGCCCGGCGAGCCAATTCAGGCTATGGAAATATCGCGGGAGCACAAAGCGCTCTACGTCGCCTCCGATCACAGGATCAAGCAGATCGACCTGGTCATGTGCTCCCGGCGCTACGACAACTGCCTCAGATGCGTCCACGACCCTTACTGCGGCTGGGACAAGGACACCAACTCCTGCAAGCCCTACGCGCCTGGGTAAGTGCGATCCCGCCGGTCCTGATAATTCCAAGTACCGAAACCCCGGGTTAACGCGCAACTTCGCTCGTTCAGCCTGTTGCAGGACGTGTCAAACAGTACGGCCGACGTGTGCGACAGCAGCGTGGGCAAACGCAAGCTCGTGGTCACGTGGGGCCAGTCGGTGCACCTCGGCTGCTTCGTCAAGATGCCCGAGGTTCTGGCCAACCAGGAGGTCAGATGGTACCACTACAGCAAGGAGAAGGGCCGCTACCAGATAGCCTACAAGTACGGCGTGGCCGGCGACAAGTTCATCGAGACCTCGGAGAAGGGGCTGGTGATCGTCAGCGTGAACGAGCAGGACGCCGGCAGGTACGACTGCTGGCTCGGGGGCGCCCTGCTCTGCTCCTACAACATCACCGTCGACGCGCACAGGTGCTCCGCGCCCGCCAAGTCCAACGACTACCAGAAGATCTACTCCGACTGGTGTCACGAGTTCGAAAAGTACAAGTCAGCCATGAAGAGCTGGGAGAAGAAGCAAGCGGTAAGTCACTCTTTTTCGCTGCCCGTTCGACCGGCTCCGAAGACCCCGCGCCTCGTACCTACTATTTTGTATTTATTCGCCCGTGATGGACTGAGCCTTTCCCCGATAGCTGCTCGTCAGTTCGGATTGTCGGGGCTAATAGGCTTATCTCCTGTCCCCTTTAAATCTTTGATTTCATTTGTAGGCCTTCGATCGACACTCTGCTCGCTCACTGACACAGTCCGACAGCCTATATTTTCTCTAGCGATTTCGACACCCCTGCACGACCTCCTGGCGTATTTTGTACAACAGAGCAGGGATATTCAAAAAGTAAACGCCGCCTGAAAAAGAATAAGCACGCAGAGATTGTTTTCGCGTCGGCTTTCAGCGACGTGAAATTGTTTTTCATTGTTCGTTAACCGCGCGCTCGGTTGTTTGAAAAAAAAAAAACTATCGACCGCGTAATGAGTCCGCATTGACGGAAGCCGAACAAAGGATCGTCCGATTGACGATTCTTCATTGAAAAACTAACAGCGCGTGTGTAAAGAAATGCATCTGCTTCCGTTTGTTACAGCAATGCGCGTCGAAGCAAAACGACAGCAACCAGAACCTGCACACGAACGAGGTCTACGGCGCGCCCCTGGTGTGATGGAAACGATCGCTGGCGCCCTCGCCGAGTCGGGAGGACGACACCGAGACCATCTTCATAAGCGTCCTGCCGCAAAACGGCGCCACTGGTTCTCCCAACCGACTGTCCTCTGCGTTGCTGCTGCTACTCTGTTACTGCTGCAACCGACACGCGCTCGCCCTGCAAAGGAGCCTCGTTAAGTAAATCTGCCGCGCGAGCCTGTCGGGGCACTTGGGAGAGAAAGAGAGCGAGTGATTGCGGAAAAGAGAAATCCTTAGCTTGTAAGTGACGCGTGGAGAGGGAGAAAGACGAGGAGAGCGAACGAGCGAGCTTGCGCAGGCGGGTTGAGAGAAAGAGACTCGCGCCGGCGGTGTCCGCGAGTACTTCTTTTATATTCTCTACTACGCGCGCGCGCGCTCCACCGCCGCGATTCGCTCACCCGTTCGTTCTCCCGCTGATCTTCTTCTCTTCTCTCGCTTGCTGTAAATAGCGTGCGTTTGTACTGTAGAGAGCGCGCCGCGAGCCCCCGTGCCACGGCTGGACAGACGCGAGGGCGCACTAACTGTTAATCGACGAAGCTGGGGAGAAAACTAGTAAGAAGCGAAGGCGACGGTTCGAGAGCAGCCACGAGCACTGCTGGATGCCAAATTAAGTGTTCTTAAGGGGGCTGGATAGAGGGTTTGTCGGAAAACGTCCATGATCCTTTTCCCTTCTCGCGATCGCGAAAAGAGCCTATCGGGACTATTTTGCATCCTTCTGCACACGTGTGTATCATTATTAATAGAGGAGGAACAGGAAACGAGCAAACGAGAGAAAGGCTCGGCTGAGCTGAGACTCGCGTGCGGGGGGGGGGGGGGGAGATATATTACGTCGGGCACACGTCGGGCTGCGCGTGTACATTTTACTAATATAGGCGAATTAACTTTGTATAAAACGAAAAACAAAAAAGACTATAAAGACAGAATTGTATAATGTATTCAGCGTTTTCTTAGACCTGTGATATAACGAGGGAGGAAAAGTATGGTATAATTAATTAATATAGATGAATTAAGGAGAAAAAGTGAAGAAAAAAAAAGAAAAAAGAAACAGCTAAATACAATCATGCGAGAAAACGCGGTCCTCCAGATCGTCGCGGGATGTGCAGCCACTTTATTACTTATTGTATATTATGAGCACGCGTTATGTACGTAGGTTTTAAGGAGAGTATCGCGACTGCCTCTGCTGAGACGCGGCAGCGTGTATCGTTCATTTTGATCGGCTGCCTCGCCGCCGCGCGATCGCGAAACGTCGATTATATTGCGCGAACAGACGGGCGTTCCCGAAACGTCGCCGTCGTCACGCAGGTTACATATTGAGATTATTCGCGTCGGTGCGTGCTTCTCTGACGGTCGACTAATCTTTTACTTTCTTATCGCAAGAAACTTTTTTTTGCTATCATCGCGTTTATACTCTTTTTTTACTACTGATATATGATAGTAAGGATTTAATGCGTCTGATTAGCTCGTAAACGACTATTTTTAGTACTCTTTATTCTTTATTTTTTACTTGCCACGCGCGTACATACTGTTAAGTGCATTCTGACTACTTCTTACTTACATTAGTTTTATTTTCATCGCGCGACGTGTACTTACTTACGGTTAAACGAGGGGAGCTTTGACTAAACATTTACTGAAACTATGTACTGTTTATTATACTGCCATGTTTTTACTTACCGTTTTTATATGCGTTTATCTTCTCCGACTCCTGACTATATTTGTATATTTAACTCCAACAAACAGACTGTTGCGTAGCGCTGCGGTAAATCTACGACTTTCACGACTAAGCGAGATATTTCTTTCAGACTGTCTATGCGTATACAGAGCTGATCTCCGGTCTTTGATTTGCTTACTTTGATGTACGGCAAAGCAACTCTACGTGTTTTTTAAAAATTAAAAATTATCCGTGAACGTATTTTTAAATATATCCGAGTATATGAAGACAGGCATACAACACATCCATCGTGTGGTTTCTATACAAAGCCCGAGCAACCTTGAACTTTATGATGCTTTTCTACATTTTTATACGAGTATGAAACGCTGTAATCGGGTCGAAAGGTAACTTTCAGAGCCACGCTTCGCGGGACGAGTTAAAAGAACAAACCCATTATTCAAAGCAATTACCGCTGGGCCAGCTCTAGCTTTTAACTGGTGAGATATTTCTTTTAGTACTCGATTTATTATTCAGTGACGCGATTCGCCCGGAAAATCCGAAGCGCGCGCCATCTCGACTGCACTTCCCGATCGCGCGCATTGTCCCGGCAATCCAAGGTGCTACTCGCAGAGATATACTTATGCAAAACCTATATCACGTAGCTTCTACTGATTTTAATTGCGTACGCATCCTACACGGCAGATGAGTTTAAGCGTTTCGGTTGCGCCAGGTGGTGTGCCCGCCGCGCTATGAAGTTTTAACGTGTCTCTGCCACGGAAATACATGGAGAATTTCGCTTTGAAAGTCGGACGCTCTTCGCCACGCACTACACTATACATGTACATACATACCTTGCGCGGATTTTCCGAGCTTTGGAGTAGGGTCTCAAGAACGGCTATAGCCGGCGACGGCGAGCCGGGTGGGTCCTTGAGACGCGCGCGCGGCATAAAGTGCTGCGCCCGCGCACTAGCTAAGCTTCGACGATGGGAAAATCACTGCTGCCACGCGAACCGTATAACCCACATAGATATACATAGATACGTATATGCGAGTCCGCGTTCGAGATCAGACTTATTACTTCAATAAACTTGTAGATAATTATGTAGAAACTCTCTGGACTCGAGCGAATGAATTTGTTAAATATTTGAAACCGTTTCTTCGCTCTCTTCGCTGGCGCATTATTATAAATATTTTTTTTTCTCCTTCGTGCAAAATCATAACGATGGGGTTTGATTTAAAAAGACGATCATTAACAATTTTTTCACTCAATTCATTGTTCTCACGATTGTTATTATTATTATTGATATTTTCCATTACGGATTTTTCCTGTAAATAAAAGTAAGCAATTTGCGTGTAATGAAAGCAATCATTTCCCTCGAGGGTATTTTCATGAATATTTGAATGTTGCGTAATAATATGAGCGTTCATTGAATCAAGTTCTTAGATTATAATAGTTAAGGAGAATTTATCAAGATATTCTTTTTTTATTAATAAATGTGCACTTGAAAAAATTCCTTTTTCCTTGTTTACTTTACTTTATTATACCTTATTATTTATCTATAGGGCGTGCATCTATTTCTCGAGCTTTCGTACTTACATTCGACATGCGACCACTATTCGCGAGGTTGAAATGATAATCTGTGTATTGAGAGTTGCTATTCCTCTCGTCGAAACTGCAAATGTGCCGTCGAGACCAAAATAAGAGGACTCCGCTGCTCTTATCTCCTTCGCTGTAAGCAACGCGCTGTGTATTACTAAAAGGAAAGAAAATTCGAGAGGCTATGCGAAGCCTTTCAACGTACGGATTTATGTTCCCTAATAAAGAGAGACAGTGATATAGATTCAAGATTCTTGCCCTTAATCTGTAAATATAGAAAAAAACACTGTGTATGCGCCTGTGAGCCCCGGACTACGCGCGATCACGCGCATGCACATCTTTCTCGGGCGACGGAGGGTAAACAATGTCTGTAAACACATATACATACACAAGACAAAATCTTTATAATACACTGATGAGGTTATAGTTATATATATAAATAGAGAGGGGGGGGAGAGAAAGAAAATCGTGTAATTCTTTATAAGTTCTGTAAATAGCCGTTCTCCGCGAGATCGATATAAATTTATAAATATATAAATATATACATTTAGATAATAGAGAGTATGAAACAAACACGAGACGATTTAATTTTGTACCTCGTCGACATAGTAGCGGTAGTGCAAAGTAAAGGAGAAAACAATGGGAGAAAGAAACGATAGGTTTTAAATGAAAAAATATCGAGTAAATGCGTATCCCGTGAATAAGAGCCGAGAAAAAATGATGTTGCGCGCGAGAATCATAGACTACACAAGATTAATCCAATAATCAATAATTTAATCCTCAAATATGTACTTATAAAGAGCTTCGACAAGTATTGAATAGTATCACGACATAAGGTAAGCTACACGCAGCAGAGGTGAAGTATAGGGAGTCGACGAGTTTGATTTTGTAGTATTGCAAAGAGCAGGCGTCGCAACGATGCTTTGGATTATCAATTACAAAGAGAGCCGAGGAGGAGAGACAGAGTGCGTGCGTGCGTGTGAGACGGAGAGATGAGTGTGAAAAAATATGCGTCCATCCAGCGAGCACGCGAGTGGCTCATCCTGCTTGAAACTGTGCACACAGCGTCCCACGGAACCAACGAAAGAGCTCGAGTAGGTACAGAAAAGCCCCCGGATAGAGAATCTGCTGCGAGTGATTTTCTACCGATGCGTCTCTCGTCGAGCACATATTATTATAATATATGATATAGAATAATACGATGTGCGTTGCGAATACGTAAGCGAGTAGTAAAAAGGTCAAAAGAAAAATTATCTTATAACGATTAAGGAAAGCTATAAAGAAGAGTACATGCGCGATTGTAATATTATATATATATTACATATAGATATATATGTATAATAAGGCACTCATGATCTATGGCTAAGGGCCGAAGCCGCAAACGCCGAGGCTCCCACTATCTCTATTGTACTTGATACACTATACTATTGCAGCCATAGTGAGCCTCCGGACGATCAAGTCCGTCTCTTCGTCACTTTCTTTTCGGCGACTCGGCGTTTGCGACTCCAGCTCTACAGAAAGTGGGCGTGATTACGGAAAGCAATCTAAGATGATATCTCTACGTTGTTAGAGTAATATTTATAAAGATACCGACTACTTGTATATGTTACTTTGGATACGCGGTTGACGCGGCGGAGCTTCACGCAGTCGGCGCTCTCATTTGTACATACGAAAGACTCTACTATTATAAAAAGACTATATTGCACTGTTGTGCATTGAGCATTCGCGCGAAGACGAAGAACTAAGCTTGCCTCGCGCGCCGCCGACGGCAACCGTCTCCTACGCGCGGAATCAGTAGTCGACGTCGCGAATCGGTCGGACGGCTGTTTATAATTTTGTAGAAAAGACTTGTACGTGTGTGTGTATATATATATATATATATATATATATATATATATATATATATATAAATATATATATATATATATATATATATATATTCTATCAACAATATTTTATCAACACGAAAGAATCGTCTATTTTACCCTACTTCTCGAATCTTGAGTCGAGTATAAGAAAGAGTTACCGTTGGCGCACAGAGTTATCGCGAGGCAGGCTTGGCGTCGTCGAGCGATAAATCGGAGTTGTGATGCGAAATCGGGGAGCTTGCTGCTCGGGAGCATTGATTGCAGAAAAAATAAGGCATTTTAAAGAAATCAAAGCAATGCCAACGACGGTCGAGAGAGAAAGCGCGTGACTTGATTTGTTCTACTGAATTCAGCGCATGTCGCGTACCAAAAACCATGCACTTGAGACAAACGTCGAGCAGAAAAGCCCCACTGCCGCCGCGTCGAGCGCTTCGCCAGAAAAGAAAACTAGATCATAGTGCGACTTTGTAGTGTGTAAGCGCGTGGTACTGACCGACTCGTAGTATTGCGTACCAAGATGACTTATTATTGCGAGAACCACAGAAAAAAGTCAGGAGGAAAAGCAGAATATATATATATATATATATATATATATATATATATATATATATATATATGCTGGTAACGAAATATATCATTAGGACTAGCGGACTGAGACGGCGACACGCGTCAAAGTTTATTTGGAACAAAGCTCGTCCGGATTTCCGAACAGCCGGACTTCGCGCGTGCTTTCCAAGCCTGCGGAGCTCTGCGCAGATTTCGATGAAATTTTGTCCAAGAATAAATATGAACCTTCGGCTCGCGTCGCTCGCGAACGTCGGCAGTTTGGAATGGCCGAGAGCTACCCTCGATTATTCTAGAGCCAGTCTCTCGAGTATATTAGAGCTTACTCTTTCCTTGCGCGTCCACAACCAAGGCAATAAACCCAACGCAACAGCGACAAGCCAACGTAGACATACACGCAAACATCGCTCACCGCACCGACACCTGTACCCGCGATACAGCGCAGTATCAGAGAAAGAGAGAAAGAGAGAGAGAGATAGAGAGACCCGGCTTGGCCTTTAATTCGCTACGCTTTTCCTTATACGCGGTCGCATCCGACTTCGTTTCTTCTCATTCTGATCCCTCCTCTCCGCATCGGCCCCCGCGTACTCTTGTCCAAAGCGTTCAATGCTCCCCTCGAAAAAGCACACTGCTCGACGCGGATTCGCGAAAGAGCGAAAGAAGAGAAGGCCGGGCGAAGGAGAGCGCGAAAGAGAGTGAAAGAGGAAAACGGAAGAGGTGGATGAGCGCGCGAGGCCTTCCGGACTAATAATCCACTCTCTCTCTCTCTCTCTCTCTCTCTCTCTCTCTCTCTCTCTCTCTCTCTGTCTCTCTCTGCTTCTTCCCATTTTCTCCGGCAGCAAAGCTCGAAAATGGAATCGATCGCGCGCGCGCGGTGCACGCGGGAGGAAGAGCGAGAGAGGGGCGACCGAATGACGGTAGAGACGTTAAACGAGCTCGCAGACTCTTTCTCGGAGTACGTGGCGGCATATAGCGGAGCGCGCGCGCGGAAGGATCTGTTTTCGCGTGCGCGGAAATTCAATTTAAGGCGCTATAGCTTGTGCGCTTTCTCTTTCTCTTTCTCCTGTATAAGGGGGTTGCGACGAGCCGACGCGCGACGCGTATCGCCCGGTCGTGTAGACAGACCCTATACACTGCAATAGTCCCTCCTTACACTGCGATCCTCCTCGTCTCCTCTCGCACAAAGAAAGCGGCCTCACTATTTCCTCTGTTTTGGTTTCGCGCGGTTGAAAGCTCGCGCCAGCAGCGCCTATACCCATCGTCCCGTTCGGCGCGTGTGTCTGCTCCCCTACGTGTGCGCCTTACGCATTACGAACGCGCGAGCTTTTTCGGATACGAGCGCGGAGGCAGGCGGAGAGAAGGGTGTATTCGCGAAAAAGTTCTTGGTCGATTCGCCTTTGTCGTCATCCTCATCCTCATCGCCGTTCTCTCTTTTTCTTCGTCCTCATCATCATCATCATCAGCGACACTCCACACGACCACGACACACCGACATCACGATACACGAGTACACACCTTCGCCTGTCATCGATGACCATGAGATTTCACGAGTATTCCTGATGATTTCGAAAGTTTTGTACACAGTTAAAATACCTTTTAGATGTTCATCTATTGTCTAAACATCCAATCGCTATTTTTATCAAAAAAAAAATAAAAAAAAAACATGTTAAAAAGTCTTTAATAGTTATCCATTGTTCACTATTGCTATAATAAAGTTTTGCTTTAATAAACGATTGACCAACGTCTAATTATGTTCTTTTATTCAGTGCACCTTTTCCTTCCACTCATTTCTGTCCAACTTTCTTTAGCGAAATTCAATTTGGGACGAGCGTGGTAAGTGACACCGACGAGATGCTGCTTTTTTAAAAAGAGAATGTCGCATCGGATTTTAATAATTTAATTTTTCGCAATACTTCAGTATATCATAAAAGTGCAGTATTTTTCCAATATCAATTGAGTGCACCAGTCGTTTATATTTCTTCTGTCGGAGATTACAAAAATTATTCAGTTGAACAATTTTTTTAATTTAACGTAAACCGACAATGAGGTTAAATCCAAAGATCTTTGACGTACCTTACGAAACCTTCTAGTCTTCATCTATAACGTGAGTACAAAATAATAACACCAAAAGCGGCGATAAAATAAGGTATAGCAAACAAAGATAATTTACGCCATAGAGTTTTTATTAGTTTAACGTGACGAGGTAGAAGGTAGAGGTAGAGTCGAACTGTTTCTCGCTTTTTCGAATCCCTATCGACTGGAACCGCATGGTGTATATAACCTACAGCAGGGAGTTAATATTGCATTCAGCAGGGGCAGAGACCTTTTCAGCGACTACGTATGGAGTAATAACGTCACGGCATTACACGTCACAAGATGTCTTATGGACAAGCGTTTTGATTGCGTAGCTTTACGTTTGACGTGCAACCATCACCTTCGTGGACGTCATTAAGCAACACGCATATAGTCATAGTTGAGAAAGTTCATAGATTTTTCTTGCGGCCCCTCCGACAAGGTTCAATTACCAAGCGTATTATTTCTGTGCTTTGCGTGGATGAATCATAGAGGAACTCTATTCGAACTTCTCTGTACTATCTTCTATACTAATTAAGAACACCGTTTTTTTGATAATTGATTTTTGCGGAAGGCTTCACAATGTTTTTATCTGAATATTTTTATGCTCACTACATGCATCCCTTTTAAATTAATGCTCTTTTTTCATTTATTATTTAGTTTCGTTATCGATATCTTGGATCGAGAAGATGTTCATTGATTAGTTTAACTAATTAAATAAATTCACTTACGAAGTCGGCGAAGGATAAATTTAAACGATGCATTCTCTCGGCCAAGAGTTTATCATTCGATTGTATATTTTTAGCAATTCTTTAGACTGTTTTCAATAACAGAGTAAATGTCCCTAGAAAGAGTATCTTAAAATAATTACTTTATTCGAATTTTATAGCGAGTGCGCCGTTTTTATAGTTATAAACATGTTATAAAGTAGAAAGGTATATACTACAATTAGAAAGAGATTTTTGTAGACGTCAAATAGAAATACTTAGAAAATATTAGACAGGTCAGGTAGAAGGTGTAGGCATGCTTAATTTATTTTTCTGCTGGACCGCTTCTTGGAAGAAAAGTAGGCATGTGGCTGTTTCAAGGGAGGTATAATGAAGATGTTTTTCAATCATCTGCTTGTGCTGTAAAAGGGACCGCCGCAATTTTTTGAAGTATTTTAATATAATACAAGAACTTTTAGTTATGAATAGAGAAATGTTATTGTTATCTCATATAAAAGATCTTTCTAAAAAGTAAAATATTGGCGAGTAAAAGTTTCTTTACAAAGGTAGTGAAATCTCCCAAAGAAACAACTGATGTCAAATAATTGTTTTTCACATTTTTAGGTACACGCACACAGGTAATTATATTATAAAATAAAATATTTTTTACTTCAATTCTTAGTTAATACAATAGTTTAGATTCATAAGAAAATTTACGTTTACACTGTCCACCCTGGGCACCAGGTACCTCGTGTTCAGCGACCCCAAAAAAATCTCTGAGTAATAAGACGACTCATTTCCGTCAATATTTACAGAGTTGTAAATTTGTTATTTACTGTCTTTTTGAAAAGCACTTCTAAAATGCACATTTTTTTTTTTTGCAAAAATGCATTTTTTTAAACGTAATTGTTAAACTTAGTTCACAATGTTTGTAAATGCAATGCATGAATCGCTGCTCAAAAAATCTATGGTTCGCATTGCTTTATTTTCTTCACTAGTCAAGTGGAAATAAAAAATGTAATAAAGTGTAATAAAATATAAGTTATATTTCGTTCGTCGTTCGAAGAGATTAACTACGTAGTACATGCGACTCGTCGCCAAATGACGCCATGTTTCAGAGCTATGGGAGCGAAAAACAAACTCCCGCGATCCCCCTCTCGCGTGGTGCTCTCCGTGCGCGCAATCTCCATTATGTTTCTTGGCGCCGATGACAACGGACGTCAGAGCTCATAGGCTAGGTTTTTAGTGCCCCTCAAGGATATTCACGATGCCGAAGAGGATGGATCCCGTCCAGGAGGCCAGTATTAGGCAGCTAGAGTGGGAAAAGGATGTGCTGGAGAAGGAAATAGCCCTTGCTCGACGAAGAAAGTACGAATCTGACACGTCGATCCTAGAAGACACATCAGGTAATTGTTAGAGTTCAAACTTGAGTTGAAACTTACATAAGCTCAAACTTGAGTTGAGATTCTTGCCTTGAGCAACAGCCAAGCTCAAACTAGAGTTGAGATGGCAAATCTATTTTTGACAGAGCCAACACCTAGAGGTTCGGTAGTCAACATGAGATTTCTTTGTTTTGTTCGACATTAGCGTCAGATGAGGAACGAGATCCCAAGGAGCCACCATGCAAAGGGGCGAAGCGAGACAAGCGCTCGCGAGCCGAATCAGTCAGCACTGACATGGCCGATACCTCAGAAGACAAAGAGAATGGGGAAGTTTCGTCAGAGAATGACGAGGAGGAAAATACTTTCCTTGGGGAGAACCCGGCTACAGCCAATGCGTTGGAAGTTAAGCTATCGTCCGGCCTTTGTGAAAGGTTAAAACTCTGGATGACAACGGGGATAACTTAGGAAGAAAAGAAGGCCATTCTTGATGCAACCCCGAAAAAGGGAGATTTCTCTTTTGAAGCACCCATCTTGAACGCGGAAGTCATCTTGGCCATGACAGAGAGCGCAGTTAAACGTGACGCTTTCTTTGTCGGTCATCAAAATTTGGCGGGCTCGGCTTTGTCCCTAGTGGCGTCCGTTCTCCAAGCCATTTTCAACGATAACACGGAACCTCTGGAACGTGATGAATTTTTAGCCAAGCTATCGAACAGCGTCAAATTGCTTGCGGAACTGATGCGAGCGCTATCAGCCACGAGGAAGTCTTTTATCACTCCTGGCTTCGAGAAGACGATGCGTTCGACTATTGAAAAGGCTACATCCGACCAGTACTTATTCGGGAATAAGTTACAAGAGCTGGTCACGGGTACCGAAACTTTAGTGAAAGTTTCAAAGCAGATCAAACCTCCGCCACCTAAGAAGCCACTACAGCCAAAGAATTCTTTAAACTGGTTACGTGCTTCCGGAAAGAAAGAGGCGGGGCGGACAGCACAAAGGAACTACCAGCAAAGGCAACTCTCCTCAAGAACATCAACCTCCTACAAATCTCAACCACAAAACCGACGTTACCATCAGACACAACCGATGCAACGGCCACGGAGGTCATCCAGCAGGTCACGACGTTAAACGCGGAGGTAAACAACGCTAACGTAACACGTGGCGGTAGATTAAGGTTATTTAGGGAAAACTGGGAAAAAATTACAGATGACGGATTCGTATTGGATTGCATTCAAGGGTACGAAATCCGTTTTGTAAAGCCGGCCACACAATCGAAGCCACCGACTAACCTAAAAACAAATAGAGAAGAACGGAAACTTCTGGAAAAAGCTGTATTCGATATGCTCGTATCAGGAGCAATAGAATCTTGTAAAAAGACACTTGGACATATTTTCTGGTCCCGAAATCTGAAGGCTCTTATCGGTTCGTTCTTAATCTAAAAGTGATAAACGCATTTATCAATCCGGAACATTTCAAAATCGAAGACATTTGAACACTAGTTAATGTTTTATGTGAGAAAGACTATATGGGAAAAATAGACCTCAAAGAAGCATTTTTCTTAATACCTATTCTCGAATCGAGAAAAGTTTTTACGTTTCTCGTTTAATAATCAACTTTATGAATTCAAAGTCTTACCGTTCGGATTGTGCACTTGTCCCTATGTCTTTACAAAAGTATTGAAAGTTGTGATCTCGCACTTAAGATCTGAAGGATACAGATCTACGATTTACTTGGATGATATATGTCTTTTTGGAGAATCCAAAGAAGCATGTTTTGAAAACATACGGAGGACTGCGAAATTTTTAATATCATTGGGTTTCATCGTAAACTATAAAAAAAGCCAGTTGGAACCAGACAAGAAATGTATCTTTCTAGGATTTGTAATAGATTCCGAAAAAATTTAAACATATTCCTTGATTGATTCTAAGCACTTTTTATTCTTATTGATTTTTTCGTCGAATGCATTATATTCGTGAAAAAAATTCGTGAAAGTTTGGGCAAAATTTTGCGCTTCAGGCGCCATTTTCTAGCCGCCATATTGAATTTCTGGATTCGGGACCAAACTGAATTTAAAGTACAACTCATTTATGCACTTATAGTTGAAAAATAAAGTTCCGTCCTCAACGTTAACACAACAAGAAATTGGATTAAAAAAAAAAAGTATCGAAATTTTGCATTTTTTCTTTTAAACGTCGCCATATTGGATTTTTGAGTGAAAAATACGCAATTCTGATACCAGAAATGGAAAGTAGAGAAAAAAATACTTCAGAAAAAGTATGTTTGCTTTGAATATATCCGTGGAATATGTGATAGATTTACGGTTGAAAACAGAGTTACGATTTCTCTGTTTTGGACGTTAATGGGATAATTATCGTATGTTCCTGTGTTTTGTGTGCATGTGAGCATAAATATATATTTAAAACTAGTCTGCGTTGTTGTCTAATACGACAAAGTATACATGTGTCGTGCACATCAGAATTATTCTATTCTAATCCGTTATAATTTGACCCCATATATCTTGCATACTTTGTGCCGACTTATACATATACGTATAAGTCTCCCAGGCGGCGTGAATGAATTTCAGCTGAGTGAAAATGCTTCATCTGGTAAAAAGGAGACACTTCGTTCGCCATCAATCCAGCGCAGAGCCTGTGTTCGCTGTCGTAGCGCCCGGAGAATCTCTCAAGTTTCGAGGTTAAATCCGAGGCAAGGCGGCAACTCGATCTCCAGCCGTGTTGCGTATCAATCCGGAACATTTCAAAATCGAAGACATTTGAACACTAGTTAATGTTTTATGTGAGAAAGACTATATGGGAAAAATAGACCTCAAAGAAGCATTTTTCTTAATACCTATTCTCGAATCGAGAAAAGTTTTTACGTTTCTCGTTTAATAATCAACTTTATGAATTCAAAGTCTTACCGTTCGGATTGTGCACTTGTCCCTATGTCTTTACAAAAGTATTGAAAGTTGTGATCTCGCACTTAAGATCTGAAGGATACAGATCTACGATTTACTTGGATGATATATGTCTTTTTGGAGAATCCAAAGAAGCATGTTTTGAAAACATACGGAGGACTGCGAAATTTTTAATATCATTGGGTTTCATCGTAAACTATAAAAAAAGCCAGTTGGAACCAGACAAGAAATGTATCTTTCTAGGATTTGTAATAGATTCCGAACTTATGCAACTGTTTTGTTCAGTAGGAACGAGGTTCGAACATAGAAAAAAAGCGAACACTGAAAGTAGTTCTAAAATAAGTAAAGTTATATTTCAAAAATAAGAGTTTAGAAAGTTACACTGTTACTATCGCTCGATGTTCACTCGATCGAGACGATGCTGAGACTGCCAGAGCTCTCGCACTCTGTCTTACAAGAAAGCTCGCTCTGCTGACCTGAGGCCTGATGTACGTTAGGTTATAAAGATTTAAGCCACAACCTGGGTTTTCCCCAGCTAGGCCCTGAGTGGTCTCGCAATAAAGCTCAGACTTCGGACGGGAATCCCCCGCACGCAGCGTCGCTTATAAAAAGGAACCGCGTCCTCTTTACCGGCATCTTGTCCCTATCATAAAAGATGACGCCTAGCAATAAGCTTAACGCAGGTATACATACTTCGGGAATTTTTTCATTGAAAATGGACGCTCTCAATCCAAAATTTAGATTAACGGACGAGAAAAAACGGAAAATTTTTGAAATGACGGATAAATATATGAAGCTAGAAAAGTGTAGAGTGAGAGAGTTAGCCGAAGTAATTGGTGTGTTAGTAGCTGCATGCCCGGCTATGAAATATGGATGGCTTTATTACAAAGGACTAGAGATAGACAAGTACCAAGCTCTGATAAAATTTAAGAAAGAAATGGAAAAGAAAACACAACTTTCGCGCGCAGCTAAACACGATTTGAAATGGTGGAATAGTCGTGTCTTAACGTCATTCTGTAATATACGTAAATTTAGTTTTGAAAAAGAAATTTTTTCGGACGCATCCATAACAGGCTGGGGTGCGGTCTCGGAAGGAGAGAAAGCACACGGTTTTTGGGATATCAATAAGAGGAAAATGCATATCAATCAATTGGAGCTTCTAGCGGCTTTTCTCGCCTTGAAATGCTTTGCAGACAGGGATCGGAGCTGTCAGATTTTACTTAGGATCGATATTATCACGGCAATAGCATACCTAAATAAAATAGGCGGTGTAAAATTCCCACACCTTAACAAAATTACAAAAGAAATTTGGGAATGGTGTATCGATAGGGACATCTGGATCTTTGCCGTGTATGTAGCCTCGAAAGACAACATCGCCGATAAGGAATCGAGAATAACTAATGGTGACACAGAGTGGGAACTCGCCATCAAGGCATTCAACTTAGTTGAACAAGAGTTTGGTCATCCAGAGATATACCTGTTCGCTACGCGTAGTAACACTAAATGCAACACTTACTGCTCCTGGCAAAGAGATCCGGGTGCCTTAGCGATTAACGCATTTACAATCAGCTGGTCTAACAGGTTTTGGTACGCATTTCTCCCATTCGCGTTAATAACGAAAGTTTTAAAAAAGATTCGGGATGATAAAGCAGAAGGAATCTTGATCGTACCAGACTGGCCAAGTCAACCCTGGTACCCCGAATTCAAACGCTTATTAGCCAGCAATCCCTTAAAACTAAATCCATCAAATGATTTGTTGTTATCACCTTGCAGGAAAATCATACACCCATTAGCATCCCAGCTTTCACTGATTGCCGAAGTATTGTCCGGGAAGCGTACCGTCGAAAGGGTTTGAAAGACACTGCAGTCAACATTATAATATCATCGCTCTCCGAGAGTACTTGTAAACAGTACAACTCTGCACTGAAGGCGTGGTGGAACTACTGCACTCAGGGTGCCCATAACCCTTACGATACCAAAGTCGAGATAATCTTAGAATTTTTAGCTGATAGGTTCAACGCAGGAGCATCATGTAGTACATTAAATACTACGAGATCTACAATTTCCCTAATATCACTTGATGACATTTTGGACAATAGTTCCATTAACAGATTTTTCAAAGGAGTGTTTAAGCTGAGACCAACAGCACCCAAGTATAACAAAACTTGGGACGTAGACCTCGTACTAAGTAAATTAGAGAAAGAACACCCACTCACTTCATTAAGTCTTAAGTGTTTGACGAAAAAATTAGTCATGCTAGTAGCCTTAGGCACAAGTTTTCGAGTGCAATCGATTGCGCTAATTAATTTGGATAGTATCACTTTTAATGCCAAAGGAGCCGAAATTAAAATTGAAGAGTTAATTAAAACCTCTAGACCAGGCGCGTGTCAGCCCTTTGCCGTATTACCATATTTTAATAACAAACCGGGAATCTGTATTGCGAGTATCTTATGCTATTATATTAACTACACAAAGACTATTTCTAACTTATAAAAAACCTTACAAGGCAGCGTGCTCGCAAACCATCAGTAGATGGATAAAAAATGTTTTACATGATTGTGGCATCGACCATAGTTTCACAGGCCATAGCACGAGACATGCATCAACATCCAAAGCTTTGAAAGGAGGATTGAGCATTAGTGCGATCAAAAATGCAGCAGGATGGTCACGCGAATCGCAGGTCTTTGCAAAATATTATAATAAACCTATCGACTCTCTAGAGAATAATTTTGCGGAAATTGTATTTTCTTAATTGCGTTTAGAACTCGGCAAACTTAAGAGTTCTCACGTTTTATGTTCGAATCCTTATATACTTCTGTTCGGAATGTTCTCACTGTAATGTTGTATACTGTTTAATAAATGTTTTGAAGATAATAAAACACCTCTGAACATCTACGTAGTTAATCTCTTCGAACGACGAACGAAATATAATTAAGGATCAAACGAACTTACCCAAGTGAAGTTCGATCCAAATTATATGAGTTCTCGTTCGAAGAGATTAAGTTCCCGCCCATACATATGCAAGAATAATAATAATAATAATAACAACAAGAAGAATACCCACCCCTTTTAAGTCTCTGAACTATAATGGAGATTGCGCGCACGGAGAGCGCCACGCGAGGGGGGGATCGCGGGAGTTTGTTTTTCGCTCCCATAGCTCTGAAACATGGCGTCATCTGGCGACGAGTTGCATGTACTACGTAGTTAATTTCTTCGAACGAGAACTCATATAATTTGGATCGAACTTCACTTGGGTAAGTTCGTTTGATCCTTAAAAAATATAACAAACCGTACCATTTTGTACGTTTTTGTAAAAGTTTATATTTCTACATTTTTTAATGAAGCTCCATAAGAGCCCTATCTGTGTATTTCAGAGACTTTCTGGCCGCCATCTTTGTTAACCTTCAAGCGCGCGAACCGAGCGCGCGAACCAAGTTTAAACTTCCAATAAGGGCCGCGAGCCACCCGCGACCCGCGCCGTCACCGTGTCGTATACTTCGTATACTTTTACTCACGCGTACACTTTTACGCTATCGCGCCTCTTGATGAGGGTATAATGACAGCACATTCGATCACGTATCGACCTATATAAGAAATGTCTTCTCCTTCTTAACTAGATGTACCACCTTACGCTCCACAACTACTTGATCGCGAATGATTATTACCTTACGATTATGAGAATCTTTTTGTTGTTTTAGCTTTATTGTTTTAATTCGTAAAATTCAACAGTTTTTATTTTATTTGAATCAACAATTTTATTCTTGTACTCGACAAAATATTGTACACTCGGTGGTAGTTGATTCTTGTGGAACGTTTTTTAAAATCCTCCAATCAGGTGTCACAGACGCACACGTCTGCAACGCGAGCTGCGAGACGAGTCAGCGATAAGAGTCCGCAGAGCCGTACTACGATGCATAGCATGCGCTTCTATCGTAGACATTAGCTCAGTGGTTAGAGCTCCCGCTTGTTAATCTCGGGGTCCGCGGTTCAAGCCCGCGTCTACTCTTTTTCGCTTTCCGACTCGTCTCCTCTCCGTCCGTTACACAGGTTTGCGGATTCAAAACTCCTAACCAATCAAAAAGCATGATTTCAAAAACTTTCCACGAGAATCAACTACCACCATTCGATTTTCCAGAAATAAATGATAATTTAATAAATTGAGAAAAGCTGAAAGAGAGATCTCGCCTCGAGGAGTAAAAGTTGAGACTCTCGAGTAGGCTGTGTCATGGCGACCGCAAAGGATCGTCCGGGGACATCTAATCCTTTTTCGATTCGAAAAGTCAAAAATTAAAAAGGCACGTAACGGAAAAACAAATAAGGTTTTTCCGGGCTACGGTGAGCCATAGAGACACTCTGGGGAAGTGCTTCTCAATTTTCTTTTCTTTTTTCGAACTTTCTTAGGTTGCTGTGACAACAAAAACTGGAAAACGAATAATTCATTCTGCGACTCTCAATCTGAATAGATACGTGTCCCTTAATAAAGTTGTTTTGAAAACAATTCTAAAATATTTACTCAGACAAGACGATGTTGAATATAACAGAGCAAATATATCGTGCAGTCTTCAATTCGTGTACTGAGAATAGATATGCCAGAAATCGCCAGATGCATATATAATATTCCGATATTTAGCGTTATTCTCGAAACCCAGTCGGTCGAAGCATACCCTATAAAGTTAACCTATGAATAAATATGATTGAAAATAATTTTCGTTTATCATCAAAATATCCATTTCCACCTCAATAGCTATGTGCTTAGACTTTTATCCAATAAAATAAAATAAAATATGTTTATAGTAGAAGTTTATAGTGTCACAGCTGCTCAACTCCTGGACATTTAAGTTAATTGAAAGCAATAAAATATCTGAAACTGTCCAAGTTTTAATGGACTTGATAATGTCCCTTTGAGTGCCGCTGGCTTTTTGGGACTGTAGGCCGGTAACATTATGAAGAATATAAACTTTGAGTGTTTTATGCGGCTCATAACGGTTATATACAGGCAATATTAAAACCACCGCGAAATCATCGCATAGAGCATCGTTAGTGGGATATTGAAAAAGTACTGGTGAATTCGAAATTCACCACTATGGAGGCGGAAAACTTGATCGAACCATGCCGCAGTTATTGCAGGATGAAACAATCAACGAACTTTGAAAAAGAGAGCATTCGCTGGTTATTGGCTTCGGAAAACTAGCTATGCACGATTACCATAGCGCAGCGCTCGCGAGCGGTTGAATAAATCCGGCCCGCATATAGCGAACCACGCGTTCAGTTGTATGCGGGGTCGTCGATTTCGTCGAATCGAGAAATATAAGGGAGTGATCGATCGTTCGAAAACGCGGCTAATCCTCATTTATCGACGTGCGCATACTTCATCAGCTTAATGAAGCTGCGCGCGCGGGCTGATGGGCTTGCATTATCGGCGCTATGTTCGCCGGATTTTCGAGAGATATTCGCTGAACTCTTGGCTACTTCCGCGCTGTTGAAAAACAGCCTATACATATATAGAGAGAGCTCGCGCCCGCGTAAAATTATAGGCACGAGAGCGCGAAATATATAGTCAGGGGGCCAGCACCAGCGCGCGCGCACGCAATACACACATAGACACGGCAAAACCACGCTATTCGGTACACACACGCGAAAACATATATTCGTCCCGCTGTGTTTTCCGGCGACGGCGAGTAGAGCAATAATCGTAGATAAGAGAATTCATTGGAGCGCTAGTCGGGTCGTTTAGCCGGTGTGTACTCCGTGCGCGCGCGTGTGCGGTAGCCGTGGATAGTCGTCGTCGTCGTCGTCGTCGTCGGCGGCGGCGGCCACTCAATGGCCCCGACCTCGAGCTAGCTGCTGAATGTCGTTTCAGGATCTTTCCTTTACTTTGTGCCGGGCTTCCGCAGTGGTCTCAGGGTTATACGCTTTTTGAAGCACCGCAATAATCTTACTTAAGAGATTGCTTTTCTCCTCGCGAGGCAGCTTGCCGCCGTGCTCGCATTTGCCGAGATAGGACTACGCTCGCTGTGATTCGCTTCACGCAGAGGTGATTCAATGCCCGCTCTTGCACTCGCCGACTCCGCATAATCTTTTCCGCCGCTGATCCTGTCTTTTTTTTCGTACAGGCGAAAAATAAAAATCGCGGAAATCGAGCTTTTATCGGTAGTCAGGCAACAATGGCCGTCAGCCCGCTGCGATAATCGCGAGCAAAAGGACGAGGGCACGAATCGGAATTTACGTCGCGAAGTAACGCGACAATCAGTGTACGCGTATCGAGTAGGCGGCCGTTCGTTTACGGCCCGATAAAGCAGGTGCATTTGACACTTGATCGGGCTTGCGCAAAAGGCTCCGGGCCATACAGATACTGCCATTATCTCGTTAATTACGCGGACAAAGCTTTTCTCGCGCGCGGCAAAAGGAGCTGTGCGCGCGAGTTAATCGTTGGGGGAAAAACGTGAACTCCGCGCGAGATGAAAGGCCCCGGTACACGTGCGCTTTTTATCAGACTCGCATCAATTAGCGAGAGGAGCGGCGGGAGGAAGAAAAAATGGAATTTCCAAGGAAAGCGAGTAAGTGTGCGCGCAGCACTCGTTAAGATGCTCTTTATCGCGCGGTCCTTTTTCGCTAGGCTAAGCGGGGGTCACGCGCCCCGAGGAAAATAAGGATACGCCAGCCGAGTGTGTCGCGCTAATTAAATTTCCGCTTTTAGCTCGAGTAACGCGCGCCCGTGCTGTATATACCTACCCTCGAGCCGCAGAGCTCGTGCGGCGGGACGGCCTCAGACCCTCCGGCTATTGTGCAGCGCGCGGCCTAGCTCCTTCCCAAGTATAAGCTCCATGCAGCACCTTTACACGCGCACGGCGAGAGAGCTTTTCCTCCAGCCCGTTTTTCATATTTTCATTTTTTCATTTTTTCATTTTTCTCCATCCTGCAGGCACCCCCGGGCTCCGGCTCGTTTCGCAGGTGTACTTTTCCGCACGAGCCATTTATGCGCGCGTGCCGCCTCTTATTTTCATCTCCCGCGCTTTGTCCGTTGTCGAAAAGTGGACTTTCGTAACGAAACACTCTAGAGTCTTGCCGGCGTGCGAACCGAGGCGTCGGAGCTCGCGTGCGCGTCTCATTTTACTGCTTGTTTTCTCTGACGACGGTCCACCGCCTTCGCCAGACGCATAATGCCTCGACTTGAGCGCTGTGGATATTGGTTGAAAATATATACGTAATTTCAAAACGAGCGCAGAAGGGGTATCCCCGTTCCAGACACAACAACGTGCGCGCGCCTCTGGAATGCACTCACGCAAGCTATTCGGACTCTGCCCTCGCTCTCAAAATTCAAGCCAGCGATGCAAAACTATCGCTACTGCAATATTATATTTGGAACTGTTGTAGTATAACCCATTAACGTCCAAAACAGAGAAATCGTAACTCTGTTTTCAACCGTAAATCTATCACATATTCCACGAATATATTCAAAGCAAACATACTTTTTCTGAAGTATTTTTTTCTCTACTATCCATTTCTGGTATCAGAATTGCGTATTTTTCACTGAAAAATCCAATATGGCGACGTTTAAAAGAAAAAATGCAAAATTTCGATACTTTTTTTTTTTAAATCCAATTTCTTGTTGTGTTAACGTTGGGGACGGAACTTTATTTTTCAACTATGAGTGCATAAATGAGGTGTACTTTAAATTCAGTTTGGTCCCGAATCCAGAAATTCAATATGGCGGCTAGAAAATGGCGCCTGAAGCGCAAAATTTTGCCCAAACTTTCACGAATTTTTTTCTCGAATATAATGCATTCGACGAAAAAATCAATAAGAATAAAAAGTGCTTAGAATCAATCAAGGAATATGTCTAAATTTTTTCACTGAGTTTTGAGCAACTTTTTTATTTTTGCCAATTGGCAATTTATGACAAATTGGAAAAATTCATCGAATCGTCTCGAAAAAATTCAGATATACTTCTTGGTCAATTCTAAGTACTTTTTATTCTCTAACTTTTTCTTATATAACACTTTGTTTTTGAGTAAAAAATCAAAAACCTTAAAAAATTTGAGTTATGCAACTTTTGGAATTGTTTCATAAACTATATTGAATTCTCAATCGAAAAAGTCTGAATTTAATTACTATATTCAATTTGCCGAATTTTTCCAAAAGCTTTTGTAATGTTTTTATCTGAATTTCAAAATAGTGAATCATCATTGAATGTTCATAAATCGATTTTGAAGAATCTTTAGTTTTTTCACTCTTTGTCTACTATACTGTTAGTGTTCTAAATATTAGCGTTAATATTATACTTGTGTATTTAGCTTTTCAAGTTTTAAAATTGTAATGGCTCCAAAACGCCGGAGAAATGTAAGATCTCAATCAGAGTCTGAAGAAGATTATTCTGATGATAACGATGATCATAATATTTTGGTACCTAATCCAGATGATTCGGGCAGTTCTGGTCAGAGTGACGAAGATTCTGGTTCTGAATCTATTGATAACTTATTACTGAGTACATACGCAGAAACTTCTAATAATTATACGAATGATCAATCTAAATTGGAAAATGAATATATTTATAAATGGATTTTTCAATGCGAAAATCATATCATCTGGAATGTGACAGATACTCGGGCACAAATTTGAAGTAAATTTGCTCATAATTGACCAAAAAGTGCATATGGAACAAAACATTTTAAAGTTTTTGATTTTTTTTGAATTTCAAAAAATCTTAAGAATTTTAAGGTTTTTGATTTTTTACTCAAAAACAAAGCATTATATAAGAAAAAGTTAGAGAATAAAAAATACTTAGAATTGACCAAGAAGTATATCTGAATTTTTTCGAGACGATTTGATGAATTTTTCCAATTTGTCATAAATTGCCAATTGGCAAAAATAAAAAAGTTGCTCAAAGCTCAGTGAAAAAATTTAAACATATTCCTTGATTGATTCTAAGCACTTTTTATTCTTATTGATTTTTTCGTCGAATGCATTATATTCGTGAAAAAAATTCGTGAAAGTTTGGGCAAAATTTTGCGCTTCAGGCGCCATTTTCTAGCCGCCATATTGAATTTCTGGATTCGGGACCAAACTGAATTTAAAGTACAACTCATTTATGCACTTATAGTTGAAAAATAAAGTTCCGTCCTCAACGTTAACACAACAAGAAATTGGATTAAAAAAAAAAAGTATCGAAATTTTGCATTTTTTCTTTTAAACGTCGCCATATTGGATTTTTGAGTGAAAAATACGCAATTCTGATACCAGAAATGGAAAGTAGAGAAAAAAATACTTCAGAAAAAGTATGTTTGCTTTGAATATATCCGTGGAATATGTGATAGATTTACGGTTGAAAACAGAGTTACGATTTCTCTGTTTTGGACGTTAATGGGATAATTATCGTATGTTCCTGTGTTTTGTGTGCATGTGAGCATAAATATATATTTAAAACTAGTCTGCGTTGTTGTCTAATACGACAAAGTATACATGTGTCGTGCACATCAGAATTATTCTATTCTAATCCGTTATAATTTGACCCCATATATCTTGCATACTTTGTGCCGACTTATACATATACGTATAAGTCTCCCAGGCGGCGTGAATGAATTTCAGCTGAGTGAAAATGCTTCATCTGGTAAAAAGGAGACACTTCGTTCGCCATCAATCCAGCGCAGAGCCTGTGTTCGCTGTCGTAGCGCCCGGAGAATCTCTCAAGTTTCGAGGTTAAATCCGAGGCAAGGCGGCAACTCGATCTCCAGCCGTGTTGCGTATCCACGCCCTCCGACTTCGACGAATCAATGGCCATTGTGCTTTAAACAAAGAGGCCGCAGTGAATTATAATGGGATTCAATGAAAGAAGATCTCACGCGCAGAAAATGGAAGGCGGGAGGAGGACCGCCTTCGCCTTCCATTTCGCCTCGGCCTTCTAAATTATCGAGGCGCTTGATGCCCCCTCGGAAATCAGCTAAACGAATCGTGAAATGACAACGAAAATTTTTCCTTTCATTCCGCGGAACAATGAAAGAATCGTCGTTCAGAGCGGGAATCCAGTCCCAAGATGCAAGATCCTTACGACACAAAAGCCGACGCTCGCTGTAGAGCGGAGCAACCGCTCTCGGAATTCTGCGTTAAACTTGGACGCGCCGCGGCTGGAATATCAGTTTTGCTGTACACACGTGGCGCTTTATACGAGTATCATAAGTCAGCCGGCGGAATGAGGTCAGCATCATTAACTTACGAGGCGGCGGCGTCGAGACAAAGGAAAATAGATTTATTAAGTCGGTATACGGCGCGCGTTAACTTTCTTTCAACCTTCGACCAAACAAGCTGTTACTACTGGGCGTCGGACTCGACCCAATGTTATCTACTGCGAAGCATAAAAGGTCGTTTATCTCGGCGCCTACAGTCGTCAAAAAGTTAGAGCTTGCCTTTTCACTGCCACTCAACCGCAAAGAGACCTGTGCGAACTTATTACGCAGCCAGAATTTACGACGATAAAGTTTTACGCACAAGGTTGTTTATAATGCAGATATAAAACAGGAAGAGTGCAAAAACAAACAGAATAATAGATAAAGCAAGAATTGGGCAGGGCAAAAGCTCCGCGACTGAGTCCCACATAGACGCTGCAGTTTACTGCGAAAATGAATCCGCAAGCCAGCAGCTTCTGATCTATCGGCGCGCGGGATTCTGCCGAGGGAAGTCCGAAAAAAGCAGAGTCGACCAGGCTCAGGCTCTAAACGAAAGGAATCTCAACTTTTCCAATTGATATGATTTGAACTGGCAAAAATAAATCGTCTCGCACGACCTCCTAAGCGAAATATTGTGCTGCGAACTTACAGCGTGTCTTCGTGCGTTATAAGCTCGTTGTGTACCTTTTGGCCTAGTCCCAGCACTTTGTTCCTTCATGCAATTTCTTTGCTTCACTGATGCTGATTGCTTCTTTATTTTCTATTTAATTGTCCATTTCGTAATCTCCAAAGAAGGCAAAAGGCCCAGCGAGTAAAGATCAGTTTTGTTTTACTTCTGTTACACCCACTAATTCTGTATGCTACTATACAGATGACCAATAATAGTTTTCGATAGCGTGAAAGAGTTAATTATCGAGTGACGATGACACGAGTGACGAGTGGAGAATCATCTTCACACATTATTAGAAAATAACTTAGAATTGATACTTTAATAGGTTGAGAAGCTGATGTGTATAATGAAAATACGATCGAAAGAGATTATCTCATCAATTGAGTACAGTCGAGACTTTTCAGAAGATTCGTCTTTTTAGGCCAGGTGGGGGATAAGAATATCCTTTTAAGAACATTTCGATCGGTAATAATCAATCTGCAATTATTTTTTAATATAGTGCAATAAATAATAAAAAATGCAAAAGCACGGATACGTACGGATGATTTATTTTTCTTCTAGTTGTTACTGCAGATTCATGCACCATCCAAAGTAGATGAAAAGATTCTTATATCCATATAGTCTGACAAAACATTCACGTCATTTATACCTCAACGGGAAATAGATCTATTTCACGCCCGGATTCACGAACGTATTTTCGGGCGTTTAATAATGTTACAGTAGAACAATGACCTTTCAGGAAAATTTAGTTTCATAACAGTATAATAAGTACGACGTAAACTCGTACAAAGAGGAAGATTAATAAGCTTCGCGCAACATGAGCGAATTTTCTTGGGTGTATCAACGAGAACCGAAGTGAAAACGACGGAGGGAGAGCTGGAGAGTGAGAGAGAGAGAGAGAGAGAGAGAGAGAGAGAGAGAGAGAGAGCCGAACAGAGAGAAAAAGCTTGGTAGCGTGACGACGAAGAAACTTGCGAACCACATCACACACCACACCGCCAATTTTCATCGCCGGCATCGTCCTATCGCAACTCTAGTCTGGGCGAGACGAGGCGCAAGGTGGCCGCGGAACAGTGGTGAGGGTGGCGAAGCCACGAACACCACGTGATTCGTGTACAAAGCGAAAAGCGGTCCGGCGTATAACAGTATTAGCGTTCTGAAACTGACACGTCGTTTCGTGACGAAATCCAGCGGGTAGGACGTTAACAAATTGCCAGGGCCATGCGTGTACGTAGCTTTTGCCGACGTTCTTTGCGACGAGCCTCCTACAGGCGTGGCGGATAAAATGTTCTCCGGTACTGCGCTTCGATAGTACCTCGTGAATATACGACACTAAGCAAGATGAGGCTGGCTGTTTTCTTGTCAACAGCATCTGTGTATGTGTAACTGATTCGATGTACTATATATTTTTGCTATGGCGAACAATGCTATCTATCGATCTGTCTGTATCCAACCCTCATTTCGCGTACCATTCATGAATTCGGTTTTAGTTTTTCTTTCAGCGATACATTTGAACGGTATTGATTCGGCGCTATTGCGGTTTACAACTACAACGGCCGTCGCATGTTGCAAAATTGATTAAGACTTTGAGCAAAAGCTGATACAACAGTGAAAGCATTCACCATTAATTTCATTCCGTTTGCTACTAGCAGCAAATAGTTAATATTTCGCTGTTGCTGCAGCGCTGAGGTTACTTGCGCTTCATTTACCTCAATCAAAGCGTTGCCGGGCTCGATTTTTTCGATTTTCTGCATGCTTTAAATATAAAATGGTGAACTGTATGGCGTAGAAGTGGTATTAATTAATACATAATGACTGATTGTCGGCTGGCCTACTTTCTGTACCGAATGCTACGGCAATACCGGCCATGAAATATTTCACGAAGACTCAGCTTACCGGATGTTTCATTAGATTCTGTGCGCTTCATGCATAATCTAGCCGCCAGTGTAAAAATTTTCGACTGCAATCCAGATAGTCGGAAAAGGTAATCGCCAAGTCCGTTTGATCTTGTGCAATCTCCAGCGCGGATAAATGCTGCTATAAATGCTGGAGCTGATGGGCACGAGACTAAAAGGCTCTTCGGCGAGGAGCCCAACTCTATTAATAAAAACGATAACGCAATAATCGTCGACGAGCAAGTGTTCAAAGAAATTGGAAATGATTGAATCGGCGTATAGCTCGCATGGCCGGATAGACTACTCGCCGCTCAGTCCATTCGGAATCGAGCTCAGGCATTGCCTTCGACTGCATGGCTGGATCAGCACGTTCAATAAACGCATCTAACGAAGCGACAAAATTGCATTAGCTTTATGCAGAAGGCCGCGCGCATAAACACGCGTAGAGCAAATGATTGCCAAAGCCTTTGCAAGTCCCTATATACTGCAGGAACGAAGTTTACCTTGCTTTTTCAGAGCTCCGTTTGCCGAACTCGAAATTGCGTTGCTCTTTTTCCCTCTGTGCGCCGATTCGTGCGCGCCGGAACATTCGCGCGTTCGATTTCTCTTTCGCCGGCGCGCGAGCCCGGCTGTATGCGCTTCGAAAAAATCATACGAGCATATAATATCCGCGAGCCGTAGAACCCGATCGCGCGTAAGCGGGCTTTCGAACTAACAGGATCGCGCATGAATGCCCTATACGATTGCTGCGTGGACGTGTGCAGAGCAGCAACAGTATGCAAAAAAGCCCGAGTCATAATATAGCAAGAGGTCGTTTATCATTCAGGAATGCGTTACGCGGCAAGTGCAAATATTGGTACGCGCCTAGAGCTGTATTTGAATCCCGGTAGCGATGCGGTCTGCGAGCCGACGAAAAACCAACGCTTGCGGGCGGAAACAAATACACATGCATACGCGCATGCAGCTCTTGTCTTGTGCAGTACATACAACGGGGTCGCAGCAAGAGCGACGATGTATATCGCAAAGCTCGCCGGCTGCTCTGCTTCCTTTTCCAGGTGATGCAGCTGGTTCGCGCGATAACACTACTTAACCTTGCATGCGCCCTGCCATACCTTACTCACTATAATGAGAACCAATCAAGTATGTATGGCACGATGCCAATAGTGAAATCACTTATCGATAAATATAGCGGATTACCTGAATAGAAAACAAAATTAAATATATCGCACGATTTGAGAAATGAACGCTGTAAAATATGAAGGTGTTTTTTCGTTCATAATAATTTATTACCTCGTTACAATGCCGCTACCCTAAGCAGGTCTTGGGCTTTGTCGCCCAGTTCGGACGGATTGGTGCCTATCACCACTATACAGCGCGTCCTCAGGTTGCGCATAGAGGAACAGCCCCTGAGAAAGAGGTTAGCTGCGAATACATTGAATAAGCAGTCGCGGACAGCCGATAGGAACAGGCGTGGATGTGATGAGCCCACACTGTCGAACGCATTCATCTAGAAACACTACGCAAGCACCACAACAAAAAACACTTCACATTATCTCTTATCTCTTAATCTCTTTCATCACACATTGAAAAATGGACAAAAATCCTGCTGCCGAGGAGGGTGCGGGAGCGATGACAACTGCCCCGAAAGGGGATGTGTAGAATGATTCGTCACCTGGTCTTACGCGATTACGATGCCAGCGAAGGCGCGCTGCCTTGCAGGGGGCGTTCGGGTGCGAGAATGAAACCGTAGTGTGTCTGACGACGAGTTGACACTGTCCTCGGCAAAGTCGGAAAGCTTTCATACTTAGTTCTAGAGAGGTATGGGGGTTATCACCTCTAGAACGGTGGACTCACCTGCCATCGGAACAGGATTCAAAATGCGCGGGTTTAACATACTATCATGGCTCAAAAAAATCAAAACCAAACCAAAAGGGACTTTAGGGTCGGAACCTGGAATGTTCGCAGTCTATACAGAGCAGGCGCGTTTAAAGAACTCATAAAGGAAGCTGATACTAGGTACAATCTAGATTTGGTAGCAATACAGGAATCGCGGTGGCCAGATGGCGGAGTACTGGCATCGGGTAACTTCACGTACCTGTACGGGGCCGGGAGCGGGGGATCCCTAGGCACCGGATTTCTCGTAAGCAAAAGCATCATACATTCGGTTAAAAGTTTCAAATCCGTCAATGATAGGCTCTCGTACATCATTATCGAAGGTGAATGGTATAGATATGTATTTATTAATGTACACTGTCATACGGAGGACAAAGAAGAAGAAGCTAAGGATCTCTATTACGAAACTTTAGAGCAGGTAATCGACCAGTTCGCGTCTTACGACACAAGAATAGTATTAGGCAATTTCAATGCTAAAATAGGTAGGGAGGAAATGTTTAGGCCTACTATAGGGAAGGAAAGCCTGCACGAAGCCAGCAATATTAACGGTATTAGGGTCATAAATTTCGCGGCGGCAAAAGATCTTATAATCAAAACTACGTGTTTTAAGCACAAGGACATACACAAGGCAACGTGGACATCGCCGGACGGGGCCACACAGAACCAAATTGATCATTTCCTCATTGAAAAAAGACGTCATACTAACGTTCTCGACGTAAGGGCTCATATAGGGGCAGATAGCGACTCGGACCACTTCCTAGTAGTAGCCAAATTAAGAGCTAGATTAGTAGTGAACCAAAATAGTAAGCGAGCAAACAAGGTAGAAAGCTTCGATATTGTGAAGCTACGAGATATAACAGAGCGAATTAGGTACCAGATAGAAATTAATAACAGGTTTCAGGCACTTGAAGAAGCAAACACGTCGCCGGAGGGGAATGACGAACCGAATAGCTTATGGGGGGACATCGAAAAAACGGTAAAAGAGGCCGCGAACAAAGTACTGGGTAAAAAGAAAAAGCCATAGAGCAAAACATGGTTTGACGAAGAGTGCAAACTCTGGTTTGAAAGGCGCAAAAAGGCTAAATTAGATAGCTTACAAAATAGAAGCGATAGGACCGTAGAAGAGTATTCTAACGTAAGGAAACAGACGAGCGCGATCTACAGAAATAAGAAGCGGGAGTATCAAAAGAATCTTATTAGGAGAATAGAAACTAACAGTAAGGAAAATAACCCCCGCGAAATGTACAGAGGGATTAACGCCATCAGAAAGGGTTTTAGGAGTAGAGCGCAATTGATTAAGGACGAAAACAGGGACCTCGTAACAAATGACAACGAATTACTGTCGCTGTGGAAAAATTATCTCGATAAATTATTAAACGTGCACCAAAATAGCGAAGAATTAGGGGACGAAATTCACACTGCTGATCTCCACGTGGAGGAACCGAGCTACCAAGAAGTAGAGGCCGTGATTAAAAAACTAAAAACCAACAAAGCCGCGGGAAATGACTCTATACCAGCTGAGTTACTCAAATATGGGGTCGTCGAGATCACTTTCAAAATCTATAAACTAGTATGTGCCATCTGGAAAAATGAAACAATACCCGAAAATTGGAAGGAATCTATCATTATACCGATTTTTATAAAGGGGGATAAGACAGACTGCAATAACTATAGGGGTATCTCACTTTTAGCAACGTGCTACAAAGTTCTGTCAAACGTAATACAAGCTAGACTCACTCCATTCGCGGAAGATATAGTAGGAGATTATCAGTGCGGATTTCGGCGCAACAGATCGACGAGCGATCAAATGTTTACCATAAGACAGTTGTTAGAGAAAAAGTGGGAATTTTGCAAAACCATACACCAACTATTTATAGATTTTAAAAAAGCATACGACTCTATTAAGCGAAGCAAAATGTATCAAATTCTAGTACTTCTCGGTGTACCGAAAAAACTCGTGAGATTAATTCAAAAATGTCTGAACGGAAGCACGGGAAAGGTCCGAGTAGGCGGTAATGTATCAGAACCCTTCACGATACGCGACGGTTTAAAACAAGGGGATGATGGGTTCTCTACGGTGCTGTTCAACTTAACGTTAGAGTATGTCGTTAGAAAAATGCAGGTTAGTCAGCTGGGCGCAACGCTTAATGGAACAACGCAGATACTACGCTACGCAGATGATTTGGATATACTGGGGGATTGTAGGGAAACGGTAGCAAGAAACGCGGAAATCCTCATAAAATCGGCGGAATATACAGGGTTAGAAGTGAGTGAATCAAAAACAAAGTACATGATTGTGGATAAACTAGGCATCTGCAGAGGGGAGGGAGATCTCAGAGTTGGGAATTTCACTTTTGAAAAGGTTAGCGAAATCAGGTATCTGGGTACGACCATAAATGGTAGAAACGAGATTAATGTCGAAATAAACAAGAGACTCCATTCGGGTAATGCTTGCTTCTACGCTGTGAGTAATTTACTTAAGTCGAGGCTGTTGTCTAAAAACGTTAAAATAAGAATATACAGGACAATAATACTGCCGGTGGTTCTGTACGGGTGCGAAACGTGGGCTCTCACTAAGCAGGCGGACAACCGTTTTAGGGTATTTGAAAATAAACTCTTGCGAAAAATATACGGGCCGAAGAAAGATGAGGAAACCGGTGAATGAAGGATGAGTTACACAATCTGTATTCGTCACCAAATATTAACAGAATAATAAAATCACGCAGATTGGGATGGGCAGGGCACGTAGCGAGAATGTGAGACGACCGTACAGCAGCGTGTGTCATGAAGGGCAGGCCGATGGTAACGCGACCTCTAGGTAGACCTAGACGCAGATGGAAGGACAACGTAAAAGCGGATCTAGTAGAAATAGGACGGGTGGGTGTCGATCGGAGGGGTGCATCTTGGGTGGGATTGACACAAGACAGGGCAGCGTGGAAGGCTTGCGTAGATGAGGCGATGAACTTTCAAGTTCCAAATGCCATTTAAAAAAAAAAAATTTATTATCAGAATTTATTTGGTTCCTCGCGGGATTCAATTTTATGCGCAGACAGTATGAATGTGACTAAATTATGTTGTCTATGAGCTCTTTTATCCGTTACGTTTTTTCAATTAAACTGTCGGGACCGTGCATACCCTGTCTTAAAAAATTGATAAATGAATGTTGCCGGAAAAATAAATATCCAGTAGTTTGAATGGTGATGACATTTAAAATGTTGGGTATCAATTCAATAATTTACGTATTATAAATTAGATTTTAATCTTTTGGCCTCAAAAACTAAAATGAACAGTCAGTTGATTATTGTTGCGCAATATGGGTGTGCATGTTTTTATTTTTTAGTAATATTAGACCTTTATTCCTGCCCATTTCACGTGTGGATGGCATGCCTCTTATATACAAATCCTCTTCGAGAATCACGATCTCGATCTCGAAATAAGCAAGAGCCTGCGAGAAGTTATATTTTTCTTATGTGATCAAGTGCTAGTCGTTAGAACAAGGAGTTTCAATTGCTTGAAAAGTTATGGAGAATTTTCTGATTATTACGGTTTCGCCGGTTTGCGTAATCAGGCTGTTTAAGCCCCTTTTTTCGGTTTTCGGGCGACTTATCCTACACAGAAAGTTAGAGCAGGAAGCCTCTATTACGATGAACGTGAACAAAGATGAAAATTTTCATCTTGCTCGTGAGATCGCGATCCGAGATTCTCGAGCATTATTTTTTATAATCGATAAACACAACGCGCGCATGTATTTTTATTCGATTGCCGTTACGAATACCTTATTACTCATGGGAACATTTTAAATTTTATATCGATGAATTTTTTATTTAGTTATTTAAAGTCGCTTCCCCCGTATGCGTATTAGCGACGAACACTTAGATACGCATTGTTTACAATTTTACATGATATTTACAAGAAGGCAGTAAAAATCACGTGTCACAAAGCAATTATAATACACTATATTTATTATATAAGTTGTCTATAGTTTATTTCATCAATGAATTTGATCACTTACTTACACGGTCTTCTTTGCTGAGCAGATTAACGATATTGGTTTTCAACTTAAGATTTTTTCTCTTGTTTTCGAAGTGTGGACAACTGATTAATAAGTCTTCTATATTATAACAATATTTTGATTTTTTTTTTAAAGGATTTTGAATTTGATGGTTATGCTAAGATGATCCAGTTTTTTCTTGAAGAGATTTCTAATTTGCGATGAACAAAAGATAACATTCGGCAATCAAAGTAATAATTGCGTTAAGCTTTTAAATCAGTATTTGCGTACGTAATTTATACACAAACGCGAACATGAAAAATCTCGAAATTCGGAAAATCCTCTACTGTGGACGTCTCATTCGAGGCTTCTTGTTATAACCAATTGCATTTGATTCCTTGCAAAAAAGACAACGTTCTAGATTCGGTGGATTTTATGGATCGTATATACTAAAGAAGTCCATTCAGCCCGAGTACGCAGACCGGCGAAATTTTGACGTTCGGAAAACTTTTCACGACTTTTCTCATCCCGATCTAAGCTCCGTGTTCTAACCACTCGCGATTTAGCAAACCTGCAAAATTTTAATATTCATAATATCCTTCATAGCGATCGCCCCAATCAAGGCTACCTATTCTAACCACTCTAATTCGAATCTTTGCGAAAAAATACAACCTTCCAGGATCAGTGGGTCTCCGGGAACGTGCACAAAGGGCTCCATCCAGCCCGATTATGCCAAACAACAACACCTCGTAGTATTCGAATAATCTTTCATAGCACGTTTTCCAATCGAGGTTCCCTGTTCTAACCATATTTCAATCGATTCATTATGAATAAAACACACACGTTAATATTTCTTTATGAATAAATAGCCATATAATTATTTACAAAAACTATACAGAAAAAGAATACAATAATCCAAATTCGAGACATTGGCACGCTTGCGCGCCTGATCAAACCCTAGTTAGTCTAAAAAACTTTTCTACGATTTCGGAAAATCAAAAAGTTGTCACAAGCATTGCTTTATTCTGTTTTCACGGTCTCGTGAGAAATCGGGTGGGAGCCGTCTCCCCGGTTCTTAATAACAGCCTTGAGTAGTTTTTCCGATGGCTCCTTCAGGTCGTACGCCCAGCCGATCTTTGCGGCCAGATCGATCAGACACGTCGTCAGATTGACGTTGGTGATATAGTTGAAGCCAAGCTCGGAAGCCTTGTAATCGGCGGGGAAAGCGTGGTGGTAATTGTGCCATCCCTCTCCTCCAGTCGCGAGTGTCATGAGGAAATTTTCCGATGGTTCGATGTTTCTGGAGAAGAAGTCACGATGTTAATTTTCAAAGTTCGCTATCGCCGAAGGCAAAAATGTATATAGGCTTATTTTTCAACTCACTTATCGTAAGGGTGACCTCCAAACCTGTGAGCCAAACTGTTGATGCCCCACGTGCAGTTCAACGAGTAGACGTAACGCATGAAACATTGCGACAAGATTGCCCAATACCAGGACTCGTTCCAGAAATACACCGGCACCAACGTGGGTATGATAAAAGTGAACATGAGCCTCAACACTTGGAAGTGCCTGAAATTACACCGCAACAATTTGTTAGAAAAGTTGATATATTCAACAATAATAATAAATTTGAAAAAAAAATCGACTGACTTTTCTTCAAACTTGATGACCGGGTCGTTGGCAATATCACTGAGGTCGAGTTGCTTGGCCTTCTTCAGTACTTCGGGATGTCTCTTCATGCAGAGCCAGCCAATATGACTGAACCAGAATCCACGGGCTGCGTTGACGGGATCGGCGTCGGTCTCCGAAAACTTGTGGTGAAGACGGTGATCTCTGGACCACCATATCGCAGAGTACTGAAACGCAAAGATGCGATAACAATACGTCGGGATAACGAAGCATTATTTTCGAGGGGTATTGAACGTTCACAACTTACCTGTCCAGATGTCAAGTAGCAGATTATGGAGATGATCTTAAAAGGAAGCTTGGCTTTGAAGGCACGGTGAGACCACAAACGGTGCACGCCAGAGGCGACACCGAAGTTGGCGACGATGGCCAAGAACCAACCTGCAAATGAACTTTAGTTATTTTGATTGTCGAAAAGTATACGCATAACGCTAGACGCGTCTGCCGAAATATACGCGCTCTTTCTAATATTAACAGTTTTTAGCATGAGAATTGTTATCTCGCGCGCACAAGACACAATCAGTTAATCAGTTGGCTTCTGTCCACCTGCAATACGTATTACAGACTCAGATTCGTAGGGAAAAATGAATTTATAAAAGGAGTCTCGTGTTTTCCAGTCGTTATTTTCTCAAAATATAACGCGTCACCTGTCACCTACATATATAACACAACGTAGGGATACCGCCCGACAATGTCAACAATCAAAAGTCGCCTGATCATCACAGACGCGCGGATACTTCAAACATTTGTCACAGACGCACACATCTGCAACGCGAGCTGCGAGACGAGTCAGCGATAAGAGTCCGCAGAGCCGTACTACGATGCATAGCATGCGCTTGCATCGTAGACTTTAGCTCAGTGGTTGGCGAGCTCCCGCTTGTTAATCTCGGAGTCCGCGGTTCCGTCTCCTCTTCGCCCGTCACACACTTTATCGTAATAATAGACACCGAAATGAAAATAACATGCGCTCTTTGTGATATCCTCAAATCGAGAAACGAGACTGCGATGTGCCAGCAACCGTGCATGTATTGCAAAAAAAGATCTTACCCCACACGAACGTCATCTTCTTCTCTAAGTAAGGATAGGTGAGAAATCCGTAGAGCGCGACCGCGTGCATAACCACCATGAAAAGGAGGTTGCCCCATTTGATGTCCGTCCTCTGCAGAAACGGCTTGCTGAGGACCTTCTCCTTGTACTCCTCGGCGCTCATATTGAACTCCGAGTCTTTGTATTGCTCGTCGTAGCCATCGAAGCCGGGGATGTCTAGAGTTTTCAGAGGATCCTCGACGGCTTCGGGTAGTATGTGCTCGTAGATCTGTTCGTTCGGTGGCATGATGTCGCTTGCGGTGCAAAAATTCGGCAATTAGACTTTCGACTCGTTTTTTTTTTTTTTTTTGGCTCAACTCGAGAGACGTGTCCGTCCGATGAATACCGGTGACTGATTCAGACGTACTGCTATGCGTAAAAGCTCATCGGTACGCGAGAGCGGAGAGAGGGACTTACACAGGTATTTTGCTTTATACAGATAAAATTTAGGCGTTATCTAACAACACGCACCGCCGGTGTACGAAAATCTGACGTCACCGCAGGAATTATGGCAAATTTTAAAATTACGCGAGCCTTGCGATCTGGCACACTGTACATTCCGATATATCACGGCGCGTTCTATACAGTATACGGTGTAGACTATATAATATTTCAATTTTTTCATACATCAGCGCGAACTCCGGCGAAAATCTCCGTTATAGAATGTGTAACGGGCCGCGCGCACATCCCTCCGAATTAACGCAGTTATCACCTATTGTAAGCAAGTATACAGAAAGTCAGTATAAAGAAAACGTTGATGCCTACCGTGGCCAGATGATCAGCACCAAATTAGTCGAGCCGACGATCACTTCCTTCGGAGGCACTTGCGGTGATTTCCGAACTAAATATTTTAAACCGTTTCCGCGGTAGCTGTAAGTAGCTAAAGGAGACACTTGTAGCAATGCGCGCTCATCCACTGGCGCGGTGGCTTTATATAGGAATCGCGTGAGCCGATTAGTGAATTCGTAGGAAACGAGATGTCAGCACTATGCCTTGTGCCGGAACACAATACACGCGCACAAGTGAGCAACACCGGCTAAATGGATACATAACGCACATATATAAATGCGATTTGACGATGTTCGCGAGAGCAGGCGCACTTTTGCACGCTTCGGACCGCTATTGGGGTATGATTGAGGAACATTTTCGCCGATTCACCGGTTAAAACATTCAACACAAAAGAACATTCAGTTAATAAGGGACTGTCAGTTATTTTGACTGGTTGCTAAGTAATGGGCAATTTTATCAATGTAAATTTTGTCGGCGAAAAATATACCTCAATAGCGGCCCAGTAATCGCGCCCGGAAGAATATCGTACAATGTACGCGTTATTCGGCGTATGGAAAAAGCCTGGCGAATGCCTACACTGATGCGTTTTTATGTAAAACAAAGGAGTCAAATGAAAATGATCTCTGTGAACAATTCATGATGGCTGCCCGAAAGAATTGATTTTACGTTTATTTTTATTAAGTGAAACTTTTAGGAAGAGTTTAAATAATTTTACGTAATTTACGCGACGAAAATTATTTATCTTTGTTATTTAACAAGCAAACAATAGTACATTGTGCATCAAGGGGAGAAAATAGGCTATTAAAAACAGGCCTTAGTAGATAAACAACATGGATACGGGTGCCCCCCACCACGCCACCCTCAGCACACCTGCAGTACAGGTGAGAATGGGCCCGCCCTCATGGAATCTTCTAGAAGCTTTTGACGTGATCGCTAGGCCTGCCGCCCCCTGTGCAGGTGAAGCCACTCACCTGTGCAGGTGAGAATCGATAAAGAAGGTCACTGCAGGGTACCCGGGAGGCTCGTTGGGGCTCAGGGCGGTAAACTCCAGTGCTCCAGGAGTCCGCGCTCAAGGTCGAGTCAATGCGTGGAAGATTCTAGTCAGGCTGACGTCACCGACCGACGTGCAACTCGTCGCATCTTTTCATCGACTCGCGGATCACATTACACCTGTTATTCTTTTATTATGCGCGCTTATTCGTTATATATACTCTCCTCGGATAGCATATACGCATCTTCTCACTGCATCAATAGTTGCTGCGTATTATCGGCAGCTCTCTCTCTCTCTCTCTCTCTCTCTCTCTCTCTCTCTCTTATTCTTTCTTTATGCGCGCTTATTCGTATATACTCTCCTCGGATAGCATATACGCATCTTCTCACTGCATCAATAATTGCTGCGTATTATCGGCATCTCTCTCTCTCTCTCTCTCTCTCTCTCTCTGTATGTCTGTCTGTCTCTCTCTCTCTCTCTCTCTCTCTGTCTCTCTCTCTGTCTCTCTCTCTCTCTCTCTGTATGTCTGTCTCCTTCTCTCTCTCTGTCTGTCTCTCTCTCTCTCTCTCTCTCTCTCTCTCTCTCTCTCTCTCTCTCTCTCTCTCGAGCACGTATTCCAATACTGCAAACTGTATTGTGCGTAATATTGGGAGCGCGCTCTCTCTCTCTCTCTCTCTCTCTCTCATGCTGCATCACAGGTCAGACAGCATCTACGCAATGCATACCAGCAGTAGCTAGCCGCATGGATCAAGTTAGACGTAAGCACCTTTATCTGTACGCATCTACGGCATAATAAGCTCTACTACAAAGTGCGACGAGAGCCGTGCGACGGGGGTGATTGCGTCAGCGGTTAGCTGCAGGGTGGCTTCGGACGGCGTACTTCCTGCTGTCTCCAGGAGGATGCTCAAGGTGTGCATCTGACACCGGGAGTCGGCTGCTACTGCAGACTCCTGGGGCAACATATTTCGGTATAGGCCCCGCCCTCATGGAATGTTCTAGAAGCTTTTGACGTCATCGCTAGGCCTGCCGCCCCCCTGTGCAGGTGAAGCCACTCACCTGTGCAGGTGAGAATCGATAAAGAAGGTCACTGCAGGGTACCCGGGAGGCTCGTTGGGGCTCAGGGTGGTAAACTCCGGTGCTCCAGGAGTCCGCGCTCAAGGTCGAGTCAATGCGTGGAAGATTCTAGTCAGGCTGACGTCACCGGCCGACGTGCAACTCGTCACATCTTTTCGTCGACTCGCGGATCACATTACACCTGTTATTCTTTCTTTATGCGCGCTATGAATTAGCTCGATGACTTTGTATCGCAGCGGCTAATATCAAAGGGTTTCTAGTTTGACGCTTATTTTTGAAGACAATGCATTATTGCTTATATTAAATACAGCTATGTACATGTTGATCGCCATGCGCAGACATCAGTCGGGGGTGTCGGATTACGTATACTCTAGAAAATTCGTGCGTACATTTCACATAGTATGAATCAGACATACACCCTCTATTATATTTCAATATAATTCATTTTCTACGAATTATCTTTCTGAATAATAAGTGCGTGTATAATAAAACTTATTTACATGAAATAAAACACTACCTTTCAGAATATCGTACGTGCTTCTAGGCATGAAATGGGATTTTCGCTTGTTTTGCTGCCCTTATAAAAGGAAAGCGACTTCATTGTTTTTCATTCTATTCATGCCATTCAGAAAGTGATCATCATGTCTGCGTACGATTGCAAGGAGCTTGTGAATATTATGCTATAAGCCCACGGGGAGTATATTTATATAATTCCAAAAGTTCGAGCACCTGCAAAATGGATTAACCCTACTCCTGCCGAACTGCGCTCTATTAATTTGGCTATAGACCAGTATGACGATGACATGTTTGAAATTTTCATGGTCATGAGATCCATACCAACGCGTCTGATGAAAGTATTCAACATTTTTAGCTTTCAAAAAGTGTCAAGTTTACCAAATCACTTCTAAATTAAATATATTCAATAATGTAGTGCAACGTTTTGAAATGTTAAGTGTAGTGCCGTTTGTAGCAATATAACCGATCTTGGAATATATTACAGTGGTTAAATAAAAATAAAAGAAAAAACAAATAACAATTTTTGTACACTCGCTGATAGTGGATTCTCGTGGAATGTTTGTGAAATGAAGTAGCCTTATTTGTTAGTTTTTTTTTTTGTTAAGTCAAACCCTCTGATTGGAGCATCTAAAAAAAAACTTTCCGTAAGAATCCGCTACCACCGAGTGTACATAAATCCTATGATTATTCCTTCTCCTAATGCACGTATTTTTATTTTTTGATTATTCAATTATTTGAAATTTTTTAATTTTAATTGAAATTATTTTTAATTATACGTATGCTATTTAAATTTAAATTATATATACGCTCTCGATCTCGGGCTGCTTGCTCCCACTCTCCACGACGTGCCTTTTTATATGCATACACCCATGTACACATTAAATGAACTGTTGGATTTTCTTGAAAATGCATCTCCTTTTTCATGTTGCTATTTATTTTGAGCATTCAGTTTACACTGCACACAATCTCTTTTTAAAGGTGGAACTCCACTCTCAATGGAATTGTGCTCTCGACAGCGAACAGCGTAGACACTCCAAAATCTCTGAGTCCTGCTTTAGGTGCTCTGGCAGCTTATCAAGCTAAGCAAGCTAGCTCGATGCTATTGGCGGCAAATGTTATGAGGAATTCTCGTGGTAAATATGCAATATCTCTCGGAGTCATAAATGACAGGTGCTCTGTGCGATAAAACTCTCTGAGAGATCTCTCAGAAGACGCATATTGTCGTGATAAAACTTTTTCAGCAACAATACATTTCTGTGTGCGCAGTTTGCCTTGAACGCTAACTTATGGTGTGGGCACAGTTGCTCCAAAATGTCATATTTCAGCCTCTGTAATGAGGGAAAGCCCATTTCGCCCATATCCACTACGCGAAAATTGAACTTCTCGAGCCATTGCTTCTTCTCAGCTCCTTTTACATACACAACACTCGCGTTATGTAGAACAGTTTTCAAGACATTTTCCAGCTCCTCGTAGTCCAGATCTCCCGAACTCCATGATAATCCGTGATAATTGCGTTCCAACCAGAGATTTTCAGACTTATACTTGGCTGTGAGTCTGCGCCACGGTGTAGGTGGCTTGAAAAAAAAACACCAACGTCTTGAGTTGATCGTTGAGTGGAACTATGGCAAGTTCCTTGACGACAAATTCGTTCACAGACTTTCTGAATCCTTGCACATCGAGCATGTACTCCATTTTAACTGACTGCCTACCACAAGCTGCTGCTCAATTTGTACCATCTTCTCCCACCACCCTTTAAACGATTTTTTTAACATCTCCACTCATAGGGTTGTATTCGACTACACGATCGTGTACGATGAGACAGTATGTAGAGGTGTCAACTGGAATATTTGCCCTAGCCTCAAATTCGAGACGTACATCAACTGATACTTGCTTAAGTGACTCATTTTATTTTGAGCAGTCAATGTCAATGAGAGGCGCATACGACAGATAGTTGGCTTTTTTCAGCATTGGTTCTACCTCTTTGTTGTAGTACGCATTTTGAAAGTTGGCATACATATCGTAGAGTAGAGCATACTGATTATTAGAAATATTGAGATTGAGATTTCTATAAGGATAGGGTTGAGAATTGAGAAAAAGTGTAACGTTGCTTATATTACAATGATCAAAACATCTAGCATGGGCTGTTTTTCGTCCTTTGCGATTTGTCTAGAAGCCGAGAATAACGAAGCGAGGCTTCTCCAGCTGATTGGCAGTCTTAACAGTACATATATGTTTCGATGTACTGGGCAATAACGGATACTCGTATAGTTCCCAGCTATGAAAACTCATGGTGACAGGTCTATCCTTTTGCAGATGATTGAGCAATTTAATTTTATGTTTATCCGAGAGCACTACGTATGGCATTAGCCATTCAATTTTGGTGATTTCAACTTGGTAATCCTCGTAAACATTTGCACCGGACACGCCGAGGCGCTGTATATGTATATAAATCAGGCGATTAAGCCGCTAATAGAAAAGCCGTGTATGCAGAATTAATCGATAGCACAACTCCTCGTGTGAAAGCCTTATGAAACAGTATGTCATTAATCTCTACTCGACATATAGCAATCTCAAAGCTTCAATCGCACACTCAAGAACAAGATGTGGATGCAATTTAGTTTACGGGGTAATTATAAATGACTCGATATCTTACCTGATTTACTGACGGAGTACAATAACAGCAAGCACCGCACCATCGGTATGAAACCTAAAGATGTCAGCAGAGAGAATGAAACTCAAGTCCTTCAACGTTTCTCTCACCAAGAAAGCAGAAAAAAGCCAAATTTAAGGTTGGAGATAAGGTGCGAGTGAGCAAAATGAAGCAATTATTTGAGAATGGTTATACACCCAACTGGTCGACAGAGATTTTCACCATTAGTCAAGTTGTGCCAACGTATCCAGTGCCAACGTACAAGCTGAAGGACTATCGAGATCAACCCATCGCTGGTGGTTTTTACGAACAGGAATTGCTTAAAGCCAAGTATCCAGATGTTTATCTTGTAGAGAAAGTATTGAAAAAACTAGGAAATAAGCTTTATGTAATATGGTTAGGGTTCGATAATACGCTCAATAGTTGGATAAATAAATCAGATTTATAAATAAATGTTTACAAATTGTCTTTTTATTCTAACATTATATACAATTTATTCTTAATCTGTCTGCATAATCTTATAATGGCCCCAAGGTAAAGTATCAGTTTCACCCCGTAGCAAGTACCTTTTATCATCGTGTGGGCTTAAAGCTAATTTTACTTGTTTTTCACTAAATACATTATGCGTGTGAGAACGAATAATGCATTGTTCACGAGACTGCGTAGACATGTTCTGTAAACACTGTATGTAATAGTCAAAAGTTATTGAATTTTGTACTACAGCAGTTTTCACGCCTTTTACTTTTTTCACCTTATCCTGATCTTCCATTCGAATACTGTACATTTCACTGCGCAAAACAACAAATTCAGTCATTATGCGTCCGTTGCACTCATCTTTCATTAAGCCAACTACTTTCTTGTTTGCCAGTGGCATTCCAAAGGTATTGTTCTCCGAATAGACCGAAGTGCCAAAATGTTCAATATCCCGCTTCATAACTTCATATATATCTATATTACGTAATTCGTATATTAAACTATCCGTGTCTGTATACAGCAGCTTACAATCATCGCCGAACTGCTTTTTCATATAATCATAGTGAAAGCTATATACTAACGTTTTTGATAAATCAAGTACACAGAGTCCAACATAAATAGGTTTATCCATATTAACTTCAGTTTTAGTCAGTTCTATAATTGACAAATTAGGTTGACTAATAAGAGCTTCAACACCGTACCGGCCGTCTCATTTGGTAACTATTTTCAGGTTAACTCGCTTTCTCAAGTTTTCCATAGTTTTGCCAAATACTGCATTATTCATTAACTTGTAAAGATTTGTTTCAAATTCATTTTTTGCTTCTTTTCTCATGCTACTATTCAAATCTATATACGATTTTAGCCATGGCCTCTGGTTAAACTGTAAGACTCTATGTATTCGTTGAAATTGCAATCCATTAGCCAGAGCTTGCTTTAAATTTCGATAATGCAAAACATATCGCTCTTTAGAGTGTAAATACGTCATGAGCTTCGAGTACGTTGAACCTGGTGGCTTCATGTGCTGAGGACATAGAGGCAAGTCTCTATGATCGTCGTGAAGCTGCTCTGGATACTCCAAGTCCACTTCAAGAATGTAGTGAATTGATGAATCATCATCTACGCTGGAAAAGTCGGTTTGACTGATTGCTGTCTCTATCATCCACTTAAAGCCTCTATATGGTAGTGATTGTTGCATTGCCCATCCATACAGACTATTAACATCATAATAGATTAAATATTTGGAATATTCATCAGCATCATAGTCGGTACCCATGTAAATATTATTCGCTCGAGAATAGCGGTTACAGCATTGAATTATTCCTCCTCTTATTCCACGCTCAATGAACATTAATTTGTCAATGTCAGTGAGTAGCTCTAGTTCAATATTTGTATATTTGAGCATTGCGTCCCAAGTTAAGCCTGGTGCTGTATAATAGTGTGCTGGATCTAATCCGTATGCTTTCAGACAGTTGGTGCGAAAATTTTCAAAAACTTCAGCTAGCAGCAGTACATCTGTTTTCAAATAGAGGTCTGAATATTGACCCAAGTTTGAAATATTGAATTTATTCCAAATATTTTGTGCATTTTTATAATCTTCATCTGAAATGTGACAGTTGTTTAATTTATTGTAGAATGCATCTTTTGGCGGTAGCTCGGAAACGTTGAGTTTTTCCAATGAGTTCACATAATCGTAAGGAAAACCGCCTTTTCTCCTTAGCAATTGATATTTCTCTTCAGTCAGCTGGTTATCTTTGTTAAACTCTTGCTTGAGGATATTCACATTTTCGAGGTAAGATGACAACTTGTCTAGTGACGATGCCATAAATCGAAAAGAGTTGATAAATTTGAAATTGATATCACTACCATCAATGTGTTTCGTAAATGATATACATTTCTCCTTATTTATAGGCAGTAGGTTGACTCTACCAGGTATACATTGAGCAATATCTCTGATTAAAAAGTGTGAATCATACCCAGTTAGATTGTGGAAGATCACTGGAACAGAGCGAGAATATTGATAGTTCAAGTTACACTTCTCATGGGCTGCTCCTCGATATCTGAAACACATTTAAGTATAGTACTTGTCATCGGGGCGCTATTGTTGTTATTATTACGTGAAAATATTACCTTTCAGTGAGATGGCAGTGATCACGTACTCTATCAAGCTCCAGAACTTTCTTACAAATATGACAAGATGTAGCTAGCTGGAAAGACTGCTCTTGCTCCCAAGTCAATGTCTCAATAGGTATGGGACACCAAAATACTGTTTCAATATTTTCAGCAAGTTGTAAAAGCTCGTCGACAAACCATTTTGCAGGATTAGGTCCTCTATAGCTACGATAATACGAGAGTGAATCATCGTAACTGCATTTCATATAATATCCTATGCTAAAAGCTGCATGCTGCTGATAAGCATTTCCATCTTTTATATCTTTGAGGATACATTCGAAATCAGCATAAACTGCAAATGGTACTTTTTCTTTGTTATTGAAATTTTTAAATTGCAGGATCGAATTTTTGGTATTTGGCAAGTTTACTCGACATTTATTTAGTAGTGAGCAATCGTGTTCATGTGCCTGTAGTTGTGATTCAGTTCGGAAATAATGTAAGCATCGATTACAGATGTGTAGTTTAACGTGTTGTCTTGATAATTGTCTGGATACTAAGCGAGACAAATTCTTAATCCAAATGTAATGATAAACTATAAGATTGGCATCAACCTCCTCTTTCTCATTTGCATAACAATTTTGTGCCAGTAAAAGGTTAATATGAGTTTCTTTTTTACATGATGTCAAGTGCAACTTTGAATGCTCCTCCATTTTTTTTAAAGTGTAAACATTAACCGAAATACCACTTTGTTTTTCAAACTTAGGTATATGTTTTTGCAGCACAGGGTATTGTAGATCTTTGAAAATCGGGTCCTTTTCATAAGCTTTATATGATGATACCCTATCAGAACTTTTCTTTGGTAGATGTAATGCTCAAAGAATATCCCATTTGAAACAGGCGTCATCGAAATTCTTCACGTTGACACAAGCTTCTTTCCTTTTTATTGCATATGGTAGTTCTACATATGAACTACCTCTCAATGCATTATATTTATTAATGTGCACACATAGATTAAGAATTGCTCGAAGTGTCCATCCTGAGCCACGTTCCTGGAATTCGTCCATATCTCGCTGGATAGGCTGCTGAACATTCAAACTAAACCACTGTTTGAGATTGGTATTTTGAAAAATAGCTTCAGCCTTTGTGTTGAAATATTTTATCTCCGTAATTTCTTTGTCAGCTTTGGTGATGACGTATTCAGTTGACAATATAATATACACTTTCACAGCAGTCTCTTTCTTAAGAGCAGTGTTTTATCAATTGAATAAGACTCGGGAAAATAAGTTGTGCTATATATATATTTAGGTTTATTATTTAAGACAAAAAAGAAGAACTTATACTTTTACATTCAGAGACATCAAGCGTTACATTTGCTCAAATCGATCGTCGATCTTACTCGCTTTGATGCTCGTTCAACACTGACGATATTTTGGCTGTCGCACGCGGATGCGGCGTCGCTTTTCCTTCCACTACGCCCTTAGCCGTTACCTTTTTGCAGATATAGACTAAGGTTCGAGTACCGATTGCTACAGACCCACGCCTGTCCCAAAAAAAGGCCCTATCATAAATGACCCTATCATAAATGACCCTATCATAAATGACCCTATCATAAATGACCCTATTATAAAACGTGTCTCCGATGGTGATCGACGGATTTGGTTTTTCCCATAAGCTTAATCGCTACTCCGAGTTTTCCTATACTCTACTCCATTACACATGTACGCATTTTGCTTACGATTTTATGCTAACACAACAAGCAGTCTTGATTCGCCTTTGAAATAAAACTTGAGAGTCTTTCATAAGTGCTGCTATATCTAACTGTTTCAAGTTTGTAATCACTCCTGATCTCATACGATCGTTGAATGCTACCTCTAAATCCTGCCATTTTACTCTATCACTTCGTCGTTCACGCACACCTTCACCACGTTTCAGTAAACACTTTAACTTGTCCTTAAAACCCTCGAGAAACGCGATTGTTGATAGGAATTTCTGTTTTTCGGGGGCACTGCAGCACTTTGAAGCAATAGTCTCAAATATCTTAAATTTTTATTATTAAGCTTTACCCACCTATCCACTTTTTCAGGGACGTTTCTAGAACTTTGAGCTATAAGCCCATAGGCTTCTAGCATAATATTCACAAGCTCCTTGCAATCATACGCAGACATGATGATCACTTTCTGAATGGCATGAATAGAATGAAAAACAATGAAGTCGCTTTCCTTTTATAAGGGCAGCAAAACGAGCGAAAATCCCATTTCATGCCTAGAAGCACGTACGATATTCTGAAAGGTAGTGTTTTATTTCATGTAAATAAGTTTTATTATACACGCACTTATTATTCAGAAAAATAATTCGTAGAAAATGAATTATCTTGAAATATAATTGAGGGTGTATGTCTGATTCATACTATGTGAAATGTACGCACGAATTTTCTAGAGTATACGTAATCCGACACCCCCGACTGATGTCTGCGCATGGCGATCAACATGTACATAGCTGTATTTAATATAAGCAATAATGCATTGTCTTCAAAAATAAGCGTCAAACTAGAAACCCTTTGATATTAGCCGCTGCGATACAAAGTCATCGAGCTAATTCATAGCGCGCATAAAGAAAGAATAACAGGTGTAATGTGATACGCGAGTCGACGAAAAGATGCGACGAGTTGCACGTCGGCCGGTGACGTCAGCCTGACTAGAATCTTCCACGCATTGACTCGACCTTGAGCGCGGACTCCTGGAGCACCGGAGTTTACCACCCTGAGCCCCAACGAGCCTCCCGGGTACCCTGCAGTGACCTTCTTTATCGATTCTCACCTGCACAGGGGGCGGCAGGCCTAGCGATGACGTCAAAAGCTTCTAGAACATTCCATGAGGGTGGGGCCCATTCTCACCTGCACAGGTGTGCTGAGGGTGGCGTTGTGGGGGGCGCCCGTATCCGCGTTGTTTATCCACTGGCCTTCGGCGTTCTCGACTCCGACTCGTGCTGAACACCTCACCCGAGTCTGAAATAGCCTTTCTGCCCATGGTACACACCATATTTTTTACAACAGGGCATGAAAAGACCTCTTTCAACGCCAGAAAGTAGCGTAGGAAATCGTGCATTTTACAGTTATTATTTACAATTACAGTTGTTAGTATAAGCGTGTATTTTAAACAATTTATAAAATTTGCAAAACCTTAAAAAACACGTATTTATAGCAGGGAAAAATGGCTTTTTTACCCTAAGGGAAAATGGCTTATTTTCCCCGCTCGAGTTCGAACTTTCTCACAAACTCTTGGAATGAACGATTTTCTACGCTACTTTCTGGTGTGAAGAGAGGTTGATTTCATGCTTAAATTGTGAAAAAAATTCTCCAAACTCATCGCTAATATTGATATTTCTGACTTGATGCTAAAATTTTCCTCATTTTTCACTTCTTCGATTGAGTCTACACCCTTATCAGAGCCATTTGTTACAAACAGACCTTTGCCCCTCTCAGATTTGCACTCATTATACATGCGACTTTAATGTTTCAGTTAAGGGATGTGGTAGTTAAATACACTGTTTTATTCATAACTTTTTAAATATTAATATTAATACATCGTTCTACCAAGGGAAATGTCGATCGAACTTTTTTCGGAAGTTTAGAAATACATAATACTCCGTGGCGGATTTGTAAAACTTTAGCTACGACATCCCCTTAAGGTAGTTCTTCACGGACTCTCTAGTGAACTGAGCGTGCAAAATAAATATTGCAAAATTTCTTATCAATTTGTATAACCAAAAAGTCTTAAGAAAAGCGCATCATAGGATTATAGAAAAATAAGGAAAATGAAGAAAAAATGAATCTTTTTATTTGCCACCCCGTCCCAAACCCGTTCAGTAAATCTTAGATCACTCATTTGTCAAGAGACTATAGGCATGTAAATGATATGATATATATGTGCAAATCCACAAACCAGACCAACTTTTTTTGGTTCTTTGAACCATACGTAATGAGAAAATGCCTGCGTGCATCGCCAATCCCTTGCCAAACTTTTTTTGCGGAGCAGTTGACATTCTTTTATAGAAGTTTAACACGGGGAGAATTAACGAAATCGAGAAAATTTCAACTTTTCATCTGGAGCCACAATCCAGAAATGTGTGTTAATAAGATCAAAGTATCAGAAAAAAGAATTAATTTGAGTTAAAAAAAAATTAAATTTAAAAAAAATTTTAATTTAAAGAAGTTGTCTACAAGTTAAGCATAATTTTTGTCATTTTCTAAATATTTAAACAAATTTTTTTATCAAATTGTAGACAACTTTTTTAACTTAAATTTTTTTTAATTCCCACATTCATTAAATAAACAAATGTGTTCAAACTAGATCCATTAAGGGGGCACAACACCTTTGAAATCATGAAAAAATCAATTTTTTTTTATTCCGTATTTTGATAGGAAATTTCCCGTAGAATATGTTCCTATTGTCGTTATTGCGCTAAAAAAATTTTTTTTAAAAGTTGTACAGCAAACGCTAAAAGTACTTTTTATCTGTTTTTTAATAAATTTACGAAATTCAGTTAATTCATTTTTAAATAAATAACAATTATTATTTTAAGTTCCAGTGAGTAAAAAATTGACAAAATTTATGTTATATATATGTTAAAAAATTAATTTTTATGTTTAAATCGATATATAGGCGATATTATTCATTGATAAAAAAGAACGAAAAATCTACTGTTTGAATTTTTTTGAGACTGTCTTGTGACTGTCATCATTCCTTTCGTTCTGATTCCGCATGTCTACACCTACGCTGCACGGGTATAGTGTTGTATATACTGACAGCTGATACATGTACACAAATACAGCTATTATCAGCTATCAGTATATGTCAGTTTTGTTTGCCCGTCGTTAATTAATTAACAATTGCCAGTCAGTGTAAATGTGGATTATTTTTTGCGCGTTCGTGAGTGAATCCGCGAGTGTGATAGGTTAAGTTTTTTCAAAAAGCGCAAGTGTCAGTGAAAGTGTTATGTGATAAGTTTAAATTAAATAAATTAAATAGTGTAAGTGTAGCATAATGGCTAAAAGAAGAGATGTCAGAGGAAGATTTGCCAGCACTCATCCAGACAAAAAATATTCTCGAGGAAGGAATAAGAAGAGGCCAAGAGGATTTTTTGCCTCTAAAAACAATGAAGATGATCAAGTGGAGAAGAGACCAAGACTTTCAGCATCTGCGAAAAAAATCAGCAGATCAACAGTTCCAGATGCTGCTTCTACAAAAAATAGGCTTATTGATATCAGCATTTTGTACAGTGAACTTCAAGATGTTTTGTGTTGTGGTGTCTGTCACAGCAATGTACATTTTAGTGAATCAAGTGTACAAGGGCTTGCTTTCAAAATTGATGTTGTCTGTGAACAGTGTGGTCAGATAAGTGCGATAAACTCTTGCAAGAAAGTGGGTCCAAGAAGCAATGCATGTGAAGTGAACAGAAGAAGCATGATCGCTCTGCGTGCACTTGGCTATGGGCACGCTGGATTGTCTACCTTTTGTGACATCATGGATCTGCAAAAGCCAGTAGCACAATCTGCTTACGATACAATTAGAAATCAATTAAGTGAAGTGTGTCAAAAGATAGCTAAGGACTCTATGAAGGCTGCAGTCCAAGAGGAGATGGAAGCTACATGAAACAATCAATTAGATGTTTCTGGCGATGGCTCCTGGAGGAAGAAGGGCTTTTCATCTTTACAAGGGCCAAAATCATTGGATATAAAACAGCAAAGGTTTTGGATGTCGCCATCAAGAACAGCTTCTGCAAAGCATGTGATAACTGGTCAAGCAAAGAAGACACGATTCCATATCAAGAATGGTACGAAGAAGATGAACCAAATTGTAATGCTAACCATCAAGGCAGTGCAGGAAAAATGGAAGTGGATGGAATCGTCCAGATATTTCAACGTTCAGAAGAAGAGTACGGTGTAATGTACAAAAATTATATTGGTGATGGTGACTCGAAAGTGTACAAAGCAGTGACAGAAGCGCAACCCTATGGCAGCAGGTTGACCGTTGCAAAAAAAGAGTGTATCGGTCATGTGCAGAAGAGGATGGGTACACGTCTCAGCAATTTGAAGAAATCACTAGGACGACAGACACTCTTGGATGGAAAAGGAATTGGAGGAAGAGGACGACTGACTGTCTTCATACTACGGCAAAGCAATCAGGGATCACCCTGATTCCGTGGAAGACATGTCCAATGCAATCTGGGCAACCTTCTATCACCAGCTGTCAACAGACGCAAAGCCTCAGCACCACTTGTGTCCGAAAGGAGCCAGCAGCTGGTGTAAATGGCAGAAAGCCAAAGTGCACAAGACTTTGAAGGTTTTTAAGCACAAAAGCAGCATTCCATCTGCTATTATGGAGAAGATTAAACCTATTTATGAAGATTTAACGGAACCAAACCTTCTGGAAAGATGTGTTGGAGGTTTCACACAGAATTCTAATGAAAGTTTCAACAATTCTGTGTGGAAGCTGGTTCCAAAAATATCATTTAGTGGCTTGTCAGTGCTCAATATTGGAGTGTACACAGCTGTTACGTGCTTCAATGATGGTCGTACGGGCTTTCTAAAGATTATGGAGTAGTTTGAAGTCATGCCAGGAAAAGCTGCTTGTGAATGGGTAGAAAGCAGCAATGACAGCAGATTATTCCACGCGGAGAGGAAAAAACTGGCAAGCACCAAGGAGGCACGCGTTACCAGGAGAAAAGCTCGAGAGGGAACTACAGGATGATGCATATGGAGCAGATGAAAATTAAATTTTGTACTTACATCTAATATTATTAATATTTTCATTTAATACTTTCAAGTATTTCTTTTTAAAAGTTATTTTTATCACTTTTCAGCAAATCTTGGACTAAGTGGGTTACCACAGCTGCCTCATAAACATGACAGTTAAGGTTATGAGGACAGGAGACACAAAATGCCTTGTGACTACGGTGAAAAAAAGATAAGAGCTTTGAAGAAATTTTATTAATAAAAACATGCTTTTAAATGAAATGTACTAATTTAAACTTTTTGTATTCTAGATACATCTACACCCCAACAGGAGTTTTTATGTGTCCAGATGCGACAGTCTGGTACACAATGTTATATTTTGATGGATATCAATGATTGGAGCAATAAAAAAATGATAGAGATAAGTATTACGGTGATTATTACAATACTTATATGTATAAGTATTGTAAGTCAAAACTTTAATGCTGATTTTCTCCTAATTGTGTTTTTCTCAATTTCAGGTGCTGCACCGTAAGATTCCAAAGGAACGGATGGACCAAATGAGCTTAAATTTGGTGATATTGTTTAACAGTACATTGGTTATGGTATGAATGAGGGGATTTGGTTTAAATTCCATAGGAAAAAAATTACATGATAATTATGTTAAAATTAATCAAAAATTGATTAAAAAATCAGCAATATGCTTATAAAACTTTTTCTATGGAATTGAAACCAAATCCCCTCATTCATACCATAACTAATGTACTTTTAAACAATATCCTGGAGTTTGAGCTCATTTGGGCCATTCGTTCCTTTGGAATCTTACGGTCAGTGAATTATGGACACCCTACTATACGTAGGTATTATAGAGGTATATAGAAGGTCTAAAACAGTCAAAATAAAGGTAATTATGTGTTAGAATAGCAAAAAAATTTGGTTTATTTATATAAGAAATTATAAATTTTTAATGGAAAATTTTGATTGTAATTTCAAAGGTGTTGTGCCCCCTTAAGAAAAAGTGCCCTTCAAAGCCCAAAACTGAAGTAAGTCTGCGGTAGCTGAAATAATGAAAATTGTAATTTTTGGCCTTCGAAGATCTATTGTACCTGACATATGATATTTATAAACTTTGTTTGATAATTTTTACAGTATTCCAGAATTAATATAATTGTTTAGTTGATTATTTAAACAATTTAAGGTACGTTTACACAAAAAAAATGATATCTCATTTTTTTTAAATTGAAGGTGGTGAGGTCCCCTTAAAGCTCTTTTCTTCTACTTTAGTTTTAAAAATTTGGATATACATTTCAATTTTACAATCAGCAGTAAAAGAAAAGTAGAAGAAAATAGCATTAATTTATTAATAAAGAGCGTGGAAAGATAATTCCCAGTTTCGATTCGAATCAATGAGAAGTCCACGTAATATAAAGTCCAACCGTGCAAATATTATCTTTTTATACGAAACTACTAAGTACAAAGCAGTGATATACAGGTGTTAATCGAGAACATTGATGTGAAATCGTAGTGATAAGTCTCACAAAGGTCACCTACACTTATCAGTTAATATTACAATTTCGTTGCGAAACAAACTAGAAACATCCGGCGAGTGCGATAGTCATGATTGCCACTATGAGTTAAAAGAAATCGAGAAAAAATTGATACTAATAAACGCTGCACTGATACGTTTTCCGCTAATAACGATATATACATACATTATAAATACCGGACATGCCTTCGCGATAACCCTTGGGCGGATGAATCTTTTTATATACCACAGAGATGTAATATACATTAAAAGGTTATCTTTGATGTCAATATAAAGTTGAAGCGGAATATTGATTTATAAACAATACACGACTGAGTAGAGTGCATTATTTCTAAAAAAAATTAACTTTGAAAAAAGTCAAAGGTTAGGCGTGTTTGATATATTCCGCAACGAAATTACAGATAGAAAAGAACTGAGATCAATCAAACAAAGTCAACTTTATTATACTTATTATATTACATTACATATTTATTATATTACAACTCTCAAGATAATTACTACGTAACTTGCCATGCCCGTTTCATTTTGTTTATTGGTGAACAACTAAAATTTTCTTTTCATGTATTAGAACGACATACAGACACCATAAGTACAATGAAACGGGCATGGCAAGTTACGTAGTAATTATCTTGAGAGTTGTAATATAATAAATATGTAATGTAATAATATAATAAGTATAATAAAGTTGACTTTGTTTGATTTTGAAAATTTTGAATTTTTTTGTAATTTGTTTAAATAATTTGTTATAAACAATTGCAAATAACATAAGAAAAAATACGTATATTTTATTTTTCACTTATGCAAAGGATGGCACAGTTTGTTTTTTGCTATTCCAGATAGATTTTGCTTAGGACTTGACATGGTCACTTTTTTTCCCAACATGCAATTGTTTATTCCTACATTACACTAACAAATTGAACTCTGACAAAAAAGTGTTATATAGGTTTTCGTCTCGATTTGACCTCCAGAATCGATTCCCGCATTCAGATTTTGAAAATTATGAATTTGGTTGTAATTTGTTTAAATAATTTGTTATAAACAATTGCAAATGACATAAGAAAAAATACGTATATTTTATTTTTCACTTATGCAAAGGATAGCACAGTTTGTTTGTCGCTATCTCAACCAATCTTAGCATGGGCTTTAATGGGTTAAGTTAATTTTTTTTAGAGATTTTAATCCTTTTTAGTACATTTTTTTGATTATTTTATATTCAACGTCGTAAAAATAAAATATAAGCATCTTTAGCACTTTTCGACCACAGCTTTTTTGTAACATTCTTATCACTAATATGAAATCACTGACTGTTCTGGTATTCACCACCCTCGTATTATTTCTACACCTCGACACCAAAAACCACGGAGCGAACTAACTAGACGTCGCCATCGGCCATCCTGTATCGCTAGACACCTTCCTCGAATGATTTTTACACCTACACATAAAAAACCATGGACACCTTCCTCGAATGATTTTTACACCTACACACAAAAAACCATGGAGCGTACTACCTAGACATCGTCATTGTTACTGCCACGGAACGCAGAGTATTTACTGGCAACCTCTTAATTCTAAATATCGTAATATATTATTATATTTTCTTAAAAAAGCAATTCCCATCTGTATATAGCTGTGCGGCCAACTTCACGGTCCTAACACTTCTTGCGGCTAACTTAACGGTCATACCACATTTCGGGCTAAAGAAGAAAAATGATTTTAGCTTTTGTGGATTATACACTCACGTATTATAAAAATAAGCAGCCTTTTCACTAATATTTTTGTTATAAATCATAGTTTAGCTCAGAAAACATTCTAATAAGCCAAAAGACCTTACCAACAGTAATGATAAGTATATTTTTTTTTTGTATAATGAAAAATCCGAATACCAATATAGAAGTAAATAGTGTCACGGGGCCAGTGCTGGGGTCATGATTATTCGGAGGGTCGCTCAAATGCCAACTTCAGGGGGCATCGCGGTAAGAGCAATCCGCTGCGTCCCCTGAAGTCAGCCATCGGGCGACCCTGCATCAATTCGAAAATGTTCGAATTACCGGTAGCTGCACCGATAAATAACAATATGTCAAACTGATCAATCGAGACATAATTAAACCAAGTTTGCGTACCCAGGTATTTCCACCTTAGCACTTGTGAGTGAATATTTGTATAAAAGCATAGAGTAAACATACAAAGTAATAGCAAGTTTCTTCATATAAAAATGCACTAGAAACCAAAAATATGACTTACGTGGGTTAATAAAGCTTCTGTATAAATTTGTCTAAAAAATATCACTTGCTAAATACAAAAAAAGGTTTATAATAGGACTCGGCTGACAACTCCAAGTAGGACATCTATTTAAAATCTGACATGACAACTTGAATCTACGTAATTAAACAAATAATAATGCATGTTTGTAATACTAAATACTATCAATAACAATAATCTTAAAATTCTAACAAAGGCTATGTTAGAATCAGTTTTTAGGATCAATTGTATAAGCTTATTTTAAGCAGCAATAAGCTAATTAAAAGCTTATTTTTTACTTCTGATATAAGAAAATCGTTATCAAGCTGATACGTGAGCTTCTTTTTTGTACCAGGGTAAAGATCAAATACTGTTCAAGAGCATCTGATGATCAATCCAGACATAACTTTGAATATTAGCGAGTGCAATACCAAATACATTTGTTTTTCAGAACGGCATATGCGTATATTTGATAACTTCTGTTTGGGTTTTATGAGAATTAAAAAAAAAATGATTCTTGGTTAAGACACCCTCGAATTATCCATTGCAACGCAAAGAAAAAAGTCAACCACAAGAGTGCATCATCCACCTCCTCGTAACGATCAGTTTATACTATAAAAATGGAAATTAATGAAAGAAATAAATTTCATAAGAGCGATAGACATTTTTTCGAGATTGCAGCTTTGTGTGATTGAGTTAAGCTTCAATTGCTGATGTGTACAGCTCATTCATAATGCGATGTGCCCTGCACTTTCTCAATTCATATGCGTACATTCCATGCATCATATATACACATATATATATATATATATATATATATATATATATATATATATATATATATATATATATATATATATATATATAATGCCCACTACTCAGTCGAGTGTCGTTTAGAAATCAATCTTCCGCCTTAACTTTATATCGACCTCCGAGATAACCTTCTAATGTGTATTATGTCTCTTTGATATACAAGCATTTCATCAATGAACTTACTATTCACATAGGTCTTCGCAGGGCAATTGGAAATACATAACTTGGATCATGTTCAAATTTAAATATTGTTTTTTAATTACCGACAAATGTACATGCAAGGAATTAACTATTTCTCCATATTGGTTTTCGATTGCTGGCCTAAACTAAGTTTGCGTACCCAGGTATTTCCACCTCAGCTCTTATGAGTCAATATTTGTATAAAAGCATAGAGTAAAAATACAAAGTAATTGCAAGTTTCTTCATGTAAAAATGCACTAGAAACCAAAAATATGACTCACGTGGGTTAATAAAGCTTCTGTATAAATTTGTCTAAAAAATATCACTTGCTAAATACAAAAAAAGGTTTATAATAGGCCTCGGCTGACAATTCCAAGTAGGACATCTATTTAAAATCTGACATGACAACTTGAATCTACGTAATTAAACAAATAATAATGCATGTTTGTAATACTAAATACTATCAATAACAATAATCTTAAAATTCTAACAAAGGCTATGTTAGAATCAGTTTTTAGGATCAATTGTATAAGCTTATTTTAAGCAGCAATAAGCTAATTAAAAGCTTATTTTTTACTTCTGATATAAGAAAATCGTTATCAAGCTGATACGTGAGCTTCTTTTTTGTACCAGGGTAAAGATCAAATACTGTTCAAGAGCATCTGATGATCAATCCAGACATAACTTTGAATATTAGCGAGTGCAATACCAAATACATTTGTTTTTCAGAACGGCATATGCGTATATTTGATAACTTCTGTTTGGGTTTTATGAGAATTAAAAAAAAAATGATTCTTGGTTAAGACACCCTCGAATTATCCATTGCAACGCAAAGAAAAAAGTCAACCACAAGAGTGCATCATCCACCTCCTCGTAACGATCAGTTTATACTATAAAAATGGAAATTAATGAAAGAAATAAATTTCATAAGAGCGATAGACATTTTTTCGAGATTGCAGCTTTGTGTGATTGAGTTAAGCTTCAATTGCTGATGTGTACAGCTCATTCATAATGCGATGTGCCCTGCACTTTCTCAATTCATATGCGTACATTCCATGCATCATATATACACATATATATATATATATATATATATATATATATATATATATATATATATATATATATATATATATATATATATATATATATATATAATGCCCACTACTCAGTCGAGTGTCGTTTAGAAATCAATCTTCCGCCTTAACTTTATATCGACCTCCGAGATAACCTTCTAATGTGTATTATGTCTCTTTGATATACAAGCATTTCATCAATGAACTTACTATTCACATAGGTCTTCGCAGGGCAATTGGAAATACATAACTTGGATCATGTTCAAATTTAAATATTGTTTTTTAATTACCGACAAATGTACATGCAAGGAATTAACTATTTCTCCATATTGGTTTTCGATTGCTGGCCTAAACTAAGTTTGCGTACCCAGGTATTTCCACCTCAGCTCTTATGAGTCAATATTTGTATAAAAGCATAGAGTAAAAATACAAAGTAATTGCAAGTTTCTTCATGTAAAAATGCACTAGAAACCAAAAATATGACTCACGTGGGTTAATAAAGCTTCTGTATAAATTTGTCTAAAAAATATCACTTGCTAAATACAAAAAAAGGTTTATAATAGGCCTCGGCTGACAATTCCAAGTAGGACATCTATTTAAAATCTGACATGACAACTTGAATCTACGTAATTAAACAAATAATAATGCATGTTTGTAATACTAAATACTATCAATAACAATAATCTTAAAATTCTAACAAAGGCTATGTTAGAATCAGTTTTTAGGATCAATTGTATAAGCTTATTTTAAGCAGCAATAAGCTAATTAAAAGCTTATTTTTTACTTCTGATATAAGAAAATCGTTATCAAGCTGATACGTGAGCTTCTTTTTTGTACCAGGGTAAAGATCAAATACTGTTCAAGAGCATCTGATGATCAATCCAGACATAACTTTGAATATTAGCGAGTGCAATACCAAATACATTTGTTTTTCAGAACGGCATATGCGTATATTTGATAACTTCTGTTTGGGTTTTATGAGAATTAAAAAAAAAATGATTCTTGGTTAAGACACCCTCGAATTATCCATTGCAACGCAAAGAAAAAAGTCAACCACAAGAGTGCATCATCCACCTCCTCGTAACGATCAGTTTATACTATAAAAATGGAAATTAATGAAAGAAATAAATTTCATAAGAGCGATAGACATTTTTTCGAGATTGCAGCTTTGTGTGATTGAGTTAAGCTTCAATTGCTGATGTGTACAGCTCATTCATAATGCGATGTGCCCTGCACTTTCTCAATTCATATGCGTACATTCCGTGCATCATATATACATATATATATATGTATACACATATATATATATATAATGCCCACTACTCAGTCGAGTGTCGTTTAGAAATCAATCTTACCGACAAATGTACATGCAAGGAATCAACTATTTATCCATATTGGTTTTCGATAGCTGGCCTAAACCAAGTTTGCGTACCCGGGTATTTTCACCTCTGCACTTATGAGTGAATATTTGTATAAAAGCATAGAGTAAAAATAGTGTAAAAGGGTCTTTATCGTTTTATTGCATTTATATTGTTGCTTAAACGTTTAAAAATTTTAAAATTACAACATAAAATTTGATGTGGAATTTAATACAATTATTTTTAACAAGAAAAAAGATTGACTATGAAAATATTTTTTTAAAAACGTCGGCATATCGAAGGTAGGCGAGCCAGAGAGAGAGAGAGAGGATAATATTAACTAAGATGATAATATCATATATGGAGAATAATTTAGCAATAGTCCCTCAATCAAACTCTTACCTTTGGGTAAAACCAAAACTCTAGCTGTATGAGGTTGGTAGGTTTAGGAATTTTGGTTTTTGATGCTACTTTCACGCTCACTCGCCTCTTTTTAATATGACGACGTATTTGAAATAATATTTTACGACTCAAACTCTTACTGAATGTGGTAGGTGGGTTTAAGGATTTTAGTTTTTAATCTCACTCTTGCACTCGCTCGCCTTTCTTCAACGTGCAGACATATTTAAAAATTTAATTTAATTTTTGCGTAGGCTTATGTACTTAGGATTTAATATTTTCGTTTTATGATAGCAACTTGCTGTGCCTGGTGTGGATGGTTTTAGGAGATTTTAGTTTAGTATTATTTTTTCATATGCATCTCTCTGTGCATTGGGTAGGTAGTTTCAAGTTTATGGGATATATTAATATTTACGTATGATATTCAAATCTTGCGTAACTAGATTTGGTGCTTAGGGATCTTGTTTTTTAGTTTTATTTTGACATATTCTTATTTATCGGTGCAGCTACCGGTAATTCGAACATTTTTGAATTGATGCAGGGTCGCCCGATGGCTGACTTCTTTTTCTTTGCGTTGCAATGGATAATTCGAGGGTGTCTTAACCAAGAATCATTCTTTTTTTAATTCTCATAAAACCCAAACAGAAGTTATCAAATATACGCATATGCCGTTCTGAAAAACAAATGTATGTGGTATTGCACTCGCTAATATTCAAAGTTATGTCTGGATTGATCATCAGATGCTCTTGAACAGTATTTGATCTTTACCCTGGTACAAAAAAGAAGCTCACGTATCAGCTTGATAACGATTTGCTTATATCAGAAGTAAAAAATAAGCTTTTAATTAGCTTATTGCTGCTTAAAATAAGCTTATACAATTGATCCTAAAAACTGATTCTAACATAGCCTTTGTTAGAATTTTAAGATTATTGTTATTGATAGTATTTAGTATTACAAACATGCATTATTATTTGTTTAATTACGTAGATTCAAGTTGTCATGTCAGATTTTAAATAGATGTCCTACTTGGAATTGTCAGCCGAGTCCTATTATAAACCTTTTTTTGTATTTAGCAAGTGATATTTTTTAGACAATTTTATACAGAAGCTTTATTAACCCACGTGAGTCATATTTTTGGTTTCTAGTGCATTTTTACATGAAGAAACTTGCAATTACTTTGTATTTTTACTCTATGCTTTTATACAAATATTGACTCATAAGAGCTGAGGTGGAAATACCTGGGTACGCAAACTTAGTTTAGGCCAGCAATCGAAAACCAATATGGAGAAATAGTTAATTCCTTGCATGTACATTTGTCGGTAATTAAAAAACAATATTTAAATTTGAACATGATCCAAGTTATGTATTTCCAATTGCCCTGCGAAGACCTATGTGAATAGTAAGTTCATTGATGAAATGCTTGTATATCAAAGAGACATAATACACATTAGAAGGTTATCTCGGAGGTCGATATAAAGTTAAGGCGGAAGATTGATTTCTAAACGACACTCGACTGAGCCAAGTGCATTATATGTGTATATATCGTCACTTTCTACGAAGAGTAGCACTGTTCAAATTTTCCGTCGTACGTAGCACAACTCATTTGACGCACGCTAGACTAGCACAACTCAAAATTTTCCGCGAAGACTAGCACAACCAAACTTTACACAACGAATTTCTATAAAAATGTCCCGATTTTTGCGAAACTGTCCCTAATGAAAATTTTTACAATTCACAACTTTTTACCGAATTTAAAATTATTTTCACAAATATAATAATTTTTTACACTCATTTTTTAAAATTATTCACTTTTTTTAGAAACCTTCTAAAATTTCCGAAATTGTTTAAAACTTAGAGGTTTGTCTGTCCTTGTCCAAGGTTTTCATGAACTTAACCAACCAAATTACATACTAATAACATTAAATACTCACATTTAAAGTAATATAAAATCGCGAGTTGTGCTACTTTTGGCCGCATTTCTGAACTGTGCTACTCTTAGCGGCAAAACGTGATTAGTGCTAGTTTTCGTTCGAAAATTTGAATTGTGCTAGTCTTCGTAGAGAGCGATTATTCGACCCAAGTGATGTACTTTTAATTTTCCTCTGATGACTTGTGTGAATACTATGTTTATTTCTGAAATGCTTACATGACAGATTTCGATTTAGTAATGCTTAGGGGCAGTTGTAAGCACTGACGTTAGATTATTTTGCTTACACTTCCAAAGATGCTCATCAATTAATGCAATATCAACACCTTGATGATTAAATTTTAATTCTTACTATTGCTTCCTCCTAGAGGAAGCTTTGTAATAGTAAAATTTTGAGTTCGTCAAAACTTCTAGAAAATACTTTTTGGTGTGTTAGAAGTTCAAATCAAGCATTTTTAGAAAATGTCCGTATGGATATGTGTGTGTATGTATACCGTAATATTTCTGGAACTACTCCGTCAATATGAATAAAATTTGACATGCATATCTATTTTTGTATTCTGAATTCGGGAAAAATAGTTATTTTTTATTTACTCAACTATTAATTTTTTTATGGCAATTTTTTGATTTTTGAAACACACTTTTTTGCGTTTTTTTTTAATCATCCCATTGTTACAGACGATTCAGCAAAAATGCATTTGAAAGATAATAAAATTACGTACTTTTCCTCGTTCGGTCCTCGGGATCGACCGCTTTGTTCGGCAGATAAAATGAAAAAGGTGATTTTTTTTTTAATATTCATATCTCTGAAACTAAACATCATAACCTCACTGAAAAAAGTCCAGGGCATCCGCACTACCATTCGCAAGCAACCAGTGCCCCCCCCCCCGATTTTTATACAGCGGAGCCACGAATTTCGGACTCCAGCGGCCCTTTCAACAAACAATCCTTTCTTCGATGTTCAGTAGACGACTTTGTTTAAAACGCAAAATTTCACGGGCTTTCAGAACCCGGAGTTGAAAATATGGGAACTCTTTGAAAAAAGAAAAAATCAATTTGACCTTGAAATGACCTTTAAGGACAGGTCAAATTCGAGGTCGCAGTTACGCACCCCCTCTGACTACCCCATCGATATCCTACAACTTTGGTCTCTACCATTTTTTTGATTAAGGCTGTCCCTGACGAGTTATTACCGGTGCCCGTTTAAATTGGGTCACCCTGTATATATAAGGGTAACACATTATGCATTGGACTTCAGGTATATAATTTCCGTGGATTCGTAGTAGTAGCTGAATAGTCATGGAATACGACGAATTTATTTAGAATTTTTAAATAGTTTTTTAGGGTATCTCCAGGAGTTTTCGTTTTTAAATGGAAAATAACATAGGGCAAATAGCCAACTTCGGTGTTTCTTAAATAAAACTGATCTCAAGTACATTTTTTAAAAAATTTTCTCGTTAGTCATGTAATACTGTTCATAACAATCGATTAGTGAAAGTTTTACTAAAATAAGTTAATAATTACGAAAAATAAGGCACCTTATTTTGGCCAAAATTTCTGATTTTCGGAAGCTAATTCGGGCCCTTTCCTTTGCTTCAAGGCACTTGTACATTTTACAGAGTGTTCTTCAATTCACGAAGAATCAATCCCAGATAAAATTTTGCAGAAAAAGAAATAATAACAGTGCGTAAAATTAAATGAAAGTAGTTGGGTTAGTTACAAAAAGTGGGTGAAAGCTGTAAATTTTTTCAAGGGATAAGCCGACATGATACTTTAACGACCCTTTCCCATACGGTGCAGAGAAACACGACACATGGTGTTTGTAGGCCATACTCTGCCGATGCCTCTCTGTTTTGAATTAATTTAAAATGTACATCTTTTCACCTTTAAATCTCGATATTTAAAAATTCAAGTTGAAAAAATCCTAATTTGTTTAACTTATACTTTTAACAACAACCATTATAAATAATAAGCAAAAACTAAACAAAAATTTAATAACTCAGCTTCTAATCAACATTTTTAAATCCTACTAATTCCAGCGAATTAATACAAAATTTAACAAACCTTTACAGTGAAATAATAGTATATTGTGTACCAAGGGCGTAAAGTGGGCTTTTTTAGGCCGAGTGTGGATTTTGCAGTACGAGTCAAGGCGAGGGTGTTTACGAGCCGCAGACGAGTACTGCAAAATCCACGAGGCCAAAAAGCTCACTTAGCCCTTGGTGCACACCATATTTTATGTAATGCGCGGACATATTTTCGCGTTTTTTCGTACGTGTTAAGAGGGACTGATGTGACTATTTTTTGACACGGCAACCGTGCTCTTGTCTTGTTCAAACATTACATAAAAGTCAAATTCATTTTTGTTTTTTTTTGTAAATAAATAATTGATTTTAACAGTACATAAAAAATAAAAAATTTCGACAATGTTAATTTATATTTAGAAATATAAATTAACATTGTCGAAATTTTTAAAAATAAGAAATGGTTTAGTTATATTGTCATTAAGAAAAAATTATTCAAATAATTGGTTTTATATAAAGGCTATGTTGATTATAAATGTAGAAACTTGAATTAAGTAAATGATTTAGTGAAAATTTAAAATCGTATTTTAATAAATTAGAATGTTGTACTCAAATAAGCAATTTAATTCAATTTAAAAAAGCAATATATAATTCAAGTAAACGTTTACTTAAATGGTGGATAACACCTTGATATATTGAATTTTAAAAGATATTTATTAAAACGTGTCTTATGATGCGCAATAAAAATAAATGTTTGCTAGTATGAACAAAATTAATTTCGTGCAAATATATTAATTTGAATCTAAGGAATTTTATTTCGGTGACATATTTATTCGCATGCGAAATCGCAAACGTAGAATCTTAAGCTAGTTCTAAATACTCTAAGTACCTTTGTAACTCGAAATTTATGACGAAGGTGTATCCAAACTATTGTACAAGTAGACTTTCAGCGCGTCTAGACTAATGTCGGAAAAAAGTCATTAGCATCCCTTATGCAGGTATGCTGATCCGAGGTGTACTCTCTGAACGATCAAACAGTCGTCACTTCGCCAGGAGAGAATCAACAGACAATCAACCACGGAAAGATACAGTCCAGTCATAATTACATTGTATTGCCTAGTGCTATACGCAAGGTTGGTTGCGCTCCCTATCGCCTGAATCGCACGAGGCGTGATCCGTACAACGACAAGCGGGTAAAGTACTACGACCAGAAACTGCGCCAAACTCTTATCAAGATCTTCCACGAACTTCGTCTCAGCAGCGTCGAGATCAAGAAACATATCAATACCCCCGAGAAGCTCAGCGATAAGAACTCCATATTCAAGATGATTTGGAGGCGAGAACGCGTCCTCGGCAAGCTGCTTCTAAAGAGAACCAAGCTCTGGCTCCTGTGGATCGCAGTCGTAAGCAACTACCAGGATTCAGCCGAACTGCTCGTTAGCTCTGGCGCCGACGTCAACGTGTTCTACGGACTGCCGAGCTCGTCCTACGGACTCACCAAGAAATCAACAGTTCTCCACGCACTCCTCAGGATGTACCCCTCTGCGTGGAACGAGCATCGATATGGTGATAAACCATGACGCTGATGTAAACGCTCGAGAATCCGATCGCCACTCTGTTCTGCATCGGGCCGTACAAAATGGCCGAGTCAAGGCGGTTAAAATGCTCCTCGAAAGAGGAGCCGAGGTCAACACTACTCGCTTCGCCTGCAAAACACCACTACACGACGCAGCCCGCACTAACGAAGCTGATGAATTGCTGCCCTTGCTGATGAGTTACGGAGCTGATATTAACGTCACGGATACTCACGGTTTCAACGTCTTACGTTGCTTGACATTGTGTCCTGATAAGGAACACGTCGATTTGGCCAGATTATTAATTGAGAAGGGCGTCTCACCTCGTGAGGTACTCGTGGGCGCGTACGAGTCGATACATTGCGACGCCAAGAGAGGAAGGATAGATCTGGTCAATCTCTTGTTGGACCATGGCGCTAACATCAATGCGCTAGGATTAAACAACGAATCTCCGCTATCCTTCGTCGCCCAAGAATGTGAGAATCCGGCGATGCTGTCAACTTTGCTTAAACGGGGCGCGAATATTGACTTGAAGACGAATTTTGGTGAAACCACGGGACGACAAAAGCACGCTGGAGAAGTTACAAACACTTTTGAAATTCGGCGTGGATGTTTTTGCCGAAGATAACGAGGGCTCGACGATACTCGACGTCATCTTTCGCCAAAATCTACACAATCTAGGCTTGGTACTGACAATCAAGACACTGGCTCTGAAAGCGGATTCTTCAACAGCATCCAAGCTCAGCGAGAAAAGGTATCCAAAGCTGTTTGATTTTTATCAAGATTGCATCGAAGAGATCGAAATGGCGAGATCTACCAGATTCACCGAGAACTGCACGATATTCGAGCTCTTAGCAAAACGTCAGTGCGAGGTAGCAGCGCTCACGCGGCACCGCGAATTTGAGAGAAGATTCGTGAAGTTTAATCTCAGCTACTTTGCAATCTACTTCACAGACATAATCAAAGCTTTCGAACGCGCGAAGAACTATTACCAATCTACGATTGACCGGGAGAACCTCGTCGAGGATGTTACCGACAATATTTTTCCTTACATGATTGTAAGAAAAATAGTTGGGTATGCTTTCAACTGCGAAGATTGTGCATCTTAAGATACGAGCACAGATGAATGTCTGTAATTATTTTAATGTATATTTGTAAATATTTTATACTTGGACTTACACATTGGATTATAATAAAAATGATTAATTTAAAAACCAAATATTTGTAATGATACATATAAGTTATCGGCTCCAAATGGTTGCATTCAAGCGGAGATTTTTGAAATAACAAAAATTTTATGAATAGCTTGTTAATTTAGATAGATAAAAGGCTCTTATGAAGCACGATAGTTATAGTAATGATGAAAGTTTGATAGCACAACGAAAATGTAATAAATAATGCCATTGTTTGTACTTTCCGCTTCGGCCGATAATGCCACGCAATTATACTTTAAAGGGATCTCATAGTCAATTCGAATCCAGATTTCGCGCTACAAAAAAGCAGACAGCAACAAACTGATGTGCTTATAACAAATAATTAAAATAAAATCATAATAAATTACGACATAGTTGCCCTCCGTTATGTTATTTTGTCTTACAATTATTTGCCAGTACGCGTCTAGGCTATCATGGCCGCCACGTACCAATAGAAGAACAGAATGCTAACTGAAATCAAATATATAATGCGGAGAGCATGGAGCCACCACTCAAACCAACATTATTTTTCGCACAATTACTGCAAATTTCGCAAAACCCAAGGCACTTGTAGAATCCGCAATTTGAATTGCAAACTTATTATGCTACTCTTATGCCAATATAAGGCTATTTCTAGATTTTTCGCTGTATCGAATAAGTGAGGTAGCCTATTTATACGATATAAAAACTATACATTAGAGTAGCACAAAACGTTTGCAATTTAATTGCGAATTCTAAAAATAACTAAGGTTTTGCAAAATTCATAATAATTATACGAATAATCATGTTGGTTTAAATGACGGCCCCCCTCTACGCTCGCAATGCTAGGTACATGAGTACGCGACAGACTAGCAATTAGCTATATGTATTTAGCTATGTTATAGGTGAGGCGGCCATGACAGCCGAGACGCGTACTGGTACCATCTAGCTCCAGCTTGCAGGGCAAACATCCTCATATATTGTTTGTGCATATATGATTTTGTTATAATATACTTTTTCAAGAATTGTAGATTCTTTGTTGAATTAATTTTTCTACTGCTCAAAACTAGCTCCATAATATTGCGTAGTTATAATGGTTCAACAAATGAATCCTTCATTTATAAATGTGTTAACTATGCAGTTTTATCACATTTACATGTTAATTTGATTTTAAACTCTTCATGCAGGCTTTAGCCTGTTACAATGCCGCTACCCTAAGCGGGTCTTGGGCGTTGTCGTCCAGATCGGACGGGTGGGTGCCTATCACCACTACACAGCGCGTCCTTAGGTTGCGGATAGAGGAACAGCCCCTGAGAAAGAGGTTAGCTGCGAATAAATTGAATAAGCAGCCGCGGACAGCCGATAGGAACAGGCGTGGGTGTGATGAGCCCACACTGTCGAACGCATTCATCTAGAAACACTACGCAAGCACCACAACAACAAAAACACTTCACATTATCTCTTATCTCTCAATCTATCTGTTTCATCACACATTACAAAAATGGGCCAAAATCCTGCTGCCGAGGAGGATGCGGGAGCGATGACAACTGCCCCGAAAGGGGATGTGTAGAATGATTCGTCACCTGGTCTTACGCGGTAACGATGCCAGCGAAGGCGCGCTGCCTTGCAGGGGGGCGTTAGGATGCGAGAATGAAACCGTAGTGTGTCTGACGACGAATTGACACTGTCCTCGTCAAAGTCGGAAAGCTCTCATACTTAGTTCTAGAGAGGTATGGGGGTTATCACCTCTAGAACGGTGGACTCACCTGCGATCGGAACAGGATCCGAAGCGCGCGGGTTTAACATAACATCATGGCTCAAAAAAATCAAATCCGAACCAAAAGGGACTTAAGGGTCGGAACTTGGAATGTTCGCAGTCTATACAGAGCAGGTGCGTTTAAAGAACTCGTAAAGGAAGCTGATAGGTACAATCTAGATTTGGTAGCAATACAGAAATCGCGGTGGCCAGATGGCGGAGTACTAGCATCGGGTAACTTCACGTACCTGTATGGGGCCGGGAGTGGGGGATCTCTAGGCACCGGATTTCTCGTAAGCAAAAGCATCATACATTCGGTTAAAAGTTTCAAATCCGTCAATTATAGGCTCTCGTACATCATTATCGAAGGTGAATGGTATAGATATGTATTTATTAATGTACACTGTCCTACGGAGGACAAAGATGAAGAAGCTAAGGATCTCTATTACGAAACTTTAGAGCAGGTAATCGACCAGTTCGCGTCTTACGACACAAGAATAGTATTAGGCGATTTCAATGCTAAAATAGGTAGGGAGGAAATGTTTAGGCCTACTATAGGTAAGGAAAGCCTGCACGAAGCCAGCAATGATAACGGTATTAGGGTCATAAATTTCGCGGCGGCAAAAGATCTTATAATCAAAACTACGTGTTTTAAGCACAAGAACATACACAAGGCAACGTGGACATCGCCGGACAGGGCCACACAGAACCAAATTGATCATTTCCTCATTGAAAAAAGACGTCATACTAATGTTCTTGACGTAAGGGCTTACAGAGGGGCAGATAGCGACTCGGACCACTTCCTAGTAGTAACCAAATTAAGAGCTAGACTAGTAGCGAATCAAAATAGTAAGCGAGCAAACAAGGTAGAAAGCTTCGATATTGAGAAACTACGAGATAGAACAGAGCGAATTAGGTACCAGATAGAAATTAATAACAGGTTTCAGGCACTTGAAGAAGCAAACACATCGCCGGAGGGGAATGACGAACCGAATAGCTTATGGGGGACATCGAAAAAACGGTAAAAGAGGCCGCGAACAAAGTACTGGGTAAAAAGAAAAAGCCAAAGAGCAAACCATGGTTTGACGAAGAGTGCGAACTCTGGTTTGAAAGGCGCAAAAAGGCTAAATTAGATAGCTTACAAAATAGAAGCGATAGGACCGTAGAAGAGTATTCTAACGTAAGGAAACGGACGAGCGCGATCTACAGAAATAAGAAGCGGGAGTATAAAAAGAATCTTATTAGGAGAATAGAAACTAACAGTAAGGAAAATAACCCCCGCGAAATGTACAGAGGGATTAACGCAATCAGAAAGGGTCTTAGGAGTAGAGCGCAATTGATGAAGGACGAAAACGGGGACCTCGTAACAAATGACAACGAATTACTGTCGCTGTGGAAAAATTATTTCGATAAATTATTAAACGTGCACGAAAATAGCGAAGAATTAGGGGGCGAAATTCACACTGCTGAACCCCACGTGGAGGATCCGAGCTACCAAGAAGTAGAGGCCGCGATTAAAAAACTAAAAAACAACAAAGCCGCGGGAAATGACTCTATACCAGCTGAGTTACTCAAATATGAGGGCGTCGAGCTCACTTTCAAAATCTATAAACTAGTATGCGCCATCTGGAAAAATGAAACAATACCCGAAAATTGGAAGGAATCTATCATTATACCGATTTTTAAAAAGGGGGATAAGACAGACTGCAATAACTATAGGGGTATTTCACTTTTAGCAACGTGCTACAAAGTTCTGTCAAACGTAATACAAGCTAGACTCACTCCATTCGCGGAAGATATAGTAGGAGATTATCAGTGCGGATTTCGGCGCAACAGATCGACGAGCGATCAAATGTTTACCATAAGACAGTTGTTAGAGAAAAAGTGGGAATTTTGCGAAACCATACACCAACTATTTATAGATTTTAAAAAAGCCTACGACTCTATTAAGCGAAGCAAAATGTATCAAATTCTAGTACTTCTCGGTGTACCGAAAAAACTCGTGAGATTAATTCAAATATGTCTGAACGGAAGCACGGGAAAGGTCCGAGTAGGCGGTAATGTATCAGAACCCTTCATGATACGCGATGGTTTAAAACAAGGGGATGGACTCTCTACGGTGCTGTTCAACTTAACGTTAGAATATGTCGTTAGAAAAATGCAGGTTAGCCAGATGGGCGCAACGCTTAATGGAACAACGCAGATACTAGGCTACGCAGATGATTTGGATATACTGGGGGATTGTAGTGAAACGGTAGCAAGAAACGCGGAAATCCTCATAAAAGCGGTGGAGTATACAGGGTTAGAAGTGAGTGAATCAAAAACAAAGTACATGATTGTGGATAAGCTAGGGATCTGCAGAGGGGAGGAAGATCTCAGAGTTGGGAATTTTACTTTTGAAAAGGTTAGCGAATTCAGGTATCTGGGTACGACCATAAATGATAGAAACGAGATTAATGTCGAAATAAATAAGAGACTCCATTCGGGTAATGCTTGCTTCTACGCCGTGAGTAATTTACTTAAGTCGAGGCTGTTGTCTAAAAACGTTAAAATAAGAATATACAGGACAATAATACTGCCGGTGGTTCTGTACGGGTGCGAAACGTGGGCCCTCACTAAGCAGGCGGACAACCGTTTTAGGGTATTTGAAAATAAAGTCTTGCGAAAAATATACGGGCCGCAGAAAGATGAGGAAACCGGGGAATGGAGGAGACTACACAATGATGAGCTACACAATCTGTACGCGTCACCAAATATTAACAGAATAATAAAATCGCGCAGATTGGGATGGGCAGGGCACGTAGCGAGAATGGGAGACGACCGTACGGCAGCGCGTGTCATGAAGGGCAGGCCGATGGTAACGCGACCTCTAGGTAGACCTAGACGTAGATGGGAGGACAACGTAAAAGCGGATCTAGTAGAAATAGGACGGGTGGGTGTCGATCGGAGAGGTGCATCTTGGGTGGGGTTGACACAAGATAGGGCAGCGTGGAAGGCTTGCGTAGATGAGGCGATGAACTTTCGAGTTCCAAATGCCATGTAAAAAAAAAAAAAAATGCAGGCTTTAGCTTCTATTAAAACCTATATAGATAATTTCGCACTATAAAAAGGCATCTCCATAAATTTTTTGATGATTGTAGTCCCGATCAAACACTTAAATTTCCACATTTGTAGATACAAATGGCAAATGTGTCAGTTATAACACATACATATATTTATGTAGGTATAAATGTGTGTGTGTATACATATGAATCTAAAAGTAGTTCATTGATTTTAAAAATTAAATTAAATTAATTACAAGCCCTGTACCAGACGCGCAGACGACTTGTGCGTTTCGCGCTTGCCCCTCCTTCTACATTTAGGTAATTTCTTTTTTATTTATTATCTCGGAACTTTGCACTCATTGAAATCGAGTAAAAAATCGATTTCAATGCATAATTGGAAGCTCTTTCGAATGGTGCAGGCCATTTTACTGTAAGTTAAGCCGTTTTCGAGATATAAGCAAAATTAATTTTTGCACACTGTTTTCGCATAGAACCCGTTGACCTAGGAAGCTGCAAATTTCAGAATCGTCTTTTTCGACCTCAATTTACCTAATAACCAAAATGCAGCCATTTCTATCGCATTTCGATTTCAAAGCTAATTTTACTGGACTATATGGACTTAGACTAGCGTTAGGTTAGGTAGGATTATACTGAAAAAAAACACAGCCGTTTCTGCTGTAGAACACAGCAGTTTTAGCGAGTGTCACCACAGTAGTGACTTTTCAGTAAAAACAGCGAGTGGCCACTGGTAGTTTTGGCAGGTCTCGGCGAGCTGTCTCTATCTCGAGGATATTTAGGTTATGCATCACCTTTTAAACCACCAAAAATCTTAACAAAATAGCTTTTTAATGAGTAATATGATTAATTAAATTAAAGTTATAAGTAATGATCATTATAAGAGAGAAAAATACCTTGAATAACAACCATCAACTTATTACCATCCCATTATCGCATGCAGAGTGACTATTAGCAAATAAGTTACGTGAACATTTTGAATGTTGTTACTTATCAGTCCCATAATGATCATTACTTTATATTTTATCATAATACTCATTAAAAAAAATTATTTTCTTAAGATTTTTGGTGTTTTAAAAGGTGATACATAACCTAAATATCCTCGAGATAGAGACAGCTTGCCGAGACCTGCCAAAACTACCAGTGGACACTCGCTGTTTTTACTGACAAGTCGCTACTGCGGCGCATTCGCTGAAACTACCGTGTTTTAAAGTAGAAACGGCTGTGCTTTTTTTTTCAGTGTAGATTAGGATCAGGCGCGCACGTGCGACGACTGCGAGGTTGTGCTTGATGTAGGACGTAAGCATGAAAATATAACTGTTAAAAATGTCTGAGACGTCAGTAAGCAGCTCTGGTTTTTCGCTCGACCAGCATCGTACAACCACAATGGGCAGCGAATATAGACGCCTACCAAAGTCATATATCCGTAAGTACTAAATTTCGATACTAGAGCGAAATGTGAATTTAATCTCCCGAGAGCATTGGCACAAGAAAAAGTCACACACAGAGCTGAAATTACGTGTGCGAAACCCTGTTTCACGGTTTAGAGCGTTATTCAACAATTCACGAGAGCAACTCCAAAGGGCCGTTAAAACATCGACGCGGTGGTTAGAGGACTAATGAGATAAATATAACAGTTTTTCTAGTCGCGTCTGATCCAATCCATGCGGCACTACTGATATTTATTTATTAAACCAAGATGATAGCTTACATAGTATATACCTTAAGAATACGCATACCAGCAAGCCTTGTAGAGGTAAACTAAGTTACCTGTGTACAAGCTTGGTATATAACAGAAGAATAAAAGACTTTATCTTTAGTCTTAAGTACTAGTTACATTATCAAAATCATTTCAACAACAATAAACACTCATTACATTTTCTTTTCTTAGAATTTAACAAATTTAACAATTTAAAACTATCTGGAAAACTAAGTATTGGTTTTGATCCAATACTTAATTTTACGTTTTGCCGCGGTTTTGCTTATATCTAATTCCTTGAGCTCATTTGGTAGTGCATTGTAAATTATAATAGCATTATTATAACTGTTTTTATCACTGACTCGTTTTTTGCTCTTAGTTATAATTAAACTTTTCTTTCGAGTAATACTTGTAGACATTTGGAATTGAGTTTTGAGATCTTGATAATGGATTTTAAGGGATTCGAAATTAAATACTTGCTCTAGGTTTAATGAACTATCTTGTATACTAAAAGTATTTTTGTTGATAATCTTGAGAATTTTTCTCTGTAAACTTTGTAATAAATCACGATTATTTCTATATGCTCCACCCCAGGCTACTATTCCATAGCTAATTATGCTGTGGAAGAAAGCATAATATATCATTCTTAAAGTTTCTGTTGACATAGTGTACGATAGTTTGTAAAAAATATAGACTAGATACTTTGTCTTTTTTAATATATATTGGATGTGTTTATCCCATTTCAGATTGTAGTCAATGATAATTCCCAAGTATTTGTAATACTCAACTCTAGCTATCTTTCTATTTTGAATTCTTACATCAATAAGTTTCGCTACACAATAGCTTCCAAATGTCATACAAACTGTTTTATCCGCATTCAAAGATAACTTATTTACCGCTAACCATTTGTATATCACAGTAAGAAATTCATTCATACTTTTTTGCGCCTCTATCCATGTATTGCCTGTTGCTATAATTGCAGTATCATCTGCGTACGTTAGAATTGATTCTAGTGGAATCTCCTTTAGCATATCATTTATATATATATATATATATATATATATATATATATATATATATATATATATATATATATATAATAAATAGAAGTGGACCCAGTATCGTACCCTGTGGAACACCCATACTTATTAGTAAACTATCACTTTCTACACCGTCAATTTTAACAGTTTGATATCTGTTATTCAAATAGCTTCTAAGGAGATCCGTAAGAGATATGTAGGTTTACCTTTTCCTATCCCGGACTCGGGTCGTGTAATGGATTCACGGAAAGTAAAGAAAATAGAGTTTTCTCGTAACATATTCATTGACATGTTTACTGCGGGAAATATTCAGATTTTTATAACTTCGTAATAAAACAAAAAGTTCGGCAAAGTCCACTTTCACGAAAATGTCCTATTTCCATCCATAATCTAAGCACGTTATGGCAAACAAGACAAGTTAAAGTTTGCACGAAGGATACGGAAAAGTTTTGAAAAATGTAGCAACGGGAAAAACGATTGAATTCAGAAGCTCTGTAAAGCCGAAAATTCGACAACTTTATGGAATCACAGTACCATTCTCGATTCCGAATAACTGTCTATTTATGATGGTATTAAGCTAATAAGATACGAATAAAGCGTTCCGTCCGAGCAGCTAGCCCGGCAAAGTGAGTAGAAGTGTCGCGGGGCTCTTATATGTAGCCAAGTGCGAGGATTAATGCTAATTTCAGCCGCGTTAATAGACCCCGCGACGATGGTTAATGCGACCAGGTGGTGGTTTCCAGCTTGGCGTCGGCTTCTTTTGCCACTGGAAACAGTCAAGCAGCCAACTCTCGCCGGCCCTGATAGTTATACCTCCCTCTTTCTCCTTCTCCTTCTATGTCTATCTCTGGCCATACGGACTCAGGGAAACGGAGCTCAAGAACAGAGGGAGAAAGAGAGAGAAAGAAAAAAAGAGAGAGAGAGAGAGAGAGAGAGAGACAGCGAAACGGGCAGGGTCAAAAGTTGAAGCAATTACCCTAGTTTGTCGGTCGCGCTGAAAACAATGGTGGAGAGTTGCTAACGATGCGACGTTGCGTCCTCCCCCCCCTCCCGCCCCCATTCGCGTATACAAGCTGCACAAAGCGCTCGCGGTACGTATACCAAATACTGCCTTTTCTCGGAGCGCGATGTCCTCTTTGCCGACGCACTTCTTAACTTTACCGCAAATTTTCTTCCCCAAGGTTATGCACCGACTCTGGAAGAACATTTTGAAAACAATTAAAATTTGTTAATAAACATGCGATACGCCTACGGTAAAATATCAGATCGATCGACAATACAGTTTTTGCAATAATTGACCTTAAAGTTAGGCTCTTATACACAGGCTTTTATGCAATAACCTTGAAAATGATAGATACACTCAAAAATGATTAGAAGCGAAAAAAACTTGGAAAATCCGAGGGCAAATCATCAGGAAATCATTTTAAACGAGTACACAAAATTGTAAAACTATGGACGACAGCGATTCCGTGGACTGAGAGTAAACAAAAGCATTAGCTTGTGTTTAAAACTCCTTAAAAAGTAAGACTGCGAATTCTCAGTTTTACCCTTCTGATAGATCTATCTGCATTTGCAACTTGTCCAACTAATTAGTCTCGATGTCGGGTGCGTTGTATACACACTATCTATACCTGTACAAAGTACACTCTGGCGATTACAGAAACCGTAGATTTATAGCCTAATATCCCATAAAATGGTTATGCGTTCCATCCCTCGCACTTGCATATACTTTCATGGAATTAATATTGCACGATAAAGTTTTCAGAAATCCTTTAAAATTTATGCCCATCGCAGCAGTGCCCCCTATCGCAGGGTAGGCCCTCGCATGTGGTGTCGAAAGATCCTAAAAAATATTTCGCGCAAGTTACACGCGCTACTCTCTTCCTCGTCGGAGTAAGTAGTAGCCGACGACGTCGGAAAAAAGCGCTTACGCATCGCCAACCGGGCGAGACTGCGTATAGCCGGTAAAATCTTTAAAGCAGTCGACGGGAGTGTCGCAAACGCTAGTCAGTTAGAAAATTTAATGACTCGGGGCGGGCATATGCCGCGCACCTGCAGCTGCTACCGCGTAGCAGGGGAGCGACTCTCTCCTCGTCGTCTACGTCTTCTTTGTCCCGGGCTTCGATACGCATAGCATGTAGAGCTGTATACGCGGCATTGGACATTAACATTTTTCGAGCCAGCACCTTTCGAGGGGGAGGCCACCGCGCGCGGAGCCAGATGAGGCGGCCGAGGGGTGGAGGTAAAAATCTTTGCCGTTATGCTAATCGTCGAAAGACACGTGCTCTTAATGACTTATTTTTACCAGGCTGAAATAGTGTTAGCACAGCCCACCTTGTCCGTCGATTTGCCCCCTTCTCTCGCCCTTTTCTCGATATACAGCCAGCAGTCTGTTGATCCGGCTTCCGTGTCACGAGTCGACCGCGAGAGCGCAAGGCGAGCGCAGCGTGACTCAAGTGACTTCTGCCACCCCCGGGTAGAGAGAGGGGCTGGAGTTGCGTAGGGTCGCAGCAGGCTTGAAATTCGCAATTTCATATCGTCGATTAGCCTAAGCCCGATATTACCCTCCGGTGTCTTTCGAAATGAAAACACATAAATAGACGGGGGTGAACGTTGTATAAACTGCAATGTCACAACAGAGCCCTGTATTATCTTAATTGAAAAAAACAAATGCATTCAAGCTGTCGCGAATGCGTACACAACCATAATGATTTGCTGAGGTTGGTCTCGGGGTAAGGTTAATTTAAGACGATTGCATGTACTCATTTTTTTCAATTGAATTTTCAACTCTTTGTCTAACGTCACGCTCTTGCGTTACGCGCACAATTGTGAAAAAAAATCGCATTACAGCTAAAACTGTCGTTTCATCATTTATTTTTATTCGACGTAAGCAGCGAAAAAACTTGTCAACATGTTATTTTTAGATTTTGATGATTATGAAATGCTTTAAAACGCATCACACGGCGCCGAGCGTGCGCTGTGCGCATTGAATTAATGACGCAATACATATACAGACTCATTCACCCGCAAAAATAGCTAATTTTATAATTAATTCACCCGAGTACCTGCGCCTCGTTGGTTATTTGCGATTTGTGCAGAAATCACTGACCGTACAACCATTGTTTGCTGGTAATCCGTATTCAAGTATAAAATATTCGTTGACGCTTGAAAATGTAAGAGCGGAAATGAGATTAACTGGAAATATGTGATGATAATCGTATGACAGAGCTCTCTAGTCGATTGATTCGTTTTAAACGAAAGATATTTGTAACTCCTGCTAATGTTATTATTATTTGCAACGTTTATTCTCGTCGGAAGCTTTTCGGCACGTGTAATATAACAAGCGTGATGGGATCACCGAAATTCCGGGTCTCTAATCCAAAATCGATTTCAGGCAATGGTTCAAACGAGAAGTCAGCTACGTACACGTGTTGATGGCTATTTTTGTTTCTAATATTCAGTGGGAGATGGGTGAGAGTCGCGAGGGGGAAAAGTTCGACGATAAATTAAGAGTTTTTTGCATGTCAAGGTAATGTTTTTTTTTCTTCTTGTTTGTTCCGAGCGAGAAAGAGGCGACGATAGCGCAGCGTGATAATTACGGACCGGCTCTCCGTTTGGAGAGCAATTAAGTGCAAAGTGGCATAAATATCAGAGGCCGAGCTCGAGCGTAAGGCCTGGGCAAAGGGGGGTTTTAGGAAGCGACTTAAGTTTTCGACGGTTGCCCAGGCTGGCTACTACTGCCTGCTGTAGGCGGGGGCATCAGATATCCCGTAATGTACGAGGGGAGCTTATTTCCTCTTACAGACTACTTTTCCGGGTAACATCCTCGTTACGAAGGCGTCGCGTATACTTTCGCGCCGATAGACTGCGCCGAAACTCGTTTTTTCTGCTGTAATGCATTTAAAAGCCGGCCTCTATTCAATTAAAATCATCGTTTCGTCAACAAAATAATGAATCGATTGTTGCGTTTTATAACTATACAAGAAAGAATGTTAGGTGGCATTGATATTCGTTTTACGCATTACAGTATACATATAGAAGAATTTACTTGTACTACATTGCCAAGCTTCCATCTCCATAAAGGAGTTAGTATAGCATCATATTGGTAGGTACTGGTGCTTCATGGGGCTTACTCTCGGTACTAAGCTATAGTAGCAGCCCACATAGTAGATGAGCCAGAACAACGACTCTGTTAAGTAACATTACCGCGGCCACGCCGAGTTATGCATCAGTTAAATTTCCATATAATTTTATATTTACAGTTGCATTGTCTATACCTTGAGATAAATGTAACGTGGGTGCAAACTGTATGCAAGTGGTAGTCAAAATATCCTCTTATAGTCAAACTACGATGGAAAAGACGTCGTACTTACCCGCTCATCTGTATACTGTAATTTTTTCCAAAAATATATCGCTGAGTAATATTTTTCTAAAGTTGTTCCTTTACTAGTTCATACAGCTTATCTATGTTGCGAGTGAACCTGGAACGAGCGTCTTTACTGTATAGAAATTATATTGATCTTACAACATGATACATTTTTTCCGTTCTATAATAAGACGACTATTAGTAGACTACATGAAAGCTTGATTTGTATCCATATTCCATAGTTTAAACTAAAAACAGATGTTTTAGCTATTGTCATTATTAGTTTGCATGACGGATGTACTGCACAGATTGTTATTGCTGATAGAGCCTTTTATTCAAAGCTATTGTGCTGTATACTATGAAACGTTAATAAAATTGTACATTTTCCGATAGTCAGATGCATAAATGATGTTTTTACGACTAATATAACGTAAACCTCTTGCTAAAAAAAGGTATCGGTATGAAAAATATTACTCGAGTTATATTACCGGAAACGCCGTAAGTAAAAAGAGCGCACTAAATCGCTATAAAGATACTTGCCGTTTAATTAAGAGCTCTTTATAGTGGTTAAGATGCGCCTGTGCTTTACGATAGGCAACTCATATTAATAAACGAACTTTTAGTAGAGGTGATACTTATTCTATGATGTCGTTCACTTTAAAACGTAAAAACTACGATTAATATGCATGAGTCTGCGATGTATACTTTTAATTAAAAAAACTTTTTACACGAGCTGCGGTGAGTAAATATAGTTTATAAACAATAACGACCTACTTGTTTTCTTATGCATAATGCTACGCAAAGTATAGATCAGTCAAACGAAGTTGTTACAGGAAAAGTTTGCTTTTTATAATTAAGAACGATTACTCTCACCTAATGAATATGTGTTTGAATTATTATTAAATAACTTTATTCTGATCGATTGCTCACGAAAGAATTTTCAGTATATATGACATATCCCTACATACTTATCACATTACCCGTCAACGGAGTACACTTTAATCCCAAAGTAAAACCCTTGAATAACACTCAGCTTAAGTAGTCGTCCTCACTTACTATCGTGTCCAACTTGAAGATTTAATGCTTTACGCAGCTCTACAGTCTTTGTGCTCAGTAAAGAAAATTCAGCTTTTCCCAACAATCAGATTTCCTGAAATCTTTGCTATGATATGCAAATCCGTTAAATGCTGTTGAACGTCGATATAAATCTGTAAAAGAATCGCAGATTCGCATTCGCCCTGATTTTTGTCCAAGGTTAAACGCAAGCTAGGAAGCCAAAATAATAAACAGGTAAACATCTCCAGTTCATATAGTATAGTTTGAACTGACAATGCGCGCAAACTCGCGGGTGCACGTATAGCGGACAGGAGCCAAGAACAAATATTCTCAGGCGTGCAGGGCTATACTAGCGGCACCGTGGCAGTAACCCCGGAACGCGGACCTGTTCTCCGGCGCACGCGGACTCGTAACACGCGCGGCAGCTTTTCACGTTTATCGGCTTGGCGTCGAATAACCGTGCAGGTGCATACGTGCAGCCGACGCAACTGCGACCAGTCAGCGCCTTACTTCTCTCGCCGCTTCATTCCGGATGCATTTATACGGGCGAACGGGACGAGTCTCGAGGGCTTGGCCGTCGTAACGCTAGGATACTGCGTGCGACGTACCCTGCAGTGAAAAGGTATGCGACACAGCTCGAGAGTGGCTGCTTCTGTATACACATCAGGCCGTTGCGGTGCAGTGCAGGGAGCGAGTCAAGTTCGAGCTTTCAAAAAAGCATCAGCGAAGCTACAAACAATAGTTTTTTGTTCGAGGACTCAGCCAGAATCGCGTGCGCAGGGAGGAAAGCAAAGCAAATCAAGGCGTCCTACCGTAGAGATCCAAGAAGCGGAACTTTGCTGAAAGCTTGTCTGACGTGCAGAGGAAAAACGTAATGCGAACGAAACAAGGCAGTATAAAGAGAGTCTCGAACTCATAATGTGTCGAACGAGGAAGGAGGGAATAGAAGGCGGAGAGGATTGTGCATATTGGCACAAGAAATAATGAAAAAAGGGGCCGGGACATGGTAAAAGCTCTCGCTCGTATTTGGCAGCGAGCGAACTGCACACGCGAGAATTCTGGCGCTTCCTATACGTCGAGCGAGAGCGTTGTGAAATTTTAGCGCTTGTTAACGACTCGGCCAGACACGTCGACGCGACTGGCTTTCATCTTTTTGCGCCACGGCCATCTGATCCGACAGGCTCGTAAATCTGCAACGAGGTCAGCTGTGCGGCTCTGGGCACAACTATATCGTCGACCATTCGATCACACTCACTGCTTCCTTGACTAACGACGAAATTCGCTCATGCACTTTGTATCTCCTCTGAAAGGCCTTAACAATTTCGCGACGGCCTGATGGACGTTCGATGATGTGATGGTGCCGAACTTGTTTCATTCAGAGCTTTACTGACGACTGCTTTTCTTTGCTTGACAAATTACACAGAGAAATGGTGCATTTGTTCGTTCGGGATCTGAAGAATTTCTCGCAGTATTTCTCCTTGTAGAATATTATTCGTCATCGGTGAAAATGAAAAAGCCGTGGAGAATAATTTATTCTGTTTTACATCATTTACATGCACGAGAACGTTTGGCAGACCACGAAGTGAGAAGCGGAAAGTGGAAGCTTCATGGCTAAAATTTCGAAAAGCTCCTACTTAACTCAAGTCTTGGAAGTGACGCACGGAATACAAAATCGATCTTATCATTGCATTAGCGGGCTTATACCAACGTCATGTATCCGTAACGAGAGCGGAGGGTCTATAGTCGCCCGATCTTCCGTCTCTAAATTGCTGAATGCAAACATTTAACAGTGGATCTGATCGTCGTTTGTGCGAATGTTTGATTTAAAAATCGGGATGATGAAATATTCAACCACTATTAATAATTGATATCGTTTTCAGCAAGGTCGGTCACAGGGTGAAAATAATCGCGATCCCGTTTCTGCAGTCTTGCATCGCAGCAGGTATTGCAGGAATGCAGTTTTTTCAGCAATAACAGCCTGGTGTGGTGACACGTTGCAGCTAGTACGCTGATTTTCGGAGGTTTACGCGAACGCGTAGTTTACAGCCTGGTCACGCCCCGAGCATCCCGGGGGTTCTTGCTGGCGCCTCGGTGAAACCGGGGCTGCGACGGGACAGGTCGGTGGAGGAGAGGGAAGCAGGGTGGGAGAGGAGTGTCGACGACCACCGGAGCACACAGCATGCACACAAGCCCCTTTAACGCGCTGCGATATAATCTATTGTAATTGAAAATTATGCCGCACGAGTGGATCTCCCGGGGCAGAAACGGAACTACCGCGCTTCATACGCTCGTGCGCGCGAACGACTGAGATAGAGTGAGAGGGGGGGGGAGGAGGAAGGGAGAATCGGACTAGAGGCCAAGCCGAAAGTAAAGTGAAGTATAGACGACAAGAGAGGAGGACAGCTCGAGCAATGGAAAACTCCTCCAGCGAGCTTCGAAATTGCGAAAAGGGCATAGGCGAGGGAGGCGCACGGTGCGTGAATTATCGCGAGTTCGGCAATGTGATAATTATTGTCCGCGTTCGAAGAATCGGCATCGCGAGCTTGCGGCGGAAATCATAAGTTTAACCAGCTTACAATTTAATTCCTCCAATCCTACGGCCTGCCTGTTTTTGCATCTCCGATAGTCCCTGCATCGATATTTCAGCTTGATAAGACTTTTACTTATCGCCAAAGTTAGCGAGCATGTTGCTGGGACATTAGGCAAGCAATTTATGTTCCAATAGTGGTATTGGCGCGAAATCGACGAGGTCAATTTGCCAATTAAACTTCTCGGCGGAGGATAAAAAGCGCAAGCAGCCGGAGGGCGCAGAGTTCGGCTTGAGAAGGTTAAGCAACGAGTGGCGGTGCGTGGCGGAGGTATATAGGAAGAAGCTGAGCGCGAGCTCGTGGGGCGCAACAGCGCGCAATTCCTCGAGTTCCGCGTGGCTAGGGTGCCGCTATCCGCCGCCATGATTCTTCCATGGATCGGGAGCGCTTATACCGCATGCTTCGCCTAAGAAGGTTACATTATTGCGGCGTTTCAGGCTTCACGCCCCATAGACCGGCAGCTCGCGCTAGTAACTTAAAGCCAGCCGCAGTATAGTAAAGGCCGCTCTGAGGGCCGCTCTGCCACAGAACAGGAAATGGCACTGTAGACTGATGCCACTTAGGTACGTCGTTCCCGCGCTTCCATGCATTTACGCTTACTTTCATTTCAGTTTCACTGGCCTATCGTGCGCGCACTTATTCTCTTGGTTTTTGCTGAAACAACTTGATCGAGCTCAGACGATTGGTTTGAGGGTTGTACGACGTCATTCGTACCTAAACACCAAAAATTGTGATTTCGTTTATAGAAAAAATGTACAGAATTCCCTGTGTGTGTATTGTGTATGAGGAAATCTACGGGAAAAATACATCTTCTTGACTTTAAAAACGGCGAAATAGTATATTGTGTATTGAGAGCGTAAAGTGGGCTTTTTTAGGCTGAGTGCGGAGTTTGCAGTACGAGTTAAGGCGAGTTAGCCCGAGCCGACGGCGTTTACGAGCCGCAGACGAGAACTGCAACCACGCGAGACCAAAAAGCCTGCTTAGCCCTTAGTGCACACCATATTTTATTCCACACCCGACTGAAATGGACACTTTTTGCGCCTGAAAATCGGGGCAAAAGTAGCATGTTTTCCCGTAAACCTATTTGCGGGGCAAAAGTAATTTTTTTTTTAATGAATGAAATAAAAATATAAAAAACACGTCGACTTCGATTTTCAGAGACAAATAGTAGCCATTTCAGTCGAGAGTGGAATAAAGTACTATATGTGACACGGGACGAAAGCAGATTTTTTCCGCTCGGGCAGTAAACCCACAAGCGGGAAAAATCTGCTACTTTCGACCCTTGTTGCATAATGTACTATTAATTTAAAAAAAAAATGCGCTGAAAATGCTTGATTTGGTCAAATGCCACCAACAATTGAAAATATGGAAAAATCATGAAAAATGCAGGATTTCTCGGAGTTAATTTCCTTATTCGTGATTTTCCCCCATTTTCAATTCTGCGTAACTTTTGACCAAATCAAGCCTTTTTAACGCATTTTTTAAAATTAAAGCTCTTTCCTCGTACTTTCATCCTACTAATACACATTTTTATTTTGTGCTCTTATGAGTCATTGTACGAATAGCCGGACACTTTCCTGTCGAAAAATTGAGCTCTTGCAACGATATCGGAGTCTCTTGAAAACAGATTTAGATCAGTATGCACTAGTTTGAATGTATAGTGGGGCGCCTTCATTCGTCATACTTCGATATCGCTTAGTCTTGATACTTCGGCATCTTTATGCGCTTGGCATATACACACCTCTACTTTTTTCCCGCCCATGAAAGAGAAAGAACAAGAGATGCAAGAAGATGAAGGAACGAGAAACGATAGGCTTGCTCCGGTGGAGATATCTTTCTCCCTCTTTCACCCTCTCTCTTTACAACTCTCTCCCTTTTCCTCTGCTCTGCTCTTCGGCCCTGTTGCTGTTTTTACTTGACTTTGCTTTAGCCCAGACACGAAAGGTCTCGTAGATATTAAACTTTACTGCGGCGAAAACGATTCATCGTCATACTGGATACAGATATCCGATGACTGATGATTCTTCTCGCAGAAGCCTTCTAAAAATACTCTCTGAATGTAATACTTTTCCCAGAAACTTCTTTAAGTAAAGTTGAAAACTATAGTTAATGGTTTTTGCACGAGAAAAGTTTTAACAAAATTTACCCTTGGAATGAGATAAACTAAACAACATTATCTTGACAAGTAAGTAGACTATTTTTTAACTGTGCTGCAAAAGAGTTTCCAAAATGGATTACCAAATCATAGTATTCTTGAACCTACGAATAATTGTACAAATAGTACTTATCAGTATGAACCATCGGTGCATTAAGTACAAAAGGAATAATAGGAAGGCAGAAAGTCTTAAATATTCTGGTCTATTTGACATCGAATATCAGACATCAATATTAAAAAAAGTACGAGCAATGTGCATCTAATACAAAACTTCTGTCCACAGCGGACTGTTATGTCACTCAGAGGCGTGGGGCGGGGGGGGGGGGGGGGTGCATTAAGAATGGGGATAAAAGGAAAGTAATTCGCACGGGCAGACGGATTGGCTAGTTGTTAAACACCTCGAAACGGATTTCCAACTAGTTTTAAATGTCTTTCCCCGAATTTAGAATCCAAATTTATTAGATAAAATAGTTTCGGAAATATTACGGGACACGCATACACACATATCCACACTGAGGCGTTCTAAAAACGTGTGATTTGATCTCAAAATACCTAAAAACAGGTTCTTCACTTGGTTTTGTTGAATTCAATATTTTACGATTACAAAGCTTTTTCTAGGAAGAAGTAAAACTAGCAAGGCAAGAGTAAAGCTTTAAACATTAAATTCTGTAATTTATACGAAAGATACTAATTTAGAATCGGTGTAAAAGACGATGATATGCCGATAATATGAATCTAGTAGCTAGATTCCTTATTAAATATTTATTTATATATAATCAAGTCATTCTACAAGAAGTCGGAAACTTTGCGGTCAAAAAATCGAGCTCTTGTAATTTTGAGGGCGCATTCACCAGATCAAGTTTTTTACATACATTGGACATACGATATGTAAAAACCGCTGCCAACTTCATTAACAGTATGCTTTTTCCAAGAGATGTGATGATTGACAGAATTGTTAAATAAAATTTGTAAAATGCATAAAACAACTTTTCGATACAGGGACGGAAAATGTGCTTGAACGCACGCGGAGCGTGCGTAAAAGTGCATTTTACGTTTACTGTATCGAAAAAGTTGGTTCTATACGAGTGTGAGGTTTCAAATCCGAGTGAAGCAAGGGTGACAATCACACGAGTGTGGAATTCATTTTCAAACGTGTATCTAACATTTATTTTTGGCGATACTAGAGGCATAAAATGCGATTTATTGCACGCAAAGCGCGCGTAAAAGCGTAAAATCGACTTTTACGCACACTGTATCAAAATAGTATATTGTATACCAAGGGCGTAAAGTGGGCTTCTTTAGGCCGAGTGAGGAGAGGGCGTTTACGAGCCGCAGACGAGTACTGTAACCACACGAGGCCAAAAAACCCGCTTAGCCCTTGGTGCACACCATATTTTTTGTAACGCATGTACTGATTTTCGCGATTTTAGAAGATTTGCCAATGAATTGAGTAGCAAGCGTAAAAGTACTATTACGCCCGCTGGTCGGAAAACGATTACTTTTGTCCCTAATTTTAGGTCAAAAAAATGCGAAAATCGATGTGTTACAAAAAATGGCACTTTATAGTGATGTGACCAAAACTAAGAATACACAAAACGTTATCCGAAAAATATTTCTTAAAACCTTTTTTAAAATCTCATATTTTTACAATTTTGACCAGCTCCAAACAGCTAATGAAAATTTATATTTTGTTAACAAATAACATCAAAGTATGTATGGTAATGGAGTTTTTGGAAACTAAATTGCACAAGAGTAAAGCGACGAGGGTATTAGACTCAACATTCCCCAGATCTCAAGGCGCGTGCTCTACCACTGAGCCAACGACGCACTCATGTATGTACACTTGGCGGTGAGGTATTAATTATGAAACGGGCATGGCAATTTACGTTGTAATTATCTGAAGAGTTGTTCCTTGCTTCATTACGATTAAATATAATAAACTTGACTTTGTTTGATTGATCTCAGTTCTTTTCTATCTATAATTTCGTTGCGGAATATAAAAAACTCGCCTAACCTTTTACTTTTTCAAAAGTTAATTTTTTTTAGAGATTTCAATCCTTTTTAGTAATTTTTTTTTTTTTGAGTATTTCATATTCAACATCGTAAAAATAAAATATAAGCATCTTTAGCACCTTTCGACCACGGCTTTTTTGTAACATTTTTATCATTAACATGAAATCACTGATTGTTCTGATATACACCACCCTCGAATTATTTCTACACCTAGACACCAAAAATCACGGTGCGAACTACCCAGACCTCGTCATCGGCCACCCTGTACACCTAGATGCCGTCCTCGTATAATTTATTTACCTATACACCAAAAACGACATAGCACACCATCTAGACCTCGTCATCGGCCACCCTGTACACCTAGACACCTTCCTCGAATGGTTTTTACACCTAGACACAAAAAACCACTGAGCGCGCCACCTAGACCTCGTCATCGGCCACCCTGTACACCTAGACACCGTACTCGAATGATTTTCATACCAAGACACTGAAAACAACCTGAACCTTGTCATTAGCTACCCTGGCAAGCTAGTTACTGTTACAGCTCCGGAACGCAGAGTATACACCGGCAACCGCTTAATTCTAAATATCGTAACATATTATTATATTTTCTTGAGAAAGCAATTCCCATCTGTATATAGCTTTGCGGCCAACTTCACGGTCCTTTCACATTTCGGGCTGAAGAAGAAAAACGTGGTTTTAGCATTTGTAGATTATACACTTACATATTATAAAAATAAGCAGCCTTTTCACTAATATTTTTTTTAAAAACCATAGTTTAGATCAGAAAACATTCTAATGAGCCAAAAAACCTTACCAACAGTAATGATAAGTATTTTTTTTTAAATAGTGTCACGGGCGCCGCGGCTTCGTGTGCTTCTCAAACTCGTCTTCGTGGCGTTACCGCGCCACTTGATATTAATGTCTTAGACGACATTATTGATGATTGAAAATTATATTTATTTACCTATGAGATGATTAACCTGAGAAAGAGGTTAGCTGCGAATAAATTGAATAAGCAGACGCGGACAGCCGATAGGAACAGGCGTGGGTGTGTTGAGCCCACACTGTCGAACGCATTCATCTAGAAACACTACGCAAGCACCACAACAACAAAAACACTTCACATTATCTCTTATCTCTCAATCTATCTCTTTCATCACACATTACAAAAATGGGCAAAAATCCTGCTGCCGAGGAGGATGCGGGAGCGATGACAACTGCCCCGAAAGGGGATGTGTAGAATGATTCGTCACCTGTTCTTACGCGGTAACGATACCAGCGAAGGCGCGCTGCCTTGCAGGGGGGCGTTAGGATGCGAGAATGAAACCGTAGTGTGTCTGACGACGAGTTGACACTGTCCTCGTCAAAGTCGGAAAGCTCTCATACTTAGTTCTAGAGAGGTATGGGGGTTATCACCTCTAGACCGGTGGACTCACCTGCGATCGGAACAGGATCCGAAGCGCGCGGGTTTAACATAACATGGTTCAAAAAAATCAAAAGGGACTTAAGGGTCGGAACTTGGAATGTTCGCAGTCTATACAGAGCAGGTGCGTTTAAAGAACTCGTAAAGGAAGCTGATAGGTACAATCTAGATTTGGTAGCAATATAGGAATCGCGGTGGCCAGATGGCGGAGTACTAGCATCGGGTACTTCACGTACCTGTATGGGGCCGGGATTGGGGGATCTCTCTAGGCACCGGATTTCTCGTAAGCAAAAGCATCATACATTCGGTTAAAAGTTTCAAATCCGTCAATTATAGGCTCTCGTACATCATTATCGAAGGTGAATGGTATAGATATGTATTTATTAATGTACACTGTCCTACGGAGGACAAAGAAGAAGAAGCTAAGGATCTCTATTACGAAACTTTAGAGCAAGTAATCGACCTGTTCGCGTCTTACGACACAAGAATAGTATTAGGCGATTTCAATGCTAAAATAGGTAGGGAGGAAATGTTTAGGCCTACTATAGGGAAGGAAAGCCTGCACGAAGCCAGCAATGATAACGGTATTAGGGTCATAAATTTCGCGTCGGCAAAAGATCTTATAATCAAAACTACGTGTTTTAAGCACAAGAACATACACAAGGCAACGTGGACATCGCCGGACGGGGCCACACAGAACCAAATTGATCATTTCCTCATTGAAAAAAGACGTCATACTAACGTTCTCGACATAAGGGCTTACAGAGGGGCAGATAGCGACTCGGACCAATTCCTAGTAGTAGCCAAATTAAGAGCTAGACTAGTAGCGAATCAAAATGGTAAGCGAGCAAACAAGGTAGAAAGCTTCGATATTGAGAAGCTACGAGATAGAACAGAGCGAATTAGGTACCAGATAGAAATTAATAACAGGTTTCAGGCACTTGAAGAAGCAAACACATCGCCGGAGGGGAATGACGAACCGAATATCTTATGGGGGGACATCGAAAAAACAGTAAAAGAGGCCGCGAAGAAAGTACTGGGTAAAAAGAAAAAGCCAAAGAGCAAACCATGGTTTGACGAAGAGTGCGAACTCTGGTTTGAAAGGCGCAAAAAGACTAAATTAGATAGCTTACAAAATAGAAGCGATAGGACCGTAGATGAGTATTCTAACGTAAGGAAACAGACGAGCGCGATCTACAGAAATAAGAAGCGGGAGTATCAAAAGAATCTTATTAGGAGAATAGAAACTAACAGTAAGGAAAATAACGCCCGCGAAATGTACAGAGGGATTAACGCAATCAGAAAGGGTCTTAGGAGTAGAGCGCAATTGATGAAGGACGAAAACGGGGACCTCGTAACAAATGACAACGAATTACTGTCGCTGTGGAAAAATTATTTCGATAAATTATTAAACGTGCACGAAAATAGCGAAGAATTAGGGGGCGAAATTCACACTGCTGAACCCCACGTGGAGGATCCGAGCTACCAAGAAGTAGAGGCCGCGATTAAAAAACTAAAAAACAACAAAGCCGCGGGAAATGACTCTATACCAGCTGAGTTACTCAAATATGAGGGCGTCGAGCTCACTTTCAAAATCTATAAACTAGTATGCGCCATCTGGAAAAATGAAACAATACCCGAAAATTGGAAGGAATCTATCATTATACCGATTTTTAAAAAGGGGGATAAGACAGACTGCAATAACTATAGGGGTATCTTATTTTTAGCAACGTGCTACAAAGTTCTGTCAAACGTAATACAAGCTAGACTCACTCCATTCGCGGAAGATATAGTAGGAGATTATCAGTGCGGATTTCGGCGCAACAGATCGACGAGAGATCAAATGTTTACCATAAGACAGTTGTTAGAGAAAAAGTGGGAATTTTGCGAAACCATACACCAACTATTTATAGATTTTAAAAAAGCGTACGACTCTATTAAGCGAAGCAAAATGTATCAAATTCTAGTACTTCTCGGTGTACCGAAAAAACTCGTGAGATGAATTCAAATATGTCTTAACGGAAGCACGGGAAAGGTCCGAGTAGGCGGTAATATATCAGAACCCTTCATGATACGCGATAGTTTAAAACAACGGGATGGGCTCTCTACGGTGCTGTTCAACTTAACGTTAGAGTATGCCGTTAGAAAAATGCAGGTTAGCCAGCTGGGCGCAACGCTTAATGGAACAACGCAGATACTAGGTTACACAGATGATTTGGATATACTGGGGGCTTGTAGAGAAACGGTAGCAAGAAACGCGGAAATCCTCATAAAAGCGGTGGAGTATACAGGGTTAGAAGTGAGTGAATCAAAAACAAAGTACATGATTGTGGATAAGCTAGGCATCTGCAGAGGGGAGGAAGATCTCAGAGTTGGAAATTTTACTTTTGAAAAGGTTAGCGAATTCAGGTATCTGGGTACGACCATAAATGATAGAAACGAGATTAATGTCGAAATAAATAAGAGACTCCATTCGGGTAATGCTTGCTTCTACGCCGTGAGTAATTTACTTAAGTCGAGGCTGTTGTCTAAAAACGTTAAAATAAGAATATACAGGACAATAATACTGCCGGTGGTTCTGTACGGGTGCGAAACGTGGGCTCTCACTAAGCAGGCGGACAACCGTTTTAGGGTATTTGAAAATAATGTCTTGCGAAAAATATGCGGGCCGAAGAAATATGAGGAAACCGGGGAATGGAGGAGACTACACAATGATGAGTTACACAATCTGTACGCGTCACCAAATATTAACAGAATAATAAAATCGCGCAGATTGGGATGGGCAGGGCACGTAGCGAGAATGGGAGACGACCGTACGGCAGCGCGTGTCATGAAGGGCAGGCCGATGGTAACGCGACCTCTAGGTAGACCTAGACGTAGATGGAAGGACAACGTAAAAGCGGATCTAGTAGAAATAGGACGGGTGGGTGTCGATCGGAGAGGTGCATCTTGGGTGGGGTTGACACAAGATAGGGCAGCGTGGAAGGCTTGCGTAGATGAGGCGATGAACTTTCGAGTTCCAAATGCCACGTAAAAAAAAAAATGAGATGATTAATATTTTACTTATTGCAGTTAGTCAATTTTTCAATAAAGAATTATAATTTTTGCTTCCTCCTAGAGAAAGCTTTGTAATAGTAAAATTTTGAGTTTCTTCAAAACTTCTAGAAAATACTTTTTGGTGTGTTAGAAGTTCAAATCAAGTGTTTTTAGAATATGTCCGTATGGATGTGTGTGTGATGTGTGGATGAGTGTGTGTATGTATACCGTAATATTTCTGGAACTACACCGTCAATATCAATAAAATTTATAGCTCAGTGTGGCTAAAATCCGCTGTTAAGTCACGCCTATCTCTGACTAAAGTAGTCCTTTTTTGCACCGTGTTTATCACACTCGCTACGCTCGTGCGCTAACCTCACGGTGCAAATAAGGACTACTTTAGTCACGAATAGGCTAGTCTTGCGGTCTTTAGCAATCTGTGATATAAAATTTTATACGATACTCTTGACTTAAATGCTTCAGTTTAGAGGTAAGTTATTTCTTTCCTAGGGGAGAAATGAGCTTATTTCTCACCTTCAAACAGGTAAGAAATGGATCCACTTCTTACCTCAAAATTTCATTTTTATTTTCCATTTCTAAGAAAGGACCGTTGATGCGCACGTTAGAAAAAATATGATGTGGAACATGGAAAGAATAGCATATTGTGCAACTAGAGGGAGGGGAAGGGAGTTTCTAACGAGGGTGAGATTTTCGAGGGTGAAATCTCACCCGAGGTAGACATTGCCCTCCCCCCGTTGTTACACACTGTACCTTTTTTGCTTAAGTGCTTGTGAAGACCAGTTTTTATGCATATAAAGTGAATAGTAAGTTGCGCATTTTGAGTTGAAGGTCACTCTTTCAACAAATTTCAAAAATTTGATTAATTTTTAGTGTTGTTGAGTAGCGGGGGGGGGGATGGCTATTCAAAAACACTCAAATTTGACTTACATACAACTCCTTGAATTCTAGAAACTGACTCAAAAGCACTTATTTAATTGGCGTTAAGTTCTATAGTATATTTTCCTATGATTTTTGAAGTTGCACGTTCCTTGATTTCCAATTGAAAGTTTACAGTTCTATCATTGTGATGACTTGATGAGCTTACAAATTTACAAACAGCTCCTTTGATTCCTATAATCAGTAACAACTAATTCATGATTCATTGCATTTTTCTATTCTAATTGTAATTAATATGAAATTTTAAAACCATTACATTTGCTGTATCATAAACTTCTTATCTTACTAGGTTGTATCTCCTATGCATTAAAACTAAAAAATTAACCGGTTGACTGCAGCTATTTTTATATCTTTAAAATTAGTAGACGTATCTAAGCTAGTAATAATTCTAATTTACTGGGTATCAAGTGGCGCGGTAGCGCCACGAAGGCGAGTTTGAAAGCCTGTGGCGACCGCGACACTATTTACTTCTATATTGGGTTTTCAAATTTTCAATTTCAATAAATACAAATATTTACATTATTGTATCTGAATTTTTTTGGAGTATAATCATATTTGTATGCTTAACTATGATTTCTAATCGAGATATTGGCAAGAAAGCAGTTTTTTTCCTAATAAACGAGAATGTCTCAACAAAAATGCTCAAATACGTTTGGGATTCTTCAGCCCGAAAATGTTCAGACCATGAAGTTAGCCGCACACATATTATACTTATACAGACCAGCGGCCAGCGTTACTACGGGTGTAATTTTATTTTTTTTATTTCATATTTTATTTACAAATTAGAGAGTAAATAAGAGTCAAAGAAAATTATGGACTCTTCTACAATATTAAATATATATATGACCGATGAGGCAATGGAGGAGTTGGAAGATCGTAATCCAACCACGTAAGTTTGTTCGAGGTTATTTTATACACTTTTGGTATTGATTAATATATGCAAGTAATTTTCTAATTAATATTTACAGAAACATCGTAGGATATGTAGACGCAATTATGGCTCCTTCTCCAGCTGGCGCAACTAAAGATATATTATTTAAATTTATTCTGTCAAATGACAGAAAAAGAATTCCAATCTTCATATGGAATCCGCTTCTTATCAATAAATATTATAAAGAGATATGTTCTAGTAGGGTAAGTATAATTTTATATATTTCCTTAAAAAACTCAATATTAGCCAATTTTTTTAAGAGTCTGTCTAGGCGGCGTCATTTCGCGTATTCGAAGCCTCTTTCGCGTACGCGAAATGACGCCGCCTAGACAGACTCTTTTTTTAAATATCTTAGTTGTACATTTTTTGTTTCAATAGGTAGTTGATATCAATGGTGGTTTCTGCCGAGCAGTTAATAGAACCTTGAAAGATGATTTGATTCCATATGAAATAGTAATAAAAGAAAATACACAACTTTTTTTGGGATATCACTCGTTGTCAGGTGTAAAGACAAATGAAGTCCAAAAGTCAACTTTTGATACGATACACGCCCTTCAGGGATTAATCGGTAATTATATTAATTCTTTTAATCAACAACTTCATTTCTTTACAAACATATACTTATGTCTTTCATTTATTCATTTTTTAGAAATTTCTGGTCACATACGTACCAAATTTTACTTAAATCACAACCGAAGTGGACAGATTTCTTACGGCTTAGGAGCCATTACAAATGGGGTTAAGAAAATAACAATTCAGGTAAAGCAGTTTGTGGAGAGTCAATTGGAATTGGGTGATTTTGTTACTGTGACAGGAACTGTGCAAGGGCAAGGTTTGTCTACTATATCTTCTTTTTCTTTGAAATTTAATTTATTGTTTAATAACATTCATTTTTTTGCCGATACCCTTGTCACTGTTTTTTGCAACAGCATGACTGATATTACATATCATCCGGAAACAGAAGTATTACCAGCAGAAGCCTTAAAGCGTGGTTGTAGGCCAGTTAAAAGAATTCGTTCAACCGAATAGGCATGTCGATTACACTTGCTATCTTTTTACATACAGTTCGTTTCACTTTTTTTTGACTATTCAAAAATATTGTTATAATTAAAAGTAATAAATAGTAAACTTAGTTGATAAAGCTTAATAAAACTTAACCCTGTTGAAAATAAATACATTTTTTTTTGTATGTACCTTTAGTACGTACTAAAAACATGTAATTCACCAGGTGATGCGTATTAAAAATATATACTTATTTGGGACTGATTATTACGAATATATTAAATTAAATTTGATGTATTTGTTGTAGCCATAAATGAAAGTGCCATAAGAATAATAACACCAATAATGGCCACTTAAAATTATATTCAATGTATTCATAATACTCAGCCTCAAATTAGCATATATATTTAATACGCATCACCTGGTAAATTACATGTTTTTAGTACGTACTAAAGACTAAAGATAAATACAAAGATATTTATTTATTTTCAACAGGGAACAATATAAAATGTTCATTACGTGATAAACGAGAGTCAATTAAAAATATACCAAGAGATTAAGCATTTAGCTATAATTAAAAAAAATTGATGCAAATAATACAGTATTTGACTGTCCAAGATTATAGTACAAGATTTCCTTGTGTTCATTTAGCTATAATTAAAAAAATTTGATATAAATAATGCAGTATTTGACTGTTTAAGGTTTATAGTACAAGATTTCCTTGTGTTCAACAAGATATGTGATAATTGTATAATTAAAAGTGCTAAACTTTTAAGAGTATATAATTAAGTAAAAGACTAATTATAACAGATAAAGTTAGAACAAATATGACTAAGTACAATAGTTAGAACTACGTTACATAAAAATTTGTTTGAAATATATGACTAATTATATAGGGTATGATATCAATGTTTTATAATTAATAGGTACAAACAAGATACTTTAATTATTATAGTATTTAAAACTTTCGATTGACAAACTTTAATTCCTAATATTTATTATTAAGCTTTCGTTTCTTAAATAAGAAATAAATGAAAAGTAGCAAATGTAGTTAAAAATTTATTTTTGTTTAAGCATGTTTTGTTTTAAAAATTTATTAGATAAAGGCTTTGTAATAAAACTTTGAAAATTTAATAAACTTTTTGTACAAAAATATTTTTTTATTGTGAGTGTGTGGCTGAGTAATTATAGAGAAATATTATGTATGTATATATATATATATATATATATATATATATATATATATATATATATTATGTATACTTCCTATAAATTAGTTTATAGTTTAATAAATATCCTTTTTATGGGGAAAAATATATAGAAAAATATTTTATTACTTATTATTTAATAAATATCAGTCTAATTGAGGTAGAAACAAATTTGGAGGTTTCGACATTTCAAGAATCGTACACATATGATCCATAATATGTTTACACAATTTTTTTTACAGTGAATTTCTTGTTACAATAATTACACGTAAACTCATTCTTGTCATGGGTATGTACGTGTCTTTCTAAAGCATCTTTCCTTGCAAAAGTCTTATCACATATGTAACAGTCGTAGTTACGTACTTTAGTATGTCTCAATCTATGGTTTATTAGAAGTTGTTTTTGTACAAAACTCTTGTCACAATCACTACATTTGTATATTTTTAAATTTGCATGAGTTTTTTCATGGACTTTTAATTGCCAATGTGTACTAAAACTTTTCTTGCATCATAAGCACTTATAATTTTTTATTGCCATGTGTCTTGAGATGTACATTTAGATTACCTATTTGTGAAAAACTCTTCTTACATATATTACATTTATGGGGTTTATTTTGTGTATGTATTTGTTCATGTATTTTAAAAGTTTTTTTACAATAAATACACTCATGCACAGATTTTTGAATCATTTCTGTAGCTTCCATTTTTCAAATTTTAATTATTCAAATATTAATATTTATATAAGTAACACCTACAAAATAAAATTTAAAGATTACAATTTCATTGTTTATTTAATGCATTTATTATGTTATGTATACATACCTTTACTCATCCTATCAAAATTTTTGTAAAAACTTTAATAAATCTTTTTTCGTTTATAGAATAATAATTTGATAATAATAACTTTTCTTCCGTTATTTACGATAATTGCAGAATCAGAAAATATAAGTAGTAGCTGAACGACAGAAAGTTATGGAAAAGTAATATCCGCACTGCGCCGACTGTATTCAAAGAAAGTTGTGGGAAAACAATATTCTGTGACGTAATGCCAGTATAGCAGAAATATAGTAAACGCGCATCTTCACTATTGCTCCTCTGACGTAAATATTGTGGCAGCTGACATATTTTTTCTTGTGCTTCGTGAATCGTTTATAATTATAAGTTAAAACATACATCTGTGTTTTTTATTAAAAAAAGACATTTTATTCAACATTGAAACTGTATAGCATATATTTATGGTAAATTATGCTATATTCTAACCTATTTGTAACAAATGTATGTAGATTCATATAACACCTGTTGATCTGTGGATGTTCAGCTCAGCACATTCAACTTCACAAACAGGAAATATTTTTTATGTAACACGCGAACAATTTTCGCGTTTTTCGGACCTATTAATAGGGACTAAAGTGACTCTTTTTTGACCGGCGGGCAAAAAAGTTATTTTAGCGGGCAATAAAAACCTCAGTCCCTCTTAACACGTACGAAAATACGTCCGCGCGTTACATAAAAGATGGTGTGCACCAAGGGCTAAGTGGGCTTTTTGGCCTCGTGGATTTTGCAGTATTGTGCAGTATATTTTGCAGTCGTCTGCGGCTCATAAACGCCCTCGCCTTCGGCTCGGGCTAACTCGCCTTGACTCGTACTGCAAAATTCACACTCGGCCTAAAAAAGCCCACTTTACGCCCTTGGTACACAATATACTATTTTATTTACTTCTAAGATTTTTATCACATGCGTCTGAATAATAATATTTTTGCATATAGACACACGTCTATACATGTATCCCTCATATACTTATTGTTATTTATTTATTGTAGTATTTTCATACATAAAGCCACTAGCTTTTTATTATGCCATTTAAATGTTTTTTTTTTAAATAAAAAAGTTGTACATATGCTTCAAAATATGCTTAAAAAATAATTTAGTAGTCTGTGATTGTGTAGGTGATCTGTTAGCTTTAGTGAATTACATTTCCGTTTTCGATTGTATTGTTAGGTCTAGAATGTTATAATAACTTCATTGTTTACCACAAGTTAATAATTACATTATAAAATCGAAATTGATATTAGAAATATCTGTGTCAAGATCACAAACGATAAGTTTTGGATGTGATGATCTCTATAGATATTTTCAACTCAGTATATGGAAGCCAGTCGCAGTCAATACCTAAATAATTATCGTAGTACATGCAGTGTATTCATGTGAAATGTGTAATTTTTTGTGTAGATACTTGTTCCATTATTCAGAAACGGGCTACCGTGACAGTTTATACTTAACTTTGTTGGTTGTTTTACGTTGAACACTACGGCTTTGTCGCCCAAATATGCACATAGGTATTAATATCAAAATATAAACTATCTCAGTTGAGAAGAATTCGACTTAATACATTGTTCTAACAACTTGAAACAAATCACCATGCAAAATTTCAGAGCTCTAAGTATAATAGTTTTTAAATGAGAGAAAATATAATTCTAAATAATTACAATTGAATGTTTTGTAATTTCGTTTGCTCTCTCATTTAAAAATTATTATACTAGGAGGGCTGCAATTTTGCATTGTGATTTATATCAAGATATTAAAACAATGTATTAAGTCGAACTCTTTTTAATATTAATACCTATGTGTCATAGGATTAAACATAAAAAGCCGAACAAAGACAGTTATGTAAAAACTATCATGGTAGCCTGTTTCTAAATAATGAAATAAGTATCCTTTCTTAAAAAAATATGGACTTTGTTTTGAAGCATTTAATTATGATTGTTTGCTGGTTGGTTGTCTAGACGACAAGATCAGAACTGCGTTTCAGATTCATAACGCTATGGTAGAACTTTTGTGGTGTTTACTTGTCCAGAATAAGTGTATTTAAAAGTAAATTGAGATTAAAGAACATGCAAAGCTCGATGGCACATTCAGACCAAATATATGTGAAATATTATTAGCAAGAGAACTTGATAAGAAATTCAAGTGTTACCAAAATAACCTAAAAATGCTTAGACCTGTCAATATAAGCAGAGCAAATCTTAGTGGCAACATATAAATGAAATTATTATTACTTAAGAGTAAAATATGTTGCTTCTATGAGTGCAAGTAAACCAGCAATCAGGTATACGCATAGTGTATTTTGTAATTATTTTTATTTTATTTTAATACGTGACAGCTAGTTTTATGTAGTGATGTAAACATCAATAATTTCTATGCTATTTTCGTTTCTTTTGTGCTTGACATCTGAAGATTTTAGCATAAATTTTGATAAATTTAATGCCTTTGTTAGAATTTCCATCTCGAGCACTATGAAAATTATGACTTTTGCTGAGTCAAATGTCTTATGAGGGTTGTTTCAGTGGATCTACTCACTGAATTCAATCATACTTTTGGTTTTTAGTGCATTTTTATGTTCAAAAAGTAATAGTAACTTTGTCTCATTTTCTAAAGCATCAGAAAAAATTTTCACTTTAAAGAGTTATGAGAGGTTTTGAATATGATACCTGTTTTTCAATTTGTGTTAGCTCTGTAATTTGAAAACTAATAGACCTAAAGAGCTGATTTTTTGCATGTAAAATTCTTTTGGGATTGTTAAAATATATTTGCGAGTTAAATGTACTTCAAGTGATGTACTTTTAATTTCGACTTCGACACCCATGTCAATATTAGAAAAGCTGAGTGAGCTTTCTTATAATAGTGTCAAAGTCGAATTTAAAAGTATATCACTTGAGGTAAATTCAACTACGAAAATTGTTTGACAATCCTAGAAGAAATTCACACGCAAAAAATCAGCTCTTTAGGTCTATTCCCTGCTGGAAAAAGTGAATAGAAATCGATTGAAATCGATTAGAATTCACCATTAAAGTCGATAAGATTTCAATTGACATGAATAGTGAATCTTAATTCCATTTTTTGCATTAGAACTTGATAAACCGTGATAAAATACGATAAAAATTGATATAAGTCGATAATACTCAATATGAAAAATTGCAATAGAAATCGATAGACCATGATCTTCTTGAAATTCTATCAATTTCAATTGTAATTTTTCATATTAAGTTTTATCAATTTATATTGATTTTTATCGTATTTTATCACTTTTTATCAAGTTCTAATGCAAAAAGTGAAATTAAGATTCACTATTCAAGTCGATAAGTGATCTAATCGACTTCTATCGACCTTTTCCAACAGGGTTATTACAGAGCAAACGCAAATTGGATAACAGGCATGGTATTCCAAACCCTTCAAAGTGAAAATTTTTTCTGATGCTTTAGAAAATGAGACAAAGTTACTATTACTTTTTGAACATAAAAATACACTAAAAACCAAAAGTATGATTGAATTTAGTGAGTAGATCCTCTGAAACAACCCTCTTAAGACATTTGACTCGGCAAAAGTCATAATTTTCATAGTGCTCGAGATCGAAATTCTAACAAAGGCATTAAAACTAAAATCTATCTCCGCAGTTGATTTATGAATAACTTATCAAAAATGATGCTAAAAACTTCAGATGTCAAGCACGAAAAAAAAATGCAAATAGCATAGCATGCAAGTACTGACTTGTACATCACTATAAAACAGTAGCTCTCATGCGTATTTTCTCAAGTAAAATTTTGTAAAAAAATTTGAAAATGGAAAAATTAGCTCTAAAGTACTTTAATATCCCCATATTTCGTTGTATCATCCAGATGGTAACACCAATATGGCATGTCAATTGGTACTTCAATCCGATTTATTGTTTTTTTCGATCTATAATTAACTTTGGCATCCAAATTCAGATGAGATTCTGGCGCGAGATCTCGATCTTACGTGAGGTTTTGCAGTAGAGTTTTAACAATTTTGTTTTTTATCCAGTTCAAAACTATTATACCTAGAGAACTAAAATTTGGCATGTTAATTTGTTTTTATCTTAAGTGATATTATTATTAAACAACAACAATTAAAATCCATAGATTTTTTTCTAGATTTTAATCGATTCTAATTGACAGTATCGAATTGAATCGAGTTTTATTGCCAAAAATGCCATTAAGACTTGCCATTAAAATCGATAAGTGATCTTATCGATTTCTATGGACTATTTTTAGCTAGGATCATCACAACCAGACTATACCGTTGCTGATCTTGAAAGCACAGATTGGGAAGTGAACGATACTGCATCGCCAAAGCTTCATGTTAATTTCTATAAGATAGCAAAGCTCGGAAGCTGAAGTAACCCTGCTGGAAAAAGCCGATAAAAGCCGATAGAAATCGATAAGATTCACCATTCAAGTCGATAAGATTTTTTATCGGCTTGAATGGTGAATCCTAATGCCATTTTTTTCATTGGAATTCAATAAAATCCGATAAAAGTCAATATAGGCCGATATAAGTCGATATAGGCCTTTGGGAGTGAGGTGGCGCAGGAGAGTGAAGGAGAATGTGAGGTGAAGAAATCGAATAACGCGGAACTTGATGTTTCGGAGTGGTCGTTTTATTTGTCGTTGATTTGAGTGACAAGATCTGGAGGTGATGCGACTCGTGTCGTGGCTCCAGTTGAACTTTTTTTGTCGGCTCCAGTCGACGCGTCGACCGTCGAAGGTCTCGATCGTTCCGCCTCCTGTACCGATCGCCGATCGGATCGGCAGGGACGGATCACGCGCGTTCCGGATAGCGCGTCGGTGGCGAGGGCAGCTGGCCCAAACGGCCGGCCGTTTACTGTTTTATTACGCCAGGGATTACCCGCGCCGGCGAGCTTTAGCCGCCCGCGTCGAGGTGCGGATGACCGCAATAAAAGGGTTCGGGCGCGGGCCCGAGCGTTTTACTGCCTCCTCGATGCGGAGGACTTAATTGTCCAAATGCGCTCGGCCGGGCCGGAAAAACCGAGTTCTAATCCGAGCCGCGTCGTTCGAGGCACGAACGCTGGAGTCTTCACGTGCGCGTGCGCGTGAGGTTTGTATATGTGTGCGCACGTGTGTGAGTGCGAGTGTATGAGCATGTGTGTGTGCGAGTGGGTTATGTGTGCCTACCACAGGCCGATAAAAACTTTATTCAAAAAATTATAATTGAAATCAATAGACTCAAAAGATCATGAATTTTATTGGTTTCAATTATAATTTTTCGCATACATATATCGACTTTTATCTCATTTTATCCAACCCTAATGCAAAAAATGGTATTAAAATTCACTATTCAAGTCGATAAGACATTTTATCGACTTCTATCAACTTTTTCCAACAGGGAGCGTCGTCTTTGATAAATAAAATTTAACTGTTTACCGCGGGATAAGTAAGCATATGTTTTTCCTTACACAACACTAGACACACAAAGTTACACCCTTATTATACATTTATCATTTAATAAATAAAACAATTATTTTTATAATTAGAAAATAAAATATTTAAAAATTGTTTGTCTATGACTGTTTTTCTTTTGCAGATTTTAATCATATAATTTGGATCAAAGAAATACTATAATAGCTTTCAATTACACAAAAAAAAATTATAAGCAGCTTTATTATATCGATACTAATAGTAAATTTTTATATAGCTTCTTATTATATAGTTCATATATTTTTTCTTTTCCACGTTTTATACGTGCAACTCCAGCAAAATTCAAGGATGGCGTATTCTGTAGCCTATATCTTACGTGATTACTGTATAAAATTACGTAGAATTAGTACGATTTTTGGGACCTTATATTAATATAAATTATTGTAATTATCTTAATAAAATATTTTGAAAATAAAATAATTTAATTAATTTATTACAAAGTGATGCACAAAGATTTCGAAAAATTTTATATCCTTATTATTTTGAAGAAGGTAAAGAAGTTATACTCCCAAATGTTCAACAACAAATGAATAACAAAGATTGTGTGGTTTTTACCATAGCTTTCGCAATAACTTTATTGTGTCAAATGAAACCAGATCTTGTTAGATACGATATTCATATAATGCGTTCACATTTATTAAAATTGTTTGTTAATAAGCACATTGAACATTTTCCCTGTAATATATTACCAATTCCAATATATTTGCCACCCAGAAAATTGTATAAAAGAAATCTTATTCTCAACAATGATTGTCTGAATGATGAGCACATAGATTATTTTCATAAAACGTTGCAACACTATGTATATAAACCGTGCAGCAATTTCTGTATATAAACCGTGCTCGACATTATATTTACAAAATATTTCAAAAATTTCACAAATAAACAAAGATAATAAACACATACAAATTTTATTTCAGCCTGGTTTTAAATTAGGTCATTTTATATGTACATATTATGATACTAATAGTTTATTCGTCTATGATTCGATGAATAGTACAGAATTGGTGACTGAGCTTATTACAGTTTTAGAAAAGTTACACCTTTATTGTTTTAATGAACAAAATAAACCTATTATATTTAAAAAAGTTCAGTCTCAAACAAATGACCTGGGGTAATGGTATACAACCAAAGTGAGATGCGTAAACATTTATTAAAAATGTTTGAGAATAGATCAATACAACATTTTCCATGTTTTAATGATCTTTCTAATTATTGTTCGCAGTTTTTTTCTAATTACATAACCGATACGCGAACTAATACAGCCCAAGTTTTAAGTGATAATGTTGTTCAGAATAGGAAACGAACAATGAATCAAAATATAGATGAAAATTCCATAACGAGTAATAAGAGAACAAATATATATAGTATCGCAACTCAGAAAAAAAAATAAAACATATTATCAAAAAAATAAAGACAAGATTTTAAAAGCACTTAGAGAAAAACGTAAAATGCAAAAATCACAAATTTTATATAATAATCAAAGTGAAACTGCTGAGTCTCTGAAATATTTAGTCAAACAGTTGACACCTGCAAATATAATTGATAATGTCGAAGAACAGTCTTTCACAGAAAATAAAGAACGTATTTTTTCTTTAAGTAATAATGAATCGAATTCACAGCTAAGTATTAACAATATCTCTAATTGTAATAAAAACTATGAGAATAAAAATGAATCATGTAGTGATATGTATTCAAATTCTATTAGAAAAACAAGTTTAAAAAATAAACTATATTATAGCGCTAACAAGAAAAGGATACTACAAAATAGAAAAATACATTATATATCTAAAAATAGGCAAGTATATTAAATAAGAATCGCAATGATTACAAACATAATAATCGTGATAAAATATTACTAATAAAAAAACAGTATTACTACAAACATAAGGACAAAATTGCAATGGCAAAAAAAATTAAAAAAAAATACAATGTGATTAATGTTGCTAAGGATAGCACGATTAAATTGATACAAAATACCGACAATTTTATAACTAAAATCATGGTTAAATTAGATTCTTCAGTTTCTTCGTCACAATGCAGATTAGAAGCTGAAAATTTAATATCTACGTCTATTTACGTACGAGATAACTACATTAATGCAAATCTTAGAAATAAAGTTGAATTATCATTAACTCGATTAGGTGATGTACCGGTTGTGGATAATGTAGACTGTGCATTAACTGCTTTATGTGGTAGACCAAAACATACCTCCTCCTCAGAACCGTATTTTGCAGGTGCTGCGTATGATTTTAGGCTTGGTTTATTTAACGATTTTAATATTAATGAGAAAGTTATTATAAATGAAAAAGGACAAAGCACAAATATTTTACCACTTCTTGAAGAAAAAAGTAAAAAACGTAAAGTCTGGGAATGTAATGATTATTGTAAAACTATCGATGTCGATATATTAATTGAACTCCAAGTTTTTTTTTACAAATTCTTAAAATCACTTTTAAAAGTGCTTACAAGTTTCTTTTATCCATAAATATATGTCCGCTCAATACCATGATGTTCATAAACGTGGCCATCCAAGTATTTGTTATGATCAACCACTATTATGCAGTTCAAAATTTTTAAAATTACAAGTTTTATCATCTCATTATCGTTATTTGAGAACAGTACAAAGATTACTTTATAAATTAAAACATACATACTATTATTTTAAATATAGAAAATGCTTTGTATGATGCAGATGTTGTGTTATTGAGAGATATTATACAAAAATCCAAAAAGTTTGGTGTACCCATCAAAAGCTATAAAAATCTAAATCAAGTAAGTTTGAATGAATCCGAGTTAAATGAGAAATATAGCATTGGCATTAAGGAATATACGAAAATAGTCACAGATCCACCTGCAATTCCTTGTATTTCATGTGAAAGATTATTTTGTGCGAGAGATACTTTACTTTTTGATCAGAATATTATTAATGAAAATAATATTGTTTTTGAAATATTCGGTATCAAACGTAAAAGTCTTTTACAATAAATTAAGGAATTACAATATGACGACACTATAACATCTACAGAAACTAATATTTGCAGACCTTGTTTGACAAACTTAAAAAAAAATATTATGCCATCAAATTGTGTATTGAATAACCTTTTCGTAAAAGAAATTCCAGAAGAAATTAAAAGTCTCAATATGATGGAAAAAAATTTTAATACAAAGAGCTAAGGCTTTCCAAACAATTACAAAAATAGATACAGTTATGAATAAAAATGTTCCTCATTATGTGAAAATTGACAAAGTTGTTGGTAGAACATTTCATTTACCCTTACCACTAGAAGAGACTTTAAAGAAGATATGTCCTGATACAGACCCCATAAATGTTGATCATGAATTTTATATTTTGGTTAGAACTCACCCAACAAAAGCTAAACAAATTTGGGAAGATTATATTGATATAAAGAAAGTATGGAAAGCTTTATGTTGGCTAAAGCTAAATAATTCAATTTATGAAAAAATTGAACTTCCATCTAGTCCAGAAATGTTGTTGGATAAAGTACACGAGCAATTGGAATATGAAATAAATGATGAAACAGAAACAGAAAAGTGTATACCTCCAAGAAAAATAGTGCAAAACGAATTACCAATACGTTCATTATTAACTAAAAAATCTCAAACTGATCCTTTTTATGAACATTACACCATTTATCCCTTCTATTACAAAGCTTTCTCTAGGAGGAAGCAAAAATTATAATTCTTTATTGAAAAATTGACTAACTGAAATAAGTAAAATATTAATCATCTCATTTTTTTTTTTTTACGTGGCATTTGGAACTCGAAAGTTCATCGCCTCATCTACGCAAGCCTTCCACGCTGCCCTATCTTGTGTCAACCCCACCCAAGATGCACCTCTCCGATCGACACCCACCCGTCCTATTTCTACTAGATCCGCATTTACGTTGTCCTCCCATCTACGTCTAGGTCTACCTAGAGGTCGTGTTACCATCGACCTGCCGTTCATGACACGCGCTGCCGTACGGTCGTCTCCCGTTCTCGCTACGTGCCCTGCCCATCCCAATCTGCGCGATTTTATTATTCTGTTAATATTGACGCGTACAGATTGTGTAACTCATCATTGTGTAGTCTCCTCCATTCCCCGGTTTCCTCATCTTTCTTCGGCCCGTATATTTTTCGCAAGACTTTATTTTCAAATACCCTAAAACGGTTGTCCGCCTGCTTAGTGAGAGCTCACGTTTCGCACCCGTACAGAACCACCGGCAGTATTATTGTTCTGTATATTCTTATTTTAACGTTTTTAGACAACAGCCTCGACTTAAGTAAATTACTCACGGCGTAGAAGCAAGCATTACCCGAATGGAGTCTCTTATTTATTTCGACATTAATCTCGTTTCTATCATTTATGGTCGTAACCAGATACCTGAATTCGCTAACCTTTTCAAAAGTAAAATTTCCAACTCTGAGATCTTCCTCCCCTCTGCAGATGCCTAGCTTATCCACAATCATGTACTTTGTTTTTGATTCACTCACTTCTAACCTTGTATACTCCACCGCTTTTATGAGGATTTCCGCGTTTCTTGCTACCGTTTCTCTACAAGCCCCCAGTATATCCAAATCATCTGTGTAACCTAGTATCTGCGTTGTTCCATTAAGCGTTGCGCCCAGCTGGCTAACCTGCATTTTTCTAACGGCATACTCTAACGTTAAGTTGAACAGCACCGTAGAGAGCCCATCCCGTTGTTTTAAACTATCGCGTATCATGAAGGGTTCTGATATATTACCGCCTACTCGGACCTTTCCCGTGCTTCCGTTAAGACATATTTGAATTCATCTCACGAGTTTTTTCGGTACACCGAGAAATACTAGAATTTGATACATTTTGCTTCGCTTAATAGAGTCGTACGCTTTTTTAAAATCTATAAATAGTTGGTGTATGGTTTCGCAAAATTCCCACTTTTTCTCTAACAACTGTCTTATGGTAAACATTTGATCTCTCGTCGATCTGTTGCGCCGAAATCCGCACTGATAATCTCCTACTATATCTTCCGCGAATGGAGTGAGTCTAGCTTGTATTACGTTTGACAGAACTTTGTAGCACGTTGCTAAAAATAAGATACCCCTATAGTTATTGCAGTCTGTCTTATCCCCCTTTTTAAAAATCGGTATAATGATAGATTCCTTCCAATTTTCGGGTATTGTTTCATTTTTCCAGATGGCGCATACTAGTTTATAGATTTTGAAAGTGAGCTCGACGCCCTCATATTTGAGTAACTCAGCTGGTATAGAGTCATTTCCCGCGGCTTTGTTGTTTTTTAGTTTTTTAATCGCGGCCTCTACTTCTTGGTAGCTCGGATCCTCCACGTGGGGTTCAGCAGTGTGAATTTCGCCCCCTAATTCTTCGCTATTTTCGTGCACGTTTAATAATTTATCGAAATAATTTTTCCACAGCGACAGTAATTCGTTGTCATTTGTTACGAGGTCCCCGTTTTCGTCCTTCATCAATTGCGCTCTACTCCTAAGACCCTTTCTGATTGCGTTAATCCCTCTGTACATTTCGCGGGCGTTATTTTCCTTACTGTTAGTTTCTATTCTCCTAATAAGATTCTTTTGATACTCCCGCTTCTTATTTCTGTAGATCGCGCTCGTCTGTTTCCTTACGTTAGAATACTCATCTACGGTCCTATCGCTTCTATTTTGTAAGCTATCTAATTTAGTCTTTTTGCGCCTTTCAAACCAGAGTTCGCACTCTTCGTCAAACCATGGTTTGCTCTTTGGCTTTTTCTTTTTACCCAGTACTTTCTTCGCGGCCTCTTTTACTGTTTTTTCGATGTCACCCCATAAGATATTCGGTTCGTCATTCCCCTCCGGCGATGTGTTTGCTTCTTCAAGTGCCTGAAACCTGTTATTAATTTCTATCTGGTACCTAATTCGCTCTGTTCTATCTCGTAGCTTCTCAATATCGAAGCTTTCTACCTTGTTTGCTCGCTTACCATTTTGATTCGCTACTAGTCTAGCTCTTAATTTGGCTACTACTAGGAAGTGGTCCGAGTCGCTATCTGCCCCTCTGTAAGCCCTTATGTCGAGAACGTTAGTATGACGTCTTTTTTCAATGAGGAAATGATCAATTTGGTTCTGTGTGGCCCCGTCCGGCGATGTTCACGTTGCCTTGTGTATGTCCTTGTGCTTAAAACATGTAGTTTTGATTATAAGATCTTTTGCCGCCGCGAAATTTATGACCCTAATACCGTTATCATTGCTGGCTTCGTGCAGGCTTTCCTTCCCTATAGTAGGCCTAAACATTTCCTCCCTACCTATTTTAGCATTGCAATCGCCTAATACTATTCTTGTGTCGTAAGACGCGAACTGGTCGATTACCTGCTCTAAAGTTTCGTAATAGAGATCCTTAGCTTCTTCTTCTTTGTCCTCCGTAGGACAGTGTACATTAATAAATACATATATATACCATTCACCTTCGATAATGATGTACGAGAGCCTATTATTGACGGATTTGAAACTTTTAACCGAATGTATGATGCTTTTGCTTACGAGAAATTCGGTGCCTAGAGATTCCCCACTCCCGGACCCATACAGTTACGTGAAGTTACCCGATGTTAGTACTCCGCCATCTGGCCACCGCGATTCCTGTATTGCTACAAAATCTAGATTGTACCTATCGGCTTCCTTTACGAGTTCTTTAAACGCGCCAGCTCTGTATAGACTACGAACATTCCAAGTTCCGACCCTTAAGTCCCTTTTGGTTCGGATTTGATTTTTTTGAGCCATGATAGTATGTTAAACCCGCGTGCTTCGGATCCTATTCCGATCGCAGGTGAGTCCACTGTTCTAGAGGTGATAACCCCCATACCTCTCTAGAACTAAGTATGAGAGCTTTCCGACTTTGACGAGGACAGTGTCAACTCGTCGTCAGACACACTACGGTTTCATTCTCACATCCTAACGCCCCCCTGCATGACAGCGCGCCTTCGCTGGCATCGTTACCGCGTAAAACCAGGTGACGAATCATTCTACACATCCCCTTTCGGGGCAGTTGTCATCGCTCCCGCATCCTCCTCGGCAGCAAGATTTTTGCCCATTTTTTGTAATGTGTGATGAAAGAGATAGATTGAGAGATAAGAGATAATGTGAAGTGTTTTTTTGTTGTGGTGCTTGCGTAGTGTTTCTAGATGAATGCGTTCGACAGTGTGGGCTCATCACAACCACGCCTGTTCCTATCAGCTGGCCGCGGCTGCTTATTCAATTTATTCGCAGCTAACCTCCTTCTAAGAGGCTTTTTCTCTATCCGCAACCTAAGGACACCCACCCGTCCGATCTGGACGACAACGCCCAAGACCCGCTTAGGGTAGCGGCATTGTAACAGCCATTTATCCCTTACATGACAAAAAAAAAAGAATGAATCAGATACTGCGTTATACCAAATGTTGCAAGTTTCCGCTAATGCTTTAGATAACAGAGGCAACGATTTAGATCTCAAGTGCTTTCCTGATTTGTATCCTTACGGAAAGAGGGGTCAACATGCTGAAAGAAATCCTAAATTAAGAGATTTTGATTATATTAAGGGTAGATTAGCATCGAAGCATTCACAATTCAGACAAAACAACCAAGATCTTTTTTTTTTCACTATACAATAATACAATGAGACAAGTAAACGCTGGAATATTTCAAATGCTTAATATTATCAATCCAAAGCATAATTTTACGGTTAAAGAATTTCTGCAAATGTTAAATGAGAATAAGCTAATCTTGACACAATTTTCTCTCGTTTACCTGGAACTGAATCATTTTGGAAAAAAATTCGTAATGAATTGACTTGTATGGCACGCGACTATGGACCTGCTACTTTTTTTATTACTTTAAGCCCTGGAGAGTGGATGTGGTCTGCACTAGCGGAATACATAAAACAAGTAAATGGGTGGAATGATAATCGTTCTATTTCGCAACTAATAGCTGCAGATCCAGTATCGACAGCTAGATATTTTCAGAATAAATTTAAAGCTACGTTAGCTTATATATTATCAAAGGCAAATCCTATTGGAAAATTTACCCACTATTACTGGGTCCGTGAATACCAAGGTAGAGGACTACCCCATTATCATTGTTTATTTTGGATTCAAGATGCTCCAATTAACGATACAAATTCGAATGAAGAAATACAAGAGTTCATTTTAAAATACATAACATGTCATATTCCAGATAAACGAATTTCGCCAGAACTTAACCGCCGCGTCTTATCCTATCAACACACAAACACAATAATTACTGTATGCGAAAAAAACAGTCAAAAACTGGGTTTGTAAGTGCTTGTCGCTTCGGATTTCCTCGCCCAATAACTGATAGAATAATTTTGAGAGACGTATCTATTGCTATTGCAAACGGGCATGGCAAGTTACGTAGTATCTTGAGTGTTGTTTGTAATTGATCAATATATGTTAAGTTTAAATTAGCAATTAGTCGACTGATTCCTTAATGAAACCCAATAATTTTTTTTTTTGCTATGTTATGATTGAAATATTATGGTAATAAACTTGACTTTTTTTTATAGATCTCAGTTCTTTTTTATCTGTAATTTCATTGTAAACAAAAAATATGTTATTGTGTTACATTATATAATTTACATGCATATAATGATACGCAAAACATCAAACTCGCCTAACATTTTTACTTTTGTTAAAAGTTTTCTTTTAGAGATTAAAAAGTTAACTTTTAAAATATTTTCTAAATACTTCTAATAAAATCGTTGGAATTGCCGATCCTATAAAAAATTATGAACAATTTAAAATAGGATAAAATTCGTCAAAAATGCGAAAAATTCCTGAAAAGCCACAATTTTTACTTTTTTATCAGATAACGTTTTTGTTTTAATGCAAGAATTCTAGCATAGCTACTTATTAAAGCAGGAAAAAATAATGCTTGCTCAGCCAGGTAATAAATTACTCGGGACATAATAAAGGCTATTTTTTGATAATGTTAGTAATTGACCCGTTTAACTTTTTGTTGGCGTGTGGTTCTACGGTAATGGCTTGGTAGGTGTGCCATCAAAAATACAAGACCTCGATTTTTTTACCGTAAAGTGTTCGACTTCTCGTAGAATTGTCTTATATGCGTAATTAAATTCCCAGATTTGCTGCGACAAGTAGTACATCTTGCGTAAGTAGTACCTTAATAGGTGAGAACTACACGCGAAAATCGTGCATGTGTTACAAAATAGTGTATTGTGTACAAAGGGTGTGAAGTGGGCTTTTTTAGACCGAGTGTCGACTTTGCAGTACGAGTCGAAGCGAGGAAGCATGAACCGATGGCGAGTGCGTCCCCGAGCCGAAAACAAGTGCTCTCGGACTTTTTGGTCTCGACTTGTAAGATTATAGTCAGTAGAGTCAGCGTGGCTTTTTCCCTTAATTACACTTGGTTTTAATATATATGTAGCCATGTGTAGTCAAGGCAACGTGGGATAAACCAATATAGCGGAAGGAGTCGCTGATAGAAATATTGCGCCAGATGTTTCAGATTCTTATATTTGACGGATATGTCGATATTTCCAGACTGGCGTAGATGGAGAGTAGAGACATGCCAGGTAATATTATCGAGGACGCTCGCCGAGATCGAGTAGCTGATGTGCCCAGCGTATAGCTGCTAACCCGCGGAAAATGAAAAATTGTTAGTGTGTTTGGGTCTGTATATGTACATAAAATTAGCTAAAGAAAATCAAGAAAACTGAATTCTTAGGCTTTGCACGTTCTATGCTCATTAAAAAAAATGACTGTATTAGCTTTTACTTGAACTTAGATGTCCTTGAATGATGAATTACTGCATTTAATATTAAGAAAAAGTCGCAGAAAATAATTTGTACATCTTTGTCTAACTTTCAAATAGGTATTTTGACAAGATTACGTTTTATAAAGAGCAAAAATAAATAAAATTTGCAGAGGTTTGTTCATTTGTTAAAAAATGCCTATTGTAATGTATTTTTTTTTTTGAAGCGCAATACTTTTCATAGAATTACTGATACGATATGAATACCGACACGCCACGGGGTATAATTTTATGCTGCACGACAAGTTATTTCTTAAAATCGTTACATATCTATATCTTGGAATGTTTTAGCTAAATGAACTAACAACTTGCTACTACTAAGAAATCAAATTGGGTTTATAAATTATAAATATGCATGTGTTACGAAAATTTTCATACATTAATTTTTGTATTTTACTTGTTGTACTTGAATATATTTAAAAGTATAAAAAATGAAAGTTTTTTTCTTAAAGAAAAAATACTAAACCGTCATTAAGTTATTATTGTACCTTCAAATATAATTTCTCAATGATGCGGTTAAGACAATTGCATCTTTTCAGTTGCGCATTGTAGTAAAAAAAATTATTTTAATGAAATAGCTCGTTGCTCTAGTATACTAAGTGTCGACGCATAAAAGTAGAATTACTAGTAATAGCTGCAAAGCTTCGCGATAGCGCTATTCTGATATTGAGGATAGCTTATAATTGGTTTTATCTCGTCGCATGAGCACCAAAGACTGATAATGAATATGGTAGTTTGACACGCGAGGCAGGTAAACGGCCTGGCGGCCTCGGGTGCAATGGTCTGCGCGCCCGACGTTACAGTATTTGCACAAAATTACCCCTGCAAGATTGCTGTACTTACCTCGGCTTTGCTCAAGTTTCGATCAGACTAGTGCTGCCACGTTGCTGCTGAGCACGAGCCGTTTCTAAGATTGCGCTAGAAACATTCGCAGCTCTTGCGTGATACGAGTGTATTGAGTAAGCTCGAAATCAGCGATTGCCTTCTGTAATTATTAACATGCACCGAATGCTTTAAAGACTCAATGGCATCGACAAGCCGGCTGTTACTGAACAAAGTAATTCCAGGAATCTGCGCAACTCGCTACGGCATTTTTCAGGTTGTTATGTTACGAACGAACTTTTCTCTGCATCCGAATAATGATATAGGAATATTTTGCAAGAAAATATGTTCTGAAAGCCAGATCCATAGTGTGACTTGAAATTAGATTTCCATTTTTTTTTCGATATGTATATCTAAACACTGGATTGTTTTATAATTCTCAATTAGCAGTGCGTTTTAAAGATTTGATTTTGTATAATTAATAGTTACGATACATCTGACCTTAGTAGCACTGTTTTGCACCGCGTTCGGTTAGGGCCCGAGCGTAGCGAGGGTCCTAATTATGCCGTGCAGAAGTGTTACTTAGGTTATTAGTATCGCAAAGAATGTTATGGTACAGCCTACCTATTTTTGAGATGTCTTTTAAAAATTACATTGCTTTGTATCGATAGTTCTGTTTTGCACGTGGGTCTCCTAATCCATTAACTTGAAATGTTCTGCATCCGTAATGATTTTCTTTCCTCCTTCCATAAATTCTCTTTCGTCTCTATTTTATTTCTAAAAATTGTAAAAAAAAATTGTTTGATACAATTGTGTCACTTTTTTCACTTTCAGATGCCGACAAAACTATGCCGTGTCGATGCCGTGACAAGAGAGAGAGAGAGAGAGAGAAAAAGCGGTTGTGCGGGAAGTATATTATAACCCTGCCTAATTTAACGTATTATCAGAGATTAAAGCCATCCATAGAACAGCTGGGAAAGCAGTGTCCTTGCAACACAATGCGAGTGCCACGTGTTACAACAGCAAGACAGTGCAACCGGTAGTGCAAGTGCTACTATTAAGTTCGGCGACGCAAGGAGAGGTCCGGAACGTTGCCGCTTAAAACGCCTATCTGTGCACATTCGTCTCATTTTCGACAAGTTTTGTCAAACTTTGGGCAAACTTTCGCCAAACTTTGGCCGTATTTATTTAACGAGGATAGCGTCTAGGTGTACAGGGTGGCGAAGTCTAGATGGTGCGCAATATGAAATATTAAAAAAACTTCACTAAACAGATCTGAAATCTCTAAAAATAAAATAATAACTTTTAAAGAAGTAAAAGGTTAGGAAAATTTGATGTATTCCGTAAAATTCTTATGGATGTCAGTGATGTAGCACTTCATACATATTTATTTATTTTTAGTTATTTATTAAACCAAGAAAATAGCTTACATACCATACATTAAAAATACGCATACTTGTAAACCTTGCAGAGGTAAACTTAGGTACCTGTGAACAAGCTTGGTATTACAAAAAAAGCAGAGAATTTAATCAAGGGACGCGGTAGCGCCCCTTACGGCAAGTATAAGTACTAGAGTACTATACGGGCTAATGGGCGCACCGCAACCTTATATTCTTTGAAATAGAGTTTTCTATCCTCTACAAAATATTCAAACATTTATGTCTTATTGAAATACGTTGTTTTATCAGGCGAATCAATGTTACTTTCAAAGATATTAAAAGAACTTTAATTTAAAAAAACTTTCGTAAAAAATGAACGATCCGTTACCATTCTATAGCTGACCAAAATTTTGTGTTGTGTTTTTCTTTTCAATTTTTTTTTCTTCTCCCAACTTCCGTTCTTATCTTCGAAACTTCCGTGTCGCGAAAAATCAAATCGAATTAGAAATAAAATGTATATATACATATATATATATATATAATATAAAGACGCATTCGGTGCTTAGTATTTATTAAAATGAGTCCAGCTTTGCTGCTCGGTAGTTTTTGGGGTCGCGGAACACGAATATCGTGACGGCAACGGCCTCCAATTCAAATAATTATTTATATAAGTGACAAATTATGGTAAAAAAAATATGTGAAATCAATAGTTAAATGGCAATTACGTATTTGGAGTAAATTTATCAAATTATTCTTTAACAAAATTTATAATTTCATTGTTTTCCTAACGTCATTGTTAATTTACTGGCGGTATTCTACACTACTATGAACATACAACATCGCACCGTAAAAGTATTAATCGACGGGTTTATCAAGTATGTTCATAGTAGTGTAGAATACCGCCAGTAAATTAACAATGACGTTAGGAAAACAATGAAATTATAAATTGTGTTAAAGAATAATTTGATAAATTTACTCCAAATACGTAATTGTCATTTAACTATTGATTTCATATATTTTTTTACCATAAGTTGTCACTTATATAAATAATTATTTGAATGAATTATATCATCAAATAAAAAATTAATAGCAAATAAAAACCAGTTTGTACTTGCCTACCTTTTACCTTCAAGAAAGGTTTTATTTTAAAGATACTAATACTTAAAACTAGTACTTAAAGACTAAGATAATTACATTATCAGAACATTTGAACAACATTATTTATACCTCATTTTCTCAAAATTTAATACTTTTAAGGGGATGTCGGAGCCAGAATGTCGGCAATGTAGGTACCTAACCTACCGAAAACATATTTATTGCAATAAATAAATAATAAAGCACGTATGGCCCAAAAACGTTGTGTTCCGCGGTACCTATCATGATTATCAACAATATGAAGCCATCAAACTCACATTTACTAATGTATTTTTTACAAACAATGAAAACTACGACGCGAGGTGGTGCGATGCCGTGGGATGGCATACGGCTATTAGAATCACTCAATACGGAAGAATAAAGCACTGCACATTACAAACTTTTGTGTTCCGCGGTGCCTATCACTTTTAGAAACATGTGTAGGCCTAAATTAACACTGATAAATAAACAATCACGGCAAACAATGATAACTACGGCACGAGGTGAGACGACAAGAACGACGCCATGTCCGCCATGAAAGTAACTGGTAGTAGTACGTGGCTGTAGATGGCGCTTGCAATATTTTCCCGTGCCAAAATATATAGTTATTATCTCTACACATAAATAAAATATTTATTCATAAATATAATATTAAAGTCATACCCTCAAATTTATTCATGTATATTATATATAAAATAGTATATTATAACACAACAGTGATATTTTATAGCACAACAATCTCAAAATCGACAGTGAAGTTGGCATTTTGAGGTTAGTGTGCTATAAATGATATAATAAGTTATACTCGACCTCGAAATCAGTATTCAATATCATATGTAAGTAGAGGAGGATATAAACAATGTTCTGAAACCTGTGGGGACCAGGCAACAGTTCTTCCGAACTGCTGCCGGGTCCCCGCAGACTCTAGCTCTACGTGAAAATATCGGCTCTATATAGTGCTCTCGGTAGTTTTATAAAAGCTTATATGAGTTATATACGGCCATTCTACAAGTAACCAACATCATACGCGAACTTTTTTAGTTCTTTGTCAATAATTTTAAGATGCGTTCTTTTATCTCAGCGAAATTATTATAAATATTATTAAAAACCATTATTATTTTCGGAAATTAAAAAATTTATAAAAAATTATCTATTTATAGTATTTTAATTCAAGTTTATAAGTATTAGATGGCAATTTCATCACGTTCCTAAAGTCATGAAATTTACATGGATAGATTATCGCCAAACGGCAACTATGTGTCCTGGATTTGATTAATACGAATAAAAAAATGTTTTATTCCTATTTTTACTATCATCCAGACTTAGTCGAACAGCTGTTCGTTGGTTCTGGAGAAGTGAGCTCGACAGGCTGTTAGCTTTTCTGCGCTATGCGCAGCATTGTGCGCGTTTATTTGGCGAGCGGCTAGCACGTTCATGCTCTGCCTTCCCGCCTGTGCGTATTTTGATCGTTTCGAAGCCGCTTGAGGACCTCCGCGAACCGCGATATTTTGCTCAGATCGACTTTTCGGACATTATTACGCAGTGATAGCGACTACGCGATGCAGCTACAAGTGTCAGTTATATAATCAGAAGTGCTAGTGTGGCGCCCGTATCTATTTTGAGACATAACCTCCGCTCGGCTCCCCGCGATCTCGCACGCTGATCGTCTGTTCACGGTTCTTCGTTTATGAGACAGTACGAAAAGTATTTAAAAGTGATGCACCCGGAATGGCACTGACGATGATATACGTGAGTGACATCCCATCAAGGAGTGCTGCAATATAGGAAGATACGTAACTCCAGTAAGAATCTTGAGATTTTGGCGTTTGAAGGTTATCCCTTGTATTTCTGACTGCTCCTGCTGATTCTACTGATGTACTGATACATTCTTCTTGCTAAATGCTGTCTGGATAAAGATTCACCACCACACAAGATTGATAATAGATTTTTCGTTATTCTTGTGTTTATTATGTTTACAACAGATCTTTATCGTGTTATGTGCAGTGAAATAAGTATCTATGTAACTGTGTGATCTGTTTTTAGAGTGGAATCAATGTTGTAATTCCCATGTCTCCTACTGGTAGCTATGTGACATTGCTATCAGAGGACAGAAATAATTTAAGTACTAGATTCGTTCAATATTGGAGATTAGACAGTTCAGTTCTGCCCGGAACTGTCCGAAGCGCATGCTGCAGTATGTCTATATTTAGTGAACTAGACTGTCCAGTTCATGTCCAATCTCAATAATCGAAAAAAAACCTACTGTTTATCGCTGCCAATTCGACCATACACATACCCTACACTAGGTCTAAGAATGCCCATTGTATGCCCTTGGTACGCAAGATACTATTTTTAGTTTTTATGATAATAGTTTATAAATAAAAAGAAACAAAAATTAAATAAATAAAAGATACAAATACGTACAAAAGCGAAATAAAATGCAATGTACTTTACAATAAAACATGAAAATGTCAGAAATAATTCATTGTATGTTAAATTTCTTACTTTTTATTACTTGCTATATATTGTGTAGTGCATGCTTACTTTTTCTGTATTAAAAAATTATCATTAGTTGTGGTGCAAAAAAACAAATTATATAAAGCAAAACAAAATTATTACATTAAATAAAAAAAAATGCTGGCACAAGTATTATGCAAACAACATCAGTGACAGATTATTGAAACCCCTTTATGTCAATTATGTCTATCATCTGCTCTATCTCATACGCTTTTTTATAACTTTCTACATTTAAAAGAATGTATGGTATATGCTAAAGTGAGTTGTAGACGCTTTGAAAAACCTCTTCAACGGAGTTGAAAAGAGTACAAAATGGAAATAGAAAAATAGTTTTTTTAGTTATGCAAAATTTTTTTATTATACCGCTTGTGCAGTATAAAAATTATATATTTATAAAAAAAAATATTTTACAAAAAAATAAAATGTGCAAAAAAACTACAGTCATGACCGTTGCGTCTCTAATAATTGACAAGAAAGCACGGTTCTGATTGTGTTCATATTCTATCGCTTTTTAAAAGTGGGACACCATCTATCGGCTAATTTTTGTTATGATAGATGGCGCCATTACATAATTCCACCTGTCACGTGACACAATCAGTAGACCCCACAACTCGCAATTTCTGGCTACGACATCCCCTTAAACTATATGGAAAACTTAAGCTTTGGTTTTGATCCAATTCTTAATCCTACTTTTTGCCGCGCTTTTGCTTCTGTCTAATTTATTACAACAATTCTTCTATTTTTTAAAATTAATTGTGACTTAAGTAGCAACTAAATAACGGATAAAAAACTAAGATCAATCAAACAAAGTCAAGTTTATTATATGTAATCATAATGAAGAAGAAGCAAAAAATTGTTTTGTTCATTAAAGGGCTTACTTAATCGTATCTCTCAAGATACTTACTAAGAACTTTACTTAAAATTTTACAATCCTTTATTAAAAAAGTGACGCGAGAAAAGTAAAGCCGCTGAAAATGCTAAATTCAAATTTCTGATTCAGAATGATTTGAAAATAATGATTTTATTGTGTAACGAGGTGCAAAATCGGGTAGATTCGCGCATTGTTGAAACTCGACGTTGCGCAAGCGTGAGGCAAGATTCGGGGCCTCGCGTATAAGTCGCGGTCCGTTGGACAAGGAGATAGCTTCCGGCCATAGGTGCGAACGCGTCAGCTCTCGTGTGTGAGACTGACGGCATCGAGCGACGACCGATAGCGTGCGAGAGAGTGAGAGTGTGTGTGAGATCGCGAGAAGAAGACGTCCAAGTCAACTCCAGCTACGAGAAGCAAGGACGACCCGGCCTGTCGATCAGCGACTGAACGAGAGGACGTCGGCTCTTGCGAGTGAGCCAACAACACCACCGGCGTAGAGGGTGTGTGAGTGCGTGGTGCGCGCCTACCGAGAACGGCGACTGCGAGTAAGTAGGGCGGAGCCTTTTTTCTGTATTGCGTCAGCGGTAGCAGCGGCTACAGCTTTGCTACTTGGTGCAGCGGCACCGAGTAACGGCCTTCTCGTTCGCGCGCGTAAGCTTCGCGAGATACTCTCCACGCCGAGTCGACATTGAGGTGACTCGGCGCACGTTTGTATAGAGAAAACATTGGCCGCACAATATATCATTATTTTATTTGATTTTAATCGGAATTTATTTTCCCGGCTTGTTCTCTCCCGTTTCCTACGTCCTTATCGCGAATACCGCCGCCTCCGCGGGCGTTGCAACAAGCGGTTGCAACGCAAAACTGAGAAGCCGGCTCCGCACAGGAGAGTGCGGAGAGGTAGCACACGTGCGAACACGACGTTCGCGAAGCAGCTCTAGCGACGAGCTACGTTGCAACGCGGGTAAATCACGGACGTTGAAAGAGTTCTCCGTCGCACCGAGAGATTGTGATCCAGTTGAATATCACCGAGTTTTCCCCCGAAAGTGAACCCCGTTACAATTGTTATAATTGAAATCACATTTTATATTTTGGCGCCATTTGACACAGATGTTGCTTCATAACCAATAAACCATGGCAACCAATCAGAATCACGTATTAAATGCTTCAAAACATAGGACATCACATTTTTTAGAGGGGACATAAAATACTTATGATTTAATTGTAAATATAGTTTTGAACAAGTATATAATATGATGTAGTAATTTTACATTACGTTCTAATAAATATAAAAAGAAAATTTTAGTTTCACCAATAAACAAAATGAAATGGGCATGGTAAGTTACGTAGTAAGTATCTTAAGAGATATTCCAAATTGATCATTATACAACTTAAACTCTAAGTTAAGTTAGCCTTTGATGAACAAAACCATTTTCAGCTTCACCTTCATTATTATTATATTTAATAATAAACTTGACTTTGTTCGATTGATCTCAGATCTTTTTATCTGTAATTTAATTGCTACAAGTCACAATTAATTTCAACAAATAGAAGAATTGTTGTAATAAATGTCATAAGATAACAATCATTGTATCGAACTCTTGCAATCCTAACTAAAATGCTTACCAACCATTTTGTTCGTGTGTGATCGTTAGTTGAGTTTGCTTTGTAAAATAATCACGTAACAAATTGAGTGTATAGTATAACGCATAAAATATTATACATACAGATATCACGTTTAGGAAAACACAATTACTCTTGTTTAGTGCGTATGGAAATTGGGTTTCCACGCATACAAGCGAAATGGTATTCCTATAAAAGCAAGGACACGGTGTCAATGTTGCCAATTCCCAATGTTTCTTGTCTTTCACCCTGTTTCTTACTGTTTCTCGTATCTTCAGTTTACGATCAAATCACTGGCGAATCGCTGGTTCATGCACCTTCTGTGAATGCAAGAAAATCCTTGGATATACTACAAAATATAGCCTTCTATTGTAAATAAATAAATTACAAAAAGTATTACAATCAGCTATTTCAAAGAATTTTTATTTGGATTTTAATTATTGTAACAGTAACAAACCGCTTGGCAAAATACGCACTAACTATTTTTTTGGTTAACCTTCTCAATAACTTGATAACTGTTACCAAAAAAGCAGGTAACTTACCAGTTATTTTATTATACTTACCAAATACTTGGTAAACTTAACCAAAAAAATAGTTAGTGCGTATTTTGCCAAGCGGTTTGTTACTGTTACCAACCATTTTTTCCGTGCAAGCATCTAATCATCAGGCATCAAATATTGTTTGAAAATTTTTAGCGTTTAGTATGCAAAATATGTGGGGAGGCCTTAGTCGTGTGTAATAACAGCAGTACATAATTATAAGGTTGCTACCATATACTCCATCCTTTACAATTGAAGAACAGATAATAGACTTATTCCTTCCCCAAACTTCGAAATATCAAGCCAAAAATATTCATTATTATAAAAGCACCAACTTTGTTTACTGTGGTTTAGTTTCTCTATAATTATTGAATAAAATAAGAAAAAACACGATAATATTTTCAGACGTGTCGTAATTGTAATAAAAGAGAAATCTAAATGATACTTTTATAACATGATGCTAAAAATAAGGTTCCATATCACGAAAGCTTTCGTTTATTTTTATCGTAAAGCGTTATTATCTTTCAACGTACAAAATATAGCCTGATGATTTACGAGAACCTCCGGTCGTTTAACGATCGCTCGTTGAATGCAAATTGTGCGAATCAGAAAATCTATGGCGAGCCTGCGCTTGTGCGCAAAGTTTTCTGGTTTGTTACCTAATGTATTATAAATTCTTGACGTTCACGGAACAATCGAAATTTACATTTCACAAGGGATATAAAGATGTAGCGCAAAGATAAAAACGAGTTGCGCTGAAATGTCAAAGTTCAATCGTTAAGTCTCTTTTATCGCCACCAATCTGCTCTAAATTTAAATATATTCAAGATCAATAATTACATTCAGTGCATTAATCAACTTTATGATGTAAAAAAAGTTTGTTAATCCATTCAACACATTGCTATAATTCTGTCAAATAATCTAATAATAAATAAAAATCAATATAAACTAATTCCTCCAAACTGAATAATTTTCAATGAGAAATTGTATCTAGTCCAATTCATTGTTTTGATATACAAACAATTTTATAAATTTGTAGGGAATGGAATGAAACAATCGACAACAATGAATGAATTCATAGGGAGGGACTTTAACGATGTACAACGACACCCCTATATAAAAGGACGCAAAAATTTGAAAAAAATCGGTTTTTACATTTTAGTTCTTTACTTGATAACCGCTTGACGAAATCGTTTGAAATTTTAGCAGCAGATAGCTTTTTTAAAGGTAAATTACCAAATTTTGAAACATTTAACTACATTGTTTTGGAGATATGAGGGATCAAAATCATGGAGATATGATTTAAAAAAAAAATTGAACCCTTGATATTTAAGGGGCGGTCGGAGGAGAAGACGAACGGTGCCACCCCAACGTCTAAGTAGCGCTGCGGTCAGGTGGCAAAATCCCAATTGAACAACAAATACAACAGAACCGCGTACTTAAGAAAAAAAATCTGTACAAGTGGCGGGGAAGGAGGAGGGGTAGGAGTATCAACCTCGTTAAAATAACCAAGGGGCATCTGGCCTGGATGTTAGCACCTTGTTAAAGGGCTCCTTCCTAGGATACAGGATAGGGGAAGAAACACCAAAAAGAAATCAAACATGATGAGTGAGTTAAAAACATCATTTCCTCAAGCGGGTAAGGCCACAGAGCCAAATCCCGCCGATCGGAACGATCGGGTGAAAGCCCCGGTGGCCGGCGCAGGCTCCATGGATTTGAGAGTGGGCCAAACTCTCAAGGTTGTGGAAAAGAGCCAAAGAGGAGACCTCAAAATTTTGAAGGGTATAATCACTGGAACAATCGAGTACGTAGAGGGCAGGAGTAACGTGCATGGTCCGATTAAGACGGGCCTCGCAAACGCGTTGAAAGAGCTAGGCAAGATAGAGAAGAAACGTATGTCTCTCTTAAAGGTACCAGAGCTTCGCCTGGGAGAAGAATCTATGGAATTAAGAACGAACAGTATGGATAGTTTGGCAAGTGAGGCCAGTGCGAGAAGCACGGGCATTAATACGTCAACTCAAGAAAAGGAAAAGAGAGTAGACGACCTAATCGTAGATTGTCAGTCCACACAACAAGCATAGAAGCCATCGCAAAACAGGCTCAAAAACTAAAAAATTTGGTGATCCAGTTGGGGTCCCAGTTGAAGGAGAGTCACGAAGAAGGAGATAATAAGGATGAAGCTTACGAACATGGCGTCGAATATTATCACGAGGTACGGGAGAAAGCGTGAAGACGCGCACAAGTTCAGCTTATAAGAGATGCTGTACAGCGCAGGGACTAAGAGGCCGAGAATTATCCCGACTAGCAGCGCAGAAGAGAAAGACGGCAGAGGAAAGCAAGTCAAAAAGAAACAACGAATGGAGAAAAAAGGATGAACGTTGAGAACCCTATGCCGGGAACCACTTACAGCGCACCACAGCCAGCAGAGAAAAGGGGGCCCAATAAGTGCAAGCAGCCCGAAGGGCTACTAGTGAAGGCGGGACAAAACAAGACGTACGCGCAAGTCCTGGAGAAACTACGAAAGGAGATAAACCCAGATACCATCTTTCTCAAACTAGAAAAAGGGTCTGGTAGGGAGGCTTTTACGGCGGAGGTAGAGAAAGCAGTACAAGGCGTGGGAGAAATCAGAAAGAGATTGAAGGTAGTGCGGTGCCACAGACGTCTATAGGCTTTGGACACAGGAAGGATAAGTGCAAGAACGCGGATAGATCAAACTTTTGCTTCAAGTGCGGGGGAGTTGACCACCGTCTTGCACAATGCCAGACCGAACCAAGTTGCTTCCTCTGCAAAGAGGCTGGCACGAAAGAGAACGCCTGTAAGTACATGGCTGGATCGGGTAGCTGCAGCGTGTTCAGGCGTGCCCTGGATACGACGAAAAAAAGGGCAAGATGAGACTGTCCAAAGGCTGTCCGGACGATGCTGCACGAAGAAGACGGCAGGACGATACAGAATGAAGAAGACGAGCTTGATCCTGAACCCCTAATCACCTTGATGGATGGGGGATGTATGGAAATGTCAAAATTCAAAGGAGAAGCCAAAAAAGGTTACTTAACGGGCCCCACGGAAGCATTGTTCAACGATAGGACCTGTGGGGATCTGGTGTCGGAGGGCCACTTGTGCAGAGCTTGCTCTGCCTACGCCACATAAAAAAAAGAAAAAAACACACACCTTCATACGGACATTTTCTAAAAACACTTGATTCGAACTTCTAACACAGTGGCACGGTAGCGCCACGAAGGCGAGTTTGAGAAGCCTGCGGCGACCGCGACACTATTTTCTTCTATATTGGGTTTTCAAATTTTCAATTCAATAAATACAAATATTTATATTATTTTATCTAAATTTTTTTGGCGTATAACCATATTTGTATGCTTAAATATGATTTCCAATCGATATATTGACAAGAAAGCAGCTTTTTTTACAATAAACAAGCATGTCTCAACAAAGATGCTAAAATCCTTTTGGGATTCTTCAGCTCAACATGTTCAGACCATGCAGCACACGGCTTGTGTTAAGACCGTGAATTTAGCCGCACATATATTGCTTTCTCACATACTTATATGCAGACCAGCGGGACTACGAGTGTGATTTAATTTTTTTTTTATTTAATATCAAGTGGCGCGGTAGCGGTAGCCAGGGTAGCCTATGACGACGTCTAGGTAGTGCGTTTCGTAGTTTTTGGTGTCTGCGAAAATAAATCATATGAGGACGGCGTCTAAGTGTACAGGGTGGCCGATGACGGAGTCTAGGTGGTACACTTCGTAGTTTTTGGTGTCTTCGTGTACTAATAATATTCGTGGTCAGCGAAAATTTACACCTATCCCAATATTTTTTAGCATACATTATCAATCATAGCCACCATAATAATATTTTGCGACAGAACAATCAGTGTTTTCATGTTAATGATAAAAATGTTACAAAAAAACCATAGTCAAAAGGTGCTTATGCATGCTTATTTTTTATTTTTAGGACACATATGAAAAACGCAAAAAAATTTACTTAAAAGGACTGAAATCTCTAAAAAAATTGACTTTTAAAAAAGTAAAAGGTTAGGCGAGTTTGATATATTCTGCAACGAAATTACAGATAAAAAACGAACTGAGATCAATCAAACAAAGTCAAGTTTATTATTATATTTAATCATAATAAAGCAAATAATTGTTTTGTTCGTATCAAGGGCCTACTTAACTTGAAATTAAGTTATATGATGATCCATTAGGAACAACTCTCAAGATACTTAATACGTAACTTGCTATGCCCTTTTTATTGTACTTATAGTGTTTATATCACGTACCACTATCATGCTCCTACGAATACCTTTTCTACGGGCTTTTCCGAGAACCTAGCACTTTCGTATACATATATTTTAGCGGGTGGTAGGACTGGTTCGGCCGGCGCGCGAGCCACGCTGTGAAATTCGCTGGAACGCCGTGCGTAGCTTTTGAAATATCGTTCGAAACTTCGACAATTTTACATACTGCGGAACAAACATAAATATATAGAAGGGCGTGAACGCAACATGAACGCCGGATAATTTTTGTTTAAAACGCCCAGAAAGCTGCTATGAGAATATCAATACTTCAAAATTCTCTAACAACTAATGGAAATTCTAGATCACTCAAATATTTTGATAAAAATTAATTCCCACACATAACAGCAATCAATATGCAATTAATATGCACGTAATAGCAATAAATATTTTCTATAGTTATAAAAAAAGTTATTTATATAAATAAAGTTATTATATAAATAGTTTCAAAACGATGAAGAATTGTCAATTGGAACTAGGTGGAATTAATTCAAATGTGGATTAATTCGAGTATTCTGTACATTTTTGGATCGTAGAAACGCGACTGCCCAAAAATCTATTGAAATTTGGGGAAGAGAAGAGAAATCAAGTCTTAAATAAGTATATGGGGAATTCTACGAGAAAAATGCACTTTTCTGATTGCAGAAACCGAAAAAACAAATAAGGGCACAAACAGAAAATGTATTAAGGTAGAATGACATTTTTTTGGAAAAAAAATGCGTTGAAAATTCTTGATTTGGTCAAAAGTTACGCAATTAAAAATGCGGAAAAATCATGAAAACTGCAGGATTTTTCGAATTCAAGAAATTTGTATTTTTTTTTTTCGTGACTTTTCCGCATTTTCAATTGCATAACTTTTGACCAAATCAAAAATTTTCAACGCATTTTTTTTTAATTAAAGCTATTTTCGTGCTCTTTCATTCTTCCGTAATACATTTTCTCTTTGTGTCCTTGTGCATTAGGTACATGCCCTTGAACAATGGCTAATTTTCGACGAATTTGAGGGGTTTATAAAACAGTGTCACATAAGGCCCTTTTTCAGTGTTTGAACGTGGTTTTGCACTGTTATAAACATTCACAATAAGAAAAAAAAGTTGCGTTTTTCCCGTAGAATTACCCATATGAATGACTGTGCGACGTTGTCAGCTATAGGTAGCGCCGAAAAAAAGATGAAAATAGAAAGGGTAGCCAAAAGAAAAGCTCGAGTCGGCTGGGAAATATGATTATGAAATCCGACCAACTCCCGTCTTCTTTTGCTCTTGGTCTCTTCGGGCAGGGTTTATATTACACAAGCTATAGTGGAAATCCTAGCCGACATGCACTTAGACCTATTCCGTCGGTCTTCTCAAACGATCCGACAGCGGCAGTAGCGCAGCAGCAGCGTCCCCGTTTTGGAAAAGCATTCTCGACGAGATGGCATTACTTTTCCAGTACCCTTGGGCGCATGGCTCCCTTTATATCGACGGATAAGCTGTGCGTCCCTCTTCTCGTGCTCTCGTTCTCTCGTTTTCTGTCTCTATTCTCATGCTCGCCCTTTCGTTTCCATTTCTTGTACTTGGACGCGCTTCGTGCAGCTAATGTTCCCGCTCCTTCGCCCTTCATCATTCCCTCTTTACTTTACGCGGATGAGTACACGAATCGCAAAGCTCGCTCCCAGCCACGCACGGGGACCCTAATACTGGCGTTGGTTCATTCAATTATCGCGTAAAAAAGTTTTATGCCTTAATACCGTCACACGCGAGTTCTCAAAGTAGCTGTCAGGCTTCGTTTTCATGGAGAAACTTTAGTGAACTGAAGCCAGCCTTCTTCTCGTTGTCCCATCATTTATGATTCTATTGGAACTGATAGATCAATTTCGTTTGGCTATGCCTTTTCTCGCAACATGATTGAATAGGTGAATCGAAATTATATTACACTGCAATGGATTTTGTACTTATTGTTTCATTTCAAGTATTGCCATACTAATATCATTCTCATCTTTTTAGTCATGCCCTGATTCAACGATAAGAATAGTAATAGAATTGCAATAGCTACGAGCCGTACAGTGTTCAAACTGAACGTGATTATATTAAGGAAGGGAACGAAAATAATCAGTGGCGATTGAAAAATGAATTGCCAGCGCAATGCCAGATTCTCTTCGATTTTGAAGTCCGCGAAATGCCATTTTGCACTTGGAGTGGAAGATCGTCTGGACTGTACATTTTGTTGGTCATTTCGTTGGAGCGATTCATTGCTTTGTCAGGGGGAGTAATGAAGTAGACACGATAAACAATAGAACGGCGGATATCCTGCCTTGTAGTATTTACACGGACGACTCGGTGTCTATCGGCCTTTTCAAATAAACTTTCATTTGTCGAGCAGTGTCCCGGAGAATTGAGGATTATTGGATTCTCGTTAGGACGTCTTGCGTTTCGCGCCGTTGAAATCCGGGAAGAGAGCGACTTTACTGTAAGACGCTCGCCCCCAGCCCACCCCCGACTCTCCAGATCTCGGCGGACGAGTGAGCAAAAGAAAGATGAGCGCTTTGACGTTTATCGATCCTCCTCGGCGTAATAGCCAGAATAATTGCTAGAATAAGCGGTATGCAGAGACGTCGAAGAGCTTGTTGCGGGAGAAAGTGGAAGGAGCCTTTGGGAAGCGTGCTGACAGGATCAAAGCCAAAGTCGAGCTCGGCACGGTGAGTATTTCACAAGAGGGTGCGAATCATAATCAACTACTGAGAGGATCGAGGCCTTGCTCTGAGAAACATTGTTAAATAAATCCCTTCGCTTATTTTTAACAACGTAAACTTTCATTATCAAACAGCTTTTAAAACAGTCATATCTTCATCCGGAACATTCGCGAAGTGCGTTGTGCACGCACGCGTCGTTTGTTTCCGAATTCCTCCACATCGCGTCCGCATGAGCCGCGCAAGGCGCAGTAGCTATCAGAGAATGCTTTAATAACTTCAGCGTTATCAATTTCCATATAATACACAGATAGCTGAAGTTGGGACACAAATTTTCCACTGGCCCCCAGCCCGGCATAGCCTCCGAACACAGCCGCAATGCCAGCCAGCGAGGCACTTGAGCTCGTATTCCTTGCGCCGTTACATGCTTTGCAGTTTCACGTGCGAGTGTGCTCGCGCGCACGCACTGGCGCGTGCACTTGAAGAGAGAAATGTGAGTGTACGCTCGTATGACCGAGTGCGTCACACTCGATGGCCCTGCGTCAGCCCGAAAGCATTGGACTGGATATACATATACAGCTATGCACGGTGGCGCGAGCGAGTTCCGCGACAACGTGAAGCATAATTCAACTAACTCTATATAAGCAAGTTCACCAGCGCCACTCGCTTGCCCGCTCCACTAACTGTGATATCCAAGTTGCTTACCTATTTCACAATCCCCCTTCCGTACAACCCTGCTAACGCAGACGCTGTGCTGAACTAGGCAAAACTATACGTGAGTGCGAAATGGAAAGAGGGGGGACAAGTGCGGCCGCTTAACTTTCCTGTAGGCTCATAACGAATTGTTGAATAGGGCTTGGGCAATGTTAACTGACCAAGACAATTTTCGAAAGTTTCTGGGACCCTTTTTAGGCACGACCGCGACACGGAAGCGAAAAATGTGTGAGATGCGATATTTCACGCAATTTTCGACCGATCGGGCTGAAATTTTAGGAGAAGTCTCCTTTTGCAAAAGCTAAAAAACTATTTTTTTTTATCCCGATTCCTCTACGTCGTTTTGAAATGCGGGCACAATTTGTTCGATTTTTAAGCGTTTTTTTAATAAAAATTTTCCTATGATGCGATTATCTCGGAAAGACTTTAATCAATCGGGCTAAAAATTTGTGTGCGAACTCCCCTCGTAATACTAAGCTGACAGATTTATTTTGGGCTTGATTCTGCACGTATACGCAGAATGCGGTCACCTCCAAAAATCGCTAAAAACGGTTTTTTAGCTCTAAGTCGAATTCTAAGCATTCTACAAAAAAATGTTAAGTGGAAAAGTTATAGATCTTTGAAAAATACAACTTTTTCCCATTAACATCAAATCATGAAAATGCTTATAACTCGAGTTTACAGCCCAAAATCGATTTTTTACAGCTAAAAACCAATTATTTGCCATTCAACATTACGGATTTACATTTTACATGAAAATGTTAAATATAAAAGTTGTAGACATGTTTAAAATACAACTTTTTACTATTGACATCAAATCATGAAAATGCTTACAACTCGAGTTTACAGCCCAAAATCGATTTTTTACAGCTAAAAACCAATTATTTGCCATACAACATTACGGATTTACGTTTTACATGAAAATGTTAAATGTAAGAGTTGTAAACAACTTTTTACCGTGGCAAACATTTTTTTTAACACTTTTTGACATACACAACCCTAAAAGCGATTTTTTGATACATAAATTCAATAATAACTTGGTGCAACATGCCCCATCCAACCCAATTATTTTCAGCAATTTTCCTATATTATTAAAAGCTGAAAGTTATATTTTGGCCTTTATCTCATACATATATACAAAATTAAACCACTTTTTTAATTAAATTATAAAAAATGCATAATTTAGGAAATATGTAATCGCCGAACACAATCCGTGTAACTTGGCATCATATAACGACGTATGCTATATTAATTAAATCTTTTAAGCTGAATCAGTACAATTCACTTTCAAAATTCAAGTGTATATACTGAACTAGAAAAACCTAAACTCAATAAAGAAAATTGCTTAGATTGAAGAAAAGCTCTAAGTAGCTTACTACATCCCTCTAAACTATGCTAAATACCTAAACAATCAATTTTCTAATATTCTAATTGAAATCCTACAAACGAAATATCATCCTTTTGTTTACTTCCTCTTGAAAACTGCGATACAAAAGTGTTGTATTATTTATCTGAAATTACAATAGAATAAAATTAAAATAAGATATATTTTAAGAATATCTACAAACAAAAATAAATAATTGATACAAATACAAATAAGTTACTAATTTTCCAGTAGTTTTGATGATAGTGTTGATGACCGCCAGAAGAATACCAATCAAACAATATTGAAAACAATATTGAAAAAAAAACAGGATAATACTGTATAAGCACCGACAGGCATTATAAACGCGAAGCGCGAGCGTTTTGCATGCCTTGCATCGCGAAGCGCTAGTTTTATTTTCGAAATATTTACAGTCTTGATTTGCAAATACCTATTTCATACTATAGCTGCTAGGTAGTTACCTCAGGACGTGCAGCAATGCATTAAATGACACGTATATGATATTATAATAGTTTACTAATCTTTGAGAGAATTGACATGCATAACGCATATCTTTGAAATTTCGAGATACGTGCGACAAGCATCATTATAATATTTGATATGCGATCATATGTGTGCAAATCCAGAAAAAACCGGACACTTCAGGGGGTCTAATAAGTGAACAAATTTGAAATTTGAGGGCACACCTACCAGACCGACTTTTATGTGTTCCTTACGCCACCCAGAACTCGAAAAACCTAGGGTTCCCAAGATTAAAAAATACCTATTTTTTTGCCTTTTATAGGTTCCTTAGGCCACCCAGAACTCGAAAAACCTAGGGTTCCCAAGATTAAAAAATACCTATTTTTTTGCCAGGCAGTTTAAATTCTCTTATGGGAATTTAACACGGTGAAAATGAACGAAAACCAGGAAAATGCCACTTTTTGTCTGGAGGCAAATTAAAAAATGTGTTTCAATAGAATCGAAGTGTTAATTGAGGGCTGGTAGGTTAAAAATGGTTGCCTAGGTCAAAAGTTGTCTAGGCTTGAAAATGATAAAAAATCACCAATTTCTCAATTTTTTACGAAAATCAGCGATTTTTCTTATTTTTAAAATCCTTATAACTTTTGATCCCAGCAGTCAATTTCGACTACCCGGAGCTCAAATTGTAGCTCTTTTCTTTCCCTTTCGCTTTCAAAATTTAGATTAAACATTTTACTGGTTTCATCAGCTATATGGCAATGAAAAAGATCAAAAAACAGCCATAATTGATGAGCTTATATATATATAGCTGATCGTAAAATAAAAATGTTAATCTGCTTTTGAAAGCAAAAGCAAAAGAAAAGAGCTACAATTTGAGCCCCGGATATTCGAAATTGACCGCTGGGCTCAAGAGTTATAAGGATTAAAAAAAATCCAAGTATTCATGATTTTTCGCTATTTTCAAGCCAAGACAACTTTTTCCCTAGTCAACCAATTTTAACTTACCAGCCCTCAAATTGAAGCTCTCTTCTGATACTTCGATCCTATTAATACACATTTTTAGATTGCACCTTCATACACTGAGTGGGTAAAGTTGAATCGTGGCTTGTTTTCGATAACCTTCCCCGTGTTGAATTCCCATAAGAGAATTTAAACTGCCCGGCAAAAAATAGGTATTTTTTAATCTTGGGAACCCCAGGTTTTTCGAGTTCTGGATGGCCTCAGGAACCCAAAAAAGTTGGTCTGGTAGGTATGCCCGCAAATTTCAAATTTGTTCACTCAGACCCCCTGAAGTGTCCGGTTTTTTCTAGATTTGCACATGTATACTCCTAGTTTCATGACAGTTTAATTTATTGTGTTATTATAATCTGAAATATCGTAACTTTATTATTTGCGTCGATGATTTATTATGCCTAACTAAAAGGAGGTTCGATCCCTGCCAAAAGTTCAGCTCGCTGCTCGGTGCGTGTACCCATGTACACGCCGGCGGCGCTAGTGTGCGTGCGCGCCCGCGGTTGACGACAGCCGACAGCCTACTTTAGATTACAATAACTCGGGAACTAAACGCCAAATCATTGCTCACTAGGTCTCAAAATATTCGCAATATCGTCCTTAACCTTATTTTAGTTTTTTAACGAGATAGTAAGAAGCGTTCGGCTGCTATGAACGAAAATGTACTTTTCGCGCGGGCCCAGCATAGAGATGGCTTGTTAAACGCCCAAACTTTGAGGCCTCATATCTCAGATTCTAGAAGTCAGATTGATTTGAAATTTTAGGTGTGTATGGACAATACCAGTGCGAAACAGTGTGTAAAGTTTCATTAATTGCCTAAAAAAATGATTTTGGTGGTAAACTTCCTTAAATCAAAGAAAAAAGCATCTATCCTAATAAAAACTTTAGATTTTCCCTTACAGATTTAATTATTGCAATACATATTTCAAAAGCTTGTATATTTTTTTGCTCAAATAAAAAAGTTCGTTAATTTCGCAAAACTTTTACGTTGCAAATATTAAATAATATATAAATTAAATCGAAGGTGCGTATGTAATATAGTTTTTGACAATATTATGAAACCATAACATACATTAGCACCGTAATTAATGCAAAACACAAAACCTCATGAACAAATGCTTTGAATGAAAATTGTTGCAATAGTAAAATTAGTGTACAATAAAGAATTACAAATCGAATATTTTGTCACGTTCATAGATATGTTATGCCAATAAAGGCTGCATCTAGTTATAAGCATGCAGATGTATGGTAATCCATACAGCTCGGTGAATCAGTTAATCATTTGCAGCCGAGTTATCAGCTGTAATAAATGAATAGTAATGATGCTTGTAATGTATTTTGTCCTTTTATTCATACACATTGTTTCAAAAATCGGCTTTACCGTTTCAAACTATTAAACTAAATAAACCGGATAGCTTATTTTACAGATCAAAGTACTCTTATTTTAAATGGATACGTGATATCATTTTCGGTGCTGCAAAAATGAAGATGCAAATGTTTTTAATAAAGAATTTTTCAATGAATAAAAAAAGCGCACAATGAAACGTGACTGAATATAGAAATCAATCTAGGTATACAATGGGTTAAAAATGCTTTGTGCGTGAACCCTCGCAACGGAAGGGATGAAGAAGTTTTTCTCCATTACACTCATTGTTGGTACAAGTATATCGACTTGCCTTTACTCTCTGGAGATTCGGAGCAGACAAAGGTCAGTCATATAAGAGACGATCATAGATCATGGTTAGTCTGACCCCCGTTTGCTTGGTGGCCACCCATAAGACTCGGCCTTAGCATTCTCAATTATCCGCGCGCAGGCGGTCGTGGCCTCTACCCGCTCAATTCCCAAAAGGCCGACGCGAGACTGGCCGCAAAAGTTTCCCTTATAATTAAATCATTAATTAGCCTGACTGTTTCTTTGTTTCGCCTGGCGCTCTCGAAGCCTCTGGCAAAACGCCAGTGCGAAAAACCTCACTGCTTTGGTCCGATTTTTCTTGCATTTTTCTTATTTTTCCTAGAAAACAGATAATTATATACGTTGCAGGCGCAGTTCACCCTTTGAGCTCTGTTATTCGAGATTCGAATAATAAGGAGCTCAAGCAAAAGAAACAATGGAAGAGTTTTCGCTGCAGTTCAGTTAACAAAGAGCCGAGTCAATAATAGCTTGGTAAAACGGCTTAATAGTTCCAAAACATTTTGCCCGAACAGTGAACAGAAAGTGACGTGCCATCAAAGTTTTAATACTTTAGCAGTCATTTAAAAGTTGGCGATATCATTCGCGCTGTGCCTTTTCCGCTGGCCCCTTTTCCAAACTTGCACGCAGGCATACAACTGGCTTTACCTCTTGCACCTCCGAACCTACGAACCTACGAACCTCCGCCGGAGTTGGTATATTATAAGCTCTGACGCGCTGCTACCCACGGGGGAGATGCCTAGAGCAGCGAATCGAGGCGTAGACAGCGAGGCTGCGAATGTCTTCTAATCCAGTATGAAAAAATGTAATCTCGTAAATTCGCTTTTGTCTCGCCGAGGCGGAAATTGTGCGCGGTGCCCTCGCCTCAGTTCCTAGCTGCCACACTCTGCGCGATGCTGGCTGTTGCGGAATTTCCGAAATCGAATTTTACTCCAATTTATTACCGTTGCCAGTATAATTCTGCTATGACGAAACTTTCGGGCATCGAGTTATGCTGGGAATAACTTGCTTTTGCATATACAGAGAAAATATAGCGTACGATGCGCGCGCCTACCCTTTTCCATTTTCCTTCTCGCGTCTCTTGGGGCTGTGAAACCCGCAAGAAAGTTTCTTTTTATAATTTCTTTCATGTGAAATTTTATTTGACGCTAAACGAATTATTTCAAATTGAATCAAACAATTCATGCACACATTTTCACAATAAATTATTACGCTCTATACTTTTTTAATCGTTCCTCTTTGTATCGATTTGTCGAACATTTTGCCAAACGAGATTATTCGCTGGTGAGCTAATAAAAGCCCCGGTTTGTCGGTCCGCGCAGTGTACCATATACTATTACTTTAATGCGCGAGTGAACAAGTCCTAACGTAGAGGCTTCGGATCAATCGGACCGAAGACGAGCCAACGAGTAAAGGGGACTTTACGTAGGAGTTCTTCGTCATTTCGAAGGCGCGTATATTAACTGCCAGCGAATCTGCGTCTCGGCACTGGGACTGTGAAGCCGGCCTGCAAGTTTCCCAATATTCTCTAGTGCATGTGCGCCATGCCGGTATAGCCTCGCGGCAGCCAGCGCTTCGATAAACCGTTTGCTCTATTAAACTGGTCTCTCCTCCCTGCAAATTCGAATCATATCCGCCTCACTTACTCCTGCATCCGCTAAAATTACCGACGCGACGCCTCTTTGTTTCGCTTTATCCGCACGTATGCAATAGTTGAAATGTTGCTGTTTAACGCGCGCTTTTTCCATCAGCGTTGATAATTTAGCTTTAGTCTTCAGTTCCGTCGGGAGACTTTTTTCCAACAGTATTACTTAAAGGCGTGCGTCGCTTTCGACAAAAGTGCGGACGCAGAGAAAAGAGCCGAATCGAAAATCCGGGAGCTCCCAGCTTTACGAGCGATCCCGAGAAAGCTTATAGTCGTAATGGAGCTCTGGACCAGGAGCGGCATGCTCTTTTTCCTCGAAGCCGGTGCACGACACTGTCGATTGGAACTTAAGGAGAGTCAAGGCTTTAAGGATAGAGAAGCCCGAAGGAGGGGGGGGGGGGGGAGAAGGAAAGAGCGGGAACCAAGCTAGGCAAAGCCGCCACCCTATTGGAAAAGTTTTTACGATTGCTTCGTTTCCGTGATGGGCATCGATATTATTACCCAGGCTCTTGGTCAACTCCTATTTATGCTAAAATTCAAGCGTACGAGCCCTCGTAATTGAAACTCAAACGGCATTTTTCACGATCGATCAAAATTTTTTTACGAACGATTCACGATAAGGCAAGTTTTAAGTGCAGCGCTGCGCCCTGTGTAAGCAAGACACGCGCTCGCGCCCTTTTTCCTCAAATCACACAGAGCCAGATTCTTTTTAGCGGCCTCGCCACCGAAAAGTTCCCGAGTCGCGAACGTGTACCTTATTTTCTTCGGAGAAACTTGCTGCTGGCAGTACATAAAGAAAGAAAATGGCCAGGGAGATTCGAGGAGGCGTAGAAGCAGCCAGCCAGCGCGGCGACATTACTCAGAAAGACTTGGCAAGTCGTCGGCGAGGTGTTTTCATCAGACGAGCCGCGCGCGGCTTGCGCACGTGCGCGTTTATAGACGTTCGTGCGACAGATTTGCCTGCAGACAGACATCCCCGTGTACTGCAGAGCGGTGCTGGCTGCGTGCGCGCGCGGACGGGATGAGTGAACGCGGCCACATACGCCGCAGAAAGTTTCGCGACGCGGAAGTCGTTAAAAAGGAAACTTTGTTACGAGCGAGACCGGAGAATCTATTCGTTAGGGCGTCCTTCCATTCTAATTGCCTTCACTGTGCGAAGTTCATGACTACAAGTTAGCTCTGCCTCTCTCGCTCTCTTCTTCGTTCTCGAAATCTCTACTGTTCCGCGTCTTCTCTCTCTCTTCTCGTTCAACAGATCTGGCGCTCTCCTTTTTGCGGGGACTGGCTTGTTTCTCGCATTTCCCGGTCCATTTCGCCCTCGAATCAGCGCTGCAACGCGATTCAGCTCGAGTTTGACGCAGTCGAGCAGAGCCGCACACGGCTATAGCCTTGCAGCCAAAATTGAGGGGAGAGGTCCGCCGTGTATCAACAAGCGCATACAAAGTGCATGAGACGAGAGGGATCAGGGAGAGAGCGCGACGTGTGCGCAGGCTCATAGCACTACAGGCGGGTATAGCTGTGCATGCACACAAACGCTGCTGCCGCCGCCGCCAGAGAGAGAGAGAGAGAGAGAGAGAGAGAGAGAGAGAGAGAGAGAGAGAGAGAGAGAGAGAACTATACAACACGCTAACTCGAGAGCGACGTCGCGACGGAGACGTCGTCCGCGTTCGCACACTCTGAATTTGAATAATCTCAATTCAAAATTACATCACGTAGAGCGAAATTGCGATGATTATGGAACTTGAGAATTTCCCGAGGATTCATCGCTGAAATTTACATTCTACCGGCCAGAGCTATAGCTGAGGGACGCCCTCTCCCGCCCACTCCTACCTGCCGGCTCGCTAGCTAGCTGCCTGCCGCCTACCCTACATCCTCCGGCAAATTCGCCTTTCATCCTCGTCCTTTTTTTCTTCCTTCGTACGGAAAATACTAGCTTGCTTCGGCACACGATCGCCTCGAACAACTAGGTTTACGCGAACTCTGGCTGTAAATCAAAGTATACATCTCCGATCTCGTATGTTGGTGTATATGCATATATTAGGTTGGTACTGAATTTATGCGAACAGTCGCATCTCTAACGTTTATGAAAATCGCGCTTTCACAAGCAAATTATACAGGATCATAATCAAACTACTACTGCCTGTGGTCCATGCAAAGGAAAAACACTAAGTTAACTTGTCATTAGTTACAGTGCAGTCCAGCAGCCGGCTCGTTTTATTTGACATTTCTTAGCAAAATGAATAATAGGCAGAATGTATCATGTTTTAAACGAGCTGTCTTCTTCACGCCTTTATCTCGATGCCTTTTTTGCGTTACACAAGCAAAGTCCCAGCATTATGTTTGTATTTTTATTGTTTATAATTCAAACATTTCTCAAATGTTTGAATTTTCGAATACTTGTATTTTTAATGTATAAAATCATTGTTATATTATTGCTAGGCTACGACACCTATTTTGGGGTTTATAGAACAACCGGAACTAAGGCAAACGAAACGGAACTATGTAAAACACTAAAACACTTAGCGTATGCGAAACAACGTTTCGATAACAACGACATGTTTCACGCCATATTATATGATTCGCGCACTAGTTAAAAAACCTGGTGTTTCGCGCACGGAAAACGAGCGCAAGAAACCGCGTTTCGCACACGGAGTGTTAAAAAAAAATTTTCCAGAACAACCTTATACAGAACTTCCTGCAGAATGCCCTATAGGAATTCAGGTTTGGTGTAAAAAAAAGATAATGAACTTAATAAAATGACCTATTAACATATATTAAATGGAAGTATCATGGGGATAATGGCACCAAACATAGGTTGCATGTCTGTGTTAACCGCAGTATTTCTTACACCAAAAAATCACAAATAGAATTACCATAGGAATCCTGCGGGAATTTTTATAAGAAGTCCTGCAGGGTTGGTCTGGCAAACAAATTTTCACACAGATTCACGCAGGAAACCCTGCTGGATTTATGCGTAACGGATAACTTCAACAATAATTATGTTTGTTCACAATTCGAATCTATTTAATAGTTAATTTCCTCTGCGATCATTTCATAAATTTTGTACAATCATAAGATATACAGCTTTTACGGATGCGCAGTGATAATAAATTTAAAAATGTTTGAATTCTTGTCACGTAGTGCGTGGTGCTGAAGGGTCATTTATTTGTGGATGTATACCAATATGAATTACAAACCAATTTCGCATTAATTTCCGCTACGAGCAGAGAAGAGAGGGGAGGTGGAGGATCTCAGTTTGCACGTCATTTCGGTTGATATTTGTTAACATTACAGCAAAATTGTCCGGGGTTCTGAGACTCAACACTGCAGTTCGCTCGAATTTCATTATAAAATTGCTCTTTATAGAATGCATTCAAATTCAATTCTGATCCGAAATTTCATATAATTAACATTATTGACATTAATATGTAAAGATACACTCAGTTCAATCATTTTTATTTACGATGCAGGTTTTATTATAATTATTCCAAAATCAATACTTTGGAGCTGCTTTTTAAATATAATGTACCGACGATCAAGTGAAACAAAGTATTTACTAATAAGTTGAAGCCTCAAGAAAGACCTGAACAAAACTCTATGAACGCTTACTAATTTTAAACACTTGATTGTGTGATTTTCATCCTAATGCGATCTTTCTTCTATTTGTTATAGCAAACTTTAGATTATAAAGATGCTTTTAAGGGGATGTCGGAGCCAGAATGTCGGCAATGTAGGTACCTAACCTACCGAAAAACATATTTATTGCAATAAATAAATAATAAAGCACGTATGGCCCAAAAACGTTGTGTTTCGCGGTACCTATCATGATTATCAACAATATGAAGCCATCAAACTCACATTTACTAATGTATTTTTTACAAACAATGAAAACTACGACGCGAGGTGTGCGATGCCGTGGGATGGCATACGGCTATTAAAATCCCTCAATACGGAAGAATAAAGCACTGCACATTACAATCTTTTGTGTTCCGCGGTGCCTATCACTTTTAGAAACATGTGTAGCCTAAATTAACACTCATAAATAAACAATCACGGCAAACAATGATAACTACGGCACGAGGTGGGACGACAAGAACGACGCCATGTTCGCCATGAAAGTAACTGGTAGCAGTACGTGGCTGTAGATGGCGCTTGCAATATTTTCCGTGCCAAAATATATAGTTATTATCTCTACACATTAATAAAATATTTATTCATAAATATAATATTAAAGTGATACCCTCAAATTTATTCATGTGTATTATCTATAAAATAGTATATTATGACACAACAGTGATATTTTATAGCACAACAATCTCAAAATCGACAATGAAGTTGGCATTTTGAGGTTAGTGTGCTAGAAATGATATAATAAGTTATACTCGACCTCGAAATCAGTATTCAATATCATATTTAAGTAAAGGAGGATATAAACAATGTTCTGGAACCTGTGAGGACCAGGCAACAGTTCTTCCGAACTGCTGCCGGGTCCCCGCAGACTCTAGCTCTACGTGAAAATATCGGCTCTATATAGTGCTCTAGGTAGTTTTATAAAAGCTTATATGAGTTATATACGACCATTCTACAAGTAACCAACATCATATGCGAACTTTTTTAGTTCTTTGTCTATAATTTTAAGATGCGTTCTTTTATCTCAGCGAAATTATTATAAATATTATTAAAAACCATTATTATTTTCGGAAATTAAAAAATTTATAAAAAATTATCTATTTATAGTATTTTAATTCAAGTTTATAAGTATTAGATGGCAATTTCATCACGTTCCTAAAGTCATGAAATTTACATGGATAGATTATCGCCAAACAGCAACTATGTGTCCTGGATTTGATTAATTCGAATAAAAAAATGTTTTATTCCTATTTTTACTATCATCCAGACTTAGCCGAACAGCTGTTCGTTGGCTCTGGAGAAGTGAGCTCGACAGGCTGTCAGCTTTTCTGCGCTATGCGCAGCATTGTGCGCGTTTATTTGGCGAGCGGCTAGCACGTTCATGCTCTGCCTTCCCGCCTGTGCGTATTTTGATCGTTTCGAAGCCGCTTGAGGACCTCCGCCAACCGCGATATTTTGCTCAGATCGACTTTTCGGACATTATTAAGCAGTTATAGCGACTACGCGATGTAGCTACAAGTGTCAGTTATATAATCAGAAGTGCTAGTGTGGCGCCCGTATCTATTTTGAGACATAACCTCCGCTCGGCTCCCCGCGATCTCGCACGCTGACCGTCTGTTCACGGTTCTTCGTTTATGAGACAGTACGAAAAGCATTTAAAAGTGATGCACCCGGAATGGCACTGACGATAATATACGTGAGTGACATCCCATCAAGGAGTGCTGCAGTATAGGAAGATACGTAACTCCAGTAAGAAACTTGAGATTTTGGCGTTTGAAGATTATCCCTTGTATTTCTGACTGCTCCTGCTGATTCTACTGATGTACTGATACATTCTTCTTCCTAATGCTATCTGGATAAAGATTCACCATCACACAAGATTGATAATAGATTTTTCGTTATTCTTGTGTTTATTATGTTTACAACAGATCTTTATCGTGTTATGTGCAGTGAAATAAGTATCTATGTAACTGTGTGATCTGTTTTTAGAGTGGAATCAATGTTGTAATTCCCATGTCTCCTACTGGTAGCTATGTGACATTGCTATCAGAGGACAGAAATAATTTAAGTACTAGATTCGTTCAATATTGGAGATTAGACAGTTCAGTTCTGCCCGGAACTGTTCGAAGCGCATGCTGCAGTATGTCTATATTTAGTGAACTAGACTGTCCAGTTCATGTCCAATCTCAATAATCGAAAAAAACCTACTGTTTATCGCTGCCAATTCGACCATACACATACCCCACACTAGGTCTAAGAATGCCCATTGTACGCCCTTGGTACACAAGATACTATTTTTAGTTTTTATGATAATAGTTTATAAATAAAAAGAAACAAAAATTAAATAAATAAAAGATACAAATACGTACAAAAGCGAAATAAAATGCAATGTACTTTACAATAAAACATGAAAATGTCAGAAATAATTCATTGTATGTTAAATTTCTTACTTTTTATTACTTGCTATATATTGTTTAGTGCATGCTTACTTTTTCTGTATTAAAAAATTATCATTAGTTGTGGTGCAGAAAAACAAATTATATAAAGCAAAACAAAATTATTACATTAAATTAAAAAAAATGATGGCACAAGTATTATGCAAACAACATCAGTGACAAATTATTGAAACCGCTTTATGTCAATTATGTCTATCACCTGCTCTATCTCATACGCTTTTTTATAACTTTCTACATTTAAAAGAATGTATGGTATATGCTAAAGTGAGTTGTAGACGCTTTGAAAAACCTCTTCAACGGAGTTGAAAAGAGTACAAAATGGAAATAGAAAAATAGTTTTTTTAGTTATGCAAAATTTTTTTTGTTATACCGCATGTGCAGTATAAAAATTATATATTTATAAAAAAAAAATATTTTACAAAAAAATAAAATGTGCAAAAAGCTACAGTCATGACCGTTGCGTCTCTAATAATTGACAAGAAAGCACTGTTCTGATTGTGTTCATATTCTATCGCTTTTTAAAAGTGGGACGCCATCTATCGGCTAATTTTTGTTATGATAGATGGCGCCATTACATAATTCCACCTGTCACGTGACACAAGCAGTAGACCCCACAACTCGCAATTTCTGGCTACGACATCCCCTTAAGATGCACGGCCAAATCAGAGCTTTCTTTAGTACTTTCTTCTGCTTATATTTACAGCCCTACTTGTACCTACTTTTACGACAAAAAATTTTCAACAAGAATACAACTGTCAATAAAAAAAATAACTACCAACTAGAAAACATCTTTCAACGAGGAAACAATTACCCACAACAAAACAACTGTCAACAAGTGTATGTTACGCGTTGTCGATTAATAATTACGTGGATCTTAAGGTGCACACGGAAAAAAATGGTTGGTAACAGTAACAAAGCGTTTGACAGAATACGCACCAACTCTATTTTTGGTTAACCTTACCAAGAACTTGATAAATGTTACCAAAAAAGCAGGTAACTTACCAATTTTTTTATTATAATTACCAAGTACTTGGTAAGATTAACCAAAAATATAGCTAAAGTGTTAAAAAATAAGCTTATAAGTGTCGTATTAGCTTATCTAAGCCAAGACTATTGGGTTATAATTAGCTAACAGCGACATCGTTTTAACGCAAGAATCAGGTTATTTTTGCCCATATTGTTTTTAAAGAAGAGATAAGTAACCTCAAATGTAAATAATAATGGAGCAAAGCAAAAAACGCGGCCAATATTGATGAGAGAAAGTACAGTTTTGTTACTAGGGGGTTTTTGAGTTTCATGAAAAATTAACGACATTTTTTGTCGAGACTCGTTGATTGGTGGTTTTCGAGGTCGCTAAATACGAATATAGCGACGGCAACGCTCCTCAAGGTACCCAGCGCCCAGGGTTTGCAGTATCAACGTCGTCTCCTGGAGTTTCACGGATAATAACGACATATTTCGCCGAGACTCATTGATTGGGGGTTTTGGAAGTCACTGAATACGAGTAAAGTGACGATAATGGTTTTCTAGGTACCTGGTGTCCAGGGTAGACAGGGTAGTATATCACCATATCCATGCTCAGTGGCCCCAGAAATCCGTGAGTAACGTATTTCACTTAATTACTATCAAATTCCCACAAAACTCCAGAAGATGACGTTGATGCTATTCACCCTGGGCACTAGGTACCTCAAGGAGCGTTGATGTCACGATGTTCGTGTTCTGCGATCGCAAAAACTCCCGAGTAACAAGTTTAGGCTGATTGTGTTTCAATATCTCTCAAAACTCCAGGAGGCAACGTGATACTGTCCACCCTGGGCACCAGGTACCTCGGAGAGTTTTGTTGTCGCTATATTCGTGTTCAGCTACCTCGAAAACCCCCGAGTGACGAGTTTCGACTAATTATATTTCAAATTCCCACAAAACTCCAGGAGACGACGTGATACTGTCCACCCTGGGCACCAGGTACCTCGGGGAGCGTTGCCGTCACGATATTTGTGTTCTGCGACCGCAAAAAGCCCCCGAGTAACAAGTTTTGTCTGATTATTTATTAAATTCCCAAAAAACTCCAGGAGACGATGTGATATTGTCCACCCTGGGCACCAGGTACCTAGGAGAGCATTGCCGTCACGATATTCGTGTTCTGCGACAGCAAAAACCCCCGAGTACCAAAACTGGAGTTATTTCCATAAATATTTATGGAGTTCTTATTTATTGTCTCTTTCGCTGCACTTTATATAGGTTAATCGCATTCGACGCGCATATTAACTCATTATAAGCTTAAAATTGGTTAAAAATTGGGTTATTTTTAACGAAAGAAATAAGGTTATTCTTACTAAGCAAGCCAACGCCTAAGCTAATTCTTCTACCAGGGTTATTACTAATCCCAACCATTTTTTTCCGTGCAGAGCATAATACATTTATAATTATTTTATTTTTTTAAGCATGCTTTTGAAATATATATATTTTAATAAACAAATAGACAAAGGATGCGGCATAAAAAATGTACACTCATATGGAAAATTCTACGGAAAAAATCTTAACTTAAAAAACGGCGAAAAAAAATTGTTGGGGCAGGCACTGGACCATCTATTTTCCAATTGTACACGTTTAAAACAAGGCAAAACCACGTTCCAATACTGAAAAAGTGCCCCGTGACACTCTTTTCTTCGCCCCTCAAATACGTTGAAATGTAGCGATTGTTTAACGGTATACACTTAATCTCTGAAGGTGCGAAGAGAAAATGTATATTGGTAGGGATGAAAGTGGGAGGAAAAAAACTTCAATTAAAAAAATGCATTGGTAAGTACTTGATTTGGCCAAAAGTTACCTACAATTGAAAATATGGAAAAAGTGAATACATCGATTGTGACAGATAAATATGAACGCAATTTAAATATAAAGAATGGACTGAATATAGTTTTATTTGATTTACTATCAGGAAACGTGAATATTTAAACGATTGTAAACTTGAATTATTAACCGTAAAATCGCGAATAGAAAATATCTCGAGCGTACATGACTATTTCCAAACAGTGCTATAAATTATTCAATGGCATTCGTATTTCTAATGATTTCATTTTTTTAAGCGAATTTCAATGAACAATGTTTCGAACACTTGTTTCGAAATAATTTCCTGACATTTATAAGGAAGCATCTCACGTTTCCGTTTCATGGAGGATAATCAAATTTGCGATAAACCCCAGACGGATCGGAGAAGAAAGTGGAAAACCGAACAAACGGACATGTCCTACTGTTCAGTATAAAGTCAACTAAGAAACTTAAGACAAAGGATAGCACATCTATCTCTTTCGCCGACCGTCCTCAGAGATGTTACGTGCTCTTTCATTTCGTCGAAATGTAATCTGGACGTGACCAGTAGACAACTTAGCGGAGGGACACAAAAAAAAACTAAGTAAATACAAGAAATCAGAAAACTTCGTTTAATCTACGCTAATTGTTTGTGTTGTTCGCTACACTATTATGTTACGCATTCCCTTCTTTCAACAAATAGTACTATACGTGCGTGAGCTCTACTTCGTCAGTCCGCGCAGTACCTAGAGCAAGTCTTGGAAAAAATTGCTCAAATAATTGCTGTTAGCACTGCATGGCCGATTTTTCCTAAAAATTTAGTCCGTCACATGAGAAAGTTTTATTTTCCAGGTTCCTCCCTAATTGGAAAAATTTGACGGAGCTAATGCGATTATGCCTTCGTTGATTCCAATGTACACGATAATGTATGAGATAAGCAAAACGGCATAGTCATCGACACACGTGATCTCGAGTTTCAATGTCCTAGTGATCCCGAGATTAGGACCAGGTACTGAAATTCTATCTATTTATAAGAAGCGTTCTCGTTTCGAATTCCATCAGGGACATTCTGCGGAACGATAACCGAACAAATATCGGCAAATCGGGAAGAGAATGGGAGAAAGATAGAGGGCGGGGGTAAGGGGAGCTGCGCGAGAGCTGGTGATGGGAGTACGTATAGTACGGCGCGCGGCGTCCCGTGGAGATCGCGATACGTGCCTCACTGCGGGACCGAGAAGCGCCAGCTGAGGTCGAGGGACTCGTCATATCAAGACATTACCGGGCCGGAGACAACGCTCGGATCGGTCCAGCAGGGAGTCCTCGGCCGCTAGTGGCGGCATCGCGCTCCCGCTCGACCTCTTATGTGCTGCATCACCCAGCGACGGCTCGGGGCGGCTTTCTGGCTTCACTCTGCCGTCGTGCGCCAGAGATCACGCTCGCGCCATCCCCTCACCACCCTCCCACGCCCCACCAGCACACCCCACATCTCTTTGTCTCGATCTCGCCGCCGCATCTTTCCCTTGTTCACCTCTCCACTCCATTTCTATCAGCTTGTTGTCTTGATTTATCCATGCCCTTTGCCGCCTATGTCTTCCTTTTTGTCTACCTTTTTTCGGAAGTAACAAGAGAGTTATGCCTTGCTTTATCTATTATGCATCTTCCGAGTGGCTCTCGGGATATAACAGAGATGATTAATACCAATAGAGACTCAAACATTCTCAACTGCGAATGTCATTTATTTTTTAAAGCGATCAAACTTTTTATTTTTGTATGCATAATGCTGTCACTATAACTAAGAAAGCCACAAGCGAATGCCTGTCTCATTATATCTTGACTTCAACTACTTGAAAATCCATAAATTCCTTTTACAAACAATTTTTTGTCCAAGCACATTTTGTTGTGTAAATTTTATGTTGCAAATAATTTAAAGCTTTATACGTAATCGCACTATCGGGTTCTTGTAATTTTTTTTTTTATGTCCCAGAATAGTCAGGTGACAGTTTGCGACCAGTGCAGTCCCATAGGAACGCCAGTTTCAGTACAAGCAAGACATTCATGATAATAGACTTTAGCTATAATATAAGTGCCCACTGAGAATTGAAAGCTCTTGAATATAAGAGTTAGACATGAATTATTCCAATGCTATCAAATAACTTTGAATATGATAAAAACAAAATGTGATGTATGATAATGAATTAGAACAACCGATTGGTTACGTGTTATAGTAGGCGTGGCATGCGCATGAGGGAAAAGGGGGCGCGTCAAAGACTAAATGAAATTTGCAGCACGACAGGAAATCTTCGGACACAAAAGAATTAGCAATCTGCTGTTAACGAGTCGCTCGGCGATACTCATTCGTGAACTCGTTTCAGCCCGGAAGTCGGATTATTGGATTTTTTGCTCTTTTTCTCTCGCCTCTCTCCCAAGTCCTGCTTTCGCCAAAACGACAAGTATGGAAGCAAAATCGTTTCAACCGAAACGAATATCTCTGCGTCGTTGCCGGCGTCTTTATCGCTCGCATTCGCATAAAGATATTCGCGCCCTTCTTACGTATATAGGTGCTGGATATTCGTTTCCGCTGCGATAACCGTAAAAAGTCTTCATTTTCGGTCTTCCGGCGCCCTCCCCCTTACCCTCCTGCAATGGCAGGCAGCTTGTTTACGAGGCGGCCGATTATTCAATATTAAACGATTACGCGCGAGCGCTGGAATTCGAAGGCCATCCGCGTGAGGCGCACTTTTATTGTTTCGCCAGCAGCGGGGGAGACGATTCTCGCCTTTTCGCGCTCGCACCTATAGCTGGTGGGACTTGTTGCCAGCAGGGAGCCACCAGGACAATTATTACTGAGACAGCGTAAACCGCCTGCTCTCTTCCTCTCTCTCTCTCTCTCTCTCTCTCTCTCTCTCTCTCTCTCTCTCTCTCTCTCTCTCTCTCTCGCCCTCGGAATACGGGCAGCGCGCGCGGGCGCAAAGCGCTGCCGGCAAGAATGGCCTTCACAGGATATTAGCACGTTATTGCCGCGGCTTATTGGTTTTATCGATTTTCTGAGCGCGCTCTCTCGCTCGCTTCGCCCCGCGCTGCTACTATGCGCACCGGCCGAGACGATCCCCTCTGTCCAGTGCAAAAACAAATTAACATCGCACCGTTGGCGACTGAATGCGGCGATCGGAATTCGATATTCAAGACACTTGGTTTTGCCCGCTTTTTTGCTGCTTCTCTATCGAGCTTGCATCATGCTTTCGAACTATACACATTTCTGCGAGCTGGCAATGCTTCGAATACCTCCTCGCACGCGCGCGAAATCAATAATTCATCCGCGAGCCGAGGGGGTGGCCGATGCCAAAGAATCTGTTTATAACGAGTGGAGAGTTTCGACACTCGCGATTAAAGTGTAAACCCGTATCTATGCAAACGGAAAAAGAGTAACGGCGGAAATGCTCGGACCGCAAGCGTCCTTATGCATACAAGAATATTCCTCTCGCGTACTTACTCCCTTTTGATATTCCACATGCGCGGGGAGGGCGCGGGCACTCGCCATAGAGCGAATCGAACTTCCAAACATACCTCGAGCCAAACGCAGCCGCACCGCGCGCGATCGCACTCTAATTTATTCCCCCGGTCGGTCCATAGGTATGCATCGAATTCTGCGGATTCTTCGCGAAACTGTTCACTGCCTGCGGCCCAGTCGACTCGCACAGCCGACCGCGCAAGCGTTGGTCATCGTCCGCATAGAAATGGCCATTTCGACTCTCTCTCTCTCTCTCTCTCTCTCTCTCTCTCTCCGAAATTCTTATCGCGAATAAAATTCATCACGCTTATACATATGTATATATATATATATATATATATATATACATATATATATATATATATATATATATATATATATATATATATATATATATATATATATATATATATACGAATCGCGCCGCGCTCGCGAAAAAGGGGTACAGCGAGAGGACAACTGGGGGAAGGAAGATCAATGGAATCGCCGGTGTTGAGGGGTGGAAGAGGACGAGAGAGCAGGGGAGAAAGAGAAGATAGAGAAGAGAGAGAGGGAGCGCGAGACCAAGGGCATTTGCAGATGGAATTCCGATACCATTATCGAATACGAAGGATCCCGACTGATGGAGGAAAAAAGAACGGAATAAGTGCGCAGTCTGAGGAATCCTTTTTATTAAGCAAATCCGCTTCATTTCATATCTCTTATTTAAGCGTATCGGAGAGATGATTTTCAAAGTAAAGCTTGCGCGCTGCATTTCAAACAACGCCACTCTCATCTGGACTGCCTCGGTCGTGTATACATATAGCGGGCGGAAAAAAGTCCCATTCCCGAAGCCTTTCATAAATTAATGTCCAATTCATTTTTATGAAGGCACACCTCAATTTTTCTCGGCGCTTGGCAGTTTCTTTTTCATCGCACGCCTAGGATAATTCCACATCCAATTTGGGACAATTACCGTCGAAAATGGAAGTGGCGCTAGACGGCGAGCACTAGCTAGACCCCTCCATTATTCATGAACGTTTATACGTAAATACCACTCACATTCGAGGGAACACACTTTCTGCTCTGCAGATCCAGTAATGCCGGGGACTTGCGCCGTCTCTGTTAAATCTCTGTGACGCAAATAATATTCAAGCTAACTAAATTAACTGCTACTTCCTCAGATTAATGTATGACTTTGCGTGTATTTACTCGCGGAAGAGTTTCTATTTAGCTTATTTTTCCAAGATTAACTGGCAGCTGCTTCCTCTTTGCGAAATAATTTACTGTTTGTTAAGACTTGAATTTTGATGAACTCCCTAATTAATACAAATATAATTCTGCGATAACGATACCGATATGAAAAATAAAACTGGCAAATGACGTGCAAATTTTCTACGTGTGTAAACGCAAACAATGCCCATTGTGTATATTGTAACTGATTTCCAGGCAAACAACCCGCTCGATTACAGGCTGCATACATATTGAAATACGTTTGTCATAAACCAGCGAGCTCTACTGTCATATTTTTTCCAAATCGGATTCACACGTGTAAAGCAAAATTCAGAGTGTATTTCATGCCAGTTGTTTGCATCGAATGCTTCAAAAATTTGTTTTATCCACCTGTCGATATGGAGCGTTGGTTTTGCAACGCGCCCCAGCTAGTTCGAAGATGAATTTTGGCGCTGATAAAGCCAATTGAATACGCGCAAAATATACTTCTAATTTTCGCGTTATCTCTGCTAATTTGAATACTGCGTCCGAGCACGTAACTGACCGCGATAGATTCCGTTTGGTGTCGACTTGACAGCTGCAATACAGTATACAGACGTGCGCTTGGAAAAGCCAACATTTTGTCACTGAAATTTCGCTAATGAAATCTCTTGATTTAATACTTTAATTTATTTAAATGCAAAAATATGACCGTGCCCAGCATCATCAATAACGTCCACGATGATTGCGGTCCATCAGATAACGACGTCGTTGCATAGAAAATACGATGAAAGTTTAATCTCATAATAATGTTGTAATAAGTACGCTTCTCGTAGGTATAAATCGTGCTGCATGCGAGTTTGTCGTTAAATGATTTAACTTCTATCAGTCTTTCTCGGGGTGATAACGAACTTAAATTATTTACAAAAGTTTCGGATGAAGCTTTTAAAATTCCAGAACGCCCCTCTGCGATCGGCTCTCTCGTTGCTGGCATCGCACAAACGTGCGCGAGGTATAGAAGGATTATACTCGTCAGATCTATCTGTCACATGATGGTCAGATCAAAGGAAACGCGACATAATTTAACGCATCAATATCACATAATACGCAGTCGAGCAATTTGAGCGAATGACCCATAATGAGGATTGAGGAGGAGTTTCCAATTAAATCCGTAGAAAACCACGAGTGTGCAAACGTTCGGAGTTGTCGGAGGAGGCGCACAAAGGGAATGAATTAATGCCCGCGGATAATGAAAAAGGGCGGATAAGCGAGGCGGCTGTAGGTGCGCGCGGGAGAGAGTAAAAATGATAGCCAAAAATATGAAAACGAGTGCACGGGGGGTTCGTGGTGATCCCTTTCACCTCGTCTTTTCAACTGCACGGCTCGAAATTGATCATGCAAGTAATTGGAAAGCGGTCAGCCCCACCCTCCCTCGTCCAGCGACTCTCTCTCTCTCTCTCTCTCTCTCTCTCTCTCTCACTCACTCTCTGCTCTCAGTCCGTCGGTGCAGAGAACCACGCGGAATTTTTGCACAAGCCAGGCTAACTGCTGAATCAGGGCTCGCTTCGCTTGGCGTCGGAGGAACCGAGCGCGAACTGAGCAAAAGAGGTAGCGGAGTAGCGCTGGGGTGGACTGCGCGAAACGCTGTTTTACGCCAATAAATAATCGTTATTGCGGCGTTAATCACGGCTGCTCGAGGGGCTCCAGCATTATTCGCGCGGAGTGTTGCGCGCCGCTATGTTATTGCAGCGAGCCCTAAGCCCTCTGGACCATCCCCTAACCCTCGCGCTCTCTATCCTCCGCAGATCGCGCGCGCGGCGTCGGCCGCGTTCTCTCGGCGGAGCACGCGGCGAATTTCTGAGGAGACTGCGAGTCCGACTGCAAATACACCCCTCGAGTGCGCTCGCTTTATTGGCGCGATTGCACGATATACATATACGCGGCGCGTATAACAGTCGCTCTCACGCTGGCTGCGCAATCGGAGGATCGACTACAGTTCGGCGGCGATACGGGACAAAATTAATTATTTGCTCTTCCTATCGGGCGCATTACAGTCAGCGAACAGCGGCAGCGGGGAATGAGTGTTTTTTAAAATCATATGCATATTGCGCGCGGGCGCTCTCCGCGGCGGAGCTCATTTGAATTTATCTGCTTTTCGGATTATCGCATCTCTATAGATACGTGGGCTCGGCGCCGGTCAAACGATACGTTAACCTTTTGCATTAAATCAGCCCGTGTGCATAGAATTATGCTGCGCACGTACCCGCATACGGAGATATGCGCGCTGCTTTTTGCCCACTTGCTGCTGCCATTATGTGTTTACTCTGGAAAATTTCATTTGCCTCATTGTGTCTCGTTAATGCGCTTCTCATCGGCGAAAGCTCGTTATCGCGCGCGCTGTTGTTGTTTGCGAAATATAACGGCCCTCTTGCGACGTGGCCGGGTGTTTATTTTGCCGCGCGCACTGAGCGAAGTGAAAATGCCGTCCCCGCGACGTCTCCATGGCGGGGCTCGCCTAGAATCACGCTTACGACACACACACACACACCCGAAGAAATAGAATCGGAAAGCCGCGTGTTTCACTTGCAATCAATCGGATGATGTATTGCGGCTGCTGGCTGGCGCGGTGGGCGAAAATCAAGAGAGAGAGAGAGAGAGAGAGAGAGAGAGAGAGAGAGAGAGAGAGAGAGAGAGAGAGAGAGAGAGAGAGAGAGAGAGAAAAAAGATGACGCGAGAGCACTCGAACGTGCCCTAAAAGCTCGAGACGTCAGAGTGCGCGGAGTACAGGAAGTTTGATTAACGTCAGTAAAAGCATCGTATAGCCAACATTGGCATTACGAAATACGATACGGACGATCGAGTCGCGGGGGATTCCGGCCGACTGGCGTTGTCGCCGCTTACGCACGGCTCATCGGCATTCTAATAAATCAAAGCCGACGTCAGTAGCAGGCCGAAGAGCAGACAGGCGAGATTAACTTATCGGGTCCCAAACTAAACCCGACCGCGAAATGACTTTCGGTCAGCCGAGCGAGCGCGGGCTTTGCGCGCCGCCTCGGCGGCCTGCATGTCGAGAGTTTCAAGATCCCGGTCGTCGGCAAAACCTCGGCAACTCGGCTATAACGCGACGAGCTGATGCGTGCGCGAGGCGTATACCGTGCGCTCCCTCCTCTGCGGTCTGGCTGGAACGAGGCTGTAATTTTAGACGTAGCTTTGAACAGTTTGGTGCAAGAAAACCTTGAAGATTGAATCCGTGATTTATGCGCTCGGGATCCTATTTAGCGCTCGCCCATTAGTTTGCAGCTGCTGCGGCCCGGCTCTCTAATTAAGTTACAACTCGTAACGCGTTGTTTGCTTCGTTACGTTGGCGACGGATGCGAAAAAGAATTCCGCGACCGAGAAGTTCGTGCAGCATTATTTCCTGATGCGTGCAATACCGCATCCGCAAAACTATACAAAGAAAAAATTCAGGACTGAAAAAGAGCGAAAAATGTTCGTACGCTGCATCTGCCAGAGCAATTTTTTTACGTCTTCGAAACGTTCCGAACGTGATGGAAAAAATTGTAAACACGGATAGGAAAAAGTTTCTTTGGCTATCGCTCGGATCGGGTCATCCGAAACTTCGTATCGGGAAAACGGTTATGTCCCTTCCACGAATACATCAATCAAAAATGTGGGTCACACAGGAGGCAGAAGCGTTTAATTGGTAAACCAAAAAATAGCGGAAACAGTTTGTCCGAACGGTCGATGGCAGCAGTAGCAAAAGGACGTCGAAGAGAGGAGAAAGGAGGGCACAGAGCTGCAGAGCGGACAGAGCGCGCGCACTAAGTACAAAGGGCCATCAGGCTGCGTCCAGAATTGAGCGTATACGTTAGGGTTTACGTAGAACATAACGTTTTGGGCAGTACTGCCAATCCACTGTAGCAGACTGCAGTTGAAACGAAGGAACATACCTGCTCAAAATTTAACCTATAAAAATATTTAAATTTAAATTGTATGGTAATAAATTGTAAAATTCTTTTTTCAAATAAAATTATAAAATTTTGTAAGAGAATGTATTATAATAAATTAGTTTCTGATTAAAAAAAGGTCTACCACTGTCTCAAAAACAGAAAGGAGAATAAATAACGCACATTTCCAAATGAAAATTTTATTATTATAATTAGTTAAATAGCATAGGCAAGGATTGTATGATTATGTTCTTCATTATATTAGTAAGCGATTAATAGCTTCAAACTGAAAGACGAATCATACGTATTTTATTTTCAAATAACTTGAAATTTTGCTCATGCTAAAATTTTGTCTAGCATATAGTTTATAATTAATTGAACATAGTTTTGACATTAAATTTGGTTTACAATATATTGCTTCAATCTTCAGAAAAGCCATTTTGAATTGATGTCATGCAAATAAGTATCGATGAGCAGTTTTGTTTAATTGTTCTCTATGACTCTTTACTATTCGATATTCTTGATGATAAAAAATCAGTAATATTTTTTTGCTCAGAGCTGCCTTAGAAGGGAGGAATACAAAAATAGCTGTAGTATTGATACAAAAGGAATCCCCTCCACCTCCTGGTACTGTAGATATGGTAGCTACAGAGCGAGCAACTGCAGTTTGTGCTGCATGCTAGTTACTAGCAAAAACTCTTAATTTTTTACCTTATGCAGATCATTTATAAGGCTACACATTTATGTAGATAATTTTTATTATAGCAGCAGTAGTTTTTTAGTCAGTAAATAAAATATTTGTGTTTGTTATTTTAAATTAGAGCATGTTTTATACAACTTATCCCAAAGTTTTTATCATCAAGAATATCGAATAGTAAAGAGTCATAGAGAACAATTAAACAAAACTGCTCATCGATACTTATTTGCAAGACATCAATTCAAAATGGCTTTTCTGAAGATTGAAGCAATATATTGTAAACCAAATTTAATGTCAAAACTATGTTCAATTAATTATAAACTATATGCTAGACAAAATTTTAGCATGAGCAAAATTTCAAGTTATTTGAAAATAAAATACGTATGATTCGTCTTTCAGTTTGAAGCTATTAATCGCTTACTAATATAATGAAGAACATAATCATGCAATCATTGCCTATGCTATTTAACTAATTATAATAATAAAATTTTCATTTGGAAATGTGCGTTATTTTTTATTCTCCTTTCCTTTTTTGAGACAGTGGTAAACCTTTTTTTTTAATCAGAAACTAATTTATTATAATATATTCTCTTACAATATTTTATAATTTTATTTGAAAAAAGAATTTTACAATTTATTACCATACAATTCAAATTTAAACATTTTTATAGGTTAAATTTTGAGCAGGTGTGTTCCTTCGTTTCAACTGCAGTCTGCTACAGTGGATTGGCAGTACAGCCCAAAACGTTATGTTCTACGTAAACCCTAACGTATACGCTCAATTCTGGACGCAGTCTGAGCGAAGCGAACAGGCGGCCATAGGCTGTATGCAGGCACAGAGGGGGCAAGCGCTCGTTAGTGCGTGCGGTGGTCGCAACGATAACAGAGTAAGGGCTATCACACGTAAAAAGGAATGGAAGGTACAGCGAGGAATACCGAGGAACAAGGAGGAGCAGACGCGTCTGTGTGTGTCGATGTTCCTCCGTGTGCTTCGAACTGTTTGTTTACATGTGAAATAAGATAACTGGACAATTGCAAATTAAAAATTTTGTTGATACACGATTAAAAAACGACTATTTAGTTAATAAATAATTCGCAAGCCTAAAATTATTAGGTAAGAACATAGTCATAATATATTTTTGAAATTCTATAACCTAACCTAAATCGTATGTATTTCTTTTAGTATTTATAATAGAAATGAGAGCATCCTTGACAGAATTGTATGATATATGGCAATTCGAAAGAAGTAAGCGCTGGCATAATAGGAAGTGGTTAGTGAGACCTATCAATAAAAAAAGATTGAATCTAGGACATTTTAACACCAGATTTCAAGAATTGAAATCAGATCCAGCATTATTTTTTTCTTACACACGAATGGATGTCCAGACTTTCAACTACTTACTTTCTTTAATAAAGCCACACGTAAGGATTTTTAAAAAGAGAAGAAACACTATTTATGCTGAAGAAAGATTGGCAATTACATTAAGGTATTTAAATTGACTGTTTTAATTGTTGTACATTAAATAATCTCATATAAAAAATGTAAAAATATTTTTTTTAATTTTGTAATTCAGGTATCTTGCAACTGGTGACGATGTTTCTTCCATTGCCTTTGATTATAGAATGGGATACTCAACTGCTTCTGAAATAATAAAAAAACTTGCCGCATAATCCATAAAGTTTTGTCTGAAGTTTATTTAAGACAACTAAGCAGACCAGCATGGAGAAATATTGCAAAAGGATTTTACAATGATTGGAACATGCCAAATTGCATTGGAGCTATTGACGGCAAACATATTGAAATTAGAGCACCATCAAACTTTGGATCTCTTTATTTTAATTATAAAAAATTTAACAGCATTGTTTTATTAGCAACATGTAATCATCGATACGAATTTACACTAGTTGATGTTGGCGCATATGGTGGTGGGAGCGATGGTGGTATTTTTGCTCGAAGTGAGCTTGGCAAATCATTAGAAGAAAAGTCATTAGATATTCCTAAAGAATACGCCAATTTACCAGGTTCAAACATAATTATGCCTTACTATTTTGTTGGCGATGAAGCATTTAAACTGAGTGAAAATTTAATGCGACCATACCCTGGTCGTCATCTGAGTGATATAAAAAGAATTTTTAATTACAGATTATCACGAGCAAGAAGGTGCATTGAAAATGCTTTTGGGATTATAGTAGCAAGATGGAGAGTTTTTAGTAAGCCTATTGGATTCGAACCTGACTCTGTGGATGTACTTGTTCTGGCAAGTGTTTGTTTGCATAATTTTTTAATGGCTCGAACTCAAAAACAAGTCCGACAGATGTATTGTCCTCAAGAACCAATTCACCAGGAAAATATGGATGAAATGAACCTACCAGAAAATATTGCACAAACTCATACTCAAGCAGATGCCACTGTAGCACATAATATTCGTGATTTATTAAAAATATTAAATTGCATTATTAAATTGCACAATATTTTCTTTTGCCTGAAGGCGAAGTCAGCTGGCAGTACGAGTATCAGTCGTGACAAATACCAAGATACACGAGAAGTAAATTGTATTTTTCTAAAATGTAAACGAAAATGTAAATAAAAGTAGTACAAGTAAGAAAATTATTGTATAAATTTTTAAATAAACACAGTCAGTAGAATTGTATTTGAATCTTTATTTAACATTCCAAAGAAATACATTATTTTTTAAAACTATTTTTATAATTTCTAAGAAATAACTTTTATATTTATAGTCTATTACAGTTATAATATGTTTTCATTTGGTATTACATGAATGACTATCACAGATACTTAAAATTAATAATTTAAATGCAAATATTAAATAATAATATAAATAATACTTAAATCTAAGTAATACGTTTCAATCACTAAGTCACATTAGAACTATCAGAACACTTGTAGATCATTTTTTAACACTATTATAACTCAAAATTCTATCATACTAGTGGAGTACCTATTTTTTATTTTGATTGTCTACTCAGACTAGGCAAAGCTGAAGAGAAAAAGAAAAACTAGGATGATTCTTCGCTATCATCATCATCTATCAAGCACTTCATAATTTGCTTTCTTTTCTTTTTAGCAGAAAAAGGGCTCATTTCATTGAGTCTTGTTGCTACAAGTTTGCCCACTAATGCACAACAATCATAATCTTGACCATCAGCTATTTCGTAGTCTTTCTTGACTGATACGGTAGGCCTATTCTCTTTGTTTATGATTTGCATAAAACTATTGAGCTGAGTTTGTACACTAGTGAAGGCCGATGTTACCATATCATCAGTTTTTCGCTTTTTACGCCTTTGATAATCCGGTAAGAATCTATTTTGAATATCCTTTGAAGACTCATTGTTGACATTTGTATAAGAACTGTAAGAAAATTTTACAAGATAATGATAGAACAATTTAAGTATTATATAAGTCCGATTCTTTCTCAATAATTTCTATCGATGAATTTAAATCGATTTCGTCGAGTACAGACATTTTAAACACTATTTAAATCCACTATGCAAACAATAGCATACCCCGCGTTTATGTAGCCCGACAACGTTATGTTTGAATCTGTCGCATCAGCTGATTAACTGCCCATAAACTGCCTACGGAAGCGCCTAACTGCCACACCAGCGCACCCGTGCGTTCGTTCTCGAAAGATGACTTTTCAGGAACGGAACGGATGGTGCGTGCGTTCTTGATAATTTTGCTTCCGCTCCAATACTCCAAACTGACGACGTAATTTATAACCTCTACATGTCTTGTCTACTGTTACAATGCCGCTACCCTAAGCGGGTCTTGGGCGTTGTCGTCCAGATCGGACGGGTGGGTGCCTATCACCACTACACAGCGCGTCCTTAGGTTGCGGATAGAGGAACAGCCCCTGAGAAAGAGGTTAGCTGCGAATAAATTGAATAAGCAGCCGCGGACAGCCGATAGGAACAGGCGTGGGTGTGACGAGCCCACACTGTCGAACGCATTCATCTAGAAACACTACGCAAGCACCATAACAACAAAAACACTTCACATTATCTCTTATCTCTCAATCTATCTCTTTCATCACACATTACAAAAATGGGCCAAAATCCTGCTGCCGAGGAGGATGCGGGAGCGATGACAACTGCCCCGAAAGGGGATGTGTAGAATGATTCGTCACCTGTTCTTACGCGGTAACGATGCCAGCGAAGGCGCGCTGCCTTGCAGGGGGGCGTTAGGATGCGAGAATGAAACCGTAGTGTGTCTGACGACGAATTGACACTGTCCTCGTCAAAGTCGGAAAGCTCTCATACTTACTTCTAGACAGGTATGGGGGTTATCACCTCTAGAACGGTGGACTCACCTGCGATCGGAACAGGATCCGAAGCGTGCGGGTTTAACATAACATCATGGCTCAAAAAAATCAAATCCGAACCAAAAGGGACTTAAGGGTCGGAACTTGGAATGTTCGCAGTCTATATAGAGCAGGTGCGTTTAAAGAACTCGTAAAGAAAGCTGATAGGTACAATTTAGATTTGGTAGCAATACAGGAATCGCGGTGGCCAGATGGCGGAGTACTAGCATCGGGTAACTTCACGTACCTGTATGGGGCCGGGAGTGGGGGATCTCTAAACACCGGATTTCTCGTAAGCAAAAGCATCATACATTCGGTTAGAAGTTTCAAATCCGTCAATGATAGGCTCTCGTACATCATTATCGAAGGTGAATGGTATAGATATGTATTTATTAATGTACACTGTCCTACGGAGGACAAAGAAGAAGAAGCTAAGGATCTCTATCACGAAACTTTAGAGCAGGTAATCGACCAGTTCGCGTCTTACGACACAAGAATAGTATTAGGCGATTTCAATGCTAAAATAGGTAGGGAGGAAATGTTTAGGCCTACTATAGGTAAGGAAAGCCTGCACGAAGCCAGCAATGATAACGGTATTAGGGTCATAAATTTCGCGGCGGCAAAAGATCTTATAATCAAAACTACATGTTTTAAGCACAAGAACATACACAAGGCAACGTGGACATCGCCGGACGGGGCCACACAGAACCAAATTGATCATTTCCTCATTGAAAAAAGACGTCATACTAATGTTCTTGACATAAGGGCTTACAGAGGGGCAGATAGCGACTCGGACCACTTCCTAGTAGTAGCCAAATTAAGAGCTAGACTAGTAGCGAATCAAAATAGTAAGCGAGCAAACAAGGTAGAAAGCTTCGATATTGAGAAACTACGAGATAGAACAGAGCGAATTAGGTACCAGATAGAAATTAATAACAGGTTTCAGGCACTTGAAGAAGCAAACACATCGCCGGAGGGGAATGACGAAGCGAATAGCTTATGGGGGGACATCGAAAAAACGGTAAAAGAGGCCGCGAACAAAGTACTGGGTAAAAAGAAAAAGCCAAAGAGCAAACCATGGTTTGACGAAGAGTGCGAACTCTGGTTTGAAAGGCGCAAAAAGGCTAAATTAGATAGCTTACAAAATAGAAGCGATAGGACCGTAGAAGAGTATTCTAACGTAAGGAAACGGACGAGCGCGATCTACAGAAATAAGAAGCGGGAGTATCAAAAGAATCTTATTAGGAGAATAGAAACTAACAGTAAGGAAAATAACCTCCGCGAACTATACAGAGGGATTAACGCCATCAGAAAGGGTTTTAAGAGTAGAGCGCAATTGATGAAGGATGAAAACGGGACCTCGTAACAAATGACAACGAATTACTGTCGCTGTGGAAAAATTATTTCGATAAATTATTAAACGTGCATGAAAATAGCGAAGAATTAGGGGACGAAATTCACACTGCTGAACCCCACGTGGAGGAACCAAGCTACCAAGAAGTAGAGGCCGCGATTACAAAACTAAAAAACAACAAAGCCGCGGGAAATGACTCTATACCAGCTGAGTTACTCAAATATGGGGGCGTCGAGCTCACTTTCAAAATCTATAAAGTAGTATGTGCTATCTGGAAAAATGAAACAATACCCGAAAATTGGAAGGAATCTATCATTATACCGATTTTTAAAAAGGGGGATAAGACGGACTGCAATAACTATAGGGGTATCTCACTTTTAGCAACGTGCTACAAAGTTCTGTCAAACGTAATACAAGCTAGACTCACTCCATTCGCGGAAGATATAGTAGGAGATTATCAGTGCGGATTTCGGCGCAACAGATCGACGAGCGATCAAATGTTTACCATAAGACAGTTGTTAGAGAAAAAGTGGGAATTTTGCGAAACCATACACCAACTATTTATAGATTTTAAAAAAGCGTACGACTCTATTAAGCGAAGCAAAATGTATCAAATTCTAGTACTTCTCGGTGTACCGAAAAAACTCGTGAGATTAATTCAAATATGTCTGAACGGAAGCACGGGAATGGTCCGAGTAGGCGGTAATGTATCAGAACCCTTCATGATACGCGATGGTTTAAAACAAGGGGATGGACTCTCTACGGTGCTGTTCAACTTAACGTTAGAGTATGCCGTTAGAAAAATGCAGGTTAGCCAGATGGGCGCAACGCTTAATGGAACAACGCAGATACTAGGCTACGCAGATGATTTGGATATACTGGGGGATTGTAGGGAAACGGTAGCAAGAAACGCGGAAATCCTCATAAAAGCGGTGGAGTATACAGGGTTAGAAGTGAGTGAATCAAAAACAAAGTACATGATTGTGGATAAGCTAGGCATCTGCAGAGGAGAGGAAGATCTCAGAGTTGGGAATTTTACTTTTGAAAAGGTTAGCGAATTCAGGTATCTGGGTACGACCATAAATGATAGAAACGAGATTAATGTCGAAATAAATAAGAGACTCCATTCGGGTAATGCTTGCTTCTACGCCGTGAGTAATTTACTTAAGTCGAGGCTGTTGTCTAAAAACGTTAAAATAAGAATATACAGGACAATAATACTGCCGGTGGTTCTGTACGGGTGCGAAACGTGGGCTCTCACTAAGCAGGCGGACAACCGTTTTAGGGTATTTGAAAATAAAGTCTTGCGAAAAATATACGGGCCGAAGAAAGATGAGGAAATCGGGGAATGGAGGAGACTACACAATGATGAGTTACACAATCTGTACGCGTCACCAAATATTAACAGAATAATAAAATCGCGCAGATTGGGATGGGCAGGGCACGTAGCGAGAATAGGAGACGACGGCAGCGTGGAAGGCTTGCGTAGATGAGGCGATGAACTTTCGAGTTCCAAATGCCATGTAAAAAAAAAAAAAAAAAAAAACATGTCTTGTCTAAAGAGTGAAAATAAAACAATCAAGAAAGTATTTGAAAACGTAGAAGTAAATTAAGGTAAATTTGAAAAATTATTGGTACGTACCTTCATATTTATAGTACAATAATGTTTCCTTCTTATATTTGCAGATGATCACCAGAAATCAATTATATTTTGAAAAAGTTAAAAAATATTTTGAAAAAGACTACAGCTATGAGATTATTATTAACAAATTATTTAAGAAGTACCAGTTGAAAATTTCAGCTCGAACACTAATAAGAATTTTGAAAGAAAACAATCTCAGGCGAAGAAATATTGTTGAAAGTTCCTATGAAGAAATAGTGTTAGCTATAATATGTGAATTAGAAGGAAGTGGTTACAACCTGGGCTATAAAGCTATGTGGCAAAGACTACGTAAAATTTATCAACTAAAAGTAAGGCAAAAAACAGTGATGACATTGTTACAAAAGACAGATCCCGATGGAGTAGAAGGCCGTAGTCGATACAGACTAAAAAGAAGGATGTATTCAATCCCAGGTCCTAATTACATCTGGCACGCTGATGGACATGATAAGTTAAAAAGATTTGGGTTTGCTATCTACGGCATTATTGATGGCTTCTCCAGAAAAATCTTGTCATTAAACGTCTCCACATCAAACAATGATCCTGGGATCATTGCTTTTTATTACCTGAAATTGATTCAGAAACGTGGATTTATTCCTACAATAATCAGAACTGATCATGGTACTGAAGTCACAATCCTGGAAGATATACATGTGACCTTAAGATATATGCATCCAGATGAAAATGCAGGGGATGGAAGTTTTCTGAAAGGAAGGAGTACACATAATCAGCGTATCGAGTCATACTGGCTTCAATTTAGGATGCATATGGGTGACTTTTACATTCAATTATTTAAGAAGATGGAAGCAGATCATGTACTCGATATAAGCAGTCCATTGCACATTGAATGTTTACGATACTGTTTCCATTCCCTAGTAAAAGAAGATATTTTAGCAACAAGAAAAGAATAGAATGAGCATAACATTCGCAAACAGAGTATGAGGATGTTTACTGGTGCAAAACCAAATGAAATGTACGATTGCCCAGAAAAATTTAGAGTATTAGATTATCAAAAACCTCTTATTAAAGATAAGATGCAAATTCTTTTTGATAAGTATAGTAAAGAACCAACATTAGTTTCACCTGACTTTATTGAACTTGTAAATTTACTTTCAATGTCTAAAAGTCCACATACTGCCGAAGAAGCATATGAACTGTATTTGGATCTTCTTGAAGCCATTCGCGAATCAGTGAGTATTTAAAGCAAGCATATGTATTGTTATTAACTTAACTCGCAACTTTAAATATTCTTTTATCTTTACAGGATTGAAGCGTAATGAAAGACATCTAAAAGTATACATCTAAAAATGTAATCCGAAGGATAAAAAAAGTACATGCATACTTGATTATTGATACTTTAATGTGATTTGTGGGTATTTACATTTGTATATTTGTTGGCATTTGTTACTATTGTAAATAAAACTAAATATAGCGTTGTACTTGAAACATACCTTTATTTGCAACATTTATATTTGCTAAGTACATTTAAGTTTTGATCCATAAATATTTGTTTGCTACCGCAACTTCATAACAGGTATTAAACGTTATATAAACTAATTTAACACATGAAATTCTTTTTTTGCATTAAATTCTTTGAAATTTAAACTATATAAGAAATAGTTAACTAAATATATGTCAGTCATTACATTCAGACTTCTAAATAAAAATAAACAAATATTTTTTTATACTGATTCAAATAAATAGTTTCATACACATTAAATTGTGTAAGAAATAGTCAACTTAATATTTATCAGTCATTACATTGAGATTTTTATAAAAAAATTAACAACTATTTTTTTTATACTGATTGCAATGAATTTTACATACTACGTATTTTCGTATGGTCACCTTACACTGTAGAAAATATTTTGAAGATTTAGTACTGTCGATATAATTCTTAAATAAAGCTTTACTAGTACACTGAAACTAGATATTCTTTCCAACTCTGAGATTACTAAATCTACAAAATATTTTCTCTTCTATTGAGTAAGCATTATCAGGTAATACTTAGAGAGTAAGTTGAGCATATCACATTGTTTTGAAACGATTGTTAAAATGACACTGTCTTTTTTATCATAATCCTATAACTATAATTTTAAAAGCTTTTCAAAAAATTTTAGTAGTGTTATCATGCTTGGCCTGCATGTTTTATAACTAAAGTATTTTTTTAAGTGTTCTTGCAAGCACAGCGGAGCTTTATCAAATTTGGGAATGTTTTTGGCATTGAAATTTTCATATGCGTAGTGGAATCCACTAACCAAAGAACCCATATCCCAGATGGGACTTTCATTATACAATGAAGTTATGGTGCACGCAAAAGACCATACATCACTATGTGTGGTAGCTTTTTCTCTGTTCATTAATATTTCTGGTGCCATAAATAGATAAGTTCCCTGTATATTGTTTCGAGTTGATTGTAAGCTTTCATCAATAGCTTTACTGTCAGCCAATCCAAGGTCACAAACCTTTACTAATAAATTTTCGTTCACCAAAACATTGTTTGGTTTAATATCTCTATGCAGTATTGGCACCGGTTGCAAGTGCAGATACGATAGGGCACAGGCTATCTGATAAGAGATCTTTGCTTTATTTTTGTCATTCAAATCATAATTTTTTCTAATTTTTGAATCAAATAAAATTGTAAATAATGAGTTAGACTCAAAACATTCCATAACTATCTGAATTTGACTGTACGTTGAGCAGACGGCCATGATTAAAATAATGTTAGGATGATGTATTTTGTTTAATAACAAAATTTCTTTTAGTATGGATTTATCAGCTACGCCTTTTTGGACACACTTTATTGCTACGTTAGATCCTAAATACTTTCCTTTGAAAACTGTGCCCTGACCACCCTTACCAAGGATTTTATTGGTAAATTTCAATTCATCTGATTTTATGACTTGAATAGATAAATTTGTACTTGTGATCTTCTTATGTACTCTATCATTTGGCTGCATAAAAGTTAAGGTATCATCACTATCAGAATCTTCATTCTTTGAATCGATTTGTAAGTCTGGCTGATTTGACATTGTTAGTCCATCAGAATTTGTGCCACTTTCAATATCTTTCTTATCGTTTTTAACTGTTATCATAGAGTAATTTGGAGACTCTAATGATTTTATAGAGTCATTAAACGAAACTGTAGATTTTGTACGTAACTCTGTACTTATTTTACCAAAACTGCCTTGTAGTTTACAACTTGTTTCATCCTTTGAAATACTCTGTTTAGATTCGTTATGGTTATTCTTCAAGAACGAGCACGAAGAGAATTGATCTAGTAAACTAGTTAATGTTTTAGATTCATTACAATAATTTTTGGGTAAATCACTATTACGTATATTATCAGATAAATCATGGTTGGATATATCCTGAAGAAGCTTTTCAGATCGGTTATTTTCATACTTTTTCTTCTGATCAATTTTAACCGATGAACATGAAGGTTCCTTATCATCAAACTGTTTGTATACGGTATCCGTACTGGTATTACTAGAACTATCGACGCATTTTGCTGTGTAAATGTTTATATGTAACTTGTGATTACTTGTACGTAGATCTTTGGTATACTCCCAGAAAGACTCTTTACCATCATGCATAAAATTACGTATCATTGTGCCATTGGTTGTACCCATATTAACTTTGCCATTTTCAAAAAAAGATTTGTTGTCGTTGTTTACATACTTCTCTAGAATTATCTTTTTCAGTTTTTCAATACTATAATCTTCATTTTTGTTAATAATTACTTTTACAGATGGTGCTAAGCGACTACCCAAGTGAAAGTATTCATCCGTAACACTACTTTTATGTCTCCATCCTACATTAATAACTCTCTTTTCGAAAGGCACTGGCTTCTCTAAAATTTCACTTTCCGTAAGATCAATTTGCTTTTTATTTGACAGCTTCTGCTCAGTCAACTGTTAATAATCATAGAATATTAATTTTACTGGATAACGTTTTTAGTAAGTAAAGTAATTATATTATTTCATAGCAGAGTTAATGATAATTTGTTTTGAACCTTTAACAATTTTTACTTTATACGTATCGACACCACTAAGTAATTCTATATACTGATCGTCAGAATCTAATAAAAACGGTTGTCCATTCTTTTTATACTCTAAAACACATCCTTTCTCAAAATTATCATTGAGTGTTGATCGTTTTATACGATTATCCTTCACTTGCATATTTACATAGTCGACATTTTCGTCGTCCCCATAAATGATACGGATTTTTCTTATAATTGGTTCGTTAGATTTTGATTCCATCTAAGCAAACATAACCTTTAAGTATATGTATATATCATTTAATATAAAACGAGGTTTTTTAAAACTTACTTTGATAACAAATAACTCCTCTTGTAAGGCGTTTTCGCTTTAGTGCATATTCCGAAACGAATTCAACTTTATTTGATATCAAATACTTAGGTCTTCTCCTAGTCGTTGTGCGTTAGCTTCTACCCCGAAATTCAGAAATCGCGAAATCGTAGCAATTCTTCTGAACTCATCAAGAACGCACGCACCATCCGTTCCGTTCCTGAAAAGTGATCTTTCGAGAACGAACGCGCGGGTGCGCTGGTGTGGCAGTTAGGCGCTTCCGTAACTGCCCTATACTATTGCAGATTGCACGCACAAGAATAGCTTGTACGTACAACTACTGAATCAACAAGTAATAAAGTTACTACTTTAACAAATTAGACTTATTTTTGATCGGAAATTTTCACAATAGCTGTATTTCTTACTTTGTTTTGTAAATTTGTATAATAATTACAGAATGGACCAGAATGTTTATTTTAATCCAAGTGTGTCCGCTGAACATGAGTTTATCGCAAGAGAATTCGAGGATGACGAAAACTTTGATTAGAAACTAATTAAAAAAGTAGCAATTTTCACTTTTCTCTAAAACAAACAAAGAAAAAAGCCAGAGAAAGTTTCTGCTGCATGGAAAAAAGTAAGTGCAAGTCTTGGTAAAACAGGTTAGTGTAAGTTCTTGCCATATTTATAAAATAATTTGCTCCTCACTATCTTCTTTTCTATTTTGCATTTACAACCCTTAGAGAAAACTAGATGTCTGATTAAAATTTGCTTTTGGTAGACTGATTTCTGAAACTTAATACTAGGGCTTCGTTCAATTATACAAACTTAAATTACGGTGTTTTACTTTACTGAGTTTTTAGCTCTGACATGTCCTTAGAATTTATTTACTTTTATTTTACATATTACAGAAGATGAGTGCCAAAAAAGATGGTTAAGATTACGCCAATATTACTCGAAGGAACGACAAAGAAGGGAATCAGGAGTATCATCTTATAAGTGGCTACTGTACGATGCAATGGCATTCCTAATCCCATTTATAAAATAGAAAAGGTAATTCCTTATTTTATTGGATGTATCAATAAAAAAATACTTGATCATCATTGTCGACTGATTCTAGAACTGTATCGCAAAAACAGAAAGTATCAGCTAGCCCACCTGTTGCTCCTGATGATGATTTTACTGTTGTTTCCGTTGTTGCTATTGTTCCTCGTACTTTTTCTCCTATTGGTAATTTTCCTGATGATACTGTCGTCCCTAAAAGTCCTGCACACAAGGACAACAGTGATGTACCTGAATCACCTTCGAATAGCCCTAATGTGAGTATAAATTGATTAAGTACAAGTTAATTTTATTATGTATTGTATATCAATGTCCTATTTTTATTTTAGATACCATCTCCCACCGATACATATCCTACAAAAGTCCGATCTCATGAAAAAAGCAAGAAAAATGATCAACCAAAGGTTAACGACGAGGAAAACAAAATCATAGCAGAACTAATTCACAAAAGACTACAAAAATGTAATGATATTTCAAAAAGAAATAATTTAATTATAAAAGTTATTGATATTATCTTTGATTAGATGTAATTTTATGCGAATTCTCGAAAGTTTTCAAAGATTAAATAAAACCAAAAAGTTCAAATTTGTTATATTTTTATTTTTATTATTTACAACAAAAATATTTATTGTTTTCTAGTGTCTTTTATGCATAATAGTGTTGAAGTGCAGTCCTAATAATATTCTATAACCTATAATTATTTTTATTCATTTAGTTTCGCGCACAAAAAGAAAAATAGAGAACTCATTAAGTCTTCTATTATGCACACAAAGCAATTGTTTAATAATTTTTCCATCAATTTAGTGGATTTTTCATTTGTTCAAATGCATGGAAACAAGCAGACGAGAGAGCAAGACACACGGAGGAACAGCGACACACACAGACGCGTCTGTTCCTCCTTGTTCCTCGGTATTCCTCGCTGTACTTCCACTCCTTTTTACGTGTGATAGCCCTAAGAGACAGAGGACGAAAGGCTGCGCATAAGCTAGCCACACGCGCAGGCGACTCGGAGTATAGGAATCGCGCTGACCCCATGACATTTGGACTCGGGCTAACCCCGACGCTGTACGTAGTCCGCGCACGCAGTTCCGTTGTTTTAGGACGCGTTCGCGAGGAAATTCACTGGAACCTCACTAATTGTGGAAAAAGGCCCCGCGCTACTCGTCGCCCCCGCCGCCGCACTCGCCGCGTCGGAATTTCGGGATCCCCTTGGCATCGGCTGCAGTCGCCTGCGTACCTAGCCCCGCTGTGTAATGCTATAGTTGAACTCGATCGTTAGAATCGCCCGCGTCGCTGTGCTCCGTTCCCGAATTCTGCTAATGGCACTGCTCGCTGATTCGGCCGTTAAGCCGCATCCAATGAGAGCACGGCCTGGCAGTGATCGAATTACTTCAACCATCGGGAACTGGAAGTTACCAGAATATCGTTAAGCCTTCATCCGCACGTGGAATGATGGCTACGATACGCTTCGTGTTTTCGAATGATTTCTCTAAGTTTTAAAAGGGATCAATGCAAGGAGCAAGCTGGGCTCACTCTATAATGATCATTGATCATTCGAGTTCACGTAGATCTTTCCGTTATTTCTGATCACAGGGTAAATAATAAAGAACAATAATTTAGAATACTATAGAGTTGACCGCTGAAGAGCCTTGGTGAGCGTCTTGAAGATCAAGGTCATTTTTAGTTTGCTTTCTTCGAAGCCGACATTATTGTGTATGGGTCAATTGTCTCGTGAATCGATGAAAATAGATAAAGCAATAAAAAATAAAACAACTATATAGTTCCAATGAATCGAACTTTTTATTATAAATTGTTAAGTTTGTTGAATGTTCAATATGCGGATTTTTAGTAAGATTTCTCGTGTAATCACGACTTTTAATTGAATCTGGAATACTAAATCATCATATCTTTTAAACGTGTGAATTGATAAAATTCCATAAATGCATTATGATAGAACTGAATTGATACTACAAAACAAAAATCAAAGTTTCAGCTTAACTTATATTCTGAAATTCGTAGCATAGTACAAATAAAAATTTCGAATAAGCGTGTTTCTTTAATTAAAATAACAAATTAAGATTAATTAATTATACGATTTAAAAAATGCAGGCATATCCTCTCTTAAAAAAAATGATGGCCTTTGTTGTGAAGCATTTAATACGTGATTCTGATTGGTTGCTGGTTGGTTGCCTAGGCAATGAGATCAGAACCGCGCTATAAATTCATAACCCTCAAAACAGTCATAACTCATAACCCTGGTAGAAATGTTTGAGGTGTTTAAAATTAAATGTGGAAACCTTGATAACAGATAAAATATATGTAATATAACTAGCAAGAAATTTTAGTAAAAATTAATCATTACCAAGAGTGTGTAGTATTACAACATGTGTATTGAAAAGTGGCACCCTAACCCTAATTGAAGTAGTAATAAAGTGTGTGAATATTATTTAGTTTTTTTTTTTAATGTCAGCGAGAAGTTCAATTAAAAGAATAAAGAGTTTGAAGATCGCCCTCGGTGAAGTTTGAGAGATGAATTTAAAGAAAAGTTCAGTATCCGAGTCAGTAAGTTTAAGTCTATCATACAATGCTGTTTGAATTGTAAAAAGGCTACTAGACAACTAAAATATGACACTGCCACTTCCTATGTTACCTAGAAATATGTAACCTAGATGATTCTGAGTTAACTGTTGTCGTTCATATTTTCACATCCAGGCTCATGCGAATTTTTTAATTGAGCAGGTCAAATTTTACTTATAGCCAGTTACGCAGATACTACTATAGCACATTGTATTTCTGGTTTCTAGCATATTTTTACATGGAGAAAGTGATGAGTGTTTTGGCTTTTTTGTCAAGGTATTAGGTAATTAGAATTTTGACTTTTAATAGTTGTGAGAGATTTTGAGACCGATAACTGTTTCTCCATTTTTGCATTTTTCTCATTCGAAAACTAACAGGTCTAGAGAGCTCATATTTTGCATATAGATTTCTTTTGTGATTGTGGAAAGATATCTAAAGTTGAATCGACCTTAACTGAAAAACTTCTGATTTCGACTCCGACACTGATGTGAATGCAAACTCATGCTATACGACTAAATAATTATCATGGGTGTTGTAGTCGAACAGAAAAGTATTTCAGTTAACAATGTGTAACTGTCTACAAGCAAAATTTGATATGCTAAATTAAAAAATTCATATGGGCCTCGATGTGAAAATATGAATGAAAACAGTTAACTCAGAATCATCTAGGTTACATATTTCTAGGTAGCATAGTAAGTATCTGTGTTTTCAGTTGTATAGCTTTTTTATAATGCAAATAAATGGCATTGTAATGATAGACAAACCCACTGACTCTTATACTGAACTTTTCTTCAAATTCACTATTCAAATCAATGATGACGACATTGAGCATTATTAATATATTTATTAAAAAATAGTATTGAGAGATTTAGTAACATGTTACATGCTTATAAAATATTAGCAGACGTCAGTGTGCCGCCCAACACTTATGGTAGATTTTCTACCAGTGTTATTAGACAAAGCGCGCCTTCATTCCTAGTACCAATAATATTTTAGATAAAGCGTTGATCTAAAATTCAGATTTCCTTTTTGTAATGAACGGTATAGGTATGTCTGATAAACAATATAACTGTCAACAGAAAAGGGATCCTCGCGAATTGTCAATAGTAAATTACCTTTCCTTAGGCGATATTTCACTAATTATTATCGACGCTTGACAGAAATAACCCGATATTTCGGCGTCCACTTCGAAGCTACTATATCGGGACGATTGTTTATACCTTATAACATCACGGTATAAAATGAATAAATTTTAGCGTACAATGTTAAAATTATGAAATGAAAAGATTCTAGATCCGTGATGAAATTCTTGTGAGAGAAGCAAATCCGGACTTGCACGCTATTGTTGTGACGTCAGTAGATAAGCAGTCCATCGATTTCACAATATCATTGTCGCGATGTGTAGCTCCGGCAAAATCACAAACATAGTAACGGGACGAAATGCGAATAGCCTAGCAGCTTGGAGCGCACGTGATTCCGTCTCTTCGTGTGTTCTTCAAAATGCATTCTACGAGAAAGTCTCTGACTCGCGAAATTGCGTTCCCGGAGAAAACGGGCTTTCTTTCTCTCTCCAGACAGGCTCTTCCGTGCGCGCACCTCTATTTCTTTTGTCGTAATACATGTTTTCTCTTTTTGTCCCCAACCAGCTTTCTATGGTCCCGCTGCTTCGCTATACCTGCACCTTTTTATTTACACCTACTTTCTGGCTTTGCCACTTAATTTTAACTAAACCTTATTAATTTTTGAGTGCACATTACGTTGCATCATCATGACGAATAAAGTTAGTTTATATTTTCAAAGTTAACTGGCCGTCTGAAGCAAATTACAGCAAAAAAATTGCGTGTAACTTGTTATAAAAAGCTTTCGAGCTTTTATACGTATAATCTATTTAAACTCATTTCCAAAACAAAGCCTTTATGACTTTGAAAATGTTCTGTACTTTAACATTAAAATGTATGAGAACGTAGAATATTATGAATTTCCATAACCTTTTAGCTTAAATTTCAATAAACTATAGTTAGATTAGGCGCGTAAGCGTGCTCATGTCTTGGCTTTTGATCATCATTTTTATGTATTCATTTTTTTTGCATTTTCTAAAACAATTATACATTTCTTTAATTATAAATAAAGTTTCAAACGTTTCCATCCTTATTGTAAATTGAACGAGCGATCTATTGCGCGAAGAGAAATGTATCACTAAAAATTACTATACTTTCTCCTAATCGGGGGACAAACTCAACCTATGCAGAAAATTTAGTATGTTTGTGTGAAAATTTACTATACATTTATCAAAAATTGCTATACCAGTATAGTAAAAATTACCCTCCACTTTGACTCGCCGTGTTTCGTCGGTAAAAAATAACCGAAGAGCTCAAAAATTTGTCGTAATTCAACCCGACGATAGGAATTTGCCTAATCACTTACTGTCGCTAGGGGAAGTATATCAGAAACTTTCAGATTGGAACATTATACATAAATGTAAGTGCGATAAGTTCAGCGATGCGTTGTTAGGTTGCGACTTTCTAATAATTATCTTGCTTGAAAATTTCAAAAATTATATATACTATATATATATATGTGTGTGTGCGTGTGAGTGCGCGAGTGCGTGTGTGTGTGTATTTTATTTGATCACTACACATTCATTTTGGATACCGAAATTTAAATAACCAAAAATACAAATTTGTTATACTTTGAGAAGTCCTCGGATTTCCTATTCCTTTCATATGCACGATAAGTGGCCTATTTATGCACTTATCATAAAAAGTACGGTGTGCGACAAGGAGGGAGTGGCTTTTTCAGACTCGGCTGATGTTTTGAGCACTCGTGTCCGTCTTGGGCGCCTACGCACAGTGGGGCCAAATGCCTTAAAATGGTACAAATTCGTGATTAGATAGGCTATGCACGGAAAATAATTTTTTTTCGGTGAAAATGATCCCTGTGTAATTTACTTGAAGATAGGATACCGCTTTTTTACCCCCGAGGGCAGAGGAAAAAATGTATATTACGCGAATTTGAAGAATATTGCAAATATTAGTAGAGAATCACTCATACAGTCATATGTCTCTGTGTTAAAAAGTCTGAAAACATATAAAGAATCAATGAAAGCATCGAAAAACTATAGCATAGTGTATTTTAAGTTATTTTTCTAAAGAATAATCCACAATCTCCAAGTCTGAATGATTTTCAAAAAGTTTAAAATAATTATTGCAATATTCTTCAACTTCACGTAATATAAATTTTGTTTCCCTGTTCTCGGGGGTAAAAAGCGGTATCCTATCTACAAGTTAATTACACAGGGATCATTTTCACCGAAAAAAAATTATTTTCCGTGCATAGCCTATCTAATCACGAATTTGTACCATTTTAAGTCATTTGGTCGGACACGAGTGCCCAAAACATCATCCTCGCTAGAAAAAGCCGATTTTCCCCCCTAGTTATTGCACAATATACCATTGTCTAATTAAAAAAATAAGAGTAGTTCCGATATAGACGACAAAAGTAGACGAAAATTCAGTTACTTCTTTATTGTTAGAAGATTGACGATAAGTCATGCTCACTGGTCTGAAAATAGGCTATAGAATCGTTCGGGAGAAATAAGACTCGAATACAGTCGCATTGTCGGCTGAATTCAGAGAAGAGCAAATGTGTTTAAAACAACTTTTAGAATGTTAGTGCCACGGAAGTGCATTTTGTAAATTTTTCCAACACGCACATGAAATAGGCCTTTTTTCATGCCAAAAGTAGCGTAGAAAATCGTCCATGCCAAGCGTGTTAGAAAAAGTTTGAGCTCAAGCGGGGAGAAATAGTATATTATGTGCCTAGGAAGGAAAAAACTTGGACAGTTCATATCACGTGTAAATGAGATATGGGATGTTCAATTTTCCTCCCGTGGTGCGTATACTATTTCTCTTCACATCAGCACCGAAAAAGCATATTCCTCTCCACGCGCCCGGGCGGAATGTAGTACTTTCGGTGCCGGTGTGGAGAATTAGTACATTACACAACTAGGGGCAAAATATGTATATCGGTATGCCATGAATTCATAGGGAGGGGCTTTAACGACGAGCAACGACACCCCTATAAGAAGAAGCAAAAGTTTTGAGAAAAATTGGTGTTTACATTTTAGCTCTTTACTTGAGAACCGCTTGACGAAATCGTTTAAAATTTTAGCAGCGCATAGCTCATTTTAAGGTAAATCACCAAATAAAATTTTGAAGCATTTAACTACATTGTTTTAGAGATATAAGGAATCAAACAATTTTCGAAAAAAAATTGAAACCTTGATATCTTAAGTGCCATAGGGGTTTGAAATCTGCCCAATGAACTTAGCCAAAACACATAAAATATCTACTTTTTTCCAAAATCTCAAGTGCAATAAGGCCTTTTCACGTCCGTAATCGAGGCACAAAAAAAATCATTTTTTTCAGTTTTCGATTTATTATTGAAAAAATAAGTAGTCAAATCACTTGAAATTTTAATGATTTGAACTTCTAACACACCAAAAAGTATTTTCTAGAAGTTTTGACGAAACTCAAATTTTTACTATTACAAAGCTTCCTCTAGGAGGAAGCAAAACAGAGGGGTCTGCAAGCTTCTGGACAATGAACCATCCAAAACTTATATATTAAATTATGTATCAAAAACCGCCTTATACATTAGCATGCAGATTATACTGTATATTAAAACAATATTTTATTTATTAGACCTATAAATTTAGTTGGAGGAAGCTACGTGCCAATGAATTGGCAGCGGTTTTTTAACTTATTACAGTAAAATTTAATATTATTTACCTCTGTACATATGTTATAACGACAAAACACGCTGCTCCGAACTGACGTGGTTTTTTAACTATGCTCTGAAACGGCGATTCTGCTCCAAAATATATCTACAGAATAAGCAGTTGTAGACACGCTTCCACTTCCTTAAATCAGTTTATGAGGTCTGAGGCCAATTTAAAATAGGGTAAAAGCCGTCGAAAATACGGAAATCGAAGAAAAAAGTGAAAATTCTGGCTTATCAGGCATTTTTTCCCATTTCCGTCGATTTGTACCCTATTTTAAATTGCTTGCAACTTTCGATAGAGACGGTCGTTTTTATTTAACGATTTTTTTTAACTTCAAGATCTCGGGCTCCGTTGTTCATTAATGCCGGAAAAAATAACCAATACTTGGCCAGGTAATTAATTATCCGAGGCGAAATAAAGGCTATTTTTTGGTGATTTGTAATTGGCCCTCAACTTTTTGTTGGCATATGGTTTGGAGGTGGCGCCCATGTTTTGTACATATTGTATGTCCAAGCGCAAGCAAAATAATTGGTCTGATCAGTGTGCCCTCAAAATTGCAAGAGCTCAATTTTTTGACCGCGAAGTGTCCGACTTCTCGTAGAATGCCGCATTTGTACAGGGGTACAGCACGGAACGACTGAACCATGCACCCTAAGTGCACCACACACACGGTGCTCGCACGGATCTAGTTTTTTCTGGTTGATCCCTTGGGTCGGATATTTGCCAGGCCAGTCCAATCCGAGGTATCTCTTTCAAGTAGTGTATTCAAAAGGGTTTTTTTTCAAAGGAGTTTATTAGCATTGGGTCGAAGGAAAACGGGGGTAAAGAATTGAAAAGGTATGTTGCCTAGATATTGAATGAGTTTTTTTCGTTTCTGTACGGTGTGATTTTTTGAAATAGAGATTCTCAGACTGGTGTCGACCGGTACAGTGCAGTTGTAGAGAGCTTGCGATATTAAATTCCTCGGCGAGGTAAATTGGTGTTTTTTCGCAAATAGCCGCGAATGCGGTAGTTGCAACAAAGTCTGTTTACGCGTCGTGCGACGGATAACCATCCGAGTTTTAAAAGAAGAGAGAGAGAGAGAGAGAGAGAGAGAGAGAGAGAGAGAGAGAGAGAGAGAGAGAGAGAGAGAGAGAGAGTACAGGCGTCCAGTCGGCTGGACGACGAGGGGCGCAAACAATCGAGTCATTACGATGATCGCGGAATGTGTTGCATTAATGGAGAAAACAGAGCTACGGAAGATCATCCGAGCTGATGCAGCGGCACATTGGCGAATTTCTGTAATCCGATAGATCGGGCTCTCCCGGCAGCTATATCACCTGTAGTCGCCTACCGCCAGCCGCCAGTGCAGCGGTAAATCATCCATGGCTGTCGACTGCAGCGCAGACGTCACAGCAAACGAGCCTCGAGAGCACTAAGGCAGAAGCAGCACTGCAGCATCGCACGTTTCGCACCGGCGGTAAGAGCCGACGAGAGAGAGGCCTCCGTTGCCGGCGCCGCGCCATCAGCGCCCAGAGAGCCCAGAGCGGGAGCTAGGGATCGAGCCATTACGAGGACGAGGCTGCATCGCCGAGCCATTACTTGGTTTACTGATTACGTTAAGTGCATTGGCTATATGCTGGAACGCCCGCAATAACCGCCTGCTCCGGCTTTCCCCGATATACATATTCGTACTGCAGCACATACGAAGACTGTGTAGCAGTGGCTCGCGCGCAGAGGAAAGCGATTTTCGGGAGAGAATCCTGCGCTGTTCTGCGCTGAAGCTCGCGCGACTTCAGCTGCGACTTCGCTATCTCGCGCTCGTACACTACCGCCCAGAGCAGGTCTCCGCATAGGGTGCGTCTACAATGAACCGCATTATAAGTCAAATGAACGTATACAATAACGAATTTGATAGTACTGCTAACATGGTTCTGGTTTTGCTTGTTTCCGAAAAGCAGATCTTATGAAAACCGAACCTGCGTGATTATTGCAGAAAACGCGCTGTATTTCGAAACGTGCGAAAACTAAAATACTGTTATTTTCTGAAATGACAAATACTTGTTTAAAAAATAAAATAAAAAATGAATATAATATATTACGATACTAGTGCGGTAAAGAAGTTTCATTCCTGATAAGCGGCGCAAAAGTAGCATATTTTTCCCAATATTTTTCAAAAAATTTGAAAAATCTCTTAAAAAATGTTGAAGAAAATTAAAAGACGATTGGCTAGGCTACTGAGGATTACAAAGTAACCTTTCAGTCGAGTATTTGTATTTTAAAATACAGCGCCTTTCCTGCTATTGTCATGAGATTATAGGGTTAGTTCATAAGGTCTGCTCTTCGGAAACAAGGAAACCCCGAACCATGTTGGCATCACTACCGAATTCGCTTCCGTATACATTCATTTGACCAAATACGGTTCATTGTAGAGGCAGCCATACGCTTATTTACATGCTACCGCAGTTCTAGCGTAGGCGAAGAGTCCCGTCGGGCTGTCGTCCGGGGCTGCGGCCCGCTGCCTATTTCATAGCTCCCTTTACTCGCTACTCTGTCTGAAGAGCATATGTTGATTGAACTCCTTGCCGCATTCCGACTTTCTGGCCGTGACTCCCAGTGTACTGCGTGTACGCCGTGCGGTTTCGTCGCCGAAATAGCCTAATCAATTCCGATCGTCAACTTCCGCAATTTCGAAAGCCTCCGTCGGCTCTGTGGAGGCAGTTTCGCCACGCTGGAAGCCGAGAGTCCAAGTCATCTCGGAACTTTCTTCATTATTTCTGCGAATGAGGGCCTCCCAGAGCGTAGGCTTTCCTCATTAAGCCACGCAAAAGCGGGATTGAGAGCCGTTCTTAGCACAAGGCTTTCACTCGGCGGGACTAAGAGCACCATAGTCAACTTGGAAAGTTGCGATTTCAATCCATGACTAGTCGACGTACATCCCGAAATCCTGCAAAATTTCTACGTTTTATTTCGACTTAAATGTAGAGATTAAATCGATATGGTAATGTTAGATAATAACGACTCAGCCCAGCGTTAGTTGAGTGTACAAGCGCACCATAAACACAGCTTGCGGTTATCAGTCTTGGCAGATTTTTCCTCATCACCCGACGCAAGACGAGCATGAAAATTAAAACTCAACTATATATAGCATTCTAATATTAAAGTTCATTTCATTTTACGAGACCGTAAAGTCCACATGTATTCCAGCAGGTGTGCAGCAGAATAATATGTTGCTTTACGCCCGTAGCGAAAGCCTGCACCTTCCGAGAGGCGCGTACTATACGCTGCAGCAAATACCGGTATAACGCCAATTGCTCCCCCCTCTCTGATGCGCATCTCCGGATTTGCTCTCATCTACCTGGAAGTATTCCTACCCTAGAGTATTTCCTTTCTGAGTCTGACCTGTCGTATAGCAGCCTCAAATAGTCCGCAGTAGCACGTGTCTACGTACTTTCCGACGCGACAAAGGGCCAAGCGGCCGTCCGGCTAGCTGTAGGCGATGCGTGATAAATTCGTGGTATACGGATGCTTCGAAGCGAATTTTTCTTGAAATTCATCTCTTCATGCCATCTCTCGACCGCAGAGTCTACCGGCTCTCCACCCTTGCGACTCAAAACGAGGAATCCGAAACACTCGTACTTTTATTGGATGTTATCTTTATGGAATTTGCTTAGCTCTGAAAAAAGCGAGAGCCTGCACTGCGTTCCTTTCTTTCACATAAATATACTTCTAAACATTTTTCATCGATCCTACAACTCAGTCATTTATCGGGAAGAAATCTGAAATACATTTCACTCGTGATGCTTTTGTCTATAGTTTCATAGTAACTTTCGCTAAATCTAGTGGAATCTCACTCGATGTGTAATGTTCGAACGTCGAAATTGCCATGCAGCAGAATTCGAGAGGTCGAAGTCCATCCATCCATATTATATAAATCGAGCAAGTAATCCATCTCGATCGTTGCTTGCTGGCTTGTTTAAGACCGATTGTTTGATGAGCTTTGATCTTCATACCTTCACTCGAAACTCCAACGGTCAACTTCACGATCGGTTCAGTTTGAATGTTTTGTTTATTATAAGTGCTTATAATTACTTTACAATTATTTTATTGTTTAAGTGCTGATTTTTTAACATATAAAAAAATAATAATAAGAAAAGGCATGCTAGTGCCACAGTCGCGCAAAGCTTATGCCAGATCTCCTAGTTTAAAAATAATTCGACATCGATCATAGGAGAGCATCGATTCAATTACACCACTGATCGTTAAAATTACGGAGCAAAAGTTCGTATATTCGAAACGTTGTGGATTGAGCGAATGGCAAAAAGAGAGAAATATTATGGAAATTTATTGCCACTAAAGTGAAACTACGAGGGCACTAAGGATGCTTTTCGCACCCCAAGCTGGAATAGCATACGTTGAGTCTCTGCAGTGGGAGGAAAAGGAATAGGGTTGGAGGTTAGTGCGGGCACGTTGGTGTCGTTGTCCTTGAACCCTTCCTCGGCAATAAACTTGAAAATCATGTAATAATCCAGGCACCCTCGCGGTATTCAGTCGCTCGCGGTCTTCGCGTGCAACTGCACGACGGCGAACCGTGAGCCACTCCGCACTCGGCTTTCTCCTCCTCTCGGCAGTCTCGGCTGACGCATACTCGAGCTTTCTTTCTCTACTCTGCGTATATAGGTATAGAGGAGGCGCACGTACCCCTGGTAAGCAATATCTGGCGGAATTAGTTGTCGCCTGGATGTAGCGAGGTTAAAGGGGTTGCTAGACAACTGGTTAAAAGGATTATCCTTGCTTACGTTCACCCGACTCGACTAATGCTGCACGCATTATTAAATCATTCTCGACGCCGCTCGCACCGCTACGCGCTGTGGAGAGCCTAGCCGCTAGCGTATAGGCTGTGCGAGCGAGCGTCTTTTCCCCCTGCCCGTCGTATTCCGGCAACTGCTCGTAACTATCTTGGAAGCGCAAACCTGCTTGATAAATTTCATTTACCTGGCTCTGGGGATCAAAAGCCAAGACCGAGGTGACGCGTGTACTGCTCTGCCAACGTAAAGATTCTCAAAAATCTCGCTTACTCGCGAATTGTTTTATAATTACGCGTCGCCGGAACGGCGCTGCAGCGGCATAACTTGTTTCGCTTTGTAGTCGCGTTGCCAATATGAGATTTGTAACGCTAAATTAACATTTCAAACTCGTTACCTAATTTCATACCTCATTATGCTGAGGCAATTATGTTATGGCAATTTACAGTGGGCTCACACTAATATACCCGATTATGATGTGAATACAAATTTTCAAATCACTTTTACAAGCGTTTTTCTCATTGAAATTCTAAATAAAACTCAATTTACCACCATAGTGCTATTTAATTTTTCGGATAAAGAGACTAAAAAGAATTCAATGCTTGAAAATGCGCTCAATGCAGGAATGGCTAAAACAAAATAAAATATCATTAACGGCGAAATGGTGATCAATAAATAAAAAATAATAGTAGCAGTAAATCGGTCCATTCGTTAAAGTTACAAAGCGCGACCCGACTGTCTGCGGAAGCAATCGAAACACGTCAATTGGAAATTTGTGCATGTGATAAAATCTTGCTCATAACTCTCACAGGAGTCTGGCAATATAAATGAACCTACGACTATCACATTCTGCAATACTAGCCAGCGACTTTGCATTCTTTCATCCTATACATCCTCCCCACTATTTCATTTTTTATCCTTCTCTCGATCATCACTTCGACTGGCACTAAATCAAAAGTTGGTTGTCTTAACATAAGATAGGGCAGGCGCGCAATCGAATTTACAACATTAAGACGACGGGATGATTCTTCATTATTATATAGCTAAAGAGCTATAAGCATCGCAACTTTATGAGTACGACCATTATTTCCATACGATGTTCTTTGGGTAGTGTAGGTGATATTGACTGTAAATAAGGATCTTACTTCGCAGCTGTAAATTATGGTTTTAAATTATCAGTCGCATGTAACTTTCCTTTTTACAGCTCAACGAAAGATTTTCCTTCCAATATAAAAAATTGAGAACTGAATAAGTTGTTTCAACAAGTTGTTTCGTAATCATATAGAGATAAATGTGTTTTATAGTTTATTAAGTCATGCGCATGTACGCAAAACCGGACTCTAAAAGACAAACGGATTGTCTTTGTAACCATAGAATCTCAGTATGCTTTGCATGAATTTGTAGGTTAGCAAAGAGTACGCATACGTGTCCAAGAATCTCTTATCATAGAATGCGTAAGAGCTCGGGCGTCGAAGCAAGGCCGTGTGTTAATCTAAGTTTAGTCATTTTTACGAGGCAGTAAAATGCGTTCTTACGACTTACGCCGCGTACGGCTTGGCGGAAGTTAAGGCGAAAGAACGGCGAAAGACCGCGTTTTCTCGTCTCTTCACTTGTGAAAATAACTTGCACTAACTTACCACGACATTTCTTTACGTCTTTTATTAACGATTTGTAGACTTCAATTTTTTTGCTCGGCAACTTATTGCATAAAACGATGATTTTGCGAAATTGTCTCCCGTGATGCGTATCAAAACATATATCGCAAAAATTTTGTTTTTTCGAATACGATGTTAACGTATCGTCGGTCCCTACGAAGACTAGCACGTTTCAAATCCCTCTGGAAGAGTAGTACTTTTCATTTTTCGCCGCACTATAGCAGTTTCCACTCATTTGCCGTGAAGACTTTTAGCGCTTTTCACGAAAACAGTTGCGGTTTCGGGGCTTTATGCTTAAACAGTTGATGATATTTATGAACGCCAAAGTGGTACATAGTAACACTCACATGCAAAGAGACGGCTAGTAAAAAAATGATTAAATCATCATACCGCCGCTCCCTACAAAGACTAGCACAGTTCAAATTTTCAAACGAAAACTAGTACAACTCACGATTTGCCGCGAAGAGTAGCAGAGTTCAGATACGTTTCTCTCATACTACAAAGAACATTAGTTTGAGCCGTGAAATGTACTACTCTTCGCGGCGAAAAGTGAAAAGTGCTATTCTTCGCGGCAAATAACCGAATGTACTAGTCTTCGGTGCGAGATCTGAAATGTACTACTCTTCGTAGGGACCGACGGTATGATCATAATTGGCTTAAAACAGTATATGTACATAGCGTAAAACAAAAGACACGGAATGAAGCGACTTGTTGTAGGCAGTGCCGAGTTTCGAGACGCCGAGATCGCGAAAGAGATTGTCAGGCCAATAATGCACCTCTCTCGAAAAGAAGATGCTCGGCAAAGAGCATGTTCGGTCCAGAGATTTAGTCATTTAAAATGCATAGAGTTCATAACTTATTCCCACGGCTGACTTGCGACGACCCGGCTGGCTCCGGCTGCCGCGCCGCAAGTGTATCTCTTGCTTTTGCACAAAGGAGACGACCCGATTTTCGTATACGTGATTCTCCTCGTCTCCGCACTTGTTCCTTCTTGCTCTTTTCCAATTTCACATCGCACTTTTCTGCGTCTTGCTGTCCTTAGCAATGCTGAATGATGAACGACTAGGATCAGTATATGCCGGAACGCCTTAACTTTTTTTGAGGAGAAGATAATCTTATTCTGATAAAAATGTAGTTGTATCATTTTCAAAAAAGTCATTTAAAATTTATGCATAACTTGAATCATGTTTTGAGTACGTGAGCAAGGCATTATCGGTTCGTTCGGGTCAACGAGAGTACAATTATTTTTCATAATAGTACATTATGCAACAAAGGAGGAAAGTCGTTGATTATTCCCGCGCGTGAGAGTTTACTGTTCGAGCGAAGCGAGTGAAGTTACATCTCGTGTTGCATATAGTGTTTTATTAACGACTGAACTGTGTAGCCACTTTATTTCTTGAAAAGTGGGACCTACAACAGCCAAATTGAATAAATTAATACAATTTTTTTAAATATTCAAATTATTCAAAATTTTTTATTTATTTGTTAATTTTATTAAGTGGCTATTGTATAGGTCAGTCGTGAATAAAACATATTATTATATTAACTCATATATTTTTAATATTCAATTGCAGTATATTCTATATATTGTTCAGTGTTTTTAATTTATTGATATACTATTGCATGTGTAATCTTAAAAGTCAGCCGTCCTTGTACAATGTATCAAAATTATGAATGTAGTCTCATAACTCTAATATCAGATGGATAGTTGTTTTTCCGAAAATTCCTATAAAAGAGAATTTAAACCCAGTTTGGAAGACGATGAACTGAGGGCGTTTTCATGATACATCCACAATTTTAGTAGAATATCTTTTTTGATACTCCTTGTATACAAAAGTAAAACTATCCTTTTTAAGCGCGAATTGGCAGACGTAGGCCTTTTGTAACCAAGACAAACTTGAAGCAAAATAATAACAACTAGCTAATTTTTGTATCATAGCCTTCTGTAATAATGCGTCATCGTAAAATCGTCAAAAGTCTGTCCTTGCAGCATAGACATTTTCGAACGCTGTAAGGGAGGAAGCCGTACAGCGCCTGGCTTTATCGGCAATTTTCATGAATTTTAAATCTCGATGCACCCCACGAGACGTAATTAGGCGCGGCGTACGTTATTGACCATACACGAACACGACTCTGCTCTTGGCAAGCAGAGCGCGCGCACAATCGCACGTGTGTGTAACGTATGCTGAGCAGACACCGCGCTGGCTGGTATTGGGCCGAGGAGCGGGAATATAAGCCGGTGGAGCGGAGAAACAAGCCCCTTCGAGAATTCCACCCTTCGCGGCTGCTCGCCGTGCCATTTATTTCTTATCCACCGGAGTCGCCCTGTACGCGGTAAATTGCTAGTAAAAGTTTGATGAATAGAATCGCTGCGAAGCCGTTTCTAGATATGACGCGTCGAAAATGATCGGAGCCGAACCGCGGCAGCGGCTGGAGTACACGCGTCGACGCACGCCGCCGCGCCGCGAGGGTTCGGATCCTCGACGTGTGCAGCGTGCGCTATTACGGCTGCTCTAGGTATAGGCTCCGCGTTCACTTGCGCGGGAAACTGGAGAGAAAAATGGCTCGGCGAGTGAGACGGAAAAGTGGGCACATTTATTTTTTCTTCCGCCTCTTTGTATCCAGATCTATACTTGCACAGGCCGACGATCTCGCACGACTTTATTTCCGGCTGCGCAGCTTGAGGCTAAGCGCGCCTATAACTCTTGACGCTTCTGCCTACACGCTCTACATCGTGGACTCAGCAAGGCGCCCACGCAACCACGTAAAGCCCTCTCGATGTGCGCTTGCTCCCCGACGCATGCCAATTCGATCATATGCGCTTCCTCGCCAGATTTTCGAAAGCGATTTCATCCTGTTTATTTGCAGGAGCGTTTCTCTTCGGAATTTGAAAAACAAATTCGACTTTTCGAGAATTCGGGGGAGAAAAATTATGCGAAGAGAAGGTCCATGCAGGTATACGGAAAGCCAAGGCCCGCGCCCTCGTTAGATCCAATAAAACGAGCCAGGAGGGGCAGGGAGAAGCAAGATTAACAAGTTAGCCCGCGTCGTGGAGGAATTAACGTGATTCGCGAGCCGAGCAGGGCTGGGCAAAGGGCGCGCAGCGTCGCTTTTTAAATTGCCACGCGCGCTGCAAAAGGTATTCTGCGCGTGTACGCAGCTCGTATGTTTACCTCGCGGTAATGGCTGCGGGCGCGTGAGGCGCTTTTTAATTTTCCGAGCTCAAAAGGAGGATGAGTCTGCCGATCCAGCGACGTACAGCTGCTGCGCTTGCTAAGTTTCGCCCGAATCTTACGCGGATGTACATTGCGTACGCTTTTTTTTTTATTATTATTTTTCTGCAGCGGCTCTACATTGCATCGTGTTTTTTCAAATTTTTCAAAATGTTTGCGCAACTTTTGGAAATATTGGAATTCGCCAATAATGTGTACACACAAATACACACAGATATACACTGCGCGCCGCGTCTCCGGATATGCTGGCTATCCTATATATGGTGCTTGTACAGTGAGGGTCCTGAGTTCGTATCAATTCTAAAATATTATAAGGTATTTAGCATTAGCTATTAACACCAAAATGCACGATGTTGGACTGCAGAAATCGAATGTTCGTTGAAGAAGGGGAGGGGGAAGCAGTGATAATACGTTAACAATATATTCATTATAAAATATCTAAAAAGAAAGGGCACGTCTTTTCTCTGAATGACCGAGAATGCTAATTTTTTCAAGCAATTTGTATAAGATTACAGATCTGTCGTGAATTGAAATAGCATCGAAATAACACCCAGATTTTATGCCCCCAAAGCGATTCTAAAACTACTGATAGAACTAGTTTGTTATTCGTACTGTATAGCGAGCTTTTCTATTGATTATTTGATTGATCGTAAATGATTATTTAATGTTACGTAAATTTCCTGTCGCATCGTGTAGGCAACGAAGGATGATTATAAAAACACATGAACAAATATTTTATTAGTAACAAACAAAAATAATTTCGAGCATTAAAGATCAAATCTATATTATTTGAACATTAATCTAAAGACATTATGTTTATTGATGAGAACCTCCGAAGTAATGCCTATGAACGAGGGCCAGCAGTATTTTAACGATAAACTTTATTAAATATCTATAATGTCTATTAATTGTTGAAAATATTTTACGCGCTTCGAATATTTTCTGATAGCTTGAAATAATAACGTGTTTGTATGATAAACTTTGATTGGCAGCTGAACAAACAACTTCATTTTTTACAATCTAAATTTTTCTTAAATATCGTATAGACGACTTATTTATCCATTCGAATTGTAAACGATTTGAATCGAAGAAATACCTTAAAATAGAAAAAGCGGATCAAACGTTTAACTTTTTCTCTTATGCATACGTACATTTACGTGCGTATCAGATGAATTTTTTTTACGACCCGCTCGATTGCGCTTGTTACAGTCTGCCAGGATTCTCGGCTCAATTTGTATATATGCCACAAAGAGTAAAACGCAGGAGAGGCTCGTCGCGCTCAGCAGTTCCTGGAAATCTCCGAGCTGTTCAGCCATCACTTGCGTCACGCTCTATGTTTATTCGAGGTCCGCTCGAGCTCTTCCGAGGTTCGATCGAGCTCGTTCGAGGTCCGCTCGAGCTCATTCGTGGTTCGCTCGAGCATCGTTCGGAGTCTCTCGAGCGTCGATCGAGGCTATTCCGAACTTCATTCGATGTTCAGCGATTAACAACGAACGCGCTTGAGGAACTGTAGCGAGGTCTCATGCCCGATCGATATTAACTGATGCCTACATTACCGACCGCGCAATATACGCAGAGCTGTTGCGCTCGGCTTCGGGCGACATTCGGCAACGCCGCACTAGTCCCATCGCCACGCGGTGCGTGCCGGCAAAAGTGACATTTGACGTGCGACTCACAGTGATGGACGAGAGCAAGGTGCCACGACTTATTGACGAAGTCCAACGAAAACCAAAAAAGAAAGGCTTTACTAGAGTTTCGATATCGCGACGTTAGATTCTAGTGAAGTTGCGTGTAGCGTAGGCATCGCGAAATATCCGAGTTAAAAATCAAAATCGTGAAAAAAATCGGAAAGTATGACCTATTGGCAACGTGTTCTTTCTATTCTCTCTTTTTCGTTCTCTCAATAAGTCGTGGCACCTTGCTCTCGTCCATCACTGAGTCGCACGTCAAATGTCACTTTTGCCGGCACGCACCGCGTGGCGATGGGACTAGTGCGGCGTTGCCGAATGTCGCCCGAAGCCGAGCGCAACAGCTCTGCGTATATTGCGCGGTCGGTAATGTAGGCATCAGTTAATATCGATCGGGCATGAGACCTCGCTACAGTTCCTCAAGCGCGTTCGTTGTTAATCGCTGAACATCGAATGAAGTTCGGAATAGCCTCGATCGACGCTCGAGAGACTCCGAACGATGCTCGAGCGAACCACGAATGAGCTCGAGCGGACCTCGAACGAGCTCGATCGAACCTCGGAAGAGCTCGAGCGGACCTCGAATAAACATAGAGCGTGACGCAAGTGATGGCTGAACAGCTCGGAGATTTCCAGGAACTGCTGAGCGCGACGAGCCTCTCCTGCGTTTTACTCTTTGTGGCATATATACAAATTGAGCCGAGAATCCTGTCAGACTGTAACAGGCGCAATCGAGCAGGTCGTAACAAAAATTCATCTGATACGCACGTAAATGTACGTATGCATAAGAGAAAAAGTTAAATGTTTGATCCGCTTTTTCTATTTTAAGGTATTTCTTCGATTCAAATCGGTTACAATTCGAATGGATATATAATTCGTCTATACGATATTTAAGAAAAATTTAGATTGTAAAAAATGAAGTTGTTTGTTCAGCTGCCAATCAAAGTTTATCATACAAACACGTTATTATTTCAAGCTATCAGAAAATATTCGAAGCGCGTAAAATATTTTCAACAATTAATAGACATTATAGATATTTAATAAAGTTTAACGTTAAAATACTGCTGGCCCTCGTTCATAGGCATTACTTCGGAGGTTCTCATCAATAAACATAATGTCTTTAGATTAATGTTCAAATAATATAGATTTGATCTTTAATGCTCGAAATTATTTTTGTTTGTTACTAATAAAATATTTGTTCATGTGTTTTTATAATCATCCTTCGTTGCCTACACGATGCGACAGGAAATTTACGTAACATTAAATAATCATTTACGATCAATCAAATAATCAATAGAAAAGCTCGCTATACAGTACGAATAACAAACTAGTTCTATCAGTAGTTTTAGAATCGCTTTGGGGGCATAAAATCTGGGTGTTATTTCGATGCTATTTCAATTCACGACAGATCTGTAATCTTATACAAATTGCTTGAAAAAATTAGCATTCTCGGTCATTCAGAGAAAAGACGTGCCCTTTCTTTTTAGATATTTTATAATGAATATATTGTTAACGTATTATCACTGCTTCCCCCTCCCCTTCTTCAACGAACATTCGATTTCTGCAGTCCAACATCGTGCATTTCGGTGTTAATAGCTAATGCTAAATACCTTATAATATTTTAGAATTGATACGAACTCAGGACCCTCACTGTACAATCACTGTACGCGGGCGCTCTGCTTCACCAGTGTTGTGATTGAACAGTCCTCTCTGTTTGGGCGCGTGGCTCGCCCAAAATAGGCGCACGTATCACCCGTGTACCGGACGTATCGCTAGACACTAGGTTAGTGGCGCTGCTCTTCCACTTTTCTCCCAGTGTACACAGGTACACACAGGTACACACAGATACAGATATACAGTACAGAGAGGCCCAAACCGAAAGGTCTACTACCTGGGATTTATGACACCCACGCCAGCGTCAGTCTAGTTGAAGCAAGAGCGCTTCAGTCTGGGCAGAACAGCAGCCAAGCGCACATCGAGGGAAGGACACACATACTATAGTTTTCTACAGCATCTATACCTATATATACGGTCAAGCGGCAGTCATACAGTCTTCATTGATATTTACACTTACTCTTGTACACATATTCTAATAATTGTTAACCAATAAAGTATTTAGGTAATAGAAAATTGGTTCGTACCTCGCGTTTAAAGCAACGTCGAACATTAAATTTTTCTCTGATGATGCTAACGCAATCAAACATCGCCAGTGCTTCAACAGGAGATTGGAACGTAATGAAGATTTGGACGATACAAAAAAATCAGATACTAATCAAATCGGACGCATGGATAACGAGAGGTTGTTTTTGCAAAAAAGGCAGTTTATTGCGTTGCACTAGCTACAGGTAATTGACAAATTGAGCCATTCTCGGAAACCCAAGCGCAGGAAAATTTATAGTCGGTGCACGTTCGAAAAAATTCCGTTGGAAAAAAAACAATGTAAAGAAATTTAAACGCGCAGCGCCGACCGAATTCAGCAGGCGGAGATGAAGCAATAAATATCACGATTCGAAAATATTGGTCAGTTTTTCCCGACCTCCGCGCGGCGTACACTTCGGGGGAGCTGTAAAAAATTCATAACGCGCGATATGTGGAATAACCGACTGTTTAGCGAAATAATATTCGATTGGGGAAGATTCGTTGTCCGATACACCGAGGGGAAAGTGGGTGCGAGCGGCAATGTAGCCGCGCGCCTGGCTGGCTGAAAAATTGAAATTCCTCATACGTCTCGATCGAACGCGGCGCGCGCGCGGCGGTAGCAAGGGGGGGGGGGGCACTGCGGACCGCAGTCGAAAACGTTATCAAGTGCTGTTGAACTTTATGATTCGGAAAAGAAACTCGCGCGGGTATGTAGTGGTATAAGCGAGGAGGCAGCACTACAGCCGACTGCGCCGACGAAGGCTACTCGTGTTGTACTCGGTGAGCAGATCGCGCCCTGGCGTGGCGAAATGTTGGTTCGAGGTCGCGAGCGCCGCGCAGAGGAGCGCCAGATGAAGCCGCGGGTAGCATGCCAAATAGCTCCTCAAAGTGAGATCTTTTCTATTTTTCTTTTACGCTCCGTCCCCTGCTTCCTCTTGAGCATCAGGCGGGGGGAAGCAGGTGGCTCCTCTGGCTTTTGCCTTTCGCGGCCTTCGACTGCTCGCTTTTTTTCCTCCCTCATTTTTTCCTTCCCTTCCGTATTCCGGCGGCTAAGATAGGCCAGCTCTATACCTATATACTAACGCATGCTCGAACACAGAAACCGCAGCGAGTTTTTCCCTTTCCTTGGCATTTCCTTTTTCCTCCTCCATCTTTAATGATTCAACAGGCTCGGCCGCCGTGTAGCCGCCGGTATATAGCCGAGCTGCGATAGCCCCAGCGCCTGAGTGGCTTTCCCTTTTTTTCCCAAAAGAAGGTGAAAGCGCTCCCATTATACCCAAGATAAAAAGTATTCGTCCACTTGGAGAAACTCTTTCCTTGGAGCGGCTCCAAGTGGCGTTGCTCAGTTTGCGAAGAAAGGGAGCCTGCAGGCCTCGCATGCCCGGCTATCGCCAGTGGAAGGAAAAACGTGCTGAGCGCACTCTGGGTCATACTCCGGAAAAAATGCCTCCTCGATTTCCATGGCTCCAATCAGCTCTGAAGTTGCCGCTCCTTTTGTCGAATTATCGTACTTATCCATTCCCATCCCGACTTTTTCACATGGACCACTGCAGAACAAGAGCCTGGAGTAATCGTTCGTAAATTATGAAGAGAGAGAGAGAGAGAGAGAGAGAGAGAGAGAGAGAGAGAAGTTGCGGCATACTGCGTCGTACGTTTTCGCACGTAACGTAAAACACCAGTATCGATAGTTGTATTTAATAGCGACTACGCGCCACACCATCAGCAAGAAATTAGGCAATAGTATATTATGCAACAAGGGGGGAAAATTGGCTTTTTCTAGCGAGAAGTGCACTTAGTCTCTTTTGAGCGCACGAGTGGGAGTCGAGGGCGCCGTAGGCGCCCAGACTCAAAGAACGATGTCACTGACGTAAACATGTACAGACTTAGGAGCAATTATTGCTAAATATTCGTGTATATCTTAGACATATTCTATACGAAACAAAAACAGTTTGTATATATATTATATATTTTTATAGTATAAATACAAAATATTGCGGGAAATATCTGTATGTTAATAGTTAAAATATTAACTTCATGGCTATCGTGCGTAGTATTGCGTGCAGATGGCGTTTCTCTCGTACCGCCTAACCTCAAAATACGTCATCCTCTTTCATACAAAAAATATTCTTTAGAATTATTTATCATGAATCATCAATAAATCATTAATAATAGAACGAAAGCAACTGAATATACCTAAGGAAGCATGCAAAGTGCCTTTCGAATTATATAATGTCAAAATTCAAAAATTTGCCTCTCATCGGCTTTTTGGTTCTAAACACCAGATCTGATAGTTCTAGAGATAAAATAATAAGTGTGATTCCAACTGATTCAGCAGCCTCTGGCATTTCCAAAAAGGTATATGTAAACTCGAGTCCGTTTCAGGCGCCTACAGTACCCACTACTGCCCACTCATGCTCAAAACATCACCCTCGCTAAAAAAAGCCAATTTTCCCTGCTACATGCACAATATACTATTGGCAACGCTAACGCCCGATAAGAAAACCGCAGAATTTACAAGGGTGCATACATAGCCCTTGGCAGCGACTGCCCGAAGTTCAAACCTACATGTTTATGCGTACTTTTTAGTCCTTTTAAAGCCTATAAAGGAGAGATTAATGAGAAAACGTGCATATGTACCGAGAACGCCGAGAACAATAGTTCGTCCCTTAGCAAAAACTACCGTTGGTACAGACCTACCTTGTTTTGCATGCTATTCCGTCATCTCCAAGCCTATGCAAACTAGAATTACGAGAAAACGTGCAAACGTACCGAGAACGCTCATAAGTGAACCCCAAGAAACAGGCGATTTACAGCCTTCGGTTTGGGGCGATAGTTCGTCCATTAGCAGAAACTACCGTTGGTACAGACCTACCTGGTTTTGCGTGTTGTTCCATCTTCTCTGAGCTTATGTAGGCTAGATTAACAAGAAAACGTGCAAACGTTCTGCGAACGTCCGATAAGTGAACCCCAAGAAACAGGCGATTTACAGCCTTCGGTTTGGGGCGATAGTTCGTCCATTAGCAGAAAATACCGTTGGTACAGACCTACCTGGTTTTGCGTGTTTTTCCGTCTTCTCTGAGCTTATGTAGGCTTGATTAACGAGAAAACGTGCAAACGTACCGAGAACGCCCGATAAGTGAACCCCAATAAATAGGCTATTTACAGCCTTGGGTTTGGGGCGATAGTTCGTCCATTAGCAGAATCTACCGTTGGTACAGACGTTCCAGGTTTTGCGTGTTTTTCCGACTTCTCAGAGCTTATGTAAGCTAGTTTAACGAGAAAACGTGCAAACGTACCGAGAACGCCCAATAAGTGAACCCCAAGAAACACGGGATTTACGGCCTTCGGGATGGGCCAATAGTTCGTCCATTAGCAGAAACTACCGGTAGTACAGACCTACCTTGTTTTGCATGCTATTCCGTCATCTCCAAGCCTATGCAAACTAGAATTACGAGAAAACGTGCAAACGTACCGAGAACGCCCGATAAGTGAACCCCAATAAATAGGCTATTTACAGCCTTCGGTTTGGGGCGATAGTTCGTCCATTAGCAGAATCTACCGTTGGTACAGACGTTCCAGGTTTTGCGTGTTTTTCCGACTTCTCAGAGCTTATGTAAGCTAGTTTAACGAGAAAACGTGCAAACGTACCGAGAACGCCCGATAAGTGAACCCCAAGAAACAGGCGATTTACAGCCTTCGGTTTGGGGCGATAGTTCGTCCATTAGCAGAAACTACCGTTGGTACAGACCTACCTGGTTTTGCGTGTTGTTCCATCTTCTCTGAGCTTATGTAGGCTAGATTAACAAGAAAACGTGCAAACGTTCTGCGAACGTCCGATAAGTGAACCCCAAGAAACAGGCTATTTACAGCCTTCGGTTTGGGGCGATAGTTCGTCCATTAGCAGAAACTACCGTTGGTACAGACGTTCCAGGTTTTGCGTGTTTTTCCGACTTCTCAGAGCTTATGTAAGCTAGTTTAACGAGAAAACGTGCAAACGTACCGAGAACGCCCGATAAGTGAACCCCAATAAATAGGCTATTTACAGCCTTCGGTTTTGGGCGATAGTTCGTCCATTAGCAGAATCTACCGTTGGTACAGACGTTCCAGGTTTTGCGAGTTTTTCCGACTTCTCAGAGCTTATGTAAGCTAGTTTAACGAGAAAACGTGCAAACGTACCGAGAACGCCCAATAAGTGAACCCCAAGAAACACGGGATTTACGGCCTTCGGGATGGGCCAATAGTTCGTCCATTAGCAGAAACTACCGTTGGTACAGACCTACCTTGTTTTGCATGCTATTCCGTCATCTCCAAGCCTATGCAAACTAGAATTACGAGAAAACGTGCAAACGTACCGAGAACGCTCATAAGTGAACCCCAAGAAACAGGCGATTTACAGCCTTCGGTTTGGGGCGATAGTTTGTCCATTAGCAGAAACTACCGTTGGTATAGACCTACCTGGTTTTGCGTGTTGTTCCATCTTCTCTGAGCTTATGTAGGCTTGATTAACGAGAAAACGTGGAACCGTTCTGAGAACGTCCGATAAGTGAACCCCAAGAAACAGGCGATTTACAGCCTTCGGTTTGGGGCGATAGTTCGTCCATTAGCAGAAACTACCGTTGGTACAGACCTACCTGGTTTTGCGTGTTTTTCCGTCTTCACTGACCTTATGTAGGCCAGATTAACTAGAAAACGTGCAAACGTACCGAGAACGCTCGATAAGTGAACCCCAAGAAACAGGCTATTTACAGCCTTCGGTGTGTGCCGTTAGTTCATCCCGTAGCAGAAACTACCGGTGGTACAGAACTTCCAGGTTTTGCGTGTTTTTCCGTCTTCTCTGAGCTTATTTAGACTAGATTAACGAGATAACGTGCAACCGTTCTGAGAACGTCCGATAAGTGAACCCCAAGAAACAGGCGATTTACAGCCTTCGGTCTGGGGCGATAGTTCGTCCATTAGCAAAAACTACCGTTGGTACAGACCTACCTGGTTTTGCGTGTTGTTCCATCTTCTCTGAGCTTATGTAAGCTAGTTTAACGAGAAAACGTGCAAACGTACCGAGAACGCCCGATAAGTGAACCCCAAGAAACAGGCGATTTACAGCCTTCGGTTTGGGGCGATAGTTCGTCCATTAGCAGAAACTACCGTTGGTACAGACCTACCTGGTTTTGCGTGTTGTTCCATCTTCTCTGAGCTTATGTAGGCTAGATTAACAAGAAAACGTGCAAACGTACCGAGAACGCCCAATAAGTGAACCCCAAGAAACACGGGATTTACGGCCTTCGGGATGGGCCAATAGTTCGTCCATTAGCAGAAACTACCGTTGGTACAGACCTACCTTGTTTTGCATGCTATTCCGTCATCTCCAAGCCTATGCAAACTAGAATTACGAGAAAACGTGCAAACGTACCGAGAACGCCCAATAAGTGAACCCCAAGAAACACGGGATTTACGGCCTTCGGGATGGGCCAATAGTTCGTCCATTAGCAGAAACTACCGTTGGTACAGACCTACCTTGTTTTGCATGCTATTCCGTCATCTCCAAGCCTATGCAAACTAGAATTACGAGAAAACGTGCAAACGTACCGAGAACGCTCATAAGTGAACGCCAAGAAACAGGCGATTTACAGCCATCGGTTTGGGGCGATAGTTTGTCCATTAGCAGAAACTACCGTTGGTATAGACCTACCTGGTTTTGCGTGTTGTTCCATCTTCTCTGAGCTTATGTAGGCTTGATTAACGAGAAAACGTGGAACCGTTCTGAGAACGTCCGATAAGTGAACCCCAAGAAACAGGCGATTTACAGCCTTCGGTTTGGGGCGATAGTTCGTCCATTAGCAGAAACTACCGTTGGTACAGACCTACCTGGTTTTGCGTGTTTTTCCGTCTTCACTGACCTTATGTAGGCCAGATTAACTAGAAAACGTGCAAACGTACCGAGAACGCTGGATAAGTGAACCCCAAGAAACAGGCTATTTACAGCCTTCGGTGTGTGCCGTTAGTTCATCCCGTAGCAGAAACTACCGGTGGTACAGAACTTCCAGGTTTTGCGTGTTTTTCCGTCTTCTCTGAGCTTATTTAGACTAGATTAACGAGATAACGTGCAACCGTTCTGAGAACGTCCGATAAGTGAACCCCAAGAAACAGGCGATTTACAGCCTTCGGTCTGGGGCGATAGTTCGTCCATTAGCAAAAACTACCGTTGGTACAGACCTACCTGGTTTTGCGTGTTGTTCCATCTTCTCTGAGCTTACGTAGACCAGATTAACGACAAAACGTGCAAACGTTCTGAGAACGTCCGATAAGTGAACCCCAAGAAACAGGCTATTTACAGCCTTCGGTTTGTGCCGTTAGTTCGTCCCGTAGCAGAAACTACCGGTGGTACAGAACTTCCAGGTTTTGCGTGTTTTTCCGTCTTCTCTGAGCTTATTTAGGCTTGATTAACAAGAAAACGTTCAAACGGACCGAGAACGCCCGATAAGTGAACCCCAATAAACACGGGATTTACGGCCTTCGGTATGGGCCGATATATCGTCCCGTAGCAGAAACTAACGGTGGCATAGACCTACCTGGTTTTGCGTCTTATCTGTGCATATGTAGGCTAGATTAACTAGAAAACGTGCAAACGTACCGAGGATGCTCGATAAGTGAACCCCAAGAAACAGGCTATTTACAGGCTTCGGTGTGTGCCGTTAGTTCGTCCCGTAGCAGAAACTACCGTTGGTACAGACCTACCTTGTTTTGCATGCTATTCCGTCATCTCCAAGCCTATGCAAACTAGAATTACGAGAAAACGTGCAAACGTACCGAGAACGCCCAATAAGTGAACCCCAAGAAACACGGGATTTACGGCCTTCGGGATGGGCCAATAGTTCGTCCATTAGCAGAAACTACCGTTGGTACAGACCTACCTTGTTTTGCATGCTATTCCGTCATCTCCAAGCCTATGCAAACTAGAATTACGAGAAAACGTGCAAACGTACCGAGAACGCTCATAAGTGAACGCCAAGAAACAGGCGATTTACAGCCATCGGTTTGGGGCGATAGTTTGTCCATTAGCAGAAACTACCGTTGGTATAGACCTACCTGGTTTTGCGTGTTGTTCCATCTTCTCTGAGCTTATGTAGGCTTGATTAACGAGAAAACGTGGAACCGTTCTGAGAACGTCCGATAAGTGAACCCCAAGAAACAGGCGATTTACAGCCTTCGGTTTGGGGCGATAGTTCGTCCATTAGCAGAAACTACCGTTGGTACAGACCTACCTGGTTTTGCGTGTTTTTCCGTCTTCACTGACCTTATGTAGGCCAGATTAACTAGAAAACGTGCAAACGTACCGAGAACGCTGGATAAGTGAACCCCAAGAAACAGGCTATTTACAGCCTTCGGTGTGTGCCGTTAGTTCATCCCGTAGCAGAAACTACCGGTGGTACAGAACTTCCAGGTTTTGCGTGTTTTTCCGTCTTCTCTGAGCTTATTTAGACTAGATTAACGAGATAACGTGCAACCGTTCTGAGAACGTCCGATAAGTGAACCCCAAGAAACAGGCGATTTACAGCCTTCGGTTTGTGCCGTTAGTTCGTCCCGTAGCAGAAACTACCGGTGGTACAGAACTTCCAGGTTTTGCGTGTTTTTCCGTCTTCTCTGAGCTTATTTAGGCTTGATTAACAAGAAAACGTTCAAACGGACCGAGAACGCCCGATAAGTGAACCCCAATAAACACGGGATTTACGGCCTTCGGTATGGGCCGATATATCGTCCCGTAGCAGAAACTAACGGTGGCATAGACCTACCTGGTTTTGCGTCTTATCTGTGCGTATGTAGGCTAGATTAACTAGAAAACGTGCAAACGTACCGAGGATGCTCGATAAGTGAACCCCAAGAAACAGGCTATTTACAGGCTTCGGTGTGTGCCGTTAGTTCGTCCCGTAGCAGAAACTACCGGTGGTACAGAACTTCCAGGTTTTGCGTGTTTTTCCGTCTTCTCTGAGCTTATTTAGACTAGATTAACGAGAAAACGTGCAAACGTTCTGAGAACGTCCGATAAGTGAACCCCAAGAAACAGGCGATTTACAGCCTTCGGTCTGGGGCGATAGTTCGTCCATTAGCAGAAACTACCGTTGGTACAGACCTACCTGGTTTGGGTGTTTTTCCGTCTTCCCAGAGCTTATGTAAGCTAGTTTAACGAGAAAACATGCAAACGTACCGAGAACGCCCGATAAGTGAACCCCAATAAACAGGCTATTTACAGCCTTCGGTTTGGGGCGATAGTTCGTCCATTAGCAGAATCTACCGTTGGTACAGAACTTCCAGGTTTTGCGTGTTTTTCCGTCTTCTCTGAGCTTATTTAGGCTTGATTAACGAGAAAACATGCAAACGGTCTGAGAACAACCGATAAGTGAACCCCGAGAAACACGCGATTCACAGCCTTCGGTATGGGCCGATATTTCGTCCCGTAGCAAAAACTAACGGTGGCATAGAGCTACCTGGTTTTGCGTCTTCTCTGTGCTAATGTAGGCTAGATTAAGGAGAAAACTTGAAAACGTAACGAGAACGCCCGGTGAGTGAACCCCAATAAACACACGATTTACGGCCTTCGGTCTGGGGCGATAGTTCGTCCATTAGCAGAAACTACCGTTGGTACAGACCTACCTGGTTTGGGTGTTTTTCCGTCTTCTCTGTGCTAATGTTGGCTAGATTAAGAAGAAAAGTTGAAAACGTAACGAGAACGCCCGGTAAGTGAACCCCAATAAACAGGCTATTTACAGCCTTCGGTTTGTGCCGATAGTTCGTCACGTAGCAGAAACTACCGGTGGTACAGAACTTCCAGGTTTTGCGTGTTTTTCCGTCTTCTCTGAGCTTATTTAGGCTTGATTAACAAGAAAACGTACAAACGGACCGAGAACGCACGATAAGTGAACCCCAATAAACACGGGATTTACGGCCTTCGGTACGGGCCGATATTTCGTCCCGTAGAGAACGTTCGATAAGTGAACCCCAAGAAACAGGCGATTTACAGCCTTCAGTTTGGGGCGATAGTTCGTCCATTAGCAGAAACTACCGGTGGTACAGAACTTCCAGGTTTTGCGTGTTTTTCCGTCTTCTCTGAGCTTATTTAGGCTTGATTAACAAGAAAACGTTCAAACGGACCGAGAACGACCGATAAGTGAACCCCAATAAACACGGGATTTACGGCCTTCGGTATGGGCCGATATATCGTCCCGTAGCAGAAACTAACGGTGGCATAGACCTACCTGGTTTTGCGTCTTATCTGTGCGTATGTAGGTTAGATTAACTAGAAAACGTGCAAACGTACCGAGGATGCTCGATAAGTGAACCCCAAGATACAGGCTATTTACAGGCTTCGGTTTGAGGCGATAGTTCGTCTCTTAGCAGAAACTGCCGGTAGTACAGACTTTCCAGGTTTTGGGTCTTTTCCCGTCTTCTCTGTGCTTATGTAGGCTAGATTAACTAGAAAACGTGCAAACGTTCTGAGAACGTCCGATAAGTGAACCCCAAGAAACAGACGATTTACAGCCTTCGGTCTGGGGCGATAGTTCGTCCATTAGCAGAAACTACCGTTGGTAAAGAGCTACCTGGTTTTGCGTGTTGTTCCATCTTCTCTGAGCTTATGTAGACCAGATTAACGAGAAAACGTGCAAACGGACTGAGAACGCCAGATAAGTGAACCCCAATAAACACGGGATTTACGGCCTTCGGTATGGGCCGATATTTCGTCCCGTAGCAGAAACTAACGGTGGTATAGACCTACCTGGATTTGCGTCTTCTCTGAGCTTATTTAGACTAGATTAACGAGAAAACGTGCAAACGTTCTGAGAACGTCCGATAAGTGAACCCCAAGAAACAGGCGATTTACAGCCTTCGGTCTGGGGCGATAGTTCGTCCATTAGCAGAAACTACCGTTGGTACAGACCTACCTGGTTTGGGTGTTTTTCCGTCTTCTCTGTGCTAATGTAGGCTAGATTAAGAAGAAAAGTTGAAAACGTAACGAGAACGCCCGGTAAGTGAACCCCAATAAACACGCGATTTACGGCCTTCGGTACGGGCCGATATTTCGTCCCGTAGAGAACGTTCGATAAGTGAACCCCAAGAAACAGGCGATTTACAGCCTTCGGTTTGGGGCGATAGTTCGTCCATTAGCAGAAACTACCGTTGGTACAGACCTTTGAGGTTTTGCGTGTTTTTCCGTCTTCACTGAGCTTATGTAGGCCAGATTAACTAGAAAACGTGCAAACGTACCGAGAACGCTCGATAAGTGAACCCCAAGAAAAAGGCTATTTACAGCCTTCGGTTTGTGCCGCTAGTTCGTCCCGTAGCAGAAACTAACGGTGGTATAGACCTACCTGGTTTTGCGTCTTCTCTGTGCGTATGTAGGCTAGATTAACTAAAAAACGTGCAAACGTACCGAGAACGCTCGATAAGTGAACCCCAAGAAACAGGCTATTTACAGCATTCGGTGTGTGCCGTTAGTTCGTCCCGTAGCAGAAACTACCGGTGGTACAGAACTTCCAGGTTTTGCGTGTTTTTCCGTCTTCTCTGAGCTTATTTAGACTAGATTAACGAGAAAACGTGCAAATGTTCTGAGAACGTCCGATAAGTGAACCCCAAGAAACAGGCGATTTACAGCCTTCGGTCTGGGGCGATAGTTCGTCCATTAGCAGAAACTACCGTTGGTACAGACCTACCTGGTTTGGGTGTTTTTCCGTCTTCTCTGTGCTAATGTAGGCTAGATTAAGAAGAAAAGTTGAAAACGTAACGAGAACGCCCGGTAAGTGAACCCCAATAAACACGCGATTTACGGCCTTCGGTACGGGCCGATATTTCGTCCCGAAGAGAACGTTCGATAAGTGAACCCCAAGAAACAGGCGATTTACAGCCTTCGGTTTGGGGCGATAGTTCGTCCATTAGCAGAAACTACCGTTGGTACAGACCTTTGAGGTTTTGCGTGTTTTTCCGTCTTCACTGAGCTTATGTAGGCCAGATTAACTAGAAAACATGCAAACGTACCGAGAACGCCCGATAGTGAACCCCAATAAACAGGCTATTTACAGCCTTCGGTTTGGGGCGATAGTTCGTCCATTAGCAGAATCTACCGTTGGTACAGAACTTCCAGGTTTTTCGTGTTTTTCCGTCTTCTCTGAGCTTATTTAGGCTTGATTAACGAGAAAACGTGCAAACGGTCTGAGAACAACCGATAAGTGAACCCCGAGAAACACGTGATTCACAGCCTTCGGTATGGGCCGATATTTCGTCCCGTAGCAGAAACTAACGGTGGCATAGACCTACCTGGATTTGCGTCTTCTCTGTGCTAATGTAGGCTAGATTAAGGAGAAAACTTGAAAACGTAACGAGAACGCCCGGTGAGTGAACCCCAATAAACACACGATTTACGGCCTTCGGTCTGGGGCGATAGTTCGTCCATTAGCAGAAACTACCGTTGGTACAGACCTACCTGGTTTTGCGTGTTGTTCCATCTTCTCTGAGCTTATGTAGACCAGATTAACGAGAAAACGTGCAAACGGACTGAGAACGCCAGATAAGTGAACCCCAATAAACACGGGATTTACGGCCTTCGGTATGGGCCGATATTTCGTCCCGTAGCAGAAACTAACGGTGGTATAGACCTACCTGGTTTTGCGTCTTCTCTGTGCGTATGTAGGCTAGATTAACTAGAAAACGTGCAAACGTACCGAGAACGCTCGGTAAGTGAACCCCAAGAAACAGGCTATTTACAGGCTTCGGTGTGTGCCGTTAGTTCGTCCCGTAGCAGAAACTACCGGTGGTACAGAACTTCCAGGTTTTGCGTGTTTTTCCGTCTTCTCTGAGCTTATGTAGGCTTGATTAACAAGAAAACGTGCAAACGGACTGAGAACGCCCGATAAGTGAACCCCAATAAACACGGGATTTACGGCCTTCGGTATGGGCCGATATTTCGTCCCGTAGCAGAAACTAACGGTGGTATAGACCTACCTGGATTTGCGTCTTCTCTGTGGGTATGTAGGCTAGATTAACTAGAAAACGTGCAAACGTACCGAGGATGCTCGATAAGTGAACCCCAAGAAACAGGCTATTTACAGGCTTCGGTGTGTGCCGTTAGTTCGTCCCGTAGCAGAAACTACCGTTGGTACAGACCTACCTTGTTTTGCATGCTATTCCGTCATCTCCAAGCCTATGCAAACTAGAATTACGAGAAAACGTGCAAACGTACCGAGAACGCCCAATAAGTGAACCCCAAGAAACACGGGATTTACGGCCTTCGGGATGGGCCAATAGTTCGTCCATTAGCAGAAACTACCGTTGGTACAGACCTACCTTGTTTTGCATGCTATTCCGTCATCTCCAAGCCTATGCAAACTAGAATTACGAGAAAACGTGCAAACGTACCGAGAACGCTCATAAGTGAACGCCAAGAAACAGGCGATTTACAGCCATCGGTTTGGGGCGATAGTTTGTCCATTAGCAGAAACTACCGTTGGTATAGACCTACCTGGTTTTGCGTGTTGTTCCATCTTCTCTGAGCTTATGTAGGCTTGATTAACGAGAAAACGTGGAACCGTTCTGAGAACGTCCGATAAGTGAACCCCAAGAAACAGGCGATTTACAGCCTTCGGTTTGGGGCGATAGTTCGTCCATTAGCAGAAACTACCGTTGGTACAGACCTACCTGGTTTTGCGTGTTTTTCCGTCTTCACTGACCTTATGTAGGCCAGATTAACTAGAAAACGTGCAAACGTACCGAGAACGCTGGATAAGTGAACCCCAAGAAACAGGCTATTTACAGCCTTCGGTGTGTGCCGTTAGTTCATCCCGTAGCAGAAACTACCGGTGGTACAGAACTTCCAGGTTTTGCGTGTTTTTCCGTCTTCTCTGAGCTTATTTAGACTAGATTAACGAGATAACGTGCAACCGTTCTGAGAACGTCCGATAAGTGAACCCCAAGAAACAGGCGATTTACAGCCTTCGGTCTGGGGCGATAGTTCGTCCATTAGCAAAAACTACCGTTGGTACAGACCTACCTGGTTTTGCGTGTTGTTCCATCTTCTCTGAGCTTACGTAGACCAGATTAACGACAAAACGTGCAAACGTTCTGAGAACGTCCGATAAGTGAACCCCAAGAAACAGGCTATTTACAGCCTTCGGTTTGTGCCGTTAGTTCGTCCCGTAGCAGAAACTACCGGTGGTACAGAACTTCCAGGTTTTGCGTGTTTTTCCGTCTTCTCTGAGCTTATTTAGGCTTGATTAACAAGAAAACGTTCAAACGGACCGAGAACGCCCGATAAGTGAACCCCAATAAACACGGGATTTACGGCCTTCGGTATGGGCCGATATATCGTCCCGTAGCAGAAACTAACGGTGGCATAGACCTACCTGGTTTTGCGTCTTATCTGTGCGTATGTAGGCTAGATTAACTAGAAAACGTGCAAACGTACCGAGGATGCTCGATAAGTGAACCCCAAGAAACAGGCTATTTACAGGCTTCGGTGTGTGCCGTTAGTTCGTCCCGTAGCAGAAACTACCGGTGGTACAGAACTTCCAGGTTTTGCGTGTTTTTCCGTCTTCTCTGAGCTTATTTAGACTAGATTAACGAGAAAACGTGCAAACGTTCTGAGAACGTCCGATAAGTGAACCCCAAGAAACAGGCGATTTACAGCCTTCGGTTTGGGGCGATAGTTCGTCCATTAGCAGAATCTACCGTTGGTACAGACCTACCTGGTTTGGGTGTTTTTCCGTCTTCCCAGAGCTTATGTAAGCTAGTTTAACGAGAAAACATGCAAACGTACCGAGAACGCCCGATAAGTGAACCCCAATAAACAGGCTATTTACAGCCTTCGGTTTGGGGCGATAGTTCGTCCATTAGCAGAATCTACCGTTGGTACAGAACTTCCAGGTTTTGCGTGTTTTTCCGTCTTCTCTGAGCTTATTTAGGCTTGATTAACGAGAAAACATGCAAACGGTCTGAGAACAACCGATAAGTGAACCCCGAGAAACACGCGATTCACAGCCTTCGGTATGGGCCGATATTTCGTCCCGTAGCAAAAACTAACGGTGGCATAGAGCTACCTGGTTTTGCGTCTTCTCTGTGCTAATGTAGGCTAGATTAAGGAGAAAACTTGAAAACGTAACGAGAACGCCCGGTGAGTGAACCCCAATAAACACACGATTTACGGCCTTCGGTCTGGGGCGATAGTTCGTCCATTAGCAGAAACTACCGTTGGTACAGACCTACCTGGTTTGGGTGTTTTTCCGTCTTCTCTGTGCTAATGTTGGCTAGATTAAGAAGAAAAGTTGAAAACGTAACGAGAACGCCCGGTAAGTGAACCCCAATAAACAGGCTATTTACAGCCTTCGGTTTGTGCCGATAGTTCGTCACGTAGCAGAAACTACCGGTGGTACAGAACTTCCAGGTTTTGCGTGTTTTTCCGTCTTCTCTGAGCTTATTTAGGCTTGATTAACAAGAAAACGTACAAACGGACCGAGAACGCACGATAAGTGAACCCCAATAAACACGGGATTTACGGCCTTCGGTACGGGCCGATATTTCGTCCCGTAGAGAACGTTCGATAAGTGAACCCCAAGAAACAGGCGATTTACAGCCTTCAGTTTGGGGCGATAGTTCGTCCATTAGCAGAAACTACCGGTGGTACAGAACTTCCAGGTTTTGCGTGTTTTTCCGTCTTCTCTGAGCTTATTTAGGCTTGATTAACAAGAAAACGTTCAAACGGACCGAGAACGACCGATAAGTGAACCCCAATAAACACGGGATTTACGGCCTTCGGTATGGGCCGATATATCGTCCCGTAGCAGAAACTAACGGTGGCATAGACCTACCTGGTTTTGCGTCTTATCTGTGCGTATGTAGGTTAGATTAACTAGAAAACGTGCAAACGTACCGAGGATGCTCGATAAGTGAACCCCAAGATACAGGCTATTTACAGGCTTCGGTTTGAGGCGATAGTTCGTCTCTTAGCAGAAACTGCCGGTAGTACAGACTTTCCAGGTTTTGGGTCTTTTCCCGTCTTCTCTGTGCTTATGTAGGCTAGATTAACTAGAAAACGTGCAAACGTTCTGAGAACGTCCGATAAGTGAACCCCAAGAAACAGACGATTTACAGCCTTCGGTCTGGGGCGATAGTTCGTCCATTAGCAGAAACTACCGTTGGTAAAGAGCTACCTGGTTTTGCGTGTTGTTCCATCTTCTCTGAGCTTATGTAGACCAGATTAACGAGAAAACGTGCAAACGGACTGAGAACGCCAGATAAGTGAACCCCAATAAACACGGGATTTACGGCCTTCGGTATGGGCCGATATTTCGTCCCGTAGCAGAAACTAACGGTGGTATAGACCTACCTGGATTTGCGTCTTCTCTGAGCTTATTTAGACTAGATTAACGAGAAAACGTGCAAACGTTCTGAGAACGTCCGATAAGTGAACCCCAAGAAACAGGCGATTTACAGCCTTCGGTCTGGGGCGATAGTTCGTCCATTAGCAGAAACTACCGTTGGTACAGACCTACCTGGTTTGGGTGTTTTTCCGTCTTCTCTGTGCTAATGTAGGCTAGATTAAGAAGAAAAGTTGAAAACGTAACGAGAACGCCCGGTAAGTGAACCCCAATAAACACGCGATTTACGGCCTTCGGTACGGGCCGATATTTCGTCCCGTAGAGAACGTTCGATAAGTGAACCCCAAGAAACAGGCGATTTACAGCCTTCGGTTTGGGGCGATAGTTCGTCCATTAGCAGAAACTACCGTTGGTACAGACCTTTGAGGTTTTGCGTGTTTTTCCGTCTTCACTGAGCTTATGTAGGCCAGATTAACTAGAAAACGTGCAAACGTACCGAGAACGCTCGATAAGTGAACCCCAAGAAAAAGGCTATTTACAGCCTTCGGTTTGTGCCGCTAGTTCGTCCCGTAGCAGAAACTAACGGTGGTATAGACCTACCTGGTTTTGCGTCTTCTCTGTGCGTATGTAGGCTAGATTAACTAAAAAACGTGCAAACGTACCGAGAACGCTCGATAAGTGAACCCCAAGAAACAGGCTATTTACAGCATTCGGTGTGTGCCGTTAGTTCGTCCCGTAGCAGAAACTACCGGTGGTACAGAACTTCCAGGTTTTGCGTGTTTTTCCGTCTTCTCTGAGCTTATTTAGACTAGATTAACGAGAAAACGTGCAAATGTTCTGAGAACGTCCGATAAGTGAACCCCAAGAAACAGGCGATTTATAGCCTTCGGTCTGGGGCGATAGTTCGTCCATTAGCAGAAACTACCGTTGGTACAGACCTACCTGGTTTGGGTGTTTTTCCGTCTTCTCTGTGCTAATGTAGGCTAGATTAAGAAGAAAAGTTGAAAACGTAACGAGAACGCCCGGTAAGTGAACCCCAATAAACACGCGATTTACGGCCTTCGGTACGGGCCGATATTTCGTCCCGAAGAGAACGTTCGATAAGTGAACCCCAAGAAACAGGCGATTTACAGCCTTCGGTTTGGGGCGATAGTTCGTCCATTAGCAGAAACTACCGTTGGTACAGACCTTTGAGGTTTTGCGTGTTTTTCCGTCTTCACTGAGCTTATGTAGGCCAGATTAACTAGAAAACATGCAAACGTACCGAGAACGCCCGATAAGTGAACCCCAATAAACAGGCTATTTACAGCCTTCGGTTTGGGGCGATAGTTCGTCCATTAGCAGAATCTACCGTTGGTACAGAACTTCCAGGTTTTTCGTGTTTTTCCGTCTTCTCTGAGCTTATTTAGGCTTGATTAACGAGAAAACGTGCAAACGGTCTGAGAACAACCGATAAGTGAACCCCGAGAAACACGTGATTCACAGCCTTCGGTATGGGCCGATATTTCGTCCCGTAGCAGAAACTAACGGTGGCATAGACCTACCTGGATTTGCGTCTTCTCTGTGCTAATGTAGGCTAGATTAAGGAGAAAACTTGAAAACGTAACGAGAACGCCCGGTGAGTGAACCCCAATAAACACACGATTTACGGCCTTCGGTCTGGGGCGATAGTTCGTCCATTAGCAGAAACTACCGTTGGTACAGACCTACCTGGTTTTGCGTGTTGTTCCATCTTCTCTGAGCTTATGTAGACCAGATTAACGAGAAAACGTGCAAACGGACTGAGAACGCCAGATAAGTGAACCCCAATAAACACGGGATTTACGGCCTTCGGTATGGGCCGATATTTCGTCCCGTAGCAGAAACTAACGGTGGTATAGACCTACCTGGTTTTGCGTCTTCTCTGTGCGTATGTAGGCTAGATTAACTAGAAAACGTGCAAACGTACCGAGAACGCTCGGTAAGTGAACCCCAAGAAACAGGCTATTTACAGGCTTCGGTGTGTGCCGTTAGTTCGTCCCGTAGCAGAAACTACCGGTGGTACAGAACTTCCAGGTTTTGCGTGTTTTTCCGTCTTCTCTGAGCTTATGTAGGCTTGATTAACAAGAAAACGTGCAAACGGACTGAGAACGCCCGATAAGTGAACCCCAATAAACACGGGATTTACGGCCTTCGGTATGGGCCGATATTTCGTCCCGTAGCAGAAACTAACGGTGGTATAGACCTACCTGGATTTGCGTCTTCTCTGTGGGTATGTAGGCTAGATTAACTAGAAAACGTGCAAACGTACCGAGGATGCTCGATAAGTGAACCCCAAGAAACAGGCTATTTACAGGCTTCGGTGTGTGCCGTTAGTTCGTCCCGTAGCAGAAACTACCGGTGGTACAGAACTTCCAGGTTTTGCGTGTTTTTCCGTCTTCTCTGAGCTTATTTAGACTAGATTAACGAGAAAACGTGCAAACGTTCTGAGAACGTCCGATAAGTGAACCCCAAGAAACAGGCGATTTACAGCCTTCGGTCTGGGGCGATAGTTCGTCCATTAGCAGAAACTACCGTTGGTACAGACCTACCTGGTTTGGGTGTTTTTCCGTCTTCCCAGAGCTTATGTAAGCTAGTTTAACGAGAAAACATGCAAACGTACCGAGAACGCCCGATAAGTGAACCCCAATAAACAGGCTATTTACAGCCTTCGGTTTGGGGCGATAGTTCGTCCATTAGCAGAATCTACCGTTGGTACAGAACTTCCAGGTTTTGCGTGTTTTTCCGTCTTCTCTGAGCTTATTTAGGCTTGATTAACGAGAAAACATGCAAACGGTCTGAGAACAACCGATAAGTGAACCCCGAGAAACACGCGATTCACAGCCTTCGGTATGGGCCGATATTTCGTCCCGTAGCAAAAACTAACGGTGGCATAGAGCTACCTGGTTTTGCGTCTTCTCTGTGCTAATGTAGGCTAGATTAAGGAGAAAACTTGAAAACGTAACGAGAACGCCCGGTGAGTGAACCCCAATAAACACACGATTTACGGCCTTCGGTCAGGGGCGATAGTTCGTCCATTAGCAGAAACTACCGTTGGTACAGACCTACCTGGTTTGGGTGTTTTTCCGTCTTCTCTGTGCTAATGTTGGCTAGATTAAGAAGAAAAGTTGAAAACGTAACGAGAACGCCCGGTAAGTGAATCCCAATAAACAGGCTATTTACAGCCTTCGGTTTGTGCCGATAGTTCGTCCCGTAGCAGAAACTACCGGTGGTACAGAACTTCAAGGTTTTGCGTGTTTTTCCGTCTTCTCTGAGCTTATTTAGGCTTGATTAACAAGAAAACGTACAAACGGACCGAGAACGCACGATAAGTGAACCCCAATAAACACGGGATTTACGGCCTTCGGTACGGGCCGATATTTCGTCCCGTAGAGAACGTTCGATAAGTGAACCCCAAGAAACAGGCGATTTACAGCCTTCGGTTTGGGGCGATAGTTCGTCCATTAGCAGAAACTACCGGTGGTACAGAACTTCCAGGTTTTGCGTGTTTTTCCGTCTTCTCTGAGCTTATTTAGGCTTGATTAACAAGAAAACGTTCAAACGGACCGAGAACGACCGATAAGTGAACCCCAATAAACACGGGATTTACGGCCTTCGGTATGGGCCGATATATCGTCCCGTAGCAGAAACTAACGGTGGCATAGACCTACCTGGTTTTGCGTCTTATCTGTGCGTATGTAGGTTAGATTAACTAGAAAACGTGCAAACGTACCGAGGATGCTCGATAAGTGAACCCCAAGATACAGGCTATTTACAGGCTTCGGTTTGAGGCGATAGTTCGTCTCTTAGCAGAATCTACCGGTGGTTCAGACCTACCTGGTTTTGCGTCTTCTCTGTGGGTATGTAGGCTAGATTAACTAGAAAACGTGCAAACGTACCGAGAACGCTCGATAAGTGAACCCCAAGAAACAGGCTATTTACAGGCTTCGGTTTGAGGCGATAGTTAGTCTCTTAGCAGAAACTGCCGGTAGTACAGACTTTCCAGGTTTTGGGTCTTTTCCCGTCTTCTCTGTGCTTATGTAGGCTAGATTAACTAGAAAACGTGCAAACGTTCTGAGAACGTCCGATAAGTGAACCCCAAGAAACAGACGATTTACAGCCTTCGGTCTGGGGCGATAGTTCGTCCATTAGCAGAAACTACCGTTGGTACAGACCTACCTGGTTTTGCGTGTTGTTCCATCTTCTCTGAGCTTATGTAGACCAGATTAACGAGAAAACGTGCAAACGGACTGAGAACGCCAGATAAGTGAACCCCAATAAACACGGGATTTACGGCCTTCGGTATGGGCCGATATTTCGTCCCGTAGCAGAAACTAACGGTGGTATAGACCTACCTGGTTTTGCATCTTCTCTGTGCGTATGTAGGCTAGATTAACTAAAAAACGTGCAAACGTACCGAGAACGCTCGATAAGTGAACCCCAAGAAACAGGCTATTTACAGCCTTCGGTGTGTGCCGTTAGTTCGTCCCGTAGCAGAAACTACCGGTGGTACAGAACTTCCAGGTTTTGCGTGTTTTTCCGTCTTCTCTGAGCTTATTTAGACTAGATTAACGAGAAAACGTGCAAACGTTCTGAGAACGTCCGATAAGTGAACCCCAAGAAACAGGCGATTTACAGCCTTCGGTCTGGGGCGATAGTTCGTCCATTAGCAGAAACTACCGTTGGTACAGACCTACCTGGTTTGGGTGTTTTTCCGTCTTCTCTGTGCTAATGTAGGCTAGATTAAGAAGAAAAGTTGAAAACGTAACGAGAACGCCCGGTAAGTGAACCCCAATAAAACGCGATTTACGGCTTCGGTACGGGCCGATATTTCGTCCCGTAGAGAACGTTCGATAAGTGAACCCCAAGAAACAGGCGATTTACAGCCTTCGGTTTGGGCGATAGTTCGTCCATTAGCAGAAACTACCGTTGGTACAGACCTTTGAGGTTTTGCGTGTTTTTCCGTCTTCACTGAGCTTATGTAGGCCAGATTAACTAGAAAACATGCAAACGTACCGAGAACGCCCGATAAGTGAACCCCAATAAACAGGCTATTTACAGCCTTCGGTTTGGGGCGATAGTTCGTCCATTAGCAGAATCTACCGTTGGTACAGAACTTCCAGGTTTTGCGGTTTTCCGCTTCTCTGAGCTTATTAGGCTTGATTAACGAGAAAACGTGCAAACGTCTGAGAACAACCGATAAGTGAACCCCGAGAAACACGCGATTCACAGCCTTCGGTATGGGCCGATATTTCGTCCCGTAGCAGAAACTAACGGTGGCATAGACTACCTGGTTTTGCGTCTTCTCTGAGCTATTTAGCTAGATTAACGAGAAAACGTGCAAACGTACGAGAACGCCGGTGAGTGAACCCCAATAAACACACGATTTACGGCCTTCGGTCAGGGGCGATAGTTCGTCCATTAGCAGAAACTACCGTTGGTACAGACCTACCTGGTTTGGGTGTTTTTCCGTCTTCTCTGTGCTAATGTTGGCTAGATTAAGAAGAAAAGTTGAAAACGTAACGAGAACGCCCGGTAAGTGAACCCAATAAACAGGCTATTTACAGCCTTCGGTTTGTGCCGATAGTTCGTCCCGTAGCAGAAACTACCGGTGGTACAGAACTTCAGGTTTTGCGTGTTTTTCCGTCTTCTCTGAGCTTATTTAGGCTTGATTAACAAGAAAACGTACAAACGGACCGAGAACGCACGATAAGTGAACCCCAATAAACACGGGATTTACGGCCTTCGGTACGGGCCGATATTTCGTCCCGTAGAGAACGTTCGATAAGTGAACCCCAAGAAACAGGCGATTTACAGCCTTCGGTTTGGGGCGATAGTTCGTCCATTAGCAGAAACTACCGGTGGTACAGAACTTCCAGGTTTTGCGTGTTTTTCCGTCTTCTCTGAGCTTATTTAGGCTTGATTAACAAGAAAACGTTCAAACGGACCGAGAACGACCGATAAGTGAACCCCAATAAACACGGGATTTACGGCCTTCGGTATGGGCCGATATATCGTCCCGTAGCAGAAACTAACGGTGGCATAGACCTACCTGGTTTGCGTCTTATCTGTGCGTATGTAGGTTAGATTAACTAGAAAACGTGCAAACGTACCGAGGATGCTCGATAAGTGAACCCCAAGATACAGGCTATTTACAGGCTTCGGTTTGAGGCGATAGTTCGTCTCTTAGCAGAATCTACCGGTGGTTCAGACCTACCTGGTTTTGCGTCTTCTCTGTGGGTATGTAGGCTAGATTAACTAGAAAACGTGCAAACGTACCGAGAACGCTCGATAAGTGAACCCCAAGAAACAGGCTATTTACAGGCTTCGGTTTGAGGCGATAGTTAGTCTCTTAGCAGAAACTGCCGGTAGTACAGACTTTCCAGGTTTTGGGTCTTTTCCGTCTTCTCTGTGCTTATGTAGGCTAGATTAACTAGAAAACGTGCAAACGTTCTGAGAACGTCCGATAAGTGAACCCCAAGAAACAGACGATTTACAGCCTTCGGTCTGGGGCGATAGTTCGTCCATTAGCAGAAACTACCGTTGGTACAGACCTACCTGGTTTTGCGTGTTGTTCCATCTTCTCTGAGCTTATGTAGACCAGATTAACGAGAAAACGTGCAAACGGACTGAGAACGCCAGATAAGTGAACCCCAATAAACACGGGATTTACGGCCTTCGGTATGGGCCGATATTTCGTCCCGTAGCAGAAACTAACGGTGGTATAGACCTACCTGGTTTTGCATCTTCTCTGTGCGTATGTAGGCTAGATTAACTAAAAAACGTGCAAACGTACCGAGAACGCTCGATAAGTGAACCCCAAGAAACAGGCTATTTACAGCCTTCGGTGTGTGCCGTTAGTTCGTCCCGTAGCAGAAACTACCGGTGGTACAGAACTTCCAGGTTTTGCGTGTTTTTCCGTCTTCTCTGAGCTTATTTAGACTAGATTAACGAGAAAACGTGCAAACGTTCTGAGAACGTCCGATAAGTGAACCCCAAGAAACAGGCGATTTACAGCCTTCGGTCTGGGGCGATAGTTCGTCCATTAGCAGAAACTACCGTTGGTACAGACCTACCTGGTTTGGGTGTTTTTCCGTCTTCTCTGTGCTAATGTAGGCTAGATTAAGAAGAAAAGTTGAAAACGTAACGAGAACGCCCGGTAAGTGAACCCCAATAAATACGCGATTTACGGCCTTCGGTACGGGCCGATATTTCGTCCCGTAGAGAACGTTCGATAAGTGAACCCCAAGAAACAGGCGATTTACAGCCTTCGGTTTGGGGCGATAGTTCGTCCATTAGCAGAAACTACCGTTGGTACAGACCTTTGAGGTTTTGCGTGTTTTTCCGTCTTCACTGAGCTTATGTAGGCCAGATTAACTAGAAAACATGCAAACGTACCGAGAACGCCCGATAAGTGAACCCCAATAAACAGGCTATTTACAGCCTTCGGTTTGGGGCGATAGTTCGCCCATTAGCAGAATCTACCGTTGGTACAGAACTTCCAGGTTTTGCGTGTTTTTCCGACTTCTCTGAGCTTATTTAGGCTTGATTAACGAGAAAACGTGCAAACGGTCTGAGAACAACCGATAAGTGAACCCCGAGAAACACGCGATTCACAGCCTTCGGTATGGGCCGATATTTCGTCCCGTAGCAGAAACTAACGGTGGCATAGACCTACCTGGATTTGCGTCTTCTCTGAGCTTATTTAGACTAGATTAACGAGAAAACGTGCAAACGTTCTGAGAACGTCCGATAAGTGAACCCCAAGAAACAGGCGATTTACAGCCTTCGGTCTGGGGCGATAGTTCGTCCATTAGCAGAAACTACCGTTGGTAAAGACCTACCTGGTTTGGGTGTTTTTCCGTCTTCTCTGTGCTAATGTAGGCTAGATTAAGAAGAAAAGTTGAAAACGTAACGAGAACGCCCGGTAAGTGAACCCCAATAAACACGCGATTTACGGCCTTCGGTACGGGCCGATATTTCGTCCCGTAGAGAACGTTCGATAAGTGAACCCCAAGATACAGGCGATTTACAGCCTTCGGTTTGGGGCGATAGTTCGTCCATTAGCAGAAACTACCGTTGGTACAGACCTTTGAGGTTTTGCGTGTTTTTCCGTCTTCACTGAGCTTATGTAGGCCAGATTAACTAGAAAACATGCAAACGTACCGAGAACGCCCGATAAGTGAACCCCAATAAACAGGCTATTTACAGCCTTCGGTTTGGGGCGATAGTTCGTCCATTAGCAGAATCTACCGTTGGTACAGAACTTCCAGGTTTTGCGTGTTTTTCCGACTTCTCTGAGCTTATTTAGGCTTGATTAACGAGAAAACGTGCAAACGGTCTGAGAACAACCGATAAGTGAACCCCGAGAAACACGCGATTCACAGCCTTCGGTATGGGCCGATATTTCGTCCCGTAGCAGAAACTAACGGTGGCATAGACCTACCTGGATTTGCGTCTTCTCTGAGCTTATTTAGACTAGATTAACGAGAAAACGTGCAAACGTTCTGAGAACGTCCGATAAGTGAACCCCAAGAAACAGGCGATTTACAGCCTTCGGTCTGGGGCGATAGTTCGTCCATTAGCAGAAACTACCGTTGGTACAGACCTACCTGGTTTGGGTGTTTTTCCGTCTTCTCTGTGCTAATGTAGGCTAGATTAAGAAGAAAAGTTGAAAACGTAACGAGAACGCCCGGTAAGTGAACCCCAATAAACACGCGATTTACGGCCTTCGGTACGGGCCGATATTTCGTCCCGTAGAGAACGTTCGATAAGTGAACCCCAAGAAACAGGCGATTTACAGCCTTCGGTTTGGGGCGATAGTTCGTCCATTAGCAGAAACTACCGTTGGTACAGACCTTTGAGGTTTTGCGTGTTTTTCCGTCTTCACTGAGCTTATGTAGGACAGATTAACTAGAAAACGTGCAAACGTACCGAGAACGCTCGATAAGTGAACCCCAAGAAACAGGCTATTTACAGCCTTCGGTTTGTGCCGCTAGTTCGTCCCGTAGCAGAAACTAACGGTGGTATAGACCTACCTGGTTTTGCGTCTTCTCTGTGCGTATGTAGGCTAGATTAACTAAAAAACGTGCAAACGTACCGAGAACGCTCGATAAGTGAACCCCAAGAAACAGGCTATTTACAGCCTTCGGTGTGTGCCGTTAGTTCGTCCCGTAGCAGGAACTACCGGTGGTACAGAACTTCCAGGTTTTGCGTGTTTTTCCGACTTCTCAGAGCTTATGTAAGCTAGTTTAACGAGAAAACGTGCAAACGTACCGAGAACGCCCGGTGAGTGAACCCCAATAAACACACGATTTACGGCCTTCGGTCAGGGGCGATAGTTCGTCCATTAGCAGAAACTACCGTTGGTACAGACCTACCTGGTTTGGGTGTTTTTCCGTCTTCTCTGTGCTAATGTTGGCTAGATTAAGAAGAAAAGTTGAAAACGTAACGAGAACGCCCGGTAAGTGAACCCCAATAAACAGGCTATTTACAGCCTTCGGTTTGTGCCGATAGTTCGTCCCGTAGCAGAAACTACCGGTGGTACAGAACTTCCAGGTTTTGCGTGTTTTTCCGTCTTCTCTGAGCTTATTTAGGCTTGATTAACAAGAAAACGTACAAACGGACCGAGAACGCACGATAAGTGAACCCCAATAAACACGGGATTTACGGCCTTCGGTACGGGCCGATATTTCGTCCCGTAGAGAACGTTCGATAAGTGAACCTCAAGAAACAGGCGATTTACAGCCTTCGGTTTGGGGCGATAGTTCGTCCATTAGCAGAAACTACCGGTGGTACAGAACTTCCAGGTTTTGCGTGTTTTTCCGTCTTCTCTGAGCTTATTTAGGCTTGATTAACAAGAAAACGTTCAAACGGACCGAGAACGACCGATAAGTGAACCCCAATAAACACGGGATTTACGGCCTTCGGTATGGGCCGATATATCGTCCCGTAGCAGAAACTAACGGTGGCATAGACCTACCTGGCTTTGCGTCTTATCTGTGCGTATGTAGGTTAGATTAACTAGAAAACGTGCAAACGTACCGAGGATGCTCGATAAGTGAACCCCAAGATACAGGCTATTTACAGGCTTCGGTTTGAGGCGATAGTTCGTCTCTTAGCAGAATCTACCGGTGGTTCAGACCTACCTGGTTTTGCGTCTTCTCTGTGGGTATGTAGGCTAGATTAACTAGAAAACGTGCAAACGTACCGAGAACGCTCGATAAGTGAACCCCAAGAAACAGGCTATTTACAGGCTTCGGTTTGAGGCGATAGTTAGTCTCTTAGCAGAAACTGCCGGTAGTACAGACTTTCCAGGTTTTGGGTCTTTTCCCGTCTTCTCTGTGCTTATGTAGGCTAGATTAACTAGAAAACGTGCAAACGTTCTGAGAACGTCCGATAAGTGAACCCCAAGAAACAGACGATTTACAGCCTTCGGTCTGGGGCGATAGTTCGTCCATTAGCAGAAACTACCGTTGGTACAGACCTACCTGGTTTTGCGTGTTGTTCCATCTTCTCTGAGCTTATGTAGACCAGATTAACGAGAAAACGTGCAAACGGACTGAGAACGCCAGATAAGTGAACCCCAATAAACACGGGATTTACGGCCTTCGGTATGGGCCGATATTTCGTCCCGTAGCAGAAACTAACGGTGGTATAGACCTACCTGGTTTTGCATCTTCTCTGTGCGTATGTAGGCTAGATTAACTAAAAAACGTGCAAACGTACCGAGAACGCTCGATAAGTGAACCCCAAGAAACAGGCTATTTACAGCCTTCGGTGTGTGCCGTTAGTTCGTCCCGTAGCAGAAACTACCGGTGGTACAGAACTTCCAGGTTTTGCGTGTTTTTCCGTCTTCTCTGAGCTTATTTAGACTAGATTAACGAGAAAACGTGCAAACGTTCTGAGAACGTCCGATAAGTGAACCCCAAGAAACAGGCGATTTACAGCCTTCGGTCTGGGGCGATAGTTCGTCCATTAGCAGAAACTACCGTTGGTACAGACCTACCTGGTTTGGGTGTTTTTCCGTCTTCTCTGTGCTAATGTAGGCTAGATTAAGAAGAAAAGTTGAAAACGTAACGAGAACGCCCGGTAAGTGAACCCCAATAAATACGCGATTTACGGCCTTCGGTACGGGCCGATATTTCGTCCCGTAGAGAACGTTCGATAAGTGAACCCCAAGAAACAGGCGATTTACAGCCTTCGGTTTGGGGCGATAGTTCGTCCATTAGCAGAAACTACCGTTGGTACAGACCTTTGAGGTTTTGCGTGTTTTTCCGTCTTCACTGAGCTTATGTAGGCCAGATTAACTAGAAAACATGCAAACGTACCGAGAACGCCCGATAAGTGAACCCCAATAAACAGGCTATTTACAGCCTTCGGTTTGGGGCGATAGTTCGTCCATTAGCAGAATCTACCGTTGGTACAGAACTTCCAGGTTTTGCGTGTTTTTCCGACTTCTCTGAGCTTATTTAGGCTTGATTAACGAGAAAACGTGCAAACGGTCTGAGAACAACCGATAAGTGAACCCCGAGAAACACGCGATTCACAGCCTTTGGTATGGGCCGATATTTCGTCCCGTAGCAGAAACTAACGGTGGCATAGACCTACCTGGATTTGCGTCTTCTCTGAGCTTATTTAGACTAGATTAACGAGAAAACGTGCAAACGTTCTGAGAAGGTCCGATAAGTGAACCCCAAGAAACAGGCGATTTACAGCCTTCGGTCTGGGGCGATAGTTCGTCCATTAGCAGAAACTACCGTTGGTACAGACCTACCTGGTTTGGGTGTTTTTCCGTCTTCTCTGTGCTAATGTAGGCTAGATTAAGAAGAAAAGTTGAAAACGTAACGAGAACGCCCGGTAAGTGAACCCCAATAAACACGCGATTTACGGCCTTCGGTACGGGCCGATATTTCGTCCCGTAGAGAACGTTCGATAAGTGAACCCCAAGAAACAGGCGATTTACAGCCTTCGGTTTGGGGCGATAGTTCGTCCATTAGCAGAAACTACCGTTGGTACAGACCTTTGAGGTTTTGCGTGTTTTTCCGTCTTCACTGAGCTTATGTAGGCCAGATTAACTAGAAAACGTGCAAACGTACCGAGAACGCTCGATAAGTGAACCCCAAGAAACAGGCTATTTACAGCCTTCGGTTTGTGCCGCTAGTTCGTCCCGTAGCAGAAACTAACGGTGGTATAGACCTACCTGGTTTTGCGTCTTCTCTGTGCGTATGTAGGCTAGATTAACTAAAAAACGTGCAAACGTACCGAGAACGCTCGATAAGTGAACCCCAAGAAACAGGCTATTTACAGCCTTCGGTGTGTGCCGTTAGTTCGTCCCGTAGCAGAAACTACCGGTGGTACAGAACTTCCAGGTTTTGCGTGTTTTTCCGTCTTCTCTGAGCTTATTTAGACTAGATTAACGAGAAAACGTGCAAATGTTCTGAGAACGTCCGATAAGTGAACCCCAAGAAACAGGCGATTTACAGCCTTCGGTCTGGGGCGATAGTTCGTCCATTAGCAGAAACTACCGTTGGTACAGACCTACCTGGTTTGGGTGTTTTTCCGTCTTCTCTGTGCTAATGTAGGCTAGATTAAGAAGAAAAGTTGAAAACGTAACGAGAACGCCCGGTAAGTGAACCCCAATAAACACGCGATTTACGGCCTTCGGTACGGGCCGATATTTCGTCCCGAAGGGAACGTTCGATAAGTGAACCCCAAGAAACAGGCGATTTACAGCCTTCGGTTTGTGCCGATAGTTCGTCCCGTAGCAGAAACTACCGGTGGTACAGAACTTCCAGGTTTTGCGTGTTTTTCCGTCTTCTCTGAGCTTATTTAGGCTTGATTAACAAGAAAACGTACAAACGGACCGAGAACGCACGATAAGTGAACCCCAATAAACACGGGATTTACGGCCTTCGGTACGGGCCGATATTTCGTCCCGTAGAGAACGTTCGATAAGTGAACCTCAAGAAACAGGCGATTTACAGCCTTCGGTTTGGGGCGATAGTTCGTCCATTAGCAGAAACTACCGGTGGTACAGAACTTCCAGGTTTTGCGTGTTTTTCCGTCTTCTCTGAGCTTATTTAGGCTTGATTAACAAGAAAACGTTCAAACGGACCGAGAACGACCGATAAGTGAACCCCAATAAACACGGGATTTACGGCCTTCGGTATGGGCCGATATATCGTCCCGTAGCAGAAACTAACGGTGGCATAGACCTACCTGGTTTTGCGTCTTATCTGTGCGTATGTAGGTTAGATTAACTAGAAAACGTGCAAACGTACCGAGGATGCTCGATAAGTGAACCCCAAGATACAGGCTATTTACAGGCTTCGGTTTGAGGCGATAGTTCGTCTCTTAGCAGAATCTACCGGTGGTTCAGACCTACCTGGTTTTGCGTCTTCTCTGTGGGTATGTAGGCTAGATTAACTAGAAAACGTGCAAACGTACCGAGAACGCTCGATAAGTGAACCCCAAGAAACAGGCTATTTACAGGGTTCGGTTTGAGGCGATAGTTAGTCTCTTAGCAGAAACTGCCGGTAGTACAGACTTTCCAGGTTTTGGGTCTTTTCCCGTCTTCTCTGTGCTTATGTAGGCTAGATTAACTAGAAAACGTGCAAACGTTCTGAGAACGTCCGATAAGTGAACCCCAAGAAACAGACGATTTACAGCCTTCGGTCTGGGGCGATAGTTCGTCCATTAGCAGAAACTACCGTTGGTACAGACCTACCTGGTTTTGCGTGTTGTTCCATCTTCTCTGAGCTTATGTAGACCAGATTAACGAGAAAACGTGCAAACGGACTGAGAACGCCAGATAAGTGAACCCCAATAAACACGGGATTTACGGCCTTCGGTATGGGCCGATATTTCTTCCCGTAGCAGAAACTAACGGTGGTATAGACCTACCTGGTTTTGCATCTTCTCTGTGCGTATGTAGGCTAGATTAACTAAAAAACGTGCAAACGTACCGATAACGCTCGATAAGTGAACCCCAAGAAACAGGCTATTTACAGCCTTCGGTGTGTGCCGTTAGTTCGTCCCGTAGCAGAAACTACCGGTGGTACAGAACTTCCAGGTTTTGCGTGTTTTTCCGTCTTCTCTGAGCTTATTTAGACTAGATTAACGAGAAAACGTGCAAACGTTCTGAGAACGTCCGATAAGTGAACCCCAAGAAACAGGCGATTTACAGCCTTCGGTCTGGGGCGATAGTTCGTCCATTAGCAGAAACTACCGTTGGTACAGACCTACCTGGTTTGGGTGTTTTTCCGTCTTCTCTGTGCTAATGTAGGCTAGATTAAGAAGAAAAGTTGAAAACGTAACGAGAACGCCCGGTAAGTGAACCCCAATAAATACGCGATTTACGGCCTTCGGTACGGGCCGATATTTCGTCCCGTAGAGAACGTTCGATAAGTGAACCCCAAGAAACAGGCGATTTACAGCCTTCGGTTTGGGGCGATAGTTCGTCCATTAGCAGAAACTACCGTTGGTACAGACCTTTGAGGTTTTGCGTGTTTTTCCGTCTTCACTGAGCTTATGTAGGCCAGATTAACTAGAAAACATGCAAACGTACCGAGAACGCCCGATAAGTGAACCCCAATAAACAGGCTATTTACAGCCTTCGGTTTGGGGCGATAGTTCGTCCATTAGCAGAATCTACCGTTGGTACAGAACTTCCAGGTTTTGCGTGTTTTTCCGACTTCTCTGAGCTTATTTAGGCTTGATTAACGAGAAAACGTGCAAACGGTCTGAGAACAACCGATAAGTGAACCCCGAGAAACACGCAATTCACAGCCTTCGGTATGGGCCGATATTTCGTCCCGTAGCAGAAACTAACGGTGGCATAGACCTACCTGGATTTGCGTCTTCTCTGAGCTTATTTAGACTAGATTAACGAGAAAACGTGCAAACGTTCTGAGAAGGTCCGATAAGTGAACCCCAAGAAACAGGCGATTTACAGCCTTCGGTCTGGGGCGATAGTTCGTCCATTAGCAGAAACTACCGTTGGTACAGACCTACCTGGTTTGGGTGTTTTTCCGTCTTCTCTGTGCTAATGTAGGCTAGATTAAGAAGAAAAGTTGAAAACGTAACGAGAACGCCCGGTAAGTGAACCCCAATAAACACGCGATTTACGGCCTTCGGTACGGGCCGATATTTCGTCCCGTAGAGAACGTTCGATAAGTGAACCCCAAGAAACAGGCGATTTACAGCCTTCGGTTTGGGGCGATAGTTCGTCCATTAGCAGAAACTACCGTTGGTACAGACCTTTGAGGTTTTGCGTGTTTTTCCGTCTTCACTGAGCTTATGTAGGCCAGATTAACTAGAAAACGTGCAAACGTACCGAGAACGCTCGATAAGTGAACCCCAAGAAACAGGCTATTTACAGCCTTCGGTTTGTGCCGCTAGTTCGTCCCGTAGCAGAAACTAACGGTGGTATAGACCTACCTGGTTTTGCGTCTTCTCTGTGCGTATGTAGGCTAGATTAACTAAAAAACGTGCAAACGTACCGAGAACGCTCGATAAGTGAACCCCAAGAAACAGGCTATTTACAGCCTTCGGTGTGTGCCGTTAGTTCGTCCCGTAGCAGAAACTACCGGTGGTACAGAACTTCCAGGTTTTGCGTGTTTTTCCGTCTTCTCTGAGCTTATTTAGACTAGATTAACGAGAAAACGTGCAAATGTTCTGAGAACGTCCGATAAGTGAACCCCAAGAAACAGGCGATTTACAGCCTTCGGTCTGGGGCGATAGTTCGTCCATTAGCAGAAACTACCGTTGGTACAGACCTACCTGGTTTGGGTGTTTTTCCGTCTTCTCTGTGCTAATGTAGGCTAGATTAAGAAGAAAAGTTGAAAACGTAACGAGAACGCCCGGTAAGTGAACCCCAATAAACACGCGATTTACGGCCTTCGGTACGGGCCGATATTTCGTCCCGAAGGGAACGTTCGATAAGTGAACCCCAAGAAACAGGCGATTTACAGCCTTCGGTTTGGGGCGATAGTTCGTCCATTAGCAGAAACTACCGTTGGTACAGACCTTTGAGGTTTTGCGTGTTTTTCCGTCTTTACTGAGCTTATGTAGGCCAGATTAACTAGAAAACATGCAAACGTACCGAGAACGCCCGATAAGTGAACCCCAATAAACAGGCTATTTACAGCCTTCGGTTTGGGGCGATAGTTCGTCCATTAGCAGAATCTACCGTTGGTACAGAACTTCCAGGTTTTTCGTGTTTTTCCGTCTTCTCTGAGCTTATTTAGGCTTGATTAACGAGAAAACGTGCAAACGGTCTGAGAACAACCGATAAGTGAACCCCGAGAAACACGTGATTCACAGCCTTCGGTATGGGCCGATATTTCGTCCCGTAGCAGAAACTAACGGTGGCATAGACCTACCTGGATTTGCGTCTTCTCTGTGCTAATGTAGGCTAGATTAAGGAGAAAACTTGAAAACGTAACGAGAACGCCCGGTGAGTGAACCCCAATAAACACACGATTTACGGCCTTCGGTCTGGGGCGATAGTTCGTCCATTAGCAGAAACTACCGTTGGTACAGACCTACCTGGTTTTGCGTGTTGTTCCATCTTCTCTGAGCTTATGTAGACCAGATTAACGAGAAAACGTGCAAACGGACTGAGAACGCTCGGTAAGTGAACCCCAATAAACACGGGATTTACGGCCTTCGGTATGGGCCGATATTTCGTCCCGTAGCAGAAACTAACGGTGGTATAGACCTACCTGGTTTTGCGTCTTCTCTGTGCGTATGTAGGCTAGATTAACTAGAAAACGTGCAAACGTACCGAGAACGCTCGGTAAGTGAACCCCAAGAAACAGGCTATTTACAGGCTTCGGTGTGTGCCGTTAGTTCGTCCCGTAGCAGAAACTACCGGTGGTACAGAACTTCCAGGTTTTGCGTGTTTTTCCGTCTTCTCTGAGCTTATGTAGGCTTGATTAACAAGAAAACGTGCAAACGGACTGAGAACGCCCGATAAGTGAACCCCAATAAACACGGGATTTACGGCCTTCGGTATGGGCCGATATTTCGTCCCGTAGCAGAAACTAACGGTGGTATAGACCTACATGGATTTGCGTCTTCTCTGTGGGTATGTAGGCCAGATTAACTAGAAAACGTGCAAACGTACCGAGAACGCTCGATAAGTGAACCCCAAGAAACAGGCTATTTACAGCCTTCGGTTTGTGCCGCTAGTTCGTCCCGTAGCAGAAACTAACGGTGGTATAGACCTACCTGGTTTTGCGTCTTCTCTGTGCGTATGTAGGCTAGATTAACTAAAAAACGTGCAAACGTACCGAGAACGCTCGATAAGTGAACCCCAAGAAACAGGCTATTTACAGCCTTCGGTGTGTGCCGTTAGTTCGTCCCGTAGCAGAAACTACCGGTGGTACAGAACTTCCAGGTTTTGCGTGTTTTTCCGTCTTCTCTGAGCTTATTTAGACTAGATTAACGAGAAAACGTGCAAATGTTCTGAGAACGTCCGATAAGTGAACCCCAAGAAACAGGCGATTTACAGCCTTCGGTCTGGGGCGATAGTTCGTCCATTAGCAGAAACTACCGTTGGTACAGACCTACCTGGTTTGGGTGTTTTTCCGTCTTCTCTGTGCTAATGTAGGCTAGATTAAGAAGAAAAGTTGAAAACGTAACGAGAACGCCCGGTAAGTGAACCCCAATAAACACGCGATTTACGGCCTTCGGTACGGGCCGATATTTCGTCCCGAAGGGAACGTTCGATAAGTGAACCCCAAGAAACAGGCGATTTACAGCCTTCGGTTTGGGGCGATAGTTCGTCCATTAGCAGAAACTACCGTTGGTACAGACCTTTGAGGTTTTGCGTGTTTTTCCGTCTTTACTGAGCTTATGTAGGCCAGATTAACTAGAAAACATGCAAACGTACCGAGAACGCCCGATAAGTGAACCCCAATAAACAGGCTATTTACAGCCTTCGGTTTGGGGCGATAGTTCGTCCATTAGCAGAATCTACCGTTGGTACAGAACTTCCAGGTTTTTCGTGTTTTTCCGTCTTCTCTGAGCTTATTTAGGCTTGATTAACGAGAAAACGTGCAAACGGTCTGAGAACAACCGATAAGTGAACCCCGAGAAACACGTGATTCACAGCCTTCGGTATGGGCCGATATTTCGTCCCGTAGCAGAAACTAACGGTGGCATAGACCTACCTGGATTTGCGTCTTCTCTGTGCTAATGTAGGCTAGATTAAGGAGAAAACTTGAAAACGTAACGAGAACGCCCGGTGAGTGAACCCCAATAAACACACGATTTACGGCCTTCGGTCTGGGGCGATAGTTCGTCCATTAGCAGAAACTACCGTTGGTACAGACCTACCTGGTTTTGCGTGTTGTTCCATCTTCTCTGAGCTTATGTAGACCAGATTAACGAGAAAACGTGCAAACGGACTGAGAACGCTCGGTAAGTGAACCCCAATAAACACGGGATTTACGGCCTTCGGTATGGGCCGATATTTCGTCCCGTAGCAGAAACTAACGGTGGTATAGACCTACCTGGTTTTGCGTCTTCTCTGTGCGTATGTAGGCTAGATTAACTAGAAAACGTGCAAACGTACCGAGAACGCTCGGTAAGTGAACCCCAAGAAACAGGCTATTTACAGGCTTCGGTGTGTGCCGTTAGTTCGTCCCGTAGCAGAAACTACCGGTGGTACAGAACTTCCAGGTTTTGCGTGTTTTTCCGTCTTCTCTGAGCTTATGTAGGCTTGATTAACAAGAAAACGTGCAAACGGACTGAGAACGCCCGATAAGTGAACCCCAATAAACACGGGATTTACGGCCTTCGGTATGGGCCGATATTTCGTCCCGTAGCAGAAACTAACGGTGGTATAGACCTACATGGATTTGCGTCTTCTCTGTGGGTATGTAGGCTAGATTAACTAGAAAACGTGCAAACGTACCGAGGATGCTCGATAAGTGAACCCCAAGAAACAGGCTATTTACAGGCTTCGGTGTGTGCCGTTAGTTCGTCCCGTAGCAGAAACTACCGGTGGTACAGAACTTCCAGGTTTTGCGTGTTTTTCCGTCTTCTCTGAGCTTATTTAGACTAGATTAACCAGAAAACGTGCAAACGTTCTGAGAACGTCCGATAAGTGAACCCCAAGAAACAGGCGATTTACAGCCTTCGGTCTGGGGCGATAGTTCGTCCATTAGCAGAAACTACCGTTGGTACAGACCTACCTGGTTTGGGTGTTTTTCCGTCTTCCCAGAGCTTATGTAAGCTAGTTTAACGAGAAAACATGCAAACGTACCGAGAACGCCCGATAAGTGAACCCCAATAAACAGGCTATTTACAGCCTTCGGTTTGGGGCGATAGTTCGTCCATTAGCAGAATCTACCGTTGGTACAGAACTTCCAGGTTTTGCGTGTTTTTCCGTCTTCTCTGAGCTTATTTAGGCTTGATTAACGAGAAAACATGCAAACGGTCTGAGAACAACCGATAAGTGAACCCCGAGAAACACGCGATTCACAGCCTTCGGTATGGGCCGATATTTCGTCCCGTAGCAAAAACTAACGGTGGCATAGAGCTACCTGGTTTTGCGTCTTCTCTGTGCTAATGTAGGCTAGATTAAGGAGAAAACTTGAAAACGTAACGAGAACGCCCGGTGAGTGAACCCCAATAAACACACGATTTACGGCCTTCGGTCAGGGGCGATAGTTCGTCCATTAGCAGAAACTACCGTTGGTACAGACCTACCTGGTTTGGGTGTTTTTCCGTCTTCTCTGTGCTAATGTTGGCTAGATTAAGAAGAAAAGTTGAAAACGTAACGAGAACGCCCGGTAAGTGAACCCCAATAAACAGGCTATTTACAGCCTTCGGTTTGTGCCGATAGTTCTTCCCGTAGCAGAAACTACCGGTGGTACAGAACTTCCAGGTTTTGCGTGTTTTTCCGTCTTCTCTGAGCTTATTTAGGCTGGATTAACAAGAAAACGTACAAACGGACCGAGAACGCACGATAAGTGAACCCCAATAAACACGGGATTTACGGCCTTCGGTACGGGCCGATATTTCGTCCCGTAGAGAACGTTCGATAAGTGAACCCCAAGAAACAGGCGATTTACAGCCTTCGGTTTGGGGCGATAGTTCGTCCATTAGCAGAAACTACCGGTGGTACAGAACTTCCAGGTTTTGCGTGTTTTTCCGTCTTCTCTGAGCTTATTTAGGCTTGATTAACAAGAAAACGTTCAAACGGACCGAGAACGACCGATAAGTGAACCCCAATAAACACGGGATTTACGGCCTTCGGTATGGGCCGATATATCGTCGCGTAGCAGAAACTAACGGTGGCATAGACCTACCTGGTTTTGCGTCTTATCTGTGCGTATGTAGGTTAGATTAACTAGAAAACGTGCAAACGTACCGAGGATGCTCGATAAGTGAACCCCAAGATACAGGCTATTTACAGGCTTCGGTTTGAGGCGATAGTTCGTCTCTTAGCAGAAACTGCCGGTAGTACAGACTTTCCAGGTTTTGGGTCTTTTCCCGTCTTCTCTGTGCTTATGTAGGCTAGATTAACTAGAAAACGTGCAAACGTTCTGAGAACGTCCGATAAGTGAACCCCAAGAAACAGACGATTTACAGCCTTCGGTCTGGGGCGATAGTTCGTCCATTAGCAGAAACTACCGTTGGTACAGACCTACCTGGTTTTGCGTGTTGTTCCATCTTCTCTGAGCTTATGTAGACCAGATTAACGAGAAAACGTGCAAACGGACTGAGAACGCCAGATAAGTGAACCCCAATAAACACGGGATTTACGGCCTTCGGTATGGGCCGATATTTCGTCCCGTAGCAGAAACTAACGGTGGTATAGACCTACCTGGTTTTGCATCTTCTCTGTGCGTATGTAGGCTAGATTAACTAAAAAACGTGCAAACGTACCGAGAACGCTCGATAAGTGAACCCCAAGAAACAGGCTATTTACAGCCTTCGGTGTGTGCCGTTAGTTCGTCCCGTAGCAGAAACTACCGGTGGTACAGAACTTCCAGGTTTTGCGTGTTTTTCCGTCTTCTCTGAGCTTATTTAGACTAGATTAACGAGAAAACGTGCAAACGTTCTGAGAACGTCCGATAAGTGAACCCCAAGAAACAGGCGATTTACAGCCTTCGGTCTGGGGCGATAGTTCGTCCATTAGCAGAAACTACCGTTGGTACAGACCTACCTGGTTTGGGTGTTTTTCCGTCTTCTCTGTGCTAATGTAGGCTAGATTAAGAAGAAAAGTTGAAAACGTAACGAGAACGCCCGGTAAGTGAACCCCAATAAATACGCGATTTACGGCCTTCGGTACGGGCCGATATTTCGTCCCGTAGAGAACGTTCGATAAGTGAACCCCAAGAAACAGGCGATTTACAGCCTTCGGTTTGGGGCGATAGTTCGTCCATTAGCAGAAACTACCGTTGGTACAGACCTTTCAGGTTTTGCGTGTTTTTCCGTCTTCACTGAGCTTATGTAGGCCAGATTAACTAGAAAACATGCAAACGTACCGAGAACGCCCGATAAGTGAACCCCAATAAACAGGCTATTTACAGCCTTCGGTTTGGGGCGATAGTTCGTCCATTAGCAGAATCTACCGTTGGTACAGAACTTCCAGGTTTTGCGTGTTTTTCCGACTTCTCTGAGCTTATTTAGGCTTGATTAACGAGAAAACGTGCAAACGGTCTGAGAACAACCGATAAGTGAACCCCGAGAAACACGCGATTCACAGCCTTCGGTATGGGCCGATATTTCGTCCCGTAGCAGAAACTAACGGTGGCATAGACCTACCTGGATTTGCGTCTTCTCTGAGCTTATTTAGACTAGATTAACGAGAAAACGTGCAAACGTTCTGAGAACGTCCGATAAGTGAACCCCAAGAAACAGGCGATTTACAGCCTTCGGTCTGGGGCGATAGTTCGTCCATTAGCAGAAACTACCGTTGGTACAGACCTACCTGGTTTGGGTGTTTTTCCGTCTTCTCTGTGCTAATGTAGGCTAGATTAAGAAGAAAAGTTGAAAACGTAACGAGAACGCCCGGTAAGTGAACCCCAATAAACACGCGATTTACGGCCTTCGGTACGGGCCGATATTTCGTCCCGTAGAGAACGTTCGATAAGTGAACCCCAAGAAACAGGCGATTTACAGCCTTCGGTTTGGGGCGATAGTTCGTCCATTAGCAGAAACTACCGTTGGTACAGACCTTTGAGGTTTTGCGTGTTTTTCCGTCTTCACTGAGCTTATGTAGGCCAGATTAACTAGAAAACGTGCAAACGTACCGAGAACGCTCGATAAGTGAACCCCAAGAAACAGGCTATTTACAGCCTTCGGTTTGTGCCGCTAGTTCGTCCCGTAGCAGAAACTAACGGTGGTATAGACCTACCTGGTTTTGCGTCTTCTCTGTGCGTATGTAGGCTAGATTAACTAAAAAACGTGCAAACGTACCGAGAACGCTCGATAAGTGAACCCCAAGAAACAGGCTATTTACAGCCTTCGGTGTGTGCCGTTAGTTCGTCCCGTAGCAGAAACTACCGGTGGTACAGAACTTCCAGGTTTTGCGTGTTTTTCCGTCTTCTCTGAGCTTATTTAGACTAGATTAACTAAAAAACGTGCAAACGTAACGAGAACGCCCGGTAAGTGAACCCCAATAAACACGCGATTTACGGCCTTCGGTACGGGCCGATATTTCGTCCCGTAGAGAACGTTCGATAAGTGTACCCCAAGAAACAGGCGATTTACAGCCTTCGGTTTGGGGCGATAGTTCGTCCATTAGCAGAAACTACCGTTGGTACAGACCTTTGAGGTTTTGCGTGTTTTTCCGTCTTCACTGAGCTTATGTAGGCCAGATTAACTAGAAAACGTGCAAACGTACCGAGAACGCTCGATAAGTGAACCCCAAGAAACAGGCTATTTACAGCCTTCGGTTTGTGCCGTTAGTTCGTCCCGTAGCAGAAACTAACGGTGGTATAGACCTACCTGGTTTTGCGTCTTCTCTGTGCGTATGTAGGCTAGATTAACTAAAAAACGTGCAAACGTACCGAGAACGCTCGATAAGTGAACCCCAAGAAACAGGCTATTTACAGCCTTCGGTGTGTGCCGCTAGTTCGTCCCGTAGCAGAAACTACCGGTGGTACAGAACTTCCAGGTTTTGCGTGTTTTTCCGTCTTCTCTGAGCTTATTTAGACTAGATTAACGAGAAAACGTGCAAATGTTCTGAGAACGTCCGATAAGTGAACCCCAAGAAACAGGCGATTTACAGCCTTCGGTCTGGGGCGATAGTTCGTCCATTAGCAGAAACTACCGTTGGTACAGACCTACCTGGTTTGGGTGTTTTTCCGTCTTCTCTGTGCTAATGTAGGCTAGATTAAGAAGAAAAGTTGAAAACGTAACGAGAACGCCCGGTAAGTGAACCCCAATAAACACGCGATTTACGGCCTTCGGTACGGGCCGATATTTCGTCCCGAAGAGAACGTTCGATAAGTGAACCCCAAGAAACAGGCGATTTACAGCCTTCGGTTTGGGGCGATAGTTCGTCCATTAGCAGAAACTACCGTTGGTACAGACCTTTGAGGTTTTGCGTGTTTTTCCGTCTTCACTGAGCTTATGTAGGCCAGATTAACTAGAAAACATGCAAACGTACCGAGAACGCCCGATAAGTGAACCCCAATAAACAGGCTATTTACAGCCTTCGGTTTGGGGCGATAGTTCGTCCATTAGCAGAATCTACCGTTGGTACAGAACTTCCAGGTTTTTCGTGTTTTTCCGTCTTCTCTGAGCTTATTTAGGCTTGATTAACGAGAAAACGTGCAAACGGTCTGAGAACAACCGATAAGTGAACCCCGAGAAACACGTGATTCACAGCCTTCGGTATGGGCCGATATTTCGTCCCGTAGCAGAAACTAACGGTGGCATAGACCTACCTGGATTTGCGTCTTCTCTGTGCTAATGTAGGCTAGATTAAGGAGAAAACTTGAAAACGTAACGAGAACGCCCGGTGAGTGAACCCCAATAAACACACGATTTACGGCCTTCGGTCTGGGGCGATAGTTCGTCCATTAGCAGAAACTACCGTTGGTACAGACCTACCTGGTTTTGCGTGTTGTTCCATCTTCTCTGAGCTTATGTAGACCAGATTAACGAGAAAACGTGCAAACGGACTGAGAACGCCAGATAAGTGAACCCCAATAAATACGGGATTTACGGCCTTCGGTATGGGCCGATATTTCGTCCCATAGCAGAAACTAACGGTGGTATAGACCTACCTGGTTTTGCGTCTTCTCTGTGCGTATGTAGGCTAGATTAACTAGAAAACGTGCAAACGTACCGAGAACGCTCGGTAAGTGAACCCCAAGAAACAGGCTATTTACAGGCTTCGGTTTGAGGCGATAGTTCGTCTCTTAGCAGAAGCTGCCGGTAGTACAGACTTTCCAGGTTTTGGGTCTTTTCCCGTCTTCTCTGTGCTTATGTAGGCTAGATTAAGGAGAAAACGTGCAAACGGACCGAGAACGCTGGATAAGTGAACCCCAAGAAACAGGCGATTTACAGCCTTTGGTTTGGGGCGATAGTTCGTCCCGTAACAGAAACTACCGGTGGTACAGAACTTCCAGGTTTTGCGTGTTTTTCCGTCTTCTCTGAGCTTATTTAGACTAGATTAACGAGATAACGTGCAACCGTTCTGTGAACGTCCGATAAGTGAACCCCAAGAAACAGGCGATTTACAGCCTTCGGTCTGGGGCGAGAGTTTGTCCATTAGCAGAAACTACCGTTGGTACAGACCTACCTGGTTTTGCGTGTTGTTCCATCTTCTTTGAGCTTACGTAGGCTAGCTTAACGAGAAATCGTGCAAACGTTCTGAGAACGCCCGATAAGTGATCCCCGAGAAACACGCGATTCACAGCCTTCGGTATGGGCCGATATTTCGTCCCGTAGCAGAAACTAACGGTGGCATAGACCTACCTGGATTTGCGTCTTCTCTGAGCTTATTTAGACTAGATTAACGAGAAAACGTGCAAACGTTCTGAGAACGTCCGATAAGTGAACCCCAAGAAACAGGCGATTTACAGCCTTCGGTCTGGGGCGATAGTTCGTCCATTAGCAGAAACTACCGTTGGTACAGACCTACCTGGTTTGGGTGTTTTTCCGTCTTCTCTGTGCTAATGTAGGCTAGATTAAGAAGAAAAGTTGAAAACGTAACGAGAACGCCCGGTAAGTGAACCCCAATAAATACGCGATTTACGGCCTTCGGTACGGGCCGATATTTCGTCCCGTAGAGAACGTTCGATAAGTGAACCCCAAGAAACAGGCGATTTACAGCCTTCGGTTTGGGGCGATAGTTCGTCCATTAGCAGAAACTACCGTTGGTACAGACCTTTGAGGTTTTGCGTGTTATTCCGTCTTCACTGAGCTTATGTAGGCCAGATTAACTAGAAAACATGCAAACGTACCGAGAACGCCCGATAAGTGAACCCCAATAAACAGGCTATTTACAGCCTTCGGTTTGGGGCGATAGTTCGTCCATTAGCAGAATCTACCGTTGGTACAGAACTTCCAGGTTTTGCGTGTTTTTCCGACTTCTCTGAGCTTATTTAGGCTTGATTAACGAGAAAACGTGCAAACGGTCTGAGAACAACCGATAAGTGAACCCCGAGAAACACGCGATTCACAGCCTTCGGTATGGGCCGATATTTCGTCCCGTAGCAGAAACTAATGGTGGCATAGACCTACCTGGATTTGCGTCTTCTCTGAGCTTATTTAGACTAGATTAACGAGAAAACGTGCAAACGTTCTGAGAACGTCCGATAAGTGAACCCCAAGAAACAGGCGATTTACAGCCTTCGGTCTGGGGCGATAGTTCGTCCATTAGCAGAAACTACCGTTGGTACAGACCTACCTGGTTTGGGTGTTTTTCCGTCTTCTCTGTGCTAATGTAGGCTAGATTAAGAAGAAAAGTTGAAAACGTAACGAGAACGCCCGGTAAGTGAACCCCAATAAACACGCGATTTACGGCCTTCGGTACGGGCCGATATTTCGTCCCGTAGAGAACGTTCGATAAGTGAACCCCAAGAAACAGGCGATTTACAGCCTTCGGTTTGGGGCGATAGTTCGTCCATTAGCAGAAACTACCGTTGGTACAGACCTTTGAGGTTTTGCGTGTTTTTCCGTCTTCACTGAGCTTATGTAGGCCAGATTAACTAGAAAACGTGCAAACGTACCGAGAACGCTCGATAAGTGAACCCCAAGAAACAGGCTATTTACAGCCTTCGGTTTGTGCCGCTAGTTCGTCCCGTAGCAGAAACTAACGGTGGTATAGACCTACCTGGTTTTGCGTCTTCTCTGTGCGTATGTCGGCTAGATTAAATAAAAAACGTGCAAACGTACCGAGAACGCTCGATAAGAGAACCCCAAGAAACAGGCTATTTACAGCCTTCGGTGTGTGCCGTTAGTTCGTCCCGTAGCAGAAACTACCGGTGGTACAGAACTTCCAGGTTTTGCGTGTTTTTCCGTCTTCTCTGAGCTTATTTAGACTAGATTAACTAGAAAACGTGCAAACGTACCGAGAACGTCCGATAAGTGAACCCCAAGAAACAGGCGATTTACAGCCTTCGGTTTGAGGCGATAGTTCGTCTCTTAGCAGAAGCTGCCGGTAGTACAGACTTTCCAGGTATTGGGTCTTTTCCCGTCTTCTCTGTGCTTATGTAGGCTAGATTAAGGAGAAAACGTGCAAACGGACCGAGAACGCTGGATAAGTGAACCCCAAGAAACAGGCGATTTACAGCCTTTGGTTTGGGGCGATAGTTCGTCCCGTAACAGAAACTACCGTTGGTACAGACCTACCTGGTTTTGCGTGTTGTTCCATCTTCTTTGAGCTTACGTAGGCTAGCTTAACGAGAAATCGTGCAAACGTTCTGAGAACGCCCGATAAGTGATCCCCGAGAAACACGCGATTCACAGCCTTCGGTATGGGCCGATATTTCGTCCCGTAGCAGAAACTAACGGTGGCATAGACCTACCTGGATTTGCGTCTTCTCTGAGCTTATTTAGACTAGATTAACGAGAAAACGTGCAAACGTTCTGAGAACGTCCGATAAGTGAACCCCAAGAAACAGGCGATTTACAGCCTTCGGTCTGGGGCGATAGTTCGTCCATTAGCAGAAACTACCGTTGGTACAGACCTACCTGGTTTGGGTGTTCTTCCGTCTTCTCTGTGCTAATGTAGGCTAGATTAAGAAGAAAAGTTGAAAACGTAACGAGAACGCCCGGTAAGTGAACCCCAATAAATACGCGATTTACGGCCTTCGGTACGGGCCGATATTTCGTCCCGTAGAGAACGTTCGATAAGTGAACCCCAAGAAACAGGCGATTTACAGCCTTCGGTTTGGGGCGATAGTTCGTCCATTAGCAGAAACTACCGTTGGTACAGACCTTTGAGGTTTTGCGTGTTATTCCGTCTTCACTGAGCTTGTGTAGGCCAGATTAACTAGAAAACATGCAAACGTACCGAGAACGCCCGATAAGTGAACCCCAATAAACAGGCTATTTACAGCCTTCGGTTTGGGGCGATAGTTCGTCCATTAGCAGAATCTACCGTTGGTACAGAACTTCCAGGTTTTGCGTGTTTTTCCGACTTCTCTGAGCTTATTTAGGCTTGATTAACGAGAAAACGTGCAAACGGTCTGAGAACAACCGATAAGTGAACCCCGAGAAACACGCGATTCACAGCCTTCGGTATGGGCCGATATTTCGTCCCGTAGCAGAAACTAACGGTGGCATAGACCTACCTGGATTTGCGTCTTCTCTGAGCTTATTTAGACTAGATTAACGAGAAAACGTGCAAACGTTCTGAGAACGTCCGATAAGTGAACCCCAAGAAACAGGCGATTTACAGCCTTCGGTCTGGGGCGATAGTTCGTCCATTAGCAGAAACTACCGTTGGTACAGACCTACCTGGTTTGGGTGTTTTTCCGTCTTCTCTGTGCTAATGTAGGCTAGATTAAGAAGAAAAGTTGAAAACGTAACGAGAACGCCCGGTAAGTGAACCCCAATAAACACGCGATTTACGGCCTTCGGTACGGGCCGATATTTCGTCCCGTAGAGAACGTTCGATAAGTGAACCCCAAGATACAGGCGATTTACAGCCTTCGGTTTGGGGCGATAGTTCGTCCATTAGCAGAAACTACCGTTGGTACAGACCTTTGAGGTTTTGCGTGTTTTTCCGTCTTCACTGAGCTTATGTAGGCCAGATTAACTAGAAAACATGCAAACGTACCGAGAACGCCCGATAAGTGAACCCCAATAAACAGGCTATTTACAGCCTTCGGTTTGGGGCGATAGTTCGTCCATTAGCAGAATCTACCGTTGGTACAGAACTTCCAGGTTTTGCGTGTTTTTCCGACTTCTCTGAGCTTATTTAGGCTTGATTAACGAGAAAACGTGCAAACGGTCTGAGAACAACCGATAAGTGAACCCCGAGAAACACGCGATTCACAGCCTTCGGTATGGGCCGATATTTCGTCCCGTAGCAGAAACTAACGGTGGCATAGACCTACCTGGATTTGCGTCTTCTCTGAGCTTATTTAGACTAGATTAACGAGAAAACGTGCAAACGTTCTGAGAACGTCCGATAAGTGAACCCCAAGAAACAGGCGATTTACAGCCTTCGGTCTGGGGCGATAGTTCGTCCATTAGCAGAAACTACCGTTGGTACAGACCTACCTGGTTTGGGTGTTTTTCCGTCTTCTCTGTGCTAATGTAGGCTAGATTAAGAAGAAAAGTTGAAAACGTAACGAGAACGCCCGGTAAGTGAACCCCAATAAACACGCGATTTACGGCCTTCGGTACGGGCCGATATTTCGTCCCGTAGAGAACGTTCGATAAGTGAATCCCAAGAAACAGGCGATTTACAGCCTTCGGTTTGGGGCGATAGTTCGTCCATTAGCAGAAACTACCGTTGGTACAGACCTTTGAGGTTTTGCGTGTTTTTCCGTCTTCACTGAGCTTATGTAGGCCAGATTAACTAGAAAACGTGCAAACGTACCGAGAACGCTCGATAAGTGAACCCCAAGAAACAGGCTATTTACAGCCTTCGGTTTGTGCCGCTAGTTCGTCCCGTAGCAGAAACTAACGGTGGTATAGACCTACCTGGTTTTGCGTCTTCTCTGTGCGTATGTAGGCTAGATTAACTAAAAAACGTGCAAACGTACCGAGAACGCTCGATAAGTGAACCCCAAGAAACAGGCTATTTACAGCCTTCGGTGTGTGCCGTTAGTTCGTCCCGTAGCAGAAACTACCGGTGGTACAGAACTTCCAGGTTTTGCGTGTTTTTCCGTCTTCTCTGAGCTTATTTAGACTAGATTAACGAGAAAACGTGCAAATGTTCTGAGAACGTCCGATAAGTGAACCCCAAGAAACAGGCGATTTACAGCCTTCGGTCTGGGGCGATAGTTCGTCCATTAGCAGAAACTACCGTTGGTACAGACCTACCTGGTTTGGGTGTTTTTCCGTCTTCTCTGTGCTAATGTAGGCTAGATTAAGAAGAAAAGTTGAAAACGTAACGAGAACGCCCGGTAAGTGAACCCCAATAAACACGCGATTTACGGCCTTCGGTACGGGCCGATATTTCGTCCCGAAGAGAACGTTCGATAAGTGAACCCCAAGAAACAGGCGATTTACAGCCTTCGGTTTGGGGCGATAGTTCGTCCATTAGCAGAAACTACCGTTGGTACAGACCTTTGAGGTTTTGCGTGTTTTTCCGTCTTCACTGAGCTTATGTAGGCCAGATTAACTAGAAAACATGCAAACGTACCGAGAACGCCCGATAAGTGAACCCCAATAAACAGGCTATTTACAGCCTTCGGTTTGGGGCGATAGTTCGTCCATTAGCAGAATCTACCGTTGGTACAGAACTTCCAGGTTTTTCGTGTTTTTCCGTCTTCTCTGAGCTTATTTAGGCTTGATTAACGAGAAAACGTGCAAACGGTCTGAGAACAACCGATAAGTGAACCCCGAGAAACACGTGATTCACAGCCTTCGGTATGGGCCGATATTTCGTCCCGTAGCAGAAACTAACGGTGGCATAGACCTACCTGGATTTGCGTCTTCTCTGTGCTAATGTAGGCTAGATTAAGGAGAAAACTTGAAAACGTAACGAGAACGCCCGGTGAGTGAACCCCAATAAACACACGATTTACGGCCTTCGGTCTGGGGCGATAGTTCGTCCATTAGCAGAAACTACCGTTGGTACAGACCTACCTGGTTTTGCGTGTTGTTCCATCTTCTCTGAGCTTATGTAGACCAGATTAACGAGAAAACGTGCAAACGGACTGAGAACGCCAGATAAGTGAACCCCAATAAACACGGGATTTACGGCCTTCGGTATGGGCCGATATTTCGTCCCGTAGCAGAAACTAACGGTGGTATAGACCTACCTGGTTTTGCGTCTTCTCTGTGCGTATGTATGGGCCGATATTTCGTCCCGTAGCAGAAACTAACGGTGGTATAGACCTACCTGGATTTGCGTCTTCTCTGTGGGTATGTAGGCTAGATTAACTAGAAAACGTGCAAACGTACCGAGAACGCTCGATAAGTGAACCCCAAGAAACAGGCTATTTACAGGCTTCGGTTTGAGGCGATAGTTCGTCTCTTAGCAGAAACTGCCGGTAGTACAGACTTTCCAGGTTTTGGGTCTTTTCCCGTCTTCTCTGTGCTTATGTAGGCTAGATTAAGGAGAAAACGTGCAAACGGACCGAGAACGCTGGATAAGTGAACCCCAAGAAACAGGCGATTTACAGCCTTTGGTTTGGGGCGATAGTTCGTCCCGTAACAGAAACTACCGGTGGTACAGAACTTCCAGGTTTTGCGTGTTTTTCCGTCTTCTCTGAGCTTATTTAGACTAGATTAACGAGATAACGTGCAACCGTTCTGTGAACGTCCGATAAGTGAACCCCAAGAAACAGGCGATTTACAGCCTTCGGTCTGGGGCGACAGTTTGTCCATTAGCAGAAACTACCGTTGGTACAGACCTACCTGGTTTTGCGTGTTGTTCCATCTTCTTTGAGCTTACGTAGGCTAGCTTAACGAGAAATCGTGCAAACGTTCTGAGAACGCCCGATAAGTGATCCTCGAGAAACACGCGATTCACAGCATGCGGTTTGGGGCGATAGTTCATCCCGTAGCAGAAACTACCGGTAGTTCAGACCTACCTGGTTTTGCGTGTTGTTCCATCTTCTTTGAGCTTACGTAGGCTAGCTTAACGAGAAAACGTGCAAACGTTCTGAGAACGCCCGATAAGTGATCCCCGAGAAACACGCGATTCACAGCCTTCGGTTTGGGCCGATAGTTCATCCCGTAGCAGAAACTACCGTAGGTTCAGACCTACCTGGTTTTGCGTGTTTTTCCGACTTCTCAGAGCTTATGTAAGCTAGCTTAACGAGAAAACGTGCAAACGTTCTGAGAAAGCCCGATAAGTGATCCCCGAGAAACACGCGATTCACAGCCTTCGGTTTGGGGCGATAGTTCGTCCATTAGCAGAAACTACCGGTAGTTCAGACCTTCCAGGTTTTTCATGTTTTTCGGTCTTCTCTGAGCTTATGTAGGCTTGATTAACGAGAAAACGTGCAAACGTTCTGAGAACGCCCGATAAGTGAACCCCAATAAACAGGCGATTTACAGCCTTCGGTTTGGGGCGATAGTTCGTCCATTAGCAGAAACTACCGTTGGTACAGACCTACCTGGTTTTGCATGTTGTTCCATCTTCTCTGAGCTTATGTAGGCCAGATTAACTAGAAAACGTGCAAACGTACCGAGAACGCTCGATAAGTGAACCCCAAGAAACAGGCTATTTACAGCCTTCGGTGTGTGCCTATAGTTCGTCCCGTAGCAGAAACTACCGGTGGTACAGACCTTCCAGGTTTTGCGTGTTTTTCCGTCTTCTCTGAGCTTATTTAGACTAGATGAACTAGAATACGTGCAAACGTACCGAGAACGCATGATAAGTGAACCCCAAGAAACTGGCTTCGGTTTGGGGCGTTAGTTCGTCTCTTAGCAGAAACTGCCGGTAGTACAGACCTTCGAGGTTTTGCGTGTTTTTCCTTCTTCTCTGAGCTTATTTAGGCTAGATTAACTAGAATACGTGCAAACGTACCGAGAACGCACGATAAGTGAACCCCAAGAAACTGGCTTCGGTTTGGGGCGTTAGTTCGTCTCTTAGTAGAAACTGCCGGTAGTACAGACTTTCCAGGTTTTGCATGTTTTTCCGTCTTCTCTGTGCTTATGTAGGCTAGATTAACAAGAAAGCGTGCAAACGTACCGAGAACGCCCGATAAGTGAACCCCAAGAAACAGGCTATTTACAGCTTTCGGTTTGGGCCGACAGTTCGTCTCGTAGCAGAAATTACCGGTGGTACAGACCTACCTGGTTTTGCGTGTTTTCCGTCTTCTCTGTACTTACGTAGGCTAGCTTAACGAGAAAACGTGCAAACGTTCTGAGAACGCCCGATAAGTGATCCCCGAGAAACACGCGATTCACAGCCTTCGGTACGGGCCGATAGTTCGTCCCGTAGCAGAAACTATCGTCGGTACAGACCTTCCAGGTTTTGCGTGTTTTTCCGACTTCTCAGAACTGATGTAAGCTAGTTTAACGAGAAAACGTGCAAACGTACCGAGAACGTCCGATAAGTGAACCTCAATAAACAGGCGATTTACAGCCTTCGGTTTGGGGCGATAGTTCGTCCATTAGCAGAAACTACCGTTGGTACAGACCTTCCAGATTTTGCGTGTTGTTCCATCTTCTCTGAGCTTATGTAGGCCAGATTAACTGGAAAACGTGCATGCGTTCTGAGAACGCCCGATAAGTGAACCCCAATAAACAGGCGATTTACAGCCTTCGGTTTGGGGCGATAGTTCGTCCATTAGCAGCAACTACCGTTGGTACAGACCTACCTGGTTTTGCATGTTTTTCCGTTTTCTCTGTGCTTATGTAGGCTAGCTTAACGAGAAAACGTGCAAACGTTCTGAGAACGCCCGATAAGTGATCCCCGAGAAACACGCGATTCACAGCCTTCGGTACGGGCCGATAGTTCGTCCCGTAGCAGAAACTATCGTTGGTTCAGACCTTCCAGGTTTTGCGTGTTTTTCCGACTTCTCAGAGCTGATGTAAGCTAGTTTAACGAGAAAACGTGCAAACGGACCGAGAACGTCCGATAAGTGAACCCAAATAAACAGGCGATTTACAGCCTTCGGTTTGGGGCGATAGTTCGTCCATTAGCAGAAACTACCGTTGGTACAGACCTTCCAGGTTTTGCGTGTTGTTCCATCTTCTCTGAGCTTATGTAGGCGAGATTAACTAGAAAACGTGCAAACGTTCTGAGAACGCCCGATAAGTAAACCCCAATAAACAGGCGATTTACAGCCTTCGGTATGGGGCGATAGTTCGTCCATTAGCAGAAACTACCGTTGGTACAGACCTACCTGGTTTTGCATGTTTTTCCGTCTTCACTGTGCTTATGTAGGCTAGCATAACGAGAAAACGTGCAAACGTTCTGAGAACGCCCGATAAGTGATCCCCGAGAAACACGCGATTCACAGCCTTCGGTACGGGCCGATAGTTCATCCCGTAGCAGAAACTACCGTAGGTTCAGACCTACCTGGTTTTGCGTGTTTTTCCGACTTCCCAGAGCTTATGTAAGCTAGTTTAACGAGAAAACGTGCAAACGTACCGAGAACGCCCGATAAGTGAACCCCAATAAACAGGCTATTTACAGCCTTCGGTTTGGGGCGATAGTTCGTCCATTAGCAGAAACTACCGGTAGTTCAGACCTTCCAGGTTTTTCGTGTTTTTCGGTCTTCTCTGAGCTTATGTAGGCTTGATTAACGAGAAAACGTGCAAACGTTCTGAGAACGCCCTATAAGTGAACCCCAATAAACAGGCGATTTACAGCCTTCGGTTTGGGACGATAGTTCGTCCATTAGCAGAAACTGCCGGTAGTACAGACCTTCGAGGTTTTGCGTGTTTTTCCTTCTTCTCTGAGCTTATTTAGGCTAGATTAACTAGAATACGTGCAAACGTACCGAGAACGCACGATAAGTGAACCCCAAGAAACTGGCTATTTACAGCCTTCGGTGTGTGCCTATAGTTCGTCCAGTAGCAGAAACTACCGGTGGTACAGACCTTCCAGGTTTTGCGTGTTTTTCCGTCTTCTCTGAGCTTATTTAGACTAGATGAACTAGAATACGTGCAAACGTACCAAGAACGCATGATAAGTGAACCCCAAGAAACTGGCTTCGGTTTGGGGCGTTAGTTCGTCTCTTAGCAGAAACTGCCGGTAGTACAGACCTTCGAGGTTTTGCGTGTTTTTCCTTCTTCTCTGAGCTTATTTAGGCTAGATTAACTAGAATACGTGCAAACGTACCGAGAACGCACGATAATTGAACCCCAAGAAACTGGCTTCGGTTTGGGCCGACAGTTCGTCTCTTAGCAGAAATTACCGGTGGTACAGACCTACCTGGTTTTGCGTGTTTTCCGTCTTCTCTGTGCTTATGTAGGCTAGCTTAACGAGAAAACGTGCAAACGTTCTGAGAACGCCCGATAAGTGATCCCCGAGAAACACGCGATTCACAGCCTTCGGTACGGGCCGATAGTTCGTCCCGTAGCAGAAACTACCGTAGGTTCAGACCTACCTGGTTTTGCGTGTTTTTCCGACTTCCCAGAGCTTATGTAAGCTAGCTTAACGAGAAAACGTGCAAACGTACCGAGAACCCCCGATAAGTGAACCCCAATAAACAGGCTATTTACAGCCTTCGGTTTGGGGCGATAGTTCGTCCATTAGCAGAAACTACCGGTAGTTCAGACCTTCCAGGTTTTTCGTGTTTTTCGGTCTTCTCTGAGCTTATGTAGGCTTGATTAACGAGAAAACGTGCAAACGTTCTGAGAACGCCCGATAAGTGAACCCCAAGAAACTGGCTTCGGTTTGGGGCGTTAGTTCGTCTCTTAGTAGAAACTGCCGGTAGTACAGACTTTCCAGGTTTTGCATGTTTTTCCGTCTTCTCTGTGCTTATGTAGGCTAGCTTAACGAGAAAACGTGCAAACGTTCTGAGAACGCCCGATATGTGATCCCCGAGAAACACGCGATTCACAGCCTTCGGTACGGGCCGATAGTTCATCCCGTAGCAGAAACTACCGTAGGTTCAGACCTACCTGGTTTTGCGTGTTTTTCCGACTTCCCAGAGCTTATGTAAGCTAGTTTAACGAGAAAACGTGCAAACGTACCGAGAACGACCGATAAGTGAACCCCAATAAACAGGCTATTTACAGCCTTCGGTTTGGGGCGATAGTTCGTCCATTAGCAGAAACTACCGTTGGTACAGACCTTCCAGGTTTTGCGTGTTGTTCCATCTTCTCTGAGCTTATGTAGGCCAGATTAACTGGAAAACGTGCAAACGTTCTGAGAACGCCCGATAAGTGAACCCCAATAAACAGGCGATTTACAGCCTTCGGTTTGGGGCGATAGTTCGTCCATTAGCAGAAACTACCGTTGGTACAGACCTACCTGGTTTTGCATGTTTTTCCGTCTTCACTGTGCTTATGTAGGCTAGCTTAACGAGAAAACGTGCAAACGTTCTGAGAACGCCCGATAAGTGATCCCCGAGAAACACGCGATTTACAGCCTTCGGTTTGGGGCGATAGTTCGTCCATTAGCAGAAACTACCGTTGGTACAGACCTTCCAGATTTTGCGTGTTGTTCCATCTTCTCTGAGCTTATGTAGGCCAGATTAACTGGAAAACGTGCATGCGTTCTGAGAACGCCCGATAAGTGAACCCCAATAAACAGGCGATTTACAGCCTTCGGTTTGGGGCGATAGTTCGTCCATTAGCAGCAACTACCGTTGGTACAGACCTACCTGGTTTTGCATGTTTTTCCGTTTTCTCTGTGCTTATGTAGGCTAGCTTAACGAGAAAACGTGCAAACGTTCTGAGAACGCCCGATAAGTGATCCCCGAGAAACACGCGATTCACAGCCTTCGGTACGGGCCGATAGTTCGTCCCGTAGCAGAAACTATCGTTGGTTCAGACCTTCCAGGTTTTGCGTGTTTTTCCGACTTCTCAGAGCTGATGTAAGCTAGTTTAACGAGAAAACGTGCAAACGGACCGAGAACGTCCGATAAGTGAACCCAAATAAACAGGCGATTTACAGCCTTCGGTTTGGGGCGATAGTTCGTCCATTAGCAGAAACTACCGTTGGTACAGACCTTCCAGGTTTTGCGTGTTGTTCCATCTTCTCTGAGCTTATGTAGGCGAGATTAACTAGAAAACGTGCAAACGTTCTGAGAACGCCCGATAAGTAAACCCCAATAAACAGGCGATTTACAGCCTTCGGTATGGGGCGATAGTTCGTCCATTAGCAGAAACTACCGTTGGTACAGACCTACCTGGTTTTGCATGTTTTTCCGTCTTCACTGTGCTTATGTAGGCTAGCATAACGAGAAAACGTGCAAACGTTCTGAGAACGCCCGATAAGTGATCCCCGAGAAACACGCGATTCACAGCCTTCGGTACGGGCCGATAGTTCATCCCGTAGCAGAAACTACCGTAGGTTCAGACCTACCTGGTTTTGCGTGTTTTTCCGACTTCCCAGAGCTTATGTAAGCTAGTTTAACGAGAAAACGTGCAAACGTACCGAGAACGCCCGATAAGTGAACCCCAATAAACAGGCTATTTACAGCCTTCGGTTTGGGGCGATAGTTCGTCCATTAGCAGAAACTACCGGTAGTTCAGACCTTCCAGGTTTTTCGTGTTTTTCGGTCTTCTCTGAGCTTATGTAGGCCAGATTAACTAGAAAACGTGCAAACGTTCTGAGAACGCCCGATAAGTGAACCCCAAGAAACAGGCTATTTACAGCCTTCGGTATGGGGCGATAGTTCGTCCATTAGCAGAAACTACCGTTGGTACAGACCTACCTGGTTTTGCATGTTTTTCCGTCTTCTCTGTGCTTATGTAGGCCAGATTAACTAGAAAACGTGCAAACGTACCGAGAACGCTCGATAAGTGAACCCCAAGAAACAGGCTATTTACAGCCTTCGGTGCGGGCCGATAGTTCGTCCCGTAGAAGAAACTACCGTTGGTACAGACCTTCCAGGTTTTGCGTGTTGTTCCATCTTCTCTAAGCTTATGTAGGCCAGATTAACTAGAATACGTGCAAACGTACCGAGAAGGCTCGATAAGTGAACCCCAAGGAACAGGCTATTTACAGTCTTCGGTTTGGGCCGATTGTTCGTCTCTTAGCTGAAACTGCCGGTAGTACAGACATTCCAGGTTTTGCGTGTTTTTCCGTTTTCTCTGAGCTTATGTAGGCCAGATTAACTGGAAAACGTGCAAACGTTCTGAGAACGCCCGATAAGTGAACCCCGAGAAACACGCGATTCACAGCCTTCGGTACGGGCCGATAGTTCGTCCCGTAGCAGAAACTATCGTCGGTACAGACCTTCCAGGTTTTGCGTGTTTTTCCGACTTCTCAGAGCTGATGTAAGCTAGTTTAACGAGAAAACGTGCAAACGTACCGAGAACGTCCGATAAGTGAACCTCAATAAACAGGCGATTTACAGCCTTCGGTACGTGCCGATAGTTCGTCCATTAGCAGAAACTACCGGTAGTTCAGACCTTCCAGGTTTTTCGTGTTTTTCGGTCTTCTCTGAGCTTATGTAGGCTTGATTAACGAGAAAACGTGCAAACGTTCTGAGAACGCCCGATAAGTGAACCCCAATAAACAGGCGATTTACAGCCTTCGGTTTGGGGCGATAGTTCGTCCATTAGCAGAAACTACCGTTGGTACAGACCTTCCAGGTTTTGCGTGTTGTTCCATCTTCTCTGAGCTTATGTAGGCCAGATTAACTGGAAAACGTGCAAACGTTCTGAGAACGCCCGATAAGTGAACCCCAATAAACAGGCGATTTACAGCCTTCGGTTTGGGGCGATAGTTCGTCCATTAGCAGAAACTACCGTTGGTACAGACCTACCTGGTTTTGCATGTTTTTCCGTCTTCACTGTGCTTATGTAGGCTAGCTTAACGAGAAAACGTGCAAACGTTCTGAGAACGCCCGATAAGTGATCCCCGAGAAACACGCGATTCACAGCCTTCGGTACGGGCCGATAGTTCATCCCGTAGCAGAAACTACCGTAGGTTCAGACCTACCTGGTTTTGCGTGTTTTTCCGACTTCCCAGAGCTTATGTAAGCTAGTTTAACGAGAAAACGTGCAAACGTACCGAGAACGCCCGATAAGTGAACCCCAATAAACAGGCTATTTACAGCCTTCGGTTTGGGGCGATAGTTCGTCCATTAGCAGAAACTACCGGTAGTTCAGACCTTCCAGGTTTTTCGTGTTTTTCGGTCTTCTCTGAGCTTATGTAGGCCAGATTAACTAGAAAACGTGCAAACGTTCTGAGAACGCCCGATAAGTGAACCCCAAGAAACAGGCTATTTACAGCCTTCGGTATGGGGCGATAGTTCGTCCATTAGCAGAAACTACCGTTGGTACAGACCTACCTGGTTTTGCATGTTTTTCCGTCTTCTCTGTGCTTATGTAGGCCAGATTAACTAGAAAACGTGCAAACGTACCGAGAACGCATGATAAGTGAACCCCAAGAAACTGGCTTCGGTTTGGGGCGTTAGTTCGTCTCTTAGCAGAAACTGCCGGTAGTACAGACCTTCGAGGTTTTGCGTGTTTTTCCTTCTTCTCTGAGCTTATTTAGGCTAGATTAACTAGAATACGTACCGAGAACGCACGATAAGTGAACCCCAAGAAACTGGCTTCGGTTTGGGGCGTTAGTTCGTCTCTTAGTAGAAACTGCCGGTTATACAGACTTTCCAGGTTTTGCATGTTTTTCCGTCTTCTCTGTGCTTATGTAGGCTAGACTAACAAGAAAGCGTGCAAACGTACCGAGAACGCCCGATAAGTGAACCCCAAGAAACAGGCTATTTACAGCCTTCGGTACGGGCCGATAGTTCGTCCCGTAGCAGAAACTATCGTCGGTACAGACCTTCCAGGTTTTGCGTGTTTTTCCGACTTCTCAGAACTGATGTAAGCTAGTTTAACGAGAAAACGTGCAAACGTACCGAGAACGTCCGATAAGTGAACCTCAATAAACAGGCGATTTACAGCCTTCGGTTTGGGGCGATAGTTCGTCCATTAGCAGAAACTACCGTTGGTACAGACCTTCCAGGTTTTGCGTGTTGTTCCATCTTCTCTGAGCTTATGTAGGCCAGATTAACTGGAAAACGTGCAAGCGTTCTGAGAACGCCCGATAAGTGAACCCCAATAAACAGGCGATTTACAGCCTTCGGTTTGGGGCGATAGTTCGTCCATTAGCAGCAACTACCGTTGGTACAGACCTACCTGGTTTTGCATGTTTTTCCGTTTTCTCTGTGCTTATTTAGGCTAGCTTAACGAGAAAACGTGCAAACGTTCTGAGAACGCCCGATAAGTGATCCCCGAGAAACACGCGATTCACAGCCTTCGGTACGGGCCGATAGTTCGTCCCGTAGCAGAAACTATCGTTGGTTCAGACCTTCCAGGTTTTGCGTGTTTTTCCGACTTCTCAGAGCTGATGTAAGCTAGTTTAACGAGAAAACGTGCAAACGTACCGAGAACGTCCGATAAGTGAACCCAAATAAACAGGCGATTTACAGCCTTCGGTTTGGGGCGATAGTTCGTCCATTAGCAGAAACTACCGTTGGTACAGACCTTCCAGGTTTTGCGTGTTGTTCCATCTTCTCTGAGCTTATGTAGGCGAGATTAACTAGAAAACGTGCAAACGTTCTGAGAACGCCCGATAAGTAAACCTCAATAAACAGGCGATTTACAGCCTTCGGTATGGGGCGATAGTTCGTCCATTAGCAGAAACTACCGTTGGTACAGACCTACCTGGTTTTGCATGTTTTTCCGTCTTCACTGTGCTTATGTAGGCTAGCATAACGAGAAAACGTGCAAACGTTCTGAGAACGCCCGATAAGTGATCCCCGAGAAACACGCGATTCACAGCCTTCGGTACGGGCCGATAGTTCATCCCGTAGCAGAAACTACCGTAGGTTCAGACCTACCTGGTTTTGCGTGTTTTTCCGACTTCCCAGAGCTTATGTAAGCTAGTTTAACGAGAAAACGTGCAAACGTACCGAGAACGCCCGATAAGTGAACCCCAATAAACAGGCTATTTACAGCCTTCGGTTTGGGGCGATAGTTCGTCCATTAGCAGAAACTACCGGTAGTTCAGACCTTCCAGGTTTTTCGTGTTTTTCGGTCTTCTCTGAGCTTATGTAGGCCAGATTAACTAGAAAACGTGCAAACGTTCTGAGAACGCCCGATAAGTGAACCCCAAGAAACAGGCTATTTACAGCCTTCGGTATGGGGCGATAGTTCGTCCATTAGCAGAAACTACCGTTGGTACAGACCTACCTGGTTTTGCATGTTTTTCCGTCTTCTCTGTGCTTATGTAGGCTAGCTTAACGAGAAAACGTGCAAACGTTCTGAGAACGCCCGATAAGTGAACCTCAATAAACAGGCGATTTACAGCCTTCGGTTTGGGGCGATAGTTCGTCCATTAGCAGAAACTACCGTTGGTACAGACCTTCCAGGTTTTGCGTGTTGTTCCATCTTCTCTGAGCTTATGTAGGCCAGATTAACTGGAAAACGTGCAAACGTTCTGAGAACGCCCGATAAGTGAACCCCGAGAAACACGCGATTCACAGCCTTCGGTACGGGCCGATAGTTCGTCCCGTAGCAGAAACTACCGTTGGTACAGACCTTCCAGGTTTTGCGTGTTGTTCCATCTTCTCTGAGCTTATGTAGGCCAGATTAACTAGAAAACGTGCAAACGTACCGAGAACGCTCGATAAGTGAACCCCAAGAAACAGGCTATTTACAGCCTTCGGTGTGTGCCTATAGTTCGTCCCGTAGCAGAAACTACCGGTGGTACAGACCTTCCAGGTTTTGCGTGTTTTTCCGTCTTCTCTGAGCTTATTTAGACTAGATGAACTAGAATACGTGCAAACGTACCGAGAACGCATGATAAGTGAACCCCAAGAAACTGGCTTCGGTTTGGGGCGTTAGTTCGTCCCTTAGCAGAAACTGCCGGTAGTACAGACCTTCGAGGTTTTGCGTGTTTTTCCTTCTTCTCTGAGCTTATTTAGGCTAGATTAACTAGAATACGTGCAAACGTACCGAGAACGCACGATAAGTGAACCTGGTTTTGCGTGTTTTTCCGTCTTCTCTGGTCTTATGTAGGCTAGATTAACTAGAAAACGTGCAATCGTACCGAGAAGGCTCGATAAGTGAACCCCAAGGAACAGGCTATTTACAGTCTTCGGTTTGGGCCGATTGTTCGTCTCTTAGCTGAAACTGCCGGTAGTACAGACATTCCAGGTTTTGCGTGTTTTTCCGTTTTCTCTGAGCTTATGTAGGCCAGATTAACTGGAAAACGTGCAAACGTTCTGAGAACGCCCGATAAGTGAACCCCGAGAAACACGCGATTCACAGCCTTCGGTACGGGCCGATAGTTCGTCCCGTAGCAGAAACTACCGTTGGTACAGACCTTCCAGGTTTTGCGTGTTGTTCCATCTTCTCTGAGCTTATGTAGGCCAGATTAACTAGAAAACGTGCAAACGTACCGAGAACGCTCGATAAGTGAACCCCAAGAAACAGGCTATTTACAGCCTTCGGTGTGTGCCTATAGTTCGTCCCGTAGCAGAAACTACCGGTGGTACAGACCTTCCAGGTTTTGCGTGTTTTTCCGTCTTCTCTGAGCTTATTTAGACTAGATGAACTAGAATACGTGCAAACGTACCGAGAACGCATGATAAGTGAACCCCAAGAAACTGGCTTCGGTTTGGGGCGTTAGTTCGTCCCTTAGCAGAAACTGCCGGTAGTACAGACCTTCGAGGTTTTGCGTGTTTTTCCTTCTTCTCTGAGCTTATTTAGGCTAGATTAACTAGAATACGTGCAAACGTACCGAGAACGCACGATAAGTGAACCTGGTTTTGCGTGTTTTTCCGTCTTCTCTGGTCTTATGTAGGCTAGATTAACTAGAAAACGTGCAATCGTACCGAGAAGGCTCGATAAGTGAACCCCAAGGAACAGGCTATTTACAGTCTTCGGTTTGGGCCGATTGTTCGTCTCTTAGCTGAAACTGCCGGTAGTACAGACATTCCAGGTTTTGCGTGTTTTTCCGTTTTCTCTGTGCTTATGTAGGCTAGATTAACAAGAAAAGGTGCAAACGTACCGAGAAGGCCCGATATGTAATCTCCAAGAAACACGCGATTCACAGCCGTCGGTACGGCCCGATAGTTCGTCCGTTAGCAGAAACTACCGGCGATACATGCCTACCAGGATCTGCGTGTTGTTTCGTCCTTTCTAAGCTTATGTAAGCTAGATTAACGAGAAAACGTGCAAACGTAACGAGAAAGCCTGATAAGTGTACCCCAATAAACACGCAATTTACGGCCTTCTGTACGCGCCGACAGTTCGTCCATTGGCAGAAAATACCGTTGGTACAGACCTACCTGGTTTTGCGAGTTTTTCCGTCTTCTCTGAGCTTATGTTGATTAGATTAACAATAAAACGTGCTAACGTACCGAGAACGCCCGATAAGTTAACCTCAAGAAACACGCGATTTACAGCACGCTGCGCTCGGGTGCTAATTGCGCCGTGTAAAAAGGAACCATTTAACAAACACGTATCGTAATGTACTATTCCATCTATTTTACATGCATGGAAAGTGGGCTCTTTCATGTACGTATCATGAAAAAGATTTTCCACTTCAAGCACTTTCTTACCCCAAGAGAATTTTCCGGAAATATAGCTTTAAAATTTGCGCAAGCGCAGGAAACTATTCCCTCGCGAACTGTCGTGTACCTCCGCAACAGTTTAGCATCCGCAACGTCGTTGTTTTCTACGCTTTTTGTTTGTCTCCCGCCCTCTTATACTCAAGTTTTTTTTTTACCCTGCCATCTCGTTCTTCGAAAGTCTCTCTATATTTGGCATCTTCTCGACGACTTCACGAACTCTAGATGGTTCAAGTTAAATACTCGGCGCAAAACTCTCGCACAGCACTCATTTAATCATTGACACTAACTCACACCCCACTTTGGAATGTATAAATAACTAATTAGCTCTCTAACTCTGAGAACGATGCATAATTTAAACGTCCATTACCGTTACTCCTATAGTTTCGCGTTAATTATATGTTGCGAACACTTCTCGTCTCGATCCCCTCGACTCCCTGCTTGCCTGCCCTCGTGAAGTACATTTGCATTTATTGGTCAACCGCACTTTCTCGGTCTGCGGAGCTCGCTGCGGAGCTTACTGTATGTTATTGATGTTTTACTTAATTTTACACAAATCCAGACTCTAAATCTTTTAGGAGTGCAATAATAAAATGATACAGACTCTAATTGGAACAACTGCCTAACTGTTAAAGGACGGTCATGCAGAACAAAATGATTCTTATTCATAATTTTCAACAGTTTGTTTTAAATACTCATTATAAAATTTAAACAGTTGTTATAGGCTCCTCTCCATGCAATTATGCCATAACCAACTAGGCTTTAGAAAAAAGCGTGATAAATAATCAAAAGCGTTTTTGTATCCATATTATTCCTGATTTTAGCAAAGATAGAAATCAGATATCTCGTCTTTTCAACAAGGGAATCAATATGTTTATCCCAACGCATATTGAAATCGAAAATTAGTCCTAAGTATTTCTACTCCCTTAATAACATTTTTACCGATGATTATATGCAAATTATCCGGCACACTATTACTATTAGTTTCCATATCGACGGCTCCCAGGCAGAACGTCTTATCTCAGAGGCGGCTTCAAGAACGCCCCATCTCGGCGCGACCTAATTTTGTATACTTTTCTACGACATTTATATGCCATATACGATTAATGTTTTACAATTTTCATTTTTCTGGCAGTTCAACACACTGTTAGAAAGCATACAGGACTACCAAAAAAAATTTTGGAGTGTTCTCAAAGCGGCTGCCGAGATAGGTCCTTCTGCTTGGTAGCCGTCGATATGTAATATACACAGTTTCATTTACATTTAAAGATAATTTGTTTAGCGCAAGCCATTTTGCAACTTTATTTAAATAAACGTTCATCTTATCCTAAGCAGAGGACGGTCTCGTGATTCCACTAAAATATGGCATACATTCTTGTTCAAAAAAGTTATTTATAAATTCATGCGTAATTGATTTATTGTTAAAGTTATAATTTAGTTGATTATTTTTCAAAATATCTATATTGAAGTCTCTAAAAATACAATAATTTTTTATGTTTACAATTTTTGACAAAAACTTTTTCACGCAATCAATAAATTTAGTCTTTGGCAGATCATGACACCTGTACATAGCAGAAATTCTTCTAAATTTTCCTCACATTATGTTTATATCCCTACTTACAACACTCAGTCTATCAAAAACTTTTATAATTTCAGAGGACTCATAAATATTATATTAATTTTGCTTGCATTCTAACAACTTCTGTTACCTTGTATTTAATAGTAATTTGAATGTTGTAAATTCCATGTTTCGGTGCATATTATTATACACGGCTTTTTTGGCAGATTTTCAATAAACGTTTCGAGTTTCTCAATGTTCATGTTTATTACATTTACGTATATTGTATTAGTTTTTTTTTCTTCTTAGTAACCCTATTCAGCTTCTTGACGTCCTCTAGTTCATGCTCTACGTTGTTGATAATTCTATAATTACAGTTTTGATGTATGAGCAAATCCACGACTAACAGTACACAACTCGCCATCCCCCATTTGTAAATTTTAGTGTTTAAGGGGACCTCACCACCTTAAATTTAAAATAAATAAGATATTGAATATTTGTGTACATGTGCCTTAAATTGTTTAAATAATCAACTAAACAATTATATTAGCTCAAAACTACTGTAAAAATTATCAAACAAAGTTTATAAATACCATATGTCAGGTACAATAGGTTTCCGAAGGCCAAAAATCACAATTATCATTATTTCAGCTACCGCAGACTTACTTCAGTTTTGGGCTTCGAAGGGCACTTTTTGCTTCCTCCTAGAGGAAGCTTTGTAATAGTCAAATTTAGAGTTTCTTCAAAACTTCTAGAAAATACTTTTTGGTGTGTTAGAAGTCGAATCAAGTGTTTTTAGAAAATGTCCGGATGGATGTGTGTGTATGTATACCGTAATATTTCTGAAACTACTCCGTCAATATAAATAAAATTTGACATGAATATATATATATATATATATATATATATATATATATATATATATATATTCATGAAGAATCTATATATATATATTTAGATTCTGAATTCGGGAAAAACAGTTTTTTTTTATTTTCTCAATTATATATTTTTGAAAAACACTATTTTGCATTTTTTTCAATCATCCCTTTGTACAAACAATTAAGCTATAATGCATTTGAAAGAGAATAAAATTACCTACTTTTCCTCGTTTGGTCCTCGGGATCGACCGCTTTGTTTGGCAGATAAAATAAAAACGTGATATTTTTTTTAAAATTCATATCTCTGAAACTAAACTTAAGAAGAGAAAATAGCGCACTCTCATGTTAGCCGGGGCCATCGGAGGCGGACGGCATATTAAACACCGACCATTGACGTACACGCTAGAGCCGGGAATCCCATGACAAGGAAATTCACCAGCGTCTAGCACCTCTTCTTTCTCAGCCTGACCCACAGAAACGAACTTATCGCCATCAGAGTCTGAGTCATCAGAGTCACTTACAACCTACATCAATAAAAATATGAGACTCGATATATTATATTAGAATACTACATACACTTACTTGTTCCTCTTCCACGACGTATCCCCGCAAGAACACTACACACGCCATAAGTTCAATGAATTCTTTAAAAGCGGTCAAAAAAAAGCTTGTATTGTGCTTTGTAAAAGCTTTTACACTTTGATAAACAATTTTTCTTCGTTATAATTTTTTAACAAAAGAATTGCAAATCGAATTGTCTACAAATTTGAAAAATGGCACAAAGGTAGAGCAATGATTTTCTCAGTAGGCGCTATCATTCATTATTGCATTCTATATACAGAATCGAGTAATCTAGTAGTAGTAATTAAGGACAATAATAGATATAATAATTGAAGGACATTAATTGAGGGACAAAATTTATGAACCGGGGTGGTGGTGACGGCGAAATTTTCGTATATAATAAAATAAAATCGCAAGATGTATAGGATCGTAGTGTGGACACCGGGATCTGCGTCTCTAGTCGGTTTTCCAGGGTTGATCGGCACATGGTACACCGCTCCGTTCTTCGTGTTGAACAGGATCGAGAACTGTTCATAGAAGCAGCAGCAGTGGATACGCAGTGTAACTGATCTAAATCAGTTCGCACACGAAAAAAAATACGAGAGAAATTGTTTTGAAAACTATATTTCAATCAACAAAATCCGCAACACGTCCGTTCTCTTTCACTGTTCACAATATTCGGCTCTCATTCTTTTCGCTCGCTCAATTGTCCCCTTCTTTTCTCTTGTCTTATTTGAAGGGGCTATTAGAACGTTAATGCTTTGTTGCAAGAACGTTTCCAAAAGCATTATGAACGTAGATACGGATAATTTTAGTACGCTAATTATTGTGTAGATGGCGTATGGCGTATATATAGGTAGGGTGGGAGATGTAGTGGTTAATTTATATTTTAGTTCAGATAGTTTCAATTATAACAAAATTTCGATTCTAACTTTCGTTGCACGAATGTTTCCAACTTGTTTTTAACACGTTTAGAAAACGTTACTAAGACTTTGAGTAAGAACAATGTTCTAGCAACATCTCCAACTCTATTTCCCAAAACGTTCTGACAACGTTCACTCTACTCGCTCGTGGATTTGCTCATACGTCCAAATCTACGAGCGAGTGGAAACAACTCGGGTGTTGGAAGTTGAAATTTTCAAATTGAGGGCACACCTACCAGACCAACTTTTTTTGGTTCTTTGGGCCGTCTGTAGTGAGAAAATGCGCGCGTGCTTAGCCGATCGCTTGCCAAACTTTTCTGCGGTGCACTTGAAATTTTCTTATGGGAATTTAACATGGAGAAAATTACCGAAAACCAGTAAATTTCAACTTGTCGTCTGGAGGCGCAATCCGAAAATGTGTATTATAGGATCAAAGTAACAGAAAAAAGAATTAGTTTGAGAGCATGGTTGGTTAAAAATAATTGTCTAGGTCAAAAGTTACCTGGGCTTCAAAATAGAACGAAATCACCAAGTTTTCAATTGTTTACGAATATTGGCGATATTTCAGTAACTGCTCTATTTCATCAGGACTGACCAGTGACTGCTCAAGACTGCTCAAAATTTTAGTGTATGACAATAGTGCAAAATGTCTTGTCTATCGAAACTAAACTTGAAATGTACTTATTGGAATATTAATTGTGGTTTGTCGATGCAATAAAAATTTTACGATTTGCTTAGCATTGGTCAATAGGGCCAAAATCTCAAATCAAAGAATTGAAATGATTGCATAAAGAATTATGAAATCCTTAAAGAAATTGTTCAATATATAACTTACAAAAGTTTATCTGTATTTTCATAAACTATAATGAATGTGAAATTAGTTTGAAAAATGTCAAGCACACTGACAAACAATCATTTCTTATTACTCCCAAAAGAATTAATCTTACACGTATTAGCGGTAGCTGTGACAACATAATCTCACATTTTATACATCTTCACACTTTTCTTTTGATTTAAGTCGTCAACCTTATTTTTTTATGAAGCTAATTGATTCCTCAGAATTAAAAGTATTACTCTATATTTGATTTATGGCGAGTTGTCGATTACTTCTGTAGTATTAGTCAATTTTGATTTTGCTCCCATAAGAGAGTATGCACCGGCAACCTCTTGATTTTGAATATCATAATATATTATTATATTTTCTTGAGAAAGCAATTCCCATTTGTATATAGCTTTGCAGCCAACTTCACGGTCCTAACACTTCTTGCGGCTAACTTAACGGTCCTTTCACATTTCGGGCTGAAGAAGAAAAACGTGATTTTAGCATTTGTGGATTATACACTCACATATTATAAAAATAAGCAGCCTTTTCACTAATATTTTTGTTGGAAACTTTGAAATCACAGTTTAGCTCAGAAAACTTTCTGATGAGCCAAAAACCCTTACCAACAGTAATGTATAATGTAATATAAATAAATAGTGTCACGGGCGCCGCGGCTCCGTCTGCTTCTCAAACTTGCCTTCGTGGTTCTACCGCGCCATTTGATAAAGGTATTAAGGAAATTATAGGAGCGGACTAAATAACACAGTGGATGTTAAGAATAATAAGTAAGAGTTTTCTTTATTAGACTAATATAGCGTGAGAAGATGCCTAGGACAGCGGAAATCTCCACCTTAAATTTATCGCAACACGGTTTTCCGAAAATTTCCACCATCTAACTCTCTAGCTTGGTCGGGGCCAGACTGGCTAGTCGACGCGTCGCTCGCTACGCAATTATTCGCGTGTTGTCACATGATCCTAATACCTGTTAACGGTAGTCGTCTATGTATATTCATACACACTTATACATAAGTGCGAATCTAACGGTCGTGACTAATTCGAGGAATTCTCCTTCACAAAAGGTAGAAAGACGCTAATGTGAGGTTAGATAGTTAGCATAATCACCAGTTAATAATTCATTTCGGTTTAATTAATACTTTAATTCATTATATTCGATACAGCCCTACTTCATTATCTGTACAAAGTTTGTATTATGATCTACGCATGCACTTGATTTTGCTTGAGCAAACCAAGTCATCAATCTTTATTTCTTTAAGTCATGCTATCAGAGTAAACAAATTAATAGGCATTGTTTATATCACTATTACTATAGTACAAAATGTCTAACTAAACTCAACTTAAAATATACCCATTGATAAATTTATTGTGGCTTCGGGTACATGAACATGAGATAAGAATTTCACATTTTGCTTGACATCGGTGATTAGGACCAAAATCTCAAATCAGCTACTGGAAATGCTTGCATGAGGAGTTTCATTTTAAATTATCCATCAGTTTTTGGGTCGTAGTTTTCAATTTTAAAAGATGCGGATTTTCTAATAGCTTCTGAACTGTAAATCAAATGGTGTTAATATGTACGCTTTTTGGAAATGCCAAGAGCTAATAAATAAGTTAAAATAGTATATTTCATAGATTACCTCTCTATGGGTTTCATTTCGCAGAAACCCCCAATCGCTTAGCCATCACGTCAGCCTTTCGACCCGAGTCCTGACATTTGTCGGCGGGATCCTGACCCATATTTTCTGGTTTTCAAAACTAGAAATTTCCCGCCCGGAAAGCCACCCTCACAAGAATACAGCTTTCGAAAACCATACGTTTTCCCGGCACGGCACGGTCTGTCTCGCAAAGGTGAATACCCCAATCACGAAATCTCGAGTTTTCCCGGCATAGCACGGCTATTCCCCGGCGACGGTTCGGAGTGTAAAACTTCTATGTCATACATTATTATATAAAAATTTATTACGGTAAAATTAAAATTAAAAATTAAATCTATACAATACGCGCGGTGTCAAGAATATTCTCGACTATCGCCAATATCGTTAGCCAAGCTTTGTCCGCTTCCTATCGCAGTTCTCATTCGCAGAACCCCGAGATGCCCCTTTCAGCTTTATTTTTGAAGCTTTGTTACGAGCCTCTGGCGCGGCACTTGTTTTAGATATTATGTATCGATTCGCGATAATCGGTCGTCTCGCTTCCTATTTTTACGTATAGTGGGCACCGCGGTACATTAACACTATATTCGATTTTAAAATTAAACGCTTGAACAAAAACTCTATTTGCGCAAGCTGCAACAAGTGTGATGGCCGTATGTTTTGAAGCCCGTTAATAAAGTGATTAGATTGATCGAGAAACAAGTATTCGGTCGGAATATAAAGTTTCAACTTTGAACTTCTAACCTCGAGAGAATTTTTCGTTGGATATAGCTATAGAGTAAGAAAAGAAAAAGGGGGCAAGGAGGCCGTAGTCGGATCGAAACGATATGGGCTCGCCCGTCGTGGAATTCCTAAACGTCAGACCAATAAAAACTTTTCCAATTGACTTGCCTCGGCTTAATTCAGTGGAACCGGAGGTAAGTAGCGAGGCGGAGTGCAGCGCGGAGTGCGCGCAGGCCGACGAAAAGAAGGAAGCGAGCGGGCCGAGGGGGGGGGGTGGAGGCAGGCCAGGCTATAGGCAAGCAGCTGTCTCAGCTCTCGAGAGGAGAGTGCCCGGGCGCAAGGGGGAAGGAAAAGCCTCGCGGTGGAAAAGAAAGCTTGCACGGTCGGACCTTAAGGAGGCGGAAGAATGGAAGAAAGCCGCAGGAGAGAGTGCGGCGAGAGGAGCGTCGCGCGGCCCTGGATATATTTCCACTCTCGAGACTTGCCGCGCGCGGCGATGTAGGTGGGTGGCACGGCGGCTGGAAAGAAAGCATCAACGAGTTCGCGTGAGGGTCGAGGGTGCGATCTGCCGCCTTGGAAAAGCACTCGCGTAGCGTAGCGCGGCCGGACTAGCTCCTGCAGGGATCCGGATTTCAATTTAGCCCGGCGAATCGAGCCGATTTTCTCCTCTCCTTTCAATGGTTCGACGCGGCAGCTGTTTCATTTCGAGTGCGCGGGTTTTGTTAGCGTTAGCCGGCCCTCCGAGTGAATGTGCGCGCGGCTTTGTGCGACCTTGTGCGGAGTCTACCTACTTTGGCGCAAGCACGGCTTGCGGCCGCGTTTAGCTCTTTCCGCTCTCGCCGCGGAGCCGCCTTTCGGCTTAACGCCGCCGCCCCCGGGGGTGCGAGAACGCGCAGTTACCGCTGCTCGTTGCGGCCCTCGTGTCGCCCGATTCGGCGAAACTTTGCTCGCCTCTGCTGTTTGCTCTCCGATTCCCGTTTCTTCTTGGCGCGACCTCTTCGATCGAGCCCGCGCGTAATAGCGGCGCCGCACCTTTGCCCCCCGCGAGGAGACTTTTTAATTAGAGCCAGTCCGATCGATCGCTTATGCAAGCTTCTTCTGTACGTGATCCCCGCGCAATCCCCGACCTCTCAGACGTGCAGGCTCGGTTTTCCATCAGTTCTCCTCGTTCCAGGCTCGATCGTTCATGCAAATCGCATTTCAATTTTGGCTCGGAGCCGATAAAGAGCTGCAGCGCCGATTGTCGAATAAAAATAACAATCATAATCAGGAAACGCGGCGAAACGGGCGCATCGCACGGGGCGAGGGGCAAAAAGAAAAGTGGATTGCGGCCGTGCGCGCAGCGAAGGGTGAGAACGATTTATAGACGCGAGGGATGGGATATAGGTATGGTAGGTATGGTCTCGAAGCCGAAGGCCGCGAGAAGACTCGAGCTTCCCTCCCACGGAGCTGGATAGCAGTGCAGGGGGACAGCCAAGACAAAAGGGATATCGGTTTAGCGTTAGAGCAAAGTTTCAATAACTCAGTTTGCCTGCTCGGGCGAAATGTTTCGAGACATCGAAACATAGATTGCCGGAAGAATGCGAGCTAAGGCGTTTGCAGAAATAGAGCCAATTTCGGCGAAATCGAATTAACATCCAACACTCGACTGTCCGTTGTGTAACATTTCACTAACGGATATCCGCATCTGAAAGCCGTGTGCGAGGCGATTACCTTCCACCGAAAATTGCTTCCCGGACAGAAAACGACGAGAGAGAGGGCTGAGAAGAGAGAAAGCAGGAGCGAGTAAGCGAGCGTGTGCACAAGTTCTGCAGCAGGTAAACTTGTTCGCGATCGCTCGTGCCTTTTGACAGAAAGAGATTGGAAAATTTTCTTCAAGCCCTCTCCGGAGCGACTGATTTTTCGCGCGCAGTGTATCGAGCGGAAAACGTTCGAGGCCACGTTCTACTGCACTCTGCTCCTCCAAGAGCTGCTCCATTTGCACAGGCGCGCGCACCTCGGCTAGTTTTCTTTCCTCCGCCCCCCCCCCCCCCCCGCCCTCCTCTCCTCCTCTCTCCCTTCTTTCTCTCGGGACGAGGGCTTTTTCGCCACCCAGCCCCCTTTCCGAGGTGCGAATCGAGCCCTCTATTTTTTGTCGCGCTGCAGAGCTAGAGTGGGCCGGGCCGCTACAAAAACAACCAGATGCATCGACATCCTATTTCGTTTCCTATTAGGTAAACGTCTGAGGCAGGCGATTTATTTCCTCGATTTTCGTGTAGAAAGCGTACTTTGGCCCGCTCTCAAAGCCGAACAGAGAGCAAAGTCGCGCTCTCAATCCCTCCCGTTGGCGTAGCACGCGCGGCTCTTTCAGCCTTTTCCGCCGCACTCGCGAGTCATTGCCGTACGTTTGTCGCTCGCGCCAGCGCACACAATTACGCTTTGCGAGAGGGCTAATATCCGAATTTCCTTCGAGTGACTCGCCGGCTTCTTTGAGCGGCGGCGGCGGGAATATTGAAAAAGACGCAGTCGATCTTTCTTATGGACCCCCTCCACCGCATATAAGCTCTTTTCCCCGCAAATATTCTACGCCTCTCCCGCTCGGATGGGATGTATGTGTGCTCTGAGCCGCGGCGGTGCATCGGTGTATCTATATAGCCTCCCGTGAAACCGCACGAAATTTTTTGGCACATATCCCCGGCTGTTCTTAGTAGGTATCTTATTCGGCGTTTCCTGGAATTTCCGGCGGAACATATTGCACAAGTGCATCGGAGCGCGTGGATCAAATGCGATTTAACGACCAGAATTGCAATATGCGCTTTTGCGCGTATATGGGGAATCGTTGGAGAATATCATCTCTTTGAAATGTAAAATTAATGTATCCGCAAGATCTAAGACGTGTAATATTTATACTTAGAAATTGGTTGAACGTTTAAAATATGCATCGACTGTCCCCAACGAAAATAGAGACACAACCGGAAGCTTATTTCCAGAATGAGCCGGATAAGACGGCGCGCGCGCGCGCGAGTTTTAAGTCAACGAATGAATTATGAAATAACTTGGAAAAATTTTCGGGATCTCCGCGGAGAGGAGTAGAGGTACGGAAGGCAAGTCGGGGATCGAGGCATCGGTGTGATGCGAAATCAGCCGTGAGACTCTGGCGGGTTGTTTTTAAAGCTCGAGCTCCCGGCGGCCGCATCGGCCATTAGGAAAAGGGATTGCCGCGGCACGCGGTATATAGCTCGGTTTTTTCCTCTCGGCGTCAGTCGCGGCTCCTTCGAATGCTCCGCGAAGGGAAGAAGCTGCTTACCCGTCGAATTCGCTGTCTGCTCTCCTCCTTTTTCCCGTCTCTGACAGAGAGTGCACGTCACGCCCGAACGACTCGTCTGTCCATATAGCGCGCGCGTATGTACAGTCAGCGTTGGAGGAGCAGCTCTCGAAGGCTCGGGGATCGAGGCCTGTATTTCGCGCATTCGGTCTTATTTCGGCCGACGCCTCTGAAAAGAAGCGAAATGTCGAGAAGGCGAGCGGCTCTCTCTCTCTCTCTCTCTCTCTCTCTCTCTCTCTCTCTCTCTCTCTCTCGTCTCTCTCCCGGCAACCGACGAGACGAGGAAGACGGGCGGCTCCGGAGCTATAGTCTCGAGGCTGCAAGAATGGCTCGGAAAAGTAGCTACTGGCGTGCGGATTTAAATATCTGAAGCGCGCGAGACTGCTGCTGGCTTCTCTCCCTCTCGAACGGCAGCGAGCGTTTAACGCCGCGAGAAACTCGCTCCCGCTCCGCACACCTCTGACTTTCGCACATCTCAACGACTCCCGCGCGCGCGGCGAGCTCTTTCACTTGCCTTACCCTATCGATCTTTTATCAGAGCGTTTGAAGCCAGTCAACTGTCTTTTTCTTTCCCCGACTGCTTCCTTCCCCCTGTACAGCTCGCGGCACCTCCGAAGGATTCGACGAGAAAAATGCCCCGGCGTTATGGATTTTTAACTACAGGCCGGGCAACGACGAGACTATTGTTGACTTCCGCCATTCCGAAGCCGAAGTGCGAGTTTTCGGAATAGCGCTCGTCAACGCCGATGCACAATTGCGCGAAATCCTTCGCCGAACTCTTGGAGCGAGTAAATACAGTTTGTTCGCGAGGCAAATTCAATCAAAATAAGATGCACTTCCTCGCGGGGCGCGCTCCATCCATTAATCGCATTAAGCACTCTCTGTAGGCAGTGTAATTACGATAAAATAAACCGCGATAATCGAATTGAAGACTATCTTGTAGCTTCGCGCGCGCGGCTTTAATTAACGCCGGCGCTCGGGGCTTCCAATTTGGGACGCTCGTTTCCCGCGCATAATAATCTCGATCACGTCGTTCAAGGCTCTTTTTATCCGCCGCGGCTTAGCTTTCGTGCGTTTATACTTGTGCAAAGGAAAGCTCGTTAAACGCAATCCGTGACGATATGAGAATGCAAATTGCAAAGCGTTAACGCTCGATATCCAATCCGATGAGTATTTGCTGAAGAAAATGCAAAACCGAGCCGCATTCTTTGACTCTGATTGAAATCTCAGCAAGCGTAAAAATAATGGCACGGCGTATGCACGGACGAGCTAAGGCGATGCTCGCAAGTCGGTATATAGTCAACGCATAAGCGCGCGGTTAATCATCGAGCAAATAACGCGCGCAGGGCGACAATCTAATTAAAAAGTTGCGCAGCTGGGCGCCCCCGCTCTCCCGGCACACTCACTGGGATTTGCAATCTCGCACCTCGTGGCGGCTCGCAGTTGATACCGTCGCCGGGTCGCGCATCGAGAACGAGACCAGACGCGCTCGCGGGCAAGAAAACTCCGGCTGCAGTAGCGCGAGTCGAGCGGAGCTAGAAAATTGAAAGAGAGAGAGAGAGAGAGAGAGAGAGAGAGAGAGAGAGAGAGTGAGAGAGAGAGAGAGAGAGCGGCAGTCGCGCGAAGGGCGCTTGATAATTAGACAAGTAATACAGAGGCTGCGCGCGCGAGCGAGCGGCCCTTTCCACTTTTCGAGCTTATATTATAGCGGCGTAACCCTTGCCTGCCAGACGCCTATCCTCCGCCACCGCCGCCGCGTATCCTCCTTAATTAAATATAAGCACTGGCTTACCTCCACTTCTCGGCCCCGCATATAGAGCCATTCCGCGCCAAATCAGCCATATTTTATAGAGCACTCTCTCTCTCTCTCTCTCTCTCTCTCTCTCTCTCTCTCTCTCTCTCCTCTCCGCTACGGGCTTATTCATTTGGGAGCGCGCGCGCGCGCACGTTACAAAGTTGCGCGCCGCGGGCGCGACTGAAAACTCCCTTAAGCCACTGTTGGGAAAAAGAAATGAAGCCTCATTGAAAACTTGCGGGATAATTACGCTGCTCGCGAAATCGTCAAGGTCGGGGGTGCGAATAGAGAGCCCGTCCTCCGCAGCATCGCAGTGTTGCATGGCGCAGGCGTATCGCGTATAACTTGCCCCTTTATTTTAAAGCGTTATGCCGGGCTAGCACTGCCCCGCTTCATCCCCGATGCCGTGTATTTATTTTGCTGAGCCCGTCCTTACGAGCTGCTCCTGTACCGGGACAAGTACACCCACTCCGATTCGCAGTCACCTATATCACGCTGGCTTTTCCCAATGGAATCTAGTCGGCTGATTTCATCCGCCGGCCGCCGTCGGCAATCCGACGATTCTTGAAATTTTTCCATCGTCCGAGCGCAGTGTGAAAGCTCCATCACAATGCGATGATAAAATAGGCGCGCAATTCGGAGGAATACGAACTGCAATCCCCTCGTTCCGCGCTCGAAAATTAGAAGCATTGCTCGGATTCGAGGAAGATGTCAAAGCGGGATTATAATCCGAATTTTCTGAATTCCAGCCGGCGCAATGACGCGCGAGCTTGCGAGCGGAGCACTTTTCAAAAACGTGAAATTCGCAAAATTTAATTTCACCCTACAACCGTGTTCCGTTTTAAAAATAGACCGTGCATCGCAAATGCGCAGCCGAGCCGCGTATGAAATGGCCGAGTTCGCGTGGGCAAAAAGGTTGGCTAGATAGCTGACGGAGCGTAAACGAATTGAACAACAGCGAAAGGCTCTCCGATGCATCAGACATACTATACTCGGAGTCGATGATCAGGATTCAAGCGGCCTCGTGTCTCTTTTATTAGCACCTCCCCGCGCAAACGAGCTGCATGCAGTATTATCGCGGTACATCGTCGTCGGTAGCAGCCGGCTCGTTTCAATAAACCAAAGTGCACTCTGCTGCGCTCGAGTTGTTCTGGAAAGTACTCCCCTACATTCGCCCGAGCCATATCGCGAGAAGTAGCATAACTAAGACTGTGCTTGAAAATACGGCCGACTCGTAGGTAGCGCGCTTTCGCGCGTCAAATCGCCTTACACGCTGTTGCTAAGCAGGGCGCGAGAAGCGGCGCAGAGCAAGACCTTAGCCTGCACGGCTTAGAGGCGGAAATTCTCGGGGCGCGACGGCAACGCCGACATTCCCATCCATTGCCTCGCAATTACGGCCTCGGCGTCGTCGTCGTCGTCGCCACGCGCACGTGTGTATACGGCGCGTAATACACAGCGAACCTGCCCTCGCGCGCAGCCGGGCCTGTACGCGTACGGCGTAATGCACTTGCGAGAGCAGGGAAAGAGGGAGAGAGAGGCGTACGTTATGATCGTTTTAAACGAGCGCGCGTTATACGAGCGAAGCCGAGGGCCGACCCGTAAAATCGGAGGCTACTTTGTTCAGGCGCGCGTTTATATTGTATATTGCGTACGCCGCTGCGGAATTCAGCTGGCTGCGGGAGGATAACGTCGGACACGAGCACTCGCGCGCGCTTTGCGATGTTAAGGGGACATTCATTAATGCATAATGGTGATGACGGCTTTTTGCGGAACGCTTCGTGCGCGAGCGCTGTCGGCGGCTCTCACGCGGCTCTAAAATGACCTTTTTCCCCTTTTTTATTTTAATGGCCCGAGCCCGTTAAACAAGCCGAGTTTTGCCCTCCCCCTCTACCCCGCGTCTCTCGCCGCGCATTTTTCAGGCCGGCACGGGCGATCTGCCTTCTTCCTCTGCGGTGCGCTGCGCGGCATAAAGGACCCGCGGATTAAAGATCCGGTGTACAGGCTATAAACAACTGAACGCAATGACAATCGAATGTACACATTTGTTTTGGTAAACTCATTTTATTGCTGCTTCGACTCTTTTTACAAAGCTACATTTTTCGCTGCGATTTTGACAGTGCGAATAATCTCGCTTCGCTTGTCCGTTTCAGATACGCAGAATTTCAAAAAAATGCAGACGGGTGTATTTTTTGTTTCAATCCACATTTCCTCGAAGTGCAGAGGATCGGTAATTCTTTTTCCGCTTATAGGGGAGGAGGATCAAGCATACGTTCATGTATAAAATGAAACTTTTTGTTTCGACTTTGTCCACTAGGAAGAACTCTGTTCGATATATAAGCTCTTATTGGGAGAATGAAGTAGTGATTTTGCCGCGTTCTTTATTTCCAAGTATCGTAATGGACGGAGTTGCTGTGTTTTCGATGCATTTTACGAGAAACATTTTTTGTCAGCGGCTCGCGCATTCGTCGTTCATGTATGAGTTACAAGTTTTGACCCAACATTGTTTGTATTGTACATTCAATTTATGGTATTCACATGCGTGAATAAAATTTTGTGACTGGCAGCCAGAATGGGAGCGAACGAGACTGCGGGCCGATTGCTTTGGTAATTGTCACAGGTCTGTCATACGTTTGTTGAAAAAAATACAATGCACATAACATTATGCGCGTAAAGCAATCACTTTCGATAATAATCGCGATAAAATCTCCGGATATCTCATCAAAGATTTTAATTATTAATGCTCAATCGCCTTCAGCCATGAACGCGAATTAAAAATGTTCAAAGCCCAGACGCGTTATATAGGCCAATTACGAATCAATCAATTGTTTACGCATCGACCGGGCAGTAACGGTGTATAATCGTTGAATTATACATACGGTGATTGGATTCCCCGACCTTATTTCTCGCTCATGAGATAATAAAACGAGGAGGCAAATCGAAGCCGGCGAGCATTAGAAAAACGGGTGCGAGCTGAGCATGTTTATATACCGTATACCTATGTGGAGCGCACAGCGAATATCGTATATCGAGGTTCTCGTTCGCCGGTCGAGCGGAGAGCATTTAGCGCCTCATAAGCAGCTCGGGATCGCGCGGATTTGTCAGGTAGAGCGCAGGGCAAGGGGGAGGTAACGGGTAACGGGTAACGGGGCGAGGAACGACGCGCGACCTTAGCATGCCTGCGCGCATCAGAGTATAGGAGCCGGAAGGAAGGTGGTACAGGTACATGAGCTGCGCTCGGGGGGATTCGACGCGTTTGGCATCCCAATCGAAGATCGCGTCTGCAGCAAGTATGTTACCTAATTCGCCAAGACTCGCGCGGAATTCCTCCGACGGCGGCGCTTCAAAATCTTCGCCTCCTGATGCTGCCGCGTTGCTCGCCCGATCTCGCGATCTCCCTCTCCATTTCGGCTCGAGTATCGGACTTTGAAGTGGCCGTTAATTCCTCCGGCGGCGCTGCCGCTCCGATCTCCAATCCGGCGAGGGCCGGCGCTGCAGTGCCCTTCGGACGATTATCCTCGATGGGATTCGCGCTTTCGATTGCTTTCCTCTTCGTCTTCTTGTTCGGCTTTCTCGTTTCCGCCGCTGCCGCCTTTCTATTCCTCCGCGGACTTCGCGCCGGACTCTTTGTTGTCTTGCTAGCCAATCTGCTGGCCGCCCCAGCTTCTGCGACGCTTCCACGGCCGATAATTCCCTCGGGATCTGGGTGAAAGCAAAGAAAAACGGTTCGAATTATACACACGTCGCGGGAAAATAATGCAATACACCGCTCGACGTACAAACAGTACACCTACACGAAGTAAAACTGTAGAAAACAGCCCAGCAGCGCTAGAAGAAGCAAAGAGTCGCGGCGCTCGCCGTAGTTACCTCTGCTAAGACTGGAGTTGGAGAGGCTGCTCAGCGAAAGACGATCCTCGCCCTCGAGCTGCAGCCGCGCCGCGTCTCGCGAGTCCTCTCCGGAGTCGCGGCAGCGCGAGGAAACTTGCCGCGGCCTCGGCGAGACTCGGAGAAGCCGCTTCCCACGGCGCGTCAAAGTCGGGCCCGCTGATCTCTTTGAAAGCCCCGGCCGCGCGGAGCTTTGCGCCGGTTGCGGCAGGAGAGTGACGTAGACGTGCGACCTCCTGCGCAGGTTCCTCATGTGGAAGCTGTCGTCGAGCTGGGGCACGACGGTCAATTGGAGCTCGTGGCTTGATGAGTTAAAGGCCGGCTCTCGGCGGCGCAGGCTCCACTTGAGGCTCGGCTTGCTCTGCAGGAGGCACTCGGCGCAATCAGCGCAGCCCTCCTGACAGAGGATCCAGCGACCCTTTGCGGTCGAGTAGTGAACGTCACCGCGGGCCAGCAGGCTCGCCGCAGCCGCGTTTGGCTCGCTCGGGCGCCGGGCGCCGTAGAACGGCGCCTCCAGGAAGCTTTTGTAGAGCCCGATGTTTGCCGAGGGCGACGGCGAAATTGTTTTGAAGATGAACTCGCGCAGGGCGTCCAGCCACTCGGGCTCGCCACCGCCCAAAGCCGACACTCTCGAGCCCAGCATCAAGGCCTGAAAAAAATCGGTTTTTTCTTTTCACCCGGAGGATTGCACAGCTTCGGTCAACAGCGCTCGGCAAACTTGACCTCTCGATTATTCTATGTACGCGCGCAGCCTGACTATAATATAGTGTGTACTCACAAGAGACGCCGAGGCGAGAAAATAGACGCGGAGGAGCTCCATGTCGTCTGAGGCTGAGCGGCGCGAGCAGTTTTTCCCGCGCACTCAGCGCGAAAGTGCTCTCGCTCGGCGTGTCGGGGGATCCGCCGGGCCGATCGATGCCGCCATCCTCGCAAGCGAGCGGTATAAATGTTCGATGTGCATTCGCTGGTCATCCGCGGTGCCATTACTCACCATTAAATATTATCCGTTCTCTCTCTCTCTCTCTCTCTCTCTCTCTCTCTCTCTCTCTCTCTCTCGGCGAATTTCAAACATATAACGGCTAACACAAAGGCCAGAAATGAGAGATGGATGTCGGTAATTCGAGAACTCCTCGCGCTGGAGCTATAAGCGCTGCGCTCAACAGATATGTATATACACGTGTAACAACGTCTGTGCGGTTCACCCGGCAGAATCGAATCTTTGTTTGCGTAATATTATAGTCGAGCCGCTGGTTCAAATATAAAGACCGATATATGGTTCGACTTAAATAGGCTACTTCGATGTGATTGAATTTGTATGTGTAGTGAACGTGACGTTAATATTAGCTAGCAGAATATTTCATTTCATATTTATCTCTGGAAATTGCAATATGATCGGATTTATCAATTTATTCATATTTGCGGTATTTTAGCATGGCTAATAAAATTGTCACGACTAAGCCGAATCCGATATACTGATGTATTTTTTCATTCAGTCAATAAAGATAAAATTTTCATGTTCTTGCAAATAAAGCCTCGAGTCTTAAATTTTTGATTCGCCGTTTATCGGAAATCGTATAACTCAAAATTTATACAGGGATTTTTATATAGACGATAAATGGTTGCTTCTCTATGCTTTGAATTTACATTGCTTCGTCTTCTATACACCAATCAGTACAGTTAATCAAATATATAAAAGAAAACTGCAAATTCGAGTAAATTGAACTGGTATTGCTTTCATCATGTTATTAATAATAAATTAATTATACGTATAAATTACTGTGAAATTCTTGGTAGCGGAGTTTTCACGAGATGCCGTTCGGCATTACTCTATTAATAATATTTTTTCTAATTTCAATTTTGGCGTCGCCTGCAGTCATAAATCTTACTAAATTATTATAACAAATGTTGTTTCATCAAAGTTTACATTGAATTGTACAAAATTTTCAATGACCATAATCGTTTGCTGACGGATTCTTAATTTGCTCGGAATATTATACTTTTTTTCACAAAGACGCATGCAGCGGCGCAAACAAATGAACGTATTATTTATTAACCTGCATTTCATGTCGTATCATCAGACACGGCGTTATTGATGTTTTGTCGACTCTAGCTTCCTACTTATTATTAGCCCGTGACTATGTTTGAACAACGCACACGATTGTAAATTGCCAACAGTAAACAATATGGCTTCTAATATGGAAACAGCTAGTCTGCACATTTCTCTATCGGAAATGTTAGACCTCGCTTTAGGAACGCCAGAGGTAAAGCCATATTATAGAAAACCAAAATTTTTTCATACTCGGTATTTAATATATCCCTCACAGGTTGGAGCCGTTAATTTAAATATACTTCACAATTTTCTTCATGTTTTGCTGAATTTAAATAACTTGAGATCGACCAAAGTTGAATACAGAGGCGAAGATGCGCGTAGAATCAAAGTAACAATATTTCTTAATGAAGATAAAGTTCATGCATTTTTTTATGGATTTAAAGCGTGTTACCTAATTGTTTTATAGGCGATGATGTCTTCATCTTCAAAACCAGGTCATGGTCTCCATTTTCACGAGTACAGCGTAATAAATAATTGTAAAGGAGCTAATAACCACAATGGCAAAAGCGATGATCAAAGTATGAACATAGACAATCGCGTTGATGGCAAGTATTATTAACGATTACTTTTAATACGTTTACACCTACTATTAATGTAAAAATTCGAAAAAATGTTGAAATTATATTCCATATTGTATAAGCTTTTTCACACATAAAGCTGAAACGAATATATTATAACGTTTAAAGATGAATCTGGAACTTGTATTTGCGAATCTTACGCCAGTTTAATCTAGCAGCTTTGTATTCAGAGTTTCAAAAGTATTAAGAGTAAATGCTCATGAAATAAATCAAAATTTTCATATTTTAAACTCATACCCATCAAAATTGTGCAGACCTTGCGCGACACATAGAAAAGAAAAAAAATAAGCATTGAAGTTATAGTGAAACAATATGATTTTTGTAGATCCACTATCGGACGGCGTTCCGCCAACAGCTTTAACATTCAAAAAGTTAGAGGAGTCTGTAAGTACGTAATGCAAAATGAAAATATGTCAAAATCAATTTGACACGTTGAATTACCTGTTTATTGACAGGTGAAAACGTTACAAAAAAAGCACCACGCTCTTGAAAAATTAGTCAACAGTTCAGAAATTATTAAACACCTTTGGGAAGAAAACACCAGTCCAGCGACAGACCCGTGGCACGTAATCAATACCAAAAAAAGATTAGATGCTATCGAACGGGGCATTGATAAGGTTATTTTGATTAATTTTCTCCGTATTTTCCTAAAGTATTGACAAAATTACATACAAGTGAAAAAATTATTAAACGATGTTTTTTGCAAAATGATGATAGTTAACTGTTCAATAGTCAACAGCAACGCTACGAGATTCTATAAAGGATGATAGACCAAAACGTCTAGCTGGCGGCAGTGACATACTCGAACAAGTCGCACATATAAATAAGCGATTATCAGAATTAGAAGACAATGTGAGCTCGCTAAACAGAGATGCCGAACAAGTGCAGGGTCAGGATCCAGTCATTGAAAATCAAAGTCAATCTGTCGACGACAATCGTACAACTATAGGGTACAGCGACGAAGAAGAAAATAACTCATCGCAAGTGGCAAAAAGCGTATCGGAAAAGCAATCCGATATCGATGAAAAATGTTCAAGTGCCTCCTCTGCTGAAGGTCAGAAAACAGATATTTCAGATACTGATGTACTAGGTGAAATATAGATTTTTCAATCCGCTATATGTTTCACTATCGATTAAATGTCATTGTAAGTCTCAATAACCTCGATTTCTATGATATAGGTGAAGTTGATTGCTGCAAAATGAGGAATAATATGATGAGTATGGCCACAACTCTCGAACAAGTGAAAGAAGAAATCTGTGCTCTAAAAGAGAAATTATACGAAATGACTAAATCCAACGGTATGATTTTCCTACAACAGGATGATATAACCATTATCTTCAACGAGCTTTTTTGATTAGATAACAAAGGAGAATTCGAGAAAGCGAAATGTAAGCCCACCAAGAAATGTATCATATCCCTCGACGATAGGCCTGAAGAGAAATATGTCGTCATCAAGCAGAAGCAATCCGACATTAGGCCTGCTCGATGTGCAGACTTGATTTGCAATGTCGAAACATCTTTATCAAATTCAATTAAATGCATTGAAGAGCGTTTCAAAAGCTTCGAAGACTACGTAAACTGCTCATTAAGAAACATAAATGATACTATTTCCAAGAATAAAAGCGAAGAAGAGTTGATGAAATACGTTAAGAGCGTTCGACTGGATCTGGAAGACGTTCGGCAGGATGTTTGCAACCTGAAAAATAACAGAATTGCACAGCTCAAACAGAACGAGGTGAGAAAAGTTTAAATCATCGCATAAAATGTAATAACACCATCGGGGCTCTTCGACTCTTAGATCTTTCAAGAACAAATGGATGTATTGAAAATAGTGAAAGCCGACAAGAAAGAGGTCGAGGAAGCGCTTGCGAATAAGGCAGATTTATGCGGGCTCAACAAAAAGGTTCACAAATATTTGTTGCATCAGTCGCGGCAGATCTGCTCATTAAAACTCTCCTGTGTGTCTTTCATGTACTTATAAGGTATCCCACGAGCAATTTGACGCTGTCTGCGACGATCTGACGGGCCGCCTTAACGAAGCGATCGCAAAATTGAGTCAACAAGAATCCATCTGGCAACAATCCCTCGGCGAGCTGCGCTGCGAAATTGAAGGAAAACTTGACGAACTTGAAATCCCCGCGTTAAAAGACTTTATCAACAATGAGCTGCAAGCATTAAAAAATAAGATCCGACTACTTTCCGAAATTAAGCGCGAGCAGGAAGCGGCAGGTGCTAGGAAACTACTTAGGTAATTAAACAAACTTCAATTTCACCTATCAAAAGTGTATAAATATAATCACGAAAAAAGTTCGCCGCGCGGATAATCCCCTAACTCTAGTCATCCCCGTAGAATTAGCCTTCCATTTCGGAATGTTTAATCAACAGTGCCTGAGTAATTGATCATAGTACTATTTCCTTTCCATTAGAGAATTGCGCTGCATTTCTTGTGATAAGGATGCATTCATGCAACCTGATGCGAGAATTCTCGGTACTCCTGATGCTTTTCCGTGCAGACCCGACATCAAGCCCTATCTCACTTTCAAGATGGATCAAGTTAGGACGCAACGAAAAATCATTGCACAGGGGAAGAACCTCGTACATTTGGAAGAAATGCTAAATGAAAATGCGGAAAAAAGAAAACACAGATGCCCGGAAACGTGCGACAACGTGTCCAGGTATATCGGCAAAGAATATATTTTGATTATAACTTTAAGGCAGTGAACAACTTCAAAAGAAGTGTCTTAAAATTCCCGTGTCCCATTGCGGCATGATCGACTACTTCTTTCCGCTGAAACAATTATTCTAGAGATCAAACCTGCAATCGGTACTGCGGTGGTAGCCACACACTGATAAGTCCGCAGCAGAGGGCAGCAAGGACGAAAAATTGCGTGACCCAGTGGGGAGTGCATGACCTGCAGTTGATAGAGGGGTTCGTTGAGGGTACTGACGGTAAAATGTACAGGGGTCGATGGTTTCTTGGGAAGAATAATGAAACTGATGTTAATCAGTCGGTAAGTTACCTCTTAAACAATTCATTGGTTTTTCGAATATTGAACGCGACCTTTTGTTTCAGAATATTTCGAAACCGAATCAGAAACCTTTGACGGAAATGAATTGAAAATGTGATTGTTAAAATATAAAATTAATGGTTTCATTCTCAATATATGTATTCCAAAAATTTTAATCCAACTGTCCAGCTAACATTTGAACAAATATTCTGAGCATGTCAAAAAGGTTTATACAGAAATCAAGCATCTTGCAATTGGATCAATTACATGGAATAAACGGCAAGCTACGAATAATTATTTTTGTCGGTCAACTGAAAATAAAAGAACTACTGCTTTTTAAGAGATTAGACCCTTGTAATATCAATCCTGTTCTCTTCAGTTTCGTCGACAAGTGGCTGATATAATCGAAATAAAAAATAAAAATTAAAAGAGCTGTGCATCGTAGGCTTATTGATATCACCAATGCAATTCTCAACTGGCGCAGTTCAGAACTAAACAAAAGTGGAGCATGGGTTGGAAACACAATTCATATTGCACTGTTTGACTGTATTACGAAATGTTTTATTACTAAGAAGAGCTTTAGAATACATAAAATCTTATGACGTTGTTTTGGGAAAACGGCGATCGATCGTATAGCAATAAAAATATCAATTTGATCGCAGTAATTCGTTTCAATGATTAGCATACGGCACGCGTCAAAGAAAAATATTACACATTGGGAGATAGGAAGTCATCATAAAATATTTCTTAAATATTCACAACTATCGGTTTCATAAATCAATCATTTACATACAATATTATACATACATATTTTGAGAGAAAATTAACAATCTATACAAAAATAACTATTTGAACAATTCATATTTGGTATTACGATAACATTTTTTTTCATTTTGACCAAAAAAAATCTTCTTTTTTAAAATATATATTATTAACACTTCTCATCATTAGAGACAAATCATTGTTTTATCTTAAATATTGAATTCAAAAGTAATCATGTACATTTATTGAAATACACGATGCTAGAAACCGATAGTAAAACAATACAATGGTCATTCCAAATTTCCCTAAATTTATAATATAACGTTTCGAAAGACTGCGAATGGTCACAATTTTAATCTATATTAATACAATCTTGTATATGTATAGATTTACGTTCCGAGTTACCAGCTACTTCATATAAATTTCAAGGTACAGGAAGTATCTACAAATCATTCATCGCTAAATCTACATCATATATAATTACTTTACGACACGGTATCATAAAACGTACTACTTTCTATATTCTAGTTTTATGGTTACTACAATTTTTTACGACCTTAATATTAAGTTAACGCATCGTATTTCGCACTTATAGTTTCATTATCTAACGGCTTGATTTTATAAACACAATGTCAAATAAATATTTGTAATATATAGGTTATATTTTTTATAAACGCTCAACTAGAACGACGCAATAAGGATATCTTAAATTTTAATATGGATATGCATTTCGATTATAATTAATAATACTGACTGCTCAAAGTACAGTGGATCTGATTTACGTCTGGTGATAATTAAATAAAATGTATAGTGACGTCGAATTTTCAACTTTGATAGGATTCCAAAACAAACGCAGTTATGTGCAATTGCATTTTACCATAGCATTTTATTTTGCGCACAGTTAAAAACTGCAGGCACAATTAAATACCTTCAACTGAACATAACAAATGATTCGCACGTTTTGTACTTGTTAAGGAGGTTGATTCTGTCTATGTTTTGGCAACTTTGCAAGTAGACGACGTCACTGACTATAAGCATCACTTTTCTTCGTGTGAAACACCAGATGTACCGACGTTATACCTAATCGATCGTTAAACCTAAATTTATGTCAAAATGCTTAGGTAAAATTTTTTGCAAATAGCAACTGTCTTCTAGACGGTTAATTTATGTTTAGTTTAAGACTGTTGCCGATCCGGTGTCTTACATCATAGAATTTATTGTTATTTCACGGACGTTCAGCTTTTGTACAGACATACTCTGTAACTTTACTTAGAATAATATAAGGAAACCATTATTGTTACGTATATTGCACACGTTAAGCAACAGATACATATACATGTTATTAATAGCAGTATTAGTTGTAATAATATAATAAGAATAATTAATCGAATAGAATAACAGATCACAGGTAAAACTAGGCTCTAGGTCTGTAACAAATTAATATCACATGAAAAAATATGTATCGGTTGCCTCATTTTGAAGGAATCTTCAGAGTCGTTTTACTGACCATTGGACGGATGACTCGATTTTTTGAGTCATCAATATTATGAACTGACCGAATTGGCGAAAATGTTGACCCTACAATGTCAATTTTCTAAAAACATTCGATATCATATCTATTACCACTTGATCTCTTAATACATAAATACACGCATTAGCCATTTCAAGACAGAAATTGAGAAATCACGCCGAATTAAAAACATAAATATGATTGACGACCATTAATCGCTGCACCTCCCCAATCATAAGTCGAAATAAGAGTGGTATTTGGCATTTTTGCGATAAACTTTTTGGAGTCGCTTTTTTTGAAAATTGTGCTCTTATTCTGGTAACAAACACTCGTGTATGATGTATTAATTTTTCTTTACCATCCAAATAAGTATTCGTAAGTAAACACGATTAAATAGATGATGAATTCAAATTAATAGATGCCTTTTTTGTTGAGAAAGTCTTGTATAGGTATACTACTCTGGTCGGAAGACGCCAACACCATTCTTACTGGTATCATTCTTTTCTATTCTTTTCATATAAGAAAATTAACCTATTAATGTTTGGTAACATACACCGAATAAAAATCATTACCATAATAGTCTGCGATGACGCTAATCCATCGTTTTTCCATCGTCAAGAACTGAATTAAACTTAGCGGAGTTTCTTGCCTGTTCGAAATTCGAAATTCGAGAAACATTTTATTCGGTACCGTCTCTGGGTATGGTCGCACACATTCTTACGCCAGACAATCAAATACGAATGCAAGAAAAAAAACAACAACAACAACAATCTCGTACGCTTACTCGGAGAAATTCGAACTCATCGCCGTCACACGTAATCGTTAAATCGTAACCTTACGCAAAATTAAAAAACTATATCTTATTCATCTATACCCTTATCAGTCAGGAACGGATGACCAAATATCTTTATTAGACATGCGCATTATTCATTACGGTAATCCCTTTCGTTTTGTTTTGTCGGCTTCTTTGATAGTAAAAACGGCGCCTTAACTAGTGCACTGCGACAGAAGCGCTACAACAGTTGCGCAATCACCGGATGCAGAAGACACATGTGCTCGGCACCTCGAATTGGTAAACGGTTTATACTGAAGTGTCGCACCATTTCAGGTATGCTGTCGAATGGTTTGCTGAACTGTCCGAGTATGTACGCGTTCAATTCTTCGTTCTTTTGGATGCGCATGTGCATGAACCCTCTGGCGCTCCTGAAACACAACGTTCAACGATATTGGAGTTCAAAATCCACTCTAAACTCGATTCATCATTCCTTCAAATGGTTAGCAAACTCACTTTAACGATAGAGAGTAGTCTTGTTTGGTCGACTCGCTGTTCCGTACCAAGTAACTTCCCTCCCGCAGTAATCTTAGAACAGCTTCTGCCTCGATTCTCGTTATCGAGCCGTGATACCAACTGAAAAAAGTGATTATGCGTTAGATAAGGTGGGAAAAGGATCGGTGCCGCCACAGAATTATTTGGATAAAAATCGATAGGGCAAGTTCAACAGATCTTCCGGCGGCAGACAAGCACGGAATGACTCATAGAAAATATTGAACTGAACGTAGGGAGGCAATGTTTAATGTAGCGCTACGCGCTGTCTGATAATCCTAATGCCGACACTCTGGCATGACTCATTGGCTCGAAGCCAGGAGTGAGGAGCGTGCGTACACAAACTTTTCCGTCCGTCGATCGAGAGAGTACACCGCGTTACGATCGCGAACAAAACGTTTCAACGATAATGACGACAAGTTTGTAGATCATTTTAAACCTAGCGGTTTTAAAATACATACCCCTGTCGTTCCAATGGCAGCTCGACATCGACGAGATCGGCGGATCCTCGGGAGGCGGTGAGCTCGAGCGACAGTCCGAGGTTGAGACCGCCGGGCTTTTTCAGTCCAAGCAGCTGCTGCTGTCCGGCTCCGGCATCCCCGGCGAGAGACAGGCCAACGTTCCCGACCCCGTTTCCACCATCCAAATTCAGCGTCATCTTTGGTCTCGCTAAGCCGCCGCCTGAAATGAGTCACACGCGACACTTAGACGTCTAGTCGCCAAAACTGCCTCATCTATATCTCTATATATTCGTGTGTCTACTCGTTCGTGCTGCGCGCCGATCATACCGATGACCCGCTATGCATCATAGGGCGCCGCGAATTCCGCCCAGTTTCGATGTGCCCTCCGAAGTCTGACTAATGCAACTTCACTTGGATGGGCGCGCGTTATTTTGGACGCTCATCAGCACAAGTTCCGAACGAACGCGCCGCGGTTGCGCGATATTTGCATTCAAATCTGCGACTGTATTTTCAATAATAAATTAACTCCTGATTGCTGGGAACCAATTCATTCCGCGGCATGTCTGTGCCGCTCAGTTTACTGGCATGCGTACAAAGGGAAAGGAACGGAAAGTCGAGCGCTTTCGCGACTGGGAAACAATACGAAAATGAGATTCGTTCGAGGTACACAAGAGGACTCACATTTCCACCCCCTTGCCCGGACTTCCATCCCACGCAGCCGAGACACTTAAGAATCCGAGACAGAAATTACCCGGGCATTGTTCCCGCGTAAACAATGCCTTTCGGAACCCGAATGGTAAATACACGAGGCGTTTTATTTCACTCGGATCGCCTGCGCCGGGCTGTGTCGCCGCGTAAATTTGGCGGTTTGATATAGGCAAATATTGAAACGCCCCCCTGCAGCAAAGAGCTTGCGCCGCAGAATTAAAACACGGGCTTAGCGAGGATGTCTCTCTCTCTCTCTCTCTCTCTCTCTCTCTCTCTCTCTCTCTCTCTCTCTCTCTCTCTGTCTCTCTAAGTGGATGTCCGGAAAAAAAAGAGACACTCGTTATTTCGAGCGGATCGGTGCAAAGGGAATCTCGGCGGAGCTTGCAAGCTCGCGTCACGACTCGCGAGAGCGTAATTTCGTTTGGGAAGGGACCGCAATCTCTTATCGGCGCTTAACTTTTCAAGCGTGGAATGACGTAGGTGAGAGCGAATTCGTCTGACAGCTGTAGCGCCGAGTTAGGATACGCGGATGCGAAGTTAATAGTCGTGTACAGCGTCTGGACGGAACGGAATCGCGGCGCGACGGGCGGCGGCTGTGCAGAAACAGCGATACAAGTCCCTCTCTTTTCCTCTCTTCCACGCGCAGTCAGGTACGCGCGCAGCTTCCCCATCAATTCGCTAACATTCAATTTCTTAGCGGGTCCTCGTGCATCATTAACGAGCTGCGCCCAACCATCCTCTTCGTCTACTCTCCGAGATTGGAAGGCCGACTGTTTTATTAAATTTCATCCAGTATACATGCTGAGGAAAATTCGCGCTCTTCCGGTTTCGCTTCGTTCAACCTCGGCGCTATTATTTACATACGTGCACTTGACGGTGCTGACCAGACGGAAGGGAAGGCGAGGAAAAATCACGCTGGGAAATCGCACTAAGGATACGTCGGCGTTTGCATGCGTGTATTCGCCGGGGCGGATCCGGGAAAGCTTGCGGTCGCGCGAAATTTCGAGAGCGATGTCTCTAGGGAAATGCCGTCACACGAGTGCGTGCCGAGCAGAGACGCACCCCGAGACGAAGAAGAAGACGAGAGTTTTAATTTTGCGGGGAAATCACAACGCACTGAGAGTGCGCGACGCAGCTGGGAATCTTCGATTTCGAGAGAGCCTGGATTAGTATTTATTGCCGCCCTGTCGCCTCCCGCCACGCGTACATTTGCGTGGCGTTAATGCGAAATGGCGTATGCAATAGCGCACCGGTCGGCGCTACAACGGAACTACGCTCGCTTGTTTATGAACAGCTCTCAAGATACTAATTCGATCTAGCGAACCGGCTTGGAGACCTCATCCAAAATTGAAGCCAAACAGCGCCGAAGATGAAAGCCCAATAATATTTGGAAAACACGAAGGGAAGCTGATACGCCGGCGACGAAAGCAAGGCGTCAAAGGAACAAAGATACGAAGGAACGACAAAGAGACAGCCAGAGAGAGAGAGAGAGAGAGAGAGAGAGAGAGAGAGAGAGAGAGAGAGACTCTTCAAAGAGCAGGAGAGCAGAGCCGATGCACCCCCGAGCCGAGCTGCGGAGCAGCTTCTCTCGATCGATCGACGCGAGAGCCGCGTCGCATTAGCGCCGTCATCCATACGTTGCCGCGGAGCTGTGCACACGGGGAGAGATCGCCCCCGCGCGAAAACAAAAAGCGTTTATACATGCAGCGGACAAGGCGATCCAGGGGCCCCCACAGATGCGGCAACGAGCCTAAGCAGATGTTACACCCTGACTCCCCCGCACGGAGATACAATACACGCGCGCGTGGCACCGGCGCAGGCTGCCAACGCTTCGGACTCACGCGGAATGGCTGATGATGCGATCTCATGAAATATGAAGTACGCGGCTGGCCCGGCGCGTGCGTCATGATACCCGGCCAATTTGCTCGCGCGGATTACGGATAGATGGGCCATCGCCCACTTGCCTTTTAGCTTCTCGGGGGCGCGCCCGCGTCCTAAAAATATTTCACGACGGCAACTTTCGTGCTGCACTTTGCTACAACGTCCGAGCCTGCTGCAGCGTGTAACAAATTTCCAAGAAATTTCCAAGAGCTTCGCCGCCGACGTTTCGGGCGACAAAAACTTTCGGGAACTCTGCCTCTGCAAAGTTATGAGTCATATAATTTCCTTAAAAGCTCTCTACTGGCCTGTTATTGGCTAATTTTCGCCCAAGACTTCCGCGTCTCGAGGGTGAATTAAAATTCGATCTCGTAAGCATACTCGCGCCAGACGACGCGCGGCTGGCGGCAAAAGCATTTATACGCCCCGCAGCCGCGCGTGCGCCGTGGACTCAAGTGCGAACGCGCATAAAAGCCGCGGCGAGAAAAGAGCGCGCGGTGTCTTCCGCTCGGAATTACGATTTCCTAAAGTAAGAAGACGGAGCGAGCGACTCGACGCGTGTGTCTCCTTCTTCGAGAAAGGCTACAAAGACTTGAAAAGGCGGAACAGAAGAAGACGGCGCTCCGGCTGCTCGCACACTCGACAAAACTCCGCCACGATCAAAGTGCGTAAGACCCTCTTTCATCGCGTATATAAAGAACGCATCGCGCGGAAACGATTCTGCCGAAAGAAAGTTTGTCGAGGCGGTTTTTCATCAACGCTCCTTGCGATTATAAATCGCGCTCTTCTCCAGCGGCGTTCCCAAAGAAACTGTAGGCGCGTGCCTCTGCTTGACTATGCGTGGAGAGAAGAAGTGCTGCAAGAGATCGATTAGCGGTCCCGCGGCGTCTTTTTTCTCGAGTTAGTCCAGCCAAGCGAAAGGGGTGAGATACGAAGCCGGAACGATCCTTCTTTTATTTTTTTATTTCTTCTTGTGCGCACATTCTCTGACGAAATTTGCGCGAGATAATTCTCGAACGTTTAATGGCCCGTGCGAGATAGCGCTTCGGCAAATCTCGGGTTATGACTTTTCCACCCTAGCTCGCTCGTTAATTTGGCGACGCGAAAAAAGATTAAACGGCGTTATTCGCCTATATACTACTCCGTATCTTTCCGTGCTGGGGCTTGATTGTATCGTCACCGTAAATCTCGTGCACGTTCGCTGCCTAGGACAATACTCCGCCGACCCGCGGTGTAAAAATGCTGCCTGGAATGAAGTTAAGAAGAGATACGACATTCGAATCCCATCAGCGGCAGCGATGATCGCGCATCATACGCGCCGAGGCGACGTAGCGCGCAGTCGGTGTATCCTGTTGCGAACCGGGCCACCGAATGCTGCGGGTGATTGAAAAAGCGATTGCTTCTGAGGACGACGAGAGTCGAGGAGCCCGCAAGCGGAACGTAATATTTCCAATATTCCTAATACGTCAGGGGAGCGGGAGAAATAATAATGTTTCCAGCGACGCTCCTTTCATTCCGGGCGAAGAGGCACGCGAGGCGCTATACTTGCCCGACGCCGTTCTCCCTTTGTCCGCGCGACTACAATGCGGCGGGATTCCAAAATTCCTCTGACTCCGAGATAAAACAAAACTATTTTTTCCTCCCATTTTACGGTCTCTGCGGCGCCTTTCAGTATACCCCGGGTGAACGGGACTGAAGGAGAGATGGGAAAGCTTTGCTTTAGCTTAATAGACGTTTGTGGCGATGCGGATTGGGTCAAGCAGCTTCCAATCGATTTTAATTAGCGGCTCTCGTCCATCGATTAATTTTCTCTCCCTCGCGCGGGTCTCCCCAAGTTCGCGCAAGATGATCGACTAGGCGAGCCAAATGAAATACGCGTGCGGAGAGGAAAAAATGCATCGGCGTGATCGATCGGGCGGTCTGGCAACTGATGAAGCAATCCGCAGAAAAACGAGGCGAGATTCTTTCGGAAATCTGTTTCCGATTACGCGCGAATAGCGACGTTGTTTCTTGCGCCCCTCGTCCATTTCGCGCGGCGACCCTTCAAAAGCTCATTTGCGAATCGAGACGACCGCTGCTGCCGGGCTATCGATCACTCAGTCCGGCACAAGAGAGCTCTAATGTTTTCTTTGTCCGGAGCACCGACGCGTTTTTTACGCGAGCGGTCGTATCGCTTCGTCGTTAGAACGAGAGAAAAGCGTGAAAAAGGAGTGTCTCGTACGAAGAAGAGCAATTTTCTTAATTAAGCATAACGCGCTCGACTGCAAAATGATTACAGGTCAGCGGCTGAGTCAACTTCCGCGAATCGTAAAATCGAGCGGCTACAAAGTCAAACAGCGCCTTGTACGCGCCATTAAACAATGAGTAAGTTGACGCGTCATCCGCCATCAGAGCCGTTTATACGCGAGGAGCTCGTTCCCGAGTTACTTCATGAAATATAACGAAGCTCGCCTTGGCGACGAGTCGTCGGCTCTCTCACACCTGCGCCGCGCTTGCGATGTTTACGTTGCAGCGTGTACACACACACACACACACACACACACACACACACACACACACACACACACACACACAAATAACAGAGTCGATCGACAAAGCCTCCAGCGTGCACGCGTGTGTCACTCGCGTTAAGCGGCCTCGGGAAATCGCGGGGGCGACGAACTGCTACGCGTCGACGGCTGCGCGCGCTGTAAACGTGTCTATTGCACGACCGAAAGAACATCGGAATAACGCAGTCGGCCGTTGTTGTCGGCGTTGCTGATTTCGATTCGGGAGTCCATTTTATGGATTTTTCCCGCCCGCGCCAGCGAATTTTGGCTGGAAGTGATGCTCGCGTGACAATGCAGCTATCGCGCGAGGGTGCACTTGTACGGAATTAAAAAGTTTTCCACACCGTCGGGCGAATTTCATCGAAATCGTGACAGTCCAAAGCCATTTCGTCGAAACCAAAAATGACTGCAGGCCGAAGCGAGCTTGGTTCGGAAAACGTTGGTAGAACGGCATTACACGAGCTGTGTGGCGATATCGAATCACGAGCGACTCTACAATACGATGGTTGATCAAAAGAAGCTACTCGATCGGATGGACTCACCGAAAAGGGCCGGGGGTGGATCGACGTCCCTGACGGAGAGGCTAGAGGAGGCCTGGGAGGTGCTGGATTCGGTGCTCTGGGTGCACCGGAGCCGCCTCCTGAGCTTGGGCATGTCGAAGGGCAGGTCCTTGAGGTCGACGCTGGTCGCGCTGCCGGAGGTGTTCGCATCCTGCTGCATGAGCATCCTGCGCCGGCGCAGCTTGGGCATGTCGAACGGCAGGTCCGAGAGCTCCTGCTCGTTGTCCAGCATCTGGTTGATGTTGTCGAGCTGCGGCTGCTGCTGCTGCAGCTGGAGCTGGGGCGGCTTGATCGGCTGGAAGCCGAAGGGCTTGTTGCACTTGATGCCGGCGCGCGACTCTATGGAGATGCCGCTGTCCGAGCCCTGAATCTCCGCGTCCCCGGACGAGGAGGACTGGAGCGCGAGGTTGATGAGATTCTTGTTCTGCGGGGTGCGGCGCTTCTTGAAGGACGAGTCCGTGGGCGTGGTCGGGTTGCTGATGACGACGCTCGCGTTGACGATCTGCTGCTGCTGCTGCTGCTGCTGCTCGGCCGTGGGGTTGCCGAGCTCCTCGGGCGAGGCCTTCTGCGAGTTGTTGTTGCGGTTGTTGTCGGACGTCTCGCTGGCCGGCTCCTGCGAGGACTTGTCGCTGATGGGCGAGAGGATGTGGAGCTTGGTGGCGTGGTGGGTGAGGAAGCTCGAGAGGCCCGTCTGCTGGTGGTGGCCGTGGTGGTGGCCGTGGTGGCCGTGGTGGCCGTGGTGGTGGAAGCAGTTGGCGCTACCGCTGTCGGAGCTGTGCGAGCTGAGGCTCGTGCTGTGCCGGCTCTCGCTGCTGCTAGTCGAGCGGTTGCCCTCGCTGGTGCTGCTGCGCAGCGACTCCATGCTGCCGCCGCTGCTGCTGGTGGCCATGCTCTCGGTGCTCGAGTAGCCGGCCCGGCGCCGGCTCGTCCGCAGCTTGAACTCCAGCAGGCTGGCCTGCTGCTCGCGGCGCGCCCTCGCCGCCTCGGCCGTCGACTGCTCGGCCTCGTGGGGCCTGCCCTTGAACTCCATGACGGGCTTGCCCTCGCGTATGAGGCTACGCGGCCGGGGCCGCTGGGGCGGCGAGGCCTCTAGCGGCCTACCCTTGAACTCGAGGATCAGCTCCTTCGACTCCATGGCGAAGCTCTTGGGCCGGCCCTTGATCTCGAGGATGCTGTTCTCGCTGCTCTGGGGCGAGTTCTCCTTGGCGCGCAGGCTCGACTTCACGGGCAGCCGCATGTCCTTGAGCCGCTGCTGCTGCTCCTGCTGCTGCTGGCTCGGCAGGTTCGGCGCGCTGCGGATGTTGAGCAGCAGGTGCTCGCGGTTGTTGTGGAACTTGGCCGGCAGCGGGGCCGTCGATGGCGGCGAGGGCGTGCCGTAGCCCCGGCCGCTCGCGCGCGGCGAGTTGCTCTTCTCGTCGTTCGAGTTCATCTGGAGGGATTCGATGTCTTGCGAGAGGCTGGCTATCGTGCCGTCGCTCGGCTGCTGGGGCTGCTGCTGCTGCTGCTGCTGCTGCTGCTGCTGTCGGCTCAGGATCGGAGCCTTGGGGCGGAGCGCGGATCCGGGCTTGCGTCGGTGCTCCTTCGACGCCTGGTGCGTCGTCTGCTGCAGCGTCGGCTGGGACTGCCGGGAGGACTCCGTCGACGAGCTCGCCCGCGACAGTGGCGCCGCCGAGCCGTTTCTTATCTGAAAGGAGCGATGGGGTTAGAGACTACTTACGCTAGAGCGATGAGCGAATCAGCCGCGAGTCGGAAAAGAAACGTTAGGAAAAGAGCAGTTTCGAGATGAAGGTACTCACTTGAGAGATCAAAAGTGGATGATTCGTTATCCGATCAAGATCATCCAGATCGTCGTCCGACCTACTGACCTTGCAGTCGAACGCAGTCTCGTAGATCTGCCGCTGTCGGGCCATCTCTTCCTCCTCCTCCTCCTCCTCGTACTCCTCGTCGCCCTCGTCCTCGAGTCCGGCCTCGTCGTCGCGGTCGTCGATCGGTATCGGCTGGGGCTCGACCCTTCGCGAGCGTCTCAGCTTTCGCACCTTGGGCAGTTCAGAAGAGCGGCGTTAGTGACTCTGACAGCGCACGACGGTACGCGTGTTAATGTATATAGTTCTACGCTACGACTGGCGACGTCGGTAACCACTTTAATTGACAATAACAGAACAAAACTACGCACTGGGCCTACGTCTACGAGCAAGAGGCCAACAAGGAGGAAAAAACAAGGACGAGCAGAGAGCGGTTGAAAGCAAAACAAGGAGGGGGTTGCGAGCAGAGTCATGCGGCTGGCGGGCGGGGCTGAGCGTCACCTTGTGCCGGGTGGAGGAGGACCTAGCGGGGGCGCTCGGGGGCAGTGGCGCTGGGGGTGGCGGCGTCTCTAGCTCGTCCTCCTCGGCGGAGGCAAGGCACGTGCAGACCCTCGTGGGCAAGTCATGGCTGAGCAGCCGATGGGGCGGCATCAGCGTGTAGTCCCATTCGGTGATGATGCAGCTGGAGAGGATCTCGGCCTCGGGCTCTGGCTCAGCCGCATTCTCGGTGCCCGGCTCGAGGGGGCTCAGCTTCTGGCGCTCGGCCGTCGGCTCCGGGGCGTCGCTCGCCGCGGCGGCGGGCCCATCGCTCTCGGTCAGCGAGTTGCGCTTGGGGATGAGGCCGAGGCTACGCGTGCGCTCGGCCGGCGCGTCGAGGCTCACGCTCTTCCGGTACTTGCCCGGCTGGCCGCGGCACTGCGGGAAGAGCAGCTGGTGGTGGTGCTGCTGCTGGTAGGGCCGGTGGAGGTTGTGCCGGGTGTCGACGCTCTGGGTGCCCGCCGAGGGCTTGAACAGGTCGCCGTAGTAGTAGGGCGAGGGGTGCCGCGAGGGCAGGCTGTCGCTGCAGGCCGAGTGCTCGGAGTGCTCGAGGTGCACCTGGGCCACGCAGTCTACCACGAGGCCGCTGCTGCTTTTCTGCAGGAGGCCGGGCTCGGCGCTCGGCGCTCTTCGCTCTGCTGCTGCCGCTGCCGCTGCTGCTACAGGCCGAGACACAAAGCAGAGCCCGTGAGTCAAGTCGCGTTACTCATCGGGTGACTGCGTGCTCTCTCGCCGGCTCCGCGCGCGCTCGATTTCGTCAGATAAGATTTCTCCCCGATTACGATTAGCTTACTCACGCCGAGCTATATACGCTCTGATAAGGACGCTCTCTCTCTCTTTCTCTCTCTCTCTCTCTCTCTCTCTCTCTCTCTCTCTCTCTCTCTCTCTCTCTCTCTCTCATCGGTGGGGCGGAATAACGCATTGCGTGCGATCACATGGTCGCGATGCTCACCTTGTACGCTAGGATTTCGATTGGCTGGAGCAGTACCGTAAACGGTGTTTTTTCGCTTCCTGGCGCTCGAGAGTCTACCGGTAACTTCCTCATCCTCGCACGAAGAGCCAGAGGCCGAAGGATCTGAAAGAAAAGCAGAAAATCAAAGTTTAATTCGATGGGAAACAAAGGGGAGCTTGCATTCTACTATACATGTAAAGGCTGATTGAGAACGATCGGTCGGGACGGAAGCGGCGAGTTCCGGAGCGCGAAAAATCAAAATGTACTTTTCATAATCACGCCCCGCTGAAAGAGTCCACTCGACACAATAGCCAGCCCGCAACTACCCGGCGAAATTGCGCGCTGAAACGGCGCCGCGAAAATCGCTTCCCCTCGCGTCAGGCGGTAATCGTCATCGCCCCCTACTTCTCTCGACTTCGCCTCGCGGTCCGCGGATTCGAGTCACACTTTTGCAAAACTCGGTTAATAATAGGGATTCGTCGTGCGATCGGCAGTCGTAAAGGACGACGCGCACAAATAAAACCACAATATAAAGCCTGAAGATAATGGGGCGTCGCATTACGTTCTCGGGAGTCACGGGGGCGACTCCTCCTCGAGAGCAAGTACGCACAGCGATGGAAAGGGGTTCGCCTAGCAAGAAGAAGAGGTGGGCGAGCCCGCGCCATAAAGCATTCAGTTCTGCTCGTGACAGCGAGCAGCCCGGCCAAGTAGGATCCTGGGAGGAGGATCGACCGGAGAAAGTTTCCGGAAAAATGATTACCGAAGAGGGCACACGCGCGCAAACAAAGCCGTTCTCTCTCTCTCTCTCTCTCTCTCTCTCTCTCTCTCTCTCTCTCTCTCTCTGTGTTATACGTACGTCACGATGCGCCTCGTTCCGCACTCTTCTTTTAGCGAAAAAGCAAGACTTTACGAGGAGCCTGAATTAAAATCCGCGCTTTATAGGGCCCATTTTATGCGCCACGCACTCATCGAATCCCCCCCCCCCCCTCCTTCCATGATAAATCGAATTAAGAACGTCATTAATTTCCGCAAAAAAAAAAACTCACGGACGATCATTGCGTGCACAGACCCTCGACACCAGTATATAAGCAGTCGAAGCTCGAAGCATCCGGCAAAGACTCGCGCTCGTAAGCCCAGAGCAGTACGTGCGGGCGCGTTCCCGAAGTCGTGCGCGAGCTTGTAAAAGTATCGCAGAGCTCCGCGCTGCGCAGCTGGGGTCGACGACTGCGAGTCTGGCGGGCGACTGACCAGCCGGGGCTTCGAGTGTACATATATATGTAGATTGCTTACCGATCGCTAATCAGATTTGGCGAGATATCGACGGCGCTGCACGACGACGAGGGTGCGGGCGCTATACACCCCCTAATGAATCTATTAGGCTCGGAGAGCATCGCTCACTGCGCAGCCGAGCGGCAATCACTACAGATAACACGCGCTCGCTCACTCTCTCGTCTGTCCATCTCTTTCGCTCAGCTCCCCATGCACGTATCCCTGCCGCCGTGCGCGATGCACGCGTGTTTACACGAGTCTGCGTGTGGCCCTACCTCGATGGAGCACGCCCGGATTTACCAAATATGATTTGACAGGTAGGTTCTCCCTGCGCGGCGGCGGCTGTAAAGTTCGTTAAAGCCTGCGCATCGCGGGAGAGCGCTTTTTGAATATTCGCTTTTGTTGCTCGATGCTACATGAATATTAAAACCAGAACATCGAAGGAATAAGTGAAGCGAAAAAATATCCGAGGCAAACATCATCCCGCGCGCACAACAATGCGGAAGAATGCCATAACGCTGCAATAAGCCGCATAACTCGAAGGCATTCATTAGTTCGCGGCTATTATCATACGTCGCAGGGTATAGAGGGGAGGGCGCAGCCTAAAGAAGGAAAAAGAGCCGCGAGGCGCACAATAAGCAGAGAGACGGATCCGGAAATCTGAGCGAGTTCAATAAAGCGAAGCTCCGCAAGCTCGGATGCTTTTTGTTATACACACACACACACACACACATATATATATATATATATATATATATATATATATATATATTGTACTCGTAACATAACCAACGGGGGATCAAGCATGGGACGTTGTCGTCCTCGAGTCTCCGCGTCAAAAAGGCCGAGTCCGTCTCCTTCCATCCGCACTCGAGATCCCGTATAAGCGGCTCTACAGGAGAATAAGGGCGCAGATAAGACGCGCATCGCCGAAATTGGCGCCCGTGCACGCGGGATTACGCGGCTCCGCCCCCCGTCGAATCGCCCTTAACGCAGTGTCGAGACGAAAAAGCCAATTTCGTTTATTGAACGATCCGTCGTGAACATTACCCAAATCTCGGTCCGCTCGGCGCCGGCTGTAATTTTGATGAGTCAAAGCGAGCCGTTTCAACTTCGAGAGCGTTCGAGACTTTTTTTTAGTATGGCAGGAAAAGAATTCCGCCGCGCGGCGTTATATTTCGTGCAAAGACGCAGCTTCCAGCCGCCAAAAATGCACGCGTCCCGTGCTGGGATTCCGTATGCGGAGCGGCTGCGTGTGCGACATAAGGTCTCACAAAGTGAAGATTCACAGAGTTCCGTGAATGGAATTAATTTTCGTCTCGCAGCGCAGTTCCTTAGCCGCGAGCGCGAAAAGAAAGCTGATTACAAAAAGCTGGCAGCGCCGTAGTAGCGCCTCGCGGATCTCTGCCGGGTGTGTTTTTGAGTGGCTGCAGGCGCGCCTCTGATCTTCGCTCGATAGAAGTCGGCGTACAGACCAAACGCGCTGTAAACTCCCGCCGTCACCGCTGAATTAAAAAAAGGCGCGCAGGGGGACGACTCCTTTGAGTGCGCTTAAAGTGGCAATTACCTACTCCCTCCCTCTTTCTTCCTCTCTAAATTATTTCCCCCGCGATAATTTCATTCGTCGGGAACGCCTCTGTAGACGGAAAACCTTTGCGCCCGTATTATGTATACACTCCAAAGGCGGCCGAGGACACAATCAGCGCGGAGATTTTTCTCCGCTACTTTGAGCGAAGATTTCGAGGCACTGCTGCTGCTGCTCGTTTCTAATGACACAGCCAAGATTCCCGGCTGGATAACTGCTTCGCACAACACAGGCGCGCGAATGAAGAAGCTTCGCGCGGCACACTCGGCTCTCCGGTCACGTACTAATCGGGCATTAGATCTGGCGCCCTGTGGCGGTTCGGCCAGCCCACTTTCCCTCCTTTGCACGCTCCCCGTGTACGGCTATACGCTTCCGATTCATTTAGCAAGGCTCCCATTTGAATTGATACAAACCCCAACACACTTGATTACGAAAATTAATTTCGCTACGGGCGACGCCGCGAGAGGGCAAGGGACAGGCTCTGCTGCCATTAGCAAATTGCGCGCGGTATTAAACGTATCCGCTGCTTGACGTTGGCTCGCTGGTTGACCGAAGCCGAGTTTTATGAAAAAACCGATTCGAGCGACTATAAGAAGAGAACAGCAGCCGAGCTAGTGTATCGAAATAAGGCTGTTCCGATTGATTTGGTCGGCAATAAAATGAAGCCGACGGGACTAGCCGACTCGATGCGGGCGAAGGCCGGGGTGCACGTCGCCAGGGGTGATGGAACGCGGCATCGATGGACTCCGCTGTATGCAGTATGTAGTACAGAGTACGGAGATCTCTCTCCCCGCGCGCGTTACTGCGCATCGGATTATTCGGGGGTTCGCGTAGTCCTGCGGACCCCATCGCAGACCGGCTGGCCACAATTGAAATCTGCATCGCGGCGATCGACGCCGAGGTGCCGAGCGATCGCCCGAGGCTGCGTGTCTCTGTCGCTCGCAAAGCTCCCGCGCGGATTATTTTGACACTCGGACAAGTCCGACCGATAGCGGACTGCTGCTAATTTATTATTTGGCTGACGGAAAAACGATCGTGTCGCTCTTGACGTTTTATCGACGCGTAACACGAGCCATCAGTGCTGCTATCCGCTCGAACGACGACGCATTATAACAGAAATAGAAGTGATTTACGATCGGCATCAAGTGATTCGCGAGATAACATTTGACGGGAGAGAATAATGAAATTCAAACAATGTACTCCTCGAAACCCGTCATAGAGCCGTAAAAGCGAGCAGTAAATTAAAGCGGGTACACTTAATTCTCCGAGATGTTTTCATAATAAAAAAGCCAAGCACCGGCGTTCCCCGCACCATAGCAGCAGCAGCAGCAGCAGCAGCAGCAGAAGAGCGAGAGGGATAGAAACAGAGGAGCGCAACACCCTCGGATAAGGAGTTTTTGCCGTAAGCACGGGGAGGAGAGCGGACAGATGCGCGAGGAAGTCGTAAAGGACACTCGGGCCGCCTTTTCTAGGCGCATCGGCCACACTCGAAAGATTAGACTGAGCACCGCCGAAATTATCCCGGAACGATATGCAAATCAGCTGCGGGGAACGGTAATTGCGCCTGTCCACTAATTCATCGAGGGGGTGCTTACGAGCTGTACGGACTTTCCCGAAGAGTTTACCGCCTATCGAGTAGATGTAGTCAAGTTCATGGTATGCAGTATTCTCCCATAAACACGCGCACTAGCGAACCGCGTCGGAGGACAAGAATGACGCTGAGCTCAACCGACGGTACAGACTTCTCCGATCGAGAGAGGATGAGCCAGCCGGGCGAGGGGTGGATTAAGATTTCCCGACGGCGGAAATCCGCGCGGCGAAATGAGGAATAGGCTCCGTGCCGCTGACAGTTTGCAAATGATCTAGTTTACGAAGAGCACGAGAAAAGGAGGAAGTGTGCGCGGGAAATGGAGTACTCGAGGGGATGGGGAAATTACGCGATAGAGAAGAGTTGCACGGCAGCCAGTAGACGCAGGGAGCGAGGCTCTGCTGCTAGCTATTCATCTTTCCGGCGATCCGGCAAACTTTCAGGCACTTAACGCCGCGTATGGAATACTAAAAGTCTCACGTAAAACTGCGGGAGCGAACTCGAGACTCCAGAATTACTTTCTAATCAAAGTTGGATAAGATCCTTTATCTCCGAAAATTCATCCACCGGCTCGTTTGAAATTCTTGATTAACGGCGCTGCAAGAGACGAAATTCATCCGAGTCCGAGAAAGGCCATCCGCGCAATAGGAGCGTGAAACGGCAGACACACATTCGTGGCTGTCTATAAAGTAGCAATAAACGATCGGGAACGATGCGAGGGTCCATCGACCGGCAAGGGACAGTGTGGCAGAGCGAGCTGCCCCCGGCCGGCTTGACGGACACCGTGTCATCTGCATACGATGAGCCGACGAGGCCGTTAACACTGTGCGGGCATGTGGAAAGAGGTACAAGTCACCTACTATAACGTTAATTGAAATGGGGTAGTTTGGCCGCAGCTCGCCGCTACTGCTACTCGTATTAGGCGCGCAAAGGGTTCGCAGCAAGCAGCCCCTGTCCGAGAGGGAGAGAGAGAGAGAGAGAGAGAGAGAGAGAGAGAGAGAGAGAGAGAGAGACGGAGAGTTTTTGTCGCTCTGGGGGCTCGCATCCATACGCATGCGCAAGTGCGATAAAACCGCGATAGAGAAAAGTTTCGCCGAAATTGCTTTCGCCCACGACGAATGCATAATTAATCGCCGAGTAACGCACGCCTCGATCAAGCGACACCTTCTGCACGCCGACCTCAGCCCGCTAAATTGGACAGAGCGAATATTTATAGCAGATGCACCGACGATTTGGAAAATATTCATACCGCGGGATGAAGAGGCAGAGGAGGCGCGAAAAAAACTTTTACGAGCAAAGCGTTATTTCCAGTCGTAAAAAGTGTCTTAATAAACACGAACGACGAGCGAGAACGAGGCCGCCATAATCAGCGCTTTTCGCGCGAGCGGAACTTTGCTCGTCCCTGGCCGGAAACTTGCTCTCATGCGGGCGAGTTTGAAATGAGAAAACGCGCACACACAGCCACAAAGAAGGCGTAGCTATAATGGCGTGGGACTTTAATTAAATATCGCGCGCGTGCGTGTATGTAACTATGTGCGCCGCCGTTGCGCGAAAGAGGGAAAGCCGGAAGAACGGGACGTGTCCAGACACTTCATTGTCAGGCTTTCCCTTCCTGCACGCTGCGTTAAGCGATTGAACAGACGCGAGCTGTTAGCCGCCGCGGTGCCGTACTTCCGCAGCTCTTATCGGGCACTTTTATTTCGCTCCGCTGGAGGATCTGCGTCAACACGGGCTGGCCAGTCTTGCGAGTAATTATTCTTCGTTTGTTACCGGGATCGCGTTACATACGCTCGCGATTCGCAATGCGTTTCCTGGGCAGAAGAGTCCTTGTATTTACAGGTATAGAACGAGGTCCGATCGATCGAAACGTACGATTCATCAAGACCGAGCAAACGGCTGTATCAACGGACTGGAGGAAGACAAACAAAACAGCTTACACGGGTATGTATATCGCGGCAATATCGGACGATAATCCCCGAGCCGATGCCGCTGCGAGCCCCCAAGGGTACGTATGTACGTATATACCGCCGAACTTTTCCCCTGCTCTCGCTTTTGAGTCCTCTCTCGGCAAACAGGCGTAGGATCTCGACGCGAATTAAAAGCCCATGAATATGGTAAGGATGCAAATTCGCGTGTTTGCCCAGGTATCCAGTCATCCGCATGGATCCGCGTCTTGTACGATCTTCCGCTAAGCATACCGATCTCTCGTCCATCTGCTCGAACGCGCGTGAAACAAATGGTCGTTTGATCGAGGGTGGACGTGCAAATATAGGCGGAGGACGATTCCGCGCAAATAAAAATCTAATCGATATTGTTATCGGAATTCAGCCGCTCGAATGAGGAGCGTCCCGTTGTGCTTAATTACCTTAAAAACATAGGCGCCCTTACGGCGGCTCCGAGCTCAATTTAGCGTACCGCGAATCGGCTCGACGAAGCGGAAACGAGAGAGCGTATTCCAGTTTCGATCATCCGCTCACGGTCCTTCGGCACTCCTATATCTATATCCCCACTGCTGCTAAAGACGGCGGCACTCAATTATCGGATTGTTTTATTGCGCGACGGTCTTGATCGTCTCCTTTCTATTAATTATTCCGAAACGAGAGAAGTATTTAAGGAGGATAATTCTTTCTTGTTCGGGTGTTTATTCATTCGGAACAAAGAAAAGAAGCAGCTGCTCTTTAATCATACTCGATGACGATTAAGATTTACAATCGAATCACAGCTCTTTTTGCAAAACTTTAATTGTATAGGGCATAATCCGGGAAGGAGCTAAAGTTGGCGAATTCCAGCGGAGAATCGCAGAAACTTTACGAGACGTCCCGCAAGTTTCCGGTATCTCCGGGATATCGATATCGGGAGAATGAGCGATGATTGATCGCGAGATAACGCCGGAAGTTTCGAGCACGAGAAAAATCAAGAGGTGCAACGGAGGAACTCGTACGTATCATGGGCGAAAGCTATTCCATGTAGAACCCAGCGAGTTCCTATCAAAATTAATCGACATAATTTATGAAGCACAAGCCGAGCGAAGAAGTTGTGAGGCGTGCGAAAGGCATGAAATTCCACTTTCTAAATGGAGCACATAAAGCTGAAGTTCGCGCGAAGTAACCTCTACCTCTACGTGTAGATTATTCTCAAGCACCCTTGAAGCCCTCCGACCTCGCGGCTCTGAACTATAAAAATTTCGTTTTTAACGAGCATTTTACTGATGACTGTTGTCAGCGGCTCCTCGGATAAGTCCCCCCTAAATAACTCGCGCGTCATGTACTCACCTGTATAAGGTCTGCAATAGTTGCGATTCGGCTTGGCGTGGACCGCCGGCTGGGGTGAATCGACGCCAGGCTCTACGTAAGCTCGGTTCTTGCTGTCCTTCGGGTCGCTGTATTGCTCCACGACCTCGATCTCCGCCTGTGTGCAAGTGAAAGAAAATCAATTACTTCGGGCGCGCTCCTCTGGCAGGGAAGATAACGCCGAAGGATGAGCGAGAGAGCCGCTTGTTCGATTTAATTAAGGCTCCCTGCGCGAAGCACCGCCCTCGCGCGAGCTCTCCCGTTTTGACGCCTCGGATTATTACGGAGTGTTCGACGCGAGCGTTCGGTAGTGCGGAATTGTGAAATTTTTAACTTTCACGTTATCTTCTCAGCGGCGAAAAAAATTGAAGCGTAAATATTTAAGCCGAGTCTCGCCCTCGCACCCTCAGCCGCGTGGGCTGGAAAATTCACAGTTATAAGAGTCGTCTGTGACAACAATGCTACATTCGGAAGGGTTTTCTCGTTCAGCTGTTTACTTATACACAGAGCATATCCGGAGCGTATCATCTCTTCCCGCTAGCCACCCTCGTGAAAATCCCCTCGAGTATACGATAGAAACTCCGAGGGTTGTTGCCGAAGTTTCCTTTGAGCAAACGTGACCGAGCGAGCTCCGCCGGCCACTACTGTCCCCGCTTCGAAATCGAAGCTACACGGCTAATTATTCAGAGCCAAGAAGACCTGTGCCAACATCCCACGCTTCGCCGAGAGCGAGACCGACGCGGAGAGCAAATCGTTCTTTGCAATTTCACGCGCCGCGTATGATCGCTCTTATCCTCCTCCGCAAAATGCGTCCGATACTGATGTTGCAGGTACCTATATCTCACTCGATATCGGTCGTAAGAATGATCGAAACGGATAATGGAAAAGTAATGATTTCCATTAGCCGATGGTTATGTCATCCGAGCGTCAGTATTCAACTAATTCCGCGGCGCGATCGCGATGACAGCGACAAATGCAATTGCCGATTCTTTCGCTCCGGAGAACCTGCGCCGGCGGTGATAGTCTTCGGGACGCACAAAAGATTTCGTGTATTAGCGCTAATAATTTCCCCGGAGAGCGAGTGTTTTATTACTCGTAAAGAGGAGGAAAGAGCCCAGAGAGAAAAGGGCTTCGATCGAACGCGCGGCTGCTGCAGTGGCCGTAACGAATAATCAATAAGGAAGTCTTCCCCGCGCCGTCTGTGTATCAAAGATCGAGACGTCGAGACGTGGGCGTGAGCAAGACGAGGCTATAATATAAAGAAGACAAGTAGCCTTAAATTGAAAGAGCCGAAATTGGAATTCTCCCGCCGAAGTTATACACATAGCCCTGGGGCTCCTTTCGACAGACGCGATTGCTTGCCTGTTTCTTCCTCCGACTCGAGCCCCCTCCCGCATTTTTCCTCGACTTTTCGCCTGGCTCACCGGCGTGTTTGCGCGCGCGAGAAGACGTCGTCTCGTCAATCGAGCTGCCGGCGCGGCTCCAGCGCAGCGCGTTAAATCCGATCCGTGCACGCGAGCCGCGAACCTGACTTTTCGGCTGATGGCCGCGATGCGAAGAGAGAGAGAGAGAGAGAGAGAGAGAGAGAGAGAGAGAGAGAGAGAGAGAGAGAGAAAGAGAGAGGAGCGCGCTCTTGTAAATATACCGACGCCCTCCGCGAGTTTGCCCGCCGTTACTCGCTCCTCTCTTTTTCGCGATTAGTCAAATCGCCGGAACGCACGCGCGCAAGTGCGCTTTCGACGAAGGAGTCCCGTCGCGTTCATTGACCGACGCTGCACCTAACAAACCTTTTTATTCTACGAGTTTTTCGACTCAATTAAAGTCGACGAGATCAACTAGAATGGTTTTCGTTTGGTTTCGTTCGTAGAAAAAATTCCTCCACGGATCAATGGACGAAGAATCATCGACGTGCTATCGAATTCGGAACAGGCTGAACGCCAAGAATCAGTAGAAGGAGTGCGCGTTTGGTCCGACGTGTCAGCCGCTATGATAATGCTGGGATGCGTGGAATCGATGCGTTACGGCTTTGAGCTTCAAGTGCACAAACAAGCCGTCGAGTCGAGCGAAGGGGATAAGAGTGCGTCCAAACAAAGGCGCGAGGGCGTATACGTGGCGGCGCAAATCGCGCGGGGAGCCTGCGTTTCTGCCGCCAACGCAGAGCACAGAGCGTCGACTGTATATGTAGCTGCGGGGGCGGCTCGTTCCGCGCTCGAAAGCTCATAATCCTATTGATTTATCGAGGACTCGAAAGCCGATTATCGAGGCCACAGCCGCTTTATAATTGGGCATGATTATTAGCTCTCACGAGCTATTTACGAGAAATGTGCACACGCGCCTGCCTGCAGAAGCGCGCGAATGAGTTTCCAGCGCGAGAGGCCGAAAGCATCGTCGGGGATGAGAGGGGGACGCGAAATTCAGCAACGTATAGCTGCTGACTTCGGATCTGACGGAGCTTGTAATTACGACCCGTGTGTGCGCGCATACACGCCGACTATATGTAGGCGCCGACTCCCGGATGCTTATACGCGTCGGCATCTAGCGCGGAAACTCTGACGAGCTTTGCTGCGCCGCGATGCCCTGGGCGGCGACGCGTAGTTGCGGCCCACTTCAAAATCGATCATCGGAAGGAACTATGCTCCCGCAGCCGCGCGCAGCTGATTCGATTAGTCGCCTTTCGCGGCCTGGCTGATTACTGCCTTTGATTCTAACGGCCCAGGAGCACTTTGAACAAAGAGTGAGGTATAAATATTCTCCCGCGGGGAGTACTCATGCAGCAGTCCGATCGGTTAAGCCCGGCTCTCCGCCTCAAGTGCATCACCTGAGTAATGTAAGCCGTATAAGCACGCAAAAAAAGGGAAACGAGATGCGCCACCCGGTGTACAGGTTTTAAAGTGATAGATGTGGCGGCTGCCGCTGCGCGCGACTTGCTTCGGGATAGCAAGAGCGCGAGTAATATAAAGCACTAAAGTATTAAGTAGGGCTTACGAGCTCGCAGCGCGATTCAGCCTCCTCTTGGCTCGAGAGGCTGAGAGAGAGAGAGAGAGAGAGAGAGAGAGAGAGAGAGAAGGAGAGCGCGCTCTGAAGATGCGAACTTTTGTCTCTTGTTCCCAGGTGTCACCCCATCTTTTTTTATGAGTTCTCCCCCGCCGCGATTGTCGCGCGCCTCTCTCCGGCGTCTTGTGGACCCCACTGTGCGGCCGCACCGCTGTTAGTCTGTCGGCGCCCTGCTCGCAACTTTTTCTCTCCTGCGCCTGAATTCAATGCGTCAGGCTGTGCCCATCAACGCTCCATTATCTCTCGAGCTTTCTCTCCCACCGACGCGCGTACTCTTATTTGCAAGATATGCGCGATGCATCAGCTATTCCAAATTGCACCGTAGTTGAAATAGTCCCTGTTCCGCCCCAGCATTCTGCCTCGTCTTCGCGATCGCCGCGATGCGCGTCGCGTAATGAGAAACGGGACAATGGGACATCCAGCAATTGTATTCCGCAGCTGAAATTCGCCGGACAGCGCCGCGCGACGAGAAAGCGAAAAGAAGCTTCGAGGGCTCGGCGGGGTATGGGTAATATTTCAGCAGAAACATTTAGCGCGGCGCCAGATGCGAGCCCGCAGACACCCAGGGCTCTGAGTGCCACAGCAATTATAAGCAGCGCCGGAAGTCAGCAGCGGCGCTTTCCCTTTCTCTCTTCGGGCGCCTTTTGCCCCGCGGGTATTTTGTCACCCCCGTAATTATATTTCTCTCTCGCACCCTCTCTCCCTTCGGTTGTGGCCCCCCAGCAGCCGTTCCGGAGAAAATATCAATACCCCGGGACCGGAAATTACGTCGGCTCGCGAGACATTTAGCCTGGGCGATGCAACGCGTATGCGTATAGCGGAGTAGACAACCCGGGACGAAGAGAAAAACGCGGAAGCTGCGCGCTCAAGCGTCGACGCGGCGGAAATGCAAACAGAGCACGCAAAGCGAGCGCAAATCGTGCGAGGAAAATATATCTCGCCCCGAGGAGAAGGAAGAGCGGTGCCGAGAGGCTTTTTATTCCGCCCTCGCGATGTTTGCACAACTTTGGCCTCAGATTTTGATTTCTCGCTCGTTAAATATTTGCCGCGTTTCAGGATGAGTCGAGCTATTGGTTACACGTGTAGATGGGATGAAAAGGAAGTCTCACGGTTTCGATAGTCGGGCTAGGAAGAGTCCATTGAACGGTCGTCGTAGGAGCCGGTGTCGGTACGCTGGCTGGCCGCCTCTTGTTCACGAAGTCGACGGGCAGGCTGTAATCGTCGCACAGCGAAACCTGAAAAAATCCAAGAAAAAAGGGCTCATTAGTCGAATGTCCTTGCGTTTGAATATTCAGCGCAACACGCAGCCCTCCGCGTTATTAACGCTGCAGGTGTACAAAGAGAGAAAGGCGCGTAATCCGGGAGAAGGATTGCCGAGTAATAAGTGCTTCCCCCCGCGCGCAAAATGCCAGCGAGAAAATCTCTGTACGAGACAAATGTCTCCCTCGTCCCTCGATTTCCAGCTCATCGTGCGCCCCCGCGCTTGCGCATGCAGATGGGGGGCACGGATGAGAGAGAGAGAGAGAGAGAGAGAGAGAGAAGTAGCCTCGGCGTCCGAGCAGCTCATCAGCGATATTTACCGTCTGCCCTGGAATCGATCTAGCGCGCGCAACGTCGAGGGCACGCGGCGGCAGACCAAGTGTACGCTCGTATAAATCGAGACAATCCGGCAGCGGAGACTCGCCCCCGGGGACGGCTTATCCCCGTGCGCGCGAGCCAACCCTACATGCAAATGGCCCGCGTTTATTGTGAGCAAAGAGCGCCGCGCCGTATGAATATGTGAAGCTGCGAAACAAAAAAAAAGAGAAGGAAGGAGGAGGGAAATGGCTTCGACGGCTCCGCAGCGATCGGCGTGTTCGCTCGCGGGGGCGCGGCGCCGGAAATGGACCTCGCTGCGCGCGCGCGAGAGGATTTATTTAAGCTCGCGCAGCGCAGCCGATGATATTTCCGATAATGCTAACGAGTGCGATGCGAAAAAGAAGAGCGGAGCCGTGACAGAGACCGAGCATTAGCGCCGGAATTCCAGCTTTTGTACGCCGTGAAAAAGATCGCAATCCACGGATGAATGAAATCTGCAGCAGAGTAGCTTTCCGTTATTAACTCCGCTTTTTACTGCTCCGATAACAAAAGCTGCGCGCGTAACTTTAAATTGAAACCCGGCCCAGCTAGCCTCGGTGCCCATATTTTCAGGCGAAAATCCCAGGCTCGCCGCCTGCGATAACGTTTCGGCCTGCCTCCCCCAGCGGAGATCCTGCGAAAAATCGAAGCTCCCGCGCGATACTAATCGAATTGCGACGTCTGCGCCCCGAGTCTCGAAATCGATGCTAAGTGGCGTCGCCGTCGTAGTATTTTCCCTGGAACTTACCGGGCTTCCGGTTATAAACAGCCGGGCGTATGGCGGCGCACGAGTCAGCCGCTCTCCCCCGCAGGCGCTCGGAGTGGCATGCTACTACTCCTCGGAAGCTCCGAGGTGGAAGGAAGCCAGATACAAACTAGGCCGACAATGAGATAGCGCGCGGCTGCAGCGGGAATCCGACTGGCGCTGCTGCTTGGAATCGAGTTTCACCGCAGAACGATTTCGCCGGTGCATTGGTCTCCAGTCGGTAAGCTCCACTTCCACTCGAGCTTGCACGCGCGGCTGTGCGCGATATTGCCAGGATCCGGGAGGCTATGTTCGAGCGGCAGCTGCCGCGCTCTGTTTCTGGAAAACACGCTTCTGATCTGCGGTAGAGAAACCTCTTGTTTTCGCGTTGCACCGCAGCTTCTCCAACGCGTTATTACTCGCGAGGAAAAGAGAAGGCCGAGCGTGCGCGCAGAGCGAGAGGATTCAACGGGGCGCGCGTTTCTGGCGACCCCGCAATGTCACTGATGGGCGATGCGTATCTCTCTCTCTCTCTCTCTCTCTCTCTCTCTCTCTCTCTCTCTCTCTCTCTCTCTCTATCTCCCCTCTGTAGAGCGCGCGGAGGAATCCTGTGGAAGCTGCGAGCGAGAGGGAGAGCGCGCGTCCGAGATTAAATGGAATATTTAGCAAATATTTCGCATAAATCAAAGCGATGCAATATGTTCTGGCTCCGGAGAGTGAGTCTATGTAAATTGATGGTAATGCGGCGTGCAGCGCGGCAGCCAGCTATCGGCGCAGGCGACGGCAAGAGTGAAAAATTCGCGGCAAGAGTGAAAAAAAAGCACCGCTAGCCCAATCCCATTCGTTCTCTTTATGGGATCCAAGTATTTGGCGGTTTGAATAAATCGGGAATTCGCCCCCAGGGGTTCTGCCTCTTCCCAGCCTCGCTCTCTCAGCCGAACCTGCTCTAATCTTTAAATTCGATGCGCTGATTGGTTTACAGCTACACACTACGCGGCAGTCTCGAGCGATAGGCGTCGGAAATTTTATTAATGCCACGAGGAGCAGGTCGAGGTCGAGGCCTGCGCCACACGACGTTGATTTCTATATTGAAGTGGTTGCGAGAAGAAGAGAAAGAGCCAAGAGAGAGAGAGAGAGAGAGAGAGAGAGAGATTCTCGCAGCCGACGTGCTTTATCGTGGCGACGAGGGGTCCGTGCTTTCGGTTTTATTAAACCGCCGCGCGCTCTTTCTCCACTCGGCCTCTCCCTCCCTGCCTCCTCGTCGTTTTACATACTTATCTCAATTACTCTGCGCTCTCGCAATATCAATGACGGTAATCAATTTCCAGGCGGCCTCGCGCATTAAAGTTTGTGCATAATCCACTGCAGCTACTCGGAGCCGAATCGGGATTGCAGGTACGCGCGTATGCGTCGCCCCGCCATCAAGGTTTCTCTGCTGCTGGGAATAATGCCGGAGGATCATCCTCCCAACGCTGCTGTGCTTATCTTCTTCTGCTAAGAAGAGCTCACCGACCAGCTGAAGGCTTTCGCTCTCCGTGCAATTATACGAGTCACTTTTTTTCAAACACACACGGCGTTCAATCGCAGCGCGGCCATCAAACTTCGATGTGCGCACAATAAGAGGCAGACGCGTGGGAGCGGGGAAAGGAAGGAGTGCAGAGAAAGCAAGACAAATTCGCCCGAAACGAGGATCGATGGGCGAAAGTAACGATAATCTACGTACCTGGTGAAAAATCGCTGGACGCGCACGAAAGCTACTCGGTTGCCACTGCGCCCTGTCCTTAGGGAGAGTTGGGGGACTTTGTTCCCTACAGCGATGCGCCCGTTGCACCCCGATAGGGATCAGGAAACATCAGGGAGCGCGAGAAGGGATTGCGAACAAAGACAGATTTTATTCGTTAATTATGCCGATGCAAAAAGATATTCCGTTTGTGGAAAGCGAATATGAAGCGCGCGAGAGAAGAGGAAATCAGAGAGTCTCGCCTCCTTTGTCCGACTCTAAATCCCAGCTAGTTGGGATAAGTACGTTAAAGTTTCAGCGCACGGGACTACGAGAGCCCGGGAGGAAAATCACTCACGAGATGCCAGACAGTCGCGTCGCCTCGTTTTTCCCGAAAGCCCGACGACCTGCAGCGAGTATCCGAAGCGACGGAAGGTCTATAAACAAGCTTTATCTCCGACTGCGAGTTGCTTTCCCGGTAATTCATTGATTAAGCAAGCGGGTCTTCGTTTGAATTAGCCTTGAGAGGCGTAGACGATTGATAGAAAACGTAGGCAGGTGTAGAAAAGAACTTTCCGCGCGTCACTTTCCCTGATATTGTATTGTGCGCGACGCTCGTCATCGGAGTCGGAGAGAAATATAAGGTCGGAGAGGCATTAGCGAGGGCAACGAAATAGCCGCGAGAGTGATGGTCGTTTCTCTTCGTTTCGCTATATTACATTAGAGGGCGAGAGGAGCAGCGAGAGAGAGAGAGGCTGCGCTGCCTCGAGGGCACAGACGTCGGTGACGAGTTGAAAAATCCACCAATCATCGCTGCCAGCCTCTGACGCCGAAAGCGGAGGACGAGGGAAGAAAAAGCGAAGATGCGCCGCGCACACGATACTATAGATGTGGAAGGGAGAATCGCTCTTTCGTTCGCGCCGCGGCGTTGAAAATCTTGCGTACGGAGGGGAGCCGCGCACCCGACGAAGAATAACTCGGGCACTGAATTCATCATTGAGATTTATTTTTCATCTCGAGGAAAACATTCAAGCGTTGCTCTCCTCGAGGCGGAATCTCAAGCGGAGCGCATTTATTAGACACCGCGAGCGATGATCGCTGCGGGAGCTATTGATTTTCGCGTCGTACTACACCGGCGCGGCGAGACTTTTTTCCTTCGGATTTCAGATGACGAATCGGCGGCTTCATTAATGTCGGGCAATCTTGCCTGCGCCGGCGATATTTCGAGTGAAGCCAGTGAAGCGGGTCTTTTTGTCCTCGGAGAAAGAGAAAGAGAGGCTCCTTTGAAACTCGATGCGGAGAAACGGGCGGGCGTGCGCTACTTAGGGAGGCCGGGTCGCATGGTCGCTCAAAGGCTGTACGAGCACGGAGCCGGGGGCCAAGGGCCGAGCAACGGAAGACTCGCACTGGGAAGATACCCTTGAGCTACTGTACAACGCTTCCTAATCATTCGTTCTTACCCGACGCGCCTCTTTCTCCCCGCGATGCTTCTTCGAAGAGGTATTTTCGCTTCCGCTTTCTTTTGCTCGTCGGCTTTCCTTGCCGCCTCATTATGTCCGCTGCTGCTGGAACTCGCGAGACTCCGAGGGGAGATTGGCGATTCACGGAAAATTAATAACCTTTGCTGCGAGTATAGCCATTTGCGCGCGAACGGACGGACGAAAGAGCTATGGAACGGGTGCGGGGAAATCTGCGAGGTTGTTTACCAAAGTTTCGCGGCTGATGAACCCGGACGGGCGTGCGTCGCTGACTTCCCGCGGTCCTCTACTACTTCCCTCGACAGTCGGAGATTCGTGATGAGAGGGCAAGTTTTCCCCGTTCAAGCAGTCACCGGATGTCTTTGAATGCCTCGTTATAACTTGGGTGTCGAGTTTGTCGCGACTTGATGAAAATGAAAATAATTTTAGCGCACCTGTCAAATCCAGAGCGCGCGACGCTTTGTGCGTTTTTGCCCTCGACTAAATGGGATGGAGTTCGATTTGTATAGCCCGCGGATTAAAGCAGTGTGTCTTTCTCAACGGCTGACGGGGGATGGGCTGGGGCGGTGGATCGAGTGAGAAACGGCAGCGGCGCGATCCGCGAATCCCTAAGTCGCCTTAAATCATACAGCGATAATCTGCGAGCGCGAACGGGCGCCTCCGGCTATAGAGCAGTCAACTATACAGTGTCGCGAGAACAGATTCTCCGGTCGCCCCTCGCGCGCCTGAAAGGGTTCTTGATATATACGCGAGCCTGGGCTGCACGCGCGCGCACGCACTCGCGACTCGGAGAAACAGCGTGATTGTTCTGCCGGTTTCTCCGCCGCGGAGGTGAGCTTTCTCTCCCCAGCTGCGCACTTCCTTCTACTTCTGGACGTGCGCTTTCTCTCTCTCTCTCTCTCTCTCTCTCTCTCTCTCTCTCTCTCTCTCTCTCTCCCTTCTCTCATTGCCCCGAGCGAGTCAAGTTCACGTTTGCCTCTTTTTTCCCCCGCAGACTTATTCGGTATTCCGCGCGCGCTTAATTTTCCCGTCCATTGTGCGCCGCTGTATTCAAACTCGATACTTGAAGAAGCGAGTATCGCGTCGAGCGAGCTCGGACTTTTCCGATAGCAAACGTGCTCTGCCGCTTCCCACTTACATCCTATTACTTCTTCGTCGGCGCTCTCGGCATAATGCCCCACAAACGGCGATAAAGCGCTTACACCGCTAAACCGCTGTTTGCAGACCTACTCCGGCAAATTAAAAGCAAAAGCTCGCGGCGCGGAGCAACACCTGCGGCCCGTGTATCTCCGCACGGACCAATATACGCCTTCTCCCTCCTCGTCGTTTGTTCCCAGTCGAAAACGACGGCACAGTAGCGGCCCCGCCTCTTCGCCTAAGGAGCTGCTAATTGATTTTAGAAGTTTCGCATCTGCCCTCCTCCCGCAAGCTCCTTAGGAAGCTGCAGAGAGGAAAGGCTCTCTCTCTCTCTCTCTCTCTCTCTCGGCGTCATGCTTAACGGAGCCGAGAGCCGAGGGGTCTATAGTACTCCGCTCTGATTCCCCGCGCGAGTCGCGACAAGCCAAGTTCCCGTCGCGCCGCTCACGCGCTCGATCTCCTCAGGGATTATTGACGGAATCGCTTGGTAATTACGTTTTTCAGCTGCCGAGCGACTAGTCGTCGATGCGCAATTAGGCCCGCGGGGGCTGTCCCTTGTGTCGTCCTCGAGTTCTGTCCTCGAATATTCGCTTGCGGGAAATCGTACACTTGGCTGCGGAAAAGGCTAATGCCACAGACGAGCATACAGCAACGAGGAAGAAAAAAGGGAGGCTGCAGATGGCTGCGGATGATGACTAGACGCGCAGCCCCGAGCGACTTGATACCTATACCTGCGGCGGCGAAGCAGACGAGACAGCGAGACTTGGTTTGCCGTAATCACTGTGGCTCGCTGCAACAATGCACTGCCGTAGGCCCGAGCCGTTCCGCTACAAACTATACATATATTCGTCCTTCGTCGGCTATCTTTCGTCGAGCCTCGAACCCCTACTCAAACGTCAGGAGTCGCGAACAGCTCTCTTCGAGAGCACGTCGTGGCTACAGACGTACCACTATTTTGAAATATCGATGAGTAGCGCCTCGCTACGAAAAATAACGCGACGCTGACTATCGAAACATACACCATCGCTTCTTCTAGTCAGCCATTTGAAAGCGGTAACTCGCGCAGACAGCGGCGCGTCAAGTTCTCGTCCGATATCGATTGGAAGTGCTCGAGCAGGAATTGACTTTTAAAGCACCTCGCGCAGGCCGGCGGGAGGCCTCCGTAAGTGGATATTATTCATTGAAAAATCTGCGCGCGCGCGCGCTCGGCGCCGCCCAGTCTCATTGACGTCAGCCTACGTATTAACCACTCGTTCGCCGCGCGGGCGCGCGAGACCAAGTTTCGGCAACTTTGCTTAAAAGCTCGTCGTCGCCTCGTCGTTCCTCGTTACATCCGGTTTCGACTCGATAGGCTGCTGCTTCCCTCGACCCCACATCTTCATTCTCTCTCGCCCCCGCCGACATACTTTCCCTTTTCTTCAGGTGCTTCTCCGTCTTTTTTGCCGCGCGCTTAAAGCCGCAATGCTAATGTACATAACAGCGCGCTTCGTTAAAGCCGCGCGACGTTTTAATGGGATAGCTGCGCTTCCTTCTTCCCCGCCGGAAACATCAAGCACCGCCGACGACTTGACGACGATGGCTACGGCTTCCTTTCGCTCAATTCAAGGGCTTTTCAATTCGATCGCTCACTCGAGCCCCGATTGAAGCTTGCTCAAATATTGTTGTGGGACTCGATGTCATCGTTTCAATTCAAGACGTTTTTCAATAAAAATTTTAAGCGGAAATAAATGAAACTCGTAGATTTGCACAGATCGCCGGTCATTTGTTATGCTCGGCGCGATCGAGCTTCCGCGACGTCCGATTGAATTTTTCGTTCTCGTTTGTATTTTAATCAGCGGAACACGCAGCGCTGGCTGCGAATCCGTCGCCCGGATTAAATGCACTTTCGGCCGTCGAATGGAATCCGAGCAACCAGTGGCAGAGAGCGTCGGCAACGAAGTTACAATCAATCGGAATACGCGCCAGTATGCAAATGTCGTGCGTTTTAGCGCAAACAGCCGCTGCGCGGCTGTGGAGAGTTGTTTTTTGCCGCAGACCTCAACGCTACGAGAAACGGCCCGCGGTCCGAGCCAAAGCCGGCTGCATTATCAAACATGAAAAATGTTTGTCCCCACGAAATTCAGGCGAGAAAACGGAAAAGCGGACGCTCAATATCAATATTTTCGGATATGCGCGTCCCCGATAAATTCTACATATAGCTCGTATCGCGCATATCATTTCGTGCGCGCATTCCACACGCGAGCCGCGCGGCGTGCGGGCCAATTTCGAATCGGTAAGTATGACGAATGCGCGCGGCGTGTGCAGTTTGAGGGGGAAGAGCGCTAGAGAGTCGACTGTGCCCTGGGGCGGAATTACGAGGATTTTCCCTAGATTATACGCGGGCGAGAGAGCGCGACTGAGCGAGCGAGTGGCATTTTTTAAAAGCTTTTGTGCGGGAGACGTGCTTACAGCGCAGCTTCCGCGCGCGCTGGGGTGCGGGCCGCGTTTCCTATCCGCGCGCGCGAGAGGAAGCGCGAATGTCTGCTGCACGCGAGTTTTTGCGCGGCTGGAATTATGAGTTTTCAACTCCGATCGCGACGTGTACGTGGGACGGAGCGAATCCGAACAATGGATGACGAGATATCTGCGCAGAACGCGAGGTATGCGCGATGGCATATAAATCATGGACGAATAAGGAACTAGACCCAGTCCGGCGGCGCGAGTCGTAATTAAAAAAAGTTATGATTTACCGGCGACGCGACAATGCCTGCGCGATAATAGGCGGCTAAAAGTTTTACAATATAATGAATAGGCTGACCGGGCGATTATACGCGCGGCAATAAAATCCGAGCATAATACACCAAATCGCCGGTCATAAACAACGTCCCGAGAGCGTCAATATATCAGGCAGGAAAATGCAAAGCAAGCCTGCTGCGCGGCAGCGATATCGCGAGTATATGCGGGGGCCGGGCAGCGGAGGGAAAGAGTGTGTATAAAAAAGTCAGCGCCGCCGAAAATGGATCAAACGCGGGAAAAATAATATCCCGGGCACACGCGCGATATCGCGCGTGCGACGCCAGCCAGCGGCGTCGTTTTGATGAACCGCGCGCCCTGCACCCCCGCGCCAGGCCGAGTCTCTCCGATAAACACGCGCCCTTACGCGAGAGAGCATAGATCGCATCGCTAACGACTTTTAGCGAAAACGCGACCGCAAACACGGACGAGCCTACGCATTCGCTGACCGCAAAGCAGGTCTGATCGCCGGGCCGAATATGGGCGCGCGCGTTCCTACGTGCCTCGGTCGGAGATTCGCCAATGCCGAGGGTGCAGCGTCGTCCGGACGATGAGCACACACACACACGTGAGGCATCCGAGGGTCGCTCCGCGCTTTGACGCTCCGCGCGCGGGAATTTCGAAAATTCCATCTACACGCTGCTCTTTCTTCTGTGATTTATGCCGCGATATTAAATCAACCGGCGCGCGGCGTGCTTTTTTCGATGAGAGCTCGCGCCCTGCGCTTTGTTTGGACGCGGCAGATGGGCCGAGCTAACGTTTGGATATAACCGAGGCTTTGATGTCTTTCGTCGGGAATTTTCATCAGGCGCAGGCCAAAAGTTTGATGAACAGCCTTTCGCCCTGCGTGAGCTGAAAAGTAAGCAGAGCCGAATGCGATTAATCAGCTGAATAAAACGCTCCGCTATGTGGTATATATAACGAGAAGCGCCTTCGAGACGATTATCATAAAATTGAATATGATAATTATGATAATTAGAGCTGGCCAATCTCCTCGCATTTATAACAGTCGGAAGAGTACTCGCATAAACGCTCCTCGACTCGAAGAATAGAGGCTGGCGCGCAGGCCATTTGAAAGTCAAACTTTGCAGGTCCATTTGAGATTTGCAGCTGGAGCTTCCAAGCGAGAGCCGAGTGCAGGGGAATATTCCCGTCTAGGATGCAAATCCAGCTCGAGCAAATATAAGAGGATGGATATATTCCAGAAGAGCGAGGGGCGACAATGAGGGCTGATATTGCCCCGCTTACGTACCGCCGCGATGTGCATCGTCCAGCCCATAAAGGACCATAAAGGAAGCTTGCTTATTGTACTCGCGAATACAGCTGATCTCGGGAGACATTTCGCTGTTAGCAGGTGTTTCGGCGCGGCAGCAGCCTCATCTGAAGCCCGTGACTTGCCGAGTGCCAACAAAACTTCAAGTGTGTTGGATTAAACAATTGACGATCGATACCGGGCATACAAACGCGTACACGCCGAGAGCGAGCGGATGTAGGTGATTATCGACGTGAGCGCCAATCGGGAAGCCAGTCATCCATAACGCGAATTCGATAGTACTCGATTACAGAGGCACACGGATGCACAGGAGTCTAGATTGACGCGCTGCGATATAGTGGGGCGCGGTACAAAGGAAGCTGTCTGTCTGTGCCGATAATGCCAGCCGCTGGTCCCCCTCGTCTATCCATACACAGGCGTTATTTGAATAAAGGAAGCGGGAGGGGGAGCGCCAGCGACAACAATTAAGACGCGCAATCACGCGGCCATTACATCCCGCGCGGATTTCGGAGCCGGCGGCGGCGTCTTCCAATATCTCTTCGATCTCGCGCTTATACTCGGACACACAGAGGGCCCTTGATTAATTCACTTGGCTCGCGGCTGCAGTGCGCAGCGAGCGCCGGATGTGTAGGTATGCCAAGGCGCCCCCGAGGCGGTAATTGATTCGCGTGTTCCGCCAGCCCGCGGTTGTTACACGGCGACGACGACGATCTCCCGGTTTTACGAGCTACCGAGCCGGGCGCAATTGAAGCTGCGGCTCCTCGCGCCTATGATTTACGAGGGTAATATCGCGTGGAAAACGCGCTTGCCAGATGCTAAAACACTTTGACGATTAACCTCCGACGCTAATGGGCCGCCGCCTCTGATATAGCCAAGAGTCGCTCTCGGCGTGTTGCGCTCGCCATCTACAGGCGCAGCGCGTCTCGACGCGTTGTCTCGAGTGGCTGCAGCTATTCGGAGGTATCCCGAGATAGGAAAGATTAAATTACCGTCTCCACGCAGCGCCGATCGGCTAAAAAGACGATGCGAGAGAGCTCTGCCCGCGCGCGGAATGTCGCGTATTCGTGACAGGATTGTCGACACGGACAATTCGAGGATCGACCCTACTCCACATAGACGGAGGCGGATATATGTACATCCCCAGCACACTCGAGTACACGCGGCTGAAAGCCCGCAGCAGCGCGACGGCTTTTCGCGCGTGGTCCGCGTAATGCCGCGTGATGTATGAATTTAATTAAGTAATTATAGAGGCAATGCACGCCTTATAATCACGACCGAGCTTCCTGCAGGCCTAGACTCCCCGCAGCCGGCAGTTAATCCCGTATCCGCGTACGAATAACATTTACATAAGGCAATTGTGCTCGTACACGGATCCCTCTACTCCCTCCCGAATTTTCATTTCTCCGAGGAAGGGTTGCGCGCAATAAGCCCGTTCCTCTGTGCGACTCTGTTATGCACATTTGTTTTTCTCCGAGGCAAACGTCGAGCCGTTCCTTCGGAATGCACGACTGTAAAAAGTTATTGCTTGTTTTGCTTTTCATCTCGACTTTTGTGTATTTCAAGTATTACACGTGTGTTGCAACTTGTTTGCTTCCAGCTCGACTGCGATGGAAATGAGCACAGCAATTTCGTGCCCAAAGGCGGAGAGGATTCGCTTGATCGCAATTCAGAATGAGGAAACAATTTCCAAACTATTCCGAGAACGCGGCTGAAAAACTTGCAGGTATGCTCGAGAAAATGTAATACAGATTACTTAAGCCCCTTGCCAGAACGCGGATTATGGACAAAGTTATCCCACGCGACGGGGCGAGGGCAGCGAGCTGCGTCAGTAAAATCATCTTGCGAAATTGTTTTAAAACTTCGCCGTTTACTCGTCACGATCGGCGAACTTTGCACGAGATTACCTTTGATCGGGTAACGATCACCGGGTATCCTCGCTGCTGAAGTTGATGTTTCGTCGAAGAAAACTAGAAATTTTTAAATTCTCGGCGGTCTCGTCGAGAAATCTCGCAAAGATGACATAAAACGAGAAAACTTTTTCGGCCGTGCGAGATTTTCCTTCCAGCGGAAAAAGCAGCAAACGAGGCAGAGAGAAAAAGAGGTGGGCGCGCATGCTGGGCCAAACGAGCTACATCGTCGAGAAAGTGAAGTGAGAAGTAGAGAGGAAAGCGGAGAAAGGTGTCCGCGCGTCGCCCACATGGTCTCTCGCCAAAATTGGTCTGGATCGGGCCAGCGTTAATTGAGCGCTGCGTTCGCTAGATTGCGGCTACCTTGTTAGGAGGGACCGCTCACCGGCGCACTTGTCGCGCGCGCATCGAAAATATAAATCTACCGTCGTCGAGCCCACGCGAGTAGTAGTGTACGTCTGCGGTAAATTAGAGAGAGAGAGAGAGAGAGAGAGAGAGAGAGAGCGGGGTGGGGGACTAGACAGCGGCCCTCGTATAGACAGCGCGAGCTGTCTCACTCCTTTTTCCGCTTGCCTTCCCAGCTTAATCATTTTCAGCCCCTCACCCCCGAGGCCTGACTATTAATCGCCGAAATTGATCCGGCAATGTTACACGCTTTCGTTTATCCTCTTACCCGCATAGCGAGCTAGCGAGGCTGGGAAACATTTCCGGCTGATTGGGGCAGAGTTTTCTCCCCGCAAAAATACCTCCCGGCTCTTGACCGTGCACGGCGATTCTTTCTCTCCATCTCTCTTTTTAATTTCAGTGTAAGCTGATCTCCCGCCGCTCTCGTCCCGGTCGACTCTCCGCATTTAATCTCAGCGCAATGACGACAACAGATAAATTAAACCGAAGCGTTCGAGGGGCTGAGCTCGCGCCGATAAAAAATCGCCGCGATAGCGGTGATCAGAGCTATTTTCGTTCGGCAAACTGGTCCGGTCTTCTAGCATTATTATTCCGATGGATAAGGCAATAAAGCGCTCCGCGCGGGCGTGCAGACTTTTATTTATGGGCCTCTTATTTGCTTCGTTCGCGTATCCTCTCGAATCGCGGGAAAATTCGCAATTGAAAATTCTCCAATCGTAAATCCAGCTTCCGAACAATCGGAACGAGCGGTTATTTATACGCGGCAGCTCGATTTTTTGCGCGCGGCAAGGGAGCGCATGCTCAAAGAACGAGCGAGCTCGGCTGACCGAGTTTCTCGCGCGGAAAGTTCCATCAGAAATTTTCGTCCAAGTCCGACGCCACAATTCACCCTGTATCGCGCGCTCGCTCGCGGTATATCGGCGCGTACGGCAAACAGTCGAATACACAACTGGACCGCCAGATACGGCTATGCAGTCGAAACTCGGAGTACGTCATAGATTTCTATTATCGTTGCGAGATTCCTGCATTGACGGCTCGGGGGTAAACAGCATTACTCACCGAGCAAACAAAGCGTGGGACGGCCCACACGCACGCACGGGATGCACTGCGGCGAAAGTGGGCAAACAAATTGAAAAGTGTGCGGCTCCGCGCGTGTATGTACAGTGTATACTCGCCCGCTCCCGAGGGACCCTGCTGCTGCTTTTTCAGAGAGCCTCCAGACTCGATACACCTATACAGCGGCCCCCTACTCACGAGCACGCGCAGCTACGTAGAAGAAAGCGGAGAAGAAAATAGGATGGATAAGATGCCTCCGTTCGAGGCCTCGCGCGGGAGTGTCTCACTTTAGTGCGCTTCAGTCATAACTTGAGGATCGTTCTCGTAGGCACCGTTTGCCTCGGCGTTTCAGTGCCAGTTAAAGCTGCTGCGAGAGCCCGTTTATCATTGCATGCGCGCGATTGTGCACCGCTTGTAAAAGCCGCGTTCGATTCCGGTCAGCTTAAACTCTTCGACCGTTACTTTTCACTGCGCGCTCTTCACTTCGGAAAACGGCCAGTGTAAACGCCCTGCTGCTGGATGTGCACCTCTATACACAGCTGCGCCTCCGGACGAAAGCGTAAACATTCAGAGGTATCCAATCAATTATTAACCACCAGCGATAGAATTTATATTTATATGAGCTCCGGCGTATTTTTATCGCACTGTAGCGGGGGAGCTTGCGGTTTTAATATTTGACGGGGAGCAATGCCATTAATATAACTTTGAACTCGCTCATCAATTTTTCATCGCCGCAGCGATTCCGTCTGCACGAGCAATCTTCCAAATTGGAATAATGCAAAATCTTTATTTTTCCAGAGTTTTCGCGCGGTGCACGCCGCGAGTCGTCGAAAAATATGTCTCGATGCAGGAGAATAACCCTGGTTGCACTGGCGGCGCTGGCTACGTGCTCCATCGTGTGCGAGGCTCAAACTGCGAATTTCGAGGGGACGAAAATTGTGGATTTGAATCAGGTAAAACTCCGCGAAGCAAGAGAGCGAACGCGGCGTCAATTTCAATGCGGATCCGCGAGCGCAGCGACTTGATCCCGCGCTGAAAAGTGTTAATATTGAACAGCCGTGTGTGGCGGGATTAGCGCGTATCCCCTTTTCCCCGGGATCGCACACGTTTTACGAATTACCCGCGAAAGCTCGGACGAGAAAGCCTTGAAACGGGATTAGATTATTAAACCGTCGTTCTCTGACGAACAACAGATCCTGGTGAAAAATTCATAATACAGCCTTACAATCGGACTCCCTCGTAGCGCAGATTCGATGGCTGGTAGGAATGCTCCCACGAAACTTACCTGCAACAGAACAGAAGAAAATCGATTATTTGCCGGTTCGCTCACAGAAAAAAAGAGTCAATATTTATCTTTCGTGTGCTGCAGGGTTTAAAGCGCAACTATAATGACTACATAAATAACGAAAATAGGCACGCGCGCAGTGACGATAAAAACGCATTTTTTCTGCGCAGTTTGTTGGAGATTGGTACATCGTCGCGTCGACGCCCGCTAGCGGCACCAGCGTCAACAAATGCGGGCACTTTGTGGTGAAAAAATTGTCGGAGAACACGTTCGCTATGAAGTACACGGCGGTGAGTCACAAGCGCAACAGCCCCGTTGTTTTCAACGCCAATGGCACAGTTGGCGATGACGTCACCGAGACCTGGCAGCTAGAGGGATCGACAAAGTTCATAGGTAATTTCATTTTTTTTTTTGTATGCGTACAGGCATACGCGGCACTAATGAGGAATCCTCTCTCTTTTCGCAGGTCCGATCAAACAGATTATCATCGAAGGCAATTACGACTCGTATTTGGCGACGGTATTGAGCGGCGAGAAAACGGCGAATTTCGCAAATCACAGGATCGCGATGATTTGGTCGCGAGATAAACGTCTGTCCTCGTTCGTCGTCGACAAACTTAAGAGAAAGCTCAGTCAGTACGCGAACAAGAAAGATATTTTTACGATCGACCAAAGCAGCTGCTAATTGTACCGAATGACTTAACACAATTTGTAGCTACTCGAGACTCGAGTCTTGTCATGTATGCGCGTGCGCTTGCGATAGCAATTCACTGATCTAATCAAAATTTCACACTCATTATCGATCGTATAACATCGGCATTTCGCCCGGTATCGTATGTTCTTCGTAGAGTCGATAAGCGTCTGAACGACGTCATCGCGAACGAAAGTGTATCGAGCCGGGCGTAAAGCACGTTGTATCTTGAAAGTGAAAATAAATTATAATACACACTGAAAAATTCAATTAATAGGAGCCCGACAGCGCACTCGTTTATTCGGCCACTGACTCAATAAGCGCATAATCCTACGAGCCCATGAAACATCGCTTACGGAATATTGAAAAAATAATAAGGTCCCTCACTGCGAAAATGATAATAAGCCGCATGACTCGGTGCGGCCGGAGTCACCCTCGCCTCGCTCGCTGCGCGGCTGCAGAGTCGAGGGGGTGACAAGCATTTGAGAGAGCGGGGAGCCGGAAAAGTTAGTCGTTCATGAAATATTCGCTCGACTCGCGAACGGCACTCCGGCGAAATATCAGCACCTGTGCTCCGCAGCTTCGAGGCCAGTTCGCAATTGATCGATTCTTATAGCGAGCCGCCGAGTGTATATCCGAGTGGTATAAAGTAATCTCGGAGGGAGCGCCAACGTACGTGCCCGGAATTTCCTTGAGGAAAGCCCGCTCGTCTCGTCTCGTCACGAACTTTCTTCGCGTTTACGCAGCCCCTGTACGCCGCGGCTTTTCAAATTTCTAAAGATTCCCGCGATATTTGCCGTACGCGAGGGAGGATGTGCACTATAGCCGACACGTGTCTACCTCATTGTTTGAGAAAAAAACATCTCCTGCGGAGAAATGAAAAGGTTCCCAATTTTCGAAATTCACGCGCCTCTACACCGAGGAATTATCGAGCCTAACGTACACACGGCCCGCAGTTGTTTAATTTAACGCAATTACGCTGGCCGCGTTGTAAACTGACCGGCTGCAACGCGCACCGCTTCGTATCAGTGGAAAACAAAAGGCTGTCGGCGCTATCGCGCTGAAAAATACACCTCTGCGCTTTCGGCGCGTCGCATTATTAACTTCCACACGACAAACGGCCGCAAGCTCGCAAAATTGTTTAATTCGCGAGTGCCGTGCCGAACAAATCGCAAGCATTACTGGCCGAGGGATTGGTTCGGAAACCCGACTCCAGGTGTGGCTCCGACCGCAGCGTAACATACACTGAGAAAAAAAAACGTTGAGTTTACCCAAGATTTAAGTAAATTTAACCTGAGCGCTTAAGTAACAGGCTGTCAAGTTAATTTAACTGAAGTCGCTCGCGTAGTTTCTACTGAATGAACAGTTCAGTAGAATCTACTTAAATCTTTCGTTGAATCAACCAAAAATGTTATAGTCGCGACTTCCAATGTACGAAATAAAGTTTGTGAATGAGAATTTCAATGTTTATTAATGAATATAAATGAACCTACATAATTGATTATAATTAGAATAAGGTTAGGAAATGAAATAAGTACATAATATCATGTTATCGAGTTAAACTAATTGATAGATATTGACGTTAGAATAATATCTGCACAAAGTTCTGACCGTACAAGTCATCAATTTTTATTCAATCATGTCATACTAACTGATTGAAGAAATTAATAGATATTGTGTAAATTAGCATGATAGTAGAGCACAATGCCTTGCTCAACAAAACTAAAGTAAAAATGAACCCATTCGAACATTAATTGAGGCTGCGAGTACATTAGATACGAATTTCACATTTTGCTTGGTATCGGTGATTTTGGACCAAAATCTTAAATCAGTCAATTGAAGTAATAACACAATAAAGATTGCTTGAACTTATTAATCAGCTCTTAACATTTCCAAAAAGAGTACATATCAATAGTTTTTGATTTACAGTTCAAAAGTTATTAGAAAATTCTTATCTTTCAAAATTGAAAACCACGACTCAAAGCTTAAAATTGTTTTGAATTTTTGAATAGCTTCTGAACTGTAAATCAAAAACTATTGATATGTACTCTTTTTGGAAATGCTAAGAGCTGATTAATAAGCTCAAGCAATCTTTATTGTGTTATTACTTTAATTGACTGATTTGAGATTTTGGTCCAACGAAACCACAATTAATGTTCGAATGGGTTTATTTTTACTTTAGTTTTGTTGAGCAAGGCATTTTGCACTATTATTATATTAATATGCACAATTTCTATTAATTTCTTCAATCAGATAGTATGACATGATTGAATAAAAATTGATGACTTGGTACGGTCAAGTGAAATGAAGCTCACTGCATGCATATCATATGAACTTTGAAACTTTGGGTATTCATTGAAATATATAATTGTCTAGGATTGTGGTAATTCCCAAACACTGCTGCTTCTTTATTCTAAACTATAATCTCTACTGAAGCGCGACAAGTAATTTTAACTTAAGCGATGCTCATCTCACCCGAAACTGACAGTTCAGTAGATTTTACTGAAGTCTGCAGTAGCATTGACTGAGGGGGCGCCCTCTGTAGTTTTACTTAAGTCGCTACAGTAAATTCAACATTTTTCTTTTCTCCGTGTACCGATAGCGTATTATTAAGCCCGAGCTCGCGTTTCCACGAATTTTATCAAGACCCTCTGCCAGCTTATAATTGTGCACCCAAAAGTAGGTTACGCACTCGCTCGTAAAAGCGCCATGCATTCTCGCGTCTACGAACTTCCGTTTAATTTTCAGTGTTTATCGTAAAAACTTGGTAATTATGCAAGGGCCAGCGCGTTTTTCCTCGAAGCAGAAACATAACAACAGTTTGTTATTCGGTAAACAGTGCAGACAGGCAATGTAAAGCAAAAGGCAAGCTGTTTAGCTGCAGGAGCGAAGCATCGATTCACAGCGGAGCATTGTTCGACGTAGCGTGCAAGAAGTAAGAGAGCGGCAGTTAACGGCGATAGTATCCTCCGGCGCGATCGTCCCAAGCGGGCAGCATTTTTTCCCCGACTCGCGCTTGCGGCCAGCTCCATACGACGCGATTCCCCATAAATCGCGGCCGACGACAGGGGCACGCGCGTAATAAATAGCGCGCGCAAACACCTAATGGCGGGCGGCGCGCGGCGGGGCCAGTTTCGGCGGTAGACTTTCGATGATATTGTCTATGGGGAGTAGGTACTGGAACGCGCTGTAATGGAAATTCCGCCGGTCTCCTCTCGCTATTTATGGGAGTTGGCGACCGTCGCCAGCAACAGCCAAGGAGAGAACAGCAGCGATTATCCGCTGCGCGAGCCCGTTAAGAAGCCATCGAAGCGCTTGCGCTCGTGTGCGCGCTTTGTTGGGTTGATGTACCATTTACGACTGCCACGCGGTGTTCGAAACAAATTCGATTAAAAGTTTTAGCGGGATACACGCGCGAGTGGTTATCCGCGATGCGTTGCATTGGATTAATTAGACTTCACGCCCCGATCATGTTTTGCGCGATATTGCATTGCAATTCAAAGGACGAATTGGCCCGGAGGCCGCTAATCCCACGCACGGCGAGCCGCAAGAACCCGAAAGAATTAATGCGAGCTTGCGGACGTGATTCGAAGCGAGAATATGAGCCACATCGGATATACACTCGATCGAGAAATAAGATGCCGCGCACGAGAGCGAACTACACACAAAGTCGCGCCGCAGCTCTCGGATCCCCTCGTGCGCGCCAAAAGAGAAGTAATTCCGTCAAAGGAGTCCTTCCCCCCGAAACGGATTTATTCGACGAGAGAGAAGAGAGACAACGAATGCAGCGCATGCCCGCCGGCGGCTTGGCTGGCCTCCTTACACCTACGGCACGTACCACGCCTCTCTTTCTCTTCGGCTGCACTACGCGTTGTACATTTTATGCAACCACGTCATCGACGCCGGCGCCGCTCGGCTGCTGCTGCTGCTTTTTCCGAGGCTTATCTCGCGCGGCTGACTGCTGCCGGTTCGTACTACTGCGCGCGGATGGCTCCCTTGTTTTTCATCAGCACCGCTTCGGGAGCAGTCGGAAAAATTCGCTCCGTCTCTGCAGCTGCGTTGCGATAATTACAAGCACGCTCGGGAAAATTTCAAAGCTCTGCTGGAAAGCGCTTGAAGCGTTGAAATAAAATATCGGTGGCTTGTTGATGTATCAGATGCGTCGGTATTTTACAGTACCCCAGTACGACTATAGGCTGATATCGGTCACGTGCGGCGCGAGCGCGATAAGGAAGATCCAAAATGCACGAATGTCGCGCGCGCAGAGAGAGGCTTGAAGGGCGCGCACTTTTCCCTACTCCCCGCCTCTTTTTTCTCATCTCCATGCAAGATTATATTCCCAGAGGGCTACATTTACATACACTTCGGTTGGCCTCGGGTGGAAAGCAGCTGCGGAGGGGTCAGGGAATTCAATAAAAGCCGAAAAACCTGCCATTGTCTCGAGCGCGTCACCCACAGCCTCCTCGCTCCCTCACCTACGAAATTTCAAACTTGCGGAAAGGTTCCACGGCGAAATCTCGAGACTGAAATAAAATTCGCCAGCTTCCAGCGTGTGTGGGATTCGCGCGGAGCATTGTGTAATAAACTTCCGAAGCAGTCGATACCGCTTCTATTGCGGGGCGCGGGAGACAAAGCAATTCGCAAACTGACGCGGCTGTAATCAAAATTACACTTTAGTTGCGAGCGCGTCGCTACTCGTTGGCACAGAAATATCCCGCAGCCGCGGCGTTGAAGGCAGCCTGGACATCTGATACCCGGATGGATCGATGGTGTACGTGGGGGAGTTTGAAAACCGGACAACAAAAAGGGAAAAGCTCCGAGGAAACTTTAATAGCTTGAAAGTTCATTACGTTCCGGCTGGCCGGAGCGCGGCCTTTTTGCGCTTCTAAAGCTTTATTGACTTTCGTTTCACTACACCATCGAAGCGAAATAACCCGCGATCGTTGCGGCTGCAAAATGTTTCCCGCTTTTTTCTTCCTTTCCCGACAGCAACAAGGCTATACAGCTGAAATTATCTCCGGCAGACCTCTCGCATTTCACGAGGCCGGATAAGCAGAGTAGCGGCGAAGCGAATTCGATTGCTGCAGGCAATCGAGATGATCAACTTTCCGAGATGCGTAAGACAATAGCCCGAGCAAAGTACGGCTATCTGTAAACATTAGCGCTCGGCGGGCTGACGCGCCTGCGGAATACTTTAAGCAGCCGAGGGATTATCCTCGGTCGCCCCAGCTCTTACATAACTACATCCTTCCCGCGAGCTCCAGCGCCAGAGGAGGATCATAACAAATGTCGGGGAGGGCCTTAATGGAAATAAAGAAGGACGTTCGGGGGCGCGCGAAACTGAAAGCGGGGGACAGGATGCTTCGTCGCTTCTTTTCTCGCGAGAGAAATGGCTGCGCTCGGCGGATCTCGAATAAATATCCGACTATTTTTCAAAGCGCGAGTTTTGCGACGCGCAATCTTCGCCCCCACTCCAAATTTTTCGCGGCCCTGACACCTTATCAATAATTCGCTTATGCTATAAATTGCCGACAACCTCCCCTCTCCCTGCCAGCGGCTTTTATATCGTTTCCGGGGTGATTTGTTGCCCGCGTTTTCTTTTTTGAAAGGAAAAGTATGCGGCGCGATCGATACGCTGCTCAGTCATCGTGGCGTATTATGATGAATGTCATTCTAAGTAGTATAGCTCCATGTTTACCGAGGCATCCATCAGTGGACATATCGGCGTGGACGTCCACATACCAGGCATCGTTTTTCTTTTTCTCGCCTTTTTCTCCCTCTTGTGTCAATAATCACCCGTCTATCAGACGAGCATTATTGTTTCGTCTTCGAAGAAAAAGGTCGCGTTCGCGGAAACGGTTTGTTGCGTCTATAACATCGGCGAGAAGCACGCCGTAATCAAGCATCAAACATTGAGAGATATTACCGCGATGGCGTATCCGAGCCGCAATTGCATGCCACAATTGAGCGAGTTTTGACACGCGGAGACCTTGGCGAGTTTATTGACGTCAAAGCCGTGACTAGCGGCTTGGAGAAATCGATCGGGCTCGAAGCTTAATGCGCGCAGCTCTTAACAAACGTCGCCCTTACAACAACAACGCCGCCGCGGCGCAGGACGTTAATCCGGCAGTTTGGAAATTTCCAGCGCGCGCTTTTTACCCGAGCCCTCGCACACGACGAGGCGCATATAAAAAGCCAGCTCCGGCTAAAGCGCCTGGTTAGTCGAAAAGTGAATTTATCAGTCGGCGCACGCGATCCGGTACAAAAGACTTTTGCCTAGCAACACGTGCCGACATGCGAATTCCAGGCTACACGTTCGGCGTATGAGTGAACGACCTAAAAATTGTCGACGCGCCAAGAATAAATTAGGGCGACGCGGTTGTAATTTACCGATACCTCGACTAGCTCTCGTGCTCCTCGGATGAGTATCGCTACTCGCGACGCGATCGAAGGTAAATGCGGACTGTTTGTTTACAACGGCTCTCCGTCGAGTCGATCGTCCGCGTTGAAATCCCATCAACCAACTCTCCCGGAAAACACTCGAAAGCGATAATCGCCGCGCCGTAGTATACAAACAAGCGTATTAATGCGCGACTGTTATACTTTTACGGATCAAGAGCGGCGAGCTCGAACGAAAACACTATTATATATATATATATATATATAGAGAGAGAGACAGAGAGAGAGAGAGAGAGAGAGAGAGAGAGAGAGCCTGGCAAACAATGCCGATTGTTCTCCCGCGCACAAAGTGCTGCAGTCCGATTACGCGCCTCGCGAGGATAAATCCATTAGGTATAGTTCTTCGCGCCGCGGCCGCTGCACGGAAGCCTTTGAGAGCCGCAGTAGTCACGAAGCGCGTCCGCGTCTCCAGCTGCGCGAGCTACGGGCCAGGGCAATGGGCAAAGCCGCTTCGAGATAGCGAGTCTGAAGGATGTCTTAAGCTTTCGTCCAATTGTCTTAAGCTGCCCCGGTCCAGCGCGGCGATACAAATCGCAGACAGTTCGTATCTTCGCCCGCGCCGGAGGGAGAAGGGTAAATGATGTCCCTCGCGCCTTTTATCTTTCGCCGTCGTCCCTTCTCCGTGGCAAACTCGCTCTCCCTCTCACTCGCACGACGGATCGGACCCTGACTGAAACTACTGATTTTTCACGCAGCTAGGTAACTGCTCTCGGCTATCTCGAAGTGGATATTTGCTCCTGACTGACGGATTTCGGCTCCATTACGGGAAGAAAGTTTATTGAACTGGATCGCGGCGACCATTTGTCCCCACCGCCGTACCCCTTTTCCGACGACGAATGTTCCACCGTCAATCACCGCGCGTATAATGTAATCCAGTTACTGCAATTTCATTCGGGGAAACTCGCCCGCTGCGCTCAACATCCCTCTTCAAGGGCCCAATTGTCGCACTCGCGCGCGAGAGAGACAGAGCTCGGCGGTGGCAACAGTCAAGTCGATCAAGTCTCGATTATTTACGTCCCGGTTGTACATAAGCCGTACAGTCGTACAGGAGGCTTTTTGGCATCGGCCGGGGTAATTCGGTCGTTACGGCGAGTGAATATATAACGCGCAGCATCGCATAAGGCTTAATTAGCGAGCGGCGCGTTTATAACGGCGCGCATCCCTCGCGCGCGTTTTGCTTTACGACCCATAAAACTGAACGTTGAAAACATCCAGCGCGCGAGCGAGAGAGAAAACGAGGGCCTCCCTTCCGTCGTATATGCACTTGTTTCTCTCTCCCGTGGCAGCGCCGCTCGCTTTATTGTTTCAGCCGCCCGGCGCAGAGAGAGAGAGAGAGAGAGAGAGAGAGAGAGAGAGAGAGAGAGAGAGAGAGAGACGTCTAGCCGTCACCGGTTGCCTCGCGCGATGCGTTTTTTTCGCGTTGGTCCGCGTCCAAATGCCAACTAGCACGACGCTCTCGCTCCCTTATTTATGGGGACACCAAAAACCCAAATAATTCGCTTTACTCCACTAAGGATGAGGCATCACTTTGGCCGAGAATCGTCCTGGCAGCCGCGGCCGGGCGAGTTTCCATTCGAAAATTTTCAGAGCTTCGGCTTTCAAGCGCCCGCTACTGCTCTTTTACTCCGAAGTCTCTTGTACTCTCGCCGCACAATGGAGTACAGTTCGAGAATGGCGTGCGGGCTTTTTACTCCCGAGCAGGGACGAAGGCAGAGGTCCGGTCGGCCGAGACGGGGGCATCGAATTCATTAACGTGCTACCGCGCATCATCGACTAAAAGCCCGCGCGGCAGCTTGGCCACAGGACCTTCGATAGTCGTCCGGAGGCTCGCAAAAGATAGATCGTGTGTGGATGCCGGCGAGAGGATGAGCGAGCGGGCCCGCACTGTGCGAAGGAAGTGCGCGGTCGAAGCGAACGAACGATCTTTGTCGGCGGCCCTGCCGAGATTCGCAGCCGAAAAAGCCAAAAAGGGAGGAGGGAAAGAAGCAGGCTCGTACGCACACCGTCGCGGTCGGGGACGTAATTGGCCTTGGAATTAGCAAAAGGGGTTGTAGCAAGGCAAGGCGCTTCGCACCGCCGGGGTGGCCCCCGCTTCTTCCATTTCCGAGAGACGAGAGAGGATCGGGCCGATCTGCAGCTGTCCGCCGGCGGAAAATGTTGGGAAACCGAGTGGAACGGACAGTGCGCCACCGACGCGTTCTCTCTCTCTCTCTCTCTCTCTCTTTCTCTCCGTGTCTAAATGGTTTACCAGATTACTCTGGTCGGATGTGCGGCGTCGCGAGTGTGAGGTAGCTCCCGAGATTGGATTTGACTCTCAGGTGGCGCAGCGGCGAACTGCGTAAAATTGAGGAGTAGGCGGGCGGGATTCGAGTGCGTTGCGGCCGAAGGGCTTAGGACTAATTTGCCAAAATGCCTCCTTTTTTCCTCCGCCTGCGCCCCTCATTGGCCGATTGTCCTTAGCCCTAATCTAATCGGCGCGCGTGCTCGCAGTTCGCTCGATAAGCGGATGCAGGATGGTTCGTTAGGCTTGCGTGTGCCCCCTTTTTTGCCCTCTCTCTTTCTCGCGGTAAGCTCGTCGCCGACGCGGCGTCGAAATTCTTTTTTATAACGTACACGCGGCCTCGTCGTCCAGTCTCGCTGGGCGCAGTTTACGCAGTGTACGCTGCGGATGAATTGGGCGGGTTTAATGGCTCGCAAAGACGTCAGAGACGGGCCGAGCCCAGCCAATTAGCTCGCGATTAAAACGATTTCGGTGTACCGAGATAGATTGATGGCTCTGATAGAACCCGCTTCGCTGCTGAACCGGAGGGTGTGCTTGCGCTTTCAACGGGGACTTTGCGGGATCATTTTTTTAAAATTGCCCACGCACCCGCAGCGATTAATTCGAAACGATTGCAGGTTCAGTCGTCTAATAGTCGTCTAAATAGAGAGAAGTTCCTTTGAATCGGAAAATGGAGACGCAGCGCAGCAACAGCGCGAGGCGATCATTCAGACGAATTCGAGCATCGCTAACGAACTGGAACCCCTAGATGCGCGCTCATATGTAAAATACCAAATACCTGGCCTGCGCAATAAACGCAAGAGAATCCTTTGATTCGCTTCCCACGACCCCCGATCATCGGCAGCGCGGTGATATACTGCGCGTTTGAATGTGGATTGATTCGCTGTCGGCGGTTTCCGCTTAAAGACACAGTTTACATACAGAATCAATCAGTCGGATAAGCTGTCGCATCCATAGAGCGAGCGGAGATACGCACTGCACACGTACATTTGGTAATGAAACGAAACGCGCGCGGGCATGGGACGTACGCGTCATATTCTAAAGATCTAAGTCGCCGCGCCAGTTCAACTGGAAGATTGCAGTTCCCGAATTAGTTAGAGCGTCTCTTTGATGCTTTCAATTCCGAGCTCGCTGTGCGAATTTCTCTCGAGCATACATCTAATTGCATTTTCCTATATCGGCTAATTGCAATCAGCCTCTAAAGCGTTCACTCGCTCTCGCGCTCGTGAATTATCTAGCTCCACGCGTCTGTTTCGCGCAATAAGGTTTTCTTTTTAATGAAGCTTCTTCGCAATTATAGCGAAAAATGCTCGGCACTGAGATTTTCTCGCAAAACTCAATTGCAATTAATAAGCTCGCACGAAATTCAGGAGCCTGCGCGATAACTGTGATGCGAGAAACGAGGTTAACGCACGTCCGAGCTGATAACGAGAAATCTCGAAAATCGGTAATGGCCAGTAACTTCCCTTTGCGAGCGACAGAGAGCTGTTCTCACATTTAACAACCTCGCGGGATGCCCGACAGAAGAGAGGAGCGTCGTGGTGACGAGGACGCATCTAGACGAATTTGCAGGTCCGTCGGTCGAACGTCGGCGCAGCGCAAGTGGCACTGGCGAATCGTATTATCGCGTGAGCATGAATATTGATAAGGCGCCGATCGACGCAGAGCCAGATAAAGAAAGAAAAAAGTCGGCGAGGAAAAAAGAAGAGCACGCTGCCAAGTGCAAACAAAAAAGTCGGGGATTTGCTGCTGCGTCGAACAAATGCGCGCGCTATGTTATCTCGGAATATTTGAAAATAAAGCCAGAAACGTTATATCGTGCAACCGTAAATACGAAATTAGCAGACTTTTTTTATTCTTGAGCAAACGATATCTTCCATGACTCATCTTTTATCAAGAGCCAGTTTGTGCCGCCACGCTAAATTTACATTGGATCGATGAAGATTAAGCTGCCAGAGCGATGACAGTGGAAAAATCCGTGTTGCAAGACTAAATTCTATGCGGCTGTTGAAACTTCTTCTGCGCATATATACTTCGATAAACTTCGGCCGGAGTTAAAAGTTGAAACCACGAAGGGTCCATTATATTTGAAAAAGATCGTTTCTGCCCGTGGATGCCGCGACTAACGAATGCTTCATAATCACATTAACATGCCAGGCTTACCGAGAGTAACAAGTTTCAACTGCGGGCTTAACGTAATTAAAACTTTGGCCATTGACGAGGCCATTTGGATTTATCAAGCTCGCCGTTTCAAAGTTCTTTCAATCGCGATGTAAAATGTAAATCCGAACGCGAGACTCCATCAGACGGGACAACTTTTCGTCGAACCAATAAAAATACAAGCTTGATTCGACGAAGACAAAGAGCATAAACTTTCTTACCGTTGGAAGCATGACGCGCATCGGACAACGAGTTACACAGAAGCACGTGTAGACTGCACTGGGCAGACTGCAGAAACAGTTTCCCGAGATACCCGCGCGGCACAAGTGTAACAAACTCTCGCTTCCGGAAATGGCCTGGCGCACTAGCACACGCACTCAAACTAGACGCGGCTGCTGCTCGTACACGCGAACCAGTAGACTAGCCTAGTGATGGAAATCATTGAGCAGAGACAAACCAGCTTGGGCGAGCGTGCGAGGTATCTAATATTGACCGCACGACGTGGGCTCCGTCGTTTGCTCCGCATATATATAAACCAAAATTCGACTTCCTGGGAAACGCTTGGGCGCGCTATATTCTGAGCGTGCCTCTGCGCGTCAGTAAATTTCTCGTAAAGCATTGAACTGCTCTCGCTAACATCTTCAAGGTGACTGTTGCGCAAGTGCTCTGCGTGAAAGGAAAGTGTATGTGTATATACACACATTTTTTTTTAAACATGAATTTTCTAACAGGGCTAATTTTTCGGATGAGTCATTCGTAGAAAGGATAAACTGGCTTGTCAGCTGAAAACGGGCATTAGACAAATTTTTCACAACATTTTTGATAGTAGCCAAGGTCATCAGCAGAAAATGCTCGCAACAAGTACGCAATTTAAACAGGTGATTGAGTGAGGTTGGGATGACAAATTCATTGTTGGGAAATAATGGATTCCAACTTACACGTCCCTGGGGGATGAGGAAGGAAGAGAGCAAGAGCTGGAAGTTTGTCCGAAACTCGAGTGAAAAGTTTCGAGTACTTCTTTGCATCAAACAAGGCTCCGTGCGGCGGCGTGCGAGAGTCGGAAAAGGGAACGGGGGACACGCGAGACACGGAGCGCGCAGTGCGTGACAAAAAGTGACGAGAAACCCATCGGTAGAGACAGATGCCTAGGAGATCCCGAGAGAAGAGGAGAGGCGCTGGAGGAGGAGAAAAAGTCCCGGTTCGTGCGGGTGGCGAGAAGGAAAGATAATGTAAAATAGGGTGGCTCTTCTTGTAAGGCGAGCTTTCTCCGTAAACGGAAACCACTCTCATCTAGCTTCGACCTCCGAGATGCTGCCGCGCAACCGCCCGCCGCTTCCTCGCGGGCTAACGTCGTTGTTTTCATGAGATTTTATTGCGCTTTATTGGATTTCGTTCTTATCCACGCCGTAATCGCGTTGCTATCTTTACGAAACGCGATGGCAAACTCTGTACACACACACACACTGCAACGGAGATAAAATTGAATAAAATTGAGTTCTAATCCTGCCTTTTTTCGCGCCAAAATAGTTGGGGGAGCTTTCGCCATCGGAAAGTTGCAATCGCCCGATGGCTGCGCTGCTCGCTCCCCAGCTTTCGCTCTCACGCACACGCACTGCACGACGGATCGGGAGAATTCCGCGCTGGCAAAGTTGCCTCGAGACACGCCATGGAGCCATCGGGATGACTGCAGACGACTAGCGCGAGTCGTCGCCTCCTTCCAGCGTCGCGTGCAGACTCCACTCCTTCCGCGGCACTTTCTTTCCACCCTTTGTGCGACCGCAGAGTCTCGCGGGAGAATTGGATTAGGTGCTCAAGGAAAGTTGCTCCTCTGACCGCGAGGAGTCGATAAAAAACAGTCTCGCGCGAACGAAGAAAAAGAGTGTCTTGAGAAAAGTCTTGGGACAGACACGAGCGGCGGCTTTGCTTGCCTTAGATAAATCCCGTCGTCGAGAGGGGCAAAAAAAGGAGAGGCCCTAGTCACGCGAAAATCCACCTCCGAAATTGTATATAAAATATCGCCTGGAAATTCCTCCGGGCCGCCGAGGAAGCTTTTTGATATGGCATTTTTTTCGTTCTCGATCCTCTTTGTCGAGAGGCGATGCGACGACGAGGAAAATAAATCTCTCTCGGTCGGAGGAAAGTCACGGAATCTTTCATTTTCTGGGAAAATAAAAACAATCGCGATAGATAGCGCTGTTTATAGAGCGAATGCGTTGCGCAAAGGCGCTCTCGTGCCTGACATCCAAGAAGGGTATCATCCATCCATGTATACAAGTTTCGGCTTATTTGTATGAAATAAAATTACGCGATTGAGCGCAACAGAATGGGCGAATCAGCAGCTGAAAAGTTTAAATCGCGTTAATTTTCTCCTTTATTTCCGCAGTATTCGCGGAGGGGTAATAGAGGGTTAACGGCGAGTCGCCGCGATTCGTTAAAGAAGCTTAATTACAATTAGGAATCCGACGAATATTTCAGGGCTTCAAGAGCTTTGCTCCCCCAATCATAAAGCGATCAGCCCAGCCGTTATATTAGCCATAGGTACCTATTCCAGCGGCGCAGCAAGGATGACGCGCCGAAAGATTCGCTCGAATCGTTTCCATGGGAATCAGTGTATGGCTGCGGAGGAAGGGTACAGCTTTTTGGTATGCGCCGGAGGGTGAAGCTCGGGTACTTCCTTACTGCCCGATTCCAGAGAATATTTTATGACTGACCAACTTTGAACTTCTCGGAACTTGCACAGCTCCCCGGTGGTAATTAAAATTCACAGCCACCACTCGATTTTTCGAAGAGCGCAATCGAGCTTCTCGGCACAGAAAAGTAATACAGCGTTATATCAGCGCTAGCAAGCTTGCGTAACTTCACCTTTGTTTAGAAAGCTGTCAGATGTCATCGACAGACTACAGCGCTCGCCTTATCTGCTGTACACGGATAAACTCTGACTCACCTGAAACAAACAAACGGAACGGGACTTTTAATCAATATGCTATTTCAGACGCTATACAGAGTATTATTCAATGATAATTCAGAGCCTTATTATTCTATTCACGAGATTGCGGGCAAAGTGAGAACAACGATTCGAGCAGAAGCAATTACTCTGCCGGGCATCCGAGATTATGAATTTCGCCAAGATAGTCGCAGTTTGAAAACTCGCGTAAAATAAAGCCATAAAAAAGCCATTCGTCAGAATTAAGCGCGTGACATATCATCGAGAGCGATGTAGGAGTGAAAGAAAGGAAAATAGCTGAAAACCTACAGGGCGCGAGCACGCGGGGGTGCAGCGGGAGAAATGACTCATGCGCCCCGTCTGTTTTTAACCCGCGGCTTCGGACTCGACGGCCGCACGCGTTATGCGTGTACGGCTGTACGCGCTGCAGCAGTCGGAGGAGGCATCCGCTGCTGCGCCGCTGCGTAGCGCCGAGGGGTCGGACTTTAATCTAACAAGCCCCGTTTCGCTTTACACGGCCGCGCGGCCCAGCGGGTTTCGAGCTCTTTCGAGCCACAAGGGGTGACGATCGCTCGAACCCCCGCGCTGACTTTCGCTATTATGAATAAGCTCGCACAATGAGCTGCACTCTCCCTTCTGCAGCAGTGGCAGCGCCGTCGAGCTGCTGCAGCGTGTTATTGCTGCCGCCGTGTGTCTTTTTCTCCAAAAGCTCCCTCCGAGCTCGCGATGCGCACCGGACGAGAAGCTGCTTTCGAGAGCGATAATCGATACGCGCGTGCTCTTTCCGACTGGCGAAAACGCAAGTTGATCAGAATAAGTCGCGGCGTTGGTATGTAGCCCAGCTTCGGAATAATGCAGGAAGAAACTCTCACTTTAATGAGCATCGCAGCCTGCGCCGAGCGATCCATGCACATAGCCATATACCGCGCACGTACGCTGTTTTCACTTATTTAGCGCAGCCAGGCGTAATGCCCGTCACGTTTAAAAAGCCAGCAAACAACGGCAATTTTTCAAACGACTGCGGAGAAACGAGACAGTGGTATACCGGCGGATACAGAGCGGAGCCCGAACTTTTCAAATACAACTTTTCCCCGTCACACGTACGTCGAGAGGAAGCAACTGCTCGCTTTTTGGCATTCGCCGGGCACCGACTGCTACTGCTGCGTTCCGCATTTCAGTCACGTGGCACACGCGAGCCAACACAGCTCCGGCTGCAGGACAGGCGTGACGTCATTTCCGTGCACGAGATGCACACCGTGCGGACCCGTATAGGATGTTTGCGCTCCGCGTCAGCAGTGCCAACTCCGCGCGCGCATTGATTTCGCATCAGATTCGGCGGGAGAATTCGAAAGCTTGAGAGGCTTCTCCATCGGCGGCCAATGTGCTTTTCGCCCGCGGCGGAGCCGTGCTACGCGAATGTCGCCGCTGCGCGCGAGTCTCGGGTGTCGAGGGGGCCAAACCCTCGCGCGTGGATGTATAATGCGCAAGAAAAAACGCTGATCTCTGCCCGGGCGCGTAGCGAGCCTCCCGCGAGCCACGTCGAAGGAGCGCAGCTTTGCAGGTCCATTCGTCACCCGGCTCGCCAACGAATTCGCTCTCAAGAGTCTCGAGAAGTGATTTTTTATCAAGCAAAGAGTCGCGCGGTGATTAATGCTTTCAAAACTTTCGAGTGCCGGTATTTTTTCTCTCGAGGCAAAAAGTTCAGGGAGTATCAGCGATGTTTCCGCTTATAGCCGTGCCTAGACTTTTCACCCCGAGCAAAACGTAAATTTTCCCAGCGCCCCGTTCTTTATGCCCGAGTCGTGCTCCGACTTTAAATATTCGCGGCAGCGGAAAAATATGGCGAGAGGGACCTCCATCGCCTCCATTGAGTCGCCACACTTATCCCGGAGTTCCCGAGACCGAGCGTCCGAGCGCACTAGAGAGCTATGTCGAGAGAACGGTACAATGCCTTAGCCGAATTTAGAGATTTCCCCTCTCGAGCGCAGTGCGGTGCACGTGCGTGTATCAGCGCACGCGCGTCGAGTCTTTAATCAACGTCACGGCTAATTTCCGGGCTCATTGCGAAAGTTAGGAGGCTTAGCCCGGCTCGCTACTGTCAGAGTCAGCTGCAAGCCCGCAATATCATTTGCGCGATCCTCCTCATCTCTCAGCAGCAGCAGCAGCAGCGGTAATGTGCGAAAGATCGTATACATTGCTGCAAAAGGCTCGCAGACATCAGCACCCTCTGTCGCGCTCGCAGCGACGCGCGTGTGTTCTGCGTCGCTCCGAACACGCGCAGCAGCCGGGCAGATGTCACCCCCGCAACGCGAATGCTCCGTGCGTGTACAGAGGGATGTAATTAGTTCATAATTGAAGCGGCTCCAAGTTGGGGCGTCGCGATCCAGACGCGCCGCTGCACACTGTCTCGGCAGCAGCAGCGGCGGCGGCGGCTCGGGTCAACAATCGACCGGATAATTAAGCCATCCGCAGCTGGACGAAAATCCATTGTACAACATGAGTCACGCGCGGCTGCATCGACGTACGGCGAGCTTCTTTGAGTCAGCGCGCAGCTCTCACGCTTCGCAGTGTGAACACTTACTCACCGCCTTCCGCGCCGTGCACTTTCTTTATCTGGCCCGCGTGCGCGCGATATCTTCCTTGCTTCGCGGAACCCGCGTAAGAGCGCGTTGGGTAATATCCGCGGCGGGGTCGTATAATCAAGCGTTTGAGCGCAGAGTAACGGGCCGGCGAATCACTCCGACAAGAGTATAAAAAGAAGCGCGCCCGGCGTATGATGTAAGATAATCGGAAATCAATTCCCCGCCGGGTCAGGGTTGAGCCGCGCGCGCGCGCGGACCGCGTCCAGGCCATTACAGCCCGCCACAATAAAACAATTTATGCATCCATTGGCGAACTCGTAAAAGAGCCGAACGCCGGCATCCCTTATGCCATCCCCGATTCAGCGATATTCGCGCGCGCGCGCCCGATCGTATAACTGCAGCCGTAAAAGCCATAAAAGTCGGCCGCGTGCGCGAGCGAGAGGAAGAAACGCTGGAGTCGCGAGAGAGCGCGAAAATGGAAAGTCGATGTCCCCTCGAGGCGCCGGCTGAGCCTATAGGTATACACGCAGTGTGCAGATGGGGGATGGGGGAGAAACGTGCGAGAGAAGGCGTGCCAGGAAACGTATTAGGATGACATATTGCTCACGACCACTGGATATGCAGCTGTACACGGGCTGCCGGAAATTTGCGGACTGCGTGTTATATCCTCTCTTCTCTTCTGCGTGTTTATATCCTCCACTTCTGTACTCGCCGCGCGCAGGAGGGGGCGGGAAAGTTTGTCTCTCTTGATGCCCGCACTACTCCCCGGGATAATCGATACAAGGAAACTTGGCGCGATAAGGGACGGATGCCTGCTTAAATTCGCAGATTAACCGCAGTCATATTTCAATGTTTGCTCTACGACGGCGACGCATGGAGTTCGGCATCGGCGAAGCAGTGGAGGCAGCCGATAAATCTGATCATAGTCGGCGAATTTATCGACATCAAGGTAGTTTAGTAGTTATATCGCTGCGCGCGTACATAATATACGGTGCGAGAGTGCGTGCAAAATCAAGGCGTGAATTCCCGCGCGCGGGATGAGCATCAGGGCCGAACTCGGGCGTATCGGCGAATCGATTCGAGGTATATCGCGCGTGCGAGAGTTACGAGTGAGCCTCGAGCGCCTTAAATCTATTGTCCGCCCCGGCGTAAAGCGGCCGAGCTGCCGCGGATTTACTCGGCCCGGCTCGATACTTTTATCGCGGACGTTTACGAGGCCGTCTGCGCCCGAAATCTGCTGCTCCGAGTCTCTCCGGATCGGCAGCGGCTTCAATTATGCGGACACTGGCCATTCGGAAAATTGTGCGCGAGGGTCGAGACTACAATGCAGGCAAGCTGCTCTTCTCTCACCAACTATGCTCTGCGGCGACACTTAGGCCGACCCCTGCCTCGTGGCGTTTTACTCAGCCGCGTATATACCAGGAAGAGATGCGGGCGACGCTCATTATGGCACTACGACGTCGCCGCACCGTTAACTCTCCTCGCTTTGTGCTCGAATCGCCGCAGTGACGAGAAGCATCTCTTGTCACGCAGTGTTTATTATCGACACACTTTGCGGTGATAATAGTACATCGACTCTCGTGTATTTCGTGAGGATAAAAAAACTTCCGCGAGAAAAGATATCGGCTGCTCGCCTCGTTAACGATGCGACGAAGGCTCGGCGTTATGCTAATGGAGCCGGGAATCCCGGCACATTAACAAGATTGATATAAGACTGTTACCGCGCAGCCACGCGTATAAATATACATCGCCTGCGCGTGATGGATCGAAGGGGTCAGAGAGGGACAGAGAGAAAGAGAGAGAGAGAGAGAGAGAGAGAGAGAGAGAGAGAGAGAGAGAGAAAGTCTGAGCCGGAGCTTTTTTAAGATTCACGCGCGCGAGAAAGAAGCTCGTACGTGGCGGCGCACATTTTTCCCGGCGCTCCCTCCTTTATTCCCCTTGCCTGTATTTCAGGTAACTCAAATTCACGAGCGGCGCGAGAGAGCAAGCGTCAAAGCCCCTTCGCGCGTTTAACCTTAAGAGCGTCTGTTCAGCTGCTCCGAGGCTTGCTCGCGCGCGCGATTTATTAGGGCGAGGCTTACGCTAGACCGAAAACACTTTGCCGCCGCTACGTTAATTGCATTACGTATAGACGCGTGACTTTCAATTAGCCCTTTTTCTCGCTGCACACCCTGGCCAGTGAATTACTCGCAATATCCGAGTTAGGGAAGGTAGATTGCTGATTACCGCAGGTATCCGCGATTGGAGTATCGCGTATGGGTAAGGCCCCAGAACTTGCGAAACAAACTCTTAATTGATTGGAGCACGTGCAGAGCGCGCAATTAAAATAATCCGAGCTTTTTTAGCAACAACGCCGAGCAAGCGAACGGAGAAAAGACTGCATGGGGAAGCCAAAGATACAGGAGCTGGAGCTTGGACGACTGCGTACCGCTGCTGCAGCACCCTCCCCGAACATGCGGCAACTCCGAATAGTTGCTTCGTCTGCGTAATTACAGCATTGAGCAATCAACGGTCATTAAATTAACGGACCCTTCACCTTTGCGATACGTGTGAATGCGCGTAATTGCCGGAAGCGTTCGTCGACGAGTCGCCCGAAAACTCGTATAGTTCACGCTCTTTATGAACTGTGCGTTGAAAATCAAGGATCAACGTTCGAGCGCGATCATTTGGACGAATCTATTTTCAGACGACAATCGACGAGCATGACGCGTTGCGCAGATCATATACGCGATCGCTTTAATCTTCTTGCGAAGCCCGCACCCCGTGTCGACGCGCCTTGTAATCGAAAAGTCTGCGTCTCCAATCAAGCGCGGCAGCACATCGACATCACAGCCGTCGCCGTCGCCGTATGTCATCATCAGAGCCCAGAACGCTGCGACAGATCGACGTCCGGCTCGTTCGCGCAAGCGCCATCGCGCTGCCGTGACATTACATATCTTGGCCCCGCGACGCGTGTATGCACGCGTGTGTTCATAACTACATACGTGCATCGCCTCGAGCGCGCCGCATTCGATCCGAAAGCGCCAGCAGCAGCGGCTGCAGCGCGTTTTCATGCTTATAGCAACGAGCTATAACGTCTCTCTCGGCGGTTGATGCTCCCGAGCGCGACGTAGTCGAGCCTTTGATTCGACCTCTCGTCGCGCACAAGCGTGTGCATAATATGAGCATCGGCCCCCGACGTCGATGCGTACACTGCCTCGAGTAAATATTTAGCTCTTCTCCTCGTCATTAATTTTTTACGCATACGCGCCTTCCCCCGAGTTTCTGCGTTCCGTTATTATATCAGTCGAGGCAAAGATGTTATCTTGTTTTTTTTTCTGCAATATTCCGCCGTTGAGTAAATTTCTCAAGGCTATTGCGCGAAAACACACCGTTGAAGTGAAACATTTCCATGCCTTGATTCCCGAGCAATAAAGCAAAAAGTACGGCGTCACGCGACGATAACGACGATTGGGCGTATACTCGCACGCGACCGAGAAAGCTCGAATTCAGTGCAGTTCACGAAATCTTGACGAAAGTTTCGCCCTGCACTTTTGCACAAGTGCATCAAGGATACTCCAGGCAGCAGCGGCGGCGACTTCCCGCAAGTTTTTCTAAGCTCCCCCGATCCGCGAAGAGCAGCGATTAAGCGCTCGCCCTTCATCTATGCGCAATGCCGGATCTTCGCCGGTGCGAGCTCTAGAAATTTTCGTAACCGCGAGCGAACTTTCAGAAAGAGCAGCCATGCGTGAAGCGCGATACCGCGAGGAAAAAACTCCCGGCTGCTACGGTATACGAGTTACCGCGCTAAATGTGTCAAACACATCTGACTCTTATTAAAGCAGCCCCGCAAAGATTCAACGCGATGACTGCGTCCTCAGCGACGCGAAAAGGAGTTTTAAGCTAAATTTAGTTCAAGTTTTACGAGCGGTCGAAGGAAAAAGTGCGGCTAAGAAGTAAAATTAATCGGATTTGCACAAGAATCTATAGCCCTGCAGGGTGTACGCACCCACGGGTTTGTGGAGTAAAGTTGTAGAGATAAGAGTTTTGTTAAGAATCAGCGAATTCGCGTAAAACAGCAGCTCATAATACATACACGCGCGGCCGTAGCGCGCGCGGGAGGAGGTCAATAAAAATGAGTCACGAGTAAAGGTGCGCGCGCACGCGAAGTCTCTCTCTCTCTCTCTCCCCCTTCCCCCCCCCCCTCTCTCTCTCTCTATCTCTCTCTCTCTCTACTCGTGTGCGCGAGCTTGGCCGGACTTTATTATTTTTAGCGTCGGCGAAAACAAAAATTACAGCGCGTAATAAAAGCCCAAGAGCTTCGCGGCGGAGCATTGGCGAGCGGATTGTTCCGCAGACACGCACCTGCTGATTAATCCCGATCGCAGTAAACGCGAGAGAGGTGGAGGGGAGGAGGAGCGAGACACTAAGTGTATCAAGGCTGGCCATCGATCTGGATTTGCAAGAGAGCCAAACACCTATCGCGCGTCTATAGCCGGCGTACACAAGCCTACGTGAGCGTATATATATCGAGCACAGAGCTGTAGATATGAGAGCCGGCATGAGTCATCCGGGCCGACGTAGACGGCAGTTCCGCATGCGCATCGGTCTGCGACACAGCCCGCGCGTTATACATGTACATAGGTATATACATGTAGGTATTCAAGTCGCGCACGGCTTGATGAGAGATTTTCAGAGCCGCTTGAAAAATGGACCGCCCTCCCGGCGGCGAACGGCCTCTTTGTGCTGATCCATCCCATGCGTTGCGTCACATTTTCTATTTGTGCGCTGCACTCGATTGGCTGCATCGATCGATGATGGCGCTTTTCGGTAAATAAGGCGTCGGCCGAATCGCTATTTTAACCCAGTTGCGTGATTTATAATAATCCCCCGAGCAAACGAGCCCGATAAGCTGGACTTTCGCGCCGTATACTTGTTGCGCGACGCGCTCTGCTAATGAAAGCCTCGCCCCCGCATCGGCGGCTGCAATAGTCCAAACATCATTTTTCATCGACGAAACTCGCTCCGTCGTCTCGTCTGTCGCGCGGAATAATGCCGGCGCGATTCTCCCGCTCGCTCCCATTGTGCAGGGAGGAACAATGCGCGCTAGCAGCTAGCAAAGATTTACTTTTCGATCTCTCATCATTAAGCAACGGCAATAGCAGCGAAAGCAGCCCCTCTCGAAAACGTCGACGTTTATTCTTCTTTTCAGCATATATAAAAGCTTAACGAAGGGGGTACCTATATATACACACATAATCCACGAGCGAGAGTCGCGCGCAGCCCCTCGAAATTGGGCGACTTCCAAGCAAAGCACAGTAGTGCTGGTAGTAGTAGGCCGTCTCTCGCTCAAAAGCAGATTTAAGGAATCCCCAAAGTTCGACAACTCGCGAGGAGGAGGAAGAAGATGATGGCGCTGATAATCGGCCGGGTCCCCGCTGTTTGCGCTTCTGATTGCTCTAGCGACTTTCTCCCTTTGCTCTCCGCTCTCGCTCTCCGTGTGTGTGCTCTTTCTATCTCTCTCCTCTTATTCGGTCTCGATAATCGCGCACACCGAGGCGAATGTCCTTATCTCAGCGCGCGAGGCCGGCGCTCTCGATAAGATAACGACCGTAATTATTTCCCCGACCTTTCTCTTCGCGCGCGCGCAGGCGTGTATTGAATATGGACGCGGCAGTTCGATTTCGGAAGAGACGCCGACGTGGTATAAATGATATATTATAATGGAGACGAGCGCGTACATGCGCGCGCAATCGCTTTCGGCCTCTTTTTTAACAGTCGGCCGCATAATCGTTCGACCGCAAATAAAATTACCCGCTGAGCACAAAAGGAACGCACAAAGCCTGGAGAGAGAGAGAGAGAGAGAGAGAGAGAGAGAGAGAGAGAGAGAGAGAGAGAGAGAGAATAAAATACGCACTCCCGAAAAAATGCGGGGCGAATCTTTCTTCCATTTTGCTCGCGCTCTTTTTAGTCGCATTCATCCGGAACCCCCTGCGCGCGCGTCGTTGACGTCGTCCCTGCCCCTGTAGCCACCTCGACTCCCTCGAGCTGCCGGGCTTCTTCTCCCAACTCGGCACTGGATTCAGCGTCCGACGCCATAAATATGTTACGTAGCGGCGTGCGCGAAGAAAAGCCGGCGGAAGTAGCCCGATGCGCGTCGCGAAAGGCGCCGCTTGTGCGGGATTTTTTCAAGCGCGACGATGATTTCGACTCAACTTTTACCGCGCGGCGATACATCGCGCCTCACTTCCATCCCCGCGGCGCTTATATCGAACGAGTCCTTCCAGCGGGACTGGATAGGGACGAAGCAACGCAGACGCGTGCAAAATTCATTATTCAGCGGGGGCACACACCGTTGTGTTTCGCTGACGTGAGTCGCGGCGCGCGCACGCGATTTTCTCTCTCGCGTCTTCGGAGATGCGCAGCGGCCGATAAGGTTTGTCACGCGATCTCTCACCAATATACAAATAGCCGGCGAAAAAAACATGCGTGTCGGTACGGCGAGGCTGTGCGTGCGCGGGTGGACTTTTTTCGAATTAGGCCGGCGTTAAGTACACACGGCGAGCTGCGCGTGATTGATCGCCACTGTATTGTTGCACGCTCGAGCTTTGTTTATTCGCTTCCCTTCAATTTGCCTTAATTTTCCGGGAATGTTAATTGGAATCTCGCGGCGTCGGAGCTCGCAAAGTTCGACCAAGTGCGCGCGCAAACAAACCGCGCCGCGTTAATTACCGCCGGAGTTTTTCTTCGCGGCGGCTTCACGAAGTCAATTTAAATTCGACTTTCATTGTTTATCCTTAGCCGGAAAATTGCGCCTGCGCGACGTACGCTCGAAGTCGGGACGGGGCTGCGGAATCCCGAATCGCTCCTACAAGGGCTCTTCTAATTCAATATAGCCTCTGCCCTCTCGCGGATATGGATTTCAAGGAAAAGAAAAGCTAAACCTCCGCCATACTTGACAGGCTTCCGGAGGGTCTGCAAGAAAAGGAGAAAAATCGAAACCAGCCGAGCAGGAATCTCAATCATGCGTAGCGCGCGCTCGAAGAAGAAGAAGAAGAAGAAGCTCCGCGTCAGGGAAAACATCACGAGTTATTTGCGCCAGAAGAGCGAGGAATGCGCACAGCTGCACAGGGGCGAACTCGCGAGCACAAATGAATCGTCATGATTAAACGCGGGAGAAATTGCTAATCTGCTTCGATTAATGATCTCTGCATTATGCAGCAAGTAGCGACGCGCTCGTTTCCGGAGCGCGGATATAATACTGCGAAATCCGAGCCGAGCACGGGATGGGAGAACGAGGCTCCGGAGGTTGCATTAATAAAGCCGATCTAATTTTCCTCGGATATACATGCGCTTGCTTTCGCGTTTCGAGCGAGTCCGCGCTGAACGAAGGGATTCCTCTTTCGCCCATATCTCTTCGGCATTGTCCGTTCGACGAGGCGACTCTACCGCTCTCCGGACTCACTTGCAGCGATTCTTATGAAAGAGACGGCTGGCCTTGAAAGGTTGTACACTGCGTAAAAATAAATCGCGCGAATGAGTCAACGGTTATGCGGATGGAAAATGATGTGTAGCGGAGAAAATATGCGCTGGCTATCCGCCGGCGGTTTTTAAAATAACAATGTGCGCCGTCGACTTTTAAGGGCATAATCTTGTTTCATACACGTCGTAGCACGCGCTGATTGATTTTCCACGATCATGCCTGTGAAATTCATTTACCTACGCTGTTCGAACCCTTTACGTCACCGCCGTAAAAATATGCCCATTTTATTATTTAAACGCAAGTTCGGAGCGCTGGAAAGTCTGCGAATACATTTTGCGCAGTAATTACTTTTCAGCCCGAAGCGCTTTTGACCCTGCGCAAAGTTCGTCAGCTGAAGTTTTGATGCAGGCGAGTCGCTGGAACCTGCCGGGTGCAAAATGACAAAATAATTTCGCTTCGAAAAAATTCGGTGCTCGTCGGAGAGAGAAGGAGCCAGTCGAATCCGGCTTTATTAACGATTCCTCGAGAGAGCGGCGGGCCGGGAAAAACAAATGCTCCGTAATTAGAGCCAGCAAAGTGCATCAGGGGACGAACTCCTGCCAAGATCTTAAGCTGTCGGGACGTGGAAAAATAATTCGCTGCGAGCAAGTTTCTGCCGGAGCGAAACTGCAGCCCTTTGTGCCGTGGAGAATAAACTACGCGCGCGACACAGTGCGGACGAGAAGGAGGCCGTGAACGCCGCGTCGCCGCAGTTTCCCGGGGCACACGTACGTGTCCCGATGCTCCGGACCGGAATCACTGGTGCAAGCGCTGAGCAAGGTTCGCCAAAGGGAGCCGCCGAGTATGCAGGGTTCGATGTCCCACATATATTTATAAACTCCAGTTTCTCCGCTGCGGGGTCGTCATTGTTTTTTCGCGTGCGCGCAGGTGCAGTCGGCCGTGCACGGTTTCAGGGGGCTTTTTCGATGAGAGCGTACGTAGCTGGCTGCTCTCATCGATTGTCTCGGACCTTAAGGTCACCCGAGCTGCTTTTATTATTACACAAAGAGCCGGTCGAGGGTGGAGTCAATTCGCCACCCCAACTGCGCGCAGTTTGTTAAAAAACATGTTGACACAAAGTCGAATATTACGCAACAATCGCGCGTGCTCTGAGCTCAATCAGCTGGTGCCGAGAGAAAAATGTGTAGCCGACAATGTGCGCCTTGTGTGCAGCGCTCTACTCGTCGAAAAATAAACGAGAGTCTTTGCGAGCATGACTAGAACCGCACACGAGGAAGGGAGAGAGCATCGGAGAGGCCTCGGCGGAGTCTTTGTTTATCTGCGGCTCGGAAGTCAAATTTAGAAAGCACCGAGCGAGTGGCGCTATAAAAATACAAGAATAACACTGGCGTGACTCATCGCAGCGGCGGCGCGAGTACAGCACCACCAGCAGCGCGCTCGCAGTCCAAATTGTTTCAAGCGCTACGCAGCCTGCAGCGCAATTATGCGGCGACGGATGTCTAGGCTACTCGCGCGTTGATTCAGCCGGTGCGCAACAACAACGCTGCGGAGAGAGCCCTCGTGTAGTGTATACTTGCGTTAGCGATAATTAGCAAAGCGATGCCAACACCTCGTAATCGCGGCTTCCTTGCTTTCCAATCGCTCTATACAGCGACTTCATTCCCGAGCTGATCTCCGCACCGCAGGCGCCGCCGCGGCGGCGGTCGAGCGCATTCCATTATGCAAACTAACCCGCTAAGACGCGCTGTACGTAACAACGCGCGTACACAGCCGTGTCTTTTTTGAAGCGCACAAATCAGATCGACTTTTACGCGCGTCCGGAGTGTTTCGCATTTTTCTCGTCGAGTATTTCTCCGATACGGGCACTGCCTGATCAATCTGGATTATCATATTTATGTCGCTATCAGCTTCGTCAATCACAATTAATCGCCTCGCCATTGGTATCGGTCGATGATACCCGACAACGTGCTTCTACGTATTAATGGGAACAACTTTTTCTCTCGATGTACCCAACACTGCTTCTTCATTCCAGTGTAAACAAATATTTAAGTAGTCAGTCTTTCGCGCTGATAAGGAAATCGAACACTCGTTTGATGATCGCGCGTAGAACGTTATTCGGATTCAGATGAAATGAAAGAGCAAATAAACAAAACCTTACGTACCCGGTGCGTCACTAAGTACGTCCGCGAATCTGCAATTTATGCACGACGATGAAAGCGCAGGAAAGTTCGTCGAGGACTATACGTGTACAAAGCCAGGGAATTCAAGAGTATAGCTGAGGCCGCTCGCGTGGAACTCAATGTGTACACAGAGGCACAAGTAAAAAATCGAGGAGAACGTGTCCCAGAAAAAAATCTCGACGTCTCGAGGACTGCATAAGACATCGACCGCTGCGTGCGTCCGTGTACGTGTGCATATGCACGGGCAATCGCAGAGCGCAGAAAGCGGAAGGGGGAGAGAGCGAAAGCGGATAAATCTTCCTCCACGTGCACTTTTCTCTCTCTCTCTCTCTCTCTCTCTCTCTCTCTCTCTCTCTCTCTCTCTCTCTCTCGCTCTGCGATAAGTACTATCTCGTTTTTAGCTCTGCCGTATTCCGCGGTTTTTCCACTTTTCAACTCGACAGTCGGAGCAGTGTGTTACAGCAACGCTTCGTTTTGTCGGAATCGTATAAATATACAGGAAAAAAAGAAACTTTTCCAAGGCTCGCCTGCGCGGCGATTATTTATGACTAGACAAAAGAGTTTAAAGTGACTCATAGCCGCTCGGCACATACAACAACATACACAGAGCCGCGCGCTCGCAGCGTCGAAAGAAAACACAATACGGCGCCGGGATCGTGGCACAGAAGCGCGATGGTCAAGATGAAGGATTTTTCCCGACCGAATAATCGCCGCGAGATCAAACGCGAGTATGATCACCGCTGTACAATAATATACAGCGGCTATTCTGGACTTCTGCTCACGACTCGGGTGGCACACATACCGGGCATACCAAACAAGGCTGCGTAGCCGTTTCCTCAAAATTAAAGCGCTGCTCGGAAAAGCGAAACAAAAAAGTTGCTTTTCTCCGTGCGCTCGAGAGCGAAGGAGGAGCGCTGTAGCAGAAGAAAAAAGTGTCGGAGGTATTCCCCATGCTGGGCTCGCGCGCGCAGATACGTCATCGCGTTTGCGCGATATCTTGGCGTTCGGTGTGAATGAACCTGTTTATTAAAGCGCTCTCGGTCCGGCGCATATGCGCGTATATAGCCGATACACGGGAGAGTAGGTCCTCTGTATGTGCACGCATACAGAGGAAAAAACGTGGCTGGCTCGGCGAGTGAGTGCGCGCGCGCGCGTCCGCCGACTGGATGATGACTCACCTCTCGAGAGTTGAAGGACGTTGCATGCGCGCGGAGATAGCTGCTGCTGCTGCTGCTGCTGCTGCTGCTGCTGCTGCTGCTGCGGAGGCCTGGATGCGATGCACGACGTAGCCGTCGACTGCTGCTGCTCCAGAGCTCGGCTCTCACGGCACAGAACGCGGAGGGAAACTCCCGGAAGGCACGGCAACGTTCCACGCACAGAGCGTGATGCGTGCGTCGCGTAAACTCGTGTTTTGCTGCGAGCGCGGCCTACGGTGTGTGTGTGTGTGTGTGTGCGTGTGTGTGTGCATGTGTGTATGACAGAATAATAGCGAGTGAGGGAGAGCGGCGCTGCTGCTGGTACGCCGCTCGCTCGCTCGTTGTGGACTGCAGAAGCGGAAAAGCCCGCAGACGATATCACAGACCTAGGGGCGACTGCATGACATCATCGCCGGCCAATCGCGCGCCGGGGACTCGTGCGCCGACGCGAGCCAGCTGCTCTCCTCTCGCTCGCACAGCTCGCGCTCCCTGCCTTACCTACCGAGCGCTCTTTCGCTGCTGCGCTAAGTCACACTCACACGACGCCGGGGACTCCCTTTCTCGCTCTTTCTCGCTCCCTCTCCCTCGCGCTCTGCGGACTTTATTACGCTCCGTCTCGCTCACTGTGCTGCCGCGTCGCCACTCCTCTTCCAAGTGGAATTTAAACTTGGATGACTCATTGTTTGCAGTCGAAATTCGCGTTTTGCGCATCGAAACGATCGATGCACACAGGCCCGTTGGCTGCTTAAGTGCTTATGCCTACGGCATTTTTTAATTTCACACCTGCCAATTCGCTCGATTTCACGTGCGAATCGTCGATACCGATCCGCGATCGACGTGCCGTAATTGCTGTCGATCGGTCACCAAAATGCGTGACGGTGCGCGCTGCAGATAGAAAGTTTCTCACAACAACATAGTGGAGATCGCGCGTAACACTCGTCGGATTTCCCTATCGCCGTCCTTGTCTCGCTCTCTCTCTCTCTCTCTCTCTCTCTCTCTCTCTCTCTCTCTCTCTCTCTCTCTCTCTCTCTCTCTCTCTCTCTCTCTCTCGCTTTCTCCGTCGTCCTCGCGCGGCTTAGTCACTCGCGGTGTCTCGGCTTCATTCGGCTCCATAGGGCTATCCCCGCCGGCGCGAGCAGCGCACAGTCAGCCAGCCAGCCATACGCGTACATAGGTAGCGCCATCGATTGCGCAACGAAACTCGCGGCCAGCCGTGCGGAAAGCGCCATCTAACGAGCCCGCTCAGCTCTGCCAGCCTCGAAATATACATCGCATATATGTGTACACTCTCTACATATATATAGCTAGACGTTCGAGCGAGAGCGGGAAGCGGAAACTAAAAGGATAATGGCAAGCGCTTCTAACACTGTAAATACGCCGCTGTTGCGAAGCCGGAGCGCATGGGAGATTGTTTACGAGCTCCAAGTTTTGTTTTGGCATTCGCTGCATCCCGGCTTATCATGCTCATCTGATTAATTATTGAGGAAACGCAGAGATCCGAACGTATCAAGCGAGCTTACGAGAACATCATCCCGAATTCGGCTGTATCCATTTCGCTCGCGAGAAATTGCACTTTTACACACTGCGTTTATTGAAACAACTATAATTACGTGATTATGCTCACTTTGAAAAGTGCTATGAAGTAATCGCAATTGCCATATGCGTTCGTTGTAAAAATGTAATTACACCCGCGACAACGCTTGTTTTGAGAGAACAAACATCGAACAAATTTTTATAATAAATTTTAAATAGTATATCGCGCTGCGTAATACCTACATGATGCATGGTCATGCGTGCGGCGTATATAAATAATGAGATTACACGTCATGCGCTAGCGTTATTCATTCTAATGAGAACTGAAAATGTGATTAATAAACATTTGAAAGTTTGATACGAATAAGCGCTTATTTATCCGCTCACAAATCAAGCAATATCTTTGTTAATTCTACACATGCAAATTATACAATGTATACGATGATCACCCATGAATCACAATTACGTGACATTTTTTCGCATCAATAAACGTTATGAAGCTTCAATCATCGCATTGATGATTAATACATTGAAAATACAGCACTATTGGGAACATGAGCCCAGCGCAACACAATGCTAAATTTAAGAGTCAGCACATAATCTAATCAAAATTGTATCGCTAAATTAAAAATTTGTCAAATATTTTAAAGAAACGATCGTTAAACTCGAAGTGAAAGCTGAATTTTTTATGCCCTAATAATTTATTCATCCCGTGTTATGCGCTCCTGCTGTATCGTACTTGTATTGTACTGCATGAAGTCCAAGAGCAAAATTGTTTGATTAAGTTAGCTTTTCTACAAAAAATTATCTTGGTCCGATTTTTTGTGACAAGAAATTTTTGAACAAATAGTGAGGCTTGCGCATTCAAGACTTCGAAAGGCACATTGTGCTACATGTAGGAGGGAAATTGAAAACTCCCCTTATTACAGATCGTGCTGCGTTTTGAAAAGCTGGAATATTAAAGCAATAAATGTCATCGCAATCAAACTTATCAGTAGATGAATTTGTCAAAATGATCCTTAATCAATTAACTAGACAAAGTACGAAGTTTTGAAGCGTAAAGCCAAGGGAGGTTTGTCGTATAATTGCTGATTGCGACTTTTTAATCTCGAACTCTTTCTTTCTCTCCTGACGAGGTGAAGGCCATACCGCGTCCGGTTTGGAGCGCTGCCACAAGCTTCGCAGCCTGGCCGCATACAAAAGTACATTATATCCGCTTTCCGAATCTACTTAGCTTGGCTCGTGCCGCTCTACTATTATACATATATAGCTGTCGCGATTGACTTATTATTCGTCTCGTATGGTATAACGAAAACATCTATAGGGATCACGTATCGCGTCGCGCCCTATTTTCATAAAGAGATACACACGAGAGCTATGTCGACGGAGAGCGAGCCGTTGAGCTTTTGCAAGGCGCAGTGGCTTCGTGTTCGACACGTTCTGTGTATGATATTATATACGTATGTATAGGCGACCAACTCTCGCGATTCTGATTCGGAGAAGATAAGGAGATGTACAGAGATCCGCGTGAATATCCCCTCTCGAGTGTAGCCGTGTATTTCCAAGTTGATATGCGAATAACTTTGCATAACAAGACGCTGCGCGCCGCCACGTCGTGGCCGGGCAGAATACGTCTTGCCGAAAAAAGAGAGCTCCTCGTATGGAGATGTTGAAAATTTATACGCCTAAAACAACTAGAACGTGGTTCTTCGAGTGTGATTGTCATCTGTGCGATTATATAAATTTGAAATTTAAATCTCCCTCCCGAAGAAATAATAAAGGGAATGAATGTATCCGAGTCAAAATTTCAAGTCGAAACTCACCCCAACACGATACGCAAAATGAAATGAATGCATGACATGGTCATTATAAGAATATAGCTTTTGACGTTGGACAGAAGCCTTCCAAGAGAATGTCGGTGACTTAGATAAGCGGTTTTTAAGCTTATACCGTCACAAATGACATCGTGCGTCTGCGACGAAACCTAACATCATCCAGTCTTAGAGTAAAAATTATGTTTGAATAAAAATGCCTTAGCATAGAATAATCGCGACAAAAGTGTAATTACAATAACATGCTTGCATATGTATCTAGGATATCTAGAAAAATTGCTCTGCAATGATTGATGTACAAGACCGCAAAATTTGAATATCACTTTATGGGACACTGATATTTACATAAATGACTTATGGTCAGCGCATATTACAGCTCGCGACGACCTGGGAATTCAAAGATCTTTGATGCGACACAGGGATTTACACACGAGGGGTGACAGGAGCCGTAACAAGGTGCGAGTATGGAATATCACACTGATGTATGAAACATGCTTGCAGGGGTCCGCGTGTACTTTTTCACTCAAACTTCGGATCCCGCAGATGTCAAGGGCGAGCGAGATGAAGATAATCATAATATGCATAAAAGATGCAGGAAGCTGGCGCTTAAGAACAAATGAAATTCATTACTGAAAATAACAAGCATGCGTCTAGTAATATCCTCTTCACAGAATTAATGACGTGTGTGGATACTCGTTGATACAATAGTTGTAACTTACAAAAAAGCTTTAGTCATGAGTGGTATGGACGCTCGCGTTCAAGGAAAACTGTTAATCATCGCGCACACAGTTCCCAAAAGGGATTAGTAGCATTTAGCGCGAAACGCGAGCGTACGCGTACGAAATCAGCAATAAAATATTCAAATATTCCTCGACGAGAGGGCAAATGAACGTCGTGATTAATCCGGGCGCGGGCAGTAGTCGTCGGAGCGCTATATACAGCGCGTCGAGGGATCGAATTCGAGGAGGCCGAGGCACGTTGTCGCGCCGCGGCTCGCGCGAATCTCGGACGAATATTTTTCAGAGCCGGATAATGAACTGTCAGTGTCAGCCGAGGACCCGAGCCTCCTCCCCCCCCCCCCCGCCCCTCTTTCTCACGGTCTGTAGCACTTGGCTGACGTAACTCAAAATGCGCGCGACCCCCCTCGGGACGCCGCCTGCGCCTATGCATAGGTGTATTTACTTTGCGCCGAAATATATACACGGCGCGCGATGGTCCGCTGCTGGGCGCAAACTACGCGTCATGTCCGTATTGATCATGACCGCAGAGACGTGACGTGACGCGTCCAGTGCACCCGCTCGATCGATCATTCTTTCGCTCGCTTTTTTTCGCGCGCGCATTAATATTCATCTCTCGCATTTTTCGACGCGTACGCGCAGCGCCGAAAATATGTAGGTATATAATCCGCGGCGGTATAAAGACTCGGCTCTATCGCGCTCTCGGGCTGTGTGTAACAGCGCCTACAGACTGATAAGAGAAAAAAGCGCTCGAGGTAACGCGCCAGGGACGACGACGACGACGCATTCGGTTGTGAAGCGCGAACGAGGAAACACGTCACGTGAGAGCCGTTCGCGTCCACGCGCGCGCTGTCTTACTCATCGCGAAACGATTTTTATTCTTATACCTGCTTTTCTCGTTTCAGCGCTGCTGCCGTGCGGATCAGCCGTTAAATTTGGAGACATTTGCATCGCGACCTTCTTCCTCTCACTCCAGCCGACGAGATGTCGCATCTATATCCGAGTTTGCACGAGAAGTTTAAGAGCGAGGGATTATGCCCGATATGCCTCATCGAGATGGCCTACTCGCCCAGGTAATTTTTCTCTTTGCTCTGTCCGAAATTCACTCGACACTCGCTCGAAATAATGCGATTGGAAGAAAAGAGGCACGACGAGTGTTATTGTTTCTCGAACGTTTAATTTTAGATACGAGTCATAGATATACGATCTCCAATTCCCTTATCGCCGGTCTGACGGTGGGCGTCGCGAAACAGAAATTCTCACCTGCGCGAGAGCAGAATGTAAATACCCGGCGATGACAGCTAGCGACAACAGCGATTGCACTTGCGATGTTCCGAGCTAGGTGGAGACACCTTGACGAATTTTAGCTCTTTGTTTTTTATAAACGTGGCAGCTAGGAGCTGCGCACGAGAACTCCTTTGTCGGCATACTATATGGTCGATCCATGTTCAAGTTTAGCGAAATCCAATGATGCACAACACAGCTGGACCTCTTTATTGAATTCATATCGGCGTCGGAGTGCGAAGCTACAACGTGACTCATCGGGCTATATACGCGATATTTGCGTCATTTTATGCGGCTATCGCGACGCTCGATTCGCGAGCGCAAACAACAAAGCAGCTTGCTGCATAGATCGTGTAATTGAAATTCGGCGAAAAAAATGACCTTTTGTTTCGACGATTCGCAGGTTCACGTGCATCAACAACCACGTGATCTGTCACCGGTGCCGGCCGTACTACTACTCGTGCCCGCAGTGTCTGCAGCCACTGAGCGAGCTGCCTCCGGAGAGTGCGGCTCCCTACGACCCTCCGCCGCCAACGCACATGATGCCGCATCCGCCGCATATGCCGCAGCCCTATCCACCCAGCGCCCCTCAGCTCCACGACTTTCACGAGCACGAGCGCCGGCAACACTTGCACGGCTGGCAGCCGCCCTCGCCCCCGCGCGAGGACCAGGAGCTCCTGGATTGCCCGTACGCGCATTTGGGCTGCACGGCCAAGTTCGTGCCCCTCCTGAGGGATATGCACGTCTCCAGGTGAGATACTGAGATTTATCGACCTGTCGTTCGAGGGAGTTTTACGCCGATTTCGTAGATAAGCCGACTTGCCGTCGCTCTTTCAGATGCCAGTACAAACACCACAGCGAGGAGCTGCAGCCGCCGGCCTGCGGTGAGCCCGACGACGACCCCGAGCGCGTGCCCTGCCGCTACCGGGCGGTCGGCTGCAACGTGCGCGCTCCGCACTGGCGAGTGCGCCAGCACGAGGAGCTGTGCATCTACAAGGACCGGAGCAGCGGCCCCGTGGGCTCGCTCGTCGAGGAGCTGGGCGAGCAGTTGCACGGCAGCTGCCGCGTGGTTGACGAGGACCAGAACCGCATGGTCGAGTGCCGCTTCCGCGACCGGGGCTGCAGGGTGCGCATGCCGCTCTGGCGCAAGCAGACCCACGAGTCCAAGTGCAACTACAACGGCCAGCCCCATTACGAGGAGTGTCCGCCCTACGACTGCGGGGGCGGCTTCCAGCCGTTCGTCGACCCGGAGCAGCAGACCGACTGCAGGTGGGCCGAGTTCGGCTGCCGCGTCAGGCCCAGGATCGGGCGCAAGGAGCTCCACGAGGAGAAGTGCAACTACAGGATGGAGGAGTGTGCGTTCAAGAACCGCGGCTGCTGCGAACTCTTCCATCCCTCGAGGAGATTCGCGCACGAGAAGTCCTGCGGTTACGCCTATTGATCCGCTCGCTCATCCATAATACGCAGCTCCCGTGCCAACTCAAACAATGCGCGAAAGAGTATTTTCGAATTAAGGTATACTCGGTTACTTTTGTGCAGAAATAAAGAATATATTTATGCATTAAAACTGTTTTCAAACGTCTCCCAAACTGATCAGTGCTCAGAAATGTAGTATAGGACTACAACAATAAAATAAATCAGAATAATGCAGCAGAATGCCTTTCTTGTGCCGTACTGTAACGGTTGCAGTGCAATAAATGCAAGTTGAGCACGTTACGACGTCTTTCCGGGACAGAATCAACATTCTGTAGAATACCGTCTTTGTTACAGCTATAACTAAAGGCGCAGCATATGAGAGACCAAGAGAGAGAGAGAGAGAGAGAGAGAGAGAGAATAAGTATCGAGAGTGATTGAAATTCGGCAACATACGTTGTAGAGCACTGATATCAGTAAGTACAATTCTTATCGACTTCTCGTTTATTCGGGCGACTTTGAGCCTCCTCTCTCTCTCTCTCTCTCTCTCTCTCTCTCTCTCTCTCTCTCTCTCTCTCTCTCTCTCTCTCATCTCAATCGCGTGCTGGTAGCTAGCATCCGCCCGTCAGATACGTTGAGTATGCCAAACCTTCAATAAATAGTAAGCCTAAGTTTTATGCTAACCGCAAGGAAATTATTATTGACTAATCCTGGATCCGCGCCGCCTCCGCGGGCTCGTGTGAAATCACGCGGGCATCCAGCTGAGTCGGCCGAGCCGTGCCTTCTGCACGCCCAACGTTTTATTAGTACTAGACTTGGCGCATGCAGTGCGCTGCGCGCACTGTATTAGACTATAATTTCATTAACTTATCAAATGGAATATAAATACTTGATTGATATTTTTAATATTTGTTGTCTATCACGGAAATATATCAAACTTTACAATATATGATTCATTTCGCGCTCATATAAATTTCAAAATTGCCGCGGTTTCGTCGCCAACTTCCTTTTAAAATTTTAAGGTTATGTCTCGAGAATAGAATAGTCTCGAGAGTAGAATGTCTCTAGAATATTATAAATACACAAATTATAATTTGATATGTATTATAGTATTATATTACATTTTTAATATTAGAATCAATTTTAGAAATCAAAAACAAATCAAAAAATTCTAACGATACTTTTGACGCATGCGCACTACATGAGCCAATCATATTGACGCATTCTTGGCTTCACTTCATCCGGTCATGACTTTTTTATATAGAGATTTTATTTTTCTATTTCGACTGTTCCTACCTTGACAATAGATCATCATGAAATAAAATCATGTTGACGTCAACAAATCCCTATACATAGACAAGAAGAAGTCGTCTCCTAAGGTATTGGTCCCCTCGGGACAGCTTGTGTGTGAGGAAGGTTAAGAAAAAATTACATCTTTTTCTTTGTCTTACTTCAACGTTTCGTCGGACAATATCGCAAAATAAATTTGATCTCGACAGATTTTCCTGATGAGGGCGACATTGACCGCCAAAACGTTTAAGGAAGACAAAGAAAAAAATGTTGTAATTGTTTTCTAAACCTTCCTTACACATAAGCTGCCTTGCAAAGACCAATAATGACGACTTCTGTTAGAGATGAATAAAGTTGTTTATAAGCAGCTTTTGCCTTGATTTCTCCTTCTTCACCTCTTAAGGTATGCTCATTTCCTTTAAACATAGATTTGTACGTTGATTGTAATTTTTTGTTCCAGTCTATTTCATTGTGTCCACTTTTCATGTACGTAAATAAATTATAACATATGGATCCAGTAATTCTTTGGCTTCTCTCTTTGTACCAAGTAGTGTTATTTTATTTTAGCACAAAAATTTGTTTGACCTTCTCCATATTAATAGATACATTAGTATTATAATAAATTGCTTCTTCACGACTAGTTAAAGTTATTCTAAAATTTCTTAAATACTGTGACCAGATAAACTAGCCTGTTTCTACATAATAAAATAAGCATCTACATCACAAATTAAACATCTTGCATGAATACACTGCATATAAGGCAATATAATGATAGATACTGCTTGCGACTGACTCAAACACTGAGTTGGGAGAATATCTGTCAAGATCATCACTTTTACACTTCATCGTTGATAATGTTGAACACACAAATTTCACTTGATGTATCTTCTAATATCCACACTTACATAAAAACATGCATGCCAGAATAGTATACATATATGTTAGTAAGTTTTGAGTGTGATTATATATAAATTTGTATGTATGAATATTCAAGGTTAGGTTACTGCTCTTAACACATTGCCTTGTATTTTCATAATTTATTGTAAAATCCTTTTTTTAAACGTAGATGATTTTAAAATGTACTGCTTAAAAAGAAAGTTGATTATTAAGTTTATAGATTTTAGGTTATGAACCTATTGGTGGAGTCAAGTACTCAACATAATGTGGGCATATTATGTTGACATATTATGCTAAGAAAATATGTCCAGTAGTTATTCACCGGCCATATCTTATGGCGTATTTTCTACGAGAGAAGCCCCATGACAAAATTTATAAAATCCCTGCTGGAAAAAGTGAATAGAAATCGATTGAAATCGATTAGAATTCACCATTAAAGTCTATAAGATTTCAGTTGACTTGAATAGTGAATCTTAATTCCATTTTTTGCATTAGAACTTGATAAAACGTGATAAAATACGATAAAAATCGATATAAGTCGATAATACTCAATATGATAAATTGCAATTGAAATCGATAGACCATGATCTTCTTGAAATTCTATCAATTTCAATTGTAATTTTTCATATTAAGTTTTATCGATTTATATTGATTTTTATCGTGTTTTATCACTTTTTATCAAGTTCTAATGCAAAAAGTGAAATTAAGATTCACTATTCAAGTCGATAAGTGATCTAATCGACTTCTATCGACCTTTTCCAACAGGTATGGTTCAGCTGCATTAGCATCGCTGGTCTTTTGTATGATTTGTCCCCACTGTTGGCGTAAATCTGTACATCCTAATTGTTCAATACTATCTTTTGTTTCCCTACGTGTATAGAATAATAGTCATGTTAATTCGTTAATTCGTTAATTCGAACCCCTTTTGTTTTTGAATATAAAGAATAACTCCATAGTTTGACAGCAGGTACAAACACATAATTGATCCAGTATGAATTCATGCGCAGGCAGCTAGAGTTAAAATTTATTTTAAGAGTTCCAATAAAATATTAAAGAATTATTTCATAAATATTTTAAGAAATATTCCATTGTAATAATGAAGAAATAATTATGTAAAAGTTTACAAGATATATCTATGGAATATTTCATAAATTTTTTGATAAATGTTTAAAAATTCGTTACAAAAGTTCCAAAAAAATGTTTAAAAAAGATTCCAAAAATCTTCCGCAAAATATTTCAGTGTATTATTAAGTAAATAATTCTGAGCAATATTTTATGAAATATTTATGTAAGATTTCCTAAAGAACATATTGAAATATTTAAAAAGGAATTTCATAGATTCCAACAAAATATTTATGGAATATTTCTGAAATATTTCACGAAATATTTCCACTTCTATGGAATATTACTGGAAGGTTTCAGAAATATTCCGTGGATATATTTCACTGAAATATTTCGAAATAATTCATTGAAATCTTTCATTGAAATCTTTCATGCTGTGTGGGTAACTCATAACCCGGGTAGAAATATTTGAGGTGTTTAAAATGAAATGTGGAAACCTTGATAACAGATAAAATATATGTAATATAACTAGCAAGAAATTTTAGTAAAAATTAATCATTACCAAGAGTGTGTAGTATTACAACATTTGTATTGAAAAGTGGCACCCTAACCCTAATTGAAGTAGTAATAAAGTGTGTGAATATTATTTAGTTTTTTCTTTAAATGTTAGTGAGAAGTTCAATTAAAAGAATAAAGAGTTTGAAAATATACTGTGTCTCTGTGCCCAAAGTCGCCCTCGGTGAGGTTTGAGAGGTGAATTTAAAGAAAAGTTCAGTATCCGAGTCAGTAAGTTTAAGTCTATCATTATACAATGCTCTTGTAATGACAATGAATTACAATGAATTGTAAAAAGGCTACTAGACAACTAAAATATGACACTGCCACTTCCTATGTTACCTAGAAATATGTAACCTAGATGATTCTGATTTAACTGTTTTCGTTCATATTTTCACATCCAGGCTCATGCGAATTTTTTAATTGAGCAGGTCAAATTTTACTTATAGCCAGTTACGCAGAAACTACTATCTCTAGCACATTGTATTTCTGGTTTCTAGCATATTTTTACGTGGAGAAAGTGATAAATGTTTTGGCTTTTTTGTCAAGGTATTAGGTAATTAGAATTTTGACTTTTAATAATTGTGAGAGATTTTGAGACCGATACCTGTTTTTCCATTTTTGCATTTATTCTCATTCAAAAACTAACAGGTCTAGAGAGCTCATATTTTGCATACAGGTTACTTTTGTGATTATGAAAAGATATTTAAAGTTGATTCGACCTTAACTGAAAAACTTCTGATTTCGACTCCAACACTGATGTGAATGCAAACTTATGCTATACGACTAAATAATTATCATGAGTGTTGTAATCGAACACAAAAGTATTTCAGTTAACCTTGATTCAACTTTAGATATCTTTCCACAATCACAAAAGAAATTTATATGCAAACTTTGAGTTTTTGAATCCGCTGTACAATGCCATTTATGTCTCTCGGTGTGTCAACTATTAGGTCGTCTACTTCCTCTAGCAGCTTGCTTATGTGCTCCTCTTCTTGCTTTCGAGCCTATACTGTTTTCTGCCTGCTCTGGTTCTATTCTGCTTAGTCTCTGTTAGACATATTTGTGCCTGTATTTCTCGTGCTGGCATCACTTACCCAATTCTCCTGACTGCTCGTTCTTGGTCTAAGAGATTCTCCTCTCAAGCGGAGCTCTGGCACCTTCAAGAGGGACGTACATTTCTCTTCTATTTTCCATATCTCTTCCATCGCCTTTGAAGATTGGGAGTTTGGATTCCTTATGTCGACGGACCTTGCTTTATCTTTTCTTTCCTCTCTTCTCTTCGACTCGTTTCCACGGCCGTTGTGAGTTTGCCCCCCCCCCGCCCCCACTGTAAAAAATTTTGAGGGAAGATTACATTGGTGAGCGTGGGCAACAATCGAGACCTACGCTGAGCATGGTAAATATACCGGTCAAGCGGTAAAATGACAACATTTCGGTAAACTTACCTGAAAAATTACGATGCAATACGGATTTCCGTAATGCGGTAATTTTACATGGTCCATGCGGTAAAGATACAGCGATGTGGCACGATAAAAACATTTTCGACCAAAAAGAATATTTTAATTTGAGACGGCAGGCTCCACCTGGGACATAAGAGAGCAGCAACAAATAACTTGCCGGCGAAGTGAGTGGCGCTAGTAGCCATCTTGTAAATTGTCTACCTAAGCGCAGGCAGATGGCGTGCAAGCATATAATGCAAGCATAGGAGAGAGGGAACGACACGGGTATATAAGAAGCCCCGGAGCTAGCAGCGAGCATTAATCATCTGGCTCTCAAACTGAGTACTTGATGAACGTTAGTTCTCGCCGCTTGCTGCGGTTTTATCCATACTCAGTAGTCTATGAGCCCAAGGCTCTCGAACAATATGCGTGCAGTCCACTCCCTCCTCCTATAGTTTCAGAGATCCATGTTAAATCAATTGAAATAACAAATGATTATAATTCCTGAATATAATAATGATTATAGCGAAACCCTTTTATTGAATATTTTCATTCCCTCCTTTCTCCCATCAGGTACTCCACCGGATCAGGAAGGTAGTTCCCTGCTCTTAGGTGGAGCTATCTGGTTCCGGACTCAAATAGTAGTACCTCATACATATCAGTCTGAAGCTACGTGATTTACCTAAGAGTGTGGAGCATGCATAGTGGATATCCCCTACTCATTTTCTACAACACACGGGCCGCTCTCCTCTAGTGGATCTTCCACTCAACTGACAGATGTGGGGTGGATCTACGTCAATCATCATTCTTCCAGTGTGTTTTCCTCCTTATCAATAACCCTGTGTCACGAATCTCACACGGTCGCCTACTAACACTTAACAGACCGTTTCAAAATATATTACAGTCAGCTTTGTGGAGTAATTTTAAGGTTAATTAGTAAAACAGGGAATACAATTAAACAGGCCTTATTTTGTAAAATTACATTCTCTCTTTTACATAAAACAAGAACATTTTTGATGAATATTTTTTAAACGTACTACTATAAAGCTCTTTCTTTCTACTTTCGTTTTGAAAATTTGAATTAAACCTTTAATATTTTGATCAGCTATATATATGCCTATCAATTATGGCTGTTTTTTGACTTTTGTTTCGCTATATATCTATATATATATATATATATATATATATATATATATATATATATATATATATATATATATATATATATATATATATATATATATATATATATATATATATATATATATATAGCTAATCGTAAAACTTAAGTGTTAATCTAAATTTTCAAAACAAAAGAAGAAGAAAAGAGCTTTAATTTTAGCCCCGGATAGTTGAAGTTAACGGCTCGGATCAAAAGTTATAAGAATTTTAAAAATAGAGAAAACTCGCTGATTTTCGTAAAAAATCGAAAAAAGGTGATTTTCTCCCATTTTCAAGCCTAGACAACTTTTGAGCTAGGTAACCATTTTTAACCCACCAGCGCTCAAATGGAAGCTCTCTTCTGATACTTCAATCCTAGTAACAAATATTTTTGGATTGCACCTTCATACACTGAGCGGGTAAAGTTGAATCGTGGTTAGTTTTTGTTAATTTTCCGCGTATCAAATTCCCATAAGAGAATTTAAACTGCCCCGACAAAAGTTTGGCAAGCAATTGGCGATGCACGTGGGCATTTTCTCAGTCCAGACAGCCGAAAGAACCAAAAAAAGTTGGTCTGGTAGGTGTACCTTTGAAATTTTCAACTTCCAACACCCGAGTTGTTTCCACTCGCTCCTGAATTTGCTCATAGATGTATAAACATACCCACACATACATATATACATATATTTGAGGCGAAAATGTTTTTTTCCCTAGGGGCGAAAGTAAGCACTTTCAGGGAAAAAAACACTTTCGCTTCAGATATTTGCATATTCGTGTGTGTATGTGTGACACATCTCATATATGTATGTATATACCATCGGTCCGGGTGACATCGAACAAAATTCTGGTTTTCAACGAAATTCTACTATAAGATACTGGACGACTCTGCTTTTTCAGGCAGGCTAAAAAGAGCGTTGTCGATGTACTGATTGTAAAAAGCACGGTACACAACAAGGGGCGAATTGGCTTTCTCAGACTCGGATGATGATTAGGCACTCGTACTAAATCATCATCCTCGCTTGAAAAAAACAACTTTTGCCCCTAGTTGTGTAATGTACTATTGAATCTTTTATTACATTCGTGATATGAATTTTAATAATCTTCTCACTTGTTCACAATTAAACACAGGTGAGATTAAATTCTCCTAATAAACCCGTAAACTAGCTTCTAATTTTTCGTACACTCGCGATTTCGAAATTATGCTAGCGCTCAGCTGCGCGGGCAGCCATTTTCGTTTTACTGACGTCTCGTTTGGGGATTTTTCTGCCGAAATAAGGAATAGTAAAATTTTTGATTTTTACTGCTGTCTCTTCCTGCGAGGCATGACAAAATCTGGTTGTTAGTACAGTTTTATACGTACTTTTGACATCATTTTTCAGTCTTCTCTGTTTTTGCTTTACATCTGTGCACGTTGTAGTTTTTATTGGACCAAAAATTTTAGTTACATAAAAGTAAATTACAAGCCAGTTTTACATTAAGGGGACGGATACACCTTAAATAGTCAAAAAATGAGAAATTCAATTTTTTATTTATATTTCTCCCAAATTGTTTAAAAAAAATGAATTAAACCATTAAATATATTCATGTATAATGTAAGAAACATAAAACAATGTTTATATGTGCCATATTATCAGGTATGACATTTCTTCGAAGGCCAAAATTCAAAATTTCCATTTTTCAGCTACCACAGACTTACTCAAGGTTTGGGCTTTGGAAGGGCACTTTTATACTAATAGATATGCTTCAAACACATATAGTTTCCAGATGAGTGTGGGGTTTTACAAAAAAATATTATTTAAACAAGTTTTCTGAAAATAATCAACAAAAATTGAACAAAAACACTTTAAAAAGTAACAAATTTTATGTTAATATCCAGACAACTTTTTCATTTCACAATTTTTACAAGAATTAGATTTTTGGCTTCAGTATATGTTAATAACATATCCCAATTCCCAACTACGATAAAGACTTACGATTCTATAATAGAAAAGTCACATTGTTCAATACTCACTTAACCGCTTCATCTTATTACTCATTTCTATCCTATAGGGATATTTTTGCTTTTTAGTAAAAGACGTTGTGTACCCGTCGATTTAAATGGAATCGCAATACTCTTTATTGAGCCCCTTACTTATACAGGTGGAGTTGTAGACTGTCTACATCATTGAGGGTTTTCCTAAATTTCCTAAGCTTCCTATTGCGAATAATATAGTATTTAGAAGAATAATATCCAGCGCATTTTGAATGCTTGCGTGAAAATGTTTCGTTTATTTCTCGAAGGATATAAGCAGAAAAAAGAAACACTAACGATGGGCGATGGCGTCCGGCCTAGAGAAAAGAAGCTCTTCATTGGTGCGCTTCGACGTCAGCTTAATGACGTACGAATCGATCAGAGAAACGAGTGCGAAATAGCGCGCTCGTTGACGGGAAATCCCATTATCCGCGATTTCCACAAGAACCAGGCAAATAATATGGTGGAGAGGGGGATTATTTACTTTGCCTCCGTCCCGTCTATACGTTTCCCTCCGCCGCACTCAACGCGAAGCGTTCATGGGACTTTTCGTCTGCGCGTCTATACATATACCTATACATGCACATCCTGGTCTGGTATATATATGTATAGCAGCGCCGTCCAGGCCTGCCTGTGTGCCTGTATATCTCGGCAGCTTGATGGCGAGTCTCATACTTGCCATTTGGGAAGGATGATCTTGAGCATGATTGCCCGGGATGAAGGAGGGACGGCGATGCGAGCGAGTTTGCTGGTGAGATACCCAACACCTGGGGGCTAATGGTACAGCCATCCACGCCCCACGGCTCGAATGATTTCAGGCTAAACGACGCGCCGGGCGCAGCCGCATAAGTGTATACATATATATATATATGTATGGTATATACAGCAGACTTGGCAGTCGAGCTTTTTCGGAGCTTGCGCGCTCGGGCGTGTGTTTACGACGAGGACGCAGCGCCACACAAAAGCCAAGTGTGTCGCTTTTATTCGCTCCCCGCTTACGGCGTCCTAACGAATTTCTTCCTCCCGTGCGCTCGCATCTTACGGCTTACACTCGTCGTGGCAAATTTTCTTCCCCGTCGCGGTTTCCCTCTGCTACCTTCTCTTTATTTCATATAGCCGCGAGAGCTTTACGGCGCATCTTCTTTGTCTAATGTCATACCGTATAAAGGAGACGGCGTCGCGCCACCAATCCAATCAACCGATCGTCACTGTTGAAGTGTTACGCGTTTCCGCAGTCCTGCTATTCCATTGAATAAGTTTGCGCGAAAATCTGATGTAAATAATAGTTTAAGATCGAGTGCTTCTTGCAGTCGATCCCCCGGCTGCATGATAAATATCTGCCGAACTTTTATAAAAGAAAAACCCACGCGCAGAAGGCGTCTGGAAAGGCAGACAATTTAAAGACGACGCTCTCGAGAACCCTATTTCCAAAAAATCCAGTTTCTCGAACAATATTCCATTAGGCGCAGGATTATATTTGATGGTAAAATAAGAACGTAACGAACTCGATAGTAGATTGAGCATTTATGTAGCCGATAATTGAAAAGCCTAGGGCGACGAGCAGTCTATATCGACTCAATTACGCGGAGCTCTTGAAGCCATAAATTCAAAACATTGCGTGAATGAATTTCAATAAAGACATAATGTTCGTACTAAAATTAGTATTTTAGCACCGCGCTTGTACGCCTACTTTGCTAAAACTATACCTATATCACGGCCAAGCTGGAACAAATATCGATCAGCGCTTTAAGAAGATGCTAAATCACGAGGTATAGGTTCAAACATGGTTTTTTAATCATGATGGTGAAGTTAATAATAACACCTACTTTTAACGTGAAAATGTCCATCAGAATTCGTTTTCATCTTGATGTTTGTACTTTTTGGGTTTCAAGGGTATACAAATTCTGTTCAAAAAACAAGTTTCGTCTAAAAAAGCACCTTCGAGTAGATTCAATTGGACATACGAGCCGTGTAGAAGAAGCGCTTAGTGACACGAAGCAGCTAACTTAGGATTTAAACAACGTTAAATCCGCGAGCACTTGGCAATTTAAGCCGCGATGCTCGTCGCTAATTACGAAGACGACCGCGCAAAGAAGCGGGAGCTTGTGCAGCGTTCGGCGCGAGCAAACTTCAGCGGGGCGGCGACGCATCCGCGAATTCACTTTTCGTGCTCCCTGCTGCACGGCCGCACATCCCCGACACTCAACGGCTCAACCCAGTTGGGCTACTTTGTGTAGGTACACGGCTATACGCGCAGCGAACGGAGTCAAGTCGCCGCGGCGCCGCTCGGTCGTCTTAATTAAAGTTGGCCCGACTTTCGCAGACACTCGAGCGCCGGCTCTCCTCCCCCCATGGGTGCAATTCACCTAGCCTCCAGCATTAGTCCTGCGTGTATAGCCGCCCGCGCCGGGGCGTTCTTGGGCACTGGGCTCCGTCGACTGCGAAGCGCTGCACGTGCGCGCCTCTCTCGAGCCTCTCGTCGATGTCTATATTTACGCGTTTATCGCGCTGCAGGGGGAGCCGCGCGGATAGATAGATTAACGCAGGGGATGATCGTTAATTGCCATTTCGCCGCGACTCTGTGATCCGACCCCAGCTGCAGTGCTCGTCTCGACTCGCTGCATTACCTCCTAACACGCGCGCCACTGGAGCGTCTGTGCTGCAGCCGCAGCGGGTGAACTTTTTAACGTCGAGCTTTGTTCCCGATGTTAGTACCTCGAGAGAAGCTTTACCGGGCGGCGAACGGGGAAAATGCGCGAATACCACGTTGCGCAAGCGATATGGGGGATGATGGATAGGTAGAAGAAAAAAACTCGAATCGCATCGGTAAGCCTGCAGCATTGCGATCGAGTTTTTCTGAAATTTCAATTTCACATCCGAGCCGGCACGCGGTCGCAATTCGAATCGCATCAGCGCAAAGCCCGAGACTTTGGCAGGCGTCGCTCGAGGAAAAGGACGCGCGCGCCGAAGTATGGAGGATCAAACCCGAGGCGAGCAATATCCGAGTGACAATGGTGGCCCTGCAAATCCCACGTAGCCCTGGCGGATCAGCTCGATGCATGTATTCATATGAGCCCGCATTTTGAACGAGGAGCGACGCGCTGTCTGTTCAGCGGCAAAACGAGCAGCTCGCCTCGAGTCAGATCAGCCCCATTACCTGCCTGAACGACCACGATAATTAATACTTTTATACGAGCTTTCCTGCCGCGGGGATGATAATTTCGGCTCGCCGCGCAAATTTACGAGTAGCCGACTGGATGGCGAATTAAAAACGCGATGGATAGAGATAGAGATAGACGTCTGCTCCTCTTTACTCGCCGCAGCGACCATCGGCGAGAAAAACGTTTTCCGCGAGAAAAAAACGACGCGCGGTACATCAGCTGCGCGGTGATGTCTCAATCGCTCAATCGTTCGTGACAAAGGCCGATAAGCGTGCGCGAACTTTCCACAAAGGTAGATTGCATCGAAGCTCGCAGCTTCCCGGCTCTCGCTCTCTCTCTCTCTCTCTCTCTCTCTCTCTCTCTCTCTCTCTCTCTCTCTCTCTCTCTCTCTCTCTCTCTCTCTATCCCTCTCTCTCCTGTATAGGTGTAGCTGCGTGCGCGGGCCTTCGCCTTCGGATTATTCATTACTCGCCATAAATACATCTCGCTCGGGATAAAAATGGAGCCGGTCTCCTTGGCCGTGCGCCGCCGGTCGAGCACGCGAGCTCCATAACTCACCGGCCGCGTACACTCGCCGCCGCCTGTACGTATGCTTCTCTGTGCACAAGCCTGTATCGCTGCAGTACGCTGTGGCTGCTTGTGCTGTATCGAGCAAATCGCGTCTAATTAAAATAAAATCAAACGGCAAAGTTTGGCCGAGAGCGAGGGGAGGAGAAAATAGACTTGATTTCTCACCTCCGCGGTCGTGCATGGACAGCTTCGGATCTACAGCGAGTCGAGACGAGGGGCGCGCGGATTCTGCGCGCTTTTTCAAGATTAAAATATGCGCTTCCTCCGAGAAAAAGGGTTCGAGCCGCTGGACATATTCATGCGGACGCGCTGAAGGAGCGCCGAACAAAAGAAAGTCAGCCCCGCGCGGGAAGAGGCGCGCATTTAATGAAACGAGAAGAGTCGAGCTAACGGCCCATTTGTAATGCAGATTTGTCCGGGGGGTGGGGTGGAAAATGAAAAAGCTCGGGGAAAATCGAGCACCGCGCGGACTGACTGCTGTCGCTAATCCGATTTAGGATTCTCGGCGCTGCGGGCCGGCGGCTGCTGGATCGCTTTCTCGGCGTCGGACGCTTCGACCTCGGCGGTGCGCGGCTCGGAGCCTTGCGCGAAAAACAGAAAAGAAACTAATTTCCTTTCTTAATTACGCCTGGGACCCGACCGCGATAACGAAGGCGGAAGTGCGCGTTGAATCCTTATGATTCGCAAAGCTTCAATCTCTTTCTCTTCCCCTACGGCAGCTCTTTGCTCTGCAACTTGAGAAAGAAATCACGAAGGCCCGTCCTGATTGTGTCTCTATACAAACTGCCAAATACTAGCTTGCACGGTGTTTTAATTCTATTTATGCGTTTGTTTTTGCGAAATGGATTATTTATATCGATGAATTTCATGCAATCAGCGCCAATAGCCGATTGACGTCAGGGCTTTGTGGGGTGCTTACTTTCACTTATTTTCAAAGTGCTAGTATATTCAGCTTTGTTTGAAACGACGGGACTTCATCCCAAATACAAAATAACTCCCAAAGCTTTAAAAGTCTAAAAAATGATGTTCCATGCAAAAAAGGCACGTCTGAAAACGAGAACGTTCAGCGCGGACCGACGCAGGCCGCCGAGGCCGAGCTATAAATAAAAGCTTAGACAGCCACGTAATCAGGATAGCAGTCAAAGGATTTTCCGCGGTACGTACAATGCTGCGATAATTCGACGACAATGGCCAGCCCATGCAGCGCGTGCAATGTAATTGCTCATTCGTTACGCAGAAAGGGCTGCACGCTTCGGGAGAGCTGGCGGCGCGCGGCCATAATTCATCAAATCGGCGTTTCCGCGAGGAGAATCATGCCGCGGGCTCTCGGCGCGATATTAATTTTAAACAAACTCGAGCTCGAAGCAACAACCAAAATATTTCGTGCGTATAACCGCTCGTAATGAAGGTACAAACCTATAATATCATGCGGATGATATAGAAGAGGTTATATATCTGAAACACTTGAAACTTGTAGCATTGTCATTGACGAACAAAATACCAATTGCCTTGGACGACGGATTTGAATTGCATCAGTCAATCGCAACGCAAGGATATATTCTGCATTATATTTTGTTAACGCGCCCACGCAACAGCAATAAATCCAACGAAATCTATATCGCCCGCGCTAGAGCCTAATGGACAAGTTTGCGCTTATGAAAAGCCAGCGCGGATCGGAAATATATAGGTAGATGCGAAGCAGCGTCGATATGATCGTCGTTCGGGTGCGCTCTTACGCGCTCTTGCGCGCCGGAGATGATTTATCGGGGGTAATTAAAGGGCCGGACGTCAGCGCCGGCCGGCAACGTCGATGACCAATGGCCACTGCGTGAGTCTCGTATTAATGGCTGCCTTTTAATTTGCCGCCCACTGCATGGCCCGCGATCTCTTATGGGCGCACATACGTACATATCTATATATCTATACGTGTGCACACTTATCCACTGTATTCGGGCCGCGCGAAATGTTTTGCCAGAACGGCAAATGTGCAAAATAGAGCTTTTTATTTCGCCTCTCTTAAACTTCTCTCGCAACCGCGCACCCACGTATCCAGATGAATTTGCATGTGGACTCGTATACATTCTCGACACGCGTGAATAATTTAATGAAATTTGAATCTTTGGACATTAAGAATTAAGAATGCATAGGAAATGGGCTCCTGCGTGTATCTGATGCGAATAAAATAACGCTAAAAAGTCGCTTACTTGTACAGTGAAAAAATCGCAATCGTATATTACATATCGACATATATCTCTTTGTGCATTGATTGGCGCTCCTTTCTCGCCCATGACGATGCAGATAATTTATACCGACACTTCGTGTAGCGAGGCACTGATTGCTTGCTCGCGCGAATGAAAAATAAACAAATATTTCTTGAACAAAGCAAAAATTGATGTCGTCGAAGACGCGTTAATCAAAAGATTACTCGTCGAAACGATAAGCACGAACAAAAATAAAGATTAATTCTGCTGATCACGATATGTCATACATGCACGTCGGATTCAAAAAATATCAATGCACGGGTACTCAGCATTACACGAGCTTTCCTTCGACGATCAGATGAGATACCATTAGGCAGAGCGCGAGAATGCATTTCCGACCACTTAAGGATACAACGGCAGCGAGTCCTTTTGCGCCCTGGCCTCGCATTATATATGCGCTTTTGCTTTTCGAACTCTCACTCTTGTATACTGCATTTCTTTTTTTCTCCCTCCGCGCGCTGTCTCTGCTTCAGAGAGGGTGTTATTTTCATCCGCTTATCTTAAAAAGCCCCGGCATTGCAGCTTTTGAGGGTCTCTCTCTCTCTCTTTCTCTCTCTCTCTCTCTCTCTCTCTCTCTCTCTCTCTCTCTCTTTAATCCGGACCAGTGAAATTACATAATTACGCATGAGCAGTGAAGCGAAATCAAAGCGCGCCAGAGCGAAATTCGAAAACTTCGCGATAGCTTTTTACATGCGAGTTGAATTATAAGCATACCCTGCACCACACATACTTGATGCATGACGCTTGCTCAGTTATTGCTTAACAATTCACATTAAATATACTCGGGTATGATCAGGCGCACAAGCGCGCCAATATCTCGTATTTGGATTACAATCTTACATGTAGCGCTTGCCCCGATCAACCTTCCCTGTTCTAACCATATTTCATTCGATTTCTTATGAAAAAAATACATTTTGTAATAGTTATTTAATAATTAAATAAAGAAAAATAAAATTATTTACAAAATCTACAGAAAATAGAAAATAATGGTCGAAATTCATCAGAACATTGGCGCCATTTCGCGCCTGATCTAATCTCAGTGTATACATTATATATAAATAGGTCTGAACATCAAAGCACACAATCGCTCTGAAATGAGCGTATGCGTTCATTCTAACCCCATAAGCGCATTTGAATTCAGCCATCAGTTTGTTTATTTAGATTCGCGATGTTTGCTCGGCGCGACTTACTCCACTCATTTGTTCGAGATCGAGTTCGAGATTCTCGAATAGGATTTTTTGTAATGGACAATGCTTATATTTCATCAAACTCCGTATAAGCATATCGATAGCCGCTCTAATTTCGCTTTTAATCGCAAATCTGCCAATCGGATTAGCAGTCTGGTGATAGCCATTTTGGTACTGTTCTACACCGCACTTCCTTATTTCGTGTGCACCTGCCCATATACATATATACATATATAGCAACACGTCAAAAGCGGCTCTGTATAGCAAAATTCGTCACTCTTTATGGCCGATAACGATCCTCTAACAGTTTGCAATAGAGCTCACCAGCTTCAAGTATGCAGGTATCTAAATTTGCTTTCCATCGTATTTTGTACATTCTAGTTGCTTATATCCATGTATCCCTACACATGGGCATTGCAGTGAGCCGAAGTGAAAAATGTAGTGTAAAATATTAAGCGAGTACAGCTGTGACAGTGCATATATCTTATCGTTCTAGATAATACAGTATCAGCTTGAATTACAATGGTCGGGAAGCACGGCATTGATAATTATTGCCAAACCCCAAATGTCGCGCCGGGAAGTCAAGTTTCACTGCGGCTTATCGAGTTTACGTCTCTCTAGTGACTTTCGAGTGGACGCTGTGAACTTGAACGACCATTCAAAGTATCCTCCTTCGGTAATTCTCAACAGTCGCACTATCTGCAGCGCAACTGGCAGGAAGTTTATTAGGAACTTCAAAGACGGCTGTATAGGTGTCCGCTACCCTTCTCATAAATAAACACGATCTACTAAACTGAATGTTTCTATTCTATATTGCTAGCTGCGAAACGTTAAAAAACATTTTTTCACATTTAGATTACGATTGACAATCCAGTTTGAATAACGACACCTCTGAAGGACCGTAATTTTCAGCATGTAAAACCATCAAATAGTCCACTTTCTCGCTCAAAGAAGCATTAAACTACCCCAGTGAGGATAGAAAATTGAGGTGCGCTCGTGAAAAGCTCGCTCGGCACAGCTGCGTCTGTACCAAAAGCAATCAGAGCCTGTAACGTTCTTCATCTCCCTTTCCTGAACCCGCGATTTGCGACTCAATCATTGATTCAACTTATTTTGCCGCACATTGACCGCTATATATTTTTCAATCCCAATATTGTTATTCTGTTTTTTTATTCCTTCGATTTTACTCGCGTTATATGTTTCTTGAATCATCGACGCGTAAAAACTAGCTGTCGTCAAAGTAATTACAGTTGGAGCAATAAGCCTCGTGCAGTAACGAAAAAAATCTATCAATGCAATTTTCGTCATCTACAATTATAAAAGAAGCTTTTTGCGAGAAGGAAATCGGCTCGCCGCCGCTGCTCTTTCATCTCAAAGGTATGATTCACTTAGGGCTTTGAAGAATCAATCAAATAAATGAAAGCAAATTGTCAGCATACGGAGCGGGTGTTGCCGCTTTCTCTTACAACGGGGGTTGATGCTACTGTACCGGTTGAAGAGCGCGACTGACTGCGCAGCAGCTGCGCTTCTTCCTTCCATTAATGCAACCCCATGTAAAATACCAGGGTGAAGCCACTTTAGCCCCTCCGGCGCAGACGGCGTCGGCGTCGGCGTCGCGAGATGTCAACGTCGGCTCGCGCTCTTTCTTGCGCTTCTCTGTACTTGTACAGCTCTTCGCCGCTATTACAGAAATCACGTTTCCTTCAAAGAGTTGTCACTCGAGTTTCATCAACGCCCTGCCGGCTTCCATTGCCTATTGTTTACGTCTGAGTCCGTCGCACCTTCACTATGCAAACATACAAGTAATTTCTCCCGGGTGTGCCGACATTTTCAGTAGCTATTATAGAAATTGCAAATTAAAATATTGCAAGCTAATATCACAATCAACTTATCCATATAACGATACGCATTACCCCCCTGACTCGCTGAAAGAGAAGAAACCAGGCTACATGCGGGTCGAATCACGTTCTTACCTGAAACAAAAATAAAGAAAATCAACGATAAGAAACATTGTGAATGAGAATTAATTAAACGCAGTTCTTATCAAGCACCACCTGCTCTTTATCACGTATATCACGCACGAGTATGTATATAAAGCCCATACGATGTTCTAATCTATTGATAAGCTAGTATTTTATCTTTCGTATATAAGACAAACGTAGAAACACTGCTGTGCATGTCATAACTAGGTTGATGTTCCCCGGTTGCGTAAACGAACTCTCTTTGCGCTAAGATTTCTTAAGTAAATTTGAGCCGTCCCAAAAATGAAAACCGCTAAATAAATGGAAATTAATAAAACAGGAGGGGAGGTGCGGTTTTTCTGGAAGCGGAGCCAGAGAGCGGTGTGAGCATTATATTGCGAGGAAGCGGTTAATCTCTGTTGATTGTAAGGTAGCACGCCAATGATGCAACAACAGCCATTTCTCTCAGCTCGCTTCGGCTCTGTCGGTGAAATGAATGTCGTGACGGTCTGGCGAAAGCACATATGTGCCAAGAACACGAAACTTTTCAAGAGAGAGAGAGAGAGAGAAATACACGTGTAGTACCGGCGAGGAAATAGCCGAACTAGCTCTGAATTCGGAGCGCGAGCAGCTATAGAGGATGCGAGAAAGAGAGAGAGAGAGAGAGAGAGAGAGAGAGAGAGAGAGAGAGAGAGGGCAAGTCTATTTAGTGCGGGCTGTCAGCTATGTCAACATTATTATACCGCAAATTCTCCGGGGAGCAGAGCTCGGGTACAGACACGCGTCGCGCGGCGTTGGCCGTAATAGCCAAGTAACGAGGGCGAATGGATCACAGAGAAAGAGAGAGAGAGAGAGAGAGAGAGAGAGAGAGAGAGAGAGAGAGAGAGAGGGAGAGAGGGAGAGAGAAGTGCTTTTTTAAAATATGAATAACGCGTGCTGCTGATACACATCGAGAAAACGCGACGGCTAATGTCCTACTCCGAGCCATTAAGCTCGTCCTCGTAAACTGACTATATAGTATTGCGTTTTTCGCTTTCATGCACAGCATTAAATCCTATTGAATAAAGAGCACTCGCGAGTTATTTTGCAACAATGGCGCGTGTACACGAAACGTTTTCCTCGGAGGCAGCGGCAGGGACTCCAAACAGTGGATTTCCTGCTACGAAATTGGTTACTTGCCGAACCTCGCGACTCCCGCGACAATAGCATTGTCGAGAGCCGGCGTTTGCTGAACCTTCGAGTCGAGAGATCCGAGGAGCCCCGAAAATAAAGAAAGGAAGCTCCGTGTTTTCGGCTAATAATAATGATCCGCAAAAACTTTTTTGCGCTCACGCTACTTCTGCAAGAGCTAGTATAGCCTTATTCTCGAATCGGCTGTTCCGCAGAGCGGTGAAACGAGACGCGATGTCCCCGTAAATTGCTGCACGCTGAGACGAGGGAGAAAAAATGGAGGAGGAAAAGACTCGCTCGGCGAAGGGCTGGCCGGCCAGCCAATTAGCTTTTGGAGGGCTCTCGATATAGAATTGCAGCGGCGACTCGCTCTTGTCTCGGCGATCCGAGCACGGAGTGTACAACGCAGCTCCGGAACTGCGAATACCACTTGATGTCATGCTACAACAGCGGACAGATTCAATTCGTCGCCTTCGATTGGCTTTACAATTCATTTAAAAAATATTGTCTCGCGCGAAGAAAGACTCTCGCTGTCGGTACGCGCTCGCGTCGTGATGGCCGTCGGTAAAGAAGCTCCCGCGCTTCGTGCGGGGCGGAAACCTCGGGGGCGGCCTACCGGGGTGGTTTATCGCAGGAGGGAGTTTACCGCGCGTCCCATCGGCCACGAAGGCAGAGATCTGGTCGCGCCGCCAGCTTGCGACGCGGAGCGGCGTGCTAGCCCGCAAACGCAGCCGGAGTTGCTGCCTCGTCGGCGCTGACATGGTGCTGCGCGAAAGCGACGATGAATATGCATCACAGCGGCGGCGAGCTCTCGGGGTCGCAGGAGTGGGCGGTTGGTGAGAACGACAGAGGAAAGAAAGCAGTGCGATGAAAGAGCGGGCGAAAAGGCTCATTGCACCTCGCACGCGTGAATGGAGGCTCAGGCGCCGCTGCGGCGTATACATAGAGTGCGCAGTCGAGAAGAGGCCAACGCTCGCCGAGGGCCTCGAGCAGTCGAGTGGGCTTGAGAGAACCAGTGCACTAACAAATTCCTCGATTCAAAAGCGTGCCAAGCCTTTCTCGGCCGCACTTTTCCGGAAAATTCAGCGCCCGCGGCCATGAACTTTCGATGACCAGCGCCTCTCGAAGGACTATGGCCTGGCCGCACCTGCGCGGCCCGCAAAGCAAAAGCTCTCTCTCTCTCTCTCTCTCTCTCTCTCTCTCTCTCTCTCTCTCTCTCTCTCTCTCTCTGTCACACACACACACACACACACACACACACACACACACACAGAAACTCTGCGCGTGCAAGTACACGTTTGCGCTTTCTCTGTTCGAAGGCAGCAAAGAGAAAAGAGAACATTTTCGGACGACAAGTGCCACGAGAGGCTTTGTTGCATTTTCGGGATTACGCCAGAGGACGTTGAACCCACAGGCGCCACTATATAGGCGTTCGAGCGGCATTGGCTGCGCACTTTATGTACACAGCTATATACTCTCTCCCAGCTATTGCCCCCGCTACCGCCGCGCCACCCCCGATGCCTCTGCGTGCGAATTTTCAACTGACATTTGTCCCCTTATCGCCAGTTTCCTCTCTCTCTCTCTCTCTCTCTCTCTCTCTCTCTCTCTCTCGTTTCCTCTTTACTTCGCGAGTCTGCTTCCGCTCCTCGGCGTCGCCCTGAGCTCGGCTCGAGACTCGATTCGCTATTCAATTCTTAATCGAATCCGCTGCGGATAAATAGAACTAAGAGGCATTCTTTTGCGCCGGACAGAGATGAAAACACACATGTTGTGTCGTACAGAAAACTTACTTTGTCTTTTTCGTTTATCATAATATAAGCTTCATCGTAACTTATCGTAATTCAAAGTACGTATTTTGTTAATTTTTCTTTGCTGATTGTAGCAAAACAACTGGATTATTTATTTGGCCTTTGGAAGTAGTTATAAGATTTTCAGTTCTGTCAAAACACGTATTAGTGAAGTTTGATCCATGTGGTTTTAGAAAATGTCCCTATGAATCTTCGTGTATGTATATGTTATGTAATTGTATAGTTATAGTAGAGTCACTCATAAATCAGGCTGCTATTCTGAACGTGTTTCCTATAAGTTTAGCCGATTATAATGGCTTCGACATAGTGAGCACGCTTTTGTGCAAAACGGTAAAGAGCTATAGGTATACGGTGGTGCGCGAGCTCTTTTATGAAAAAAAAATCAATGTATCATTAAACATTTTGTTAATCAAATAGAGGCATTTTACCCAAAATAAATATCTAAATTTCTTATATAAATAATCTAACTCTACGGTAATTGAATTAAAAATTTGGTATATGGGGAATTCTACACGGGAAAAACGCCATTTTCTGGTTGGAGAAACCGAAAAAAAACAAATGTTGGGGCACGCGCCCGCAACTTTTTTTTCTTATTGTACATGTTTAGAACAATGCAAAACCACGTTCCAACATCGAAACAGTGCCTTGTGACACTGTTTTCTAGGCCCTTCAAATTCGTCAAAAAATAGCCATTGTTTAACGGCATGTACCTAATGCAAGAGGGCACAAGCAAAAAATGTATTACGGTAGAATGAAGGAACTGGAAAAAAGCTTCAATTTAAAAAAAAATGCGTTGAAAATGCTTCATTTGGTCCCAAGTTACCCCTGGTAGAAAATTTGCCCCATATCTGAGCAGAATCTGCCGAATTTTATGCTGGGTAGCCAGAATATCTTGGAGAATCTGGGCAAAATCTACTCCCAGTAGCGACGGTACTCGGCCAGAATCTGGTGGCGAGCAAAATAATAGTAAGCATTTTGAGGTTATACGCTAATTAAAACGAGTTTTCTCCTGGAGTTTTGATAGAATTTAAAACATAATTAGTCGAAACTCGTTATTCGGGGGTTTTTGAGGTCGCAGAACACGAATATCGTGACGGCAACGCTCCCCGAGGTACCTGATGCCCGGGGTGGCCAGTATCAACGTCGTCTCTTGGAGTTTCATGGAAAATTAATAACATATTTCGTCGAGACTTGCTGATTGGAGGTTTTTGAGGTCGTAGAACTCGAATATCGTAACGGCAACGCACCCCGAGGTACATGGTGCCCAGGGTGGCCAGTATCAACGTCGTCCCCGAGAGTTTTACAGGAAATTAATAACATGATTTGTCGAAACTCGTTACTCGGCAGTTTATGAGATCGTTGCACACAAATATAGCGACGGCAACGCTTTTCGCGGTACCTGGTGCCCAGGGTGGCCAGTATTAACGTCATCCTCTAGAGTTTCACGAGAAATTAATAACATATTTGGTTGAGTTGACTCGTTACTCGGGGGTTTTCGAGGTTGCTGAACACTAATATGGCAACGACAAGGTCTTTTGTGGTACCTGGTGCCCAGAATAAACAGTATCAACGTCGTCTCCTAGAATTATTTTAAGTAGAACATCATATACATGTTCCGTGGCCCGATAAATCCCTGAGTAACGTATTTCATTCAATTACTATCAAATTCCCACAAAACTCTAAGAGACGACGCACTATGGGCGATTTCAGGAAAAGTATTGTCAAAATCAAATTGCGCCTCTCAGGAAAGTGCTAGGGACCTAATTTTTTTTTTAAATGAAGGTTGTACTTCTCAGATATGGGGAAAAATATCAGAATATTGTTTTCTGATGATGTCGAGCCGGGGCACCTATGAAAAGTACGACATTTTAAGAAAACGATATTTTAGCTACTTGTTAATGCATTAATATGCCATAAAAATGCATTTTAAAATAATTGGGAATTTTTTATACAATCATATACTATTTTTTTAATTAATGAATGATTTTTTCAGTTTCAAAAATTTCATTCTGTAGCATGAAAGATTTCAAAGTTAACACACATAAAATTGTTGATAAAATAAAATATTATTATGCTCACCACATATAACGTACATAAATTGTTATATATATACATATACATATATATATATATATATATAAAATTATGTAACCTAGACTATTGCATTACATGTTAACGCTATAGTATTTACACGTTATATAGTAACAATTAGCTACGAAATAATAACTATGCGATATAAGTACCACTTACCATTACTTTATATAGATAATATCAGATAATAGGAAATATTAGGATATAACAAAAAATACTAATAGTCAAAATTATATAAATTTTTCTGTCATTATTTACAATTATTTGTGTTTTTTATATATTCTAAAAGAATTTTGTTTTTGTTTAATTTCTTAATTATTATTGATTGTTATTAATTTATATTTAATTTTTATTTGGAAATGGATATAGTGATAAGTGATCTTATTTGTTATTATTTTTAATTATTTGTCATTAGTTTTTCAAATGTTATCGTAGTGTACAGAGTATATGGAGTTCATGCTCAACTTTCTAAAATGATTTTTCTCTTTGTAATATTTAATACTGTCATGTTTTGATCATTTAAATATTATGAATGTACACAAAAATATATTATATAATATTTATATTATTTTTATATGCATTCATAATAATTTCATATTTATCGAAAATTGACATTATTTAAATATTACAATAAGAAAAATCATTTTAAAAAATTGCGCATAAAATCTATATACTCTATGCACTACTTTAACAGAAGACGTTGTTTCCCATAACTTATTAAAGAATATATATTTATGTAAATCCTAGTTTTGAAAAACAAGCAAATGTTATTTTTCACAAGGTGTTGTTTTTTACAAAGTATTATTGTTTACAAAGTGTTATTTTTAAAAAGCAAGTGTTATTTCAGTTACGAAATTGTTCAAACGGTAAGTTTTAAAATATTGAAAAATTAGAATCTGTCGCCAAAGATAGTAAAAGAAAATGATTCTGTGGCTCAAAAGCAAAATGACTTGAAATTATTATTACAAACAAAAAATAAATAAATTTGCTAATATCTAAAAACTACAAAAAATTGATTAAAGTCGTTTTGCCGTAAATCCACAGAATTAGGCTAAGTTTTTGATAAAACTCATTATTGTGGCATTTTTTCGATAAATTTCTGTGGCATACGATAAATACTTACTTAAAATAATTAAATAAAATAAGATCAGAGTTTCATCACAGCATAAATTCTGACAAATTAATGCACATCTTTCCAAAAATATATTATGTTGTTTTTTTTTTATTAAAATTAGGTGCAAAAATTATGAGAATAAATCGTGAGTGATATCATATAATTACTTTTACACAAAAAAAAGACAAAAACGAAGTAATGCCAAAATTTCTATTTTAAAAAAGATACGCAAATTAAAAAATTCATCTTAAAAATTTTTCCTTGCAGAAGGCTAGAATGCATTTTTTTTTCGGCATACTCCCTGTATATGTTACATTTATTGAAGATCATACACGCTATTCACAAAATCATATATCGTTATAATTCATAAGATGGGCGGACGAAAAAGAAAAAATAAGCATAATAGAGGACGACCAAGAAAAGTCAGAAGAGGTTCCAATGGTGGAAGATATAATATCAGATTACTCTATATCTACTAAATATAGACGAACAAGAGAGGTATGTGGCTTCGCCCAAAATGATGTTGAAATTTTAGAAATAGCCTTAAGTCTTGCAAAGAAGTTCACCGTAGATGATACTGATTTATCCAATGGAACGCAAAATGAGAATAATCAACAGTGTGAGTCAAATATATTGAAACATACAGCTGCAGCATTTTATTTAGAGTAAAACTTGAATAAAAATTCTTACATAAGTTTATCTAAAGATTGTAAAATGAGAAATGCTCCCATTTATCCCTGCTATTCAGGAATTTCCAAAGCTTTGTCCGAATGTCTACCAAACGGTTACGATATTTCCGAGGTACAGATTATGGTATCCATGCAGGAGATGTTAAATAAAACTAGTGAGCGACTTTGCAATGCAGTTGCTTTGGATTGGAGTGTCAACGACTTGATTGATCTAACGCTTTTTGTAACTGTAGGGTTCGATAGTTCTTCAGGCCATAAAAATGTATATAAAAAATGTAAGGATGCTGTAAATAAAAGCGAAGCTTCCGAGCAGTCCCTCTTCGTTACAAGCTTCATTATCATTAAAATAATCTCTAATAAGTCTGATGGAAAATCATGGATCAATCCAATTCCTCAAAGTAAAGTGCAAACCATTGAGAATTGCATTCGAAAAAGAAACAGATGATTCGACCATATGTGAATACAATCGATTAGAAAATGAAATAAAGAATCTCAGTTCTTATAAATTTAGTTTGTCCAATGGAAAAAACATTTGCGTTTCTTATGAAGTTACACTCTTTTTGATGGCAAATGTTTAAATGTAATAGTGGGAAATAGAGCAACCAGTAGATGTCCAATTTGTAAGATAACGTCTCATCAGTTTGGAGAATTTGGCAATAATTTCACTCCTGTTGCTGAATCACTGAAGTATGGTTTGGGATTATTGCACGCGGAAATTAATACATTTGAGCATCTCCTAAACATTTCTTATAGAATGCCATTCAAAACGTGGGATATTCGAGAACCGCTAAAAGGTGCGTCTATAATAATTATGTGCATGATGTTTTAATTTAGAGCCTTAAGCAACTACCTCATTAATCAATAAATGCTATTAATGTTTTTTATTAATTTATACATTCTACGATTTTCAGAGCGACATCAAATTCGAAAAGCGATGTGCAGAAAAAAGTTTTCATTAATTTCGGAGTTAGAGTGAACCAAGTATTACAAGGCCATGGAACAACAAATACTGGAAATATAGCTCGTAGATGTTTTGAAGATCCGAAAAAATTGGCAAGGTCATTGGAAATTAATGAAGATTTGGTTAAAAATATTGTAACTATATTAACTTTAATTAAATGCAAAAAGGAGCTTAAATTAGACGAGTTAGAAAGGTTCTATATAAATACATATCAACTGTACTACAATACGTATCCATAGTGTCGAATGAATCCAATGCTTCATAAAATTTTAATGCATGGGTGTCAAATTGCCAGGCAATTTCCTATGCCTTTAGCATACTATGCCGAAGATGCTAACGAGTCTTGGCATAAGTTTTATCGCAGAAATAGGACAGAAGACTCCAGACAGACAAATAGATTAGCACTAATTACGGATGTATTTAACAGAGCAGTGCATATGAGTGACCCAAAACTATCTTTGATGTTCACAGGCAATCGAATAAAATTAGCTAAGAAGCACATATTCTTTCAAAATGCACAGGTATTGAACTCTATAAAAGAAACGTAAGTTTATTTACGAATTTAATTTTGTCATGAGCTCAGAATTATGATTTCATCCTCAATCTATTTTATAGGCATATTATGAACGAAGAAGAGTGTGAAGAAGAAAACCAGAACATAAGTGATGATGAAAGTAATATGACTTATGATAATTCTGATGAAGAATCTATAATGTAATTATTATGAAATAATAGAAGGTTATCATATTAATTGGAAATGGAATACTTATGTCACATAGTTATTATTTCGTTGCTAATTGTTACTATATAACGTGTAAATACTATAGCGTTAACATGTAATGTAATAGTCTAGGTTACATAATTATATATATATATATATATATATATATATATATATATATAACAATTTATGTACGTTATATGTGGTGAGCATAATAATATTTTATTTTATCAACAATTTTATGTGTGTTAACTTTAAAATCTTTCATGCTACAGAATGAAACTTCTCAGATTTAAAATTCCTGTAGGTTAGAATACTTTAAAGTAACATATTTTCTTGTTTATATAGTGCCGTATTATTAGAATATAATATTCGAAGCTAATCAAATTAGAGGTCCATGATTTATTATAATTTTAAGTCCCGGATTCACATTTCTTAGTACAATAGGTCGAAATAGATGAATTTTTAGGTTATGTAGGTAAAAAAATCATTCATTAATTAAAAAAATAGTATATGATTGTATAAAAAATTCCCAATTATTTTAAAATGCATTTTTATGGCATAATGCATTAACAAGTAGCTAAAATATCGTTTTCTTAAAACGTCGTACTTTTCATAGGTGCCCCGGCTCGACATCATCAGAAAACAATATTCTGATATTTTTCCCCATATCTGAGAAGTACAACCTTCATTTAAAAAAAAAATTAGGTCCCTAGCACTTTCCTGAGAGGCGCAATTTGATTTTGACAATACTTTTCCTGAAATCGCCCATAGTGCGACGTTGATACTATTCACCCTGGGCACCAGGTACCTCGGGGTGCGTTACCGTTACGATATTCGAGTTCTACGATCTCAAAAACCCCCAATCAGCAAGCCTCGACGAAATATGTTATTAATTTTCCATGAAACTCCAGGAGACGACGTTGATACTGCCTACCCTGGGCATCAGGTACCTCGGAGAGCGTTACGATATTCGTATTCTGCGACCTCGAAAACCCCTAATTAACGAGTCTTGACGAAATTTGTCGTTAATATTACGTGAAACTCTAGGAGGCGACGTTGATACTGGCCATCCCGGGCACCAGGTACCTCAGAGAGCGTTGCCGTTACGATATTCGTATTCTGCGACCTCGAAAACCCCCGAGTAAAGAGTCTCGACGAATTATGTTGTTAATTTTCCGTGAAACTCTAGGAGACGATGTTGATACTGCACACCCTGGGCACCAGGTACCTCGAAGAGTGTTGCCGTCACGACATTCGTATTCAGCGACCTCGAAAACCCCCGAGTAACAAGTTTGGACTAATTATGTTACAAATTCTAACAAAACTCCAGGTGACGACATTAATACTGTCTACCACGGGCACCAGATACTTCTGAGAGTATTCCCGTCGCGATATTCATGTTCAGCGACCCCAAAAACCTCTGAATAACAAAACTGGACTCATTTCCATCAATATTTACGAAGTTCTTATTTATTGTAGGATATACACTTTTATAATTTAAGGTTAGGGGCTCTTTATAAAATTAATTTCCCGGCCAGATTCTGGCCGTATCTGCCAAAATCTGTGCAGATTCTTCGAAAATTTCTGCGCAGAAAATGTTTTCAGACCTGCCCAAAAGATAGTTTCGTGGCCAGATCATCCAGCCAATTTTCTACCAGGGACGCACAATTGAAAATGCGGAAAAATCATGAAAATTGCAGGATTTTTCAAAGTCAAGAAATTTGTATCTTTTTTCATGATTTTTTCACACTTTCGATTGTGCGTAACTTGGGACCAAATCAAGCATTTTTTTAAATTGAAGCTTTTTTCCAGTTCCTTCATTCTACCGTAATACATTTTTTGCTTGTGCCCTTATGCATTAGGTACATGCCGTTAAACAATGGCTATTTATTGACGAATTTGAAGGTCCTACAAAACAGTGTCACACGGCACTGTTTCGATGTTGGAACGTGGTTTTGCATTGTTCTAAACATGCACAATAAGAAAAAAAGTTGCGGGCGCGTGCCCCAACATTTGTTTTTTTTCGGTTTCTCCAACCTGAAAATGGCATTTTTCCCGTGTAGAATTCCTCATATGCCAACGGTTCGCCAACTGATGCTGAGTGTTTCTTCCAGGATATTGTTACTTTTATAGATACTTTAATAAATTACAAATAATTGACTGACTCATGCATACAGCTATTGACATATATTTTTTTGTTGAACAATTTTGATTGCTCATATACTGTGAAGAATTAAAATTTAATGATTATGATGAATATTTTATATAATGCATATAAGTTTCTGCAACAGTTTAACCACCATACCGCGGCCAAAAACAAACAACTTGCACACAAAACAAAACATAAAAAAGTCTTGTGCATACTTATAAAAAAAGACATGAAAAATTTGTTATGTTTGTTATAAACTGATATTAAATAATCGATATCTAAAGACTACAATTCTGTCCATATTTATAAAATATTATCACGAGAAATTAATTTTATTTATTGCGAAACCGATTAGTTTTCTGCTAGTAAAACCAACTGTATATATTTAACAAAAATATCATTGCTATTATCATTCATTCATTAAATTAATTTATACATTCCATTTTAATCAAAATTATTTTTTTGGCACATTTTATTGAAATCATAAAACCAGAACCACATCAAATTCAAATTATAAATTATAAATATATAGAAAATATACTTTTTTCGAGATCAATTCGAAATTCTGTAAAAGTAGAATTATTTACTTAACTTATCTTAACGTGACTAATGAAATTACTGTCAATAAGTCAACGTAGTCTTACCGAGGCATGTATAAAATCTACCACGAGTGAGTCATCAAACAGTGTTTGTCCTCGTAGTGAGTACGATGGCGTTCTCTTGGGCTTTCCTCTTATATGTTCTTCTTGTGATTCAAGGTATTACATTACTTAATTGCTTTCATAATTATTATTATTTGTATTATTGTTCTTAAAAATATGTGCGGATAGTATTAATTGTAAAATGGTTGTATTGCAAATTATAATTTATCTTACAAATATTTAGAAATGTTATATTATTGTTATATGCAAAAATAATAATAATAAATTTAACTATTTCATCCTTTAATTTTTTCTAAACTATACGTGTATTGTTGCACGTATATTCTCATTTATGTCAGAAATCTGACGTAGTGTATAAACTGACGTCAAATGAGTTTTAGGGAATCACTGATGTATATAGCCCGTTAAGGTTGAACGTGTTATTGTGTACATTCGTTTTGCGCGATTTCAGTACGCAGTGGAAACGTTTTTTTCTTCATACCCACGAATTTTAATTTTTGCGTACATGTTTTGTACCAAAAATAAAAAGCATTATCGAAAATCTCAGAGCTAGAAGAACGCATTTTTTTTCAATATTCAGAGTCCTCATATTGCCTAAATTATTTCCTGAATTATTTTAGACTATATGAAAGCAAAAAAAATGACTGTTGCGCAGATTATAACTTGCATTATACAAAAGTTGGAATATATTTTTCATGAAGAAAACCAAAGCAGAGGAAAAAATCATTTAATTGAATAAATTGATAAATTAATGCTCCGGTGCAATAAGTTTTAAAAGCATAACGAATATTAAATTTGTAATGTGAATGTAATGTAATCTCTTGCGATTATTTAGTAGGTCAGTAAAACTTAGCAGGAAATGGGGAAATTATTTTTATTTTTCAATGTTTGATTTGTAAAAACGATTAGGATCTCAAGCGTTTTCAAGACAAAAAAGGATTGTGAAAGGCGTGGATGCTAAACTTGGAGAATTTCCTTATCAGGTAAAAATATACTTAGCATACAAACAAAAACAGAAGTGTGTTTTGTCATGGTTTATTAAAATGATTGAACAGGTTTCAATACAAAATGCAGACAGCAATTATCATCACTGCGGTGGAATAATTATAGACCAATATCATGTGCTCACTGCGGGTCATTGCTTGGATGGGTAATTTAATTCATATTAGTATTCTTGAAAACTTACTATATTAACGTTTCCAAACCATCACATAGATTTGTAATGCAATAACAAAACTTGAGAAGAAAAAATGAAATTGATCAGCATATATGGTTAAATCTTAATTTCTCAAAATTCATTTAAATTTTTAGAACTGAATTAGAATTATACGTTATTTAAACTCAATTTATCGTGAGCAAAAATAGAAAGGGCCTATTATTATGAAAACAGATATCAAATACAATTAATAAAAAGGCATTAAAACTAAGAATAATATGTAATCTATAAAAATAAAACTTTTAACCAAAGTAAAAGGGTTAGGCGAGTTTGATGCATAATGTAACGTAATAGCGTTATTTTATTTGCAACGAAATTACAGATTATGAAAGAACTGAGATCAATAAAAAAGTCAGGTTTATGACAATATTATATTTTAATCATAATATAGCAAACAGAAAATTGTTGTATTCAATTAAGGGGATGTTGTCGCTAAAAACACTGTTTTTCTATTGCATATAACTTTTTAAATAAAGCCTGTAATGAAAAACCAAGCTTGTAGCGCTCTTAGGTTTAATAAATCATTCTACCAAGGTATTGTGTATGTATAGAGTAAACTTAGAGAAAGTGCAAAGATGTTTACTCAAATATAGGTTTATTTAGAATGACAGTTATTATTTACAATCGATAATATGAAGTTGCATGAAAAACAATAGAACTTAAAAAGAACGTTAATTGAAATATATTACATTTCCTCCCACCTTTATAAAGATTTCTTGAATTATCATAGTGGAGAGTCAATTTTAGCTACTTTTACTTTGTTGAAAATGTCACTAGGTTTTGGAATAGGACATTCATCTATTATTATACGTGGATTCAATGTCGGTTTATAATTGCCAGTTATACGAATATCACCATTTTTTTTTAATAACGACGTGTGTAGGCGAAGCCCACTCGGAAAAATCGACTTTTTTGTAAAATCCAGACGCAAGTTTAGCGTCAACTGCTTTAGAATATTTGTCACGCAACGCATATGCTATATCTTGAGCACGAGCAAAAACAGGAGAAGTTCCCAGGTTTAAAATATACCTTAACTGGAGGCCCAGTAAATTTTCCAGCTATTTCGCTGAAAACTTCAATGTACCTGGTCAAAAGTTGATCCAGCTGTGTTTGTTGATCACGAGTTAATGAAGATGGAAGAGTAGAAAGTTCATTAACCTTGATTGGAGAAAAGAGTTCGGTCCAATCAATTCCGTGACTGAATTGTGCGATCCATTCACGACCAAATAAGTAATCGTAAGAGCCTTGAATAACGGAGACTGAAAGTTGACGAGATGTAGACGAGATGTAGTTGACCGATGCAGTTGAGATGATGTTGCGAGTAACTCATGAATTTCTTAGAAGTTGGCTGCAATTTAAAATTGGGTTTGAGGTTACGAAGTGTATCGCTACCTATGAAAGCACTTAAAGTATTTTCTTACCACAAGAATCAATAATGTGGATTTCTTTGACTGCGTTGAAACATTTCAATGTGTCTATTTGTTGTGCAGGCTCTTCAGAACTTTGTATTTGAGAAGTAGAAAGTGAAGATGAAGCTCTGCAAACTTTCGCTTTGTGCCCATGTTTTTTGCATTTATGACGCTTAGAAGTACGAAATGGACACGCATTGCGTTTGTGACGTTCTCCGCATTCAAAACAAGCGTACTACTGACCTTGTTGTTCGCCATGATCTTGCTTCCGAGAAGCACTGCGCGATGTATGCAAAGCATTCCGTTTATGCTTGAAATGCGTCGTTGAATAAGATAGTGCATGTATCTTATTAGAAGTAGAGGTAACCTCATCCGCTGTTTGACGAGTTGATTCCAATGTATGTGCTATTTCATTAGCGTCCTTAAACGCGCATATTACGATCGGTGAGACCATGTAGGAGCTGCTCAATCAGCATACTGTTGAGAAATGTGTCGTATTCGCAGAACGTTGCTCCTTGTTTTAATCGTCGTGAGAAATTAGCAATGGATTCATTTTGTAGTTGTACAATTTGTCGGTACTTAACACTTTCTGCATATTTATTTTTCTCGACGTCAAAATGCGCAAATAAAACAGTGCGAATTTGTTGATACGTGCGACTTTCTGGTGTATCAGGAGCAACAAGAATTTTCAGAGCATTATTAAGTTCTGCACCCATATATACTCGACCGAAATTACCATATTCTTCTTCCTAAATTTTACTCAGTTGTAATGCCCACTCGAATCTCTTGAAATAATCGTCGACTGTCATTCCGTCGGACAAACGATATTCTTGATACTTGAACGGAGGAGCTTTGGGTTGAACTTGAGAACTAGATTCAGGCTGGTTTATAACAGAAGTGGTAACTTGTGGAATATCAATCCTCATAGCATCCGCCAACGCCTTTGTCAATCGTCACAGCAGCAATCAATGCAGTAGAAGGTTCCTCTACGTCCGACATGGTTATGTTGACTTTGTAATGAAAATATGCACTTTTCACTATTTCTCTCTGCGTGTTATTGTAGTAGAATATAGAAAATCAAGTAATTGGCGTATTTTCGAAACCAATTCTGACACCAAAATATTGTGTATGTAAAGAGTAAACTTAGATAAACTGCAAATATGTTTACTCAAAGATAAGTTTATTTTGAATGACAGTTATTATTTACAATCAATAACATGAAGTTACATAAAAAACAATAGAATTTAAAAAGAACGTTAATTGAAATATACTACACAAGGGAAATTTCGATCGGTCATTTAGTTTTTCTAAAATCTTGGAAATACGAACAGATGTTTACGCGTACTAATGCGATTGCAGCGCCGACCTTAAAATCTAATTTTACGTAAAACTTTTTAAATAAAGCTTGCAAATGAAAAACCGAGTCTGTAGCGGCGTAGTGTTTAAGTTTAATGAATCGTTTTATCGAAAGAAATTTTCGATCAAAAAGTTTGGAAATACAAAATACCTCGTGTCAGATTTGCGAAGCTTTAGCGCCGACATCCCCTTAAGGGCTAAGTCGAATGATTGCTAACTTAAACTTAAGCAATATATCGATCAATTACAAATGACTCTCGATACTTGCTACGTGACTTACCATGCCCGTTTCATTTTGTTCATAGGTGAACAACTGAAATATTCTTTTTGTGTGTCAGAATGTAATATCAAATTTATTAATATTTAACTTCGACTGTAGTGTAATCTACATTGGAAATCCATAAGATTATATTAAAAGAAGAATTTTATAAGTGTATGTACAAAAATAAAATATGCAAAAAGTTACTGATAGACAGCATAATAAATAAAATAAGTATCGGTCGTTGTTTATAATTAATCGATATATTGCTTAAGTTTAAGTTAGTAATAATTCGACTCAGCCTTTAATATGACACAATAATTTTCTGTTTGCTACATTATGATTAAAATAAAATTGTTATAAAACTGACTTTTTTTTGTCTCAGTTCTTTTATAATCTGTAATTTCGTTGCAAATAAAATAACGCTATCATTTTACATTATGACATTGTCATGCATGACATAACACGGAATGCATCAAACTCGCCTAACTCTTTTACTCTGGTTAAAAGTTTTATTTTTATAGAGATCGGCCATGGTTTGTACACCTACACAACATAAACTAAGGAGCACACCACCTAGACCTCGTCATCAGCCACCCTCTAGACGCCACCCTCGAATATATTTTACACCTAGACAATATAAACTACGGGGCGTTAAAAAATAAAATCACATCAGTAGTTTGTATACGTGGGAAAGCAATCAAGTGGCGCATATATCCTATACAACGGTACTTTTGCCATATGCATCTAAATTTACGGTCTTAATACTAGCCGTATGTGGCTAACTTCATAGTCTTAACATCTATTGGGCTGAAGAATCCCAAGATGATTAGAGCAGGTTTGTTTACTGACATACTCGTTTGTTATAAAAAAAGCTGCTTTCTTGCCAATACATCGATTAGAAATCATAGTTAAAGATACACAATATGATTATATTCCAAAAAATTTAGATACAATAATGTGAATATTTGTATTTTATAATTGAAAATTTGAGAAGCCAATATAGAAGTATATAGTGTTGCGGCGCTGCAGGTTCGTCTGCTTCTGGAACTTGCCTTCATGGCGCTACCGTGCCACTTGATTTCCTTTTTTATTCGTATAAGATTTATTGATATCTTTATTTTAAGATATGATATTTACAGACTCTAATGCTCGTTGTTTTTTTAAACTGTGGGAATAGATCGTAATCTCTACGAGCAGTTTTCTTTTAAGAAATCTTTTTTTTTTAATATCATATTTATTAAAGCTCTCAACGTTTTCACAATATTTAAAAAAGTATTATAATTAGAATCCTAATTACTAATTTTTATAGATTTTTAGCAGAAGATTTTCAAGTTATAAGTGGAACAACTGATTTGAGAAAACCAACTTTCAAGAATTACGCTGCTGAAATACACGTACCCAAAACATATGACCAACAAGATTCCTGGAAAGATGACATCGCTATATTAAAAGTAAGTTTCTGTTAAATATGTTAAGTTTATAACAGTAGAATCGAACATAAATAATTTCAATTCAGTTAGGGAAAACTTTAAGTCAGCTGCTTGATGTTTTTTCATAGTCCAGTAAATACTTCGCGGACGTTATTTTAAATTTATCATAGCAAAAGTTTCCTAACATACAATAAAACTCCTATAATTATTGATTATGCACGCGACATATAATTTACAGTAGCTTTATTTACCTGTCACCCGTCAGTATAGACAACAGAACGGTCTCCTATAATTCTATTAAAATTGCCGAAACCATTTACTTTTTTCTTCTTTGAATAAAGAATGTCCATGAATGTTTGATTTCAATAAATCTTTCATATTTTTCCTTAACTTAATATTGTATAATATAAGTATTGTTCTGATGTTTAAAAATGTTTAAGGACCTTTTATTCATTAGAAACAAATACTATTCCATCCCCTATAATTTGTTACTTGGTGCGATCTGTGCGCACACGTGATTCTTGCACTTGCATTTTCATCATCCTTGGCATATTATAATAATTAATATCAACATAGGTGTCGCAGCCTTTCATTTTTAATGATTTGGTCGGACCTGCTTATTTACCAAGAAAAAATGAAGAAGTAAGAGCTTCTACGCCAGCTACAGTGCCAGGCTTCGGAAGAACTTCTGTAAGCTCAGTATTTTTTATCAATGAAAATTTATCTTTTACGCTTAATAAATTTATCTTTTATTTTGATAACTACCATTAATTTTATTATTTTAGGAACACGATCAGACTTCAAAGGTATTAAAAAAGACTACAATAAATATTGAAGATCTATCATTCTGCAATGAACAGTACAAGAAAAGCAAACTGAACTTCAGAGATACACAAATATGCGCATACAGCTCAGAACATAAAGGAATATGCAAGGTATAGTGTTGTACAGAGTACAACATTTTAATTGAAAAATAACAAATATCAAGATTATAATCACAAATATTCTTATGCCTTAGGGCGATTCGGGCGGACCTCTAATTGTCAGCGGTAAAGTCGTTGGAATTACAAGTTTTACAAATGCAGGATGTGCTGATTCTAGTTATCCTTCAGTGTTTACAAAAATCTCAAAATATATTGACTGGATAAATTCTTATGTTCAAAATTCATGACAAATAGCACCTAGTCCGATCTTATGTTTTATAATTATTGACGAGAATTTTAATTCTATTTTTTCTGTGACATTGCCGCATTACGATAGTATACGTTTTTATAAAACACCTATGGTTTCTATTTAAAAAAGAAAATATTCTGTACCCATGACAACCCACCAAAATCTACAAGTAATTATTAATGTTTTATTGAATCATTTAGTAAGGTACTCTGTACATTATTGTCGTACAATATAATTTCTGAATTTACTTTCTTTAGCTTTAATAATTTATGTATGATATGTGATAAAATTTCACACAAACCGAACCATTCTTATGCTTGTTTTACTGCGCAAATTTTATTAGTATTTCATTTTAAAAGAGTGTAAAGTTACTAAAAAAATTTTAAAAACTTTTACTCCCATTTTACAAATGTATCTGTATATTTATGATTAAAAACGATATCCAAAACTTTAAAAAACCAAAGCACATATATGAAAACATGCTATTAATATGTAAAAGCTTGATTTACCCTCTACTTGTTAAGTACTTATACTCATTATACACAATTTTACCGTGGGCGAAGATAACAAATTTAAGAACCTGTTAAATACATAAATATATGATAATGTACATTAAATAAATTCTATATTTTTAAATTAAAAATTCTGTTCAAAATTATTAATACAAATTACAAATCACATAAAAATATGGGCAAAATCAATCACGAAAATTCAAAAAATTATAGAAAAATTCAATAGTAAAGTGGGCTTTTTTAGACCAAGAGTGGAGTTTGCAGTACAAGTTAAAGCGAATTAGCCCAAGCCAAAGCCGAGCCGAAGGCGTTATAAGTAAAATAGATTAATTAAATTTGATTAAGTAGATAGGAAACAGGAAATGGAAAACTAATCTTTATCACGTTGCACATAATAAAGCATTATTGTTATTCTTATTATCTTCATACAGTTAGTTAACTATTTTTAGTATATTTAATGTAATCTACTGTCATAAAACATTTCTACAACACTATAAAATAAAATAATATTTCAAAATATTATGTTAGTCAAGCATATTCTAAATAATCGGCAAGAAAAAATGTACTGATATCACTTGAAGCTAATTACCTCAATAATTTATTGCATGCACAAATTTACAAACATTTACACAGATTAGTACATTTGTTAATTACTTTAGTGTCAGAATTTCTTTCATTGTGAATTAGATTTTTTTATCGTTTGTCAATGAACCATGAAGAAACTTATAAGGTTAAATGCCCAATACATAGACAGATTCTGAGGAAATTTTAGATGCTCATTTATTTCGCACGGATAAATTGCGAAGTATCAAAATCCTGTAACACCAACGTTTAGCCTACTCAATTAACTTTCTTTTAAATAAAAACCGAACCTCAAACAATCAGTTTTTGCAATAAAAATAAATTTTGAAGAGTGGCATTAAATCACGGTATAGTTGGACATCGTTTGACACGGTTGAATCAGTACTTGTACGCGGTCTTAGCCCCAATAGTTGGACATTATGATTAAGGGGTCCAGCCTGGGTTAAATCCTGCAAAAAAACAACAAAATATTCGTCCGATACAATTTTTTTCTTTTTACGTATACAACCTATGGATAATAAAATTTATTAATATTTTTTAGAAATGTCTTTCATTATGTCTGAGGCGGCATATTTAAGGTACATTTTAAGCCCGGGTAGAGTGAAGAAGACAGTCGAGATCTTTCACAAAGCCGTGGCAAGAGACTAAAAACACTTATTTATATAGTAAAATGTCATGGATTTTGGTCAGTAATTTGATATTGTATGTATATGATAATTCTCAGTAGAAATAGTATATAGTATCAATATTTACAGTAGATATTTTTTGTTTTTTAATTTACGTAAGAAGAAAATATTTTATTGGACGAATATTTTGTTGTTTTTTTTTGTAGGATTTAATCCAGGCTGGACCCCTTAAACGTGTCTAACTACTGCTTTATGGAAATCGCGTTTTCGGTAAAGTTGGACAATACTGGCAAAAATTGCTTTTATGGGACTCGAGAGCAGTCTTTCAAATCATCCTTGAGAATTGATTTTTGTTAAAATGTTATTGAAATCATAGCAAACATTCGAGTGTCCAAGTATAGGTCTAAATTTTCATTTTGTCCAAGTATTGGGCATTTTACCTTAATATATAATATAGCATTATCTTAACAATAGATATACTTGCTGTGTAATAATCCATTATTTACTAATTTTACTTTTTTATTAACTAATATTATAATATTATATGTTATTGAACTCTAGCAAATATTAAAAATGCTAAAACACTGATTTTGATCAAGAAATTGTAGTATATGAACTACATATCATTCTTCATAGTAAAAGAGAGATATCTATAAAAGATTGAATCTTAAAATCTTATCAAAGCAAATTCTTTGGTCGATTAAAGTAGGAAGTACGATATGGTATAAAAGCAGCCCATTTCGTAAATATCGCAGTTTTGTTTTGCGCTACATCTTGACATCATGCTGAAGTCCGGTTTGATTTTGTTAAATTTATTTGCCGCCATTCAAGGTAAATTATATAGTGGTTTACAGTTTTTTTATATTTATTATTTCCCCTTCCAGTATTTACTAAAAAGTTTTTTTTGAACGTCTATAGGCAGGGTAATCGAAAATGATAACACCCGTATTGTGAATGGAGAAAATGTCAGCCTTGGCGAAATCCCTTACCAGGTGCAAATCAAGTGTTTACATATTTAATTAGTTTGTGTCTTTATAAATCTGGAGCCTTTAAGCCTATACTTTATATATCTAGGTATCTTTACAACGAAAAGTAGATAACTTTCACTTCTGTGGTGGATCTGTTCTGAATAAAAACTACATCATCACAGCAGCCCATTGTGTTTCCGGGTAAGAAAATAGAGAGTCTATTTCAATTAAATTTTTTTGCCACGATTAGGTATATACAGACAAAATAACTAATTTAATAGCATAACGGATAATAAAAATCAAATCACGGAAAACCACGACATATTTTCCGTTATATAGTTCTCATTTGAATATAGGTATAAAAAAATGTGTTAACGCACGCTTCAAACTTTGTGAAACGAGTAAATCATAAACAATTTCATAACAAAGGAAAACTATGTCGTGGTTTTTCTTATTTATTACGTGAGCAAATCGTTAGTTGTTTTTTCGTCTGTGTATTTTGGCAAGATACTTTAATTTCGGACCTCCTTTTATATAATATTTTTTATTTCAAATATAGAGTGTGCTTTTAAATTGTAATTTTTTTTTTTTTTTAGTACTAATCCCGAAACTATCCAAGTCATTGTCGGCACTCTCAACTTAGATGACCCACAAGCAGTTTACTTTGCATCAAAAATAACCGTGCACGAAGCTTATTCGCCTTCTAATTCATACAAAAACGACATTGCCTTGATCAAGGTAAATATTATTCAAACTTTGATTATTTTGAACATTTCTTGTATTTGTTTGCTTAATTGAATGAAAATTGAATTATAGGTTCAATCTCCAATCAAATTCAGCAAGACAGTATCCACTGTTATTTTACCGAAAGCTAACGCTGTCATTGATGCTGATAAGCATGCTGTGGTTTCTGGCTATGGTCATTTATACGTAAGTAATACAACAACATTTTTTGCTAATTGTTACAAACGGTTTACAAGTAAGAACGAGTAAGTAAAGGATCAACTTATTTGGTTATAAATAAATTAATATTTCAAGTCAAAATCAAAGCACTCTAGATAAGAACTTTAGTTTTGAATTTTTATTATTATTTATATATGTAGTTTTTTTACCCGAAGAACTATCAGAAATACCCGAAACGTTGTAGTGGAAGCTGAGGAAAGAAAATTGTTTGGCGCATTTTCCATGAATATTATCTCGACGTTCATTTTACTTGAAAAATATACTTTTACAGCAAAATGGCCCTACACCAAAAGATTTGCAAAAAGTTGGAGTATTGATAGCTGACCAACAATACTGCAACAATGTTTACACGAAGTTGGGCGAAAAAGTTCACGAGACTCACATTTGTGCTCATGATCCCGTCGTCGAACATGGATCGTGCCAGGTATGAGTTATTGTCTCGCGAGTTATTCTATGATGAAAATAACTAATAATGCGTCAATACTTGAAACTAACGATGCGTGTATTATTTGTGCTCAGGGAGACTCTGGTGGTCCTCTGACTGTTGATGGAGTTTTGGTTGGACTTGTTTCTTGGGCTCTTGGCTGTGCTCAAGTCAACTACCCTACAGTTTTCACAAGGGTCTCTGAATACATCGATTGGATCGAAAGGAACAGTCAATAAGTGTACAGTTAATATTTTGCGAAGGTTCATTTCAACTTGGCCAGTGATTTTTATGAATATTAAATCACTGTCTGTCACATTTTTTACCACACCTTTTTACAATCATCAACAAACAAAATTAATAAGGCGCCTCTTAACCAATCTAAAATGTTTTTATCCCTATTTATCTATATCAGCACCTTTATCATATGGGTATGTCAAATAAAGTGAGAGCCATTAACACGTGTCAGATCGAACATGTATTTGTGACACACATTCACCACAAACATAGTTTCAAGAATAAATGAGACATTGAGTTTGGTGCATAAAATCTAAGAAATGATAATATATTCTGCTAACGTTGAGATTATATTTCTGTGATTAAATCTAGAGCAAAAGCAAAGCTCTTTATTTACTTGCAAAAAAAAAATAAATAAATAAATAAATAAAAATAACACCTGAATTGTGAAATGTCTCTAATTAAAATTCAGCCATTTGTATGGTCCACATTTATAATGATCATGAGAGAATTGAAAAGCTTTGAGAGGTTATTTACGAACGAAAGTTATTTTACAAATAATATGCATCCTTCATAAAAGGTATTCATTAATGGACATGCATCTGAAATTTGGCGCAGAAGCGTGCACGTTGGGGTGAGAAAGGGTAACGGGTCAGCTGGCGGCGCTAGGAGATCAATACGCCATACCAACGCACTACCGCCGGCTCACGTGTTGCTCTCATTTTGTGCTCATCTTTAAAAAATGCACCAGAATCCGAAATAGTTCAAGCGTTCTATTTTTTTAAATGGATTCGAAATGGATCAGTAGGACGGCCCCTATAGCACCTTAGCGACAGCCAGCACATCTCAAAATTTGCCGCGAAGCATAGCACAGTTCCAATTGTCTACTCTACAAAATGTGAGAACTCGGATTATGTTTTTGTGTACAGGTGGGTTTAATTAATGAGATCATTGTACAACTACGGGCAAATCTCGAAGTTTCAAAGTGAGCATCAGCTTTTAATGAAAATCATGCTGAAATTTGGGAACTTTCGTAGGAAATCGATGCGAATATGTCTGCAACATTTTGTGCGCACTTCAGTACGGGTACATTAGCCAATCGATACCATTGCTATCGCACCAAGACAGTTCAATGCACCCAGGAGGACTGTGCACAGATTTGCACAGATTTGCACGATTTGCGCGAAGAGTGTGAAAAAGCGAGCGTCGTGGCCGACGAAAGGACGGAATTTCTCACACTTCACAGACGTCGGTGTGTTTAATACATGTATGCGCCCGGGCTTATCAGGAGGGCGCGATCGCGGCACTGCGGGCGTTTAAAGTGCGCGGCGCTGATGAGCGATTCTATAGTTCAGTAGATCGCGCGCGGTTGAGCGTGTGGCGGGGGCAAAAAGGTGAATCGTGTGTATGAAAGAGGTGGCGCTGCCCGAGAGGAGAATGAAAGGCCGCCGCGGCATCTCCGTTCCCTCGCCGCTGCAGAGGAAAGAGAGACAGAGAAAGAAGCCTTTCCTCCGTAACCTCCCTTCCCCGCGAGCGGAAAAGTGCTCTTGCTCCGCGCCGGGGTTTTACCTACCCCTTCTTTCTCTCTGGACAAACTGAGGAGCAAGACTAGTCTCGCTCGGCTAGTCTCATCGCTGCTATTTACATTGCTAATGAATTTTCATTTTATACCGTTTCTCCAAGTGGCACGCGACGGCGGATGCCTGCCGCGCGGTCGCCTTCTCTCCAGCCTCTAGCTAGACGTTCCCTAAGCCTAACTTTTTCAGGCTCCCCGGCCGTGAACAATTGACTCGTATACATTTCGATGTTGATGTCGACGCTAATGAAACGCGATTTTCCTCTCACAAAGCTTATGAGCCTTGACTGCTCACGAATCCAAAGAAGGGGGCAACATTCCAACAATTAGGTCCACGGCTCTCGGTCTTCGGAAGTGCGAGGCGCTGGGCAACCGAGTACTTCAATGAGCATATAAGTATATAGTTCCGCGAGGCTCGAGAGAAGGAAAGGTCGACTCGAGGAAGCGGCGGAGCTCGAGGCCGGTCGATAGTCCCGATGCCCCGATGCCGCGGCCGCGGCGCGCGAGTAGATGAAGTCAGTGTCGGCTTGGACGTACCTGCTTGCGGAGCGAGGAGCCCCCCTCGTCGGCGTTGCGGTCGAAGCGCTCGAACTTGAAGCTGTTGCTGCGGTAGAGCTCGTTGTCGCTCTGCTGGCGGCGGCAGAGCCGGCGCGTGAGGGCCCGGGGCCGGCAGGGCGCGCACTCGCCGGCCAGCTGCCAGTGCAGGTGGAGCATGGCGAGCTCGGCGGTGCAGCGCGCCATGGCGCAGCCGGCCCGGCGCACGCGGCACTTGACGCGCTTGATGCGGCCCTCGAGGGCCCGGTGCGCGCAGGCCTGGCCCGCCGGGCACTCGCAGCTCGGCTTGGCCGCCTTGCTCGCCTTGCTAGCCCGACTCGTCTTGACCGTGTGCAGGCAGGGCCGCGCGTCCCGCTCGCAGTCGCAGACCTCGTCGTCGCCGTGCGGGCAGTGCGGGTGCTGGCCGGTGCCCGCGCTCAGGACCGCCGCCGTCGCCGCGCTCGACGTCGCGAACAGCGAGGACAGGCCCTGCGGCCGGCGCCTCGTGCCCGACTCGCCCCTGCAACGCGCAACCGCTCTGTAAGTACACGCGCCTCTCCTCCTCCTCGCAGTCCACTCGCAAATGACCTATCCTATATATATTCTATTTATGTATGGCATTACCTCCTGCTGACCCGCCGCGGCCGGTGGGGACAGGGCTGCGCGTCCGGGGGGCAGTCGCAGTTGGGCGCCGGGGGCCGCTGGCTCCTGCGCACCCGGATCAGCACCGGGTGCACCGGGCACGGCTGCACCTGGCAGCCGCACACGATCGTCTGGGGTCCCCGCGACCTGCGCCTGCCTCGCAGCTGCTCCCGCTGCTGCTCCCGCTGCTGCTCCCGCTGCTGCTCCTCCTGCGCCTGCTCGGCCACGTGCTGCGCAGCGCTGGACGCGGAAGCAGCGCCGCCGCGGCGACCGGCGCTCTGGACGCGCCTCCAGACCCGCTCCATTCCACGGCCGTTGTCCGACTGAGCTGCTCCGGAGAGATGAAGCTGCTGCTGCGCTGGGGCTGCGCCGCGGCGCCCCCTGTCTCCGAGGGCACATGCACTCGAAAGCGCGCCTTCGTGACAACTGACGCGCGATCGAACGGGAGGAGCGCGCGCACCCTCCGCCTCGCCGTCCCGCGATGCGGCCTCGGCAGCTGGCCGACTCATTCTACTTATGCCGCGACGAGTGCGAGAGGGACGATTTCGCCTTCGCAAGCTCCCAGGCGCGTCCGACCAGGCCCGGCTCGACCGGCCGTTTCCACTTGCGCCCGCCAGCGAACGCCTCTTCTCGCGTCGGTCGTCCTATTTTTTCAGCTGAGCTCTTCGTCCGGGCCTGGCCTTATATACCGAGCTATTGACGCAGCACAGCGGGGTATTTACGTTCCACAGGTGCTCAGCTGCTCAGCAACTATATGTATTCAATATATACCCTCGCGGAGCATCGAACCAATTATAGAAGCTATCGAACAATTTATCTGCGAATAGACCTCGTCGGCTCTTGTTGTTCCGCGGAAAGCAATCACAGTGCAGTATTGGCAATTTAATAATTCGATTGCAGAGGGAAGCCAACGATGCCAACTGTAATCTGATTTAACGAGCCGCTTCGACCCAGCGCAACAACTTTTTGCGCGCTAACGAATGTAAGCGGGATGCTAAACTCGATGTGTTTTCCGACGCGTCGATGTGTAGAGCGAAAATAAGCAGACGCCCGTCGTCTGGCCGTACCCGTCATTTTCCACTCGGCGTTTTCATCTACGCTCGGATCTTAAAATATTCATCGCCGCCGCGATTTCAATAGAATTTTTAGTTTAAAAAAACACTCCGAAATCGATCCAATATCCTGTAATGCTTCTCTAACGATGAAGGGATTTCAATTTCATATAAAAATATTTATTAAAATATCAACAGTCTATATACATATATTACATATATCAAATCTTGGTGTATATGTGTTATTCCGTTTATATTTCATTTTAACGCGTTGTACTGAGCACCGAAGCTGCAAATATTTGTTTTAAAATTCGAGGAATATTTTTCAAATCCATGCATACGAAAGCCCTGCCAGAGGGCATTTTCTTCGTCAACCTGAAAACAAAAGCAATCGTCGTGAATCATGATAGCTCGATTCAACGATTAATTCTCAAGATTTTACCTCGTTGCCTGATCGCCCAGCGATCCGATAAATATTGCATACGCATTTACGTCTGCGTTGGACGTCAAGACCTTTGCAAATACTTCTGGTCGGATACCATAACGTTCTAAATTAGCGTCGGAAAGTACCACGACAATCGATTCATCCGTGTCCTCTTTTGCTAGAGTACATATTGCGTGCTTCGTAGCTTCCAGCGTGTGATCGCCGGACATACAAAACTGAGAATGAGCGTGCATCGTCTGAAAAAATGCATTGCAAAAATTAATTCTGAATAGAATAATTCGCGAAATTTCAAGTTCCACTCACTTTAATAACTTCCAGTCTGCGCTTGTTATCTGCTGGCGGTTGAGTGTGATCAACAAACGAAATGCGATAATCATCGCCAGAATGACCAACAATGTCATACTGGAATTTGTTTTCGTATCCACTGAAAGCTTCCATTACCATGACACATGCTTCCATTTCTCTGTCGAGTCGTCCATCATAGCTATTAAATCTGTACATACTGCCCGACACGTCTACAACGAGTTTCAGACGCTTCGGCTTCAACTGCGGTGCGCCGATGTCAGGCTCTTTTTCCGCTCGTCGCCTGTAGATTGTTTTTTCGCCAGTTAAACCTTCTATCAGCTTCGTGTCATCCAAATCCCCAGAAGTTTGATGTCTACACCACTGACGTTCATTACTTTTGGCTTGCAAGCTACCCAAAATCACCCTTAATGCCTGAACCTCTCTTTGCACTGCATTGCTGAATTGACTATACATTTCGTGATCGTATTCGCTCATTCGTATATCGTTCAAGCGTTGTTTGAATACCTTAAGTCCCATTTCTCTAGCTGCTTTCTTGACATGTTCAGGAACCGCGTTTTTCTCTTCGTCGCTTAGCTGATGAACTGTATGCCCAGCATCTAATCTGTACGGTCCACCTTTGCCGCCCAATCCAGCGGTATCTCTACCTGCGATCCGTTAAAATACAAAATTAATAATTCCAACGACATTCGATTTTCATAACGAGTATGCAAAAAGTTAGAAACAAAGAGAAATCGACAAATCTATCAATTTTCAATTGCTTATCAATGCGATCTTTCGATTCTCTAAACGTACCACCAGTACCACCAGCCCAAGTATTTCCGCCAACATGAGGATCATTATTAGGATCCACTTTTCCATGTTTTGGCGCGGTTACATCGAGCCCGGAATAACGTTCTTTCGTAATTTGTAGTCTTTCTCCGTCTGCACCTACCATTTTTTTCCAAGCTCCGAGCGATTTCTCCAAATTAACCAAAGATGTTTCCCACACCCTTATGCAACCGCCAGCATCAATAGTAACCAAACCTTGGTTTGAAGTTACAGATACATAAAGTGGAAGTTCTTTATCATACAACCATTGAGTAACTGGAGACACTTTCATTGGCCTATGATGATAGCATAACATTGCTTATTATCAAACAACAAGTCATATACTACATTTATACAAAGTTCTTTCACGATTGTTGACAATCTGTTACATAATTAAAATGTAATAACTTACGCTGGTATCGGAACATAACGCAATTTTTTGTCAATTGGATCTGTGATTTCCAAATATCCCGACGAGCCTGGATGTGCTTTGCCTTCATAAAGGGCTGGAGGCGGAACGTTCGATGAAGCTATTGTTCTGATTATAGTACCCTGTTGTGTTATAATTGGTGTGCTGAAACTGTGTACCCTTTGATTTCTTGGAAATGAAAATACCTCATTTGAACTGTCGAGTTCTGGAAAGCCTACCACAATACTTGCGTACGTATTATTTGTAGCCACGATTCTATTTGGAGATTCAATTTTTTGATTTAATACTTTGCCCAACATTTCATTTGACAAGCTTTCTTTGCTACAATTCAGCAAGGATCCTATCTTATAGGGGCCCGAATCGTCTTGATCGATTCTTCTTAAAATATTAGGACATGGGCTTGTTGACAAACTTTTCAGAAGAATAAACTTATCTTGTTGAGTACTTTGAATAAGCCAACGTTCTGGAGATGCAAGTAGAATAGAATCAATTTCAAATGGCAATGTCATTGTAAAGGCACGCGATTTGTCAAGGTCCACAACTTCTATTTTATTGTTGTTAGGAGTGAATATGACTATTTGATTGTGGGATTCTATTAAATCTTTTCTCAATTTCCAAGTATAACTTCGATTTCCCAAAACTTGCGAGATTTTATCACTGGCCGAATCAAACATTGAAGACAGTTGGAGGTTGTAAGCAATTCCTTTTACGGGATCTACTGAAAGAAGTGAATTCGACTGCAAATAATACAATGCATGTTACAGCTTATTTTGTAAAATCTATACTCGATGCTATAATGCATTACTTACTGTTTCCTCGTGAACCAAAATATTTCCTTTTTTGTCATTAGCAAGAGACATAAGAGGCCTATTTCCTCGTAATGGACTTATTAATCCTTGCAAGCTCAATTCTTGCAATTTGTCAGAATCCATTGACATAATGAATAAAGATAGTGGATTCGAGGCAAGAACATTGATTTTATCATCGCTTCCATCCGCCTTCAATCCCGGACTGACAGACAAAGCGGCTACAGTACTAGTATCATTCATCGGTATGCTCCAATAACTGTCCAATTCTGTAAACCATGCGGATCTTGCTTCAATTTTATCTAGAGTAACAGTTTTTTGCGGAGGATTGGCAACCGGCTTATATTTAAAGAATCGTTCTTGTATAGGTATAGTTTGACATGTGCCCCGAATATTCCAAGTACTGTAAAGCTTTAAGTCTGGCAAAGGAAGTCTGAAAGGAAAATAATAAAGCCGTTATTATTTCTTAAAGGTTTTATTAAAAAAAAAAAATATGTATTACAATTGCCTTAAAAAATATTCTTACTCTTTTGCTAATGCAACATTTTTAGAACTCGTACCAATGGGGATCCCGTGTTTATGCAGAACTTCAATAAGAGTATCAAAAACTTCTTGAGAGTATCGGTCAAAGTCAAAAACATTCTTTACAACGATTGCCAGTGGTTCGTTGGGGAATTTCTAAACACATTATTTTATTGTATTTACATTTTTGGATATAATGTATATATGAATATTAAAATGGACTTTACCTGTAAATGCTTGACAATGTTTACTACTTCACGGGTGGAATAAGGATAAGAAACTAATCCTTGATCGGCCATACTTCTTAATTCACCAAAAGCCTTCACAAGTTTGTGAACTATTTTCTCATCAACGTTTGGCCCATATTGTTTCAACAACTGTATTTCGTTTTCAACGCTTGGATTATCGACGGAATGTGTACTGAATAGGTCACCGATTGCTCCAAAAAAGTCGTTTCCCAAGAAGGGAAATCCTGGCCTGTTCGCCAATACAATCATTCTAAAATCAGGATGCATTGGTATTGCATCTTGACTGTATTTATCATTTTGTAAAGCAGGTATAATTCGCCTTCCGTCTGATAAAATCATTTCTCCTGATTCCACTAAAGTCTACAAGAAAAAAAAAACAAAATATAAACCAGCATTAATTTTGTTATTTGTCAAAAGTACGCCAATTGACAGAATGAAATTTAAGAGATACCGTACCTTCAATATGCAAGTAACATGAGTCGGCGCCTTATCAGCCTCATCGACTACAAGTACATGACCTAACTTTACTGCTTGAACAAGAGGAGAATCTTCATAGACTACGACTCCGTCTCGCACCATTGGTTGAACTGTCAAAGTTTGAACAGTCGTATCCCGATGTAACTGTATATATTCTCTAGGCCTATTGAGTATTTGAAGCAGCCTGTCGACGATTTTATTTTTTCCAACACCTTGGTTACCAACAAGAAGGAGATTCTGACCCAGAATAAAATCTTGTACAAGAGTTTCCAATAAAATTAGATGTTGAGGTACGTCGTAGAATAGAATGTCGGGAACTTTTGTCAAAGCTGAAGTCTTGTACCGCGGAACGGTCGTTGCTCCAATTGTAACTGCATCTTTGTCCACGATGCAGCGAATATCTGAGCCAGGGCCTCCTTTTTTTGGGCTAATGTTGAATTTTTTTAAAGAATCTTCTAACGCTTGCTTGGCAATAGATGGTAAAAATCTAGCAAGACAAGCTCGATGTACAGCGTCATAAGCATCGTCATTGGCAAACTTGTGCATTCTTGCTGCTATTCTTAACAGTTGTCTTGTACTTAAAGAACTAGCAAGAGACTGCATCGTTGGATCATTAGACGATCTCAAACTGTGCGCTAGCTCAATAATATTTAATAAGGCATCTTTGGGCTCTCCATACTAGAAAAAAATCTGCTATTATTACTTGCTCATATTGTTTAAAATTTAATGTACGAACACAATTTCAAACAGTGCCAAACCTTTTCCCTGATAATGTGTATTTCTTCAGCCTTTTCCAAGGGCCGCATTTCATGGAAAAGGAAGAGATTCAAAAGTTCCGAATTCAACCATTGACCCGTTGTACTATTTAAAACTGGAGGCTCGGCTAAAGCTACTATTCTAAATGAAGGATGAATTTTATATACACCAGACTTTTTCATATCTTCGTCTGTTTTATTGCACTCGGATTTTATTTCGTCGTAACGGTCAGCCCGCAAAAGTCGCTTTCCGTCATGTAATTGTAACTCTCGATCATGTGCTAATCTGAAAATAATACAATTTTAAGACGAATTATTTTGTACTGTGAATTAATTAAAGCATGTAATTTAAAAATAATAATCACCTATAAATCACAGCCAATGTGCTTGGATGAATTCTATGTATACCGTCTAGCAATGCCAATTTACCTTCAAGAGCTGCAGTGACTAGAGGCGAATCTTTCCAGATTGTATCGCCATTAAGAAGAGTTGTTCTATATTGTATTAGATCTCTCGACGTCATATCCTATTCAATTCAATTGTTTGATAAACTTGCACGTATATACTCATTAAAATATTACATATATATATATATATATATATATATATATATATATATATATATATATATATATATATATATATATATATATATATAGAGAGAGAGAGAGAGAGAGAGAGAGAGAGAGAGAGAGAGAGAGAGAGAGAGAGAGAGAGTTAAAACTCATACCTGATAGAGAATTATTGGCTCCACTTGGTACTCTAATAATTCAGCTAATCTCTGGACAGTAATTGACTTTCCACAGCCTTTTGGTCCGATCAGACACAAATCTAAATTTGATTGAGATTGAATCATTTGTGCAACCAAAGAGTTTTGGTAGTTCGTTTCAATATATGGAGATTCAGAAGCTGTAGGCAATAATCCTGAACCATGAGGGATCTGCAATAATATAACAATAATAATTAAATGTACATATTAATATAATGATAAGAGTTTGTCATGGTTGTTAGTAAAATGCATACCTTCACCGTCGATGATTCTTTGCCATCGTAACTAATGGTGATTTCAGAAAAACCACCCGTTTTATTTACATTTTGAAAGGAAACATTTTTGGGAGAATCATCTTTAGCAATTTTGCTGTCGAAAACGCCGAAGGTTTTTAGAATGTCTTCAACAGCATTTCTTCCTTCTTGATTTAAAAACAACTTATATGGATAAAACCTGTAAAAAACGTGAAACAGTGGCAAATCCGGGAAATTTTCCTATAAAAAGTTATTTGCAATATTAAATAAGATTCCTCATAACGAGCAAACAAGCTGTGACAAAGTTGAAAATTCCATACCAATATGACGGCCGCCGATGATAAATTGTCTAAGGGAAAATCTGGAAGACCTAGCGCTACTGCCTCCTCTGTGATGAGGGCATGACAGCAGGATAATAACTGGGACAAGGTCGCTCCATCCACGTGGGGTGCCAAACTTTTCAAAGCAGCCAGCTGCTCCTGAAAATGTGCAAAGATTATATTTGGAGGAGTCATCTATCGGTATAGAATATAATATTGCTATTACGTTTACTTTTAAGCTAAATATAAATTAAAAATTTTGTCTCGCACTGAATAATATAATAATGCATTATAACCTACTTTTTTTCGTGATTTCGAAGAACCTAACTACTTTGACGAATTTTTTATTGAATTATATTAAAAATCATTGATTCCATGGCTAATTTCCCGAATTTTTTCGCGAATTCTTCTCTTAAACTTCTTTTAAAGTATAATAAAGTCAATCTTTTTACTGAATATTTTTGTTTCAACATTTATGCTTTATCTCCACGTTCTATATATTTTAATAAGCATTTAATTGCACGCGTTATTTTATGTAAAGTTTAGTTAGTTGATCTTTCTTTAGAAGATGTACATACGAGTAATAGTATATTGTGCAACTAGGGGGAAAATTGGCTTTTTATAGCGAGGGTGATGTTTTGAGCACGAGTGGGAGTCCTTCCTTGTTGCACACCGTACTTTTTATGATAAGTGTGCGAATAGGCCACTTATCATGCATATGAAAGGAATGGAAAATTCGAGGACTTTTCAAAGTAAAATTTCAAAAATTTTGCAAATACTTATATAGACGCACAAATTCATCGGATATGCTGCAGAGTGAGGAAAAAACTACTAGTCTTTTCCTCCCAAGGGAGTAATTTTTTTCCAGAAAAATTTAGAAAAATTTTTTTCTGGGAGGAAAAAGCTTTTTCCATTCATTTTACATGCATGGAAAGTGGCCTTTTTCGTGCACGTATCATGAAAACACCTTTCATTCATCTATCAAAGTTTACGTAACCACTATTGCCTTTAAAATTATATTCATTCATTATTTTGTATTTAAATATATATTTTATTATTTGAATGTTATCTGAATTTTTATCTGAACCTTTAGGGGAGAGGGGGGCGAACTTAAACGCCTTTTTTGTCGCTTTATATCACCCAAAAAAATGTCCTCCTGGATCAAGAGGAAATAATCTTAATTTAAAAAAAAATTTTTTTGAAGCAAAAGGATTCCTATTGAATCAAAAGGAATCCATTTGAATCAAATGGAATCCCTTTACTTCAAAATGATTTTAATTTTGGGTCCTAAATTAAGATTATTTCCTCTTGATCCAATAGGACATTTTATTGGGTGATTTTAAAACCGTTAAAAGAAAATAAAAAATCAATCAATTAGGTTTTAAGTACTTGGATTAAAGTTGTTATACAAAAATGTTCAGCTCCCTACAAGGCTACTGTAAAAATCCGTCTACAACTTTAACGAAGCATATAACTTTTATAAAATTGCCCCAGGGGTTGGGCAATCCTATAACGGTCTCGGGGCAATATTATACAGATTGAATATTTAAATACAGAATGGGGTGAAAAAATTAATCAAAAAATTGTACACATTATGTTTCAAACTTTATTTTTTTATTTTTGTAAGTACTGTGACGGAGATGAAGCTTTTATATCATAGCTACTATAGGTCAGTCATCCCCACAGCTTATGCGGCATTTGACAGCTTTTTTCAGCATACCGCATTTTTTCTGATCTTTTTTTAGTATCTTCGAACCATTTTAAGCTATAATTAAAGTACTAAAGGCATGTTTACAAAAAATGGATTTTGAGTCAATATCTTTCTATGTTAATCTTATGTACAGTATTGCGCCCCGTACCTGATGTACAAACCTGGGTTTTGGGGAGCAAGCGACCCGGCGTCAAAATCATCCTTTTAACATGCACTTTTTTATCTCACAGGCCCGCAATATTAATTTTTAGACACACTGGCGTGGTCACAATTTTCTGACTTTTGAAAGTTACAGAAAATGTTCGAGAATTTTGATTCACTGGCCCTGAACGCATAACCGTCGCTTACAGAAAAGTCCGACGGTCCAAATGTTGGTTTTGGTGAGATATGACATATATGTTGCCGGCGGAGCGTAGGCGCGCTTCACTCAAAAGTTATAGAAAAGTTATAGTATTGCCCCTCGTTCAAGTTCGCCGCCCCCTCTCCGCTATAGAAGCGAATCTGCTTTAAAGAAATGTTTTACTCCAATGCGCTCCGACCCGTATAATATGCATGCATTTCGATTGAAGTTTTAATTAGCTTCAAATGGGAAATAAACTTTCAGAAGAAGTAATTTGCGCAAAGTAAAGATTATAAGACCGCTGCAGTAATACGCACGTAAGAGCTGTAAAAAGAGGAGTTAGCCGAGAGTTTGCCAGAAATAGTTTTCGAAAGTGATTAACAGCTAAATTTGCTATTCGCGCCGCAAAATAAACGCCGAGCTAACTACCGTTCGACACGAGAGGCTCTAGAATGTAGGATGATTCCCATCGGAAAGTTTGAATTGAATTGTTCTTATCTCGAGTGCCTGATCGCTACGGTGCTCTCCGCAGCTGCAGAATATACCTCATATTCCATCATTGTCACTCTGAAATGCTGCATGATTTGCAAAGTTCGCATACGAGTACTAAAACAATCGAAAATAATTCACAAGCCGCACGCTATTTGATGGATGAAGCCTCGAGCATGGTTGAGGTAGTATGCCGTTTCTTCTGTGAATGCCCCATTCTTAGACAAAAATGTACAACCCTGTTTACTTGTCGAATTTCGAAAGCCGTTGTGGAAACGAACGAGAAGCAATTACCTAGCAAAACGCCGCAAGCACTCGACAATTTGATGGCACGCGAAAGTGGGATACGGAAGCTTTGAAAAGTCAGTTTGCAGATCTGAAACAAGCAATACGCGTAACGATGCCTGCCCCCTGAATCTCATCAATAGATGTCGGATAAGGATACATCAAGCTATCAAGAGAACACAGCGAGTTGAGTACGCGCAATTCGAAAGTTGAAATAGCTTTGGAAGACATAAAATGCAGACGAAAATAAATTCTGGAATGAAATGATCGCATGTGCGGGCGAACGTCAGTGCAGCGCCTATTAGAGTCGGCTATACACGTTCTAAGAATTGACAGTGGATTCTTTCACGTTATTCCCATCTGATTACCGCTCGAGCGCCGTCACGAGACCACTATTTTCTGCGGAAATTGCTGCTAACGTGTCGGCTGCATGATTTCCCGCGCAGATAGCTTTGGCATGTGAACCACGTATAAAGCGTTATTTCTTTCTCGGGCACGGGGCTTTGCCGCAAATTATTGTTACCGAACTGGCATTCTTTTTAATGCATATAAATAAATCGCTCTGCTGCAGGAATGAGAGGCAAACGCGTGGATGCACAAAAAGGCCGGGAAGGATTATTGATAGAAATATTACTCTAATTATAGAGGGCAAAAGTTTTTGTCGCGCACGGAAAAGCGTTCCCGCGTCATGGTCTGCGTCCTGGAAAGGAAATAACGTGACAACGGGGTGTGCGTGAGATATGGCATGGCGACGTCACTCACCGGTACCATCAGCTTATTTCCACCGTCGTGGCAAAGTAACGCCATCAATTAGAATTTCCATAAAACTGCGTGTGCTGCTTGTCATAATAATCGATATGCGTTCGTGAATTTATGAATTAAACTTCGTGCGTGTTTCGTGGACGAATAACACGACAAGAGGGGAAAAGCTATCGTAGTCTGGATTTTATTTCACTGGATGTTTATCTACAACTCCTGAACTCATGAACGAGATCACGAGATCAATGTCAAGTTGCGACGTGTATGATTAGAATGCAGGAAACGTCGCTGGGGAGAAGGCAGATCAGTCGCAAAAGAGGGACTCCTGCGAAGACATCCAGTGTATCTCGGTGGGCTTGAGGCTCGGCATGAAGATGTGAAGCTGCGGCTTGCCGGGTGGCGTCCAGAGCGACTTTGGCGATTTTCCGCCCTCGTCGTCCTCGTGGTCGTCGGCGCTCTTGCGGGCGGGCTCGGCGAGCTTCTCCGCCTCCTTGGCGAGGCCCGCTTGGCTCTTGGGGGCCTTCCTCTCGCAGAGCTCCAAAGCGGCCTTGTCCTGCAGCATGAGGTACTGCGTGGGCACGACGATGCGCACGGAGGTGCCCTCGTCTTTGAAGCTGGAGTACTTGCGCCTCGGGGCGGGCTGCTTCTCATCCTCGGCCGGCTCGTCGAACTGGCGCACCTTGCCGGAGAGGTCGAGCCACTGGAGCACCCTCTCCGAGAGCGTGTTCAGCTGGGGCATCTCGACGCGCTTGCTCGCCTCGTCCCCGTCATCCCTGCCGGCGGCGGCTTCGTCCTCGCGGGGGCGTCTCGCGGCCTCGGCCTCGTCCAGGCTGCTGCTGCGAGCGAGCCTCGCGCAGATCGGCGCCGACTGCCAGCGCTGGAGCCGGGTCCGGCTGGCGCAGGCTCGCTCGAGGCCGTCCGAGTCGGCCTTGTCGACGACGAGGCGCAGCTTGACGAAGCAGCCGTCGAAGCCGGCCTCGCTCGGCTCCTGCCTCGAGAACTTGCGCTCCTTCGCCGACGAGCTGGTCTGGGGCCGCCGGCGCGCCGCCTTGGCTTTGAGCAGCGGGTCGTCTTGCGAGAGGATCGCGTGGCGGACTCCGTCGACCCAGACCATCCGCACGGAGATCGGCCGCTCGGACGACGGCCAGATAGCCGGCATTTTTCTGCTTTCGAATCTGGGCATCGACCGGCTGACTTGGACCGCTACGGAAAAATCCGAGCGGCGACTCGACATTTTTCGGCGTTTTTACGCCCACGCGAGGAAGAGCGGACCGATACGGCGGACAAAGCGCGGGCGCGACAAGGGGCGGAAGAAGAATCGAGGAAAACAAACGTATCGACTGTTCGAGTAGGCAAGGAGTCGACGACTGGCGCGGCCGAGCGCGCGCGCGCGCCGGAGACAGACACGCGAGACTCCGCGACGTTTGTGACCGCCGGGCGAGCCCGAAAGGTGCGCGCGCGCGCGCGGCTCTTCCGCGACAGCAGGACTCGCAGCACATAAATCGCGGGCAAAAGTTCGACCGCGAGCGCGCGCGTTGCTGCGAGCTTGCGGACGATTAACGCAGCGAGTAGCATTAGCGCGAGCATTTCTCGGCAGGAATTGACTCTCATTTTCTGCATGATTATTCTATGCTGTACGCGTACCTCACAGCCATTTTATCCAGATGCTAAATTTTCAGACGGATATTTTTTTAGAAACGATACAAGAGAATGAGATATTTTCAAAAAATTCCTATTTATTCCTATTTAGAAGAAGGTAGGATACATAAAGAATAGATTGTAGATTATGCGCCTGAGGAATAAAAGAGAAGGCTGGTCCATCCCTGGTACGTGTATAAATTGGCCTACTTTTTTTCGCTACATCGAGCATACAATACGCACCTTACGCGCATAGTGTTGAAAAAAAAATGACGAATAGTATATTATGATACATGTGACTTAAACGGCCCATTATATTAGACGCCGTGTAATAATATGGGTCGATTTGAGTCACAAGTATCGTATACTATTTTATAGCATCTGCCTGCCCTAAGTCCGCTATGTCACAACTATCCGTGACATAAATAGTTCTGTACTGCACCGCTCGGACGATAAAGCACGGTGCAATAAAGGACTGTTTAGGTCACGGATAGGCGTGACTTAAACGCGGACTTAGGTCACGCAGTGCTATAATAGTATATTATATGCAACGAGAGATGCGAGATTTTCCGCGGGTGAGTTTACTGCCCGAACAAGAATATTATTCCCGAGGGTGCTTTTATTTTTGTAGTAATGATCGAGGGAGAAATATTCTCATAAGGACAGTACAGTCACCTCCAAGGAGTTTAATCTACCGTTGAATGTTGCATATATTTCATTTCACTCACGACGAGCCACTTTTAGTTTTTTTTTTTTATTATTTTTTTACTCAAAAGGCCTACTTAGCTCTTTTTCTGAATTTCCAAGTTTTTCATGACTATAAAGCAAAAAATTTCAAACTTTTCAAAATATTTATACCCGACCGAAAAACCCACCCACCTTTTGCCCGAGTAAGAGTGGCATATTTTTCCCGAAAACTAGTTTTACGGAGCGAAAGTAAAATTACCCGGACCAAAGTAAAATTTAGCGGGCCAAAAATAAACTTTTTCCAAAATTTTTCAAAAAATTAAACTTATACGTATTCCTCTATCCAACAGAATGCGAAGTTGTTTCGACCCCTCTTTTCAGGATCAAAATATGTGGCCTTGCAGTCTAAAATGGAATGTGTATACTATTATGTAACACGCAAACGATTTTCGTGTTTTTTTGTACATATTAATTGTGCCTACAGAGACTCTTTTCTGATCGGCGGGCAATAAAGACCGAATATGCGGGCAACAATAGTATATTGTGTATCAGGAGCGTGAAGCAGGCTTTTTTAGACTGAGTGTGGAGATTCCAGTACGAGCCACAGACGAGTATGTACAAGGTCACAAAGCCTGCTTAGCCCTTGGTGCACACCATACTTTTTGACACGCATGTACTGATTTCCGCGTTTACGTACATGCACACACACATATTTACATGATCACACACACACACACACACATACCGAAAAAATGTTTTAGTACAGATTTTTGCAGAAAACCCAGTCACGAGAAAAATTTGCCACTTTCGCTCCTTATTGCATATTATAAGATTTATTATATATATTATTGCATATTTATAAGAACCTTTGTAAGCAAAAGGGTTATGACACAAGACAAGAATAACATTGGTAATATATTATATATGAGAAATAAGAGAGATAAGCTCTTATTGAAAAAAAAAACTAAAGTAATCAATGATAATTTTGTGTCTTAAGGGGGTCACCAAGTCAATTAAAAATTCAAATTTCGCGCCCCAAAATAGCAGATGAAAAAACAATTCATTTACTTGAATTGTTTTTTCTTCTGCTATTTAAATTTGTGGCGCGAAATTTGAATTGTTTATTGACTTGGAGACCCCCTTAATATTCCTATTCGTTTTTCCTGCAAATTACCTAAGAAGAAAGGGTATTTATTTCCCATATTCCAAACCATTGCACAATAATTAATGTATACATTTTTAATAAAGTGTATGATTATTAAAATTTGTTGTTGTAAATACCTACATCCAATTTTAATTTTAAAAATTCAATAAATGATGCTTGTAAATAGTTTTCCTCACAGCTAGAATAATTAGATATTTTCTTTCGAACATTCTAGATGTTTTCAAAATAGTAAAAATCAAACATTACTTTCTAATTACATTCATTTTTGAAAAATACTTGGCGCACATTTTATCATAAATTTGAAAAATAATATACATTATATTAGTAAGATACTGCCGTTTTAATTTAAAAAACTTTGGTAGTGCTTGTAGATGCTGTTACAATGCCGCTACCCTAAGCAGGTCTTGGGCGTTGTCGCGGTGGCCAGATGGCGGAGTACTAGCATCGGGTAACTTCACGTACCTGTATGGGTCCGGGAGTGGGGGATCTCTAGGCACCGGATTTCTCGTAAGCAAAAGCATCATACATTCGGTTAAAAGTTTCAAATCCGTCAATAATAGGCTCTCGTACATCATTATCGAAGGTGAATGGTATAGATATGTATTTATTAATGTACACTGTCCTACGGAGGACAAAGAAGAAGAAGCTAAGGATCTCTATTACGAAACTTTAGAGCAGGTAATCGACCAGTTCGCGTCTTACGACACAAGAATAGTATTAGGCGATTTCAATGCTAAAATAGGTAGGGAGGAAATGTTTAGGCCTACTATAGGGAAGGAAAGCCTGCACGAAGCCAGCAATGATAACGGTATTAGGGTCATAAATTTCGCGGCGGCAAAAGATCTTATAATCAAAACTACATGTTTTAAGCACAAGGACATACACAAGGCAACGTGGACATCGCCGGACGGGGCCACACAGAACCAAATTGATAATTTCCTCATTGAAAAAAGACGTCATACTAACGTTCTCGACATAAGGGCTTACAGAGGGGCAGATAGCGACTCGGACCACTAACTAGTAGTAGCCAAATTAAGAGCTAGACTAGTAGCGAATCAAAATGGTAAGCGAGCAAACAAGGTAGAAAGCTTCGATATTGAGAAGCTACGAGATAGAACAGAGCGAATTAGGTACCAGATAGAAATTAATAACAGGTTTCAGGCACTTGAAGAAGCAAACACATCGCCGGAGGGGAATGACGAACCGAATATCTTATGGGGGGACATCGAAAAAACAGTAAAAGAGGCCGCGAAGAAAGTACTGGGTAAAAAGAAAAAGCCAAAGAGCAAACCATGGTTTGACGAAGAGTGCGAACTCTGGTTTGAAAGGCGCAAAAAGGCTAAATTAGATAGCTTACAAAATAGAAGCGATAGGACCGGAGAAGAGTATTCTAACGTAAGGAAACAGACGAGCGCGATCTACAGAAATAAGAAGCGGGAGTATCAAAAGAATCTTATTTAGGAGAATAGAAACTGACAGTAAGGAAAATAACCCCCGCGAAATGTACAGAGGGATTAACGCCATCAGAAAGGGTTTTAGGAGTAGAGCGCAATTGATGAAGGACGAAAACGGGGACCTCGTAACAAATAACAATGAATTACTGTCGCTGTGGAAAAATTATTTCGATAAATTATTAAACGTGCACGAAAATAGCGAAGAATTAGGGGACGAAATTCACACTGCTGAACTCTACGTGGAGGAACCCTGGAAAAATGAAACAATACCCGAAAATTGGAAGGAATCTATCATTATACCGATTTTTAAAAAGGGGAATAAGACAGACTGCAATAACTATAGGGGTTCTCACTTTTAGCAACGTGCTACAAAGTTCTGTCAAACGTAATACAAGCTAGACTCACTCCATTCGCGGAAGATATAGTAGGAGATTATCAGTGCGGATTCCGGCGCAACAGATCGACGAGCGATCAAATGTTTACCATAAGACAGTTGTTAGAGAAAAAGTGGGAATTTTGTGAAACCATACACCAACTATTTATAGATTTTAAAACTCGTGAGATTAATTCAAATATGTCTGAACGAAGCACGGGAAAGGTCCGAGTAGGCGGTAATGTATCAGAACCCTTCACGATACGCGATGGTTTAAAACAAGGGGATGGGCTCTCTACGGTGCTGTTCAACTTAATGTTAGAGTATGTCATTAGAAAAATGCAGGTTAGCCAGCTGGGCGCAACGCTTAATGGAACAACGCAGATACTAGGCTACGCAGATACTAGGCTACGCAGATGATTTGGATATACTGGGGGATTGTAGGGAAACGGTAGCAAGAAACGCGGAAATCCTCATAAAAGCGGTGGAGTATACAGGGTTAGAAGTGAGTGAATCAAAAACAAAGTACATGATTGTGGATAAGCTAGGCATCTGCAGAGGGGAGGAAGATCTCAGAGTTGGGAATTTTACTTTTGAAAAGGTTAGCGAATTCAGGTATCTGCGTACGACCCATAAATGATAGAAACGAGATTAATGTCGAAATAAATAAGAGACTCCATTCGGGTAATGCTTGCTTCTACGCCGTGAGTAATTTACTTAAGTCGAGGCTGTTGTCTAAAAACGTTAAAATAAGAATATACAGGACAATAATACTGCCGGTGGTTCTGTACGGGTGCGAAACGTGGGCTCTCACTAAGCAGGCGGACAACCGTTTTAGGGTATTTGAAAATAAAGTCTTGCGAAAAATATACGGGCCGAAGAAAGATGAGGAAACCGGGGAATGGAGGATACTACACAATGATGAGTTACACAATTTGTACGCGTCACCAAATATTAACAGAATAATAAAATCGCGCAGATTGGGATGGGCAGGGCACGTAGCGAGAATGGGAGACGACCGTACGGCAGCGCGCGTGTCATGAAGGGCAGGCCGATGGTAACGCGACCTCTAGGTAGACCTAGACGTAGATGGGAGGACAACGTAAAAGCGGATCTAGTAGAAATAGGACGGGTGGGTGTCGATCGGAGGAGTGCATCTTGGATGGGGTTGACACAAGATAGGGCAGCGTGGAAGACTTGCGTAGATGAGGCGATGAACTTGCGAGTTCCAAATGCCACGTAAAAAAAAAAGTGCTTGTAGATGTCTATACAAATATTATTCACATTAATAATTAATTATCAACTTTGGCTCACCTCATAATTAGGTGGTGAAATATGTCGAGCTTGAAATCTTGATCGTAATGGAGGATCCAAAGGATGTCCAGGATAACGTGGTGCTGGTAACCCAAGCGCAATAACTCTAAAATCTTCACTCACTCGCACTAATCTCCAAGTATCTAATTCTTCTTGACTATGTTCCTAAACATATATAATTGGGAATTGACACACTTAAATTAAAAAATAATAAGCAATAAGTTCTTATTCAAATAATAAAGACCTTTAGAAGCTTGTCATATCGTGAAGCAGGAATTAAAAATCTACCATCTTCAAGATGCATCTCTCGATTTTCAAGTAAATTATTTAAAATTGGAAGTACATTTCTTTCGGCTTTTTCAATTCCTTCCAAGATTAATATTCTACCATTGGTTGCAGCTCTTAAAGCACTTTGATCGTGATAATGGGCAGTTCCACTCTGGATTTCTTTGCGTTGTTTTAAATCTGCTTCTGTTGTATCACGAGATAATGCAATGACTTCTACTTCACGTTCTGTTAATTCCAAAAATGCCATTGCCAAATTTCGTCTTCTTAACCCAGGAGCCCCCATCAAAAACATATCTTGACCAAGAATATCTTTCTGCAGCATCCATCTCAAGTGTCTTAATGTTTCTTGATTAGGATTTTTTAATACTATTAAAAGCAATATTTAATTATATAAATGTATCAACAGACATAAATTATGCAACATTCAAAGCAAAACTAATCATAAATAAGTATTGGCTACTTACAATATTTTCTTGGCACATATTCTGGATTCTTTGGAGATTTTATTTTCTTAGAAATGTCATTAATTGTAACAACCACGTCATCTAAACAAATAGAAAAATAAAAAGTGAATAGATATGCATAATTTGACTTCATAAATTAAATTAAATTACCTGATTTGTATCGTATTTTAAAGTATAGGTTAGGAGATATTTTGATCTTATTTGTGCCATTAAAAATATTGTCAACACTTGAAACCCTTCGAGATGCAAGGGAAACCAGCAACATTTTGTATTTTTAATAAATTAATCTTCATCAGAACTTGATTGTTGCTGCTATTCCTCACGTTTTGTGAGCCATATGACATATAAAAATCATGGACTCTGGAACCTCACCACCAACGATACCTATATATAATACCTAAATGATAAATCACGCATCATGGCAAGTGGCAGCTAAGCAGCTCGTGTCCGTGTATCACGTGGTATGTATGGATGTACACTGTGCGACGCGCGTGAATTGATCCACGGTATTATTACTATCGCCATGACTGTCGCTATGACAGCTACATGAAAACTCCTCCTTTGTTGACTATGGCCATGTGGGTTTTTTGTGACGGTCAAATTTGGTAGCAATACCGTGGATCAATTCACGCGCAGTGTACACGCGATGCGTAAAAAAAAAATGAGTTATCACACATCAGTGTATGCAGATGTATGTATACATACCAATATATAGTAAATAGTAATTGAACGATATTATTTGTTTATATTCTTTAAAATTGCATACTAAAATTCTATAGTACTCTATGCAAGCATTATGTACGAATTTAATATATAATGCTGATAATATTTGTATATTATAAATAGTATAAATGCTGCAAATATATGCATTATAGAAGAACATAATGTAATGAAGTGTTAAAAAACGATTTATTAAATTTTCATTATACATATAATTTATACAACAGTGTCAAAGTAATTGAATCATTACAAATTTACTATAAATAAAATTTAAAATTATTAGTTATTTTTCTATAATTATTTGCTAATTAGAACTCGCTAACTACAATAAATAAATAAAAATTTGACTAGTCAAGTCTTTTTTCTAAGTCTAGTATTATTTAAGTTAGATAATATTTAAAATTTAATGAAAAAATAATTTTTAAGTTTCAAAAACTTGCTATACATAACTTTTAAACTTTTTGAAACTTTAAGAAAAATTATTGTACATTATATGTTATAAATTTACAAATGTAAATATTCACAAACAACCTTGAATAATAACTTTTAATCATACTTTATCAGTATTTTGTGACTAATTTAAAATAAAAAAAAACACTTTTAGTCTAAACTTACAATTTTATCTCTTAAAATGTAAACAATATAAAATAATCATTGACAAGTGCATCATGCAGATGTAAATCGCAAACAAACGTTCAATTTCAAAAGTTCCTAGTTACCATAGATAATTGAATATTTAAATATTCTATATTAATGAGTATTCACACAGTAAGACTTAGTGAGGGAAGATTTGTCAATTTTAGACATACAAAGAATAAGAAGCATGTCCAAGAGATCACATTGTATCATAAAATTAAGCATTCTTTTGCAGCATTCATATTTCATCTAAAAAAAAGTAATAATTTAAATATTTAAATTGTTAATAAAGCAAATTCCTTATTAAAACTTACCATGATAGCTGTTTATTTGCCGAGATCGTCTTTAAGCAGTAGTTAAAGATTTTTCTAAAACATATTACAATTTTTTTTTTCACTTTCAAAATAAATAATCCTAAAAATATTCTTATTTTATTCTTTCTACTCACTTCTTCATAGTCTTCTGTACGTCTGGCATTGGCTGGGTAATAGTCCACAAGTAATGGTCTAGGTCTTTGACCTATACCCAATGGTTGCTGTAATCCACATGCTTGCTCTTCATTAGTAATCACAGTTACTAAAGTTTTGATAACTTGTTCATCTTGTTGGGTCATAAGTTTATTTGGATTTTTCATGCGACGTAAAAATAATGCATTCCACTTTTGTCTTAAATGTAAAACAAGTTGAGCTGCTTCTGGATCAACTTTAAATACTACCCAGTCATCGAGTTTTAATATTGTCGTTCCTTCATGACTTTCATCAACTTCTGAATCAGATTCACTTTCAGGTATACCTGAAATAGAATAAAAACATAATTATAAGAATCATATAATGAATATTATATTAAAATAAAATATTTTATAGTATATACATTCGGCTTCATAAATTACATCCATTGGCAATCGAGCTGGTCCACTAAATATTGCTACAGTGATTGGATTAACCAAGGTTACAGTTCTAGCATGACAAAATCGGCCAGAGCGACTCATTTCTTCATAAAGCATCCAATCACAAGGCAAAGAATTTACATTAGCAGCATGCACTTGAGCTGAAGTCGTTCTCAAAGATTTTGAGAAGTCTCTTAAAGTCGATGAAGGATGGAAAAAAACTTTGACCTCTTTCCTAAAAAAATTAAATTACATGTATCATTACAGATCGTTTAAAAGCTATCATAAATTAACAATGTAATTCAATTGATTTTTAAATGTTCTAATGATTAAAAAAGACATACTGCGTTCTTAATTGAGCATGTTCTCGATCAACGCGAATCAAATTTGGATACAATCCAGCTGTTAAAGCTGCTTTAACAACAGCCCAATTTTCAGAATTAGAATTCAAATCTCTAATATCACCAGATCCTCTGGACTTCACAAAACCAGATGCTCGCAATTGGCCGAGCAGTTGAGTCCTCATTCCAACAACCATTTCCATAACTGCGGCTGATATAAAATTCTTTTCACAGAATGCTCTTTCCCATCCATTTGCTCTAGCATTCTGCCAAATTTGAAAAGCTCTGAGTACCGACATATGATCAGAATAAGTATTAGATGCAAATTCTTTGCGTGCTAGCATTGCTGCTTGTTTCTTCGATGGTTGAAAAGGTATAACAAATGGATCCCTGAAAAAGGAAAGCATTTTTTATAGTACCACAGTATATTCATGATCACATTATATAAATTCACACACTTACTTATATGCTAAACTGCAGACTATTGTTAAAATAGGATCGAGACACTTGAGAACAACTGCGTAAAGCAGCATTTTTCCTAAACGAGGTTCGATAGGCAGATCCAACAAATGACTTCCTAACTCAGTGAGATCTTCCCAAGGATCAAGAGCGTCAATGGTTTTAAGCAATTGAACTGCATTTCTTGTTATCACATTGGATGGAGGCTCTATAGCTTTTTCTAAGAATTCAGCTATAGGTGTATTTCCTGGAGCTAAATGCTTTGTATAGAGACAGAGCTGCTGCAAAGGCAATCTCAACATTTCTGGTGTTTGATATAACTGCATACTGTTATATCGAACTGAAGAATAAAGCCGATAGCATATGCCTTTTTGACATCTACCAGCTCTACCTTTACGTTGTTTAGCACAAGCTTGAGATATCCAATTTGATCGCAGCATACATACACCAGATATGGCATCAAATGACTTTTCCTTTACTTTACCTGAATCAATGACATACACAACGTCATCAATTGTTATACTAGTTTCAGCAATATTTGTAGACAGAATTATCTTTCGTGTGCCTTGCGGGCTGGGTCTGAATACCCTTTTCTGATCGCTTGTTTGCATGTTGGAATGAAGAATATACAAATTATAGCGATTACCCTGATTCATTCTATTTTCTCCATTGATTTTTTCTCTCATAGTAACAATATCGTCATATCCTGGCAAAAACACCAAAATAGATCCCATAGGCATTTGCAAGTGTATGTGCAGAATTAATGTCAGAAGCAAATTGTAATCGACATTTTCGTCATTGAATGTATGATGATAGACATCAAGCAGCATTTTATCTTCTTCTGAAATAGGAGCATTCTTGGCTCTTGATAATTCAACCTCTGATGTAGGACAATCGTAAGTCTTAATGTAAGCTTCTATTAGTTCTGCACATTCAGCTTGTTTCATATTTTTTGCCCAATCCAAAGCAGTCCAATCATTGCAAGATTTCAGGTTCAAATTTGCACCAAGATTTAGAAGTTGTTCAACTGTATTTAGTAATCCACGACCTGCAGCAACCATTAGTGAAGTAACAAAAGTTTTTGAATGCTGATAATCTACAGAAACATTTTCTGAATGTATCAAATGTAAAATTTGAGTGAACTTGTCTTCTCCTCCAGACAGCCATGCATCAGCAATAGATTTGTCCATTTCTTCTATCAGCCATGGCTCTAGTTCAACCTTTTCTGAAACAGGTTCGTTATGCTGTTTCTGAATTGGAATAGGTATAGTATTCCTCTCTTTGTTTTTTGCAGGTCCAGATGACGGTGGATTGTACTGAGTCCAAGACTCCAAAACTTTTTGTTGCTCTTTGCTATTTACAAGCTCTTTCTTTTTTGACAACATCTCCTTTGTCGTGTAGTTAATAATTTTCAAAACATCTTCTAAATAATATACATCTACATCAAATAATTTTCCAGGCACACTCACTACTGGACAGTTATTAAAATATTTAGTGAATATTGTTGTATCAATGGTTGCACTCATGAGAATCACTTTCAAAGATCTGTACTTGACAAGAGCATCTTTCAACGCAATAAGAAGAAAGTCACAAAATCTATCACGTTCATGAACTTCATCAACAATTATGTGAGTTATCATTGCTAGTGCTGAGTCATCCCCCATTAATGTTCTCAAAAGAACACCATTAGTACAATATGTTAACAAAGTTTTTGGAGCAACTCTACTTTCTAGTCTTATTTGATAACCAAATGTCTGACCAATTTTTTCGTCTCGCTCAAAAGCAACCCTTTCAGCCACTGATACAGCAGACAGTCTTCGTGGCTGTGTACAAATGATTCTGCAAGTTTGATTTTTTTGTTGGCAATTTTCTAGAATAAACTGAGGAATTTGTGTAGTTTTACCGCAACCAGTCTCTCCAGCTATAATAACAACTTGGTTTGTACTCAGGGTGTGCAGAATTTCTTCTCTTTTAGTCACAACTGTTAATGAGTTGCGGAAATTCAGTACATCATAATTAGTTTTTAGTTGAGGTACTTGCGGTATACTATTATTCAATCGGCCCATTGCCTTTGTGTTAGTATTAACTGAAAAGCAAATATGTTTGATTAGTTAAAAAAGAATAATTAAAAACAAGACCCCAAGGTATTACCTTCACTTTCCACAGTCCGTTCCCTTTCTGTTGGTGGTAATAGATCTCTGCGCTCCTTGCTTTCAAGGGGACATTTTTTAATTAAGTTATAAATAACCTGTCTAGATGTTTTTTGCAATTTAATAACAGCATCAGCTTGAACTATCGTAGAACCTTCTCTCTTGAAAACAGTGAGAAATCGATTGGCACCACGACTGTAAAATGAAAATGCAGTCGATATAACTATTGTGAATATAGAGGTAACCATGTATATAATTAGAAAAGAAACTAAAGATTATAATCACCCTCTGCTCTTTGATTTAAGGCCCAATTGACGTGCCAAATCATGAATATAAGCTCTTTCTTCAGCTGTATAGGAAGAAGGAAACTCTAATTCTTTTTGGTCAGCAGTTTCCATTAATTTTTTTATCGTCAAATTAACAGCTATTCTAGTATCTTCTCCAATGTCCCGATGCCGTTGGTTTTTTCGGCGAGGCATGTTTGCACTTTTTGTTCCCAAACCCTAAGGTCTCCAATAAGTCACTTACTCATAAATTAGTACCTAATATTTAAATTGAAAATTCTGCCACTGATTAAGTTCTTCGGCCGGCGCCGTAAGCAAAAGTTGCGTACTTCTGATGTTCTGTATCACTTCCACTTGCTGCTGTTCTTTAGGGCGAAATTACAAAGCACAACACTGTGCCTTCGCGGAATATTCCGTTCCCCGAATTCTCAAAGCGCGCCCAACGGCCAACGGGGCGCGAGCTCCGACCAATCACACTGACGTTCAAGGTGCGTCCAAATTCTAAACCTCCTTGATGTCAGCTGATGCCTTTTCAAGTGTGTTGGGCAAAAATTAAATCATTGCGTTATTGCAACTTTGTTTGTTCTGGTTTTTCGAATATTATCAAAAGTTTAATATGCATTTTGGCAACATTGGTTTATAGACAATTATCTAAATAAAAGTTGTCATTTACAAAAAAGACATGCCTCATAAAATTTTAAAATCAGAAGTATTATATATATATATATATATATATATATAATGATTATACCTTTCAGAAATCAAAGTTTCTGAGCATGTACCTAAATCGCTATTGTCAGCCAGAGGGCCTTCGAGTCATTTAATTATCATGGTGAATTAAACTACCAGGAAAACGGAAAATGCATAACTGCATTACCTGCATATAACCTTTCAAATCGCGGTAGTGTTCTATATATAGCGAGCTGCGAGATCATGCCAGACTGCCAGCGGCGCCACGCGCACTGCCACCAACCACACGTCCACACCACGTACCTATCTATATACAGTCCACCCGACAACAAGTCTCGACAGGTTTCTGTTTCAGTTAATGCTTTGAATACACACTTTCTACGAAGTACGAATGTGTGTATATGTGAGGATTTTAAGTAGTCGGTTTTGACGAGGCTTTGCAAAGCTTTCATGAATATATTCGGAGACATGTTAGTCCAAAAACAAAGATGACTGACGTTATTTGTATCTCTTCGTCTGAAGATGAAGAGGATTCATCAAAGGTTAGAAACTTCAGCTTTTATTAATTTTCTCATTATCTACCTTTTTATAATACATTATAACATTATATATATATATATATATATATATATATATATATATATCATACTCTTTTAATTATGTGCATGCTGCTTCATTCTGCTCTTACCAGTTATATACATGCTGTATATTTTGTGTGCAATATTAACATAAAAACAAATTTTCAAACAATATTTACTTACCTTTGTAGCAGCTATCAGATATTTGCCAAAAAAGGAAGTCATCGATAAGTTTGGACGACACAAGAAGTAGTAAAAGATGCAAAGTGGATGATGAAAATAAATTATCCAGTGACTCAAATAAACCTAACAAAAATTTGCCAAATACAGATGCAATCAGCCCAGAAAAACATAGTAATGAACCTCCAATCAACAAATGCATTTCTCCAAAGCCTGGACCGTCTAAACAACATAATAATGAACAAGAGTTTCAAATGAGCCATTCTGATTCATCCAGCGCATCTTACAAATCAAGTCCTATGAAAAAAATTATAAAACCACAATTAATTGTGCGCGATATAATACAGATTCCTGAACCTTCAGAGAATGTATTTATGAAATTTGTAGAGAGCTGCAAACAGAAGAATCCATCCGAGGAAACAAAAAAAATTTTAAGTAAATTGAAAAAACGATTTGACAAACTCGATTCTCACGATAAAGATGATGAAGAATTTCAGATGTTTCTTAAAATAAGTCTACAAAAAGTTTCAAATGACAGCAATGATAAATTTTACACCTATATTCAGGAAGTACATGAAGAAGTGAAACGTCGCTCTAATAGACTACAGTTATCAACATCTTCGGAAAGGGAATCAAGTACTGGTGCCGAGCAGCAAACTATTGAAGAGACAAAAAATGCACAAGATATTGAGATATCAAAGCAAGATATGAAAAAAGTGAAAAAAATAGAAAAGGCCATTAGAATTTGCCTAAAACGGATTAGGGAATTAGAAGAGAAAGAAGTAGATTTTGATGCAGAGGAAAATTCTGCTTATCTACAAGAAGACAGGTATAAAAGAAAACTGGTAGAACTGTGTAATTCACTCAGTGACATAGTAGGGGACAGAATGTTAAAGAAGGAAATATATAAAAAACAAATAAGACGAAAAGATATTCCTGGTGAAATGACTGGGATATCTACAGTAGATGAAGCAATCATCAGTTTCATTAACACTAACATTAAACAAGTTAATAAATTAAAACATATAAAACATCCTTACGCTATAGCTGACTATCTTTTAGTGCCTGATTATCCAGATATTTTAGATTGCATTGTTAAATGTGATAAGGAAAAAGATCTTGAATTAACGAAAAAGAAAATGGAGCAATTAGGTAAGCCAAATTTAATTACTTTTTTTGCATAAAAAGAATCTCAATTTTAAATCAACAAACTCAACTTTTCATATAAAAATATAAGAATGCTACAAACATTTTGATCAGTAAACTATAGCATTTTAGCTAGTAGATAAGATAATTTGTCGAATTCTTTTATTTGTCAGATCCTCAACAGTTTTTTTAAATAACTACTAATGTTTACCTTACTTTCAATTGAGTTTCTGAAATGAATAGAATTTTATCTGTATTTCAACTGTCAGAACCCATTTAAATAAACTAATTACAATATAACATTGTTCTTTCATTAGCTAAAACAGCCTTCAAATCGATTGGCTCTTACTTGAAGAAACAAAGAGTCCTAGAGAGCGAGGAATACATATCATCATTTATTGATGCCACTACTGAACCAGATCCTGCAGCTAAAGATCCGGAATTGAATAAAAGGTTACAAAACAACAAAAAAGAAGGTGATAAAAAATTAGAAGAAATTTTTAAGAAGTATGTAGATAAGCAAGAAGGCTTATCAGTAGAGGAATTAGAAAACTTGAATGATGAAGAATCAGCCCACGAAGATGAAAGTGATGGTGAAAGTTCTAAAGCAAATGTGAAAAAAAAAAACTTGAAATCTGAAGAAAGTAATACATCTATAATAGATGTTAAAGAACTAAGCAGTCATTCAAAGGATAACTCGGCTGATCCTATTTTAGTGATAGAAGACGATGACGACATTCAAATTCTCAGTGATGATGATGAAGAAAATACTGAAAGTAAGTCAAACAATAAATCTGGTGTAGAGAGTAAAGAAAAACTTACCATTTTAAGAAATACCAACAGCTCTCCAGTAGAAGATACTACAAATATTTTTGAAAAGGAAGAAACAAATTGTGCAGTAGTTGATATTACGAAGGATGATAATGATAATATTCATGCTACTTCACTGTCTACAGATATTGACAATATAAAAAATGACAAAAGTATTTCTACATCTAAAAGTTTTTTAGACAAGGATAACAAACCAAAAAGTGATGACACAACGAAAAAGAATGAAGTAGTACTTGAAAGCATCCTACCAAGTAAATTGACTACAAAAAATTCGAAAATTATGGAAATAAACGAAGTTGGAGTTCTTCCTGATGGTCATCAGTCCAGTAATAACACTGAAGGTATTGAAATCGTTAATGCATTGATGTTCGAAAATTTTTGAACGATTATAACTATTTTCAACTATAGTATAGAGTTTATATTTTTTAGGACCTGAAAGCGCTGAAAATAAAAATTCTTCCACTTTTATAAAAGTGTGTTCCTTTGCAAAGCCACCTGAATCCTGGAAAGATACTTTATCACCAGAAAAAGCAAAAAAAAATATGCAGTTGCCAATTCAACAAGCTCTTCAGGATTTGTCTAAACCTCAATATCATGCTTTAAATAGAGAAAAAGACAAAAAGTTGCATTTTGCTAGCACACTATGTATCAATCCTTTAGCTGCAAACAGAATCGACGCACTACCTAAAAATGTGTTGCTGGAGAATAATCAATGTGCTCGTCCGCAAGCCGGGAATAAAACGAGAAACTAGACATTGTAAATATACCATCGTGTAGGATTTGTAAGACTGCGAAAATATCGTTACTATTTTCTTCGTAACTTATTTGTTATGCGAATACATAACGCGATTGAGTTTACAAACTTTAAAATATTTTTTTCGTTGTGATTGTACAGCACAATTAGCGAGTGTACTTTATATTAGCTATTAATATTTTAGATAAAAGAAATTCGCTTCTGGTGAGATTCTCTACTATGTCAAAGTGATCAACATTATCTCTGAGCAGCAAAAATTCAACGTTGTCAACCAATTTCGTCAGTCTCTGAAAGAGTATTTAATTAAAATATAAGTACCGAGCACAAATCATCGATAAAGGCCTTTGGGAGTAGTGATGTATAGATGTAAAGTAATTTTTTGAACTCGAACGGTGCACCGATGATAACAAAATTACATAATATTTGATGTACCTTCTGTGTGCAGAAGCAAGCTTGCACCATCGTTGCGCTGGTTGATTCAAAAGTTGGTTTACAAGGTACCACTATTTTTTTGGCTTATTGTATAGCCATGTCTATACTCCCGAGAGCCCTTAAGTTATATTATACAAAAATAGAAATGTACTTACACGTGCATAACGGCGAGATTCTTCAATGAAAATTGGAGAATCGCACTCTCCTACTGTTACGATTACTTTAACGTTTCGTACTGGTTCTAATGTTTTATCGACGTCATCCGAGATTTCCAATGGGGCGAATGTAAATGAATTTATTTCGTTCCTATATTTATGATAAGAAAAAATATATATTCGTTTTTATTATAAAATAATGAAAATTTTGTAATTTTATATAAAAATAAAAAAATAAAAATGTATGTTTTAAAACGCACGATGTTAACTTAACAGCTTCGTTGACACTTGTTCGTAGCAAAGGTTCTAGTGCGTAGATACCGCTGATGAGGACTAGTCCTTGAAGCAAATCTCGATAACCGTGCCTTGTCATGAGGTCGAGCCAGCCAGCGTCGTGTAAAAGGCTCGCCGCGAGATGCGCTCCGGCACTGTGACCGCCGATCCAGACACATCTAAGTCGCGTAAAAAACATAGGCGTGTATTATAATTACTAAGAACTTTGTAAAAGTGTACATATGGTTATTGCGCATAAAAGACAATGTATATAATATCCGAATGAAAGTGTAATAATGCAGCAACACACTGCACAGTGTATACGATGTATGTACGAGAGCATTTGCAACACTAATGAACTTACTTTGATCCCGAGGCATGCGCAAGAGCTAAGACTTTTTCCGTTAGAGTTTTTATTTGCTGAACTATGTCCGTTAGCGTTACTGAAATAAAACATATTTTCAATCGAAACTTTGTCTCTTGTTATTCTGCGCTTCAATAACATAATTTAAGGCTCACCACTTGGACACAAGTCGTAGCCGGCTACCAAAACTTTGATACCATGAGCGACCAAATTTGGGACAACATAACCAGACATATCCTTACTGAATTCTAGCCAATACCCTCCGTGGATGAATAGAAAGATGGGCGCATCTAGTGTTGAAAGAAACAGTAGGCAATACGTTTATAACAACGATGAATGTTTAACGCAAATTCCTTCGTGTATATATTATATTCATACCGGCTGGAAGATTGGTTCCATAGACGTCGTATTTTGTTTTTTCGGAGGGCCCGTAACTCACATCCCGCTCATGTTCGATTGAACTTCGAACTTGGCTTGTAACTAGAATGAAGAATAAAAATAAACAACCTCAATGCTGTATAATATACACAAGTGTAGATTTCGAATCGGCACTACTGCATTGGTAAATTTACTGTCTTGGCTGAATTTGAAGTATCGGGCCAGTAATTCCATCGGTCCATATCGTTTGCTCCAATTGCTCGGCATGTAATTGAATTCGTGGTCCTGGAAGAAAAGCAGATCGCTTAGCGCTCAATACCCTGCACGTGCGCTCGTGAAAATGAACTCGGCGTGTGTGCAGTGTCACTCGCGAAGGGGACGTACCGATGAGACGGACATTTTGCAGCAGCGAGGGCGAGCTCTTCTGTCGAGTCAAAATTTCCAAGAAATGTGCCTTGAGAAGCGTCGGCTACTTATTATAATTTGTGAAAAAGCCGACTCCGATACCTGATGGCTCCGATGTGCGAGAGCGAGTGTATATACTATAACCTATCACGACGAGCTCAGTAGCAGCGGATTATCGAAAAAAGTGCGGATATTCCGAAATATCTGTTACTTGCAGCGTGCGCCGCGTCCAGTGATTATGAATCGATAATGATACTGAAGGAGTGTAAATAAGCGTGGGGGGGAGGGGGGGGGGGGCAGAGTCTGAGCTGCGCTCCGTCGATATGAAAGTAAACTAGCAGTTTGTCCAGCCTGCCTCGCGCCTCCGCGAACGAATACGTTCACTTTTGCAGTCACTCGTATATGAGCAAATCCACGAGCTAGTGGAAACAACTCGGGCGTTGAAAGTCGAAAATTTCAAATTGAGGGCACACCTACCAGGCCAACTTTTTTCATTCTTTGGGCCACCTGGAATGAGAAAATGCGCGCGTGCATGGCCGATCGCTTGCCAAACTCTTTTGCTGGGCACTTGAAATTCTCTTATGGGAATTTAACACGGGGAAAATTAACGAAAACCAGAAAATTGCGACTTTTTGTCTGGAGGCGCAATCCAAAAATGGGTTTTAATAGAATCAATATAAAAAAATTAATTTGAGGGCTGGTGGGTTAAAAATGGTTATCTAGGTCAAAAGTTGTCTAGGCTTGAAGATGGCAAAAAATCACCAATTTTTCGATTTTTTTTTATTTTTAAAATCCTTATAACTTTTGATCACAGCGGTCAATTTCAAATTTTTCAAATATATAGCTGACTGTCAAATTAAAATGTTAATCCAAATTTTTAAAACGAAAGTAGAAGAAAAAAGCTACAATTTGATTTTTGACTATTTTCAAGCCTAGACAACTTTTAACTCGAGAAGCTTTTTTTAAGTCACCAGCCCTCAAAGTAAAGCTTTCTTCTGATACTTCCATCCTAGTCATGCACGTTTTTGTATTGAACCATGGGTTATTTTCGTTAATTTTCCCCATAAGAGAATTTCAAGTGCCCCAAGCGATTGGCTATGCACGCGCGCATTTTCTCACTCGAGACGGCCCAAAGAACGAAAAAAAGTTGGGGTCTGGTAGAGGTGTGCCCTCAATTTGAAATGTTTCCACTCGCTCGTGGATTTGCTCATATACGTTGGGGAGAAGAATGCGCGCGTAGAGGAAAGATCGACGAGGAGACAGGTTTTCTGACGTAACCGTCGACGCTGTACAAGTATACGCTTTTGTAAGTTGCGAGCAGTAAATTTTAAATAAATGTACATTTGTATACTATTTTTCGTAGGGGAAATTGCGAAATGAAAATATGATTTTAGCACGCTCGCGACTCAAATTCTTTCTTTCTCAACCAATGACGGAAATGATCTATATATAATATGCGCTGCATGGGACCCTTAATCGCGCTTGGTCGGCGCCGCCGCGCTGCAGCGAAAGAGCACGAATACAATAGTATATTGTCGCCTTCGGCTCGGGCTAACTCGCCTTGACTCGTACTGCAAAATCCACGAGGCCCTTGGTGCACACCATATTTTATGTAACGCGCGGACGTATTTTCGCGTTTTTTCGTACGTGTTAAGAGGGACTGATGTGACTATTTTTTGACACGGCAACCGTGCTCTTGTCTTGTTCAAACATTATATAAACGAAATAAATAATGCAAATTTATCAAAATCAACTTTTTTTTTAAATTACAAAAAAAAATGTTGCGGGCAATAAAGGTTTTTATTGCCCGCTAAAATAACTTTTTTGCCCGCCGGTCAAAAAAGAGTCACTTTAGTCCCTATTAATAGGTACGAAAAACGCGAAAATCGGCCGCGTGTTACATAAAATGCCTATATACACGGCAGCGCGGATTCTCGGGTCACTCGTTTTTTGCAGCTCGACGCCGACTATAGGTATAGTCTGCAGTGAAGGCAAAGTGCAGCGCACGCGGGGAATTTCGACGGAGTATATGGCTTTACGAGCTCGCGCGGGGCGAGCATTTGAGGGCTCCGTGTATCCTCGCCGATGCGTTATGCGCTTTTGCGCGAGCTGAGTTGTAAATGTTTATATAATAGTACACGCTCGAGTACAGAAAACTGTATCGTGCAGGAAGGTTGCACATGGAACTGAATACTTACTGAGCGGCGACTCAGCCAATGAAAACTTCCGCATTACGCTATGGCCCGCACTGATCCTTCCGCTCTCGTGGAGATAGCGCGCGTCTACTCCCGATCTCAACGCTGAATTCGATAGCAACATTTTTTACATTTTGCGCACCTTCTTCGATAAGATTACAACGTCGCTCGAATATTCATTGTACGAGGCTGCGTGGAATGCGTACCGTTACGCGCGGCATTCCTACGGCCCTAATGATTTGAGTCATCGCTCGCAGGGTCAGGCCGAATTTTCCGAATCGTTCGGACAAAGCGCGTATCATTCATTTCGAGCGCGCGTTGTGACTCACGGGAGCAAAATACCTATAATGTAGATGAATTTCGCGGGAATGCATCATACTATAGCTGCCGACACACAAGAGACGAGGCCCGAGCGTTGAGAACCCGCGGAGTAAATCACACACCCCTGCGGCATACCTGCGTGCGCGCGGCTCTTTCTTTTTCGGTCGGCCGCCGTACCGGCGATATACCTTCGTCGCTACGCTCCTTTCCTTTCAAACCAGAAAAACCGGACGTCCCCCCCCCCCCCCCCGTACCGCTGCAGCGCTGCCCTCCCCCGCACTCTCTCTCTCTCTCTCTCTCTCTCTCGGTATTCTTCCATGCGCTGCATGCACACGGCTCCGTCGGAGAATCGTCCTTTGCCGTGACTTCTATAATACCTACTCGGCATTGTTCTTGTCGATTCCGCAGGCGCAGTTGCACTGCTTGTGTTCGGTCGGGTTAACCGACAACTTGGCGCGAGCCCCATTAAAAATTCGGACTGTGCGCGCGCATAAAGCTGTTCTCTTCTCATCCGCGCGCACGCAGTCTGACGCAAGACGCGCGAGTGCACAAGTCGCTACCGCGCTACAGCCCACCGAGAGCCTGCTCCAGCTGCACACAGGCGTACATCCTTCGCTAACTGCTTCTCCAAGCGATCTCGAGGTCCGACTCGGGAGGCTCCGCGCGGATGTTAGCATTATGCTCCCATAATAGCTAACGCACACACACACACACACACACACAGACATAGGTAGACGGGTCGGGAAAGCGCGCGAGAAAGTGCTCGGTGTACACGCAGTCTCACGGCTCGCCGGCTCCCCCAGCGTTCAGCGCTGAAGGCCAAGGGCACATGTACTTGGCGCTGCGGCGAATTTTATTGCCGAGGTCGGAGCGGCGACGCCTCCACTGGCCTTTTGCGCGCGTATGTCGTGAAATATACTAAACTAGCAAGAGAGGCCAATTGTTGCGCCGCCGCGATATATTCATTTCCGATGGCGGATCGGATCGATCGAAATACAGCAGCGGCTCGGTGTCATCGCTCAGCAGAACCAGTCACACGTATAATCGAGCGCGTCGGGTTAATATATTTGACCCAGAGCTACGCACTCGATTGAGCGACGGGAAAAATCGGACTCGGCTCCCTACACTCTGTCTATAATATATGAGCAAATCCACGAGCGAGTGGAAACAACTCGGGTGCACCGACCGGGCCAACTTTTTTCATTCTTTGGGCCATCTGGGATGAGAAATCGCTTGCCAAACTTTTTTGCGGGGCAGTTCTCAAATCCGGGGCTGGTGGGTTAAAAATGGTTATCTAGGTCAAAAGTTGTCTAGGCTTGAAAATGGCAAAAAGCAGCAATTTTCACCGTGTTTTTACGAAAATTAGTGATTTTTTCTATTTTTAAAATCCTTCTAACTTTTGATCCCAGAGCGGTCAATGTCGACCATCCAGCCCTTAAATTCAAGCTCTTTTCCGAAACTTCGATATCCCAGTAATACACGTATCTGGATTGCGCCTTGAGATATTGAGTAGGTGAATTGGAATGGAAATAATGAAAAAAGCTGGTGTCTGGTAGAGGTGTGCCCTCAATTTGAAATTCTCAACTTCCATAACGGCCGAGCGGTTTCCACTCGCTCGTGGATTTGCTCATATGTATATACCTTACTTAATTGATCTGTCCCTGACTTTTCTCTCTCGCGCGTCTTCTGTCTTTTTATAGTTTCTCGCTACTGGTCACGCGGCTCATATTCTCTCCTGATGCGAGACTACTAATCAGGGCCAATCGGCAGGCGCGTCGTGCGGGAATTCGTTCTTACTGCAGAAAACGTCCGACGCTTCGCACTCTGCTTACAGAAACTGGGGCTTCAAGTAGATCATAATATATAAGAGACACGAGACGCGCTGTCTTCTTGTTTGCTTGAATCGAGTTCCGTCAAAGATCGGATGGAATCGGATGGAATCGGATGGAATCGGATGGAATCGGATGGAATCGGATGGAATTGACACACAGTTTTCGCAGACAAGAGCTCTCTCGTGTCGCCTGTACGTTTCGTTATGCTCACCCAGCTGGCTTTCCCTGTCCGCCTAAACGTGCTCCCGAGCACAATAGCATCGCGAGAGCAAACAAATTTTGCCAACTCTGCTCTCCGATGAGCACGTGACGAGGCCATCAGCACCGCCCGCGTTGGATGGTGCAGTGTTGGTGTGCACTCGCAAACGAATATTTTCAGGCATCACTTGATATTGCGCGCCACAGCGGTCATAATCCTACACGTTTGACCTTCGTTTCGAGCTCGTGTGTCCCACCAGATGCACATTCAGCGTCTCGTCGCTCTGCGGCTGCGACTAGTATGCCTTCTTCGCGAGATCAAAAATGTATCTCTCTCTCTCTCTCTCTCCCTCTCTCTCTCCCTCTCTCTCTCGGCGACTCGAGTGTTCCAAATGAGCGATGATAATACAAGTTGTATAATAATAAGCGAGCACGGCGACGGTGTCTTATCGAACGCTGTCTCTAATAATAATCTCGATACCTGTGCAGCGCGCGAATTATAACACTGGCACGAGCAGGCAGTTACGAGTATAGCAACACGCGACTTGAAAATCGAACTCGGCGGGTATATCGGGTTCGATTGGTATTCGACGGAGCGCCGCTGCTATACGAGGAAGCAAAGATCGATTCACGCGCTCTCGGTTCCGATCCGCCCAAGTGGCCCATTGCGCTCCCTGCGACATTCGAATGTGAATAATAAGCTGCAGGCGCATTACGATTCGAGTGGGCTTTTTTCCGAAGAACAGCGCAGCAGCGAGCTGGCCCGAACGAGTCTATGCAAATTCGAATCGGCTGTTTCCATAACTGCATAAATTACGATCGTGACAGCCATTCCGAACGAGATGCGCCCGGCGCAGTGGGGTGGGGTGGGGGGGGTGGGGGTGGGGGGAAATCGATGCGTGACCCTGATGTCCATTTGCCCATCCCTATCGCATCAGAGACGGAGGCTGAAAGGAAAACAAGAGCCCGACCTATAAATACGCCATAGCCAGGGCGAAGCGTGCCTTTTATAATTATAACCGCGTAATGAAAAATTCCGATAAGCCAATCAGGCGCGCGGCAATTAAGTACAACGCCTGCAGAGCTAGCGCGCGGTGAAAGAGTGTACGCGCATAGGAATCTTTTTTAGGTCGAAACCCGCGCGCTGCTCGTTACGTAAACGCTCATTGTCCTCGAGTTACAGCCGCGCTCGCGCAACCAGAAAGAGACAACGAGCGGAGCGCGCAGCAGATGCGCCGCCAACGGATTAACCGCGGCTTAACGAGTCCGCACGTATGCGCACATCTAAGACTGTAAGAGAGCGCGCTTCTTCTTCTTCTCCTCCTCCTCGGCGCGTCTTTGCATGAAAATGAGCGATGGCACGTCGTATGTTGTCTTTGTGTTTGCTTTGGGGATTTACGCGTGGGTCGGTCGCGACGAACGGGAAACAGATGCGACAGGTTGCTGAAAGGGCCTCTTGCCGAGGGATTTATTGGACGCGGTTGCTATACGGAATGTGAAATGGGAAAATCGTGGTGCCGATGTGATCGGTGATCGCGAGTACGCCGAAACTGGCGGGAAGTGAAAGCCAATAAGAACATCGACGACGTGTAGCTATTGGGTGTGCGCGCGCCTCGATTGAAAATAACTGCAGCGCCGAACCCGCGATAAGCGATAACGCCTCGGCGCAATAAGACTGTTGCAAGATGCGGAAGGGAGAAATCGGTCGCGAGAGTAAACGAGGCGGAGATTGCGGGATTTCAATCCCCAATAGATTAATCCCTTCGCGGCGCTATATATATATGTGCGTGTGTGTGTGTGTATAGTTATATCGATTTCACTCTTTTCAACTCGAGTGATTTTCGAAAACGTTGCGCGCTCTTATACTTTCCAAAGTACGCAGCATAAATCGCACAGTAATGTGTAATTTAAGTATTAGCATTATCGGCGGGTGAGATGGAGCACGATGGCATAATTATCATTCTCCGCCGCAGAGGAGGAAAAAATCCTTCATCGTCATCATAAATTCACAATCTAATCGAGTTACGTGCCGAGGAAAAAGGGCATAAAACTACAATTAAACCGGCCGGGCGTAATTGCAACTCTCCCGCCGTGCTCTGCAGCCTAGACGCATTATCTCGAATCGTATCAATCATATTCGCCTTTTTATAACAGCGATATAGGCGGGCTTTCAATTACCTATGCATAAGAGGCCGGCTGCGTAATATGCAAAGCGCACCGTTGCAAAATTCCAAATGAGAGGAACAATTACCGGCCGATCGCCTAGATAGATAGAAAAGCGCGTTGCCCTGCAAAAAATCGACGCCTATATACTTATAGATAGCGATCGGACTCGTGCATTTTCGTCAAATTTCGTCACGACTTTTACCTCTGCTTGCGAGCGGATTTTTTCTCGCACCGAAACCGACGCGGCGCTGCCTTGCATAATTCATCGATCGGCGGTGCCGAAAAATCTCGAACAATACCATGCTGGATCGGTCTTTGAATGCAGTCCGAGTCGCGAATGGCATTGGCGTTGAGGATGGAGAGCGAGGGAGGTGGTTTATAGCAATTAATATTCGTATCAGGCATCAATGATAAGCCGACCGGATAAGGTGTGGACTTTTTCTCCGACAGTTTATATCGCGAGTCTGCTTCTTATTGCTTCTTATTTCGTTGTACCGCGAAAGTACCATTCGACGCGAGGCTATATCTAATCCTGAAAATTTAAAGACAACTTGCAACTCGCCCGCACTCCGCAATTTCTTCCCAAGCCATACCGGTCCGGAGCCTCGCCTCGCTACGAGCCTTCCCTCACGGGCTTACATCTTTGGGCCGCGGCCGCGCTGGAATTTCGGAGCGAGACGCGTCACCGCGACCTCTTAATATCGCCTCTCGTTCTCCGCTCCCGACTATCTCCCGACGAGTACCTATGGCTACGAGCTGATCGGCGATCGAGCCATAACGCCTGCACTCACGGCCACGTTTGTTCGCGCGGTGCCGATTTGCATAGATCGCGCATAATTGCGCGCCAAGTTGCAATCCGACGCTCTCACCGTCGCGGGCTATTTCCAAGGACTTGAGCGTAGCGCTCGAGGCGCATCTGACGTGAGAGTTTCCGAGATCGGCCAGTCGAGATCCCGCATCCATTCCGAGAAAAGCCTGGCTCCGACATGTTTTTCGATGATTCATCTTTGCTCCGTCCTCGCGTACACGAATGCGCTTGAGTGCAGTACGTGGCAGTGGTAGGCACTCGATACGACCGACACGGCCACTGCGAATTTCCCAATTTTCGTATGCGAAGAGCCCGAAGTGGCCAGTCATTCGGTCATTCTTTCCTCTCTGCAAATAATTATTCTTGCGTAACGTATAAACTGCTGCAGGAATGCGTAGAAATGAATCAGTCCCACATTTGGTTTATTATACTCAGAGGCGTTCTTCCTTTCGTTATATCATCATCATCATCATCATCATCATCATCATCATCATCATCCTTTAACAAGAGCGGAATGCGACGAGCATCGGCCATTGTGTGTAGTACTTACAGAGCGAGCGGAGACATGCCCACAATAGAGTATATTAGGCGCGTTGAATGCGAATGAGCTGCCCGCGCAATGCTGGTCAAGGGCTCTTTTCGATTCGTACGGCTTTTTCGGGCTCTCGCATTCGATTGTTCGGCGCTGGACGTACGCCCCGTCGATTTGAATAGGAGAGGTACCGTTTTCAGAATACATTAGCATCGAGTATATGATTACAGTTAGCCTCGCGCTGTGCATTTAATTGTCTCTATCGGCGAATAGCGTTGCCTTAGGGCTATCACAGGTAAAAAGGAATAGCGAGGAATAGCAGCTGAGAGCCAATCAGAAGCAATCTTTAAACGGACTCATTCCTTCGTGTTCTCTCCCCACCACCTCAATAAGGAACAAGTCCGTTTAACGCTTACCTCTCTCCTTTGATTGGCTGCCAGCTGCTTTCCTCGCCATTCCTTTTTACGTGTGATAGCCCTTGATTTACCTGAGTGTAAACAAAAATTTACGCGACTCTAAGAATGCGACCAAAAACCTACCCTCAGAGTCTTGCAGAGATTCGCGTAGTAATTACCTGAATCTTGCTGCGAACCCTGCGTATATGTGTTGGAATGATGAACGTCCAGTGTTCGAGCATGTACCTGAGATAGATTTCGAGATTAACACTATCCTATCCCTCGAAATAAAGATACCTCGCCTGCAGGGGACACATCTCACAATCCATGTATATGGGTATATAAAGTACCCGCGTACGGTCATTTTTTTCCACCGCAGCGCACCTCCCATTCGCGTCTCTTCCCCACACACTTACTGTAGCTGCTATGAGCTACACATCCGTCGGCGTCGTCCCGCGACCACCCGAATGTGCCATTGATACATCTGTAAGGAAATAGGGGAAAGATTCAAGATAGGCTCGTTGGAAGTCTCAAATCCCATGCAACCGAGCGCATTGGTCGCCATGGCAACCGGCAAAATCGCTCGTCACCTCCCGAGTGGAAATTGGGTACGGCACGCCGTACTTGAAATCCGGTCCTGATCAAGCTTGTAATGATGCGCTAACCCGGCCCGGATTTGCTTGCCTAGATTTAGAAAACATGTAAACTGTAGCAGATTCCTACGATACAACTTATAGGTTTAATGTAATATTAAGGGTACAGTAGAGGACACCTGAAGTAACGTAAATCTTATGAGAATATAAAAGTAGTCCTAACCTATATGTGATTACAATAGCTTTGGTTTTGTTAGGAAATATATTTTGTGTGTTAACTCCGAAATAATTTGTTGTATGTGAAAAAATGAGTGAACGAAACAAGTTGAGAGTTCGCAATTATCGAATGAAGCAAAAGTTGAAAAAAGACATGCTTGAAAAAGAAGCTTCAGATAATGCAGTAGTGCCAAAGAAGATTTTGCATGTAGAGAGTAGTAAAATTCTAGTAGAGCAAGTTCAGGAAGTACAAGACATAGAAAACATAAAGAATCAGATACAGATGCACCTGTTATAGCAAAGAAGTATAATAATGATGAATTTGTAGAATAGGCGAATCTTAGAAGATTTTCATCGGATGAAGAGACTGATTCTGGTGATAGTGATGAGGATTATTTAGATGCAGCTGAACAATTTATTGAGACAGATTTTGTAAAAGACTTGAAGAAATGGTTTTTTACGTTTACCATTCCTAATACTCATCTAGATGCTTTATTGAAAACATTGAAACCGTATCATTCTGAACTTCCTGCATGTGCAAAAACATTTTTAAAAACTGGTCAAAAAAACTATTTGAAATTAAGAATTTTAAAGAAAATGATCCGGAAGATGAAGCCAAATTTGTTTACATAGGTATTGCTACAGACCTTAGAAGAACTATAGATGTTAAATTACACAAAGAAAAACAAATTTCAAATTTAATCTATTTTTATTCATTTCAGAAAACTTATTTTGGCTGCAATATAAATACTCAAGAGAAAAATGTAGCTGCCAAAGTTATAACTCCTATTTTCAAAACTTTCTTTTCTAGAGATCTTGTTAGAAAATTTACTGCTCAAAAAAAAAAAATTAAATAAATAAATAAAGACAAGTACATTTTTAAAGATTCCAAGTTTTACGACTGCTTGTTTGGTAAGAAAGGAAATAAAAAAATTATTTTTGACTCATGTATTTATATAAAAATATTCTTCATAAATAAGTATAATATATTTTTCAGATGCAATGCAGAATGCATATAGTAAGAAGGGACAAACAGTGACAAATGCTGATTTACTGGGACTGATTGGAACTGTTATAAACAATGCTGCTGATTGGGATCGAGGTCGTGACAGCAGAAAAAGAACTCGGGATCAAGATAGTGATGGCAATGACGTTTAAAATATTAATAATTAAAATTTGACTATTTTTATATATTTCAGTTACATATACGTTTTAATGTAATTTATGTTCTATAAATTGCTCATGACGTACTTAATAAATAAATTAACAAATAAATAGTATAACGTTTGTACAACATTATTTGGCATTTATTATATTAGAGTAAGTTGATAATAAGAAACTGATTTAGTATACTTCAGGATTTTATCCGGCCCGGATCCGGTACTGTAGTAGTCTATACAAGTAAACTTCAGGTAGGGTAAACTATGCACGATAAAGCCCGTAACATTGTCTGATTTGTCAATTTTTTTCTCTTCATATTCGTTTTTTCTCGGGCCGGATTTGCGCGGATCATTACACCTGTGCTACGGCCCATACCCGATTCCTAGCTTGGCCCGGATCAGTACCCTAACTCTCCTGATCCGGCCCTGATCTTACCCGTAGGATTGATTCTAGTCGGGGCTGCGCGCGCTCTCTGCGCAGCCGCCAGGCGAGTCTCTTTTATCTGAGAGAGAGAGAGAGAGAGAGAGAGAGAGAGAGAGAGAGAGAGAGAGAGAGAGAGAGAAAGAGAGGGAAACCAGGAATTTTTGGGCTTCTACCGGTCGCAGCTTATCCGGACGGGAAATCGGGATAACTTGATGTTTTCATTACGTTGCCTTTATTTTATGCAGAGTCGCAATAATTATAGCCCTTCAAGTATGTAAGAGCATACTCGAAGAAAAAATATGTCAATTCTCGCTGCATGTTGCGTCTGCTATTTTAATATTTCCTTCGAGGATGAAATTGATACTTGTAGCTGAATAAACTCGCTACGGTCCGCTGTAATTTTCTGCTCGTAGTTCAAGTGGTAAGAAAAATCATTCCCACTAGGAGAATACCTAGCGTAAGGCCATGTGGCCCGCGAGCAGAAGATTTTATCTCCACGAGAGCAAAACAAACTTTACGCCGTGGAACGTCCCATAAAAAAGTGCCTCAAACGAGCCACACACTTGTCTGCCTCGATTCCAGCAAAGTGTATGAAAAGTCGACATATACGGCTGCAGCAACCGCGGCTCAGACGCGCAGAGAGGAGAGATCGAGCAATCGAGGAATCCACGCTCCCCCAGTATAGGTACTACACGACGACACTATAGAGCGAGCTGGAGCTGCCGGACTGGGAGTGCGCTTGGCATATAAAACATGCGCGTGTATAGTACATACCAGTATAGTGCATACCATATAACCCAAAACCATAAGCTCGGCGCATGCGCATATAACGTGCTCGCGCGGCTTGTGGGTACCCCGTGTGTCTTCTATTCAGTCTCTCTCTCTCTCTCTCTCTCTCTCTCGCTCTCTCTCTCTCTCTCTCTCTCTCTCCTGCAGGCTCTCTCGCACACATGCATCATATATGTCGTACGGGTGCACCTATAGTTCCTGCGCTGCCTGCCGGCTGCCGTACCGCCGCCCGTGTAGAGTGTATAGTAGACAGACAGAGATAAAAGAAGCGGCCGAGGCGAGAGCTGTCGGAGTAGGGGCCTGCGGAGAGAAAAAGCGCCGAGAGTGGGGCGGAGATAAAGCGGTGGCAACGTGGGGGAGAAAGAGAGAGAGAGAGAGAGAGAGAGAGAGTGAGAGAGAGAGAGAGAGAGAGAAAGAGAGCGAAAGAGCGGCCAAGCCGAGGGGGGAAGGACAGGAAGGGTCCCGCGGCGAGCACGAGCTCAGTCCCCGACGCTCGCGTGCGCGCTGCTCGTGTACACTCGACACGGCCGAGCTACACCACGAGAACCACGAGATATACGTACGCGCGCGGCTGCTTCCGCTGCTGCTGCGACCGCCAGAGTATAGCTCTCCAGCTACACTAGCCATCATCGCCTCCTCCGAGGAGCCGAGTGTCGCGGCTCGAGTCCGTTGCATCAGTGCAGCGACGAAAAAACGCGCGGTTTGCCTGGAGCCGATCTCGCGTCCCACTGCTCACTGATACTCTCTTCGCGGGTATACGCGCATCGCGCTGTTCGTGCCGGTTCACGCAGCCCACGGTGTTTTCAGTGATCTTTCTGTGAAAAACTGTGCGCGAGAGTTGTCGCCCTTTGTTCCGCGAAGCCGAGGAAGGAGATGCGAGCTCGTCGTTGAGGCAGCCACGACGCGCGCGCCCGATCAGTACTTGTATACAGTTACTTGTGGAGAGGACACCGCAGCTGTTCAGTTGCCGCTGCCGCTGCGCTTTTCCCGGAAGCCCGCCGATAAAGAGGTGCGTAGCGTGCCGAAACAGCCATCCCTAGTCCCTAGAATGCGCGACTTTTCCCACTGCTTATCCATCATAGCTTTGTTTACGTCCCGCGCGGGTACTTCTAGCTAGACAACTCGAAGCAGCGAGTTTGTTGTTCTTTGCAGGCGCTGAATGAGCTGCGGAGCCGCGCTAGGTGCTCCCGTTTATACTTACGCGTTTATACCCACGCGATCCTCTTATCTGCTGCTACAACGCTTAATCTACGCTGCAGTGCAGAATTTCGATTGTTTCTGCTAAATTCAAATCGCCCTTATCTTATCGTCCGATTCTCACTTAGCTGCTCTGCCAGTATTCTCAATATTTTTTTTCCTTTCTCCCCAGGGCTTTTCGTTTGTGAGCAAGTCAGAGAAGACAAGAAGCCAAGATGTTTGACGTTTTTGGCTCGGTGAAGGGCTTACTGAAGCTCGATACAGTATGCATCGACAACAATGTATTCAGATTACATTACAAAGCCACCTTCATCATCCTTGTGGCCTTCTCGCTGCTGGTCACATCGAGGCAGTACATTGGAGACCCCATCGACTGCATAGTCGATGAAATTCCCCTGCATGTCATGGACACCTACTGCTGGATCTACTCGACCTTCACCATTCCAGACCGCAATGGCGTTGTGGGCAAGGACATAGTTCAGCCAGGAGTAGCATCGCACGTGGATGGCGAAGACGACATCAAGTACCACAAGTACTACCAGTGGGTGTGCTTCACCCTTTTCTTCCAGGCCATTCTTTTCTACATCCCACGCTACCTGTGGAAGACCTGGGAAGGTGGCAGAATCAAGATGCTGGTACTCGACCTCAATTGCCCAGTAGTCAGCGAGGACTGCAAGACTGACCGCAGGAAGCTGCTGGTGGACTACTTTGCTACCAATCTGCACTCGCAAAACTTCTACGCGTTCCGCTTCTTCCTGTGCGAGGTGCTCAACTTCATCAACGTCGTCGGCCAGATATACTTCATGGATTTCTTCCTGGACGGCGAGTTCACGACCTACGGCTCGGACGTGGTCAAGTTCACCGAAATGGAGCCGGAGGAGCGAGTGGACCCGATGTCGCGGGTCTTTCCGAAAGTGACCAAGTGCACCTTCCACAAATATGGTGCGTCCGGCACGGTGCAGAAGTTCGACGGTCTCTGCGTGCTCCCGCTGAACATCGTCAACGAGAAGATCTACGTGTTCCTCTGGTTCTGGTTCATCATTCTCTCCGTGCTGAGCGGCCTGAGCCTGGCGTACCGCGCCGCAGTCGTGGCCGGACCGAAGCTGCGCTTCATCTTGCTGCGAGCGCGATCCCGCCTCTCGCACCAGGACCAGATCGAGGTCATCTCCAACAGGTGTCAGATCGGCGACTGGTTCATCCTCTACCAGCTGGGCAAGAACATCGACCCCCTTATCTACAAGACACTCATCGCCGACCTGGCCAAGAAGTTCGAGGGCAAGGAGAACGTGTAATAAGTCCGTTGGACGAGCGCAACAGGCGACAGAGGATGTATAAGCCTTTCATCAAGATTATCTACGAACACGAACGACCGCGAGACTAGCGTGACGGCATATTAGAGATAGATAGATAGAGAGAGAGAGAGAGAGAGAGAGAGAGAGAGAGAGAGAGAGGAGCAGCTCGCAGTAGTAGTACATTAGCTAAATTGTGATAGATCCGTTCCACCGCAGCAAAACGCAAAACTCCCGAAGAGAGGAGAGACGGAATCGCGAGATGAACAAAGGTATTTTTTCCTCGACGAAAATAGGCGATGCAAAGTCACATTCCTCCGCAGGGGGCAAAAGGAAGAGCAAAGGTGTGCGTGTCCCTTCGCTTGCAGCTGAGGCGCGCTCGCTTCCGGCGCATTTTTCCACGCGAAAATCCCTAAATAGCTTCGGTTCGCGCGTATGCTTGTATAGCTTGTTGTAGCGTTGCGTCGCCTCCTCTGTAAGCTTAACAAAAGAAGGCCAGCTCCGAAGAAAGGAGAAAGAATGTGGCCCTAGTCCGGTACAGGGTTCGCGCGTCCGCCGACAGACGGCGACGCCAAAAGGGTATGCACCTTCATCGACTCTCGATTCCTTCTCTCCTTTGCCTCCGTACCTTCTTCCTATTATTTTTCTTCTGAAAGTATCTGCCACCTTTTGTCGAAGCTGCGCTGCTTCTCTCTCTCTCTCTCTCTCTCTCTCTCTCTCTCTCTCTCTCTCGTTCTTCCTCTCCCTCTCTCACTCTCCGTTCGACCGGCTCGCGCTCATTTATTATTCATCCTCTCTCGTTCCAGCGCGTCGGCGGGTTTTTGGCCTCTCTCTTTCTCGCGCGCCAGGCCGTCGGGTCTCGTAGTGTGGGCCTCGAAGAGCCGTGAGAAAATAAGACAGCGGCGGGAGTTAAGAGTTATAAGAGAGACGACGACGACGACGACGATGACTACGTGGCCGGAGGCTTCGTAGACTCTAATTGTGTGATAAGCGAAGGACGGCGTTATTTTTCCTTATTGACTTTCTGGACTTTCGATCGAGCACGCAGTGCAACGCTCGCGTTTGCTCGACATTTTTTTGTTTATTATTTTTTTGCCAATTTTCAATAGCTTTCACAATCTTTCTCAGCTTCGGCGATCAACAGCGACGAGCAAACAACTGTGAGAACTGATTGAAGTAATAACGAGCTTATATCTTCTTTAATTGAAGCAAATGGCTTTCAATGTTCTCAAAGATTAATACCTATAAACGATTCCAATGAATTGTTATGGCTATTGAAAGTTGGGCAACTTTATTATTTTCATCTCGATTTGCAATCTTGGATTTTAGCCTCTCTTTTTTCGTCTGGATTCACACATTTTATGGAGATCGCACCATATTTTCAATTTCGGAGAAAAAAAGTAGTACGATCTCATTTCGTGCATATTTTATGCTAATTTATGATGTAGATAAATGCGTAAATTATGCCTTGGGAACGGGGCAAAATTCGTTTCTTGGGACCAATTAAGAGTTTTAATAAGCATAAATTGTATTTTTCAGAATGTAGTTTTAAAACTGTACAGATTCCAATCAAACTACAATCAATAAGACGTGTACATTTTTAAATCTGCAGTCGTTTGTCGGCATTTCAAACGTGGCTCCATCGAAATTGTACAAATTAAATTTTAAGGATGACTTCAAAGTCCTAAATCTTATTGATCGTTGCTAAACATTTGAATGAACATATATGAGCGATTGCTGACCAACTGCGGAGTTTTATTGTACAAAAATTTACTCGAGAAAATTGAATGTGAATTTCGAAAAGTAATCATGGAAAGCGACGATTGTACTTCCGGTGTATTAGGCCATCAAAAGTTTATTTTCGGAGCGAAATTAGTTTTTCGGTAGATGCAAGCTGAAAGACCCTCCGCGAGTTGCTGCTACTTGAAATACGAGTGTCTTTTTAACCCCACGCGGCGCCCGGTCGACCTTTTAATCGCTGCATCAGCCTGCAGTCGACGCTTCAACCCCACGTGTGTGTCTCTCATATTACTCAGTAGAAACGCACACCTCATACCTTTGCGTGTGCTCGATTCATCCTCATGGACGTCAGAGATTTTTCTTGCGAATAAAAAATTAACGAGTTTTTTCTTCGTAAATTTTTTAAATTCTAAATTTGATCTCTATTAATTTTCTACGAGTGAAAATAATTTCATCGAAAAGACAATTTAAACCACTATTCGAAAACCCTTGTTGGGAGTATCTTTCCCAATATGTACTTTAAACACACCACGGCTGAGTTTTATCTTGATAAACGACTTGAGAACCGGTAAAGATTGCACGAGAGAAGGAAACCTAAGGTACAAATTGCGGATGAAAGTGAGACAAGGCGCCGTCCTTCCAGTAGCGTAAACTCTATTATCCTACCCAGTTTATTAATCTTAAATATTCTTTTTTTCGTTCATTGCCCTTCATATCATAGAATAATATAGCTTACTGAAAAGCGTAGCTCTTAGGTCATAGGGAAAAATATTTTATATATAAATATTATATAAATATAATTATATATGTAGAAGGCGTGTAGATATGTGTAATGTTTTCCCTTCCTACTGAAGAAAGCTGAATTTCTTGCGCATTCCGCGATGATAAAAGATTGACGAAAACGTTTCTCGTGAGGCAACCAAGGGACCAATTTTCTAGGACTGCCGCGCATTTTTGCTCGCATTTGATGGTTGAAATATAAACGATTTTGTGTAAACGGACAGCACACAGACGAATTTAACACTAGACTTTCCAAATTTTCAAAGTGCAATTCATTCTGAAACGTGTTTTCACGGGGCGAATAAACTCAAATGTTGAAATGCCTTTGTAATACTGCCGTGCGTTTACCCATATATAGAGGTGTATGTGTATATATATATATATATATATATATATATATATATATATATATATATATATATATATATAAAAGTATGAATATTATATGCGACGTAAACATGATTTCTTTTTTGTAAGCGTCGAGTGAAGTCGAGAAGGACAATACGTCGACTAAGCGCTTGTCGTCTATTTTTCGCTACATACATATAATATTACGTTTTATTTTTAGAAAAAAATTATTATTATTATAATTATACATTGTAACGATTCTCATCGCTTAAACGTATTTGTACGTATTATCATCTTACCTAATTCTATCAAAAAAATCTCCCACGCTGCCAAAGAAGTACAAAATTTTAGAAAAAGATTTTATCGATACAAAGAACGAATAAGCAATAATATTTTGAAGAAAAATGTTTTTCTAAAATTTAGTATTTTCTTTGTACAGTGCCGCAATTTAGTTAGACAGCAATAATCATAAAAGTATAAACTGTGGAGAAAGTTTGTGAGAACGAAGAAGACTCAGTGTATATGTGCATGGATGAACGGAACGTGGCGTTTTACTGCAGCGTTAGTAACTCGAAAAAAGAACCGATAAAAAGTAGCATTTTCCTTTCGTAATTCGCTTTGATTATAAAAGTGCTCAAAGCAAAGACTGCCAAGATAACGGGGAAAATAATAATAATAATAATAATATTCAGCGCGACAGGATCGTTCGTTTGCGTTTCTTCACCGTGCGTTTAATATTAACTTAAAAATCACGCACACATCGCGTACACGCACACTTTATGCGTTTTCTTCGAGCGAACAAGATTTTCTTTGTTTGGTTTGTCAAAAATTTTGTTTTTTTTCTCTTTTGAAATAAAAATTATATTTTACGAAATTTTCCCTGCTATTATTTTTATTTTTCCTCAACAAAAAAAAAACTTCGTAACAGCGATTGATAACCTAGCTGAAAATACGTAAAAAGCTCGTATTATTTTTGTTTTAAGCATCCACTTGGAAAGAAGGCTGCTTTAAAAAGAAACATATGCGGTAAAATTTTAATTAAATTAATGAAATTAAAACTTGCGGGAAGCGAGCCGGCGAACGCATATACTCGTCGTGATCGCATCGTCATCACATTTCTATACGCAATAAGTATTCAGCTTCGGTTATTACTCTCGCAAGAATCGAGAGAGTTATGTAGAACATATCACGCGCGCATAAAAGGGAGCAAGAAAGTAAACATAATGAAACAAGTGCCTATTATAAAAATATAATTATAATGTATACTGTATCGCATGCGCGCTCTTTGCTCACTCCTACAGCCTCTAAAAAATCATTAAATAAAAAAGCATGTCTATGCTTTTTTAAATTACAATGGTATACGTTACATTAATGCTGAAATTAAGTGCCGAGGAAACAATCTGTTGGTCGTTCTATGCTCGATAAGTTTGAGTAAAGAATTAGTGCCGTATGAGATCATTTTCAATAAAAAAAAAAAAAAAAAAACGAAATGCATTTCTCAAACATAGGCGGAAATAACGAAACTATTACGCACGTGCCAAAACGGAAGTAAAAGGTAGATTTTTCCCAAAAAGCTACGACTCAGCGCTGATAAGCCGGTTATTTCCTGATGACGAATGCTGCGAAAGTGAGCTGCGCTCGGCGATTTGATCGGCGGCTCGACGCGATTATTCAGCTTTTCTCTTTTTCCACACAATAAGGTTCAATAAAATACGTATAGGAATAGGTCGCACGTGCGTCTTTGTCCGATATTTCCGATAGGATTAGCCGGGATAGCGAGGAAAGTTGAAATCAATCGATTACAGCTAACTCTAAGGCTATGTACGAGACAGCGTGTACACTGTACATTAAGTATAGTATGCTCTTTTCACTTCAGAATTTCAGCAGTATAAATTGTACAAAGAAAAATTGCCAATATCAGTTCGGGCGCTTATTGTTAACGCACTGCATCGGCGATTCGTCGTGGATTTTGCTAAATCCAGAGAGGTCAGTGCCATGCCCCATCAAAAGCAAATAGGCAAAAGGAGTGTTTGTAATAACGACATATCACGTATCGTGCACCAGAAAAGCAATCGACTGATGCGTTACATTCCACTACAAAGTGTGTACAAAAAATTAATTTTGAATATACGAAAGTTGTATAGTACATGCTGTGATTGCGAAATTTTAGGGGGAGAGCGTGTGATGCAAGTAAGTGATACGAATGTGAAAACGTGTCTCATGAATGGACAATATTATTATTGAAGAATAAAGTCGAGTTTGAAAAGTAGAGAAGCTCCTTTGTTCATCATTCGACCCTGTTCCCTCAAACAAGCTCGCGTTCTTAATTAAACCAAGTTTTGTTTCTCGAGCCGGCTTTGAAATAAAATCAGCATCGCGGTTTGTTATTCCGAGAGAGTCACGACGTGGACTTTTTTTCCGGCGAGCTGCAGCAACACAGCGACTGCCGTTTTAAGGCCTGTGCATCGGGTGCAAAATCAGGTTTCGGCTGAGCGCTGAACTCGCCGACTCGCTGAAAAAGTATATGCCTTCGGGCTCGCATGTACGCACGCGCGAGCTGATCTCCCTTTGGGGGATCTGTGCGCTGCTCTCACTCCATATAGGTCAAAGTATCTGGGCCGCGCGCAGCAATTAATTCACAGGAACGTAATATATATAGGCGGATTTCACGATACGGAGAGTGAAAAATTGTTGGCTGCCGTGTAAACCGGCGCGGGATAATTTTGCTTTTGCAGCTGACGGCGTTCATTGGCGATTCAGGTTATCGAATGTACGTGTATTGATAAACCTATGATTTATCTAATCTCGCATCCGACTCACTCTCACGGATCTTGTAGGTTTAATTGAAATTAACATTGAACAAGCCTACCGACCGCTGTATCCGCTGTATTCGCGTAAGTCGCGTCGACTTATCGCGATGAAAAAGTGCTGCGGAACAAGGTGCATAGCAGACCAAAGTCAGTCGCAGCAGGAGACGCCGCGTCGATCTGCATTGCAGCGCATGTAACATATCTTGAGGGCTTAATTTTTCGTTTCCCCTCCATTGTTATACCAACCGAGTCGACTTTACTCCGAACAATATCGAAGCCGCCTTCCTCTCGCGAGCGAGGAAAGACACAGACTCGCATCGACAGAGATTTATGGGAGGCTTATTTATCAACGTCTTTTCGATAAGCTATAATCAATTTAGCTTCGCGGAAATCGAACGCTCGCACAGAGCGTACTTTGAGAGCATCAATTATTTAAAATGGAAAAAATCTCGCTCAACGCTCGCTTTATTCAAAGGCATTCATTATTCAAAGCAGTGTTTGCGCAACAGGTTTTCCTATTTTCCCGCGCATCGCACTCGAAGGAAGGGTAACGTAGCTGTGCGCGGCAATTAAAATTTGTCATACATAAATTATAAACTGCAATATTTTGAATAATTGATCGGAATAATCTATCGTAAGAGAAAGCGCAGTCGAGCGAGGTTAAATTTTAATAAAGTGCGTACTAGTTATTACGCGGAGTCACAAACCGGGTATCATAACTTTCACCGCGATTTGAGATTCGTTTCCAAGGCTCCAAGCAAGTCGCATTATTAGACAACAATTCGACAACAATTCGACAACAATTACACAACGGCGCGTAGCGCGTTGAAAAGCCCCCTGGATATGAAAACTCTGTTCGTGCGGGGAACGGGCAACAGGTAGCTGCGGCGCGCAGGTAACGAACGAGAAAGTAACTCCGCGAGAGAGCGGCTCCCCCACTCCGACTTCTGTACACCGCGTATATAGCGCCACGCATACAGCTGCAGAGTATAAGCCTAAAAATGAGTATAGGTGACCGCGTTCGAAAATCGGCTGCCCTTTTCAGACAATAGCTAGCCTGTCTACTGTTTTGCTGGAGAGCCGGAGAGGAAGCGCTCAAATTTTTTAGGTAAACTGAGAGAGCGCAGTCTCGACCTTCAACTTGGAACCAACCTCCACACGCGGAATTCACTAATCTTGACTTGGCTTCTCTGTTTATTCAAAATAAAAGTCCGCGCGCCTGACTCTGGCAAAGAGGCGCACGGATTCATCGAGGCCACTCGCCGCTCATTTACGACCGTAGTTTTATCTAAATCGTTTGACGCATTTTTCACCGCGCGACAGCTTGATTGCTTCGATTTTATTGGCCTAATTGCCGCTCGATACAATCGCAGTGCGGCTGCGGTCTGAAATGTTCACGAAACCTCCGAGTGGAGTGGAACTGTGGAAATGGTCGAGCGCGCCCGAGGAGAAGAGGGCGAGCAGGAGGCGCCGCGGGAGGACAAACTCGAGTGCAGCTCTATACTCTGCAGCGCGCGCGAGGCGAGGGGGCAACGGCCGGTCAAAGTCCCACTCGTGGCATTGCCGTGGAGCACCGGCAGCAGCCGCAGTGTTGCCGGCCGAAGCCTTTTTTCTTCGATTCCCTCGCGCACTCTAGAGTCTAGACTGCGGCTCCAGCGGTATACAGGATCGTCATGCGCGGTCATACGCGGCTATGGCTTTTACTTCCCGGTATAGTCTCTCTGGAATCCGAACGCGATTGCGAGAGGGAGCTAGGGAGCTGCTCGGCGCGCAGCGGTCTTCTCGAAGCTTCTCCTCTCTCAGCCTTGAGCCGAGAGAGAGAGAGTAGCGCAGCTTGTATGATCGGTCCCGCTCTGAAGCTCCTGTCCCAAAGCAACTCTTATCTCCCGCTTCTCGTCTGTACGAGGCCCAATTTCAGAGCGTTCGATTGTACAACGACGCGCACTGATCTATATATACATACCGAGCTCGCGGTGTCGCAAGCTTGGAAAATTTTTATCTTGATGCAGGTTATCTCGCGCGGTCGGCTCGCTGGAAATAGGACGAGAGGAAATCAGAATTACACACCGATCTACGACGTCGGACAATACAAACGAGGAGATATTATATATCGTCGAGAGAGCGATAGGGGGTATTCTTTTATTGCTGCAGCGCGCTTTTTACAACATGTTTTTTACAACGTAGCACCGCTGAAACACCTCTTATTTATCGAATATAATGTTTCCATTGTGTGAAAGTTAGGCTCTCGTGTGCCGGCGGGAGAGCGGCTCTCATCATTGCGCGCGACGGCTCTCACTCTCCGTCGCTTTCTCTGCAGCGCGAGGCGAGGCGTCCTCTGCGTATAATATAATACGCGCGGGGATCTTATCGGCCGTCAGCCGCCGCGTTTATGACGCCCGACTTTTATTTGAGAGGACGGCGCACCTCAAGTCACACGGCTTTACGTTGATTCCCTGCACGAGGGGCGTCGCTTTCGTACTATGTTTCTCCTGCCCGGCTGTATAACAGGCAATTTCTCGGAATGATGCACTAGGTCGCGTAATCCGCAGCGGCTCGATAAGCAGAATTCGATAGGAATAGCCACACAGAAATATTAAGTCCTGGAAAACACGCAACTCGATAGTGCATCATCGTTTCTGCGCCTTTATTGCTCGCTGCTGCTCACGAGAAGGCTTTATTTCATGATTCAGTTAAAATTTCTACCGAAATTAACTACAGCTCACCCAATGTGTACATATTCGCGTGCGACTGCTTTCCACAAATTGTTATTGGAGCTTGTTCTCTTACTCTGACGAAGGAATGACGCAGACAATTTTTCATCGAGTGAGCCTGAGAGTTTGCCGAAGATTTCAAAGTACCTACATGTGTCGAGAGAACTGTGTAATTAGTCATTGTTTACTTAAATGGAGATAATGCTTTTATCAAAAGCTGATGTCTGATGTCTTTAATTACACTTACGCGAGGGAATGAGCAGAAACACATAAATACTTTCTGCCAATGATGTCCGTGAGATTTCACGCTGTATTTTCTCTCTGTGCGATATTAGATTACTAGCCGTTTGCATGAAAAATGGCAACTTTGGAATGGGCTCTTGACCCGGTGTGCACATTCTTCTCTCGAAAAATAAACATCGATATAATCTCAAGAGCAAAACATACAGCGCTATCGAAACGCAAAGACGATTTTGATTATTTAGAAAAAAAAAGAAAAAAGAAAAAAGAAAAAAGAAAAAAGAAAAAAATTGACTCGTCAAATCGGTTGCGTACAGTATACCAGAGTCAACATCCAGAATTTCACGCTCAATTAATGCCACGCATGTACGACGAATGCCAAATATAAAACGATGTCAAACGTTTGAACACGCGAAGATCAAAGCGAAACGCCGAAAACCGTCGGATTCAAGCGACGGATCGAAGAATACAAAAATCTCCAAGGTTTTCCTTTTCAGACTGTTTTCAGAGTGTGAGTGCGAGCGCGTCACTCCTCCGCGAAAGCGATAATGACTCGCCGGCGCGTCTCTATCATAAGCACGCGCAAGAAGCGCCGCAACTTCTTATCCGGTTCACAATGGCAGAGCAATAAAGGGATATAATCTCTATATAATTTGCGTCATGCGTATAATACTCCACTACTCGCGCGCGCACAATGTACGCTATCAGTCGGCGAGGAAAAAACTGTTTGATATACACAGAGTACCTTTGAATTATATTGAAGTTTGAGCCATAAAAGACCGCGCTATAATAAATGCTAAGGCTAACGAGATATAGGATATTTATTGAAGGACCGTAAAACGGATTTGCGCCGAAAAGCGGATCGTAAATCATGCTTCCAGCCTTCGAAATTCTAGATTCTTCTGGAGGATTACAAGTTGTGTAATCTCTTAGTTTTGTATTAGAATTTGTCTCAATATACGTATCAGCAGCTTGGACAATTGTGCAAACAGATTTTTAAAAGGATAAATTAAAGGTGCTTGGCCTGATTAATTTGTTTGCTAAACGTTGGAGGCACCTTTAAAAAGGTGGTAAAATGTCAGAAGCGACTATTGAAATTTCTCGGATGAAACTGGGTCTCGCTAACGCTTCTTTTCTAGCTAATTTACGGCCAGCAGATCCTCGGCTGCGTATACTCGGGAAAAGAGTCGGTGCGAGTCTGGGGGCTTATCAATCGCGTTATCGCGCGGCGCTCGGCGAGCAATATTACGAAGACAGCCGGCTGGCTCCCCGTTCCTCGCCAAGACAAATGTTTCCCCGTTGTTGTGTGCGTGCGCGACTCGCGATAAAGCCGCACACCGACGAGGCTCGCGCTTCGATAAGCCGAGTCTCCAGAATTTCCCAAGCCCCGGGAGCGGAGCCTCTCAGTTGTCTCGCATCCCGCGCCTGCGTGCTGCGAGTGTGTGCGTGCGTCTTCCGGAAAATCAAGCCGCAGCCAGTTCCCTTCTGCGCCCCGTATGCGGCCTGCTGCTGCCCACGTCGAAGGGGCCTGATCCGCTGCGAGGCGCGCTGCCTTGGATTTGTCTATTTCTCTGTTAGCCTGCGCGGAGCCCAAAATGACTTCCGTCCTGGCGACCTTCTCCGAGCTCAAGAAACACGTGAACCTAAAGGTCTCGCGCGAGATACCGGCCATCGACAACATCAGTGAGTTCACGTTTTACTTAATTTCCGCGTCGCTCGTTCCGTGCCCGTCGATGACTCAGACGCGCTACGCGAGTTGTTTTCTCCTATAAGGCAGCGGATCGCCGAGCCTTTTCGCCTCGAGAGATCAGCTAAACGACGGCATTAGACAATTATATATTATAAGTTCGCGGAGAATTCGCGATCTTCATGTTGACACGTCGCGCATACGAAGAGTCTACTACGTTGCTTTGTTGCAGTATTCAAGCTGCACTACAGAGCGACCTTCCTCATTCTGCTGGTCTCCACGCTGCTCGTCTCCTCCAGGCAGTTCATCGGCGAGCACATAAGGTGAGTAGCGCCGAAAAAGCTGACCCATTCGAAGCTCATCGCAGCGCTGTTTCTTCCTCAGATGCATCGCGGACGCCGGCGTGCCGGGCCCCGTCATCGACTCGTTCTGCTTCTTCACGTCGACCTTCACGGTGGTGAGTGCCTGCTTGATACGCGAACCCGCGGTACCATCCGCCTGCCTCACCTCCTGTCTGCCTCACCCCTCTTCCCGTAGGTGAAGCACATGAACGTGACGGCCCTGGAGGAGGGTGAGATACCGCACCCCGGAGTCGGGCCGGCCGCGAAACGGGACGAGATCACCCACCACGCCTACTACCAGTGGGTGCCCTTTGTGCTCTTCTTCCAGGCGCTGCTCTTCTACCTGCCCCACTACCTGTGGCGCTCCGCCGAAGGTACGTCTCTCTTTCTCTCTCTCTCTCTCTCTCTCTCTCTCTCTCTCTCTCTCTCGCACGCACACACAATTATGCGGCTTACGCATGCGTTTGTAGGCGGCCGTCTGAAGATGCTGGTTTCCGGTCTGCACCTGGCCTCGATCTCCCTGCGCGAGGACGCCTTCACCACGGAGAACGGCATCAACGTGCCCTCGAAGAAGGACAAGGAGGACAAGATCAACCAGATCCGCACGGCCTTCATGAACCGGCTCCACCTCAACAGACCCTGGGCCTACTACCTCGGCATCTGCGAGCTCATGAACTTCCTCAACGTCCTCATGCAGATGTACATAACGAACAAGTTCTTGGGCGGCGCCTTCCTCAGCCTCGGCCAGGACGTCGCCGAGACGGACTTCACCAGGCAGATGGACGCGCTCGACGAGGTCTTCCCGAAAGTAAGCTCTCGCGCTTCTCCTCGTTGACCGCGAAGCTCTGGATCGTTTGCAGCTGTAGCAATTGTCAATCGCGGTCCAATCAAGCATCAATTGATCAATTCCTCCTGTGTGTACAGGTGACCAAGTGCACGTTCCACAAGTACGGCCCCTCGGGCGGCATACAGAAGCACGATGCTCTCTGCGTTATGGCGCTCAACATCATCAACGAGAAGATTTACACGTTCCTCTGGTTCTGGTTCATCATACTCGCGATACTCACCGCCCTCGGACTCGCGTGGAGGCTGCTCACCATGATGCTGCATTCCAGGTAAAAATCTGATGAAAAACTCCCATCTGCCTCTACGATCGTCTCGGGTTGCTTAACGAGAGAGCATTTGTAGCCTCTGCAAGGACGCAATTAGCAGGCACTTGGGCTTCATTACGGACTCTCTTCGCGAAGATTAAGGCTAATTCGAGCGGAAGAAATTTTCGAATCACCAACAAGTTTCTACCATTAATATATAAGGAGAATAACTGAACGCCCCTCTCTTGCAGAAGTACGTATTTCAACAAGATGGTCTTCAAGATAGCTTGTCCCGGCAAATACAACCCGTGGGACGTTCTCAAGGTGACCAACGAGTATTACTTCGGAGACTGGCTGTTCCTCTATTACATCGCGAAGAACGTCGAGAATTACGTGTTCAAGGAACTGCTGCAGGGACTGGCGCAAGACCTCGAGGAGAGGACTCGCTCCATGTACCGGACTTTGCCGCAAGTCGAAAAGGAACCTCTGAAAAAGACCGACTACAGGTAATTGCACGCGAAACATGCCGATTGACATTCTGCTGCAATTCGCCAAAGATCACAGTTGCCTCGCGCGTCGAGCTTGTCGAGCCATCAAGAGTATAAATAAGGCTCGACAAGTTTTTACGAGCGTAAAAGAAACGACGCGCAGCGAGTGTTGGCAGGTTCGCGGCGTCTCGTGTCGTTTTTGCAAAAGAAGTCTGAAAAAAGAGGAACATATTATTATTCCGGTTTAAAGAGCACTATATACAAGAGTATATACAGAGCTTGCAAGAGTGAATAAAAAGATTCTTTAATCTATGAAACATGAAGCGCACATTACGAATTTGGACGAGCCTTGAAAGAGCTTTGCAAAAACAATTTCTTCGAGAAACGTTCTCACGAGAGCAGATAAGCGCGCGGAAAGGCTCGTTTGGCCAAACATCGTAAAAAAGCCTCGAGAAAAGCGCGTGCTCTGCGGCAAACGGTCAATTCCGAGCGCGTGACAAGCGCTGCACGCGATAAGCCATGGAGTCGTTACACAGCGGAATTTCCACGATAATGCGAGAGAGAACCGTTGCACGCGACAGGCCATTATGCATCTTTACGCGGGTGTTTGCGGCGATAAATTTGCATGCGCGCACATAGGCAGCGGAACTCGATGATTTGACGGATTTCACGCGCGCTGCGGCCTTATATACGACGGCTCGATAATGCTTTAATGGCCGTGTGCGCGCGCTCGTCAATCTTTTATTTCTGTTACAATGTTGCCCGGCCCATATTGCGCCGCTTCCACGAGGTCGCGCGCGCGCGCTGACTGTTCTTGGCGGAATATTTCACGCTTTTGATATTTTTGCCAATAACGCCCTCAATCCCGAGTGACATTTACTCTCGAAAGATTCGCTCGTAAAAGTCGGCAACTCTTCGAGAACGCGTTCATTTCGTTAAGCGCAGGGATATAATAACGGGGCATCAAAGTTGAATATCAATAATGTATCGACAATAATGTACGTATAACGATGGGATCGTCATCCTGATCTGTGTCCGACATTGCAGCCCGAAGGACGCCGAGAGGCCGGACGAGGAAAACTCCAAGATGCTCCTGCTCTGAGGGCGGCGCAAGTGTCGCACAATGCGCCGCGCGACATCCCGCAGCCCGTCGGCGCTATACCACTGTCACGACGATGCGGGATCGTAATCGTCAGCGGCAGCAGCGGCAGCAGCGGCGGCGCGTGCGGAAGTTGACTGAGCACTACTGCTACTGCTACTTTACTAAGAAATGCCCCACCTGTGCCGCTACCACTACACGTGCCGCACCGGAAGCCGCTCTGGTTAAGCTCGTGAAATCGAGTGTAATCCTCGATTCTTCGGAGTGTACTGGAAGGAGGAGAGCGCTGTTTTGTCGTCGAGCTGACTGTGCCGCGGCCAGAAGGAGAGCCCGCGCGATTGGTCCCATTCAATGAAGCAGCTCGAGAGATGCAGGCCGAATTAACGCGTTGCTCTTACCTGCCTTTCGATTCTGGGCTTTGTTTGTGAAAGACGATGTGGACGAGCTCCGCAATTACACTCCCAGAATGTAACTGTAATGTAGTTGGACTGATGAGAATAAAAGAGAGCATAAGTTTCTTACGCAGAACGAATTCAATATATTCAATATATAAACTCCCCACCCGCACGCGCAGCACGAGTGCCCGGCTTCCAGCTACTTCTGAGCTTCCGAGCTCGCTGCAAGCGCGATTAAAACAAGTCCCATCGGTCGAGAGCTTTCGCGCGCAAAAGCAGAAGAACGTGCCAAGGCCGCAAGTTGTAGACGTGCGCTAGTTGTAGCGCGAGTTGTACGGCGTTTTCGCGCGCTTTAATTGCGACCTCGTTCCGCTTTTCCGCGCTCTCGCGGAGTGCGCATGGTTGCATCGTTCGTTAACGGTGTCCTGATTCATCGTAAAAGCTGTCGGGCGGCTCGATGCACACGTAATAGGTGTAGGCGCGTTGAAACCGACGCTTGCTGGCGCTGATCGACGGCGCAAGTAGCCCACTTTTCGGCGCAGCGAGTGGCTCTCCATCGATGCAGCTCGATGAAGCTGCCGGCGCGCGATGCGAATCCAACAAGTGGCGTTACGCGCCCCGGCGCAGGTCTGCGCTGTATTCAAAGCAGGCGCGAGCTTGGCGCGCGTGGCTCACTTTTGGAAATCACTTTTGGAAATCACTTTTGGAAATCACTTTTGGAAATCACTTTTGGAAATCACTTTTGGAAATCACTTTTGGAAATCACTTTTGGAAATCACTTTTGGAAATCACTTTTGGAAAGGAGCCGCGACTAGAAGCAGGTACGCACACCTCGGCGCTGCCTAGCATTTAAATTCCGCGGTCATCTGGATTCTGGCTAGTGCGTTGAGCGATATCTGTGAAAAGGTCTCGGTTTCGTTTCGATCCTTCCAGCTCAATGTCGCGCCGGAGTTTTCTGTATATTTATAGATGAGCCGGTTCACTGCAACTCTCAGTTTCACCCAAAGTTTCACAGCTGGCCGGGGACGGGCAGCGGCCTGACGCCTCGGCGAAATGGAGCGAACGTGCGCGCGAAGAAGAGAGGATCAGAGAGTCGGCCATATGGAGCAGGCGTGCTCGCGCTCCGCTCGCCTCTCACGCAGCGCGCGCATGCGACACACATTCGCCATGGTTGACACGACTGACCCGCAGCGAGGGCCTGCGGCTTCGATCGGCTCGCTCTCCCGTCACCGATGTTCTCTCTGCGGCGAGGCGCGTATACCCATATGCCGCTCGATTGACTCGCTCCTTCGTTGGAGCGGCCCGTTCTCCGCGGAGTCAATGCTTCCCAAAGAGTTCGGTCGTATAACGACGTCGCTCTTCGTCCGGGCCTTTATGAGAAGAGAGACGAGGCAACTCTTTCATTGGAAAATCTGTTAGAGTCCGCGCTGGCAGTAACTGCATCGACACAGAGTGCCGTGAATCCTTGGCGATGAACATCATTACATTCGAGTGCTTATTCGCGAGAAGTCGTTCATCATTTCATCCATTCAGGCGTTCTTTGTAGGCCCCGAGAACGGAACGAGCCTCGTGGACCCGCAGACCTACGACCTCGGCAGGTAGGCATGCTGCAGGGGCATAACTCGGCCGATCCTCGTTACATCATCCGCGCCAGCTTCGAGCGTAATCTCATTAGCGCCGATTAGGCGCTCGAGTCGGGCCGAATTATCGAGGCGCGAATCGAGCGGCCAGTTACGGCATCTGGTTAGTCGGGCTCGTTTTCCGTTTGTAGCTCAGCGCGCGCGCTGCTGCTCGGAACAATTCGTTCACGATTCTTTCGCAGTCCAGCACGCCGGAGTATTGCCGCGCAGGCCTGCGCGCTCATTACGGAAACGCGCGTTAGTGTATTCCAGTCGCGTGGCGTCAGGCCTGTGCAGGCGTGCGTTGCCATGCAAGCGCTCACGCCCTTTCGGACCCTTTCGCTCGCGGCTCGTGCTAGGACCCCTTGACTTATTTTTAAAAGCTCATACGGCTGTACGCACTGCAACGGCTTTCCATGCGTTACCCATGTTTTTCGGCAGTTGGGCACAGAGAGCGATGAGTATTGGAGGCTTCGCATATATGTCGCGCGGACGAGAGGCTCTCTCTCTCTCTCTCTCTCGTTAAAATAAATATAAATAACAAAATAAACTCGCCTAATCGACGATAGCGCTATTTTTAAAACTATAATTACGACGATCGGCTCGCTAACTCAACGGCTGCTCGAGTTTCTTCCTCTCTCGCACTTTCATCTAACCTTCGAGGGGCAAAAATAATTCCTTCCTGAAAAGATGAGGCTCACATTGCGCTTGTCGTGATAGTCCGAGTTCGGCTTAAGCTGCATCGGCGAAAGCTACAATATTTAGAGATAACGCGGATTAAGCGCGGAGAGTAAGCAGAGCCGAGTACCGGCTTATGTCATATACCAGCGCACATCTGCCGTTCGAAAAAGAGACTTACATATCGCGCTGTTACATTAGACGAGGCTCGTTTCGCCTGCAGACTCATCGCGCGGCGACGATAACATTCTATTTTAAAATCCCCCTGAGCCGCACGCTTCGCTCACAATCCGATGGCATTTCTGATTCCGGCTGCGCGCACAATGCGCGATTTGCATGAATTCATCTTGAAAGGATTTTGACACTTACATTTTTCTCACGCCGGCTGACCCAGATGCGCCGGCGTACGCGCGATCGAAATTTCCAACGGCTCCTTTTTCGCCTCTTTCAGGGCATCGGCATCGAGACTGAGTTGAAATTCTTTTCGGGCCTCTCTTTTTAAGATGCAGCTGCACTTTTGTCCATGTGCATGCGAGGAGCCTCGAGGCCTGAATTTAAATTTAAATTTAAATTTTCTCAAAAAGCGCTGCAGGCCCAACGAACGCGCTGAATTGCACTTTTTTCAAATGGTACATCGAGGACATCACAGGCTTATAATATTCAAGATTGTTGCAGCAGTCTTTGGAATTTGGAATTTGGCCGCGCGCCTCTGTGTCGAATCGAAACTCTAATGGGAAAAACTTTGAGCGTTCGAAATGAACAGCATTGGAAACTGAGGATAATAACTTGTTGAAATAATGAATGCAAGTGCATTTCTCATTGGAGAAGCCTGATAATTATACGCGTGCGCAATAAGCCGAGGCTTATTTACAGGTTTACGATCCTGTCCGCTTTATTTTCTCCGAGCCAATGAGAGTTTCGCGTGGAGGTTGCGCTGGGCTGTAATCACGGCTATTCACACAGCGCAATGACTTTCTGTCAATCTCTAGCTTCTGTATAGGTATATAGAGCACAGTTTCTTCGGAATATTGTTAACGTCGCAGGGTATGAGTTCGAAGCTTCTCTCTTATTCGCTATTCGCGTGATTGGCGCTCTCATAGCTCTCGTGCTCATCCAGCATGCCTCTCCTTTAGGCAAACAAATTTCCTTCTAGCGAACATGATTCGCATGATTTATGCGGTGTGTGAATGTCCTCCTTGCCGGCCGCAGGAGGAAAAAACTCGCCTCGGGGCAATAAAAAAGGAATCCCAATCACGTATTCAAAGGAAGATACCGAAACAGTTAGCGATAGAAGAAGAACCGATCGTCTCGCAAACCGGTTCTCCACTCCTGACGGCAAAAAGCATCGGATGAGAGGCTAGCTGTCGCGACCGGTCGCGCACGCTTTCGTAAGCAGGCCTTTTAAAAAAGGCCTGGACCCGCGGCCACCGTCAAGCTTCTTGACTTTTCTCCTGCAGCAGACGGATGAAATCTGCCCAAACGTATGCTGTATTAGCGAGGCAGCCTCGATTATTATTATTATTATTATTGTTGTTATTAGTATTATTATAGCTATAGGATTCGCTTCTTTTCTTTTCACTCTTGATTGGCTCGAGTGTATTTGTGCTGAAATACAAATCTTAGAAAACAAGTTTTTATCCCAAGCGCATTTACGAGTAGAAATGACTCAGGCGTGTTACACGCGATTTGTTTCGAACGAGAATAAAGTCCTAAAACTGCCGTAATAGCCCCGCTTTACGCGGGGGCGGGCGCAGATAGCCGATAGCGTCCCAAATTTAATATCTTGCCTCGACCTTGGCGGGCCATTTAAGTACGCGCCAGTTCCCCCACGACAATCGTTACAAGAGCGCCCGAGATAATATGCATCAGCCGCTCTGCAGGTGTGTAGGTATAGTCAGTGTGCAGGAGCGCTCGAGGCAAGATAGGAGAGAAGAAAAATAGGCTCAAGGAAAACGCGCGCGGGGAAAGCGCCGTGGAGCTCAACGGACAGGCGTGTCCTCTGCTGAGCGGAAGTCTCGACACCGCATACCTGTATATCTATGTTTCTTTCTATGCTTGTCCTCTCATCGCTCCAATGTTTCTCCTTAAACAGTCGGATTGTGTAAGCGCCCACATATCATTAAGATTCAGTCCGAAAGGATTTCGTTGTGCCGTCGAAATAATTAATCGGCGAATAAACCCCAACGAAGAATAAGCCCGCATGAAGAGCGCGCTCGGTGCGGTTCTTCTGCAGGTGCTCCTGCAGTCTCCCGACGCTCATTTGCCGCCTGTGCGCGTGAAAAAGCACAACCGAGCCCATTGTCGCGTTCTGCTTTCTGATAAAAATGAGGGAAAGAATGGCTCGGCTACACAGGCATATAGGTATATGTACGTAGCCGTAGACGCGGTCGCACGAGTGCTGCGCGCGGACCGGATGCGCGCGATGCCGCCGTATATAGAGCAGTTTATTTGAATGAATGTGACCTTTCACATTGCTGGGCGCTGCTGCTGCTGTCGGCCTGGCCTTGTCCGCGCTTTCATGTTTCTACGATCGATGCGGATCATCGAGTTTGACCGAGAAGCAGCAGCAGGGCTTACATACCTATACATGCCGGCTCTTCCGGCGGCCTATGCCCTATACACGTGCACGCACAATGGCTTCACCCTATCATTTGTTCTTTCCTCATTCAACTTCTCGCTTCCTTCTCTCCGATAATAGTCCTCCCGGGCTCAAAATACGAGCCTTCCTCGACATTTTCCATTAACTCTGCTGGAATTAAAAGGACATCTGGGAGTAACGGTTGCGAGTAACAGGAAGAAGCTAGGCGGAAAAAGGGCCGAGTCGAGCTCTCGAAAGAAGCAGACGATCATTTATATCTCGCGGACGCGCCGATCATCTCTCTCAGTCTCTCTAGTCGATGTCTGCCCTCCTAGAATCGGCCGGCGTCTCGAATCACCTAAACGCTGAAGAGCGTGTGAGTAACGAGTTGGCCGTCTGCACGGCTTATAATAATTCCAAACTGAAATCGGCCATTAAAACTTCTTCGAGCGAGATTCGGTAATTGCACGCGTGTCGGCTGCAACGAGGATGAACGTCGATCATCCGCTCGCTCGCCACGTCACTATACTACACTTGTACAGCTGTGTGCGTGTGTGCGTGTGTATGTGTGTGTGTGTGTGTGTGTGTGTGTGTGTGGCTACGAAATTACAAAAGACGCGCCCCGGGGAAAAGAGAAAGCTGCTCGCGAGTCGTGAACTTGAGGCAGTGAGAAAAAAACGGGCTCCAGCCGAGAGAGTACGCGGCGGTGATTTCAATGCTCGGTCTTTTAAAAAACGGCCTGTCGCTGAGCGATATCTTTCTTACTGCTCTCGCGCGCGCCTCCACTTTCCAAGTTTCGCGCGGGCTCGCGAGATGTGAAACGTGACATTTTTTCGAATTAACGTGACGAAATTGCCGAGTCTCTCGAGGGACTCTCGGAAGAAAACTGCCTATTATATACCGAGTCTTTTTCAGAAAATTCTCCTTTCTTGGACTCTGCCTAAGACAGACAGCTCTCTGTTCATGCAAGCATCTGATATTCAGAGAGTCTGTTTCGTGCGCATTCGAAAAATGTACGTGACAGTGAATGGTAAGCGTGAATCAGCGTTGATTCACGACTGAAATCGATTAAACTCGTGCGTGCATTCTTATTTCTTTCCCGCGAGTTCCGGAGTTCCCCACTGTGACAAAAAAGTAGGCAGACTTGCTGGAATTCCTGGAAACTCACAGGCTGACGCTTGCCTAAGTTAACTCGCTGGCTTGCGCATCCTTGCGCGACTTCGAAAAAGGGTTCGTGAAAAAACGAGCGAGAAGGCCTGCGTCGCGAGCGAAAGAGAGAAGGGGAGAGCGAGTATGCCTGCTCGGTGAAACATCTGTGCAGGGGAAAGAGAGAGAGAGAGAGGAAAGAAGTGGGGGGAGACACGTTTCTTTGAGCGGCCCCCTCCCCATCCCGTCTTTTTCCAGAGTGGCGCACAGCAGCACTACTTACTGCACGCAGTGCTCCCCCCGGAGTCTCGCTCGCGTTCTGTCTGTCTCTCTCTCTCTCTCTCTCTCTCTCTCTCTCTCTCTCTCTCGCTCTCGGACCCCCCCACAACAACACAACTGCCGCCGCTGCTGCTGGCGAGTAGCCGCGGCTGCTCTCGTCAGTCGGCGCTCAAGGGACAGTGCTCGCTCGCTACGTACGATACACACGGGCTCGGCTCGATTCTCGTTTCTCCGCAAACTGCGCGGACTCGATCCCCTGCGAAATACACGTGTGAGCAAAAATCCAGCTGCGCGCGGCAATCCAACAGCCAACTGATGCCGAGTGCTCACTCCGACGACTGACCCACGGGGCCGCAGCATCCGCCGCGGGAGTAGTGGGAGGTGCGACTGCGAGAAGAGAGGAGGCGCGCGACTCGCGCGCACGCGGTCGACCAACTCACGACACTACTGGGAGAGAGGGAGCGCGCGCAGCAGGACTCCAGCTTGCCATCGAATTTTCAGCGGCCGCATCAGCAGTTTTCGAGTTGTGAGTCTCGCCTGACCGTATACTTACTTACTTACTACGACCGAATACAAATATCGCAAGCTCGCTTTCAAAGCGCGCCGCTGCCGCTGGAGGGGTTTTTTGAGGTTATAGCGGATCCTCCGCTCGTGCTGGCTGGTGGGGGTAGTCGCCGACGACGGGAGCGCAAGCGAAAAAGGACTCGCGCCCCACTGCAGTGCTGCGTGTGGTGTGTGTGTGCGTGTGTATATATATATATATATATATATATATAGCTAGTATACGAGTATACCCAACGTTTTGTATACGCGCGCAAAGAGAGGGAGCGAGAGAGAGAGAGAGAGAGAGAGAGAGAGAGAGAGAGAGAGAGAGAGAGAAGGGCCGAGACGTATATGCTGCGTCTCGTCCGACCCTTCGCTGCAGTGCTGTTGAGGTTAGATCGTCCTTGCGCCCGCGCGCGCGACAGTGTTTATCTTTTTTTCTGACAAAGTGCCACATGACTCGAGCCGATTTTACTTATCTGCAGGTAAAGCATCACTCTTTATTCCTATCGCGTTGTCATCGGCCATCCCCATATCACTATGTAAGTACTGTTTTCCTTCGCGCGTCAACTCCGAGATCGAATGCTTATAGCCCTTTCTTTCTCTCCTTGGCTGGATAAGTACTTTAGTACTGCAGTCACTTCAGGCATGCGCGTAATGCCTTGCACTTTCCTCGCTGCCAATCTATGTATCTTCCTGCGCGCGAGCACTCGAAAACTTCAATATTACGCCTCGTAAAATCCCATTATAATCATACTTATTCCACAGCGCCAAGACCTCGCGGCAGCTGAATACATAAATACGAGAAGATTGAAGCCGGCCGTAAACTTTGCCCATAATGCCGTTCTTGCGCTGAAAAACAAGTCAAGATTCTCTTGCTGCCGATGGTGAACTGTGTTGAGCATGCAGTACGAGAATACGCATGCATACCCTGAAACACAACTTTTGAACCCAAGTGCAGCCTAGTCACGAGTAGATAATAATCGGCAGGGCTTATTTATTTACCTAATATTCGAGGAATAGGACGCGATGATTCGGGGAATTACCTACTGCCTCGCGACGCGAGAAGGTAGGGGGCCTTGTCAAAATGCGCGATGTTGCATAACATTATATTGCAAACGAGTCGCGTGCAACGTTTATTTTACATCATTTACATCATTTCACGATCCTCCATTCAACTTATTTCCGTGGGAGATCGACTAAATGATTATCCAACAAACGTGTTGAAACTTTTTTCCCTCTCTCCTGATTTTTCTCTCCGGCAGAGAGGGAGCAGCCTGCTTTGGAGAGTGAATTTTATAAAAGAAACATTTTATTTTTCAGCCGCAATATTGCCGAAATAATTAAGCTGGAAGCTGTGTGCGTACAGCCGCAGCCGGTTAAATCGTCGGTAGACAGAGAGACAGAAACGAACAGAAAGAAGCGATCCACGCCGCATTCGTTATTCCGGTCCCTTCGTATTCCTGCCGCCGTCTGTCTGACAGATGAGGCTGTGATTCCTCTGGAATAAGGCCGACAACCTCTCTCCTCTACACTCGCCGCCGAGGAGACCCGAGAGCGACGAGATAAAGAACTCCGAGTCGAAGATAGCTAAACGACTTTCCATGCCTTTCTGAGATCGTTCCTTCGCGGGATCGACGGAAGGGAATCCGAAGGAAAAGAGAAAAAGCCTCTCGAAATAAGCCAAGATGTTGAAGCTGCTGGGGGAGCTGAAGGGCTATCTAAAATGGCAGGACATCAGCACAGACTCCATGGTCTTCCGCATGCACAATCTGTTTACAGCTGTGCTGCTGCTGACCTGCTCCATGATTATCACTGCCACCCAATTTGTGGGTAACCCTATCTCCTGCATCGTCCCTTCGGCACTGCCTACACAGCCCATCAACACGTACTGCTGGATCACCTCCACATTCACCATGCCGGATGCTTTCAATCGTCAGGTACCTGTCATTTGCGTCGTTTCAATATTACAATTGATGCTCTCAAAGAGATGACGGCGAAACTAGGCTAATCTTTGATCATTGACTCTTGCTTTCGATTCGTTCATTTTTTTAATAACAAACATATTCGTCAATTTTAGCCGCAATATTTAAAAAGATAAAGTCGCGTTTAAAAGGCCATGCATCAAGATAGCAGAAGAATTTGCTGAGAAGGTCATCTGACCTTATTCTTGTGACAATGTTGTACTAATGCGCGTTCCATTCTTAACTTTCATAAATAATTCAATGTGCAAAACTTGTTTGCACACTATAGCATTTACTGCTTCTTCTGAAGTCGCATTGACTAAAGAAAAAAAAAACAACGCCGACATCCGTATGTATGCATTTCTTTTGAAACATTTGTTTGCATAAATAATTAAAAAATCTCCGATTTGGCATAGCTTCGCGATAAATTCGAACTCTTGTCATTCGAAATAAGCAATTACAATCTCTCGCGACAGACTACCGAGCAGAGGGAAACCCCAGAGACGCCTCGAGTAAAAGGCTAACGGAACAGCTGAAGCAGTTCGAGATTTTTGTTTTCGTTCCAGCGGCGCGCACGTATAAACTACACAGAGGCACGCGCATACCTATATAGCTGTATAGTATTTTTGCGCCACGGGGGCGCGGTAAGAGCACGTCCGCGCCTCACGGCCGCCAATCTCATTATCGCGATTGCTGCGTGAATTCAATCGGCTTGCCGACGAAATTGTAAAGTTCACAGATGCACCGAAAGCACACACGCGCGCACGTATACTTATGCACACGTTGATTGAACTACAGAGACGAGTAATGTTCTGCACAATAACCAATGGCTGCAGCGATTTACATGCGCAATTACGACTCGTTAGGGCAGATTACGGCTTTTCTGCGGCTTTTACTTTGTGCCCAGTTGAAGGGTGTCGGTAATTTTTGTTTCGCCCGAAATCGCCTTGCTTCCTGCGTGCACGAAGGTCCATGGACGTATGATTAAAGACTCTTAAACTCAAAGCGACTTGGAAGAATCATACAAGTTATTAGTTTTTGTTTTATTTGCCGCGATCTCGCACTGTAAAAAAGACCAATCGACCGTAGCCTATCGGGTATTGCATTGATTCTTGGTACAAATCAAAATGCGACTTAGACTGGGGGTAATGTATATAGTAAGTACAGGCTACGTGCTCGACAACAGGCCGTTCTCTTCATACATATAGGTTGTACCTCGTATCTCGGTATTCTTCTTATAAGAACGATTTGGTATCGGGTTACTTTCGCTGACAAAAACAAAAGCGACTGTAACGGTCGTCTATCGAAATTGAAAAGGTCGATAACCTGCTGACTTCAATTAAATTTCGAATAATAGAGAAGAGTAGAAAAAAAAAGATCAAAATATACAGAGAAACGGTTAAGACTATTTCTCCTCCCGATAATCTCGTGTAGCAAATCTCGACCCCTATAGGACGAAGTTACAATAGACATGATTTTTCTAATGTGTATTTTGTATTGCAGGTCGGCCTGGAAGTGGCTCATCCCGGTATAGCCAACGACTTTGGCGACGTCGAGGCGAGGAAATATTACACCTACTACCAGTGGGTTTGCTTCGTGCTCTTTTTCCAAGTAAGCGCTCTCCTCTTCTTCCTTTCTCTTATTCCTTCCAGCTCTTCTTATTATACGTTAGCCTTTCATTTTGCGTAGCTCTGATGTGCTCGCCGGCAGTAAAGACTCTTGCGGCCCGCGGCCTGCCGGCGCACACGTGCTACTTCCTGTTATCTTTTTCTTTTTCAGCTGAGCCACCGTCGCTTTTTTGTTCGCTCGTCCTTTTCACGAGCGCGCGATGCTCGAATTATTGCGAACTCGCGATTCTTGTATCGTCCGTCTGGCTGATGCTGTTTTTTCCAGCCGACTCAGCGAAAGTTTCTTCTTCGTTTGCGGCTATCTGATTCCTATTTTTCATGCTGATCAGTCAGTTCTTTGGAAGCTTTTTATATACGTACGATTAACACTTATTTCTTAGTAATAAGATACTGCACCTACTATAAGAATTTCTATTGAAGAATCGGCTATCTCGGAATCAAATTCTTTCTCTCATTTGCTCGAAATCTGATTACGCAAAATCAGCATGAATCGAAAAGAGCGCAAAAATTCATTGAAGTGTAATGGATCATCTGATTTTGTAATCGATTTTGCAAGTCCATTTAATGCTAAGCTATGTGTGGACGTACCATTTCAAATTTCACGGTATCTATCGGTTCTTGGCCAGATCACGTGTCCTCTGTCTCGTCGAACAATTGTCTTGTGTGCTTGCGTAAGGCTCATCGTGCATGCTTCTGTAATTTCAGGCGATGGCCTGCTACCTCCCGCACTGGCTCTGGAGTAATTTGGAGGGTGGATTGATAAAAACACTGGTTAGTGGCATGAACCACACGCTTGAAGCTGAAGAGTCTGTCACCAAGAAGAAGGGTATTATCATGGACTACATAATATCCCACATCAGAGTGAGTATTATTTTACACTTTGCGAACGTGATCATTATTCTTTCTCATAATTTGCACTAACTTTAAGATTTTTCATTAAATTACGTTTATCCGCGATAAACAAGATTTGATTGTTCCAAACCAACATGAATAGTAATCTTTGATGAAGTCCTCATAAGATATTTATTCTCTCTTAAATTGTTAGTGTTATTGAAATATTTCTGTAAATACGTGCACGATATCGGAAGTAGTTCTCTTTTCCTTTTTAATACACTTTACGACGAAGTGGAAAATTCAGCTTTTGGTGAAAAGATATCGAGGTAAAAATCCTATGCGAAATCCTGACACGATTTAAAGAAAACGTTAATTTAGTCGTTTCGTCGTATAATGACAATTTTTATATTTTCAATGTTATTAGCAGGCTAAGAAAGAATAATAATCAAGCTATTCTGTCGATTCACTGAGAAGAATAGACATAGTAAAGATTACTATACATTATAGTAATTTGAAATATGGTAGGAATCACAAAATTCATAGTAAATGTAACAATATTTTAGCAATTGTTACTATATTACTTTAGTAAAACTTTTGGCCTTTTTCGTCAGATCGATGGTACAATTTTTATAGTCAGGTTTACTATACTATAAATTGTCTAGTTATATTTTATATTAGAGCATAGTACAGCGTACTAAATGATATAATATTATTTACTATAAAAATTGTAATAGTTACTTAATATTTATAGTCAATATCCATCTTCAAATACCTATTCAACTTTTTTTGGTTAAGGCAAGAATTTAATGTATATTTATAATTAATTTTTATACATTCATAATGTATAGAAACCTATTCATGATGTTTAGAACTCAATATTTCTATAGTCCTTTAAAACGTTTTACAAAAATATGTTATAGTAAAACTAACTATTCGAATAAAGTAAATTTGACTATTCGGATATAATAAAAAAATCATCGATTCAAACCGATTTTTTCAAAAATGTTTACTGTAAATTTATGAGTAATAATTACTATAAATTATTGTTGTATACCTATGCTGCTAGAGTTTACAGTTAAATTCTGGTAAAAGTCACTATATATTTTTCTCGGTGTTTGACGGGAAACCAACAAGTTATTACAACAAAACGGTTGTAAAGAATCGACTTTGCCGTTAGAAATCGCAAAAAGCGGTCAACGGCATAGGTAAGCTTTGTGCATATTTTACTATCACAAAAGCTTGTTTCTTAAGTTGTGTCGGGTAGTGCAATGCTTAAAAACATTTGAATATGCATTCTTATTTTGAAAGAAGCTTGCTAATCTACAAAAAGTGTTTTGTGAATATAAAAAATACTGCTTGTAACTTAAAAAATCTTGTATTCGATTCCTTTACGAATGTGTGAATTCCTTTCAAATTTTTTAAACTGCATACCTATATATGTACATGCCTAACACTGAACGCAGCGTAATTAGCGCTGTAAATGAGAAAAGGAAGACAGTCGTCGTACAAAAAAAACTAACTTGTGATGACGAAGGAATTAATTTATACCGTTACGAAACCCACGGCGATGAGAGGAAGCTCATAAGTGCTTACTTGCACGCTCGCCAATAATCGTTCGAAAAGTCCAAACACAATAGACGAGAATTCGCATGAATCTCGCAGAACTACCGCCGCGTAATGCATCGTTTGGTGTCCTAGCGGTGAGCTTAACGCCTGACACCTCAGTAGAACGGCACGTTGTCATGAATACGTATATGGACTTGCGCAATCGCCGGATAATGATACTCGCATTACCCGTTAACTTTATTGAGAAGGAAACTTTATAAAAATAAATGCGGAAATCAAAATGATGATTTTAGTGTGGGTGGATCACATTTCAGAGTAGCGTGTGAAAAGCACTTCTCGATTTCCAAGATATTTTTAGTTTACGAAGGTGCAGGTCTTCTATTTATCAAGTGAAAGCTGAAATGATATTCCGAGAATATTTTGGAAAGTGTTACTATCACGATGATCAATCGACAGATGAAAGCCGAATATACATGTTAAAATTTCTCATTATCATAAAATATAAATAGATATTTAATATTGTTTATTGAAATAGAACACTTGAATGTCTTTTCTACGTCGAACAAAAAGTAAGACAGTAGCGAATATCCAGTCATACGAGACTGCAAAAGTCGTTGTCCGGCAATATAAGCTAATTCGACCTCGTTGAATTCAATTCGCACTAATGAACTCAGTCACGCTTACTATCTCTCTCTTTGTCTTGCAGCAACACAACACATACGTCTATCGTTACTTCGCCTGCGAGGCCATCTGCCTGGTCAATATCCTGGTACAACTTTACCTGATGAATCGCTTCTTCGATGGCGAGTTTCTCACTTATGGACTGCGCGTGCTCAATCTGTCAGACACTCCGCAGGAGGAGCGCGTCGATCCTATGGTCTACATCTTCCCACGCGTTACTAAGTGCATCTTCCACAAGTACGGAGCTTCAGGCACAATACAAAAGCATGATTCGCTTTGCATACTTCCACTGAACATCGTCAATGAGAAAACATACATATTCATTTGGTTTTGGTATTTGATCCTCACCATTCTGCTCATTGGATTGATGGTTTATAGAGCAGCTATTATCTTCGCGCCTGCGGTAAGTCAAAGTTGAATGATCAGTTGGCATTGAAATTTAACCACCATAAAATACTTCTAATGAATTTTCATACATCATCACTCATTACTTATTCGCATTTATCAATTATAGGTGCGACCGAAGATTCTGCAATTAAATTCCAGGCTAACAGAGTACGAGACATGTCAGAGTATCACAAGAAAAATCGAACTTGGCGACTGGTGGGTTCTCTACATTTTATCGTCGAATATGGATTCTCTTATTTATAGAGAGTTACTACAGGAATTGACAAAGAAAATAAGTGAAAACCCATCGTCTTTGACTTCCTAGGGAAGGCTTATGGCCAATATAAGGCTAGCAGATGGTAGATTTTACGATAAACGCGCCGATCTTTAGCAGCGAGTGCGACTTGTTTTGTTATGTCGTTATAACTGCAGAGATGAAAAGTAGTGCATTATAAATGAAAATCGTTTCAAGGAGTTGTTACCTGACGTGCGTGATCGCCTTTATAATGCTTTACTGTCGATTTTAATGAAAGAATAGTTGATTATAACATTTTTTTCATTAGAATGCCAACAAAAAAAGTTGTTGGCGTCTTCCACAGTGTCTAAAGTACATGTAAATCAATGTTTAGTCTTTCATTGAATGATCGTAAGTGTTTTCTTAAGAATAAATTGATTTCTGGCTTAGTATGGTAAAATAAAAATAATTCTTGGTTAATTTTGCACAACACTTATGTGTAATATTCAGAGTTTCAATTTTCGAAACAATGTAAGTACCGACTAAACAATGCTTTTTTTTTTAATTTTGTATTATTAAAGAACGACACATTCTGCGATTCGCAACGACAATTTTCAACAAGGGATCAAAATCTCGCTGATTTGTAAATGCGGAGTTTTTATTAACACAAAACTGCGAGGCAGCGCGTGCCTTCTCTACCGTCCTTTTTATAGAGCGATCAGAGGCGACATGTATTTTTATATAATATATACAAGTATATAAGTATAAAAATATTTTCTAATCATAGAAAATATAAAACATTCGAAAAATATGTACGGTACTCTTAAATAACTGCGAGTGTATAATATAAAGGATCTTGGAATTGATGAAGCCGTTCGATATGCATATATATATATATATATATATATATATATATATATATATAAAAATACGTATGCCACTGGTGGTATTACAAATGCTGTTATAAGCGATTTTATTCTCTCGTAGATTTTTGTACTATACTATGATATATCACTATGTAAGCTCTACGACTGCTGCTGTTCCCATGTGATCTTAGTTCGGTTTTCCGGATTCGTCGAATCGGAGAAAACAGCAGCTCGTTGCGAAGACTGACACAGGGCTTGTACGTGAATGCGCGATGGCCACTTGTGTATTAATAATTGTTGCTGTTGAGATTAATATTAAGAAAGCAACAAGCAAAAAAGTACGCGTAAGTCAAATCTGAAATTTGGTTGATTACATAATATGACTTTGATGTATCGCAAAAAATAGCGTTTCTTTCAAGTTTATTGAAAAACGTAATTTTCGTAATCTTACGCAATTTTATAACACTGTACTAAATGAAAGGAAAAAGTCAGTGAAGTTGATCAGTATAATAAAAAGATAAGTTAAAGTGTTCTACGGAACGGGGCTGTTTAAAATTGCAAAAACGTATGGATGAATTGTAGAAATAGAAGTTAAACCGCCTACAAAAATATTTCAAGAGGTTAATTTCAGGAAAAGAATGAAGCATAGAATTTGATACATTTGCATTGCATACTGTTACTCGCGTGATTAAGAGCTACCGAATTGAATGACAACGGTAATGTGATAAGCGACGCTTCGATTGCGCGAAATTCGGTTTTAATGCTAATGAAATTAAGTACTACTTAAGATGTTTCTTGCTTAAAACGCACATGTGTATTAAATAACGTGCTCAACAAATAATGTTAATGGCATTAAAGACAAGTTATTCTCCAATTCCATGTATTTTTTGTTTGGTACCAATATATATTTCTTTCAAACACTCGTTTTCTGCACTTATTAAAAATACAAATACTGCCGTATATTATTTAATATATTATGAATTCCGTAAAGTTCGATGAACTAGAATATTACATTTAGATTACAATTATAAAGAGTGATTCTCTTAGCGATTGTAATAAAAATCGACGATTTAAGTAGTTTCGTTAATTCGTGTACCATTGCTAATTGCATACGTTATGAAATAATTGTTGAAACTCGAAAAATACTTTGTTCTTTGTCCTAGATATAAGTGCGATTTTGTAGTAACTGATGTTAAATTTATAATGAAAATTGCAAACGAAGATGTGTATAATTTGAATGCCTGTTTAACGATACGTCGCTAGTATCGTTATATCAGCAATTCGATTACTAAGTTTTTTTCGATATTCTGCATTAACGTGCGAAGTGTTGAATCTGTGAACTTTGTATCTATTAAGAAATTTAACTTCTTATCTTTCACTATCATGTATCGATTATTAGTTTGGAGATGATTAAAGATGATTTCAATCGAAATATCAGTCTTATCATTGATGCGATACTGGAAGTCTGGAACTGGGGTAAACGATTTTCACACTAGAGTTCTTTCTTCTTGACGTATGATTCGATCGCTAATGCGTTGCTATTTTCAGGATAATGCTTAAGGCCGTAAAGAAGATCAGCGGTACAGGGCACGAGCATTCAATTACGGCCTAGGAAAGAATCTGCTGCAACCGAGAACTGCAACGAGGGTCGTGTTCGTGGAAGCGCGCCGTGGAATTTGCTCGGGGCGACGAGAACACCCCGTTAAGTGCTGGCTAGGAATCGCCCAAAGATTTGCTCTACTCTTTGCTCTTTCGACTTACGAGCGCACAGGTCTCCTTTTTTCTTTTATTGCGGTTTCATTTTTGTTGGTCGAAAGTTTTTTCCTTCGTTTGTGCGTCCGGTTCTCGCTCCAGGCAATTCGCGCGTGTGAATTCAACCAAGTATGTTAAAAATTGCGCGTTCCATAAATTGAAGGTACATGCGCGCGTTGTTGTTTTTTTTTTCTTCAAATGATAATGTGTTTTAAGATTCTAAATCGATGTAAAATTCAAGCCAGAGGTTATGTTTAAATCAGCGGGTAGGTTATAGTTCGAAAGCTTCTTTTTTTATACTGCGGATGAACGTTAAGACGCGCTTTTCTCTTTGCGCGCAGGCGTTCATAAAATATGAACTGTAAATCAAATATTTCAGATATTTTCGCCCGTGTTATTACAGCAGTATTTTACACTTTGAGAAAACAGAAAATACACGGTATCTCGAATTTCTCTGGCGTCAGCTTCCCGGAAAAAAACCCGGGTGTGCTCATAACGTTGTGTGCGGCTGGGGTTCCCGCTCCCGCATTGGTCTTCGGACTCTATTATCGCAGAATATATAGAAGATCGGTTGCGTTACGCATCGAAATAGGTATAAGCAGCGTGATTTTGAGGAATAAAAAGCGCTTGCGTAATTGCGCAGGATGAGTGCGTATGGGGGCAGAAGGAAAGGCACATAATGAATGGAGTTTCGATGGGGCGCTAAATCTCATAATCTCGGCTCAAATCACTAATTCGCTCGCCGAATCCCTCGCCTCCGCAGCGGCGGTCTGTAAAGCATGCGTCGCCCACGCGGCCGATGACGTCGCGCGGCAGCTCGACGAGTCTCTCCGGAGTCCCGGGTATAGAGGCATCAGACAAGGGCAGCAAATTATAAAAATAAAACCTCCGCCGGCGGCACAGTGTTTTGGCATCATCGAGCGCGCGTTTCTTCCTCTCCCCGTCTCTCCCCCTCGTTCTTCTTTGGGGCTCACGTCGACGCCGACTGCGTCGTACAGCCGCCGCCGGAGGTAGCAGTATTAGAAGAAGAAGAAAAGAGTAGGTCAGAGCGACGGCGGCCTAGCGTTCATCAGTCAGTTCGGCAGCCTCGACTTTTCCGCGTGCGTATGCAGCTCCGCTGCGCGATCGATTCGCTCCGACCAAGGACTGTGCTCCCGTGCGCGCGGACAGGAGATTCACGCGCGAGGACGACGCCGAGGAGCGGAAGATCGAGCGCCGATACGTAGAGGAGCGACGCGCCCTGCTGCTTCTTCACGGTGATGATCTCTTCGCCGTGAGTAAGCGCGCAGGAATCGGCGTTGCCCAAGCAGCTCGTAAAATCGAAGAAAAACGCGAGCGACCGAGATAGTGAGAGTGAGAGTGAGAGAGAGAGAGAGAGAGAGAGAGAGAGAGAGAGAGGCGCGCCGACGGAGCTTCTGAATGTTTTATTCGGCGGTCGTGGCGAGACGACTGCTTAGGTCGAGCCCCATCCGCAGCGGGGGCGCTTCCCTCGCGCGAGCGCGCTCCACTGCGCCAGTGGAAAAGACGGCTCGGTCAGCCGGCGGCGGCGGCGGGAGGAGGGAGCCATAGGGAGAGAGCGAGATACAAAGGTAATGAGGAGGAAAAACAAGAGCAAGGTGGGCGCGGGTCTCTCTGCCGCACTGACGTAAACGCGCCGCGGATAGCTAGTGCTCTCTCGCTCGCTCTCTCTCTCTCTCTCTCTCTCTCTCTCTCTCTCTCTCTCTCTCTCTCTCTCTCTGATTGATACTGCGCGCGGCCCCGAGTATTTGCGGTCGGGGGGCGCGTTGCGTCCACGAGGCGCGTCTACGTGCACGCGCGTTCCGCAGGGCGTCGATGAAATTCCTCCGCGCCATCGCGTAAATCGCGGCAGCGCGAGGGCAGTCGAGCGGAGTAGGATGCCTTGGAAGTCGGCCCGCTGCAGCAGCGGTCGCGGCGAAGGAAAGTCGGCGGGTGGTGCGCGGTGGCGGCGGGCGCGCTGCCGGCGCCGCGGCAGCCGCAGCATCGCCAGCAGAAGAGCCGACGCTCTCGAGTACGACGGTGCGGGCTGCGCGAGCAGCGCCGGCGACGACGACGACGACGACGACGGCGAGGCCGAGGCGCTAGGATATTATGAGGACGAGCGGCGGCTTGAGCAGCGCCGTCCTCGCCGCCCCCTCCTCGCCCGCTGCCGGCGCCGCCAGCTCCTCAGCGTCCTCTCCTCACAAGTCGTCGCGCCAAGCGAGGAGGTCGCGCGCCAAGCCCGCCGGCAGCCTCCGCTCCAGGCAGAGGAGCGCATGGCAGCGTCTCGCTAGGATCAAGCCTGACTCGGCCAGGCACGACGCCTGGATCATGGATGCCATCAGGGGCCTCTACTGCCTCTTCCAGGTGAGTCCAGCTTCCCGCTCTCGTCTCCTCTGGTAAGTCGCACTCTGCTCTCTCGACTAACTGCTGCTTGCGATGCGATAACCTACCACCGTCTCGGTGAAACATTCAAGGGCTGCATGATCCGATCCCCGCAGCCCATATAGCCCTATACTGACGCATTCCTGATCTAGGTGAGCAAAGTGCAGAACGACGGCTTCGTGTCGAGGCTCCACGTGCTCACGGCAGTTCTGCTGCTGACGTTTTCCGCAATGGTCTCGATGAAGCAGGCCGTCGGCAATCCCATCGATTGCGTCCACACGAGGTAACGACCGGCCCACTTGCCGGCACCAGCCTGCACTCTCTCTCTCTCTCTCTCTCTCTCTCTCTCTCTCTCTCTCTCTCTCTCTCTATCCCTAATTGCACGAAGACGGAAAACGAATGGCTCATTTCAGGGACATACCCGTGGAGGCGTTCAACGCCTACTGCTGGATCCACAGCACGTACTTTGTGACGGGAGCGATGCTCGGCGTGGCCGGCGTCAACGTTGCCTTCCCCGGAGTCGGCTCGACCCTGCTCTTCCAGCACAGGCCGCGCCTGCCCTCCCAGCAGTCGGCCGATCGCGGGGCCGCCGACTCGCTGACCAGGCAAGTCAAGTACTACCAGTGGGTGCCGTTTTTCCTCGTTTTCCAGGTGAGTATAATTATAAAGCATCTTATCGCAATCATCCGGCCTCCCCGATTGAGTCCTTTCGCTCGAGAAGAGAGGACTCTTCGAAACTTATCTCTGGACCCAAGGGGGAAAAAGTTTAACCCCCGGCCGCTGGCCAGTGTCCAAAATGGAGCGAATTTGTCATTTGGCATAGCCGCTGCTTCAGTTTTACTCGCGCACAAAAGGGCTGTCCCCGTTTCCGTTAAAATTTACTCTCTCTCTCTCTCTCTCTCTCTCTCTCTCTCTCTCTCTCTCTCTCTCTGGAATACGCTTGCTGGTTGCTAATTGCTGGACATACTTTTTTCCAACACGCCTCCACTGACGCGCGTAAAGAGGAACGGTAACCGACCGTGCACGAAGGCTTTCAAACTTTCCCGCGCGAAGAGTCGGTGCGGCCAAGCCACGGGCGCTACCTACCGCGAGCTCTTAAAAGCCGCATTCTGCCCGCGCATTTTTTGATTGCCCGCGCCACTAGACAGTAGTAGTGGCAATATAACTCTCGGTCGTGACGTCATCAACATGGACGCCCAGGCCATGAAAAATACATTAGTAGTATACAAAGCAAAGTAGTTTTTACTAATTTTTGACAGAAAAATAACGTGACAGCTCTTAAATTTTATATATGTGATAACGCATATAATTTACTATAAGATGATGGTACTTTTCCCTCCCTGAAATTGTTAATATGTTTTATTTAGGATGATCAAAGCATTGTATAGGTTCTAGAGGTAAGTCCACAATCAAGTATTTGTAGCTAGAAATAGTAAAAATTGATAAATATTAATAAAAAATTATTGTATATTCAAGCAACATGGAATGTAATAACCAAAAAGAGGCAGGCATGCAATTTTCACCAAAAAAAAAACAGTAGTAGAACATATTGTTGTGTTTCTGGTTGCACTAGTAATGCTATAAAAAATCCTGTGTTACGTTTTCACTTTGCCCTGCTTTACATGAGCAATTAAAACTAATAATTGAGCCATTTATTCGAATAACTCCACTAATTTCATGAGGTGGTCCTCTCAAATTGGATGTTTGTAAACGCAGTATGCGCGTATATTTAAATTCTCTGCAGATTCTAATTTACCACATTTCAATATGTGCTTAGAATTAAGCACTCTTTCTCCTTCAATAAAATTTCTACTTGAGCTTGTACACTCAACAAATTTAAAAATTTCTTAAAGTGTTACTATCGTTGTTTATCGTGAGAGGTTATGCTCCAAAACGAGTTTTTCTATTATTAAAGAAAATACAATACTGTCACGCAAAAAAAATTATCTACGTATTTTCTGATGTTATATTAATGCACCAAAACTATTACTCTATAGTTCACTTATTTACGTAAAAAATTAGAAAATACTGCTCCACTCCGTATACTGACAATGTATTCTGCATGGCCTGGGTGTCCATGTTGATGACGTCACGACCGAGAGTTATATTGCCATCTGCCGTACCCGCGCTACCTACTCTCGAATTATTCGAGCTGGTATCGGTGCAAACGACATTTTTTCAGCAAGTCCCCATTCAACCGCGTGACTCACGCTTTTCAAGAACCATAGACTCGGCGTACGAAAATAGTGCACTCGGTTGGAGGGACCGAAAAAAATAACGTTGATTCATTATTTCGCTACAGCCTTTGCTCCAGCCGAGAATAGCTCGATTTGCCGCGAACTTTGATTTCTCAGTTGCACATTTCGGGGAAATTATTTCTCCTTCGCGAGGGAAAAACGGCATTCGCGCATTCTGCCAAGAACAACTCTCGACGACTCGTTGTTTTGATGGCCCGGGCCCGGGGGATGTATCAAGTTGTAAAGCATTCGCAGTATCTCAGTCATTTTCTATTTCGAACGCTGCTCTCGACACTTGTGCCGCACGAAAATTGCGTTTTTTATACGGTCTTTCGCAACGCGAGAGCTCACTTCACTTCCGCAGCGACTATATTTAACTCGTCGAGTTTTAAATCCATTCGCGCGGCGACTTTTTACGACGAAAGAATTAAGAATCTCCTCCCCCGTCGTTAATTAGCCGATTTCGAAGATGTATCCGGGGCTCCCGCCGCGCCTTGCACGTGGCGCCCCTCGTCACAACAATCGCCGCCAACTTATTGGCGGCGTGTCGCAAGCGGCAAGCTCCCGAAGAGGCGTCCGACGGGGAGCGGAAAAAGCGACGCCGCGAAGACAGCTGCGCTGATTGAAACTTAGAGCTGCAGGCGTTTGGGAAACAGGCGCGCGGGAAAGCTGCTTTTCCTCTCGTTTCCATCAGCGCGGTCGACGCACCTGTTGATTTATTCGCGCGCGCGCGCGCGTCTCCTCCTCCCGCAGCGGCGCGGAGGTGAGATCAGATGCCGCAGATCGGCCCTCGCGCGCTAGCTCATCGCGCCGGAGGATAAAAACGCCGACTTTACGAGCTAGGGCCTTGCTTGTTGCTTGCCGAGTGTAAAACGGGAATTTATGGCCGGCCGAGAGGAACGGAGCCGAAAATATATTGACACTTTACGAGAGGATGAGCCGGCGCGGGGGCGGGGAGACAAGTGAGAGCGAGAGCGCTGCAGCAGCCGCATTCATTTGCGCCTTTACGGCGTATTGCCTTTTTGATTTGTTGATAGTAACTTGTACCCCGCGCGCTGAGAGAGAGAGAGAGAGAGAGAGAGAGAGAGAGAGAGAGAGAGAGAGAGAGAGCGGTCGTTACACGACTGGCGACTCCGTGATTTAGGGCTTCTCCTCTAGCTCCAGCGCCGCATTTTTTCCCCTAATTATACGCGCCGATTCTTTCCCTCGCGCCGCCGCTCAGCTCTGTCACTCCTCTACGCGCCGAGAGTTATCGCTCGTCAATCCCACGAGCCTAAAAGACGCGAATCCGGCTCGGGACTTTACTTTCGAGCGCGCGGGATTATTGAAATCGTTCTGGAAGCAATCGCGCTAACCTAGGCGAAATGAGTCGGAGAACAAAGACGCGCTAGAGACGAGGCAGGAGAGCCAGAAAAAATAGAGGATAGCGGCCTCGTTAGAGCGGAGAGTCGGATTTATTCTTTCGGCCCCGCGAGCACAATGCGCCACTTCGCTCGACTCCGGCGAGCGCAATCAGAATAATGTCATTCGAGGAGAGCGCGGAACAATTCTGACAGTCGGGATGAGCGCGAGGCGGATGAATTTTTCTAATATCGCTGAGCGCCTTCATCGAGACTCCGCACGCGCTGTAATGGGATGCATCTGGGCCGGCAGCGACGAGCGAAAGAGTGAGGAGGATCCTCGCAGCTCTCTCGTTAGGCTCTTTTTGCCGCCCTTTCCGCATATCTCGATCGCGTAACTTTAGATTTGGAGCGCTTTCAAAAAGATACGGCTGCGCGAGTAGCTTTCTAGTCCGGGTGAGTCTGCGGCAGGGAGACGCCCGCGCCGCGCGGCTGCGATAAGGCTGCATAGCCACGCAGCTGCGACTTTTCCTCGCTTTGCCTTTATTGGATCTGCATTGCAAATGCGTTGGATGCTTTCCCTTCGAGGAAGCTGCTTAGCGAGATAGAGCTTGATCCCTATGATATACTAATTGTGAGTCGCGGAAAAATTTGAAACCTGAAGAGGCACGCAGCGGTACTGGTCTTGTTCAAGGGAATCACTCCGAATACCTCTCTTAGCCGAAAAAACAACAAAGTGCAAACAACAAAGCCACATTGGATGCTGAGACGGGACCTTAATGCTGGCTCGTCTGATTTAGGATCACTGCGTGAGCCAGCGGCTGCAGCCCGTAAAGGCATTTTTGCGGAGTCCGAATATACTCGGACTTTATCCACTGCAGCATTCCCCTTATCTAGCCGCAGTACGCACATACTCTGATGAAAAATTCAGAAGCGTCACTCGAGTCTCGACTTTTGAAAAGCCTCGAGCAATTTCAGTCAGCTCTCGAATTTCGCTAAAAACCAAGCTTAAGAAAAAATAACAGAGCGCGGCATAGTCAAGAGCTGGCGCGGCGAAAAGGTTAAAGCTCCTTCTCATCGCATCTTCCGCCGCGAAGAATGACGGGTGTGTGCCAAGGCGCATAGTATAGTATAGACGCGCGAACGGATTAGCGCGAGGGATTAGAGTAGATCGGCGAAGCCGCTGTGCACACGCGCCAACGCCGGAAGGGGCAGTGCTCCGCGCGGCTCGGCCGTCGCCGCAGTTCTCCATGCACCCTTCGATTAGGTACGGAGTTCTTTTTATACACCGCGGCTCTCGAAAAAGTGCACGCGCGCACAGGCGGCGACGGAAATAGCCGAGACAGCCACTGAGAGATAATTAGCGCGACGACGTGAGTAAATAATCTCGGAAAAATCGGCGTTTTCTCAGCAAACAAGCCGCTTGGAAAAAGTCTCGAGATTACAAAACTCACAAAGCGGCGATGTTTCGATGCGGCGCTGCCTAATAGTGTCAAATCAACATCGCTCGTGCGGCTGCCGAAATAAGAGAGAGAGAGAGAGAGAGAGAGAGAGATATCGCTCGACGGGGGAAAGAGCGAGGCCCGGCCGGATAAATCATCGCGATCACGTGCCGAATATAACACCGAAATCCCAAAATTAGCTCATAAATCAGCAGCTCGCCGAGAGAGAACACGAGGAAATCGTTATGTCCCACGTCGTCCGCGGCTTTTGGCTCGATCCATCGGCTCCTCCTGAAGCTTTCACGATGACAGGCCGCTCGAACAATGTCAATACGGCGAAGCTGACCGCCGAGCGCTGACCGGTCCTGCGTCCACGTGCAAAATGGCCAGCGTCCGTCTTTCTCTCTTTCTCCGCGCGAAGAGAATAGCAGCAGCGGCGGCGGAAAGCCTAATATAAAACACGCGCGCTCTCGTTCGGCCACGCCGTCACGTTTCGCCCGCAAGCTCGACGCATTGCGTTATACCAGCGTCTCTCTCTCTCTCTCTCTCTCTCTCTCTCTCTCTCTCGCTCGCTCGCTCCCTCTTCTCTCGCACGAATCGTTCTATTCCTGGAGCAGCACCCTGACTCGGCGGTGGCTGACTGCCGCGGCTGCTGCTGCTGCTGCTGCTGCTGCTGCTGCTGCTCGTCTCGCGGAGGAGGCAGCGGCGGCAGCGGACCGCACACCGCCGCCAGTACGATGCCGCGAGCGCGCCCGTACAAGAGAACGAGACATCTGGAGCCGACGAGACGACGAGTGTGCAAGCTCGGTGCGGTCGAGCGACGTCGTAGCTAGTCATCACGCCTCAGCGGGTGTGTGCTGAGTAGCCGCCTGGTGCCCTCGTGTTCTGTGCGTCTGTGCGTCTGTGCGTCTGTGCGTCTGTGCGCGAGCGTCAGCTGCTCGACACTCGCTACGCCCTCTGCTCGCCGCTCTGAGCGTCGTCGGCTCTCTCGCGAGGGAGCTTTCAACGCCCGCAGATTGGGTTTCAGGCGTCGGGCGCTGCCACGGCTGCTGCTCTTCCTGCGGTATCGCAGTCCCGCGCCTGCACTGCTTTCCTGCGCGCTATCAGCCACCGAGCACTTACAGGCCGGGCTCGTTGCGCGATCGGCGAGGCTCGACGCGCGCGCGTACTATACTCGCTACTACGCCCGGCTGCCTTCTGCGCTCTCAGGAATAATAAATAGACGGGGACTGGCTGTGCGCGTGGCGCTTCGGAAAAAGGATGGTGTTTACAAGTGGGGGAGGTGCCTTCCCCGCACACACGCGCAGCGTCGACTCGACTGTATTTTTTCAGACGGACTCGGCAATTCGTTGTACGAGCGGAACGTAAGGTCAGTGCTGCGCGCCGGTTTCTCTCTAAATACCGCCTCGTGTCGACGCTGCTCTCTGCCGCCCGCTATCCGCCGGGCGGGAAAATCATCGCGCCTATACGCAGACGGCTCGATGATCTCCGCGGATTTATTTTGATGCATAATCGCGAGCGCCGGGAGCGCCGGGAGCGCCGGGAGCGCCGGACTGCCGAGCAAACAAACCGCGCGATCGAAAGCGAGATTTATCGAGTGGAATTAGAGTTACAGAGGGGGGATCAATTAGTCCGATCGCCTTTGAATTCGCGCCCGTCGTTAATCGTGCCTGCGCTTTTGCGTCTAATTGACACTGATGTACGAGCGAACTTTGTGCGTGCGGCGTTTCCGCGATTTTACGCGCGTAGTGGTTCGATCGACCGATGCACTGCGGGCATGTCCTGCATGCGTGTCTTGCCGCGGCTGAATTTTATAATACCGGCGAGCTTGAGGCGAGGGAGCAGCAGCCGATGCGGTCTTGCGCTGCATGTACGTGCGCGCGCATCAGGCAAATTGAGCAGCGAACGCTCGCGCGAGCATCCACACCCGCATCACATGCGGATACGTAACTCTTTCCCCTGCGCCTCCTTTTTTCCTCCTGTTTGCATCGCTGCGAGCTCGCTAGTTTTGAAATTTCAGCCGAATACACGGCCGCGGTCGTAATGATCGGTTCGGCTTTCGATTCGCGATGCCCCGAGTCCGATCTCGCCGCGCACGCAGTTTGCTCTGCTGGGGCTGGATATTTGCTCGAGCGGTCCGCGTGGCCTACAAGTGTGCGCGTATGGTAGAATGCAAATTGCGCCGCGGAAGGCTCATAAATTTCTAATGATGATGTACGGCTCGATGCTGCTCTCTCTCTCTCTCTCTCTCTCTCTCTCTCTCTCTCTCTCTCTCTCTCTCTCGTATATCTCGCGGCGAACGAGGGGCTTCAATCGAATGAAGGAACGGTACTGCGCGCGCGAGAGCTGCCCTGGCGCGTAAAAATAGAAGCGCCGCAGCTGTGGTTTCTTCGGCCGATGGGCTGCTCGGACTCTCCGCGCTTTTTCTCCTTATCCCGATCCATTGTCGTCGAGCTCCGCTGAGTATTCCCCCATAACGTTTCTCGCGAGACGCTCCTCCGTGAGAATCGTATAGTTCAACATTGTCGGCACTGCTGAAAGTGGCGCCCGTCATGCGGGATATTTCACTGATTCACCTTTGTGCAGTATTAGGTGAATTATCGCGTCGTCGCCAGTCCGAGAGAGAGAGAGAGACAGAGAGAGAGACGTTTAAAAAAAGAACCCTGGAATTCCTGCGTTAAATTTGAAGAGCTAAAAAAAGCCCGCGCGTCGCCCACGCTTTTATGGCTACTTTATTTACTCATTAAGTCAAAGGAAAGTGATAAATGTAGCGCGAAAATACGGTCCCGGGCGCGCCGGCACGTTTATATTCAATTTTTTCGCAGAGTATCAGAGTCCAAACAAATTCAACGGCCATCAAAACATTTACACTCCCCGGCGAATGACAATACGCGCGCGCGCGCGAATTAAACATTTCCAAAGCGGAGGAATACTCGAGCGAGCGATAAAACAAACCGACGCCGAAATACACTCGCAACAATCGCGTCGGCGGCTTCTCTCAATAAAAATGCGAGACTCGTTCGAAAAATTAGCTGCCCGCGCGATGGAAGCCGTAAAAGTTTCCAAATCCGATGGAAGAACAACAAGCGCACGAGTGTATCGCGGGCGGACGATGAACGTATGAATAATTCAAAGCCGGCTGCCGGAACGCGCGAGCGTGCAACACTACTTGTACCCCCGATATTTTTGGTAATCGACGCCTTTTTCTGCCGCTGCCACTCGCGTCGCGCTGTGCCGCATGAGTGGCTTGGCCGCGAGCCAGCGCACGGCCGCGTTTTCGGGGAAAAATTATGCAAAGCATCGTAACTCTTTGACCGTATCGGAGCGAGCGAAGGAGAACGAGATAGCGAGGGGGCACGCGCCGCGCGTATAACAAGTGGCGAGCGCTCGCGCGATATCATATATGTGCTCCAGAAAAATGTCGCTTTTATTATGGTGGATCAAGCCGCGCGTATATTTATAGATCGGATCGAACCGAATCTTTCGGAACAGCTAATGGACTCGCTGATTGTATTCCGCGGCACTATAAAACAGCTTTACGGCTTCCCCCCCGAGACCGTAATACCTTCGCTTTATATAAAAGCCCACGAGAATAACTCATTATCAACGGCTGTTTGGCAATTCTCTTGGAGCTTTCGCGAACAGCTTTCGGAGCAATAAAGTAGCGGCGATAAAAGCCGAGTTACACGCGACAGAACGTTAAACGCCGCGCTCGTCCGGAGTTTTATTTTCCTCCTACGTATAACACAGGCGGCATTTCGACTAATCGATTTGGATTGACTCTAGCTGTTTCCGCGGAATCGGATTAGCGGAGCTCGTTAAAGTCGTCGGTTCCTCGTAGTACGCTATTATAATATAGATAGCATAACATAACGCGAATAAAATCATTTGCGAATAATGCGCCGTTGCAGCGTGTCTACATAATCGCGGCTAGCGTTTTGCATGTCGATGCACTTCCTGGCATAATACCGGGCCGATTCGGAGCGATGGCCGCTCATTGGACCCATTCGCGACAACGGAAACTAAATTGAACGAAAAATGAAATTTTTAATTGAACCAGGCTCTCTCACGCCTCGCTTCGCGCGATCTCGAGCATGCCGCGCTTTTCATCCCGAGACTCGGGATGATGATGAACTCCGACTCGAAACAGTGCGCGAAATAATTAAACGAACCAAGCGCGCCCGGTGTTGAAATAACCATTTGCGCCGGCCAACTAGTAGTAGTATAATAGACACGTTCGAATGCAATCGCTCATACGTTCAATTAAACGCGAATCACGAGCTCGATTAACGAATGCCGATCCGCTCGGCCGGTGATGCTACTCGAATGCAAATGTACGCAGGGAGCTCGCAGTCATCTTTCATTCTCGAGTCTCGTATTCGGCCTCTGCGTGCGCGAACGAATCCACAACTTTCTCCGCTCGACTGGCGCAAAGCATGCCGAATACATGAGCGCTCGCTGGCGAAAGTTAATCGAATGCGGCCAGATAAATTGCCGATCCGTAGGTGTGTATGGATGGCTGAATAGGCTGCTGTGCGGAGCGCTTTAGAGATGCACGCCGGTCAACTCGCGCATTGACGAGGGACGCGCCGCCGCCGATGGGATTCGAAATGAATGGAGCCGCTCGTGAGTTGCACTTTCTTTTTCGACGTCGGGACTCGATATCGGCCGTCCGATGCATTGCGATTATAACGTCTCCGATCGGTCGGTGACGGGTCCGCAATTTGAACGATCTCGAGCTCCGTCATTAGGACGCCCGCAGTGCACGACGCGGAAGGAATTGAGCGAGTGGCGCGACTCGCCGCGGAGTCGAGAATAGCAGCGTTTTAGGATCGTGTTTACACTGGGCAGCCTGTCGAGCGATTCTATTCGGAAAGTCGAGAAATTTATCGACTTCTCGCGAAGGGGTGCCACGAGGAAAAGCCATTTGGCCGCGCGCTCAATGAAACCGGTCGAAATTTAGTTTTACATAACATCCAGCTTTGTGCCCGGCCGGTGGAAGATGAAAAATCAACAGGGCTGCTAAGCGGGTCGAGCGAGCTAATGAGTTGAAAACAAAAATTTTACTGCCTCGTCGTAAATTGGAGATGAACGAGCCTTTTCGAAAAGCGCCCACACAGAGAGCAGCGGCGACGACTAATAACATCCTTAAATTCTCGAGGCTACAGCGACCCAGAAAATTTCATTACGCTTTGGCAGTGTGCGCTCCGAGGAAGAAAAAATAAACTCGCGGCGGTAATACGGTCGAAATTGTTGAACGAAGGGGTTAAATGCCCACGAGAAAAGAAGAACAAACCGCGGCGAGCTCGCGGCTATTCCCGTGCGGCGCGCCCCGCGCTCTTTGTCCAGTGAGAGAGAGAGAGAGAGAGAGAGAGAGTGCAGCACCGCGGCGGTATCAGGCTCGGCCGAAATAGCATCGCGCACATCAAACAAAATTCACTTTTCGCAACGGGTTTTCCCGGCCGCGCCTCTCCCTTTGAAGTGTCGGCGCCGCGCGCACGTGCAATCGGCGAGATTCGCTCCTGAAAGAGGGACTTTGTTAGCGTAAACGCTCGATTGTTCGGCGTCGGCGGGTGTACACAGTCGCTGTTTGAAATGCTCATCCGCGAGGAGTCGATTTTCGCGTCTGCAGGCAGCGAAACGAATCGAGGTCGGATTCACCGCTTTGCTGGAGGCGATTGTTCATACTTACAGTACACGCGGAGTAGGGACGCGCACATAGGCCGCGTTCCGCGCGGTAAACTTTGATGCCTTGGCACGATATAGAGCGACAGATTTACTGTAAATATCTGGGGCTAGATTGCGCTTCAAAGTGTGGGGGAAATCTCGCGCGGGCACCGCGAGCAACTTTGTTCGCGCAACTTCTTTCCCCGCAGCGACGCGACTCGCGGCGATATAAATACAGCCTCCCGCGCGTTGTACGAGTCGATTAGGCGCGCAGACTCGATCCATCTCCGCGCGCAGACTCGATCCATCTCCGCGCGCTCGCGTTGAAATCAAAAGGCCTTTCAGCCTCGGCAGGCCGATTGAAGCGTACACAGAGGAGAAGATACTGCAGGATAAGCGCGTTTACGAGCCCTATAAACCCGATCGCGCATGCCATCAGCAGCTTCAGCTCGCGCGCGCGCGCGCGCGAGCTTGTAACGAGGCCGCGTTGTAAAAAGCTCGCGCGAGCTTCGCTCCCCTCCCGCGCGGCAGCAGCGCCGGCAGCCTTAGGCCTCGCGGAATATCTGTCGCGGGCAAATCGAGCGAGGGGTCCACGCCAAGTGGCGAGCGGCGCCTATGCCAAGTGTCTTTCCTTCTCCCGCAAGCTCCGCGCCGAGCTCCTTCCGGCGCGCTCCTCGCTGCTTTTTTTCGAGCAGGCCGGCAGTTTGTAGCCTTTACGTCGCCGCAAGCTCTCGCTCGCTCGAGTCAATCAAAGTCCTATTAAATTCGCGCGCGAGCGGCCGCCGCCTTTACGACGCGTTGGCGGCTTCTCCAAACATTTACACTATCGTCACTTCTGAAATATTTCACTCGAGTATCCGCTCTTCCCGCAGCCAGTCGTGGATCTCACTTTCTGGCCGCGCAGCATTACCGCGGCTTTTGTCGATAAGCGAATCCGCGAGCCGAGTGAGTAGGCAAGGCCGCCGCGCGCACAGACTGCACAGACGTAGAAAGCGGCGAACTTTCGAGCCGGACGGCTCGTGTGGGAGCTCCCGGTCTGAAGTCTCGCAAAACTTGCTCTTCTAGAACTAATCAGCGACGAGGAGAGGAGGAGGAGGAGGTGGAGGAGGACTGGGAGGAAAAAATGAGCCGCAGCGCCGATGCCCCGCGCTCCCCCGGCCGAATTTGAAATTCAAACGGAAGCCGAAATCGCGAGCGGTGCGTGTGTCGCAGCGATGGCCGGTGGCGAATGAGGAGCGAGTCGGCGGGCGAGAGAATGGCCGGCGGCGCGCCGAGAGCAGCAGCAGCCAGTCCAGCGCTGGGCCAGCCCCGATCGCGGTACGCCAGATGACGACAGTCCTCGACGAGCAGCCCGAGAAGACGACGCAGACGACTGGAGCGGAAGGGCGCGAGGATGCGAGCGATCGTCGAGCGCGCCGCTGCGGAGGCCGACTCGAGTTTGAATTTCCCGCCGGCCCGGATGGTGACGGGAGTGTGCGCAGGCGACAGTGCGTGAGAGGGAGATAGATAGATAGATAGATAGATAGAGAGAGAGAGAGAGAGAGAGAGAGAGAGAGAGAGAGAGAGAGAGAGAGAGAGAGAGAGAGAGAGAGAGAGAGAGAGAGAGTCGAAGATGTTGGACATATTCCGCGGCCTCAAGAGCCTCATCAAAATCTCGCACATCCACATCGACACGGCCGTCTTCCGCCTGCACTACAGCCTGACCGTAATCCTGCTGATCGCGTTCTCGCTGATAGTGACGACGCGCCAGTACGTGGGCAATCCGATCGACTGCATCCACAGCAAGGATCTGCCCGAGGACGTGCTCAACACCTACTGCTGGATACACAGCACCTACACCATCACCGCCGCCTACAAGAAGAAGGAGGGCTACGAGGTGCCCTTTCCCGGAGTCGACAACTCCAGGGCGTACCCCGACAGCGAGCGCAAGGAGTACAGGTACTACCAGTGGGTCTGCTTCATGCTCTTCCTCCAGGTAACTATTCACTCACTCACGGTGCCGTTAGCCGCTTCTTCCCCCCGGTGCTCGCACACTATGGCCACCGGAAATCGTTTATGCAGGCGCGTCCGGCCGTACCCGGCCGTTACCTACTGGCGTCCTGTACCGACTCCGCATTCGAAAGGCCGAAGCTGGAGAGTCGCGAGGAAAAAGTTGCCTGCTGCGCTCGTCGGCGTCGCGCTGCAGGCCAACCGGCCAAAAAAAAAAAAAAAAAAAAAAAAAAAAACAGCGCGGCGGCCGAGGGCAGCTATATACCGTTTCTCGGTCCGTCGATGCCCGCGATTATCCGCACCGATGACCAGCGGGCCAAACGGCGCGCCCGAGCTCGCGTGAAGAGCTGTTTATTGTGACTCGCGCACTTGCCGTTTCCAGCTTCTCGTAAAACATTCACTCGAATGCTGCGATTGTTCGCTAGGCTCGTTAAATTAAATACCCGCGCGCGCGGCCGTTATTTAAGCACCGTTCCCACCTCGTAAAGACGTCTCATTTTTCCAACGCCTGCCACGAAGCGAGCTCATTCTCTGGTCGGCGTCGAGAAATTCGTGGGTTACACCAGTGGGACAATCGGTCTGGCGTTGCGAATGATCGCCGAAACGTAAACAGCGACAATTACGCGCGTCGCTTTTTCGCTGCAGCCGGCCGTACGGGTAACTTGTTGATTCTCACCTCGCCGACGCCGTAATTTACAAGGCGCGTTTCCCGAGAAAAAGCCCGTCTACCTACGAACGCGAATATCAATCAGGCTTTTTGCCGCTTTAGCAGCGCGAGCAGCAACGCCTGTCTCGCGGCTCTCTTGACCTAGTTGAATTATGCGCGAGGAGGACTGGGATTATACCTATATGGCGGCAAGTCGGAGTTGCCCCGTTTCGCGGAGGAGCACTTTGGGACGTCCAAATTCATCCGAGGACTTTATTGTTACCGAATGCGATGCGCGCGCGGACTTTCGGGCCGATTTGAAATCCAACGGAGTTAACACGGCGCGCGCCTCTCGCGTCGCCTCTACGCGGTTAAGGCCGAGACAAAGGCGCATAAAACGCAATAGGAGAGTCGGCTGCAGCGGCTGGAGCTCGGGCGAATCCGAGAAATCGCCCCGGTGAGCAGATAAACGATCGGGTGTCGTCGACAAGGGACTATCTCGGCGCTCGCGTGGGCAGCGGCAGCGGCGGCGCGGGCTCATATCTAGTTCATTGCCAAGTAGAAAACCCTAAGCGCATTACACGCTCGCGCGCGTATAGTCTTAAAGCGAGAGCGAGTGCGATACGCGCGCACTGCCGATGCAGCCGCCTACTGGCTGCGCGGCGCATTGTCTCGGGCATTATCGCCGGCCGCGGCTCGTAAAGACGTTGTACCCGATGCGTCTCGGCTGTCACTCTGTACCTGATCCACGTCGTCTCTGTACCTGATGCCCGCGGAGCCAAAGTCTCGGCAGATGTATTTTCGGACGCGAGCGCGGCGGCGTTGATCGGAAGGGTGTCGCTCGCGCTCGATACGAGGCTCCGACGATTCCCCCGCGACGGAGTAAGCGAGTTTCTCCGAGACACGTCGTTGTTCTCTTTCGCGGGCCGTCTTTATGGAGAATAAAGTAGGAGCTGGCGCTACGAAAATAAAAGAGCGATCGCGAGCATTTGTTTTATCCGTCGGAAGCGTCGAGCGACGCGCGGCCCGACGAATTTACGAGACTTTTTCGTAAATATAGCGATCTCGAAATAGAGAGCGCGCAAAGCTCCAACTATCTCGCGTGCGGCCAATATTTGTAATTCTAATGCGGCTGCGCGCGAGAGTGGAGCGGTGATGCAAAACGTTTATCGTCCCGAGACTCATAGTTGTAGGCGCACATCGCAGCCGTGCGCCTAAGGCGATTAGCGTGGAAGATTCGACGAAAGGGTCGCGCTGCGGCAGCGCCGACACGTTTAACAGCGCGCGGCGAATGACGAATCGAGGCCGAGCGAATGTAATCGCGCTTTCTTATTATGCTCCGCGCTTTTACGAGAGCCTAAACTTAGCGACAGATGCGAAGCCGATGTTGCGTTGCGCTAAGCACGACGAAGCCGGCTGGGAAAATTCCTCCCAAGAAATCTGCAAGAAAAGGGCTGGGCCGAGAGAGAAGGAGGTGAATCGCGACTGCGAGCGAGGCCGTAATATAAGGTCTCCCCCGCGCGCAGTGCTCGGCTCTATCTATAGAGCGACAATGACCCGAATGCCTTGACGACCAAGACGCTACCTCGACTTTCAGTTAGCTGAGCGCCTCATCGCGCCGCAGTAAGACGACTCGCGAGAGGGAACGAAGCTGATTGACATCGCAATCCCCGTCGGCAGTCCGTCCACGTACTCGCGACGTGTGCACATCAGCTGCAGAGAGATAGAAGACTCGGCTCGTTCGATCGTCGAAAGCAATTCCAAGATCCCGCCGAGAGTAGCTATTTCAGTGGCTTCTCAAGATCCGCATTCCGCACTGCACAAGCGCACTGGCCGGCCTGGCTGCGGCGATGGACAATTTCAATCAAGTGCTCCAGAACAACAGGTCTCCCGCCGCCTCGACGAGAGGAGCGAGAAGTGCAGACAAGCGAGCGCAAGAAGCGGGCAAGGAGGACGCGTCGGCCGCCGATGTCAAGTTCGCGCGCTTATGAATTTCGAGGCCAAGGCGGCGAGGCGGGATGCCCCTCAAGTCGTTCTTATGTGCTGGCCCTTCGGGGAGGCCTCGCCTCTGCGACTTGACCGTCGCTCCGGCGTGCTCGCGGCAGCCCCTCCTCGCGGCCGCAACCCTTCTCGCCGCCTGCCGCCGAACCGCCTGCTCGCAGTTGTCGGCTCGCAGTTGTCCCCCGACTTGGCGACAGTGCGCGGACGCGAGTGTAGGATGAGAGTGCCGGCGGAGGTGTTCAAGCCGCCTCTCGGCTAGAGCGTGTTCCGGAGCAAGATGCCCATAATGCTGAAGATGATAGACGTCTTTGGCTCCATCCGCTCGCTCTTCAAGGTCCAGCGGGTCGCCGAGGACACGCTGATATTCCGGCTGCACTACCGGGCGACGGTGGCCCTGCTGCTGGCCGGCTGCCTGACGCTCGCCTGCAAGAGCATCAGCGGCTCGCCGATCCACTGCGAGGCCTCGGGCTCCGTCGACAAGGTCGTCCTCGAGACCTTCTGCTGGCTGCACACCACCTACAGCATGATCAACGCCTTCAACATGAGCCTCGGCCGATCGATCCCCTACCCGGGCGTCTCGAACAGCGGCGTCTCCAAGACCGAGGTCCACGGCCACGGGCCGCACCCCCTCGTCAAGCAGCACAAGTACTACCAGTGGGTCATCTTCGCCCTGCTCTTGCAAGTAAGCGCCCGAGCAGCAGCGACGAGGCGGCGGCTTCGCATCGGATTACTTACAGCCCCAATGAGAGGACGAGTTTCGGATCTTTCGATCGCCTGGTCAATTTCAGCGGGATCCTACCCGCGCTCCACCCCTCCCTCGCCTTCTCCCCTCGATCGGCCCGAGTTCGACGAACGCGCAGTAGAAATCAGCTGTATGGGCAATCGCCGAGCTGCCAGTCAAAAGCCTCCGCGTTTCCGCATCCCTCGCGCTTCAGTACAATAAGAGGAGAGAGCGCGCAGCGCCAGAGCTGGCCGGGCGCCAATTCGCGCGCAGCTATATCTGATCCCGATAATTCGAGCCGACGATTGCGCGACGCGTCTATTTGCCGTTCCCCCCAGCTCGACCCGCCTCGAATTATGCGGTCCTAGCGGCAGGGAAATCCACGCGGAAATCCCAGGCTCGTCCGTGCAGGCCGTTAAGATATAACGCAAGCCCTCCTCGCCGCGGCCTATAAGCGGGTGTATTTTAAACCGCGCTCCATTGTCCGCATTGTTCCGCGCCGATGCAGTTCTTCGCCCGGGTCTGGGTTTTTTCTTCCAAAAATTCGCGGAAGATGCGGGCTCAAGATGTTGGCTCTCTCCGGCGCTTGCCGGCTTCTTTCCTCGCGCATACGAGGCGAACGCCGCTAAATCCAAGAGGCGCAATTAAGAAGAGCTGCAACCGTATCGCGCGTCCGATCCTAACTCCGAGTCTCGCTCTCTCGCGACAATATAAAGTTTCGAAAGTTTCCGCGCAGCTATCTCTGCATCAGATGCGATCTCCCGGACGCTGCTCTCGGGCCGTGCAGGCCGAGAAGTCACATCCACATCGCTGCAGTAACGAGGATTCTAATGGAACACGCTGCTTTCAGTCCGCGCTCGCAGAACAAGCGCGTCCGAGTGAATGAAAGTTGCAGCGCCACTGCACCCACTGCACCGACGGCGCAGACGCGATCTTGGCTCGTGCCAAGAGCCCCAAATTAATTGGCCAATTAATGGCAGTCCGACAGTTGAGTAATTGAAGTTTCTCGAGCATCGCACCGTTCAATTACTGCTATCTCGATTAGCACTGAGGGCTCTATTCGAATGACGCCTCGCACGCTCGCATCGTCTTCCGATGCAACGCGACGACCGCGACGACAAGAGCAGCGCCTTGGTACGTTAACGCCTCGCTCTTGTTTCCTCCTCGACTCTGGCGAGGCTCTCGGTGCGACGTGCAGTATCCTTCTCGCCGCGAGAACCGTGAACTTAATTAAGCGAGAGAGAGGGAGGGAGAGAGAGAGAGAGAGAGAGAGAGAGATAGAGAGAGAGAGAGAGAGAGAGCGGGGAAGGTCGCGAGAAAGCTCTGCCGCGACCCGCGTCGTTTATAAATATGCGCGCAAGAAATACAGGCGCGAGGCCGCTGTTGCAGCTCTTACGAGGGTATAATTATATATTTGAGTAATCTCTCTCGCCCTGCTCTCTTTTCATCTCCCGCGGGGCTTGCCTCTAATGGGGCCGTAAAGACTTCTTTTAACCTGCGCTCGCTCCCATTACCCCCCGTGTAACAACACAGCAAGAAAGCGAACCGCCGAGGATTCTCCTACAAATGCCGCACGCTGCGTTTCCGCCGAACGGATAACGGGATAAGACCGGCGGAAGAATGAGCGCGCTCGACATGGCAGGCGTAATTAGCGGAATTCCACTCGGAGCCGCGGCTCCCCCGACGATTATGGGAGATCGGAGATCGGAATATGTTCCTCCGAGTGCTCGGGGGCGTTAGGTATAATCGATACGATTGAATTTCCCCGAAATCCGAGCCGCGATTATAACGAGCGGCCCGATAAGTGGGCATGGAAAATATCGCGCAGCCCCGGCATTAATCAGGCGAGCGAGCCGCCGCGAAAGGGCATATTTCCTCGTTATCGCGATGCCGTTTCTCTCCCTCTCTCTCTCTCTCTCTCTCTCTCTCTCTCTCTCTCTCTCTCTCGAGGGAGAGGGGCCGACGAGGAATTCCTTCCTGAGAATGCGGTATGAATTCGATCGAGTGCGATTTAGCGGCTTTCGCGAGCCGAAGATCCAGCGGATTCAATTATTCCAACGGAGCGCGGCCATTAGTCATGCGAATCGAGCCGGCGTATACGCGTGGCGGAAAGACTCAATCGCGCGGGCCCTGCCAAACAGGGGGACGTTGTGACTAACGCGAGCTTGTGCGCGATTGCAGGCGATCCTGTTCTACACGCCGCGCTGGCTGTGGAAGGGCTGGGAGGGCGGCAAGATCCACGCTCTCATGATGGACCTCGACATCGGGCTCTGCTCCGAGGTCGAGAAGAAGCAGAAGAAGAAGATGCTCCTCGACTATCTCTGGGAGAATCTGCGCTTCCACAACTGGTGGGCGTACAGGTACTACCTCTGCGAGGTGCTCGCCCTCCTGAACGTCATCGGTGAGTCCCTCTCTCTCTCGTTTGCCTTGGACGAACGACCCGGCAATCGCCATAAAACAAGCGCCGCGCGCGTTGTCCGCAGGCCAGATGTTCCTGATGAACCGTTTCTTCGACGGCGCATTCCTGACCTTCGGGATCGACGTGCTGCGCTTCCTCGAGTCCGACCAGGAGGACCGCGTCGACCCGATGATCTACGTCTTCCCCCGCATGACCAAGTGCACGTTCTACAAGTACGGCGTGAGCGGCGAGGTCGAGCGGCACGACGCCGTCTGCATACTGCCCCTCAACGTCGTCAACGAGAAGATCTACGTGTTCCTCTGGTTCTGGTTCCTCTTTCTCGGCGTGCTCAGCCTCTTGACCGTCATTTACAGGGTGAGACAAGCTCGCCGAGCAGCCGACTCTTCTAGTCTCATACATAGCGCATATTTAATGCCGACACCGCTTTCGGATGTCGCTTGATCCTTTTGCGCAGGTCATCATCATATTTTCACCCCGGACGAGGGTCTACCTGCTCCGGCTGAGGTTTCGCCTGGTGCGCCGCGAGGCCGTCGAGACGATAGTGAGGCGCAGTAAGGTCGGCGACTGGTTCCTGCTCTACATGCTCGGCGAGAACCTCGACACGGTCATCTACAGGGACGTGATGCACGAGCTGGCCAACAGGCTGGCCTCGAGGCACCACCACAGCGTGCCCGGCGTCAAGGGCGAGCTGCAGGAAGCCTGATCACGGTATGCTGCTCAACGAATCAGCCAACCGGTGTCGGCTATTTCTACCGACTCTTCCTATACCTCGAGAGTACGCGCTGACTTATATGAGCGCGATTAAAATTAGAATTTAAAGCGATCACGCGATATATGTTTATTGTACAATGTCGAGCGCGGAAAACGCGCGGCCACGCGAGCTCGGAGCTTTGAGCTTCCGCGCGACAAGCTTTTCTACTCAGCTCGTTAATTGGCCTTCGCCGGGCTCATTATGCATCACAGCATCCGGTAGCTTCTTCGTTTTTTCGACTTTACTTGGTATCCTCGGAATTAAGGGGGCTCGATTTATCGCGCTGCCCCGTTCGTTACTTCAAGGCAAACAGCCCGAAGCTCGGTATACGCGCGAGCACAAAGCTCCGAGCATAATCCGAGCTCCGCGCGCATCGCCAGTCGTAAGAATAAATTGCACGAGCTATCTTCATACTCATATACGCGCAGCTCTGCGGCCGAGCGGGAAATTAAGCGTCAATCGGCCGCGGCGCGCTTCTTATACGCACGCAGGCGCACAACGCAGATAAATTTCGCGGGCGATAAGTAGATAAGTTTCCATTGAATTTCCCTCGTTAACTAAACAACTATATAATAGACTGCCCGCCGCGCTAATCCAATCGATGCTTCTCTCCTGTTCACAGGCGCCGTTTCCGCTCTCCGTTTCATCAGCGCGGAAGGCGACTGCACGTCTGCACCTAGGCCCGGACTGCAGCAAACCACAGGCTACGCCCCGAACGAGGACCTCCGAGCTCCTTTTACTGCAGCGCGTATGCGCTCTTGCGATGGCTATCGGTGGCAGAGAGATCGCGAGTAAGCGCCGGCCACGCGAATCGGATCCTCTGTAGGGTACAGGTTCAAGACTTGAATATTGTGCCGATACTTCCATACTTGTCTAGAAGAGAATAAAGTCTGCAGTATCAGAGTTGCTCACGACCCACATATTATATAACATGTACTTGTGCGTTTAAATTAATTGTCGTCGGATTCTGCCAAATCGATCGTATTTTTGTACAAATCAACAGCGCAGCCTACAGCAGCTAGACGAGACCAGTTTAAAGCATAGAATAATCGTACATGGACCGCGTAGGGAATCGGGTCGGGATGGAAACTTGGTTGCGCGCACTCGAAACAATCGCGAGGCTTTACACACACACACACACACACACACACGTGCATCAGTTGCTCCAAGGATCTCAGTAAAGATTTGCGCGCGTAGTATGCCGATGAACCTTGAAGATAGACCAAAGCCGAGAGTCGCAATAAGTTGGGTCTTTCTGCCACTATAGCCGGTGTACGAGCCGCAAACGCCAACGAGGCTCGGCACGCAAAGGATGCAGCGCAGCCTGTGCCACCGGAGAGCCGAAGTTTGTCAAAGTGCCAAAGAGAGACGCTCTGCGAGAGCTGAAAGAACAGCTGTGTGTGTGTGTGTGTGTGTGTGTGTGTGTGTGCGCGTGCGTGCGCGCGCGCGCGCCTTCGCGAGTGCTGTGCACGCAGACTGCGGCGTGAAAGATTGATCTCGACTGTGCGCTTGTGCGAGAGTGCGATTTTCATAGTGGCGGGTTCACTGCCTGGCCCCTGCGAGTGGCTTGATTACCTATGCGTTAATTGAGTTTACTTCTGGTGTTTCGCTCGAATTCGCACGCGATGTAAATAACTCCGTAGTTTTTCCACTCGATTCGAGTTGACCGTGTACTTTGTATACGAGTTGCGCGTCAACTTTCCTCTTCTCGCTCCTCGACAATTCGCGCTCGTATAAAGCAACGATGTTCAATAAATCCTGTGCAAGATTTGAAATTAGCTTCTGCACGTTCTCCATATTTTACTTTGCTGTTTCTTTCTTCCTTCAATAGTAAACTCGTTCTCCGAGTCTTCCTACGCCCCGGTCCGGGTCTCGCGTAAAGAGTCCAAAAGGCGAAATGGCGCTTTTCCAATGAAAATTATCGGTAGATATATTTCGTTCTTCACATACACACACACACACACACACACACACGCGCGCGCACGCACTGTAGTATAATGTGCGACACTTGTGTAATGCGGCTTCGTTCATGAGAGGGATAATGTGTATAATCGAATTGAGGAGTTGTTGGCTCGTTTCTTTTTTTACTGTCCATGCATCACAGCAGCAGAGGCGCGCGGTTATGTAAAAACAGCGGAATTAAAGCTTACGTAAAAGGGCTATCGGCATCGTGAAAATATAATTCACGGTCAATTTTCTCGCGTTTTTAAATTCAAGAGCTGGGAGCGCGAGCTGTACAGGTAAAAGCTAATTCGCTCAGAGCAATTCGAACGAATAATATCTAATAGCCGCCGAAACAAGTTTTCCACAGTCCAAGTTGAGCGCGCGAATTTCGCGAGACATTAAGCGAATCAGTAGTACGGAAGACTGATACATAAATGGAACTGCAATAACTCGATAAATATCTAGTCAGAATAAGCAACACCAAACCCGCCTTTATGTCCGAACAACGAATGATAAAACTAATATAACTATAATATATCGATTCCTTGTAACCTTTTGTATATCTCGACGATACTTAACCTGTATATGCACATCGACAACTGGCTATCGTTGCCGAAACAATGTCAAAGCGAATTCGAATCTTAGCGAAATTATTATATTAACATATGAAATTGTATTAAAACTATACAACGAAAGAGTTATTATGTTATTAATATTATGTATAGCGTGCATGATCTCGCCGACTCGAGTCGAGCCCCGCATGCACTACTACCATGCGGGGGAGGATATGGGGCTAGTTCGTGAATTTTTTTCGAGCGTAGGCAACTTAACACATGAAATACGCGTATTACGAATTTGCCCAAATCAGTTATAAAGTTGTTTGCGATGGTGAGTGCGTAAGCTCGTGACGACAAAATTTTCGTCTTGAGCAATACTTTGAAGATATCAGTGTTATTGGCGGAATCGCATATCGCATGTACGCACATCACTTGCTGCAGACCAGAACTTCCAGATCAGCCCAAAGTCACGGGACGAGACTTAAAAATCACGAGCAAAAGTCCGCGCACATAGGAAAAGATTGTAAAATACGAAATCGAGCCTGCGCACGGATTAGCCCCACCCACCCTCCCGCATGCTATTGCTATTATCGTTATGATAAAAGTACGATGAATTGCGATTCGCAATAATATAACGAAAAGTTGATATTCCTCATACAAAGTGCGAGTATAATCGAATAAGATTATATTATGATTGCCATGCGAAAATTATACTCCATACGTTATGTAGGACGCCGCGTTTGATAATTTCACCCGTGCCTTGTGAAGCTTTTAGCCCATTTGCGTCAACTCGGCTCTTTATTATATAAGTATAGAGTGTATATCGCCGTGCACCGGAAAAACTCGAATCTATAATTATACATATATAGTGTACGTAATCGTATAACTGCGCAAGCATCATTTTTACCGCCTATTCGATATATTGAAAAGAATTATGGTACGATACAGCGTGCATGCGATTACTATGCAGATATTATATAGTTTTTGAAATCATCTACGATTGTTCTATAAATTATAGAGGGAAAATTCAATATAAACCCATTGTAGTCATGTTATTTCTTATTCGTCGCAAACGTTTATTTTTAAATAAATGAAAAATTACTTTTTATGCGAGCTCCGTGTGCATTTAACCTTTTATTATTGCGCTGATGTAGTGCGACAAAGCAAAGCATACAAAGCATCAAAGGGAGAACAAGCTGGAAAGCAAGTGGCCGCGCTCGCTTTGTGTGATTACTTTCGTGTCGTTTCGACTGAAGGATCGTCGCTTGTCCATATTCGGAAGCAGTCGCCCGCTCTGGTTGTTGCTATCGAGCAAAAAGGCCGCGACGGTCCAGCGGGCCGTTGAATTTCGAGCACGAAGATTTAGGGGTCCCGCGCGCGGAGACGTTGCTGAGGTAGCGACAAGAAGTCGGGGGATCGCTATTTATTGCTGTGAATGTCGTTAATGGCCTGTCGGCGAGGCTGAACGATTTACAGGAAGGTTTTTTCTCAAACTTCCTTTTTCATATCTGCCCTAGATTCGGCACGAATGTAACAACCATACTCGGCACTTGTACTGTAGCGAGTAGTCGAGCGCATGGAAAAGGTGACAAGGCAGCTGAGAACAGAGGGAAGAAGGTCGGGAGCGGCATCCCGCGACGCGTCCGCGAAAAGGAACTCGAGTCGAGTCGAGTGTTGAAGAGCGCAGCTCGTAAATTACAGGGGTCCGGTATAATTGAGGAGCACATGCGTGCCGAGCAAAAGCCATTATCTCCCTCTCTTTCTCCCTGCCGTGCCACGCACAATGCGAGAGGGAAGAGCTTGAAAAAAAAATTGGAGAGGAGGAGAATAGGGGCTCTCCGCGCGCGAAGCATAATTAAATCACTCCACCGCATTATACGCGCCTCTTCGCCCGATCCGGAATCCGCGTGCATGGATTTCGAAGCAAAAGTACGTCTATCGAGCCGTTCGCTCGTCAAATCTCTCAGCGCAGAGGTGTAATTTCGCAAAGTACCGAGGCAAAAGGCCGCATAGTACCGAATTCTCTGGGCAGTAAAATTTTAAGCCTCCCATTACACGAAAGCGCGCTCCAGCCACGAGCAGAGGCGTCGGGCCTTTTTACAGCAGCCATTAAAAAAGGATTCTTCAGCATGCCCTTAAGCCTTCCTCTTAGCGCTTCTTCTGCTATATCGCATGGGCCAGAGAAAAAGTTCATTAGCGAACAGAAGCGCGCGGGGAGAGCCAGCTTTGCCTTGGCATTCGTCTAGCGAACGTCGTTTACGCGACTTTGGTCTTGATTTTTTGATTTAAGATAATAAACAAGATGTATAGGCGCTGCTCAACTCGCGATCGCAATTAAGATTCGTTTATGACGAAATTGTGCGCGACGTGGAAGGAAGAGTGGAGATGAGATCCGAAAAGCCTCGCGCCTCTCTCGTGCAAGCGAAGGGCTGGATCGCCAAGATGATACGCATCTACGGCGATTCCTCGGCGCATCGGATGGGCCTGACCCGGCTGCTCGGCGGCGTTTAGCCTGCCGAAATTCCCTCCTGCCGCCTATGCATAAACCTATATAAGTAAGCATATTACACCCGGGCGGCGCGCGGCTCACCTCAACTTCTCCCCTGCGCCCCGAAGGCGCGGGCATGAGAAAGTGAGAATGGTGCGATAGGCATGCGATAGGAGCTCTGCGGCCGATTATGCTCCTCTGCTTCGGCTCGTTTGTGTGACGCAGATTTGACGTGATTGAGCGCGCTGGCCCTGCGGGCAGCCTAATTGCGTTCCATCGACGCGGCGATGCGGCCAGCCCGCTATTTCGGCTTCCTCACTCTCGCCCGGGGCGTGAAAGAAATTTATTCTTTTCCCGATCCTCTACCGCTGAATCGATTACTCACTAACTTGCTTTTTAATTTGACACTCGGCTCTTGCGATTTATTATCTTTGCGTGTACCGAAAGTTGCGCGTGATGGTAGGCGACGCAGTTCTTTTGAATGAGACGCTTCTCGGCTCATTTTCTATGACAGGGCCAGTTTTCTATGACATCCCGATGAAGCGCAAGCACGTGGGAAAGGCAATTCTTGTCTTATTGTCACCTTCCTGCGTATATACGTCGCGTATTATAGCTCAATATTCGGCTTATCTGTAGAACGTCTTTGGCCGCGACTAGATAGCTTGATGTTGACGATAGACGTACTGCTTGTCACGATTTACAAGAAGGATATTATCCTCCGGTATGGCATAGCAGCTCATCAGTGCGTTGCCGAGCTAAGAACTGGAAGGTTATTCGCTTGTTCTCTACCCAGTGCTGCGTGTTTAAGGTAGACTGGTCGGCGCTCCGCGTGCACGCACAACCGTGCAAGTAAGTTATTTCTTCTACAAAAGTTATTGAAAAAATTCAGTAGTGTGTTAAACATCATATCGTAATTATTCATTTTTCAGATTTGAATTTTTCCAATAACTTTTGAACTAATAGTGATAAACTAGTTGATATATGCCTTTTTAGAAATGCCAGAGGCTGCTGAATCAGTTGGAATAACACTCATTATTTTATCTCTGGAACTATATCAGATCTGGTCCTTAGACCCAAAAGGCCGATGAAAGACAACATTTTGAAACCACCCCGAGGAGGTATAAGAAAAGTGCGTTTATCCATATTAATTATATTTTTTGATTACTTCAAAAATATAAACGCTGTTTCTATTCTTATTCTATACTAATTTTAGCGTACGATCTTTGAATCAATTAAATCTCAAATATTTCAAAATCTGTTGTGACTAATAAGCAGCCCAAAGAAAGGGATCAAGACATCAACAATTTCTGTCTAAATCAAAATTTTTAATATGATTCATCTCTTTTTTCTTCAGTTATCGCCGTAGTCTGTATAAAAACTGTTTTTTCCGGTGATCGATTTTTTTCTGAGGAAACAATTAGTAGAGTACCTTGATATTGAAACAGATAGTAGTTTTTATCATTCTTACCCCTTATGATTTTTTGAGAAATTTCACTGTTATTAGTTATCGAGTTATAACGGTTTCAAAAATTTCACTTTTTGGTGTATTACAAAAGAACGGCAAACGCTACGCTAAATTCTCTGTGGTAAAAAAAGATAGGTAATTTTATTCTCTTCCAGGTATACCTGTTCAGTGATTTACTTTCACTAACTCTTTCGATAACATTCTTGGAAAAAGTAAAATCCCGTTTACAAAATGAAAAACGAACTAGTTCCCCATTATGTTGCAGTAGTAAAATAGTATATTGTGTACCAAGGGCGTAAAGTGGGCTTTTTTAGGCCGAGTGTGGATTTCGCAGTACGAGTCAAGGCGAGTTAACCCGAGCCGAAGGCGAGGGCATTTACGAGCCGCAGACGAGTACTGCAAAATCCACGAGGCCAAAATGCCCACTTAGCCCTTGGTGCACACCATATTTTATGTAACGCGCGGACGTATTTTCGCGTTTTTTCGTACGTGTTAAGAGGGACTGATGTGACTATTTTTTGACACGGCAACCGTGCTCTTGCCTTGTTAAAACATTATATAAAATAAATAAATAATGCAAATTTATCAAAATCCACTTTTTTTAAAAATTACAAAAAAAAATTTGCGGGCAATAAAGGCCATTATTGCCCGCTGTTTGAATATGCCGGCAATAAAGGTTTTTATTGCCCGCTAAAATAACTTTTTTGCCCGCCGGTCAAAAAAGAGTTACTTTAGTCCCTATTAATAGGTACGAAAAACGCGAAAATCGTTCGCGTGTTAAATAAACACTATTAAAATCTACTGAGTAGAAGTTGACATATAGGCGTATACGAACGAACACATATGTGCAAATCCACAGAAAACCGGACACTTTTGGGGTCCTGAGCGAACAAAATTGAAATTTGAGGGCACACCTACCAGACCAACTTTTGTTGGTTTCTTAGGCCACCCAGAACACAAAAAACCTTGGGTTCCCAAGTTTTCGAAATACTTCTTTTTTTGCCGGGCACTTTAAATTCTCTTATGGGAATTTAATATGGGGAAAATTATAACGAAAATTAGCCATTGCTCAACTGTAGGTACTCAATGTCCGGAGGCGCGATCGATAAATGTGTATTACTATCTCTCTCCATGTAAAGCAGTGAAAATTTTCACTATTGATGCAGTGAACATATTTTTCACTGTTGAAATAGTGAAAAAATCACTATTTAGACACCAAAATTCGGTTTAACTTTTAGAACAGTGAAAATATGACTATTCTAATCAGTGAAATGCTAACATAAATACTATTTTATCAAGTGAAAATTTAACCTTTGAACAAGTGAATCTGATTCACTTATTCAACAGTGAACAAATGAGAGGAGCGATCCTAAAACTGAAACTCTTAAACCCACATACCCCCTGCAGCAAAGTTTTAATAGGAAAACAATTTTTTATAATACGTTTGAACATTGGGGGAAAGCGAGGGCAGGAATATAATATTTATTAAGGGAGTTTTCTCGAAACTGATCCCTGATGGTAAAAACGTTGCCGGGTTTTCGAGAGCTAGTATTTTTCATCTAGGTAAAGACACGACAACTAAAAATGTTTATTGACGTTATTTATAACGTCTTATGTGAGAAAAAATATATCATGATACTATCCTGATAATATCTGAAAAATATTTGGCCAAGAGAACGTAAGATTACGAATCGCAAATAGATGATGTCCAGAGGGTCGCCGATGTCGGGATTCAGGGCCCGATATGTATATATATATATATATAAATGCATTTTTCGTTTATATACAAATTTCCATTCAGGTAGTATGGTCAGATTTTTCAATTTTGAGGTTAGGAATGCATTTTTCGTCGATAACTCGTAAAGGGAGATTTTTCGAGAGAAAAGGACGAAATTTTCGCCCCATACATGGGGCTCGCACATAGAATTTCCATTCGGGTAATAAATTAAATTTTTTTTTTTATTTTGAGGTTAGTAATCCGTTTTTTTTCGAAACGATGCGCCCTTCCTACAACTCCATAAAGCTAGAGAATGACGCCTACAAGTGAGCCTTTTACAAAAATCTATGGAGCGCACTTCCTAGAGTCCGTCATCGCCGACCCCGAACACCTAGACACGAAAAACTATGTAGCGTACCAGATAGCTGCATACTTGAGGCATTTATTTATTCGTGAAGCAATCGTTCGAAAATATAACCTCTAATTGAAGAGCTCTCGGTGCTTATAGGGTAGGTGGATTTGAGGTTTAGTTTTTAGATGAAAAATTATCACCTCCGCTTGCTTTCCTTCTATGTGCTGCGCATAAAAACTAAAGCTCGAGATATACTATGCTATTATTTATGGATTGCCGTTATTTATTATTAATTTTAGTTTGTACATGTTGAAGTACTTTATATATATATATATATATATCAGATATGAAATTTCGAACGTAATAGTTCAGTTTAGGTAAACGGATAGAACGCACGGCTACCACGCTGATGACCCAGGATCGATTCCCGCCTATCAGGACAGCGCTCCACGCTTTCAAAAAACATGACGACTCCAAGCACTTTATTAATAGCCAATCGCTCTATAATAAGGCTGATATCCCTAGGATTGACAATTTCCAAATTGGATTAACGAGAAACTACTTCGCGAATCTCCCAGTAGTTCCCAATAAATACTTGAACAAATACACTGAATATAACTGCACCGAAATAATTGGCATGGCTCAAACGGGCTACCACCCTCATCAAGCCTTCATGTACTTTGACAGCAAAGGGTACATCCAAAACGATACCAACGTACCAATATTATACCATCAATCCCGTCACCAATCAAATAAAACCATAACTTTTGATCCTAATAACCCATCGCTTAAATACTCTACCACAATGCCTGCCGTAGATAATAAAATTAATCATAAAACTAACAAAAAATATTATTGGTTAGTTGACGATGGGAAATTCCACGATGAAGTTCGCCGGAGAAGAGTGAGAATAGTCCACTAATCTTAGATATTAGGACTGCTGTGCCGGGCCCACGGTCTGACGTCATACTTACTCGCATTAATTATTTAAATGTAATTTAAATTTACCTATGTAACTCTAATATTATTGTAGGACTTGAGTCCATCTGTATATATGTACAAATCTTGCGTCTCTTCCCACAAAGCGATATAGTATGTACGGCTTTTCTTTGTATAAAACCAAAGTTTTTCCGAATAATGCAATAACCATATATACTGTTAGAACTCTGGACGGCTCAGTCTTAGTGTACTCTTAGCCTTAAAAATTTATTGTCCAAATACGTATATGCGTGCATTTTGTATTTGCGTACTCCTCATACCGATTTGGTTTTTATAATTATTTGTTTGCACCATTGTACATCCACATATTGTAGCCTTTAAGCAAATAAATCATTTATAAAAAAAAAAAAAATAATAAAAAATAAAAAAATAAAAGTAGAAGAAAAGAGCTTCAATTTGAGGACCACGTGATCAAAATTGACTGCTCGGATCAAAAGTTATAAGGATTTTGAAAATGGGAAAAATCGCCGACTTTTGTAAAAAATTCAAGTTTTCATGATTTTTCGCTATTTTCAAGCCTAGACAACTTTTCCCTAGGCAACCATTTTTAACTCACTAGCCCTCGAATTGAAGCTCTCTTCTGATACTTTGCTCCTAGCAATACACATTTTGGGATTGCGTCTTCATACACTGAGTGGGTAAAGTTGCATCGTGGCTAGTTTTCGTTAATTTTCCCCGTGTTAAATCCCTATAAGAGAATATAAAGTGGCCTAAGGAACCCAAAAAAGTTTGTTTGGTGGGTGTGTCCTCAAATTTCAATTTTGTTGACTCAAGCCCCCTGAACTGTCCGGTTTTTTTCTGGATTTGCACACATACATCCATACGTATATTGTCGAAAAACACCAAAACACACTTCCAACATGTTTCTAGAGGAACTTCTAAAGTCACTATTACAAAGCTTCCTTGATTAGGAGGGAAGCGAGACTGCTAGCAATTCTTCGGCGCGTAGTTCTTATGTATAGGTATATTAATACTTTAATATTAAAATTGTTTTTATAGTTCTATAATAAGATTTCGAACTTTTTGTTTAGTGGATACAATTATTACGCGCAGCTGAGGATTCGAAAAGCCGTAAACGCAATAGGACTCTTTCAAACATTTGATCACATTATAATAAGCGTTCAGCGTAAAGGTACATCGACTGTATTCCCGCACAAGCACTATAAGAGTTTTAACTTGCGCAATAATTCGTAGGTTGTATTCCGTGTCGCATTCGTGTGGTAAGTTTTTAAGAATCAGCTAGAAAAGTGAAGTGGAGAAATCTTGCGCATGCGGATTTGATGATTGATGAGTCATGAAAATTTGTCATTATAATATTTTAACACTAGCTTGATAACAAATAATTATTTCCACAAACGAGTGAAACAGTGAATTCATCATCTACCTAGGCTATATAGGCTCCAGCGGAATTCGACTCCACGTCTGGCTTGAAGCATATTGGACGGTGTTCTCTCTCTCTCTCTCTCTCTCTCTCTCTCTCTCTCTCTCTCTCTCCTTCAACATCAGAATATTGCGTGGTGTGCAGCTATATAATAAGATACTTTTAATCGTCCGATAATATAAAACAATCACAACGAGAGCAGAACCACGCAGGAAACTGGTTCTCGGGCAAAAAACGCCATACCGTGGACTTTCGATTGCGAAACAACAAGGCGTCGCTTTGTCAAAGGCACTTTTGCTTTGGGTTCGATTGGCTCGCGCGCGAGTGTGTCTACCTGTATAAGTGACGCAGGATCACTATTGCCAGCTGCGTTGGAGTTGCGAAATCGTCGCACGTCTCGGACCGTTTCCCGTTCGGGCAGATCCGGCCTACGCGTTGAGGCGCGCGCGTGCAGTCAGCGCATAAGTACGCCTGCTAGCCGCGAGAGATCTGTAACAGCTGCCAGAGGCGGATTTTGTAATTCGAACCGGGCCGGACCGGGTTTTCGCCTCGCCGAGAGCGTAGGAAATTTATTTATTCAGCCTTTCAACTGCGCATAATACGTTTTTAAATTCGCGCTCTGTTAAAGGACCTTTTACTTTAGGCTGGCCTGTTTCGTCGGAGGCAGGTAGGAAAAGAATTGAGAGAGTCCTTTCTCAGAGTCTCAAGGATTTTTGAAAAATGCAGCCACGTCCGGGATTTGCATAATCTCGCGGCACTTTTGCCATCAAAAGCTTACCTTGTTTTTCAACTTGCCCTTTCACGGCTCGTAGGCGTCGCCCCTTACAACGAAAGATGTCGCATGCAATATGTAATATAAGGGCGCTGCGCGTTAAAAAAGCTATATGTCGTGAATTTTCGGCGCTGTCAACGTGAATTAGCAGACGACAGAAACGGAAAGGAGAAAAGAGAGGAGTATACGTACGTAACTTTGCCGACTGCTTGGGTTACGAGCGAGTGAAAGTGAGGCCAGTTTTATCCAAATATATCGAGTTTGATCGAAAGTACAGTCATACGAAAAAGGGGCGAGGCATTCGCGGACAATGCACGTATTTATACAGCTGCATCAGCGACCGTGACCCGGTTCTTGCGCAGCCGCGCTGCGCGACGGAATAGAATAATCGGCGTTGCTCTCGGCTTGGAATATGCATGTACCAGCGTGGGCCGGCGATTCCATTCCCAGAGATTCCCAGAGATTCCCAGAGTCGCATCTTCGCTCTTCGCTCGGGCACGTAGGAGGAGGAGGAGGAGGAGGACGTGTCGCGCGGGTGGCGGTATCGGCCGAGCAGAGACCAGACTCTAGAGTCTAGAGAGATGCATTCCGCGAGCAGCGTCGGAAGGAGGAGGTTACTGGCCGCGGGGAATGTGCGTGTGCAGCCGCGCCTCCCGAGGAATCCTTCGCTCGCTCGTCTAGGCTTTCCGCCGACCAGCGTCCTGCCGCGCGCGCTGCGCTTATTCCTGGATTTCTCATTCTCGTCTTCTCTCGCAAGTCGCAAATCGTAAATCGCCGGGCTTGCGCGTAGGGAATTTCAATCGAGTCGAGTAGCCGCCGCGCTGCTCAAGTTCAGAAGAGAAAGTCTGATGGCTGCGCACGCGTGCCGGGCACCTATACAAAGATTCAAATTTAATTGTTAATTGTACGCCTACGCGCAGCTGCGCCGCGCGACAACCTCGTGTGTAAAACTGCCCGCGAAATCAAGGGAAGCGCTCTCCGGCTCCGCGCAGTCGGCTCCGAGTGTGATGGCTTACGCACTGTATACTGCCGCGAGTCTGCCGTTTGCGGAGTTTCTTGACCCGAGAGTTTCGGGGAGTTGGCGAGCGAAACACGCAGCGCGGCACATTTGACTTTTCGAAGCTTGGGACATTGCAGGGCCAGGAGTGACCGAGCTGTTTCTCTGCCTCTCCCCCCCCCCCCCTCTCTCTCTCTCTCTCTCTCGCTCTCTCTTCTTATAATCTATCCGCGCGGAGCGGCGCTGCTGGCCGTAAATGGCGAGCAGAAGGCCTTGGGCGCCCACGCCCTGTCTCTCTCCCCCTCTCTCCAATCTCCCGTCTCCGTCTCTATCTTTCGCTATTTTTCCCTCTCCCGCTCGCTCCTTTCGCTCGACTGCTCCTTTTCAGCTCTCTTTCTAGTTGCCTGCACACTTTTGGATGTTTGATTTATCGCGGGAGTGACGCTGTCAGCGGGGAGAGGTGCGAGTCAACGAGATTAACGAGATTGAGCAGTCCACCGTCGTCTTCCGATTTTTTTTCCGCCTAGACTTTATATAGACACATTGCTGCTACCGAGTTGTGTCCAACCCGTCGCCTTTTTCGCTCGGCCGGTCTGATTCGCTGTTCGCCTCGGCGATTCCGCCTTTGCCGAGAAAAACGCTCAAAGGAATTTCAGCTGCATGCGTGCATTGCTCATTATGCGCTCCGCCTCTTCTCCCCTGCATGCGCATGCCCATCGATTCGAAGAAAGCATTTACGCCTGCAATTATCGCCCGTGCTGCATGAATTCCGCAGAGAGCGTTCCCGCACGATTCCCTTATTTTAAAGAATTAAATCTAATCGCTGTATTTTGAAAGAATTCATCCTCGCAGAATTCAAAGAGTATACCTGAGTATACTATACCGGCGGCGAATCAATTGCCTGGACTTTGAAAGCTCGGCCGGACTCGGTTCTACAAACGATCGAAAGCCGCTGGAATGAGAAGCGAGAACAGCTGTGAGAGGGAGATAGGCCGCATAGCAGGAGCCAAGCCAAGGCAATCCGGCTCGCAAGTCGCAACTCGAGCCTAGTAAAGGCTGGCCTGCAGCTAAGCGCTGCGCGCGGAGGCCCGCGAGTCGCGAGGCCGCTGGAGGGGGCCGCCGGAGCGGAGAGCTGGCCGGTCGCAGTGGGGTGGGGGGGGGGAGCGCTTCGGAAGCCGAGTTAGCCGAGTAGGCGAGCCAGGCCCCAGTCAGCTCAGCGGGCGCTAGTCGCGATCGCACCTTCCTACCTGCACGAGCAGCGCGGAGACAGAGAGGCAACCTGCAGTACGCCCGGCACCTCTACGCTTTCTCTCTTGCGCAGCCAACGCACAGGTACCAGCAGCAGCGGACCCTGTGAAAGCGCCGTTCGCGCGTTTCCGTGAGTGCGAGTGCGGCTAGGGGCTCTCGCGCGCTGGAAAACCGTTCGTTGACACCTGAGCGATCTTCCGAGCGCGCGGCCTCTCTCTCGCGCTCTCTCGCGCACTATACCAGCAGCAGTGCAAAGTGCCGTCGCCGCTCCACGATCCCGAAACTGCTTCGGCGCGCGTTTCTTCGTCGCTGCGGTCGCTGCGGCTCGCAGATTGCGCGAGGGCGGTAGATGCTTGCGGCACGGAGAAAGTTGCCGATTGTCTCTGCCGATCCGAGCGCGAGCGCGTCTGCGTCCCGCATCCAGCTCGCGCGTCATTCCGTCCGATGGGAGTCGAGGAGTTGTGAAACGCGCGTGTAGGAACGCCTAGAGAAGACTCGGCGGCGGACGCAAGCATGTCAAGGACGTCATTTGTGAATAGGCGCCTCAAAGTGCAGTGTAGGTACGTGCGCGCGGGCACAGGAGGGAGATGCTCGTCGATCGGAAGGGGCCAGCTGAGCTTGCGCTAAGTATTCATCTTTTATCACGTGCATTTCAAAAATCAACTCTCGGATTATCTACTTGTCAATTCGCAAGAATAACGTCCAAGCGCGCACATTCTAGTGCGCGACCCAAGTTCTGTGTGGCATTGTCATGACGTTTCGTGGCGACAACTGCCACGGCGGCATATTGTTCTTTTGATAAATGAACCTTTAAAAATGTTATTTTAGCTCGCCCGAGCTTATCGCGCGCATGTCGTATACGAGGCGCTTTCGTAATCGTAGCAAACCATTCAGCAGCAGGCGTTCTTTTAAACTATTTTCGTATTTTCTGCTGCGACGGCGTTGCACGCGACAAAGTGATTGTTGAATATAATGCTGGCTCGCGCTAGCTTTGTTTTTATATAGATTCCGCGCGAGTCAACGAGCGTTCGCTATACACGCCGCGATAATCGGAAAGCAATGAAATAACGAGTACTTGAATTAGTTCTCCTCCGGAGCGCGATGTAAGACAGGGGAACCTCGCGGCCATTCACAATAGCTAAATAACTTGAAAACCAAGACTCCTGAAAACCGCCGGGCAGGTGTTTGGTGGAATAAATGAAGGAGAATAAACGAGGTGAAAAATGAAAAGCGGCGGCGACGACCTCCTACAAAGAGAACACGCGCGCGCGGGCGCGCTCGGTTCATCAGTAGTTCATCAGTAGAGAGACAGAGGGGCCGGATAATTACAGCGCGCGCCGTGACTTTTCTGAAACAAACAAGCACTCGGCTCGGGGAAAGAAGGAAGCATCCGCGAATCACAATAGCGAGCAAGTCTCTGGATGCTCCCCCCCTCCCCCCACCCCCTCCCCCCTCTCTCTCTCGCTCGGGACGCCTAGAGGAGCCGCTCACTCGTGAGACCTTGAAAAACGGTATTCCGCGATCCTTGGACGAGGAGCGAGCGAGCCGATCGGCCTCTTCGCAGTCGAACGTAACGGAGCGCTAGCAGCTCGCGCGCACACCGCTCCTATACCGTCTATGCGGCCACTCGCACCTCCTGCCTCCTGTGCACTGCGCTGCGTGCATTATCACGTACCGCAGGCCACATGTGCACGGCAAAAAAAGGCGGACTCTCGCGACGTTGAACAGAGTCGTTTATTACTTAACGCTGAAAAAATCACTGAAAACAAGCTTGCACTGCTCCTATATACTGAGCGACATTAGTTTTACGGAGAAACGCTCGAGCGGAATCGTGTATTTGGTCTGGGGGCCTGAAAATTGAAAATTGACAATTGACAATTGAAAATTGAAAATTGAAAATTGAAAATTGAAAATGGAACCGATGCGATGTGGACTTTCGAAGCTCTGTACGAAAATAGAAACTCGTCGGCTCGCGGTTATACCTTTGTTTCTCTCCAGCAACTTCATGCTTTCTTCTTTCTTAACTCGACGCATTTCCTGTGTGTGCTCCTGCGGGCTTATTAATATTAAGCAGATTAATGATCATTCTGGCATATTCTAATGACTGAAACGACAATAATGCCAGGCTCGCTGCAGCTTCTCAACCGGCTAGAAGCTGAAATGTTGTAAATCGAGGAAAACTGCCCACACTGAGCAGTTAAAAAGGCACGCTGAGTAGTCGTAAAGCCTCCACCCACGACTCGCGGCGAGTCGGGAGGAGAAAGGATATTCAGAAAATCGGAATAGATTAGAAAGGGGGATTTACGGCGTGCGGAAACGGAGAGCGGCCAGTTCTAGTGCGTGTATCAAGTGCTTGCACAGGATATTTACGTATAGATTATTGGCCTCTCGCATGCCGACCGACAGTGCGAACGCAGTCTCCGATGCCAGCGAGGCGAGCCGCGCGTGTCTATTATCGATCTATTAATGAATTACGCGAGCCGTCGGCGTGCAATAACGCTTTTACCGTTAACGCTTGCAACTACGTGCGCGATACAGCTGCGCGCGCGCGTCCAGCGTTTTTTCTTCGCGCCGCTCCATCGTACTGTTATTGGACATCCTGCGCGGATCGCAGCCGTCCGACACGGTATTGCGACAATAACAAGAACGAGAGAGACGCGGTGACGCAACGCACGCCCAGCGAGAGCACTTTCTCGCAGGCTGATGCGCTCATTCCTTTTTTCTCGATATCCCGCGCCGCGGGCAGCATCGCTTTTCGAAAGCAGCTCGCGAATTCACTTTCGTTATACACACGTACGCACACTCGGGCCGCGGAGTAAGTAGAAAGTGGCCGTCGCCGAGAGAGAGAGAGGGGGGGGGGGGGGCTCTCGAGCGATTCAGCCTGCCGTGAATCTCTTTTCTCCGCTCACAAGCTATACAACAAATGACACGCGCGTGACTAACGAGCCTAATGCGGCTTACAAGTACTCGGAGGGCCCGCGCAGAAACGAAAAAACGCTCCCGTACGTCTTATTAGCCTTCGGAAAAGCCGGATGCTAACAAGACGCACGGGAGCGTTTTTTCGTTATTTCGTTATTTCGTTTTATCGTTTTTTCGTTTTTTCGCTTTTTCGTTTTTTCGTTTTTTCGTTTTTTCGTTTTTTCATTCATTGCTTTCTCAGGCTCCCAGGGTGAACGCAGAGGGGCTCGAGTTGTGCCGTGCAAAAACAACTCGGAAAATCTCGGCGTGCACCCAGCCGCGCCGAGTCCGAGACGAGTAGGAGTAGCCGGCGTCGATCGAATCCCTCGCGCCTCGACGACCAACGCCGCTCATAGAGTCGCGCCTCCGCCATCTTGGTTCTGACTCGCTCGCGAGTCGCGACGAGTCGGATGACGTCACTGGACTACGCGGCAGACGCGGGGCTTACTCAGCTCTCGCTCGTTCAAGTACCCCACGCCAGCGTGCGGCTACTTTGTTCCCTCCCTCTCGGACGCGGAGAACGGCTCCCAGCTTGCCCCCCGCGCTCTGCGAATTGCCGGGTAGGAGGAATATAAAATAACGAATTGGGCCCTAGCTCTGACCGTAATTCTATTAGCCTCGCGCCCCGTTCTACCCGCGCATCAGCTTCAACTTGGCGATCGGTTTTCGACTATACCCACTACATCCTCCGACGCTTCTTTTGAGCGCACATTGCAGCTACCGTCGGAAAAATACTCCGGCTGAAATGTTTACTGCCCCGTCTCGGCGGACACTCGGAGCGTTACGCGTCGGCTGATTATTTTTAATACTTATGAACCGAAATAAATAGCGCGTGCAATACTTAATCGTTCTCGCGAACAGCATGTACGAACGCTGCGACGAAAAGTGCGCAGAACCTCCGTTCTAAAGTATGGGAAAACGAGCCTCAAGCGGGGAAAAAAAGCAAGTTCCTCGTCATGCCTATAGGGGCATCGCGTCGGTACGAAGGCTGCGCGCGGGTTTGCGCAATCCGTGGCTGGCACTCTATAAGGCAGGAGCTGCTGACGATTATTTTCGCCCGGCGCGCTCCTTTTCGAGCATGCGAGCCGCGAGGTGAGCAAGCCTGATGGCGTCCGAGGAGGAGGGCTCGGTTTTCTGGCTCGAGCTCTCCTCGAATACGCAATGGCGCGGCTTTGTTCGATTTTCCAGCACGAGCCCGGCCGCCGGCTCATATCTCCGAATCTCGAAATTCCTCGCTGGGCGCAAGAGAGCTAGGGCGCAGATAAAAGGAGAGGAGCTCGTTTGCGAGTCTGCCTTCGTACGGGCGAATTTTACCCGGCCGCGAAATGGATGCTCGCGAGTCGAGAGATTGACGGCGGGGCACGCGCTGGATCGCTTCATCAGAAACGTAATAAAGAGTAATAGAGAGAGAGAGAGAGAGAGAGAGAGAGAGAGAGAGAGAGAGGGGGGGGAGAGGGAGGGAAGAGATCACCACCGGGGCGATTCCGCCCCAAGCGCTCTTAATATCGGTCTCCTTTAAAAATAGCCACGAGCACAGCCACATTCGCGCTCCGGGAAGCTGACGCGCGCGATATGCATGATAGTAGGAAAAAAACTAATCGCCTTAGTCACGGCTCTCTTGACACCGACGGCGTCGCAGTGACTAACGATAGTGGTATCTCGCGTTCTTGCCTCGTAAAAATGAAAGAATCAGATTCTCCGACTCTATCGGGAGAGAGTCGATGCTCGAATCCGGTTGGCCGCCAGAAGCGCGCGGAATTCAAAGCCCTCGGCCGCTCGCGTCTTCGAAAGTTCGCTCGTAGCTGCGTGTATACGCGTATGTCCCTGAGTCTCATGGGCAGCTCTCTCTCTCTCTCTCTCTCTCTCTCTCTCTCTCTCTCTCTCTCTCTCTCTCTCTCTCTCTCTCTCTCTGCAGCGAGGCACAGCGAGTGAGTAATGGCCCAATGAAAGAACGAAAGTGCGCGCCTTGTTGCTGTAAACGTTATCCCGGTTTTCCAGCGCTCCCCTACGCGCACTCTTTGTCTCTTTCTATCTCCGGCGCGGCTGCGCTTCTTTATACTCTCGATTCGACGACTCGCCTCGCCGGAGTCCCCCCCCCATCGTGTTGCACGATGCTTTTAAAAACGAATGCGGCTATTCGTCGAAAGGGCGCGGCCGAGTGACTGAAATTGACTTGAAATTCGTTCGCGCAGCTGCGTACAAGCGCCGACAGAAGATGAGAGCGCGCGTACCTGCATTGTAAGCACGCGACCGGACAAACACGCTCTGAAAAGTGCTCGACTATGGACGATTACATATAGCGCCGTCAGAGCCACAGAACTTGCGCGCGGACGCTAGTGTTCGCTGAACGTGAAATGCACGCGATCAAAGGATACAAGTATAAGGATAACCTGTTGGATTTCGGAATGCAGACTTCTCTCTCGAAGGGCGATCGAGTGACTCGATGCGGTGCAGCGCTCGGTCGCGAGTTAATCGAGCGGGGGGATCAGCGCGTTAATCGTCGCGCTAATTAAAGGCAAAAAGGACGGCGTACAGCGTGAGGAGAGCCAGCTATAGTTAGGTACTAGTTAAGTTACGTAGGTACCTATAAGGCGCGAGCACGCGCGGAGCCGCCGGAAACTCCGAAGGACAGCCGCTCTCGCGGATGTGTATAGAAGCTGCGCGCGGATAAGCTCGGCTTCCCCCTCTCGCTCTGGCTGTGCACACCAAGTACTGACTACAGCACACTGCACTCCTCATACCGCCGCGCACTATATACTTCCTTTCGCGCGGTAAAAAGAGCGCGCCGCGTCAAGAAAGTCGCTCGCACGTTAACTGCAGCAGTCGCGATCGCTGCTGCTGAGTCCTTTCGCGGCACTGAATGAACCTCTGTGATTTCTCTCCCAACAGAGAGCAGCGAAGCGTCGTTGGGGCCAGCAGCCTGCAATGCAGCGACCGGCGTAGAAGCCGCCTGCGCGCCTGACAGCAGTTCCAGAACGACCGAGATAAAGAAGAGCCGCCACACGAACGGGAAGTCGGCCGAGGTGCGTATGCAGTGCTCGCTGCGACTCGGTATAGCTCCTCTTCTCCTCTGTTACTCGCGAGCGAGCGAATTACGCAAGCAGCCTCGGCGCTTGCGGAATCCAGCGGCGTGTCGTTCTGCGCGCACTCGCTCGGCCGGCCCGGGAAATGCGAGCGTGACTAATGAACTCTGACGAGATAGTGGCTGATTACGGCTTGATCGATTTCGAAGGAAAGGAAAGTTGCTTTACTTCTCTCGGCAGGCTGTTTACACATTGTCTTGATCGATTGCTACCCCATTACGCGCGATATGACATCAACCGCTTCGAGGCGCAGAAATTATGCGCGCTCATCCCCCATTCTCGCTCCGTGATCGAGTGGATTTTCCAAGCAGTCTGTTGGAAAGTCTCATTTGCAACCGAACGGGAATGCATTTATGTGGGGAGAGCAACGCACGCCGATGACGACGACGGCCTAATTTACCAACAGCTCCATAATGGGCACAGATCTAGGCCTGTGAAGCCGTTTCGGCGAAACACAAAATAGCGATCGAATTCGTGTTCGCGATGGGTATCCGAACGCATATGCGCATTGATCGGGGAAAACGAGAGCGGCATCTCATACGAGTAATCGCACGCCTGAATTAAGAGCTGCTGGCAGGTGATCAAGTCGCGCGTCGTCGCCTACTTAAAATAGGCCGGAGGAGGAAAGTGGCAGTAACGGCAATTTCCGCAGCTTTGCGCATGGAAACGCTCGCGAATTAACCGTTTCATAAAATAAAAGTACGCGTGCGCGCAGCAGGCTCTTGTCCGAGGAGGATCGCGTGGCGCTAGCAGCTCCCGATATAGGAATGCTCTTTTGTCCGCACGTCCTCCTCGATCGCCGCGACCGCGAGGCCGTAATCGACGATTCATCGGCTCTCTCTCTCTCTCTCTCTCTCTCTCTCTCTCTCTCTCTCCCCGCAGCTATAACTTTCATGTGCATGCGGCGTTCGCGAGACCTGCCCGCGCCCCATTACACCGAGCGCTCGCTGCTGCGCAAAGAAAACGATGACCTTGCGCCGGCTTGCCGCTGCACCGCCGAGGGACAAGCGCTCTATACTCGAGCTGCTTCGAGTTACGTTATATCAACAACACATCTGACCGATCCGATAATCGGAGAGTGTTAGGCGCGCCGTAACCGTTCTCGCACTGCCGCGTAACTGTACGCTGTATACTGTTACACATTTGCGCTAAATTCGCCGGGCCTCGCATCATCGTCATCGGCATCATCATCGTATCGAGACGCGTGCACTCGATAGCCGAGGCACGCGACAACCGATGGGAGGAGAGCGAGGAGAGCGAAAGTCGATCGCGGCCGCTGGAATTCCAGCCGTTGGCATTGAGCTCTCGCTATCTGGATATTGCCCCCGGCGCAGATACACCCGTCGATTTTCACGCCCGAGCGGATCTAAAATACAATAACGAGCGAGACCTTCGGCTTTCAGATGCAGACGGTGCGTCCGTGGCTGGGAGCGGCGCTCTGGGCCTGCCTCCTCTTGAGCGGCGGCCTGACCCTCCAGGACGACGACGACGGCGAGCTGGGCGCGAGCCTCAGTCAGACCAAGGCCAGCGTCAAGACGATCGAGGCGAACAACAATGTCGAGGACGCGCCGACGCGCGAGCACGGCAACAGCATCGAGGAGGTCGACAGCATCGGCCTGCCGATCTACACGACCCTCAACGGCTCGGTGACGAACCTCAACGAGATACTGCCAAGCATACACCTGAACCGCACCAAGGCCTTCCTCAACTGCTCCCAGGGCAGCATGCAGGTCGAGCTCATGTTCCAGGAGCCCTTCTACGGGCTGGCCTACGCCGATTTCGACCGGTATAGCGCCTGCATGACCAAGGGTCGCGGCCTCGACACCGCCAGGATCGAGCTGCCCCTCAAAGGTACACACAGGCGCGCGCGCACACACCACACGCACACACACACACACACACACACACACATCGTAGATCACATGATCGTCACTCCGTTCGCGATTTACCCTGACCCTCGCTCTGCTTTTCGCCCCAGGATGCGGAACGGTGCAGGACCCGCCGCGGGTATTCACCAACAACATAGTGGTGCGCTTCCACCCGGCCGTCGAGATGGATGGCGACGAAGTCATCACCATTGTCTGTCGGTACCCGCCGGCCAGGGCGGAGAAACCCCTCCTGCCCGCGCCCCGAGGAGCTCCGTGAGTATTGGCACTTCGAGACGCGATCGGCTGTGGACGACGTATTGACGCAATGTGACCCGCTTTACTCGCGCACAGGCCACCAGCGGCGCCGGTCCTCAGCGGCCTGCACATCCTGCTGATGATATGCACGCTGCTCTTCCTTGCGCTGCTCCTGCTGGGCCTGGGCTGCTCCTACATGTGCCTCAAGCGCCGGCCCGTTCCGATCGTCCACCGCCAGACGTTCGCCGGCTCGGAGATCACCAAGATCTCCGGCTCCTCGGCCCTCAGTCGCATGTCCATGTTCGACGAATTCAAGATCCCCAGGATCATCGGCACGCAGCAGGTCTACGGCAGCGAGGCCCAGCTGGTCATCGAGCACTCGGACACGTTGCCCAGCGACTACCCCAGCGAGAGCCACTCGGAGGTGAGTTCCCAGAGCTGGACCGGTCCGCCCTCGCTGCAGAGCGCGGCTGCCCGTGTCGAGCACTCATTCTCACGCATTCTCCGTTCTCGTCGCAGGTCGACGAGGAGCGATCCCTGCCCGTGTCCTCGGCCGGCTCGTACGAGACCAAGGCCTTCATCCACCAGCAGGTCGAGCAGCGCGCCTCCTCGTCCCTCTACTCGGAGACGATCAACGAGGTGGAGAGCACGGCGGTCAGTGCGGCGCGAATCACCAGCCAGTCGCGGCACCCCGTGGCTGTGCCCTGCGAGCCCAAGTTCGACGTGCAGATGCGCGTGAAGCGCGCCCCGCCACCCCCGAGCCCGCTGCCCTCCGAGTCCGAGGCCAGCCTGGCGCTCGAGCGCAACCTCACGACCATCCTTGAGCGTGAGGAGGTGAGCCGCACGATCGAGAGCAGCGCCGGCGGCCCGCCGCGGCTGAGCAGCTTCGCCTACGCGCCGGAGCTGCACTCGCCGCCTGGCGTCGGCGGCGGCTCCAGACAGCAGACGCCCCCGGTCTACTCGCGCATCCTGCGCAAGCAGCAGGCCGAGCAGAGCCTCACCGAGCAGACGCACAGCCTGCACCGGCCGCGCTCGCTCGCCTCGCTCAACACCGAGCTCACGGAGACGCGCTCGCTCACCGAGGTCACGGACGCCTCGCACGCAAAGTACCGCGTGGCCAGCATGCTGGCCCCCGCCTCGCCGCCGCCCCCACCCGTCGTCGCGCCGGCCTCCGCCACCACCACCAGTCACGTGACCGAGGAGTACCGCGAACTCAGCCGCGAGGAGGTCGAGCCGCTAGTCGAGCCGATCGTGGCGGCGCGCCGGCCCGAGATCACGACCCACGAGGTCGACGACGTCTTTCTGCGCACCGTCACCGAGAAGAAGACCATCGAGGACATCGAGCGCCACCGGCGCCAGGTGACCGAGTACCACGCGCGCCAGCAGCAGCAGCAGCAGCAGCAGCCGCCCGACTCCAAGTGGGACGTAACCATCCGCAACTACCCGCGCGAGGAGCTGCTGCCGCCCCAGCCGCCCGACTGGGAGAACTTCTCGGACGTGAGCTCGGCCTCGAACCTGACCTTCGGCCAGAGCGAGGCCAAGCTGCGGGAGCAGTCCACGGAGCTGCAGATGGAGCAGCCCATGGAGCAGCCCATCGACGTGCACATCCAGCCGACGTACGTGCCGACGCGGCGCGAGTCCGAGGAGGAGCGCAGCGCCGGCGGCAGCGCCTGGTACAACCTCGAGCGCGTGCTCGAGCCGCAGTACGCGAGCGAGCTGACGCCGGGCGAGCGGCACAAGTGGCGCGAGATCATCACGACCGAGAGCACGCTGCGCACCCTGCTGACCGAGGCCATCGTCAAGGAGGACTACGAGCTCATCCGCAAGGACGCGAGGTACGTCAACCTCTTCCCCCCGGCCAAGTGGGACGTCATCATCCGGATCATCAGCCCCCCGGCGGGCCAGCCCGGCCAGCCCTCCGGCTCCGGCTCCTCGAAGGCCAGCGGCCAGCGCTACAAGCGCGCCGGCAAGCCCGCCGACTGGGACAACCGCTCGAGGCGCTCCTCGCTGCCCACGCTCTACGAGTACGAGAGCGACGGCGGGAGCCTGGTCGCGCCTGAGCAGCTGCGCGGACACGTCTCTATCGGGCCCGGCGCGCCCGGCAGCCGCGTCAGGTCAGTAGCAGAAGCCGCGGCCCTCGCCTCTGCGACCCCGATCGATCCGCTAACACCCGCTCTACCCGTTCTCCACAGGAAGCTCAGCTCGACGACGCGCGGCGGCAGCGAGGCGGACCTGCGCTCCATGTCGGAGATGACTGTGCGCGACTTCGCCCGGCTCGACAGGGACGACCAGACGAGCCTGTCCTCGTTCGAGGGCGACTCGCTGGTGCGCTCGCTCTCGCAGCCGAGCCTCGCGCGCTCCGGCTCCGAGTTCACTGAGCACTGGGGCGTGCCCGCGCGCAACCTGCCTCACTGGGGCCTCGACGACGACGAGCTGCAGCTCTGCAGCTCGACCGACACGACCCCGAGGCCCATCCGGAGGGAGGTCGTCGCCGCCACCAGCTCGAGCTTCGAGCAGCAGCAGCAGCAGCTCTCGCGGCAGGCGGCGGCCGGCGGCAGCAGCAGCAACTTCGCCAGGTCGGCCAGGTACAGCGAGCGGGAGGTGCACGTGCAGCAGAGCGGCGCCGGCCAGAGGCCCTCCAGCTGGTTCCACGACGACTCCGAGCCCGAGATGCAGATCTGAGCGCTTGCGCACTTCGCCTCCGAGCCTCCTCGCCAGGAACCGCCAGGTTACCATAGCTCCAGATGATACTCCCGCGGGCGGCTCTCGATTAGCGCCGCTCACCGGGTGCTCGCTGCTGCTGGACTTTCCACTTGCCACTCGGCGCCTTCCACCTCTTTGATGTGTATCCTCCGCTACTACCTCTGGCGTGTTCTTCCGTCCTTCTCTCCTGTTCCAGCGTCTCTTCCTCAGCATCGCAGCCGAGACGCCGAGTGGGACTGTAGAGTCCGGCGCCCGTACTCTGCGTATATCCTAGGCGCGTTCGCGAGATGCAGAGCGCGAAATTAACGCCTCCTTTCTCGTCTCCTCTTCCCTGCTTTCCGTGCAGCGAGGAGCGAGCCGTACTCGCGAGGAGAAGAACGCCTCGGAGTTGGCTTCCTAACACAGAGTGAGGGAGAGGCAGCTTGAGGCAGCTCTTCTGCTGGATTCGAAGCTCTTTCTCTCTCCCCAAACGCATTAGTGATAATAGTTACGTAAGTTTCCCAAGACAAGTTAAACACGAGCGACAAGTAATACACGGTGCTGGGTCTTCTGCGCTTTTCGACGACGAAAGCACATGTCTTTTGTATTCTCTCACCATCCCCGCTCCATGCTCCGCCCCTACTCATCCCCTCGTCTTTGTTCTACTACTAATTCAATTGTCTAGGAACCGCGAGATATTTGTATGCATAGCAGTATAACATAAGTGATGACTATAACTATATATATATATATATATATATATATATATATATATATATATATATATATATATATATATATATATATATATATATACACACACACACACACACACACACACACACACACATGAATAACGAAATAATCCTGCCTTTGTAAAGCAAGTAGAGTTTGCGTGAACGGGGCTCGATTCTCGCATGGCTTCTTCCGCGCGATCGGGGAACACGGATCAAAGAGTGCGTTATTGATTTTCTAAAAACGACGACGTCGGCGCTCGGGTGGATGCACGATTTTTCAACGAAATTGTCAAAGTATAGTCGACTCGATTGAAAATCACTGTGCAGCATTATACGCGGGTACCCGTACTGATACGGCTTTTTCGGTGGAATGGAAAAACAACGAACGAGCAATGTCTTGCCGAGATGCGCACTTGATTGCCCCTCTCCGCTATCTCCATCTTCCCGTCTCCATCCTTTTTATTATATACACTCGACACTCGATTCGCGCGTAACCTTTAGCATAAGGTATGTTTTGTACAAGGTGCTACTATATTATTCTGTAAATACTGACACACTCTTGCATGAGTACACGTGTAAGGTCCATAATACAAGTTATATAATGATGATAATCCTAGAGACTAGAGGGGCGGCAAACTCTCTGATGCCCTCGTATAATAAATTGGGACGGCTCCTCGGCGTCCCGATCAGAGTATGACGCTTCGCCCCTCTTCCCAGAGTGATGTGTCGTCATGTTGCAAGGAAAATATTGTAAATCCATACTGTATCGTGACTTTATTGTCAAATAAACGCAATAATGCTTTTATTCCGATGTTCAACTTATTATACACACACACACACACACACACCACCCGACCAAATTATTCACCTCTCGTCTGACTATGCGCGGCCCCGATCTAATTGTGCGAATTATCGAAAAGAAATAATTTTTCAAGAGAGTGGTAGACGTTTGACGCCGCAAGTACCTTTCAGCGGGATGATGCAGCTGTTTTTTCGCGGCGACAAATTACGTTACGACAGTAGCAGCAGCAACAGCAGCAGCAGCGGCAGGAGGGAATGTCGGAAGTTGAGCGAAAATAAGCAGATTGCGCCGAGTTCAATGTAAAAGTAGTATCAGATACAATAATGTATATTTGTATTTATTGAAATTGAAAATGAAAAAAATTTACTTTTAAAAAGTAATAGGTTAGGCAAGTTTGATATATTCCGCAACGAAATCACATATAGAAAAGAACTGAGATCAATCAAACAAAGTCAAGTTTATTATGTTTAATCGTAATAAAGCGAGGAACAACTCTCAAGATAATTACTACGTAACTTGCAATGCCCGTTTCATTTTGTTTATTGGTGAACAACTAAAATTTTCTATTTATGTATTAGAACGTCATACAAACACCATAAGTACAATGAAACTTGCTTAACCTATTACTTTTTAAAAGTAAATTTTTTTCAGAGATTCCAATCCTTTTTAGTAAATTTTTTTTGAGAAAATAAAAAAGTAATATTCGACGTCGTAAAAATAAAATACAAGCATCTTTAGCATCTTTCGACCACAGCTTTTTTGTAACATTTTTATCACTAACATGAAATCACTGATTGTTCTGATATACACCACCCTCGAATTATTTCTACACCTAGACACCAAAACCCACTGAGCGCTCCACCTAGACCTCGTCATCGGCCACCCTGTACACCTAGACACCTTCCTCGAGTGATTTTTATCTCCTCGTCATCGGTCACCCTGTACCTCTAGACACCTTCCTCGAATGATTTTTACAGCTAGACACCAAAAACTATGGAGCGCACCACCTAGACGTCGTCATCGGCCGCCTATACACCTAGACACCGTACTTGAATGGTTTTTATACCAAGACGCCGAAAACAACCTGAACCTTGTCATTGGCAAGTAAGTTATTGTTACTGCTTCGGAACGCAGAGTATGCACCGGCAACCTCTTAATTCTAAATATCGTAATATATTATTATATTTTCTTGAGAAAGCAATTCCCATCTGTATTCACGACTAAACGTAAGTTTTTATAACCTATAATAGTAAATATCAAATCAATAAATAAAAAGTATATAATATTTAGTTAATAAATAAGAAATGTCTGTTACAAAAAGTGTGCAATAAATGGATGCTTAACGTATGCGACCTCAGGTATACCTTTACATAGGTTTCCTACAGAAGAATCTATACTTCTAAAGTAGCTGGAAGAAACAAATGTTAGCTGTGTTTCACTATATATATTTATTTGTGGTTTGCACTTCAAGCACTCTGATAAAGAGGTGGATGGCAAACACAGTGCAAAATCAACCCTATTTACTGTATTCCACATAATAATATGTGATAGAAATTTAATACTTTACATCCTTCTTCAAAGGGTCTACTCCACCATTAACATATTTAATCAATTCGAATATCTCCACTATTGCATTTGCCATGTTGGTTTTTGTATATTTGTAAAAATATATAAAACATTTTCCAACTTGATAGTTGACAAGTTTGAACTTGTCACCACATTTCACGTGACCTTATTATACGATAAAAATTTTTTCTTTTTACGTAAATTAAAAAACAAAAAATATTCACTATAAATATTTACACTATACACTATTTCTACCGAGAAATATCATCTATATACCATAAAAAATCACTGAGCAAAATTCATGATATTTTACTATATAAATAAGTGTTTTTAGTCACTTGCCACGGCTTTGTGAAAGATCTCGACTGTCTTCTTTACTCTACCCGGGCTTAAAATGTACCTAAATTATGCCGCCTCAGACATAATGAAAGACATTTCTAAAAAATATTAATTAAATATTATTGTCCATACGTTGTATACGTAGGTAATACATTTAATTAATATTTTTCACACTCCACTTGTTGCTAACAACATTTAATTAATACTAGCAGGGTCACCTCACTCCTAACGTTGCTCGGTTGATTAGGTACATATATTTATATTTATAGCTCTGAAGAAAATAAAAAAGTAATAAGATTATAATAATAACTATAAAAAATTAAACGGTTACGCTATTAAAAATTTCAATCAATTTTCAATAACAAAATTGGATGCCATGTTCGATTTCGATTTCGACGATGAATCAGCAATTATGGAGAATTATTTAGGTAGCATGAGTGAAATATGTGAATTCTGTAATGCTAAACATTTCAAATTTGAAATATTATGTGATAAGAAGTTTTCTTATTGTTGCAATAGAGGAAACGTTGTATTATCTGACAATATCATTTATTCTTATCGTTTAAAAGAATCAGTTTCTGGAAATACTAACGAAATTAAGGGGACGAATACACCTTAAATTGTCAAAAAATGAAAAATCCAATTTTTTGTTTACATTTTTCCGAAATTGTTTAAAAAATTAATTAAATTATTAAATATATTCACGTATAATATAAAAAGATAAAACAATGTTTATATGTGCCATATTATCAGGCATGACATTTCTTTGAAGGCCAAAATTTAGAATTTCCATTTTTCAGCTACCGCAGTCTTACTTAATATGGCACATATAAACATTGTTTTATCTTTTTTACATTACACCTGAATAGATTTAATAATTTAATTTATTTTGTAAACAATTTCGGAAAAATGTAAACAAAAAATTGGATTTTTCATTTTTTGACAGTTTAAGGTGTATCCGTCCGCTTTAACACTTTTTAAATAATATTAGACAATATAATAATACACTTGCCTTCGCAAGTTTTGGAGCTAGTTTTTACGCTCTTTTCGGGAAAGGCCCTCAAGTTATTCGAATAAGTGGTCAAATTTTCCACAATATTTATACCTTACATCTAGACGGAAACGAAGCCAGAAGATATGAGCAACTATACATCATTGATAATGAAATCGCCTCGCAATCTCGATTACAAACTAATGTTTCATGTTCTTTAATGCTATTAAAGGAATTAGATAATTTCTTTCGACAAGTAAACATGTACGCTAAATCATACAAAATGATGCACGAAGTCGAAATGGAAGAACCAAATCGTTTGAAAAACAACAACGTTGAGTTTAAAAGTAAAGAAATTATAATCAAGTGGCGCGGTAGTGCCACAAAGGCGAGTTTAAGGCGACACTATTTACTTCTATATTGGGTTTTCAAATTTTCAATTCAATAAATATAAATATTTACATTATTGTATCTAAATTTTGTTGGCGTATAATCATATTTGTATGTTTAACTATGATTTCCAATTGAAATGTTGACAAGAAAGCAGTTTTTTTTACAATAAACAAGCATATCTCAACAAAAATGCTAAAATCTGTTTGAGATTCTTCAGCCTAACATATTCAGACCATGAAGTTGGCCGCACACGGCTAGTGTTAAGTCTGTGAATTTAGCCGCACATATTGCTTTCCCACATACTTATCCAGACCAGTGGGATTACTGATGTGACCACATATATACCGACCAGCAGGACTACGGATGTGATTTCATTTTTTTTTATTTAATATCAATTTATCGGTAGCGGTAGCCAGGGTAGCCGATGACGACGTCTAGGTGGAGTGCACCGTGGTTTTTTTGTGTCTAGATGTAAAAATCATTCGAGAGCGGTGTCTAGGTGTACAGGGTGGCCAATGACGAAGTCTAGGTGGTGCGCTTCGTAGTTTTTTGTCTTAGTGTAATAATAATATTCGTAGACAGCGAAAATGTTTACCTATCTAAATTTTTTCAACATACATTATCAATCATAGCCACTATACTGATATTTTGCTACAAAACAATCAGTGTTTTCAAGTTGATAAAAAAAAATGTTACAAAAAAACCGTGGTCAAAAGGTGCTAAAGATGCTGATATTTTATTTTTAGGACAAATATGATATACGCAAAAATATTTACTTAAAAGGACTCGCAACGAAATTACAGATAAAAAAGAACTGAGAGCAATCGAACAAAGTCAAGTTTATTATATTTAATCATAATAAAGCAAAAAAATTGTCTTTTTCAATCAAGGGCTTAGTTAACTTAAAGTTAAGTTATATCTTGATCCATTAGAAACAACTCTCAAGATACTTACTACGTAACTTGCCATGCCCTTTTTATTGTACTTGTGGTGTTTGTATCACGTTCTAATGGATCAACATATAACTTAACTTTAAGTTAACTAAGCCCTTGATTGAAAAAGACAATTTTTTTGCTTTATTATGATTAAATATAATAAACTTGACTTTGTTCGATTGATCTCAGTTCTGTTTTGTCTGTAATTTCGTTGCGGAATATATCAAACTCGTCTAACCTTTTACTTTTTTAAAAGTCAACATTTTTTTTGAGATGTATTTAATATGCAATTCTAATCATGATAAACGTAGATATAACGCAGCTAAATATGATGAAGTAGTTGTGGTATTTGTAGGTGAAAATGGTCAGCCATCAGAAGATCGAGATGTATGTATATAGTCAAAACATAGAGCACCTTCTAATGTACCGTACATTAGTAAACATGTAGTTCCTATGTCATATCCATTTATTGTTATGAACGGGTTCGGATAATAAAAATAACAACACGTTATTTATAGAAAATCACTCTTGAACTCGGACTCTTTATTCGACGTCGTTGATCTCGTTGCTAAGGTCGCTATGCGCGATTCTTGGTGTTCGAATCGCGCAACGTTCAGGCTCGGTCACAACATTATGTATCCTAATATAGGTTTTGGATAGATGCCCAATATGAAAAATAAAAATAACAAAAACAATATTTCAATGCTAATTTTAGTGTTATTAATTCAGCATTAGAAACGATTTTGATCTTTACTTAAATTTAAGAAAATTAACTCAACAATACATTGTTGATGCTTGGGTAAAAGTAAAAGGTTCACGATTTTTTTTAAATAAAAATCAGCACCAATTGAGTATAGATTTATAAGAAATGTCATACATCATTTAAAAAATAAAAGTAACCATGACAACGTAAAAATTGGAATAATGATTAAATTACCTACATCATTTTCAAAAAGTCCACGATCGTCTCAATAAAAACAATATAGCTGACAATCGATTTGTAGTACTATACAATCCGTATTTATGGTTGAAATTTAATTGTCATATTAATGTTGAAGTATGTTCAACCATTCAATGGGTCAAATATTTATTTAAAGATAATTATAAGGGGCATCATTGTGCATTTATAAAAATAAGTCAAGGTAATAATAAAAACGATTGTAAAGAAGAAAATTTCAACTACGATGAAATAAAACAATATTTATGTCTACTACAATATGCAATGTACGTTTTATCACACGTGATTTACCGATTAGCTGTACACTTGAAAAAGTGAAAAAAACACTTTGAAGAAAAAGTGTTTGGAAGCCAATTATAAGTAGAATGTACTTTGTAAATCCGAAGGATCGCGAAAGATTTTTTTAAGATTATTATTATTACATATAAAAGGGGCTTAATCTTATGAAGAATTGAAAACATTGAAAAATGTTACATACGCAACATTTCATGAAGTAGTTGTAGCTAGAATGTCCATTGTTAACTAAAGAAATACGTAAAAATATCTCACTAAAACATATCAATTCTATTTTAACAAGTTACGGGTATACACTGACTGATTTCAATTTACCTAAATTTAGTGAGCATGTTAAGGAAACCAATTATGAAGAATTTTATGCAACGAATAAAGTTGAAAATGATTCATTATACAATATAAGCTTTTTAACGAATAAACAAAGTGAAATTTTCGATGCAGTAATAAATAGTGTAATTAATAAAGCCGATCAAGTAAAGTATTTCTTTATTAATGGATCTGGAGATAGTGGAAAAAGCTACATACTGAATACAATTATCACTCATTTAAATAAAGAAAAAATAAGTGTTTTACCTGTAGCATGGACTGGTATAGCAGCACATTTATTAATAAATGAAAGAACTTCAGATGTAATTTTTGTATTTAGATGTAAATTTTGTAAGTAACTTATTTCGAGACTTTTGTCTCTAGCAGTATTTTTGATCACAGCAAAGTAAGTTTGGGATACCAAAAGTGGATAGTGAAATCAAATGTTTGTGATTCCGGTATGTGGATATTACCGTTAAATGTAGACATGGAATCAATCAATCACTGGGTATTATTCATTGTGCCCTCCACCGGGGGCTGCCTCCACCGGGGGCTGACACCTTGTCGAGTGCCGGCTTTTTAGGGCCTGGTGTGGGGGCTCGTCCGGCGAGTCTTTGCAGTTGCATCGACTCCGGTGACGGGAGCGTGACGTTCCGAACTCGAGTCGGTGGGGTGAGGGAGGCCGAGACCAACCGGCCAACCTTCTCCCCGGCGCGTTACTAGGGTGCGTCTTGGCGTGGCGGCGAAATTGGGCTGATGCGGGATACCGCCTCTCGGGCTCAAGAGTAGCCTCCCCGGCAGGATCCCCGTAAAAGGGGCTCTGCTGTCGGGCCTCTCCCCTGACCGAGGTCGGGCCTCGGGGTTCCCCGAGGGCGACCTATGGACTGGCCGGAGGCTAAGGGCAGCCCCCCATTGCGTTAGAGAGGAGGCGCAATGGGTATTTCATCCAACCCCTAATCCCAAGGTGTGAGCCAGCGTACCGAGGGGACTAGTTGGCCGCTGGGGTACTAGTCGGTCTCTAACTGTGCCTCGGAGAAACTGGGCGAAATCTCCGAGTAGTTAGCCTTACCGTCGCACGCGGGGCTCTGTGACGGCGGACCACTTATTTACCTAGCTACTCATGGGATCAAAATGGATAACATAACAAAACCAATAACAGATGGAAAGGAGGAGAAGGGACCAATGGCTCCTCAGGAGGCCGGCGACTCTGCAAAGGGAACGCTGCCCCAGAGGCCACTGGAACCAACTGCGCAGACCCAGGGAGAGACGCACCCTCGGACACTATGCCCGAGGGGGTTGCACCCCTGATGCCCTGGAGCCCAAAGAGCGGAAAAAATCGGGAAAAAACGAGTACACATCCCCGAAAGACTTCCGGCCTATCAGCCTGACATCCTTCGTACTTAAGACCGTTGAAAGAATGGTCGATAGATACATTCGAGATATGGTCTTGAAGGACGAAGGGCTGCATAAGGAGCAACATGCCTACAGGGCTGGCAGATCTACCGAGACAGCATTTTATAGAGCAGTATCTACGATCGAAACACAGTTGAATGCTAAAGGATACGCCGTAGGCGCATTACTAGACATCGAAGGAGCATTCAACCACACATCGCGAGAGGTGATCAATAGAGCTATGAATAGCCACAAGATCCCTCTAGCAATAGTGGGATGGATTGACCACATGTTGGGAAACCGGAATCTAGAAGCGAGTAAAGGCAGCACAACACTCAAAGGCACAGTGAGGTCAGGATGCCCCCAAGGTGGCGTCCTTTCACCACTAATATGGTGCTTGGTAGTGGACGAGCTGCTGACCCAACTAAACAACACAGGCTGCACGGCTATTGGATACGCGGACGATATCCTAATAATTGCACGTGGCCCTTTTCTTGACCCCCTGATGGGAGTCATGCAAGGAGCCCTAACGTTAGTAAACAAGTGGTGCAACAAGACCGGACTATCTGTCAATCCAGCCAAGACGGAGATCCTGGTCTGCACCAGAAGATACAAATGGAAAAGGGAATGTAACTTGACTCTTGGGGGACAAAAACTATCTCTTAAGAGCCATGAGAGCGGCGGTGTGGTGGAAGCGAACAGCCCTCTCCACCTCAAACATCCTCCTAGAGCGACTAAGGAGTCTAATCGTGAGGAGCATCTCGGGCGCAATCAAGTCGACACCAACGGCTGCACTGGGGCTGCTGCTTAATATAGAACCACTAAAAGTGACACTGGCTGCAGCGGCTGCGCAAGCCCTGCACAGGATCACCAACTCGCTCGGGAAAGGCAATATGCAGGGACTACCACAGCTCCCCAAAGGATTGGACGAAAAAGGGATTCTTCGGATGAATTATTTTATTTATGCAACATTATTAAATTACATTTATTTTATGCAACTACAAAACAGAAGTAACAACTACAGCAAAATCAATTCACGATAGGCTACTATTATTAGATAACAACGATCCGCAATTAAAAATCAAAGAACATTATTCTATCCTTGAACATACGTACACTTCAGTAGATGGATCCTCAGTAGACAAGGTTTGTCAACATCACATATTTTAACACAACCATAGTCATACGGTTCATAAATACATCAAACATGAAAAAAAGAATAAAAAAAAAGGAAAAAAAAGAAGGGACCAAGCTCCGATACGTCCACGTTCGTGGTCTTAGGTACGGCTGAACTTGGAGCAATTATATGCATCTGTTCTATTCTAAAAAGACGATAGTGATTAATCTATTCATTTTCTGATTTTCTGATCATTTTAGCGCGCGACTGCACGAATTTCCAAACTCAAAAAGTAAAAATATGACATTTTCATGCTCTCTCCATGTAAAACAATGAAAATTTTCACTATTTGTGCAGTGAACGCATTTTTCACTGTTAAAATAGTGAAAAAACCACTATTTTGACACCAAAATTCGGTTTAACTTTTAGAACAGTGAAAATATGACTATTCTAATCAGTGAAACTCTAACATAAATACTATTTTGTCAAGTGAAAATTTCACTTTTGAATAAGTGAATCTGATTCACTTATTCAACAGTGAACAAATGAGAGGAAAGATCTTAAAACTGAAACTCTTAAACCCACATACCCCATTCACCCCCTGCAGCAAAGTTTTAACAGGAAAAAAATTTTTGTTAATACGTTTGAACATTGGTGGAAAGCGAGGGCAAGAATATAATATTTATTAAGGGAGTTCTCTCGAAACTGATCCCTGGCCAGGAGAAAGTAAGATTACGAGTCGCAAATAGATGATGTCCAGAGGGTCGCCGACGTCGGGATTCAGGGCCTGTATATAAAAATGCATTTTTCGTCTATATCTCGTAAAGGGAGGCTTTTCGAGAGAAAAAGACGAAATTTTCGCCCCATATATGGGGCTCGAACATCGAATTTCCATTCGAGTAGTCAATTAAAATTTTTTTAAATTTTGAGGTTAGGAATTCGTTTTTTGTTTTCGAAACGATGCGTCCTTCCTACAACTCCATAAAGCTAGAGAATGACGTTTACAAGTGAGCCTTTTACAAAGATTTACAGATCACACTTCCTACAGTCCGTCATCGCCGATCCCGAACACCTACACACGAAAAACTATGTAGCGTACTAGATAGTTGCATACTTGAGGCATTTATTTATTCGTGAAGCAATCGTTCGAAAATATAACCTCTAATTGAAGAGCTCTCGGTGCTTATAGGGTAGGTGGATTTGAGGTTTAGTTTTTAGATGAAAAATTATAACCTCCGCTTGCTTTCCTTCTATGTGCTGCGCATAAAAACTAAAGCTCGAGATATACTATGCTATTATTTATGGATTGCCGTTATTTATTATTAATTTTAGTTTGTACATGTTGAAGTACTTCATATATATCAGATATGAAATTTTGAGCGTAATAGTTCAGTTTAGGTAAACGGATAGCACGCACGACTACCACGCTGATGACCCAGGATCGATTCCCGCCGCCAACGAAAAATTTAATTTCATTTCTTTGTTTCTAAATAATATCATTTTCATACTAAATTAATAAAAATTAATAATAATAAGCCTAAAATAAATAAACAAAGAAATAAATTAATTTTTTTGTTCCTCAGTGTACATTTCTAATCGATTTAAAATCCGACATTTTCACTGATTTAAGCAGTGACCATTTCACTAATTCATTCAGTGAATAGTCACTATTTGGCAGTTGCATACTTTTCACTGTATAAATTAGCGCATATGCACTATCAATCAGTGAAATTTCACTATTTTACACGGAGAGAGTGAGCTAAGACTCTTTGACCTTCAAGGTGAACCGTCAAAAGGTGGATCCCAATCAGGGATGCAGCGTAACATTGCGTTTTGATATGAGCTTTCGATAGACACCTCGATAGTTTAGACAAAAGTGTGCCAAGACACTTTAAAACGCAAAGTACTATGGGGGTGAATCGATCATTCTTCTATAAATCGGGACTTAGGGGCGGCTCCCAATTAAAAATAATTTTATTCTACTGCATTTTTTGCAAGCTTCAATTTGAGCTGCGATTGAACCCCCAAAGTCTGTGCCAAGAGGTACGTGTACGGTGGCAAGGCGCAAATGCCCGATTTCAAAGAAATCTGAACTTAGAGATTTTATACCCCTTCAAGGGGTGGCTCCCAATCAGGGATGCAACGTAACATTGCGTTTTGATTCTAGCTTTCGATAGGCCCCTCGATAGTTTAGAAAAAAGTGTGCCAAGATACTTTAAAACGCAAAGTACTACGAGGGGGTGAATCGATGTTATGCTCATCATTCTTTTATTAATCGTGACTTAGGGGTGACTCTCAATTAAAAATTACTTTTTTCTGCTATATTTTATACGAGATTTGATTCTAGCATGGTAGGTACCCCTTACGGTTGTGCTTTAATTATTTTTTTGCGGTATCACAACATTTTTCCCTTTTAGGGGATGAAATTTTCATGTAGCTTTTTTTCTATGTTCCCGGGGATTTTGTGGGTCAATTTTTTTTAACTTTATATTTTTTCGTGCCCTATACGCTGATATAGGTTTCGTAGGTACCGCGTTACAGGCAGAAATCACCTATACTCATGGGCATCCTTCTTTAAATGATATGCTTTGTAATAGTACTCGATTAATAGTAAGCAAAATGATGCAATTCTGTATACAGGCAGAAATAATTAGCGGTAAACAATTTGGTGAAGTTGTTTTAATACCGCAGATTGATTAGACTTCTTCAAAAAAAGAAATTCCTTTTGACATGACAAGACAACAGTTTCCAGTACGTTTAGGATATGTCATGACAATGTACAAATCACAAGGCCAAACATTTAACAAAGTTGGTGTCTATTTACCAATTCCAGTTTTCAGTCATGGTCAATAATATGTAGCATTATCCAGGGTAACATTAAAAAAAATTCACAATTTTACTTTAAAAAAATTCAAGTTTCGAGGGTAAAAGTAAAAATAACGATGATTCAAATAAGATACATACGAAAACTATCGTATGTCATGAAATATTAAATTAAAATAAGTAACCGAAAATTTAAATAACCTACAATTTTAAGGCCAAAAATTTTCAAGGCCCAAAAATTATAAGGCCCAACAATTTTAAGGCCCAAAATTATATCCACTTGATAGATGATGTCCAGGCATCAGGGTAATTCCTGGATGTTAAGTTATTGAGAAAAGATGTGAATGGCTTCACGGCACACAGGTAAATTAAGCACTTTAATATAATAGTAGAAGTAGATTTTTTTAGAAATGTCGTTCATTAGGTCTGAGGGATCATGTTTAAGGTACAATTTAAGCCCGGGTAGAGTAAAGAAGACGGTCCGGATTTTTCACAAGTGACTAAAGACTAAAGTAGCTGATCTTATCTCACCTGCTGAACTTTAATGCTTGATGATTAACATATATAAAATTGATTTCACTACATTCATTAGCGTATATTTATGCCCTGGTAGAAATGCTTACCAACGGTAAACTGTTGGCCAAAGTGATGGTTTTAGCAGGTTCGTTGGCCAACCGTAATCAACTATTGGGTTATTTTCTGCCAGGGTGGAGACCAAACTTATAGTTGCCAACATTTTACCTTGTAAAAGGTGTTTTTCAAACCTTCAAGTATACTTAAGGTATCTGTGTGCAGTGAATCCATTCACATCTTTTCTCAATAACTGACATATTTTATTAGTTTATTATTAATTTAATATTTCATGATATACGATATTTTTCGTATGTATCTTATTTGAATTATCATTATTTTTATTTTTATCCTTGAAACTTAAATTTTTTGAAAGTAAAATTGTTATAGTACATTATGCAACAAGGTTCGAAAGTAGCAGATATTTCCCGCCAGTAATCACCAGCGGAAAAAATCTACTTTCGTCCCGTGTTGAATATAGTACTTTATTCCACTTTTGACTGAAATGGCTACTATTTGTCTCTGAAAATCAATGTCGATGTGTTTTTTAATATTTTTGTTTCATTCATTAAAAAAAAAAAAAAATTTTTGCCCCGCAAATTTTACTTTTGCTCCACTAATTATACTTTTGCCCCGATTTTCTGGCGCAAAAAGTGGCCATTTCGGTCGGGTGTGGAATAATCTACTTCTAATATCAAGTGGCGCGGTAGCGCCACGAATGCGAGTTTGAGAAGCAGACGAAGCCGCGGTGCCCGTGACACTATTTACTTCTATATTCGTGTTCGGATTTTTCATGATATAGAAAAAAATGCTTATTGTTACTGTTCGTAAGATTTTTTGGCTTATTAGTATATTTTCTGAGCTAAACTACGATTTCCAACAAAAATATTAGTGAAAAGGCTGCTTATTTTTATAATATGTGAGTGTATAATCCACAAATGCTAAAATTACGTTTTTCTTCTTCAGCCCGAAATGATACGAGGTCTGGATAGTTTACACCGTGGTTTTTGGTGTCTAGGTGTAGAAATAATTCGAGGGTGATGTATATTAGAACAATCAGTGATTTCATCTTAGTAATAAAAATGTTACAAAAAAGCCTGTGATCGAATGGCGCTAAAGATGCTTATATTTTATTTTTACGACTTTGAATATGAAATACTCTAAACAATTTAAAAAAAAGGATTGAAATCTCTAAAAAAAATTAACTCTTAAAAACGTAAAAGGTTAGGCAAGTTTGATATATTCCGCAACAAAATTAAAGATAGAAAAGAACTGAGATCAATCAAACAAAGTCAAGTTTATTATATTTAATCGTAATGAAGCAAAGAACAACTCTCAAGATAATTACTACGTCACGTCAAATATTTTTAGGCTTTAAAATTTTTGGGCATACAAATTTTTGGGCTTTAACAGTTTTGTATCTTAAAATGTATAACCTTAAAATTTTTGGGCCCTAATAATTTCGGGTTATTTAAATATTTCTGTGTGCCGTGAAGCCATTCATATCTTCTCTATAACTGACATATTTATATCTTTTAGTATAATTCTTAGCTCATTTGAATTTTTTGAAGTCCTATAAACTGTGTAACAACATAGACTTAAGGGTAACAATTTCCGACCCGTCTCGACGATCGACGAAGCGAACAGCGCCCCTCCGCTGAAACCCATAAAGTCGACAGTCACAACAAATTTGTAGCACAAACAGTTCAAATGAAAAACTATATACAATACCAAAGCTAATATGACACTACAAAGCAAAATAAAAATTGAAGATCTTCAATTTTCAAAGGCCAGAGTAGACTGAGCAATCAAAATAATTTCCCCGGCTATCTATACTGCATTGATAATTATCTAGAGTTTCACGATATGACGATATAATATCGATATCGTATCGAATCGTATCTATTTTTGAGACGATATCGATACGATATTGACGAAAATCATTCGAGACGATATCGTTATTTTAAACACGATATTTTCGATTTTATCGATCTCGAAATATTTCTAGGTAATCAAGGGTTTAAATCAAAATAATTGTACGTGGTTTTACAAGTAATTTGATTCGAACTAAAATTCAATTTCACATATTTCTAACCTTAACTTTGATTTCATCCATGAATGGATGAGTACAAGAGCTTTAAATATATCGCTTATGAGCAATGCTCTTTTATTATTCATAACGAGATTACTTTCGGAAATCAATCTCTCTACAGAAACTGAAGATGCCTGCGTACTCAATATATCGCGAGCGAATTTAGCCAAATTCGGATATATATGGCAATTAGCCTTCCACCAATTCAGAACATTTGTACTCTTTGGTTCTTTCGGAGCTCCGAAATATTTGTTTATTTATGTGCGCCATGGTTCGAGTTCAACATCATCTTCTTCAAAAATCGATTCTATATTGAAAGAATCCTCAACTGTTTTTGGGATGTCTTTCGTGATCTCTGAGACCGGCTGTATTTGAACAAAATAATTTTTTTTATATATTTCTTCAAACTTATTGAGTGCCCCTACTTTCATATCTTTTCCCCAAGCTGTCAAATCGAATCCTGACAGTTTATGTCTTGGGTCAAGTATTAACGACGCAGAATAAACCCAATTACATTTGTTATAACGTTTTAATATTTTATCACGACCGGCCTGAATGGCTAGTAGCAGTCTTTCATCATTGCAATTCCTATCGACTTTATCATCTAACTTAAAAATAATATGTTCGATTTTATCAAGAAGCATATTAAGTGCTATAATAGCAGACGGTAATGTACACTTACTCTCGGAAGAAACGATTTCAGAAACATACTTAAAATAACCTAAAGATTTTTTTATAACATCTAAAAACTCCCACTCTCCCTCTTGAAGTATATACTTTTCTAAACCTCGATTTATTTCGCAAAGCTTTATCAAAGCTTTTCTCATCTGAAAAGCTGTATCCAGCATATTATAAGTTCAATTCCAACGCGTTTTTACATCTAATACAATTTTCGCATACTTTTCGTTAACACCGGTACAGCACAATTTCAAGTCAATACATAATTTTTCTCAATAATGAATCGTTTTACAAAGAGCCCTAAGTTTCAGAAGACTTTCTGAGATATTTTCTTCCTCATCTGAATTTTCATCTCCGCTATCGAAAGAATCATTAAAATTTTCTTCATCAATTTTATTTGTCGTAGATTCTACCTTAACTTTTATCATAGCTAAAATGTCTTGTACGCCTAAATTAACGATATGCGCAAAGCATCTAAAATGTTGATCTTCATAATCAAATTCAATATCGGTATTTTTCAATATAATTGACAGTTCATTGATAAATGTTGTATTAGAAGCAACATTATCAACGGTGATTCCCTGAACCTTATGTTGTATACCGTAACGAACTAGCGTACCGTAAAAAAGATCAGCTATATTTTTCCCTGCATGTTTAGAATCAGAGTCTACTAAATCTAAACCTACAGCTTGCATGACAAAATTATTATCAATAAAATGGATCGTAATACCATAATACGAACAATTATTATTCTTGAAAGTTGCGGCTCGACTGTGAATGAAAACTTGGAGTCATTTTTATGTAAAATTTTTATGAGATTGCTTTCCATCTTTGTAAATTCTTCCATTATCTCATTTCTCATAGAATTCCTTAGCGGCATCTTGATTTTCGGATTCAGCTGACTAAACATCTTTTGAGTTAAATCGTCATCAAAAAAATTGATGGGAAGATTTTTATACGCAATCCAGCACGATCGAAATCTTTTCCAGTTATCGTTCTGATTCTGTGGCTAAAAATTAAATAATCATATTTCTTAATTAGTTTACTATATTTAACATGTTATGATTGTTGCTTTTATGATAGTTTAATTAGTACGTAGTATAACTATGCGATCTTTTTATACAGAAATGAAAAATTAAAAATCCAAAAATCTCCGCATGTGAGAATGTCATAAAAAAATCACAAGATTAAAAAACAGCTCGCACCGATTGTACTGTCGTTTATACATAGAAACAAAGCGCGCGCCGACAGTACTGTTGTTGATACGTAAAAACAAAACATGCACCGCCTGTGTGGACGCGACGCCGCGCCGCCACTTCTACGAACACTTATGTTATACGAACTTTTTCTACGAAATTCTGCAGCTTCTACAGGAGAGGCATTACAATATAATCGACACTATGATTTCGAAAAATATGAGAAAAAGTCGAGGAAAAAGTACTTACTGTTTTGAAACTGTCCATTGTTTTTTGATTACTTGGTACAGATTTTTTCTCATTTTGATACAGCTTTTCGAATCCTTTATAATTACAAGATTTTAGATGAGATTTTAGTCCTGTAGTATTCCCACCTTTCATGGGAATGTTTCTCTTGCAAGTTTTGCACGTTGCATATTTGTCTTTTCCTTCTTCTTTTTTAACAATGTCAAAGTATGACAATCAGCTTCCATACTTCTATTTTACCTGATTTTTAATACTTTATCACGAACAACACGGTATAAACTAATAAATGAGTGTAAATGTTCAAGACTCTACGCGCGACAGGTGAAGACCGGCATGCGTTTGACGTTTAGATCTTTGTGTCGTCTGCTTTAGCGTACCGTCGGTAAAATATTACCGGCACAGCGCATCGAATCAGCGAGACTCCCGCTGTATTGAGAAGTCAGCTGCAATGGTTTATTCGTGCTATGATTTATTTAAATTTAGTTTTTTTTTTGTATTTAAAAAAATTTATGAATAATTATGAGATTATCGATATTATCGATTCGAGATGATATTTTTCTCAACGATATCGATATGATATTAAGGCGCTCGATATTTTACGAGATCGATATCGATATTTGCTAAATATCGTATCGTCTCGATATCGTGAAACTCTATAAATTATCAGATATGTATATTAATATTATTGTACACAATTATTATAATTTTTCCGAACTTGCCACTTCTAAAGTTCAGGGCAGACTGAGGAATCGAAATCACTTTCCCGGCTATTTATACATATTGGTACGAATGCGCAGATTGCATTTGTGAATATCTGAAATATGTATATATATATATATATATATATATATATATATATATATATATATATATATATATATATATATATATATATATATATATATCTTCCTATATTATATAGTCATTTTGGCAAGACTCCCCCCACCACCCCTCCACCACCCCCCCACCTTGGCCCCCCCACCAAAACACGTAAAATTCTTTCATTTTTCTGTTATTTTCGAAAATCACAAAAACCCCCCCACCACCACCCCGCCTGGCCCCCCCACCACCCCCCCTACCAAATAACATGACTGCTCTCTGCGTTATCGGGCTTGAGACCGTCATACTTTCACAACGCTATTGCGTAGTAAAATAAGGCCGCATTAACAGTCCAATTAAATACAAATTTATAACATATTATGATAGATTTAAATTGGATAATATTAAATAGAATTAAGGTTTAGGTTAAGGTAAGAAGTATCAGTTCCAAGAGAACCAGATATTGAAGATCTCTAATTTTATTTAAGTTATAAGATTAAAATTAATTATTAATAACGTGTAAATAAGTTAGGGAATAATTGAGTTCAAAGAACTCAAAGAACCATCAGAAAGTATAATCATTATAGATGATTCACTGATTGAATAAACAACAAAATGGACAAGATAAGCGAGATCAAAGACCTCGATGAATTTTCAGGTAATATGTGTAGTCAGACAGAACTAGAGAGACAGAATAAAGAGACAGTTTTCCAAATAATTTAATTTTCAGGATCACCTCACGTCTCCCAATGGCGCGCAACTCGAAAAGTCTATCATTTTATAGATGCCTTTTGCGGCACAAAGATTTAAACATTAAGAACATTAAAAAAAATTAAAATTAATTTAAAAAAAAATATATATATAAATTCAAATGATGAATTTCAAGCGTCAGAAAACTTCAAAAACTAGCTAAAACTATTTTAAATGCCATTAATAGTAGAAGTTCAATGTTAAACAATACTTTTACTTCCAGTAACAGGTTTTCTTATACAATAAGATCGATCATTTTCAACCATCCAGAACATAATTATCAGTTCATGAAAATAAAATTTTGAAGATAAAATCACACAGAAACTACAATAGGGGGTTGGCGAGCGAAGCGAGCAGGGGGGCGGAGCCCCACTAGTATATATATATATATATATATATATATTTAACTTACACTGCCTTCCAAAGTTTAGTCGGCTTTGACACTATGATTTTCTGCGTCAAATACTATATTAGAAAAATATTACACATAAACTTATAGGAATATTATCGTACAAAATGTTTATGATTTACTGATTATACTATATCGAAAGATTCGAGCAGACTGATCAATGAAACAACTTTCACGCATATATATATATATATATATATATATATATATATATATATATATATATATATATATGGGACATTTCACGTCAACCGGACCATCAGTGCACCCAAAATTTGGGTTAACCTAACAAGACGTTTGAGGTCTCAAAATGATCGTCTGGCCAAGGGCTTTCGAAAAAGTTCTGGCCTTTTCAAAAATCCAATGTGGCGCATAAAATATGGAGCCTGAAACCCATGTTTTCATAGCACATTCAACAAAAACAATAGTAAAAATGTTCTAATTTGTGAAATATCCCACCAAAAAGCATGTACAACCCATGATAGGACATATTATTGACAATGCTGACGGAATTCCAAAATCAAAAATGGCGGAATCAAAATGGTGGACATTATACCTCCACCAAACCCATTTTACCGCAACAAATGATTTTTGATCAGTATCGATATGGGGGTTTTCAGGGTCACTGAATCTTATTTTAACCTCGACATTTCAAAATTCGAAATGGTGGATCCAAGATGGCGGACATTATACCGCCACTAAACCAATTTTACCGCAACAAATGATTTTAGATCAATTTAAAGTATCGATATGGGGGTTTGTGAGGTAAATGGTTATAAATGTATTATCGAAATCAGTATTTGTGCACATGAATCTTATATTTTTCCGGTCTATTAGATTTAGAATTATCTGTCTGCGGTTTTTGCACTTACATTTTTCTATTGTTCTGTGTATATGTATATGCCTGCGTGGATGAAAAAAATATATAATTTAGCCAAATGAATCAATCTTTAATGACATTTTGTGCACTCTTATCAATTCTGGCTCCTCGTTCGTGGAGTTTTTACTGGTGATAAATGGCTTTCGCCGATATAATAAATTACTCTGTTCCTAGGTTCATTGGCATTTGAGTAATGCATGACTTTCAACGTTTCATTATTTTCTGGGATAAATCCATGCCCCATTTGTATGTTTGTGACAGGTGGACAGTTTTTAAATCTCTTTGTTAGGAATTGACGAGTTTGTTCGTGATCTTTTTTGGTGTATAAGAAAAATTTTATATTGAATGATCGCCTATTAGCCCATGAATAAAGAGCTTTAACATCTAGAATTGATTTATTTTTTGCAGCTTGTAAGCTCGCTCTTGTAGCTTCTCTCTTTACTATCGCTCCAACTCCATTGCAACTACCTTTTCCGTGTGCTGTTGCAAAACAGTGCCATTCAGCATCAACGCCAAAATCTCTCTTATGACTCATTAAACTACTCATTTGATAACGATTTTTAAAATGCTGTTTAGCACCATCAGTAGCATATATTACCTTTTTTACTGCGGGACAAACCTTGCGAATTTCAGGTATAAGCTTTTGCTGCATTATGTATACTGCAGTGGCATCATGAGTAGTACAGTCGGACATAGATACTGTACTGAAATGCTTTAGCTTGCCTTTAGATTTATAATAAACAACAGCAGGAAAAATCGTACTTTGATCATTATTAAAATGAAATGCTTGTGCAGCATCTTGGGCTGTAAAAGCATAGTTCTCGGCAAAATCCAATTGAGCAAGAACCTCTTCATCTGAAAGATTATTTTTCTTCCCAGAAATAAACTTTGATTGTTCCTTAGCGATGAAGTGATGGGGTATCAACTTTTATAGGCTAGAACATAAAGTTTCAATAAATTCTTGCGATGTTAGGCATTGTTTTATCAAAGTGTATCTATCGGTTGATTGCCATGTGCTGAAGATGACTTGATCAATATTGTGCTCATCCATAATGTTCTCAACGTAATTAGAAAACTTTTGAATGTCCGGACAAAATTTGCATTCATTCAAATAACAACTTGGTTTGGGATCCTTACATAGAACGAAATTCAAACAATCTTTATAATTCTTCAAAATATTGTTTGAGATTTTTTCTATATTTACTGCGTCAATCATCGGCTTGAAATTTTGGTGTATCATACATACACATACATTGTGTGTACCAGAGGATCCTGCAAAGACACAACATTTTGGTCTCAGTTCCGCAAACTTGGTAAGCCCAATCCGATGTTCAGGAAACTGTTCTTTAAATTGATTATGAAGGTTCTTAATATCAGTAAGTAATAATCTTTTCTGCACTTTTATTTTTTCACCATATAAATAAATACTGACGGTATCTTTTTTATTTGGCATAATTCTGCTGTTAAGATCATTTTCGTAAAAATCTTCAACTTTCTGAGTAGTTTCTGCAGGTAATGTTTTTCCACGTTTTGCAACAGGAGAAGCTAAAACTTCATCTGATTCTCTTAACTGTTTTGCTTTACGAGCCATTCTGTGAGACACACCAAATTGGTTCATAATTTTACGTATTGCCCAGTGTTCGGGCAAAATAGTAAGAACACTTACACGTAATGGATCTTTCTCCGGCAGGGATTGGAATTTGTTTTTAAGTCCAGTTAAAATATCTGTAAGATCATCTTGCATAGGTGCATCGGTGTTTGAAACCGAAGGTGAGTCAGTCTCTGATTCAAAATCAACAATCATACTGACGTTTGGAGATGACAAATCATGTAGTTTGTAAAAGGATTTTCTACATGTATCACAAATTAGTGAAGATGTTGGATAATCAGGATAGACATCTTGAAATTCTTTGGAGATCTTCCTAAGAGATTTGCTGTATCCTGTATTAATATCAAATGGATTAACGCATCTATCGATACGATATTTTTTCGCAGGAGAAGACATTGTTGTAGGATATGAGAAAGCACAACCAAAACAAAAAAAATGTTAGAAATAACAAAATTACGGCTAGTACAGTTGAACAAGTTGCCGATAAAGTAAGACTTACTCAACAACTGCCTTAAAAAGGATGTTGGAGAAAAAGTCGCCTATGAATAAAGCCGCTGATGGACTTGCTCACCAACTATCCTGAAAAAGACTGTTGGAGAAAAAGTCGCCGATGAAGAAAGCATTCCTTGAAGAAAATATTCCTTTCTATGGGTTGCTAAACGTGGGAAGGGGTTGGGTGTGTAGGTAAAAAAGAGGGATGAAATAAATCACTTGAAAGCAATAAATTCCTTTGCCACAAAACAGTTTTATTTGCTGAAGTCTTTGCACAAGTTGTCATTGGACACGAGCCGTGTACTTGCAGCATTAGGCTGTTGGAAGAGGGGCGAGGTACAGCGCTGGACCCGGCCTCCTTATGTGCCCTCCGCGACGCTACTTCACTTGTGGGTAATGCGCAGCCGCCTAGCGCCGCGGTGATAAGCGCTGCAGCGTGCGTGGCGAGTTCGGTGGGTTGCGCGTTAGCAGGGGCTTTTCGCGAGAGAGCCTGCGGGTGGGTTATGACAAATATCCGCCAGTTTATATTGGCCATATTGAATTTTGAAATTTCGAGGTTAAAATAAGATTCAGCGGCCCCTTAAACTCCCATACCGATACTTTAAACTGATTTAAAATCGTTCATTGCGGTAAAATAGTTTTGGTGGTTGTATAATGTCCGCCATTTTGGATTTTAAAATTTCGAGGTTAAAATAAGGTGCAGTGGCCCCAAAAACCCTTATATCGATACTTTAAAGTGATCTAAAATCATTTGTTGCGGTAAAATTGGTTTAGTGGCGGTATAATGTCCGCCATCTTGGATCCACCATTTCGAATTTTGAAATGTCGAGGTTAAAATAAGATTCAGTGACCCTGAAAACCCCCATATCGATACTTTAAACTGATCAAAAATCATTTGTTGCGGTAAAATGGGTTTGGTGGAGGTATAATGTCCACCATTTTGATTCCGCCATTTTTGATTTTGGAATTCCGTCAGCATTGTCAATAATATGTCCTATCATGAGTTGTACATGCTTTTTGGTGGGATATTTCACAAATTAGAACATTTTTACTATTGTTTTTGTTGAATGTGCTATGAAAACGTGGGTTTCAGGCTCCATATTTTATGCGCCACATTGGATTTTTGAAAAGGCCAGAACATTTTCAAAAGCCCTTGACCAGACGATCATTTTGAGACCTCAAACGTCTTGTTAGGTTAACCCAAATTTTGGGTGCACTGATGGTTCGGTTGACGTGAAACGTCCCATATATATATGTCCTTGAGGAAGCTTTGTAATAGTAAAATTTTTCAAAACTTCTAGAAAATACTTTTTGTTGTGTTAGACGTTCAAATCAAGTGTTTTTAGAAAATGTTCGTATGAATGTGTGTATGTATACCGTAATATTTCTGGAACCACTCCGTCAATATCAATGAAATTTGATATGCATATATATTTTTGGATTCTGAATTCGGGAAAAACAATTTTTTTATTTTCTCAACTATATTTTTTTATGGCCATTTTTTGATTTTTGAAAATCACTATTTTGCGTTTTTTATAATCATCCCATTGTTACAAACAATTCAGCTATAATGCATTTGAAAGAGAATAAAATTACCTACATTTCGTCGTTTGGTGCTCGGGATCGACGGCTTTGTTCGGCAGATAAAATGACAAATGTGATATTGTTTTAAAAATTCATATCTCTGAAACTAAACGTCATAACCTTGCGAAAAAAATTATGTCGATAAGTCACGTATTAAAATATATCCCATTAAAATTTCAAGTAATTTGACCACTTATTTTTTTAGTAATAAATCGAAAACTGAAAAAAATGAGTTTTTTTTTGTGCCTCGATTACGGACGCAAAAAGGCCTTATTGCACTTGAGATTTCGGGAAAAAGTAGATATTTTATGTATTTCGGCTAAGTTCATTGCACAGCTTTCAAACCCCTATGGTTCGTAAGATATCAAGGTTCCAATTTTTTTTTTTGAAAATTTTTCAATTCCTTATATCTCTAAAACAATGTAGTCAAATGCTTCAAAATTTTATTTAGTGATTCACCATAAAAAAAGCTATCTGCTGCTGAAATTTTAAACGATTTCGTCGAGCGGTTTTCAACTAAAGAGCTAAAATGTAAAAATCTTTTTCTCGAATATTGTGCGAGCGACCTAGGGGAAGGTGAGGCAGCAGTGGCACCATAACTTTATTTCAATTTTTAGCCTTTAATTTGGAGTTATTAATAATGACAATAAGTGAACACGATAGATAATGACACCATAAAACGATAAGGTCGATGAAAAAAAGTTGAATGAAGCTGTAGTTTTTTATAAATATGAAAACTCAAAAATGTTCTACATGCCTCGCGATGTGGGACACGGGTGGCATAGGTGGGAGCATGTAGAGCACGGGTTCTGTCATGTTCTGTCTTACCGGCCGTGCACCGCCGCGCAACGGCCCCTCGTGCGGTCGTGCCCCATCCTAGGTGCCACGCATGCCCCATTTTCAATGTTTTTCCGATTGTTAATACACAATTATTAAGCGCCGCAAGAAAAAAAATCAAGCAAGGCCTAAAAATTGGAAATATGAACTATCAAATAAACTTTATTTCAAACGAATTCATTCTTTTTTCGCGATGTGTGCGGTTAAATGATTAATGAAGCCAAGCTATTATTTCAGCCGCAAATTTCTAGCTCGTTTAATTAATTAGTTGGACGTTCTTTTTCGGCAATATTTCAGAGATAAAAAGTAGAAGTATTTTTGTTTAGATTTTCACAATTATTTGTTTCAAAATATCGATTGATTATTTAAATATCGAGGTGCCAAACCAACCTGCCTGCCACGCTATGCCCCACGCTCCCCTATCTAATGAATAGCCTGTTGTTTTGATGTTTAGGTTGGTTAGGAACACATGTAAACATGCGTGAATTTCTGTGCAAAAAAATTGACGACAGTGTTCATATTCTATAATAAAAAAAACAGAGGGGTCTGCAAACTTTTGGACAATGAACCATCCAAAACTTATATTAAATTATGTATCAAAAATCGCCTCATACATTAGCAAGCAGATATATAGATATATTAAAACAATATTTTATTTATTGGACCTATAAATTTAGTTGGAGAAAGCTACGTGCCAATGAATTGGCAGCGGTTTTTTCCTTGGAGCTATGAACATTTATTAAGTATAAATATTAAGTACCCTATTACAATTTTTATAGTAAAAAATACTAAATCATTTAGTACGCTGTACAATGCTCTAATAGAAAATATAACTAGACAATTTATAGTAAACCTGACTATAAAAATTGTAAAATCGACCTGCCAAAAAAGGTAAAAAATTTTACTAAAATAATATAGTAACAATTACTAAAATATTGTTACATTTACTATAAATTTTGTGATTACTACCATATTTCAAATTCCTATGGCGTATAGTAATCTTTACTATGTCGATTTTTCTCAGTGTGGTTACCATAAACAACCATTTTTTCCATGGCTCTCTCCCTAAAGCCGAAAGCAAGCTTTATATAATGCGTGCTGAAGCAGTATATGCGCATAAAAATAAACGGCCAATTCTTGCGTAAACTGCGCGTATCACGAGACTCTCGCGCTGCTGCAGTATTGATTTCGCAGTTTTGGCCTGACTCAGCTGCTGATCCAGCGACAAGGTAAAGCGAACTCACTATACCGTTTTTGTTATGGTTCATCGGAAAAACTCGATTAGTCGAATCCATCTCGCGACTGCTGATCATAATCCACGAGAACTCGAGCTCGCGAACGCTGATGAATTTTCGCTGCTTTCTCATTCGCGCAGCTCTTTCAAAGTCTGGCGAAAGAGTAGGCGGCCGGGGACGCTTATAATACTTCCTCTTCCTCTCTCAGCTGGAGCAGTCGGTCGCTCTCGCCTACGAGTTTGAAGTGCAGGCGCGCTTTTTCACGAGCTCTCGCCGGAAGAGCCGCTTTTAGGGGAGTAATTTTCGCGGAACGGCCCCGAAGTGCGAATGAATAATCGCGCGCCCTTATTAGGCCGCTCGGCAGCCAGGGGAACGCTCTCCCGTTACCTTGATGGCTTAACGCATGAATGAGTAATTTTTAATTTCTACCGACGATTATTTTCTCAGATAGCGACTTCCCGTGCATCCAGTACTTTGCCCCTATGACGCCGCAGCAATTAACTATTTTATAGCCTTTTTGACTTTTTACCTTGCTTCGCTCGGGCGACAAACCTCCCACTCGTGTAGAATCACCTTTTGCGCACTTGTATCGAAATATACTGTTTTATGAGAATTCGCGATATCAAGTGGCGCAGTAGCGCCACGAAGGCGAATTTGAGAAGCAGACGAAGCTTTAGCGCCCGCGACACTATTTACTTCTATATTGGTATCCGAGATTTTACTTTTAAGAGAAACGATACTTTCCATAATTGTTTCTAAGTAATTTTTGTATATTATTACATTCGTGTGCTAATCAGTGATTTTTAATAGAAGTTGTCAAAAAACAAACGCTGTCATTTATATAATATAAACAATCTTGTATATGATTTGCTCAAATCATTATCTTTTTCTCCAGTGTGAAAGGACGGTGAAGTTAGCCGCCTCCAGTGTGAAAGGACGGTGAAGTTAGCTGTGCATCAAAAATGATAGGGAATTGCTTCTCCACCTTTTTTACATATCCTCACATTCCTCATATCATTGCGGGGTTACATACAAAAAAATATTTCTGCGGCGTCCTATTAAATTAAGAGTTTATATTATAGGTATAAAAATCATTTAAGAGCGGTGTCTAGGTGTACGGGGTGGCGGATGACGACGTCTAGGTAGTTTGCCCCGTGGTTTTTGGTGTCTAGGTGTAGAAATAATTCAAAAGGGGTGTATATCAGAATAATTAGTGATTTCATGTTAGTGATAAAAATGTTACAAAAAAGCTGTGGTCAAAGGGTTAAAGATGCTTATATTTTATTTTTACGACGTCGAATATGAAATACTCAAAAAAATTTACAAAAAAGGATTAAAATCTCTAAAAAAAAAATTAACTTTTGAAAAAGTAAAAGTTTAGGCGAGTTTGATATAGTAAACTTGATATAATGATATAACGATTAAATATAATAAACTTGACTTTGTTTGATTGATCTCAGTTCTTTTCTATCTATAATTTCGTTGTGGAATATATCAAACTCGCCTAACCTTTTACTTTTTCAAAAGTTAATTTTTTTTAGAGATATCATATGACAATCATATGAGCCTCGTATGATTCTCATGATTCTCATATAATTCTCATATGACGCTCATATGATTCTCATATGATTATTTTCAGCCGGGAACGCATGGTAATTGTTACCAACACGATTCGAGCGTTCATCTCGTTTATTAGAAACATGCTTCTTTCTAATAGTTTATTCATTGTCCGTGCTCATTTTTAATGGACTAGTTAATGGACTAGTGTACCGATAAGTAAGGTCGCGTCATGACAATTTGAGGGATTGTAAGGGGGAGCTTTTCTCCCTTTCTAGAGCGATTGGGCACTTAACAGAGAAATTAAAGAATTTCTCCGGGGTACGGTTGACCACGAGGCGTTCGACGATAGTTTCAAATGTTGAATTTGTTTCAGTTCTTTATAACCATGGCAATAAAGAATAACAAAAGAAAAAGAAACGAGACGAACGATCGTTCGTCAACGTGCATTCTCCGTAAAGCAATTGAACTTTCAACAGATCTACAATAAAATAACCTCATCACATACGTATAGTTTGATTTAAATTTTCAATATTGTAAAAGTCTAATTCTCTGTGCTAAATAAAGTCAAAAACAGTAATCATTTTGCACTCACTGCATTAAAGTCCGCGAGGCCGGTAATATCGCAGTAATGGGTTTGGGATCACCTTAATAGTTAATACACAAGTTCTTCATAGTTAATCCATTTAAAATCTTAAAATTTTAGAATTTATTGTTACATAAACAATTTTATTAAAAACAATCGTAGAAGCAAGGATTTGATCATGGGACCAACAGGTTACAAGTCCATGGCTCTATACCACATGAGCTATTGTAAACATCACTCATGTAATAGATGGCAAGAATCTTAGATGTGAGCTAACACTTTAACATAATATTTTACGTTTAAAAATAACGTATTATAAACGAAAATGATATTGGGGACAGTCTAATCTATACAGCTTATGTCTACAATTACAAAACTTAATGATATAAATTTTTTTTTCTCTACTATATAAGAAACAACTCTATAACAGTAAAGAAATATGGATTGACTATTAATGCATATGGATTTGGTCCAAAGAAGCAAGCATCATTTGAATTTCAAATGCATAGATTAGTTTACTATAAAGAAATCTTCTTTCAGTGTGTTGCTTTTGCTCTTATTTATTTTCAACACGCCCCAGCATAAAATGGGTACTTTGTATCTTGCGTCGAGTCGGGAAAAAGTTCTACTTTTAACTCGTTAAATACTGCACGGTACGCACTGAAACTTTCAGGATCATCTAATTACATGCTAATGAAGAGCAGGCTGAAATTTCGAGCGAAATCGAATATTTATTTGTTCATCTATGTCGCTGATAGATCGTAAATGGGAGTTACTCGCATCACCTTAAATTTTTTCACTCGCTCTCACGGCTGATAGTAGGCAATTAGTAATACAAAAATGTTTTCGATTTCGTTCGAAGTTTCAAATTTCGAACGAACATGTAATTAGATGATCCTAAAAGTGTCAGTGCATTCCCCGCAATATTAAACGAGTGGTTTTAAAAACTGCAATGACACTACTAACGCAGGTAAACGTAGGAATGTACCATGACCCCCGTCTAGCTTTCAGCGCCGCCTATTTAATATCCCCAGTTTAATTGACAATTTTATCGTTAATGTAACTCTTTGTTGTGTTTGGTCTCCGCTGGTTACCTGCTCACTTTATTTTTCACAGGCGAATTTACGAGAATCAGATGCAGACTATCCTTCTAATTGGTATAGAGAAGTGAAATTTTCTTTTGTATAGAGAGTGTCCTCTCAGAAGTTAAAAATAAATCGACATTGTACCCTAACAACTCAATTTACTGCAAGCATTATTTTATTTCTTTACTTATCATTCTTAGAAAAATTAAAATACAACTTCGAATTCAAAATTCAAGATGCATCGGCATGTATTACAAGCCATTTTTAAACGAGTTGATGTTATGCATGCAATAAGAGAATAAGGGTGTAGGTGCTACACGCGATGTGTCGATTGCTGGAGCTCAATTCTGTCGACATCAAATTGTAATTTTTATGTACATAATTGAAGTATAGTTGTATGATGGTGTAACACGTGTTACCACTGGACAAGATATGCACTTGCTAGGAGGCATTGCGGAGTCCGGGTCTTGGATTTCGATGAAACTTGGTTCAGTTCAATTTTAATTAGATAAGTAGAGTAGATGTAAGTTTAGGCTTTTGAATTTCGCGCCGCTGCGCTCTCTCCGTTGCGACGTTGAGTAGCGCGCGCTCACCCCTGTTAGGACCGCCAAACGACTCGTACGTTTGGCTTCCTTGTGCTTTTCTACGTTTGCTTTGCAAAATGAATTTGAGCAATCACTGTTCACTTCGTCGTGCTTTAGTGTTCTTGCGTTTTGCGGAAATTTCGCGATCGCGTCGTTCTTGTGTGTGTCTGGTGCGCGTGTGTGTGTGCCTTGAGGCATTAGGCTAAGTGTGCTTTGGGAAGGTGCCTACGTTGTGGACGTGGTTCCTTCCAGGGCGAACGAGCTGCGGCAACACCTTGTTGCCCTCGTGCCAAGCGTCTGGCTCCCCGAGACGTCGGGGCGCGCTTGGTACACGGTTGCGGACCATCTTCTCGCTCCCCAGGCCCGGCTTCCAGACCTCAGGGATCAGGACGGAAGCAGCGGCGGACTACGGCGAGGCCAGCTCAGCGTCTTATTTAGCTGCAGCATATTTCTTTGCGATATTGTGGTAATAGAGCTCTCTGCGTGCGTCGAAGGTACCTTGCATCTTTGCGTTTCTGCGTGCGTCTTTTTGGATTTCGTTTGTATAATTTCCTTTTCTTATTTTCAATAAAGCTTACACTTGCTGAGGCTTTTCCCTCTGATCCGTGAGGGTTTTTACGCCACAGCAAGTGCACTTTTCTTTTACCGCGAAATAGTGTATTTTTAATTAAAGAACCCTTCACTCACTCAATCCCTTTCCTTGTCGGAACTCACTCTGAGTTCTTCCACTCACTGTTTAGATTATTATTCAATGTCACTTTTTCATTAATACGCTTTGTCCCACCCTTATACCTATCACTACTCACTTTTTTGTAACAAAATACATAAAAGTGTATATTATTTCATGAAAGGATCCCTTGTCTACTATAGTTTATATTTATAAACTGGAAAGATACACAGAAATCTGATTCAAAATAAAAAGAAAGCCACGATATCTCATAATCGCTTACCTTCTTTAGATATTTTCTCACAAAATAACAATTACCTTTTTTCTGGTAATTCCCTTTCTCTGTAGGAGAAATTCGTAAATAATATGCTCTGAAAATTCTACTAATTTGATTGGAATATGGATAACAACCTTTTGTGATTAAAAATACGCACATCTAAAGATTTATTAAAATCAGGATTGCTTGCACAGACTTCTTATACTCGATATAATAGCCTTTAATGGCTTAACATTTCCTTTACTTGCAATCATTTTCATTTTAGAATTTTTTTTAGATCTTAAATACTAAATATGTACACTTATTTATCGCATATAAACGTAGTATTCCGTTATGTGTATTGTAAAACTATACGTCCAAAAATCCGCCACGGTGTATTTCGTATTTCAAATGCAAAAAAACAATTTTTAATTTTAATTTCCATCAATACAATGAGCGCAGCGCTATAGATTTCAGATCAGTGAATCATACTACTGAAAGAAAAAGTCAATCCGACTTTTAGTTTTTATTGGCATTTGAAATACTAAATACCCTGTGGCGCATTTGCAAAGCTTTAGCTCCCACATCCCCATAAGATATATAATACGTAAATTAAAAAATGTTAACAAACCATCACTATGCGTATTTTCGGAATTTACTTTTCCGACTTTTGCATACTTTTACTACTTTACTGTTAACTATAATCTGTAGTGGTTTTCTACCATTAATCAATTTCTTTTGTTTATATTTCTCGAGTGTTCTTTCTGTATTAGCACTTGTTACTATTTTTGTAAGTTTTGTTTTCTAAAAACATAAATAAAAATGTTATTGAAAAATGATATATATACTATGATAAATATTGAAAAATCTCAGGTGAGAGCTCACACCAAAATCGCATCTAACCAATTTTTTGTTATTTACGCGTTTTAAACCATTCTTAGTCGATTGGTGACTTTTTTTTAAAAATTCAAACTTAGAAGATTTTTCAAAAATTGGACTATTTTTTTCAAGTCAAAATTTGTGATAAATTTTCTAAGTTTGAATTTTTTAAAAAAAGCCACTAATTGACTAAAAATGGTATGAAACGCGTGAAAAACAAGAAATTGGTTAGATGAGATTTTGGCGTGAGATCTCACGTGAGATTTTTCAATGGGGAAGCAATATATTAATAATATCAAAATAATCTACTAAAGCTTTATTGTTCTAAAAGCTGTATATCCTAGTGTAATCGTTTACGATAAATTGACCAGATTTTACTGAATTTTAGAATAGGAAAGATCTACCAAATGCGGAAATTTCCCTAGTATGGGTCATCGCGTATTTCTTGCTTGCAGTGCTGTATGAGCAATTCTACGAGAAGCTATTAAAAATAGCGTACTTTCATTTTTGAGGCGAGAAGTGTCCGACTTTCCATAGAATTGATCATGTATGCAGTTTTCATGGGCAGATTTTGCAAAATGTGATATTTTAAGACACATGCATCAAAGTTGTATCGCAATATTTAAAATTTCTTTGTTTCATAGTTACCGTTGCAAAAATATTTTGAGTTGTTTTAAAACGTTGCTGGAACGTTGCCCTTTCCGTTTTAATGTGCCGTTCTAAAAAGGTGGGAGACGAATTTTTTTCCTGGCGGGATATTTCGGGTCTCGCTGAATCAACGATCTACCCTCATGTGAAAGACGAGTTTGAAACGTTTTTGCAACGAACCCCGTAAATTATTTTTTTTTTTTTTCATAATTGAAACGTTACTTTTGTTGCGAGAAGGTTTCTAATAAAGTTTTATTAATATGAAGGAAGGACGTGATGGAAATTAGAACTGCTTTCTGAACATAAGACGGTTCTTGGTGTGACGTATGTATGGCATACAAAACATAAAAAGAAAAGGCTCATTTGTACATGCGTTATTAGTTAAATTTTGTCAAACAATTGATTATATACTTTTTAATGTATAAAATAATTATTAAAATTTTGAAAACAACTGTATTACCTCAAAAGTTGTATTTTTATGATAACATTAATAAGGTTGTACCAGTGTTCGATCAGTGTGCCCAATTTCCGATCGCTATGCTAAAAATCAACATTAATTAATATTATTGATTGTATGTGATAAAGAAATAAGTATGCATTACTTGCACAGTACATTTATACAGTTTTGAAGAATATTTAAGTACTTTGTTTAGCAAACATTGCATAAAGTACTATTTTGAGGTTATAAAGCCCAGACGACCCTAATGCTCGGTCGAAAACTAGGTCTGATTGATATGCCGCAACACACAATAAATATACAAAAATAATGTATTAAATCATTTTTTTTTCTTATTTAAGTCTGTAACGAGGTGCGAAATCGGGTAGATGAGACGCGACGTTGCGCAAGCACGAGGCAAGATTCGGGGCCTCGCGTATAGGTCGCGGTCCGTCGGACGGACAGATAGCTTCCGGCCATAGGTGCGAACGCGTCAGCTCAGCTCTCGTGTGGGAGTCTATGACTGCATCGAGCGACGACCGATAGCGTGCGAGAGAGTGAGAGTCTGTTAGATCGTGAGAAGAGGACGTCCAAGCCAACTCCTGCTACCAGAAGCAAGGACGACCCGGCCTGTCGATCAGCGACTGAACGAGAGGACGTCGGCTCCTGCGAGTGAGCCAACAACACCACCGGCGCAGAAGGAGAGTGAGTGTGTGGCGAGTAAGTGGGGCTGAGCCCTTTCATCTGTATTGCGTCAGCAGTAGCAGCGGCTACAGCTTTGCGACTTGGCGCAGCGGCACCAAGTAACGGCCTTCTCGTTCGCGCGTGTACGATTCGCGAGATACTCTCCACGCCGAGTCGACATTGATGTGACTCGGCGCACATTTGTATAGAGACAAGATTAGCCGCACAATATATTATTCTGTTATTTTATTTTAATCCTCAGGAATAACCTTAACAAAAAAATTGACCCGACAAATCCAAAATTTATTATAGTCCTCGAGCTGAAAATTCCAACTGAGACAGTTAAGTAAAAACTGTTACAGTAACTTATATCTAAATAATTTTACCAATATCTGTAGGAAAATATTGAGATATCCAACTTTAACATAACGCAGATGGAATAATAATAATTCGTATCGTTTTAGGCAGTTTTTCGAGTTTTAAAAATCAGACATGAGAATCTAAGGTGAATCTAGTTTTTCACCTGAGATTCTCATGTTTGATTTTTAGCGAGGATCGTGGGTGTAGGTGTGTTCGCGTGTAAAATAAAGTCACTTTCCTCACTTTACGTTTTAACTTTTACTATTTATTTAACTCAGTACACAAATAAATTAGAGATCGCGTGGCGGATGTGTTAACCTAACGAGCCGCGTGCTCGTATCTTGCGGGAGCGCTCGGGGGGAGTGCAGAGCCCTCTAGAAGACTGCCCGAGGCTTCAGTATTTGCTTTCGACGCACGCGAGATGGCGCCAGCTGTCCGGGCGGAGCAACCGCCACAGGTACTCCCCCCTCAGTGAGCTTCCCCTGGGAAGCGAACGAGACCTTCTTCTTGGCTGCGGGGTGCTCTGGACTGGGCGAACTTCTCTCTTCTTTTTTGTTATTCTTGTCGGAAAGATCGAAGTCTCCTGGGTCCTTTTTGGCCTCTGAGACGTCGATTGGTGGGTCGGAAATGTCCTGGTGCGCCGGGATTAGAGCGTCAGTCGTGACGGCCTTCTCCTGACCGTTGACCAGGATGATGTATACCTTGTCGCTGCTTCTTCGAATGACTTTGAACGGGCCTACGTAAGGTGGGACCAGCGGTTTCCTCACCGCGTCGACGCGTTGATAGACGTGTGAGCATGTGGACAGCCGCTTGAGCCTGAACGGCTTGTAGCTTCCGTGGTGGGCTGCAGGAACAGGCCTGATGTCTTTGAAGAGTGCTCTCAGCTTTCCTGCAAAGGTACCTGGGTCGGCTGGAGCACTGTCGGTGGTGAAAAAGTCTCCAGGGATGCGTAAGGTGGTTCCGTAGAGCATCTCCGCTGGAGAGGCCTGGAGATCTTCTTTCAGGCATGACCTGAGGCCCAGCATCACGAGAGGAAGCCTCGCACACTGGGATGCGCTGGACGGTGTATCGTGTCGAAGGCGAGCCGGCGAAGTTTGCCAGGCAGGTACGGCCGGACTACGTTGCCCAGGACGTTGCAGAAGATGTTGTGCTGCTGGACGGGTAGTTGCTGCAGGTCAAGGGTGCCGGTCTTCAGGAGATGCGGCAGCTCCTCGTCGTCGTCTTGAGCTGCTGCGATGGTAGCTGAGTCGAGTAGAGACGGCATGCTGATCGTTGCGCATGGCCTTGAAAATGCGTCGGCCACCACATTGTCCTCTCCCTTGACGTGCTCGAACCGGGCGTTGAACTGCAGCACGTAGTCGAGATGCCGCTGTTGCCTGGGTGTCGCCTTGTCAGTCGGCTTGACTGCCGCGTAGACGAGCGGCTTGTGGTCGGTCCTGACGACAAACTCCCGGCCCTCCAGGATTCGGCTGAAGTGCATCACTGCCTCGTAGACAGCAAGCAGCTCCCGGTCGTATGTGCTGTACCTTCTCTCAGTCGGGGACAGCTTCTTCGAGAAGAAACCGACAGGTTGCCAACAACCGTCGATCCTTTGCTCCAAAGCAGCCGTGGGAGAGAGGTAGCAGGCCCTGGAGGCGCCAGCCAAGCTGGCCTTCGCAGCCTCGAAAGCGGTCTCAGCTTCCGGCGTCCACTTAAGCACCTGACGACTGCCCTTGCGGATGCCCTTCAGAAGCTCGTTGAGAGGAGCCTGCTGCTGAGCTGCATGCGGAATGCAGCGCCTATAAAAATTGAGCATGCCCAAGAAACGCCGTAGAGCCTTGGGCGACTCGGGCTTCGGGAAGCTGTGGCTGGCGTCAATCTTCTCCTCAGGCGGTTGAAAGACCTGGTTGGAGACGGTGAATCCCAGGAAGTCCACCTTCTGTTGGCCTAGCACACACTTTGCGAGGTTGATGGTCAGGTGTGCTTGGCGTAGACGTTCGAGCAGAGCTCGAAGATGCTGCAGATGCTCCTCGTGGTTCCTGGACATGACGAGGATATCGTCGATGTAGGCACGCGTGAATGGCAGATCTCGAAGCAGGCCGTCCATGAACCTCTGGAAAGTCTGCGTGGCGTTTCGTAGACCTAGAGAGAGGGTGCAGAATTCGAAAAGACCGAAGGGTGTCGCCACGGCAGTCTTGCAGATGTCCCTGGGGTCCATAGGCACCTGGTAGTACGCCTTCTCAAGGTCAATGACCGAGAAGACGTTGTGGTCTCGGCAGTCCTGCAGGAGGTCCTCTATCCTCGGCAAACCGTAACGGTCTGGGAGCGTGGAAGCGTTCAGCTTTCGATAATCGCCTGCGGCGCGAAATCCTCCCTTCGGTTTTGGCACCATGTGGAGAGGGCTGGACCACTGCCCTGATCCTGGACGGATGATGCGTCGTTGGAGCAGCTTGCTGAAAGAGTCCTTGGCTGCCTCCAGACGCTCGCCGTAGAGCGGTCTAGGTCGAGAGTGGACCGGCGGGCCCGTGGTGTGTATCTCGTGCATGGCCACCTCGCCGTTGAGCGTGGCTCTCTCCTCGTTCGGCTGTGCCAGGTCGGCGAACTCAGCCAGGAGCCGCTGGTACTCGTCCTGGGAGATGGCGGTGCTTGAGCCAGCAACCACCGAGACACCGTGGATGGCCGTTGCCCGGATCTCTGCTGGGGTGGAAAGCGTCGTGGTCGGGTCGATGAGTCGACGATGCTGGAGGTCCACCAGATACCCTGAGTGGTGAAGGAAGTCCGCCCCCAGGATCGCAACCGGAACGTCCGCCACGACGAAAGGCCAAGGGATGGCTCGACGGAGTCCGAGGTTGAGCGTCACCAGGCGCCTGCCGAAGGTGTGGACCGGGGTGCCGTTTGCCGCCACAAGGCGAAGTGGCTGGACGGCGAGCTTTCGATCTCGCACCGCTGACCGAGGCAGAAGCGACAGCACAGAGCCGGAGTCCACTAGGAAACTGGTGTTGGTCGTCCTGTCAAGGACGTGGAGGCGGTTTTCAGCAGAAGCTGGGCTGTCGGAGACCGCCAAAGCTCCTGGCAGCCGGCCTAGTTTCCCTGGTTGCTTGGGAAGGTGCAGGGCTGCCTGCAGTTCGTCGCCTGATACCCAAAACGCTGATGGTAGTAGCAGTGGCTAGGGTTGCTGGCCGGAGACTTGGCCCGTGACCTTGAGCGGCTGTTACGGCCACCCTGTTGGTTGTTCTGCAGCTGCCCCCCTTGGTAGCTGTTGCTGGTCATCCTCTGGACCGCCTCGAGGGTTCTTGCTGTTGCTGACGCTATTTCGGCCATCGAGATGCGGATAGCGGCGAATTCGGCGAGCAGCCGTGGGTCAGCAGTCAAAGATGGCGGGACTGCCACAGGAACAGCAGCTATAGGCCGAGCTGGTGAAAGTGCTCTCCTGTTGTCCGGATGTGCGGCGAAAGTCGCAGGCCCAGTCTCGACGATGCCATCGGCCACCTCTGCGAGCTCGTCCAAAGGGATGTTGCGGAGAATGCGCAGCATCTTCGCGACGTTGTCCGGCATGAGGTCGAGCCAGCGGACACGAAGAGCTTCGTCGTCGATGCTTCCGCCTGCCAGGGTGCGCATGTGACGTAGGAGCTGCGAAGGTTTCCGCGTGCCCAGCTCCAACCCGGTGAAGAGCGTTTGCAATCTCTTCTGCGCCGTGAGCCCGTAGCGCTCAAGAATGCGCGCTTTCATGTATGGGTACTTGCCTGTCTCGGGTGGCGTGCGCATGACGTCCAGCATGTCCTGGACGGTCTCCTGGTCGACGCTGGAGATGAGGGTGTTATACCGGTTCAGATCAGACTGAATCTGGTTGCATGCGAAGATGCTCTCGAGCTGCAGGAACCACGCGTCGGGACAATGCTTCCAAAATGGCGGTGTTCGTATCGCCACATGTCGTAGCGCAGCGAGGTTGGCGTCGCCTGTCCCCGCGTTTCCGCTGCTGTCACCTGCACCTCCTGCCGAGTTGTTGTTGCCGGCGCCTCCGGAAACGTCCCCAAAGCCGCCGCCGGCGCCGCCCTCTCCTGCCGGACCCGTCATGTCGACCTTGTCCTTGTCGTCGCTTTGCTCTGCGTCGAGGCTCGCGCGAAACTCCCTAGCTCTGGAGCGTAGCACACGGGTAGTGATGCCGCGGTTTGGGCGTGGAGTCTCCGTGGCACTAACTATATCGAGCTCAAGTTCAAGTTCACCGGTATCGCTCTCACTCACAGCACGTGTCCGATAAGCACTCGCGTTTGACAGATGCCACGTGGTCACCGTAATCCGCCGCGATCACGTCGGGGTCACCAATTTAGCGAGGATCGTGGGTGTAGGTGTGTTCGCGTGTAAAATAAAGTCACTTTCCTCGCTTTACGTTTTAACTTTTACTATTTATTTAACTCAGTACACAAATAAATTAGAGATCGCGTGGCGGATGTGTTAACCTAACGAGCCGCGTGCTCGTATCTTGCGGGAGCGCTCGGGGGGAGTGCAGAGCCCTCTAGAAGACTGCCCGAGGCTTCAGTATTTGCTTTCGACGCACGCGAGATGGCGCCAGCTATCCGGGTGGAGCAACCGCCACAGATTTTTAAAACTCGAAAAACTGACTAAAACGATTCAAAATATGTATTTTTGAACTTATCTGGAGGGTTTCACTACCTCCCGACTGGAAATCAGGAACGGCGTGCCAGACTTATTATCAGGTCCGGATCAATTTTACCCGATCCGGCCCTCATACGGAGTCTCACGCGGCGCAAGTCCGGGCCGAATCCGGCAAAAAAATCAGAATAGCGCAGGACCGCTGCCGGAATGCGCCCTGAACTTGGGTCCCCCCACCTAAATTAATGCTATAAAAGTGGCACACATAACCTCAAAACCCCAATTTTTTTAGATTTTAATTTATTTTCCATAGAAGCAATTACCGCGACTCAAATCAACACAAACGAATAGTAACGTTCATTGATGAAAAATCATGCTTCCGTTTTTCTAAATGAGAGTATTGTTTTTAATTCATTTAATGATTTTACGGCTGCGGATCTTGCCCGGACCTGCACCGGGAGATGCCGTAAAAATCTCCATGTTTTTTCAACTACGGGCCGGATCCGAATTTTCAGGCACCAGATCCGGTCCTAATTCGCGTAAGACTATTTCCAGTCAGGTTAGAAGGTAACTGGAGATCTCATCTGAGATCTCACCTGAGATTTTTGACTAGAGTCGTACACACGTTTTAAATAACATTACAAAGTTAGCCAGATTAAAAGGTTTTAAGAAATCATACTAGTTGAACTTAATGCCAGATATATATATATATATATATATATATATATATATATATCTGGAAACGAAATTTCCAAGAAAAAGAGTTATCAAAAACTCATGTGTTTATAATCTACTGTATCTAGTGCAAATACTTTTCTGGTTAAAGTATTGTTAATGTATTGTACTGTATTTGTAAGTACTTAAAGGGACAAAACACTTTTCCCTATTGAAAAATCCCACGTGAGAGAGCTAGACTAGTAGCGAATCAAAATAGTAAGCGAACAAACAAGGTAGAAAGCTTCGATATTGAAAAGCTATGAGATAGAACAGAGCGAATTAGGTACCAGATAGAAATTAGTAACAGGTTTCAAGCACTTGAAGAAGCAAACACATCGCCGGAGGGGAATGACGAACTGAATAGATTATGGGGGGGGGGGGGAACATCGAAAAAACGGTAAAAGAGGTCGCGAACAAAGTACTGGGTAAAAAGAAAAAGCCAAAGAGCTAACCATGGTTTGACGAAGAGTGCGAACTCGAGTTTGAAAGGCGCAAAAAGGCTAAATTAGATAGCTTACAAAATAGAAGCGATAGGACCGTAGAAGAGGAAGAGATTTTAGGAGTAGAGCGCAATTGATGAAGGACGAAAACGGGGACCTCGTAACAAATGACAACGAATTACTGTAGCTGTGGAAAAACTATTTCGATAAATTAATAATACATACGCTATGATATTTTTACAAAAGTTTTACTAGTTATTTTAATGTTTTGCCACATGCCATGTTTTTTAACTTTTGAATATTATTTTTCTTAATCTTCTTGACTTGACAGCCTATTACGATATCTTACAATGTTTGTAATACAATTAATCACTTAGCCCCAGAGAATTGTATAATTGTTTTTTTTACTAAAATTATTCATTATACGAACTTGCAATTATTTAGATGTTACTCAATATCCCTTTTGAAAAATCTCAGGTGAGATCTCATGCCCAAATCTCATCTAACCGATTTTTTGTTTTTTATGCGTTTTAAACAATTCTCAGTAGATTGGTGACCTTTCTAAAAAAATTCAAACAAAAAATTTTTCAATTGTACTTCATTTTTTTAAATCAAATTTTGTGATAAATTTCCCAAGTTTAAATTTTTCAAAAAAGCCACTAATTGACTAAAAATGGTTTGAAACGCGTAAAAAAAATTTGTTAGATAAGATTTTGGCGTGAGATCTCACATGAGATCTTTCAGTAGGGATATGAATAATAAGCCTGAATTTTAAGCATACTTAAAAGGTTGTTTGCTAATTCATATACTTTGTTGAAATATCAGCTGTTTTTATGCTCTTAGATATCATTTGTATTTTTTTTTTTTCAAGTGGCATTTGGAACTCGTAAGTTCATCGCCTCATCTACGCAAGCCTTCCACGCTGCCCTATCTTGTGTCAATCCCATCCAAGATGCACTCCTCCGATCGACACTCACCCGTCCTATTTCTACTAGATCCGCTTTTACGTTGTCCTCCCATCTGCGCCTAGGTCTACCTAGAGGTCGCGTTACCATCGGCCTGCCCTTCATGACACGCGCTGCTGTAGGGTCGTCCCCCATTCTCGCTACGTGCCCTGCCCATCCCAATCTACGTGATTTTATTATTCTGTTAATATTTGGTGACGCGTACAGATTGTGTAACTCATCATTGTGTAGTCTCCTCCATTCCCCGGTTTCCTGGTCTTTCTTCGGCCCGTATATTTTTCGCAAGACTTTATTTTCAAATACCCTAAAACGGTTGTCCGCCTGCTTAGTGAGAGCCCACGTTTCGCACCCGTACAGAACCACCGGCAGTATTATTGTCCTGTATATTCTTATTTTAACGTTTTTAGACAACAGCCTCGACTTAAGTAAATTACTCACGGCGTAGAAGCAAGCATTACCCGAATGGAGTCTCTTATTTATTTCGACATTAATCTCGTTTCTATCATTTATGGTCGTACCCAGATACCTGAATTCGCTAACCTTTTCAAAAGTAAAATTCTAGGAAATTGTGTTAAGAATTAATTTCAATCGTTTTCAATGCGGAGAATATTATGCTATGTCAAAATAAATTGTTTCTCGACAGCTGTGTCATGTATGTACTATCATTCAGATTTATCATTCTTATAGATTGATCGAACATTAGTCAGTCAGTCAGTCATAGCAGAAATTACAGCTCGTGAACAATAAAAATATGACAAGAAACGAACCAAAATAGCGCGTACGAATACGGCGTTAATATATTTTGTACATCTGATGGTCGACATAACAGTCAGAAACCGAATCTGGGCACGCATGCTGTATATAATATAATATATAATATAATAAGTATCTGTGTCTATTGATTTGACTTTATTATTTATTAATCTTCGTTAATTTTTATTAACTTTAGTTCGTACATCAATTAATACATCAGATAGATCTGAAATTTTGTACGTAACAGATCTGTTTAGGTAAATGGTCAGCGCACTCGACTTTCACGCCGGAGCTCCAGGTTCAATTCCTGACGCCGCAAAAAATTTAATCTCTTTCTTTCTTCAAAATAGCATAATAATAATCAATAAAAATAATAAATAATATAGTAATAACACAAACGCGAAGTATCTGATGAGTGTAAAATATAGAAATAAGCGAAATTGAAATTCAATTGTAAAAAATCCGATTTCATAAAAAATTACTATCTTTGGATAGCAAAATCTAATATCTTAAAAGTCCAATTTATTATGAAAAGCAGTAAAAATTACTATCCCAAATAGTAATTTCTACTATCAAATTTTTCTCAGTGCATACTTCCTGAATCTGTAAAAATGTTTTATAATTAAAAAGAAAACATAAAGAATTCTTTTTTAGATATTAATAACAAGTTTTAGTATCAATTTTGTTGAAAATGTATCAATATTTAATAGCAAAAGAATATTTTTTTAATGATTTATTATGGCTTTGGGACATTCTGCTCACTCTAATTTCAAAAAAAGAATACTTTTCGAAGTCTTAAAGAACAATATTTAGCGGTCATAACTGCTTACTTTAGATGAACATAAAGAACTCTTTTCGAATTCTTCTAGGAAAAAAGAACTCTCAAAGAATACTTTTAAAATTTAATAATATTTCCTTTTGCTCATTGGGAAGTTTGCTTAATGTTCAAAGACTAACTTCATTCTGTATTGAAAATAAAAAATGGTTGCAATTGCTATGCTTACAGGTTAAGCCTATAAGCTGAAGACCTACTAAAATTGGTAGATATTGCCAAATCACACAAATATATTTTAATAAACAAAAAACCTCACCGAAAGTGTACTTGACGTTCTTTTGGGGATTGTTTCTTCTCCATCTGATGATTCTGAATTAGATTCCAAAGATTTTTTAGTAAATTTTGTTCTACTATTATTTGAAACGTCAAGTTCACCATATTTTCACAACGTTTTTTGTGACTCTCGAACTTTTAACCAATCTATCAATGAAAAAATATTATGATCAAATAAGTTATTATGTGTGAAAACCAATAGAATAGATTACATTTATTAACGTTAATTTAAATCACACAATAAAGCTATACTCATTTATAAATATATACTTGAAAAGAATTAACTATATATATATATATAGTTAATATACTTTACAAATACTTTTTTTTGTATAAATTTTCACTATCAACAGAAATTGTAATATATTTAAATAATACTCTACTATACTTACCACCGTGAGACAAAATGTTGATGGCATACTTTTGAAATTTAGCTTTTTTCAACAAGGCTTTCATGTTTCCAGCTGATAATATCGCACAGTTAGGCGAATAAATTTCGACGACCGTTTTGTTTGTTATGATATTTTTAAGATTCAATTGATCTTTTTCATCTAACCAGCACGTGTATCCCGTTTGGAATTTGTCCTCTGATACAAAGAATACTAACATACACTTATTATTGTCAATATTCATAAGTTTTTTTCGTTTTTCCTCCATCTTACAAGATAAATAACCTTTAATCTCAAAAACCACGACTTTAATTACTGACAATTTTCAGTACAATAAGAGAAATACGCACACAAAATTTGTGGTTAACCACGAAACGTGCAACGAGTACTCATATAACCTTGGAAAAATTAATGAAAATATATCCGTAGAAATAATTAAACACACAATAGTAATATGCAAACAAACGACACGACACTTTATTAGCACTAAGGAAATTTTAGGAGACTGCAAAAACGTACTGAACACGGTGAAGTAAGCGTGCTATCGGTGCTATAGTCGGTAGGCCGGTAGGTATAACAAAGAAATAAATCGAGACCGATTCGTGGTGCGAATTTCGCGCTTGTTCGAACTTCGAAAGCCATAGGGTTCAAGATCAGATGCTGAACGAAGACAGTTAAATAAAAACTGACATGGCTGTTTTTAAATAATTTAATAAGTCTCTACGCAAAAGCACAGACATCGTACTTCAATATCATGGATTTAGCATGATTATGGCAGATTTGGACGTTGAGACTGGCTCGCATACTGCCAAGATGAAAATATCTGTGCAAGTCACCTAGGAAACCTCATAATTGGTGTCTTTGAGCACATAAATGACACTTTTTATTGTTGTAATGAAAAGAAGTTTCAATACTGCTCATGCGTGCACAGTAGGCGCGAAAGTATTTAAGAGTCCGTGCGAGAGCAAGAGAGACCGCGATCGAACTGTATATCCGTCTCTCTTTCACAGCGCGTCTATTGCTGTCTCTTTCTTATCGCGCGTATATGCTCGGTGACCGCCGAAGCGATGGGGAGATAGTCACGAGCCTTTGCCGAGGTAGGACAGCTAACGAAGCATTTCGAGAAGAGAATAAACCTCATACTACTGCACACAACTAGACTTTATTTTCTTTGTCCACACCACAACGTCCTCACCAGAATTCCACAATAATACTTTTTACACAGTATTTGCACTTCCCTATTGAAAAATCTCACGCCAAAATCTCATTTAATCAATTTTTTGTTATTTACGCGTTTTAAACCATTCTTAGTTGATTGGTGACTTTTTAAAAAAATTCAAACAGAAGATTTTTCAAAAATTGGACTATTTTTTTCAAGTCAAAATTTGTAATAAATTTTTTGTTTGGATTTTTAAAAAAAGCCACTAATTGGTTAAAAATGGTTCGAAACGCGTGAAAAACAAAAGTCGGTTAGATGAGATTTTGGTGTGAGATCTCACCTGAGATCTCATCTGAAATCTCACCTGAGATCTCACCTGAAATCTCACATGAGATTTTTCAATATAGGGTTAAACAACACAAAGTTAGTCAGTACAGCATGTTTGTACATACTTTCATATATGTATATACCTACATGTGTAGGGTTACGTTACCACTCTTAATGCGTACCTTTAAAAGATGATATATACTCTTCAGAAAACATTCTAGATGCATTAATACGGTACTCCCGGAATTTTTATCTAATTTAAATGCTAAAAATAATAAAAAAGTCTGACTGTTAGGGGAGATTCCTGCTAAAAATCCTTGATTAAATTTGATTAAAATTTATTGGAATTAAATCTACTTTAATCGTTTTAAAATCGTTCAATCGACAAGCAAGATTCCGTCGATTAAAATCCTTTTGACTTGAATCGTTTCAATCGCAATCGGCTATAATATGTAAAATTAGTATCAAATTTAATATATTTTTATTGACTTTTATGCAATTATTATTGTAATGTAGTCCAATTGTAATTTTGCAAAGACAAAAATTAAATATCTTGTTCTTTTTACAATGGAGTCAATGTGTATATTCCATTTCATATTGTAATCGAAATGTAACCCTAAATATTTATGGCTTTCAACCCTATTTATAAAGTTGTCTCCAATTTTAATATTTATATCCTCTGGAACACTATCACAGTAGTTGCCATAGGTTATGTATACAGTTTTAATTACATCTAACGATAGTTTATTTAACATCAGCCATTTGGCAACCTTGCTAAGATAAAAATTCATCTTGTCCTGTGCTGCCGGCCACGAGTCATCACTCGAGATGATGACTGTGTTGTCTGCATAAGACATTATAGAGAGTCTTTTAGCATATCTATCAGTAGATCATTTACATATAGGATAAAAAATAAAGGACCTAAAATGGTTCCTTGCGGAACACCTATGGGAATATCTTTGTATTCACTTTTGAAATTATTTATATTAACGCATTGTTTCCTACATGATAGATAGCTAGTTAAGAGTTTTAAGGCACACCCTCTTATTCCATATCTTTCCAACTTATCCAATAATATTCTGTGATCAACAGTATCAAAAGCTTTGACTAGATCTAGAAATGTCGTTATTATTGGTTTACTTTTGTCTAGACTTTTGTATATAATATCCGCAAGACAATCAAGCGCATCTGTTGCTCCTCTGCCTTTGACGAATCCAAACTGTCTCTCTGATATAATAGTATGCTTCACTATAAAATTGAAAAGTCTGTTGTATATAATTTTTTCAAATATTTTAGCTATATTAGAAATCAGTGATATTGGGCGATAGTTTGCAATACATGTACTATCTCCAGACTTGTAAATTGGTACTATATCAGCTCGTTTTAGCGCATTCGGCCAAATCGATTGCTGTATACTTATGTTAAAAATATGTTCCAAGGGTTTTGCCAGAAACATAGCAATGCACTTGATTGTACTTGCATTGATGTTGTCTACCCCACCAGCTTTTTTCTTCATTTCGCTTATTACTCTATGTATTTCATAAACATTAGTTAGTTGTATAAATATGGATTCGCTGTTTCTTGCTGGCAGTATTATTTGATCATCGCACTTATTATTTATTTGGTTACTTAAGTCTAATCCAACTTGACTAAAATAATCATTCATTTCATTCGCTATATTCGTCTTGTTTACTATTTTTTGGTTATTTACCACTATACAGTCAGGCGATTTCATTTGTTTGTTGCTTTTGCCCATTTTACTGTTTATGATGCTCCATAGCTGTCTTGGATTATCGCTACTTCTTGTTATCTCATTGTTTTCGAATTTGTATTTAGCATGTTCTATTGTTTTATTACAAATTTTTTCATAATTTTTATATTCATGCTTTATAGTTATATTTGTAGAATTTTTTTTCCATATATTATATAGATTTTCTTTATTTTTACACGATACTAATATTGCTTTAGTTATCCATTTTATCCTAGGTAATTGTTTATTCTTAGTGTTTTTGTTACAAGTGGCTTTTCCAACACAGCTATGTGTTATTTTTATTAGTTCATCCAAAGCAAGATTTGGATCCTGAAATGCAAACATGAATTCCATTCTATTTTCTTAGCATATTCCTTCAACTTTCTATAATTAATACAATTTTCTATCTTTTCTTGCTCATTCTGCACTTTAAGCTGATAGATACTTATTACAAGCGGATAGTGGTCGTTAAACGGAGTACATAGTTTATAAGATTCAATATTAACGTCTCTAGTCTTTGAAAAACAATTATCAATACAAGAACCCGATTCGTTATCTAGAGAGGGTCTTGTTACACCTCTATAGTACGGAATGAATTCCTGTTAAAAAAATTATTTAAGAATTCCTGACTTATTGATATTGCACCTATATTAATATTTTGTACATTACTTTCTAATATATCTATATTGAAATCTCCTATTATACAGTGATTTTTGGTTCTAATGTGTTTTGATAGAAATTTTTTTACGCTATTAAGAAATTCTGTTTTGGGAACATCATGACACCTGTACATAGCCAAAACTCTTTATGGTTCACCTGATTGAAGCTTAAGATCTGAGCTAACCACCCTCAATTACTTCTACTTTAGTTTTTTCATAAATATTATTTTTAATATACACAAGGACACCGTCTGCCCTATTAATTTTACTCTCGTTGTAGCATAATTTATACCCATGTTGAACAAAAGCTAATGAGTTCAAATTATATATATATATATATATATATATATATATATATATATATATATATATATATATATATATATATATATATATATATATATATATATATATATATATATATATATATATATATATATATATATATATATATATATATTAAATTAAAATGGTGGAATGAGTGAGGGAAGTTTGGGTGAATAAATCAACACGTCGCTTAGGCAGTCCAATTAACTGCACAATGGCTTCGGACACAAACGACGCTTCTGAGCCTTGATCTAAAAGCGCCCGTACATACGTGCCCTTGTTCTTAGAGCCTACCACTAACACACGCGCAGTAGCAAGAAGAATCTTCCTCGAAGACATCAAGGAATTAGCAGCATGCAAAACCGCCGCTGAGCCACTACCGGAGTTCCCTTGGTCCTTCTTCGGCACAGACAATGATCCTTGACTGCTCCTACTCGGATCATGAAGAGAGGAATGATGCTTTTGTTTACATTCCGAACATCGACCCGAAGAGGAACAAGAATTCGCTCGATGATGTCCCAGACAGTTGAAACAAAGCCGGAGCCGCTTAACCTCCTTCTGGCGATCCTGGAGCTTCCTCTCCTTGTACTGAGAGCATCGCATCAGCGCGTGTGGACCAGCACAGAGAGGATACTGCGAAGAGTTCGCGTGGAACACCTTACGAGGATGAATCGATTTAAGCGGAGCAGCCGATCGTTCTCGCCACGTCGATGAGCCAGCACGCCAAGAGTTTGAGCTCGAGTTTCAAGGAATTCGATAAACTCGTGGAATGTCGCTGGAGTGTACGACGACTCAGTGACCTTCTGCCCTACACCTGCTCCTGACTCTATCTTCTTTCGCTCCTTCTCGCTAAGCAAGGACTCCCATCGACTACGAGACTCCGGATCTAAGCGCTCAGACAAGAGAAAAACGAACCATACATCCCACTGCTCTATCGGCATCGCCAAATTCTCCAGAGCACGAACGATACGCGTAGCCTCATCAATGAAAAAGCGTAACTCATCACCTGATTCCTTCTTAAGATGTGGAAGAGCCATAAAGACCGTCAAGTACCTGGTGATGATGAGCCTCGGATTATGGTAACGAAGCTCTAACGCCTTCCATGTGCTTGTATAGTTAGCGTTAGTAGTTGGAATTTCCTTCACTAACTCAGCCGCGCTACCGGTCAAGCACATTTTCAAGTACTGTAACTGAGTAGCATCAGAAATCCGAGGCAAATCATGCACCATGTTCCTAAAATTATCCCTAAAACTCGCCCAATCTTCGTAGTTGCCTGAAAACGAAGGAAGATTAATTTTGGGAAGTTTCGTGAACCCAGCATCTGACGCAGTATTATTCAGCAATCCGCCAGGAAGTGTTGACTGATCAGCGACCTCAAACTGCGACAGCAACGTCAAGAATTCATCGAGAGCCTCCTCATAAGCCCCCTGCAGATCCCCGAAGTTATCTTCGGTGACGTACGCATCCGCCTCAGCGTCATCTCTGGCGACGATCTCCGAGTGAGTCCTCCGAGCCTCATCCCAGTCCTCCTTCAAAGCGTCGACTCGAGCCTGGAGGATGTTTTTGTTGAGCGATGCAGGGGGCTTAGCGAGCAAACAACTACGCAAGTCACTGATTTCCGTCAAGCGTCTTGCCTGCGAAGCTACCAACTTCCTCAGCAGTGGAGCCATGGTAGACTGGCCTTGAAATACTCAAACGAGAGAACAAAATCAAATTTCGAACAAGAAAAGAAAACATTGAAATATAATCGACAAACGAACTCGAGAGGTATTATCAAATGCAACAATGAGAGTGAAATTCGCAATAATAATTGAGAATGCGCTGTATGAGTGTGCTACTCACGACTCAATTCCCAGAATCGCTGTGTTTACGCCGCAAGTCTACGGCGCGAAGCTGAAACGCGAAAATAACGCACGAGGCCGTAGCCCGCTCGCCGACAATGGCCGCTTCCGCGAACTGCCGACCGACGCCGGCAGCGGCATCGCTTACAAGTTTGCTTTGAAATTATTGATTTTAAACACCCAAACAATCACTCACTCCTTACCCGGGGCACCATGAACAAAAGCTAATGAGTTCAAATATTATATTTATATATATACATATATATATATATATATAAAATTAAAATGGTGTAATGAGTGAGGGAAGTTTGGGTGAATAAACTAACGTAAAAACACAATGAATTTCGCGGGAGAAAAAAGACGACTTGCCTCGGCGTAAAAACTCTCACGGAGTAGAGAGAAAAGCCGTGACAAGCCTATAGCTTTATTTTAGAAATAAGGAAATTATACAAAGAAAAGTGACTCTAGGATAGACTAAACAAAAATAGAGAAACGTAATTACAGTGTACGCTTATACAAAAAAAGAGAGACTCTACTATAGATAACAACAGAGAAAGAAACGCAAGTAGCGTAATCCTATCGCCGCGAGGTACCTTTCGCACGCTGGAGAGCTCTCCTACCTTATTCACAGAACGAGACGCACGTTGGTGGGATGCACCTTCCTCGGTCGCAGGACGCCTCAACGTCTCGAGGGAACCAATCCTAGACCACGGGCAGGCCTTTTCAGCCCTGCCGCGTAGGTAGCAATCGCCGGGTGGAGATCGATACGGCGAGAAAGCTCGAAGAACTCACACAATCCGCACAGCGCACGCAAAATGCACACACACTACGCAACGCACGGTGATACAATAAAGAGTGTCGATCGTCCTGCAAAGGACGATGATGGCGACTCTATTCGCACGTAATTTACAAAGAGGCTTTTGCAATTGCAAGTACAAAAGCGCAAAATGTCAACTGATTACTCGAGAGGAGCTGTCAGAACTGAACTCCACGTGCTCCCGCGCGCCGGAGCCCGCCCAAACGCGAGAGGCCCACATCAGCGCACGCATGCGCTCGACCGCTCTCGCTGCAGCGCTCGCCACGCTACGGCGCGAAATTCAAAATTCACCCTCCCGCTATTACATAACCCGAACACATGTAATTGATAGAAATGAGGGTGCTGCACGATCGATGTCTCCGTACAGATTATCACACATGGACATGGCTTTTTTGACATACTTTCTACAAATGTTTCTAGTTTTTCAAAATTTGCATTGAGACTTCTTATGTTCACACACAAAATTAAATTTTTCTTCTTCACAATCTTCCTGTTGAGTTCTCTGATGTTTTGTACTTCACACTCTGTCTTGCCTACTTCTTCAATGTTAATCTCCTGATCCATGGTTAATTTTTGTTTCTTCCTTTATTTGATACATTCTCGTTGAGTGTGTTAATCGAAGCTGTTGATATCCCGATATTTCTCCATCCCGCTGCTTTAACTTCGATGCGCCTTATTGGTGCTGCCATCCGGATGATAAATCGGAAAGTAGGTGCATTATAGTATATTGTGTACCAAGGGCGTAAAGTGGGCTTTTTAAGGCCGAGTGTGGATTTTGTAGTACGAGTCAAGGCGAGTTAGTCCGAGCCGAAGGCGAGGGCATTTACGAGCCGCAGACGAGTACTGCAAAATCCACGAGGCCAAAAAGCCCACTTAGCCCTTGGTGCACACCATATTTTATGTAACGCGCGGACGTATTTTCGCGTTTTTCGTACGTGTTAAGAGGGACTGATGTGACTATTTTTTGACACGGCAACCGTGCTCTTGTCTTCTTCAAACATTATATAAAATAAATAAATAATGCAAATTTATCAAAATGAACTTTTTTTTTTAAATTACAAAAAAAAATTTGCGGGCAATAAAGACTTTTTAGCGGGTAATAAAGGCCATTATTGCGCGCTGTTTGAATATGCGGGCAATAAATGTTTTTATTGCCCGCTAAAATAACTTTTTTGCCCGCCGGTCAAAAAAGAGTCACTTTAGTCCCTATTAATAGGTACGAAAAACGCGAAAATCGTTCGCGTGTTACATACAAGTATTTTTGTGCTAATTTTTTTTAAGCTTTTAAAAAAAAATCTTATCTAAAATCTCACCTGACAACTCACCTGAGATCTTACCTGAGACTTTTCAATAGGGCTACTTAAATTACTAGATTGATTTAAAGTAGAACTACCGGTAGGTAGCTATAGTCAAAACAAAGTCCGCTTTTTATTTCTGAATTATTTATGGGATATACTTAATAATAGACATCGCATAAGTCAAGATACAACAAATAATGATAATACATTAAAATTAAGCTTCTATTTATCATAATTACGAATAAAAAGTTTGAGATATAAACTGATTCGACTCAATATTTTAAAGTTAAATGTAGATTTTTGAACTTTTATTTGTTTATTACTACGCTCACAGGCTCCAAACCATTTTTTACAAGCATTTAAATTATTCGATAGTTGTTTAACTAACGTTATGTAAAATTTGAGTAAATTCTAAACCGCAAGTTATATACAATTACGAGTTAAAGCGAAATGTGCAGATTTATGGAAATTAAAATGTTTATAACTTTTTTCCCAGGCTCCAAACCTTCACCAAATTTTAACTGAGTCTTAGTTAAAATGTAGAATCTACCTATACTCAAAATTTCATCAATTTCTGAACCGTTAATCTCCTATCGGTAGTTGTAGTTGCTCTTGCCTGGGTTCAGCAAGACCAGGAAAGGCTCAGCAGGATTATGTTCAAAAGGTTGGACGAGGAGAGAAGCGAAGGAAATGGCGGGCAGCTAGGCAAAACACCTTTTAATTTCAATAAACGAACACTGTTTATTCACTAGACTGATGCTAACTTAACAACTATTTAACTTGACTTGAGATCAGTATTGTCGGAAAGCTTGCGGAGGCAGAGAAAAGCCGAAGGATGATGCCGCGTCGACGGTCCGTGAATTATATGGCCGAGAGCAGTGCGCGCGTAGTCTCCTTCGAAGCACCAATCGATCACGTGATCAGGCTAGAGTACAGCGCTTCTACGAACGGGTTATCTCGGCGAAGCTAATCAGGCGCGAAATATGATTTATAAACGGCTCAAACAGTAGTACTACCTTAATTGACGTATTAAATTATCGATGTGAATCGGTCCCCCGAAAATTTTCATTATGAAAAACCGTGAACAGCTTCAGAGGCAAGATCGCACCACTCGCACCCTGTATGTTAGTACGTTTTAGCGTTTTGAAAGTCATACTTCGAGGCCGTGTTGCTCGAGTGAGAGGGGCGAAAGTGTATCGGTAAGTATTGTTTTCTGCACTTTTGGAGCTGTCAAGAGATTATTCTTTAATTTTTCACTTCTTGGCAGATCAGTATTAGGCAAGTTCAATGACTTTTACTTCCATAGAGGTTTAGTTTGAAGGCCGAACTTTTGAAAAAGTCCGGAGTTAGCGCTATATCTTGCTTCGTTCTACCGTATCCCTATTGAAAAATCTCAGGTTAGATTTCAGGTGAGTTCTCATCTGAGATCTCACGCCTAATTCTCATCTGAACTAGCGAAGTTAAAATCAGTTATGTGTTAAAACAATGCATAAATTAACTCGTAAAAAAGTCGGATGCACCTTCTTGGTGTTACTATTCGAATTATTCATAGGAAAATAAGTTCATTTAAGTACTTTAGAGCCAATTATTTTATTTTTCAACTTTTTGAAAAAATCTCACGTAAGATCTCAGGTGAGTTGTCAAATGAGATTTTAGATGAGATTTTTTTTAATAGCTTAACAATAAAATTAGGACGAAGGTACTTTAATGTTCCTACTTGCTGATATATCACAGGATGGTAGCATCAATAAGGTGCATCAGATTTTTCTACGAGCTATTCTATTGAGTTTTTCAATGCGTAGCTGATTTTTACTTCGCTAATTTACATGAGAATTTAGCGTGAGATCTCAGGTGAGATCTCACCTGAGAACTTACCTGAGAATTTGCCTGAGATTTTCCAGTAGAGCACATTTTCCTTCATAAAACTCTCTCTATGCATTCAAATTAAAATCCATTTATTTATACTGAAAGTACAGGTGTACAAAACATCCGTCCCAAATTGGAGCTCGATCGACCCACTCGTTCTTTTTTATATTGTATTTTTTTATTGACACTTTAAGATGTATCAGTGCCCTTAAAATTTCTTAACTTTAACAATCTTTGCTAAACTTTCCGAAGCAATTATGATATTTAACGAGAAAAATCGGCTTCAAATTCGGCGATTATTACTGAAACTCTTAGTCAAATAGCTTCGAGTATAGTTATCCTTTTTTCTAGTAAACTTTATGAATTATTCTATTATTTTTCTTGTAGTAAATTATGATTAAAAAAATATTTAAATCAAATAATTTCGTAGTAGAGGAGTCGTTTACAATCGTTATATTTGTATATTAACTTTCCTCCTACATTTTTGGGTTAGAAAAAGTAAAGTACTATCTCCTTTCTTGTACTAGAAAACTTTTAGGAATGATTATTAAAAAGCTGTTATTGTACCCCATTAACGCTAGAGTTTCTAGTACTTTTATAGTTGTCACTTTACTTGAATGTCCCGTCGAGATAATAGAACCTTTTTGAATCGGCCGCTGAGTTAGAATCTTCTTGTATAGGCTGCTGAGCTAGAACGTTTTCGGATTGGCTTTCAGTTAGCGCTTTATAGAATTCACTTAGAGTTAGAACCTTCTGCAATAAATTTTATAAGTAGAACCTTATAGACAGGAGCCCTCGAATATTGTTTTAGGCTATTTACACCGTTCATTTTGTACATCGAACCTTTTACAATAATAATTATTATTTATACCAATAACAATAATATTTTCAGGACATACCTTCCGATACTGATGAAACTGACATTGGAATTCGTAACTATTTACTAGATAAATTGGTTAAAAAAGTTCTATCAACTCAAAAAAAACCTAAAAATCTACAAGAGTTTATAAAAACTGAAGATTGTTCTACTATCATTACAACTCCAGTAAACAAGACAGAAGGTGAAGTATTTTTAATGATACTCAAATTCAGTATCGCTAATAGTTTGTCTCTCACAGCTATTACTAATTTGCTGAAACTAGTAAATAGTTTGTTTATAGAGTCAATTTTACCTGATTCTCGCTATTTAGTTGACGAATTATTGAACCTAAAATGTGGCATTCATTTTCATGCTGTTTGCCATAATTGTTCGTCGTATATCGGAAAATTCGGAGAAATAGAATCTGTTAAATCTTGCAATACTTGTTCCATGGATTTAGATTTATCAAATCCTAGTAACACGAGCTTCTTTGTGATTATTAATCCATCAATGCAATTGTCAGATATATTAAATATTCATGGAAAATATTATAACAAAATCGTCAAGGAAAGGCAGCATCAAACAGGTCATAAACAAGATGTATATGATGGAAATTCATACCGTGAATTTATACAGACGCTGTCGGAACGGGACAAACACAATTATGCTACAGCAGTATTTAATACTGATGGAGCACCTAAGTTTAAATGTTCTCAGTATTCTATTTGGCCAATATATTTGATGGTTAATGAAATGCCTATACAAGATCGTATGAATAATTTAATTACATGTGGTTTATGGTTTCATAAGAAAAAACCAGAAATGACCACTTTTTTGACACCGTTTGTGGATCTCGTAAATGACTTGTTAAATGAAGGTATTGAGTGCAATATAGAAGGAGTAGAGCGTTTGATAAAACTTCATGTTCTGTCATGTTGCGTGGATTCCGTGGCTCGCGCCCGAGTGCAGGGTTTGAAGCAGTTTAATACTCATTATGGCTGCCGTTGGTGTTATCATCCAGGTATATATGCTGAAGGAAGCATGCGGTATAATTTGCAAGAAAATGAAATAGAACTCCGAGATGATAGTACTACACTTTTACAAATGTTGAATCCAGATGAATATTCTCACCTCGGAATCAAGTATCCGTCACCGTTTATAAATTTACCATCATTTAAAATTGTATCTGGTTTTGTTCCGGACTATTTGCATTGCTGTCTAGAAGGAGTTGCTAAGCAGTTCTCAGATTATTATGCAGCTACAATGACTGATGATGAAATTAAAATGCTAGATGATATGATAAATAAAATAGCTGCTCTAGTTCAAGTATTAGGTCAGACTAGGCTGTTCAGTATTCGAAAAGACTGGAAAGCCCGCAAGTGGGAAAATTTTATTCTCTTATTATATGTTCCACTTTTCATAGTAGTATTGGAGAAGAAATTATTAGACCATTGGCTGCTTTTTGTGGGACCCTTGTACACACTTTTGAAAAGGGATATACATATCGACGAGTTAAATAAAGCCGATCAAATGCTGCATATATTTGTTGCACAAATAGAAAATATTTTGGACTGAAAGCAATGACTTTTAATGTCCACCAATTAATGCACATTTGCCGAGCTGTTTTAAATTGGGGACCTTTGTGGTTTCAGTCAACTTTTAGTTTCGAATCTGCAAATTTTTATTTATTAAGAGCCATTAAATGCGCAAAAGGGGTACTCCAACAAATCGCCCGATTTGTACACATTAATCATAGTGCCAAAGTAATGTAAGAGCATGTGTACCCTAATGTGTGTGAAATTATTAAATTATACTGCGATGATGTGCTCTTTTCAAAAGCCATAAACATTTGCAAAATCTCCACTATAACATATTTTGGTCTAGATGGTACTCCTGCAGATAATATTATTCGTGATTTGCAAATATCAGAAACTTCACAATTTTTTTACAAAATGGTTAAAGAAGGTTGCATTTATGAATCATTTCCTGAAAAAAACAACTGTCAAATAATTCATTCGCACAGCTTTTTTTGTTTTGTTTATCCGGAAAGTTGGAGAAATGCTTAATGCACCATGACAGGAGCCGTGCGAGACTCCCCGTGTGTGAGGCTCTCCTGGTGTGGGACAACACCAGGCATACTCACTAAAACTCCACCTCTCATAGGGCCGCGAAAACCCCCCGGTAGCCGCTTTCGCATTCCTTCGGGGGGTCGCCTGTCTTAAGCTATTCTAGCCGACAACTAGTCTTGCAAGCAACCGTCATTGTTCTTCGCGCGGAGAACCGTCTCCACGTACGCCGTTATCTCATCCCAGTTTTGCTTACTATCCAGCATCGTTTCAGCTACAGTCTCGGGCGTGAACGCCAGTACTCTACGATTCTCGTCCCAGCGTGGGCAGTCAAAAAACGTGTGTCTCACGTCGACCCGTTCGTCACCGCAGTGCTTACACCCCGGTGATGCCACCCTGTTCATCGCGAACAGGTAGCTTCTAAAGTATCCGTGACCGGAGAGAAACTGGGTAAGGTAAAAGTTAACCTCCCCCCACTTCCTGTCCACCCACGGGCATACATCTTTATTAAGGATCCTAGTCCACCTAGCCTTTGGACATTCGGTCCATCCAGTCTGCCAATTGCGCATTATTTTTCTCTTTCTTCCGCGGCGATCGAGATGCTATTCGACGCTAAGCGAGCGTCGTAGATCCGCTTGCGTTCAGTCGCAAGAAGATCCACGGGGATTACCCCCGCGATTACCAACGATGCCTCGGCCGCGACCTCGAAGCACGGCTTGACATTAGCGCTTAATATGACCGAAATCGTCCTCCTGACAGGAAAGCGCATACCTACCATCAAACCGATGAAGGTAGGTGGCGAGACTATAACGACGAAACCATCAGCAAAGTATCTAGGGGTAACTCTGGACACGAAGTTGAACTACGAAGAACATCTAAATCGCGTCTGTAAAAAAGCCATGACTAGGATAGGTCAGCTTAGCCGACTCATGGCCAACGTGCGCGGGCCTAGGCCAACAGTCAGGCGGCTACTCATGGCGACCACCAACTCTATCCTATTATACGGAGCAGAGGTGTGGGCCGACGCGATGAGTATGAATAAGTATCGGAACAAGATAACGGCTGTACAGCGAAGGGGGGCCCTTAGAATAGCATGCTCCTACCGGACGGTCGCGGCCGAGGCATCGCTGGTAATCGCGGGGGTAATCCCCGTGGATCTTCTTGCGACTGAACGCAAGCGGATCTACGACGCTCGCTTAGCGTCGAATAGCATCTCGATCGCCGCGGAAGAAAGAGAAAAATAATGCGTAATTGGCAGACTAGGTGGACCGAATGTCCAAAGGCTAGATGGACTAGGATCCTTAATAAAGATGTATGCCCGTGGGTGGACAGGAAGTGGGGGGAGGTTAACTTTTACCTTACCCAGTTTCTCTCCGGTCACGGATACTTTAGAAGCTACCTGTTCGCGATGAACAGGGTGGCATCACCGGGGTGTAAGCACTGCGGTGACGAACGGGACGACGTGAGACACACGTTTTTTGACTGCCCACGCTGGGACGAGAATCGTAGAGTACTGGCGTTCACGCCCGAGACTGTAGCTGAAACGATGCTTGATAGTAAGCAGAACTGGGATGAGATAACGGCGTACGTGGAGACGGTTCTCCGCGCGAAGAACAATGACGGTTGCTTGCAAGACTAGTTGTCGGCTAGAATAGCTTAAGACAGGCGACCCCCCGAAGGAATGCGAAAGCGGCTACCGGGGGGGTTTTCACGGCCTTCTGAGAGCGGGAGTTTTAGTCAGTATGCCTGGTGTTGCCCCACACCAGGAGAGCCTCACACACGGGGAGTCTCGCACGGCTCCTGTCATGGTGCATTATGCATTCCTCAAACTCTCCGGATAAAAAAAAAATATTATTATTATTATTATTATTATACCCATCTTCAACCTGTAGATAAACAGTGCACACGTCAGTGTAAGTAAGTATTTTATGTATATATGCACAGTTTAAATTGTAAACTACATTTTGATTATCAACTTTGCTACTAGATAGCTATCACGATGACGTTTTAAAATAAAATTAATACTCGTTTGAGCTTTTATGTACATTTTTTGTTAAGTAAAAAGTAACAATTATCCCTTCTGAAAAATCTCAAGTGAGATCACCGGCCAAAATCTCACCTGATATTATGCTCTATCAGCTGCTAAAACTTCTTAAATAATTAAAATTCAGTTTCTTGGTAATTGTAAGTTACCTATTACATTATATGCCACTAACCATATAAATTCAAAAATACACGTCTTAAATCATTTAAAACAATATTTCGATTGTTAAAATTTCAACTGATATTCTCACCTGAGATTCTCATGTGAGAAATCAGGTGAGAATCTCTGTTGAGATTCTTACGTGTGAGATTTTAAATATCGAAATAATGCTTAAAATGTTTCAATACGTGTATTTTTGAACTTATATAGGTTGGAGCGCAATCTAACAGGCAAATTTTAATTATCAACAAGCTGAATTTTAATGATCGATGCAGTTTTAGCAGCAAGTAGAACAGAATCTTACTTCGATTTTTCAATGGGGAGCATAACTAAAAACTTCTCACACTGTATATATACTACTTTTAATTAAGTAAGACTAGGTCTCACCTGAGAATTTTATTTCGCAATGTATATGTAGGAAAAATTACTTTATGAAATTTCTCCTTAAATTGGAATATCGTTGTTCTCGTGTAATATTAGGGCAAAAAATAACTACAATTATTTTGTCAGTTTCCGATTTTTTATCCAAAAATTAATATTTAAATTTGGTGATTGATTAAAAAAATTAAATTAGTATTAAATTTGCATATTAAACGTCAAATTTAAACACTCATATAGGATCTTAACTGATAAAATCACGTCACACTTTTCATTGGGAACGTTATACTCATTAACACAAAAATTCGCAAGTTAACTAACGGCAAAAATAACTTACCTTCAATAGATCCGGATGAGATCTCATTCCAAAATCTTATCTAGCAGCTATCAAATTGAAAATAATGACTTTTAAGAGATCTTCACCTAAGAATTTCACCTGGTAGATATTTTGCTTAGTAAAATTCTTTGAGATTTTATCTGAGAATATAATTTAGCAGGTTTTCTAACAAAAAATTCTTTGATGAGATCTCATCTGAGAATCTCATCTAGCAGATATATTAGAAAAATTATTTGCTGAAACCTCACCTGAGAATCTCATCTGGCAAGTGTTAACTTAGACAAAATTACTTTCTTGAGATCTCACCTGAGATTCTCAGGTGAGATCTTGCCATTATATTTTTACAATATTCACATGAGTTTTTGGCCAGAGTTTTTTCATACTTTCTTGAACGAACTTTTTGCACTTACACTCAATATATATACTAAATATACTATATTCTACACTACGCCTAGTCTAAATTTTTGAAAAAAAACTTTTTTCAGTTAAACTCTACACCATGCCTACACTAAATTTTTAGAGTTTTTCTCCTACTTCCTTTTACCTCTCTTCTGACTAAACCTTCTCTTTCTTCTGTCTTCGTAAATCTTGTAATCATGTTACTTTATCACTCCTTTTTTTTTAAAAGCATACGAATCATCACAATATATTATTGCACAGCCCGTATCCTGTATGCCTGTGAACGGTAGAGACTTGTCTTTGTCAACCACTACTTTGTCATGTCGTGCACAAAATTTGTGCTGCCCTGCTATGGCTGACAACAGCAAGACACTTATATTGCTTTTATCACCATGTATGTATATATGTATATACATTTAATATTTGCATGTTACTTAAAATATTGAATTGGTGAATTTTTTATTGTACTCTTGCGTCCAATAAACACACTTACATATGTGTAGATGTGTATAACATACATATACAACTACCGCATATAAACACAAAGTCTAAAACGATTCATCTTTAATCTTGCTTGCTCTGAACGTAACACGATGCCTCATAATTATAAAAATACATATAAATTATAAAAATGTAAATCATTAACTCAATGATATATGGTTACTGCATCACAGAATCGACTTCTTAAACAAATATTAAACAAGATACTTTTACTAAATTGTAATTTATAGCACAGTGTGTCTAAAATCCGCTCTTAAGTCACGCCTATCTGTGACTAAAGTAGTCCTTTTTTGCACCGTGTTTATCACACTCGCTACGCTCGGGTGCCAACTACGCCGTGTAAAAAAGAACCATTTAAGTCACACGTATCGTAATGTACTATTATGCATTGTATACATTAATTAAATTGTAACTAGATTATACATAGCAAATTATAACAATCATAAATACCAATCATTATTGCATTGAAAAATAAATAATAATAATAATAAAAATAAAAATGAGAACAATATTTTAATTATAATTTTAACCGTAAACAAATTTTTATGCAATTTTTGACTATAATGAAATATTAATGACATTATACTTTGCAATAAAATTCAAAAAAATCATTTATATACAAGATAAATAATAATTTTAATAAATTAAAAATAATATAATTTACTAGTCAAGAGGCTGATAGAAAAATTCATCTGCTACAAACATCATAAACATTAAAGAACCTGCAACAATAAAATAAATTCCACAAAGAGTAAATGCTCAATAGAAAAATTTATAATAAATCACTTATCTAATAATTCCATTGAAGTACTTTATTGAAGGCAGGACACACATACATGGAACACTTGTGAAATTCAACTAATTATATACATATACGCACATATATCACTAATAATTAGAGAAAAAATAACTATTAAACAATATTATTATGCACCAACAATATATGCAATACAATTTATAGTTTAAAATTGAAAAGTCAAAACAAACTAAAATCTAAAATCCTAACTAAATATGGAGTGTGAACTTCAATATTAAAATTGGACAAACGATCCGAATCATAAACAATATAAATGTAACTATAGAATAACACCATTAGTAATCAAAGGCAACTTTATTCCTTACACAATTTGCAGAATGATATGTGATCCATAAATATATATCTCATTAAACCTTAATAACAGAATTAATAACTATGAAGATACGAACACATCTATTTCAGAGAGAGAGAGAGAGAGAGAGAGAGAGAGAGAGAGAGAGAGAGAGAGAGAGAGAGAGAGAGAGAGAGAGAGAGAGAGAGAGAGAGAGAGCACAGTGGCGCTGTCGCCGTTCAGCAAGTCCCAAACTGTAGGCCTTAACAACACGACATAAACCTGATAAACCGTCTCAAGTGTCATACAACATGTCGTAGATGGCGGGACTGTCTTACGTTGCAGTGTCGAACTGCCATTCCGGCTCCGGGATAGCCGTAGCTGCTAGACAGATGGAAGTGTTGCCACTGTCGTGACTGAAGATTAGGCCCGTTACACACAAAAAGGAACAGAAACAAATAAATACTGACCCACCATGTTAAATAAGTATTATCCCGTAGTGCAGCATTTATCAGGAATAGTTTAGTCTGTTTCCTTAGTTGGAATAATGCTATTGCGAAAAAGGTCCCGTTGATTATTATTTTCTAATCGTATTATTAAATTATAAATTTTTCATAACACGTGCATCGAAAACGCGCTTTCCGCCGACGAAAAAGTGGAGCGAAAGTCGAGTTTGTCTTGCCTGGGCAAAAAAAGGTCTTTTTAGTGTTTTTGTGTACATGTATAAATTAACACACCAAAACACGCACATATACATATATCTTAAAGCGAAAGTAATTTACTATCGCCCCTAGGGGCGAAAGTGAGCACTTCCGCCCCGGGAGCAAAAGTAGACAGCACTTTCCCCTGCAAAATTTTCAAAAAATTTTCAAAATTCTTTCAAATTTCAAATTTGTTGAATTTTCATAATTTGTTAAATTATCAAAATTTTTCTAATTATTGAAATTTTTTTAATGTTTCAAATTTTCAAAATTCTGCTTTTTTAGGCAGGCTAAAAAGAGCGCTATCAAGGCCCTTATTATACAAAACACGGTACACAACAAGGGGCCTTTTACTTGACTTTTTCAGACTTGGATGATGATTGAGCCCTCGTCTCGGGCGCCTTTGACTCCCACTCGTGCTTAATCATCATCCTTGCTTGAAAAAGCCAACTTTCGCCCCTAGTTATGTAATGTACTTTTATGTTATTATCCCTGTCAAAAATATTACATCAAATTTTACATAAAATTTCATGTAAAGATTTTAAACTATTAGATATAAAATTTCACATACACGAATAAAATTGTAAAACTTTGCATAATATTTCACATAAAATTTTACATACTGATTTACGTACAATTTAATTGATTTATGTAAAATTTTACACGTTAAAGTTCTAAATTTTTACATAAAATTTGATGTAAAATTTGGTGTGAATATTTTTAACAGGGTATCATATCAATCCCTAAAATGTTTTATACACAAATCAATGGTCATTAAATTAAAGTAAAATTCAACATTATTTTTTGCTGCAGCAGATCAATAAAAGTAGTCGAATGAAACTGACTAGTTTCATTTAGATTATGCAATTGACGATTCTGAAAAATTGATCTGTTTCATAAGAATACGAATTTCTTCTATAAAGCGTGGTCAGTATATTGCAAATACCATCCGATAACACAACCGGTAATTGGAACAGGAAAAAAAGACGATGTTTCCTCTTATCGTCAAGTATTACCCCATTACAGTTTAATGAATTTATCAACAATATTTGAATATCTACATACTTTGTGTGTGTATGTACTATGTGTGCATGCATGTGTGTTCATCAGTGAACCTTTAAACATCGGCGAGTGCCTTATTTGAAAAGCAAAGCATTTCGCTTTTAGCGATGTTTATAATTTTCATTAGGGTTTTCATAATTGCTTTGAATTAGAGTCGGCTGTATAGTTGCAAAATTTAGTTGTTCTTGCAAATTTATTAGATTATTTGAATTTTGCGACAAACCTATACGTGCACTTTGTTTGGATTCATACTTTGGATAATCGCTGCGCACCTGATGATCGAGAGGTGGACGCAGTCCAAGAAGAAATTGTTGCAACGCTTCACTATTTGCCGTTTGTTTTCTGTACATACGATCGTTATCATCAATACTGGGCCAGATTCATAAATTGTTGTTAATCTATTGAGCAACTTCTCTGTTCTAATACCACAATCTCCGGCCTTTTCTCCTGGAATTTGAGTGATCAATTTCAATTCACTGATAATCTCATTCGCTAGACCGATATTACTGTATCGCAATATTAAATCTGACAGAAAATCATATATGGAGCTATAGTTTAACAAACACGCTGCAAAGCTGTCCGCAACTCTACCCGGTAATTTGCTGGTCAATGACATAAAAATATATTTTTCGGAGTCAGGGCCAAAATTCGACTTGCCTGATTCCCTGGTAGCAAATGGCCGATAAGTTCTGGCCCGTTCCCTAGCGACTCGGTAGAAATGAAACCCAGAATCCATCGAGAAATATGCGTAGTTTCTACGCTGAAACCCGAGTAGCAGAAGTTCTTTTAATTTTTTGCGCATGTGCGTACGGTTCAGACCAGGCACAGGTATACTAGAAGGATATGACGCGTATTGTAGAGGTTGTCTGCTATGTTATACAGCAGAATAGCATAGCAGACGAGAACTACAGTTCTCACAGTTTCAGTCAATGTTGAATGATAAATACCGTATAAATTCATCTAGTATGTTTTTTGAAGGGGAAATATGATTTTCAAAGTGCGCATTAAGAGTGAAAAGCTAACCCTACACATGCATACTTTCATACATGACAGTATGTACAAGCATGCTGTACTGACTGACTTTGTGTTGTTCAAGTGCAATTACTGTGTAAAAAGTGTCATCGATGTGCTCGAAGTCACCAATGATGAGGTTTGCACATATGTTTCCATCACATCAGTATGCGAGCCAGTCACCTTCAACCACCAAATCACTCAAAATCATGTTAAATCCATGATATTGAAGTTCGATATCTGTTATTTTGCCTAGAGACTAGCTAAATTATTTAGAAACAGACTGCCGTGTTAGTTGTCTTGGTTCGGCTTTTCACCCTGAACCCTATGGCTTTGGCGTCAAAAAATACAGATGGGTCTATAGATGAAAGTTGAATTCATATCAGCTAGAATGAATTCAACTCAATATATTGTTTTAATATGACAACACAAATTAGGTTTCAGCCCTCTAGGTATGATAGTTTTCAAATGAGAGTGAAAATAAAATTGTGAAACAAGTTATCGAAACAAATAAAAATTTGATTTCGCTCTAACTTGAAAACTATCATACCTAGAGGGATGAAATTTTGCAACTTAATTTGTGTTAGCATGTTGTAACAATATATTGAGTTGAATTCATTCTAGCTGATATAAATTCAACTTTCATCGATAGACCCATCTGTATTTTTTGACGCCGAAGCCATAGGGCTCAGGGTGAAATGCCAAACCAAGACTGTGAAGTAAAAACTGATATGGCAGTCTGTTTCTAAATAATTGAACAAGTCTTAACGCAAAAAACAGACATCTACGTGGTACCTTTAATATCATGGATTTACCATGATTATGAGAGATTTGAGCACATTGATGACACTTTTTACACAGTAATTGTACTTGAATAATACAAAGTAAGTCAGTACACAATACTGTACATACTGTCATGTACGAGAGCATGTAGGGTTAGGTTTTCACTATTAATGTGCACCATAAAAATCATGTTTCCCCTTCAAAAAATATTGTAAACGTATTTATAGGGTGTGTGTGCATATATATATATATATATATATATATATATTCATCAATTTATGAATATTTTTAAATAATGTCAATGCAGAGCAGGATTATTGGTGTGAAAAGTAAGGTTATATGAACAAATCATAGTGGAGAAAAAGTTCTACCGAGATTTCTTCTAGAAATCATGTCTGATTTATTGGGGTTTTCATCTAGATTCTACTCGAGAGACCTGCTAGACCTGCTGCTACCAGAGTTGACATGCAAAATATGTTTAATTTTTCTAAAGATCCATTAAAACTCGGTATCAGATTTAAGGCTTGTGAAAGGATCAAACCTCTCGTGTGCTGATAATGGTCTGTGGATGCACTAAATGTAGTCTGTTCTGGGTTTATCGTATATTTTATGGGGATTTTATTTTGCCTTGTGTCAAATGTGTCGTTCATACATTGCGCATTTTGCACGTTTAGATTTTCTTGCGTATTAAAAGGAATAAGTGCCGTACTGTTTTTAGAATTTTGTCGCGATTCGTAACCTCTGCCACTATTATATTGTGTATTGTTGCTATAGGTGTGGTGAAAATTGGCTCGCTTTTAACAGTAAAACAAATGGTTCTGATTTTATTATCGATTTACGAATTTCTTAACCTACAGAGAAAGGGACCTAGATAAAAGTTAATTATTATTTTGTGAGAAAATATCTAAAGAAGGTAAGCGATTATGAGAAATTGTGGCTTTTTTTTATTTTGAATCGGATTTTTGTGTATCTTCCCAGTTTATAAATATAAACTATAGCAGATAATGGATCCTTTCATAATAGTACATTATGCAACAAGGAGAGAAAATAAGATATAAAATAAGCGTGAGTGAAGTGTTCAGCACGAGACGTAGATAAGTGCTGCAAACACCTCACGGGTCTGACATAGCTTTTATTCCCGTGTTGCACACCGTGTTTTTTCCAACAAGGGCATGAAAGGGACTTTTTTTATGCGTGAAAGTTGGGAAGGAGATCGTGCATTTCAAGTCGTGCACAAAAAATTTGAGAAATTTGAAAAAATTAAAAAATTTGAGAAAATTTGAGAGATTTGAAAACGGGTATTAACAGAGGGGAGAAAAAAATGTTCTCCCCGCTTGATGAGTAGCGGGGAGAAAATAATTTTTTCCCCGCTTGAACTCAAACTTTTTCTAACACGCTTGGAATGGACGATTTTCCGCGCTACTATTAGGCATGAATAAAGGCCCATTTCATGCGAGTGTTGGGAAACATAATATAAACTTTTATGTATTTGGTTACAAAAAAGTGAGTAGTGATAGGTATAAGGGTGTGGCAAAGCGTATTAATGAAAAAGTGACATTGTATAGATTTATTATTGAATATACTCAAAATGTGAAATTTGATATAGCTGTAACTTTTAATAGAAGGCGTATTGGCCTAAAAGGCATTACCATCCCACCAAGTTTCATCAAAATCCAAGACCCGGAATCCCCAAAGCCTCCTTGTTAGTATATATAAGTTGAAAAGACTGAACGATATAAGTAAGGAAGCACTATGTGACGTGTACCTGATTTGATACTTAGTATTAATGTTTTTGAGTGTGATCGTGTACGAATTGTGATATTTGACGGCTGTGATACTCAGCAATATTTATTTTATTTTTATAAAATACGGAAGTTTTATCTATTTTTGTACTGTGCTACGACTGATATGATGTAATTTTGAAAATGTTTTTTCATACCCACGTGAAAATATTATATGAGATTTACATGAGATCTCATTACGAATTTCAGATATATGAGATCACATATAGATCTCATTAAACTCTCATGTAGATCTCATTGACCTCTCTTAATGAATTTCAATTTTCACGCGGGAATAAATACCTTACTTACTTACTTACTTACACGGGTAGTTACATCCAATAATTACTCGATATATTTTTTTAATGGATACTTTTATTTAAGTGGACTTGACTCGACGAGAGTTTGACAGCGAATGAAAAAAATATGGTCGCTCAACGTCTTTTTTTTCTTTTTAGTTTTTTGTCTTTCGCGCGCTTTTGTTTTAAAAAAGTACACTCCCTATAGTCTAAACACGCGCGTTGTTAAATGTAACTATGCGAGTAATTTGAAAAGCATAACTTTTATCGCATAGAGTTCGGAAGCTAAAACATTTCGAAACTAAAGTAGGATAACTTGGCCTGCGGTTTCACCCGTCGCTTCGCAGTGACTATTATCACGCTGCACGCGATTCCGCGCGTTCCGCTCGACCGCCGATAGACAGATCAAAGTCGGGAAATTCGCACTAAATATAGCGGCCATGACAACTGTATATAGTTGCTAGCAGCGACGACGAGTTTTGGACTTGCTGGTACACGGAGAGAAATGTATCACTAAAAATTATACTATACTTTCTCCTAATCGGGAGACAAACTCAACCTATGCAGAAAATATAGTATGTTTGTGTGAATAATTACTATACATTTATCAAAAATTGCTATACCAGTATAGTAAAAATTGCACTTCGCTTTGACTCGCTGTGTTCCGTAGGTAAAAAATTACCGACAGAGCTAAAAAATTCGTCGTAACTTAAACCGATGACAGGAATTCGACTGATCACTTACTGCCACTAGGGGCCGACTCGTAAACTCCACTCGCAAGTGTGAAAAACTGTTCGGTTAGTATATAACGAACTACCAGATCGGAATATTATATATAAATATAAATGTGATTAGTCTAGCGATGCGTTGATAGGTTGCGACATGTATAATAATTAGATTGCGATGTGTGTAAATTAGGATATCATAAAATTCTATGCGATGCGACTTCGAGATTAAATGTAACAAATAAACAAATGAAAGTTCGCCTACAACACCCAAAAAACACAAATAAGAGGAAAAGCACCAATAGACGACAAAATAAAAGGGTCAAAAATATTTTTAAAAAGCTTGAGTATCCATAAACTTCGATATGCGGTACAGTAAAAATTGTTATGTAGTATAGTAAAATCTGGTGATCTGAAATTTTACTATACCGTATACTAGAATTTAATATAAGTCGAGTTTGTCTTCTCGTTACTATACAGTATAGTAATTTTTGATGAAAATTGTAGGAATATTTAGTGATACATTTCTCTGCGTGTATAGAGCTGCATGGAGCCATTCGAGTCGAGTTAGGAAAGTATGAACTCTTGCGAGTAATAACGGGAAGCGCGAGATGCTAGCTTGGAATTCGAAGCGGGTCAATGTCGCGCGGGATCGCGGCCAGGCGAGAATCCGGCCAATTATGAAAGCCCCGAGCCAGGAGAGCCGAGAGGGAGGCTAGCATTTTCACTTTCGCACGCACACAGCTCAGAGTTGCGATACGAAAAGTAAAAGCTCTCTGCGTCATCTCCGTTCGCGTTTCGGCAGTATCGCGGCATCTATGCGCACGCGCGCACACATACACACACACACACACAGGGGGTGGTGGGCAGGCCAGGAGAGCGTTCAGTTTAGCGTGGGTAGGTACACATCCCGTGTGCGCGCGAATCGGGGTGGGGAGAAGCGCGCCGAGCGACCGACCCGGCTTTTCTTCGCGCGAGTCTGTTCCGTCGCTGGCTGCATACGCGCTCCCCGTCGCTCTCAGTGGCCTCAGTTCTCCGCCGGACGGAAGGAGGCTCGCTGGCTCGCTTGCCGGCTACGACTGGCAACGCAAACAAGCGAGCACGCGCTTTAGTCGGGATCTCGTACGAGTCGCCGTCCCGGATCGAGATGCCTCCCGCCGCAATGCCACCAGCAGGAGCCGAGCTGCGAAGAGCCGATTCCAGCAGCATCGCGATCTTTGCCGAAGCTCGTGCGTGCGCGCAATAACGCGCTCGGCCCCTGAATCGCTGCAACAACTGCTAAGTACTTCTCTCTCCATCAGCTGAGTGCAGGAAGCCGTGCACTCGCACCAAGCCTTTATAAACTTATAGCCAAGGCCGAAGCTCGGCGAGGATGCCGAAGAGAACCTCGTGCTCGGGGCAAAGGGAATTCTTCTCAGAAGATGGATGAAAACGGGACGGAATAGAAGCGGGGCACTTCCCCATTCGCTAGACTAAAACGATCATCCATCTCGATTGTTCGCTTTTCATCCGAGTCCCGGTCGATCCACCAATCGATACGCAGCCTCGCGCGCCTGCAGCTTCTCCGAGCTTGTGGCAGTGCCGTTCCCACGGGAAAGTCTATTTGATTATACACCTGCAATCTGCATAGACCGGAGTTCCGCGCTTTGCTGCGGATCGACTCTATAGCTCGCGGGCTGGACAGTGTTCAAAATATATACGAGTACTTAGTCGCAGCCGGAGTACGCCCGCGGAGGAGGGCTGATCCTCTCCTGTCTGTGTGTGAGTTACATGCGCCTGCGATCTTACTGTGCGTGCGATCTTTGTGCCAAAAGTACGCCTCTTCTTGTATGGGATGTAACATTGACAGCCGCGAGATCATGGGAACGGATGGTCTGCCTGCGATGGTTAAGCTTGACATTGAAATGAAGGTACGTCTCGCGCTAAAGATACGCGCTCTATATATACTGCTGCTGCCGACATAAGAGAGCAAGCAAAATCCTGTAAACCGCGACGCAACCGCGATCCCCGTATGCAGCTGCTTGTGTAGCGCGTGTAGCGTGAGCCAATGGCTTGAAGCAATTAAGAAAAAACCTTGATCCACATATTGGGTAAAATTAACGATCCCGCTCATACGCAACGTTATTATTATTAATTTTTTTTCGAGGAATATCGGAGGAATAAGAGCGCGTAATTGATTATGCAAAATTAACACAGTACAGCTGGTTTTCCAATATTTATTATTCACTGCCAGCGTCAGACTAGCCGACTAGCCGTGCGCAATTACCCGCTACTGCTAATGCAAGCAGGCATCTGCGTTTTTTCTTGTTTTTCAACTGACACAATTATTCATGTTGATGAAATTTCGTGCGACTGATTGCGGATCGTAAAGCTATAGCTACTTATTGTAGTTCGTTATTGCACACCTATTCCGCTATGAAAGCCGCGTGTTTTCCCTCTCAAAGCGGCCACGTAATATTATAGAAAGAGAGAAGCTTTTGCACGTAATAGGAAAAATCGAAAATTTCGCAGACGACGCGCCAGTCTTGATGGCCCGCTGAGAGAGCAAGATGAGCTCGATGAAGAGGTCGGGGCACAAGGAGGGCATCGCCACGGCCGGCAGCACCGCGGCGGCTCGCCGGTACGCTATTCCCGGCGGAGCTGGAGGTGCTCTACCGAGCTCCAAGGGTCTGCGCAGCCTCATGCACGGCGGAGGCCCGGGCTCGCCGATCTCGTCGCTCAGGCTGCGCTCCAAGTACGAGCTCAGGAGCATCAGCTTCGAGGGCAGCAAAGTCCTGCCTTGGACCCTTAGGTGAGCAAAACACATTGTTAATTTAATCTTTCTGAAGAAAATGATCGCGCTGCCGTGGGTATATGTCTGCGCATGTATTTCTCATACTCGCACTTTTCACAAGTTTACAACTTGGCGGGAGGACTGCAGACCGAGTATGTCGGATTCGTTATCATGCGCTCATTATTCTCTGAATGAAAAAACCGAATAGCCCACCTGGTCGTGTTTCCTACGAAAAAATATATGCACTTCTCATTGTCCTTCGTTAATTCCCCAATACGCAGTCTTATCGGACGTCTGACCGTATTTCACAGTTTCTACTTGCGCATATCACGATGCGAGAGAGGAAAAAAACGCAGTACCAGCGCACTTCTCAGCATTATACATATTACTGACATACCTAGTGGAGAATGTGCCCACTTTTTAGTTTTTTCTATCCGACACGCGCGACGAGCGAATATATTGTTGTCCGTTTCCGAGAATAGAGATAATTGTTACAATAGCAGTTATGAGCGCTCTTTAATACGATAGAGAAAGATTTGGAGCGCGAGATACATTTCATTAATACATCGCCTTTCCTTCGCTTACATATGCGATCATGCCGGCGTAAGCGGTGCAGCGCTCGGTGAATTTTATCGAGGTCAAAAGGTAATTCGTTGAAATCATCGTCATCATCATCATCATCATCATCATCATCATCATCATCATCATCATCATTATTATTATTATTATTATTATTATTATTATTATTATTATTATTATTATTATTATTATTACTCAGAGGCAACATCAAGCTTATCTCGCAGCGCGCGAATGAGAAAATGCGTTATATTCTAACGTTATCAATAAGTGACTGCATGGATGAATAAAAGAATACTCCATCCTTCGCGCTTGTCGTTATATAATGTGCATCATAAAATAAATGCGCATGCATTTCTAATACCGATGTGGGTCGTTATACGACAAAATATTACGAAGTTCAAGCAAGAGTTCTCGATCCGCGTAGTGCAGGGACTGTTAAATATGTCAATTAACCCCTTGAAAATAACGCGGCTCCCTTCAAGGTACTTGTTGCGAGGCTTCAGCTTTAAGCTGTCACGTCGCACGATTTAATTTTACGGGCTGCGTGTGTGCGCGTATGTGCACGATGGGCCGAGCCAATCAACAAGTATACGCAGCGCTGCAACGGGCCGCTCGATCGATTAGATTACACACATTCGGTATCTTGCAGCCAGATTATAGGTATACCCAACATACTACTGCCTTTTCCCCTCTTAAGATCAAGGCTGCGGGAGCGAACGTATCAATTTATCGGGCTCGCGTGCGCGCAGCTTGTCGGCCTGGCGCCGAGTTAATTTTCGCGTAAATGGAAAAATTATTGTACCCCTGTTATGCAGCTGTTTGCGATGTATTGTTGTATATATGTGCCGCGGCGAATATCGAGTGCGCGGACAGAGCGCACAATGGGAAGCAGCGGAGCAAACCGCGGTCTAGCGGTGCTGCAGCCGATTCGCGACCACGTGTAAATAAACGAATAATTTGCGCGCGCGACCATACGAGGCCGGCTATCCTCCTGCATTATTACTACATCAACAGATTAGTAGATAAGTATACGCGCGCTGCAGACTAGCACGGAGCACAGCTGCACGAATGTTCATGTTACAGGTGTGGCGGCCATGATAACCCAGCCTAAAGCTAAATTTGCCTTGAAAACAAGACATATTTACTATTGGACCTAGGAAAATAAGTAAACAGTGGAGAAAGTTCTTTATGAACACTTTGCTTTATTACATTATACAAATACAAATAAGTTGCGAGTAATTACAATATCTATCGACACTTCTCCCGTTCCCTGGACTAGACAACCAATCCTATGACGACTAAGGATAAGTCGATCCGGGCTTCTGACCGGTACCACGACTCGATCAGGACTTACGCGATGAAAATCGCTATACGGAAACACTCTATCGCACTTACACAAATACGCTCAATGTGCGGGATCATATAGACTGTATACACACGCGGTGACTGTGTCCCTATTAGTATACGCGTACATCTATACTCTCACACTTAGTTTGAAAATACACGAATATTCTCAACACTTACTCTCAGGCGTGTTGATCACAGCCGTGGGTCAATTAATACAGTTTTTTACATTTTTAGGCCACAAAAGTCATCCTCACTCCCTAATGATGCCACTCGCAAAGCTTCTGCGAGAAAGCTCTTCATTGCATGAAGTTTTTTCTTCTATTTTAGGTTTTCGCGCACATTTGCGGTTTTTCTTTTTGTTGATTCGCTTTTTTCCCTCTCACAACTACTTTCTGTATTTTCACTATCAGAACTTTCGTTTAGAAAGTAAATATAGTTTTACAATGAAAAACGGAAACTTGAATTTAGATTAAATTTTATAAAATTAATTAAAATAGCAGTATAATCAATGAAATCGTCATGTCTACTGTCTTATATGAGTCATTCTACGAGAAGTCGGAAAATTCGCAGTTAAAAAATCAAGCTCTTGCAATTTTGAGGGCATACTCACAAGACCAAGTTTTTACATACAATATGTAAAAAAATGGGTGTCACCTCCAAACCATATGCCAATAAAAAGTTACAGGCCAATTGCTAACTATACCCGGGGCGCAATAATAGTATATTATAGTACTGGGTGGCATAAATCCGCATCTATGTCACGCCTATCCGTGGCATAAATAGTTCATTATTGCACCGTGCTGATCACCCTCGCTACGCTCGGGCGCTAACTGCATGGTGCAAAAATGGACTGTTTAGGCCACGGATAGGCGTGACAGCGGATTTATGCTAGTCAGTGCTATAAATTAACGTACGATACTAATGGCATAAATAGTCCGATACGGCACAGCACATACACACCGTGCAATAATGGACTATTTATGCCATGGATAGGGGTGACATAAATGCGGAGTTATGCCACACTGTGCTATAACGGCTTTTTTTGGTAGTTATTGGCCCGTAACTTTTTGTTGGCATATGGTTTGGAGGTGACACCCATGTTTTTTACAAATTGTATGTCCAAACGCATGTAAAAACTTAGTCTGGTGAGTGTGCCCTCGCTGAATATTTTTATCCAAAAGATCCTTTGGTTGGAATACTAATTCTCTCTCTCTCTCTCTCTCTCCCCTCCTGTCTGGTAAGTGCGATACACGTTTCGGCTTCGCTCTGCCTTGTGCATGCATACTTAAGGAGTTTTTGCACTATGGTGCGAGATATTCATCACGGCATGTCATTTTGTCGTTGAGCCAAGGTTCTACTTTTTGCCTGTGTTGATTATTTGAGGTTAGAACCACACTATCTCTATCCTGTATCCGCCATCATCGTGCAGACCGCTGATTGTCCGTTACACCGTCGCCTACCACATTAATGAAACAGAATATCTACTGCTAAGCATAAATTGTGGCGCAAAAATGTTACTTGGTGCCATTTATCGTAGGCCTAAGGGACACACCCTTACGAATTTCTTCAATATAGTGCTTAACGTTTCGCATCTGTATTCTAATATCATGTTAGCAGGTGATTTGAACTCCGACTTGCTCTCTAATGACTATTATGGCACGCATTTACGTGAGCTTATAGTTAAGCACAACTTCTTTCTTGTGCCTTTCGGAGCCACTCATCATACTGACGATTCAGACACATGGCTTGATATAATACTGTCTGATTCAAGTGATAAGATCATCTGGTATGAGAAATCTGATGCACTATTTATAAATGGCTATGATTACATTCTCATTGATTTTACATTCGATTTGCCGCCTCGTCAAGAGGTAGATTACACCTCAAGAGATTTTCGTAGCTACTCTTCTCCAGTATTCTTAAATATGTTATTGCCTAAACTCAATGAATTAGCTCTTGATTTGAATTCGACTTTTGATTCACGTCTTAAAAGTTTTCAGACAATTGCTAGCACAGCGCTGGATGTCGTAGCACCCCTCACTACGAGAAAGTTTCGCAGAAAACCGCTACCGTGGTTCACACATGACATTAAAGTTAAATGCAAGCATAGGGATAGGTTACATGGAATATCTAAGCAATCTGGCAGCCTTACGAACAAAATAAATTACAAGAATGCTCGCCGAAAAGTCAAAATTGCAATTAAGGAAGCACGCAATAATTATCTATTAGATGGCTGTCGAGATAAAGCAAATTGCTGGGCTTTTCTGCGCAAATATGGTTTAGTTCCGTGCAAGAGTAAATCGCATCTGCACTTCTCCGATAAAGAAGAGCTAATTGAGTTTTACTCATCTGTGACTTGCGCCCATTCTCCTTGTTCGGACAGTGTATTGCGTTCGATACTTGAGGATAATCGAAGTGTATCACTTGATACACGTTGAATTTGATTTTAAGCTCCTAAATCACATAGAAGTCTGTTACAATGCCGCTACCCTAAGCGGGTTTTGGGCGTTGTCGTCCAGATCGGAAGGGTGGGTGCCTATCACCACTACACAGCGCGTCCTTAGGTTGCGGATAGAGGAACAGCCCCTGAGAAAGAGGTTAGCTGCGAATAAATTGAATAAGCAGCCGCGGACAGCCGATAGGAACAGGCGTGGGTGTGATGAGCCCACACTGTCGAACGCATTCATCTAGAAACACTACGCAAGCACCACAACAACAAAAACACTTCACATTATCTCTTATCTCTCAATCTATCTCTTTCATCACACATTACAAAAATGGGCAAAAATCCTGCTGCCGAGGAGGATGCGGGAGCGATGACAACTGCCCTGAAAGGGGATGTGTAGAATGATTCGTCACCTGGTCTTACGCAGTAACGATGCCAGCGAAGGCGCGCTGCCTTGCAGGGGGGCGTTAGGATGCGAGAATGAAACCGTAGTGTGTCTGACGACGAATTGACACTGTCCTCGTCAAAGTCGGAAAGCTCTCATACTTAGTTCTAGAGAGGTATGGGGGTTATCACCTCTAGAACGGTGGATTCACCTGCGATCGGAACAGGATCCGAAGCGCGCGGGTTTAACATAACATCATGGCTCAAAAAAATCAAATCCGAACCAAAAGGGACTTAAGGGTCGGAACTTGGAATGTTCGCAGTCTATACAGAGCAGGCCCGTTTAAAGAACTCGTAAAGGAAGCTGATAGGTACAATCTAGATTTGGTAGCAATACAGGAATCGCGGTGGCCAGATGACGGAGTACTAGCAACGGGTAACTTCACGTACCTCTATGGGTCCGGGAGTGGGGGATCTCTAGGCACCGGATTTCTCGTAAGCAAAAGCATCATACATTCGGTTAAAAGTTTCAAATCCGTCAATAATAGGCTCTCGTACATCATTATCGAAGGTGAATGGTATAGATATGTATTTATTAATGTACACTGTCCTACGGAGGACAAAGAAGAAGAAGCTAAGGATCTCTATTACGAAACTTTAGAGCAGGTAATCGACCAGTTCGCGTCTTACGACACAAGAATAGTATTAGGCGATTTCAATGCTAAAATAGGTAGGGAGGAAATGTTTAGGCCTACTATAGGGAAGGAAAGCCTGCACGAAGCCAGCAATGATAACGGTATTAGGGTCATAAATTTCGCGGCGGCAAAAGATCTTATAATCAAAACTACGTGTTTTAAGCACAAGAACATACACAAGGCAACGTGGACATCGCCGGACGGGGCCACACAGAACCAAATTGATCATTTCCTCAGTGAAAAAAGACGTCATACTAATGTTCTTGACGTAAGGGATTACAGAGGGGCAGATAGCGACTCGGACCACTTCCTAGTAGTAGCCAAATTAAGAGCTAGACTAGTAGCGAATCAAAATAGTAAGCGAGCAAACAAGGTAGAAAGCTTCGATATTGAGAAGCTACGAGATAGAACAGAGCGAATTAGGTACCAGATAGAAATTAATAACAGGTTTCAGGCACTTGAAGAAGCAAACAAATCGCCGGAGGGGAAGGACGAACCGAATAGCTTATGGGGGGACATCGAAAAAACGGTAAAAGAGGCCGCGAACAAAGTACTGGGTAAAAAGAAAAAGCCAAAGAGCAAACCATGGTTTGACGAAGAGTGCGAACTCTGGTTTGAAAGGCGCAAAAAGGCTAAATTAGATAGCTTACAAAATAGGACCGTAGAAGAGTATTCTAACGTAAGGAAACAGACGAGCGCGATCTACAGAAATAAGAAGCGGGAGTATCAAAAGAATCTTATTAGGAGAATAGAAACTAACAGTAAGGAAAATAACCCACGCGAAATGTACAGAGGGATTAACGCCATCAGAAAGGATTTTAGGAGTAGAGCGCAATTGATGAAGGACGAAAACGGGGACCTCGTAACAAATGACAACGAATTACTGTAGCTGTGGAAAAACTATTTCGATAAATTATTAAACGTGCACGAAAATAGCGAAGAATTAGGGGACGAAATTCACACTGCTGAACTCCACGTGGAGGAACCGAGCTACCAAGAAGTAGAGGCCGCGATTAAAAAACTAAAAAACAACAAAGCCGCGGGAAATGACTCTATACCAGCTGAGTTACTCAAATATGGGGGCGTCGAGCTCACTTTCAAAATCTATAAACTAGTATATGCCATCTGGAAAAATGAAACAATACCCGAAAATTGGAAGGAATCTATAATTATACCGATTTTTAAAAAGGGGGATAAGACAGACTGCAATAACTATAGGGGCATCTCACTTTTAGCAACGTGCTACAAAGTCCTGTCAAACGTAATACAAGCTAGACTCACTCCATTCGCGGAAGATATAGTAGGATATTATCAGTGCGAATCCGGCGCATCAGATCGACGAGCGATCAAATGTTTACCATAAGACAGTTGTTAGAGAAAAAGTGGGAATTTTGCGAAACCATACACCAAATATTTATAGATTTTAAAAAAGCGTACGACTCTATTAAGCGAAGCAAAATGTATCACATTCTAGTACTTCTCGGTGTACCGAAAAAACTCGTGAGATTGGGATGGGCAGGGAACGTAGTGAGAATGGGAGACAACCGTACGGCAGCGCGTGTCATGAAGGGCAGGCCCATGGTAACGCGACCTCTAGGTAGACCTAGACGTATATGGGAGGACAACGTAAAAGCGGATCTAGTAGAAATAGGACGGGTGGGTGTCGATCGAAGAGGTGCATCTTGGGTGGGGTTGACACAAGATAGGGCAGTGTGGAAGGCTTGCGTAGATGAGGCGATGAACTTTCGAGTTCTAAATGCCACGTAAAAAAAAATCACATAGAAGTTCTGCAGGCTATGCACGAAAACCTACCAAAGGCCAAAAGTCGTAGTTGTGACGGCTTATCTTTATCATATTTTTAAGATGTTCTTCCTAAACTTGCTCCGTTTTTAACCACCTTGTTTAATTAATCCATTTCTACTGGTAATTATCCATCTGCATGGAATAAATCTGCAATCGTGCCGCTAAACAAGTTACCCGTACCAAGTTCACCTGGTGACACGCGTCATTCCGCATTTTGCAAAAGTATTTGATGGATTGATGACTCGTCAAGTAGTCGAATATCTCAAGACACACAATATTATTACACCATATCAGTCAGAGTTTCGCAGCAACTATAGCACCCAAACAGCACTTTTAAAGGTCACGGATCAGGAGCAGATTCTGGATTAATTACGCTGTTATTGCTCTTTGATTTTAAACGTGCATTTGACACTATTGATCATGCCACACTGCTGAAGAAGTTGAAACTCATTGGTTTTTCTAATAAGGCTATTATGGTTTCATTCATATTTGTCTAGGCGTTCGCAAGCAGTAGTTGGTCTGGAAGGCACGCTATCAAGTTTTTTGCCAAGTACTTCAGGAGTTCCGCAAGATTCTTCTCCAGGCCCTATTATCTTTCTGATATATATCAACAAGATACTATCGATTTTGCAGCACTGTAAGTCAAAGTGTATGCTCTTTGCTGATGACTTGCAAATCTATATTCAATGTTCATCTCGCGATTTAGATGCAGCTGTTGCTCAATTAAATGACGATGCTAGCTATATTTTAAACTGGTCCAAGACAAATGGGCTCCATCTCAATGTCAGTAAAACAAAGGCCATGGCTATTGGGTAGGTGCAACACCATATGCGTTTAGATGTAAGTAATATTGCGCCAATACTAGTTGAAGATGTAGTAATTCCCTTTGTAGACACTACGAGAAACCTTGGAGTAACCTTGTCTAAAACGCTTTCCTGGAATGCACATGTGTCCGGCATCTTTGCGAAAGCTCACTTTGCACTATATAGACTAAGATATAAGGGCTATAGCTTAAATAGCCAGGTTAAAGCGCAGTTAGTGATAAGCTAGGATGGCTCTCGCTCGATCACAGAAGAAATTATCATTAAGGTGTTTAATTGTATAAATTGTTTACTGTCAACCGTCCTGATTATCTACTTAACTTGTTTACGATGCCCGGCAATGATATCAGGCGCTCGACTAGAAACATCCCCTCTGCGTTTGCGATTCCATTCGCTAAAACCGAAATGTATCGGAACTCGTTTACTATAAAAGGAATGCATCGCTGGAATATCCTTCCTGCGAGTATCAGATTAAGTCCGTCTCTTAATATTTTCAAAAAGCGACTTCACGCTTATCCCTTAAAATTGCCAGTCAACCTATGTAAAATAAGCATCATATTGTAATCATATTGTCAGGATATCGACTCTAGTATGTGACTATAAGATCGAACCTGTTGATCGTATACTCAAATGTGAATGAGTAAGGGAGAAAGCTCTATTGTTCCAAAGATATGCTATAAACTATTGTAATTGCTTCGCTATTGTTCGCCAAAGTATACTTTTTGTAATCCTGCTCTGTATTGCTTACTTCGCCCCACGGCCATCCGGTCTAGGGCGTTAATGAATATGTTTTCTCTCTCTCTCTCTCTCTCTCTCTCTCTCCCTCTCTCTCTCTCTCTCTCTTTTTTCTTTTCTAGCGTGATCGATCTCTCGATCACGCTTGACCGAGTGGAAGTGTCTCGTCCCCACTGGCGCATTGGCCTCATAGACTCTTCTATCCCCTTTCTCTCTCTCTCTCTCTCTCTCTCTCTCTCTCTCCGTTGAAGAGATTTTACAGGCTTTCAACGCTTTCCGCTTGAACGCTGTTGGTCTGGGACGGTCAGCATGCAAAGGGACTGCTCCTTCGCAATCTTCCCCATCCTTATGAACATCTTTGATGCCTCATTGCAGGCTGGCATTTTCCTAAACAGTTGGAAATCGGCAACGGTTTGGCCGATTCCAAAGATCCTGCGAGAGACACCACGAGGAGACCCTGCCACCTCTCCACCATACCCCTCGCAGCGCAGCATAAGTCGCTACACGCATGGTGTGACAGCGTTTTATGCTTAGAATCGCCTTCTGCGCACGGAGTGAACGTACATCGCGATTTGGCGTGCATGGCACTGCGATGCGTGGTGAGCGTTTCTCGGGCACCGCGCTTTCTGCTGAAAACTTCTCTCCGTGTATGAAGAAGCTCTTGATGGTCAGAGAACAATTATTATATTCTAATTATACTCTCTCCATGTAAAACAGTGAAAATGTTCACTATTTATGCAGTGAACGCATTTTTCACTGTTGAAATAGTGAAAAAATCACTATTTTGATCACTATTCTAATCAGTGAAACGCTAATATAAATACTATTTTGTCAAGTGAAAATTTTACTTTTGAATAAGTGAATCTGATTCACTTATTCAATAGTGAACAAATGAGAGGAGCGATCCTAAAACTGAAACTCTTTAATCCACATACCCCATTCCCCCCTGCAGCAAAGTTTTAATGTGAACAAAATTTTTTATAATACGTTTAAACATTGGGGGAAAGCAAGGACAAGAATGTAATATTTATTAAGGGAGTTCTCTCGAAACTGATCCTTGGAAAATAGTTGCCGGGTTTTGTATGCCGTTCTAGGTAAAAACACGACAAGAAGTAAAAATGTTTATTGACGTTATTTATAACGTCTTATGTGAGAAAAAATATATCATGATACTATCCTGATAATATCTGAAAAATATTTGGCCAGGAGAAAGTAAGATTACGAATCGCAAATAGATGATGTCTAGGTTTTCAGGGTCGCCGATGTCGGGATTCAGGGTTAGCATATAGAAAAATGCATTTTTCGTCAATATCTCGTAAAGGGAGAGAAAAGGACGAAATTTTCGCCCCATACATGGAGCTCGAACAACAAATTTCCATTCGGGTAGTAAATTAAAATTTTTTTGGTTTTGAGGTTAGGATTCCGTTTTTTGTTTTCGAAACGATGCGCCTTTCCTACAACTCCATAAAGCTAGAGAATGACGTCTACAAATAAGCCTTTTACAAAAATCTACGGAGCGCACTTTCTAGAGTCCGTCATCGCTGACCCCGAACACCTAGACAGCATTTACGAGCGATTCTCACGCCTAGACACGAAAAACTATGTAGCATACTAGATAGCTGCATATTTGAGGCATTTATTTATTCGTGAAGCAATCGTCCGAAAATATAACCTCTAATTGAAGAGCTCTCGGTGTTTATGGGGGAGGTGGATTTGAGGTTTTGTTTTTAGATGAAAAATTATCACCTCCGCTTGGTTTCTTTCTAAGTATGTGCTGCGCATAAAAATCGAAGCTCAAGGTATACTATGCTAATATTTATGGATTGCCGTTATTCGTTATTAATAGTTCAGTTTAGGTAAACGGAAAGCTCGCACGACTACCACGCTGATGACCCAGGATCGATTCCCGTCGCCGACAAAAAATTTAATTTAATTTCTTTGTTTCTAAATAATATAATATTCATACTAAATTAATAAAAATTTATAATAATAAGTCTAAAACAAATTAAACAAAGAAAAAAATTAATTTTTTTATTCCTCAGTGTACATTTCTAATCGATTTAAAATACGACATTTTCACTGATTTTTGATTCACAGTTGCATACTTCTCACTGTATAAATTAGCGTATATGTACTATTAATCAGTGAAATTTTACCATTTTACACGGAGAGAGTACATTATTATTTATTATATTTTACAAGTTTTAAGCGATTATTAATTTGGAAGAGACAGCTGAAACAAATTAAGAAATTAAAATTTTTGATGCGGCGGCGGGCGGGATAGAACCTGGGACCGTCGGCGTGCGAGTCGAGTACACTGACCTCACCTAAGAGAACATTTAGTTCCAAAATCTCAGATCTTATATATTATTAACTACCTAAACATACAAACTAAACTAATTATTAATAATGAATATTAGCTTTATGGAAAAAATCATGTAATAAATTTAAACTGAAGATATTAAGATATTTACCGTACGTATACGCACATATGCGTACACACTGGTGAGCGAGCACGTATTTATAAGACCAACAATTTTGTTATACCGCCCTAACCTCAAAATCTATTACGTCACGCAGATCCTTTTCTCATTTCCAATAATATTTGCTAACTCACCTACAGAATACTGAAACAAACTTAATCAAATTTTACTATACTAGATAGCAAAAAGTATATTCCCAATTTTTACTATACTGCATAGCAATTTTTGATACAGTGAGTATCATAAATTGGCGAATATATAGTCATTTTTAGTATCAGTATAGTAACCCGGTTGAAAAAAATCATATGTTTTTATCAATATTCAAGTCTACCATTTATGGTCACCAAATATAATAAATGTGTCGCTTTTAAGTTTTATTTTGGATTAAATATCAGGAAAGTTACTAGTATGTGTTTTTATTACATCTGTTTATCGTATGATTTTATTATATGTTAAATTGAAACCACAAAAACATATGATAAAAGTACATGTTTTTAACATATTGATGAAAACATATGATTTTTTTCAACTGGAAAATAAGCTTAGAAGTCGAGTTTGTCTCCTCATTCGTAAGAAGTATAGTCATTTTTACGTGAATATTTCTCTCCATGTGGAGCAGAATACAATGCTGAACGAGATACTGTAGGAGGTTTTAGTATCACTATCGACCAAGAGTTGTCCAAAGTCGTGGCTCCGTTCTGGGAAACTGAAGAAGTACAACCCATAACTTCGACGCGATTTCTGCCTGAGAAGAGAGCTGCTATCAACACTTCAAGGGAACAAGCGAAACGGAGCTTCCTCCGCTTGGAAAAACGCTTTACTAATCACCGAAGATGGCTGACGCTTACAAGCGGTTCATGGATGAATATCTTAGTCTTAGACATGCTGAAGTCGTTCTGTAAAGCGCGGTAATGTCTACATTATTTTCTGTAATTTCGCATCTCCTGGTATTTAAAAGTGACTAGGAATGAAGGCGCGCTTCGCGCGCTCTTGATTCTATCTCTGTCTAATAACACTGGTAGAAAATCTACCATAAGTACTGGGCGGCACACTAACATCTGCTAATATTTTATAAGCATGTAACATGTTACTAAATCTCTCAAAACTATTTTTTAATAAATACATTAATAATGTTCAATGTCGTCATCATTGGTTTGAATAGTGAATTTGAAGAAAAGTTCAGTATAAGAGTCAGTGAGTTTGTCTATCATTAAAATACCATTTATTTGCATTATAAAAAAGCTATACAACTGAAATTTTACACAGATACTTACTATGCTACCTAGAAAACATGTAACCTACATGATTATGATTTAACTGTTTTCATTCATATTTTCACATCGAGGTCCATATGAATTTTTACGAACCGCACCCTACCTGGACTTCGTCATCAGCGACCCCAGATACCTAGGCACCGTCTTCAAACAGTTATTAACACCTAGACACTAAAAACTATGGAGCGCACTACCTGGACCTCGTCATCGTCGACCCCAGATACCTAGGCGCCGTCTTCAAACAGTTATTAACACCTAGACGCTAAAAACTATAGAGTGAACTACCTGGACTCAGTTATCGGCGACCCCTAAACATTTACTTAAGCACATCATTTATAAAAAACTGGCAATTCTCATGCAGAAAGGGCAAGGCCTTTCTCTTTCCGAAAGCGGAAAAGAGGAAGGCCTTGCTCTTTCCTAGTCTAAAACGCGACCCCTAAGCGACCCCTAAACATTTACTAAAGCACACAATTTAAAAAAAAACTGACAATTCTTATGACGAAAGGGAGCGTTTTAGCCTATTTCGTATAGCTGGCGTATAGGCGCTTCCGTGTGAAACAAAAAAAAGTGTCTGTCTCGGGGACAGCCGATAGAAGTGAATACTTAAATAGATGGTGTGCAATTTCGGAATATTTTGAATAGTTTCGTTACCAAAGAATCAAACTTATACGAAGTGAGAAATATACTAGTCTTCGCAGCGGGACTGCAAATGTACTTTATATATTATTTATTTTATAGTCGTCGACGAAAGAGTTCAAAATATATATATACTACTGTCTTCGAGGCAAAACTGAAATGAATTAGTCTTCGTCGCAAATTCAAATGCGTCTTCTTTGAGTGCAAAGTAGTAATCTACAAGGATAAATTTAATTGTGACTTTTTTGATGAATTTTTATAATTTTTTGATATAGTGATTTTGATTCGTAAATCGCCGCGATTTTCTTATTTTTCCAACTTAATCACAACTTTGACAGAGATGTAAAAAATGTTAGGTGAAGTAATCATTTCAACTAGTAAATTTAAGATAGACAAAATATAATACGCATAAAGAAAATATAATAAGAATAGTATCGTACGATATTTTATGACACAACGTGCGTAAACCGAGATTTAGCGAGTGCATTTTTGCACGAGCGTGCGGTAAATCGAGGTTCACGCAACGGCGTGTCATGAAGCTATAATGTTTACTTGCAAACGTTTCGCGCATATTAAGAAAGTCACATCGTCTAGTTGACTCAAAAAAATTGAAGCGCCATAAAAAGGAACCGCTACATTAGTGCGTCGAGGGGCCAGAAATCCAGCGGGAAGAACCGATAAAACCCGATAGCTGCTTTCAGTGTGTGCAAATAAGTGCGGTTGATATGTAAGGGGAGAGCTGAGCTGTGCGAGCACGCTCATATGTGCGGCGAAGAGTGGGTGGTGGGGGCAGAGAGCTGCCGCTGCTTTCGTGCGACGATCGGTCTGTCGCGCCGTCGTGACGGTCACCGTTTGTCGATTCACTCTCCAGTAAACTGTGTACTCGACAAGCCTATAGAAGTATTCGCTTAAAAAATTCGGGTCGTTTTCTTTCCGGAGGAAGAGGAAAACCATGTCTTTCTAAATTCTTTTCTTCATATAGGTCCTAAATTACAAGAGGACGTCTTAGTTATTTTCACTCGCTGGAGGTTTTTCAATTTCGTTTTTTCTTCCACAGGGATGACGTCGACTGGCAACGTATTCTTTGGCGTTCTCAAGTAGACGAGCCTCTGAAAGCTCTGCGCTTGCTTACTGTAACTTATGACACGGCCTATGCGCCTTTCCTCGCCAATGCATGTTTGCTGCAGCTATCAGACGATGAGAAGAAATAATTTCCTCCAGGCGCCCAAGCATTGCGCCAATGCCGCTACGTTGACGACACTTTTACTGAGGATGACACACTATCTAAGGCATTCGAAATTGGCAATCAGTTGGTCGAAATCCTATCCTCTGCTGGTTTGCAAGTCAGTAAGTGATTTCTCATCGAAAAAGAATTTCAAGATGCTGAAGCTGTCTCTACTCTTGGTTTGCGGTGGAACCAAGTAAATGACGCATTCTTTTTGAGCTTCAATCTCTAGTTTTTCTGAGATCGTGACAAAAAAATCTGTTTTGTCAAAGATCGCAAAGTTGTACGATCCGGCTGGTTGGCTGGCTCCTGTCATTGTACGCGCAAAGATTTTCATGCAAAAACTTTGGCTAATTAACATTAATTGGGACTCTTGCTATCTGATCTGCATACCTCTTGGATTTCGATGAAAAATAGTCTTCAAGATATCGAGACTATTTCAATTCCTTGATGGTTAGCAATATTTAAAAGTGAATTTTTGTCTCTGCATGGTTTTTGCGACGCTTCAGAGCGCGCCTATGCGGTAGCTGTGTACCTTGTGTCTCTTTTTAACCTTTTTAACCAAATCTGAAAAGCATTCGATTATTCTGCCGAAAAAGCACTATGTGACCAAGCTTCTGGTTCAAGCAACCCATCGTATAATCTTACACAGTGGCCTTTCGCGTGTACAGAGTATTATCAATTGTGAATACTGGATAATACAAAGAAGGAATCTTGTTCGAGGAATTGTGCACCGGTGCGTCAAGTGTGCTCACTTGAATGCAACTACGCAAGAACAACTGATGGATTCGCTGCCTGTTTCTCGTTCTAGACCGGCTAGACCGTTCACCTTCTCTGAACTTGACTATGCCGGCCCCTTGGGTGAAAGCTTCCCCTGGCAGAGGGCGATAGACCACTAAAGATTAGGTGGCAATATTTATCTGCATGGTCGTTAAAGCGATCCACCTGGAAGTCGTAAGTATCCGATCTCACAACTGCCTCATTTTTAGCGGCCTTTGTCTGCAGGCAGGGTCTTTGTAATACCATTTACAGTGACAATACAACGAATTTTTGTGGAGCCGATGCTGAGTTACGTCGACTATGTTCGGAAACTTCATCTCTAAGCCAAGAAGTCGCAGCTACGATCGCTACGCACGATATTATCTGGTCGTTTATTCGGCGGCATCTGGGAAGCCAATGTCTGCTCATTCAAACGACATCTGCAACATGCCATGGGCAAGAAGAAGTTGACCGTCGAGGAATTAATAACTGTAGCGGCAAAGATAGAAGCGTGCTTAAATTCGCGCCCATTGTGCGCTCTCAGACGACGCTCAAGATTTTGTTGTTTCTTTACCCAGTCAGATCGTTTTGTTATACAAATTTCGTTCTATCGTTGTAATTTCTGAATATCCTTAACCAAGTGTTTCATTTTCTCTTCAGATTCCTCCCGAAGCCGTCTGTCGTTGTTGAAATCCTGGTCCCTTTGTCGAAGCTCGACAGAAAGATTAACTTCTTCCAAAGAGCGATAGGACAATAAAACTTCTAAGTCTTTTTGAAGAAAACGTTCGTGTTCAAGCTGTTCTTTGAGATCATTCACTTCCTTTAATGCAGTTATTAACTTCGGGTTTGGCACGACGTTTCTTGATGGAAGGTTGAAGATTTGCGGTGTCTATGAGGAGCTGGAAATATTGGCGTCATCTAGGTTAATTGCCGAACGTGATTGTGTATTTGATGGTATCGCGTTTGAAAGTGACTTGCGAGGCGTTCGTGGTACCATTATTCAAGATTTTATGATCGGTGTAAAAGTTATGTAAGCCGCATGCAAGTGTTCTAAATTTTAAATTAATTATTCGTTTTCGATTCGTGCTGCCATGTGCACGATTTAGTAGACCATTTCGGGGCCGGTCGCCTCGAGTGTAAAGGTACAAAGGTATCTTAGGGGCCGAAGAAGCTAGAAAATGCAGGGTTCTCGCGATGCTCGATTCTAGCGGAATGGTACGCGGGACGTCAGGGAAGAAGAAAAATCAACAATTTCTTTTCTTTTTAGAAAAAGATGTGAGATTAGCCTTTGCCGTCAGATAAGATCGGCTTCAGCTTGCATACGGTGAAAATACCTTTGTAAAAGTTCGAACTAAATAAAGTCAATAATTTTTAAACGTGATTTGTCCTTGCTGTACATTCTGGTGCTGTGACCAGCATATCATCGAACTTTAAAAGAATGACGAGTCAATGGCTGAACGAGTCACACGAGGACGCCTTCGCCAGCCTGCAGTGGATAACCTCCAGCCTTTAGCAGGTCCAGCAGTCCAGCCTCAGAGAGCTGCGCCGCATGCGCGGGCTCCTGGCCGACGGCAGCTTGCAGCGAGTGAACTTTCACTTCCGCCACCAGCGGATCCAGCAGTACAGCTTCATAGTGCTGCATTACGAGTGCGAGCTCCTCGTCAGATACTGACGACAAAAATATTATAACCGTAACACCAGCAAAGACAGCGCGTCTCCATGAACCTTTAGGGCAGACATCCTTGCCTAGATTTCTTTCAAAACGAACATTAAAATCGCCACATTTTGATTTGTCCACTATCAATCCTTTAGAACGACTTGCGAATGCCTTCGAGCGTTCTTTAAATAATTCCAAAAATTTAATCTTAGCGAGTAATCCGCGTTTGGTCAATGGGTTCAACAAAGGAGTTACCAACTTTCTCTGGAAATCCATTAGAATTGATGAGATTTAAGCAAGCTTTTGAACTCTCATCGGAACTAGTAAAGTATAGTAGTTGGGAAAATTTTACGTTTAGTCCGCGCACTTAAGGAAGACGCGCACTCTCCTGTAGAGAATCTGTTGGTGACGAACAGTGATGACGCGGGTTTTATAATGGAAACCCTTGAGCTCCGTTTTGGAACAAGAGCATTATTCTAGAGAAGATAATTTCCGGGCTTAAGCAACTATCCAATGTCAGTTCCTCAATGGACGTTTTATTTTTCTCAACAAAACTACGAAGTGCTATGATTGCAATTCATTCACTAGAAGGCATCGGATATTTGTTGGGCCTGATCTTTCAAAAGAGTTGCTAAGAAAACTACCTCCGAATATGGCCTCGTCAGCGCCTGCGCTGATTGGCCCTCCGTAAGTCGCGAGTCAATCAGCGGGCACCGATGCGTGGCTCGTTATCCGCGTGGACTGTGAGCCAATCAGGCGCCAGCAAGAAGCGCGCGCGCGCGCGCGCGAGAGAGAGAGAGAGAGAGAGAGAGTGATAGTGCTGCACCTGGGCCTGTGGCCCGCTGTCTACTGCACGAGCATGGCTCGTGCGTGAGTGTGCGAGAATAAGTCCTGCGTGGCTACCTAGTGCGGGGGCGGCATCACTGCCACCGCGTTGTAGGGAAGGGCTGGGCGAAATTCAAGTGCAATAAAGTACAATTATTGAGTGTGATTATTTTCCCCTCTCCCTAGCGTTCTCCCAAACGTGGTGATCGCGCCAAATCCTACGATTAAAGAAAAATCCTAGTGCATGCGAGGCTCTAGGTGTTACGCACTTGTGTTGGGAGGCACAGCGTTGCCATCGTAAGTACTACATCTGCAGAAGGGAAGGACGTGCTAGGTAGAACTGAGACAGTTTCTATAAAAAACGTAGAAAAATGTTTGCGTTGTAAGGTAAGCGGTCACGATATCTCGTATGGTAGGGTTTTGCATGCAATGCATCTGCAAAGCGGTGGTCGGTAGTAAGACGAGCTCGGCTCTGTTACGTTTGTTTGAATTCTGGACACATGAAAAGTAATTGCTCTGGGAATTGTTGCAAACTGTGTAGAAGCTTACATCGCTATGTGCTGTGGGTTTAGCAGCTAATAATTCCGGGGACAAGTTTGACAAAAATTTGTCAAATCAGTCAATAAATAATTTGCTCAACTTGTAATACAGCACCCTTGTTTTATTAAAAATAGTACCAGTAATCCTTCGCGGTCGCGTCAAACTTATAAATACTTACGCTCTTCTCGACGAGGGTTTTACTATAACAATGATTGACAGCTAAATCGCGCATGTAATTGGTATTAAAGGTTTAAAATCCACAATAAATTTGAAACGTATAAGAGACGAAATTACAGTTAAAGTCTAAGCCGAAAGAATTAAATTAGATTCTGAATGTGACACCGGTAAATATCATTTATACGCGGCGCTGTATTATAAAGAGATCGAACGTTTAATTAAGTTAGGTTATGCTGTCGAATTCCCCGAAAGTACACCCGATGTTCGACAGCGGTATCTTTTTCATTCCAATGTCAAGAACATTAATAAACCTGGAAAGTTACGATTAGTTTTTTATGCCGCAGCCAAAAACTTTTGGCATAAGTTTAAACGATCAATTATCAATAGGTCCTGATTTTTTGAGGTCCTTACTTGGAGTACTAATGAGATTCCGACAACGACCGTTCTCTCTGATAGCAGATCTTGAAGATATGTTTTTAAAAATTAAAATGAGTAAGGTGGATTGCTAACTGTTACAATGCCGCTACCCTAAGCGGGTCTTGGGCGTTGTCGTCCAGATCGGACGGGTGCGTGCCTATCACCACTACACAGCGCGTCCTTAGGTTGCGGATAGAGGAACAGCCCCTGAGAAAGAGATTAGCTGCGAATAAATTGAATAAGCAGCCGCGGACAGCCGATAGGAACAGGCGTGGGTGTGATGAGCCCACACTGTCGAACGTATTCATCTAGAAACACTACGCAAGCACCACAACAACAAAAACACTTCACATTATCTCTTATCTCTCAATCTATCTCTTTCATCACACATTACAAAAATGGGCAAAAATCCTGCTGCCGAGGAGGATGCGGGAGCGATGACAACTGCCCTGAAAGGGGATGTGTAGAATGATTCGTCACCTGGTCTTACGCGGTAACGATGCCAGCGAAGGCGCGCTGCCTTGCAGGGGAGCTTGAGGATGCGAGAATGAAACCGTAGTGTGTCTGACGACGAATTGACACTGCCCTCGTCAAAGTCGGAAAGCTCTCATACTTAGTTCTAGAGAGGTATGGGGGTTATCACCTCTAGAACGGTGGACTCACCTGCGATCGGAACAGGATCCGAAGCGCGCGGGTTTAACATAACATCATGGCTCAAAAAAATCAAATCCGAACCAAAAGGGACTTAAGGGTCGGAACTTGGAATGTTCGCAGTCTATACAGAGCAGGCCCGTTTAAAGAACTCGTAAAGGAAGCTGATAGGTACAATCTAGATTTGGTAGCAATACAGGAATCGCGATGGCCAGATGATGGAGTACTAGCAACGGGTAACTTCACGTACTTGTATGGGTCCGGGAGTGGGGGATCTCTAGGCACCGGATTTCTCGTAAGCAAAAGCATCATACATTCGGTTAAAAGTTTCAAATCCGTCAATAATAGGCTCTCGTACATCACTATCGAAGGTGAATGGTATAGATATGTATTTATTAATGTACACTGTCCTACGGAGGACAAAGAAGAAGAAGCTAAGGATCTCTATTACGAAACTTTAGAGCAGGTAATCGACCAGTTCGCGTCTTACGACACAAGAATAGTATTAGGCGATTTCAATGCTAAAATAGGTAGGGAGGAAATGTTTAGGCCTACTATAGGGAAGGAAAGCCTGCACGAAGCCAGCAATGATAACGGTATTAGGGTCATAAATTTCGCGGCGGCAAAAGATCTTATAATCAAAACTACGTGTTTTAAGCACAAGAACATACACAAGGCAACGTGGACATCGCCGGACGGGGCCACACAGAACCAAATTGATCATTTCCTCAGTGAAAAAAGACGTCATACTAATGTTCTTGACGTAAGGGCTTACAGAGGGGCAGATAGCGACTCGGAGCACTTCCTAGTAGTAGCCAAATTAAGAGCTAGACTAGTAGCGAATCAAAATAGTAAGCGAGCAAACAAGGTAGAAAGCTTCGATATTGAGAAACTACGAGATAGAACAGAGCGAATTAGGTACCAGATAGAAATTAATAACAGGTTTCAGGCACTTGAAGAAGCAAACAAATCGCCGGAGGGGAATGACGAACCGAATAGCTTATGGGGGGACATCGAAAAAACGGTAATAGAGGCCGCGAACAAAGTACTGGGTAAAAAGAAAAAGCCAAAGGGCAAACCATGGTTTGACGAAGAGTGCGAACTCTGGTTTGAAAGGCGCAAAAAGGCTAAATTAGATAGCTTACAAAATAGAAGCGATAGGACCGTAGAAGAGTATTCTAACGTAAGGAAACAGACGAGCGCGATCTACAGAAATAAGAAGCGGGAGTATCAAAAGAATCTTATTAGGAGAATAGAAACTAACAGTAAGGAAAATAACCCCCGCGAAATGTACAGAGGGATTAACGCCATCAGAAAGGATTTTAGGAGTAGAGCGCAATTGATGAAGGACGAAATCGGGGACCTCGTAACAAATGACAACGAATTACTGTCGCTGTGGAAAAATTATTTCGATAAATTATTAAACGTGCACGAAAATAACGAAGAATTAGGGGACGAAATTCACACTGCTGAACCCCACGTGGAGGAACCGAGCTACCAAGAAGTAGAGGCCGCGATTAAAAAACTAAAAAACAATAAAGCCGCGGGAAATGACTCTATACCAGCTGAGTTACTCAAATATGGGGGCGTCGAGCTCACTTTCAAAATCTATAAACTAGTATGTGCCATCTGGAAAAATGAAACAATACCCGAAAATTGGAAGGAATCTATCATTATACCGATTTTTAAAAAGGGGGATAAGACTGACTGCAATAACTATAGGGGCATCTCACTTTTAGCAACGTGCTACAAAGTCCTGTCAAACGTAATACAAGCTAGACTCACTCCATTCGCGGAAGATATAGTAGGAGATTATCAGTGCGAATACGGCGCATCAGATCGACGAGCGATCAAATGTTTACCATAAGACAGTTGTTAGAGAAAAAGTGGGAATTTTGCTAAACCATACACCAAATATTTATAGATTTTAAAAAAGCGTACGACTCTATTAAGCGAAGCAAAATGTATCACATTCTAGTACTTCTCGGTGTACCGAAAAAACTCGTGAGATTGATTCAAATATGTCTGAACGGAAGGACGGGAAATGTCCGAGTAGGCGGTAATATATCAGAACCCTTCACGATACGCGATGGCTTAAAACAAGGGGATGGGCTCTCTACGGTGCTGTTCAACTTAACGTTAGAGTATGTCGTTAGAAAAATGCAGGTTAGCCAGCTGGGCGCAACGCTTAATGGAACAACGCAGATACTAGGCTATGCAGATGATTTGAATATACTGGGGAATTGTAGGGAAACGGTAGCAAGAAACGCGGAAATCCTCATAAAAGCGGCAGAGTATACAGGGCTAGAAGTGAGTGAATCAAAAACAAAGTACATGATTGTGAATAAACTAGGCATCTGCAGAGGAAAGGGAGATCTCAGAGTTGGGGATTTTACTTTTGAAAATGTTAGCGAATTCAGGTATCTGGGTACGACCATAAATGATAGAAACGAGATTAATGTCGAAATATCAAGAGACTCCATTCGAGTAATGCTTGCTTCTACGCCGTGAGTAATTTACTTAAGTCGAGGCTGTTGTCTAAAAACGTTAAAATAAGAATATACAGGACAATAATACTGCCGGTGGTTCTGTACGGGTGCGAAACGTGGGCTCTCACTAAGCAGGCGGACAACCGTTTTAGGGTATTTGAAAATAAAGTCTTGCGAAAAATATACGGGCCGAAGAAAGATGAGGAAACCGGGGAATGGAGGAGACTACACAATGATGAGTTACACAATCTGTACGCGTCACCAAATATTAACAGAAAAAATCGCGCAGATTGGGATGGGCAGGGCACGTAGTGAGAATGGGAGACAACCGTACGGCAGCGCGTGTCATGAAGGGCAGGCCGATGGTAACGCGACCTCTAGGTTGACCTAGACGTAGATGGGAGGACAACGTAAAAGCGGATCTAGTAGAAATAGGACGGGTGGGTGTCGCTCGGAGAGGTGCATCTTGGGTGGGGTTGACACAAGATAGGGCAGCGTGGAAGGCTTGCGCAGATGACGCGATGAACTTTCGAGTTCCAAATGCCATGTAAAAAAAAAAAGGAGGATTGCTAAAGTCAGAGATTTTTATGGCGGAGTAGAGATTGCTCAAGTAAACCACAAGAATTTATTACTAACACAGTACTTTTCGGGGCAAAATCATGCCCAGCCACGGCTCTATATATTAAAGACCGGAATGCTTCGAACTTTGCTCTATGTGTAAGAAATATCCATAAAATCTGCTATATGGACGATTTTTTAGCTAGTACAAATACAGAGAACGAAGCTATAGAATTAGTTCGTGACGTGATAGAAATAAACAGTGCTGCTGATTTTGTAATGCACGGGTAGGCGAGTAAAAATCAAAAAGAAGTAAAAGTAGCGCTTGGTCAGACTGATATACCAAGTGTGAAAGATCTAGATAAAAACGAAAGAGTATTTGGATTGTTTTGGAGTACATATACGGATGAATTAAGTTTTAAAATAGATCAAAAAAGGTTTCCGCGTGAAATATTGACCTTTCATAAAAGGCCGACAAAACGCGAATTCTTACGAATCATTACGTCAATTTTTGACCCGTTGAGGATTTTAGCACCACTTGAAAATTTGGATAAGCGGGATCAAATGGGATGAACAGCTTCGTGATGATGAATTCAAGTCGTGGAAATTATAGTTAGAAAACTTAGCCAGAATTAACGAGTGTAGAATTCGAAGATTTTATAACTACAATAGTTTGGTTGGGAAAGAAATAAATTTACATGTGTTTTGCGATGCGAGTAAAAAAGCCTACACAGCTGTAGCATACTGGCGTTTTAGGGCTCCCGATGAAACCTCTGTCAATGTTTCTTTTATTGCCGCGAGAAGTAGAGTTGCACCCGTGAAATTAATTTCTATACTGCATTTTAAACTTCAGGCAGCGCTTCTAGCATGCGACTAGTAAAGACTTTCAGGAGTGACAGCAGTAATATTTTACAGTGGCTATGATCAGACCCGCGTTCTCAACCCATTTTCGTTGCTCATAGATTGGGAGAAATTTTAGAGAATACAAGTTCTAGCGAGTGGATGGGATTCCCTCAAAATTAAATCCTGTCGATAACGCGACAAAAAAGAGTGATTCCGTGAGAGTGAACCTTTTTGAGAAACCCGTCAGAAAAGTGGCCGGTTGAAAAATGTAATAGAACTGAAAAGTCTACAAGAGTTAGATAGCGCATCAGTTTTAGTCATCCATATAGGATATAAGCAGGAGAAAATTTATCTTCCTAATTATGAGAGGTTTTCAAAATAGAACAGGCTACTTAAACAACGGCACGAGTTTTATCATCGATTGATCGTATAAAAATAATAAGCGATGGAAAAATGACTACAGATCTACTAAAATCCGCAGAATTTGTATGGATACGATAAAAGTGATTTTTAAAAAAATGTAATATCTTCAAAACTAAATCGTCAAACGTTTTGAAAAAAATTATGACAATAAAAAACGATAATATCTATTTGTTGTAAAAATTTTAAACCATTTTGATGACTAGTTTTCAAGCTAAAAATTGAAAACTAAAAGGAATGAGGTTTCTATGTCGTACGATTACGGGAGTAAAAAAGCTTTAATTAAATTTAAATGTTAGGGAAATATCGATCTTTTGATTATCTCGGCTAGGTTCTTTTTGCAGCTTATAAAACCGTTTAGTTAAAAAGATATAAGGATTCAAATTCTTTGTCTCTCACCCTGTGTAACTAAAAATTACTATTTCTGTTAAACCTTATAACTCGCTAACTAACGTTCAGAATGTTTTAAGACAATTCCTGATTTTATGAGGTTATGAGGACCCTATGTAAAATAATTAAGATTGAAAGTATTTTAAAAATCATTAATATACTGTATATTTGAACAATATTTTATCTATTTGAACTACAATATTTGTTGGAGGAAGCTACGTGCCAAAGATTTGGCAGCGTTTTTTTTTTATATTTGATGACCATTAATGGAAATACCATCTGGATATTAACACTGGGGCTGTGAGCTCTAAAATTTTCATATTTTAATAATCTGATTAAAATTTTATTATTGAAATAATACAGACAGGACCCTGAAGACCTAGACACCATCTATTTCCGATTCGTAATCTTATTTTCTCCTGGCAAAATATCTTATCCAGATGTTATCAGGATAGTATCATGATATATTTTTCCTCACATAAGACGTTATAAATAACGTCAATAAACATTTTTACTCCTTGTCGGGTTTTTACCTAGAACGGCATACAAAATTTATGTCGTCAGTACCGGGTTTCTTGCAAGATCCGTTCGCTGGAATCTACCAATATTGAAAAATACTAGCTTGTTTCTACTCGAAAATCCTGCAACGATTTCACCAGGTTACACTTGTGAGAGATACAGTGTGAGCAATAACTGCGACCTGGATTTCCTATCATAAATGCACTTTTTACACGCGGGCTGCATCGAGTTGTCTGTTGGAATGTTACAACTTCAAGCAAAGAAAATTTATCGAGTTAATACTTGTGTACTTGATGCAGTCATCACCGTTATACATTGAGATTTGTTCTATATTCTTGAACAGGAACTTCAGTATCATAGATATTAATTCTGACAAATTAAACGAGAAATATATATTCGGCAGTGTTAACAAAAAATGGCAATGGGCTACAAACGGTGATTAGAAAATATTTCTCTTTGTCAATAACAGATTGAAAACACGCTAAATAGCCATAATCATTATGTGGAATGCATAGTATCGCAAATGGATACCTTAACAACAAAGAGATATCAGGGACATATATGTATATATTAATATAGAATATGTATATATTTATAGTTCGTTTTTAGTTTTGATATTGCATAAATACGATACATTTATGCATGTATACGCGGAAAGAGAAAATGTGATATTACGATATAACCTGACTGGGCAAGTAGTTTTAGCATACTGTTTTGTTTTCATTTTTAATTCTTAAACGGCATACGCAGGAATTGACCCGCGACATTTTACTATTTCATTTTCTTTTTCGTTTCTGTAAATACAATAGTCCTGTGTTATCAAGCGCACGCATAGCTTATAGAATTAAGCAAAGTCCTCTTACACCCTTCAGTTCTCAACCTCGCCTTTTGACTTTAATTATTTTTCTTCAGATCCCTTTTTGTCATTATTATACAATTATGTATACGTGGATAAGGAAACGGGCAATATGTAAAGTCCGAAAAGAGAACTTCATCAAAAACTACTAAACAAGACACCAGTAAAATAGAACGAAAGGATGGGGAAAAAGATAAAAGCTTTGCAAAACCTCAAGCCAAAAAGAAGCGCAAAAACGAAGATATTGAAGTAAGCATCACGCATCAAGGAATTAAACAACTGGGCGAATCCCCAGCTCCAGTGAAAAAAGCGATCGACGAAGCGCCCACTCAGCACCGACTTATACACGATCAATTACGTTACTTTCTCAAGGAAAACTATGGAAAATCTAACAACATTTTACAGCGATTACCACTAAAATACAAACTCATCCTATTAGATATATTTAAAGGGGTGTCAAAGTTAATTTGTATCGACCAAGCCGATAGTACGAGTACTCGGTGGAAAATTACTTGAAATTCAATAAATATAATAGTGAAATGTTATGACACGATTCATGCGTTCGTCTCGTTTTATTATAAACATGCTTCTTTTCTAATACTTTATTCGTCGTTCGTGTTCACCTTAACGGACTAGTTAATGGGGTGCGCGAGATTGTGTACTGCGTCGAATGCTGCTCTGCGGAAAGTTTCCGTGATAAAGCGGCGCGCCGTGTTTGTCGGTTCCTAGAATCTGCATCAGCTTAAGTCGTTGGCCGTGGTCCGTTGACTTGATGACTTCGAGCATGGCGCTGCGTCGTTGTGCGTCTGCCAGCTCGCTGTGGTCGATCGGCGTGGTTACTGCTAAAGGCAAAAATCAGCGGCTTGCGGTCCGTGTAGATGACGAACGGGCAAGCTTCTACCACGTGGCGGAAATGTTTCACTGCCAGGTAGATAGTGCGTAGTTCGCGATCGAAAGCGCTGTAACAGGCTTGCGTAGGGCTCAGTTTCTTTGAAAAGAAACTCAACGGTTCACACTGGTTGGCTACTCGCTGCTGCTAGTAGGGCTGCGCCGACGGCGGTGTCTGAGGCGTCGCAAGCCAGTGCGAGGTGTACGTCTGCTTGCGAATGTGCGAGGAGTGTGGCTGGCTCGAGGTCGGCCTTGGTCTTCTCGAAGGCCGCCGTTGCTGCATTCGTCCAGCTGACTGACTGGTTACCTTTGATGTTGCCCTTCAACAGCTCCGTCACGACAATTTGAGGGATTGTACGGGGGCGCTTTTCTCCCTTTCTAAGAGCGATTGAGCACGTATTGGAGAAACTAAAGGGTTTCTCTGGGATACGGTTGACCCTAAGACGTTTAACGATGGATTCAAATATTGAATTTGTTATGGTCCTTTATAATCCTAGCAATAAATAATAACAAAAGAAAGAAACAAAACGGTCGATTGTTCGTCAACTGTTCCCCCGACACAGTTTAGAATGTGTGGAGTGGTTAACCACCAAAAACCCAACGCGCCACATTTGGATTGATCGGGGCCGCAATTCCTCCCTGGAAATCGATTTAAAATCGATAATCGGAGAGGCACGGGCACATAGCGTAGAGGCTATGTGTGACCGCTTGGCCACGAGTGTGTGTATTTATGTGTATGTGAGTAGATTTGTGTCTGTATATATACATGCATGTATAATTATGTGAATATGTGTGAATATAGGAATAAAATTTACGTATGAGAGGCGTTGCGTATTTTTTAAACAAAAGCGCGTCAAAAAGAAAACAAGATTAAAGAAGAAGAAGAAGACGTTGATCGACCATTTTTTTCTGGCATTCGTTATCAAGCTCTCACCGAGAACGCATTAATAAATAAAAACCTCAAAAAAAGTATTTTCTTCTGAGTTTTCCTTGGGTCTACCTAGCGGCGTGTAGCATCTGCATCAACGCTCACTTTCTGTAAAATAAATGCAGGCATTCGAACGAAAATTACTAGCTGCAGCGTGCACATACTACAAATTTCGTCCGAATGCCATTTTTATATGCGTTGACAGATCGACTTAACATAAAGTAACCAAAGAAAGGGCAACGATGTCTTGGTTTTGCGTAATTTGAACAAAAAAAAAGAGGATTTATTATCATCCAAGCGTAGCCGAACAGCTGTTCGTTGGTTCTGGCCGTAGCTCTGGCGAAGCGAGCTCGACGCCTGCGCATGTATTGTGTGCATCTATCTGGCGGTCGGCGGACGACACATTCGCGCAGCTGCCTAGGTATAATAACGAATAATAAAAAAGGTATATATTCCAAACACATATGAGAAACACACACAATTATTATTTCTATTTTTATATAATAAAAAAGGCATGTATATATATGACGATGAAAATTGTAACGGTCATTTAGTGTATACGGGTATATTAATTATCGCGCCACAGCGCGAGCAGCGACGCTCCGCAAAGGTGCGATTCGCAAGCGTGCGATTTGCGAAATGAGTGAGTGGGGATGTGTGTGCGTGTGTGTGTGTGTGTGTGTGTGCTCGCGAAGATGTGAATGTGCCGACTATAGCGGATTTTGGGGTTCGCGGAAAGGCTAGAGCGTTACAAGAAGCCGGACTGTGTAGTTCGAGCTGAAATTGGCCAAACCGAAGAGCCGTCGGAGATTACGGAAAACCCGAGTTTGGAGTGAGTCCCAATAAAGGCACATCAGACTGAAATAATTTTACATAATTACCGACTAACGTCTCGTCGATAGTTTTCTTTTTATCTGTTATCAAAGAGTCCAATCGTTCCGGCAAAAGACATCCAGCCGCAGGGAGTCGTAGCCCTGAACAGCGAGCATTTTGGACAACCCACCGACGTGGCTCCAGTTGCTGCCGCTCAAACAAGATCGGGCTTCATCCACTCGCAGACGCAGAGATGCAGATAAAAAAAACCGACGGCGATCTTCGACTGTACTTATAAGGTCATTATACGTATTTTATTGCATTGTATCTTTAGGGACGACCGTTATACGGGAAAATTCAAAAGCCAAAATAAGGCCTTGTAAACGCCATACGACAATAGAAACCTGTTGCTAATTATCGTCAATGTCAGATTGTAAAAATAACAAACCGGATACCGCATAGTCGGAATGAGTGAGCGAGTGTGCAGAGAGTGAGTGTGTGTGTGTGTGGATTAGCGAACGTTTAATATTTAAGTCTACCAGTTATACCGTCGCCTGTCGCAAAATTTTTCGACCACAAAAATAAATATTCTTTTACGATAATATCAAATCCTAACCATTCATTTTTTACAAAATGGTCAACAAATGACCATAATTGATAGGCATATATGTGCAAATCCAGAAAGAACCGGAAACTTCGGGGGGTCTGAGTGAACAAATTTGAAATTGAGGGCACACCTACCAGACCAACTTTTGTGGGTTCCTTATATATATATATATATATATACACACACACACACACACACATATATATATATATATAGGTCGAGGACTTCCTAGCAAGGCTGGGTGACTGGGGAATCGGTATGAAGATGGTGAAGTTGGCCTGGCATTCACTTCTTGAGGGGGGCCGTAACGGGCGGGGATAGCGCCTGTAAGAGCTAGTCGGCGCGAGTGCAGGGTAGTCCGTCGTTGGCTCAGTGGTTAGAGCACGCGCCTTGAAATCTCGGGGACGTGGGGTGGAATCCTCATCGTCGTTTTACTTTTGTGCGAATTAGTTTTCGGAAACCCCGATACTATATATATATATATATATAATAACAACGCCAAAGCCATAGGGTTCAGGGTGCAAAGCTGAACCAAGACTGTTAAGTAAAAACTGATATGGCAGTCTGTTTCTAAATAATTGAACAAGTCTCAACGCAAAAGAACAGACATCCACTTTAATATCATGGATTTACCACGATTATGAGAGACTTGGTGGTTGAGAGTAACTGGCTCGCATACTGATGAGATTGAAATACCTGTGCAAACTTCATCATTGGTGAATTTGACTGCATCGATGACACTTTTGACACAGTAATTGTACTTGAATAATACAACGTCAGTCAGTACACAATGCTGTACATACTGTCATGTATGAGAGCATGCATGTGTAGGGTTAGGTTTTCACTATTAATGTGCACCTTAAAAATCATGTTTCCTCTTTAAAAGACATTGTAGATGAATTTATAGGGTATATCTTCCTATATTATATAGAGGCATGTGTAAATTTATGTCAATAACCCCTCCGCCCCCTCCGCGCCCCTCCGCCCCCCTCGCACCACCTCCGCTGGCCCCTCCACTAGCCCCTCCACACCCCCTCCGCAAGCCCCTCCGCATCCCCTCCGATGGCCCCTCTTAAATCAATTTTATTAATATTAAAATGATTATTATAAAACTTAGTCAAAAAGGTTTCAAAAGTTCCATTTTTAAAATAATGGTATAATGATGTGTTATAATCAAATTAAGAAGATCAACAAAATTTTCTTTATTGGAAAAATGGTATAACGATGGGTTAAAGTTTAAATTGAGAAGATAATAACGACAGATTTCTACACCACCCAAGAGGTACTGTCAGAAGCACATTATAATATGGATATACAATGTGTTTCAGGCGCGTTGATTTTTTTTTGTTTTTCTTAAATTATTATTTAAAAAATTCGCCAATTATTTTACGTAATTATATGACATGATATAATTATATAAAATAAAGGCTACTATGAACAATAGTTTCATTTAGTAAATAAAATTATACTATTGATTTGGATATATATCAAGTTAGAAATTATCTATTGTTAACAGTTTGAATTTTTTATAAAATAATTTAATAAAAAACCGTGGAATCATCGCCAAGAGCCATATAATCACGGGAGTCTTAGATACCAGTCCTCCTCCCCTAAGACTCCACCTAATACCATCCTCCATCCTGTAGAAACATATTTACTTAAAAAAAGTTTACAATCTTTATAATCATTTTAATATTTTTAATTTATGCATTTAATCTAAATAATATCTTGTTAAAAATAATAGATATTAATCAATTTGTTATCAAATCAGTTTTGTATTTAAATTAAATGTTTCGCCTTTGAATTACGTAAAATATGATATAATTAAGAAAAATTAACTTTTATTAATTTTTATCAGTTAATAAATTTTACGTATTCATATTGAAAAAAGAAATTTAAATACGTAGTTAATTTGATAATAAATCTTGATTTTTTTCTATATTTTTCAACAGGACGAAATCTCAATGGAAACTTTTTTTAAGTAAATATGTTAAATAATCATTTAATATTTATAAATTAATTAGACATTATTATATCATGTCCTATAATAATATGAAATTAATTCATTATTGTTATTAAACGATCATTTATGTTTCTGTTTTGTTCTGCATTGTGTATATTGATGATTCTTGTAAAATAATTTTAAAAAGAATTATGTATGCATACTAATTTGAATGTCTACAAAATGATTTTAAAATTCGAAATTGATAAGCAGCAAGAAGTTAATATAAATACATGTCTTTTATTTGAAAAAAATCTAAAAAAAAATTGAATAATAATTTATTCTATGATCGAAAACCCTAAGAATTGACTAAACAGTTTTGAATCAAATATTTAAAATTTCATTCCAAACAATATTTTGTATTGATTCACCTGACTCATTCTGAATACGTATATTATGAGGATTTCGACATCGAGATAATGCAACATATAATTGACCTGCGAAAACAATGGTCGTTTCAAAAAAATTTCTATTGAATCAAAACTTTGGCCTTGTGATTTATTTATCGTTATGGCAAACGCTAATATGATTGGGAATTGTTTTCTAAAAAGACTAAATGGAAACGAAGTTGAATTTTCGGTGTTTAGTGTTATTCTCGGTATAAAAACTTTCTGTCCAATGTTTTCGCCTGTAATTATTTCTGCTTCAATGTTATACTCATATAATTTGGTAATCTTTAAACGAGTGCCATTACATAAACCATTTGTAATACTTAAATTTCTAATTAACATCACTATTGCATTTACTTTCAAATTAAGTTTATGTGGTGGAAGACCTTCTCTGATATTATTCAACATTTCAACTGGATAATTTAAATGAATATTTTCCTCTGTTTGATCTACTCCTTTATGTGTTGTATAATCTATACTATAATATGTCTTTGATTCGCCATGTAATAATTTTACAACTTTGTTATTTAAAATTTTGATGTCTTCATTATGAGGAGCTAAGATCACGCTACTAACGGAAGCACCTAAATTAATATTTTTATAAATTTCATTGCAAACATCGGTAGTTTTCCATTTTTGAGGAATTTCAAATGTATCGACTTTACCTTCTCCTATTTCTAACAAAAAAGAGGAAAATTCTACATTATTCGAACGTATATTTTTATTGAGCTTCAAGATTTGAAAAAGAGGCCACAAAGTTGAATATTTAATTGTTTCTTCTATGATAGAGTTTCGGTATCCATGTTTAATTACTGGAAGAATTTGTCTGAAATCTCCTCCTAATACTATTAATTTTCCCGCAAAGGAATATCGTTACGACATACATCTTGTAAAGTACGATTAATAATTTCTAAAGCTTTTTTAGGTATCATTGAAGCTTCATCTCAAATTATTAAATCTGCCTCTCTTAATCTTTTTTTGTCAGACTTTAATTTCAAAAAAGCACTTTCAATATTATTTAAATCTAAAGGCAATCTGAAGGTTCGATGACTTGTCAATCCCCTAGGTAACAAAATAGACGCGATACCAGTCCATGCCATTGATAAAACTTTTTTGTTTAATAACATGTAATAATAAATTAATGTTTTATATAAAAACGTTTTTCCCGAACCTCCAGGTCCATCAATGAAATAAATTTTGTGTTCATTGTCGACTAACTCTTCAAAAATTGCCTTTTGATCATCGGTCAATTGATCAAACATACATTTAAAGATATCGGTACTTTGTAAGACATTATCTATAGATGTTGCATCATCATTAATAATACTATTTGGTTTTGGTAAACTGAAATCTTTGCAAGATTTTTCTTCACTCTCTAATATAATTTGAATATGAGATAGAGCATTATTCTCTTTATTTGTCTTAAAATCTTCGGTGAAATAATTTTTATATTTGTTCCAAATTGTATTACCCTGTATGTTTTCTGCTAAAATAAACCATGCAAAAAATTTACGTAATTGAAATGGTAACATGATGTGACAAGCTTCTTCAAAAAGAATAAAAATATGTGAATCATCTTCTATTAAGCCCATTGCAAGTGCTGCGTCTTTAGATGTTTGATACTCTATATCTTTATGATTTTTCAAATCTTCAAATGAAGTTGGACCTCTTGCTCGATTTAGTATTAATTTCAAAAAAAATCTCTCAGTATCTTTTGATGATACGATATTAAGTCGAGCAATAGTATTGTATTGAGAAGAATGTGAACGTTTTATCCAAGATTTTGATTTTTTATTAAATCTATAATATTCAGTCAGTTCAACATATTTAAGTGTTTTTGCAAAATCATCAATTTTATTTAATTTAAACCATGCTGTTAAAGTAGTTTCTTTATTGTTTAAGGCTTGCAATTCTTTATTTTCTTCGTAAACTATATGTTGTTGATCTTTTGTATGGATTCCTAAAAGTTCTACAGCGGGTATTTTACCACAAAGAGGATATCCTTGTAGACGCCAAGCAGCTTCCATTGGGCTTAAATATCTACCATCTACATACTGAATGAGTTCATCAGGTACTATGGGAGTTTCTTCGCTAGAATTATTTGGATTTTCAATTTTTTTCATATTACATAATGCTCTGTCTCCACCTTTATGAATATAATCTAATATGTATTTAATACTTTGAATTGATGCACAATATTCGACATTAATATGACACTTATACTTTTTCATTAAAAAGTTATTATAAGGAACAACCATTGTGTTGTCAACTGGAATAATTTTTCTAAATCTTTTAATTCGATAAGTATAGTTTTGTGAAATGTTATTTCTTCTTCGATATTCAGGATAACCATTTTCATTAAAAATGGTGATATCGCGGAATGGTTTTAGAAATTTTATTTTACAAATAGTCTTATTTTTGATGATGCAAGGAGATTTATCTGTATGTGGTCCATGTAACATATGTTTAATTACTAATTTTTGTAAACCTTTATCTGAATTATCAGGAATTTCAGCAGAAATTTATTTGTCAATAGATTGAGGTGTCATGAGCTTGTTTTTTGGATGTAGCGTAACTACAATATGAGCGTGTGATAATCCTCTCTTTTGAAATTCTATTGTAAAGACATAAGCTATTACTTTTTATCATAAAGGTAACATTTTTAAATCATCTATTATAAAATATTTTGGTTATTAAGTAAAAAACTGAATTTCTATTTGAATACCAAATTGATTTATTTACATTAATTTCAGAATATATCAGACAATAAAAACGAGAGTTAAAATATGATTTCAAGATTAAATTCCAAAAAAAATCTACTATCTAAATTGACTATCTACAGATGAACTGTCCTTTTTTAATTATTTACAATACTTTTATATAAATAAATATTTACATTTTTTATACTCAATTTATTATTTATCAATACAATATAATAAAAACCAAAATTTGGGGGTTGGCGAGCGGAGCGAGCAGGGGGGTACCCCCTAGTGTGTATATATATATATATATATATATTCATCAATTTATGAATATTTTCAAACAATGTCAATGAAGAGCAGGATCATTGGTGTGAATAGTAAGGTTATATGAACAAATCATAGTGGAGAACCTACCTTCTACCGAGATTTCTTCCAGAAATCATGTCTGATGTATCGGGTTTTTCATCTAGATTCTACTCTGGAAACCTGCTAGATTTGAAAAATCTCGGTAGTTTCCAGGTACTTTCTCGGGAACGCTGTTACCAGGGTTGGCGCATGGGTGATTAGGTTAGGCTCTTGATGCTTGATTGCTGCGATGCTCAAGTAGCCAATTTTGTAAAAGAGCAAAATAATTTGGATTGGGGATGTCGGAGTCACGCTGATTGGTCGACATGTTCTGGTTTTCCTAATCTCAAAAATATTTTGGATCATAAATAATAATTACATACACTCATTTATCGCACATTAACTTATTTATCGCACATAAACGCGGTACTCTGAGGTGCGTATTATAAAACTATATGTTTACAAGCGCCGACACTTTTTCATACAATATTTTATGATGTACAGTTTTTTAATAATTAAATCACTAAAAACTCTGTGTCCCGAGGTCAATTACACAATAAGAAACAATTATCAATTTGATTTTTATTGATTTGAAGTATATTGAAAGCATATAATAAGAACTATGGCGCAAGGTGAGGTCACAATCAGTAAATTTCGCTCTGACAGCCCCTTGACTTCCAGCAAACAATGACTAATTCCTTCTTTTGACAAATGCGAGCAATTTTTATTATAAACTCCTTCCAAAAAAATCATTGCGAGTGTAGGAGCATTAGTTTGTAAGCGCAACGTTTTAATACGGAACAGACATGGTTTTGCTATATACAAGGAAAGAATTTTTCAGTAAAAATTACCGGAATAGCACGGTAATTGTGGGCCGCCGTGTCTTTCCGAAAGTTTTTATCTGACCCAAGATATTATTTATCTTGCTCCCCGTAAATTTTACTGAACCGGCACTGTACATTTTTTGATGTTCAAAATTTTGACCGTGCTGCAAAGGAAATTCATGCGCGGTCATGTGCGTCATCTGCTTCCATAACCTCCAAATCTAACCCTGATGTACGCTCGTTGAATCCAACGAATTTGTGGTTCAAAGTGTGTCATATACAAATAACCCTTTATATATCAATAATACGACGTTAAGAATGCGTCACGAACATGTATACAACAAAATATCATAATATAGAGGCTATGGAGAAAAATAAAAAAGTACCGAAAATTTTACTGTGCCGATGCAGTAAAAGTGCTTTAGATGGCGGGGCGTCCCTACGTTACTGTGCTAGCACGGTTAATTTTGATCCTTAATTTCTATGTAATGTTTATTGTAAAATTCTTTCCGTGCACATATAAATACTTATATACATTAGAAAATAGGATAACAATTTGTTGTATATCAATTTTTTGCTGATAGATCTCTAGACCTTAATTTGATTAATTCAAAATTTATATGTTTAAGTAGTTTTGAAACGAAAGTTTTTCAATATGCATGGCGGCTCGAAGGATCAAGATCTAACCTAAAGAGCGGGCATTTAAGTACATCAATTTAGTCACTATGAATCTATTTTTATTTTGAAGCATTGTCTTTCTCATTTATCTGTATTATGATTTTGGAGAAAATAAAAGGAGTTATGTTATGTATTATGACGGTAGCTCGGCCGTCATTATTATTTTAAGTTGTTTGTTGTTTATGCTACTATTCACCGTTTCCATCGGCTGTGCAGAAGGCACTAGATTCTACCGACTATAATCTATCCGCGCACGGACGTAAAGACGTATGAACACGCGGCGGTGATAGTAGTACTCAGGACGTGGATTCAAAAGGAGGAAAAGTCAATGAACACTCGCGGATTATTGTAAAACTTAGACTAACTGTTTATTGGTGCTTGGCTTACACAAGCGCGCCAGACGGGCGCATGCCAGCTACCAGCATGTAGTCGAGGTGAGAGAGAGAGGAGGCTTAAAGTCGCCCGAGTAAGCGAGAGTTGATAAGAACTAGTACTTACAGATGTACGTGGCCGGCATGGCCGTTCTAACCCACGCGAAGATGGTCTCGGACGGATTGTCCTCGGTTCGGTTGATCTCGCAACCCTCGCACACAATAATCGCAATCGCAGAGTGTCCATTCGCGAAACGGAGCGGAGCGAAGACAGACTCGGATTGGCTGGCTAGCGCGAGCACAGATTTACCTATGCCCTCTGACACACTGTTGTCAACTCTTGACAGCAGTGTGTGAGCAGGTGGCAACATTGTACGTTGCTGAATTTAAATCTCTGTCGATGCTTATTCTCTCTCTGTCTCTCTTACTCTCTCACATGATGCGCCTTTAGTAGCTGTAACAACAGAAGTATTATACAGAATGTTGATTCTGTTCCGGAGAGACGTCGTAACGTGCTCAACGTGCGTTAATTGCACTGGCAACCGTTACAGTATTAAAATTTATATGTGTTTATACATCTATTAATCTATACATATTTTCATCCTTTGTGCCGCTATATTGATTACGTGAGCTCCCAATTGTTTAAATGTATCATTAATAAAACCGAATTTCCAAAACAAAATCACTTAAAAAATATTGGAGTAAAAATCGTAACTCATGTACTTTGGTCTAAGATTTAACCTTAAGTTTTCGAAAAAATATTGATAAAAATAAATTGAATAAAGCTAATGAGCAGCTACAAGTAAAGATTTAAGAATTATATTTAACTTGCAGAGATCGACAAATTCATATAAAAATAAGAATTAAGATAACAAGAAAATCCGTCCGGATCCAAATTTTGGATATGATTGATGCCTTCTTTCTTTAATTAACTTGATCTGTAAAATGCAAAGCTTCCCTAGGTAGAAAACAAAAACTTTATTTTTTAATAATTGAGTTTTTTCTCAGGAAATAATTAGTATAATAACTTGATATTTACGCAATAAGTATTATTTATAACAATCATGATTTTTGTAGAACTTATACAGTGTATTGATCGAGTTATAACAGTTAAAATAATTCACTTTTGGTGCATAACAAAAGAACGATGAACTGTTATCTAAATTATCTGCGGTGAAAAGATAGGAAATATTATTCACTTTTAGGTACACATTTACTATTTTTATTAACTCTTTCTATAAAATTATCACAAAAAACTAAATTAAAGAATCGCTATGAAACTAAAACACATTAATAAAATGAAAAACAGATTTTTTTCCTCATTATGCTACCGACATACATAAGAGGCCACAGGTCATTCAATAACGCCGCAATGGCTATTATAAGAAAAAGTCGCGGACCAGATTTATTTATAATTGTAACATATATTCGAAAATGGGAAGAATCAAAATTAATTTTAAAACGATTTCCGAAAAAAACGGAAAAAATAACAAATATTTTAACTGCCATTAGCAGTAGAAGTTTGGCGTTAATTCAGTACTTTTACTTTGTTTCTCTTTTTCGGCAAACATTAAATTCATGACATTTTTATGATCTAAAAATTTTATATAATACAGTAAGATCGTTCTTAACCAACTAGAACGTAATCATCAGATCATGAAAATGTTGATCAAGAAAAGTTGCAATACAAACTAGAGAATCGAGCTTTCGTCTTGATCAGATAAAACACGGGACTCTCTCTCTCACACTCTCTCTCTCTCTCTCTCTCTCTCTCTCTCTCTCTCGCATCTTATTTGAATTTCTATATTAGACCGAGATGTGCGCACAACACTTGGTTCACAGCTTTATCCGCATACAAAAGAAATGATTCTGGAGCTTGGACATTCGTCATTCGCCGCTCAGTGACAAATCCCTTATGCTATTACAGAGATGTGGGACATTTCTGTGTAAAAATTGTCATGAATGCTGTTTCCTCGTGATCAATATTCACTTGCGTCAAAACGTCGAGCAAACTGTAAAATTTCACAATCCACATTTCATATGCAGCATCGAGTTGGCGGTATATATATATATATATATATATATATATATATATATATCAAGTAGCGCGGTAGCCAGTCCACCCCAGCCAGTGCTGGGGTCACGATTACTCGGAGGGTCGCTCGAATGCCAACTTCAGGGGGCATCGCGGTAAGAGCGATCTGCTTTGTCCCCTGAAGTCAGCCATCGGGCGACCTTGCATCAATTCGAAAATGTTCGAATTACTGGTGGCTGCGCCGATGAATAAGAAAATGTCAATATCAAACTAAAAACAAGAACTCTAAGCCAGGGCTGTTAATCCACCTAGCGTAAGTATACTATACGTATACTATACGTATACTACACGTTTAAAACAGGTATAATAAACAAGGCACAGTATAGTTTAAAAATCGACAAATTAATTGCTGTAATTAAATTTTATCTTTTATTTAATCATTTATTTAAACAACACCTCGGCACATCGGAGGAAGGCGAGCGAAGCAAGTAGTAAACCAGTAACTAAAGCGCTTAAACCCAGCTGCACCATGCTTCTCAAAGGTAATAATTCTTTTAAACAACACCTCGGCACATCGGAGAAAGGCGACCGGAGCGAGGATAAAATCTGAAACCAAAGCGCTTAAACCCAGCTACCACATGCTCCCCAAAGATAATAATTCTTTCAAACAACACCTCGGCACATCGGAGGAAGACAAGCGAAGCAAGTAATAAACCAAAAACCGAAGTGCTTAAACCCAACTACACCACGCTCCCCGAGAGTAATAATGCACTTTAAAACCTTTCGGTGCATCGGAGGAAGACGAGCAAGTGCGAAAATTATCAAAAACATAAACTCTCAAACCCACCTACCCCACGCGCTGCGAGTTTCCGTACATTGGAGGATGGCGGACGAGGGGGATAAAAACAAAAACCAAAGCGCTTAAATCCAACTATACCACGCTTCCCGATAGTAATTATTTATTTCAACAACATCTTGGCACATCGTAGGAAGGCAACCGAAGCTAGGGATAAATCAAAAACCAAAAAACACAAAACCAACTACCTTGTGCTCTCTGAGCTCAATAATTAATGGAAACAACACCCCGGCACATCGGAGGAACGCGAGCTTAGCGAGGATAAAATCAAAAACGCAAATGCACAAAACCAATTACCCGTTGCTCTCCGAGCTCAATAATTTATTTAAAAAAATTCCTCAGCACATCGGCAAAATGCGAGCAATTGCGAGAATCATATCAAAAACATAAATTCTTAAACCTACGAGTTTCCGTACTCGGCATAGCGGAGGAAGGCGAGTGAGGTTTACAGCAATATTACAGCTTTATAGTCATTTTACTCTTGCATTTTTTATTTTAGAAAAACAAATTATGTGCAAGTTATGTAAACATACTGTTCAAAATTGTATGATTCACGAGTACTGATTTAAAGCATCCATTCAGATTTAATCCACGCACCAAGAGAATTTTACAGGAAATGCGCGGCTAATGTCGATTACGATAGCTTGTACATGTACAAATTATTGTAGAACTACAACGTATTGTATACATGTTTGCTTACAATAATTGCTCGACTTTCTCCGCTGTACCGAGTACGGAAACTCGCAGCGCGTGGGGTAGATTGGTTTAAGAGTTTATGTTTTTGATAATTTTCGCACTTGCTCGTCTTCCTCCGATGTGCCGAAAGGTTTTTAAGTACGTTATTACTCTCGGGGAGCGTGGTGTAGTTGGGTTTAAGCACTGTGGTTTTTGGTTTATTACTTGCTTCGCTTGTCTTCCTCCGATGTGCCGAGGTGTTGTTTGAAAGAATTATTACCTTTGGGAAGCATTTGGTAGCTGGGTTTAAGCGCTTTGGCTTCAGATTTTATCCTCGCTACGCTCGCCTTCCTTCGATGTGCCTAGGTGTTGTTTAAATCAATTATTACCTTTGGGGAGCATGGGGTAGCTGGGTTTAAGCGCTTTAGTTACTGGTTTACTACTTGCTTCGCTCGCCTTCCTCCGATGTGCCGAGGTGTTGTTTAAATAAATAATTACTCTCAGAGAGCACAGGGTAGTTCGGTTTGTGCATTTAAGTTTTTGATTTTATACTTGCTTCGCTCGCCTTTCTTCGATGTGCCGAGATGTAGTTTAAATAATTCATTGAGCTTGGAGAGCGTAGGTAAAATGGGTTTATTCTTTTCGGTTTTAGATTTATTTATTCCCTCCTCATGCTTGCCTCGCCCTCTCCGAAGTTGAGCCTAAAGCTTGCTGCATTCTGTTGCAAAATTGATGTAAGATTTATCATCGGTGACTACGATATTCTTGTTAGTACGCAAGATTTTGGTTTAACAAAAATAAAGGACTGAATTTTGTAATGTATTTCGTATGAAGTTGTTATACGTATTATTTTACGAATCTGATAAGAGATTTGTAATCAGAGACCTTAAAATCCCCTGGTAGTGCATAGCTTTTTCACGAATCTCGAGTTGTGCAGTAATTGGCATCAATGAATTTGTTTAAAAAAATTATTCAGCAAAGCTGATATCAGATTTGTAGTCAGCGAACCCAAAAAACTTCTTGTAGTACATAGTTTTCTCTTAAAACTCCAATTATGCAATAATTTGCATTAACGAAAATGTTTAAACAAATTAATTTGCAAATCTGAGGTCAGATTCGTAATCAGCGACTGCAAAAACCCCTTATAGTACATAGGTTTCTCGCAAAACTCTAATTATGCAGTAATTTGCATAAATAAAGTTGTTTAAACAAATCATTTTGCAAATCTGATAGCAGATTCGCAATCAGCGACCCCAAAAACTTGCTATAGTACATAGTTTTCTCTCAAAACTTCAATTGTGCAGTAATTTACATAAACAAAGTTGTTTAAACAAATCAATTTGCAAATATAAAAGCAGATTCTTAATCAGCGACCCCATAAACCCCTTATAATTAATAGGTTGATGCATAATTAAAATATTTTACAATTCCAGTACATAGTGTAAAAGGGACTTTATCGTTTAATTACATTAATATTGTTGTTTAAACGTTTAGATTATTCTAATTATGTCTACATAATTTATACTTTTCATATAGTTTATTATGTAACCGTTATCAATCGCCTGTAATGCTGAAATTAAAATTTTTGACGATTTCAATAATGTGATTCGGGTAAAAGTAGGTAAAATGTTCAATTAATGTTTATAACTGTTATTTAAGTTCAAAATCATTTTTCTACAGTAACTTTTATTCTTTTAGTACCTAATTAGTTGCTCGATATTCAAAATTTAATTACAGCAATTTATTTTGTCGATTTTTAAACTATACTGTGCCTTGTTTATTATACCTGTTTTATACGTATACTATACGTATAGTATTTTTAGTTTGATATTGACATTTTCTTATTCATCGGTAATTCGAACATTTTCGAATTGATGCAGGGTCGCCCGATGGGTGACCTCAGGGGACAAAGCAGATCGCTCTTACCGCGATGCCCCCTGAAGTAGTCATTTGAGCGACCCTCCGAATAATCGTGACCCCAGCACTGCGCCCGTGACACTATTTACTTCTATGTTGGTGTTTTTATGATACAGAAAAAAATGCTTATCGTTACTGTTCGTGCGTTTTTTGGCTTATTAGTATCTTTTCTAAGCTGAACTATGATTTCCAACGAAAATTTTTGTAAATAAGCCGTTTTTTTAATAATAAACGAGTATATATATCGCGAATGTTCGGAACAGTTTCTCTACATTTTTCTCCAGTGTGGTAGGACCGTGAAGTTGGCTTCCTAGCTGAAAAGTGGTAGGAGCATGAAGTTGACCGCACAAGCTATTATGTGTAATACAATTGGGTATCGCTTTCCCACAGTGAGCTATTATGTGTAATACAGTTGGGTATCGCCTAATCTCTGGTATCGCTTTCCCGCACAGTAAATGTGTTTACATTGTCTACATGAATTTAAGGTTACTTTTTTGAGGTCTAGGTGGTGCACTCCGTGATTTTTTATGTCTAGGTAAATACATCATTCGAGGGCGGTGTCTAAGTGTACAGGGTGGCCAATGACGACGTCTAGGTGGTGCGCTCAATGGTTTTTGGTGTCTAGGTATACAAATCATTCAAGGGCGGTGTCTAGAGGTACAGGGTGGCCGATGACGAGGTCTAGGTGGCACGCTTCGTGGTTTTTGGTGTCTAATGCTGTTTTTGTTGTTCAATACAATTAAAATGTTGTGGAAATGATAAATGTGAAAAACTGAGTGGTTGTGTTGGAATGTAAAATAATGTGGAAATTAAAAATTTTACATTTAAATTTGGAGCATCACTAACATGAAACCTGTCATAATTTTTACAAATTTTCATGATTTTTCAAAATGCTTCACATTTTTACAAATTTATATTGGCAACTCAGAAAAGCGTTATTTTTATAGTAATATTTGTACACAGTATTTCATGTTTTCTCACAATCGGGCATATAATATCTTCGCTCCCTACGAAGACTAGCACGTTTCGCGTCCTTGCCGCAAAGACTAGCACGTTTCGCGTTCTTGCCGCGAAGACTAGCACGTTTCGCGTCCTTGCCGCGAAGACTAGCACATTTCACGGAAACACTAGTGGTTCCGGGGCTTGATGCTTAAACAATAGATGATATTTACGAACGCCAAAGTAGTACATAGTAATATTAACATGCAAAGAGTCAGCTAGTAAAAAAATTATTAAATTATCATAATTTGAGCCGTAAAACGTGCCATTTCGCGGCGAAAAGTGAAAAGTGCTAGTCTTCGCGGCGAATAACCAAATGTACTAGTCTTCGGTACGAGATCTGAAATGTACTACTCTTCGTAGGAAGCGATGATGTATTATCTCACATTTAAAAATAATATTAAATTTAAAGACTAAGATGTACAGTTTTAATGCACTCAAAATTTTGAGAGTGGAGTAATGCAACTTCTATCTAGGAGCTCCAGATCGCCAATCACTGAGTCTAGTAAGATCGCTCCGTAGTTTTTGGCATTTAAGTATAAGAATGCTTTCAAACGGTGTCGGTGTTCGGGTCAGCCATGATGGGTCACAGGGAGTGCGCGCCAAATTTGTTATTGGTGTAATTCGGATTTATCAACTAACAAACACAAAGAATCAAAGTTTATCACTTTTAATTGCGTTATAAGTAGTTAAAAATGATATCAATGATTTGCATTAAATACGATCAAAAACGATAGAATTATGTATTATTCGCAATTTTAATACTGTATATTAAAAACGATTAAAATAATTTTAATTATATGACATTAGAAACAATTTCATTTAACTCATCATTAATTACGATTAACTAACAAACAATCAAATATAATTAAAATCTAAAAAAAAATTAACTTTTGTTTATTGGTGGACAACTGAAATTTTCTTTTTATGTATTATAACGTCATACAAACACCATAATTTGTTATTAACACCAGTACAATGAAACGGGCATGACAAGTTAAATAGTAATTATCTTGAGAGTTGCTCCTTGCTTCATTACGATTAAATATGATAAACTTGACTTTGTTTGATTGCTCTCAGTTCTTTTCTATCTGTAATTTCGTTGCGGAATATATCAAACTCGCCTAACCTTTTACTTTTTCAAAAGTTAATTTTTTTTAGAGATTTTAATCCTTTTTGTAAATTTTTTTGAGTATTTCATATTCGACGTCGTAAAAATAAAATATAAGCATCTTTAACCCTTTGACCACAACTTTTTTGTAACATTTTTATCACTAACATGAAATCACTAATTGTTCTGATATACACCCCTTTTGAATTATTTCTACACCTAGACACCAAAAATCACGGAGCGCACCACCTAGACCTCGTCATCGGCCACCCTGTACACCTGGACACCACGTTCAAATGATTTTTACACCTAGACACCAAAAACCACGGGGCGAACTACCTAGACGTCATCATCGGCCACCCTGTACACCTAGACACTGCTCTTGAATGACTTTCACAACTAAACACCAAAAACCACGGAGCGCTTCACCTAGACCTCGTCATCGGTTACCGTGTACACCTGGACACCGCGTTCAAATGATTTTTACACCTAAACACGAAAAACTACGGAGCGAACTACCTAGACCTCATCACCGGCAACCTTGTACACCTAGACACCGCTCTTGAATGATTTTTATACCTATAATATAAACTCTTAATTTAATAGGACGCCGCAGTAATATATTTTGTATGTAACCCGGCAATGATATGAGGAATGTGAGGACATGTAAAAAAGGTGGAAAAGCAATTCCCTATCATTTTTGATGCGCAGCTAACTTCACAGTCCTTTCACACTGGAAAAAAAGATAATGATTTGAGCAAATCATATACAAGATTGTTTATATTATATAAATGACAGCGTTTTTTTTTTTTTGACAACTTCTATTAAAACTCACTGATTAGCACACGAATGTAATAATATATAAAAATTACTTAGAAACAATTATGGAAAGTATCGTTTTTCTTAAAAGTAAAATCTCGGATACCAATATAGAAGTAAATATTGTCGCGGGCGCTAAAGCTTCGTCTGCTTCTCAAACTCGCCTTCGTGGCGCTACCGCGCCACTTGATTTATTACTTTTAGTTATAATATAGTCTTTTAATAACGATACGATTACTTTGGATTAAACATGACATTGCCGCATTATTTTCAGCGATTTCAAGGACATTAAAATAGATTAAAGTAGATTAAATGGAATTGTTAGTGATAATGAGGATCGGATACTATTAAAATTAATGCTAAAAATAAGCATTAATTGCTATACGATTGAAGTATATGAAAATTGATTCTTCTAAAATGATCACGAGGATTAGAAGTATTAAGGACGATTAGAATGTAATTGAAGTTATAAAATTTTATCGCTTTTAATTTTCAGCTATTAGCAGGGTAGGTGGTGCACTTCGTGGTTTTTGGTGTCTAAGTGTAAAAATTATTCAAGGGCGGTGTTCAGGTGTGCAGGGTGGCCGATGACGAGGTCTTAGTAGTTCGCACCGTGGTTTTTGGTGTCTAGGTGTAGAAATAATTCAAGGGTGGTGTATATCAGAACAATCAGTCATTTCATGTTAGTTAGACAAAAGTTTAGTTTTACAAAAAGATTTTTTCATAAAAGTACTCTGGCTTGTTTGTAGAAACTTAAATTTTGAACGAATTCACAGTATTTAAAAATTATAAAAACCCGATTGAAAAAAGTTTTCCTAGAAGCGAAGCCTGATTCACCAAAAATTAACTTTCCGTCCGTGCGCTGCAGTACATGATGTTCATAAGAAGTGACCTTATAATACAGATCATACTTGATTCAACCAACTTTTTCAGTCAAATTTACTATATATATATATATATATATATATATATATATATATATATATATATATATATTAAATATACTATATTCTACATGATTACCATCTATATGCATCTTAAGACATACTTTTGTAGACCAATAAAGGTAGAAACTGACATTTCTTCACAACGCGTAGACTAAATTCTTGAAAAAATAAACTTTTTACACTTGCTTCTATTAAATACTTGTCCCATGACATTTTATGTTTAATATACTATATTCTAAGCCATCACTTAGCATATGTATATATAAATAAATAAATATATATAAGAAGCGGGAGTATCAAAAGAATCTTATTAAGAGAATAGAAACTAACAGTATGGAAAATGCCCCCGCGAAATGTACAGAGGGATTTACGCCATCAGAAAGAGTTTTAGGAATAGGACGCAATTGATGAATGATGAAAACGGGGACCTCGTAACAAATGACAATGAATTACTGGTGCTGTGGAAAAATTATTTCGATAAATTATTAAACGTGCACGAAAATAGCGAAGAATTATGGGACGAAATTCGCACTGCTGAACTCAACGTGGAGGAACCGAGCTACCAAGAAGTAGTGGTCGCGATTAAAAAACAACAGAGCAGCGGGAAACCCTACTGAAAAATCTCACTTGAAAATTACTTGAGATCTCACTTGAGATCTCAAGTGATAATCATGCCAAAATCTCAAGTGATTCTCAAGTGATTCTTAAGTGATTCTCAAGTGATTCTCAAGTGATTCTTAAGTGATTCTCAAGAGATTCTCAAGAGATTTTCAAGTTGAATTGTGAGTAAAAGTTTATTTTCTAAATCTGGGTTATCTTGAATTATATCTTTAAAAAATAAATAGAGACTTGTTGTAACGATTGAACGGACTCTCTGATTGGCTATCCTTTTCGCGCGCGTTCTCTACAATTTTTATTCTGAATTTCTAGACTTAAAAAGATAAAATTTAAAAGTAAAGATCAATCAAAATGCGCGTCTGAAGTCGCTAAATTGATAGAAAAAAAAGAATAGGTACAACAAACAAGTCACGTAGAAAAATATCTATTTTTATGTTGGAAATATTATAAAATTTGAACGTAAGAGTTTCTTTTAATTAAGCATTTGTTAGCGTTTGGTTTTTCCTCTCGTTTCTACAATGAAAGCTTAAACTAGCAGTGGAATTCTGAATGCAAATATCTTTTGGATCTTGAGCTAAATTTTTGTATCTGTTAGATGTATCTAAGAAATCGCCATGTAAACCTGCAGAAAATACATAAATTTATTTCTGTAAATACGATATAATTAATATATAATGCATGCATTTATCTTACTTAAATATAGATTTAATTTTCTAGGACTGAATATTTCTATAGGCACTGAACCAAAAGTTTTCTGTTTCAATTTAGATATATCTAAGCATCTTTGAGTTAAAATTTTTTTGGTTCACAAAACTGTCCCCAAATCTCTTAAGAAGCCATTTCGTCGTCTGCTTTTCATGATTCGCCATGATTTTTGTCCAACTCTAACAGATTCACCCAGATATACCTTTGAAAATTAAGAACATTTTATAAAAAATGTTTATTAAACATTATCTGCTAACTAACAAATGCATAAATTTATGAAACTGAAAAAAATCATAGGATCTATCGTATATTTTTAAACTTATGTGATAAATCATATGAAGAATCGTGTGGTGATTTTGAGTTAAGTGATATTTCACGTGAAACCTTGTTCATCTTATTTTTTCATTTTTTCGTTTTTCAGCTTCACAAGTGCATTAAAACTTCAAGCTTTAATTAATCTATTATTTAATTAAGGAGAGCTTGTATATCATTTGTCATATGAAATAAAGCAAAGAATTGTATCTTTTTTCATACCTTATTTCTAACAATCTCGTATCGTTCGTGTCTTTTGGGAATCACAGAGTACAAATTGTATCTCAATTTTTCATACTTTTTGTATAATTTTGGTTTGTACTGCTCAAGCATTGGTACAGCAGAGTCTGCTTTTTATAATAGAAATTATACATTTTTGTAGCATAATCTTTTATACGAATCATATAATAATTAGAATTATAAATTAAAAAAATTATTTACCTTCGCTTGCTGCAGAAACTTCCAAATCTTGATTATCATCTTGCGGACCTTCTGACTCAGGATACTGTCCAGGCTGTTCAATAGATTTGGATCTTGATGCGTCCGAGAAAGTGGACCTGATCTATTTCCTGATATTTCCGTAGGCTTCTCTTGAGTTCTAGAACGTAGACCTGGTCTTTTTCCTGATATTTCCGTAGGCTTTTGTTGAGTTCGAGAACGTGGACCTGACCTTTTAATTTGACCATTTGTAGCTGATTGTTTTGAAATACTTTTATCATGCCTTGTTCCTTTTAAAGAATCTTCTGACGAACGTGAAAGAGATCTCGCAGGCAAACCTCCTGGTGAGTCTGGTAGCGGAGTCCTTGAACGTGATCGTTCTGGAGTTTCAACTGTATCCAGATTTTTCAAAAACGAACGCGCACTTCTTAAAGACCCCAATGGTGAATTCGAAGAAATCCTTCGTCTTGATCCTCGTGAATTTACCGGTAACAAAAGCGAAGAAGTCTTCGAAAGTGAACCTTCTTCAGGCAATACTGCCAAACCCGAAGCATTCCTAGAATGTGAACCTCCTGGAAGCAAATCTTTTATAGAGCTTGCTAGCGAAAACGAATGTCCTGGAAATCCTTTTTGCGAACGTATCTGATTTTTCGGATGCGAATCTTCTGAAGAACTAGCAATTTCCGAACCCAGCGGGATTTGTGAATCAGAAACACATGGCATCTGGTTATTTGATTTTGACAGTTTCAGATTCATTCACTTGAGACCCTGCCAATATCGGTGACAGCTGCGAGATCGGTAAAACTAAACTTTTATCTCTAACTAACAACGAAATATGTTGACAAACTTTCGGTTGCGAAATGTGCTGACTAATTGCTGTGATTTTGAAAACCCTGAAAGTCGTTTTACATACTTATTAAAATAAAAGACTATGAAATAAAAGAAAACTCGCTCCGCGCAAAATCGCACGTACTCGTCTGTGTACGTACTGCTTAACCTGTGTATCGCTACACTCGGAAGCTAACCGGGCGGTGCAAAAATAGTACATACGTGTGACCTAAGTGGCACTTTATTACACGGCGCGTAGTTAGCGCCCGAGCGTAGCGAGCTACGCTCGGGCGATAACGTCCAAACGGGGGTGAAACTACTTTGCAGCACTAGTATCATAATATACTATGACAAAAATAACATGATCAAGTGGCGTGGTAGCGCCACGAAGGCGAGTTTGAGAAGCAGACGAAGCCGCGGCGCCCGTGACACTATTTACTTCTATATTGGTGTTCGGATTTTTCATGATACAGAAAAAAATGCTTATCGTTACTGTTCGTGAGTTTTTTTGGCTTATTAGTATCTTTTCTAAATTAAACTATGATTTCCAACAAAAATATTAGTGAAAAGGCTGCTTATTTTACTGACATATTTGTCATGTATCGCGCAAAAAATTGGTCGAAATCCTCACGCGATTTTTTTCAGTTGGGATGATAACCACGCGATATTTGAATGATTATCACGTAACTATGTCACAATTTTTTTCGTATTTTATCATTACTAAAAAATTATTTTTTATAAATATATTACGTATAAAGCCTACTAAAAAAATTGCGTTATTACTCGCGCGATTATTCCCGCGATTAATCACGCTTTTTTTCAGTAGGGTATGATAAATCATTTAAATATCTTAACTTATTAGATCCGATTCAAAAGGTAATAAGTTTTAATCGGAATTCTGAATCGGAAATCACCCAATTGAAACCAATTTAATCGCTTAAAATCTATTTAATCTGATTATAAATTTTGGTCGGTTGTAATCGGATTTTAATTACTTGTATTTTTAAATAAAATTACATATTTATTAAAAAATACAATTGATTGAATCAGATTAAAACAGACTAATATTTATAATCAGGTTGAATAGATTTTAATCGATTAAATTGGTTTTTATTGCATAATTTCTGATTAAGAATTCTGATTTAAACCTATTACTTTTTAAATCGAATTTAATGAGTTATTATTACCAGACTTATTATTCTATTTTGATTTTTCGTATAGAGATTTTCATATTATTTATAAATCGTATTTCATCAAACCCTAATAGAAAAAATGAAATTTAAATTTATTATTCAAGTTGATTGGACATCTTATTTAACTTTCTCTGATAGGGTAGAAGAGGAAATAATTAACTGTGCAAAATTATGCCAAACAATGCCAAACAATGCCAAATCGTCTTGTAAGAATAATTATATATATGCGCGCGTATGTGTGTGGTTTATTGCTTGAAAAATATATATCCAAACATAAATACGATTTTAACCTTACAATTGTTGTGGTTAATTTTTGGAGGTTATTTAGTTAATCTGATTACTTGCACGGAGCGAGTTCAAACATATAATTAATTTATAAATTAACCTGCTTGGTCAGTTCGTTGCCGAGAAGATGGTACGTACAGATTTAGGTGAGAAATTTCGAGAAATATACTCGTTATATGAATTTGAAAATCTTTCTATTCTTTTTTTAGGTGTCGAACAAATAGGTAACGAAATATAATGTTCCAATTTACGTCTAGTTTTATCTTTTTGAAATTTTATTTCTGTGAAATTTAAAATGAGAAATATATATATAAGTAATCTAAATGCTTTCAAATTAGTTACATTGTGAAGCTAGTAACTAAAAAGATTGACGGTTCAGAATTCACTCAAATTTTGTAGGTTATTAGTTAAAAAACAGAAAGTTAAAGTGCCTTAAGATAAAAATACGGTGACTATAAGCATAGTAATAAATAAATAAATAAAATTTTAAAAATGTACACATTACTTCAAAAAATGAGTCAAATCAGCTTCCGTCTAAAGCTTTTAATTAATAATTATGATTATGATAAATACAACTGCTTATAAAATAATGTTATGTGTATTTATTAAAGGAGTACTAACTACTGAAAATTAATTGATCGTTCAGAAGAACGAAGTTTATACTTATCCATTGTTCTTTGCGAGTTAACTTTTTGTACTATATTCTTGATTATTTTACCATTTTGCTAAAAATAAAAAGATTTATTATTACCATAGAATGTAGAATAAAGTATACAAAATATTCACTAAATAAAATATAAATTTACTGGTTCCACTTTGCTGTTTTCATCACATAGTTTTCCATTTTTATCACTAAAAGTTAATTCCTTTGGGAGAATCAATCTCTTAGATTTATTTGCAGCTCTTGTTCTAGCGTCAGCTTCCAATAAAATCCAATATCCAATAAAATGTCAGAATGTGAAATAGCAAAAAAAATCCTTGTAGATGGCAATTGCTTATTTGGTTGCTTTTCGTATTTTTTGTTCTACTTCTTTTCAAAATGTTCTGAAGTATAAGTGTAAACATTTTCAAAAGGATTCAATATTTTACTGAATGGGAATGGGAAAAAGTGGGAATTTTGCGAAACCATACACCAACTATTTATAGATTTTAAAACTCGTGAGATTAATTCAAATATGTCTGAACGGAAGCACAGGAAAGGTCCGGTAGGCGGTAATGTATCAGAACCCTTCACGATACGCGATGGTTTAAAACAAGGGGGTGGGCTCTCTACGGTGCTTTTCAACTTAATGTTAGAGTATGTCATTAGAAAAATGCAGGTTAGCCAGCTGGGCGCAACGCTTAATGGAACAACGCAGATACTAGGCTACGCAGATGATTTGGATATATCGGGGGATTGTAGGGAAACGGTAGCAAGAAATGCGGAAATCCTCATAAAAGCGGCAGAGTATACAGGGTTAGAAGTGAGTGAATCAAAAACAAAGTACATGATTGTGGATAAACTAGGCATCTGCAGAGGGGAGGGAGATCTCAGAGTTGGGAATTTTACTTTTGAAAAGGTTAGCGAATTCAGGTATCTAGGTACGACCATAAATGATATAAATAAAAGACTCCATTCGGGTAATGCTTGCTTTTACGTCGTGAATAATTTACTTAAGTCGAGGCTGTTGTCTAAAAACATTAAAATAAGAATATACAGGACTATAATACTGCCGGTGGATCTGTACGGGTGCGAAACGTGGGCTCTGACTAAGCAGGTGGACAACCGTTTTAGGGTATTTGAAAATATAGTCTTGCGAAAAATATACGGGTCAAAGAAAGATGAGGATACCGGGGAATGGAGGAGACTACACAATGATGAGTTACACAATCTGTATGCGTCACCAAATATTAACAGAATAATAAAATCACGTAGATTGGGATGGGCAGGGCACGTAGCGAGAATGGGGGACGACCCTACAGCAGCGCGTGTCATGAAGGGCAGGCCGATGGTAACGCGACCTCTAGGTAGACCTAGGCGCAGATGGGAGGACAACGTAAAAGCGGATCTAGTAGAAATAGGACGGGTGGGTGTCGATCGGAGGAGTGCATCTTGGATGGGGTTGACACAAGATAGGGCAGCGTGGAAGGCTTGCGTAGATGAGACGATGAACTTACGAGTTCCAAATGCCACTTAAATATATATATATATATATATATATATATATATATATATATATATATATATATATATATATATATATTGAATATACTATATTCTACACTACGCCTAGATTGAATTTTTGAAATAACCTTATATTAAATATCATAAGTACTTGCTTGAAGTCCAACTTTTTTCAGTCAAACTCACTCTATATATTAAATATACTATATTTTACACTAAGCCTAGACTAAATTTTTGAAAATAACTTTTCCACTTTTTGTATTAGTCTGAAATCTGAACTTCGTAAACATTTACTCTTACGTGAATTGAAAATTTGAACTCATAGTTTATATCTTTATTGTTTTAAGGCTTGCAAGTTTATTTATTTGCCGCTCCAATAGTTTCTGATTGACATGAGTGAGTCAAAAAAATGCAAATTAATAACTACGTGTGTTTCAAGATTTGATAATTATTATGTATTTGAACCAAGGCAAATAAATTTCGATTGAGCTTAATATAGATTTTACTTTATTGTTAAGGATAAAACTTGGTCCAAGGATCTCGGCAATAATTTGAAGTCGAACACACAATTAGAAGAAAACAATATTATAGGTTGAATCTTTATTTATAACGTAACCACAAATGAGTAGCAGCCTGTATCGCGACCAACAACTCACACCAAGGGTCAGAGTGCATCTGACTGCCGTCGATCCTTCATCGATCTGGATCGCCACTGCCCCCCACCTATACTAATCGCCGCCTAATACGCCGCTGATGGCTGTCGAGGCGCTGCGAGGAGAAAGAGAGAGAGAGAGAGAGAGAACTTGTCGCGCGCGAACCTTTAAATTGTACGCGTAACACCTTACATGTAAAGGGCCGTCGCCACGTCGCCTCGCTCCTCAGCCGAGAACGTGCCACGGCCCGCCTTTCGGCTTCTCCGTGCAACGTGGGACCCTCAAAGCAATGGAGCAAGCTCCCTTTGGGGTCGAAACAGCCTAAGGGTGCCAAGTCACCCCTAGCTGGGGGCCAGAAGCCATAGAACCTCCAAAGTGGTTCCGCGCTATGGGAGCTCGGCCAATGCGCGCGCCCGTCTTTATCGTCGTTCACTGTATAATACGCGCTACCCCGTTCTCTCTCTCTCTCTCTCTCTCTCTCTCTCTCTCTCTCTCTCTCTCTGTCCGCTCCCCCCGTCGCGACCTCACGATACATATCTGTATTCTATCCATAATATTTATTATTAACTAAACAATTCAGTGACGTGCGGTACAGAGCAGGATGATAGGGTAGAGTGAGGTTGAGATTTATAACTCCTTTATTTATATAGTAATAAGTAGTGGCGTAGAGCCTTTATTCACTTTATTGAATAAAGAAATGAATATAGCAATTTACGAACTTCGCTGGATGATTAGTCCGCTAATGGACAGGATCCACAAGGGAACTTATTCTGATCAAGTATTGACCGGGTACGTATTAGCCCTTGGTGAGAGGTGACCTGAAAGGTGTGAATACAAACGATAGCGCTATGCTGTGCTCGTACACGTCATGCTCTCCTTGACAATGACCGACCTTCCTAGTTGTAATAATGAGAATCATGATAGTATGAGTATGTTTGTAACGATGAAGATTAAGCCCGCGAAAAGGTTGTGTGAAAACGAAATTTATCAATAATCTAATAATAACACGTTGCCTGCGACACAAGCTTACGCCTGGTATTCAACAGGTCTTGCACGGCTTTAATTTTAAATTTATTAATATGGGTCTGAAACGCGATAATGTCCCGAAACGAAAAAGATATTGATTTTTACACTGGTCTAAAAAAAAGAATTACGTATATGAGTAAGGTACATGCACGTGGGTGACAGGTACTAGGTATTAAGATGCAAATTGATTAGTGTGAAATAATTAGTCATGTGAAATCACGATGCGTCCTGGGATAACCGAGTGGGACTTGACGTAGCCAGCCCACTCGGACGGCGTATAGCGGTATTTTTATATCCCTTAGGAGGCAGATTAGTTATGTTAAATTTTGTGCCGAGTTTCTCCAAGATTGGAGAAACTCCCCGGATCAGTCTACTGGAGATATCCCCGGGTGCACTATTTAGTATAAAATAATTTAAAAGGTGCACTTTATACACTCTATTCCTTGCTCGTGCTCGGTTCGTCGCACCTCTGGAACATTAACGTGCATCGATGCGTGTGAGACACATGTTGGCTACGGACTCGTACTGAATTAATGTCGATAGCTTGGAGATAGTATGTGTTCTGACTGCGGCGCCTCGCGTCGCGAGCACGCTACGGCGGAGACGTGCGCGACCAAGTAAACTCAGTAACGCGTTTGCATGTACGCAACTTTATTACTGAGTTTTATTGCGCGCAAAAGCGCCCGAAGAAAGCCGAGCGGCACAAGCCTACGGGTGTTAGAGAGAGAGAGAGAGAGAGAGAGAGAAAAGGAAGCGAGAAAGTGGGCGTGTCCCCATCGCCGAGCACTCGTCATGTAGCTCGCGGCTCACCTTCGTAACTAGTAAAATTAAAATATAAGGCGCCTGCCCCGGATTTTAGGCGCAAGAGTGTACGAAGTACCCTCGGCTCCCTTCTCCAGCACTGGTGCTTAGATACTGCCGTTGCAGGCTCTTTCATGTTTTTTCTCTTACTTCCTTTGACCTCTTTCCTGATTAAACCTTCTCTTTCCTCTGTCTTCGTGAATCTTGTAATCCTTTTACTTTCTTACCGCTCCTTTTTATTAAAAGCACTTGCATCATCACAATATATTATTGCAGAGCCCGTATCCTGTAAGCCTGTGTACTGTTGAGGCTTGTCTTTGTCGACCGCTACTTTGTTATGTCATCCACAAAATTTGTGCTACGCTGCTGTGGCTGACAGCAGCAAGTCACTTATATTGCTTTCATCACCATGTATATATATATATATACATATATATATATATATATATATACAGGGTGGGCCATTTTAGTCAAACCAGTCTAATAACTCCTAAATTAAGCCATGAACAGAAAAATTGTTTAGATGAAAGTTGTCCAGGATCAAGGGGGACATCTTTTTGTGCAATTAGTTTTGACCTCGAACTCAAATTTCAAGGTCATTTGAAGGTCAAATTTTTTTTTAAATAGGAACCCCTATTTTTGATAGCAGATTCGGAAAGAACAGGAAATTTTACGTCCGAAACGTCCGAAAATCAACATCCTCTAAAAGCTCTGGCAGTCGATCTCTGAGCAATGCCAAATAGCTATTCTGGTTAACATTTTGACCGAAAAAATATGGCCCAATCAGGTAACCATTAATGATCCCACACCACACCATTAAACTCCATCGGTTTTGATGGTCAATAGCCCTGTACCAGTGGGGATTTACAGGTGACCAGTAGTGACTATTGTGCCTATTTAATTGACCATCACTGCGAAATATAACCTCGTCAGAAAACATAACAAATCTGAAAAAATCTGGATCATTTTGTAAAACTCCTAAAGCCCACTGGCAAAAGTTAATACGCATTAGAAAATGGCGTGGCCTCAGCTCATGAACTAATCTTATATGGTAATCGTGATAGTGGAGATTATTGAGAATTCTCAATGCTGTTCTTCGTGGATTTCTCTTTCAATTTGTCGACTACTAATTTGTGGATTGAGATGAACAGCTGCTAAGGCGGCTATATCATTAGGATCATTTTCGTTGTATTCGTGGTGTCTGCGTTGACGACGAAATGTCCATCACGAGCTCTTCGAAGTAATCTGAGTAATGTGTCGTGAGTAGGACGCCTTCTTAAAGGAAAGCGTTCAGCGTAGAGTCGCACCGCGGCTCTGGCATTGTTTTGGGTTTCGCCTAAGATCATTATCATATCAACAATTTCATTGGATTGATAATCGCCCATGTTGAAAATTTTGTTTATAATAAGAAAAACTATTTTATTTACATTCACTCTTTATTGAAATTGAAACTAAACCAAAATAAGAAAGTGACAACAAAAAAAGGAGGAATTTTCAAACTGTATAATTTTTAAATCAAATTTATAACTTCTTATTTTCTTACGTTAAGACATTGTGATTTAAATTGAAGACAGCGTGAGAACAATCGTTACAATTCATATTAGATTAAAGAAATTCAACTTAAAAAAAAACATCTAAACTGGAAGTGATGCACTTTGGCAAATACAATTATTAAAAATTTTTTTTAATATTACAAAAGCAAAATGCTGTTTAATATTTTATCTTAAATAATGTATTTTTTAACATCCTACCTTTATTGTTTAACCATTTTTTACGGTTTTGACACGTTAAACTTTTACTTGACTCTGCTTCGACCGTGAATGAATTGACAACATTGATTTTTAACGTTCCATTTCCCACTCCCATTAAGAACTCAGATATTTAAAATTATCATGTTTACTTCAAAATTTACTTTTGACCACTAAAAATTTGTTAACGAATGTTAAACAAGCATCCTAATGAGAGGCAAGGGGACTCACAGTAAACAAGCACCCCAATGAGAGACAAGGGGACTCACGTTAAAAAAGCACCCCAAATGGAACATAATCCTAATACGTCCACGTTGTTGTTCCTGGGTAGCGCTGAAATTTGGGAATTATTTTGTTTTCAAGGTAAATATTTTCATGGACATTGTCACATTGGGTTTGAATATTCATCATAAAAGTACATTAACTACGATTATTCTATCAGAAAATGCGATTAAATAGCAATTACAGTATTTCTTAACATTTGACCTTGGAATGACCTTGTGAAGGTTATGAAAAATATTTTGAAATACCGTTTCGGACGTAAAATTTCCTGTTCTTTCCGAATCTGCTATCAAAAATAGGGGTTCCTATTTAAAAAAAAAATTTGACCTTCAAATGACCTTGAAATTTGAGTTCAAGGTCAAAACTAATTGCACAAAAAGATGTCCCCCTTGATTCTGAACAACTTTCATCTGAACAATTTTTCTGTTCATGGCTTAATTTAGGAGTTATTAGACTGGTTTGATTAAATAGCGCACCCTGTGTGTATATATATATATATATATATATATATATATATTAGGGTACATTGAATTTTCGTACGCACTTTGGCGACTCGTAATACTTAGTGCGGAAATTTTAGTAGTTATATCAAATAGTCTGTCAAATTTGGGCGCGTAAAGTCAATTAAGATGAACATTTTCGCTTAACATTTTTTTTTAAATACTTTAAACAAATTTAAGAGAAAAATACATTTTTTTGTAAAATGCATTCCTTTTTGTTGATAAATTATTGAAGTTTCGGAAATTTAAGCTGAAAATATTAAATTCAACACTTTTTCAAGAACATTTTTCTCTTAAATTTGTATGAAGAATCAAAAAATAATTTTTTCAAACGTAAATTTTGTCATTTTGAAAAATTCATTATTCTTGGCGACCTTAGACAGAGCGGAAGTAATTTACCTTATGCGCCCAAATTTTACGGACGTTCTATTTGATATAACTACTAAAATTTCCGCACTATTACAAGGCGCCAAATTGCCAATACATTTAATATTTACATATTACTTAAAATCTTGAATTAGTGAACTTATTATTATACTCTTGCGTCCACTAAACACTTATATATGTATAGATAATAACATACATATACAACTAGCGCATGGAAACACAAAGTCTAAAATGATAAAACTTTATTCTTACTTGCATTGAACCTAACACTATATATGCCACCCATCTCTCTCTCTGTCTCTCTCTCTCTCTCTCTCTCTCTCTCTCTCTCTTGCGCTGATGGCTCTCTCTCTCCCTCTCTCTCTCTCTCTCTCTCTCTCTGGCGCTGTTGGTAAGCTAAGCACGCACTCTATTTCGCTCTGTGCAATAATACTAGTTATTAATATACTTTTCACTCTCTCGAGTAACCTTTTACAGCGGAAGAGTCTTTCCAACGGCTCCTAAGCGTCAGCCAAAAAAACTGCAATCTTTTTGCAATTTTTAAGAGCCGGGAAGGATTTCCGCAAAAAGTTGTGCTACATAAGCTCAATCATCCAGAGACGTGCTCTACTATCGTTGTGCTCCGCCAATCTCCGACTCAGTCATCCGCATCGTACCTGCAAGGCACAAGTTCAGTATTTTTAATCAGTACAGTGTTGTGAGTGGAGTGAAATCGTGCAGTGCGGTGTTTATAGACTACGAGAGCAGCTATAGCTATAGCTATATCTCTATCTCTCTCTATTCGTCACAACGTTGCCAGTCGTTGTCGTCGCTAAGCCGGAACTTTATTTTTCTGACACCAGAGGGTAGCACTCTCCGAGCCAGCGAAATGAAGTATAGTACAGCAGCTCCACCGCCAGGTGGCCCCGACACGGCGTACGCAAACACGCACCCAAAAGAGCGTCCTGAAGGCTCTTATACAGAGACTACTCTGGCCACTGCACACCACGGCGCTCTTCACCTTATTTCTTGCACCACTTGTCGACTGAGCCTAATTACCTCCCGTAGATAACGTCGATTGCGTCATTTGTTTTAAACACTATGTTGAAACCTGAGGGAGATGACGAACAACTGTTGGTGCATACATCGTGCAAGACTTGCACTGATGTCATTGCTTTGCGTAATCCGCGCAAATGCGACAAACGTGGCTGGTACTACCATCCTAAGTGTACGCCTATTCAGACAATTAAGGAAGGTGGCAAGACTATACAAGTCTGCAAGAACTGCTTGGTAGCTGCTAATAAAACTCCACGCAGCACCTCTACCTCTTCTCCATCTTCACGAAGCAGCAGCCCTCTGCCTCAACAACAAACACGCTACAGGAAACCGGTTTCTGCACCACCATCTGCACCACCATCGCGCTCTTCTAGTCCATCACGTAAAGAAGATCCTGTGCTCAACAAAATACTGGACAAGCTAAATAAACTTAACAACATAGAGAAGCAGCAGAACGCAATGAATAACCAGCTTTCTGAGAGCAAGAGTTTTCTGGAGAAGAGAATGACAGCCATTGAGAAGTCCCTGGAGCCGCTGAAGGAGATACCGGCGCTGATTAACCGTGTAACGGTGGTGGAAGGGGATGTGGCTGCTTTGAGGGCTGAGCAGGAGGAGATTAAAGCTAAGCTTGAACAACTGCTGGCGAGTGGCGCTGGCTCTTCTTCTTCGTCTCCATCGAATGCTCCGGCGCTGTATACCGAGACCATCCAGCAGCTCCGTGAAACCAACACAAGAATCCAGGCACAATTGGATGGCGTGGTGTCGTCCCAGGCAAAGCTCTCTGCAGAATTGGTCATAACCGGCCTGACCTTTTCGGAGACGACATCCTTAAGGCACCTTGCCTATGCAGCTCTTCGGCCCTTGGACGCTGAGCTAACGGAGAGAGACATTATCTCTGTGCGACCCCTGGGAAGGGTGAGAGTAGCCCGCAATGACACTGCGGACGCTTCTGATGAAGGCCCTGGAGCAGTCAGGTTGCCGCTCTCAGTCTCACTATCCAGGACGCTCATGCACTCGCTCATCTCTGCTAAAATCAAGATTCGGAAGCTACATACTACGCAGCTGTCTAGCGAATTGCTGCATAAGGCCCGCGTTGCACTACCGCTTCCGGATTCGTTCATCAACGTCAACGAATGGTTGCCGTCTGATGTCCTTCGGCTCCGCAAAACTGTAAGGGAGGCTGCAAGAGAGCACGGCTGCACCACGTTTGTGAGGGATGGTCGAATATACATCAAGCTAAAGAAGGAGGATCGTGCTGTGAAGATTGCGTCGGATGAAGATCTGAAAATTTTTTTAGGCTCGATCACAGCCAACTGAAGTACACACCCCTTATTCCACGTAGATCACCATCATCTGAATCGTCCACCATAACTTCAATCACTCCTAAGGTAACTCTGTCTGAGGGTCTAAGAGTCTGCCATTTCAATGCGAACTCTCTTACGGGTCACATTGAGATGGTCAGGCTCTTCTTGTCCACTCGTCCCCTCTTTCACGTGACTGTTTTTATGCACAACTATTCCACAAAGGTCATTATGGGTGATTTCAACGCTGACCAACTCTCCTCATCCGAAGATGCCAAGTTCATCAAGGCCTATATTGAGGAAAACTCCTTATTGTCGGTCCCTTATGGTGCCACGCACCATAAACAGGACTCCGACACCTGGCTTGACCTCTGCTTAATTGATGAGCAGGATCGCCTGCTATCACACTACAAGACTGATACTCCTTTCATCAACGGACATGACCTAATCACTGCCACTCTCGACGTATAGATCCCACGCTACATACTTAAAGCATACTCTTACAGAAACTACAAGGAAATCTGTGCCGAGAAGCTAATGGACTTCCTTGGCCCATGTGACTGGTCATCTCTCGCTACGTCATCACTCGACGAATGCATCACCCTTCTTAACGCTAACTTAACGAACACCATAAATCATCTCGCCCCATTACGGACTGTTACTCCAAGACGTAAACGTCACCCGTGGTATACCATGGCTCTTCGTGACCTCTTGACTGAACGGGACAGACTTTACAGAAGGTTTCACAGAACTCGTCTACCTTGTGATCTATATTATTATAGAGTAGCAAGGGACGACGCTCACTGACAGGTTGAGGAGGCCAGGCTGAATTATTATTATTCACGCCTATCAACCCTAACTGATGTCGCTGAGATCTGGAGAGAGCTTGAGAACCTGGGAATCACCACCTCTAAAGCACCATCACCTTCTCACTTCTCTACAGATGACCTCAACAAACACTTTAGTTCCATCTCAAATGATCCACTGGCTCCTGCAGTTGAGGTTTTACTGCGTACCCTCGAGAGTCTAAACTTCCCTGAGCATTTCAACTTTAAGGTTATTACAGAATCGGACGTTTTGGCTGCTGTGTCGCTCTTCCACGCCCAGGCCAGAGGCACTATCCGTACTCGCTCCTTTACTATGTCGCATTTTCAACCTGTCCTTAAGTGAGTCACGCTTCCCCTCTGCCTGGAAGATGTCGCTGGTGCGAGCACTGAACAAGGTCAGTTCACCAACAGCCCTGACTGACTACCGGCCAATTTCTCTCCTCTGTTTTTTATCAAAGGCGCTGGAGTGGCTGGTGCATAGGCAAGTCTCGGAATATCTTGAATCAAGACTACTCATTGACAACCTACAAACAGGCTTCCACACCGGTCACAGCACACAGTCTGGCTTAATTAAGCTGACTAATAATGTCAGGCTTGGCATAAACAAAAAGAAAGTCACGCTTCTGTTTCTATTTGATTTCAGCAAGGCGTTTGATACGGTGTGTCACGTCAGGCTCCTGAGAAAGCTATCCTTTTTCGGGTTCTCCAAGCAGGTCATCCGCTGGCTTGCATCTTACCTTACGGGAAGAAAGCAGGCCGTTATTGGTGACAACGACGAGCTCTCCACCTTCCGGCCCCTGAACACTGGTGTCCCGCAGGTATCGGTTCTAGGTCCCCTACTATTCGCGTTGTACACTAATGACATTGGTTTTTGCCTGGATTCAGATGTGTCCCATCTAATCTATGCGGATGACTTGCAAATATACAGCCAATGCCACCTTGAGGAGCTCGATTCTCGTTCTGACAAGATGAGAGCTAATGCCGAAAGGATAATGGGCTGGGCTGCACAAAATCACCTTAAACTTAATGTCCTGAAAACTAAGGCAATCGTCCTGGGCTCCCCCTACTACATTAATGTTTTACCAACTGTTGCTAACACCTACATCAACATGGGGGAGCCCGGGTCGACTATGAATCATCCGTGCGCAATCTGGGGTTGGTGCTTGACTCCAAACTAACGTGAAAAAAGCACGTTACACAACTATGCAAACGTGCTCACTCATTAATGTATAGGCTTTACTTTTTCAGGAAAAGTACCAATCTCAGGTTGCGTAAACATCTCGTGCAAGCACTCCTATTTCCAATCATCGACTACTGCTCATTGGTATACTGTGACCTGACCCAAGAACTTGACACAAAACTCCAGAGACTCGTAGACACGGGAATTCGATACATCTATGATGTAAGGAGGGATGAGCACATCACCCCCTACAGGCGTGAACTGCAATGGCTTACAACTGCCGGACGTAGAAAGTACTTTGCAGCCTGTTTTCTACGAAAACTGTTTAACACAGCTGTGCCTTCCTACATCTTGGCCTTTTTTGACTTTCACGTAGCGCACATGCCTGTGAGGGGGGAGGTGACGCCTCTGGACATCCCGACTTTCAAGACGGAGACGCTGAAGGGTTCATTCCATATAAGCGCCTCATACCTCTGGAACTCGCTACCATCACGCCTTCGCAACACTAAATCCATGTCACACTTCAAACAATTAGCTAAAGAATATTTTTATGCACTTGAAAACTCATAATCATCTCACAAACTATATATATCATTTCACATTCACTCTATATATATCATCTCACACACACAGACACACACACACACACACACAAATTATAACTTGTTTTACTTTATACTGTTATTTTGATTTGTACAACACAATGTACAGAAATAAAACTTATTTAATCTAATCTAATATCTATCTCTCTCTCTCTCTCTCTCTCTCTCTCTCTCTCTCTCTCTCTCTCTCTCTCTCTCTCTCTCTCTCTCTCTTGCTGGAGAGGGAATACACGTAGTGATACCGATCCGTATTTCACCTGCCGTTTTACACTGTGTTGATATACTTACGTGCATCTTTTTTACGCAACGCGCGAGTGATCATCGTTCTGGACTGTCTGACATATTAATTATCATCTAAATCGCTGTATCTGTGCATTATTTAAGTTTTTTACCGCAGTCGTGTGCTAGTTTAACTAATTTCGATATCTGATGATAAGTAGATATGGGCCGACGCAAGAGGCGCCGCAACTAGGCCAACTCAAGTTTAGATAAATCAGCTGATGAGTCGGATGCGGACTGTAACTTCGAGACCGGCACAGCTCCGCCGTGCATTCTGCCTTCCGTGCTGCTGTCGACCGAGGACATCGATATTTTAAATAAGGACCTCCGCGTGAATTGCGAAGACTTTATCACCCTGCTAGGAACTGAAAAATATAATCCAAGGCGCAACAAGATGAGCACCGCTTTATCTGCGGTATGCGACGCGTATCGCGGAGTGACTAACGCGTATCTCTACAAGCTTGGTATGGAAAGCATCGCGAAAGTGTGTGTCGATTCGATCGATAAGGCGTGTAAGCGTATGCAAGAAACATGTGATTCCCTTGTTGGTGCGCCGAGGTCCAATCTTCCGCAGTCATCTACGCAAGTACCGCAGCTCTCCTATGCCAGTGTCACTAGCCACTCCAATTCGGCAGCACGTAAAATCCTAGTCGACCAAGGCAAGCCCATCAATATAGTCAGAGCCAAACGCATCACCGTAAGCCCGTGCGAGGAGTCGAAAGCCAAGTTCCCTAATTCGCAGGCAACGCGCACAGCACTTTACAACGCTGTAAATCCCGCTGCCCTGCAATTAAGAGTCAAACGCGTCATTCCTCTAAGGGATTCTTCATCGGTCATGGTGGAAGGCGACTCACTCGAGCCTCTTCTCAGCTGCAAAGCGCTCTTAGATGCCGGCCTCGTAGCATCCTCCGACTCAAAACTTAGCCCACGAGTTGTGATCCATGGCATTCCTGTTGAATACGCGAAAGAGGACATCGAAACATTCGTCAGCCAAAATTTTCCAACCATCACTGCTAGCCGTTTCAAGGTTGACTATCTGTATCCTGCAGGTAGCAAGAAGTTTAGATCCTGCGTAGTCCAGATAGACCCTGAGTGCCGAGAACTCTTTTTCCGACAGGACAAAGTGAGCATCGGATGGCAACTCTGCCGTTTCGCAGATCATATCTCCATTCTTCAATGCTATAAATGTCTACAGTTCGGTCACAAAGCAGCAAAATGTGAGAACGACCCTGTTTGCGGTAATTGCACGCAAGCTCATTTAACAAGCACGTGTAATAATAAGAAACATCTCTGCTGCGCGAACTGCAAGAAGAGCAATCTCGGCGACTCCCACTCGGCCTTCGACAAGGGTAAATGTACGACACTGCGCACAAAACTCGAGCGAAAATCCTTGCGCATCGACTATGGCGACTAAAGTCCCATCCTCTGATCAACGCAGCTTGACATTTGGCCACATCAACGTACACTCTCTACTTGCTCACCGCCAGGATATACACGACCTCATCCTGCGCTCTAAACCTCTTGCTTTTGGCATAAGCGAATCGTTTCTGCAACCAAGCGATTCTTCTGCTCGAGAACAAATTCCCGGATACACGTTCTTCAGACACGACAGACTCGGGAAGCGTTGCGGTGGAGTGGCCCTTTACGGCCATAACTCTGCTCGCTGCAAAATTGTGCATAAATCCGCACGTCCTTTGACTTATTGCAAGGCACCGGAGTTGCTAGCCGAGATTACCTTGGCCTTGCGCCTCAAGTTCCTTTGCGTCGTGGTCTACAGCCCTCCCATGGTAGGGTATTGGCGCTACGTCGAGGAGGCCGTCCTCAACTGCAATTCACCGCACTGCCAGCTTCTTCTCATGAGGGACGTGAATATAGAATGGCACGGTAACTGAGCAAGCCGCAATATCCTCGAGCAATCTCTTCGCACCTTGGGCCTCGTACCTGCACCCTTCGGCAAAACCCACAACCTCGACCAGTCTGAGTCGACAATCGACTACATCTGCATCCCACAAGCTTGTAGGGACGTTTCTCACTGGCAACTCCATCTGCCTTGGATATCTGCGCACGACGCCCTGTTTGTCTCTTTTCCAATCAGCACCAACGACACTCCGAAGAACACAACATCAACGCGGCGCTGCTACAAAAACTTTGATATCCACGCTTTGTGGGAGAATCTGCGCGAGGTAAATTGGTCTGTCATTACCATAATAGACGACCTAGACGAGCGTGTGCGTCTTTTTACCGCAACTATCCTGAGCCTCTACAATTCTTACGCACCCTTGCGCACTTTCGCCTCTAAACGTCAGCCCTCGCCATGGCTAACACCTGAATTACGCGAACTTCGCAACGCACGTAACAAGGCTGGGCATAAACTCAAATATAACAAGAGCAGGAAAAACAAAGACGAGTACAAGGCGCTCCGTAAGAAAGTGAAAATTGAATTTAACAGAGCATCCATGGCCTACTACAGTAAGAAGATCAGCAACTGTCGAAATTGTAAGGAAATTTGGGAGATCATAAGCAAATTGGGACTGCGCGGCAAGGACAAGTCGGACATTCAACTTCCGGTTTCAGTCGACGCACTGAATCGCTTCTTCGTAGGCTCCAACACGCCAGAAATTCTGCACGACCTCCGCCCAACGGCCAGAATATCACCGGACGATTACTTTTATTTTAGATACGTCACAGCCCAAGAAATTCTCCAAACGCTTAGTGCATCCCGGTCAAACGCAGTAGGACCGGACGGTCTGCAGGCGAGTATGTTGAAGGACTGCTCTTTGGCAATCCTCCCGGTGCTCATGAATATCTTTGACGCCTCGCTACAGTTCGGCATCTTCCCGGATTGCTGGAAAACAGCAACTGTCAGACTGATTCCAAAAGTGCGCGATCCTTTAGACGCTAGTGACCTTCGCCCGATAAGTATCCTCTCTCCGGCCGCCAAACTGTTTGAGGCAGATGCGCTGAATCAGATTAACGACTATCTAACCAGCAGAAATCTGTTAAATCCTCTTCAATCGGGTTTTCAAAAGGGTTTTAGCACCCACATCGCTCTCATTTCCGTCAGTGATGATGTACGCCACGCAATCGATGAGCGCAAGGTCACTTTGTTGGTCTCGATCGATCAGACCAAGGCTTTTGATCTAGTCAACATCCCCCTGGTCGCCGAAAAGCTTCGCTTCTTCGGATTCTCGGACTCGGCATGTGCTTGGGTGCGCTCATATCTCTCTAAACGCACGCAAATTGTCACCTCTAGCTCCGGCGAATCTTCTTCGCCGCTGTCGAGAACCTCCGGCGTCCCGCAAGGCTCGCTTCCAGGGCCTCTATTTTTCTCTATGTACATCGACGACATGCCTGATGTTTGCGGCGATTGCAGTTATCACCTTTACGCGGATGATTTTTGCATTTATGCGCACGGTTCTGCTCGCGATGCGCCTTATATCATCAAACGGATCAACACAGCCCTCACCAGTGTCGTCTCCTGGGCAAAAGCAAACGGACTTCGTATTAACGGCAAAAAAACCAAAGCCACCTGGTTCGGCTCGCGCGGCTTCGAGGCAAGGCTAAATCAACAGAACTTGCCTCCTATCGTGGTGGACGGGCAGAACATCCAATCCTGTGAATCGGTCAAGTTGCTAGATATTACTCTTGATAGCTGCCTAACCTTGAGAGAACAATGCACCCTCACGGCCAGGAAATGTTTCGCGGCTCTCTCTCTTGCCTCAGGAAAAACGCATTCTTTCTTCCTCGCAAAACAAAACTTTTACTTGTGAAAACTCAAAGAGTGTCTGCCCTTCATCCTCGAGTCTCTCCGATACATTCTAGATTCATTCCTTCGATCAGGGATTCTTCCTACTTCATGGAAGAGAACACTCGTGAGGCTTCTTCCGAAGAAATCGGTGGCTGTTTCCTTTGTCAACTATCGGCCGATTAGTATCCTTTCTGCTCTATCGGAAATTCTGGAATCGTTGGCTCTTCAGCAAATCTCTGAATTCGTTGAGAATAACAAATTACTCGAAAAGTTTCAGTCGGATTTCAGAAGGAGTTACAGCACCCGCGCAGCACTTATTTGCGTAGAAGACGAATTCAGAGAGGCTATTAATGATAGTTGCATCTCGCTTCCAATCGGCATTGATTTTTCTAGTGCCTTTGATCTTATACAGATCCCAGCTGTTCTAGTCAACAAACTCGATCTTACCGATAGGACTCAGGTAGTTGCTTTTCCTGGAGGCAAGCGCTTGCCGCCTTGCACTCGTCTTTCTGGGCTTCCACAGGGTAGTCTTCTCGGTCCTCCTTTCTTCGCGCTGGCAATTAATGATCTACCGGGTGCCCTTAAACACTCGAAGCACCATTTATACGCGGATAATCTTGTCATATATGTAAGCGATAGAATGTGCGATGCAGGAGAAATAGTCTCGAGAATAATTAATGATTTAGAGAACATCTCAAAGTGGCCTTGTCATCAATGCAGGAAAAACACAGGCAGTCTCGACTCTACGTTATCCTGGCGTACACAGTGTACTTTAATACGAATATGCGTAAATTGCTGATTATGAAAAAAAAACGAGTTGTCTTGAAATATATTCGCTTAGAGACGGTTACTCAAGCTCGGAGACAATTCGTGCCGTCGGCTGCAGTAGCCTAATCAGTTCTGACTGGAAAACTGTCGCGAGGTCCGAGCAGAGGTGATTGTATGAGCGTCTTCGCACACTAAGAGAGGCGGGAGAGCGAATTCGCGTATAAGACTTTCTACTCTACGCGCGATCGAGTACGCGGCGTGAACACGAGTGATAGCGTATAGGCAATTTCTTCGCACATACTCACACAGATTCGTTATGCAGTTATACAAATTCTTAAAATTCACAAAACTTCATCTCATTTCTTGCCAATTCACGTAATTGAAATTATATCCAATACGCAAGAAATTATGAAAATCAACAAATTGATTGACGTACACGTGAAAGGGTAAAAATTCTGTACTGTGTTGGGTGGTAAGGGCAACGTTGCGTGGAGCAGCAGTTCGATCGGTAAGGCTCGTTCCTAATCCAAGTTTCCCGATGGAGCTTCGCCGTGGCGAGTTACTTTATCGGCTCAGCAGTCGTACGAGCGTCAGATATCCGGCGAAACTTTCCTAATACTTGTATCGGCTGTTGGCGATGTGCCGAGATAGCTGATGGCGACTCAATTAGCCGCGCGCCAAGCTTCAGCTTCATGCACGTGCTTTCGCGGAGCTGTTACGTGAATAACGTTTGGAATTTTCCTCGCTCATCTGCTCTGCTTCAAGCTTCTCTATTCTCGTCGTAGATAGCGGATTGACAGAAAACATCACGATTATAACGTATCGTCTCTTTTTACCATCGACGTATTTTGTGTAATATATAGAACCGTAACTGTCGTGAGTTTCGATGTTCGTAATACGATTATTCGACTGATTGTTAGTGCTTCCAGCTCAATTTAGAAGGTGCCAAATACGCACAATTACCGACTTTAGTAAGTAGAAGCGCACCAACTCTGGTCAGACCGCAGCGCGGCGGCAAGTATAGGAAGTTGTACGCCTACTTCTACCGTAGACCTATGTATCTTCGCTTATTCCTATATGATAGTTCGTTGCGCAGCTTGTGGAAGCAAAAATATTCTATTCGTAATGTATTTGCACTGCACAAAATGAGGATCGGATAAATATTCGGTTTCGCAAACCACAGTAGAATCCAAATCCCGAATCTCGGCGCGATTAGGACGAAAGAAGGCAGGCAGTATACAAACGATGTGCAAACGAAAATCAATCAGCGCATAATGAGGAAGATTCCAGAGCAGCTTTCTCTCCCGTGCGCTTAAATCTGAAATCTGGGAGGTATATCGGGACCGGAAGCAAAAGCTGCTAGAGTATAACTTAGACAGCTTTCACACGAAAAGAGCTTCAGGCAAATTGCTTGGGCTAACAATTTCGGGCTATTCTTTCAAAAAATAAACCCGACTCAATATAACTCACTGGGAATTATATGCGATTTTCATATCTGCCGTTCATCAGGTCACGACGACTTTCAAGCGAGCATCTGAAGATATCAGTGCATCAGCGCAAGGGCCATCGTGTCGATTGCGACTCTTCAGATGTAATGTCTCCTCTCCTATGAATAAAAGGGCTTCGATTAAAAAAGAAATTCCTCTGAAGAAAAGAAACAATGACTGGCACTTGAAAAGTTTTTACCGTCACGTAAATGCAGCTGCAAACCGAAAGATCTATAGTTATTGAAGAAGAAGAGCTAGCACCAGTTTGTCCGTCGACGGGTCGTTCCTGAAACATTTTTGTACGGCTATCCCGCGCACACGCGGAGCAGGGCAGCTCTCTTTTGGCCCTTGAGAGCAGTGAACAGAAAGCGGCGAGTCCGCTGAGCTTGTTCGCAATTAAAAGTTCCCCAAGCAACCTCTACACTACCTCTACGGCGAGAGAGCGCCGAAGCGAGCGCGTGCGTTAGTGGGACAGGGCGCTGCAAACGCGTTGAATATTCAGCAGGATCCTCATCACGCGTTATCGAGTTGGTCCTCGGTGATGACATTTTTTGTTTGGCTCGAGCTCCAAGCAATTGCTTATCAATTTATCAAACAATGCTAGGTGTCGCATGATCACCGCGTCTCATTGCAACTGCACGAAAGAAGCGTTTCTATACCACTGATGCTGCATTTATCAAGCCCCGTTCGCACTGCCCTCGTAAGTTGCAGCAATTGCACTCTTTACACCGCGACGAATTCAGCTCGCTCAGCTCTCGATTACAAGACAAACAATAAGCTGTAGCGTCTGAATAGGAGGTGCGTTTGTCATGTTTGCGCTGCACGCGATTCCGCATATGCCGAAGCCTCCTGCCTCTCAGTACTCCTCTCCCGAGAATGGCCGAGCAAACATCATCGTCCGCTGAGCCGTGCATTTTTTTTTTCATACGCCGGCCAGCTGATCGACGAGTCGAAGATCGAGGATCAAGCCCCTCGCAGCAGTAAATAGGTTATTAGACTTGCTAGCGATGCGGGTCTCGGACAATCGCACGTGCCTCGCACCGAGTAAGTGTAACGCTCGCATTAGAGCCGATTTACAAATCGCACACTGAGAAAAGTTTAGGGCAACTGCTGTCCTAGCTAGTACGGCTACTCTCCCAAACGCATCGGAAGAGTCGTCCTTTCATTTCGGGCAACTGCTGCACCCAAAAAGACAACAGTTGCCTCGGAGTAGCGCTACTGTCGCACGAAAAGCGGGAGACGACTGTTCGCTTCGGTTCGGGGATCACTGCACAACCTCACAAAAGTGACTTGAATGGATTTGATCAGCGCACATCACGATGGATTCTTTCTTCAAAAAATATGCAGATATGGTCAAATTCCAGGCAATGTTTGAGTGTAAGTGCATTAATAAACTTTTTGGTTATTAATTTTGTTTTATTTTATAAAAACGTTTCGTTATGTTAATGCACGTGCGCGTAACCACGGACTATTCCTGCACATGCAGATTTATTAAAGTATGCTATAAAAAACTTAAATCAATTATATATAGAATTTTATCAAAATTTAAAGCCAAAATTTCTCCTAATGGTTCACTACCCAAAAATTTTATTAGATAATGGGCCTATAGTTAAATTTTGGGACATGCGATTCGAAGCCTTTCATCAATGTATAAAGGCAAATGCTACTTCGTCGAATAACAAAATTAACTTGCTAAAAACAATTGCTATAAACCATTCATTGAAATGGTGTGAAACGGCGAACACTTTAAAAGCTGAAAAACAAATTATATTTCATACAGTGATAAAAAGTAGTATAAGAAAACAGTATTTTTGCGAAAAACTAAAAACCGAACAATATATTCTTTATGGTAAAGTTGAAATTTATAGCATTCATTATGAAGTAGGAAATTTTATTGTAACAAGTTTAAAAAGTATTGAAAAAGAATTCGGAAAAATATTATCTATTATAGTATGTGAAAATAACGAAATTTTCTTTGAATTAAGTTTTTTTGAAGAAATTATTTTTGACGACCGTATTCATGCATCAATAAAGTCCAAAATTTTCATAGACTTTATGACATCTAATTTACCAACAGTTTATAATTTTATATTGTTTTACTTTATTTTTACCTTTCTAATAATTATAAATAACTAATAACAAATATATAATACAAATATTATCATATACATTATTTGTTGAGAGTATATGTGTGGACCGATCTATATTTGACTTTATAAGCACGCTAGTGTCTTTATTTTAGAACAGGTGTAGTACTTATAGATGGAGCGACAGTTCTCTCGCATTTTGGGGCACCAGAGCTCCCAAAATCGGGGCTGCTACTCTCTCAATAGAAAGTACAACAGTTGTACTCAAAGAATGCAATAGTTGCCCTAAACTTTTCTCAGTGCATATTTGTGCGGGTGTCGGAGAAAGAATAGCAGCTCGCAGGGATGCGCAGTGGCGCCAGTCGGGCTGCGTGTCTCGCGAGCAAGCAGCGTGGCCTATGGCATAGAGCTTGCGCGCTACAGCCCGTTCAACACACGTACACGCGGGCGCGTGGACAAGAAGCGGAGGTGTTAAGTGTACGTTGCTCTCGCGAGCATGAACCGTGGGTGGGGGGGGGGGGGGGGCAGGCGTTGCTGACTGTAGCGAGAGGCGAGCCTCGGCGGCCTCATCAGTTAGGCTTGCAGTCCCGAGCGACGAGCATCCTCTGTTACGCAACGTACTTGCTCGCGTGTGCCATGACAACGGCCTGAGTCGCATCCATCGAAGGAGTTTTTGGGTAAGAATTCGTGCACCGCCACTGCAACAAGCCGTCAGCGATATTTCCGATCTAGTGCTGGCCGCTTTCTCTGCCGTTTGCCAACTTTCCTCGCAGCCTCCGGATAAACAAGAAAGCGGTACTCCCATTATAGCCAGCTTCGCAGCCCCTGCAGATATATACCCGACAAGTTTCAGCTCGACTATTAGTTGCGTTCGGATATCTTAGCGAATTGGCGGTTTCTTTTCTAAAACGCACGTGGGCAGCTAATTATTTGCAACTGCTTGCCGCTAAGCTTTTCATAAATGCCCGACATACGTGCTGTATCGGCCGATTCATTCATATATTGATCTTCAGAGCGCGTCGCGTATATTTCGAACATCAGCCATAATTGACCTACTATTGTCGAATGCAAGTACAACGAGCTTGCCTCGTCCACTGATCTCGATTCCTACTCACTGCTCCTGCGATTATAAACAGTAAAAACTGTTAGATCAGCTTCATATCGAGTTAGCATGCGAAGCTGGAAAATAATACTTCGAGAGGAAAAAGCCGGCCTCATAAAATTCGTATATTGCCCATTGGAATTTGTCGGCGGCGCCCACCGCAGCTGCTACTATTATCTCTATCATTATTTTTCCCTCTGCCCCCACCCCCATTGAGTATAGGCGCGGATCCTTTCATTGTCGCACGACGGTCACTCGTACGCAAATATTACGAAGCTGCTCGCAGCAGACGACACGTCCTGCGCAACGAGCACGCGAGCTTCGCTCTCTCTCTCTCTCTCTCTCTCTCTCTCTCTCTCTCTCTCTCTCTCTCTCTCTCTCTCTCTCTCTCTCTCTCTCTCTCTCTCTCTCTCTCTCTCTCTCTCTTGAAAACTCATAATCATCTCACAAACACTTACACTCCTCCACTCTATATATATCGTTTCACATTCACTCTATATATATCATCTCTACACACACACAAATTATAACTGGTTTTACTTTATACTGTTATTTTGAATTGTACAACACAATGTACAGAAATAAAACTTA